>NC_091983.1:28169822-30909879 GCF_044704955.1 Pristiophorus japonicus
CCACCAGTTGCTCCTAAAAATCAGGCGCGAATCATGTGGAAACTTGGGCCCATTATGTCAGAAACCCTTTTTTATGGCCAGATTATCCAGTCCGCCTCTCCTGCTGAAATTGATTCTTCCCATTGGTGGGCTTTGTGATTTTGAAAAATGCAGCAGTTTTATATTATTGTGGGTTTTTTCCACTGATGTTAACCTACTCAAGATTTGAGTGGGTGTTGATTGCGTTGGCCTCCTGTAGCCATTGTGTAGGCCCTTGGTTTGTTTTGGGTTCCCTAGTTTTCTGAAGGTCTGCATAATTTCCTTCCATAGTGTAAACATGGGGAAGACAATAGCCCGATAATGGCGATGAGTCAGTCCCACAGTTTTCGAGCAAGTGCTCTCCCGATGGCATGAAAGCCCCATGCTTCGGGCTGACTCTGTCCCATCATTGGCCCTCCGGTGTCCTCCCCTGTCCAATCACTGCTCTGCCAAGGTCAAACTGTTTCGGTTTCAATTTCACAGCACAGATCGATACCACAGCCCTTTTCTTTCTGGGTAAAATGAGGGGGTTTTCGTCCTTCCCTACAGTACCCTCGAGCCACTTGGGCCCCACAGCGTGATTAAGAACAAATACAGGGTCATCGATTTCTATCCATCTCCCCTTTGAGTTACGGTCGTGGCACTCATTTTGGGATTGGCGATTGCCCTCAACAATGTCTGAGAAGACTGGATGAATGAGGGACAGCCGAGTTTTAAGTGTACGTTTCACAAGTAGTTCCATGGGCAGGACTCCCGTGAGCATGCGGTTGGCACCTGTAGGCCAGCAGGAGGCGCGATAGACGGTATTGAAGGGAGGGTCCTTGAATCCGGAGCATGCCTTGCTTTATGATTTAAACCGCACGTTCCGCCTGGCCATTGGAAGCCGGCTTGAACGGCGCTGTCCTGACATGTTTGATACCATTACCTGACATGAACTCCTGGAATTCATAGCTAGTGAAACACGGCCGTTGTCGCTAACTAGGATGTTTGGCAAGCCTTGGGTCGCAAAGACCGCACGCAGACTCTCCACAGTGGTGGATGTCATGCACGAATTCAATATGATGCACTCGATCCATTTCGAGTACGCATCAACAACAATGAGGAACATTTTTCCCATGAACGGGCCCGCGTAATCTACGTGAATATGTGACCATGGCTTGGTAGGCCAGGGCCACGGGCTGAGTGGGGTCTCCCTGTGGGCATTGCCCAGCTGGGCACACGTCGTGCACCTGCGAACACAGTGTTCCAGGTCTGCATCAATTCCCGGCCACCATACATGTGACCGGGCAATGGCCTTCATTAACACAATGCCTGGGTGCTCGCTGTGGAGTTCCCTGATGAATTCTTCCCTTCCCTTCCCTTCTGGGGCATGACTACTCAGCTGCCTCATAGTAGGCAGTCGGCTTGGATGGAGAGCTCATCCATCCGTCTGTGAAACGGTCTGACCTCCTCAGGACATGCTCCGTGTGCGGGCGCCCAATCCCCAGTCAGGACACATTTCTTAATCAGAGATAGGAGGGGATTTCTGTTTGTCCAGGTTTTGATTTGATTTGGGCTGTGATGGGGGAGCCTGCGCTGTCAAAGACATCGACAGCCATGACCATCTCCGCGCTTTGCTCCGCTGCCCCCTCAGTGGTGGCCAGTGGAAGCCTGCTGAGCGCGTCAGCGCAATTTTCGGTGCCTGGCCGGTGCCATATGGTGTAGCCATACGCAGCCAGCGTGAGAGCTCATCGCTGTATGCGAGCTGACGCATTGGCATTGACCGCTTTGCTGTCGGACAACAGGGATATTAATGGCTTGTGGTCCGTTTCTAACTCGAACCTTCTGCCAAAAAGGTACTGGTACATCTTTTTCACCCCGTAAACATATGTGAGTGCCTCCTTTTCAACCATCCCATACCCGCTTTCTGCTTGGGAGAGCGTCCTGGAGGCATAAGCCACAGGTTGGAGTTGGCCCTCATCATTACTCTGCTGCAACACGCACCCAACCCCATAGGATGATGTATCGCATGTCAAAACCAATTTCTTACAGGGGTCGTACAGGGTCAATAACCTATTAGAACAAAGCAGGTTCTGCGCCCGATTGAAAGCCCATTCCTGACAGTACCTCCAAAACCAATCGCAACTCTTACGCAGGAGCACGTGTAGCGGCTCCAACAATGTACTTAAGTTCGGCAGAAAGTTCCCAAAATAGTTTAATAGTCCCAGAAATGAACGCAACTCCGATGTGTTGCCGGGCCTGGGCGCGCGATGGATTGACTCCGTTTTGGATTCAGTAGGCCGGATCCCGTCTACGGCAGCCCTCCTGCCCAAAAACTCGACCTCTGGGGCTAAAAACATACACTTGGACTTCTTCAGTCGCAGGCCTACCCGGTCCAGTCGGCGTAGCATCTCCTCCAGGTTGTGGAGGTGTTCCTCGGTGTCTCGACCCGTGATAAGGATGTCATCCTGAAATACGATTGTTCCAGGGATGGATTTGAGCAAGCTTTCCATGTTCCTCTGAAAGATAGCGGCTGCTGAACGAATGCCAAACGGACACCTGTTGTAGACAAACAGCCCCTTGTGCGTGGTGATGGTAGTCAGTAGCTTGGATTTTTCGGCCCGTTCCTGGATCATGTAGGCCGAAGTGAGGTCCAACTTGGTGAACAGCTTGCCGCCTGCCAGCGTGGCAAAAAGATCCTCCGCTCTCGGAAGCGGGTATTGGTCCTGAAGGGACACTCGGTTGATAGTGGCCTTGTAGTCGCCGCAGAGCCATCCATTTTTAGAACAGGGACGATGGGGCTTGCCCAGTCGCTGAATTCAACGGGCGAAATTATTAGCAACCTGTCCAACTCACTCTCAATTTTCTCCCGCATCACATATGGCACAGCTCTGGCTTTGTGGTGCACTGGTGTGGCGTACGGGGTGATGCGTATCACTACTTTGGTGCCTGTAAAGTCCCGACGCCAGGTTGAAATAATGACTCGAACTTTTGTCGGACCTGCGAGCATGAACTTCGCTCCACAGATGAAATGACGTGCACATCCACCCATTTCCAGTTCATCTCGGCTAGCCAGCTCCTCCCCAAAAGCGCGGGACCATTTCCCGGGACAATCCAGAGTGGCAGCCGGTTCTGAGATCCATTATGTGTGACCACCAGCATTGCACTGCCTCGCACTGGGATGATCTCTTTGGTGTACGTCAGTAATTGCGTGTCAATGCGTTCAAGTGTGGGTCTGCTAGCTCTGAGTGGCCAGTTTCTTGAATTGTTGGACACTCATAAGTGACTGGCTGGCTCCTGTGTCCAGCTCCATGCATACCGGGATGCCGTTTAACTGTACTCTCATCATCATAGGTTCTTGTATATGAGCTGTGGATGTTTGCACCTGAACTCGCTGAACTTCAGCGTCCATTGCTGTGTCCCAGGCATACCCCTGCCTTGCAGACCCCTCTTGTGGTTCATCTACTTTGTAAATCAGCCTCGCTGCGGGCTTCCTGCACATCCTGGCTAAATGTCCACTCAAGTTATAATTTCTGCAGATGAATTGTTGAAACCGGCAGGTCTTCGCAGCATGTTTGCCCCTGCACCTCCAGCATGAGCTGAGATTGTTGAGAACAAAAGAACTGTTACCAGGCATTCCTCTCTGATTGTCTCTTTGATTACTCTTGAGCACTCTGTTTGTGGGTGTCAATGGTCCATCCCGGGACGTATTGTCACTTGTGATGGTGTAAATGTCCGTTCAACCTGCCATTGTCTCTGTTGAAGACCCACCCTAGAGTCTGTTACTGCCTGGTTGGTGTCGAATTGCCTTTGCCTGCCTGCGGGGTTCTGAGTCGCGTTTACCATGTTAACTCCCTGTTCCATCCTGTTGGGAGCAGAGTTGTGCGCGTATATGAGCTTGGTTTCCTCCTCCCCCGCCATGAAGGTTTGAGCCATCAATGCCACTGCTTCCAAGGTCAAGTCCTTGGTCTCAATTAGCTTCCTAAAAATCCCGGCATGACCAACGCCCTCAATGAAGAAATCCCGTAACATCTTCCCCCTGCAGGCATCTGTGAACTTACAGAGGCTGGCCAAGCGGCGAAGGCCCGCAACGAAATCTGGTTTGCTCTGCCCTTCCCGACGTCGATGCGTATAGAATTGGTGTCAGGCCATGTGTATACTACTCGCCGGTTTGAGGTGCTCACTGATCAGTTTGCTGAGCTCCTCGAAGGTCTTGTCCGCCGGTTTCTCGGGTACGAGCAGGTCTTTCATCAGCGCGTACGTCTTCGGTGCACAGCTGGTCAGTAGATGCGCCCTTCGCTTGTCAGCCACTGCCGCTTCCAGCCAGTCCTTCGTGACAAAGCTCTGCTGGAGCCTCTCAACAAAATCGTCCCAGTCCTCACCAACACAGTACCATTCCTCCGTGCTACCGGTGGCCATTCTCTTGAGTCGTTGATTCCCGTTTCTCGTCGGCAAATGTTGTGTCCTTACACACTACAGCAAATCAACACAAGGCACATACCGGAGACAAGGTCACTCTGTGACCTGTACCTTTATTCACAGGACCAAGAAGTGATGACCCTGCGTGGGACCTCCCTTTATATAGCTGGATGACCAGGTGAGGAGTGTCTCCCACAAGTTTACCCCCTGTGGTCAAGGTGTGCATTTCTCAGGTGTGTACAGTGTACAGTGTTACATAAAGGTTACCATTATGTGAGGGTTACAAACATGACAGCTTGCGCTATTGGGGAGGGTTTAAACTAATTTGATAGGGGGATGGACACGAGGAGGCAGCATTGGCAGGGAGAAACAAAGTGCACAAAGGATTGATGAGAGAGGCAGATAGCACTAGAGTAAGAAATAGTAAGGTATTAGGTGGGGTAGACTAAGAGAGAATACAAGAAGGTCTAAGATAGGTTTAGAGTGTATGGGGCCAAGTTTTGGCCTGAGTTGCTCCTGTTTTTTGGGAGCAACTGGTTTAGAATGGAGTATCTTAGAAATTTGAATTCTCGGCATTTAGTTTGCTCCAGTTCTATCAGTTAGAACAGTTTCACTTTGGAACAGAATTTCTTTTTCAAAAGGGGGCGTGTCCGGCCACTTACGCCTGTTTTCAAAGTTTAGGCAGTGAAAACTTACACCAAACTAACTTAGAATGGAGTAAGTGAAGATTTTTGTACGTTCGAAAAAACCTTGTCTACACTTTAGAAAATTAGGCGTAGGGAATGGCGGGGGGGGGGGGGTGGGTTTAAAGGGAAGTTTACAATCATTAAACACTTCAGTTTTACAAATAAAGAGCCATCATCAATAATAAATGATAAATACATCAATAAATCAACCAATAAATCAATCAAAAAAAATTAATAAAAAATTAAAAAAAATTTAAAAAATCAATAAATAAAACATTTTCTACTTACCGACTGCAGCACCGGGAGTCCTCCAACAGCGTGCTGGGATGGTCCCCCCAGTGTGTCTCTGTCAGTGTCTCTATCTCTCTGTCTGTCTGTGTGTGTGTCTCTCACTCTCTGTCTGTCAGTGTCTGTGTTTCTGACAGCGAGGGGAGGGGGAGAAGGCGGGTGGGGAGGAGAGGGGGGAGGGGGGAGGAGGGTGGGGTGGGAGGGGGAGAAGGGGGGGGAGGGGGGAGAAGGGGGTGGGGGGGAGGGGGGAGGAGGGAGGTAGAGGGGGGTGGGGTGGGGTAGAGTAGAGGGTGGGGTGGGGGGTGGGGATAGAGGGGGGTGGGATGGGGTGGGGGTAGAGGGGAGTGGGGTGGGGGAGGAGGGGGATGGGGTGGGGGGTGGGGTGGAGTGGGGGAGGAGGGGGGTGGGGGAGGAGGAGGAGGGGGTGGGGGGGGAGGGGTGGGGGGGAGGAGAAAGGGGGAGGAGGAGGCGGAGGGGGAGGAGGTGGGGGGAGAAGGGGGGGGAGGAGAAGGGGGGGAGGAGGAGGCGGAGAATAGGTAAGTTTTTTTTAGGCGCACTTTCTGGCGCGAAAAACAGGCGACCAGGTCCGGGCTGCGCCGTTTTAGGCGCAGCATGAAACTTGGGCCCTATGTGTGTAAATGCACGAAGCATGGTAAATAAGGTTGCTTAACTGCAGGCACAAATAGTGACATGGGAATATGAATTCATGGTGATAACGGAGACCTGGCTCAAAAAAGGACAGATTGGGTATTAAATATTCCAGGATGTACAATGTTCAGGAAAGATAGGGAAGGAAAGAAAGGAGGTGGGGTGGCAGCATTGGTTTAGGAGAATATTACAGTTCTGAATCTAATTGGTTAGAGTTGAGAAATAATAGAGGTGCCATTACACGACTAGGTGTATTCTGTAGACCACCAACTAGTGGGAAGCAGCAAATTTGCAGAGAAATTACAGAGAGGTGCAAGAACTATAGAGTAGTTATAATGAGGGACTTCAACTCTCCGAATATAAGACTGCGATAGTGATAGTGTTAAGGGCAGAGAGGGGGAAGAATTTCTGGTGTGTTCAAGAGAACTTTCTGGTTCAGTACATTTCCGGCCCAATGAGGAAAGAGGCATTGCTGGATCTGGTTCTGGGGAATGAGGTCGGTCAAGTGGAGCAAGTGTCAGTAGGGGAACATTTGGGGAATAGTGATCACAGTATTATAAGTTTTAGATTAGCTATGGAAAAGGACAGGGAGCAATCTGGAGTAAAAATACTTAATTGGAGGAATGCCAATTTCAGTGGATTGAGAATGAAATTGGAATTAAAGATTGGCAGGCAATACTGTAATCGAACAATGGGTTTAAAGAGGAGATGGTTCGGGTACAGCCGAAGTACATTCCCATGAGGAGGAAAGGTTGGGCAACCAAAGTCAGAGCTCTCTGAAAGACGGAAGAGAAATTGCCCCTTTCGGAGGCGCTAAAAGGATGCTAATTTTTTATTGCCCGTGCGTGGCGGTCAGAAAACCCCCCCCGCCCCGGAATTTCCCAAGGGATTCTGTGGGTGAAAACAGGATCCTGGACTTCATAAATAGAAGCATATGGGCTGGATTTTCGGGTTGTTTGCCCTCCGGGTTTCGTCCCTGAGCAGTGAGAAATGGGGAGGCAAGGCCTCCATAAAAGGTTACTGCACAAGATAAAAGTTCGCGGGGTTGGGGGTAATATATTAGCATGGATAGAGGATTGGCTAACCAACAGAGAGTCGGGATAAATGGTTCATTCTCTGGTTGGCAACCAGTAATTAATGGGGTGCCGCAGGTGCTGGGACCCCAACTATTTACTATCTATATTAACGATTTGAAAGAAGGGACTGAGTGTAACGTAACCAAGTTTGCTGACGATACAAAGATGGGAGGAAAAACAATGTGTGACACAAACAATCTGCAAAAGGACACAAACAGGCTAAGTGAGTGGGCAAACATTTGGCAGATAGAGTATAATGTTGTAAAGTGTGAGTTCATGCACTTGGGCAGAAAAAATCAAAGAGCAAGTTATTATTTAAATGGAGAAAGATTGCAAAGTGCCGCAGTACTTTTTTCTGCCCAAGTGCATGACCTCACATTATACTCCACCTGCCAAACTTGTCAATGAAACATAAAAGGTACAGCAAGTGATCAGGAAGGCCAATGGAATTTTGGCCTTTATTGCAAAGGGGATGGAGTATAAAAGCAGGGAAGTCTTGCTGCAGTTTTGGTTTCCATATTTACGAAAGGATATACTTGCTTTGGAGGCAGTTCAGAGAAGGTTCACTAGGTTGATTCTGGGGATGAGGGGGTTGACTTATGAGGAAAGGTTGAGTAGGTTGGGCCTCTACTCATTGGAGAATGAGAGGTGATCTTAACGAAACGTATAAGATTATGAGGGGGCTTGACAAGGTGGATGCAGAGAGGATGTTTCCACTGATAGGGGAGACTAGAACTAGAGAGCACAACCTCAGAATAAGGGGCCGCCCATTTAAAACAGAGATGAGGAGACATTTCTTCTCTCAGAGGGTTATAAATCTGTGGAATTCGCTGCCTCCAGAGAGCTGTGGAAGCTGGGACATTGAATAAATTTAAGACAGAAATAGACAGTTTCTTAAACGATAAGGGGTTATGGGGAACAGATGGGGAAGTGGAGCTGAGTCCATGACCAGATCAACCATGATCTTATTGAATGGCGGAGCAGGCTCGAGGAGCCATATGGCCTACTCCGGTTCCTATTTCTTATGTTCTTGTGTCTTCTGCGTCCGGTCGGGAGCTTTGGGTTGGTTTTCCGCTGGCGCTCAGCCGGAAAGAACAGTGCCGGGTGTGCAACGCCTCTCGTTGCGACACCGACACGAGTTTTGACTCGCACCTGACCTGTACACCCAGAAACGTGCCTCGCGATGTAAAACAGAGCGGTCTAGCCATGCCGGCGACAGTGAGGTAGATAAAGTGCAAAAAGGGTACGTTCCAGTATTTATTGTTTTTATTTTTCGTGTCGATTTGTGTTGTGGTGGTGTGGGCAATGTTTTTGGAATGTTTTTGTGATTTTTGTGGGGGGGGGGCGGTTCCTCTCCCAAGGCCTCTCCCAGAGCGCTCCCGGACCCACACTTTCGTTGGCCAAGTTCCCATTTTTGCGCCATGAAAGTTGTACAACAGCTCCCTTCACGCGGCGCAGGACCCGGATGGCAAAAGTTTCTCCACAGATTTTCCCTGGGAGATCATTTTCCCGCCTCATCTCCGTTTTTGCCCCGAAAACGGCAAAACCGAAAATCCAGCCCAATGAGTACAAAAGCAACTTAATTATAATGAACATTTATAGAACACTGGTTCGGCCTCAACTAGAGTATTGTGTCCAATTCTGGGCACCGCACTTTAAGGAGGGTGTGAAAGACCTCAAGAGGGTGCAGAAAAAATTTACGAGAATGGTTCCAGGGATGTGTAACTTCAGTTATGTGGATAGACTGGAGAAGCTGGGGTTGTTCTCCTTGGAGGAGAGAAGGATGATAGGAGATTTGATAGAGCTGTTCAAAATCATGAGGGCTCTAGAGTAGATAGAGAGAACCTGTTCCCACTGGTGGAAGGGTCGAGAACCAGAGGACACAGAGTTAATGTGATTGGCAGAAGAACCAAAGACGACATGAAGAAAACATTTTTACGCAGCGAGTGGTTAGGATCTGGAAAGCACTGCCTGAAAGACTCAATTGTGGCTTTTAAAAGGGAATTGGTTAAGTAGCTGAAGGAAATAAATTTGCAGGGCTGCGGGGAAAGGGCGGGGGAGTGAGACTAGCTGAGGTGCTGATGCAGAGAGCCGGCACGGACTTGACGGGCCGAAAGGCCTCCTTCTGTGCTGTAACCATTCTATGATTCTAAGGCCGGAATTTTCTTTGGAGAGGTGGGGAGGGGGGCGGGTTGTGAGGGAGGTCCGTGGTGGATGGGAAACCCCAGAGCAGGCCCTGCCGACCTTACTGGCAGGGCTTAATTTGAATGTGAGACCTCGGTTTCCTGCCGGCAGCCAGCCTGCTCGAGAAGTCCAGGTGAGGGATCATGGCAGGGGGTCGGAGATCGGCGGGGGGCGGGTGCACAGTTCAATCGGAAGGGGATCGGCTATCGGCGGGGCGGTTCGGAAAATTAAGAGTGGGGGGTCGGGAATCGGCGGTAGGGGTGTCGGGAATTATCGAAAGGGATGTCGGTAATTGGGAGGGGGGAGAGAAAATCGGTGGGATCGTTGCAGGAATGGCAGGGGATTGGCGATGGGCAGGCAATTGTGGGTGGTCGGGAATTGCGGGGGGGGGGGTGGGTGGGGGAAGGGTCGGCCAGGGGTCAGCGGCCTCGTAGCGGGGGTGCAGAGGATTGGTAGGGGGGGCTAGAGGATTGTGGCTGACCTCATCATCATCGTTGGGAGGTAGACCTGGGAATGTGATCGGACACCTAGTGGTGGGGTCTCTGATCATGGGGGGGGGGGTGGGGTTAAGCAGGGACCCTGCATCCAGGAGGTAGGTATAAACCACTTACCTTTTGGATGCAGCAGTCCTTGCCTCGGCTTAACTGCCGGATTTCATACATTGTGTGAAACCCGTCCCCATGCATTTAAAAACAAAATAAAAGGGGTAAATAGAGGTTTCCAGCCTCATTATAATATTTAAATTGATGTACTGCCCCCTGGAAGCAGGTTAGTCACCTCCCTCCCCTCCCAGAAGTGAGCGGGTTGGAGATAGGATCAGGTGTGGTATCCTAACAACTTAACTGCCCACATGCTCCAAACCCACCCCTTTTTTTAATGGGAAAATTAAATTTTCAAAACACAGAGGCCGGAAAATTTGGCTCTGTAGAGCCCGTTGTTTGGATGCTACGGAAGCCGATTCAGGTCCAAAATGGCATCCATAGCGGGCGGCATACTTCTGGTGTGTGCCGCGCTGGATGATATCTTGATTCGGGTGTTCGTGCGTGCATTGGAAATATGTATCGTAGGCAGAACGTGACATCAATCAGTGTGCAACACTGATTTGATGCCGGTGCTGCCATTTTGGAGCTCAACGCTCCAGCTAACGCCCTCTCTAAAAGACACACATCTGAACACGCCTTCCACAGCAGGGAGGACCCCTACCAGCACTATTTAAAAGGATCATCAATTACCTACAGGTTACTTGTTGATTTCTACTGGCTGTTGCTGGGTTTGTAGAAGTGTTTATATAGTTCTTTAAGATTGCTAAATTCACAGGGAGTGGTGTGTCAGGTGCTGAAAGACAGAGAAACATAGAAAATAAGTGCAGGAGTAGGCCATTCGGCCCTTCAAGCCTACACCACCATTCAATAAGATCATGGCCGATCATGCAACTTCAGTGCCCCTTTCCTACTTTCTCTCCATACCCCTTGATCCCTTTAGCCGTAAAAGCCACATCTAACTCCCTTTTGAATACATCTAACGAACTGGCCTCAACAGCTTTCTGTTGTAGAGAATTCCACAGGTTCACAATTCTCTGAGTGAAGAAGTTTCTCATCATCTCAGTGCTAAATGGCTTACCCCTTATCCTTAGACTGTGACCCCTGGCTCTGGACTTCCCCATTCTTCCTGCAACTAACCTGGCCAATCCCATCAGAATTTTATATGTTTCTATGAGATCCCCTCGCATTCTTCTAAATTCCAGATAATATAAGCCTAGTCGATCCAGTCTTTCTTCATATATCAGCCCTGACATCCCGAGAATCAGTCTGGTGAACCTTCGCTGCACTCCCTCAATAGCAAGAATGTCCTTCCTCAGATTAGGAGACCAAAACTGCACACAATATTCAAGGTGTGATCTCACCAAGGCCCTGTACAACTGCTGTAAGACCGCCCTACTCCTATACGCAAATCCCCTCGCTATGAAGGCCAACATGCCATTTGCCTTCTTTACTGCCTACTGTACTTGCATGCCTACCTTCAATGATTGATGTACCATGACACCCAGGTCTCGTTGCATCTCCCCTTTTACTAATCTGTCACCATTCAGATAATAATCTGCCTTCCTATTTTTGCAACCAAAGTGGATAACCTCACACTTATAAAAGGGGTCAGAGGGTCTAGTAAGGAGGAGGAACTGAGGGAAATCTTTATTAGTCGGGAAATTGTGTTGGGGAAATTGATGGGATTGAAGGCCGATAAATCCCCAGGGCCTGATGGACTGCATCCCAGAGTACTTAAGGAGGTGGCCTTGGAAATAGCGGATGCATTGACAGTCATTTTCCAACATTCCATTGACTCTGGATCAGTTCCTATGGAGTGGAGGGTAGCCAATGTAACCCCACTTTTTAAAAAAGGAGGGAGAGAGAAAACAGGGAATTATAGACCGGTCAGCCTGACCTCAGTAGTGGGTAAAATGATGGAATCAATTATTAAGGATGTCATAGCAGTGCATTTGGAAAATGGTGACATGATAGGTCCAAGTCAGCATGGATTTGTGAAAGGGAAATCATGTTTGACAAACCTTCTGGAATTTTTTGAGGATGTTTCCAGTAAAGTGGACAAGGGAGAACCAGTTGATGTGGTATATTTGGACTTTCAGAAGGCTTTTGACAAGGTCCCACACAAGAGATTAATGTGCAAAGTTAAAGCACATGGGATTGGGGGTAGTGTGCTGACGTGGATTGAGAACTGGTTGTCAGACAGGAAGCAAAGAGTAGGAGTAAATGGGTACTTTTCAGAATGGCAGGCAGTAACTAGTGGGGTACCGCAAGGTTCTGTGCTGGGGCCCCAGCTGTTTACATTGTACATTAATGATTTAGACGAGGGGATTAAATGTAGTATCTCCAAATTTGCGGATGACACTAAGTTGGGTGGCAGTGTGAGCTGCGAGGAGGATGCTATGAGGCTGCAGAGTGACTTGGATAGGTTAGGTGAGTGGGCAAATGCATGGCTGATGAAGTATAATGTGGATAAATGTGAGGTTATCCACTTTGGTGGTAAAAACAGAGAGACAGACTATTATCTGAATGGTGACAGATTAGGAAAAGGGGAGGTGCAACGAGACCTGGGTGTCATGGTACATCAGTCATTGAAGGTTGGCATGCAGGTACAGCAGGCAGTTAAGAAAGCAAATGGCATGTTGGCCTTCATAGCGAGGGGATTTGAGTACAGGGGCAGGGAGGTGTTGCTACAGTTGTACAGGCCTTGGTGAGGCCACACCTGGAGTATTGTGTACAGTTTTGGTCTCCTAACTTGAGGAAGGACATTCTTGCTATTGAGGGAGTGCAGCGAAGATTCACCAGACTGATTCCCAGGATGGTGGGACTGACCTATCAAGAAAGACTGGATCAACTGGGCTTGTATTCACTGGAGTTCAGAAGAATGAGAGGGGACCTCATAGAAACGTTTAAAATCCTGATGGGTTTAGACAGGTTAGATGCAGGAAGAATGTTCCCAATGTTGGGGCAGTCCAGAACCAGGGGTCACAGTCTAAGGATAAGGGGTAAGCCATTTAGGACCGAGATGAGGAGAAACTTCTTCACCCAGAGAGTGGTGAACCTGTGGAATTCTCTACCACAGAAAGTAGTTGAGGCCAATTCACTAAATATATTCAAAAGGGAGTTAGATGAAGTCCTTACTACTCGGGGGATCAAGGGGTATGGCGAGAAAGCAGGAAGGGGGTACTGAAGTGCATGTTCAGCCATGAACTCATTGAATGGCGGTGCAGGCTAGAAGGGCTGAATGGCCTGCTCCTGCACCTATTTTCTATGTTTCTATATTTCTATATCCACATTATACTGCATCTGCCATGAACTTGCCCATTCACTTAACCTGTCCAAGTCCCCCTGCAGCCTCCTAACATCCTCCTCACAGCTCGCACTGCCACCCAGCTTAGTGTCATCTGCAAACTTGGAGATATTACATTTAATTTCTTCGTCTAAATCATTAATGTATATTGTAAATAGCTGGGGCCCCAGCACTGAACCCTGTGCCACCCCACTAGTCACTGCCTGCCATTCTGAAAAGGACCCTTTTATTCCCACTCTTTGCTTCCTGTCTGCCAACCAATTCTCTATCCACGTCAATACTTTACCCCCAATACCATGTGCTTTAATTTTGCACATTAATCTCTTGTGTGGGACCTGGTCAAAAGCCTTATGAAAGTCCAAATACACCACATCCACTGGTTCTCCCTTGTCCACTCTACCAGTTACATCCTCAAAAAATTCTAGAAGATTTGTCAAACATGATTTCCCTTTCATAAATCCATGTTGACTTGGACCGATCCTGTCACTGCTTTCCAAATGCGTTGCTATTACATATTTAATAATTGATTCCAGCATTTTCCCCACCACCGAAGTCAGGCTAACTGGTCTATAATTCCCTGTTTTCTCTCTCCCTCCTTTTTTAAAAAGTGGGGTTCCATTAGCTACCCTCCAGTCCATAGGAACTGATCCAGAGTTGATAGACTGTTGGAAAATGACCTCCAATGCATCTATTATTTCTAGGGCCACTTTGTTAAGTCCTCTGGGATGCAGACAATCAGGCCCTGGGGATTTATCGGCCTTCAGTCCCTTCAATTTCCTGAACACCATTTCCTGACTAATATGGATTTCCTTCAGTTCCCCCTTCGCTCTAGACCCTCGGTCCCCAAGTATTTTCGGGAGGTTATTCGTGTCTTCCTTAGTGAAGACAGAACCAAAGTATTTGTTCAGTTGGTCTGCCATTTCCTTGTTCCCCAATATGAATTCACCTGATTCTGACTGCAAGGGACCTACATTAGTCTCCACTAATCTTTTTCTCTTTACATATCAATAGAAGCTTTTGCAGTCAGTTTTTATGTTCCCTGCAAGCTTACTCTCATACTCTATTTTCCCCCTCCTAATTAAACTCTTAGTCATCCTCTGCTGAATTCTAAATTTCTCCCACTCCTCAGGTTTGCTGCTTTTTCTGGCTAATTTATATGCCTCTTCCTTGGATTTAACACTATCCCTAATTTCCCTTGTTAGCCACGGTTGAGCCACCTTCCCGTTTTTATTCTTACGCCAGACGGGGATGTACAATTGTTGTATTTCATTCATGTGATATTTAAATGTCTGCCATTGCCTATTCACCGTCAACCCTTTAAGTATCATTCTCCAGTCTATCCTAGCCAATTCACGTCTCATACCGTCGAAGTTTCCTTTCTTTAAGTTCAGGACCCTAGTCTCTGAATTAACTGTGTCACTCTCCATCTTAATGAAGAATTCTACCATATTATGGTCACTCTTCTCCAAGGGGCCCCGCACGACTAGATTGCTAATTAATCCTCTCTCGTTACACAAGACCCAGTCTAGGATGGACTGCTCTCTAGTTGGTTCCTCAACATTTTGGTCTCGAAAACCATCCCTTATACACTCCAGGAAATCCTCCTCCACAGTTTGGTTAGCCCAATCAATTTGTAGATTACAGTCAGCCATGATAACTGCTGTACCCTTATTGCACGCATCCCTAATTTCCTGTTTAACGCCATCCCCAACCTCCCTACTACTGTTTGGTGGTCTGTACACAACTCCCACTAATGTTTTCTGCCCTTTGGTGTTTCGTAGCTCTACCCATATAGATTCCACATCATCCACACCAATGTTCTTCCTTACTATTGCGCTCATCTCCTCTTTAACCAGTAACGCTACCCCACCTCCTTTTCCTTCCTGTCTGTCCTTCCTGAATATGGAATACCTCTGGATGTTGAGTTCCCAGCCTTGGTTACCTTGGAGCCATGTCTCCGTAATCCCAATTACATCATATCCATTAACAGCTATTTGCGCAGTCAATTCATCCACCTTATTACAAATGCCCCTTGCATTGAGAGTCAGAGCCTTCATGCTTGTTTTTGTATAACACTCTTTGTCCTTTTAGAATTATGTTGTAATGTGGCCTTTTTTGATTTTTGCCCTTGATTTCTCTGCCCTCCACTCTTGCTTTTCTCCTTCCTACCTTTTGCTTCTGTCCCCTTTTTACTTCCCTCTGCCTCGCTGCATACATCTCCCTGCCATTTTAATTTAAACCGTCCCCAACAGCACCAGCAAACACTCCGCCTATGACATCGGTTCCGGTCCTGCCCAGGTGCAGACCATCCAGTTTGTACTGGTCCCATCTCCCCCAGAACCGGTTCCAATGTTCCAGGAATTTGAATCACTCCCCCTTGCACCATTCCTCAAGCCACGTATTCATCTGAGCTATCCTGCAATTCCTACTCTGACTAGCACGTGGCACTGGTAGCTGTCCTGACTTCAAGCATTCAGCACAGTCCACTTGCTCTAAGACATGGATGCAGCAGTAGGCATTCCCCTTGGCCTACCAAATGAGCAGTGGCAACACAGAGCAGGACAAGTTGCTGACAGGAAGGGGAGGGGAGGAGAAGAACGGATCTCAGCAGGAATCCATATCCATCCAGGGTGTTCAGGGAGCAATACTCTGACCTGATCCTCAGCGAGGCAGAGTTTGTCAGGCATCTGAGCTTCACCAAGGACAGCCTCACTGAAATCTGCTCCCTCAGAGCAGGGCAAGGACCACTTTGCCAGTGGCTGTGAAGGTCATGGTGGCCATGAACTTTTAAGTATTGGGCTCCTTCCGGGCTGGAGCCGGAGATATTTGCAACATCTCCCAGTTTGCCATGCACTGGGAGATATTGAAAACACCATTCGAACACAAAGTTTGCGTGCTGCCTGAATCGAACTCAAAGGGCACGGGCTAATCGCGCATTGCGATACTCACACCCATTTTTGGCGGCTATCGAATTTAGCTCCCGCCCTGTTCTATTAAAGGTTGCAACGAAAATTTGGTGATGGCACATGAAGTTCCCAATAGTATAGAAACATTCAAAAATTAGGTGTCTTTAATAAGAATGGTTAAGATGTTGAAGGTTGTTATCCAACAGTGATTAACTGGCTGTAAAGCGCTTTGAGACGTCCGATGGTTGTGAAAGGCACTATATAAGTCCAAGTCTTTCTTTCTTTAATAATTTTGGCAATGTTTAATAGTCAATTACATTTTTGACAAATTAGCAGATAAACAAGATCATAAGATAGTTATGGATGAGGAAGGCCATTTTCCCATCTTAGCTCATCATCCCAGAAAGATACTACAGTCTTCCCATTTCAATGTTATTGCTACTTGCGTTAATGCAGCCTTTCTTTCTGTTCTGAAACTATTCCCACTTATTTATGAGGGTAGCCAGCCCTCATTTATATCCTCAATTTTCTTGGTAAACTTTCCTCCTTTTCCAAACATTTGAAGTTAGAAGCCATCGTTGTGTATGGGATATTTAAACCCCTTATACTTTAATTGACTAGCACCACTAGTTTCCAATTCCCTTCTAAACTTTCTTCAATATGTACTGCTCTGGCCCCAGATAGTGTAAGGGGGTGGTCTCTATGAGGGGTCAGGTTCCCTTCTGACCAACTTAAGCAGTTCGAATCGCTCCCACTCCCTTGGGTTCTAGACTCTGGATTTATTTGGGGGATGTGACAAAGTGTAAAGGACACTGGTTTGATGCAAAAAACTTTGATTTTATTACAGTCCAGAAATTACAAACTTAGAATTACTCTAATAAGGAAGTACAATGTCAAACTTATTCAAACTTATTAAAAATCAGTACCTTACACACTCAGAAGGGGTTACAATAGCTTATAATGACTCTAATAGAGAACAACACATTACATTCAAAGGGGGTTACAGTAGAATTACACCTCCCACCTCCCAATACCTAATTCTAGCTAGGTTAGACTCCAGGGCAGGCAGGGACCATGCTTACTAATCCTTTTGACAGTTAACGGTAGATCATGGTTTCGGGGTTCGCTGGATGTGGTAGGGTCTGCTTGCCCTACCCCGAACGTCGGAGAAGACTTTCTGCTGCGCAATCTTCAGTTGGGTTGAGTCCGCTGATGCGGTAAGGTGCGTTTTGGATCTGTGGGGTAAGTATCCGTTTTCTTTGGTTAGAAATAGGTTTCCACAGTCTTTTAGGTAATGTTTTACCCGTTGGTAGGTCAGGATTAGATTGTAGAGTGGAAACTTTTCGATTCTTCGTTTTTTTTTTCCCTTTGGAGTTTTGTTTCGAGTTTGGTCGATCACGGTGGTTTTCCATTGATACCACGTTGGTTGTGGTCGGTTGCTGCCACGATGGTGATGTTCTTCCTTCCTTCAGGGCTTCAGGACTTTGAGGCTGGAGCAGTTAGTTTACAACTGTCGCGTTGGTTTCTCTCCTTGTCTTGATTACACCAGCATAGTGTGGTACTCGTCTGTCATCTGAGGTAGTAGCAACCTTGTAGCTATTTAACAACCCTAGCCTCTGTTGAAAACAGGGGCCAGTTATACGATTTCAGTGGTTCTAATCTTGGCGTCAAATCTGTTCAGAATTCTTTGTCTAAATTTAGCAGGCTTGGCTCTTCTATTGGCGGGCTCGTTAAAAGTTATATTTCTCCAAAGTGGTTTTGGAGTCTTACAGCAACACTACATTTTACCTCTGTACACTAAATTGAATAATTGAAAATATAACTGTTTGAAAATGCAACTTTTTAGTCTCCATCACAACTCACAATCTGGCAAGGAATATAAAATATGAGGTAAGAGTTAGCAAGGTGATAAACTCAGATCTATTACCTGTAAATGATCAGTTTTGTTGATAAAACCTTCTTGATTTAAATAATGAGTAATTATTAATCTAGAGTACTCAAGGATATTTATTTTCTTGAGAACGGGCCTCGCCAATCAGGAACATAAAGGAAAATAATTTTTTTATGTTTATCACAGTGTTTTTTGTTTGCTAAT
The DNA here is from genome assembly GCF_044704955.1 of Pristiophorus japonicus. Taxonomy (NCBI): domain Eukaryota; kingdom Metazoa; phylum Chordata; class Chondrichthyes; family Pristiophoridae; genus Pristiophorus; species Pristiophorus japonicus. Next base: position 28,187,971 of record NC_091983.1, read on the forward strand.
TAGGAATTGACTTTCTCAAGGAATTCCAAGTGCTGTCGTCAGGAGGTATAATAGAAGTGGAAGGATCACAGCTTCATAGCTCAGCTTTCCGTATTAATCCTTCAGTACATCTGAAAAAGGAAATGGGGTATGGTATTTCATACTATGCATTGTAATTATGTTCATGCTTTCTCAGTTGCAGAGCTTGTGCAGTGACGAGACTAATCTGTGTCCTTCATTGCTGAAAAATTGGGTTCCAATCACACCCAGTGATATCTTTCACGTTGATAGGCTGAATCTCCTCCTGACATAGACCACAAAAGGCTGAATATAAGATTCAAAATTGCAGAAGTAGTTGTCACCTGCAATGGCAGCAATACACTGCACTATGTGTTATATTGTAACTAATCTATAGATACTTACTTCCACAAGTTATAAATATTGAAAGCACTAAAGGAAAATTATAGGTCATATGTATCTTTTTTTTCCGATTCCTAATTACAGTTGATTTGAGGAGTTGTATAGTGGTGCCCTGTTAAATATCAAAAAAAGTCAAGTTACATGTGATAGGTGAAAACCTGCTGTGATGGTTGAGATGAGCTGTATATACAACAACTACAAATACTTGCATTTATATAGCACTTTAGTAAAACATCCCAAGGCATTTCACAGGAGCGTTATCAAACAAAATTTGTCACCAAACCACATAAGGAAAGATTAGATCAGGTTAACCAAAAGCTTGGCCAAATAGGTAGGTTATTTTGCAATGAAAGAATATGAAACAGCGGCCTAATGGTACCATAAAATAACTAGTAAAAATTGGCTCTTTCATATATATTTCAAAAATAATAAAGCTTTTTAAATCAACGTTTTCACCTATTCTTTCCTGAAATCAGTGAATAGCGCTGGAGTATGGTTCGACAAGTGCTAGTGTCACATCAGAACCTTTCCAAAATATTTGTTTTATTTGTGATTCAATACAGTGATTTTAATAAGCTTTGCATCCCTGGAATGTGCCACAGCCCAGTCAGAGCTTACTTTCTATTCCAGACTCACACATGCAGCATAGAGCAGTGAACACTGGAAAATAAACAGAACTGGGAACACTACATTATTTTTCCTCATCAGTGGCATTATTCTAAGTTTGAGGGTTCACAGTGATTCAGAATATGATCAATTTAACAGGAATTGTTTAATTAAACATAATAGAGACCTGGCCCATCCCTAAATCAGAGGTTCCCAAACAGGAAGGGGGAGGTGGGGTGGGGTGGGGTGGGGGCAGCGCAACAAGGCTTGCAGGATAGCACTAAAAGGATGCCTTATAAATAGAGGCTTAGAAATTCAGTAGTGTCCATTTTTGGGCCTCTTAACCACAGTGTATTAAGAAATGCAGAGGTCCGAGGAGCCCCAGATTTTGGGCCTCGGACTTTATTATCAAGTAGTTGATGCTGCAGTAGAAGTTCATGCAGGTTCATGCGCCAATATTCAGGTAAAAGTGAGGGGGTTGGATTGCGGGGGCTGGAGGAGGAATGGCTGGGCATTGGAGTCTGATCGGAGAACTGTCAGGGGTCGGGTAGGAGAACTCCGGCAGTCTGGAGTATTGTTGGGTTGTCAGGAGTGCTGTCAGGTGGAGGACGCTGGAGCTCGGGGACAGGGCTGATGGAAGATCGGTGGGGGGGCCTGGAGATTGGTTTCAGGAGTGAGGTCGGAGATCTTGGGACCAAGAGCAGCGGCAATGATTGTAATAGAGCTCCTGCTAGTGGACTACTGCTCCACCTAGTGGACTACTGTGGTAATGCAACTACTGATGTAAACATAAGAACATGAACATAAGAAATAGGAACAGGAGTAGGCCATACGGCCCCTCGAGCCTGCTCTGCCATTCAATAAGATCAAGGCTGATCTGATCATGGACTCAGCTCCACTTCCCCACCTGCTCCCCATAACCCCTTATTCCCTTATCGTTTAAGAAAGGTTGGCATGCAGGTACAGCAGGCGGTTAAGAAAGCAAATGGCATGTTGGCCTTCATAGCGAGGGGATTTGAGTACAGGGGCAGGGAGGTGTTGCTACAGTTGTACAGGGCCTTGGTGAGGCCACACCTGGAGTATTGTGTACAGTTTTGGTCTCCTAACTTGAGAAAGGGCATTCTTGCTATTGGGGGAGTGCAGCAAAGATTCACCAGACTGATTCCCGGGATGGTGGGACTGACCTATCAAGAAAGATTGGATCAACTGGGCTTGTATTCACTGGAGTTCAGAAGAATGAGAGGGGACCTCATAGAAACATTTAAAATTCTGACGGGTTTCGACAGGTTAGATGCAGGAAGAATGTTCCCAATGTTGGGGCAGTCCAGAACCAGGGGTCACAGTCTAAGGATAAGGGGTAAGCCATTTAGGACCGAGATGAGGAGAAACTTCTTCACCCAGAGAGTGGTGAACCTGTGGAATTCTCTACCACAGAAAGTAGTTGAGGCCAATTTACTAAATATATTCAAAAGGGAGTTAGATGAAGTCCTTGCTACTCGGGGGATCAAGGGGTATGGCGAGAAAGCAGGAAGGGGGTACTCAAGTTGCATGTTCAGCTATGAACTCATTGAATGGCGGTGCAGGCTAGAAGGGCTGAATGGCCTATTCCTGCACCTATTTTCTATGTTTCTATGTTTCTATGTTTCTAAACCATCTATTTCTGCCTTAAATTTATTCAATGTCCCAGCTTCCACAGCTCTCTGAGGCAGCGAATTCCACAGATTTACAACCATCTGAGAGAAGAAATATCTCCTCATCTCTGCTTTAAATGGGCAGTCCCTTATTCTAAGATTGTGCCCTCTAGTTCTAGTCTCCCCCATCAGTGGAAACATCCTCTCTGCATCCAACTTGTCAACCCTCCTCATAATCTTATACGTTTCGATAAGATCACCTCTCATTCTTCTGAATTCCAATGAGTAGAGGCCCAATCTACTCAACCTTTCATCATAAGTCATCCCCTTCATCCCCTGAATCAACCCAGTGAACCTTTTCTGAACTGCTTCCAAAGCAAGTAAATACAGCAAAAGGGTCATGTAGCAAGGTCACATTATTATAGTTTTCTGTGTTAAGAGCAATCTTGTAGAGGTGTTTCTTAGTTATGTCATAAGAATATATCACATTGGTGATGAGGATAGGATTCTGGATTCCCGAGCTGAAATTTTTGATGGTGGATAATTATGCAAAACAACAGAGAGACTTTGAGAGGTTCTTTGTGCTGCAGAACAGCTGAAAATCCAAGGTAAATTTCAAGCACACTTGGCTGAACTGTTGACATTGCCAAAGTTCATATAGCCATGCCTATGGGAATAATAGGGCAATTGGATGAGTTCCATTGAGACCGAGAGACTTTTGGAGTTTATGTGGAGCGGCTAGAAATGTTTTTCACCGCAAATAGTATAATTGAAGTCCCCGATAATGAAAACCATAACCGGGCTATTTTCTTGACTGAAGCATGCCCTGAGGTGTAAGAAAAACTTAAAAATGGGGTTGTTCCTGTCAAGCCAAAGGACATGCCACTGACGAAGATTCTAACCAACAGCACTGCAATCCTGGACCTCTGGAAATTGCTGAAAGTTATCATTTTGGAACACAAGATCAATTACATGACGGGAGTATCAGTGAGTACATTGTAGCTTTAAAAAAGCTATCCATTCAATGTCATTTTGGAAACTTTCAGGACCGAGCATTGCGTAACCGCTTTGTTTGTGGGATGAAGAATGAAGCAATCAGAAGAAAGTTGTTGACGACCCCTAACTTGACTTTTGATTTAGCTTGTCAAACAGCTATGTTGATGGATATGGCCGACCAATACTCCTGAGAATTTTGCGTCATTTCCAGTTGTCAGACAAACAAAGTGAATTGCCTGAAGGTTAAAAGTAAAAGGCAGTTGGGCCTAAGGCCTCAGCAACTGGCCAAAGTAACAGAGCATGCTATTGGTGCCTGGGACAACACATTGCTCAAAGTTGTCCATAAGTAAAGGCAGAGTGTTTCTTCTGCAAGAAAACTGGGCATCTTACGAAGGCATGCCAACTGAAGACTAAACCAATTTTCAATACTATAAATAGAAATCACCAGAGACTACATAGCATTGAAGGGGAGCATGGATGAGGAGGTTTTGGAAATGCACGTCATCAGGCGCATGAGGGTATCTAACAACGATTTGCGATATATCGTCATCCAAGTAAACATTGCAGGAACGAGGATACCCATGGAAATTGACACTGGTAGCGTAGTACCAGAATCATTATATCTCAACAAATTGAGTGAATTTCCACTGGAGAAATCGAAGATAGAGCTGTGAGGCTACTCAGGAGAGCAAATCCCTGTTGTAGGATGTATCACCATACCGGTAAAATACCAGGATCAGTTTCAGAGCTTGCCTTTCATAGTAGTGGCAGGAGACAAGTCTGCCTTGATAGGTAGAAATTGGTTGGGATCACTGAAGCTGGATTGGAATGAGATTTTTCGTGTGGGAATGAAATTTGCATCAAAAGATGATATCATCAAGCAATATCCAAAGGTGTTCCGCAAAACAGGCAGTCCGATCCAAGACTTCAAGGCAAGTGTCAGAGTACCAGACCAGTTTACTGCAAGCCACATTCCATACTATATGCACTCAAGGAAAAAGTTAAGCAATAACTCAAAAGACTAGAAACTGAGAACATTATCTCTAAGATATATCTAAGTAATTGGGCTATACACACTGTTGTTGTACCTAAGTCAGATGGCAATGCTGATGCTATGTCCATATTGCCATCCTCATCACAAGTTACACCCAATAGGGAAGAAGTATTCTATTTTTCATATATTGATGAGCTGCCAGTCACAGCTGAAGAGATTGGTGGATCAACCAAATGTAACCCAGTTATGTCAAAGATGTATGATTACATAGAAAATGGCTGGTGCAATCAGGTATCAGCGAAAGATATTCATCTATATTTTGTTCGTAGGAACGAATTATCGGTGGATTAAGATTGTATCATGTCGGGTGCAAGAGTGGTAATTCCAAGTAAGTTCAGATCCATATTGTTAGGAGATCTTCATGACCAACATCTGGGAATGTGCTTGACCAAGAGTTTTGAATGCAGTTACTTATGGTGGCCAGGTTTAGATAAAGATATAGAGTACATCGTTAGTCAGTGTACAACATGTCAATCGGTAGGCAAGAAACCACCATCCGTACCTTTACAGCCATGGAAAAGGCCTCCCAGGGTGTGGCAATGGTTACACGTAGATTTTGCAGAGCTAGAAGGACAACAATGGTTCATAGTGATTGATAGTCATTCGAAGTGGATAGAGATGTTTCAGGTGCAGACAATAACAATAAGTAAAACACTAGACAATTTGCAAGGATTATTTTCTTCATCTGGTCTCCCAGAAGAAATTATGTCTGATAATGGGCCGCAATTTTGTTCAGAAGAATTTGCACAGTTCACGAGCAGAAATGGTGTGAAACATACGAAAGTTTCACCATACCAACATGCTTCAAATAGTGCAGCAAAGCGCACAGTACAAATTGTAAAACATGCCCTCATTAAGCAAATGTTGGATTCAAATCGAAAGACGCAGCAGTTGTAAATTTTCTAATTACTTTTTGTAAAACTCCTCATACAACTACTGGTAGAACATCAGCAGAGTTGTGGCTCATAGAAACATAGAAACATAGAAAATAGGTGCAGGAGCAGGCCATTCAGCCCTTCTAGCCTGCACCACCATTCAATGAGTTCATGGCTGAACATGAAACTTCAGTACCCCCTTCCTGCTTTCTCGCCATAACCCTTGATCCCCCGAGTAGTAAGGACTTCATCTAACTCCCTTTTGAATATATTTAGTGAATTGGCCTCAACTACTTTCTGTGGTAGAGAATTCCACAGGTTCACCACTCTCTGGGTGAAGAAGTTTCTCCTCATCTCGGTCCTAAATGGCTTACCCCTTATCCTCAGACTGTGACCCCTGGTTCTGGACTTCCCCAACATTGGGAACATTCTTCCTGCATCTAACCTGTCTAAACCCGTCAGAATTTTAAACGTTTCTATGAGGTCCCCTCTCATTCTTCTGAACTCCAGTGAATACAAGCCCCGTTGATCCAGTCTTTCTTGATAGGTCAGTCCCGCCATCCCGGGAATCAGTCTGGTGAATCTTCGCTGCACTCCCTCAATAGCAAGAATGTCCTTCCTCAAGTTAGGAGACCAAAACTGTACACAATACTCCAGGTGTGGCCTCACCAAGGCCCTGTGCAACTGTAGCAACACCTCCCTGCCCCTGTATTCAAATCCCCTCGCTATGAAGGCCAACATGCCATTTGCTTTCTTAACCACCTGCTGTACCTGCATGCTAACCTTCAATGACTGATGTACCATGACACCCAGGTCTCGTTGCACCTTCCCTTTTCCTAATCTGTCACCATTCAGATAATAGTCTGTCTCTCTGTTTTTACCACCAAAGTGGATAACCTCACATTTATCCACATTATACTTCATCTTCCATGCATTTGCCCACTCACCTAACCTATCCAAGTCACTCTGCAGCCTAATAGCATCCTCCTCGCAGCTCACACTGCCACCCAACTTAGTGTCATCCGCAAATTTGGAGATACTGCATTTAATCCCCTCGTCTAAATCATTAATGTACAATGTAAACAGCTGGGGCCCCAGCACAGAACCTTGCGGCACCCCACTAGTCACTGCCTGCCATTCTGAAAAGTACCCGTTTACTCCTACTCTTTGCTTCCTGTCTGACAACCAGTTCTCAATCCACGTCAGCACACTACCCCCAATCCCACGTGCTTTAACTTTGCACATTAATCTCTTGTGTGGGACCTTGTCGAAAGCCTTCTGAAAGTCCAAATATACCACATCAACTGGTTCTCCTTTGTCCACTTTACTGGAAACATCCTCAAAAAATTCCAGAAGATTTGTCAAGCATGATTTCCCTTTCACAAATCCATGCTGACTTGGACCTATCATGTCACCATTTTCCAGATGCACTGCTATGACATCCTTAATAATTGATTCCATCATTTTACCCACTACTGAGGTCAGGCTGACCGGTCTATAATTCCCTGTTTTCTCTCTCCCTCCTTTTTTAAAAAGTGGGGTTACATTGGCTACCCTCCACTCCATAGGAACTGATCCAGAGTCAATGGAATGTTGGAAAATGACTGTCAATGCATCCGCTATTTCCAAGGCCACCTCCTTAAGTACTCTGGGATGCAGTCCATCAGGCCCTGGGGATTTATCGGCCTTCAATCCCATCAATTTCCCCAACACAATTTCCCGACTAATAAAGATTTCCCTTAGTTCCCCCTCCTTACTAGACCCTCTGACCCCTTTTATATCCGGAAGGTTGTTTGTATCCTCCTTAGTGAATACCGAACCAAAGTACTTGTTCAATTGGTCTGCCATTTCTTTGTTCCCCGTTATGACTTCCCCTGATTCTGACTGCAGGGGACCTACGTTTGTCTTTACTAACCTTTTTCTCTTTACATACCTATAGAAACTTTTGCAATCCACCTTAATGTTCCCTGCAAGCTTCTTCTCGTACTCCATTTTCCCTGCCCTAATCAAACCCTTTGTCCTCCTCTGCTGAGTTCTAAATTTCTCCCAGTCCCCGGGTTCGCTGCTATTTCTGGCCAATTTGTATGCCATTTCCTTGGCTTTAATACTATCCCTGATTTCCCTAGATAGCCACGGTTGAGCCACCTTCCCTTTTTTATTTTTACGCCAGACAGGAATGTACAATTGTTGTAATTCATTCATGCGGTCTCTAAATGTCTGCCATTGCCCATCCACAGTCAACCCCCTAAGTATCATTCGCCAATCTATCCTAGCCAATTCACGCCTCATACCTTCAAAGTTACCCTTCTTTAAGTTCTGGACCATGGTCTCTGAATTTACTGTTTCATTCTCCATCCTAATGCAGAATTCCACCATATTATGGTCACTCTTCCCCAAGGGGCCTCGCACAATGAGATTGCTAATTAATCCTCTCTCATTACACAACACCCAGTCTAAGATGGCCTCCCCCCTAGTTGGTTCCTCAACATACTGGTCTAGGAAACCATCCCTTATGCACTCCAGGAAATCCTCCTCCACCGTATTGTTTCCAGTTTGGCTAGCCCAATCTATGTGCATATTAAAGTCACCCATTATAATTGCTACACCTTTATTGCATGCACCCCTAATTTCCTGTTTGATGCCCTCCCCAACATCCCTATTACTGTTTGGAGGTCTGTACACAACTCCTACTAACGTTTTTTGCCCTTTGGTGTTCTGCAGCTCTACCCATATAGATTCCACATCATCCAAGCTAATGTCTTTCCTAACTATTGCATTAATCTCCTCTTTAACCAACAATGCTACCCCACCTCCTTTTCCCTTTACTCTATCCTTCCTGAATGTCGAATACCCCTCAAACAACAGTCATGAACCAGGTTCTCGTTGTTAAAGCCGAGCTTGGCACAGTCAGTAGGAGAGAAACAATTAAGACAGAAAGACAATCATGATGGAGGATAGAGTAAGAGAAAGAAGTGTGAAATTGAATCAGAAGATTAGAGTGAAGAACTATCACCATTAATGGTTAAAGTGGTTACCAGGAAGAGTAGTGAAGATATGTGGCCCTCGCACATATTTGGTCAAGATCTTTGATCATGGAAAGGTTAGGTTTGTTCACATTGATCATATTTTACCTACAGATGGGGTGGAGTTGAAAGTTGGAATGATTTGATTATTTCTGATGAGTCAGATATTCTTGACACAAATACCAGAAGCAAATCCTACATCAGATGTACTAGAAACAAACCCAAGAGAAAGTCAGAATTTAGAATCTGTGTCCAAGTCAGGCAAACAACAAGAGTTGAAATGTAGATCTCTTGGAGAAAAATTCTCCTCAGGTTCAGCCTAGAATGACTCTAAGATTGACAACAAGTTTGGAAAGTTCTATTCAAGAGTGAAAGGTTCCTCTTCGAAGCAGAAAACCGGTGGTTAAGTTGATTTGTAAATATGGAAAAATAAGCCCATATCTTCTGTTGTGTATATCATATAATTTATGTATAATAATTATTTTGTTATGAATACTTTTTCAATAAGGAGGGAGAAGTGTAATAGTGCTCCCCCGAGTGGACTAATGCTCCACCAAGTGGACTACTGTGGTAATGCAACTACTGATGTAAATACAATAAAAGGGTGATGTGGCAAGGTCACATGATGTCAGTTTTCTGTATTAAGAGTCATCTTGTAGAGTGTGTTTCTTAGTGATGCCATAAGAATAGATCACAATTATGGTAAGCACTTACCTTTTTTTAATTCTGTACTGTTTACCATTGGTTTTCCCGGAGGTGCAATTTTCCAATTATAAGAATGGTTCCTGAATAGGGAGAACTTTGGAAGCTAGTAGTTAGGTTATCTTCAATGTTTTCACCCACTTCCTTTAAAATTCTGGGATGGAAACCATTTGTTGTGGGGATTTGTCACACTTTAGTGGCATTATTTTTTTCTTTGCTGTTATTTTACTTATGTTAATCTTGGCAAGTCCCTGTCCCTGATTCAAGATTAGTTTCTTTGGCATTTCCGGCAGGCTTCCTCGACTGTAATTACTCAACATGTCTGCTGTTTCCTTATTTTCGTTGACAATATCAACATAATCAGTTTTCAAGGGCCAGCATTACTCCTGACTACCCTCTTTGTCCTAATATAATTGGAAAATTTTTTCTGTTTCTTTTATACTCCCTTTTTGTAGCTGTTTTGTCACCCGTTGCTGTTCTTTGTATCTTCCCATTCGCCAGGATCCGTGCTATTTTTTTGCATGTTTGTATGCCTTTTCTTTTAGTTTTATGTTCTCTCTTACCTTTTTAGTTGTCCATGGCTATTTTTTTTGGCAAATAGAACTCTTGTCCCCTAGGGGTATCAACTGGTTCTGTATCACATTAAATTCTTTTTTGAACACCTCTCACTTGTTTTCTGTCGTTTTACCCATTAATGGATTTGTTTGGTTTACTGTAGACATTCATTGCATTGAAGTCAGCCTTACCTAAATCTAGAATCTTAGTAGCTTTTTTGCGTTTCTCCTTTTCAAACACTACTCTGAACTCAATTATGTGATGATCGTTGTTAGATAAATGTGCACGCACCGTTAGGCTGTTAAAGAAAGGAAAGCTTACATTTACATAGCGTCTTTCAGGACAAAGCATTTTACAGCCGAAGAAGTACATCTGAAGTGTAGTTACTGTTGTAATGTAGGAAACACAGCAGCCAATGTGTACACAGCAAGGTCCCACAAACAGCGATGTGATAATGTCCAGACAGTGATGTTGGTTGAGGAACACAGGTAAGAACTCCGTTGCTCTCATCCAAAAGACGGCACCTCCAACAATACAGCACGGGGAGATTTATGTGTTCAAGTCTCTGGAGAAATTTGCTTTGCCCCAGATGGGACTTGAACCCACAATTCGTGGCTTAGGAGCTCAGGGCCTTATCCATTAGACCACTGGGGCTGTATCATAAACTTAGCCTTGTGCTTTTCTCCTTTAGGGGTCCATGTACATGGATCATTAAAATGTCATGGACATGTACAAAAAATAATCAAAATGGCTAATGGAATATAGAAGGCTGGCCTTTATATCGAGAGGAAGAGAATGCAAGGGGTTAGAAGTCAGGCTACAGCTATACAAAGCCCTGGTTAGACCACACTTAATGGTACATAGTGGTTATGTTACTGGACTAGTAACCCAGTCATGAATGGTGATAGGCAATTAAACAACTAACGGGAGGAGGAGACTCCATGAATATCTTCATTCTCAATGAGGGCAGAGTTCAGCATGTGATCATAAAGGACAAGGCTGAAGCGTTTGCAATCATCTTCAGGCAGAAGTGTCGAATGGATGATCCATCTCAACCTCCTCCTGAACTCCCCACCATTACAGAAGCCAGTTTTCAGCCAATTCTATTCACTCCATATGATATCAAGCAATGGCTGAGCGCACTGGGTACAACAAAGGCTATGGTCCCCAACACCATCGCGGTTGTTGTGCTGAAGACTTGTGCTCCAGAACTAGCCATGCCTCTAGCAAGCTGTTCCAGTACAGCTGCAACACAGGCATCTACACGTCAATGCAGAAAACTGCTCAGGTATGTCCTGTTCACAAAAAAAAGGACAAATTCAACCCGGCTAATTATCGTTCCATCAGTCTACTCTCAATCATCAGCAAAGTGATAGAAGGTTTCATCAACAGTGCTATCAAGTGGCACTACCTTACCGATGTTCAATTTGGGTTCTGCCAGGATCACTCGGCTCCAGACATGGAGCCTTTTGTCCAAACATGGACAAAAGAGCTGAATTCCACAGGTGAGGTGAGAGTAACTGTTCTTAACATCAAGGCAGCATTCGATTGAGTGTGGCATCAAGGAGCCTCAGTAAAACTGAAGTCAATGGGAATCAGTGGGAAAATTCTTCACTGGCTGGAGTCATACCTAGCGCAAAGGAAAATGGGTGTGGTGGTTGTTGGATGCCAATCATCTCAGCCCCAGGACATCGCTGCAGGAGTTCCTCAGGGCATTGTTCTAGGCCCAACCATCTTCAGCTGCTTCATCAATGACTTTCCGTCCACCATAAGGTCAGAAGTGGGGATGTTCACTGATGATTGCACAGTGTTCAGTTGCATTCGTAACTCCTCAGATAATGGAGCAGCCCATGCCTTCATGCAGCAAGACCTGGACGACATTTAGGCTTGGGCTGATAAGTGGCAAGTAACATTCGTGCCACAAAAGTGACAGGCAATGACTATCTCCAACAAGAAAGTGTCTAACTGCTACCCCTTGACATTCAACGACATTACCATCGTTGAATCCCCCACCATCAACATCCTGGGGGGTCACCATTGACCAGAAACTTAACTGGACCAGCTGCATAAATACTGTGGCTACAACAGCAGGTCAGAGGCTGGGTATTCTGCGGCGAGTGTCTCACCTCCTAACTCCCCAAAGCCGTTCCACCATCTATAAGGTGCAAGTCAGGAGTGTGATGGAATACTCTCCACTTGCCTAGATGAGTGCAGCTCCAACAACACTCAACACCATCCAGGACAAAGCAGCCCGTTTGATTGGCAACCCTTCCACCACCTTAAATCTTCGTGTACCGTGGCAGCAGTGTGTACTATCTACAAAATACACTGCTGTAACTCACCAAGGCTTCTTAGATAGCACCTTCCAATCCCGCAAGCTCTACCACCTAGAAAAACAAGGGCAGCAAACGCATGGGAACACCATCACATCCAAGCTTCCCTCCAAGTTACACATTATCCTGACTTGGAAATATATTGCTGTTCTTTCATCGTCGCTGGGTCAAAATCCTGGAACTCCCTCCCTAACAGGATTGTGGGAGTACCTTCACCACACGGACAGCAGCGGTTCAAGAAGATGCGTCATCAACACCTACGCAAGGGCAATTAGGGATGGGCAATAAACGCTAGCCTTGTCAGCGACGCCCGCATCCCAGGAACAAATAAAAAGAGACAAAACAGTGATGATGAAGAAACACCATCACTTAACTTCACACTCGCAACCTCCAGCTCAGATACTTACTTCAGAGGATATCATAGAGGCGAGATCTGCACATGGTGCGATGTTGGGACTAAGTGGGCCGCAGCCAGGATAAACGGCAGTGATAGCACATGTACCAGCTTTCCGGAGGACGAGGTTGCACAAGAATTCTGCTGCAGAGCACTCAGATGAGCTCTTTGATGGGGTGGGCTACAGAAAAAGGCTGATGGATATGCAGAATGAATTGCATTGGGAAGCCAGCCAGAAAGCCTGCGTGCAATGTCAAGGAGCATGGAGGAGTCTGACACCAACTTGGCAGAGGGCCTTGCTGAGAGCTTGGAGCCCATCCTTTCTAGCATGGAAGTGGTGGCCAACTCTAGTAGCACATTTGTGGACCCAAACACAATGCGACGTCTGATGGTTGATGTCTCAGTTTCCATTGCAGCACAAGCAGCAGCCATCCAAAGTCTGAGTGCTGCAGTGGAAGCTCAGACTTCTGTCGTGCAAACTCAGCTTGTTGCCATGCAAGCTCAGACTATTGCCGTCATGGCTGTGGATTACAGTGTTCAAAGGGGATTGCAGGGTGCCGCAGCAGTCCAGCAATCTGTCCTCCAAATTATTACTGGGATTACTGAGGCGCCATCCCAGGGGAGTGGCAGTGGCTCCATGGAGCATGAACATGCTGCCCTCTCTGAGGATGTCAGCATTCGTCCTCCCACCCCTGCCACTCGGCCAGTGCCCTTGCTGTTGCCTGTCAGCCAGCTAGCCCAGACTGCTGCCGCCCATGCTGAGATGGTGCAGTCTGCAACGGGCTTTATAAATTGCTCGTGGTCATCCTCCCAGCCATGCTGCAGCCACTGGGGTAGTACTGCATAGGCACACGCACGGCAGGAACTAAGGGAATGCACAAGGGTGATTAGTTTATGTTTGTATGCAATAAAGCATGATTTCATTTATAAATTTGGTTTGAAATGTTTATTTAGTATTGGCTTTTGTTGTCGCATTGTGGCCAAGCAAATGTTGTGATGGTCAGTGACAGAGGGAGGTAAGGTCATTGGTGAATGGGGAATTGGGATTGCGTTTACTGGTACCGCACTCGGATGAATTCTTCACGGACAGTCTGACCAGAAATAGGCTGTCTAGGTTTCCTCCTCCTTTCCCCTTCCTCGTCCTCCTCCTCCTGCATCTCAGCTGCTGCCGTATAGCTGGTCGCAAGGGTTGTGCCCTCATGATGCCAAGTTGTGCAGGATGCAGCAGACCACCACAAATCTTGACACCCGCTCTGCAGGGCTCTTCTAAAATGATCCAGACAGCAGAAGTGTTGTTTCAGCATGCCAATGGTCTGCTCTATCACATTTAGTGTGGCAGCACAACTTTCATTGTATGCATGCTTCCCACGTGTGCACACCAGTCATGAGCCATGTCGTCAGTTGATAGCCCTTGTCACCCAGTAGGCACCTTTTGGTTTGCCACAGTGGCTCAAATGCAGATGGCACAGAGACGGCCACAGAATTAATGCATCATGACTGCTGCCAGGATAGTGGGCATTGACCGACATAATTCACTGCCTATAGTCACACACCAGGCGGACGTTGAGGGAATGGAATCCCTTTCAGTTGCAGGACATCTCGGATTGGACATGTGGCGACTGCAAAGGCATGTACGTGCAGTCAATGACACCCTGCATCATGGAGAAGCCTGCAATCCTAGCAAAGCCCCATGCTCGCTCCACCTGCTGCTCTCTGGCAAGAGAGAACGAACTATAGGGGGGAAAATTGCGGTCAGAGGCTTCCTTCGTGAGAACGCCACTGACCCAGGAAAAATCAGGAAAGTACCTAGTGGTCCCAGAGGAACAAAAGATCCTGGTCGGAGACCTAAATTCGCTGCGCAGCGCATGGGAAGATGTCTTTCAGATACGTACGTACAAGCTGGAGTCACGGGGGCCTGAACCACCAAACACCATCCAGTCTTCTCATTGATAAAAATGGGAACTCTGTTTGTATGAGTTCCCATTACTATCAATGAGAAAACCCCCTAAAACACCGAAGCACAGCATAATAAATAAATAAAACACCTCACATTTAAAATTAATTGAAATTAAATGTTTTAGAAAACAAACATTTTTGGGGGAATTTTTTTAATGTGTTTTAATAGTGTTAAAAATAAACTTATTTGAGGGAGGGTGGAGGATTGGTGGATGCACAAGGGACATGAATCTCTGAAGGGGGAGTTGAGCAAAAATGTTTGGGAATCTCAGCCTTAAATGAATCAGCAGAGCTTGGTCAACTGGCTCGTATGAGACGTTAAAATTCAATTGTCAAATTTGAAGCCCCATCTAGTTGACAATCTGGAGTTATAGTTATGTTGGCTTGCTGTTCAAAAAATTCTATTTGTAGAAGCCAAGTAATTCTTTAGCTTTCATATGACTGGTTCAATTTGGATGGTTGATCTTGAATATTGCTGGACATAAATTATCTCCAGGTTTTAATAATAGGTTGTATTTAATAAATCCTGGGGTATTCCATGATAGATTATATCACTGGATTAGAATCACATAGAATGTTTATTTCTGTTTAAGATCTGAAGTGAATATGCATTGAATATGTCAATTTGTTAAAGATTATTATTTTGTTACTCTCTAAAATAATTGCAAATTCTGAAATAGCAGTTTTCCAAATGTTTATTTTAGAGATGTGCATCCAGATGGAATTCCTTCTGAATATTCCATCATAGCTACATTCAAGATGTTGGGAGACACCTCACAAAGTGTTTGGAATTTATGGGAGGTCAGTGACACTGATGGAAGAGAACAAGTCGGCATTCGTTTTTTTGGAGACTCAAAATCTTTGGCCTATTTCTATAGAACTCAATACAATACGATCATGTTCCGAACATTCACCAATGTGGATATACTTTTTGATGGTTCCTGGCACAAGTTAGCACTTAGTGTAAATGGAGGAGATGCCAAATTGCTGATTGACTGTATGCAAGCTAGCACGGTTCTGATTAGTGATCAACAGGCGATTAATGGGAATGGTTACACTTCAATAGCAAAAAGGATGCTGGATGACTCAACTGTTTCAGTAAGTTAAACAGAAGTCCTAACTCTAAGTAGAAATCCTTTCCAGAATAAGTTAACCATTAGTTTATATGCTAACTTGACAAATATAATAGAGAAGAAAGTTTTTCTATTAACTTACCGAATGAACATAATCATACATGCTTGAACTTTAAAATCATAGATTAGATCCCATCTTCCCCCTTGGCATTGTGTGTTTCAACAGCGTTTTATTGCCAGTGACTATCTCACATTAGTAAGTAATAATGTAAGATTCATTATTTGCAAATAATGAATATTGCATTAATCTAATCTCATAATTAATGGAATTTTATACTGATATCCTTGGCAATAATTTCAAATCTTCATAAAAATGGACTCCAAGAATGAAAAATCTCTTAATTTCAAATTACATTACATTTTTAACATTTGCCATTATTGTACTAAAATCGGAACAAATCACACTGGAAAATGACAGCTTTTATTTAACTTGCTCTTATTGTCCATCAGCTTGATCTGCAACAACTAGAGTTGCACTGTGATCCAGACAAAGCCTTTTCAGAAGGATGCTGTGAACTATCAGACTTTGTAAGTATGCTGTGGTAAGACTATTTTACATCAGTCTGGAATGTTTCACAAATGAGATTAAATTCATAAACGTACTTTTTTAGTGATTGTTTATCTAAACAAGAGGGCAAGTCCTTTTTAAAAAAGATTTCAACAACAAAATAGTTTCATTTTCAGATCCTGCAACGTTATACTATTTAAAAGAAAAGAGAATGAATTTTTAAAAATAGTGCTGTGTTAAGAAAAAAATTACCAGTGGCAATGAAAACTGAATCAATGCAATTTGATGACATAAAGCAACAAAGTCCTCGTAGAATGTGCTGCTTCAGCATTGTGGCTGTGCCTCACACTCAATACAGAGAATGGAATTATACTATTATGACCTAGTCACTTTTTTAGGTTGGGCGGGGGGAGAAGAAAATCTCTTCAATTGACAAAGCACAATTCAGAGCACTAGTATTCAGATTCATAGGCTTAACAGTAGCAACAAACAACTGACTCAGTAAAATAATGAAAAATTAATGGTTTCTGCTTAGTTGTTGCAAATCAGTCAATGGGAAGTCATGTTCAATTAACTAGGTCAGAAACAATGGGAAGGAAACAGCCTTGCAGGTAAAGGTCAGTTTCTATGCAAGTACAAAAATAAAAGTAAAATGTAAAGTTTGAAATAATATAAAATGAAGAAATTATACAGTGGGCCTGAAAGAGAAAAGACAAGCTAATGTTTAAGGGTATGACTCTAAATCAGAATCAATGAAAGGTCCTACCCTAAATGTAAATATATCCTTCTGGTGTGTACATCCAATAATTTCTATTTTTACTCCATTAACATCAGAGTTTGATTTAAAAAAAATCTAATTCACGATTGAATCAGTGCAAAATAAATTACTCAAATTCTTGAATCATAAATCATATTACTGTGCTATAATGCTGAAAAGGTGACATACACTCCATATAATCATTCATTTTTTTTTAAAAGATAGCACAAATTGAGAACTCTTATTCCAAAATAAAACCCCTCACTTGATAAACAATTTAAGAAACATAGGAATACCACAGTGACTTGTAGTGTATTATTATTGTCAGAATAGAATATTTGTGACATCATTTTCTTTGCTTCTTACCATTCTAAATTTTCTAGTAATTTTGCTTTGCCCTGTTTATGTATGTTCATTGTATAACTATTTTTTTTAATTTAATGATTGTCCTCTCAGTGTAAAGTCCAGTCCAACCTGGTTGCTTATTCTTAGTCCAGCCAGCATATTAGTCCACAATAACTAATTCAACTGTTTCAGTGTGGCAAAACAGCAGAATACAGCCTTACAGGGAATCCACCACTTTGCAAAAGTCCCCATGGACAGCCAGGGCAGCAGGGTAACACAGGCCTACAGGTAACCTGTTCTTATTCACAATTACATTGTTACAGAGATATATCTTATTTTATTACGCACAAATAATTTGAATTTTCTTAATCTCTACACCAGGGAGAGAAAGGTGAACAAGGCATAACTGGAGAGCCTGGAAGACCAGGGTCTCAGGTAAAAACAGTGTAGTACAGCTTATGGCATCCTTGGTATGAGAGGGTAACTCTGATTGTCTTAATGATATGTCACATGTTAAGAAAATAGATATCAGTATGCTGTTGTGTTCAGGGGTGTTGTGATGGGGTGCCCTGATGGCCATATGTGTGCAGTCGATGATGCCCTGCACCCGTGGGAAGCCAGCCAGAGTGGCAAAGGCCAGCGCCCACTCAGTAACACTGGCAAAGTTTATATAATTGGTTGAGTTGTCAAAGAGGGCATCAGTGAACTGTGTGATGCATCCATGAGCGGCCGACTGAGAGATGCCACAAATGTCTTCTGCAGATCCCTGGAAGGAGCCTGAGATGAAGAAGTTTAGGGCACTAGTGACTGGGCACTGGTAAGGCATGTCCAACCTCTCCCCTGGGCTGCAGGTCTTGCTGCAACAATCTGCAAATGTCTGCGATGACCTGGCGTGATAGCTAGAGCCCCCTTTGGCACTGCTGCTCCGTCATGTTGAAGAAGCTCATCCTCTGCCTGTATACCCTGTGTTGGGGGTTTCATTTCTGGCTCGGTGCAGCCGTGCACTGATGCCCTCTGTCCTGTGGAGTATCAAGTGGTTGAGTAGAAGGTTGTTGATGTTGTTGTTGGTGCTGCTGGTGTGCCTGGTGCTGCGGTTGTTGGAGCTCATCGTGGTCAGATTCTGAGGACCCATGAAGAGATGGCAGGTCAAATAGAGAAGACAGAAGCATTCTATCAGTGGTGTGATAGGTGACAGTGGATCCTGACTTTGTTGGAAACACTTGCAACCTCTAGAAAGCTAAATCTGTGTGGACAATGCAGTCAGCAACAGCATCTGCTTTAGGAAAGTGACCAGCTGTCAGGTTGGAGTTTTTATTGGACTTTTCATGTGCACTAATGAGGTGCATCAACAGCCATTGAACTTCTGCCTAAGGTTCACAGATGTGGTTCCCGAGCTATGTGATTCCCATGGTCATCCAGGGAAATTTGAAAGGTAGGGTTAAAAAGATGCTTAAGGGTCTGACAAGTATCTCATAATCATCTCAATTACCTTGGCTGCCCCTGCCGTTCGGGTTGCAGACGAGCTGGCAAACGCGCCCGAGGGAAAGGTGTGTAGAGGCGGGCTGAGGACGGGTTCGCGTCCCGCGCCAAGGTTTTTCAAACTTCCCTCCCGACCCGCCTCCAATTGCGCCCGCACGGACCCCAGAAAATTTCGGCCATTGTGTCTGCTGCAAAGGAAAACAGAAAGAAATTGAAACTCAATCTCTTCAGTTCAAATCCTTAGAGTAGGATCAAATTGTAAGTTAAAGAGATAACCACTGTTGTATTGTGCTTAATATTTCATTTTCTCTTAACTCTATGGGCCCAAGTTTCCACATGATTTGTGCCTGATTTTTAGGAGCAACTGGTGGAGAACGGACTATCTTAGAAATTGCAATTCTCCACTTTTTTTTTTCTGCAGTTCTAGTCAGGTAGAACAGTTCTACTTTGGAACAGAACTTTTTCTTCAAAAGGGGGCGTGTCCGGCCACTGACGCCTGATTTCAAAGTTTCCACAGTGAAAACGTACTCCAAACTAACCTAGAATGGAGCAAGTGAAGATTTTTGTAGAACTGAAAAAACCTGTTCTACAGATTAAAAAATCAGGCGCAGGTTACAAATTAGGCGTCCAGAACGAGGTGGGGGGGGGGGGAAGTCATTAAATTCTACAATAAATCCTTATTTATACTTATACAAATATTATACAAATAAATCCAACCTGAATAAACATTTATAAGCAAAGAAAAGATTAAATAAACCATCTTCCTACCTGTGTGAAAGTGCTTCAGCCAGCCTCACAAGTTCGTTCGTTCGTTCCCGACGGCAGGGGAGGAGGAGGAAGCCGTTCCCGACGGCGGGAGGGAGGGGAGTGTGGGCCCACCCACCTGAACGCAGCGGGGGGGGGGGGGGGGAAGACGTTCCCGACGGCGGGAGGGAGGGGAGTGTGGGCCCGCCCGCCCGAACGCAGCGGTGGGGGGCGGAGGAAGACGTTCCCGACGGCAGGCGAGAAAGAGACAGTGAGAAGGCTGCAAGAAGCCTCAGTGCTGATGTGTTGATGGCAATGTGCTTTTATTAAAAAATGTTCAAAAATTAAACAGCTACAAAGAACTACAAAAATGGCCGAGTGCCAATGTTTTCCTTCACACTGCGTGTGCGCGAACGCTCCAACGCGCACGCGCAGGGTTGCCGGCAGGGAAAAAAACTAATTTAAATAGTACCCGCCCCCTCCCACTTACAAAATCGGCGCGAGTGTAGGCTCCGCCCCCCTGGGAGCCGCGCTAAACAGACAAGGAGCTGCAGGGCTCTCCAGAATCGCGAGTTTTTTTTCTGGCGCCGTTTTAGGCGCGAAAAACGGGCGCCCAGCTCGGAGGGGCGCCCGTTTTTTATCGTGTGGAAACTTGGGCTCTATAATCCACCGGGCCTATCATTTTGAGAGTTAAAATTAAATACGTGCTGTGGCCAGTGCCCAAGTACCTTGTTTAGGCAAATAATATTGTGTGAAAATCATTGAGAGATTAAAGCTAACAGCTTTATCGCAACTAATTGCTCTGAAAGCAATGAATATATCTATATATTTCTGTGCATGCATGCTTGTTGATCTGTGACCGTTTTGATGTAGGGAAAAAGGGGTGACACTGGTTCCTATGGAAGACCTGGTGACACTGGACCTTTGGTAAGGCTTTCATCATTTTACTTCACTTTACATATTGAGTATGTATGACTTTCTAAATTCATGTATCCACTTTTCTCTTGTTTCAGGGTACACCTGGAATAAAAGGAAACAAGGGAGTAGAAGGAAGGCCAGGCCAAAGAGTATGTCATTTTTAAACACACTGTCCAATTTTATAATATTTTATAATATTTGATCTTTTTTTGTTTCCTAAATAATTGCCAAGACTGGAGTTACTCCACATTCAGAGAAATACATTCTTCTTCCTCTCAGGGTATAGATGGTCCGAAAGGATACAAAGGATTGCAAGGAACCGTGGGATTTAAGGTGAATTCACAGTAAATGCTTTAGTTTTTTATACACAAAATTGTATTATTTAAGTATGAATAGAAAAATGGTTCTGAGAAATTATTTCATTTTGTTTCAGGGAGTTGCAGGACCACCTGGACTGAGAGGGCAAACAGGAGCACAAGATGAAAAGGTACATTTGAACAAGGAGTTATGTGTTTATGGCAGCATTTTGACATGAATCAGTATGGCCTACCATGGAACACTGGAATCAATGAGTGAAAAATTGCGGTCGGGGGCTTCCTTTGGACTAACGCCTCCGATCTGAAATTTTTTTTTCACAAAAATACCTGGTGGTCACAGAAGCACCTTTGATTCTGGTCGGAGGCTTTCATTCGATATCCCCATACGTATGGAAATGCTGGAGTCACGTGGGTCTGGACCACCAATCACTATGCAATATTCTCATTGATAAAAATGGGATCTCCGTTTGTACGGACTCCCGTTCCTATCAATGAGAAAACCCTCCTAAAACAAGAAACACAGCATAATAAATTCAAAAAAAAAAACACCTCACATATTTAAAATTAATTGAAATTAAATGTAATTAAATGTTTTAGAAAAAAAAATTTTGGGGGAATTTTTTAAATGTGTTTTAATAGAGTTTAAAATAAACTTACCTTATTGGACAGAGTTTTTAACATAAAAATGAATGATTAAATTTAATTTTTATAGGTGTTAAAAGTCTTATGCTCACAAAAATAAGCTACACGCCTGCTTTTACCAGCCATGAAAGTTTGAAGGACATTCGTTGGGCATGAGTTGGGCAAATAGTCCAATCTCTCCCGCGCAGATGTCCTTTTCCGGGGATGCAGAGGATCTGTGTAGAAAAATCTTGACAGATCAGAAAAGCTGGTTTTCGGTGCATGCACATCGCGTCCCGAAAACCAGCTTTTGGGAGGCTTCTGTCGAAATCTCGACCTCAGAAAAGAATCGACTCCGACACTTACAGCTCCGATGGAAGTTTCCTTTTAATTTACTTGCTCGCAAGGGGTAGGTTTCACTCAGTCAAGGGCCAAATGAACACCTCCGCAATGGTACAGCTTCACAAGATATTTATACAGTAAAACCCAAGTTCTGGCCTCTCCCTGTGTATTGCTCTGTCTCACAGTCAGTGAATACAGATAAAGAGTTAATTACTATATCCTGGTCCTGAAATGGTATCCAGATATTTCCTTTTGTCAGGGTTATCAGAAAGCCAAACGGCCATTACTCCATGAGTCATAGGTAATGGGCTATCACCTGTCTTGTATTGTATCAGGATTATCCAATTTCCTGGTCAGTTTACCTGTTTGCTTCAAATGGATGAGGTAAAGGAAAGAGATAATGGCTAGAAGATAAGGGTGGGGTGACATGGAACTCCTGTAGTGTAGACAATAGGAGAGCACCATGGGGGGTTACTTGTCTCAGCATGACTTGTCTCCTAGCTGTCTGATAACCATCAGCCATCTAACAGCAGGTTTAGCTGTTCATAATAAGCTGGCTGCTAAAATGCAGAAAGTTCTGGAAGGGCCAGGACTCCATTTTAATCAAATGGCACACAAATACCGTATGGTATCAGCTTAGATAAAAATACATTTCCACATTCCCCCATTTTGTCCTTCACAAGGACAACTCAATCCATTCTGATCTTGTACAGTCTCTCCATTTCCATTTCTTTTAGTTTCATTACTCACTAGGCATATTATACCCTCAGGATTTCCTATTCTGGGAGTAATGCTTAGGAAGGGAGGCTGATGGTTATTATCATAATTGGGCTGGTACCATCCCTGGAAGGCTGTAAGTTTATACCCTGCCGACCTCCATTCTGTTTGCTCCTTTGTTTCTGGCCCCTTAGTTAGTTTTGTCCTGTTTTGCACTGTCAACCATTCTACCATTTCTGATTCGTTAAAGGGGACAGATCTCAGGGGAATACCCCCCCTGGAGTGGACAGGTACATGGGAACATATCCAGCAACTCGACAAGTTTCTTTCTTGAGCATACCTATGACTCAGTGCCATAAATACGTTTACGTGCAATTCCCTTCGGTGGTGGGTCTGTACCCCTGGTGTAATCAATAATGCGAAGTAAAACCCTGTCAAGCCCAGCACCATCAGTCCCCATAGTCCATACAGTTCTTTATTCAGTCTTCCTTTTTCTGTTCCTCTGATTCCTTCGTCCCTTCCTCCTGGTCGGGTGCCCGTTTGCAATGGGATGCGTGGATCCATGTTGGTCTTTCCTTTACCTTGATTGCAGTATTGGTCGCCAGCAAGACCTGGTATGGTCCTTCGAATCTTGGCTGTAGATTGCTTTTCCTTTTAAAAATCTTGATGTAAACGAATTCCCCTGGCTCCAGGTTATGACACTTCCCTTCCGCTGGCTTGACTTGGGCTTCCTTTACCTGTGAATGAAAGCTGGAAATACATTTGGTTAGTGCAATACAATAATTCAACATATTTTCCTCCATTTTGTGGATGTCCATCTGTTTTGCAGTAAATGGTGCTGTAAAAGGTAGTCGTTGGGGACGTCCCATAACTATCTCATGTGGTGACAAGCCTGTTGTTCTGTTGGTTGCAGATCGCATTACCATCAAAGCTAAGGGCAGCAGTTCTGTCCATTTCAGTCCAGTGTCATTGCATAGTTTTGCCAGCTTATCTTTAAGCATTCCATTATATCTTTCAACAAGTCCAGCTGATTGTGGATGATAACTGCAATGAAAACGTTGATTAATCTGTAAAGCTTTACACATTTCTCTTATGACAGTTCCCGTGAAATGTGACCCGTTATCACTGGAAAGCTTAGCAGGGATTCCGAAGCGCGGTACAATTTCTTTTAACAAACATTTAGCAACAGTAGTGGCATCGGCCTTTTTACATGGAAAGGCTTCAATCCATCTAGAGAACACATCTACAATAACTAATACATACTTGGATCCCATACACATAGGTAATTCAATAAAATCCATTTGTAAATGTACAAAAGGCCCGACTGGATTTGGGTGGGAGGCAGATTCTACTTTTTCCGTCTTACCCGGATTCATTGTCTGACAGGTAACACAATTTTCACAGATTTGTTTTGCAATTGCCGAAATACCTGGTGCATACCAAGTTGCCAAAATATAATCTGCCAATCCCCCTTTGCCTGCATGTGTGAATGTATGAACACATCGGGCAATCCATGGAAGTAAGGATCTAGGGGCCACCACGCGGCCGTCATGGTGAACCCATATTCCTTCTGGATTTTTATAACATTGATCCTTCGTCCAGGTCACCACCTCCTCCGTACTGGCCTGTGTCTGAAAGGCCAGCACGTCATTAATAGTGGGTGGCAGGTCTGAGCAATTATTTTTCCTCAGTGGGAACAATGACACCTGCATCCCCCCTTTCGACAGAGCTGCTGACTTAGCTGCATTATCAGCTCTGGCATTCCCAAGTGCCACCTCATTCGACTGGCCTGTATGTGCCTGGCATTTGATAATGGCAAGTTTTAAGGGGCATTAAATGGCTCGCAGGAGATTTTCCACTTGTTCTGCATTTTTGATTGTCTGAGCCTGTTGCATAGCATAATAAGCTGCTGCCAACGAAGGAAGACATCCCGATAGTCCGCGTGCCACTGGGTCTAGTTGGGTACTGAAATGCCTGTCCCCATGTAACTGAGTCAAAACAGATTGTGCAAAACCCGACTTGTGATGCACAAATAAGTTGAATAGCTTAGTGTAATCTGGTAATCCCAAGGCTGGTGCTGAAGTGAGGGACTGCTTAAGGTTCTGGAAAGCATTCCGGGATACTTCATTCCACATCCTTTAAGCATTGTGAGAATATAGTAGATTCATTCACAGCTCGTAGGTCATGGACAAACCTCCATTTGTGTGGGCTACTGAACTGGACAAATCTGTGTGTTACACGGACTTCTCATTTATGCTTATAGTGATTCACAGATCACAGAATGTAAAGTACTTGTTTTCTAATCTTATTAAAAGGCCTCCAAACCCAAGATTTTTCCAATACACTCAAAATGTTGATCAAGGAGATCACCTGAAATATCTCAAAATCCCAATTCAATTATTGTACTGCCACTCTTTATCCAAAAAAATTTCCCCCTACTGAGTTAGAAGCTTTTGTACCAAGATTTTACACCAAGGACAATGAGAGTGTACTCCCCCAGCCTGCACCTCGAGAGACCCACAAAGGCTTTTTAAAAAAAAAAAGCATTACAACTTTTAACCACCGGGACCATGTCTCAACAAACCCATCCTTTGTGCATTTCCTAGCTCCGTAACCTCTCATCCGAATAAATCCACACCTGCGCTTCTAACTTAAAATGTCTTAAACTTCCCACATACAGGACAACACTATGAAGGGTTAAAAAACTTCACTTTGTTTGAAAAAGTGGGCGGAGCTAAAACAAACAGGCAGCTCCACAACTTTTCCAAACAGGTTTCCAGACACAAGGAAAAAAGACAGAAGCACTCTCATTCAAAGACAAGACATTCACAAGTCTCTCTCCATTCAATAAAGCTTTTTCTTTTACTAGCTTCATTTTTTTTTCATAAGTCACTATCAGGTTCTCTTTTTTTTTTACATTTGATTTACTTCCTCTGTTAATTTTACATGGGCTTGAAGAATCGGAACCCAGGCCTTTTCTATTACTTTCCTTTTTTTTTCCTGGATCTCTGTTTATAAGACACTCCTGGAGACAAGTTGTTCTCTCTAAATTAAATGAACCATCGGGTGGAAATGGCCTGTTTTCACCCTTAGTCCACTTTACTGGTTTTTGTTTCTTTGGTCAATTGAAGACTGACCACAATTCTGGAGCATGACATAGGCTGGTGTGCCTTTTGTGGTGTTTTAACTTGCTCCGGCACCCATTCTGGATGATTAAGATTTTCCCACAGTTTCTGATCTCACAATCCTTTCGGCCAACCGAGTTCTCTACGCCCACTTCTCCTGGCCGTTACGTGGCCTGAAAAGGCTCTTAATTCGGGCTCAGTCTGGGTGTGTGAGATATGTTGGCACGAACCAACCGTAGTTGATCAATCAGTTACTGTTTCTTTTCTTAATCAATCCTTGTGGTTTTTTTTTTTTCGAATCACAATTTTCCCGAGTGACTCTTCCCGTTTCTCTAATGGCAATGACTCACAAAGGTATTGCAACCAACAGTAATACAAGGACAACAAACAATATTCCCGTGAGTACACAAATCATAACCTCTAAACAAATTCTCAGTCTGCGTTGTACGCCACTACAGACCGAGTCCTTAACTTATCCTAATAACAGCTGATAAAACTTAAGGTTCCGTACCCAAACTCTTTGATCGATTGCGCTCTTTTTTTTTAATAGTCTTATCACATAAGAACCCCTTCCGAATTAAAAACAATAAAAATCTTATCACATAAGAACCTTCGATCGATTATTAGCGCTTTCTTTTTTCTTTTCTTTTAATAGTCTTATCACATAAGAACCCCTTCCGAATTAAAAACAATAAAAATCTTATCATATAAGAACCTGGAACCCTTTTCGATCGACTAGCGCTTTCTTTTACCTACTGAAACCTTCCCCGGGCTGTCTCGAGATTTTTTCCAGAACCTGTTCTCTTCTGCTGGCGAGCTGAGAAAGAAATGGTTATAAAAAAAATATCTTTAACTTTTAAATGCCGAGTCTTGTAGATGCAGTACCTCAGCTGTGGACAACAGATTACATCTGCGATTCAACAGTGAAGAAACCTCTTGTGAGCAAAGGCTCACCTTGTTTGGCCACTGAAGCCTTTCACTGGAGAGGCACTATGCCTGTATCCGTTTTACTCACAGGACAGAGAGTATGCATCTCGGTGGAACCTCCAATAACTGTCGAAATCTCGACCTCAGAAAAGAATCGACTCCGACACTTACAGCTCCGATGGAAGTTTCCCTTTTAATTTACTTGCTCGCAAGGGGTAGGTTTCACTCAGTCAAGGGCCAAATGAACACCTCCGCAATGGTACAGCTTCACAAGATATTTATACAGTAAAACCCAAGTTCTGGCCTCTCCCTGTGTATTGCTCTGTCTCACAGTCAGTGAATACAGATAAAGAGTTAATTACTATATCCTGGTCCTGAAATGGTATCCAGATATTTCCTTTTGTCAGGGTTATCAGAAAGCCAAACGGCCATTACTCCATGAGTCATAGGTAATGGGCTATCACCTGTCTTGTATTGTATCAGGATTATCCAATTTCCTGGTCAGTTTACCTGTTTGCTTCAAATGGATGAGGTAAAGGAAAGAGATAATGGCTAGAAGATAAGGGTGGGGTGACATGGAACTCCTGTAGTGTAGACAATAGGAGAGCACCATGGGGGGTTACTTGTCTCAGCATGACTTGTCTCCTAACTGTCTGATAACCATCAGCCATCTAACAGCAGGTTTAGCTGTTCATAATAAGCTGGCTGCTAAAATGCAGAAAGTTCTGGAAGGGCCAGGACTCCATTTTAATCAAATGGCACACAAATACCGTATGGTATCAGCTTAGATAAAAATACATTTCCACACTTCGCCGAGTCCATGCGCTCAATATGTAGCCACAATTTCTCAAATCTTGGCTTCCTGATCTCAGTCAGGCTGTTGGGAAAGGCATCGAGCAGAGACAAAGTACAAGCAGAGGCGGAATCACCCTGAAACTCTAACATACCTGCCAGCAGCTTCAGAGTTGTATTGGCACAGAATGATGAAAATAACTAAAACTCATAACAGAGAAAGATTGAAATAATTATGGAGTTTCGCAATAAATATTGTGGAAGCTACTGTCACTTGAAATCAACTAAAGAATTTTCCAGAATCAAGGCCAGGGTTAACTTTAACCTAACCCACCTGGCACAATCAGATTGGGTGTCCATCTTACACCCAGCTGGAATATTACTTTCCATTGATTGGAATGTAAAATTGGGTGGTGTATAAAATAGCTGCCTAATCCAATCCAGTCAGTTTCCCACCGGGCAGGTTCGGTGATAATTACCCCAAGGTTTGTTCCACAAACAATCCAGTATAAGGATTATGACAAGACAAAATCTGAAGACATTATTATTAATAAGTATGTACACATTATGAATGAATAAAATTGATAGTCTTTTTTAATTGTAATACATATTTAAATAGCAAACATGGCACAGTGACTGAGCTCATATTTAGAAGCAAAATGATATTTTATGATTCAGAAACTCTGTTTTAATAAAAATATTAATTACCATTCCAATTTTTAGGGAAGCGAAGGTGCATCAGGACAAGACGGCATATGGGGATTACAGGGTGTGAAGGTAATGACAATTCTGTTTCAAAACACAACTGATTTTTATTTGTGCAAACCAATTCAAGGTCCAGTGAATTCCCTTTTTTTATATCTTTAATTCTATTTTTATATATTTTAACATCGACCAATTGATAAATAATTAATCTCCTACAGTGTTGCTTACAGACATTTATTTAAACGTCTGTTAAATGTAAAATATAAATTACACAAGAGAGATAAAAGGGGTAGTTCCAAGACAATTGATCCAAAGAAGTTTGTGCAATGGGTGTTGATGTCTAGATCAATCCAGATGTGTTTTTGGTAACACATTGATTTTAAGCCATTTAAAACTAAAACTAAAAATTATATATATACTTGCTGTAAAAATACTTTGTGTTTCTCTGCTCCAGTTTTGGAGGTGCTAGCAGCTAATACAAAGGCCTAACCAGCAGTCCTTACAGAGACCACTGGAGGTCAGTCTGAAAATGTAGGTTTACTGTTTATTTTTAAAGTTTTTTATGGGTCCAGGGGGCGCAGGAGTGCAGGCCGCACAAAGCTGTTCAGGCCTACTGCAGGCCCGTTCACGATCTCACTCCTGGCATTCCCTCAACACGATCTCCCTCCTGGCCTTATCTGCTGGCCGGCTGCATGCTACAGGTGGATCATTTTCTGTCGCAGGAAACCGTTGGGGTGCAGCGGAATGCCCGTTTGACACCCGCAGCTCGCTGGAAATATATTACTGAAGCCCGAACCTGAAAATGGTTCCTGCTTCCTGGGTGTTCACTGCCAATATCGTGCCTGTTTGGCGGCCAACTAGAAAATCTCCCCCAAAATGTTCTTTGTTAGCTGGAATCGAGGTTTAAATGTCAGTTTTCCAGCAAATAAAATGGTTAAAGTCTGAAGTTCGACATGATCATCTGATAAATATGATCAGGTAAAGTTTTGGTCTCCTTATTTAAGGATGGATATACTTGCATTGGAGGCAGTTCAGAGAAGGTTCACAAGGTTGATTCCTGAGATGAAGGGGTTATCATATGAAGAAAGGTTAAGCAGGTTGGGCCTATACTCATTGGAATTTAGAAGAATGAGAGATGATCTTATTGAAACGTATAAGATTCTGAGGGAGCTTGACAGGGTAGATGCAGAGAGGATGTTTCCCCTCATGGCGGAATCTAGAACTAGGGGGCATTGTTTCAGAAAAAGGGGTCGCCCATTTAAAACGAAAATGGAGAAGAATTTCTTCTCTCAGAGGGTCGTGAATCTTTAGAATTCTGTACCCTAGAGAGCTGTGGAGGCTGGATCGTTGACTATATTTAAAGTGGTGATAGATGGATTTCTGAACAATAAGAGAGTCAAGGGTTATGGGGAGCGGGCAAGGAAGTAGAGTTGAGGCCAAGATCAGATCAACCGTGATCTTATTGGATGGTGGAGCAGGCTCGAGGGGCCAGATGGCCTACTCCTGCTCCTATTTCTTATGTTCTTATGTTCCGCTCCCGGGCGATCCAAGTAGGGACCTGCAGAGTCTGCAGTTTGGCCTTCCCCTTTAATGAAGGGTAGAGTCCTTTCTAAGCTTCTTCGTAGCTCTGCGCTTCTCCCTGTGCTTCCACCCTGCTCGCACCCCACAGAGGAAGTGGAGCGCGTTGTTTTTCACTCCACTTCCTCTCAGGGGCGGTAACCCCAATTTCGCCTGCCGCAGGAAATCCTGCTTCACAGCTGATACCGCCCCCAAACGCAATTTCACCCCTATGCCTCTATTTATGAGATCTAGGATCCCGTATGCTTTTATAACTGCTTTCTCAACCTGCCCTGCCCTGCCACCTTCAACGATTTGTGCACATATAGCCCCAGGTCTCTCTGTTCATGCACCTGCTTTAGAATTATACCCTTTAGTTTATATTGCCTCTCCTCCCACTAAAATATATAATTTCAAACTTTTCTGTGTTAAATTGCATCTGCAATGTGTCTGCCCATTCCACCAGCCTGTCCAAGCTCTCTTGAAGTCTATCACTATCCTCCTCCCTCTTACTGTACTTCTAAGTTTTGTTTCATCTGCAAATTTTGAAATTGTATCCTATACACCCAAGTCCAAGTCATCAATATATATCAAGAAAAGCAGTGGTCTGAGTACCAACCTCTGGGGAACATCACAGTGTACCTTCCTCTAGACCAAAAAACAACCGTTCACCACTACTCTCAGTTTCCTGTCACTTAGCCAATTTTGAATCCATGCTGCTCCTGCCCATTTAATTCCATGGGCTTCAACTTTTCTGGCATGTCTGTTATGTGGCACTTTCTCAAACGACTTGTGGTGTGCATGGACTTCCAAATCAACTGGCTCTGTTACCTCATCAAAAAACTCAATCAAGTTAGTTAAACACGATTTGCCTTTAACAAATCTGTGCTGGCTTTCCTTAATTAATCCATACTTGTCCATGTGACTATTAATTTTGTCCCGGATTATCATTTCGAAAAGCTTTCCCACTACCGAGGTTTAACTGACTGGTCTGTAGTTGCTGGGTTTATCTTTGCACCCTTTTTTAAACAAGGGTGTAACATTTGCAATTCTCCAGTCATCTGGTGCCACCGCTGTATCCAAGGAGGATTGGAAGATTATGGCCAGTACCTCTGCAATTTCCACCTTTACTTCCCTCAGCATCCTAGGATGCATCGGATTTGGTCCTGGTAACGTATCTGCTTTAAGTACAGCCAGCCTTTCTAGCACCTCCTCTTTATCATTGTTTTATCTCATCCAGTATCTCAACTTCCTCCTCTTTCATTATAATTTTGACAGCATCTTCTTCCTTGATAAACACAGATGCAATGTACTCATTTAGTACCTCAACCGTGCCCTCTGGCTCCATATGTAGGTCTTCATTTTGGTCTCTAATAGGCCCCACCCCTCTTACTACCCATTTTCTATTTATATGCCTGCAGGAGACTTTTGGATTCCCTTTTATGTTAGCTGCCAATCTATTCTCATACTCTCTCTTCGTCCCTCTTATTTCCTTTTTCACTTCCCCATTGAACTTTCTATATTCAGCCTGGTTCTCATTTGTATTCTCAACCTGACATCTGTCATACGTCCACTTTTTCTGATTCATCTTACTCTCTATCTCTTTCATCATCCAGGGAGCTCTAACTTTGGTTGCCCTACCTTGCTCCCTCGTGGGAATGTACCTCGACTGTACCCGAACCATCTCCTCTCTAAAGATTGTTCGATTACAATTTTGCCTGCCCATCTTTGATTACAATTTACCTGGGTCAGATCCATTCTCAAGACACTGAAATTGGCCTTCCTCCAATTAAATATGTTTCCTCTAGATTGCTTCCTGTCCTTTTCCATAGCTAATCTAAACATTATGGTACTATGATCACTGGTCCCTAAATGTTCCCCTACTGACTCTTGCTCCACTTGGACCCACGTCATTCCCAAGAACCAGATCCAGCAATGCTCCTTCCTCGTCGGGCCGGAAACGTACTGATCAAGAAAGTTCACCTGAACACACCAGAAATTTTTCACCTTGCCTATGGGTGGGTGCCGGAAAAAAACTTTCAGTGGGACTTGTGCTTGAACCTCCCCCACCCCATGGACTTGAGTCTCTGAGAGAGTCTTGGGCTGCCCAGAAAGACATACTTTAGATTTTTTAAGTGTGCCCACCCCCATGATCTTTGGGCCATTGGACTTTCTATTTGCTGATCTCCAGAAGCCAGAAGGTTCCAAAGCTGAAGGTCATAGATCTTGCAGGCTGCAGCTCCAACCCTGTTACTTGAACAAAGCACAATGTCCTACCAGAGGGAGGGCCATGCAAATGTTCTGGACCAGTAAAAACAGTCAGCTCTAGCCTCAGAGGCACATTGTAGCTCAGGTATGCTACATATGTTGAGTGCCCCATAGGGAACCAAGAGAAAAATCAGCTCTCTGGTGTTGTGCATTTGTACAAAGTTAATGTGTGAAGCTCCTCATACCTTAGTATAAGGAACAGATGCATCTCCACAGGGAGGAAACAAATAATGGAGAGAAAGTCAAAGGAACTGTTACGCATTTGGGGCTGCTGTAGATACTATCTTGCATTCAGTCAGGTGTTCCCTTAACC
This sequence comes from Pristiophorus japonicus, assembly GCF_044704955.1. NCBI lineage: Eukaryota > Metazoa > Chordata > Chondrichthyes > Pristiophoridae > Pristiophorus > Pristiophorus japonicus. The sequence continues at coordinate 28,220,063 of NC_091983.1, forward strand.
AGTCTGAGCATCATATTTTTATGGAAGTTGACTCACACTGCTCTAAATCCTCTTGTAACAATGGCGTTCCCTTGTGATTTGGACTGGATATTTGTCTTTTACACATGCATTTCTTCAATTTATTCAAAAGCAAATCAAATTAACACTTGATGAGATGAAGCATGGTTTGAATCATTAACCGCCTTGTTCAACAGTAAGGTGAACATACATATCAATAGTCCAATAAATACATCTTATATAAAAATAATGAACATGTTACAATATCCCACTTAAATGGGTTATCTTGCTTAATAAAACCCACTAACTCAGATGCATTCTACATTTTTGAGTTTGCCTTTTCTACAAACTATTTGAATCAGAAGCTTCTCTGTTAGAAACGGTGAACTCTATGTTGTTTATAATTCTACTTTATTGCTGATTGTTCACATTCAGAAAGAGATCAAAAATAATCCAAGGTATCTGTCTATTACAGAATCAAGCCTCTGAATTGCTCATTACTATCAAAGCCAGTTCATTAACATCCTCAATTCCAACCGTCTCAGACCCCCTTTCTTACTCACCAAAATACACTATACATTTTAAAACACAACATTAAAGTGACTAATTTTTCTCACATTCTTTCTATGGAAAAATGGCCAAAAAGATCCCAAACTGTGACACTGACACAAATCATAGCAGCTGATTTCAGACGTTAGCAAAGGTTTAGGGGTAGGTCACCAATCTTTCCTTTTAGTCAGATATGAGGGCAAAACATTCTAATAAGCAAGGGGTGAGAAAATACATGTTTAAGAACCATGCTATATACCTACATATACATTGCTCCCTTAATAAAGTAAAATATGTGAGCGTAATTCTTCTCATTATGACTAGAAAATGTCATGACAGTCCTCAAAACATTAATTGCACTTTTTCTTTTCACTCTTTTAATTTTAACTGTTCACATCTTCAGGGTGATAAGGGATTCCCTGGTATTGAAGGCAGACCTGGCATGGAAGGACCCAGGGTAAGTTTTTCTATTATCTTATTGACATCTAAAATTGGTAAGTTTGGTATTGATTTAAAATAATCTGGTTTCAACAACATTACTAAAGAAAACGTTTTTTGCAGGGTCTTGCGGGTGATCCAGGGTTTCCTGGTAGGAAGGGTACAAAAGGAATGCTTGTGAGTAACATTATGTACAATAATTTATTTATCTATTTTGGTAAACTTTTGTGTTTTCTGAGGTGAGGGATGCCCACGCTCAAGAATAGAACACTTTTCTATTTGTTAGAGTGAGTGTCAGTAGAAAGTAATTCCAGAACAGGTTTAGGATACATTAGATGCAGAGTCAAGCTCTGTGTACCATGTCCCCATTATAAGCCTTTAACTCCAACTTAGAAGAGCAAGCTTACCAGTGTAATTTTCTTTATCAGCCATCCCTGTGGTTTCTACTGAATCTGGCAATTTGTGTCGATTTCCAGGCAGTTTTTGTGTTATGAACAATGTGCAAAACATCTTGGAGCCAAAATTGCCCCTTTCTAAAAGGCCCATGGCTGCCTGAAAGCGGCAGCCTCAGGTCAGTGTGGACTGGCTGCCGAGTCTACGTGGAGGAGCCGTCATTTTAGGAATTGCTTTTCCTCAGTTTTGGAGCAGTGTAGGGAACCACTCTGCCCGTTTCCCCATGTGCACGCGCCGACCCTTTCCCGAAATTGCCCCGTGGGAAATTGCACACCGCCAGTTGGTGGCACTGACAGCTTTTGCTGTTGGTACCCTTTCTGTGGCTAGGTGTTGCGGCCGCCCTTAAAGTGGAGGTGGCTTTTCCGGCCGACTGCCAGGTCGGGCCAACAATTATGTTCGCAGGCTTGGCAGGGCCGCCAACAGGGTGCTAGGCCACTGGCCCGGTTGAAACCCTCCCTGGTGGCCCAGTGTTTGCCACTGAAGTGGTTGCAGAGTTCGCAGCGGCCCTTCCCTTTTTCTGTAGGGGAGGGATGTTGTGACACGCCAGCGTGATGATGGTCATCAGCGTGGCTCTGATGACTTAGAGTGTCAGCAACTCTGACCCGCCCCCTCTTTCGCCCCATTAGTGGCGGCTGCTCTGATGCGACCACACTTCCTCCTCTCTCCCCACTCCAACACCGCTCCAACCGGAAACATCACCCAAAAAACTGATTTCTCCGGATTGTCCGCCCCATGCATTGCGGCAGACGGAACACTTCAAAAGTGGTAGGTGCGACTCATTTTGGGCGGTGGGCAATTTTGGCTCCCTTGTGTGGGACCTTCTAGCCATCACGGGGAGTAGACTTTCATCCCGTCAGTCAGGATTGGTTTTGAAATTTGTTCGCAGAGGTGGAAAGGCAGTGTTCTGAGCCATTGCAGCTCCAGTTATTTTAACGAAAGGTCAGCTTTGAGGTGTTAGGGCTAATTCTCTGATCAGATGCTCCTGGTGAGAAGCAACCCTCATTGGGAGTGCTGGTCAGGATATCATGGGATCACAGCTCATTATATTCCATCCATAGACTTAAATGAATGGAACGTGAAGATCTGTAGGCCAACAATTTTTTAACTAGCTATGTGCTGCTTCTTGTTGGGTGCTTCTGATTGGGGAATCTGCCCTGTTATCACAAAGATTTAAATTAATAAAATTATTATTTATAATCTTTTAAACCTGTTTGTAATGTGTCGTATAATGTATTAAAGGAGAAGGAAGGAATAGATACTACAATATAGCCAAGATTAAAAGTACAAAGTATATCCTCAGAAACTTGTGTTATCAAAAATATAAAATAAACAAAATTATATTCTTGAACAGGGCATTCCAGGAGTTCCAGGGATAAAGGGAGAATCAGGACATAAGGTACAAAATATGTTGGTGTGGCCTTATAGCTATTTACACAAACTTTTAAAAATTCTAAATGGTCACTCTTATTTACAACATGCACATTGCATTTTTCTTACAGGGAATAATTGGAGATCCAGGCCAACCGGGAAGAGATGGAGGCACAGGCATTGAAGTATACTTTAATAAAAACATGAGTAAAAAAATATACAATTCAATTTGTATCCGAATCTTGATTGCATTAATTGCTCTTAATTGCTATTTTCAGGCATATCAAGGACTTCAGGGACTAAAAGGACAACAAGGCACTATCGGACGCAAGGTTAATGGAACATTCTCTTTTGTATAAGTTTTTGGATAATTTGATCAATGCTATGAACAACAGGACTTTAATAATTTTGAGTTTTCTATATTTTTAAAGGGAGAGAAAGGATTTCCTGGACAGCAAGGTTATGAGGGTCCAATGGGGAAATCTGTAAGTCATTAAAACTGGAGTTTGATTTCTTTTTGTGGTAAATTCTGATTCTTGTGTTTTGAACTCACTTGCTGAATTATTTAATATTAATAAAAATGTGTAAGTGGAATGCCAAAGAACTGTGGCATAGGTTCATAATTTCAACACCTCACGTAGGGAATATTTTTTCTGGTAACTGAGTATGGCAAGATTTCCTCTGATTGTGATTTTAGACTTGAAATTTTGCTATAAACAGTGAACATGTGTGAAATCTTTGCTCAATACTTACAACGTAGCTAATACTGAACGGCCAGAGGAAACCTGCCTCTGATCTGTCAGTGAGGAAAAGCATATAGAGGTCATGTTTTTACAATGAGGGAGGGATAATCAATGAATCAATCACCATGGGTCACTCTTGCTAAGCTCCCGGTGACATTGACAGAAGCCTGTGGATTGTTTGCCTCTGTTGTGTTGTTAAGGAACAATTCAGAAAGCAGAGCAATAAAAGACATTTTTCAAATAATATTCTAAATAAAGAAGGAAATGTAACGTAGTACTTGGTTTTGGGTTTGAATCTGTCAATTTCGGATCACCTAACACAAAATAATCTGGAAGGGAACAGGAGGAAGGAAAAAACTACGAGTGAACTCACCTTTGTGTAAATGTGTTTTCTTTCGTCCTGTCATGAAATTGCACTGTCATTGAAGCAGTCTGTAGTCCAAATTGTCTCACTTGTCCTGGATGTGGAATGGGTAGTGTTATGTATTTAACCCTTGGCAACCACCAGAGGGCCTACCTGTTGGAGTACCAAGGGATCTCAGCATCCCTTGGGAGCACTGTATATAAGAAGACCACCCACGCGGTACCTGGACTCTGGAGTCTTATTAAAGGAGATAAGGTCACACTTGCTCATTGCTCACAGTATTCAGTCTCATCCTTTATTATGAGCATATCAATTGGCGATGAGATAACGAACAACCGTGCGAAAATGCAAAGAACAATTGGTATCCTGGAGAAGTTCTCAGAAGGGGACAATTGGGAGTCCTTCGTGGAGAGACTCGACCAATACTTTGTGGTCAACGAGCTGGAAAGGGACGAGAACGCTGCCAAACGAAGGACGATCCTCCATACCGTCTGTGGGGCAACAACCTATGGCCTCATGAAGAATCTTCTAGCATCGGTAAAGCCAACAACTAAATCCTATGAAAAATTGTGTACGCTGGTCTGGGAGCAACTAAATCCTAAAGAAAGCATTCTGATGGTGAGGTATCAGTTCTACACGTGTCAACGGTCGGAGGGTCAGGAAGTGGCGAGTTATGTCGCTGAACTAAGGCGCCTCGCAGGACATTGCGAATTTGATGGATTCCTAGAACAAATGCTGAGAGACTTTTTTTGTGCTTGGTATTGACCATGAGGTAATCCATCGCAAACTATTGACTGTTGAAACTCCGAACCTGAGCAAAGCCATAACGATAGCCCAGGCATTTATGTCCACAAGCGACAACACCAAACAAATTTCGCACCATAAAGAGGTTTCGGCCAGTACTGTGCATAAAGTCATGTTGTTTTCGAGCAGGAATATACATGGCAGAACGTACACGCCGGCTGCTGCACGACCCCAGATGAGTCAGAATCCACCATCAATCATTAATGCGAGGCAGTTAACACCCTGTTGCCGTTGTAGAGGTGACCATCAATGGCCCATCAATGCCGCTTCAAGCACTATGCGTGCAACGGCTGCAGAACAATGGGACACCTCCAGCGAGTGTGCAGGCAAGCTGCAAACCAACACGTTGCAGAGGAAGATCGATCCACTGTGGATCAGGCTGAATTGGAGACTGGAACCGAGGAGGCAGAATTTACGGGGTACACACCATCACCACGAAATGTCCACCAATAATGTTGAAAGTTGAACTGAATGGAATTCCAGTATCCATGGAACTGGACACAGGTCCGAGTCAGTCAATAATGAGCAAAAAGGCCTTCGACAGGCTGTGGTGCAACAAGGCATACAGGCCCAAGCTCAGCCCCATTCACACCAAGCTAAGAACTTACACCAAGGAACTCATCACTGTAATTGGCAGTGCAGAATTCAAAGTCTCCTATGATGGAGCAGTGCACTAACTCCCACTGTGGAATCTGCCAGGGGATGGCCCCACACTGTTTGGCAGAAGCTGGCTGGGAAAAATCCACTGGAACTAGGACAACATCCGAACACTTTTGTCTGTCAACGACGCCTCATGTGCCCAGGTTCTGAGCAGATTTCCATCGTTGTTCGAGCCAGGCATTGGAAGCTTCTCGGGGGCGAAAGCGCAGATCCATTTCGTTCCTGGTACCCGACCCATCCACCAGAAGGCATGGGCGGTACCATATATGATGCATGAGAAAGTGGAAATTGAGCTGGACAGGCTGCAGCGAGAAGGCATCATCGCGCCGGTGGAATTCAAAGAGTGGGCCAGTCCAATTGTCCCAGTTCTTAAAGGTGATGGCACGGTCAGAATTTGTGGGGACTATAAAGTAACGATTAACCGTTTTTCGCTACAGGACCAGTACCCGCTACCCAAGGCAGACGACCTATTTGCGACCCTGGCTGGAGGGAAGACATTCACCAAGTTGGACCTGACCTCAGGCTACATGACGGAGGAGCTGGAGGAATCTTTGAAAGGCCTCACCTGCATCAACACGCACAAAGGTCTGTTCATCTATAAGAGATGCCCATTCGGGATTCAGTCGGCCGCGGCAATCTTCCAACGGAACATGGAGTGCCTGCTAAAGTCGGTCCCTCGCACTGTGGTTTTCCAGGACGACATACTGGTTACAGGTCTGGACACCATTGAGCACTTGAAGAATCTGGGAGAGGTTCTTAGTCATTTGGATCGCGTGGGATTCAGGTTGAAACGCTCGAAGTGTGTTTTCCTGGCGCTGGAGGTTGAGTTCTTGGGAAGAAGAATCTCAACAGATGGCATCAGACCCACCGACGCCAAGACGAAGGCCATCAAGAACGCGCCGAGACCACAGGACGGAGCTGCGGTCGTTCTTGGGACTCCTCAACTATTTCGGTAATTTCCTACCCGGGTTAAGCACCTTGCTAGAACCCCTACATGTGCTGCTGCGCAAGGGAGACGACTGAGTATGGAGGAAATCACAAGAGGCTGCCTTCGAGAAAGCCAGAAATCTGTTGTGTTCAAACAACTGCTTGTCTTGCATAACCCATGTAAACGATTAGTGCTAGCTTGCGATGTGTCTTCATACGGGGTTGGGTGTGTGTTACAACAGGCTAACGAATCGGGGATTTTGCAACCGGTCGCTTATGTGTCCAGGAATCTGTCCAAGGCCGAAAGCGCCTACAGCATGATTGAAAAAGAGGCTCTGGTGTGTGTTTACGGGGTGAAAAAAATGCACCAGTACTTGTTTGGCCTCAAGTTTGCGCTTGAAACTGACCACAAGCCGCTCATATCGCTATTCTCTGAGAGCAAAGGGATTAACACCAATGCCTCTGCCTGGATCCAAAGTTGGGCGCTCACGCTGTCAGCATAGAACTATGTAATCCGCCACAGACCGGGCACAGAGAACTGCGCCGATGCCCTCAGTCGGCTACCATTGCCCACCACCGGGGTGGAAATGGCACAGCCTTCGGACTTGCTCATGGTAATGGATGCATTTGAAAACGAAAAGTCACCCATTACGGCCCGCCAGATCGGGACCTGGACCAGCCAGGATCGTTTACTGTCCTTGGTCTAGCATCCAGCAGGAGATGCAGGAGGCGATTAAGCCGTTCCACAGGCGCAAAGATGAAATGTTCCTGCAGGCGGACTGTCTGTTGTGGGGTAATCGCTACTGAGGGAATGCAGCGAAGGTTCACCAGACTGATTTCAGGGATGGCAGGACTGACATATGAAGAAAGACTGGATCGACTAGGCTTATATTCACTGGAATTTAGAAGAATGAGAGGGGATCTCATAGAAACATATAAAATTCTGATGGGATTGGACAGGTTAGATGCAGGAAGAATGTTCCCGATGTTGGGGAAGTCCAGAACCAGGAGTCACAATCTAAGGATAAGGGGTAAGCCATTTAGGACCGAGATGAGGAGAAACTTCTTCACTCAGAGAATTGTGAACCTGTGGAATTCTCTACCACGGAAAGTTGTTGAGGCCAGTTCGTTAGATATATTCAAAAGGGAGTTAGATGTGGCCCTTACGGCTAAAGGGATTCAGGGGTATGGAGAGAAAGCAGAAATGAGGTACTGAAGTTGCATGATCAGCCATGATCATATTGAATTGTGGTGCGGACTCGAAGGACTGAATGGCCTACTCCTGCATCTATTTTCTATGTTTCTGAAGGTGCATAGAATTACATAGAATGTACAGCACAGAAACAGGTCATTCAGCCCAACGAGTCCATGCCTCCTCCCACCCTTTTTCATCGAACCCGATCAGTATAACCTCCTATTGCTTTATCCCTCACGTGCTTATCGAGCTTCCCCTTAAATGTATCTATGCTATTCACCTCAACCACTCCTTCTGGTAGCGAGTTCCACATTACATTGCCTGCTATGCAATCTGCTATTGGTGAAGCAACTGCACCAATCACAACTGCAGTGGCCACCGGTACATTCAATCCATCAAAGAAGGAATACAGGCAAACATTAAAGAAGGATTCGGTACCTCACAGATCAGCACCATTTTATTCTCCACAATATCAGTATGCGTCCTGAGGAGAATTGCATGCATGAGCATAGAAACATTCGGCCCAACTGGACTGTGCCAGTGTTTATGCTCTAGCCTCCTCTCACCCCTCTCTATCTATTCTTATTAGCATAACTTCCTATTCCTTTTCTCCATCATGTGTTTATCTTGCTTCCCTTTAAATGCATCTATGCTATTCGCCTCAACTACTCCTTGTGGTAGCGAGTTCAACATTCTAACCATTCTCTGGGTAAAGCGGTTTCTCCTGAATCCTTATTGGATTTAATGACCCTGAAATCCCAGTTCCTTCTTCCCGTGGGCGTTCGACTCAATTCTAGAGAAAAAATGCGCACTTACCTTTTGCTGCTGAGGCCACCAGAGATCACGGTCCTGAGGCCTCCTCTCTCTGCGCATCGGAGTGCGGCATGCCTGGACAGACGTAGAGCTGGAGCTGAAGTCACGTGACTCTGGGCAGCCAATCCAGGTACAATATTTTCTCATTCAAAATAATGGGAACTCCGTAAGTAGGAGTTCTCATTATTATGATTGAGAAACACCCGCCAACACCAAAACACCAATGAAAAATAGAAAAAATAATTACATATTTAACATTCATTTAAATTAAGGTTAATAAATGACTTATAGAAAATATATATTCCAATTTTTTAAAAAGTTTTAAAATTATTGTTTAAAATAAACTTACCTTTGTGGGCAGGGTAGTTAACATTAAAATGTGTTTAAAAACATTTATTTTTATAAGTTTTTGTATGTTTTAAAACTCTTATGCTGGTAAAAGTAGGCTGTGTGCCTGCTTTTACCAGGCGCAAGAGTTTTAAGGACATTCGCAGGGCAAGAGATGGGTAAATACCGCAATCTTGCCCATGCTAATGTCCTTGCGCCGAGATGCTTGCGATCTGTCAAGCCAGAACTTGCGCATTGCGCACCGAAAACCGGCTTTTGTGATGCTTTCCTGGGTCCATGCACACTCCGTACAGACCTGGGGAGGCCGGGATTTGAGGGCCATTAATTATCTTATATTTATAGCTCCTAGTTTTGGTCTCTCCTGCAAGTGAAAACATCTTCTCTTCATCTACCATTTCATAATCTTAAAGATGTCTATCAGGTTTCTTTTCCAGGTACTTATATGAGGAAATATAAATATACTTAGACAATGCACCTCTGTCTTTGAATGTTCAGAGCTTCAAAACTGTTGTACATAATGTAAGAGCACAAGATGACAAGATAAATATGGATGAGGAAGACAATGTGGACCAGCTTGATTTGTACATCTAGAAATAAATAGTCCTCATAATACAACCCAGTAAATTAAATAATTTGCTCAGTTTTGTATGTTCATATGTTTTTGGCACTATTCCCCTCCCCAGAAGTTCATTCCAAGTGTTAATGACTCTGCATGAATGATAATTTTCTGATACTAGTTTGAACTTGTGCCTCTTGACCTACATCCTCAGCTTATCTTGATGTCTTGTTCGAAATTTGAGAATGAAATTAAATTATAAGAACAGGCTTCCAGAGACATTAGTTAATTGCTACTGAACTACCAAACTCCAAGATTTAAACATAATCCAAAAAGATCAAAATAAATTCCAACAATTTCCATGATAACTTTGTTGATTTAGGATTGTGGAATTTGTACTTCTGCTCTCAGGTCAGATTTCCATATTAGAAACATAGAAACATAGAAAGTAAGTACAGGAGTAGGTCATTCGGCTCTTCGAGCCTGCACCACCATTCAATATGATCATGGCTGATCATGCAACTTCAGTACCCCATTCCTGCTTTCTCTCCATACCCCTTTAGCCACAAGGGCCACATCGAACTCCCTTTTGAATATATCCAACGAACTGGCCTTAACAACTTTCTGTGGTAGAGCATTCCACAGGTGGAGAAGTTTCTCCTCATCTCAGTCCTAAATGGCTTACCCCTTATTCTTAAAATGTGACCCCTAGTTCTGGACTTCCCCAACATCGGGAACATTCTTCCTGCATCTAACCTGTCCAATCCCATCAGAATTTTATGTGTTTCTATGAGATCCCCTCCCATTCTTCTAAATTCCAGTGAATATAAACCTAGTCGATCTAGTCTTTCTTCATATGTCAGTCCTGCCATCCCTGAAATCAGTCTGGTGAACCTTCGCTGCACACCCTCTATAGCAAGAATTTCCTTCCTCAGATTAGGAAACCAAAACTGCACATAATGCTCAAGGTGTGGTCTCACCAAGGCCCTGTACAACTGCAGTAAGACCTCCCCGCTCCGATATTCAAATCCACTCGAGCATGCCATATGCCTTCTTTACTGCCTGCTGTACCTGCATGCCTACCTTCAATGATTGATGCACCATGACACCCAGGTCTCGTTGCACCTCCATTTTTACTAATCTGTCACCATCCAGATAATAATCTGCCTTCCTGTTTTTGCAACCAAAGTGGATAACCTCATACTTATCCACATTATACTGCATCTGTCATGCATTTGCCCATTCACCTAACCTGTCCAAGTCCCCCTGCAGCCTCCTAGCATTCTCCTCGCAGTTCACACTGCCACCCAGCTTAGTGTCATTTGAAAACTTGGAGATATTACATTCAATTCCTTCGTCCAAATCATTAATGTATATTGTAAATAGCTGGGGTCCCAGCACTGAACCCTGCGGTAACCCACTAGTCACTGCCTGCCATTCTGAAAAGGACCGGTTTATTCCCACTCTTTGCTTCCTATCTGCCAACCAGTTCTCTATCCACGTCAATAAATTACCCCCAATACCATGTGTCTTAATTTTGCACACTAATCTCTTGTGTGGGACCTTGTCAAAAGCCTTTTGAAAGTCCAAATACACCACATCCACTGGTTCTCCCTTATCTACTCTACTAGTTACATCCTCAAAAAATTCTAGAAGATTTGTCAAGTATGATTTCCCTTTCCAAATGCGCTGCTATTACATCTTTAATAATTGATTCCAACATTTTCCCCACTACTGATGTCAGGCTAACCGGTCTATAATTCCCTGTTTTCTCTCTCCCTCCTTTTAAAAAAAGTGGTGTTACATTAGCTACCCTCCAATCCATAGGATCTGAACCAGAGTCCATAGAATGTTGGAAAATTACTACCAATGCAGCCACTATTTCTAGGGCCACTTCCTTAAGTATGCTGGGATGCAGACTATCCGGCTCTGGGGATTTATCGGCCGCCAGCCCCTTCAATTTCCCTAACACCATTTCCTGACTAATAAGGATTTCCCTCAGTTCCCCCTTCTCGATAGACCCTCAGTCCCCTAATATTTTCGGGAGTTTATTTGTGTCTTCCTTAGTCACTAATCTTTTTCTCTTCACATATTTATAGAAGCTTATGCAGTCAATTTTTATGTTCCCTGCAAGCTTACTCTCATACTCTATTTTCCCCCTCCCAATTAAACCCTTAGTCTCCTCTGCTGAATTCTAAATTTCTCCCATTCCTCAGGTTTGCTGCTTTTTCTGACCAATTTATATGCCTCTTCCTTGGATTTAACACTTTCCCTAATTTCCCTTGTTAGCCACGGTTGAGCCACTTTCCCTTTTCTATTCTTACTCCACACGGGGATGTACAATTGTTGTAGTTCATCCATGTGATATTTAAATATCTGCCATTGCCTATCCACCATCAACCCTTTAAGTATCATTCTCCAGTCTATCCTAGCCAATTCACATCTCATACCATCGAAGTTTCCTTTCTTTAAGTTCAGGACCCTAGTCTCTGAATTAACTGTGTCACTCTCCATCTTAATGAAGAATTCTACCATATTATGGTCACTCTTCTCCAAGTGGCCCCACACGACCAGATTGCTAATTAATCCTCTCTCGTTACACAAGACCCAGTCTAGGATGGCCTGCTCTCTAGTTGGTTCCTCGACATATTGGTCTAGAAAACCATCCCTTATGTACTCCAGGAAATCCTCCTCCATAGTATTGCTACCAGTTTGGTTAGCCCAATCAATATGCAGATTAAAGTCACCCTTGATAACTGCTGTACCTTTTTTGCACACGTCCCTAATTTCCTGTTTGATGCCATCCCCAATCTCCCTACTACTGTTTGGTGGTCTGTACACAACTCCCACTAATGTTTTCTGCCCTTTGGTGTTTCTCAGCTCTACCCATATAGATTCCACATCATCCATGCTAAGGTCCTTCCTTACTATTGCATTAATCTCCTCTTTAACCAGTAACACTATCCCATCTCCATTTCCTTCCTGTCTGTCCTTCCTGAATATTGAATACCCCTGGATGTTGAGTTCCCAGCCTTGGTTACCTTGGAGCCATGTCTCCGTAATCCCAATTACATCATATCCGTTAACAGCTATCTGAGAAGTCAATTCATCCACCTTATTATGAATGCTCCTTGCATTGAAACTCACAGCCTTGAGGCTTGTTTTTTTAAAACTCTTTGTCCTTTTAGAATTATGTTGTAATGTGGCCCTTTTTGATTTTTGCTCTTGGTTTCTTTGCCCTCCACTCTTGCTTTTCTCCTTCCTACCTTTTACTTCTGCCCCCTTTTTACTTCCCTTTGCCTCCCTGCATAGATTCCCATCCCCCTGCCTTGTTAGTTTAAACCCTCCCCAGCAGCACTCGCAAACACTCCGCCTCGGACATCGGTTCCGGTCCTGCCCAGGTGCAGACTGTCCGGTTTGTACTGGTCCCACCTCCCCCAGAACCGGTTCCTTACTAAAAGGTCTATTTTCTAGTTTTCTATTACCTTCTTCATAATTAACAATCATCTGTATGCTACTACACTGGCATCGCTATTTGCGAAAAGTTCTTTATCAGATAATACCTAATTAGCTTTTGTTTGTAAAATATAAAATTCTGAGAAATGTCCGAGTTTTTAGTCAATCACCATTTTAGCTCAATAAATGTAAACCTGTTCATATTTAAATATAAATGGTCAGTTTTGTGAAGGTAAAGCAGGCATGAAGTGTTGCTATGAAATTTTTGTGGGGTTTTTCCAACCATCTGCTGCAACTTTGGCGGATGATCTGTGGAAACCCTGGAGAAATGGTTGTGAAGTGTTTATGCCACTTCTCCAGGATTTCCACAGATCTTCTGTTGAAATTACACTCGATGACCAGGAGAACCTCCGCAGAAATTTAAACTGTTAAGATTCAAGTGGTTCAACGGATTGAACCTGGTCAACATATCAAGATGAATTTGTCGCTGAATCCTCTCTATGACTAGGGTGCTACAACATCGTGTTTTTGGGCTTTATTTTTGCCACCATTGGGCGGTGTTGTTTTGGCGTCCGCTGATTTTTTTTGAGCAATCTTAATTTTGCAACTTTCCTCAAAGTTTGTACGCCGGCAGCAACTGTCAGCGGCAGATTTTTTGTATGCAAGGTTTTTTGGTGCCGGTCTGGTTAAAAGAGTTCTGTGGGGCACACGAGTGTGGAGAACAGTAACGTTGACAGTAACGAGAAGGACTCCGCTCCCGGGCCCAGTACTGGCTTGTGTGTGCCTGAGACGGCTTCTGTACAGCAGGAAGATCGAAACCGAGCAGAACCAGGGCCCAGCAGCAACGTGGAGCCAAAGGCTTCCTGTTCACACGACAGCGACGGGCTTGAAACAGAAGAGGACGCCAGAGAAAGTCCTGAGGAAATGGAGAAAGGCAAGGCCGCAGATACACAAGATGATGTGTACGCACCAAAGTCTACAGAGCCCTCACTGAAGAATTGGACGACGCTCAACTCTGTGGAGGAGCTCGAAGGTTTAGGACTGGACAGATTCAAGAGTGAGCTGATGGTGCTCAGGTTAAAGTGCAGGGGCATCCTACAGAAGCGTGTAACAAGGCTTTTCTCCGTCAAGGGACTGTCGAAGGAACAAATTGACCCGGCACTGTTTGCCAAACCAGCCAAAGGGAAGAAGAAATAAGAGAGAGACAAGAGACAAAGCGTTTTTTTTTTATAAGATTTTTTATCTTCCTATTGAGGTATCCTGAATAAATGATTAAAGGAAAAAAGCCAAGTGATTTCAGCAACGTTTTAGGCTCTTTTGGCCTTTTAACCGATTTTCGCCAACACCGATTTGTTTCAGGATGACGCACAGTGGTCTTAAGTACCGATCAGGAAAACCCTATGTTAACTTAAGGAAATCGGCGCTGAGTATATTTCTGAGCTTTTGGAGCGAGGAAAGAAGACAATTTAAAACACAAATTCAAAATGATTTTTGCAGAGGGAACTCGGAAAATAACTCAGAAAGTTAATTTTTCCCACAGAATATTAAAAATAAAAATGTTTCCATTTTATGTGAGAAGCCAAATTGCAACTCCACCCCACCACAGAATCTCTGCTCATGGGGCTCCGGGCACGGGTCTGAGGAGTGCCAGCTGGCCGGCGACAAGATCGCTCCTTCGGCCGGACACAAGCACAGGAGTTCGGTGCTTGGATTCCACCACCCCACCCGGGCTCAGCTTGTAAAGAAGCCCAGGGGTGTGGAGAGGGGGTGGGTGGTGGGTGCGAGTGGAATACAAATGCTGAGCTCATGTGTTTCTGTCCGGCCGAGGGAGCGATCCAGTCGGTATGTGCTCCGATCTGTGCATCGGAGATGGCACAATACAACAGCAAAGATACGCATTTCAGCAAAACCTCTTAGTGCCATAAATCACTGTGCATCGCGTCTCCATAGAGACAGAGCTTAGTGTTACTCATGCGTGCAGACCAGGGTGTGGTCCGTTCTATTCGGGCGTCACCCAGCAAAGGTGTGTGTGCTGTGCTTCAGTAAGTACCGTCTCACAATAACAAGAATAAAAAAATAAGAATAATAATTATGGGTGCAAATATTACTATGCCTCATGTAGTAAGGTTGGTTTACATGCCATGCAGAGGCGTCGGATAATACGATGCCATCATCGCAAAAACCAGATTGCTTGGGGATTGATGGGGAGGAGGCCATACCCTGATCGAATCTACAGGGACAGGCGCTCATACCTACACCTGAGTGAGGCAGACTGCATTCGCAGGCTGTGATTTAGAAATGAGGTCATCACTGAGATCTGCCAACTAATCAGGTCAGCCATACAGCCAAGAAGTGGCAGGAGGACTGCCCTACCTGTGGAAGTGAAGGTCACTGCAACACTTGGCTTCTATGCTTCTGGCTCTTTTCAAGCAGGAACTGGGAACAAGTGCTGCATTTTGCAGCATGCCACACATTGCTGCATTTGACAGGTGACTCATGCAATTTATGCCAAAAGGGACAAGTTCATCAATTTCCCTATGACCACACAGGCAACGCAAGGCAGGGCTGTGGGATTCTCCAGAATTGCTGGCTTCCCAAAGGTACAGGGTGCGATCAACTGTACCCACATCTGAGAGCATCTTTGAACGACTATGAAGTTTATCGCAACAGAAAAGGGTTCCATTCCCTAAATGTTATGACAGTGGATGCCAAATACCCAGCCAGCATCCATGATGCTTTCATCTTATGTGACAGCGTTATACCTACGACAAAGGGTATGGGCTCACCATCTGGCATATGATCCCTTTACGTAATCCCAGGTCTGAGCCAGAGCACGGTACAACATGTCGCACATAACGATATGGAGCATCATAGAGTGGACAAGTGGCATACTGAAGCAACGTTTCCAATACCTGGACCACTCTGGAGGCTACCTGCAATACACCCCTCACCACATCGGTCAGTTCACTGTTGTGTGCTGCATGCTGCCCAACTTGGCCATCATGAGGGGCCAGGCACTGGACATTGAAGATCCACCTGAGCGGAGATGGGGGAGGGGGGGGGGAAGAAGAGGAGGATGAAGTGGCTGACGATGAGGAGGAGGAGGAGGAGCAGCAGGAGGACGAGGAGGACCAGCAGCAGGAAGAGGAAGACGAACTCATGCCACACCTCAACCCGCAGGACGATGGCGGAGAAGGCGGCCTTGTGCACCTATGGCCATAGCTAGAGACTTGCGTCAGCGGCTAATCCATGATCGCTTTGCTGCCTGAAGGCTAAACGGCCCGACAGTGTTGACTCTTTGCACCTGTTAGTGTGAAAAAATAATGTACATAATAATGTACGTAATGTGTTGGTTTAAATTTCTTTAATCCAAAAAATAATGTACATGATAATGTACATAATGTCGTGTTGGTTTATGTTGCTGTATTTCAAAACATAGGCCCAGAAATTCCTGCTTCCCGGGTCCGTACAGAGTGTGTACGGAACCGGGAAGGCATTGCGAAAGCCGGTTTCCAGCGCAAAATGCGCATGCGCTGAAAACCAGTTTTTCCGATCTGTCAAGCTCCAGCTTGACAGATCCTCCGCATCTCGACATCCAGGACATTTGCATGGGCAAGATTGTGGTATTTACCCATATCTTGCCCAGTGGATGTCCTGAAAACTCTTGCGCCTGATAAAAGCAGGCGTATAGCCTACTTTTACAGGCGTAAGAGTTTTAAAATATACAAAAACATTATAAAATAAAATTAAAAAAACAAATGTTATTGTTAAAACCCCTCCCCGCTACGGTAAGTTTATTTTAAATCACAATTAAAAAAACGTTTAAAAATCGGAAAAATATATAATTTTTATAATACATAAATAACTTTAATTTAAATTAATAAAAATATGTGGTGTATTTTTTCTATTTTTTATTAGACTTTTCTGTGTTGGCGGGGGGGGGGGAGGGGGTGGCGGATCTCATTCATAATAATAGGAACTTCAACTGACGGAGTTCCAATTATTATGAATGAGTATATACTTTACCTGATTGGCTGCCCAGAGCCATGTGACTGCAGCTCCAGCCCTGCACACGTTCTGACGTGTACGCGCTCTGACGCTTAGTCAGTGGAGGCCTCAGGACTGGGAACTCGTGTGGGCACAGCAGGAACAGGTAGGTGCGCATCTTTTTTAACTTTTTCCCTCGATCGAAGCAGCCAACCAGGATTTCTAGGCCATAAGGTGCATGATAATATACGTAATGTTGTGTTGGTTTATGTTGCTTTAGTTCAAAAAGTAATGTGCAGGATTCTGATTAAGTTTAAAAAATAATTAGGTTTATTAAACATTTGTAGAGTTTTACTTAACTTTGCAAACTGTAAACTTTTCAATGAAGAAAACAACAAGTAGCAGCACAAACAAACAAATAAACTCTAGCTGCAGCCATCTCTCCTTCTCCTTATTCAAAGACCTCAGCACTGTGCGCCCCTCTTGCCCCTGTTGTTTTCTCAACCCTTACCCGTGCCCATTGTTACTTCCTCCTCACTTCCTCACTGCTTCCTCACTTTGACCCCAAGGTTTTTTCTGCTTTCTGCGCGAAGGCACATTTGTTGTTGGTGGGGTTGGTCAGGGACAGACCTAGCAGACAGCATTGTGGAAGGCCCAGGTTCATCGTTGGACTCTTCTTCAGCCTCTGGATGAACCACCGGCACACTACCTGAGGTTGGTCTGGGGATCAGAAAGTGAGTGTCAGCAGTTGATGCTGCCAATTGCTGTTGGGCAATGACAGCCTGGGTATGTCCACTTATTGCATCAGCTACCTCCGACATTCCCTCCCTAATCTGTCCCGACACTGCATCAGCTACCTCCGACATTCCCTCCCTAATCTGTCCCGACACTGCATCAGCTACCTCCGACATTCCCTCCCTAATCTGTCCCGACACTGCATCAGCTGCCTCCGACGTTCCCTCCCTAATCTCCGAGCTTCCCTCCCAATCTCCGACATCCCCTCCCTCATCTCCGACATCGTCTCCCTCATCTGTCCTGAATTGCTCCCATTCCTCCAGACAGTGTTGCTACTTTAACTGACAGTCCCGCTAATTCTACTCTCACCCCACCTATGGTGGCCAGGAGCGATCTGGTTAGCTCAATGCTCTCTCTACTCATTCCCATGATGTCTCCTATGTCCCCTACATCCTGCATTTCAGGTTGAGCTCTCCTTCCCAACCTCCTCGGCTGTCTCCCAGGTGTGGCTTGCTGCAACCCACTGGGACCCGCAGTCTCAAACTGTACCCCATGAAATGTCGCATCGGTTGTATTGCTCAGCAAAGGGCTTGGCATCCTGAGGGGGTTCACTGGCTCTAATTCCAATGTAACCATCTCAATACATGCTGCCCTTCATTGTCCAGCTCATCTTCGTCCTGAAGTTGATGAAGAATATCTGAACTGAAGGCTTCCTGATCTTCTGCTTCAGCTTCTGTTTCTACCTGAAAGAAACATAGAAACATAGAAAATAGCTGCAGGAGTAGGCCATTCGGCCCTTCGAGCCTGCACACCATTCAATAAGATCATGACTGATCATTCCCTTAGTACCCCTTTCCTGCTTTCTCTCCATACCCCTTGATCGCCTTAGCTGTAAGGGCCATATCTAACTCCCTCTTGAATATATCCAATGAACTGGCATCAACAACTCTCTGCGGTAGGGAATTCCACAAGTTAACAACTCTCTGAGTGAAGAAGTTTCTCCTCATCTGAGTCTTAAATGACTTACCCCTTATCCTAAGACTATGTCCCCTAGTTCTGGACTTCCCCAACATCGGGAACATTCTTCCTGCATCTAACATGTCCCATCCCGTCAGAATCTTATATGTTTCTATGAGATCCCCTCTCATCCTTCTAAACTCCAATGAATAAAGGCCCAGTTGATCCAGTCTCTCCTCATATGTCAGTCCTGCCATCCCGGGAATCAGTCTGGTGAACCTTCGCACTCTGGTGCACTCCCTCAATAGCAAGAACGTCCTTCCTCAGATTAGGAGACCAAAACTGAACACAATATTCCAGGTGAGGCCTCACCAAGGCCCTGTACAACTGCAGTAAGACCTCCCTGCTCCTATACTCAAATCCCCTAGCTATGAAGGCCAACATACCATTTGTCTTCTTCACCGTCTGCTATACCTGTATGCCAACTTTCAATGACTGATGAACCATGACACCCAGGTCTCGTTGCACCTCCCCTTTTCCTAACCTGATGCCATTCAGATAATATTCTGTCTTCGCGTTTTTCCCCCAAAATGGATAACCTCATCTTTATCCACATTATACTGCATCGGCCATGCATTTTCCCACTCACCTAACCTGTTCCAGTCACCCGGCAGCATCTTAGCGTCCCCCTCACAGCTCACACTGCCACCCAGTTTAGTGTCATCCGCAAACTTGGAAATATTACACTCAATTCCTTCATCAAAATCATTGATGTATATTGTAAAGAGCTGGGGTCCCAGCACTGAGCCCTGCGGCACTCCACTGGTCACTGCCTGCCATTCTGAAAAAGACCCGTTTATCTCGACTCTCTGCTTCCTGTCTGCCAAGCAGTTCTCTATCTACGTCAGTATATTACCCCCAATACCATGTGCTTTGATTTTGCACACCAATCTCTTGTGTGGGATCTTGTCAAAAGCCTTTTGAAAGTCCAAATACACCACATCCACTGGTTCTCCCTTGTCCACTCTACTAGTTACATCCTCAAAAAATTCCAGAAGATTTGTCAAGCATGATTTTCCCTTCATAAATCCATGCTGACTTGGACTGATCCTGTCACTGCTTTCCAAATGTGCTGCTATTTCATCCTTAATAATTGATTCCAACATTTTCCCCACTACTGATGTCAGGCTAACTGATCTATAATTACCCGCTTTCTCAGTCCCTCCCTTTTTAAAAAGTGGTGTTACATTAGCTACCCTCCAATCCATAGGAACTGATCCAGAGTCGATAGACTGTTGGAAAATGATCACCAATACATCCACTATTTCTAGGGCCACTTCCTTATGTACTCCGGGATGCAGACTATCAGGCCCCGGGGATTTATCTCATCAATTTCTTTAAAACAATTTCCCGCCTAATGAGGATATCCTTTAGTTCCTCCTTCTCACTAGACACTCGGTCCCGTAGTATTTCCGGAAAGTTATTTGTGTCTTCCTTCATGAAGACAGAACCAAAGTATTTGTTCAATAGGTCTGCCATTTCTTTGTTCCCCATTCTAAATTCACCTGAATCCGACTGCAAGGGACCTATGTTTGTCTTCACTAATCTTTTTCTCTTCACATATTTATAGAAGCTTTTGCAGTCAGTTTTTATGTTCCCGGCAAGCTTCTTCTCGTACTCTATTTTCCCCCTCCTAATTAAACCCTTTATCCTCCTCTGCTGAATTCTAAAATTCTCCCAGTCCTCAGGTTTGTTGCTTTTTCTGGCCAATTTATATACTTCTTCCTTGGATTTAACACTATCCTTAATTTCCCTTGTTAGCCACGGTTGAGTCACCTTCCCTGTTTTATTTTTACTCCAGACAGGAATGTAAAATTGTTGAAGTTCATCCATGTGATCTTTAAATGTTTGCCATTGTCTATCCACCATCAACTCTTTCAGTATCATTTGCCAGTCTATTCTAGCCAATTCACGCTTCAAACCATCAAAGTTACCTTTCCTTAAGTTGAGGACCCTAGTTTCTGAATTAACTGTGTCACTCTCCATCTTAATAAAGAATTCTACCAGGTTATGGTCACTCTTCCCCAAGTGGCCTCGAACAACAAGATTGCTATTTAGTCCTTTCTCATTACACATCACCCAGTCTAGGATGGCCAGCTTCCTAGTTGGTTCCTCGACATATTGGTCTAGAAAACCATCCCGAATGCACTCCAGGAAATCCTCCTCCACTGCATTGCTACCAGTTTGGTTAGCCCAATCAATATGTAGATTAAAGTCACCCATGATAACTGCTATACTTTTATTGCATGCATCCCTAATTTTTTGTTTGATGCTGTCCCCAACCTTACTACTACTGTTTGGTGGTCAGTACACAACTTCCACTAATGTTTTCTGCCCCTTGGTATTCTGTAGCTCCACCCATACAGATTCCACATCATCCAAGCTAATGTCCTTTCTTACTATTGAATTAATTTCCTCTTTAACCAGTAATGCCACCCCGCCTCCTTTTCCTTTCTGTCTATCCTTCCTAAATGTTGAATAGCCTTGGATGTTGAGTTCCCAGCCTTGGTCACCCTGGAGCCATGTCTCCGTGATGCCAATTACATCATATCCGTTAACTGCTATCTGCGCAGTTATTTCATCCACCTTATTCTGAATACTCCTTGCATTGAGGCACAGAGCCTTCAGGCTTGTCTTTCTAACACACTTTGCCCCTTTAGAATTTTGCTGTAATGTGGCCCTTTTTGTTTTTTGCCTTAGGTTTCTCTGCCCTCCACTTTTACTTTTCTTCTTTCTATCTTTTTCTTCTGCCCCCATTCTACTTCCCCCTGTCTCCCTGCATAGGTTTCCATTCCCCCTGCCATATTAGTTTAACTCCTCCCCAACAACACTAGCAAACACTCCCCCTAGGACATTGGTTCCGGTCCTGCCCAGATGCAGACCGTCCGGTTTGTACTGGTCCCACCTCCCCCAGAACCGGTTCCAATGTTCCAGGAATTTGAATCCCTCCCTTCTGCACCACTTCTCAAGCCACGTATTCATCTGAGCTATCCTGTGATTCCTACTCTGACTAGCACGTGGCACTGGTAGCAATCCTGAGATTACTACTTTTGAGGTCCTACTTTTTAAGTTAGCTCCTAGCTCCCTAAATTCGTCTTGTAGGACCTCATCCCGTTTTTTACCTATATCGGTATCTATATGCACAACGACAACTGGCTGTTCACCCTCCCTTTTCAGAATGCCCTGCACTCACTCCGAGATATCCTTGACCCTTGCACAGGGAAGCAACATACCATCCTGGAATCTCGGTTGCAGCCGCAGAAACGCCTATCTATTCCCCTTACAATTGAATCCCCTATCACTATAGCTCTCCCACTCTTTTTCCTGCCCTCCTCTGCAGCAGAGCCACCCACGGTGCCATGAACTTGACTGCTGCTGCCCTCCCCTGATGAGTCATCCCCCTCAACAGTACCCAAAGTAGTGTATCTGTTTTGCAGGGGATGACCGCTGGCGAACCCTGCACTACCTTTCTTGCACTGCTCTTCCTGTTGATCATCCATTCCCTATCTGGCTGATGCACAACATCTGCAAAACATAACAGAGCAGTTGTTATCTTAGCAGCAGAGAAGGGGGCAGAGGGGGCAGGGTGACATGAGTATGCAGGTCATACAGCGCAGGCTCTTTTCAAAGACCACGATGCCAACCCAGACTGTGCAATTTGCAGGGCTTACCCTCTATTGGTAACCTGGGCCCAGCATCCACATTGGTGGTTGATCTTCTCTTGCGAGATTTAATCATATCAGCGATCCTCTGTTCCACGGCTGTTGGTTGCAGCCTACTTGGTGTATCTCCTCCAGTTTTTGACCTGTCTCGGTTGATCTATGACACCTTCCTCTGCAAAGATGAAAATAGAACTTTTTAAGAGAGGGTCCTTCTGCTGTGGTGGCCACATACACACACATACACACACACACACACATATTAGTCACATTTACAAATGTAATTGCAGTGCATAAATAAAATTATTACTTACAGTAACTGCTTGGCCAAGGTCCTGCCACTTCTTTTTGATCTGCGTGCTGCTCCTCTGGGTCATGGCCACTGCATTAAACTCTTCTGCAAATTGATCCCAAAGTTTTGCTGGTAGAGAGGGTTTCAGTTTCTTTTGTCCCATTCTTCCTTTGTTCTCAAGCACATCCCATCTCCTCTCCATGATGTCTACCAGGGGCTCAATTTCTTCTGCTAGAAATCTCTTGGCCCTTCCCGCTTCCCCTTATCCTTATCCTTGTTCTTCTCCTTCTCATTCCCTTGGATCCATCTTTTGCAGCTAAAATTTCATGTCCAGATCCAGCTTCATCCCAATGTGTTCTCACAAGCTGCTGATCCAGACCAGGAAGTTACACTGTGGATGCGTGGTCACGTGGAAAAAGGTTTTTTTTTCCAGCGCATGCTCACTGACTTTTTGCCGCACACTTGAAGCTCTACCCCCCAGATTTAACTTTAGATACCGCAGTGCCAAAATTACATTTTACTTTGGCGAAAGTAAGTTATATATTTTTTCTCGGCACAATCGGGCACAAAAAAATCGGCGTACATCCCCCTGGGCGCCAAAAATGGACAAATAGGAAAATAGAGCCCATAGAAAATTAAGGCTCGATTGCTAGAATACTATATTTAAAGGATACAAGGCATTCATGAAATAATTTCTTGATTCATTGTAGTGATTTTTGTATTTCTTTCCTAATGAATTGTATGTTAATTATTACATTATTTTACAATCCCATATATAGGGACCAAAAGGTCTAAAAGGTGATGCAGGGATACCTGGATGGCCTGGGTTTGTTGGGTATCCTGGAATTCATGTAAGTTTTATTGTGACCTCTAAATATTTTTCTTTCTGATGACCAGTAACATTTTTACTTTACACCTATTATGTGTCTACCTATTTTAATAAGTCTAAACTTCCTATAGGGTCAAATAGGATACCCGGGAGTACAAGGATCGAAGGTATGGATATTGTTTAACTTGTGCTGAAACATCTTAGCATTATCAAAGGATTTTATGGTTTTAGCTTAATTGTTAGGACTCTCACCACTAAGTCAGAAGGCTCTGAGTTCAAGCCTCACTACAGACGAACACGTAATCTAAGCTGATGAAGCAGTGTTGCACCATTGAAGGTGCTGTCTTCCAGATGAGCTGTTAAACTGAGGGCCATTGCCTGCTCAGGTGGACCTAAAAGGATTTCATGACACCATCTTGACCAATCTCCTAAAACCAACACTCAGAGAAAAAGCACATTGCATTGTCATTTATGATTTACTGATTGTGGGACCTTGCTGTGTACAAATTAGCTGCTGTATATGCCTACATAACAATAATGAATGCATTTCCTAAGTCATTCATTTATTGTAAAAGGCTTTGGGAAATCCGGAGTATGTGATAAGGTGCTAAATAAATGCAAATCCTTTCTTTTCCTTTTAATGTTGCTTAGCATTATGATATAATAGCTTCCAATACTTTAAACTAGGAATTCTTGGAGCAAAATTCAACTTTGGTGGGTGTGTTGTGTACGTAAATAAACAGACAAACTGAAACAGGAATAATGTAACTAACTGTATCCTTTATGGCAAATCCCAAAATGGTGTCCCCAAACCAGCATGAACCAGAATGATTACAGCAACTGTGAATAGCTCCTACATGGTCCAAATGCTTGTCTATTGTCCTGTAACAAACAGAGTATGAACACAACATATTTCCCTCCTTCTGAAAACACAGTCTATGAACAGACAAAGTCCTTGAGATAGCCAGGCCGTGTTCTGATACGCTGAGATACGTGGAGCTTGCGGTGTTTTATCAAGGTTTTCAGTTGGGAAACAGAATGGTGTCTCTGTTCCATCCTACTGGTCTGTTAGCCTGTGAATTGGGATCAGTCTATGAGCGTTGCATCGAGTTCCATCATTGAGCTCGTAGATGTGAGGGCTGAACTTTCGCCCGATCTGTTTTGGAGGCGAAAGTGAAGATGCGAGCTTATGACTCCGGTTTGGGGGTTAAATGACCCAATCTCCATTCTTCAGTTAGGGCTTTTGAGTGCGTTGTTTTGTGTCAGTGTACGACTTCACTTTTCATTGGCGTTCCGAAATCTGGGATGCGAGTGTGGTTATCTTCGCTCTAGGTTTGGCTGGGGGTTTGAGAATGGCCAGTAGCCAGCAAAGATTCCGCCTAATCAAGAGTTCAGCAGGTGTCTTCCCCGTTAGTGAGTGCTTTGTCGAACGGTATGTGAGCAGAATGGTTTGAACCGCTTCGTCGAATGTTTGGCCTGCTGCGAGGTTGGCTTTCATACCCTCTTTGATGACGCGGTTAAAACGCTCAACACCACCGTTGCTTTGAGGATTGTACCGAGCAGTAAGGCGATGCTCGATAGCAGAACGAGTGAGGAAATCTGCGAACTGGTCGGACACAAACTGTCGTCTATTGCGGAGAGTTCGAGGAGCGTCGGAGAGGCAGCGTGGGGAGGCCTATAAAAGGCCCAGCGTCATTCCTGAGGCCAGCAGGGGGTTCGACGAGTGTCAGAAAGGCAGCGTGGGGAGGCCTATAAAAGGTCCAACATCGTTCCTGAGGCCAACGGGGAGTTCGGGAAGCATCGGAGAGGCAGCGTGGGGAGGCCTATAAAAGGTCCAACATCGTTCCTGAGGCCAGCGGGGAGTTCGAGGAGCATCGGCGAGGCAGCATGGGGAAGCCTATAAAAGGCCCAACGCGTTCCTAAGGCCAGCGGGGAGTTCGAGGAGCATCGGCGAGGCAGCGTGGGGAGGCCTATAAAAGGCCCAGCATCATTCCTGAGGCCAGCGGGGAGTTTGAGGAGCATCGGAGAGGCAGCATGGGGAGGCCTATAAAAGGCCCAGCACGTTTCTGAGGCCAGCGGGGAGTTTGAGGAGCATCGGAGAGGCAGCATGGGGAGGCCTATAAAAGGCCCAGCACGTTTCTGAGGCCAGCGGGGAGTTTGAGGGGCATCGGAAAGGCAGCATGGGGAGGCCTATAAAAGGCCAGCAGGTGCAGCTGCAGCAGGGAGAGAAGGCAAAAAAGAAGTAGAAAGAAATCGAAAGGAGACGTCACAGCCAAGGGGGTAAGTGATTGGCTGGTGATTGGTGAGTAGTTTTTCTTTTTCTTTTCTTTATCAGTAAGTAACCTTTTAGCATTGTTGTTGCCAAATTAAGTTAATCTAAGGGTTAAGTCATGGCAGGAAAGCTTGGAAACATGTTATGCTCCTCCTGTAATATGTGGGAAGTCAGGGACGCTTCCAGTGTCCCTGATGACTACATGTGTGGGAAGTGCATCCGTCTGCAGCACCTGACAGACCGCATTGCGGCACTGGAGCTGCGGGTGGATTCACTCTGGAGCATCCACGATGCTGAAATGACGTGAATAGCACATTTACCTGCGGTGTGGCCAACTCACTAAAGGGTACACAGCCACATAGGGTATGGGTGACCAACAGGAAGAGCAGTGCAAGGAACGTAGTGCAGGGGTCCCCCTGCGGTCATCCCCCTGTAAAACAGATGCACCACTTTGGGTATTGTTGAGGGGATAACTCATCAGAGGAGAGCAGCAGCAGCCAAGTTCATGGCACCATGGGTGGTTCTGCTGCACAGGAGGGCAGAAAAAACAGTGGGAGAGGTATAGTGATACGGGATTCTATTGCAAGGGGAATAGATAGATGTTTCTGCAGCTACAACCGAGACTCCAGGATGGTATGTTGCCTCCCTGGTGCAAGGGTCAAGGATGCCTCGGAGCGGATGCAGGACATTTTGAAGAGGGAGGGTAAACAGCCAGTTGTCATTGTGCATATCGGTACCAACGATATAAGTAAAAAAAAAAGGGATGAGGTCCCACAAGACTAATTTAGGGAGCTAGGAGCTAAATTAAAATGTAGGACCTCAAAGGTAGTAATCTCAGGATTTCTATCAGTGCCACATGCTAGTCAGAGTAGGAATCACAAGATAGCTCAGATAAATCTCAGACATGGCTTGAGGAGTGGTGCAGAAGGGAGGGATTCAAATTCCTGGGATATTGGAACCGATTCTGGGGAGGTGGGACCAGGACAAACCGGACGGTCTGCATCTGGGTAGGACCGGAACCAATGTCCTCAGGAGAGTGTTTGCTAGTGCTGTTGGGGAGGGGTTAAACTAATATGGCAGGGGGATGGGAACCTATGCAGGGAGACAGTGGGAAATAGAATGGGGGCAGAAGCAAAATATGGAAAGAAGAAACGTAAAAGTGGAGGGCAGAGAAACCCAAGGCAAAAAGCAAAAAGGGCCACATTACAGCAAAATTCTAAAAGGGCAAAGGGTGTTAAAAAGACAAGCCTGAAGGCTCTGTGCCTCAATGCGAGGAGTATTCGGAAGAAGGTGGACGAAGTAACTGCACAGATAGCAGTAACGGATATGATGTAATTGGCACCACGGTGACATGGCTCCAGGGTGACCAAGGCTGGGAACTCAACATACAGGGGTATTCAACATTTAGGAAGGACAGACAGAAAGGAAAAGAAGGTGGGGTGGTGTTGTTGTTTAAAGAGGAAATTAATACAATAGTAAGGAAGGACACCAGCTTGGATGATGTGGAATCAGTATGGGTGGAGCTACGGAATACCAAAGAGTAGAAAATGCTAGTGGGAGTTGTGTTCAGACCACCAAACAGTAGTAGTGAGGTTGGGGACAGCATCAAACAAGAAATTAGTGATGCGTACAATAAAGGTACAGCAGTTATCATGGGCGACTTTAATCTACATATTGATTGGTAGCAATGCGGTGGAGGAGGATTTCCTGGAGTGTATTAGGGATGGTTTCCTAGACCAATATGTCGAGGAACCTTCTGGAGGGCTGGCCATCCTAGACTGGGTGATGTGTAATGAGAAAGGACTAATTAACAATCTTGTTGTGCGAGGCCCCTTGGGGAAGAGTGACCATAATATGGTAGAATTCTTTATTAAGATGAAGAGCGACACAGTTAATTCAGAGACTAGGGTCCTGAACTTAAGGAAAGGTATCTTCGATGGTATGAGACGTGAATTGGCTAGAATAGACTGGCTAGTGATACTTAAAGGGTTGATGGTGGATAGGCAATGGCAAACATTTAAAGGTCACATTTAATGAACTTCAACAATTGTACATCCCTGTCTGGCGTAAAAATAAACCGTGGCTAACAAGGGAAATTAAGGATAGTGTTAAAGCCAAGGAAGAGGCACATACATTGGCCAGAAAAAGCAGCAAACCTGAGGACTGGGAGAATTTTGTAATACAGCAGAGGAGGACAAAGGGTTTACTTAAGAGGTGGAAAATAGAGTATGAGAGGAAGCTTGCTGGCAACATAAAAACTGACTGCAAAAGCTTTATAGATATGTAAAGAGAGAAAGATTAATGAAAAAAAATGTAGGTCCCTTGAAGTCAGATTCAGGTGAATTTATAATGGGGAACAAAGAAGTGGCGGACCAGTTAACCAAATACTTTGGTTTTGTCTTCACGCAGGAAGACATGAATAATCTTCCGGAAGTACTAGGGGACCGAGGGTCTAGTGAGAAGGAGGAACTGAAGGAAATCCATTTTAGGCGGGAAATTGATGGAAATGAAGGCCGATAAATCCCCGGGGCCTGATAGTCTGCATCCCAGAGTACTTAAGGAAGTAGCCCTAGATATAGTGGATG
This sequence comes from Pristiophorus japonicus, assembly GCF_044704955.1. Taxonomy (NCBI): domain Eukaryota; kingdom Metazoa; phylum Chordata; class Chondrichthyes; family Pristiophoridae; genus Pristiophorus; species Pristiophorus japonicus. Next base: position 28,248,110 of record NC_091983.1, read on the forward strand.
CATTGGTGATCATTTTCCATCAGTCTAGCGACTCTGAATCGGTTCCTATGGACTGGAGGGTAGCTAATGTAACACCACTTTTTAAGAAAGGAGGGAGAGACAAAAAGGGTAATTATAGACCAGTTAGTCTGACATCAGTAGTGGGGAAAATGTTGGAATCAATTATTAAGGATGAAATAGCAGCGCATTTGGAAAGCAGTGATGGGATCGGTCCAAGTCAGCATGGATTTATGAAAGGGAAATCCTGCTTGACAAATCTTCTAGAATTTTTTAAGTATGTAACTGGTAGAGTGGAGACGTGAGAACCAGTGGATGTGGTGTATTTGGACTTTCAGAAGGCTTTTGACAAGGTCCCACACAAGAGATTGGTGTGCAAAATTAAAGCACATGGTATTGGGGGTAATGTACTGACGTGGATAAAGAACTGATTGGCATACAGGAAGTAGAGAGTCTGGATAAACAGGTCCTTTTCAGAATGGCAGGCAGTGACTAGTGGGGTGCCGCAGGGTTCAGTGCTGGGACCCCAGCTATTCACAATATAGATTAATGATTTGGATGAGGGAATTGAGTGTAATATCTCCAAGTTTGCAGATGACACTAAGCTGGGTGGCAGTGTGAGCTATGAGGAGGACGCTAAAAGGCTGCAGGGTGACCTGGACAGGTTAGGTGAGTTGCCAAATGCGTGGCAGATGCAGTATAATGTGGATAAATGTGAGGTTATCCACTTTGGTGGCAAAAACACGAAGGCAGAATATTATCTGAATGGCGGCAGATTAGGAAAAGGGGAGGTGCAACGAGACCTGGGTGTCATGGTACATCAGTCATTGAAAGTGGGCATGCAGGTACAACAGGCGGCGAAGAAGGCAAATGGTCTGTTGGCCTTCATAGCTAGGGGATTTGAGTAAAGGAGCAGGGAGGTCTTACTGCAGTCATATAGGGCCTTAGTGAGACCTCACCTGGAATATTGTGTTCAGTTTTGTTCTCCTAATCTGAGGAAGGACGTTCTTGCTATTGAGGGAGTGCAGTGAAGGTTCACCAGACTGATTCCCAGGATGGCAGGACTGACATATGAGGAGAGACTGGATCGACTTGGCCTGAATTCACTGGAGTTTAGAAGGATGAGAGGGGATCTCATAGAAACATATAAAATTCTGACGGGACTGAACAGGTTAGATGCAGGAAGAATGTTCCCGATGTTGGGGAAGTCCAGAACCAGAGGACACAGTCTAAGGATAAGGGATAAGCCATTTAGGACTGAGATGAGGAGAAACCTCTTCACTCAGAGAGTTGTTAACCTGTGGAATTCCCTATCGCAGAGTTGTTGTTGATGCCAGTTCATTGGATATATTCAAGAGCGAGTTAGATATGGCCCTTACAGCTAAAGGGATCAAGGCGTATGGAGAGAAAGCAGTAAAGGGGTACTGAGGTGAATGATCAGCCATAATCTTATTGAATGGTGGTGCAGGCTCGAAGGGCCGAATGGCCTACTCCTGCACCTATGTTTCTATGTCTGTGATTATGACCCCTGGGAGGCCCGACTTTGTGAACATATACTGCAGAATAGTGACGATTGTTGATGAGGTCGCTGAACTTGTAGCGATTTCTGGCCATTTGGAATGCGGGTCATGTAATACAGCAAGGAAACGCTGGTGTTGTAGAGCTGCTTCAACTGGACTGAAGATATCCGACTGAAGTTGTTGCCATGGTCTTTGTGGCCATGGAATGGGCTTCATTGGAGCTGGTCGGATGTTTGTGGCCTTTTCGCTCAGACTGCATGCTTTGCAGTGTGAGACAAACTCCTCGATGCTACTGCCAATGCCAGGTCACCATACTGAATTGCGACATCTCTGCTTCATGCAGACAATGCCAGTGTGTCCATCGTGTGCCAATGAGAGAACGCACTGTTGAATTGACTTGAGAGTTATTGCTCTATCACCACGAGCTAGACAGCCATCATTCCAAATGGAAAATTAATCGCGAAGTCTGTGGAAGGTTTTCAGCTTTTCCGGAATTTGCTTAGGCCACTTACTCTGGAGGAAGTGCTACACGTGCTGGAGCGTAGAATCACTCTATGATTTGGTTTTGATTTCGTCGCAGGAGACAAGGTTTCTGATGGACTGAGTGATGATTGATGTGACATATGTGTCGATATCTGTGAACAAGTCAGCACCAGAGTCCGAAGCAGGTGTCAAGCGGCTGAGCATGTCAGCTACGTGGTTGCGACTGCTAGCAATGTACTGTACATCACAGTTATACTGATGAAGGCGATCTGACCATTGGCTGATTCGTAAAGGTCTGTGCCCAGATCCAGTTGTAGGTAGATGTGCCAGAGTTTACATGCATAGATGCAAGTGAGTGCTTCGCATTCCCCTGTAGAGTATTTACATTCTGCAAAAGAGAGCGTGCAGGAGGCGAAGGCGACTGGCCGTTCTAGGCCGTCAATCCATCGCGAGAGCACAGCATCCATGGCAGTGCCTGATGCATCCATGGTGACGTACATAGTGGCATTCGGATCAAAGTGCACGAAGATAGGAGGGGACGTGATTTTCTCCTTAAGCGTTGTGAATGCCTCAGCCTGGGAATCTGCCCATTCCCAAGGGACGTCCTTGCGCAGCGACTTGCGAAGTGGTTCGGCGTAGTGCGGGATGAACTTCAGATAGAAGTTACAAGTGCCGAGGAATGATGAAAGTTCGTTGACGTTGGTAGCTCCCTGCATTCACTGGCTCGCATCAATGTTGTAAAGCGTCGGCTTGACACCTTGTACTGTGACTCTGTAGCCCAGAAAGTTTATTTCTCCAGCAGCAAATGTACACTTATCGGCATTAAGTGTAATGTTATGTGTAGCAAGTCTAGCCATAACTGCGTGAAGTCGCTGGTCATGTACTTTCATTGTCCGTCCAAGGAAAATAAAACGGGGATGGTGGCTCAACCATGGCTAACAAGGGAAATTAAGGATATTGTTAAAGCCAAGGAAGAGGCATTTAATTTGGCTAGAAAAAGCAACAAACCTGTGGACTGGGAGAAATTTAGAATTCAACAGAGGAAGACTAAGGGTTTAATTAAGAGGGGGAAAATAGAGTACAAGAGGAAGCTTGCAGGGAACATAAAAACTGACTGCAAAAGCTTCTATAAATATGGGAAGAGGAAAAGATTAGTGAAGACAATCGTAGGTCCTTTGCAATCGGATTCAGGTGAATTTATAATGGCGAACAAAGAAATGGCAGACCAATTGAACAAATACTTCGGTTCTGTCTTCACAAAGGAAAACACAAATAACCTTCCGAATGTACTAGGGGACAGTAGGTCTAGTGAGAAGGAGGAACTGAAGGATATCCTTATTAGGCGGGAAATTGTGTTCGGGAAATTGATAGGATTGAAGGCCGATAAATCCTTGGGGCCTGATAGTCTGCATCCCAGAGTACTTAAGGAAGTGGCACTAGAAATAGTGGATGCATTGGTGATCATTTTTCAACAGTCTAACGATTCTGGATCAGTTCCTATGGACTGGAGGGTAGCTAATGTAACACCACTTTTTAAGAAAGGAGGGAGAGAGAAAATGGGTAATTATAGACCGGTTAGCCTGACACCAGTAGTGGGGAAAATGTTGGAATCAATCATTAAGGATGAAATAGCAGCGCATTTGGAAAGCAGTGGCAGGATTGGACCAAGTCAGCATGGATTTATGAAAGGGAAATCATGCTTGACGAATCTTCTGGAATTTTTTGCGGATGTAACTAGCAGAGTGGAGACGTGAGAACCAGTGGATGTGGTGTATTTGGACTTTCAAAAGGCTTTTGACAAGGTCCCGCACAAGAGATTGATGTGCAAAATCAAAGCACATGGTATTGGGGGTAATGTACTGACGTGGATAGAGAACTGGTTGGCAGACAGGAAGCAGAGAGTCGGGATAAACGGGCCCTTTTCAGAACGGCAGGCAGTGACTAGTGGAGTGCTGCAGGGCTCAGTGCTGGTACCCCAGCTCTTTACAATATACATTAACGATTTAGATGAAGGAATTGAGTGTAATATCTCCAAGTTTGCAGATGACACTAAACTGGGTGGCGGTGTGAGCTGTGAGGAGAATGCTAAGAGGCTGCAGGGTGACTTGGACAGGTTAAGTGAGTGGGCAAATGCATGGCAGATGCAGTATAATGTGGATAAATGTGAGGTTATCAATTTTGGGAGCAAAAATATGAAGGCAGAATATTATCTGGATGGCATCAGATTAGGAAAACGGGAGGTGCAACGAGACTTGGGTGTCATGGTTCATCAGTCACGGAAAGTGGGCATGCAGGTACAGCAGGCGGTGAAGAAGGCAAATGGTATGTTGGCCTTCATAGCTAGGGGATTTGAGTATAGGAGCAGGGAGGTCTTACTGCAGTTGTACAGGGCCTTAGTGAGGCCTCACCTGGAATATTGTGTTCAGTTTTGGTCTCCTAATCTGAGGAAGGACGTTCTTGCTATTGAGGGAGTGCAGCGAAAGTTCACCAGACTGATTCCAGGGATGGCTGAGCTGTCATATGAGGAGAGACTGGATCAACTGGGCCTTTATTCACTGGAGTTTCGAAGGATGAGAGGGGATCTCATAGAAATGTATAAGATTCTGACGGGACTGGACAGGTTAGATGCGGGAAGAATGTTCCCGATGTTGGGGAAGTCCAGAACCAGGTAATATAGTCTTAGGATAAGGGGTAGGCCATTTGGCACTGAGATGAGGAGAAACTTCTTCACTCAGAGAGTTGTTAACCTATGGAATTCCCTGCCGCAGAGAGCTGTTGATGCCAGTTCATTGATATATTCAAGAAGGAGTTAGGTATGGCCCTTACGGCTAAGGGGATCAAGGGGTATGGAGAGAAAGCAGGAAAGGGGTACTGGGAATGATCAGCCATGATATATTGAATGGCGTACTCTTGTACCTATTTTCTATGTTTCTATGTTTCTGCCCCTGGATGTTGAGTTCCCAGCCTTGGTCACCCTGGAACCATGTCTCCGTGATACAGACTATCCATGTGTTGTGAATGCCGTGAGCGGTTTGCTGTCCTCCGCTAGGGGTATTTTCCAGGTAACCGTGGCGTATGTAGAATTTCGTAAAAACTATTGTGCCGTGAAATTCTGATGACAGTTCGTCGATGGTAGGAAGAGGGTACTTGTCGGGGATGATAGCCTTGTTGACCTCTTTCAGGTCGATGCATAAGCGGATCTCCCAATTTTTACGCCAACAATGACTAAATTCAAGATCTAGTATGAGGAGTCGATGCTCCCAATGATTCCCTGAGATTCGAGTTGTGTCAATTCTGCGGATACATGGTCACGAACTACGAATGGAAGACGGCGAAGTTGCTGTATAACTGGTTTGTCAGAAGGGTCAACGTGGGGACGATGGCAGAATTTTGTTATCACTCCAAAACCCTGTGAAGATTGAGGGATACTGCTTGTCAAAATCCACCGTGCACACAGGTGTGCCGGTTGGGTCGTAAACTTTGAACCCAAGCTTGTCAAAAAGATCAACATCCATGAGGCTTCGTCCCTTCGCAACATGAAAGGAAAAGTTCTCCAATGTTAAATCCTTGTAGTATATTGGGACAGATATAACCCTAAGTACCTCAATTTTGGAGTCGGAGTACGCATGTAGAGTGGAAATTGCGGGCTGCAGTTGACAGTGCTTGAAGTGGGTTTTGTCCATAGCCTCGCTCAAAATGGAGACTTTGGTTCTAAGGTCAATGAGGAGGCAGATGGGCGTGCCGTCAATGTTTACCTCACAGTCCTTGAATTTGCCTGAACCGATGTGCAAAATGTCACTAATGGTGTAAACCATACTGGGTTCGTCACGATCGGGCTTGTCCACATGTCGAATATGCTGCGATGCGTGACAGACACGAGCAAAATGGTTCATTTTACCACATGCAGAGCATTTCTTCCCACATGCGAGGCAGTTAAGACTTTTTGCTGAATGTGATTTGTCCCCACCGTTAAAGCAGTGGAAGTTAGGCCCACGATCTGTAGTGGGTTGCTTATTATTAGCCCTGGGTCTCTGCTGTGATTTCCGCTTTGGACGAACGTCTTGCATATGGGCTGTAGCTGCAGTCTGCTGCACAGTGGGAGCAGGGGATCTGATCGCCTTTGAATAGGAAAGTGCTGATTCGATTTGGATGGCCAAATTAGTTGCTTTGTCCAAAGTCAATTTGTCAACCTCCATTAGCAAGCGTTCCCGAATGTGGGGGATCATTGTTTACTCAATAATTTGATTCCTGATCTTTTCCTCTGAGTTCTCCAAAGTTACATGTAGCGGCCAGTTCAGTTAATGTTATACTGTTTGATTGGTTCACCGTTCCCTTGCCCCCTTTGACGAAATTTGTATCTCTCCATCGTGATACTTTTCTTTGGCCCAAAATATTTCTCTCGGGCGCTTACTGCTTTGTTGTAGAACTCCGTGTCTTCGATTTGGCCAAAGATGCGTTGGCCTTCGGTGCAGAGGCAGTGGATAAGTATTGCACGGCCGGTGTTACGTTGGTGTTACGTTGTCGCCATCTAACCCACTCGCCGTGATGTACGTAGAAAAACTTTTTATCCATCTCGGTCACGGAATTGGAGGATCCCCAAGTGTGGAGAGGAAAAGCAGGGAGGTAGGGAGGTTAATTTGATTCATCCTCATTGCCAACTTATGTTGTGTACGTAAATAAACAGACAAACTGAAACAAGAGTAATGTAACTAACTGTGTGCTTTATAGCAACTCCAAAATCGTGTCCCCAAACCAGCATGAACCAGAATGATTACAGCAACTGTGAATAGCTCCCGCAGGGTCCTAATGCCTGTCTAGAGTCCTGTAACAAACAGAGTATGAACACAACAGGGGGCACAAAATGAGCAGTAGCAGTTTGGCCGCCCACTATACACACTGCCTGATTTTCTTTTGTATTAAAGTTAATAAACAGGAAAATGGGGTGAGGTGTATAACGGTCAGTTAATCTTTATCAACCCACCGTCAAAGTTGAATTTTTGCCCGTGTTCATTAACGCAAGGACTTATATGGTGAATATTTATGTGAAAGATCTGAAGTATTAAATACTGCTGTGATTGAAATGAAGGCAGGTTTTTGCAATGTGCTGTTTATTTTTTTTACTAAGAATGAAAAAGCAAATATTGAACAATAAGCACTTATGTTGTTTCTCAGGGTGACACAGGTGCTGATGGACTACAGGGTAGTGACGGCCTAAAGGTAATATAACATTCTCACTTTTAAAATTTTATTTGAAAGGCAACAAGAAGTAATGTTTATATTAATGACATTTTCCAATTTATTTGGTTTCAGGGTGAAAAAGGAGAAAAAGGACCAAAAGGAGAAGTAAGTAAAGACATTATGGACCTTATATGCTTATGCTCACTTAGGAAAGAGTAAATTTGAGTAATGATGAATGGTGAAGTTTAAGGAGAAAATGAAGGGATTCGGATAGGGTAGGTACTGAGAAACTATTTCCTTTGATTCAGGAATCCAAACAAAAGGGCATAATCTTAAAATTAGAGCTAATTCTCTGCCTCCTACATCCTAACCATTAATAACCCATACCAGAAGATAACCTCCAATTTTATATCTTCCCATTTTTGCTAATAATCTCATGTATGGAACCTTATCAAATGCCTTCTGGAAGTTGTCTGTATGGACTTCTGGAAGTCCATATAGACAACTTCCATAGACACTCTCCTATCCACCATGCTAGTAATCGCCTCAAAAATTTCAACGACGTTAGTCAGACTTGACCGACCATCACAAATCCATGCTGCCTCTCATTGATCAACCGATACCTGTCCAAGAGCTCAGGCACTCTGCCTCTGATGATAGATTCCAGTAAATTTCCCACAATTGATGTTAAATTGACAGGTCTATGGTTACCTAGTTTCTCTCCCTCCCTTTTGGTTTTGATGCCACATTTGTCCCTTGTGTGTTGTGAACTTTTCTGTATTGTTTCTTGATGAGCTGCCCTGGAGATAGCCAACTGGTAAGCTTCAGGAGCTACAGAAGGTCCACTACTTATATTTGAGGCTAATATAACGGATCTGTATTAGTGCCGGGGTTACTATTGCTGTAGTCACTGTGGGCTTATGTGATGGTACAGAACAGCTACTGACATGACTGCTGTTATGTATGTGAACCTCACCTGTGTGTAAGACTTGCCACTAGAGGGCACACCTGTGGGAGACCGATGGGTCACCTCTGTACCCTGGTGCAAGCAGGTATAAAAAGCAGTCCACCACGCTGCTGCCTCACTTTGGAGTTATATTAAAAAGACCAAGGTCACAATGGTTTGGGCTTACAACACAGTCTTGTAGAGTTATTCTGAACTTAACAACAGGTGACGAGTTGCAGGTCACGAACTTTCACACGGAAATGGCTGCCGTTGGTATTCTTGAGAGATTTGTTGAGGGTGATGATTGGGAAGCCTTCGTTGAATGCCACGACCAGTACTTTGTGGCCAACGAATTAGACACGGCTGAAACAGCGATCAAGCGCAGGGCGATTCTCCTCACCGTATGTGGGTCATCGGTATATGGCCTCCTTATAAAATTTGCTGACACCAGTCAAACTAATGGACAAATCTTATGCAGAGCTGCGTATGCTGGCTAAGGAACACCTCAAGCCAAAGGAGAGCATCCTGATGGCCAGGTACCACTTTTACACGCACCGTTGCTCCGAAGGCCAGAACGTGGTGAGTTTTGTCGGCAACCTAAGACGCCTTGCGGGGCAGTGCAACTTTGCAGGATCCTTGGGGAAATGTTGCGGGACTTTTTCGTGCTTGGAATTGGCCACGAGGTCATCCTTCTGCTGAATCCCTGGGTCTGAGCAAGGCCATCACGATAGCCCAAGCCTTCACATCCACGAGCGACAACATGAAACAGATATCTTCACAGAATTGAAGCTCACTGGCAAGTACTGTGCTTAAAATAATGCCTTCAACAGGCAGGAGTATACATGGTACGGTCCACACGACCGCAGAGGCCAGGCCCAGGGTGTCTCAGAGGCCGCTGGGGTGTACCAATGTGAATCCATTCACACCATACTGGCGCTGCGGGGGCAATCACAGAGCCCATCAATGTCGATTCAAGCACTACATGTGCAAGGGCTGTGGAACAATGGGGCACCTTCAGCGAATGTGCAAGTGACCTCGGACTCACTACGTGGCAAAGTCAGCAGAGAGCGACCGATCCAGCACCAATCACGCTGAATGAGCAGGAGAGGCAACTCAACCGGAGGATGTGGAGGAAGTGTATGGGGTACACACCTTTACCACCAAAAGCCCTCCGATAATAAAAATCAAACTGAACGGCATTCCAGTCTCCATGGAATTGGATATGGGGACGAGTCAATCGATTATGAGCCAGAAGGCTTTTGAGAAACTGTGGAGTAACAAGGCACAGAGGCCAAAACTGAGTCCGATTCACACTACCCTGCACACTTACTCCAAAGAACTCATACCTGTTATTGGCAGTGCGGCAGTGAAAGTATCGTATGACGAAAGGGTGCATGATTTAACACTATGGATTGTACCAGGCGATGGCCCACCGCTGTTCGGCAGGAGCTGGCTAGGCAAGATCTGGTGGAACTGGGACGACATCAAAGCTCTGTCCTCGGCGGATGACGCCCCGTGCGCCCAGGTGCTAAAGAAATTCCCGATGTTATTTGAGCCAGGCATTGGCAACTTCACAGGCGTCAAAGTGCAGATCCACCTTGTTCCTGGGGCATGGCCTGTTCATCACAAGGCCCGAGCAGTCCCATATATGATGCAAGAGAAAGTCGAAATCGAGCTGGGCAGACTTCAACGAGAGGGAATCATATCACCAGTCGAGTTCAACGAGTGGGCCAGTCCAATCGTGCCGGTACTAAAGAGCAATGGGATGGTCAGAATCTGCGGGGACTACAAGGTGACAATCAACCGAATCTCGTTACAGAACCAGTACCCGCTACCCAAAGCGGAGGACTTATTCGCAACCCCAGCAGGAGGAAAGTCATTCACCAAGCTAGACCTAACCTCCGCTTACATGACACAGGAGCTGGCTGAATCGTCAAAGAAGTTGACGTGCCATCAACACGCACAAAGGACTGTTCATGTATTACAGATGCCCCTTTGGGATTCGCTCGGCGGCAGCCATCTTCCAGAGGAACATGGAGAGTCTGCTGAAATTGGTTCCATGCACAGTCGTGTTCCAGGACGACATCTTGATCACTGGTCGCAACACCACCGAACACTTGCACAACCTGGAAGAGGTTTTAAAGCGACTGGACAGAGCAGGACTCAGGCTGAAACGCTCCAAGTGTGTTTTCCTGGTGCCAGAGGTCGCATTTCTGGGGAGAAAGATTGTGGCGGGCGGCATCAGACCCATGGACTCCAAGATGGAGGTCATCAAGAAAGCACCCAGACCACAGAATGTGAAGGAGCTGCATTCGTTCCTGGGACTCCTCACCTACTTTGGTAACTTTCTACCGGGGTTGAGCACTTTGCTGGAACCCTTGCATTTGTTGCTACGCAAGGGTGACGACTGGGTTTGGGGTAAATCTCAAGAAACAGCCTTTAACAAGGCCAGAAACCTGCTATGCTCTAACAAGTTACTTGTATTGTATGACCCATATAAACCTTTAGTATTAGCATGTGATGCGCCGTCGTACGGGGTCGGTTGTGTGTTACAGCAAGCAAATGTGTCAGGCAAACTGCAATCGGTTGCATATGCGTCCAGAAGTTTATCCAATGCTGAAAGAGCCTACAGTATGGTTGAGAAATAAGCGTTGGCTTGTGTATACGGGGTTAAGAAAATGCACCAATATCTATTTGGTCTCCGGTTCGAGCTCGAAACTGACCATAAACCACTTGCCATTGCTTTCTGAGAGCAGTGAAGTATCAACACCAATGCTTTGTCCCGCATCCAAAGATGAGCACTAACATTGTCTGCATATAACTATGTAATCCACCACAGATCAGGCACTGAGAACTGCGCTGACGCCCTCAGTCGGTTGCCATTGCCCACCACTGGGGTGAAAATGGCGCAACCCACAGACTTGCTTCTGGTAATGGATGCTTTTGAGAGCAAGGGGTCACCCATCACAGCTCGCCAGATCAGGACCTGGACCAGCCAAGACCCCCTGTTATCACTAGTAAAAAGATGCATCCTCAATGGGAGCTGGTCGGGAGTTCCCGAGGAAATGCAAGATGCAATTAAGCCTTTTTATCGACGTAAGGATGAACTGTCAGGCCAGTCGGATTGCCTCCTATGAGGGAATCGCGTGATTTTGCCCAAAAAGGGCAGGGAAACGTTTATAGCGACCTGCACAGTACCCACCCAAGCATAGTCATGATGAAGGCTATCGCCAGGTCGCACATCTGGTGGCCTGGCATTGACTCCGAATTTGAGTCATGCGTATACCAATGCAACACTTGCTCACAGCTGAGCAATGTACCCAGGGAGGCACTTCCTGAGCCTGTGGTCACGGCCCTCCAAACTGTGGTCCAGGGTCCACGTAGATTTTGCTGGCCCCTTTCTAGGGAAGATGTTTCTAGTAGCAGTGGACGCTTACTCAAAATGGATTGAATGTATAATAATGTCATCATGTACGTCCACTGCCACCATTGAAAGACTCAGGGCCATGTTCACCACCCATGGTTTGCCCGACGTCTTTGTCAGTGACACTGGACCATGTTTCACAAGCTCGGAATTCAACGAGTTCATGACCCGCAATGACATCAAGCATGTCAGGTCTGCCCCATTTAAGCCTGCATCCAATGGCCAAGCAGAACGGGCAGTCCAAACAATCAAGCAAAGCTTGAGACATGTAACAGACGGCTCCTTGCCGACCCGGTTATCTCGGGTCCTGCTCAGCTACCGGACATGCCCCCACTCGCTCACCAGGGTTCCCCATGCAGAATTGTTAATGAAGGGAGCACTCAAAACCAGGCTCTCCTTAGTCCACCCGGATCTCAATGATCACGTAGAAACCCGGCAGCACATGTATAACGCGTGCCATGATCGCGTGGCTGTATCGTATGACATTGAAGTCAATGATCCGGTGTTTGTTCTAACTTACAGTCACGATCCCAAGTGGATTGCCGGCACTGTCTTAGCCGGGGGGTGGGGGGGAAATAGATTGTTGGTTGTGAAAATGTTGAATGTGCAAACGTGCAGAAAGCACCTGGATCATACCAAACTGCGATTTCCGGACTACCAAGAACAGTTTGAAGAAGACCCTACCATCTATGATCCACCAACACACAGCCAACGAGCAATTGACCTCACTGTCAACCACAAGAATGAACCCACCTTGCCCGACAGTCCGACAGCTGAGCTGCCATGCAGTGATGATCTGACCAACTCACCCATGCCAGGATATCAACTCAGGCAATCGACCAGGGTATGCAGACCGCCAGAACGCCTCAACCTGTAAATAACCTGTACTCAAGACTTTGGGGGAAGTGATGTTATGTATGTGAACCTCACTTGTGTGTAAGACTTGCCACTAGAGGGCACACCTGTGGGAAATCTATGGGTCACCTGTGTACTCTGGTGCAAGCAGGTATAAAAGGCAGTCCACCACGCTGCTGCCTCACTTTGGAGTTATATTGTAGAGACCAAGGTCACAATGGTTTAAGCTTACAACACAGTTTCGTGGAGTTATTCTGAACTTAACAACTGCCAACTAGCAGCTCCTGTACCGATCCACACATGCCACTACTGGAGGCATCTCCTCATGGTGCCCACTGATCTGCATAAGCATGGAATCGTGAACACTAAGTTTTAGAAACATAAGAATTAGGAGCAGCAGTAGGCCATTCGGCCCCTCGAGCCTGCTCTGCCATTCAATAAGATCATGGTTGAATTCTACTATCAACACCACTTTCCTGCACTGTCCCCATATCCCTTGATTCCCTTAATATCCATATCATTCTGTTGTTTGCTTATAACCTTTCCCTAAATAAGTTACATCCAGCCATGACTTTATCTTGGAAAAGCAGTAGTGGGAGCATTTGTGAAAGATGACATTTCCACTGCAGATGTCACTGCTATTATTATGTGATGCAGTCCAAACACTGGTTCTCCATGAATTCACTCATGGGGGATGGCAGTGCATATCTGATGTTGGAATCATCAACAGTACCCAGACTACCTTTCAGTTTTGTGTGCAAGGAAGCAAGAGTTTGCTCAGTGCTGTGCCAACCTCTACTTAAAAACTGACCAACTAAATGTTGTATAACCATGCAGCTCAGTAGGGACACAGCATGCTGGGTTTCCACTTTACATTAGCTGGCTCCTCATCAACCGCAAACAAAGCCACTCCTTTCTCACTAAGGCTTGGTACTTACCCTCTGCTTCCTCATCAATACAATTAGCTGCTTCTTTGTAGTGTCTGCATTGTGCTGGTGCCTGGTTCAAGCACACATGGCGATGGCTGGCAATAAAATGTGTAGTACTCTTCAATTATGGTTGACGATTCTCCTTGCTCTGTGAAGATGGCAGCTGGTGTATTGTGGTTTCATAAGCATACTTATCCATTTGGGTGCTTTTTTGTCAATGCATGTTATTTACTTGTGCACAATTAATGCATATGAACAAGCATATTGAGTGAAGCATAAAATGCATGATTAATATGGGACATAACTGGTTTTGTTGGCATTCAGATATTTTCTCAAGCAGGTCTGCACAACTGGATTACTTAACTTTGGCATTCATAGTGGTTAATTGGCTGGTTAAGTGCATGAAAAGTATTAAAGGTTCACTATTGTAGGTGCGTCATGAATCGCTCCTACTTTCTAAATACCTGTAATGAATTTGCATTCTCACACATCAAACTTTTGAAAGGTGTACATTCCGATTAATTTAATTACTACTTCTTAAAATTGGAGAAAAATATTAGCAGAAATAGTAGTCATGACTCCTCTGTGAATATTCATTGACCTGTTTCTAAGGAATTAGAGTTGTCTTCGCCTCCCTTCACCGCATAACTGCAGGCCATGCCTTCAGATGCTAGAGCCCTATGCTCTGGAATTACCTTCTGCACTCCTCCACTTCTCCACCCTCCTTAAAACCCAGCTATTTGACCAAGCCTTTGGCCCCTCCCCTTCAATATCTTTTTTTGACTTAGCAGCCATTTTATTTGATTATGCCTTCAGTTGCTTTCTAATTTAAATGTGCTATATAAATACAAATTGGTTGCTATATAAATACAAGTTGTTATTATGTTAAGTTTGTATTTTTCATTAAAAGCGTTTCACTTTATTGTCTAGCCTGGAAATGAAGGGGATCCTGGTCCAGAGGGTCTCAAAGGTAAAAGAGGGCCTCCTGGGGAACCAGGAGAACGGGGCCTATTTGGAGAGCAGGGTGTAATTGGTGATGCAGGCCTGGCTGGATCCTCTGGAGCGATTGGCCCACCTGTAAGTAAAATGAAATGTGATATGCAAAACTATGTGCATATCTATATTGTAAATCTAACCACCTTTGGTGTCTTTTAAGGTCTAGAAATATTCTACTATATATGACAATGACTATAAGGATAAATCATAGCTGTACAGAAATATAAGTTTGCAATGGGAGCAATTATATTAATAATAGCCAGTGAATGTGAGGTTCAACAATATTGTATACATGACAAAGGTTATTGTACATTAACTAATGAGATGACAGCAGCAAAGTTTGAAGTCAAGTGAATATTGTCTGTTAGTGTCTTGTGGGAAAAAAAATCTGTTTTGTTATTCAGATGGAAAACAATGATCTTTGAAGGCCATTGCAAATAGTTTTTTTAGAAATTAAACCTTTGTAAAAAATAATCTTAACTATTATTTTAGCAGATGCCACTGGGCACGATTGGAACATTATGGCCCATGTACATAATGTAACATAAATCTGAATCACACAGCAGTTGAACATTTTTTTAAATTCATCATGGGATGTGGGCCTCACTGGCAAGACGAGCATTTATTGCCCATCCCTAATTGCTCTTGAGAAGGTGGTGGTGAGCCACCTTTTTGAACCAATGCCATCCATGTGGTGAAGGTGTCCCCACAGTGTAGTTAGGTAGAGAGTTCCAGGATTTTGACAAAGGGACAATGAAGGAACGGTGACATATTTCCAACTCTGGATGATGTTTGACTTGGAGGGGAACTTGGGGGTGATGGTTTTCCCATGCGCTTGCTGCTCTTATTCTTCTAGGCGGTAGAGGTCATGAATTTGGGATGTGCTGACAAAGAAGCCTTGGTGAATTGCTGCAGTGTACCAGTGCCAATCACATGGTGCACCAGTGATGAAGGGAGCGAATGTTTAAGGTGGTGGATGGGGTGTCAATCAAGTGGGCTGCTTTGTCCAGGATGGTGTTGAGCTTGTTAAGTGTAGTTGGAGTTGCTCTAATTCAGGCAAGTGGAGAGTATTCCATCACACTCTTGACTTGTGTCTTGTAGATGGTGGGAAGGCTTTGGGGCATCACTCACCACAGAACAGCCAGCCTCTGACCTGTTCTTATAGCCACAGTATTTATGAGCCTGGCCCAGTTAAATTTCTAGTCAATTGTAACCCCAGAATGTTGATGGTAGGGGATTTGGCGATGGTAATGTCATTGAATGTCAAGGGAAGGTCATTGCATAGTGCGAATGTTACTTGCCACTTATCAGCCTAAGCCTGAATGTTGCCCAGGTCTTGCTGCATGCAGGTACAAACTACTTCATTATCTGAGGAGTTGTGAATGGAACTGAACACTGCAATCATCAGCGAACATGTAATTTATGTGTATTATATGTATTTTAGGGTCCAATTTTGCCAGCCAGTCATGTGATTGAGGTCTGCAAAAAACTTGTTCTTGAACAAATGTCACTATATACAAGTATAGTAAGAAGAAAGTGTATCAGTGAATGCCCTCTTTATGGAGATGTTCCAATGGGACCTACTGGATCAGTTGGCGAGAATGGACAACCTGGGAAATCTGTGAGTAATCTTATATTTGTTGAGAGAATCTACTCTCAGACCACTGCTATGGTTCAGTAGGCTGTTGGCTTAGAAAATCACTTAGATCAATTTTCAAGCTGCAAAAAAATGCAGGGCATGATCCCTGGTGCCCAACACGGAGGGCTGAGGATCATGAGAAATTGGTCCACAGGCCACAACTAACTAATAGTGGCAAGCTGTGGATGCCTATTGCATCTCCACAGGCAGCTCACCCAACTGAAGAATCAAAGTTTGGGCCACCTGCCTCACTGGCAACGACCCTTGTGTAAGTCCTGGGAGTGGCGGAGGGGGTGGGGGGAGAGGAGTGGCGGGGGGGAGGGGGGGGGGTGGGTGGGAGCGATAGAAGGCAGCAGGCAGTGTATAACTGGCGGAAGATTTGTTACTGCCTCTTTTGTGTTCGCCGAAGTTGAATTTAAGTCCCAGTGTTAATTGAAAAGATTAGAAAACTTGCACATTTCTATACATATATCTTACATGCAGAAGCTGACATTGAATGATGCATGCCAAAAGTTTTATCTATGCAACACACGTAGACATTCTTGTAAACAATATTTGCTACCAGGTCCGAAGTGAACTTAATTTAATATTTAACCTCATGGGGAACTGAAGCAGTTTTTTAAATAAAAAGAAACTGTTTTCTATTTGTCATTATGAAAAAAGTGTCAGTAAAGTGTAAAAATTATCATTACAGCTCAGAGTAAGAACTAAGTACAGAATACCAAGGGCTGAAAATTGTCCTTCGCCTCGATTGGGGGTGGTAATCTTCCAGGGCTGGGACTTCCAGGAATTGGGCCGAGCGCCTCTCAAAGAAACAGAGCGCCGAAGGGGTGCTCCCGGGTGGCAGCACAGTGCTGAGTCCAGCACCGCGCTGAGGAGCCCAGGATACGTGGATGCTCCATGTATCGCTGATGTGCTGCAACATCCCTCCCCTTCAATTAAAGGGGAGGGCCACTGCACAGTCTACAGGCCCGATGGTGGCCGCCACTGGGCCACCAGGGAAGTGATCAACTGGGCCAACAACCGGCACCCAGTTCAAGGGCCGCCATTGTCGGGTCGAGGCTAGAGTCGTCTGTCAAATAAAAATGCCGGCCAGAGGCGTTAAAGGCCTCCCCTTCAAGGGGCATCCTGGCGGATGTCCGCCAGCTTCTTGAACTGCAGGACAATTTCACCCGTGAGGCACTGAGGGATCGGCACACCGGCCAAAAATGTCATTGCACCCTGTTAGCGCCTCCGGAGGCGCTAACTGGGCTATAAAAGGGGAAAATTTAGCCCCTAAGAATATGTCAGGATATAAAATTGTCGAGTGGAGTTATAGCTTTATATAAAATCAAGTTACATTAACTCCACTTATAGAAACATAGGAACAGGAATAGCCCCTTCAGCCCCTCGAACGTGTTCCGCCATTCAATGAGATTATGGTTGACCTGTATCTTAACTCCATTCACCTGCCTTGGTTCCATATCCCTTAATACACTTGGCTAGGAAAAATCTATCAATCTCAGATTTTTAATTATTAATTGAGCTAACGTTTACTGCTTTTTGTGGGAGAGAATTCTACACTTCTACCACCCTTTGCATGAAGAAATGTTTCCTAACTGCGCTCCTGAATAGTCTGGCTCTGATTTTAAGGTGATGACATGTTTTTATATGAGCAATGTTCTGCAAGAAAAATAAAAGAACTGAGAAGTTCCTGTTGTCAAGCAACGATGCAATAAAACTGATATGATGCCCTAGTACGAGGGAATGAATGAGTGAGTGAATAAGGCAATAATGAATGAAGATCAAGGTTTATTCGCCATGAGTTTGGGGGAAGCCTCTGACTTCATCCTTCCCATTCCCTTTATTGCGCTATGCCCATTATTCCCATGGCTCTCTGATTACGCAAAGTTGGAGATTGCAGTTTTGGTGTGTCTCCTTGTCATGTGCAATATTCTCAAACAGTTAGAATCATAGAACCATTTCATTATAGAATGGTTACAGCACAGAAGGAGGCCAGTCAACACAACGAACCAATGCCTGTTCTCTGCGAGAGCACTTCAGCTAGTCCCACACCCCTTCCCTTTCCCCATAGCCCTGCAATTTTTTTTCCTTCAGATAATTATCCAATTCCCTTTTGAAAGCCACAATTGAATCTGCCTCCACCAATCTTTAGGGCCGTGCATTCCAGATCCTAGCCACTCGCTGCCTAAAAAAGGTTTTTCCTCATGTCACCTTTGGTTCTTCTGCCAATCACCTTAAATCTATCTCCTCTGGTTCTCAACCCTTCCACCAATGCGAACAGTTTCTCTTTATTTACTCTGTCCAGACCGCCTCATGATTTTGAACACCTTTAACAAATCTCCTCTCAAGCTTCATTGCTCTAAGGAGAACAACCCCAGCTTCTCCAGACTAACCACATAACTCAAGTCCCTCATCCTTGGGACCATTCTTGTAAATCTTTTCTGCACCCTCTTTAAGGCCTTCACATCCTTCCAAAAGTGCGGTGCCCAGAATTGGACACAATACTCCAGTTGAGGCCGAAACCAGTGTTTTGTAAAGTTTATCATAACTTCCTTGTTTTTGTACTCAATTAACCAGTTTCTCAACCTGCCCTGCCATATTCAATGATTTATGTACATATACCCTCAGGTCTCTTTGTTTATGCACCTCCTTAAATATGTGAAAAATGTTGAAAAGAGGAATATGAGACATGTGTGAAACCCAAGTAGCTAGGCCAGCTGTCACCTCCACAGTGAATAAACATCCAGCATTGATTTCCTGGTGCAGCAGTGTGTTCATTGCTTGCCATAGTTAATTGGCCACATAGTTAACACATTGATATGACAACATGACATAGTGCCCAGAACAGTATGAGTGCATCTGTGCATTTAGATTGGCAAAGTGCAGTGCATTTCATCTCCATGATGGTGCACCAAGTCTAGAGTGATATGCATTCAAGATGCATTGTTGGCTAGCATTAAAAATGAGAAAATAGAATATGCGAGTAAACTGACAAGGGAAATCAAAACAGACTGTAAAAGCTTCTAAAAACTCCAAGAAACTCCATTGAAACTCCAGGTGTAAGAATACCTAATTGTAAGATTAAATGTCCAGAAAATTGAATAGGTAAATTCACTGGTCCCACATTCCCAGAAGGAACCATGATTGGAAGGGAGTACAGGTCAGAGAATTGGTGGTATGGTGACCTGTGCTCCCTTTGAGTGTGGCTCCCTATTAGGAACGTGGCACCAAGAAATGTTAAAATGCTGAAGTTTTTAGAGACAAAAATGTATATATAATTGTTAGTTTCAGGAAGTAAAACAATTCTGTATTATTTGTATATAATATATTAAAATATAAATATATGTGAAAGAAAAATAGTAAGGGGATCTCCTTGGTTATAAAAAAAAGTCCAAGTGCATATTTGTTTTGAAGGAAGATGTAATAATATTTAGTTTTGAGTATGAATGTGCAAAGTTGATCCCTTAAATGTCAGTGTTTCAACCAAACTACAGCTTAGGTCCAGATTAGAGAGGTCAGTTAATCTACAACATGAAGTTTGTAAATAAAGGATTATCTGCGTAATGTGAAGTTGTTTTAAACTAAAATAAATCAAGTAATTATACCAGTATCATTGAAAGGAATCCGAAGCATGATATGAACACAGTATAAAATGGGATTTGACATTACCAGTAACAAATTACCAATACTACAAAGCTTCCAATTAGGAATGTGTATTTGAGTTGGCAATTGGATTCCCAGCTTCTTAGATTTAGTAGTTTTCAGAAACGCTATGATTGGCGGGGCAGTGGATGGTCATTCACAATGTGTGAGAATGGTGAGAGGAAGAAAACCTTCCTAAGCTGTTGAGTGATGATACTCTAGATTCCCACCTAAGAATCAGATATCCAACAACCAAAAACATCATTTGGATACATAGATCTTTCACGAATTGCCAAGAAAGTGGGTTCCTTTGATGTATAACCACCAGACTACTGCACAAATTGGTTAGTTTCAATATGTAGTTCTTTTAGTTTGTTAAGAAGCTTAGGTGGAGTAGATCACTGCAGAAATTTGACAATCAGTCACACTGAAAATATAGCCTATAAAATACTGTGTGTGATATTACCATACAAATAATGCACTGATGTGGCAATCAAAAATCATACCGTATATTGTTACAGAAACAACTTACATGCTCCTGTCTTCTGTTGCTGACACCAGATGGTCACATAGAAAAAAACAAAACACTAGGACCCTTGATATGTTTCTGCCAATATAATAATGCAAGCAAAGTATTTTGCTCAGGCCAAATATTTGATCCTTCCAACTTTACTTAAATTAGCCCAGTGCAGCGCACCTTCCCTTTAACTTCAGCTCTGGGAGGGGAGGTCGGCCTGGTTTGTGACCCACAAGGCTAGCGTTGACACGGCTTGCAGCAGCCTCGTGGGGCGCTGGCCAATTTTGCTGCAGTGTAAAAGGGGTCGCCACAGGCTGCTAAGGGGTCACCACACACGGCAATGACGTCATCACTGATTGCGCGGTGGCCTGGGGTGCTAATAGCAGGGTGTGGCGCTGCCGTGTCAGCGCCTCCATTAACTCCTGCACAATTCCACTGGAGCCGGTAGCACCATCCCGCCCCGGGCAAAAACAATTTGGTGCCCCATTAGCACCCCCTGGAGGAGCTAACGGGAGGCACAGAACAGGGCAATTTCACATCCTGAGAATTTAAATAAGCTGAAAACAAATATTTAGACAAATTGCATTGGCCTCCACATAAACTAATTTGTGAAGTGTTAACTAATTTTTGTTATTTGTCATTTTTGGTAAGTTTAATCTGGATGTTAGACTTTTAACTCTGATTAAACGCTGAAAATCTGTTTTTAAGGGTCAGCCAGGAATCAATGGACAGGATGGAGAACAAGGCCTTGAAGGATTCTATGGAGAACTGGGTGATCCAGGATTGCAAGGGTCAAAAGGTCTGGTTAATGACAATGATTATAAAGATCTGATTTTTGTTTGTGTTATCTGTTGTCTGAGCTTGATGTCATTATGTCAAGTCTATGTTGTGATAGTCAAGTCTCTGTGTCAATTTTCTTTGTTCTCATTAGTCAGCTATTTTTTGATGTTTTCTCTTTTCTTATCAGTTATCTTAGTAATATTTTACTTTCTTTACTCACCAAACACATTATGCAAAACTTTTCCCCACAGTTTAAATTTTCTTTCAGGTCACATTGTACTAAACAAATTCGAGCTAATCACATGGCAATAACGAAAATGCCCAATTATATTCAGAAAAAAATAATTCTCTGAGATACTGCTCTCGAAATGTGGCAATTGTGGGGGCGGGGTTTCGAGATCATGACTTGGGAATGGTGGGGGTGGTGAGCAGTGGCCGTCAGCGGCTCGTGGTTTTAATAGTGAGGTCAAGAGGGGCACTCCAGCTCCTCCCGACTCCACATTCAGGTAAGCATTTTTAACAAACTTATCTATTCGGTGGTGGCTTGCAGCAGTCTTTTTAAGGACTGTCGACAGTCAGCATGCAAACCTGGTCTTCCTGAATGCTGTTTGCTGCCTCAGAACAACACCATATTGCAGAGAGAGCCTCAAACAGGTGTTAAACCCCTTATTTGCATATGCAAAGGGTTTATTGCCTGTCACAAGCCTTGGTCATGGACGCATCTTTTTTGGGCCTATATCAATGTTGTGGGTGGCGCACTTTTGGCTTGTTCTGATCATGCACTTCCTGCCTGCCATATTGGAGGCTTAAGCGCCCGTTTAGCGCCCAGAAAATGGGCACGGGGTCATCGCATTTCTAAGCCATTGTGCGATCATCATATACTCACCAAACAAACTTACAAGAATTTTGAAAAGGACGAATTTTACAGTTATCTTTACACTTGCCAAGTTGCAACACCCTAGTGCCTGTCCTAAGTGCTCTTCTACCTACTCTAGTGTTCCTACGAGACGCTTTCCCCAGTGGCTTCATTTTAGGATGTAGAAGGCTGTTAGGCCTCCAATAAGTCTGGCCTAGCTAGCTTTGTGACACCAGGACTGCCACTGGAAAAGGAGCTGGAGGGGATGAGAAGGTTGCTGATAGCCTGAGGATGGCATGTGCCCCTCCCATGGTACCGCTGCCACTTGCTTGGGGCGGCATCTCAGCACTTCCACTGATCTATACAAGTGTTTTTTTTTTCTTGGAAGCATCTATCCATGCTTTCCTTCAAGCCTAATAAGCTACAGAAAATATTGGAGCCCAGTTTGCATAGCCTCAGCATGTGCATCCCTGAGAGATGCTACCATAGCTACCAGAACTCCTGGTTCATGGGCCCAACTGCAGTCTCCATACATTCCATGGTAGACAGCAGTAGCTTCATGCCATGCATGAATGCCACAAATTGGAAGTTGATTCCACCACACTCCCCAACATGTTGCGTAGCTGCCACCATACCCCCACACCACCCCCTCCTCTGCCCCCCCAGCCCCCAACAAGAAGTCCACAGCATCACCCAGTACTGACCCTTTATATCACTATCTAAAGGTCGCGAAACACCAAATACTGAGCAGGTACTTGCAAGTGTATGAGAGAGTGACAGCGCATCTTCAGTTGCAGTACCCTCCTCCTCTACTGCAAATGAGCATGGGACTACAGGACCTAAAAATTTTAAAGCGAGTAAATGGTTTGTAGCTCGGGGTAATGATATATCATTGCAAAAGAGTGTTCAATGATGCACCAGCTTGTAATGTAGACTGAATAAGGGGGAGAGTTAAGAGATAAGAGAAATGAATGATTATGGGTCCAAGCACCGTGTCGCATTGTTCCTCCTGCCTCACTCTCTGCAATGGCTCGGACAGTCCCTCTGCCTACGATATCCATAGTAGCCACTTCAATTGATGAGAGCATGCAAAAGGGCATCCTTCCTATGTGGGTCCTCTCCCTGACATTTTGTGCTATTTTGTCCTACAAGAGGAAAGGGTGTGTGTTAGTGAGTGGTGGGCTGAAGGGTTCTGAACATTTATATGTGAAGATAGAATAGTTTGTCTGGTACTATGAAGAAGCAGCAGGTGTGTGCAACAGAAGGCATTAATAGTGAGAGCAATGGCACTAAAGGGTGTTACAATGATTGGATGCAAGCAAAGTAAATCAGGGGTGGTCAAGATTTTAATTAATGCTCTTACAGTTAAGTGTGTGCTGACAATGAATAAGATTGTGAAAGAGACTCTTGCCTTAGAAGCCCAGGTCACTCCATTGAATTGCTTATAACACTGTTTCCAGGTCAGAGAGGCTAAACTGTGAGCATTGACATGCTCAGCTGCCTGAGAGCATGCATCCCTGGCATGGTTTCAGGTCTTAAGGTCCTGAAAGACGCTATGTAAATGCAAATTTTGCTTTCGTAACAGCCTAATGGTGCATTCACATTTATTTAACAGCGATCATAACATGATTGAGTTCAGAATAGTGTTTGAAAGGGAGAAACACATAAAAGCTACTAAGATTTTAGATTTAGGCAAGGCTGACTTCAATGTGATGAGACAGAGACTATCCACAGTAAACTGAGCAGATCCATTAATAGGTAAAATGACAGAAAATAAGTGGGAGGTGTTCAAAAAATAATTTAATGTGATACATAAGAACAGAAAAAATAGGAACAGGAGTAGGCAATACGGTCACTCGAGCTTGCTCCGCCATTTAATAGGCTCATGGCTGATCCTATCATGGACTCAGGTCCACTTCCCCGCCCGCTCCCCATAACCCCTTATTCCTTTATCGTTTAAAAAATTGTCTATTTCTGTCTTAAAGTTATTCAATGTCCCAGCTTCCACAGCTCTCTGAGGCAGTGAATTCCACAGATCCACAACCCTCTGAGAGAAGAAATTTCTCCTCATCTCAGTTTTAAATGGGCGGCCCCTTATTCTAAGATTATGTCCTCTAGTTCTAGTCTCCCCTATCAGTGGAAGCATCCTCTCTGCATCCACCTTGTCAAGCCCGCACATAATCTTATACGTTTTGATAAGGTCACCTCTCATTCTTCTGAATTCCAATGAGTAGAGGCCCAACCTTCTCAACCTTTCCTCATAAGTGAACCTCCTCATCTCCGGAATCAACCTTGTGAACCTTCTCTGAACTGCCTCCAAAGCAAGTATATCCTGTCGTAAATATGGAAACCAAAACTGCACGCAGTATTCCAGGTGTGGCCTCAACAATACCATGTGCAACTGTAGCAACACTTCCCTGCTTTTATATCCCATCCCCGTTGCAATAAAGGCCAAGATCCCATTGACCTTCCTAATCACTTGCTGTACCTGCACACTAACCTTTTGTGTTTCATGCACAAGTACCCCCAGGTCCCGCTGTACTGCAGCAATTTGCAATCTTTCTCCATTTAAATAATAACTTGCTCTTTGACTTTTATCTGCCAAAGTGCATGACCTCACACTTTCCAACATTATACGCCATCTTCCAAATTGTTGCCCACTCACTTAGCGTGTCTATGTCCTTTTGCAGATTTTTTGTGTCCTCCTCACACATTGCTTTTCCTCCCATCTTTGTATCATCAGCAAACTTGGCTATGTTACATTCTGTTCCTTCTTCCAAGTCATTAATATAGATTGTAAATAGTTGGGGTCCCAGTACTGATCCCTGTGGCACCCCACTAGTTACTGATTGCAAACCCGAGAATGAACCATTTATCTCTCTCTGTTTTCTGTTCTGTTCCAATCCTGCACAGGAAGGCAGGAAAAAGAGTGGAAGAGCTATAGTGGTAGGGGATTCTATTGTAAGGGGAATAAATAGGCGTTTCTCCGGTCACAACCGAGACTCCAGGATAGTATGTTGCCTCCCTGGTGCAAGGGTCAAGGATGTCTCGGAGCGGCTGCAGGAGGGGGAAGGTGAACAGCCAGTTGTTGTGGTGCATATAGGTACCAACGATATAGGTAAAAAACGAGATGAGGTCCTACAAGTTGAATTTAGGGAGATAGGAGTTAAATTAAAAAGCAGGACCTCAAAGGTAGTAATCTCAGGATTGCTACCAGTGCCACGTGCTAGTCAGATTCGAAATAGCAGGATAGCTAAGATGAATGTGTGGCTTGAGGAGTGGTGCAGGAGGGAGGGATTCAAATTCCTGGGGCATTGGAACCGGTTCTGGGGGAGGTGGGACCGGTACAAACCAGATGGTCTGCACCTGGGCATGACTGGAACCAATGTCCTAGGAGGAGTGTTTGCTAGTTCTGTTGGGGAGGGGTTAAACTAATATGTCGGGGATGGGAACCGATGCAGGGAGACACAGGGAAGTAAAATGGGGGCAGAAGCAAAAGATAGAAAGAAGAGTAGTAAAAGTGAAGGGCAGAGAAACCCAAGGCAAAAATCAAAAAAGGGCCACATTACAGCAAAATTCTAAAGGGACAAAGTGTGTTAAAAAGACAAGCCTGAAGGCTCTGTGCCTCAATGCGAGGAGCATTCATAATAAGGTGGATGAATTAACTGCGCAGGCAGCTATTACCGAATATGATACAATTGGGATTATGGAGACATGGCTCCAGGGTGACCAAGGCTGGGAACTCAACATACAGAGGTATTCAACATTCAGGAAGGATCGACAGAAAGGAAAAGCTATTTACAATATACATCAATGATTTAGATGAAGGAATTAACTCCAAGGTAATATCTCCAAGTTTGCAGATGACATTAAGCTGGGTGGCGGTGTGAGCTGTGAGGAGGATGCTAAGAGGCTGCAGGGTGACTTGGACAGGTTAGCTGAGTGGACAAATGCATGGCAGATGCAGTATAATGTGGATAAATGTGAGGTTATCCACTTTGGTGGCAAAAACACAAAGTTCAGAATATTATCTGAATGGCGGCACATTAGGAAAAGGGGAGGTGCAACGAGACCTGGGTGTCATAGTACATCAGTCATTGAAAGTTGGCATGCAGGTACAGCAGGTGGTGAAGAAGACAAATGGCATGTTGGCCTTCATAGCTAGGGGATTTGAGTATAGGAGCAGGGAGGTCTTACTGCAGTTGTACAGGACCTTGGTGAGGCCTCACCTGGAATATTGTGTTCAGTTTTGGTCTTCTAATCTGAGGAACGATGTTCTTGCTATTGAGGGAGTGCAGCGAAGGTTCACCAGACTGATTCCCGGGATGGCAGGACTGATATATATGAGGAGAGACTGGATGGACTGGGCCTGTATTCACTGGAGTTTAGAAGAATGAGAGGGGATCTCATAGAACCATATAAAATTCTGACGGGACTGGACAGGTTAGATGCAGGAAGAATGTTCCCGATGTTGGGGAAGTCCAGAACCAGGGGTCACAGTCTAAGGATAAGGGGAAGCCATTTAGGACCAAGATGAGGAGAAACTTCTTCACTCAGAGTTGTGAACCTGTGGAATTCTCTACCGCAGAGAGTTGTTGATGCCAGTTGTTGATATATTCAAGAGGGAGTTAGATATGAGCCTGACGGCTAAAGGGATCAAGGGGTATGGAGAGAAAGCAGGAAAGGAATACTGAGGTGAATGATCAGCCATGATCTTATTGAATGGTGGTGCAGGCTCGAAGGGCCGAATGACCTACTCCTGCACCTATTTTCTATGTTTCTATCCATGCTAATATATTATGCCCAACCCCGTGAACTTTTACCTTGTGCAGTAAGCTTTTATGTGGCACCTTGTCAAATGCCTTCTGGAAGTCCAAATACACCACATCCACTGGTTCCCCATTATCCACCCTGTTCGTTACATCCTCAAAGAATTACAGCAAATTTGTCAAATACGGAACCAGTTGATACCCCTAGAGGGCAAAAGCTCTACTTGTCCAAAAAAACAGTCATGGATGACTAAAGAGATAAGAAACAACATAAAACTAAAAGAAAAAGCATATAAGAATGCAAAAAATAGCACGGATCCTGGCAAGTAGGAAAGAAACAAAGAACAGGAAAGGGTGACAAAACAGATAGTAAGGGTGTATGAAAAGAAACTGGCATGGGATGTCAAAATCAACACAAAGATCTTTTACAATTTTATTAGGCAAAAGAGGGTGGTCAGGAGCAATGTGGACTCCTTAAAAATTATTAATGATGATATTATAAATGAAAATAAGGAAAAGGCGGACATGTTAAATAATTACTTTACGTCAGTATTTGGAGTAAAGGAAGAGGATGTCATGCCGGACATTCCAAGGAAACTAATATTGAATCAGGGATGGGGACTTAACAGAATTAATGTAAGTAAATTAACAGTAATGAAGAAAATAATAGTACTAAGGAGTGACAAATCGCCAGAACCAGATGGTTTTCTTCCCAGGTTTTAAAGGAAGTAGCTGAGAACATTGCAGATGCCCTCACTATGATCTTTCACAGTTCGCTCAGTTCAGGAACTGTTCTTTTCGATTGGAAAATTGCACATGTCACTCTGCAATTAAAGAAAAGTGAGAGAGAAAAAACAGGGAATTACAGATCATTTAACCTAATATCTATTGTTGGGAAATTACTAGAGTCTATCATTAAGGATGGAGTGACAGAACACCTTGAAAAATTTCAGCTGATCAGAGAAAGCCAGCATGGATTAGTAAAGGGTAGGTCATACTTGATGAACCTGATTGAATTTTTTGAAAAGGTGACTAAAGTAGTGGACCTGATTGGGAGATTGGCTGAGCAGCAGCAGACAGAAAGTAGGGACTCAAAATGGCAGGATGTGAGTAGTGGTGTTCCACAGGGATCTGTGTTGGATCTCAACTATTCATTATACTTATTAACAACTTAGATGATGGGAATAGAGAGCCACATATCCAAGTTTGCCTGTGGCACAAAGATGGGTGCCATTGTAAGCAGTATAAATGGAAGCATAGAATTACAAAGAGATATTAATAGGTTAAGTAAATGGGTAAAACTGTGGCAAATGGATTTCAATATAGGCAAATGTGAGGTCATCCACTTTGGAATTAAAAGGATAGATCAGAGTACTTTCTAAATGGTGAAAAGCCAGAAGCATTGGAAGTCCAAAGAGACTTGGGGGTCCATGTACATAGATCATTAAAATGTCATGGACAAAAAATAATCAAACTAGCTAATGGAATGCTGGCCTTTATATCAAGAGGATCAGAATGCAAGGGGTTAGAAGTCATGCTGCAGTTATACAAAACCCTGGATGGACCATACCTAACAGAATGGTAGCATTGTTATTATGGACTCATAATCCAGAGGCCCAGACTAATGATCCGGAGATGTGAGTTCAATTTCCACCACGGTAGCTGGGGAATTTAAATTCAGTTAATTAATTAAATCTGAAATAAAAAAACTATTATCAGTAATTGTGACCATGAAAAACCATCTGGTTCACTCATGTCCTTTAGGAAAGAAAATCTGCCGTCCATATATGTGACTCCAGACCCACACCAATGTAGTTGACTCTAAAATGGCCTAGCAAACCGCTATGAAAAGCAATAATAAGAATAAAACAGCCGGACCACGCGGCATCGACTTAGGCATCCGGCTTCGGACACAACAAAGCACACCTAGCCCAGTCGACCGTGTAAAGTCCACCTCAACAACATCTGGGAACTTATGCCAAAATTGGGAAAGCTGTTCCACAGACTTGTCAAGCAACAGCCTGACATATTAATACTCACAGACAATGTCTTCAGCCAATGTCCCAGACTCCATCACCATCCCTGGTCTGGACAGATCCATCAGAGCTGGCGGTACAATGGTATACAGGAGGGAGTGGCCTTGGGAGTGGGAAAGGAAATCTGCTGATTATCACCTATCGCCCTCCCTCAGCTGATAAATTAGTACTCCTCCACGTTGAACACCACTTGGAAGAAGCATTGAGGGTAGCAAGGGCACAGAATGTATTCTGTGGGGGGGACTTCAAAGTCCATTTCCAAGAGTAGCACCATTACTGACCGAGCTGGTCAAGTCCTGAAGGACATGGCTGCTAGAATAGGCCAGCGGCAGGTGGTGAGAGAACCAAAATGAGGGGATCAACCTACTTGCCCTCATCTTCACCAGGTCACAGATGCATCTGTCCATGACAGTATTGGTAGCAGTAAACACCGCACAGTCCTTGTGCAGACGAAATCCTGTCTTCACACTGAGGACACCCTCCATTGTGTTGTGTGGCACTACCACCATGCTACATGGGATAGATTCAGAATAGATCTAGCAGCTCAAAACTGGGCAGCAATGAGCCGCTTTGGGCTATCAGCAGCAGAAGAATTGTATTCAACCACAATCTGTAACCTCATAGTCAGGCATATTCCTCAATCTACCATTACCATCAAGCCAGGGGATCAGCTATGATTCAGTGTAGAAGAGCATGCCAGGAGCAGCACGAGGCATACCTAAATGAGGTGCCAACCTGGGGAAGCTGCAACAAGGACTATATGCATACGAAACAGCATGCTATAGACAGAGCTAAGCAATCCCTCAATCAACTGATCAGATCAAAGCTCAGCAGTCCAGCCATATCCAATCGTGAATGGTGGTGGACAATTAAACAACTCACATGAGGAGGAGGCTCCATGAACATCCACATCCTCAATGATGGTGAAG
The DNA here is from genome assembly GCF_044704955.1 of Pristiophorus japonicus. Classification (NCBI taxonomy): domain Eukaryota; kingdom Metazoa; phylum Chordata; class Chondrichthyes; family Pristiophoridae; genus Pristiophorus; species Pristiophorus japonicus. The sequence goes on from NC_091983.1 coordinate 28,277,609, forward strand.
TCCAGCACGCAAGTGCGAAAGACAAGGCTGAAGCATTTGCCACTATCTTCAGCCAGAAGTGCCAAGTGGATGATCCATATCGGCCTCCTCCTGAGGTCCCCACCATCACAGAAGCCAGTCTTCAGCCAATTCGATTCATTCCAAGTGTTATCAAGAAACGGCTGAGCACATTGGATACAGTAAAGCCTATGGGTCCCGCAAACATCCTGGCTGTTGCGCTGAAGACTTGTGATCCAGAACTAGCCATGCCTCTAGCCAAGCTGTTCCAGCACAGCTACAACACTGGCATCTACCCGACAATGTGGGAAAATGCGCAGTTATGTCCTGTCCACAAAAAACAGGACAAATCCAATCCGACCAATTACTGCTCCAACAGTCTACTTTCAATCATCAACAAAGTGATGGAAGGTGTCATCATCAGTGCTATCAAGTGGCACTTGTTCACCAATAACTTCCCCACCAATGCTCAGTTTGGGTTCTGCCAAGACCACTTGTGCTCCAGATCTTATTACAGCCTTGGTCCAAACATGGACAAAAGAGCTAAATTCCAGAGATGAGGTGAGAGTGATTGCCCTTGACATCAAGTCAGAAGTTGACTGGGTGTGGCATCAAGGAGCCCTCATAAAATTGAAGTCAATGGGAAACAGAGGAAAAACATTCCACTGGCTGGAGTCATATCTAGCACAACGGAAGATGGTTGTGGTTGTTGGATGCCAATCATCTCAGCTCCAGGACATTGCTGTCGGAGTCCAAGGCTCAAACATCTTCAGTTGCTTCATTAATGACCCTTCCTCCATCCCTCCATCATAAGGTCAGAAGTGGGGATGTTCGCTGATGACTGCACAGTGTTCGGCTCCATTTGCAACAGATAATGAAGCAGTTCATGCCCGCATGCAGCAAGACCTGGCTGACATTCAGACTTGGGCTGATAAGTGGCAAGTAACATTTGCGTCACACAAGTGGCAGGCAATGACCATCTCCATCAAGAGAGAGGCTAACCATTGCCCCTTGACATTCAACAGCATTACCATAGCCGAATCCGCCACCATCCCCTCAACATCCTGAGCAAGTCAGAAAATAGGTGTTTTGTGGTGAGTGTCTCCCTAAACCATTTACACAATCTACAAATCACAAGTCAGGAGTGTGATGGAAAACTCTCCACTTGCCTGGATAAGTGCAGCTCCAACAACACCCAAGAAGCTCAACAACATCCAGGAAAAAGCAGCCTGCTTGATTAGCTCCCCATACACCACCTTAAACATCAATTCCCTCCTCCACCAGTGCACCATGGCTGCAGTATGTATCATCTACAAGATGCACTGCATCTTCGACAGCACCTCCCAAACCCGCGAACTCTACCACCTTGAAGGACAAGAGAACCTACAAGTTCCCCTCCAAGTCACACACGACAAATATATCGCTGGTCCTTTATTGTTGCTGGGTCAAATTCTTGGAACTCCCTCCTCAACAGCACAATGAGAGTATCTTCGCCACAAAGACTATAGCAGTTCAAGAAGGGGGCTCACTCCCACCTTCTCAAGGGCAATTAGGGATGGGCAATAAATGCTGGTCTTGCCAGCGACGCTCACATCCCAGGAATGAATTAAAAAAAACACCTGGAGTACTGTATACAGTTTGGGCAACACACCTTAGGAAGGATATCTTGGCCTTGGAGGAAGTGCAGCGTAGATTAACTGGAATGATACCTGGACACCAAGGGTTAAATTATGAGGAGAGTTTATACAAACTAGGGTTGTATTCCCTGGAATTTAGAAGATTAAGGAGTTATTTGATCAAAGTTTTCAAGATATTAAGGAGAACTGATGGGATAAATAGTGAAAAGCTATTTCTGCTGGTTGGGGATGTAGCCTAAAAATTAGAGGCAGGCCTTTCAGGAGTGAAGTTAGCAAAGACTTTTACAAAGGTTGGTGGAAGTTTGGAACATTCTCTGCAAATAACAGTTGATGCTAGGTCAACTGTTCATTTTAAATCTGAGATTGATCGCTTTCTGTTAACCAAAGGTATTAAGGGATATGGGGCAAAGGCGGGTATATGGAGTTAGATCACAGGTCAGCCATAATCTCACTGAATGGCAAAACAGGCTTAAGGGGCTAAATGTCCTACTTCTGTTCCTATGCTACTATGAATCTATTGACAAGGTGCCGCACAAGAGATTGGTGTGCAAAATCAAAGCGCATGGTATTGGGGGTAATGTACTGACGTGGATAGAGAACTGGTTGGCAGACAGGAAGCAGAGAGTCGGGATAAACGGGTCCCTTTCAGAATGGCAGGCAGTGACTAGTGGAGTGCCGCAGGGCTCAGTGCTGGGACCCCAGCTCTTTACAATATACATTAACAATTTGGATAAAGGAATTGAGTGTAATATTTCCAAGTTTGTGGATGACACTAAACTGGTGTGAGCTGTGAGGAGCTGTGAGCTAAGAGGCTGTAGGGTGACTTGGATAGGTTAGGTGAGTGGGCAAATGCATGGCAGATGCAGTATAATGTGGATAAATGTGAGGTTATCCATTTTGGGGGCAAAAACACGAAGGCAGAATATTATCTGAATGGCGGCAGATTAGGAAAACGGGAGGTGCAACGAGACCTGGGTGTCATGGTTCATCAGTCACTGAAAGTGGGCATGCAGGTACAGCAGGCGGTAAAGAAGGCAAATGGTACGTTGGCCTTCATAGCTAGGGGATTTGAGTATAGGAACAGGGAGGTCTTACTGCAGTTGTACAGGGCCTTAGTGAGGCCTCAACTGGAATATTGTGTTCAGTTTTGGTCTCCTAATCTGAAGAAGGATGTTCTTGCTATTGAGGGTTCACCAGACTGATTTCAGGGATGGCTGGACTGTCATATGAAGAGAGACTGGATCAACTGGGCCTTTATTCACTGGAGTTTGGAAGGATGAGAGGGGATCTCATAGAAACGTATAAGATTCTGATGGGACTGGACAGGTTAGATGCGGGAAGAATGTTCCCGATGTTGGGGAAGTCCAGAACCAAGGGACATAGCCTTAGGATAAGGGGTAGGCCATTTAGGATTGAGATGAGGAGAAACTTCTTCACTCAGAGAGTTGTTAACCTGTGGAATTCCCTGCCGCAGAGAGTTGTTGATGCCAGTTCATTGGATATATTTAAGAGGGAGTTAGATATGGCCATTGCGGCTAAGGGGATCAAGGGGTATGGAGAAAAAGCAGGAAAGCGGTACTGAAGGAATGATCAGCTATGATCTTATTAAATGGCGGTGCAGGCTCGAAGGGCCGTATGATCTACTCCTGCACCTATTTTCTATGTTTCTATGAACAAGCAGCGTGCAAGTTGCTTCAGTAGGCTGTGTGCTTGCAGTCCTAATGTACAAGATTTAAAAGTAGTATTTGCTTCCCGTACTGAAACATACTTCTACGTCTGCCCGACAGTAAAACGGACGTGCATGTTTTTGTATTTAAGAACGGAAAGGCTGCCTGAGTGCTTTGCATACTGCCTCAGTTGCAACAGGTTGAGAGAAAACAGCATTCTGTGGCTCCATACCGAGTAGGCAAATTTTGGATATTCCTATCATGGCATTTTTCCAGAGTCCTGAAAACGCCATATTTGCTCCCACAACCTATGAATATGGGTGACTGCATTCATTAAATCATCTACTTCCTCACACAGCTTCTAATAGGAGATTTTCCCTCAGGTTTGAAAAAAGCATTGCCTTTGCTGAACCTCTTGGAGAAACACCTAAGAGCTAACTTCTTCAAACGGGGCATCCTGTACCTTTGCTTTCTACCCTCCTTTCTTCTGTCACTTCAATTTATAGTCTAGGTCTTCAGCGAAGCACCTTTTAAATGCGACGAGCAGCCCTTTTAAGGGTTTCTGGCTCATCAGATCTCCCAGCCATAGAAATAGTATGCTTTCTGCATCTGGGCCAAGATCCACAGAAAATAGCAACTAAATTGATACCTAGCTTAAGGCATCTGCGACATGACAGTTGCGATTTAACTACCTTATATGCAAAGAGTGCTGAGGATTGTAAATGGGCTGTCCAGGGAAACAGGTAGAGTGGAAAATATTGAGAGAATGGGACAGATTTTTATGGGAGGTATTAGGGCCCCAAGTTTCCACATGATTTGCTCCTGATTTTTAGGAGCAACTGGTGTAGAACGGAGTATCTTAGAAATCGGAATTCTCCACATTTAGTTTTCTGCAGTTCTAGTCAGGTAGAACAGTTTCACTTTGGAACAGAATTTTTTTTCAAAAGGGGGCGTGTCCGGCCACTGACGCCTGATTTGAAAGTTTCCACAGTGAAAACGTAGAATGGAGCAAGTGAAGATTTTTGTACGCTTGAAAAAACCTTGTCTACACTTTAAAAACTCAGGCGCAGGTTACAAACGAGGGAACGAGGTGGGGGGGGGGGGGGGGGGGGGGGAAGGGAAGTCATTAAATTCTACAATAAATCCTTATTTATACTTCTACAAATATTATACAAATAAATCTAACCTGAATAAAAATTTATAAGCAAAGAAAAGATTAAATAAACCATGTTCCTACCTGTGTGAAAGTGCTTCAGGCAGGCCTTTCAGGCAGGGGTGTGGCGTCAGTGTCTCCACGGCAGGGGCAGGCAGCAAGCAGCCCTCGAGCTGAGCTGCAGTGCTTGAGGCAGGGGTGTGGCATCGGTCTCCACGGCAGGGGCAGGCAGCAAGCAGCCCTCGAGCTGAGCTGCAGTGCTTGAGGCAGGGGTATGGCGTCAGTGTCTCATCTCGACGGCAGGGGCAGGCAGCAAGCAGCAAGCAGCCTTCGAGCTGAGTTGCGGTGCTTGAGGCAGGCCTTCATTCCCCGCGAAGATGCAGCACCCAGACGGACTTGAGGCCATTCGGCCATGGGATTGCAGCGGCGTCAGTGGCTGGCCGGGAGCCAAAGAATGAACACCTGACACACGCAGCTCATTAAGGTTCTTGAGGCCATTCGGCCACGCTTTAGGGGCTGGCCGGCAGCCAAAGATACAGCAGCAGCCTTCGAGCTGTGAGGGGGACTGAGGCCATTTGGACAGGGAGAGGCAGCCACATAGACAGTTTTATATTTAAATTTGCAGAATGGGGTGCTGCATTGTCAACACCACATATTATGCAATGGTTTGCCATCAATTCACTGCATAGGAGAGAATTGATTAGAGCTCACCGCACCAGGAACGTCGTAGCCCGTAGGTTGATGGGCAGGAGACCTTACCCACGTCGACAATATCGAACCAGGCGCTGGACATGAGCGAGGCCGATTGTGTGAAAAGGCTGCGTTTTCGCAGAGAAGTTGTCACTGAGATCTGTGATATGGTGAGAGCAGATTTGCAGCCCAGAAGCAGAAGGATAACTGCCTTGCCTGTTGAAGTGAAAGTAACAGCTGCACTTTCTTTCTATGCCTCGGGATCGTTTCAGGCTACAACTGGAGATGTGTGTGCCACTTCTCAACGTGCAATACATGCCTGCGTTTACCAGGTCACGGCTGCACTTTATGCGCGAAGGAATGACTTCATCAATTTCCCAATGACTGCACAAGCGATCCATGAGAGGGCTGTGGGCTTCTTCAGGATTGCTGGCTTCCCAAAGGTACAGAGCTGCATTGATTGTACCCACATAGCCTTGCGAGCACCTGTGGAGGATTCTGAGCAGTACTGAAATAGGAAAGGTTTCCACTCTATCAATGTGCAGCTCGTGTGTGACGACAAGCAGCGCATCATGTCAGTCGATGCGAGATACCCTGGCAGCACCCACGATGCGTTCATCCTACGCGACAGCGTTCTATCTGACATGTTTGAGCAGCAGCCAGAAGGGCAGAGCTGGCTACTGGGAGACAAAGGATACGGCCTGACCACCTGGCTCATGACGCCCATACGCGTGACACGGACAGAAGCTGACCGGCAATACAACATGGCGCACATTGCGACGCGCAGCATCATTGAGAGGACCATTGGCATATTGAAACAGCGATTCCGATGCCTGGACCATTCCAGAGTACAGTTGCAATACTCTCCTCAGATTGTCGGTCACTTCACTGTTGTGTGCTGCATGCTTCATAACTTAGCCATCATGAGGCAGCAGGAGCTGGTAGTGGAACCCGAAGACTGACGTGAGGGTCCAGTGCATGATGATAGTATTACGGAAGACCAGGATGTGGATGATAACGACAATCAGGAAAGCATGCAAGTGCCTTATGCCGGAGCACGAGGAGGAGGAGGGCCGTCCATCGTGCCTCTTTAACGATTGCTCGAGACTTGCGCCAGCAGCTCATCCGTGAATGCTTCAACTACTGATGCCTGAGGGCTCTGCGACCATTTTTGCATATGGACATGTTTATTCTTTGCAGTTGTTCCTATGTTGTGTTGTGTTAATGGAACATGAAACAGTTTTAATGAAAAAATATTTTATTGAAAAGTTAATGTCACTCTAATAAAATATTTGTTGTATCAAACTATACTTTTTAATATGACTCTTGAAGATCACTTAAAAACTTTAAGATCACTTATAAACTTGTAAAGTTACAAAAGTTGCAAAACACTTTCTATGTGAAATATTTTACACTCTAAGATCACTTACACTTCAAGATCACTTTTTAGATGCAAAATTAAATAATTTACAGGATGTGAGAGCATTTACACTATAAGATCACTTGAAAACCCTGAGATCACTTATATGTTGTAAAGTTACAAAACTTACAAAACAGTTTCATTGTGAAAAATCTGACACTCTGAAGAACACTTAAACTTCAGGATCACTTTTTAGGTGCAAAATTAAATAAGATACAAAAAAATGTGAGAGCATTTACACTATAAGATCACTTAAAAACCATAAGATCCCTTATAAGTTGTAAAGTTACAAAACTCACAAAATAATTTCAATTTGAAAAATCTTACACTCTGAAGAACACTTAAACTTCAGGATCACTTTTTAGGTGCAAAATTAAATAAGATACAAAAAATGTGAGAGCATTTACACTATAAGATCACTTAAAAACCATAAGATCCCTTATAAGTTGTAAAGTTACAAAACTTACAAAACAATTTCAATTTGAAAAACGCTACTACAGCTACATCAAGAACAAGAACAAAAGCAGCAAAGAAAGGCTGCAACCATGTCTCATCCATATCTCAGTGAATGTTCACTTCCTCATGGGGGTGTCATTTGATTGGCTGGGCTGTGTGCCCTTATTGCAGCAGCTACCTCAGCCAGGCCCTCCCTGACGGCCTGTGCCGACACTTGCATGCCCTTCCTGATGGCCTGTGCCGTAATTTGCATGCCCTCCCTGATGGCTTGTGCCGTCGATTGCACTCCCTCGGACATTCCCTCCCTAAGTTCCCGTGTCATTACTGCTATTTCTCCCGTCAGGACCGTCAACTTTTCACCTATTGCATTGACGCCACCGATGAGTGATCGGGTAAGCTCATTGGTCTCCATACCCAATGCCACAACCTGAGCCGCATCTGTTGCACGCTGCATCTCAGGAGAGCGTGTCTCCAATCTCCTTCTCCTCTGCCTGGGTCTGCCTCGTGGCACCACTACACTGGGAGGCGCGGGCACGGACGGTGGGATGCTCGGTGTTGCGAGCGGCACCACTACACAGGGAGGCGCAGGCTGGGACTGTGGGACGCTCTGTGTTCCAGACAGCTGAACTGGAGGGAGAGGCTCGGGCTGGAATGGTGGGATGCTCTGTGTTGCAGATGGCAGCACTCGAGTGCGAGCCGTGGGCTGGGATGTTGGACGAATGGGTGTAAACTGCTCCATGATATCAGCAGCAACACTGGGACCCGAAGCGCCGGAATCAAAACCATAGTAGGTGAAACCAGAACCTATGCGAGAGGGAGGCGCAGGCTGGGACGGTAGTGCACTGACTGTCGAAAGCTGCATTATACCAGCAGCACCACTGGGACCCGCAACATCGGAAGCGAAACCATGGAAGGTGAAAGCAAGACCTATGCTAGGGGTTGAAACTCTGATGCCCCTTGATGGGGGCTCATAAACATTAAATTGGAAGCTCTCCCCTGCAGACATTTCAGTCATCGCTGCCATCATCCAGTCTGGATCGTCCGCAGCTGGTTGTACTGGTTCTTGTTCTGTACCCTCAGGATCCTCAGGGTTGGCAGCAGCAGCATCGTCATCATCATCATCATCATCATCATGTTCTGCAAAATACATCAGAACAGTCAAATGCTTAACAGCAAGGGAGGGGGCCGGGTGGGTGGCATGAGTACTCTCACACATAGCAGGCCAGGCAGCAGGTTGATTTAAAGGGCCATGATGCATTTTCAGGACCTACCCTCTTCCTCGCATGCGGGCCCAGCTTGTGCTGTACCGATTGCTTTACTCCATGTCCGACTCATCATAGCAGCTACCCTTTGTTCCAAGGGTGTCAGTGGATGCAGATTGGGCACGCCTCCTCCTGTCCGAGTTGCCTCCCTTTTGTTGTGGGCCAATTTCTTCTGCAAAGAGTAAAATATAACTTTTTACAGAGTGTGTCAGTCTGCAAGGTGGGACATACAGATAGCCAGGTTACAATTACGATTAAATTAAAAATGGGAAATATTACTTAAACTAACTACTTGACCAAGGTCGTGCCATTTCTTTTTACACTGACTTCCAGATCTCCTGGTATGCACCACTGCGCAGTAATCTTCTACAACTTGGTTCCAGCGTTTCTTCATTTCTTTTGGTGGCACTTTTATGCGACCTCTGTTGCTGGTATCTAGCTCCTGCTATCTCTGCTCAATTACGTTGACTAATATCTCCACTTCCTCATGCAGGAAATTCTTTGTTCTTGGTGGACGTTGATCCATTGCAAAGTTGAATTGGCACTTTTATTTCTTCAAACACACAGTCCTTAATTTGCAGGCACCGGTTCTGCAAGTTTAGCAGTGAAAAGCTGAACTCACTGATTTCAGCAGGTGATTTATTCAACAGTGCTGCTAAAAGCACTCCCTCACACACAGAAATATCAAGAAAATTAAAATACAAGCCTTTGCAGGGGTCCAAGAAACAAATCTTCACTTTTTCTGCAGCACTTTTAAAAATGGCCGAGTACCAATGTTTACTTCAGACTGCGCGTGCGTGAACGCTCCAACGCGCACGCGCAGGGTTGCCGGCACCAAAAGCCTCATTTAAATTGTACCCGCCCCCTCCTACTTACAAAATCGTCGCGAGTGGTAGGCTCCGCCCCCTGTGCGCCGCGCCAAGCAGACATCAAGCTCAAAGGAACTCTGAGGTGTGCCTTTTTTGCCGCGTGTGGAAACTTGGGGCCTAGGTTTTGAGACCAGCCAGATGGATTGCAGTCTTTGCTGCTTCTGTTCTCTTTGTGCTTTTCAGTGTTCCTATAACTTTATATAATAGTGTTACATTTTTGTTGACTATTGAATCACAGAAAACATGCACAATATTAGAAAATATTTTGTTGTAAAATGTCTGCCACAAGTTGGAACATTTTGTTGTTGAATCTTTGGAGCTATCAGCAGTTGGAAGAAATGTTGTGTTGCTTACTCACTTGTTCAATCAAAGGGACGGACTAGTTACAATATTCTGAAACCTATTTAGAACCTATAAGAACAGGGAAGATGTCTGCTGTTTGTTAACCCAAACGAATTCTTGCAAAATGTTTCACAATCTTATTGCATTTCTCATTTCAGGTGAACGTGGAGACACAGGTGACCAAGGTTCGCAAGGTATTGGGCTCCCTGGATTTATTGGAGCACAAGGCTCAAGAGGTAAGGTGTATCATAGATTTGTTAATGTGCATCTTAATAGTGGTTGTGCATTTTAAAAAATTATTTTTGTTGCTAACCATATAGGTGAGCGTGGAAAGTCTGGATCAAGCATACACGGACAACCAGGGCAACAAGGTCCAAGAGGTCACATGGGGCAACGAGGCTTAAGAGGACATCAAGGACACAGGGGAACTCCAGGTGTGTGTAGTGGAACAGGGTGTGACTGGAATGGTGTTTATGGTGCACCAGTTCCTAACACTGAAAATCAACGCGCTCAACCACGACGTGTCCCACTTCCACAGAATTTCATTGATCAGGAAGAGTATGTGTAAATAACAAGAAAATAAAGACTTTTAAAAGCAACCAAATAAATAAGTATATTTAAATACTTTTTGCATTAATGCTCTTTTCAAATACATGCTAAATTATTTGGATTCAAAAGCAATCTGATGAGAACTTCACTATGTAAACAACAGTAAAGCTGTGTACATGAAACCAGCCTGAAAGAAATTTTTAACATAGAGTCCTACACTGGTAAATTCTTCATTCTTTTGGTGTTTATTTCTTTGTACTGGGTTTGACAGAGGTTTCTATTTTTAAAAAGCACAATGTGCATGGCCTCCCAAAATGTTTCTGTGGAGTTATAAATTAATGTAAAGTCAGTGGCAATATAAGAATAAATCAAATATTAATATTCTAATGTTAGGATTTCAATAAATAAACATTCTGAAATGCAACAATGAAGTGTTGTCCTAAATGTTCTTTTCATTGTTCTCAACTTGCCTGGAAAAATTTGTAGAGTAGATCAACATGACAACTGTTTTAAAAATACACATGGTGAAATATGGATATATTAGAAATCGTTGCACATTCACAAGTTAGAGCTATCGCATGACAGGCCACACTGCGCGCCTGTGTATTAAGGTTAGTAAAAGTGCTATATGATTAAATGGGCCACTGATGGCATACCAGTTTCCATTTCCTGAAAATGGTTAATCGTTTCTTTGGAAAATTGTGGGAAGTTAGGTACAGTCACTACCTACTCTCTAGCTCGACATTTAGCTTTGCAACAGAATCAAGGAAAAATAGAACCAGTCCTTAACACTTCTGAGCAAAAAAGCAACAGAAATTACTGAAATCTTTTCCTTAGAGTATGAATGGAAAATAACATAAGAGAGACCCAAATTAAATTCTGCTGACAGTAATATTCAATTATTAGGAGCTAAATTTAGCATCCATCCTATATGCAAATGAGGGGCCTTTAGTGTCCCAGTTGAATATGCCCATCTTCGGGTAGACATATTCTTTCAATTCGGATGACGCATTCAAGGAAAGTAGATATTAAGGGACACAGGTGAAATTCGGCTCCGTAGCGCCTGTTTTTTCAGGGTTACTAATGCCATCTTGTGCCTAATATGACGTCCGCTCTGTGTGCGGACACTTCTGGTACAGGACGTGCCGGATACCATTTTGATGAGGACGCTAGCGTGGGCGAAGGGAGCGTGCACTGAAGGAAGGACCCACCACCCATGCTATTTAAAGGGATCATTCCCTGCTTTCAGCTTAATTGCTGATTGATTTCTATTGGCTCTTGGTGAGTTTGTAGAAGTGTTTCTTGGTTTGATGTCTTATTTGAAGTTGCTGAAGTGACCAGGGAGTGGTGTGGCAGGTTACTTCAAGGCTTCTATTCAGACCAGTTGCCCCCAGACATGGGTGCAGTAGTTTGTATCCCCCTTGGCCTGCAGCATGACAGGGAGAATGAACACATGTGACACAGAGGAGGACAAGCTGCTCGAAGAGGGAGGAGTGGGGGAGGGCGGGGCGGAGAGGGCAGTGGGGAGAAGGGCTCCCAGCAGGAGGCCATATCTACCCAGGGGAGCAATTCGCCTACCTCAGCCTCAGCGAGGAACAGTGCATGCAATGTCTCCACTTCACTAAGGAAGTGCTCACTGAAATCTACCACCTGTTACAGGCAAACCTGCAGCCTCTGATGGCATGAGAGGGTTGTCCTATGAGGATAGATTTTTTTAGATTGAGCCTATACTCTCTAGTAGAATAAGAGGTGATCTCACTGAAACATATAAGCTTCTGTGGGGGATTGACAGAATAGATGCTGAGAGATTGTTTCCCATGGCTAGAACTAGGGGGGCATAGTCTCAGGATAAGGGGTCAGCCTTTTAAGACTGAGATGAGGAGGAATTTCTTCACTCAAAGGGTTATGTATCTTTGGAATTCTCTGCCCCAAAGGGCTATGGATGCTGAGTTGTTGATTATATTCAAGACTGAGATAGATAGATTTTTGGCATCTAAGGGAATCAAGGGATATGGGAATCAGGCGGAAAAGTGGAATTGAGGTCGAAGATCAGTCGTGATCTTATTGAATGGAGGTGCAGGCTTGAGGGGCCGTATAGCCTACTCCTGCTCCTAATTCTTATGTTCTTATGTGCTCAGAGTAGGGTGAGGACGATAATGCTGTGAAGGTGAACGTGGCCATGAATTTCTATGTGTTGGGCTCCTTCCAGGCTGAGCAGGCGACTTTTGCAACATCTCACAGTTTGCCGTTCACCATTGCATAAGGTAGGTCACTAAGGCTCTATATGCATAGAGAGGTGAATATGCTTCATTCTCTCTTGCCAGAGAGAAGCAGATGGAATGAGCATGCAGCTTTGACAGGATAGCAGGTTTCCTCAAGGTACATGGTGCCATTGACTGAACACACGTTGCTTTGCAGGCGCCGTCTGCGAACTCAGAGATGTACTGCAACTGGAAGGGATTCCTCTCCCTCAATGTCCACAGATGTGTGATCATATTAAGCGCATCATGCGAGTCAATGCTCTATAGTCTGACAGCAGCCACAATGCCTTCGTTCTGCGGCAGTCCGCTGTACCATGCGCTTTTCAACCACCACGACAAACCAGAGGGTAGCTACTGGGCGACAAGGACTATCCGCTGACCACCTGGCTCATGACTCCAGTGCGCAACCGAACCACATGTGGGCAGCATGCATATAATGAAAGCCATGCTGCCGCACAGAATTTGGGGTCCTTAAACAACGCTTCTACTGCTCGGACCACTCTGGAGGAGCCCTGTAGTACTTGGCAGAGTGTCAAGATTCATTGTGATCTGCTGTATGCTACACAACCTCGCCATCATCAGGGCACAATCCTTGCCACCAGCTATACGTCGACTAGCTGAGGAGCAGGAAGAGGATGAGAAGGATGATGAGGAAGAGAGGAAGCAACCAGCACAGCCCTTTTCTTGTATTTGAGCTAGTAGCTGTGAGTGTAAAATCGAGTGATGATTCGTCTTCTGCATCACGTCCTTCTTCCTCTTGCACTTCCTGCTCTTCCACCACTGCTTGGCCAGGTTGCTGTTCTTGGCTATTTGAAAGACACAAAAGCAGGGTTGCAGTGAAGGGACGGGTGTGGGCGGGAAAGCAAGTGCTGCATGCTTACACCATCTGCAGCTTGTAAATCAGAAGAGATTGTGAGGTGAAGGGTAAGTGGGAAGTGAGAAAGAGGAGTGGTATGAGGACATCGTCATCTTACATTGTTTCAGCCCCACCACTGGCCATGGGCTCGGCAACGGCCACTCCAGTTATCTCCAGGATCATCTGCTCCATGAGGGTTAGGTCATGCAGGCATGCCTGTCCCCCACCAGTTAGGTCCTACTACCTCTGGTTATGAACCACCTTGTCCTGCAAGAGAAAGGGAAATGTGTCAGTGAATGCGATGCAATGTGTTTGGGTGAAGTGCCTGTCTTGGCTGAATCGCTGACAGTGCGTGCAGTCTGTGAGAAGTGGGAGTGAGGCTTGCAGCAGTGGTAAGTGTGTGAAGCTATAAATGTGAGCTATGAGTTGTGTTTGATAGAGATTGAGTAGTTGAGTGGAAAGAAAGACTTGCAATTAGATATGTTTTCACGACCACCGAACATCCCAAAATGCATAACAGCCAATTAAGTACAGTTTTTTTAAAGTGTAGTCACTGTAGGTAATATAGGAAACAGGGCAGCCGATTTTCACATAGCAAGCTCCCACAAACAGCAATATGATAATAACCAGATAATCTGTTTTTTTGTTGTTGTGTTCCTAACACAGATGAGGCTGTACACAGGGAGGTCAAAGTAACAGTGACCTCAGTCTTTAATAAGACACTCCAGAGTGAGGAACAGGCCTTAGGGGCCGGCTTATATACAGTGCTCCCAAGGGATGCTGGGATCCCTTGGGACTTCAGAGGATGAGCTCCCTGGTGGCGGAACATGGGAGTGCATGCTTTACAGATGCACAACATCACTCCATCGCCAAAGTCAAAGTGAAAACTATTTACAAGGTGAGGCGGTCGGAAGCCTTTCTTTCACTGGTGGACTGCCTCGGTACAAATATCTGTTCTGGTGTGTTGGCTGTGCCCTCGCTGGGCTGGCGTGTTGTTGGCCTTGCAAGGCTGCTGGGTGAGCCTGGCCTTGCTGGGCTGTTGGGCGTGATGGGTTCGATTTCCTGGTCCGGCGTGGTGTCGTTGATCCTTTGGGTGTGTGTTGTGGGCTCGAAAAAGGTGGTGTCTGCTGTGGGTTGTTCAGGGCAGTCTGTGAACCGCAGCCTCGTTTGGTCCAGGTGCTTTCTGCAAATTTGTCCATTGTCTAGTTTGACTACAAACACCCTATTCCCTTCTTTAGCTATCACCATGCCCGCGATCCACTTGGGGCCATGTCCATAGTTTAGCACATACACAGGGTCATTCAGATCAATTTCCCGTGACACAGTGGCGCGACCATCGTTTACATTTTGTTGCTGCCGCCTGCTCTCTACCTGATCATGCAGGTTGGGGTGAACCAGCGAGAGTCTGGTTTTAAGTGTCCTTTTCATGAGTAGCTCAGCTGGGGGCACCCCCGTGAGCGAGTGGGGTCTCTTGCGGTAGCTGAGCAGTACTCGGGACAGGCGGGTTTGGAGTGAGCCTTCCGTGACTCGTTTCAGGCTCTGTTTGAAGGTTTGTAGTGCCCGCTCTGCCTGCCCATTGGAGGCTGGTTTAAACGGGGCTGAATTGACATGTGCGATCCCATTGCGGGTGATGAATTCTTTAAATTTGGCACGAGTGAAACATGGCCCGTTGTCACTGACCAGTATGTCAGGCAGGCCGTGGGTGGCAAACATGGCCCTCAGGCTTTCAATGGTGGCGGTGGCGGTGCTTCCCGACATTATTTCACATTCAATCCATTTTGAAAAAGCATCCACCACCACCAGGAACATTTTACGGAGAAACGGGCCTGCATAGTCGACATGGATCCTCGACCATGGTCTGGAGGGCCAGGACCACAAATTTAGTGGTGCCTCTCTGGGCGCATTGCTCAACTGAGCACCTACGCTGCATTGCCGTACACAGGACTCTAAGTCAGAGTCGATACCGGGCCACCACACGTGGGATCTGGCTATCGCTTTCATCATTACTATACCCGGGTGTGTGTTGTGGAGATGCGAGATGAATGTCTCCCTGCCCTTTTTTGGTAGCACTACGAGGTTATCCTACAACAGGCAGTCTGCCTGAATGTGTAAATGTAGATTCTTTTCTCTCAATCTGGTTCAGTAAAATTACTGAGTCGAATACCTCTTGTGCTTTGAACAAAGCAGTCTTTATTTTACCGGCCGGCAAGACTTATCAGACAGAAGATGTACTTTCTCGATCGAGCGTACACACTCCCTACGGATAAGTGACGTTACATTGTCAAGGCACGATGGTTATACATTTTCGGCAAAAGATAACAAGATAGGGCTAGAGTGACATCCCAGCTCAGCCCATCTCTTTTGATCCCTCCTTCCCTTCGTCCACTCATAAGCCGACCCAAGCATGGTCCGATTTTAAACAAAGACCTTCTGTCAATGTTTCAGGTTAATAACATGATTTAATAAGACCTTGAGGTTTTTCTGCAAGCTGTGGGTTTTGTTTCAATATGTGTTAGTGTTGTAACATTTCGCAGTCTCGAGTCTGAGATGTCATGGCTATTCCTCCATGAATTGTTTGTTAGCTTATACTGTCCCTATACAATTCCCACGTTCTCAACTTCAATGTCTCTATACATTTTTAAACATTCACATTCCCCCCTTTTATCATTCCATGATAACACTTAGGATCATTCTAGGAGTAAAATGTATAGGGAATGTGAACACACCCAACATCTAGAAAAGTTCCCATTTTGCGCATAAACATAAGACATGTAGCTCTCGTCTCTGTCTCCCCTCCCATGCGCCGAAACTGTCATATATCAACACTATTATACAGACTGTGGCATACAGACAGTTTCATCTTATGGCTCAGGATTCAGATAAATAGTCCAATTATTTTGCTGATTAAAAGAGTTCAGTTTTCCCGTCTCTCTTCTCAGGTCACCGTCAGTGTAGCTGGCTGTCTATCACTACGGGTAAAAGTTCAAACTGGTCCACGTTCCAATTAGGATGCCAACGGCCTTGTTCAGCTATGGAGAAGAGGAAGTCTGGAACAGAAACAGAAGTTAGAATAACCAGTAAAATAGGTTCGTTAGGGGGTGGTGAGCTTGCAGTGGTGCAGGTGAACCCAGGCACGTTTCCCCTCAACCTTGGCTGCAGTGGGGGTAGTGAGTACCTGAAAAGGCCCCTCCCATTGTGGCTCTAATCCCTTCCGAATCCATACTTCCCTGGTGCCACGAGGGACAATTCGGGTAAAACTGGGAGGTCGAGGTGAGCATCTTGAACCTGGTTGTGAACTAGTCGCAGAGCCTGAGTCAGAGAAAGAACATAGGTGGTCATCAGTCGAGCTGAGATAGCACATCTAGGAACAATTTCCCTCATTAACACCTTAACAACAGTTTGAGCCTTATTGTCCAGGGTAGGGTAGGCTTCAATCCATCTGCTAAACACATCTACTATTACTAACACATATTTGTAACACTGAACTTTTTGCAACTCAATGTAGTCTAACTGAAATGTCTCAAAGGGACCTTCGGGTAGGGGCGTTTTACCCCAATCACAGGGGACTCCCTTCCCTGGATTATGTTGCTGGCAAACCAGGCAATGACTACTGATGTTCTGGGTGAGCGCCTGGAGTCTAGGGTGCTACCGAGTAGCCAAAAGTGTGTCACTCGTGGTCCTTGCTCCACAATGAGTAGCAAAATGCATACATTCAATAACCCATAGAGCCAACTTGTCAGATATGCAAGTCTGTTCCGCGGGAGTGGTCCAGAGTTTAGAAACATTGTCATAAGTACATGCATAATATTTCCACAACAGTTTATCTTTTTCAGGAGCGTCCTCCTGTGCTTTTATAACATCTTGGATGGTTGGCATTGGTTTTTCCGAGGCTAACTTATCCTTCGCAGGATTTCTAGTCTGACTCATAATTTTGGGCACTACCATCTGTTGGTCACGAGAGGCCTGTTTGGCCTCTTGGTCAGGACAACGATTCCCTATATCAACCAGAGAATTTCCGGTAGTGTGGGCGGTGCATTTGACAATGGCAATGCGTTTGGGGAACATGAGGGCTTGCAACAAATCAGATACTAGCTGTTTATGAGATATTTCATTCCCCTGTGAGGTTAGGAATCCCCTATTTTTCCATAATTGTCCGAAATCATGGGCCACCCCAAAGGCATACCTAGAGTCTTGACTTTGAGATCTTTGGCCAAGATACAGGCTCGGGTGAGGGCGAATAGTTCAGCTTGTTGAGCAGAATAGGCAGTTTCAAAAGCGGCAGATTCCAAGACCTGATTCTCCTGGTTTACTATGGCGTATCCTGAGATTCGTGTATCTTCTGGATTAATAGAAGTACTTCCGTCAATCATACATAAACAATCATGACTGGGTTCTTCCTCATCTTGGGGTGGCTCAGTAAGAAAACAGGCCGGATTAATTGCAGTACAGTGCCGAAAGTTCAGCTTAGGATTGTTTAGTAAGTAGATCTCATATCTGCTTTGCCTGGCCATGGTAAGGTGTTGAGTCTGCAGTTGGCCCAGGAAGGCAGCTACGGAGTGAGATGTGTTAAGACAACGGTAGCACAGTCTTTCAGAATTGTACAATACAGTTGAAAGGGCCGGTCATAGAGGGGCCGGCCCAAAGCCGGAGCTTGCAGCAGGGCTGTCTTTAGTTCCTTAAAGTCTTGGACGTCTACGGTTTCTATTTCAAAGCTGCCTTGCTTATTTGTATACGGGGTGAGGTGCTTAGTCATCAGGGCAACATTAGGGATCCAGGATCTGCAGTAATTGATCATCCCCAAACACTGTCGCATTTGTTTAGCCGTGCTAGGGACTGGAAACTGGCAAATTGGTTCGACTTGGCTAGCCTCCAAAGCTCGGTGGATACTCGGTATTGCCTGTGATAACCAACTTGGGATGGGTCCTCTGCCCACACATGAGGATCCACATAGTCAGGTATGTCAGAGCCAGTGTGATGCTGCAGAGTCGTTAAGGCCTTCTCGGGGTCCCCGTGGAATAGCCTGACGCACCATAACTCCCAAATCTTTAGTGTGGTGGGGAGGTAATACTTCACGAGTAATATGTGGTGCCACCGTTGGGGGCTGTCCATTTCCACAAAATCTGCCTTCCCTTCCGGTCCAGTCACTCTAGCCCTTAATAGAATTTCCTTCACTTCCCCTTCGTGATCCTGATAAAAGTTCTGCAGGTCCTGATTCTTTCCACTGGGATCGTATGCTAGGGTCACGTGATAGGGTGCCTGCGGCAGGTCCAGAGACCACCACTGAGGGGTTCTAGTGGTATAATACTGCCGCTTAAGGGTTCCCTGTTTTACAATAATCCCATCATCTCCACACTCCAAATGCAACTGGAATTTGCAGAGGAGGTCTCTAGCCATCAAGTTACAGTCCAGATTGGTTGTGATAACAAATCGATTGTTCCACCGATTCTTCCTGGTAACCTATTTTAACCGGTTCTGTCACCGGGACTGTCGAGATTTGTCCCAGGAATCCTAAAAGTTCCTGTGTTTCAGTACAGGCAGGGAGTTTAAGCTTTGATTGTACAGAAGACATGAAGGTTCCCGTATCTATCAAAAAGGGTTGCCACTCATTCAGAATGGGTTCGTCGTCTGGGGAGGATCCCTGCACAATCAAGCTGCGTAGTCAATCGGGGGACAATTGACCAAAGGGGTTGTTCTGGGAGAAGTTAGTGTAAGATCCTCCTTTCCCTCCTTGCCCCCCTCCTCTTCCTCCTCTTCCTTTTCCATGCTGACGGTAGGGGCAATTTTTATTCCAATGTCCTTCCTGCCCACAATTAAAACAGTCAATTCCTCTTACCCAGTCCCGGCCTCTTCCCATACCATGCCGGGGACAACAGGGAGGTTTATTAGCAGGGCTCGGGCCGTTTGGTTGTTTAGTATAACCGTATCCTTGCTTATCCATCCAATCCTGTATGCAACACTGCGGTTCTATTGATCCTTCCTCCCGAGATGGCTCTTCCTTTCTAGTCACGTATTTTCCTGCCAATAATATCTAACTGCCCTTTCCATTTGTCCGGATAGCGTGAGCAATCAAATAGTTGTTCGAAGATCACATAGACATCTATAGTGGGGTGGTCTGCAGCTTATTGTGCATCAGGGTTTGGCATTGGTCTGACAGGGAATTGGTGTCGGGACTTTGGGATCTTGGAAATCATTTCTAGGTCGGAGGATGTTTCGGAGCTGTCTGACTGCTTGACAGTTCTGCGTCTCGATCGACGGGGGTGTTTGCTATGTCTTTCACAACTTGGACTGGTAGATTGACTAGAAGATTTACAGGACTGTCTGTGATATCGAGATATAGTTCTGCCCTTTCGAGTGTGAGATCTGGTCCTTTCGGCTATATTGCTTGTGAACTGGGGATCCGAATCGCTATCAGAGGATGAGGAGTCAGTTTGGGTTTGTTGCTTTGGTGGTATGGGGTTATTTTTAACTCCTCTCGCCGGAGTGTAAGGTGGAGGGTGTTGGGAAGAGGACTGGAGCAAGGGGCCAGGGGGTGCGGGAGGCGCCGTTGGGCGCTGAGTCAGTGACCACTCATCAATTTCATCATCAGCCTCGTCCTTTGGGCACTGGAGCGGCTTGATTGGCTCTTGCATTTCAACGGGGATGCTGGCCCAGCTCCCATGCAGTACACAGTTTTTTACTCGGAACAGGAGAGGACCTTGGCTGGTCCAAGTCCCAATCTGGCGGGCCGTGACAGGTGATTTATCATTTTCAAACGCTCCCATGACCATCAACAAGTCTGCGGGCTGTGACACCATCAACAATTTTGCAGGCTGCGCTATTTCCACCCCCGTGGTGGGCAATGGTAGCCGACTGAGAGCATCCGCACAGTTCTCAGTGTCTGGCCTGTGGCGGATGGTATAGTTATACGCTGATAGTGCGAGTGCCCACCTTTGTATGAGGACTGAGGCATTAGTATTTATCCCCTTGTTTTCAGCCAACAGGGATGTGAGGGGCTTGTGATCCGTTTCCAGCTCAAATTTGAGGCCAAACAGGTACTGATGCATTTTCTTTACCCCGAACACACATGCTAATGCCTCTTTCTCAATCATGCTGCAGGCCCTCTCGGCCTTAGACAAGCTCCTGGAAGCATAGGCGACAGGTTGCAACTTCCCCGCAACGTTAGCTTGTTGTAATACACACCCGACTCCGTATGACGACGCGTCACATGCTGACACAAGTCTTTTACACGGGTTATACAATATAAGCAGCTTGTTGGAGCATAAAATGTTTCTGGCTTTCTCAAAAGCAATTACTTGTTTTTTTTCCCCATACCCAGTTATCACCTTTGCACAATAACACATGTAGGGGCTCTAAAAGGATGCTTAACCCCAGTAGGAAGTTACCAAAATAGTTGAGGACTCCCAGGAATGACCGCAGCTCAGTGACATTCTGTGACCTGGGCACATTCCTGATAGCCTCTGTCTTGGCGTCTGTGGGCCGAATGCCGTCTGCCGCGATCTTTCTCCCCCAAAACTCCACTTCTGTTGCCATGAAGATGCATTTCTACCTCTTCAGCCGCAGTCCTACACGATCCAGTCGCTGGAGGACCTCCTCCAGGTTTTGTAGGTGCTCGGCGGTGTCCTGACTCGTGATCAATATGTCGTCCTGAAAGACCACCGTGTGCGATACCGACTTGATTAGGCTCTCCATGTTTCCCTGGAAGATCGCTGAAGCCGACCAAATTCCAAATGGGCATCTGTTGTAGATGAACAGTCCCTTGTGCGTGTTGATGCAGGTGAGGCCCTTTGAAGACTCCTCCAGCTCCTGCGTCATGTAGGCCGAAGTCAGGTCGAGCTTGGTGAACGTCTTGCCTCCTGCCAGCGTCGTAAATAGGTCGTCTGGCTTAGGTAGCAGGTATTGGTCCTGTAGCGAGAAACGATTAATAGTTACTTTAGAATCGCTGCAAATCCTGACCGTGTCATCACTTTTGAGTACTGGAACAATCGGGCTGGCCCACTTGATGAATTCCACTGGGGAGATGATGCCCCCGTGTTGCAGCCTGTCCAGCTCGATTTCCACTCTCTCCCTCATCATGTGAGGTACCGCTCGCACCTTGTGGTGAATGGGTCGTGCCTCTGGGACCAAGTGGATCCGCACCTTCGCCCTGGAAAAGTTTCCAATGCCTGGCTCAAAAAGGGAAGGAAATTTGTCAAGAACCTTGGTACATGAGGCCTCATCAACATGTGATAGCGCTCGGATGGCATCCCAGTTCCAGCGGATTTTGCCCAACCAGCTGCTTCCAAGCAGTGTGGGGCCATCACCTGGGACAATCCAGAATGACAGTTCATGCACTGTGCCCTCGTAGGTGACCTTGACCATGGCGCTGCCCAGGACAGTGATAAATTCTTTGGTGTATGTTCTCAGTTTCGTGTGGGTGAGGCTCAGGACTGGTCTGAGTGCCTTGTTGCACCACAGTCTCTCAAACATCTTTTTAATCATGATGGATTGGCTAGCGCCAGTGTCCAGTTCCATGGCTACGGGTAAGCCATTCAATTTTACATTTAGCATTATGGATGGACATTTCATCGAAAATGTGTGCACCCTGTGTACTTCAGCATCTGCCTCCTCTCTCTGAGGCTGAAAATTGCTTTGATCCACCATGGACCGATCTTCCTCTGCCACATGGTGGTTAGCAGGTTTTGCAGAGCTTGCAGCTCGTTTGCAAGCTCGTTGGAGGTGCCCCATTGTTCCACAGCTCTTGCAAACATACCCTTTGAAGCGGCATGAATAGGCTGAATGGAAGCCTCCACAATGCCAACAAGGTGTGAATTGCCTTGCATTCATCCTTTGTTGGGGACTCTGAGTCATCTGGGTCACCTGAGGCCTGCTGATAATTGCAGACTCGTAGGTTCTGCCCTGTACATTTCTGCTCACAAACACAGTTCCAGTTAATTTATGAACATTGCTAGCACTTGTGTGCTGAGAGATTTATTTGGTGTTGTCACTGGTGGACATAAATGCCTGTGCTATCGCAATGGCCTTACTGAGGGTCGGTGTCTCCACAGTCAAAAGTTTTCGTCGGATGGTCTCGTGGCCAATGCCCAGTACAAAAAAGTCTCTGAGCATTTGCTCCAGGTAGCCATCAAACTCATATTGTCCTGCAAGTCGCCTTAGCTCGGCGACGTAGCTCGTCACTTCCTGACCTTCAGATCGCTGGCATGTGTAGAACCGATACCTCGCCATCAGCACGCTCTCCCTCAGGTTAAGATGCTCCCGAACCAGTGTACACAGCTCCTCATATGACTTATCTGTGGGTTTCACCAGAGCCAGAAGATTCTTCATGAGGCTGTAGGTCGGTGCCCCGCAGACTGTGAGGAGGACCGCTCTCCTTTTTGCAGCGCTTCCTTCTCCATCCAGCTCGTTGGCTACAAAGTACGGGTTTAGCCATTTGACATAGGCTTCCCAGTCCTCATCCTCCGAGAACTTCTCCAGGATGCCCACAGTTTGCTGCATCTTTGCGTTGGATTCATATTCTCGTCGCCAGTTATTGTGTTCCTAACACAGATGAGGCTGCACACAGGGAGGTTAAAGTAACAGTGACCTCAGTCTTTAATAAGACACTCCAGAGTGAGTAACAGGCCTTAGGGGCCGGCTTATATACAGTGCTCCCAAAGGATGCTGGGATTCCTTGGGACTTCAGGGGATGAGCTCCCTAGTGGCGGAACATAGGAGTGCATGCTTTACAGATCCACAACATTTGTGATGTTGATTGAGGGTTAAATATTGGCCAGGACACCGGGGATAACTCCCCTGCTCTTCTTTGAAGTAGTGTCATGGGATCTTTTAACTCCACCTGAGATGGCAGACGGGGCCTCGGTTTAACGTCTCATCTGAAAGACGGCACCTCCGACAGTGCAGCAATCCCTCAGTCTTGATTTTTGCATTCAAGTCTCTGGAGTGGGACTTAAACCCACGACCTTCTAAATCATAGGATACCTTTTGCATGCTGTCTGCATCGGAAGAAATGAGCGTGAGGTAGTCGTGCATCACAATGCCTGAGCCCATTTTCGGGTCTTATCTAATTTTTAGTCCAGGGTTTCTTCATTAGATTTTTTAATACAGAATTTGGTTGTATTCATGTTTTGGATGGATTTTGCCTAATGTTTATGGATCTGAATCTGGAGAAAGGTCTGGAGTTTCCTGGGAACTTATGTATACAAGTACTAAGTTACATCATCTTCAGCATAAAAGATTAAAGCAATTCAGGTGTCAGTGACTTATGCCCATTTATATGATACGCTAAAATGTTCTCAATTTTTTTGCATCGATTCAATGAAACCTATTCTGCTTCTGCTTATTAATATAGCCCCACCCCATTCAAATGACCAGAGACTGCGAGTTTCCTGCATTTCTGCCTGTTTTGAGTGGGTGTAAATATACACTCAAAATTTTAACCACAGATGGATCCAAAATCATATTTCTGGCGTTTTATTGTGATGTTTTAAGCGATTTATAAAAAAATTCTCTTCACTGAGATTGAATTTTCTGTATCTATGAATGCATTTTATTGCAGCAGAATTAGTTAAAGTAAAAATTCTTTAACATGCTGTGCTTGATGTGCACAAATGCTGATCTCATGGTGTAAAATTTTAATTTACTTAGGTAAAGGGTATTCATTGAATCATAGAATGGCTACAGCACGGAAGAAGGTAATTCGGCCCATCGAGCCCATGCCGGCTCTCTGCAAGAGCACTTCAGCTAGTCCCACTCCCCCGCCCTTTCCCCATAGCCCTGCAATTTTCTTTTTCCTTCAGGTACTTATCCAACACCCTTTTGAAAGCCATGATTCAGTCTGCCTCCACCACTCTTTCAGACTGTGCATTCCAGATCCTAACCACTCGCTGCATAAAAATGTTTTTTCTTATGTCGCCTTTGGTGCTTTTCCCAATCACCTTAAATCTGTGTCTTCTGGTTCTCGAACCTTCTCCCAATGGGAGCAGTTTCTCTCTCTCTACTCTGTCCAGACCTCTCATGATTTTGAACACCTAGATGAAATCTCCTCTCATTCTTCTCTGCTCTAAGGAGAACAACCCCAGCTTCTCCAGTCTATTCATGTAACTGAAGTCCCTCATCCCTGGGATCATTCTCATATATCTTTTCTGTACCCTCTCTAAGGCCTTCACATCCTTCCTAAAGTGCGATGGCCAGAATCGGACACAATACTCCGGTTGAGGCCGAAACCAGTGTTTTATAAAGGTTCATTATAATTTCCACTCTATACCTTTATTCATGAAGCCCAGGAGCCCATAAGCTTTTTAAATTGATTTCTCAACCTGCCCTGTCACTTTCAATGATTTGTGCACTAATACCCCTAGGTTTCTCTGGTCATGCACCCCCTTTAGGATTTTACCCTTTAGTTTATATTTCCTCTCCTCATTCTTTCAACTAAAATGTATCACTTCACACTTTTCTGCCTTAAATTGCATCTGCTACGAGTCTGCCCATTCCAACAACCTGTCTATGTCCTCTTGAAGTCTATCACTATCCTTCTCACTGTTCACTATACTTCCAAGTTTTGTGTCATCTGCAAATTTTGAAATTGTACCCTGTACGCCCACATCCAACTCATTAAAATACATCAAGAAAAGCAGTGGTCCTAGAACCGACCCCTGGGAAACACCACTGTATACCTTCCTCCAGTCCGAAAAACAACCGTTCACCATTACTCTCTGTTTCTTGTCACTTAGCCAATTTCACATCCATACTGCCACTGTCCCCTTTATTCTATGGGGTTCAACTTTGCTGGCAAGCCTATTATATGGCACTTTGTCGAAGGCCTTTTGGAAATCCATGTACACCACGTCAACCGCATTGCCTTCATCAATCCTCTATATCTCATCAAAAAACTCGATCAAGTTGGTTAAACATGATTTGCTTTTAACAAATCTATGCTGGCTTTCCTTAATTAATCCACCCCTATCCAAGTGACTGTTAATTTTATCCCTGAATATTGTTCACTACTATTACCCACTACCAAGGTTAAACTGACTAGCCTGTATTTGCTGGGTTTATTTTTACACCCTTTTTTGAACAAGGTTCTAATATTTGCAATTCTCCACTCCCGTTTCTAAGGAGGATTGGAAGATTATGGCCAGTACCTCCGCGATTTATTTATTTCTTTTCCCTCAGCATCCTAAGACTTATTGGTACAGCTTTAAGTACAGCCAACCTTCCTAGTACCTTCTCTTTATCAATTTTTATCCCATCCAGTATCTCCTCTACCTCCTTCTTCACTATGTCAATTGCAGCAGCATCTTCCTTGATGAAGACAGATGCAAAGTACTCACTTAGCACCTCAGCCATACCCTCTGCCTCCATGCATAGGTCTCTTTTTAGGTCTCTAATTCGCCCCACTCCTCTTCTTACTAGCTGTTTATTATTTATATGCCTATAGAAGACTTTTGGATTACCTTTTATGTTAGCTGCCATTTTATTCTCATACTCTTTCTTTGCCCCTCTTATTTTCTTTTTCACTTCTCTGATATTTAGCCTGATTCTCAGATGTATTGTCAACCTGACATCTGCCATATGCACTCTTTTTCTACTTCATCTTACTCTCTATCTGTTGCATCATCCAGGGAGCTCTGGCTATGGTTGCCCTACCTTTCCCCCTAGTGGGAATGTACCTCAACTGTACCCAAACCATTTCCTCTTTAAAGGCAGCCCATTGTTCAATTAGTTTTGCCTGCCAGTCTTTGATTCCAATTTACCTGGTTCAGATCCGTTCTCATTCTACTGAAATTTTCCTTCCTCCAAATAAATATTTTTATTCTAGATTGCTCCCTATCCTTTTCCATAGCTAATATAAATACTATAATCACTGATATTATACTTTATACTATAATCACTGTTCTCTAAATGTTCACCTACTGACACTTGCTCAACTTGACCTATCTCATTCCCCTGAACCAGATTCAGCAATGCCTCCTTCCTCATTGGGCTGGAAACTAACTAATAGAATCATAGAAATTTATAGCACAGAAGGAGGCCATTTCAGCCCATTGTGTCTGTGCCGGCCGACCAAGAGCTATCCAGCCTAATCCCACTTTCCAGCTCTTGGTCCATAGTGCTGTAGGTTACGGCACTTTAAGTACACATCCAAATATCTTATTAATGTGGTGAGCGTTGCTGCCTCTACCATCCTTTCAGGCAATGAGTTCGTCACCCCTCATATCTCCTCTAAACCTCCCCCCAATTAATTTAAATCTATGCCCCCTGGTTGTTGACCCCTCTGCCAAGGGAAACAGGTCCTTCCTATCCACTCTATCCAGGCCCCTCAGAATTTTAGCCTTAGCCTCCTCTGTTCAAAAGAAAACAGACCCAGCATTTCCAATCTGTCCTCATAGCCAAAATTCTCCAGTCCAGGCAACATTATTGTAATTCTCCTCTGCACCCTTCCCAGTGCAATAACATCTTATCTTTAATGTCGTGACCAGAACTGCACACAGTACTCCAGCTGTGGCCTAACCTGTGTTTTATATAGTTCAAGCTCTTGTAATCCATGCCTCAACTAATAAAGGCAAGTGTTCCATATACCGTCTTAACCATCCCAGAGTACTAAAAGAGGTAGCCATGGAAATAGTAGATGCATTGGTTGTCATCTTCCAAAATTCTATAGATTATGGAACAGTTCCTGCAGATTGGAGGGTGGCAAATGTAAACCCACTATTTAAAAAAGGAGGAAGAGAAATCGGGGAACTACAGACCAGTTAGCCTAACATCAGTAGTAGGGGCCATAAAAGGAGCGGCGTGGAGGCCTTGGGAGTGGCGTGGAGGCATACTACTTCAGGGAGCAGCACGAGTTGGTGCAGGAGGGCGACGGCAGTGAAGAGTGATGTCAACAAGGTCCAGGTCGATGATTGGAGCGTGGGCACATAGCAGGAGCGGCGAGGTCGGGGAGAAGGAGCGGCGAGAGACTGTAGAGGGACGTGATCGGGGCCTAGGAGAGGTGTGAGTTCGAGGCCAGGGGCAGCACGGGCCAGCCCACACTGCGATATGTGTGCGCACTTGGTCCATGCAGCAGAGCTGGTCTCCAGTCGTCTTGGATAACCCTTCCCACTGGACCAAGACCTAGCTCTGTCAAGCCCATGCGGTGGCTGGTGTGCAACGGCCACCACATGTTAAAAAAATCCACGCACAGTCATCTTTCACCCTTCAGGATGTAGTTTGGGACCTGGAATGTTAGGTCCTTCATTGAAACACCTGTGATCTCATCCTTTTTTGGCGTGGAAGCAAGTCATCCTCGTTTTGAGGGACTGCCTATGATGATGAGGGAAAATGCTAGAGTCTACTATAAAGGATGTGATAGCAGCACACTTAGATAATATCAACGGGATTAAACAAAGTCAATGTGGATTTATGAAAGGAAAATCATATTTGACAAACCTACTAGAGTTTTTTGAGGATGTAACTGATAGAATAGATAAGGGAGAACCAGTAGTCTAGTGTATTTGGATTTTCAGAAGGCCTTTGATAAAGTCCCACATAAGAGGTTAGTATGTAAAAGTGAAGCACATAGGATTGGGGGTAATGTTTTCGCATGGATTGAAAATTGGTTAACTGACAGGAAACAGAGAGTAGGAATAAATGGGTCTTTTTTGGGATGGCGGGCAGTGACTGGTGGCGTACCACAGGAATCAGTGCTTGGACGCCAGCTATTCACAATATATATAAATGATTTGGATGAGTGAACTAAATGTAATATTTCCAACACAAAACTAGGTGGGACTGTGAATTGTGAGGAGCATGCAAAGATGCTGCAAGGCAATTTAGATAGGTTGAGTGAGTGGGCAAGCACATGGCAGATGCAGTATAACGTAGATAAATGTGAATTTATCCACTTTGGTAGGAAAAACATAAGGACAAACTATTATTTAAATGGTGATGGCTTGGGAAGTGTCAATGTACAGAGGGACCTGGGTGTCCTTGTACACCAGTCATTGAAAGTAAACATGCAGGTGCAGCAAGCAGTTAGGAAGGCAAATAGTATGTTGGCCTTCATTGCAAGAGGATTTGAGTACAGGAGCAAGGATGTCTTACTACAGTTATACAGGGCCTTGGTGAGACCGCACCTGGAGTATTGTGTGCAGTATCGGCCTCCTTACCTAAGAAAGTATATACTTGCCATAGAGGGAGTGCAGCGAAGGTTCACCAGACTGATTCCTGGGATGGCAGGACTGTAGTATGAGGAGAGATTGGGTCGACAAGGCCTGTATTCACTAGAGTTTCGAAGAATGAGAGGGGATCTCATTAAAACGTATAAAATTCTAACTGGGTTGGATAGACTGGATGCGGGGAGGATGTTTCCCCTGGCTGGGAAGTCTAGAACAAGGGGTCACAGTTTCATGATATGGGGTAGCAAATTTAGGACCGAGATGAGGAGAAATATTTTCACTCAGAGGGTGGTGAACCTGTCGAATTCTCTACCACAGAAAGCTGTGGAGGCCAAGTCACTGAATATATTTAAGAGTGAGATAGATAGATTTCTAGAAACAAAAGGCATCAAGGGGTATGGGGAGAAAGTGGAGTATGGCGTTGAGATAGAGAAATAGCCATGATCATATTGAATGGCGGTGCAGACTCATAGGGCCGAATGGCCTACTACTGCTCCTATTTTCTATGTTTCTATATTTTATCTACCTGGCCTGCTACTTTCAGCGATTTGTGGACCTGCACTCCAAGATCCCTTTGTTCCTCTACACTTTTCAGTATCGTACCATTTAATGTGTATTCCCTTGTGTTGTTAGACCTCCCCAATGCATTGCCTCACACTTATCCAGATTGAATTCCATTTGCCACTGTTCTGTCCACCTGACCAGTACATCGATATCTTCCTGCATTCTGCAGCTTTCTTCTTCATTATCAACCACACAGCCTATTTTAGTGTCATCTGCAAACTTCTTAATCACAGCCCCCAACATTTAAGTCCAAGTCATTGATATATACCACAAAAAGCAAGGGACCCAGTACTGAGTTGTGCGGAACCCCATTCGATACAGCCTTCCAGTCACAGTCAAGAAAGTTCTCCTGAACACACTTCAGAAATTCTTCCCCCTCTCTGCACTTAACACTTTTACTAACCCAGTCTATATTAGGATAGTTGAAATCTACCATTATTACTACTCTGTAGTTCTTGCACCTCTCTGTAATTTCTCTGCAAATTTGATCCTTTGTAGTTTTCCCAATAGTTGGTGGCCTATAGAATATACCTAGTCGTGTAATAGCACCTCTATTATTTATTAGCTCTAGCCATATAGATTCTGTCCTTGACCCCTCCAGGACATCCTTTCACTCCAACACTGTAACATTCTCCTTAACCAATACTGTCACATCACCTCCTATCTTTCTCTCCCTATCTTTCTTGAACACCATATAACCAGGAACATTTAATACCCAATCCTGCCCTTTTTTGAGCCAGATCTCCGTCATTGCCACAACATCATATTCCCATGTGGATATTTGCACCTGCAGCTCACCAACCTTGTTTGCTATACTTCGTGTGTTCACATACATACACTATAAAGCTATCTTAGACCATCCTATGTTCTCTCTTAGTCTGATCCCACCTAATACCTTACTATTTCTTACTTTGGTGCTATCCATCGCACCCAATCCTTTGAATAAAAATGGACGTAAATTAAAGATTGAACTCTAAATATACCAATAGAAAATGGAAAATGTTCTACAGGGCTTCTGAACAATGCATAGGTAAGATTGTAGTAAGAATAAAGCTTTTGTTTAAAATTAATGATGTTTTTTATGGTCTTTATGTTTTAACTGTATTTGTGGAAATGTTTCTTTGAACTATAATTTTGGCTTTTGATTGATATTTGTTAATGTTTAGTCATCCTGGAGTTTTAAAAAGAATCTCCTATCACTTTAAAGCAAAACAATTCTGCCCAATTACATTGCAGAAAAATATAAAATGGTCAGCATATAGTCACCATGGTCACATCATAGTAGAGGGAAACATGGCCGATCTCTTTAGAATAGAAATCACACAAGGGTGGAATGGTCAATTTTATTAAGTAGTACTGTGATCCAACTACTGCCTTAAATACACACTTTCAAACTCAGAAACCCATCTATTACTGCACCAGTGTTAACTTTACAATGTCCATGCCAGCTTGTGATCTTGGAGTGAGATTATGGGCTTGCAGTGGTCTACACAGCAACCAGAACAGGTATGATGGGCCGAGTGGCCCCCTTCTCTGCTGTAAGCTTCTGTGATTCTATGATTCTAACCTAAAGCTAGACAAGAAGGGTGAAAGACTATTTCACCTAACGACCACAGTCAGCATGCTGAGCTGGCAGATTTTGACATCAATCAGAAATAGCCAAAAATACTGCATTAATACAACAAAAGCAACAACTTACATTTATATAGCTCCTTTAACACAGCAAAACATTTCAAAATGAGATACAGAGATAGAAATCCCCATTAAAAATACTTATGAGGAGACAGAATCTTACAATTGAAATTATAATATGGGAGGGAGGTCCCATCTAGTAGAGGAAAATGTGGCTGATCTCTTAAGAATGGAAATCACAGAAGGGTGGAATGATCAGCTCTAGTAATTAGTATTGTGACCCAACAACTGCCTTAAATCCACACTTCCCAACTCAAACCCAACTATTACTGCACCAAATCACAATGCTGATTTGAGGCCAGCACTGCCATTTTGAACACCAAACTCCACCAGCGCTAATTGAAGGGATCATGATCATGATCAACAGCTTCGTTGCTGGATTATTTCTTCTGGCTGCTGGTGCAATTGTACATATTTCTGGAGCTTTCCTATACTTCGCCACATTTTAAATAGTCTACAGTGATCTGGCTGGCTACTTTTTTGTTCATTTAAAAATTTGTGCTGAAATAAGGCCTTGACTATATTGAATATATTTAAGGTCATTGATTATATTTAAGGTGGAGATAGACAGATTTTTAAATGATAAGGGAGTCAAGGGTTATGTGGAGTGGGCAGGGAAGTGGAGTTGAGGCCAAGATCAGATCAGCCATGATCTTTTTGAATGGCGGAGCAGGCTTGAGGGGCCAAATGGCCTACTCCTGCTCCTATTTCTTATCTTCTTATGTAAGGCCTGATAGGTTTTCCTCTGGGAATTGAGCATGACTGGAAGAATGAAGAGAGGCAAAGTAGAGCAGGGGAAGCTGATAGAAGAGGGAAGAGGAGAAGACTAAAATTGCCCCTCTCCTTAAGATCTGTTACCACAGAAAATCGGCGGCCACGCTGTGGAATGGCGTGGCCGCCGACTTTTCGTGGAATGGCCGCTGCTAACCAAGTTGCCCTCACGAGTTTTCCTGGCGGTGCCCCAATCCACCCCCCAACCCCCACCGCTACATTGCTGCTAATCCACGGTAAGTGTGTCATCACCGTGTGCATCGCTGATCTACCCCGCCCCCCTCTCCACACCCCCCCCCCCAGACGGCAACATTCCCCATAGAAAATCTTCGACCCGCCCTGCGGTGCCAAAACCTGGTTTTTCCTGGTGGTCCAGTGAGGCTGAGGCCTTCTGCAATGGCAGTGCAGCTTCCCTTAAAGGGGAGGATGCACTGCCGCTGCCGCCATGTTTTCTTTTTCAGCCGACTGCCATGTCGGCCCAACAATTATGCCCCCTCTTGAGTGCCAGGCCACTGGCCCGGCTGAAACCCTCCCTGATGACCCAGTGGGCTGAAGTTTTAAAATTGCGGAGGCTCTCCCCTTTAAGTGAAGTGGAGAGCCGTGGTTACGTGGTGCCTTAATGACATCATCCACACCGCCCCAACTTCCGCCCCTCAGATGTTGGCACCGCCCTGTATCCGCCCCTCAAGTGTTATCATTGCCCCGATTAAGAGCGACTTCCAGATCCAAAGAAAAAAAACAACAAAGAGCCGAATGTCGCTCAAGAGGCGATCTGAACCATGGTAAAAACCATAGAAACAGGCCGGGAGTGCCCCGTTTTGGGCGGGGGGCAATTTCTACCCCCATATCTGCCAGATTGATGGACTTCTGTGGTGCCCTGGAAGCCCCTTTGAACGCGAGTATCCAGAGCCACAATGATAGCAGGCTGAACTTACAAGGCAGCAGTCTGAGCTTCCACTACAGCACTCAGACTTTTGAGGGAAGTTGTTTGTGCTACAATGGAAGCTGAGACATCAGCCTTCTGATGTTGCATCAGGGTGGGCTCCACAGGTATTCTGATGGAGGTGACCACCTGTTCCATGTTAAAATGGATGGGCTCCAAGGTCTGCACAAAGCCCTGTGCCAGTTGGTGCTGGACTCCTCCATGCTCCTTGACATTGTGTGCAGGCTTTCTGGCAGACTTTCCAGTGCACCAAGCATGTGGATTTGTACACCCAACAGTCACCTTCTGTAGCCTGGCCTATCGAAGTCTTCATATGACTCCTCTGCAGAAGAATTCATATGCGACCTCACCCTCTGGTGAGCTTGCACCTACGCTATCACTTCTCCCTACCCTGGCCCCTGCGCACTTGTGCCAGTATCTCACCACAGTCTCTAAAATACGTGGAATGTCAGATTCTGAGCTGGTGGCTGCGAGTGTAAGACCGAGTTACGGTGTCTCTTCATCTTTATTGTCTCTTCCTCTTCATCCTCTGACAGGGAACGTTCCAGTTCTTGGGTATCTGAAATGAAAAAGGGTCAAGGATTGGATTGAGCTGAGGGGAGAGGAGAAAGTAAGAAGTGCATGCTTTCACCATCTGCAGCTTGTGAATCAGAAGGGATTGTTCGATGAGGGAGCAGTAGGATGAGTGGATTAGGTTTAGGATCCTTATGATCAATCCCTCCAGCCCCACTATTGGCCACGGCTATGCCCTTCCCATGGCCAGCACTGTCTCTGTCACGGTGGTTAAAACATGCAGGCGTGTGTGTTCTCGTCCAGTTCTTTCCTGCTGCTTCCTGTTATGCGCCATTTTCGCTTGCAAGAAAGTTCTGGGGGAGGTGGGACCAGTACAAACCGGACGGCCTGCACCTGGGCAGGGCCGTAACCAATGTCCTAGGGGGAGTGTTTGCTCGTGCTGTTTCGGAGGAGTTAAACTAACATGGCAGGGGGATGGGAACCTATGCAGGGAGACAGAGGGGTATAAAATAGAGACAGAAGCAAAAGATAGAAAGGAGAATAGTAAAAGTGGAGGGCAGAGAAACCTAAGGCAAAAAGCAAAAATGGCCACGTTACACCAAAATTCTAAAGGGGAAAAGTGTGTTAGAAAGACAAGCCCGAAGGCTCTGTGCCTCAATGCTCAAGGAGTATTTGGAATAAGGTGGACGAATTAACTGCGCAAATAGCAGTTAACGGGTATGATGTGATTAGCATCACGGAGACATGGCGCCAGGGTGACCAAGGCTGGGAACTCAACATCCAGGGCTATTCGGCATTGAGGAAGGATAGACAGAAAGGAAAAGGAGGCGGGGTGGCGTTGCTGGTTAAAGAGGAAATTAATGCAATTGTAAGGAAGGACATTAGCTTGTATGATGTGGAATCGGTATGGATGGAGCTACGGAATACCAAAGGGCAGAAAATGCTAGTGGGAGTTGTGTACAGGCCACCAAATAGTAGTAGTGAGGTTGAGGACAGCATCAAACAAGAAATAAGGGATGTGTGCAATAAAGGTACAGCAGTAATCATGGGTGACTTTAATCTACATATTGATTGGGCTAACCTAACTGGTAGCAATGCGGTGGAGGAGGATTTCGTGGAGTGTATCAGGGATGGTTTTCTGGACTAATATATCGAGGAACCAACCAGAGAGCTGGCCATCCTAGACTGGGTGATGTGTAATGAGAAAGGACTAATTAGCAATCTTGTTGTGCGAGGCCCCTTGGGGAAGAGTGACCATAATATGGTAGAATTCTTTATTAAGATGGAGAGTGACAAAGTTAATTCAGAAACTAGGGTCCTGAACTTAAGGAAGGGTAACTTTGATGGTATGAGTCGCGAATTGGCTAGATTAGACTGGCAAATGATACTTAAAGGGTTGATGGTGGATAGGCAATGGCAAACCTTTAAAGATCATATGGACGAACTTCAACAATTGTACATCCCTGTCTGGAGTAAAAATAAAACGGTGAAGGTAGCTCAACCGTGGCTAACAAGGGAAATTAAGGATAGTGTTAAATCTAAGGAAGAGGCATACAAATTTGCCAGAAAAAGTAGCAAGCCGGAGGACTGGGAGAAATTTAGAATACAGCAGAGGAGGACAAAGTGATTAATTAAGAGGGGGAAAATAGAGTACAAGAGGAAGCTTGCCGGAAACATAGATATGTGATGAGAAAAAGATTAGTGAAGACAAACGTAGGTCCCTTGCAGTCGGATTCGGGTGAATTTATAATGGGGAACAAAGAAATGGCAGACCAATTGAACAGGTACTTTGGTTCTGTCTTCACAAAGGAAGACACAAATAACCTTCCGGATGTACTAGAGGTCCGAAGGTCAATTGAGAAGGAGGAACTGAAGGATATCCTTATTGGGCGGGAAATTGTGTTAGGGAAATTGACGGGATTGAAGCCCGATAAATCCCCAGGGCCTGATAGTCTACTTCCCAGAGTACTTAAGGAAGTGGCCCTAGAAATAGTGGATGCATTGGTGATAATTTTCCAACAGTCTATTGACTCTGGATCAGTTCCTATGGACTGGAGGGTTGCTAATGTAACACCACTTTTTAAAAAAGGAGGGAGAGAGAAAACGGGTAATTATAGACCAGTTAGCCTGACATCAGTAGTGGGGAAAATGTTGGAATCAATCATTAAGGATGAAATAGCAGCACAATTGGAAAGCAGTGATAGGATTGGTCCAAGTCAGCATGGATTTATGAAGGGGAAATCATGCTTGACAAATCTTCTGGAATTTTTTGAGGATGTAACTAGTAGAGTGGACAGGGAAGAATCAGTGGATGTGGTGTATTTGGACTTTCAAAAGGCTTTTGACAAGGTCCCACACAAGAGATTGGTGTGCAAAATCAAAGCGCATGGTATTGGGGGTAATGTACTGACGTGGATAGAGAACTGGTTGGCAGACAGGAAGCAGAGAGTCGGGATTGACAGGTCCTTTTCAGAATGGCAGGCAGTGACTAATGGAGTGCCGCAGGGCTCGGTGCTGGGACCCTAGCTCTTTACAATATATATTAATGATTTGGATGATGGAATTGAATGTAACATCTCCAAATTTGCAAATGACACTAAACTGGGTGGCGGTGTGAGCTGTGAGGAGGACGCTAAGAGGCTGCAGGATGATTTCGACAGGTTAGGCGTGTGGGCAAAAACATGGCAGATGCAGTACAATGTGGATAAATGTGAGGTTATCCATTTTGGTCGCAAAAACACGAAGGCGGAATATTATCTGAAT
Source organism: Pristiophorus japonicus (assembly GCF_044704955.1). Classification (NCBI taxonomy): domain Eukaryota; kingdom Metazoa; phylum Chordata; class Chondrichthyes; family Pristiophoridae; genus Pristiophorus; species Pristiophorus japonicus. The sequence goes on from NC_091983.1 coordinate 28,313,166, forward strand.
GGTGGAAGATTAGGAAAAGGGGAGGTGCAGCGAGACCTGGGTCTCCTGGTTCATGAGTCATTGAAGGTTGGCATGCAGATACAGCAGGCGGTGAAGAAGGCAAATGGTATGTTGGCCTTCATAGCAAGTGGATTTGAGTATAGGAGCAGGGAAGTCTTACTGCAGTTGTACAGGGCCTTGGTGAGGCCCCACCTGGAATATTGTGTTCAGTTTTGGTCTCCTAATCTGAAGAAGGACATTCTTGCTATTGAGGGAGTGCAGCGAAGGTTCACCAGATTGATTCCTGGGATGGCATGACTAGCATATGAGGAGAGACTGGATCAACTGGGCCTGTATTCACTGGAGTTTAGAAGGATAAGCGGGGATCTCATAGAAACATGTAAAATTCTGACGGGACTGGACAGGTTAGATGCAGGAAGAATATTCCCGATATTGGAGAAATCTAGAACCAGGGGACATAGTCTAAGGATCAGGGGTAAGCTATTTAGGACTGAGATGAGGAGGAATGTCTACACTCCGAGAGTTGTTAACCTATGGAATTCCCTACCGCAGAGAGTTGTTGATGCCAGTTCATTGGATATATTCAAGAAGGAGTTAGATATGGCCCTTGCGGCTAAAGGGATCAAGGGGTATGGAGAGAAAGCAGGAATGGGATACTGAAGGAATGATCAGCCATGTTGAATGGTGGTGCAGGCTCGAAGGGCCGGATGGCCTACTCCTACACCTATTTTCTATGTTTCTATGTTTCTGAAATATTTGGGTGATGTGGCTGTCATGGTTAAATGTCTGCCAGTGCATGCAAGCTGTGAGTTGTGGGTGTGAGGGTAAGAGGAAGCATATGAATTGATGGGTTGAGTGCTGATTAATAGAGATTATTGATAGGTGAGTGATGGGGGTATTGATGAACTGAGCAGTGGATGAGGCTAATAGTGCAGTTGGTAGGATATGTCATTTGAAGATGAACTCATACAACTTGACAACATGTTCAGATTGCTAAACTTCTTCCTGCACTGCATCTATACTCTTGGAGCGACACTCCTGGCATTGACCTCCACTGCTATTTCTTCCCATTGCTTCCAGAGCTTATGTCTGTCGGGACTTCTGCCCCCCTGTGGATACAAGATGTTTCTCCTTCCTTCTACCTCTTGCACCAAGACCTCCTGTGCATTGCCAGAAAATCTTGGTTCATGCTCTCTCACATGTTCAGCTGTTCCTCTGATTCATTGTTCCAAAAACTCCCACCATCTGTTGCAGCCACAATGCACCTCCCCATTTAGAGGTGCAGGCTGCCTTTAACTAGCGCTACCCAGTCACGATATTTGGCTCCTAGCTGATGCGTACAGCCAATGAAGAGCATTGGCTGCATACAGAAATCATTTAAAACAGCAGGCATCACAAATTTAATGTGCGTCCTGCAATGCAATGAACATGCACGGGTTAATAACATACTGTGATCCCCATGCCCATTTAGCCAATTTAACGCTCCATGACTGCTCCCCATCCACCTCACTATATTTCCCTTAAAATAAAACTTACCACAATAAATATTTAAAAATTCCAATAATTCAGAAAAAAATTACTCTGCAAGACAACAACAACAAATTGCATTTATATATAAGCACCTTTAACATAGCATAAGGTCCCAAGGCACTTCACAGGAGTGATTACCAGACATAAATTTGATACCGAGCCACAGATATTGGGGCAGATAACAAAAGCTTGGACAAAGAACTTTAAGGTTGTCTTAAAGGAGGAGAGAGGTAGAGAGGCGGAGAGGTTTAGGGGGTAGAGAGGCCGAGATGTTTCGGGAGGGAATTCCAGGCCTTAAGGCCTAGGCAGCTGAAGACATGACTGTCAATGGTGGACTGATTAAAATCGGGGATGCACAAGAGGGCAGAATTGGAAAAGTGCAGAGATCTCGAAGGCTTCTAGGTAATGTTCCCTGTAAGCTGCATTTTGTTCTGTGAGGCCTGGTTCTTTTAATGTGCTGTCTCTTCACATTTCTATGCATGTACGGTAATGGCCTGCGCTGGGTCTTTCAGATTGCTGCGTGGCTGCAGCACGTGCACCTTCGCGGGAACACTGCTTATAGGGCTGGAGGAGGTTACAGAGATTGGGAGGGTTAAGGCCAAGGATAGAGTTGAAAACAAGGCTGATAGATTTAAAATTGAGGCATTGCCGGACTGGGAGTCAATGTAGATCAGCAAGTACAGGGGTGATGGGTGAATGGGGACATGGTACGAGTTAGAACACAGGCAGCAGAGTTTTGGATGAGCTCAAGGATGAAATGCATCCCAGGCTGTTGAGTGAAGTCAAAGAGGAACTAGCAGAGGCCTTGACCATCATTTTCCAGTCCGCTTTGGATCTGGGCATGGTGCTGGAGGATTGGAGGACAGTTAATGTAATACCTTTGTTTAAGAAGGGAGCAAGGGATAGGCCAAGTAATTACAGGCCTGTCGCCTAACCTCAGTGGTGGGAAAATTATTGGAAAAAATCCTGAAAGACAGAATAAATCTACATTTGGAAAGGCAAGGATTAATTAGGGACAGTCAGTCCGGATTTGTTAAGGGAAGATTGTGTTTGACTAAGCTGATTGAATTTTTTGAGGAGGTAACCAAGAGGTTCGATGAGGGTAGTGCGTTCAATGTAGTATATATGGACTTTAGCAAAGCTTTTGAGAAGGTCCCACATGGTAGACTGGTCATGAAGGTTAAAGCCCATGGAATCCAGGGCAAAGTGGCAAGTTGGATCCAAAATTGGCTTGGAGGTAGACAGCAAAGGGTACAGAATGATGGAAGTTTTAGTGACTGGAAGGATGTTTCCAGTGGGGTTCCGCAGGGCTCTGTACTGCGTCCCTTTCTTTTTGTGATATATATCAACGATTTTGATTTGAATATAGGGAGTATGATTAAGAAGTTTGCAAACGATACTAAATATTGGCTGTATGGTTGATAATGAAGAGGAAAGTCATGGGCTGCAGGAGGATATTAATCTATTGTCAGGTGGGCAGAGCAGTGGAAAATGAAATTTAATTCAGAGAAGTGTGAGATGATGCACTTTGGGAGGGCTAATAAGGAAAGGGTATACACATTAAGCGGTAGGCCACTTAATAGTGTAGATGAACAAAGGGATCTTGGAATGCTTGTCCACTGGTTCCTGAAAGTAGCAGGCCAGGTGGATAAGATGGTTAAGAAGGCATACGAAATGCTTGCCTTTATTGTCCAAGGCATAGAATATACGAGCAGGGAGGTTATGCTTAAATTGTATCATACTTTGGTTAGGCCACAGCTGTAGTACTGCGTGCAGTTCTGGTCACCGTATTATAGGAAACACGTGATTGCACGAGAGAGGGTGCAGAGGAGCTTTACTAGGATGCTGCCTGGAATGGAGAATCTTAGTTATGAGAACAGATTGAATAGACTGGGTTTGTTCTCATTGGAACAGAGGAGGTTGAGAGGAGACCTCATTGAGGTGTACAAAATATTGAGGGGCCTGGACAGAGTGGATAGTAAGGGCCTATTTCCATTGATGGAGGGGTCTATTACGAGGGGGCATAGTTTTAAGGTGTTTGGTGGAAGGTTTAGAGGGGATTTGAGGGGGAGGGGCTTCTTTAGCAGAGGGTTGTGGGGGTCTGGAACTCGCTGCCTGGAAGAGTGGTGGATGCAGAAACCCTCACCACTTTTAAGAGATGGTTGGATGTGCACTTAAAGTGCCTTAACCTGCAGGGTTACTGACCTAGAGCTAGTAATTGGGATTAGACTGGATGACCTTTTGTTGGACGGCGCAGATATAATGGTAAGTACTGCAGGGAATAGAATACAGCCAGGGTGATCTCCTGGACTAGTTTCGATCACCTGGATGGGTCGGAGAGGAATTTTCCCAGATTTTTTCTCCCTAAATTGGCCTGGGTTTTTATCTGGTTTTTGCCTCTCCCAGGAGATCACATGGAGTGTAGAATGTTTTAGTATAAGGGGTGTCGCAGTTGTGGTGAGGCGGACTGGTTGGGCTGGGTGCTCTTTGTCTTTCCGTCATTGTTCAGAGGTTTATATGTAACCGTTAGGGCTGCTGACCAAGGGCTGTGTGGCTCTTTGTCAGCCGGCGTGGACACGATGGAACAAAATAGCCTCCTTCTGCGCTATAAATTTCTATGGGCTATGTCATGTATTTAACTGTCACTGTAACCCATGTATAAACTGACTAGTTGTACACTGTGAGAACATTGAACACCAGGTGGTGAACTTGTGGGAGACACTCCTAACCTGGTCTTTCAGGTATAAAAGGGGAAGATCCACCCACCTTCATCACTTCAGTGCTGGAATAAAAGTTGCTGGTCATAGAGTGACCTTCTCTCAAGCATGGGCCTCGTGTGCATTTGTACTGTATAGTAAGGACATATCATTGGCGACGAGAAACTGGGATTTAAACCACGCGAGCATGGCCACTAGCAGCACAGACGAGAGGTACTGTGTTGGTGATGATTGGGACGACTTTATTGAGAGACTAAAGCAAAGCTTTGTCACTAAGGAATGGCTGGGACAGGATTCGGCCGACAAACGCAGGGCTCATCTCCTGACGGTTTGTGGGTCCAGGACGTACTCCCTGATGAAGGACCTTCTAGCTCCAGAGAAGCCGGCGGACAAGACTTTTGAAGAGCTCAGTAAGTTGATCGGGGAACACTTTAAACCGGCGAGCAGCATGCACATGGCGAGACACCGGTTTTATACGCACCGGCGGCGAGGAGGACAAAGCGTTCCAGACTTCGTGGCAGACCTCTGGCGACTGGCGAGCCTATGTAAGTTCCCAGATGTATGCAGAGCGGATATGCTGCGAGACTTTTTTATTGAGGGCAAAGGGCATGCTGGGGTTTTCAGGAAACTGATTGAGACCAAAGACTTGAACCAGGAAACAGCGGATTTGATGGCCCAGACATTTATCTCAGGGGAGGAAGAGACCAGAATGATGTTTGACAAAAATCTTGGTTTAAATGCAGCAAAAGGACAGGGAGTCAACATTATTAATGCGGCACACAGTTCCCCAGGCAGACAGTGGCAATCGAACATGCCCGAGCATGTAGTCGAATCCAAAGGGGGAATTCAACAGAGACAATGGCTAGCTGAACGGCGATTCACGCCATCGCAAGAGACAATGCGGCCAGTAATGGGGCCATCAAAACCTGTTAATGGTGTGCTTAAGGATAGTTACAGAGACAGTCAGAGACGATCGACTGGTAATGGACCTTTTGTTTCCAACAATGGCTCATGTTGGAGGTGTGGAGGCAAACACACAGCAAGAGCTTGCAGATATCAGCAATACACCTGCAGAAATTGCAATGTCAGCGATCACTTGGCGCATATGTGCAGGAAGCCTGCAGCCAGGTTGATGTACGAGGAGGACGGGGACGATGTAAGCCCTATGGGGCCAAATGGACACTGGGGGAAATTGCTGGAAGCTGAAGTTCAGCGAGTTCATGTGGAGCACATATACAGTTCATACACCAGGACGCCACAGATAATGATAAAAGTGCTCCTCAATGGCATCCCAGTATCGATGGAGCTAGACACAGGGGCCAGCCAGTCCCTGATGAGTATCAAACAGTTCAACAAGTTGTGGGCGTCCAAGGCCAGGAGGCCAAAATTATTGCCGATTGACACACAGCTACGGACATATACAAAGGAGATCATTCCGGTGCTAGGCAGTGCCACGGTAGTCGTGACCCACAAAGATTCGGAGAATAGGTTGCCACTCTGGATTGTTCCGGGGGACAGTCCCGCACTACTGGGGAGGAGTTGGCTGGCTGTCATGAACTGGAAATGGGACGATGTCAATGCAATTTCTTCTGTGGATCGAATATCATGCTCACAGGTCCTGGACAAATTTGACTCACGATTTCAGCCCGGCATTGGCACTTTCATGGGGACCAAGGTAGTGATTCACATAAACCGGGACGTGATGCGGGAAAACCACAAGGCCAGAGCGGTGCCGTACGTGATGCGGGAAAAAATAGAAGGCGAATTGGACTGCCTGCTGAGGGAAAGCATCATCTCACCAGTCTAATTCAGTGACTGGGCGAGCACAATTGTGCCGGTGCTTAATGCGGATGAGTCGGTCAGGATATGTGGTGATTACAAGGCCACCATCAATCGGGTGTCACTCCAAGACCAGTACCCGCTACCGAGAGCGGAGGACCTCTTCACAATGCTATCCGGTGGCAAACTTTTTTCAAAATTGGACCTAACCTCAACTTACATGATCCAGGAGCTGGCAAGTGAGTCGAAGAAGCTGACCACCATCACGACACACAAGGGGTTGTTTGTGTACAACAGATGTCCGTTCGGGATTTGCTCGGCCGCCGCGATCTTCCAACGCAATATGGAACGCCTCCTCAAGTCAATTCCAAGGACAGTGGTTTTTCAAGACGACTTCCTCAGCACGGGTTGTGATACTGAAGAACACCTCCGCAATCTGGAGGAGATGCTACGCAGACTGGACCGGGTAGGTCTGCGACTGAAAAAGGCGAAGTGCGTCTTCCTAGCTCCAGAGGTAGAATTCCTGGGCCTGAGGGTAGCAGCAGACGGGATCAGACCTACTGCGTTCAAAACAGAAGCGATCCAGAGAGCACCCAGACCCCGTAACACGATGGAGCTGCGTTCGTTCCTGGGGCTCCTGAACTATTTTGGTAACTTTCTTCCCAAATTGAGCACGCTGTTAGAGCCGCTACATGTGCTCCTATGCAAAGCTCGTGAATGGGTCTGGGGGGATAGCCAGGAAAGCGCTTTTGATAGAGCATGAAATTTGTTATGCTCCAACAATCTGTTAACACTATATGACCCATGTAAGAAACTTGTTTTAATGTGCGACGCGTTGTCCTATGGAGTCGGGTGTGTGTTGCAGCATGTTAATGCCAAGGGTCAGTTACAGCCGGTAGCTTATGCCACCAGAAGTCTGTCCCAGGCAGAACGGGGCTACGGGATGGTCGAAAAGGAAGCGCTTGCGTGTGTATATGCTGTAAAAGAAATGCACCAGTACCTGTTTGGCAGGAAATTTGACCTGGAGACAGATCACAAACCCCTAACTTCCCTTTTGGCCGACAACAAGGCCATAAATGCAAATGCATCGGTTCGCATACAGAGGTGGGCAATCACGTTAGCCGCCTATGTCTATACATTCGGCACACACCGTGCACTGAAAACTGCGCCGATGCACTCAGCAGGCTCCCTCTAGCCACCACCGAGGGATCAACCGAGCATGTTGCTGAGATGGTCATGGCTGTGGAAGCTTTCGAAAGCGAAGGCTCACCCGTGACAGCCCATCAGATCAAAGTCTGGACAAATAGAGACCCACTACTGTCTTTAGTCAAGAAATGTGTCCTTAATGGGGACTGGGCAGCCACATACAGGGCATGCCCTGAGGAATTCAAACCATTTCACAGGCACAAGGATGAACTCTCGATTCAGGCCGATTGCCTACTATGGGGAAACCGATTAGTCATGCCCCTGATGTGCAGAGAAATGTTCATCCGAGAACTCCACAATGAGCACCCGGGCATTGTCATGATGAAGGCAATTGCCAGGTCACACGTTTGGTGGCCAGGGATAGATGCAGACCTGGAACTTTGTGTTCGCAGGTGCAACACGTGCGCCCAGCTGGGCAATGCGCACAGGGAAGCTCCCCTTAGCCCCTGGTCCTGGCCCGCCAAGCCATGGTCACGCATCCATGTGGACTACGCAGGTCCTTTCACGGGAAAAATGTGTTTGGTTGTAGTAGACGCCTACCGCAACTGGATCGAATGTGACATTCTCAATTCAAGCACATCCTCGGCCATGGTACAAAGTGTACGGGCAATGTTCACCGCCCATGATCTACCTGACGTCTTCGTCGGTGACAATGGCCCATGCTTTACAAGCATTGAATTCCAGGACTTCATGGCAGGAAATGGTATAGAAACATAGAAACATAGAAAATAGGTGCAGGAGTAGGCCATTTGGCCCTTCTAGCCTGCACCGCCATTCAATGAGTTCATGGCTGAACATGCAACCTCAGTACCCCATTCCTGCTTTCTCGCCATACCCCTTGATCCCCCTAGTAGTAACGACTATATCTAACTCCTTTTTGAATATATTTAGTGAATTGGCCTCAACAACGTTCTGTGGTAGAGAATGCCACAGGTTCACTACTCTCTGGGTGAAGAAGTTTCTCCTCATCTCGGTCCTAAATGGCTTACCCCTTATCCTTAGACTGTGACCCCTGGTTCTGGACTTCCCCAACATTGGGAACATTCTTCCTGCATCTAACCTGTCTAAACCCTATCAACCATGTCAGAATGGCACTGTTCAAGCTGGCCTCAAACGGCTAGGCGGAACGAGCAGAGCAGATAATCAAACAGGGGATGCTCGGAATCCAAGGGGGTTCCCGACAAAGCCGCTTATCACGCCTCCTGTTGGCCAATAGATCCTGACCACACTCACTCACAGGGATCCCACCCACCGAGCTGCTAATGAAAAGGATGCTCAAAACTAGGTTATCCCTTATACACCCCACCATGAAAGCAATTGTTAAGAGCAGGCACCAGTCACGATGTGTCTACCACGACGGGAATGCGAGGGCGCGATGTATTGATATCAATGACCCTGTCTTTGTTCTCAACTACGCTGCAGGGCCTAAATGGCTCGCAGGCATTGTGATTGCCAAAGAGGGGAATAGGATTCTGGTAGTTAAACTTACCAGTGGACAAATCTGTCGCAAACACGTGGATCAAACAAAAAGGAGGTTCAGCAACCCCATAGAAGAAGCAGAGGAAGAACACGATGTAGAGTTCACTCCTCCACAGGTGGCTGAATACTGGGACCAAGTGGAGGAGAGCCCAGTCTCTGTGGGCAGTCCGGACAGGTCTGAGGCACCGCAAACAGCAGACACTCAGGCCAGCGCCCAACAACCGGAGCCCCAACTCAGGCGTTGTACAAGGGAGCGTAAACCACCAGAGAGACTTAACCTGTGATCCCAATAAGACTTTGGGGGGAGGTGATGTCATGTATTTAACTGTCATTGTAACCCATCTATAAACTGACTAGTTGTACACTGTGAGAACATTGAACACTAGGTGGTGAATTTGTGGGAGACACTCCTAACCTGGTCTTTCAGGTATAAAAGGGGAAGCTCCACCCACCTTCATCACTTCAGTGCTGGAATAAAAGTTGCTGGTCACAGAGTGACCTTCTTTCAAGCATAGGCCTCGTGTGCATTTATGCTGTATTGTAAGGACATATCAGGCTAGATTTTACACTTTTGTGCAGATTGTCCAAAAATGGGCATTATTTCCGGCGTCGGCGGTAAAAATGGGTTTTCAGATCACCGGCTTCTCAAAGCCCCTCGTCTCCATTTTTGAAATTGGGCGTTACTGCGAGCGATATGAAATGGGCGGTAGCATTAAATCTCTCTGACCTTCTGCCGTAAAGTGTCGCCGTCCTTAGCAATGGCATGGCAACGCTCGATTCCTGTGATTTAGGAGGTCAAGGGTCATCATGATATGAGCAGAAGAGGAGACAGAGAGAGAGGGAGCTGAGAGGGACTGAAGGCGTGTGTGGGTATGGTGTGGTTGCTTTGGGAGGAAGGAGGGAGACTTTAGAGCTTTAGAGCAAATAGGGAAACAAAAATTAGCTGTTACCAGCCACATATTTGCCCAAATTTGGCCTATAATGGAGGGAGAGGAGGATGCAACACAGCACACTGTGGAGACTGACGCTGGCAAGGGCAGTGAGCTGGGAGAGGAGCACATTGGAGGGCACAAAAGAGCTCGGACAAGGCAAATGCCTCCCTCCTGCAGGAGGTCGAGTTATGCTGCGGTGATTTGACACAGGGCGGGTGTGGGAAGCCCATCCCAAAGGCCTGCTAGAAGATATGGACTGAGATAGCAGAGGTGGTCTCGTCGGCGACCAACGAGGTGCGTGAGGGCAACCAATGCTGCAAACGATGGAATGACATTGTGGGATCCGCAAGAGTAAGTATTACATTTATTTACATGTACTTATGTATTTATATAATTTGATTTGTAACAGTCATGAATGACTATCAACAGATGTGAGGTCTTTCACTTTTACTTGGAATGTTGTAGTCAAAGCCTGCGGTCACGGTGCACGTCTTGAGGTAAAGAATAATAATTATCATAATAATCATGATTACATCTGTCGGTTATGTATTATCATTCTCTGTGATAGCGTCTAGCAATGATATCACGCAATGATCTCATGCCATGTCGTTCTGTCACCTTTTAGAGAAGAAGCTATCGATGATTAGATCCATGCAGAGGCGAACGGGTGGGGGCCCACCAGTTGTCAGCGACATCACTGACATGGAGGAGTGGGTGCTCACACTCGTGGGGAAGCAGCCCCTGGACAGCCACGGAAGCATCTCCAGACCCTGAAGTGAAGCAACATGAGTAAAGTTGACATCATTTCATGATGTAAAGTCAATAGTTGCCACACCCACTCATATCCGAACAATCATACATGATAGATGATTTCTAAAATTGTCCTAGAAATAATGCTGGTTTAATGAAAATCATTGCAATACACCATATGTTGATGGTCATGAAATGTAATGTCTGTGATGATCTTGATAGCGGTGGTGCTTTTGTCGTGCGTATGCTGTGTGTGGTGCCGGAATCACCTTGTGACACTTGCACCCCCTTCTCCTCTAATAACCTCATTTGTGTTTTGCAGCTCAGCCAGCAGTATGGCCCCAGGCAAGACCACAGAGGCTAGAAGGTGGGGGTATGGATCGCCGGACGATCCTACATCTGCTGAGGAGCTCCGATTCTCGTCCGTCAATCCGCTCACTGGGTCTGTTCTCTACCATTGAAAGCGTGGACTTCGAGGAACCTGCATCGCCACGTTCCAGAAGCCATTCCACTCCAAGGTCATCTAGTGCTCCTCCGGTCATTGGTGTCTCCACTCTGGAGATACCAGCCCCAAGCACCTCGACACAGGGCACCCCATTTGTCCCCAGGATGGCGCCGACCCTGCAGAGGTTTCGTGGACGTGGCAGGTCTGGTCAACAAGCGCGACATGAGAGCGGAGAGATGATACAATTGTCCAGGAGGACTATAGAAATTGGTGACCAGCTCCTCGAAGGATTAGGAGCATATCCCGACAGCTGGACACCATGACTGAGTATGTTCCGCGGATGGCGAAGGCCCTGGATGCGATAACCAGGATTACTGCTGGCACAGGCCTCCCAGTGATTCCAGAGCGTGGCACTCCTCCCCACTCCACCACTGCGAACGACAGATGAGAGGCAGGACCAAGATCCTGCTTCTGCATCAGAGAATGTTCCCTCCTTGGCACCCCAGTACCTGTGCAACGACCGCATTTGCCTTCATCCCCCCCAAATGAGGCACCGCCTGAGGAGCTGTTTGGCCAGGCGCCGTGGAGCGAGGAGGGGTAGAGGTAGGGAGAAGATGGAAAGTGAGGTGCATGTCCGCAAGTGACGGCTGTGTTATATCTCCATCTGGGTGTGCAATTTGTTGTAATGTATGGGGGGAGGGGACCATTCTCCTGCTTTACCTTTGTATTCTGTGTTGCTGGACACGTTGATTGATGTCAATGGTGGAAAAAGTGGGGTTTGGGTATTTTTGCCGTGATACTTATGATTTCAGACCAATGGTTGTATAAAATGTTCTTTATTCAACATAACCTTGTTGCTCATTGTCTCAGATAGCTGGACCGTTACACACTGTGATTCCTTACCATGAAAGGGTTAAATAAAACTTAACTTCAATCAACGTAAACTTTAACTGGCAACAAAGTGATGGACACCATTGATGTCTGAGCTGCGCACACACAGCAGTGTGTCAGCATTGTCACTCACAGCAATGTTCTTTCAGGCAAATCGTTCAGATATCAGCTTCTCACGTAAGAGTCTTGCAGCTATGTAGCCACCACTGGCCCTTACCTGTGGTCTGGAGGGGTATTGTGTGCATGGTTGCATAGTCAGCCTGATTGTCTGGCCCTAGATCAGCGCCAGCTCCTCGTCATCCTCTTCCTCTCTCTCCTGAGGTAGAGCATCAGTCCCTTCTGGCAATTTTTGTCCCCTCCTGATAGCCAGGTTGTGCAGTATGGAGCACACAACCACGCATTTGCCTACTTGCTCACGGCTGTATTGTAGCTCCCCTCCTGAGTGGTCCAGACATCTGAAGCGCTGCTTAAGCAGTTATTGTTTTCTGGACTACATTGCATATTTCTCTGTGGCTCTGGTTGTATCGCTTCTCGGCCTTGGTGTGGATGTCATGCAGGGGGATCATCAGCCAGGTGGCTAGGCCATATCGGTTATCACCAAGCATCTAGCATTATCCTTGTGGCTGACTCTTAAACATGTCAGAGACAGTGCTCTCACGCAGGATGTGAGCCTCATCAAAGGTGCCCGGACATTTGGCATTCACTGCCATTATGATCTGGTTGTGGTCGACAACTAGTTGGACCTTCAGGGAGTGAAATCCTTTTTTGTTACGAAAAAGCTCTGGGTCCTGAGAAGGTGCCCGCATGGCAATGTGAGTGCACTGTATTGCTCCCTGCACCCTGGGAAACTTAGCAATGCGGTAGAATGCTCCAGCCCTGTCAGTCTGACCCTCCGTGGTCATGGGGAAGCTGCTAAAGTCCATCCTTCGCCGGTACAGGGCCTCCGTGACCTGTCTAATGCAGCGATGGGTGGCATGGTGAGACTGAGGGGAAATCTCGACCTCAGAGGCCCGAAAGGAACCGGATGCATAGAAAGATAGTGCCGTGGTGACCTTGACCTCGACTGACACTGATGTCCTGATGGCAGGCTGCATATGTGGCCCGACGAGCTCACATATTTCATTGATCACCACTTTGTGGAAGCGCAGTTTCCGAAGGCAGGTGTGCTTGGACACGTCGAAGTAAAACCTCTTTACCCTGTACATGCGGGGTGTGTATGGTCTGGCCCTCCTCCTCATTCTTGCTCATCGTAAATTGGGCACATAATGATGTGCATCACACTTTGAGCCATTTGCACTCTGCAGCATCTGCGTATTAATCGATGCAGGCTGAGAAATGGCTGGCCTCATTGCAATGAAAATATAATAGCAATTGATCAAAAGGAATAATTTCCTGACTAAAATACACCTACAGTAAACCCCCAATAGTCCAGAGTCTGAAAATATGTCTGTTGAGATGGTCACTTCACCTGAGAAGAACTCCATAGTCAATCCAAACTCCCCCGAAGTTGAAGCAGCCTTTTGAATGAAGCGATTTAAAAAATGGTGCCCACACCGCTGTGATTCGCTCAGAACAGTTCCACTTTTTCTGAGCGGTGTTTTGGGTGAGCGATATTGTGGGCGAGATGTGTGGCGATATGGTGAATGTGACGGTGGGCGATCTCCTGGGCTTTAGTTTCGGCAAATGTGATCTTTACGATTTAAAAAAGTGGGTGGGCGGTATTATTGAATCTCAACGTTAATTCTGTGTGGAAAGTAATGCTGGGCGATATTATGGACGTTGATTTTGCCCATTTTGATGATTCCGCCCAAATAAAGTGGCCGGGCGGTATTATTTTTTCCCGGCGTTACGCACATGGGGAAAGTAACGCTTGCTGATAAGTTTCTGAAAAATACCCGTCAGTTTCCATTTTGTGGCTAAATGGGCAATATATGGGCGGTATACGTCATTTCAGCGGTAGAATGAACATTAAGTGGGCATTAAGCATGCAAAAAACATGGAAAACCTAGCCCTATGTTTCTATGTTTCTATATCAGGTGAAAGATGGGAGGCCGACCGGGAGAGCTTTGGAATAGTCAAGTCTAGAGGTAGCAAAGTCATAGAATAGACATAGAATCATACAGCACAGAAGGAGGCTATTCAGCCTGTGCCAGCTCTTTGAAAGAGCTATCCAATTAGTTCCACTCCCCTGCTCTTTCCCCAAACCTTTACAAATCCTCTCTGCAATTTTCTCCGCATGTTACTTGAAGTTAGCAGCTCAAGGGGCCATTCTTCATCTGTGAGTCAAGACAGTGAGTACTGGTTGGCTATTCAACTGTGGGCCATCACAGCTCAGCCTGGTTCCGATCTCCTCAAACATAGGCTGATATTTCAGCACTGCACTGCCAGGGGTGCCTTTGTACTAGTCCGACTTAAACAGCCTCTCTCTTCAAGTGGTTCAGGTGGATGTTAGAGATCTTCTGGCACTATATACGAGTTCTCCTCGCTGGAATATAAATCTGGAATATAAGTCAGGCATAAGGGTTTCAGCAGCAGATGAGCTGAGGCAGAGGTGGAGTTAGGCGATGTTACCAAGGTAGAAGTAGGCGGTCTTGGTGATGGAGCATCCTTAGTTTACATCTCTTGAAGATCTCTCAGAAATGCAATTAAATCTTACAGTACAATGGCCCCAGAATTCTTGGGGCTGGAGAAGGCAGAAAGCCGACAGATGCTGGTTCCACTGATTCACATTGTCAAGAGTATAACAGCATAGTGTGACATTGTTACTGTAAAATTATATTCACATACTGCAGACTATTGAGAAGTTTTGCATGTTTTGGTATATTATAATGATATTATAATTGTTGTGTATGCAATAACTCAATAGACTGAATACTGTAAACTCTGAACAAGGAAAAACCTAGTTCTACTTTATTATGGCCCAAGAAGTGATTACATTACAAGATTGCTGACCTTTTATACCTGGGCCGCATACATGTGCGCACAGCCCAATGACCTCTGACTGTGGCACCACCTGGTGGCTAGTAAACCCAAGCATACATGCATGACAATATCCCCCTTTAAGATATTCGTAATGGTCTTTTTACAAATTGAGATGATCCAGGGCTTTCTGCGTCCGAGTTGAACGTGTCAGTTCAATTCCAGCCTTGGGCAAGCGTTCTGAGTCTGTTATGACTGGGGACTGGGTAGCCGATCTGATTAGGAGTGGCAATGACCACGTCAGGGATTGAGAGCCCAGATTCATTGACCATGTCAGTGATTGAAAGTCCAGATTCATTGATGACAGCGGAGTCCTCTGATGACTGAGGGTAGGTTGGTTGGTCACTGATTGTGTCTTCCTTAGACTGTTCCGGTTCATCCGTGTGCCACAGCTTTATCTGATCGACATGTTTCCTGAATGTCTGCCCATTCTTGAGCTTAACGATAAACACTCTGTTACCCTCCTTGGCTGCAACATACCGGCGATCCATTTGGGACCTTGACCATAATTCAGTACATACACAGGATCATTGATAGAAATGTCGCATGACACAGTAGCGCGATCATGATACCCTTGCTGACTTTGACGTCTGTATTAAACACAATTATTCAAGTCAGGGTGGACAAGAGAGAGCCTGGTCTTGAGACCTCTCTTCATCAATAGTTCAGCAGGGGAGATCCTAGTAAGTGTATGGGGTCTTGTCCTGTAACTAAGCAATATGCGTGATAAGAGAGTTTGCAGTGAACCTTGAGTTACACATTTCGTACTCTGCTTGATGGTTTGGACCGCACACTCTGCTTGTCCTTTGAATGTGGGTTGGAAAGGTGCTGACATCACATGTTTGATACCATTGAATTTCATGAACTCTTGAAACTCCATACTGGTGAAGCAAGATCTGTTGTCGCTTATAACGATGTCAGGCAGACCATGCGTAGCAAACATGACACGAAGGCTCTCAATGGTAGCTGTGGATGTGCTGAATGACATGATTGTACACTCTATCCACTTGGAATAAGCATCCACCACAACTAGGAAGGGACCTGCAAAGTCGATGTGGATTCTGGACCATGGTTTACATGGCTATGACCACAGACTCAGCGACGATTCCGCTGGTGCTTTACTAAGCTGCATGCAAGTGTTGCACTGATGCACACATGATTCCAGATCAGAGTCAATTCCAGGCCTCTATTCATGAGACCTGGCAATGGCTTTCATCATGACGCAAGGTTTTGTGCTGGGGCCCCAGCTATTTACATTGTACATTAATGATTTAGACGAGGGGATTAAATGTAGTATCTCCAAATTTGCGGATGACACTAAGTTGGGTGGCAGTGTGAGCTGCGAGGAGGATGCTATGAGGTGCAGAGTGACTTGGATAGGTTAGGTGAGTGGGCAAATGCATGGCAGATGGTGGTAAAAACAGAGAGTCAGACTATTATCTGAATGGTGACAGATTAGGAAAAGGGGAGGTGCAACGAGACCTGGGTGCCATGGTACATCAGTCATTGAAAGTTGGCATGCAGGTACAGCAGGCGGTTAAGAAAGCAAATAGCATGTTGACCTTCATAGCGAGGGGATTTGAGTACAGGGGCAGGGAGGTGTTACTACAGTTGTACAGGGCCTTGGTGAGGCCACATCTGGGGTATTGTGTACAGTTTTGGTCTCCTAACTTGAGGAAGGACATTCTTGCTATTGAGGGAGTGCAGCGAAGGTTCACCAGACTGATTCCCGGGATGGCGGGACTGACATATCAAGAAAGACTGGATCAACTGGGCTTGTATTCACTGGAGTTCAGAAGAATGAGAGGGGATCTCATAGAAACGTTTAAAATTCTGACGGGTTTAGACAGGTTAGATACAGCTCTGCCAAAAGTTGCATGTTCAGCCGAACGGCCCAATCCTGCACCTATTTTCTATGTTTCTATGTTTCTATGACAATAAGGGATGCACAAATTTCTCTCTGGCTTTATTGGGCATAACAACACAATTACCCCACAGTATACAATCTGATTGAATGGATAGTTCGTCTTTGCGACGGATGTAATGTTTGGTCTCCTCACACATTTGCTTGGGTATGGCAGACCAATCACCACTAAGGATACAATGTTTCACAACCGATAATATTGGGTCCTGGCTGGTCCAGGTCTTAACTTGTTGGGTCGTGACAAGGGTTCCTTCACTTTCAAAAGCATCCATGACTAACAGTAGGTCTGCCGGTGTGGCGTTTCCACCTCCGGTGTGGGCAACAGCAGATGGCTCAATGCATCAGCACAATTCTCAGTGCCAGGTCTATGGCGAATGACATAATCATAGGCAGATAATGTCAGCGCCCACCTCTGGATGCGGGACGATGTGTTGGTACTAATACCTTTGTTTTCCAAAAACAATGAAATGAGTGGCTTGTGATCTGTTTCCAGTTCAAACCGAAGACCAAACAGTTACTGATGCATCTTTTTAACTCCATACACACAGGCCAGTGCTTCTTTCTCTACCATGATGTAGGCTCTTTCCACCTTTGACAAACTTTTTGAAGCATATGCAACAGGTTGTAATTTGCCCGACTCATTAGCTTGTTGGAGCTCGCAACCAACTCCATATGACAAAGCATCACAGGCCAATACTAGATGCTTACATGGATCATAACGTTAGAGCAAGCAGATTAGTAGCTTTCTCAAAAGCTCAACCCAGTTGTCACCTTTTTCTTAGCAGCATGTGCAGTGGCTATAATAAGGTGCTCAATCTAAGTAAGAAATTACCAAAGTAGTTTAGTAGACCCAGGAACGAACGCAGCTCCGTCACATTCTGAGGCTTGGGTGCATTTTTGATGGCCTTGGTTTTCGAGTCCGTAGGCCTGATACTGTCAGCAGCAATTTTCCTCCCCAGGAATTCAACTTCCGGTGCCATGAAGACACATTTCGAGCATTTCAGTCTGAGTCCCACTTTGTCCAGACGATGTAGAACCTCTTCCAGGTTGTTCAGATATTCGGCGGAGTCACGACCTGTGACCAGTATGTCATCTTGGAACACAACGGTTCTGGGGATGAACTTCAGTAGACTCTCCATGTTCCTCTGAAATATGGCTGCAGCCGAGCGAATTCCAAAAGGGCACCTGTTGTAGATAAACAGTCCTTTATGAGTGTTGATGCACGTAAGTTTCTTCAACGTGTCGATCAGCTCCTGTGTCATGAAGGCCGACGTCAGATCCAGTTTTGTGAATGACTTCCCCCCGGCAAGCGTTGCAAACAGGTCATCAGACTTCGGTAACGGGTATTGATTTTGTTTTGAAACTCGGTTGATTGGAACCTTGTAGTCTCCACAAATCCTGACAGTGCCATCACTTCTCAACATGGGAACAATGGGGCTGGCCCATTCGTTAAATTCGACTGGTGATATGATCCCTTCAGTCTGGAGTCTGTCCAGTTCGATTTAGACCTTCTCCCTCATCATGTACAGAACTGCCCGAGCTTTATGATGGACGGGTCTTGCATCCGAGTCCACATGGATATGCACCTTGGCTCCCGTGAAATTGCCGATGCCTGGTTCAAACAGCGAGGGAAACTTGGTCAGCACTTGAACACATGGAGTACTCGCCTCTGACGACAACGCTTTGATCTTGTTCCAGTTCCATTTGATTTTTTTCCAACCAGTTGCTGCCAAAAATCACTGGACCATTGCCTGGAACAATCCATAATGGTAAATTGTGAACTGCACCATCATATGACACCTTGATTACTGCACTGCCAATCACCATTATGGATTCTTTAGTGTACATTGGCATTGACTGGACTCAGCTTAAGCCTCACAGCCTTAGTATCCCACAGCCTGTCGAATGTCCTCTGGCTCATTATTGATTGACTCGCACCCTTGTCCAATTCCATCGATACTGGCACATCATTAAGATTTACATTAATCATTATCGGTTGGCTCTTTGTTAGGAATGAATACAGTCCATACACTTCCTCCTCTGGTATTTCAGATTGAATATCCAGATCCGCGCTAGACTGGTCATCGTCCTCCACGTGGTGTGTCGCAGCATGCTTGCTCAGTTGCGGACACATGCGCTGGAGATGCCCCACTCTTGAACAGCCTTTACAGTGTTTAAACTGACACTGATGATGCCGATGATTTCCCCTACAACGCCAATACGGTAATATCGGATTCATTCCCATTGGCGGATTTTGATCAGCCACAGGTTTTGCGTACGCAGTCGGGTAGGCCCTGCCATATACAGCTCTGCCAAATGATGATACTCTCTTGTTTACAGTACTTGCCACTTTCCGATTTTTCGATGATATCTGCTTTAAGCTTTTGTCTGTCTTCATGCATGATTGCCTTGCTCAAATCCAGCATCTCCGCCGCCAGTAGCTTACACAGGATCACCTCATGGTTGATGCCGATTACAAAGAAGTCCCGCAGCATGTCTGCCAATGCAGTTTCGAACTTACACGGTCCAGATAGACGTCTTGGGTCGGCAACGAATTCAAATACATTCTGGCCCTCAGAACGAACGTGCGTATAGAATCGATATTTTGAGATGATGATGCCTTCATCTGGTTTGAGATGGTCACGTACCAAAGCACACACTGTTTCATAGTCCTTATCCATTGGACTTAAGGGTGAGAGGAGATTCTTTATGAGTCTGTAGATTTTCGGACCGCAAACCGTGAGGAGGACCGTCCAGTGCCGAACTACGTCTGCCTCTTTCTCCATTTTGTTGGCCACGAAATACTGGTTCAAGCAGGCTACAAAGTCTGCCCAATCTTCTCCCTTCATGAATCACTCTAGAATTCCAATTATGCTCATTTTTGCATGCGAAGATTCTTAAATTACCTCGTCGCCAAATGTTGTGTATGCAATAACTCAATAGACTGAATACTATAAACTCTGAACAGGTACCAACCTGGCTCTACTTCATTAGGGCCCAAAAAGTGATTACATTACAAGATGGCTGGCCTTTTATACCTGGGCCGCACACACGTGCGCACAGCCCAATGACCTCTGACAGTGGCGCCACCTGGTGGCTAGTAAAACCAAGCATACATACATGTCAATAATAACTTACATTTCTATAACATTTCTGATGTACAGAGATACCTTTCAAGATGCTTTGCAGAGTATAGGAAAATAGTAAACATTGAGCAGGAGGGAGAGAAAACAGGAAATGGAATTATGGAGTGGAGTCAAAAGCCCAATCAAAGAAAGAGGTTTTTTTAGGAGCCTTTAGAAGGCAAGAAGAGACAGTTAGTTAGAAGAATTTGGGGAAAGAATTCCAGAAGGCTGGAGCATAATAAATGAATGAATAGATGCTGTTGGTGGAGCAGAAGAATTTCTTCTGGTGGTCAGACTTTGCCACAGTGGATGAACTGATAATGTGCAATGTGATTGTTAAACCTTTATCATTAAACCAACTAGTTCTTAATAGCAATGTGTTGCTATGAGTTCTTTAGCAAAGAACCCATGAAACAAATACATTACAACCACATTGAAGAGCAAATAGTTATTTTTAATGGTTTATAAACTTTTCAGAGATTGTTAAGTCTTTGTGATCAGAACTATATTCCACCACTAGATGGCATAAATATACCAGGGACTGCATACATCATAGCAGTTGCAGTGCAGCTAGTTATTGTATGTCTGAATAAAGTTCATCAAATACTATGTTCCACTAAATTACATATTCGGGCACTTGGCAGTCAGCAGAATTCAATTGTAAATAGTTTCTGTTCTACCATTATTCCAGCTGGATGCAATAGTGAAGATAACACTGCTTGTGTTAAAAAACATAAATATAATTAAAAACATCTAGGTTTGGAACTCTTGTTTCTTATAGAAAAATGAGCTTTTGCCACGCATTGCTGCCCACACACCCAGCAAGTAGGATCCTATAATGTACAAATAGTTGAAAGTAGAATAAGATCAGTTTAATTCTGTATGGTTTCTATGTGGTATATAATCTGTGGTTCTTGTCAGTATATTTTTGATGACAGCTCCAGACAGGAATTACATTTCTCAGTAAAACATACTTTTTCACGTCAATCAATCAAAGCTTTTTTACTAGGTTTGAAAGTAATTCATGGCCCAAGATACACTTGAACTGCTTCTCAAAAAAGTAACGCCTTCATCACTGGCAAGACATTCATCACCCATCGGCCACCTAAGCACCTAAATATGCTATTATATGGACCATCAAACATCACGGAAGAGGGCTTCCACTGCATACCAAATCATATCACGCTCAATCTGATTCAAAAGGCCATTGAATAGATAAAAGCAGTAAAACTCCAAGTTCTCACAGAATCTTAGTAGCAATCCAAAAGTGTTGCTGTAGCAAGCTGCTCAAGCTGATCTGTCCAGGCAGTGGAATCTCTGTTTCAACATGAAATTGTATAGTTCTACCAGAAATCAAGTGGAGGCTTGAGCATCATTTTATGTCTTTTCAGCCTCTTTTTGGCAGTTCCTTGCTGGTGTTATTAGGTCTGGACCTCTAGTAGACATTTTGATCTGCTTGTTCCTTGAAATAGTGCTGGGATGGTGAACTGGCTCAAAATGAAAACATTGTGGCTGCAGCTGGGATATTTCATGTTCACCAGCATTATTCTGTTTGTGTCATCAGACCTCACCTGCATGCTGATGGAGTGGAAGCTTTTCCACTTCATATAAGCCATAGGTTTGTTGGTGGGGGATTTGGTGGATATGTGTGATATCAATAAGGGAACTTGCCACCTGGTAATAATACTGCACCCTCTTGTGCTGGTGTCGCCTTGAATAGGAAAGTGGACAATGGTATTCCCCCAGCAAACAAGGCTTCTGTCACCTACTTGATGCATTGGTGAACTGAAATCTGACTAATGTAGCAAGTGTTACCAGTGATGCCTTAAAAAGATCTTGTGCAAAACATTAATGCTGTGGTGATTTTCACAGCAATGAGCAGGCCTGTCCTGTGTTGGCAATGTCTGCAACTCAGGCACCAGTAGGTGGCATCATCAACATCATAGGCGGTCCCTCGAATGAGGATGGCTTGCTTCCACACCAAAAGGAATGAGTTTACAGATGTTTCAATGGAGGACCCGATATTCCAGTCCTGAACTCCAGGGGTGGAAGATGCCTGTGCGTGAATATGACCGTTGCACATCAGCCACCACATGAGCTTGCCAGAGCTAGGCCTTTATCCAGTGGCAAGGGTAAACCAGGACGACTGGAGACCTGCTCTGATGCACGGACCTAGTGCGCACACATATCGCAGTGTGGGCTGGCCTGTGCTGCCCCTGGGCCCTCAGCTCTTCAGGGTCCCAGCACCCTTATTTGCCACACCTCCGTCACGATCTTTAGCCGCTCCTCCGCCACAAACATTCGCCGCACTTCTGCCACGATCTCTCACAGCTCTTCCGCACCAAACATTTGCTGCACTTCCGCCATGATCTCTTGCTACTCATCTCTTGTCACATCTCAGCCACAATCTTTCACCGCTCCTCCGCCTCAATCAATCGCCGTGCCTCCACCACGATCTCTTGCCGCTTATCCGCCTGGACCTTCCCGCTCCTCCGCTGTGCCTGGGCCCCGCCAATGTTCCTGCCCTCGCTCTAACCGGAGACCTGGGCCTCAATGACGTAACCTAGTCGCCCACCTCGAAGTCGTCGCAGACTTGGGACGACTCGCGCTGGAAGTTGTATTGGTATGTGTTATGTATGTGGACTTGTATTTACACTGCACAGCCACCAGAGAGCTCATCCTGGGAGTCTCAAGGGATCCCATAATCCCTTGGATGCACAGGTATTTAAGGAGGCTTCATAGGTTGGAGAGGCACTCTGGAGACCTGCAATAAAAGACTACGGTCACACTTTACTTTGAGCTCACAGTGTTCAGTCTGACTCTTTCTCCATACACAACAGTATGTCCACAATGTTTCAGCATAACTCACTTATAGCCTTCCTTGTGAAGCAGAAATGGTGAAGGCAGGTGTAATATATGCCTGTGAGTATACTCACAGGTTTATAGAGCTATTGAAACCAGCTGGTGATCGCTATGCTGTGGTACCGGTTGGTCAGTTTGACCCCTCTCCCTGCGTTTGTCGCCAAGATACAGAAGAAGCTGGTGGACTTCTTCTGGAACAACAGAAAAGACTGGGTCTCTGCTGCGGTTCTGAGTCTCCCGCTTTGGGAAGGCCGTCAGGCACTGGTGTGCGTTAGCACCCAGAATGCCACTTTCCGTCTTCAGACCCTGCAGAGATACCTCAACGTCGAGTCCCCTCCTAGGTGGCGTGCGCTGGTGACGTATTTCTTCCGCCAGCAGTACAGCCTCAATTATGCCACGCAGCTCCTGTTTGTGAGCCTGGGGGATGTCAGGACCGCCATGTCTTTTACCAGGAACTCATCAGGGTCTGGAACAGAGTCACCACCAAGCGCAGCTCTCCCCCGTCTGGAGTGGCGGCTGTCCTGCAGGAGCCGCTGCTCAGGAATCCGTACCTCCACGACTGCGGTTTTAGGTGGCAGGCAGACGAGAGGGCTGTGGCTGGCGAGGTGACCAGGGTCAGGGACCTGCTCAATGGCGGAGGAGTGGGCTGGATGGCGCCAGACATGCTGGCACGACACCTAAACTGGGCCCACGTCCGGCGCACGGCCAATGTCATCGAGTCACTAAAAATAGCGCTGGGCCCTGAATCCGTTAGGTGTGTTGAGGAGGCTCAAGCACGTGGGGAGATCCCGTCCAAACTGACCCCCGTCTGGACCGAAATCCTCATCGGCGCCAAGCCCTGAAACTTCCCTCGAGAGCCGGCGTCTCACAACTTGAGCCTCCTCAGGGAAATCCCCTCCGTGCCTTTCAGTTCTGCGTGGAGGTGTTTCCTGTACGGGCTGCTCCTGCACACTCTCCAGTCTGCCATCCGGACATGCCATGGTGCACCAGCTTGCCATCCGGAGGAGGCGGGGGTCCCCAATAGAAACATAGAAAATAGGTGCAGGAGTAGGCCATTCAGCCCTTCGTGCCTGCACCACCATTCAATAAGATCATGGCTGATCATTCCCTCAGTACCCCTTTCCTGCTTTCTCTCCATACCCCTTGATCCCCTTAGCCGTAAGGGCCATATCTAACTCCTTCTTAAATATATCCAATGAACTGGCATCAACAGCTCTCTGCGGCAGGGAATTCCACAGGTTAACAACTCTCTGAGTGAAGACGTTTCTCCTCATCTCAGTCCTAAATGGCCTACCCCTTATCCTAAGACTGTGTCCCCTGGTTCTGGACTTCTGCAACATCGGGAACATTCTACCCGCACCTAACCTGCCCTGTCCCGTCAGAATCTTATATGTTTCTATGAGATCCTGTCTCATCCTTCTAAATGCCAATGTATAGAGGCCCAGTTGATCCAGTCTCTCCTCCTATGTCAGTCCTGCCATCCCGGGAATCAGTCTGGTGAACCTTCGCTGCATTCCCTCAATAGCAAGAACGTCCTTCCTCAGATTAGGAGAACAAAATGAACACAATATTTCAGGTGAGGCCTCACTAAGGCCCTGTACAACTGCAGTAAGACCTCCCTGCTCCTATACTCAAATCCCCTAGCTATGAATGCCAACATACCATTTGTCTTCACTACCTGCTGTACCTGTATGCCAACTTTCAATGACTGATGAACCATGACACCCAAGTCTCGTTGCACCTCCCCTTTTCCTAATCTGCCGCCATTCAGATAATATTCTGTCTTCACGTTTTTGCCCCCAAGGTGGATAACCTCACATTTATCCACATTATACTGCATCTGCTATGCATTTGCCCACTTACCTAACCTGTCCAAGTCACCCTGCAGCCTCCTCGCGTCCCCTCACAGCTCACACTGCCACCCAGTTTAGTGTCATCTGAAAACTTGGAGATATTACACTCAATTCCTTCATGCAAATCATTGATGTATATTGTAAAGAGCTGGGGTCCCAGCACTGAGCCCTGCGGCACTCCACTAGTCACTGCCTGCTATTCTGCCTGCTACCCGTTTATCCCGACTCTCTGCTTCCTGTCTGCCAACTAGTTCTCTATCCACGTCAGTATATTATACCCAATACCATGTGCTTTGATTTTGCACACCAATCTCTTGTGTGGGACCTTGTCAAAAGACTTTTGAAAATCCAAATACACCACATCCACTGGTTCTCCCTTGTCCATTCTACTAGTTACATCCTCAAAAAATTCCAGAAGATTTGTAAAGCATGATTTCCCCTTCATAAATCCATGCTGACTTGGACCGATCCTGTCACTGCTTTCCAAATGCGCTGCTATTTCATCCTTAATAAGTGCACTCTACGCGGGAGTCCTCCCCCTATTTATTGGGGACTTGGCCTGGAGGGTGGTGCGCGGAGCAGTCCCGTGCAATAAATGTTTAAGTCGGTTCATGGGCTCCCAGGCCACCTGCAATTTCTGCGGTCTGGAGGAGTCCATGTTGCATGTTTTTATGGAATGTGTGAGGTTGCAGCCCCTATTCCATTAATTAAAGGGGTTGCTCCTCAAATTCTAGTTGCAGTTCAGTCCCACACTCCTGATCTTTGGGCACCCTGTGCAGAGGGGAGCAGGCAGGTCGGAAGGCCTACTCGTAGGACTACTCCTGGGCACGGCCAAGGGGGCCATCAGCAGGTCCAGGCACGGGCGGTCGAGGGGATCGTTGAGCCCCACTGCCTGCCTCTCTTCCGCGGTTGCATCCGAGCCATGGTGTCCCTGGAGATGGAGCATGCGGTGTCCACCGGTATGCTCGCGGCATTCCGTGAGAGGTGGGCGCCGGAGGGACTAGAGTGCATCATCACCCCCGGCAACCAAATTTTAATTTGATTATCATCGTTTAAAGTTTAATTTGTTTAATTGCCGGTTTTTAGTGCTTCACTCCCTTTTAGCCAGGGTGCATTTGTATAATTTGTGTTTTAGTGCCCTCAAAACGACCCCCCCCCAAAAAAAATGGGGGCACTTGTTTGAAAATGTTTGGTGTGTCCCCTCCCTTTAATCAGGGGGCACTTGATTTATTGTTTTACAACAAAAATAGTTGTAGAGCTGTTGAAACCAGCTGGTGGCCGCTATGCTGTGGTACCAGTTGGTCAGTTTGACACCTCCCCCTGCGTTTGTCACCAAGATACAGAAGAAGCTGGTGGACTTCTTCTGGGACAACAGGAAGCACTCGGTCTCTGCTGCAGTTTTGAGTCTCCCGCTTAGGGAGGGCGGTCAGGCATTGGTGTGCATCAACACCCAACATGCGACTTTCCGTCTTCAGACCCTGCAGAGATACCTCTATGTCGAGCCCCTCCTAGGTGGCGTGTGCTGGCGACGTATTTCTTCCGCCAGCAGTACAGCCTCAATTATGACACGCAGCTCCTGTTTGTGAGCCTGGTGGCCGTCAGGACCGCCATGGGGGGGCTGCCTGTGTTTTACCAGGAACTCATCAGGGTCTGGAACTGAGTCACCACCAAGCGCAGCTCTCCCCCGTCTGGAATGGCGGCGGTCCTTTAGGACCGCTGCTCAGGAATCCGTACCTCCACGACCGCGGTTTTAGGTGGCAGGCGGACGAGAGGGCTGTGGCTGGCGAGGTGACCAGGGTCAGGGACCTGCTTGATGGCAGAGGAGCGGGCTGGATGACGCCACACATGCTGGCACGGCAGCTAAACTGGGCCAACGTCCGGCACGCGGCCAATGCCACTGAGTCGCTAAAAACAGTGCTGGGCCCTGACTCCGTTAAGTGTATCGAGGAGGGTCAAGCACGTGGGGAGATCCCGTCCGAACTGACCCCGTTACGGACGGAATTCCTCATCGGCGCCAAGCCCCGAAACCTCCCTTGGGAGCCGGCGCCTCACAACTTGAGCCTCCTCGGGGAAATCCCCTCCGTGTCTTTCAGTTCTGCGCAGAGGGATTTCCTGTATGGGCT
Organism: Pristiophorus japonicus; assembly: GCF_044704955.1. Taxonomy (NCBI): domain Eukaryota; kingdom Metazoa; phylum Chordata; class Chondrichthyes; family Pristiophoridae; genus Pristiophorus; species Pristiophorus japonicus. The sequence goes on from NC_091983.1 coordinate 28,339,761, forward strand.
GCTCTTGCACACTCCCCACCTTGCCATTCTCGTCTGCCATCCGGACACGCCATGGCGCATCATCCTGCCGTCCGGAGGAGGTGGGGGTCCCCAATGGAGTGCACTCTACTCAGGAGTCCTCCCCCTATTTATTGGGGACTTGGCCTGGAGGGTGGTGGACGGAGCAGTCCCATGCAATAAGTTTTTAAGTGGGTTCACGGGCTCCCAGGCCGTCTGCAATTTCTGCGTTCTGCAAGAGTCCATGTTTTTATGGAATGTGGGAGGTTGCAACCCCTATTCCATTATTTGAAGGGGCTGCTCCTCAAATTCTGGTTGCATTTCAGTCCCACACTCCTGATCTTTGGGCACCCTGTGCGGAGGGGAGCGGGCAGGTTGGACGGCCTCCTCGTAGGACTGCTCTTGGGGTTGGCCAAGTGGGCCATCAGCCAGTACAGGCAGCGGGCGGTTGAGAGGGTCGTTCAGCCCAACTGCCTGCCTCTCTTCCGTGGTTACATCCGAGCCAGTGTGTCTCGGGAGATAGAGCAAGCGGTATGCTCGCATCCTTCCGCGAGAGGTGGGCGCCGGAGGGACTGGAGTGCATCATCACCCCCGGCAACGAAATTTTAATTTGATGTTTTTTGTCTAAAGTTTAATTTGTTTATTGTGCTGGATTTAGTGCCCTCCCCCTTTTAACCAGGGGCACTTGTATAATTTGTGTGTTGGTGCCCTCAAAAAAACTCGCAAAAATACAAAAAAAACAAGGGGCACCTGAAAAGTTTTTGGAGTGTGCTCCCCCTTTAATCAGGGGGAACTTTGTTTATTGTTCACAACAAAATAGTTGTCGAGCTGCTGAAACCAGCTTGTGGCCGCAATGCTGTGGTACCAGTTGGCCACAAAACAAAAAAGAAACAAAGGGGCATTTGAAAAGTTTTTGGGGTGTGCCCCACCCCTTTAAATCAGGGGGCACTTGATTATTAGTTTTACAACAAAATAATTGTAGAGCCGTTGTATTGTGAATGGCTTAGCCAGTCACGTGATGTTCACAAGACTGAACAAAATCCCAGTCCGTGGGTCTAGGTCATCCACGATGAGGTACGCAGTTGTGAGCCTAGTGGATGAATTGGTAATGTATAGTGTGATTGTTAAATCTTTGTTAATAAACCAACTAGTTCTTAATAGCAATGTGTTGCTATGAATTCTTAAGCAATACATTACAGCAGGTTTCCTCAGAAATGGCCAAGTACATGTGCCTGGATCTGAATTACTTAGTTCCTGGGCCAATTCTGAGTGTGTGCCAGATGCCTGAAACACAAATGCGCCTGCCTTTCTTTCCTCTGCTTGAGCTTTTCTGCTTTCTCCAAATTAATTACGGTCATTAGGAGGCTCAGTAGAATGCCCATACAGAAAAAAGTGGTTTGATCTCTTGTTTGTAGCTGCTGCCATACCAGTGTTAGGGCTACAGGTCTGTACAAGATGAGTCCTATGCTGCAAAAATTCAGCAGGAAACAGTAAAAACGAATGTCAAACCAATAATGCCGAAAAAGCAGCTCAAATAGTCAAATGAACAATGAGCCAATTTACAAATTGCTTGCAATCTGTCAGGATCGATGTTAACAAGCTAAATTCTGATATGTACAGTATGGAAGCCCCTCAGCACCTATTTTAGATTGGGACAGAGTGTTACAATAGGAAAAAGGGCAGAGAATGAATGGAATTCCTCATGGGACCAATTTCATTTCATTAGCATAAAATTTGGAGCTGTAATCAGATCTGCACAGCTTCAAAGTATAGTCTCTAAATAACCTTAATATTTTAATACTGGGGAATTTAGAGCATTTAGGCCCACCTGCACATACATGGATGTACTCCCTGGGTGCACTATCAATCAGCTCTATTGTTTATTACAATTTTCCATTTAAAAATTTAATATTTTTCAAAACCATCTGCTTTCATGACATTCTTGAGAAATTTAAACTTCTCAGAGGGATTGAACACACAATAAGTATTACAGACATATGGCTTCATGTCAAACCTTTCCAGAAACATATGGACTGTAAGAGTTATTCCTAAGACTTACTGTTACAGATGGACCAATGCGGGTATAGTGAAATCTTTACAAAAATTAGCCAACCCAGCAAATATTGTGAAGAAGTCATCAGTGTAAGGATTAAAACGTGAATAATTTAGCAAACTCCTTTAATAGTGATCTAGGGGCCAATTTTAACTTGCGTTAACAAGCCTCAAAATGGAGTTGGTAACCTTTACCACCCAGTTAACAATGGTGATGTGGCTGGTGCCCTTTTGAAAGTAGCTTACTGCTGGGCATCCAAAGTGCCTCCCTGTTTCAGGCGGTAAGCCCATTTCATATGCAAATCAGGGTCCTAGGATCCCCCCTCGACAGTCACTTTTGGTTCGAAATTGACGGAACGTGCTAATTCTAATCATTTTATGGGGTACTAGAGCTGAAGAGGCCCGGCCATTATATTTTTATGGGGCTCTGAACAATGCTCCAAATGTTCCCCACAAAAATAATCTGAGCTACTGTTGCCCTGGGGAACCCCTTCCATAATTGTGACCCTCCGCGCAGCAACCACGCCCCCCCCGCCCCACTCCCCCACACTTCACTTGATGATATTGGCTAGCCTTAATCCAGTACACTGTATCGATCATTCACATCAGCTTCTTTGGCAACCCGCAGCTCTCTGGCCTGTAAATGAAGGCTTGTACCTCAAAATCGCAGCTGCATGTTCGCCGATGCATGCCACTGATTAGTTGCCCTAAAGTGAAATCGACCACCTCGTCTGTATCTGTTACTCATTCACACAGCCATGGTCCTTTTGGCAGTAGGGTGAACAAAGAGGAAAACTAAATACAATATTCTACGAATGGTCTCAATATCATATTTTATAATTAATGTTATGGGATGGAAAGCATGTTCTATACTCTGACAATGCACTTTTGTTTGAAGGAATTAACATTTGGTTCTATCCAGATTTTCAATGTGGGCTCTGTCAAAATTCAAATGGTTTGAATTTGAATTTGAAACAAAACTCCACTAAACATTTCAATGAATGAATGAGAGAACACCTTTTGCTCTACCAGTGAGTTGAAAATGGATACACAGTAATTCAATCACCATAGTAAATGGAGGCTGTGGTTGGGAAAAAACAAAATACACAAAAATGACCACCTGTAGAGCTGGCTCCTTCAAGTCCCCAAAATGGTATTGTGTGTCTGAGAGAATGGATAATGGGGGGGAAAATTGCGGTCGGATGCTTCCTTCAGATGATACCTGGTGGTCACAGAGGCACCTTCGATTCCGGTCGGAGGCCTTAATTTGATATGCAGCGTACGGGGAGATGATTTCCTTGTACGTACGGAAATGCTGGAGTCATATGGGCCTGGACCACCAATCACTAGGTAGTATTCTCATTGATAAAAATGGAATCTCCGTCTGTACGTGATCTCATTGCTATCAATGAGAAAACCCTTCTAAAACAAGGAACACAGCATAATAAATTTAAAAAACACTTCACACATTTAAAAATAATTGAAATTAAATGTAATTAAATGTTTTAGAATAAAAAATATTTTGGGGAATTTTTTTTAATGTGCTTTAATAGGGTGAAAAATAAACTTACCTTAATGGACAGGGTTTTTAACATAAAAATAAATGATTAAATTACATTTTTATAGGTTTTAAAACTCTTATGCTGGGAAAAGTAAGCTATGCACCTGCTTTTACCAGGCATAAAAGTTTGAAGGGCAAATAGCCCAATTTCTCCTGCGCGGATGGCCTTCTCCTGGCCTTGACAGATTGGAAAAGCTGGTTTTCGGCGCATGCGCATCTCATCCCGAAAACTGGCTTTTGCGAAGCCGTGCCGGGTCCGTGCGCACTTCATACGGACCTGGCGATTCAAAATTTTCGGCTAAATAACTAATAAATGATCCTACTGTCCATGTGGTCTGCTCATTTTAATGTGACTTTTAAAAAATTAATTCATCAATGAGGGAGGGAAGTGTTTAGAGATTGAAACACGTTACAATTTAAGCAACGGTTCAGTGGTGACATTCACTCGATTCTCTTTCAGTAATGTGTCTTAACTCCAACCTCTTTTGCATTAATGAGATTTTGTTTTGCTATTTCCTATGATCTGTAAGACTAGTAAATTGCTTTCAATTTGTGCCACATTACATAGAATATACAACATAGAAACAGGCTATTCAGCCCAAGAAATCTGTGTTGGTGTTTACACTCCACACGATCTCCTCCCATTCCATCTACCTCATCTCAGCCTTTCAGTATATCTTTTTATTCCCTTTTCTCTCATGTACCTGTCTATTTTCCTCTTGACAGCATCTAAGCTATTTGCCTCAACCACTTCCTGTGGTTGCGAGTTCTAGTCTAAACACATAAGAACCTAAGAACATAAGAATAAGGAACAGGAGTAGGCCTACAGCCCCTCGAGCCTGCTCCGCCATTCAATAATCTGATCATGGACTCAGCTCCACTTCCCTGCCCGCTCCCCATAACCCCTTATCGATTAAGAAACTGTCTATTTCTGTCTTAAATTTATTTAATGTCCCAGCTTCCACAGCTCTCTGAGGCAGCGAATTCCACAGATACACAACCCTCTGAGAGAAGAAATTTCTCCTTATCTCAGTTTTAAATGGGCGGCCCCTTATTCTAAGATCGTGCTCTCTAGTTCTAGTCTCCCCCGACAATTGAAACATCCTCTCTGCATCCACCCTGTCAAGCCCCCTCATAATCTTATACATTTCGATAAGATCACCTCTCATTCTTCTGAATTCCAATGAGTAGAGGCACAACCTACTCAACCTTTCCTCTTAAGACAGCCCCCTCATCCCCGGAATCAACCTAGTGAACCTTCTCTGAACTGCCTCCAAAGCAAGTATATCCTTTCGTAAACATGGAAACCAAAACTGCACGCAGTATTCCAGGTGTGGCCTCACCAATACCTTATATAGCTGTAGTAACACTTCCCTGGTTTTATACTCCATCCCCTTTGCAATAAAGGTCAAGATACCATTGACCTTCCTGATCACTTGCTGTACCTGCATACTATCCTTTTGTGTTTCATGCACAAGTAACCTCAGGTCCCACTGTACTGCAGCACTTTGCAATCTTTTTCCATTTAAATAATAACTTGCTCTTGATTTTGTTCTGCCAAAGTGCATGACCTCACACTTTCCAACATTATACTCCATCTGTCAAAATTTTTGCCCACATACTTAGCCTGTTTATGTCCTTTTGCAGATTTTTTGTGTTCACCTCACACACTGCTTTTCCTCCCATCTTTGTATCATCAGCAAACTTGGCTACATTACACTCAGTCAATTCTTCCAAGTCGTTAATATATATTGTAACTAGTTGGAGTCCCAGCACTGATCCCTGCGGCACCCCACTAGTTACTGGTTGCCAACCAGAGAATGAACCATTTATCCCAATTTTCTGTTCTCTGTTAGTTAGCCAATCCTCTATCCATGCTAATATATTATCCCCAACCCCGTGAACTTTTATCTTGTGCAGTAACTTTTATGTGGCACCTTGCCAAATGCCTTCTGGAAGTCCAAATACACCACATCCACTGGTTCCCCTTTATCCACCCTGTTCGTTACATCCTCAAAGAACTCCAGCAAATTTGTCAAACATGACTTCCCCTTCATAAATCCATGCTGACTCTGCCTGACCGAATTTTGCTTTTCCAAATGTCCTGCTACTGCTTCTTTAATAATGGACTCCAACATTTTCCCAACCACAGATGTTAGGCTAACTGGTCTATAGTTTCCTGCTTTTTGCCTCCTTCCTTTTTTAAATAGGGGTGTTACATTTGCAGTTTTCCAATCTGCTGGGACCTTCCCAGAATCCAGGGAATTTTGGTAAATTACAACCAATGCATCCACAATCCCTGCCGCTATTTCTCTTAAGACCCTAGGATGCAAGCCATCAGGTCCAGGGAATTTATCTGCCTTTAGTCCCATTATCTTACTGAGCACCACCTTCTTTGTGATTGTGATCGCCCCCCTATAGCTCCTTGACGATCCGCTGTCGGAATATTGTTAGTGTCCTCTACCGTAAAGACTGATACAAAATATTTGTTCAGAGTTTCTGCCATCTCTATGTTCCCCATTACTAATTCGACAGTCTTGTCCTCTAAGGGACCAACATTTACTTTAGCCAATCGGAGTTAAGAAATTTCTATTTATTCCCCTATTGGATTTATTAGTAACTAACATGTATTTATGGTCCCTAGTTTTGAATTCTCCCACGTGGAAGCATTTTCTCCACATTTATCCTGCCAACCCACTCATCATTTTAAAGAACTCTATCAGATCTCCTTTAAGTCTTCTCTTTACTAAAGAAAAAAGCTCCAATTTGTTCAATCTTTCCTGATAGCTGTAATCTCTCAGTTCTGGTAACATCCTTGTAAATCTTTTTTGCAGGTATTAGAATTGTGGTTGACTCTGTCCATAATAATATTAGTTGCAGAGAGGTGATAATTTCATCTAATTATTCTGAGCTTACTCAAACCCATTAATGAATGGATTGTGTGCTTACCTACTGTTCTACATTTGGGTGACTATTTAAAAAGCTCTTACTTTTGTCCCAGTAATAGTGTGATTCATATTCAGAAAATGTGTTTCTATAATCATTAATCTTTGGCCATTAATCATCATCTAATATTGCAGAGATATTTCTAAATATGACTTATTACCATTCTAAATTCATTTTCCTGACAGAATTTTAAACTGCAACTACTCAGGTTGTAAATAAAATTAATGGCATTCATGAAATAGGCATTAATTAGCATTTATCCATGTTACAATATACTGTTTGCCAGTTATTCGTCCAACCAGTGACCTTTTCCAGATATTTGAATATTAACCATCGCTCTGCATTTTGCCAATTTTAAAATTTTGTATCAAGGATCTGATCCCTGAAGAACCATTAATCACTTCTAAATTTCACACAATACACAATTTAGTCATCTTTTCTTTCCTATTATGGACCCTATTTTTGTAAACTTTTTGCATGGTTTTTCATAATTTGATGAATGCCTTCCTTTTCTACCAGTTTGAGATGAATTTTATCAAATGTCTTTTGAATATAATATATATTCAATTGCCCCCATTCAACTACATCTTCCAAAAGGTCCAGTATGCAATTAAACCATGATCTTCCATAATTACATTCTGCTATTTAATCGAGTTTGTTTTTGACAGCAGAGTGGACAAAAGAGAACCAGCGGATGTGGTGTATTTGGACTTTCAAAAGGCTTTTGACAAGGTCCCGCACAAGAGATTGGTGTGCAAAATCAAAGCGCATGGTATTGGGGGTAATGTACTGACATGGATAGAGAACTGGTTGGCAGGCAGGAAGCAGAGAGTCGGGATAAATGGGTCCTTTTCAGAATGGCAGGCAGTGACTAGTGGAGAGCCGCAGGGCTCAGTGCTGGGACCCCAGCTCTTTACAATATACATTAACGATTTGAATGAAGGAATTGAGTGTAATATCTCCAAGTTTGCAGATGACACTAAACTGGGTGGTGGTGTTAGCTGTGAGGGGGATGCTAAGAGGCTGCAGGGTGACTTGGATAGGTTAGGTGAGTGGGCAAATGCATGGCAGATGCAGTATAATGTGGATAAATATGAGGTTATCCATTTTGGGGGCAAAAACATGAAGGCAGAATATTATCTGAATGGCGGCAGATTAGGAAAAGGGGAGGTGCAACGAGACCTGGATGTCATGGTTCATCAGTCATTGAAGATTGGCATGCAGGTACAGCAGGCGGTGAAGAAGGCAAATGGTATGTTGGCCTTCATAGCTAGGGGGTTTGAGTATAGGAGCCGGGAGGTCTTACTGCAGTTGTACAGGGCCTTAGTGAGGCCTCACCTGAAATATTGTGTTCAGTTTTGGTCTCCTAATCTGAGGAAGGACGTTCTTGCTATTGAGGGAGTGCAGCGAAGGTTCACCAGACTAGTTCCAGGGATGGCTGGACTGTCATATGAGGAGAGACTGGATCAACTGGGCCTTTATTCACTGGAGTTTAGAAGGATGAGGGGGGATCTCATAGAAACGTATAAGATTCTGACGGGACTGGACAGGTTAGATGCGGGAAGAATGTTCCCGATGTTGGGGATGTCCAAAACCAGGGAACATAGTCTTAGGATAGGGGGTAGGCCATTTAGGACTGAGATGAGGAGAAACTTCTTCACTGAGAATTGTGAACCTGTGGAATTCTCTAGCGCAGAGAGTTGTTGATGCCAGTTCATTGAATATATTCAAGAGGGAGTTAGATATAGCCCTTATGGCTAAGGGGGTCAAGGGGTATGGAAAGAAAGCAGGAAAGGGGTACTGAGGGAATGATCATCCATGATCTTATTGAATGGTGGTGCAGGCTCAAAGGGCCGAATGGCCTACTCCTGCACCTATTTTCTATGTTTCTATGTTTCTTTGACAGGCGATTTCAAATTGTGTTCTAGCTAAGTATTTTCAATTGGCAGAATATATGGATAAAGGACTGTCCCTCATAATGAAAAAACTGTATTTTATTAACACCAGATAAAGGTAGAGAAAGACTGGTTTCTCCCCAGTGGAACAAATGAGGTTAGAAGCAAATAAAAGAATTATGACCTAAGCAGACAGCACAACATTACAAAATAGTTAATAGATTCCTAGAATTGAGGAAACTGAGAAACTAGAGTTGGACAAAAGCCCCGGAGGCTTTGATTAGAAACAGAGTCACCCTTTTGAATCAATCTAACTTTCAAAAACATGGAAATGTAAAATTGGCTGGAAAAATAGGCAACTTTTGAGTGAGGAGATAAAGAGGAATTTGTGAGGTGTTGTGTTGTGTGCGTTATTACAATTTAGGTTGTGCATTAGATCTTTCCCAGACATCAGGGTTCTATGATACAATTAGGATTCCAATGCTGTATTAACCAAAAAAATTTGAATTCCTTCCCATTGCCGAACCCGTAGGTAAAACCAGTTATGGTTCCAGAGTCAACAGGATTTAAAGAGGTCTGAGTTCCAAGCAGTTGGATCATTGGCATTTGTGTGCTACTGAGCTTGTGAGAGTCAGACTGATCTGACACTTTTCATATTGCTTATTTGTGATACTTTCTCTTGCTTCCTCACCCTCAATAAGCAGAGGCAGCTTATGATGGGAGGCGCTTTTGCTGAGCAGGGAGCAGATGAGAGGGCCTGCTCGCAGAAGGCATTATCCAACCAACAGGGTCTTTAGGCCAAGGGTTACTATATGTCCTTACTGTACAGTACAAATACGCATGAGGCCCATACTATAGAGAAGGTCACTCTGTGACCAGTCCTTTATTAGCCAGCACTGAAGTGGAGAAAATGGGTGGAGCTTCCCTTTTTATACCTGAAAGTCCAGGTTAGGAGTGTCTCCCACAAGTTCAGCAATTAGTGGTCAGTGTTCTCACGGTGTACAACTTAGGTCAGTTTATACATGGATTACAATGATAGTAGAATACATGACATCACCTCCCCCCCCAAAGTCTTATTTGGATCAAAGGTTAAGTCTCTCTGGTGGTTTATGCTCCCTTGTAGAGCGCCTGAGTTGGGGTTCCATTTGTTGGGCGCTGGCCTGAGTGTCTGCTGTTTGTGGTGCCTCAGGCCTGTCCGGACTACCCATGGTGACTGGGCTCTCCTCCACTTGGTTCCGGTGTTCGGTCACCTGTGATGGAGTGAACTTTACATCGTGTTCTTCCTCTGCTTCTTCTATGGGGTTGCCGAACCTCCTTTTTAATGATCCACGTGTTTGCGGCAGATTTGTCCATTGGTAAGTTTAACTACCAGAATCCTATTCCCCTCTTTGGCAATCACAGTGCCTGCGATTTGGGCCCTGCAGCGTAGTTGAGGACAAAGCCAGGGTCATTGACATCAATACATCGCGCCCTCGCATTCCCGTCATGGTAGTCACATTGTGACCGGCGCCTGCTCTCAACAATTTCTTTCATGGTGGGGTGTATAAGGGATAACCTGGTTTTGAGCATCCTTTTCATTAGCAACTCTGCGGGTGGAACCCTTGTGAGCGAGTGTGGTCGGGATCTATTGGCCAACAGGAGGCGTGATAAGCGGCTTTGTAGGGAACCCCCTTGGATTCTGAGCATCCCCTGTTTGATTATCTGCACTGCGCCTGGCCGTTTGAGGCCGGCTTGAACGGTGCCGTTCTGACATGGTTGATACCATTTCCTGCCATGAAGCCCTGGAATTCAATGCTTGTAAAGCCCGGGCCATTGTCGCTGACCAAGATGTCCGGTAGACCATGGGCGGCGAACGTTGCCTGTAGACTTTCTACTGTGGCAGAGGATATGCTTGAATTAAGAATGTCACACTTGATCCATTTGGAGTAGGCATCTACTGCAACCAAAAACATTTTTCCCATGAAAGGACCTGCATGGTCCAAATGGATGCGTGACCATGGCTTGGCGAACCAGGACCAGGGGCTAAGGGGAGCTTCCATGGGCGCATTGACCAGCTGGGCACACATGTTGCACCTGCGAACACAAAGCTCCAGGTCTGCATCTATCCCTGGCCACCAAAGGTGTGACCTGGCAATTGCCTTCATCATGACAATGCCCAGGTGCTCATTGAGGAGTTCTCGGATGAACGCCTCTCTGCCCATCTGGGGCATGACTACTCGGTTTCCCCATAGTAGGCAATCGGCCTGAATTGAGAGTTCATCCTTGCGCCTGTGAAATGGTTTAAATTCCTCAGGTACGTGGCTGCCCAGTCCCCATTTAAGACATATTTCTTGACTAAAGACAGTAGTGGGTCTCTAGTTGTCCAGACTTTGATCTGATGGGCTGTCACGGGTGAGCCTTCGCTTTCGAAAGCTTCAACAGCCATGACCATCTCAGCAGCATGCTTGGTTGCCCCCTCGGTGGTGGCTAGTGGGAGCCTACTGAATGTATCGGCGCAGTTTTCAGTGCCCGGTCTGTGCCGAATTGTTTAGTCATAGGCGGCTAACGTGAGTGCCCACCTCTGTATGCGGGCCAAAGCATTTGCATTTATGGCCTTGTTGTCGGCCAAACTGGACGTTAGGGGTTTGTGATCTGTCTCCAGCTCAAATTTCCTGCCAAACAGGTACTGGTGCATTTCTTTTACTGCATAAACACATGCAAGCGCTTCCTTTTCTGCCATCCCGTAGCTCCTTTCTGCCTGGGACAGACTTCTGGAGGCATAAGCTACTGGCTGCAACTGACCCTTGGCATTAACATGCTGCAACACACACCCGGCCCCATAGGACGACGCATCGCACGTTAAACAAGTTTCTTACATGGATCATATAGCGTTAACAGATTGTTGGAGCATAACAAATTGCGTGCTCTGTCAAAAGCCCTTTCCTGCCTGCCCCCCAGACCCAATCGCGACCTTTGCGTAGGAGCACGTGTAGCGGCTCTAACAGCGTGCTCAATTTGGGAAGAAAGTTACCAAAATAGTTCAGGAGCCCCAGGAACAAACGCAGCTCCGTCGTGTTACGGGGTCTGGGTGCTCTCTGGATCGCTTCCGTTTTGGAAGCAGTAGTTCTGATCCCGTCTGCTGCTACCCTCATCCCCAGGAATTCTACCTCTGGAGCTAGGAAGACGCACTTCACCTTTTTCAGTCGCAGACCTACCCAGTCCAGTCTGTGTAGCTCCTCCTTCAGGTTGTCTTGAAAAACCACCGTCCTTGGAATCGACTTGAGGAGACTTTCCATGTTTCATTGAAAGATCGCGGCGGCCAAGCGAATCCAGAACTGACATCTGTTGTACTCAAATAACCCCTTGTGTGTCATGATGGTGGTTAGCTTCTTCGACTCACTCGCCAGCTCATGGGTCATGTAAGCTGAGGTCAGGTCCAATTTTGAAAAAAGTTTGCCACCGGATAACGCCGCTCTCGGTAGCGGGTACTGGTCTTGGAGTGACACCCGATTGATGGTGGCCTTGTAATCACCACATATCCTGACCGACCCATCCGCCTTGAGCACCGGCACAATCGGGCTCGCCCAGTCACTGAATTCGACTGGAGAGATGATGCCTTCCCTCAGCAGGCGGTCCAATTCGCCTTCTATCTTTTCCCACATCACGTGCGGCACCGCTCTGACCTTGCGGTGTACTGGCCTGGTGTTCGGGTTTATGTGAATCACTACCTTGGTCCCCATGAAAGTGCCAATGCCGAGTTGAAATAGTGAGTCAAATTTGTCCAGGACCTGTGAGCATTTCTCCACAGAAGAAATTGCAGTGACATCGCCCATTTCCAGTTCATGACAGCAAGCCAACTCCACCCCAGCAGTGCGGGACCGTCCCCCGAGACAATCCAGAGTGGCAATCTGTTCTCCGAATCTTTGTGGGTCACGACTACCGTGGCACTGCCTGGCACCGGAATGATCTTCTTTGTATATGTCCGTAGCTGTGTGTCAATCGGCAATAATTTTGGCCTCCTGGCCTTGGACGCCCACAAATTGTTGAACTGTTTGATGCTCATCAGGGACTGGCTGGCTCCCGTGTCTAGATCCATTGATACTGGGATGCTATTGAGGAGCACTTTCATCACTATCGGTGGCGTCCTGGTGTATGAACTGTATATGTGCTCCACATGAACCCGCTGAACTTCAGCTTCCAGCCATTTCCCCCAGTGTCCATTTGGCCTCGTAGGGCTTACATCGGGCCCGTCCTCCTCGTACATCAACCTGGCTGCAGGCTTCCTGCACATACGCGTCAAGTGACCGCTGATGTTGTAATTTCTGCAGGTGTATTGCTGATACCTGCAAGCTCTGGCTGTGTGTTTGCCTCCACACCTCCAACATGAGCTGTTGTTGGAAACAAAAGGTCCATTACCAGTTGATCGTCTCTGTCTGTCTCTGTAACTGTCCTTAAATGCACCATTGACAGGTGTTGATGGCCCCATTACTGGCCGCATTGTCCCTTGCAATGGCATGAATTGCCATTCAGCTAGCCATTGTCTCTGTCTTTGGGTTCGACTACATGCTCAGGCATGTCCAATTGCCCCTGTCTGCCTGGAGAACTGTGTGCCACGTTAACAATGTTGACTCCCTGTCCATTTGCTGCATTTAAACCAAGATTTTGTCAAACATCATTCTGGTCTCTTCCTCCCCTGAGATAAATGTCTGGGCCATCAAAGCCGCTGTTTCCAGGGTCAAGACTTTGGTCTCAATCAGTTTCCTGAAAACCCCAGCGTGCCCAATGCCCTCAATAAAAAAGGCTCGCAGCATCTCCGCTCTGCATGCATCTGGGAACTTACATAGGCTCGCCAGTCGCCGGAGGTCTGCCACGATGTCTGGAACGCTTTGCCCTTCTCGCCGCCGTGCGTGTAAAACCGGTGTCTCACCATGTGCATGCTGCTCGCTGGTTTAAAGTGTTCCCCGATCAACTTACTGAGCTCTTCAAAAGTCTTGTCCGCTGGCTTCTCCGGTGCTAGAAAGTCCTTCAACAGGGAGTACGTCCTGGATCCACAAACTGTCAGGAGATGAGCCCTGCTTTTGTCAGCTGAATCCTGTCCCAGCCATTCCTTAGCGACGAAACTTTGCTGTAGTCTCTCAATAAAATCGTCCCAATCATCACCAGCACAGTACCTCTCGTCTGTGCTGCTAGTGGCCATGCTCGCATGGTTTAAATCCCAGTTTCTCGTCGCCAATGATATGTCCTTAATATACAGTACAAATGCACAGGAGGCCCATACTAGAGAGAAGGTCACTCTGTGACCAGTCCTTTATTAGCCAGCACTGAAGTGGAGAATATGGGTGGAGCTTCCCTTTTTATACCTGAAAGTCCAGGTTAGGAGTGACTCCCACAAGTTCACCACCTAGTGGTCAGTATTCTCATGGTGTACAACTTAGGTCAGTTTATACATGGATTACAATGACAGTAGAATACATGACATTTACATTTCTAGATATGTCTGACTAGGAAAGCCTGAGGAGGCTGCTATCGAGGCAGGTTTTTTTGACCTCTGCAACCTCCTGCAAGAGGAACTGCTACCTGCTGTGCCAATAGGCTATGCTGTGCCGGTGGCTGTAAAGGGGTTCAATTGCCCTGAACCTCTTTGCCTCAGGATCATTTCATGGTGCTACTGCAGACATAACATGCACCTTGCAGTCGCTAAGACTAAGGTGGTTACAAACAGAACAGGGGGGATATATGCCTCTATTTCTCCCTCAAAGCATGATGAGGAGAACTCTACAACCTATTCAGACAACAGGATTTGAAACAATCTATATGCTCTTCCACATAGCCTGCTTTTAACATGTAAATGTTAAAGCCAGCACATGTGGGAGATTTAAATCATCACCTTTCCCAGTTAAAATGTCATGTGCAAATTGTCTGCTGCATTTCCTATATCATGCCAGCCACCACACAGGCTTGACAGAGCTAGGTCTTGGTCCAGTGGCAAGGGTTATCCAAGATGGCTGGAGACCTGCTCTGCTGCACGGACCTAGTGCGTACACATATCGCAGTGTGGGCTGGCCCGTGCTGCCCCTGGGTCCCCGGCCCCGATCACATCCCTCCACAGTCTCTCGCCGCACCTGCTGTATCTGCCCATACTCCAATCACTGACCTGGACCTTGTTGACGTCACTCTTCGCTGCCGCCGCCCTCCTGCACCAGCTTACGCTGCTCCCTGAAGTGGCCTGCCTCCACACTGTTCCCGGGCTGCCGCACCTCCGCTCCTTTTATGGCCCCGACCTGCCGCTGGTGTGCTCACGCAGGTCGGGGCCTCCACGCATTTCCTACATTAAAACAGTGTCTACACTTCAAAAGTACTTAATTGGCTGTAAAGTTTGCATGTCCTAAGGCCGTGAAAGGCACAATAGTAAACAAAATTTCTTTCCCTTTCAGAGCTGTGGTGTATGTATAAAGAGTCTGACCAGATACTGTGAGCTCAAAGTAAAGTGTGAATTTAGTCTTTATTGCAGGTGTCCAGAGTGCCTCTCCAACCTGTGAGGCCTCCTTAAGTACAGATGCTCCTAAGGGATTGTGGGATCACTTGGGACTCCAGGGGATGAGCCCTCTGGTGGTTAAACAAGGTATTTACAGGTTTACATATATAACACTCGCCCCGCCAGCCCCCCCCCCACAAAGTCAATAGTGTAACTATTTACAAGGTGAGTTGATCTGGGGCCTTTCTTTCCCTGGTTGATCGTCTCGGTGCAAATGCTGGTTTTGGTGAGTCATTTGTTGGACCCTCGCTGGGCTGCTGTGCAGCTGGCCTTGCTGGGCTGCCTGGTGTGGTGAGTCCTGCTGGGCTGTTGCGGGTGATGGGTTCTGCTTCGTGGTCAACCGCTGTGTCGGTTGCCACTGGTGTGTGTGTTGGAGGGTCAAAAAAGTTAGGGTCTGATGTGGGTTGCTCTGGATAGTCTGTGAATCTGAGTTTGGTTTGGTCCAAGTGGTTCCTGTAGATAAGTCCATTTGATATATAACAATAGCATTGAGACAAATTAAGCTTAACAGTTGGTAGCATTCTTATCACTGTTTCAGAAGGTTGTGGATTCAAATCCCATACTAATGGCTTGAGATAATATAATGGTCATTCATCTCGAGTTTGTTTGTGGGTGCTGCTGTGCGCAAAATGGCTGCTATATTTCCCGGCCTAACAACAGACACTTTTGTGTATGGATAAGTCATTTCAAAGTAATTGATTGTGAGAAATACTTTGAGATGGTTCAATATCACAAGATGCTATATAAATGCAACAATTGGGTAATGGAGAACAAAGGGCTTATAGTATATAGATATATGTCATTATAACAATGTCACTGAAGGGCTGCCTGATAGCTACACAAGGCACGTAGCACCTGTTTTTTAGGTGCTAATCGACCTCCTAAAGTTTGAAAATCAGGTCCTAGGTGCGCATGCACATTTCCGATTGGTACTATAGTTTGCACGCGTTCATAATGAGCGCTGGCAGCATGCAGAGCAGGTAGGTTATGACATCAATTAGTGTGCAACGTTGATTTGACACCACGCTGCCATTTTCAAACACCACACTCTAGTCAGTACCCTCTCTTAACCCCCCACAATTGAACACACATACAATGGCATGAAAGACCATCAAACAGTGCTACTCAACTGGATCATGAACTAATTGCAGGTTAATTGCTGGATTATTTCTTTTGGCTGCTGGTGGAATTCTACGCATTTTTGGAGCTTTCCTATACTTGTATAAAGTTTCAATAGTCTACAGGAAGTGGTCTGTCTGATGCTGAAGTACTTTTTTAGTGGTTTGAAGGCTTGTGCTGAAACACGTTGCTTCAAGACATGGGTGGCCTGGTAGGCCTTCTTCTTGGGATTGAGCCTGACTGGGGGAATGAAGAGAAGCCACAGAGAGCAGGACAAACTGCTTGATGAGGGGGAAGGAGGACGGGAAGGAGGAGGGGTAGAAGAGCTCTCAGCAGGGTGCCTTATCCGCCCAGGGTTTTTAGTGAGCAATTCTCTTGTCTGAACTTCAGCGAGGATCAATAGAAACATAGAAAATAGGTGCAGGAGTAGGCCATTCAGCCCTTCGAGCCTGCACCACCATTCAATATGATCATGGCTGATCATGCAACTTCAGTACCCCATTCCTGCTTTCTCTTCATACCCCTTGATCCCTTTAGCCGTAAGGGCCACATCTAACTCCCTTTTGAACAAATCTAATGAACTGGCCTCAACAACTTTCTGTCGTAGAGAATTCCACATACTTACAACTCTCTGAGTGAAGAAGTTTTTCCTCATCTCGGTCCTAACTGGCTTACCCCTCATCCTTAGACTGTGACCCCTGGTTCTGGACTTCCCCAACATCGGGAACTTGCTTCCTGAATCTAACTTGTCCAATCCTGTCAGAATTTTATATGTTTTTATGAGATCCCCTCTCATTCTTCTAAAATTCTTAAGTGAATATAAGCCTAGTCGATCCAGTCTTTCTTCAGATGTCAGTCCTGTCATCCCGGGAATCAGTCTGGAGAACTCCATCAATAGCAAGAATGTCCTTCCTCAGATTAGGAGACCAAAACTGTACACAATATTCAAGGTGTGGCCTCACCAAGGCCCTGTACAACTGTAGCAAGACCTCCCTGCTCCTATACTCAAATCCTCTCGCTATGAAGGTCAACATGCCATTTACCTTCTTCACCGCCTGCTGTACCTGCATGCCAACTTTCAATGACTGATATACCATGACACCCAGGTCTCGTTGCACTTCCCCTTTTCCTAATCTGTCACCATTCAGATAATAATCTGCCTTTCTGTTTTTACCCCCAAAATGGATAACCTCATATTTATCTATATTATACCGCATCTGCCATGTATTTACCCACTCAGCTAACCTGTCCAAGTCACCCTGCAGCCTCTTAGCATCCTCCTCACAGCTCACACTACCACCCAGCTTAGTGTCATCTGCAAACTTGGAGATATTACCTTCAATTCCTTCATCTAAATCATTACTGTATATTGTAAATAGTTGGGGCCCCAGCACTGAACCTTGCGGTACTCCACTAGTCACTGCCTGCCATTCGGAAAAGGGCCCATTTATTCCTACACTTTGCTTCCTGTCTGCCGACCAGTTCTCTATCCACGTCAATACATTACCCAGAATACCATGTGCTTTAATTTTGCACACTAATCTCTTGTGTGGGACCTTGTCAAAAACCTTTTGAAAGTCTAAATACACCACATCCACTGGCTCCCCCTTGTCCACTCTACTAGTTACATCCTCAAAAAATTCTAGAAGATTTGTCAAGCATGATTTCCCTTTCATAAATCCATGCTGACTTGGACCGATCCTGTCACTGCTTTCCAAATGCGCTGCTATTACATTTTTAATAATTGATTCCAACATTTTCCCCAACACCGATGTCAGGCTGACCGGTCTATAATTCCCTGTTTTCTCTCTCCCTCCTTTGTTAAAAACTGGGGTTACATTAGCTACCCTCCAGTCCATAGGAACTGATCCAGAGCCTATAGAATGTTGTAAAATGACCACCAATGCATCCACTATTTCTAGGGCCACTTCCTTAAGTATTCTGGGATGCAGACTATCAGGGCCTGGGGATTTATCAGCCTTCAATCCCATCAATTTTCCAAACACAATTTGCTGACTAATAAGGATTTCCTTTAGTTCCTCCTTCTCCCTAGACCTTCGGACCCCTAGTATTTCCGGAAGGTTATTTGTGTCTTTCTTAGTGAAGACAGAACCAAAGCATTTGTTCAATTGGTCTTCCATTTCTTTGTTCCCCATTATAAATTCCCCTGATTCTGACTGTAAGGGACCCACATTTGTCTTCACTAATCTTTTTCTCTTTAAGCATCTGTAGAAGCTTTTGCAGTCAATTTTTATGTTCCCTGCAAGCTTACTCTCATATTCTATTTTCCCCCTCCTAATTAAATACTTTGTCCTCCTCTGCTGAATTCTAAATTTCTCCCAGTCCTCAGGTTTGCTGCTTTTTTTGGCCACTTTAATAGCCTCTTCCTTGGATTTAACACTATCCCTAATTTCCCTTGTAAGCAACGGTTGAGCCACCTTCCACATTTTATTTTTACGCCAGACAGGGATGTACAATTGTTGAAGTTCATCCATGTAATCTTTAAATGTCTGCCATTTCCTATCCACCATCAACCCTTTAAGTATCATTTGGCAGTCTGTCCTAGCCAATTCACGTCTCATACTGTCGAAGTTACCTTTCTTTAAGTTCAGAGCTCTAGTCTCTGAATTAACTGTGTCACTCTCTATCTTAATGAAGAATTCTATCATATTATGGCCACTCTTCCCCAAGGGGCCTCACACAACAAGATTGCTAATTAATCCTCTCTCATTACATAATACTCAATCTAGGATGACCAGCTCTCTAGTTGGTTCCTCGAAATATTGGTCTAGAAAACCATCCCTTATACACTCCAGGATATCCTCCTCCAATGTATTGCTACCAGTTTGTTTAGCCCAATCTATATGTAGATTAAAGTCACCCATGATAACTGCTGTACCTTTATTGCATGCATCCCTAATTTCCTGTTTGATGCCCTCCCCAACCTCACTACGACTGTTTGGTGGTCTGTACACAACTCCCACTAGTGTTTTCTGCCCTTTGGTTTTCCGCAGCTCTACCCATACAGATTCCACCTCATCCAAGCTAATGTCCTTCCTTACTATTGCGTTAATTTCCTCTTTAACCAGCAATGCTACCCCACCTCCTTTTCCTTTCAATCTATCTTTCCTGAATATTGAATAACCTCTGATGTTGAGTTCCTAGCCTTGGTCACCCTGGAGCCATGTCTCCGTAATCCCAATTACATCATATCCGTTAACAGCTATCTGCGCAGTTAATTCATCCACCTTATTACGAATGCTCCTCGCATTGAGACACACATCCTTCAGGTTTGTTTTTTTAACACTCTTTGTTCTTTTAGAATTATGTTGTCATGTGGCTCTTTTTGATTTTTGCCTTTGATTTTTCTGCCCTCCACTTCTACTTTTCTCCTTTATACTTTTTGCTTCTGACCCCATTTTACTTCCCTCTGTCTCCCTACATAGGTTCCCATCCCCCTGTCCTATTATTTTAAACCCTCCACAACAGTACTAGCAAACACCCCCCTTGGACATCGGTTCCGGTCCTGCCCAGTTGCAGACCGTCCAGTTTGTACTGGTCCCACCTTCCCCAGATCCGGTTCCAATGTCCCAGGAATTTGAATCTCTCCCTCTTGCACCATTCCTCAAGCCAAGTATTCATCCTAACTATCATGCTATTTCTACTCTTGAGATGCCTTCGTTTCACTAAAGAAGTCGTGACTGAAATCTGCCAACTGGTGCAGCCACAACTGCAACCTCAAACCAGGGCAAATATCGCATTGCTTGTGGCTGTCAAGGTGACCGTGGCTCTTAACTTTTATGCATTTGGCTCCTTCTGGGCTGTCACTGGCAATAACATCACACAGTTTGCAGTACACTGCTTCATATGAAAGGTCATTGAGGCTCTCTATACAAAGAGAGATAGCTTCATCTCATTCCCTTTTGCCAGAGACAAGCAGGAGAAACGAGCACAACATCTTGCTCAGATTGCAGGCTTCCCCATGGTGCAGGATGCCATTGACTGCACACACATTGCTTTATGTACGCCTCATGTGAACTCAGCCATTTTCCTGAACCAAAAGGGATTCCAGTCAGCACATCATTCATGTGAATGGCTGTTATTGTGGCAGTAGTCATGCTTCCTTAACTCTGCAGCAGTCCTCGGTGCCAGCTGCATTTGACCTAACAGAGCAAGTCAATGGCTGGCTACTGGGTGACAAAGATTATTCACTCATGACATGGCTCATGACTCTGGCCCGGAACCCATACACCTGTGCACAGCAGGCCTACAATGAGAGCTATGTTGTCACAACGACTATTAGAGTGCACCATCGGCGACCTCAAATAACCCTGCCACTGCCTCGACCATTCTGGAGGAGCCCTGCAGTACTCAGCTGAGTGGGTATCAAGGTTTGTGGTAGTATCTTGCATGCTACTCAACTGGCCATTATGAGGGAACAGCCCTCGTCATCACCTATCAGGCGAGAGGTTGAGGAGCAGGAACATGAGGAAGAGGAGGAGGAGGAAGCAGAGGAGAAGGAAGAGCAGCAGGAAATGAGTATATAACATAAACAGCCCCATTCTGCCCGGGCTCTATGTGTTGAAATAATTAATCAGCGATATTAGTAACCTCAACCATAACTCCACCATTCACCAACAATCCCACACTCCTTACCTTTTCTCTCTCAATGACCATCATATCACCCTCTTTCCGACAACACAAAAATAAAAGCCACCAGAAAATTCACATTCCAATCCAAATTTATTAATTAAATCATGACATAATGCATACAAAAATAAACTAATCACCCTTGTGCATTCCCTTAGTGTCTCTCCCATGTGCCTTTGCCTCTCCTAGTGCTCCTATGAGGTGCTTCTCCAGTGGCTGAAGCATGGGTGGTGGAAGGCTGCTTGCCTTCAATTGAGGAAACAGTAACGAGCCTGGTGAGGGTGACCTTGAGCAACTCTGGGCCGAGAAGGCCTGGCTTCAGACTGCACCACTTGGCCTGGGCTGAAGCAGTCTGGGCTGGCTGGCTGACAGGCAACAGCAAGGGCACTGGGGTGGGAGCACGAATGCTGTGATCCGAGGAGCGGACAGATTTGTACCCTATAAAATCACTGCCACTCTCCCGGGGTGGCATCTCAGCAATCCTAGTAATCTGTTGGAGAACAGATTGATGGACAGCTGTGAGACCTTGGAAGCCCCTTTGAACATTGGTATTCAGAGCTATGATGGCAGCAGTCTGAGCTTGCATGGCAGCAGTCTGAGCTTCCACTGCAGCGCTCAAACCTTCAGTAGAAGCTGCTTGTGCTACAATGGAAGCTGTGATATTTTCCATCAGACGCTGCATCGTGCTGGAAAAGATGGGCTCTACGATCTGTGCAAAGCCCTGTGCCAAGTTGGTGCTGCACTCCTCCATGCTCCTTAACATTGAGCGCAGGCATTCTGAGGCTCTCCGGCGCACCAAGCATTTGGGTGTGTACAACCATCAACCTTATTCTGTAACCTGGCACACCAAAGTCCTCATCTGAATCCTCTGCAGCAGAATTAGTGTGCAACCTCTTCCTCCGGGGAGCTGGCACCTGTACTATCCTTTCACCCCCACCCTGGTTCCTGCAAACTTGTGCCTGGTGTCTCACCGTATGCAGATCCCTCCTCTATCCTCGTCACAAGAATATACGCAATGTCAGTATCTGAGCTGGTGGCTGTGAGTGTAAGATCAAGTGATGGTGTCTCTTCAAGAGCTGTGGTTCAGTCGGTAGCACTCTCACAACTGAGTCAGGAGACTGTGGGTTCAAGTCACACTCGATATTTGTGCACAATAATCGAGGCTGATTGTCCAGTGCAGTACTGAGGGAGTGCTGCACTGTCGGAGGAGCCATCTTTCGGATGAGATGGTAAACCAAGGCCCCATCTGCTCTCTCAGGTAGACATAAAAGATCCTATGGCACTATTTCGAAGAAGAGCAGGGTAGTTATCCCCAGAGTCCTGGCCAATATTTATCCCTCAACGTAACAAAAACTGATTATTTGGTCATGATCACGTTGCTGTTTGAGGGACTTTGCTGTGCGCAAATTGGTTGCCACGTTTCCTACATTACAACAGTGACTACACTCCAAAAGTACTTCATTGGCTGTATTGCGATGTCCTGAGGTCATGTAAGGCACTATAGAAAATCTTTCTTTTTTCTTTTTTAACTGTTTTCTTCCTCCAATGCCAGGGCACGTTCCAGTTCTTGGGTATCTGAAATGAAAAAGGGACAAAAGTTGGGAAAAGTGTATATATTGAGGGATGAGGGTGAAGCGGGATGAAAGAAGGATGATTAGGGAAGCGGATATCCGAATCATAATCACTTTGGCATCGCCCGTGGACATGGCCTCAGCTATGCCCCTTCCCATGATGGCCAGCACTGTCTCCTTCATGGGGTTAAAACATGCAGGCATGCTTGTCCTCCTCCAGTTCTTTCATGCTGCCTCCTGTTTAACCCCACCTTCTCCTGGAAGAAAGAGAGAAATGTATCAGTTAGTGTCCTGCAATATGTTTGGGTGATGTGACTGTCAAAGTTGAATAGCTACAAGTGCATGAAATCTGTAAGTTATTGATGCTAGGCTTGCAACACTGCTATGTGTGTGAGAGTGAGGTAAAGCATATGAATGTTAAGTTTGAGTCCTTACTAACAGAGATTATTGGCAGGTGAGTGAATAGGGGGTGCAGTGAATTGAGCAGTGGATGAGGCTATTGATGCAGTTGGTAGGATATGCCATTTAAAGATGAAGTCACTTACCTTGACAGCACGCGTGAGATAATTAAACGTCTTCCTGCACAGCATCCACGTTTGATGACCAACTCTCCTCCCATTGACATCCGCTGCTATTTCTTCCTACTGCCTCCTGAGCATATGTCTGGATAGCCTCCTGCCCACTGTTTCTAAAGGACATCTCTCTTCCTTTCCACCTCTTTCACCAAGGCCTCTAATGCATTGTCTGAAAACCTTGGTGCCCACTCTCTTGCATGTTCTGCCATTGCTCAAAGTATCACAGCACTAATTGCAGCCACAATGCACCTCCCTTTAAGAGGTGCAGGCTGCCTTTAAGTCACGCTAGACACTTGTGATATCGGGCCCCTGCTGACGGATGTGACTAAAGAATAGTGCGGGGAGCATTGGCTGCATATAGAAAACATTTTAAAGAGCAGGCAGCATGATTTTAACGTGCTACCTGCAATGTTATAAACGGGCACAGGTGACTCGCACACCGTGATCCCTGTTCCCATTTCCAGGTCTTATCCAAGTTGTCCCCCATAGGGTTTGCACAATACAATTCTCCCTACTTGGCTGAGTCCCTGATCTAAACTCTATAGCTGCAGAAAAAGCTTAGCTACGGGTAAAAGCATAGAAAAAATGTAATGTATTAATTTCCAGGCTGCTCTTATACATATCCTCAAGGGTATTTCAGAATGGTATTGCTTTCCTCTCAAGAACCCAAGCTATATCTTCCTAGTGCCAATACCAAGGGAGCGAACTCTGTTTATTGCTTTTCCTACATTTCATTTGTTGCCAGAAAAAGATAGAGATTTTTCTGAACAGCAGCCCATCTCTTAAAACATTTTGAGCTCTTTTTATGGCAACAATTTAAACTTATCAACACCAAACTTCCTTTGAGAAATTGTTTTATGCATAAGTTCTGAAAATACATTTTATATCAGTGGTTAAAGTAAGATATAGAAAATTGCAAATCTTGTATATAATGAAGTTTACCACTCTGCATTTTGAAAAATTTAACACACAGCAACTACATTGGAAACTTTATTGGAACATGCATGCACAGTAAAAACTCGGCATTGGCTTGCATCCTCCAATGCTGGAGAATATCAGAAGCAGATGCAAAACTATTTTGCAATAAGCACTTTTTGAAGTCAACGGAGTGTAAAATTAAGTGGGGTATAAAATGGCCCACCGACCCAAACTCGCTCTGTTACCACAGGTTGGGTTAGGTTAAAATCAGGGTTTGCAATTCTATCAAAATAAAAACTGAAAACAATTTTGGAAACAGATCCCACCTGCATTACAGATTATTGTTTACTCTTGTAAGCCAACAACAAAGGTGCCTTCAGATATCAAAACTACCAAGGTTAAAGTGATGGCACCCCTTTTTCATTACAGCCTGTACAAGCAACGTTTTTAAAAAATATAACGGCTACCTCATAGCCAAATTTAATAGCTCCGACTCTCCTCTTGAAACCGGGAACAGGGAATTATCCCTGCGCTAGTACAGGTAGGTCGAAGCCCAATCGAATTTAAAAATTAGACTGCTGTGCGCCCCCAAGCATGCTCGCCAGCAAAGTGGACATCAATTTCAGGCTGCTGTGACACCAGGGTCAAGGGTTGCCAACGGGCTTTAGGACTGTTGTGGAGCCAGGAGGGGCACTCCTGCTCTTCCTGGCTCCACATTAAGGTAAGAGTTTTAAAAGAAACTTACCTTTTTGGTGGTGGGTTCCAGCAGTCCCTTTAAGTACCTCTGGTTAGGCCGCATGTAAGCCTGATTATTCAAAATGCAGAGGCCAGGTACCGCTGGGATCAATGCAGCCCAATTTCAGGGTGGAATCCTAAAACAGGCATCGTTAGCATATGCAAGGAGCCTATCACAATTAAGTTTTTCCTAAAATCTTGACAAAAGTTATTGTCTTGATATGATGCATCTCCTTAATCTCTCTCCAGGATTTCACCGGTCGGCACAAAAAGAAAATCGCAAATCATTTTGACTGAATGATATGAGCCAGATATTCAGCATGAAGGCAATATAAACACTCATCAAGGATACCGAGGCAGTCAGGGTCCGCTGGAAGGAGCACTTCGAAGATCTCCTCAATCAAGACTCGAGTGTCCTCGACTCCATCCTGCAGCATGCTACCTACCACCACCTCAGTAAAACCCCAGTCCTGGTACGAGGTAGAAAAAGCCATAAGACAGCTTAAGAACAAGGCCACGGGAGCGGATGGAATCCCCGCTGAGGCCCTGAAGTATGGCGAAGAGGCACTGTTGGCGCGAATGCATGACCGCGTTACTCCCATCTGGAGGGAGCAGAGCATGCCGGGAGATCTCAGAGATGCAGTGATCGTGACCATCTTTAAAAAAGGGGACAAGTCCAACTGCGGCAACTACAGAGGAATCTCCCTGTTATCAACCACTGGGAAAGTGGTCGCTAGAGTCCTCCTCAACCGTCTTCTCCCTGTGGCTGAGGAGCTCCTCCCAGAGTCGCAATGCAGATTTCGTCCCCTACGGGGCACAACGGACATGACTTTTACAGCACGACAGGTGCAAAAAAAACGTAGGGAACAGCACCAGCCCTTTACATTGCCTTCTTCGACCTTACAAAGGCCTTTGACACTGTCAACTGCGAGGGTCTATGGAATGTCCTCCTCCGTTTCGGATGCCCCCAAAAGTTCATCACCATCTTCTGCCTGTTCCACAATGAAAAGCAGGCCATGATCCGTACTAATGGATCCATTATGGACCCAATCCACGTCAGGACTGGGGTCAAGCAGGGCTGCGTCATCGCGCCAATCCTCTTCTCAATCTTCCTCTGTGCCATGCTCCACCTCACACTCAACAAGCTCCCCGCTGGAGTGGAACTAAACAACAGAACCAGTGGGAACATGTTCAACCTTCGTAGTCTCCAGGCCAGGTCCAAGACCACCCCAACTTGTTGTGTGAGGCCCCTTGGGGAAGAGTGATCATAATATGGTAGAATTCTTCATTAAGATGGAGAGTGACACAGTTAATTCAGAAACTAGAGTCCTGAACTTAAAGAAAGGTAACTTCGACGGTATGAGACGTGAATTGCTAGGATAGACTGCCAAATGATACTTAAAGGGTTGACGGTGGATAGGCAATGGCAGACATTTAAAGATCACATGGATGAACATCAACAATTATACATCCCTGTCTGACGTAAAAATAAAACGGGGAAGATAGCTCAACCGTGGCTAACAAGGGAAATTAGGGATAGTGTTAAATCCAAGGAAGAGGCATATAAATTCGCCAGAAAAAGCAAGCAAACCTGAGGACTTGGAGGAATTTAGAATACAGCAGAGGAGAACAAAGGGTTTAATTAGGAGGGGGAAAATAGAGTATGAGAGTAAGCTTGCAGGGAACATAAAAAATGACTGCAAAAGCTTCTACAGATATGTGAAGAGAAAAAGATTAATGAAGACAAATGTACGTCCTTTGCAGTCCGAATCAGGGGAATTTATAATGGGGAACAAAGAAATGGCAGACCAATTGAACAAATACTTTGGTTCTGTCTTCACTAAAGAAGATGCAAATAACCTTCCAGAAATACTAGGGGACCGAGGGGCTAGCGAGAAGGAAGAACTGAAGGAAATCCTTTTTAGTCAGGAAATTGTGTTGGCGAAATTGATGGGACTGAAGGCCGATAAATCCCCAGGGCTTAATAGTCTGCATCCCAGAGTACTTAAGGAAGTGGCCCTAGAAATAGTGGATGCATTGGTGGTCATTTTCCAACATTCCATAGACCCTGGATCAGTTCCTATGCATTGGAGGGTAGCTAATGTAACCCCAGTTTTTAACAAAGGAGGGAGAGAGAAAACAGGGAATTATAGACTGGTTAGCCTGACATCGGTGTTGGGGAAAATGTTGGAATCAATTATTAAAGATGTAACAGCAGCGCATTTGGAAAGCTGTCACAGGATCGGTCCAAGTCAGCATGGATTTAATAAAAGGGAAATCATGCTTGACAAAGTTTCTAGAATTTTTTGAGGATGTAACTAGTAGAGTGGACAAGGGAAAACCAGTGGATGTGATGTATTTGGACTTTCAAAAGGCTTTTGACAAGGTCCCACACAAGAGACTGGTGTGCAAAATTAAAGCACATGGTATTCTGGGTAATGTATTGATGTGGATAGAGAACTGGTCGGCAGACAGGAAGCAAAGAGTAGGAATAAATGGGTCCTTTTCAGAATGGCAGGCAGTGACTAGTGCTGGGACCCCAGCTATTTACAATATACATTAATGATTTAGATGAAGGAATTGAATGTAATATCTCCAAGTTTGTAGATGACACTAAGCTGGGTGGCAGTGTGAGCTGTGAGGAGGATGCTAAGGGGCTGCAGAGTGACTTGGACAGGTTAGGTGAGTGGGCAAATCTAGTATAATGTAGATAATTGTGCGGTTATCCATTTTGGTTGCAAAAACAGGAAGGCAGAATATTATCTGTGTTATATATGTAAACTTGAAAATATCTTGTTTAACCACCAGAGGGCTCATCCCCTGGAGTCCCAAGCGATCCCACAATCCCTTGGGAGCACCTGTACTTAAGGAGGCCCGACAGGTGGGAGAGGCACTCTGGAGACTGTAATAAAAGACTAAGGTCACACTTTACTTTGAGCTCACAGTATCTGGTCAGACTCTTCATTCAATACATAACTGCCGATGAGATACAGATGACGAACCCCACCGCAACGATGCAGAGAACAGTGGGCATCCTGGAGAAATTTTCGGAGGGAGATTATTGGGAAACCTTCATGGAGCAACTCAACCAATACTTTGTGGCCAATGAGCTGGAAGGAGAAGCGAAAGCTGCCAAATGAAGGGCGATTCTCCTCACCGTTTGCGGGGCACCTACGTATGGCCTCGTGAAAAATCTGCTTGCTCCAGCGAAACCCACAGAGAAATCATATGATGATTTGTGCACACTGGTCCGGGAGCATCTAAACCCGAAGGAAAGCGTTCTGATGGCGAGGTACTGGTTCTACACGTGCAAGAGGTCTGAAGGCCAGGAAGTGGCGAGCTATGTCGCCGAGCTAAGACACGTTTCAGGACATTGTGAATTTGAAGGACATTTAGAGCACATGATCAGGGACTTCTTTGTACTTGGCATTGGCCATGAAGTAATACTTCGCAAACTTTTGACTGTGGAGATCCTAACCTTGAGTAAAGCCATAGCGATAGCCCAGGCCTTCATCGCCACCAGTGACAATACCAAACAAAGCTCTCAGCACACGAGTGTTGCTACAAGTACTGTGAACAAAGTAATGTTGTTTTCGAATCATAACGTACAGGGCAGGCCTCACATGCTTGCAGCTGCACGTCCGCATATGTCTGAGTCCACCATCAAGGGTGATGAATGCTAGGCCATTCACACCTTGTTGGCACTGCGGAGGTGATCATCATTTCCATTCATGCCTCTTCAAAAGATATGTTTGCAAGGGCTGTGGAACAATGGGACATCTCCAACATATGTGCTGGCGAGCTGCAAACCCTTCTCATCCTGCAAACCACCATGTTGCAGAAGAGGACAGATCAATGGCATCACGATGAACCAAAGCCTCAGACCGAGGAGGTAGAGGTATATGGGGTGCACACATTTACCACAAAGTATCCCCTGATAATGCTGAAGGTTGAATTAAATGGACTCCCGGTGTCAATGGAGCTGGACACGGATGCGAGCCAGGCCATTATGAGCAAAAAGACTTTCGATAAATTGTGGTGCAGTAGGGCCTCAAGGCCAGTCCTGACTCACATTCGCACTAAACTGAGAACTTACACAAAGGAACTGATTCCCGTAATCAGCAGTGCTACCGGAAAGGTTTCCTACGATGGAGCGGTGCACAAGCTAACTCTCTGGGTGCTACCGGGCGATGGCCCCACGCTGCTTAGCAGGAGTTGGCTGGGGAAGCTACGCTGGAACTGGGACGAAGTCCGAGCGCTCTCGTCCGTTGATGAAACTTTGTGTGCCCGGGTCCTAAACTAATTCCCCTCACTGTTCGAACCAGGCATCGGGAAGTTCCAAGGAGCAAAAGTGCAGATCCGCCAGATTCCGGGAGCATAACCCATCCATCACAAGGCGAGAGCAGTACTGTACATGATGAGAGAGAGGGTGAAGATCGAGCTGGACTGGCTGCAACGAGAGGGCATAATTTTGCTGATCGAAATTCAACGAGTGGGCCAGTCCGATTGTTCCAGTCCTCAAGGGAGACGACACCATCCGATGGTGATTAAAAAGTAACTATCAATCGTTTCTCCCTGCAGGATCAATACCCACAACCAAAGGCAGATGACCTATTTGCGATGCTGGCGGGAGGAAAGATGTTCACAAAGCTGGACTTGACCTCGGCCTACATGACGAATCATTGAAGGCCCTCACCTGCATCAACACGCACAAAGGTCTCTTCATTTACAAAAGATGCCCGTTTGGGATTCGATCAGCCGCGGCAATATTCCAGAGGAACATGGAAAGTTTATTGAAGTCGGTCCCATGTACCGTGGTCTTCCAGGATGACATCTTGGTTACAGGTCGGGACACCGTCGAGCATCTGCAGAACCTGGAGGAGGTTCTTAGTCGGCTTAATCGCCTGGGGCTCAGGTTAAAACGCTCGAAGTGCATTTTCCTGGCACCTGAAGTGGAGTTCCTGGGGAGAAGAATCATGGCGGACAGCATCAGGCTCACCAATTCAAAGACGGAGGCAGTCGAGAACGCGCCGAGACCACAGAACGTGACGGAGCTGCGGTCGTTTCTAGGACTCCTGAACTACTTTGGTAACTTCTTACTAGGTCTCAGCACACTGTTAGAACCACTGCATGCTTTACTGCATAAAGGAGATGAATGGATAAAAGCTAAGAAAATGCCTTTGTAAAAGTAGAAGACTGTTATGCTCAAACAAATTGCTTGTGTTGTATGATCCATGTTAGCCTTTGGTACTAGCATGTGATGCGTCGTCTTACGGTGTTGGGTGTGCATTGCAACAAGCTAATGAATCTTAGAAATTGCAACTGGTTGCTTATGCATCCAGAAGTCTGTCTAAGGCTGAGAGGGCCTATAGCATGATTGAAAAAGAAGCGTTAGCGTGTGTTTATGGGGTAAAGAAAATGCATCAATATCAGTTTGGGCTTAAATTTGAATTGGAAACTGACCATAAGCCACTGATATCCCTCTTTTCTAAAAGTAAGGGGATAAATACGAATTCATCGGCCCACATCCAGAGATGAGCGCTCACGTTGTCCGCATACAACTAAGTCATCCGCCACAGGCCAGGCACAGAAAACTGTGTCGATGATCTCAGTAGGCTGCCATTGCCCACCACAGGGGTGGAGATGGCACAGCCCACAGATTTAGTCATGGTGATGGAAGCATTCGAGAGTGAGCAATCACCTGTTACCGCGCGACAGATTAGAACCTGGGTGAGCCAGGACCCCTTACTATCCTTAGTAAAAAACTGTGTGCTTCACGAGAGCTGGTCCAGTGTCCCATTAGAAATGCAGGAAGAAATAAAGCCGTACCCGCGGCGCAAAAATGAAATGTCTATACAGGCAGACTGCCTTCTGTAGAGTAATCGGGTAGTGGTACCCAAAAAGGGGGACACTTTCATTAGTGATCTCCATGGTACCCACCCAGGCATTGTAATGATGAAAGCGATAGTCAGATCCCACATGTGGTGGCCCGGTATCGATGCAGACTTAGAGTCCTGCGTGCATAAATGTAATACATGTTCACAGTTAAGCAATGCACCCAGGGAGGCGCCATTAAGTTTATGGTCTTGGCCGTCCAAACCCTGGTCTAGGGTCCATGTCGACTATGGGAAAAATGTTCTTGGGAAAAATGTTCCTCGTGGTTGTAGATGCGTACTCCAAATGGATTGAATGTGACATAATGTCGGCAAGCACATCCGTTGCCACCACTGAAAGCCTGTGGGCCATGTTTGCCACGCACGGCCTGCCTGATGTCCTTGTGAATGACAATAGGCCGTGTTTCACCAGTGCCGAGTTCAAAGAGTTCATGACCCGCAATGGGATCAAACATGTCATATCTGCCCCGTTCAAACCAGCATCCAATGGTCAGGCAGAGAGAGCAGTGCAAACAATCAAGCAGAGCTTGAAGAGGGTAACTGAAGGTTCACTGCAGGCTCGCCTATCCCGAGTCCTGCTCAGTTACTGCATGAGACCCCATTCACTCACTGGAATTCCACCAGCTGAACTGTTCATGAAAAGGGCACTTAAGACAAGGCTCTCATTAGTCCACTCTGATCTGCATGAACAGGTAGAGAGAAGGCGGCTTCAACAAAGTACATATCATGATCGTGCAAATGTGTCACATGAAATTGAGATTAATGATCCTGTATTTGTGTTGAACTATGGACAAGGTCCCAAGTGGCTTCCCGGCACTTTCGTGGCCAAAGAGGGGATTGGATGTTTCTGGTCAAACTTTCAAATGGACTCACCTACAGGAAACACTTGGACCAAACCAAACTCAGATTCACGGACTATCCAGAGCAACCCACAATAGACTCTACCTTTTTTGATCCTCCAACACACACACCAGTGGCAACTGACCCAGCAGTTGACCACGAAGCGGAACCCATCACCCGCAGTAGCCCAGCAGGACTCACCGTGCCAAGCAGCTCAGCAAGGCCAGCTGAACAGCAGCTCAGCAAGGGCCCAACAAATGACTCACCAAAACCAGCATTTGCACCGAGACGATCAACCAGGGAAAGAAAGGCCCCAGATCGACTCACCTTGTAAATAGTTACACTATTGACTTTGTGGGGGGAGTGTTGTTATATATGTAAACCTGTAAATACCTTGCTAACCACCAGAGGCCTCGTCCCCTGGAGACCTAAGGGATCCCACAATCCCTTGGGAGCACCTGTACTTAAGCAGGCCTCACAGGCGGGAGAGGCACTCTGGAGACCTGTAATAAAAGACTAAGGTCACACTTTATTTTGAGCTCACAGTATCTGGTCAGACTCTTCATTCAATAATAACAATCTGAATGGTGACAGATTAGGAAAAGGGGAGGTGCAACGACACCTGGATGTCATGGTACATCAGTCATTGAAAGTTGGCATGCAGGTACAGCAGGCGGTGAAGAAGGCCAATGGCATTTTGGACTTCATAGCGAGAGGATTTGAGTATAGGAGCAGAGAGGTCTTACTGCACTTGGTGAGGCCACACCTTGAATATTGTGTACAGTTTTGGTCTCCTAATCTGAGGAAGGACATTCTTACTATTGAGGAAGTGCAGCGAAGGTTCACCAGACTGATTCCCGGGATGGCAGGACTGACATATGAAGAAAGACTGGATCGACTAGGCTTATATTCACTGGAATTTAGAAGAATGAGAAGGGACCTCATAGAAACATATAAAATTCTGACGGGATTGGACAGGTTAGATGCAGGAAGAATGTCCCCGATGTTGGGGAAGTCCAGAACCAAGGGTCACAGTCTAAAGGTAAGGGGTAAGCCATTTACGACTGAGATGAGGAGAAACTTCTTCACTCAGAGAATTGTGAACCTGTGGAATGCTCTACTACAGAAAGTTGTTGAGGCCAGTTCGTTAGATATATTCAAAAGGGAGTTAGATGTGGCCCTTACAGCTAAAGGGATCAAGGGATATCAAGAGAAAGCAGGGATGGGGTAGTAAAGTTGCAAAAATGATCAGCCATGATCATGTTGAATGATGGTGCAGGCTCGAAGGGCAGAATGACCTACTCCTGCACTTATTTTCTACGTTTCTAACCTCTGTCATCGAGCTACATTATGCAGACGATGCCTGCGTCTGCGCACATACAGAGGCTGAACTCCAGGGTGTACGAAAGCATGAGCCTTACACTAAACATCCATAAGACAAAGGTCCTCCACCCACCTGTCCCTGCCTCCCAGTCACCAAGTTCCAGGTGCGTGGAGAGAGCCGGGAGGTGTGTCGCTGAAGCCTATAAAAAGGCCCAATGCGTCCGAGAGGCTCGGGAGTTCCAGGTGCGTGGAGAGAGTTGGGAGGTGCATCGCTGAGGCCTATAAAAAGGCCCAATGCGTCCAAGAGGCTCGGGAGTTCCAGGTGCATGGAGAGAGTCGGGAGGTGCATCGCTGAGGCGTGCTTGTGCAGCCACAGGGAGAAGGAAAAAGAAGTAGAAAGAAATCGAAAGATGACGTCACAGCCAAGGGGGTAAGTGATTGGCTGCTGATTGGTAAGTAACTTTTCCTTTTCTTTTTCCTTTTCTTTCTTTGTCATTAAGTAACCTTTATCATTGTTGTTGCCCAATTAGGTTAACCTAAGGGTTAAGTCATGGCAGGAGAGCTCGGACACGTGTTATGCTCCTCCTGTACCATGTGGGAAATCAGGGACGCCTCTGGTGTCCCTGACGACTACGTGTGCGGGAACTGTATCCGCCTCCAGCTCCTGACGAACCGCGTTGCGGAACTGGAGCTGCGGGTGGATTCACTCTGGAGCATGCACGATGCTGAGAATGATGTGAATAGCACATTTAGTG
Organism: Pristiophorus japonicus; assembly: GCF_044704955.1. NCBI lineage: Eukaryota > Metazoa > Chordata > Chondrichthyes > Pristiophoridae > Pristiophorus > Pristiophorus japonicus. Next base: position 28,373,106 of record NC_091983.1, read on the forward strand.
AGTTGGTCTTACCACAGGTAAAGGGTCCATAGCCAGATAGGGAATGGAAGACTAACAGGAATAGCAGTGCAAGGAAGGGAGTGCAGGGGTCCCCTGCGGTCATCCCCCTGCAAAACAGATACACCGCTTTGGGTACTGTTGAGGGGGCTGACTCATCAAGGAGGGCAGCAGCAGCCAAGTTCATTGCACCGTGGGTGGCTCTGCTGCACAGAAGGACAGGAAAAAGAGTGGGAGAGCAATAGTGATAGGGGATTCGATTGTAAGGGGAATCGATAGGCGTTTCTGCAGCCGCAACTGAGACACCAGGATGGTATGTTGCCTCCCTGGTGCAAGGGTCAAGGATGTCTCGGAGCAGGTGCAGGACATTCTGAAAAGGGAGGGTGAACAGCCAGTTGTCGTGGTGCACATAGATACTAACGGTATAGGTAAAAAACAGGATGAGGTCCTACGAGATGAATTTAAGGATCTAGGAGTTAAATTAAAAAGTAGGACCTCAAAAGTAGTAATCTCAGGATTGCTACCAGTGCCATGTGCTAGTCAGAGTAGGAATTGCAGGATAGCTCAGATGAATACGTGGCTTGAGGAATGGTGCAGAAGGGAGGGATTCAAATTCCTGGGGCATTGGAACCGGTTCTGGGGGAGGTGGGACCAGTACAAACCGGACGGTCTGCACCTGGGCAGGAGCGGAACCAATGTCCCAGGGGGAGTGTTTGCTAGTGCTGTTGGGGAGGAGTTAAACTAATATGGCAGGGGGATGGGAACCTATGCACGGAGGCAGAGGGAAACAAAAGGGAGACGGGCAAATGATAGAAAGGAGAATAGTAAAAGTGGAGGGCAGAGAATCCCAAGGCAAAAAACAAAAAGGGCCACATTACAGCAAAATTCTAAAAGGGCCAGGTGTGTTAAAAAGAAGGCTCTGTGCCTCAATGCGAGGAGTATTCGGAATAAGGTGGACGAATTAAGTGCGCAGATAACAGTTAATGGATACGATGTAATTGGCATCACAGAGACATGGCTCCAGGGTGACCAAAGCTGGGAACTCAACATCCAGTGGTATTCAACATTTAGGAAGGATAGACAGAGAGGAAAAGGAGGTTAGGTAAGTGGGCAAATGCATTGCAGATGCATTATAATGTGGATAAATGTGAGGTTATCAACTTTGGGGGCAAAAACACGGAGGCAGAATATTATCTGAATAGCGGAAGATTAGGAAAAGGGGAGGTGCAGCGAGACCTGGGTGTCATCAGTCATTGAAAGTTGGCATGAAGGTACAGCAGGCGGTGAAGAAGGCAAATGGCATGTTGGCCTTCATAGCTAGGGGATTTGAGTATCGGAGCAGGGAGGTCTTACTGCAATTGTACAGGGCCTTGGTGAGGCCTCACCTGGAATATTGTGTTCAGTTTTGGTCTCCTAATCTGAGGAAGGGCATTCTTGCTATTGAGCGAGTGCAGCGAAGGTTCACCAGACTGATTCCAGGGATGGCTGGATTGACATATGAGGAGAGACTGGATCAACTGAGCCTTTATACACTGGAGTTTAGAAGGATTAGAGGGGATCTCATAGAAACGTATAAGATTCTGACGGGACGGGACAGGTTAGAGGCGGGAAGAATGTTCCCGATGTTGGGCAGGTCCAGAACCAGGGGTACACAGTCTTAGGATAAGGGGTAGGCCATTTAGGACTGAGATGAGGAGAAACTTCTTCACTCAGCGAGTTGTTAACCTGTGGAATTACCTACCGCAGAGAGTCGTTGATGCCAATTCATTGGATATATTCAAGAGGGAGTTAGATGTGGTCCTTACGGCTAAAGGGATCAAGGGGTATGGAGAGAAAGAGGGAAAGGGGTACTGAGGTGAATGATCAGCCATGATCATATTGAATGGTGGTGCAGGCTTGAAGGGCCGAATGGCCTACTCCTGCACCTATTTTATATGTTTCTATGTTTCTATCCACGGTGCGGTCCTGGACAATGTGGACCATTTCCCATACCTCGGGAGCCTCTTATGAACAAGAGCAGACATTGATGACGAAATTCAATACCGCCTCCATGCGCCAGTGCAGCCTTCGGCCCCCTGAGGAAAAGAATGTTTGAAGACCAGGCCCTCAAATCTACCACCAAACTCATGGTCTACTGGGCTGTAGTAATACCCGCCCTTCTGTATGGCTCAGAGACATGTACAATAGACACCTCAAGTTGCTGGAGAAAAACCATCAACGATGTCTCCGCAAGATCCTGCAAATCCCATGGGAGGACAGATGCACCAACGTTAGCATCCTCGACCAGGCCAACATCCCAGCATGGAAAGTGTTGACATGATAGGTCCAAGTCAGCATGGATTTGTGAAAGGAAAATCATGCTTGACAAATCTTCTGGAATTTTTTGAGGATGTTTCCAGTAGAGTGGACAAGGGAGAACCAGTTGATGTGGTGTATTTGGACTTTCAGAAGGCTTTCGACAAGGTCCCACACAAGAGATTAATGTGCAAAGTTAAAGCACATGGGATTGGGGTAGTGTGCTGACATGGATTGAGAACTGGTTGGCAGACAGGAAGCAAAGAGTAGGAGTAAATGGTTACTTTTCAGAATGGCAGGCAGTGACTAGTGGGGTACCACAAGGTTCTGTGCTGGGGTCCCAGCTGTTTACATTGTACATGAATGATTTAGACGAGGGGATTAAATGTAATATCTCCAAATTTGCGGATGACACTAAGTTGGGTGGCAGTGTAAGCTGCGAGGAGGATGCTATGAGGTTGCAGAGTGACTTGGATAGGTTAGGTGAGTGGGCAAATGCATGGCAGATGAAGTATAATGTGGATAAATGTGAGGTTATCCACTTTGGTGGTAAAAACAGAGAGACAGACTATTATCTGAATGGTGACAGATTAGGAAAAGAGGAGGTGCAACGAGACCTGGGTGTCACGGTACATCAGTCATTGAAGGTTGGCATGCAGGTACAGCAGGCGGTGCAGAAAGCAAATGGCATGTTGGCCTTCATAGCAAGGGGTTTTGAGTACAGGGGCAGGGAGGTATTACTACAGTTGTACAGGGCCTTGGTGAGGCCACACCTGGAGTATTGTGTACAGTTTTGGTCTCCTAACTTGAGGAAGGACATTCTTGCTATTGCAGCGAAGGTTCACCAGACGGATGGCGGGACTGACATATCAAGAAAGACGGGAACAACTGGGCTTGTATTCACTGGAGTTCAGAAGAATGAGAGGGGATCTCATAGAAACGTTTAAAATTCTGATGGGTTTGGACAGGTTAGATGCAGGAAGAATGTTCCCAATGTTGGGGAAGTCCAGAACCAGGGGTCACAGTCTAAGGATAAGGGGTAAGCCATTTAGGACCGAGATGAGGAGAAACTTCTTCACCTAGAGAGTGGTGAACCTGTGGAATTCTCTACCACAGAAAGTTGTTGAGGCCAATTCACTAAATATATTCAAAAAGGAGTTAGGTGTAGTCCTTGCTACTAGGGAATCAAGGGGTATGGCGAGAAAGCAGGAATGGGGTACTGAAGTTGCATGTTCAGCCATGAACTCATTGAATGGCGGTGCAGGCTCGAAGGGCCGAATGGCCTACTCCTGCACCTAATTTCTATGTTTCTATGAAGCACTGACCACATTTGATCAGCTCCGCTGGGCAGGCCACATTGTTGGCATGCCAGACATGAGAATCCCAAAGCAAGCGCTCTACTCGGAACTCATTCAAGGCAAATGTGCCAAAGGTGGGCAGAGGAAACGTTGCAAGGACACCTTCAAAGCCTCCTTGATAAAGTGCAACATCCCCACTGACACCTGGGAGTCCCTGGCCAAAGACCGCCCTAAGTGGAGGAAGTGCATCCGGGAGGGCGCTGAGCACCTCGAGTCTCATCGCCAAGAGCATGCAGAGATCAAGCGCAGGCAGCGGAAAGAGCCTGCGGCAAACCAGTCCCACCCACCCTTTCCCTCAATGACTGTCTGTCCCATCTGTGACTGTGGTTCTCATATTGGACTGTTCAGTCACCTAAGGACTCATTTTTAGAGTGGAAGCAAGTCTTCCTCGATTCCAAGGGACTGCCTATGATAAATATAGACAATTTCCCATTGGAAACCATAACATTTCTGCTGAGTCATTAACACTGAAAAAATCTTCACATTTACTGTTTCAACAACTGGAAATGAGGTTCCCCAATGGCTTAATGGGTAATGCTGCCATCCAATGTCCTGAGCCACACAGACCAACAAATCCCATATTTGAGTGTTATCGAATAAGCTGATGAAAGCCCTGATGGTAGTAAATGGCCTATAAATGGTTTCAACATCCCTGAAGCACAGGAGAAAATAAATTGACTGGAATTCGCACTTCTGATTTTTATCCGGTGACCCTTGATAAAACGTGTGCACTTGTGGATGCTGAGTGAGGACAGGTTTGAGTATGAGTTGTGATGATTGGTTGCGACTTTCGAATAGTTTGTCAGAACCCAGTGTCCAGACTCATACTTGAAAAATGACTACCTGTATGAAATGCTGGAGGACAGGCGATGCCTTTGGAACTGTGCCGCAGCAAGAAATCAGCATCTTCAAAAGCAAAAAGGAGAAATTTGAAGTGTAAAAAATAATAAATATTATTCAGTCATTTAACCTATGTAAATAAATAGGAGTTTGCTAGCAGTAAAAACTGAAAATTGGGAATCACAGAAAAGAACATGGGGGTAAATTTCCTTACCACTTAAAGAAATTGGGGTCGAAGGTATTTGGGCCCTAATTCCATATTTATATAGCTTATTCCGAGTCCCCTAGCTTGTGCAGCTGTCCTGCTATCAGTCCACAGAGTCGCCACTGACATTATTTGAATACGTCAAAATGAGAAACAGTGGCAAAGCACCTCTGTGTTTTCTGCATTTGGATCACTGAGGCACTTGCAGTATGTTACACACAGTTCAATGAGGTGCAACAGCTGTCTGGATCAGCTGCTCAAGGCGTAAGTGAGGAGTTCTTGAAAAAGAAGAGGTTGGAGATTTTTGAAGTCAGATTTCTGCTGTTAGGAAACAATAGTTAAAGTAGTTTTTTTTGCAATACTGCCTATAGGCACCTGCACTTGCTTTTGACTGCTTCTCACAGGGTCAGACCACTGGTAGAATTTTGGATCATCCATGCCCTACTCACAGCCAGGGTTTCTCAGGAGCAATTACAGCATTCCTTATGGGCACCTGATCTCGTGCTTCTTCTAAGTGCCATCTGAGGACCAGGATCGCAGGAGGTGGTTGGCTGCTCATTCTCTACAAAAGGCTTCTGGAATGGAGGTTGTCCTCGTCTCATGTCTGCTTGCTCCTTGGCAGCTTGGTGTCGCCTTCCATGTGTAGTGCTATGAGAGGGATGTGCATGTGGAGGCCTGGCATGTGCTGTTTTCCTGACAGAAGATGGTAGTATGCAGTTGTGACTCTTGGACAGTTTGGTCCTCATCATCCTCCGCATGATCATCATCTTCCTCCTCCTGTGCTGCCTGATGCTGTGGTGGATCTGCAGGAAAGGAACATAGAGTACCACTGCCTTAGGATTAAGTTGCCAGAGAAAGAAGTGGAAAGTTGTGTCTGTGTGGTGCTCCACAGAGCGACAGTTTAGGTACTCAAATCGGTAACCTAGTGCCAACAAGATGTCGTCAACTCCTTAAAAAAAAGCGGAGTGTCTTCTCATTAGCTCCATGGCCTTCTCCTTGAAAGTGGTGAGATACTATGGTTGGGGAGCCCTCTTCAGTAGCCTGCCTTTTTGCCAATTTGTCTTGAAATAAGATAGAGTGATTGATGGTAAGGCTTGCAGTTGAGGAGTCTGTGCCAAGTGGTATGGGAGAGATGAAATAAGATATGGGTGTATGAGGTTGTGAAAGTGAAGTCTTATAATTGTGCATGTAAGTAATTGCTGTGAGGAGAGCTGGGCAGTCATAGTGCAGAATGCTGAGTTGGAACCCACCCCCCTGATCCTCAGGGCATTGCAAAGAGTTCGTTGAGTAAGTGTTACTTTAAGAGTCTGAAGAGTACATTGATACCCAGGCTGGGCAAGGAAGAAAAGGGAGCGATGTGCGTTGCTTAACCTTGCCTGCCCTGCTTAGAATGTGAAACTATTTGCAGCAGTGTCCTGGGACTGAGGGAATACCAGTCATTGCCAATGTCACCTCCCTTCAGGTGGCATAAAAACATAGAAACATAGAAAATAGGTGCAGGAGTAGGCCATTCGGCCCTTCGAGCTTGCACCGCCATTCAATGAGTTCATGGCTGAACATGCAACTTCAGTACCCCATTCCTGCTTTCTCGCCATACCCCTTGATCCCCCTAGTAGTGAGGACTACATCTAACTCCTTTTTGAATATATTTAGTGAATTGGCCTCAACAACTTTCTGTGGTAGAGAATTCCACAGGTTCACCACTCTTTGGGTGAAGAAGTTTCTCCTCATCTCGGTCCTAAATGGCTTACCCCTTATCCTTAGACTGTGACCCCTGGTTCTGGACTTCCCCAACATTGGGAACATTCTTCCTGCATCTAACCTGTCTAAACCCATCAGAATTTTAAACGTTTCTATGAGATCCCCTCTCATTCTTCTGAACTCCAGTGAATACAAGCCCAGTTGATCCCGTCTTTCTTGATATGTCAGTCCCGCCATCCCGGGAATCAGTCTGGTGAACCTTCGCTGCACTCCCTCAATAGCAAGAATGTCCTTCCTCAAGTTAGGAGACCAAAACTGTACACACTACTCCAGGTGTGGCCTCACCAAGGCCCTGTACAACTGTAGTAACACCTCCCTGCCCCTGTACTCAAATCCCCTCGCTATGAAGGCCAACATGCCATTTGCTTTAACCGCCTGCTGTACCTGCATGCCAACCTTCAATGACTGATGTACCATGACTGATAATTCTGGGAGACTTGGTGGCAACCACATCTAGGAGTCTGTTCGTCCTGCTTTCAATGCCCTCCAGGAAGGCTTGGAGGTCTGTATAAGGAAAGTTGCATCTTTTTCTTCTCTGGTTAAATTGATGCCATGTCCTGCTGCCCTTTGGACAGAGATAGTGTTTGAGTCGTCATAATTCTGTATAAAAGTGATAAAAATATTGGTAAAACATGCAATGAAGTAGAGAGTGAAGTGGAAGAGTCAGGAATGGAAAGCTAGTTGGCTACAAAACAGAAAATAGAGAGTAGGGTTTAGGGTAACTACCCAGATTGGCAAAAGGTGGGAAGTGGTGTTCTACAGGGATTGGTCCTGGGATCACTGTTATTCACAATTTACATTAGTGATTTGAACTCGGGAATTGGAAGTACAATTTCATAATTTGCAGGAAAGACAAAATTGGGGGTTATAGTCAATACAAAGGGACAATGCGATAAAATATATGAAGGGCTGCAGATAAGGCTTTAAACTAAAATGGGGGGAGGAGTCAGGTGAGGGGAAATTTAGAAATCTAAAGAGAAAAGTCAAGGTAATGGAGCAATGAAGCGATGTGGGTAAAGATAAGCAGAGTGTGACAAGAAGGGACAGAGAGTTTAACGGTAATAGTACATCAGTGAATAAAATGAAAGCAGGGAATAACGGTAAAAAGTTAAAAATAAAGACTCTTTATTTGAATGCACAAAGTATTGGTAACAAGATAGGTGAATTAGTGGCACAAATAGGGATAAATGGGATTGATCTAATAGACATTACAGAGACATGGTTGCAAGGTACTTCCAGTGTACTTGATGTTTCGAAAAGACAGGCAGAATGGAAAAGGTGGTAGCCCTGATAATAAAGGATGACAAAAGGACAGTAGTGAGAAAGGATCTTGGTTTGGAAGATCAGGAAGTAGAATCAGTATGGGTGGAGATAAGAATGACAAGGGGCAGAAAATACTGGTGGGAGTAGTTTATAGTCCACTAACAGTAGCTATACTGTTGGACAGAGTATTAATCAACAAATAATAGAAGCTTGTAACAAAGGTAATGCAATAATCATGGGGGACTTTAATCTTTATTCAGACTGGGCGAAACAAATTGGCGAAGGTAGTCTGGAGGACAAGTTCATGGAATGCAATTGAGACTGTTTCCAAGAACAGTATGTCGTGGAACCAACCACAGAACAAGCAGTTCAGATGAAGGGTCGTCGACCCGAAACGTTAACTTTGTTTTTCTCTCCACAGATGCCTCCTGGCCTGCTAAGATTTCCAGCATTCTCTGTTTTTATTTCAGATTCCAGCATCTGCAGTGTTTTGCTTTTACATTAGTGTTTAATTCACTGCCACTTCTCTTCTAGGAATGCCCACCTTGAGGAAGTTTTGCTCGTCCCTCAGACGGGATTTCAAAAATTTGGCAGTTCTGAAAAAGGTTCGTCGACTCAAAACATTAACTTTGTTTTTCTCTCCACAGATGCTGCCTGACCCGCTGAGATTTCCAACATTCGCTGTTTTTGTATCAGAGAAAACAGGCTATTTTAGATCTTGTATTGTGTAATGAAAATTTCACATTGGGGTTGAGAGTGAAATAGTTAAGTCTGCAACTAGAGTCTTACGGGGAGAAATTGAGGTTGCTTGACTCCCGTTACTAACGGGTGCAAATGACTTTTCGCTCAGGCGCGGTGCCGCTAATGACAACCGCTAAATTCTGCAGGAGCTTAGCAGCGGCGATAATCAGTAGTGCCCCTTTCCGATGCGCCAGCAATGACGATGTCATCACTGTGCATAGCGTCCCATTTTCGCCCGGGAGCAAAAATTGGCCCGCGCCCCATGAAGCTGCACCGGGTGGATGCGGCGGCAGGGGGCTCGCGGGGCGCAAGTTACAGGGGAGATGGCGGATGGGTCAATAAAAAATGTGCCGACTTACTTGTCACGGCCCGTTGCCACTTTGAACCTGGGGTCCTTGCCGCGATCTGGCAGCCCGGCACTCTGCTTGAGTGCTGGGCTGGTGGCACGGCACCCCACACCCCGGGGTCCAGGTAGGGCCCCTCAGAGTTGGCAGCTTGGGTCCGCCCCTTTAACGAAGGGGAGAGCCCCTCCTACACGGCAGTGTAACCGCGGCCCAGTGTGTAGCGCTGTGCCCCACTCCTGACCCATCCATCCATTAGCATCCCAGAGAGGAAGTGGAGTGTGTTTTTTTGCGCTCCACTTCCTCTTGGGGGTGGTAACTCCAATTTCGAGAATGGGGTGGGACTTCCGTGCCTGGTGCAAAAAGTCCCGCCTCGCAGATGTTACCACCCCCAACGGGTCGCAGTAAAATTTCTCGGCCTTAAACCTAAATAAGGCCAAATTACATAGGTATGAGGGGCTAGTTGGCTAAGGTAGATTGATAAATTTGATTAAAAGGTATGACAGTAAGTAAACAGTGGCAAACATTTAAAGAAATACTCCAAAATTCTCAATATATTCCATTGAGAAATAAAATCTCAATAAAAGTAACCCATCAATGGCTAACTAAAGAAGTGAAGGATAGTATCAGATTAAAAGAAGTGGCTTATAATGTTACAAAAAATAATAGTAAGCCGGACGATTGTGAGAGCTTTAGAAACCAGCAAAGGATGACCAGAAAATTGATAAAAAGGGAGAAAATAGAATATGATAAACTAGCAAGAACTATAATAATAAATTGTAAGAGTTTCTACAAGTATGTAAAATGGAAATGAATAGCAACAATATGCGTTGGTCACTTAAAGGCTGAGACAGGAGAAATTATAATAGCAATAATGAAATGGCAGAGAAATTAAACAAATATTTCCTATCTGTCTTCTCAGTAGAAGACACAAAAAGCATACCAAAAATACTGCGGAACCAAAGGGGTAATGAGATGAGGAACTTAAAGTAATTATAATCAGTAGAGAAAAAGTACTTGAGAAAATAATGGGACTAAATACCAACACATCCATTGGACCCGATGGCCTGCATCTTAGGGTTCTTAAAGAGGTGGCTGCAGAGATAGTGAATGCATTGGTTGTGATCCTAGGATGGTCCCAGCAGATTGGTGGATAGGAAATGTAACCCCGTTATTCAAGAAAGGAGGGTGAGAGAAAACAGACCAGTTAGTCTGACGTCAGTTGTCGGGAAAATGCTGGAATCCATTATTAAGGAAGTGGATTTCCAAAAGGCATTCGATAAGGTGCCACATAAAAGGTTGTACAAGATAAGAGCTCATGCGGAGGCCAGGGCCATTGGAGGGATCAGCGTGCGGTGGCCCAGCCCGGAAATCGGCACGGATCCGGCCTGCAAGATCATCAGCAGGCCAGGGACTATTGGAGGGAGCAGCGTGCGGCGGCATACCACTGCAGGGAGCACCGCGTGCTGCTGCAGGAGGGCGACGGCTGCGAAGTCAGGTCACTGATTGCAGTGCGGGAAGGCACAGCAGGAGGGGTGAAAGAGCGGCAAGGGTTTGTAGAAGGAAGTGACGGGGCCCTGGAGAGGTGTGAGTCTGGGGCCTAGAAGAGGCGAGGGCCCAGGGGCAGCATGGACCAGCCCACACTGCGATAAGTGTGCATGCTAGGTCTGTGCAGCAGAGCTGGTCTCCAGTCATCTTGATTAATCCTTGGCACTGGATCAAGACCTAGCTCTGTCAAGCCTGTGTGGTGGCTGGTGTGCAACGGCCACCACACGTTAAAAAAATCCACACACAGGCATCTTCCATCTTCCAAGATGTAGTTCGTGATCTGGAAGATTAGGTCCTTCGTTGAAACACCTGTAAACTCAACCCTTGTTGGCATGGAAGCAAGTCATCTTTGCTTCGTGGGTCTGCCTATGATGATGATTAGCATGAATAGAGGATTGGTCATCGACGTGCACATCACCCCGGATCTGAACTTACATTCTGTCCCCTGCAGCATCGCCAGGCGAAAACACCGACAGCTGCAGAAGGCGTCTATCGGGAGGCCGGGCGCTTTGGGGGCGATGCTTAAAGGCAAGGTGGCCGAGATAAGTAGAAACAATTTCAAATCTCTCTTTCCAATTTTTTACCTTTTTTACGTTTGCTGCCCATGATCGATCAACCTGGCATTCTGCTTCAGTGCATTGGGCTGATCAGGCTGGATCGCAGCTGCCATCAAGGAGAAGGTAAATCTTCTTTTGCAGAGCCTGCAGCGATGGCACTTCCCTTTAAGGGAGGGACGAAGCCTTCCAATGCGGCAGTGATGCACAGTCCATTGTGCAGCGCTGCACACCTACCGCCCCGCCTGCTGACTCTTGCACTCCAAAAAAGTGGAGCACTTGATTTAGTGCTCCACTTCCTTCGTGAAGTGCAAATAGCAAGTTTTTTTAAAGTTTGAAAACATTAGCGCCTGGCACTAATTTTTCAAACTTTTAAAAGTTAGCTCCCCAATTTCTCCTGAGGAATATTTTTTAAATAGTGAGAAAATATTAAATATGGTGTGCAGAGAGGTGTCCTCGTACAGGAAACACAATGCAGGTACAGCAAGCAATTAGGAAGGTAAATGGCATGTTGACCTTTATTGCAAGGGGGTTGGAGTACAAGGTTAAGGAAGTCTTGCTACAATTGTACATAGCTTTGGTCTCCTTAGAACGAGGAGCCATAGTCTCAGGATAAGGAGTCAGCCATTTAAGACTGAGAAGAGGAGGAATTTCTTCACTTAGAGGATTGTGAATCTTTGGAATTCTCTGCCCCAAATATTGAATCATTGAGTATATTAAAGGGGGGAAATAAAAGGATATGGTGATAGGGTAGGAAAGTGGAGTTGAGGTTGAAGGTTAACCATGATCTTATTGAATAGTGGAACAGGCTTGAGGGGCCGTAATACCCACTCCTGCTCCTAATTCGTATGTCCTTATGTTAAGCAGACATTAATAAACTTGCAGAATGAGTGTGTAATTGGCAAATGTATTTCAATATAGGTGCTACATTTGGTCGGGAGATTAAGCAGGCTACATACTGCTTGGTTAATAAAAGTCCACATGGCATAGAGAAACAAAAGGATCTGGGGGACAAATCTGGCGTGGAATTGCCTTTTAATAGCCCTCAAACGAGGCAGAGTGCTGTCTCAGGTGCTCCACCTCATCGAGGAGCGTTTCTGAGGCATCAGCGAGATGCTGAACAGGTCACCGCTATGCGGCTGCTCCACGTAGCACTGATGCGCCACAACTCCCCTCCCCTTCATTTAAAGGGGCGGGCCGCTGCGGACTCTGCATGGCCCTTTGGTGGCCACCAGTGGGCCACCAGGGACAATCTCAAACAAGCCAGCGGCCCGGCACACAAAAAGGAGTGCCGGGATGCATGATGGCAGCCCGGTCGATACAAGGACCGGCATTGTCGGGCTGACAGAAAGGTCAACTGACAAAAAAAATGGCGGCCTGGGATGCACATGGCCTTCCCTTTAATGGCCACTCCGGGGGATGTCAGCGCCTCGCGAAGCGCATGTGCACAGCGGCTGGAGGCAGCCTGCATCCCGCGGGACAATTTCCCCTGTGGGGTGCAAAGAGGTCAGCGCAGGGCGGTGAGGGGTCGGTGCGCACCTCGATGATGTCAGTAGGAAATTAGGCGCAAATCACGGGGCACATTGCAAATCGGCCCTAAAATCTCGGGAGCAATTTTGCTCTAGGCGCCACCGCCGTCTGAGCCCCCGATGAAAAAGCAATTGCGCCCCATTAGCACCTACCAGCAGCATTGATAGGGCGCAAGAATGGAGCAATTTTGACCCTAAAGTGTTTGGGCTAATAGGTGCTGGAGAGGGTCAGGAGTATTATACCCACAGGTCAGTACAGGGTCCACTTTTGTATATATAGATTGTACTTGCTCATTGAGAGAAAAATATTAGAAATTTGGTCATAACACAAAAGTGGGAGGTTTAGCAAAGCGTGAGAAGGATTGTAAAACAGGTTAATATAATGGGTAGAAAGCTGGTAGATGCAAATTAATGTGAAAAAATATGAGGTAATATATTTGGGGAAGACAAGAAATGGGAGTACAGTATGCATTCATTGAAAAGACATTGCAAGGACTGGTAGAACAGAGAAAGTTAGGGGTGAAAATACTTGGGGGAGAAATTGGGGTAGTTTGCACCTCCCGTTAGTGCCCCCGGGGGGAACTATCGGGGCACAATTGACTTTTCGCCCAGGCGGTAACCGGTAGCGCCCCACTCCACTGTGCACAGCGACCCGTATTCATCTTGGAGCAAAAATTCGGGAGCGCCCCCTGAAGCTGCGCCAGATAATTACAGTGATAGCTTTGGGGAGCGCGTACTTGGCGGCCGGCCACTCGCGGAGCGCTAGTTAAAGGGAAGATGGTGGGCCCAAAAAAAATAGGCCGACTTACCTGTTGCAGCCTGTTGCCTCTTTGAACGCAGGGTCCGTGCCACAATCTGACAGCCCTGCAATCCGCTTGAGTGCTGGGCTGATGGCATGGCACCCCGTTCCCTGGTGGTCCAGGTAGCCAGGCAGAGTCTGCAGTTTGGTTCTCCCCTTTAATGAAGGGGAGGACCCCTTCTATGTGGCAGCGCTATGAGTCCCAGCGCGTAACGCTGCACCCTGCTCGCTGTGCTTCCCCTTAGCGCATTTTATTACGCTCCACTTCCTCTCGTGACAGTAACTCCGATTTTCAAAGCGGAGTGGGACTTCCGCAACTGTTGCAGGAACACCCAATTCGCAGATGTTACCGCCCTCAAACAGGGCACTGTGCAATTTCTCCCCCATAATTCCTTAAAAGTCTAAGTGCAGGTAGATAAATCTATAATAAAGTTCAATTATACATTGGGACTTTTAAATGGAGGCACAGAGTATAGGAGCAAAGGAGTAATGATACATTTGTACAAGGCAATGGTAAACCTTATAAAAGGTCATTAAGTGGTTAGATAGCGTACAACATAGATTCATCTGGATGATACCAGGGACGAGAAACTATAGTTATGAGAAAAGACTTGAGATACTGATAAATTTTCACTGAGGCAGAGAGGATTTATAATTATGAAGAGTTTTGATAAGCTGCACAAGGAATGGCAATTTTATCTGGGGAATCAATGACAAGGGGACATCAACTTAAAAATATCACCAAGTGAGTTAGGAGAGAGTTGTTATAGAAACAAAGAAACATAGAAAATAGGTGCAGGAGTAGGCCATTCGGCCTATCGAGCCTGCACCGCCATTCAATAAGATCATGGCTGATCATTCCCTCAGTACCCCTTTCCTGCTTTCTCTCCATACCCCTTGATCCCCTTAGCCAGAAGGGCCATATCTAACGCCCTCTTGAATATATCCAATGAACTGGCATCAATAACTCTCGGCGGCAGGGAATTCCATAGGTTAACAACTCTCTGAGTGAAGAGGTTTCTCCTCATCTCAGTCCTAAATGGCTTACCCCTTATCCTTAGACTATGTCCCCGGTTCTGGACTTCCCCAACATTGAGAACATTCTTCCTGCATCTAACCTGTCCAGTCCCGTCAGAATCTTATACGTTTCTATGAGATCCCTCCTCATCCTTCTAAACTCCAATGAATAAAGGCCCAGTTGATCCAGTCTCTCCTCATATGACAGTCCAGCCATCCCTGGAATCAGTCTGGTGAACCTTCGCTGCACTCCCTCAAAAGCAAGAATGTCCTTCGTCAGATTAGGAGAACAAAACTGTACACAATATTCCAGGTGAGGCCTTACTTAAGACCCTGTCCAACTGCAGTAAGACCTCCCTGCTCCTATACTCAAATCCCCTAGCTATGAAGGCCAACATACCATTTGCCTTCTTCACTGCCTGCTGTACCTGCATGCTCACTTTCAATGACTGATGAACCATGACACCCAGGTCTCGTTGCACCTCCCCTTTTCCTAATCTTCTGCCATTCAGATAATATTCTGCCTTTGTGTTTTTGCCCCCAAAATGGATAACCTCACATTTATCCACATTATACTGCATCTGCCATGCATTTGTCCACTCACCTAACCTGTCCAAGTCACCTTGCAGCCTCTTAGCGTCCTCCTCACAGCTCACACCGCCACCCAGTTTAGTGTCATCTGCAAACTTGGAGATATTACACTCAATTCCTTCATCTAAATCGTTAATGTATATTGTAAAGAGCTGGGGTCCCAGCACTGAGCCCTGTGGCACCCCACTAGCCACTGCCTGCCATTCTGAAAAGGACCCGTTTATCCCGACTCTCTGCTTCCTGTCTGCCAACCAGTTCTCTATCCACGTCAGTACATTACCCCCAATACCATGCGCTTTGATTTTGCACACCAATCTCTTGTGTGGGACCTTGTCAAAAGCCTTTTGAAAGTCCAAATACACCGCATCCACTGGTCCTCCCTTGTCCACTCTACTAGTTACATCCTCAAAAAATTCCAGAAGATTCGTCAAGCATGATTTCCCTTTCATAAATCCATGCTGACTTGGTCCGATCCTGTCACTGCTTTCCAAATGTGCTGCTATTTCATCCTTAATAATTGATTCCAACATTTTCCCCACTACTGATGTCAGGCTAACCGGTCTATAATTACCCATTTTCTCTCTCCCACACTTTTAAAAAAAGTGGTATTACATTAGCTACCCTCCAATCCAGAGTCGATAGACTGTTGGAAAATGATCACCAATGCATCCACTATTTCTTGGACCACTTCCTTAAGTACTCTGGGATGCAGACTATCAGGCCCCGGGGATTTATCGGCCTTCAATTATAGTATGGAATTCTTTGCCACAAGAAGTAATTTAGGCAGAGACCATTGCATCTTTTAAGAGAAGAGTAGATAAATATTTGAAGCAGCGAAAAATTCTATGAAGAGAGAGCAGAGCAGTCGGGCTGGTTTTGGTTTCATCTAGCAAAGAGTTGGCACAGGCATAATGGTCTCGATTGCTCCTTTTGTGCTGTATATTTCTACTGTTTTCTGAACTCATCAGTAGGATATTAGAAAAAATATATTTCAGAGCTGATAAGTCAGTAACAGAATTATGCTTGATAAGCATCTGTTGCAAGTAGCAAGAAGATTCACCCGACAAACTTTAAATCTATTAGGCTACACTAATGAGTAAGAGCAGATTAAACAATTCAGTAGTTTCATGAGCGTACCAGAGCAATAACTTTTAAGCATGAATGGATATATTTATGTTTGGAAAAAATACATATATCAAGCTGTGTGGCAGGAAACAAGTCTTAAAGGAGCTTCACATTAGGAATGTCTGTAAGTCAGCTTAGCTGAATAATGCCTATTGAATTTGCATCAGGTAGTATGACCTTGAGGCAGTGCAGCTATATGATGTTGTTTGTACTTCTTGTACTTGCAATGCCTCATTATTACTTTTCTAGCTTACCTGATAAGATGTAAAATCAGTTGGAGCAAACCCAATTAGGTGATTCAAGCCCCTGACCCAATTCGAGGAAACTTAATTTGACATCATTTGGTGGAAGAACATTGAGGGAATGCGGGTACAGTGAAGCTGAGCACAAAACCTAGTACCATACTATTGAAGTAATATTGTCCTACTGAGCGACCATTACCCACCAATGTGTTAAATGACGGAGAATATCATTTAAATTTTATTTTTCACGCTGGCAAGACCGTATTTATTGCCCATCTTTAGTTGCCCTGAGAAGGTGTGTCACTTGGAGATGATGGTATTCCCAGGATATTGCTTCTCTTGTCCTTCTTGTAGATAGAGGTCATCAGGCTGGGAGTTGTTTTCTAAATATGGTTATTAAGTTGCTACACTGCATCCTGTAAATTGTACATACTGGGAGCCATGGTGCAGCAGTGGTGAAAGGGGTGTATGCTGAGTCAAATGGTTGGATGCCAATCTATCAGGCTGTTTTGTCCTGGATTGCATCAAACTTTAAAAAAATTTTTGCGGTTGCATCCATCCAGACATGTAGGCCGAAGTCCAGCCTCCCGAAAAGGCCTCTTACCATTGGAAAGCAGCGGTCATGCGGTGGAGTCGAGTGGCCGTCGATTTGCGGTGGAATGGCCGCCGGCAGCGAAATTCACCTCGAGGGTTTTTCCGGTGGTCCCCACTTCTGCCCCACTGCTGGCAACCCCTCCTATGTGCATATTCAAAGCGCGCACCGCCTATCTCCCACACCTCCATATAAATTCAACTACAAAAATCTTCGTCCCACCCCGCGGTGCCCCCGACAGCTTTTTCTGTCGGTGCACTGTGTTTTCAGTGTGTGGGCATGGCTGCGCTGCACTCATTGAAGGGGAGGACACACTGCCGTGGCCGGCTTTTTTTTGTCGATCGGCTACCATGTTGGGCCGACAATTATGTCCCCGGGTTCGGCCAGGCCGCCAACAGGCAGCCTGGCACCCCCTCTTGGGTGCCAGGCCGCTGGCCTGGCCAAATCCCTCCCTGGTGGCCCAGTGGGCCGAAGTTTAAAGATGGTGAACGCTCTTCCCTTTAAGTGCCGCCTTCACTTCCACCCCTCTAGAGTGCTCACCACCGCACCTCCGTCCCCATTAGAACCGACTTCTGGCCCGCTCCAAAAATATTGCCAAAGAACTGAATTTTGCGAAAGAGGCCACCTCATTCACAGTGGCGGAATAAAGAGAGCGGTAGGTGCGACCCTTTTCGGGCAGACCTGAATTTCGGCCCCATAGTGCATATTCTATCATACACTTGACTTAAAACCTTGTAGGTGGCGGAGAGGCTTAGAGGGATCTTGATATAGAGTTTCCAGCTTTTGCCCTGTTCTTGTAGCTACGGTGTTGATACGGTTGGTAGAATTAAGCTTCTGGTCAATGGTGACCCCAAGATGGTGAGGAATTAAGCAATGGTGGTTCTTTTGAAGGTCATTGAAGATGGCTATTACCTGGCATTTATGTGGCATGAATGTTTTCTGCCACTTGTCCATGCAAGCCTAGGTGTTATCCAATTCCTGCTGTAGGCCTTCATGAGCCCTTCCATTATCAGAGGAATTGTGAATGGACTGAACACTGAAATTTTCAGTGAACTGGTCCATCTCTCACTTTATGATGGCGGGAAAGCCAATTCTGAAGCAGATGAAGATGTTTGGGCCAAGGACCCTGCCCTGATGAATTCCTGCAGTGATGTCCTTGGACTGTGAAGATTGGCCTCGACAATCACACCCATCTTCCTGTGTGTCGGGTATGACTCCAGCCATTGAAGAGTTTTCCCTTTGATCCCCTTTGACATCAGTTTTACTAAGGCTCCTTTATTCATTTATTTGTCTTGATGTCAATGGCAATTACTGGAGTACTGCGCACAGTTTTGGTCTCCTTATCTAAGGAAGGAGATACTTGCCTTGGAGGCAGTGCGACAAAGGTTCACTAGATTAATTCCTGGGATGAGAGGGTTGTCCTATGAGGAGAGATTGATTAGATTGGACCTATATTTTTTTCGCCTGTGGCTATCTGCATGCGCATTTTGGCTGCCACTTCAGACCCAAGTCTTTAAGTTCTTTTTACACTTCCTTCTCCCGCTTTTTCTCTTTCCTTCAATGGTCAATATCTAATGTGTTGTAAAATTGTTGTGAAGTGCCTTGGAATATTTTACTATGTTAAAGGCGCTATATAAATAAAAGTTATTATTATATTCTCTGGAGTTTAGAAAAATGCGAGGTGATCTCATTGAAATATATACGATTCTGAGGGGGATTGACATGATAGATGCTGGCTGGCTGGATGTTTCCCCTGGCTGGAGCGTCTAGTACTCGGGGTCATAGTCTCAGGATAAGGAGTTGGCCTTTTAAGACTGAGATGAGCATGAATTTTTTTCACTCAGAGGGTTGGGAATCTTTGGAGTTCTCTGCCCCAAAGAGCTGTGGATGCTGAATCATTGAGTATATTCAAGGCTGAGATGGATAGATTTTTGGATTCTAGAGGAATCAAGGGATATGGGAATCAGGCAGGAGTTGAGGTCGATGATCTTATTGAATAGCGGAGCATGCTCGAGGAGCCCTGGGGCCTACTCTTGCTCCTAATTCTTATGTTATTACTCTCACCTTTTTTCTGCATTCAGCTCTTGTGTCCATGTCTGGATCCAGGCTGCATTGAGGGCTGAAACCGAGTAATTCTGGCAGATCCATAATTGAACAGTGGTGAGCAGATTATTGGTGAGTAGGTGTTATTTGCTAATCATCAATTCCATCTTTTATGGTAATTGTTAGATTAGATTTCTTTTAATTTGTGGGTAGGACTTACCTGGGCAGTTTTCTACATTGTTGGGTAAATGCCAGTGTCATAATTAGACTCGAACAGCCTGCCTGGGTGAGCATCTAGTTTTGATCAGCAGATCTTCACCACTACAGCCGGCAAATTGTCAGGGTCCATCGCCTTCATTGCATTGAGGACAAAGAAAGTAGTGCTTGGGGGTGATTATTGAGACAGCATTTTTACATTTTGCTCTCTGTTTTTTCAGGAATGGAGGAAAAGAGTCAAATCAGTCAGTGCCCCCAAGCTAGCCATATCACAGCATTCTGCATCACAAAAACTTCCCCTGCAAAGCAACAGTGCAGCTCCACACACCCTTGAGTAACTACATTGTGAGGCTGAAGACGATGGACAAAATGAGTTACACACACAAGTGAGAAGAAAAATTGTATTGACTACTGAATACCAGGCACCTACTGGTCTCCTAAGAGCAATTGTTCTACTCTTCCTTCACTTTGAAAAAAGGTTGGCTCAGATGATTGCTTTAAGATGTGGGAGGATCATGGGGGAACAGGCATCCACCTACATTATTCTGTGCTGGTGGTTGAATAAAACCCCTTACGGTTCATATAGTGGCACAGATTTGTAAATAGGAAGCGATCAGTGGTCCACCAACACCGTTCCCCTCCCCCCCCCACCCCCACCCACCCAACACCCAGATTGTTGAAAAGCTAGCAAAATTGTGTTGCCTGGATATTAGACTTGACCCAGCGGTTGCACTCTTGCCTCTGAGTCAAAGGATGTTCAAGAGACATGAGCACATAATCTAGCTGAGATTTTGGTGCAGTATTAAGGGAGTGCTGCACTGTCAGAGATGCCATTTTTTGGATGAGATGTTAAACCGAGGACCCATTTGCACTTTCAGATGGTTGTTAAAAATCCCTTGGCACAATTCAAAGAGAACAGGGGAGTTCTTTTCTGTCATGGAAAATATTTATAAGAACATAAGAAATAGGAGCAGGATCAGGCCATACGACCCCTCGCGCCTGCTCCGCCATTTAATACGATCACGGCTGATTCGATCATGGACTCAGGTCCACTTCTCTGCCCACTCGCCATAACCCCTTATTCCCTTATCTTTTAAGAAACTGTCTATTTCTGTCTTAAATTTATTCAATGTCCCAGCTTCCACAGCTCTCTGAGGCAACGAATTCCACAGATCCACAACCCTCTGAGAGAAGACATTTCTCCTCATCTCAATTTTAAATAGGCGGCCCCTTATTCTAAGATTATGCCCTCCAGTTCTAGTCTCCCCCGTCAGTGGAAACATCCTCTCTGCATCCACCTTGTCAAGCACCCTCATAATCTTATACGTTTCGATAGGATCATCTCTCATTCTTCTGAATTCCAATGAGTAGAGGCCCAATCTACTCAACCTTTCCTCATAAGTCAACCCCCTCATCTCCGGAATCAACCTAGTGAACCTTCTCTGAACTGCCTCCAAAGCAAGTATATCCTATCGAAAATATGGAAACCAAAACTGCACGCAGTATTCCAGGTGTGGCCTCACCAATACCCTATACAATTGGCGCAAGACTTCCCTGCTTTTATACTCCATCCCCTTTGCAATAAGGGCCAAGATTCCATTGGCCATCCTGATCACTTGCTGTACCTGCATACCAAACTTTTGTGTTTCATGCACAAGTACCCCCAGGTCCCGCTGTACTGCAGCACTTTGCAATCTTTCTCCATTTAAATAATAACTTGCTCTTTGATTTTTTCTGCCAAAGTGCATGACCTCACACTTTCCAACATTATACTCCATCTGCCAAATTTTTGCCCACTCACTTAGCTTGGCTATGTCCTTTTGCAGATTTTTTGTGTCCTCCTCACACATTACTTTTCCTCCCATCTTTGTATCATCAGCAAACTTGGCTATGACTTATCCCTTAACCATGACCTAAAATAGATGATTTGGTCATTTATTTCATTGCTGTTTGTGTGACCTTGCTGTGTGCAAATTGGCTGCAGTGCCTACACTTCAAAAGTAGTTCATTGGTTATAAAATGGACAACAAACTGAGGGGTCAAAATTCGGTACCGCCATTTTTGAGGCCTTATCACTGCATGAGAGACATTTTTAACACTTCGCTTCAGACGGGCTCTCCAAACACGAAATTCAGTGCTAACACCTAAAGAATTGATAGCAGCATAAAATCATGGCATTGCACACTTACCTGGAGGCTGCGTTAAGCGTGGGCTCAACATCCTGGACATAGGCAGCATTTGGAGCTGTGGCACCACCTGGATTGAATTGGGCTGTTGATTGGGCACCTCAATGCCTCGAGGCTATATTCGCTTCCTATACACTCACTCAGACTGTGAGCATGGCAGACCTTATAGCAGCAGCTCATCAGCATGTCCACCGGTTCACAGACACAGAGACATTGGATGCTCTCCTTGATGCCCTGGAGAGGCATCAGCAAGTGCTGAGGACAGAGGTTGGGAGGAGACCCCAACCCCAAACATACCAAAGGCTATGGAGCGGAATAGCAGGGCAAGTGTCTGCAAGTGACACGGTGCCAAAGACAGCAATGCAATGTCGAAAAAGGTAGAACGACCTGATGCGGCTTGTGAGGGTGAGTATCTTTAAATCCAAATTTCAACATGCTATGCTCTGACTTCAATGTGCACTCTCTGCTCAATGTAGTGTTTCCGAATCCATGCTCTAAGTGGGTGAGGCCACAGTCAAGGTTCCCATTTTCAGCCTCTCCCATTGTAAGGGCCTGCATGCGCTGTTAACCTTGCTACTCAGTTCTGCAGACCCACCCGTCATGTTGTTTACTCCTCAGTCTTCATATGTGTCTCGAAGACGGTAGCCTCCACGCCACTGTTAGGACCTGGCACCCTGATCCCACCACTGCCACAGCAAGTCCACGCAGCGGATGGTAATTACATCATGCTGCGAAGACTGTCCTAGAATAAATGGTACTAAACTATGTAAGGCGCTTGGGACACAGTGATAGAAGATCTCAAATTCTGACTTACTGTGTAATGTTACAGGCGAAGCTCGCCCACAACCGACGGGAACAAATGCGGACTGGTGGAGGGTAGCCAGACCTGAAAGTGCTCACTCCATTGGAGGAATGGATAGCTGCTCTGATGGGTGTCCAAGTTGATATGATGGTGATGGGTGCAGTTGGGATAGTGACGGTACGTTGAGTTCCTTTGCAGTGCCCTCACACCTCACACCATCAACGTGCAGCTATTTCTATGAGACTGACATTCACAAATGCTTTTCATGCTCCTGGCCCCCTCCCCTGCAGGTGACCGCTGTTCTGTGTTTGTGCTTTCAAATGACCAGCCAGATCCACCCGGGCCTTCTCGGGTCCCTCGTAAGACAATCCCTGCAATTGCACAGCGACCTGCTGGGTACACTTGTAAGGGTACAACAGAATCCGCAGTATTTTGCTTTTGCCACAGAGTCTTGATGCACTAGCTGTAAGAATGGAGGGGTCTGCCTCAACTGTTGCTCATGCCTCTCAGCAGCCCACCGAGCCCATCCTTGGTAGAAACCAATGGATGCTGGATGCAGTGACCAAGGGGTCCCAGACGTGATTGCACAGGCTATAACTGACATTGCAGTGGCCACTGAGCATCAGGCCAATGCTATTGTAGGCCTCCATACCCAAATGTCATCAGTGTGTGGTGTCCTGAGTCAGCTCCCTGGTGCACTGCGGTCGCAGACACTCTTGATGCAGAGGCAAATAGGTTCAATGGACGCAATGACCGCTGCCATCCGGTCTGGGGCCACAACCTTGATGAATCATCACAGGATTCTGACCTCACCCAGATTTCTGGAGATGATGATGCTCTGCCCCGGGGGAGTTTCAGCTTGTTGCATCAATTGGACCATGATGTAGTTTCTGAGGAGAAAATAATTCCGTCTTTGCAGCTGCTGCTTTCTGCACCCCATCCACAACTGAGTGCTTCCAGCCAGACTGA
This sequence comes from Pristiophorus japonicus, assembly GCF_044704955.1. Classification (NCBI taxonomy): domain Eukaryota; kingdom Metazoa; phylum Chordata; class Chondrichthyes; family Pristiophoridae; genus Pristiophorus; species Pristiophorus japonicus. The sequence goes on from NC_091983.1 coordinate 28,396,120, forward strand.
GGTTATGCAGTCCACAGCCAGGTCTTCCAGGGGCGGAGCTGGTCAGGGACATCCTGCTAGGCCATCATGTGTGGCTGCGGATCAAAGACAGCAACTGACTACCAGCCTTGCTGAAGGCCCTAAGGCCCCATTGCAGAGGAGCAGTAGGTGTGGGAGGGGGTTGGGGGTAGAGAAGGGAAGGGGTGATAAAGCCCTCTTTAAGACAAAGTAAAGACCTTTGGGAAGGTGGCCACATATGCTGGTCTTGTGAAGATATGAGGCTGGATTTTCGGTTAATTTGCGCCCAATTTAGCACTTTGGCAGGGCGCAAAAATGTATTTTTCGGTGTCAAATGAGGCGCACAAGATTTTGCACCCAGGCGGAACTTTTGCCAATGGTTTTGCAATGGCGCTAAAACTTACCGCCTCACCGCTGCCTTGATCATTGGGATGCCATAAATCGTTGTGCATCGCTGCGCTAGCGCCCCAGGCGGAACCTTCGATCATTTCGCCTGATTTAGCGTCCGCCGGAGAATCCACCCAGAAAAAATAGATGGACCCAGTGCGCACCAGGCTCTAAAGGCACCATGTTGAAAGCGAAGAAGGAAGTCGCAGTTATGAGTGATTAAGACGGTTGGGAGAAGAACGTTGCATTACTGCATACTTTTGATTGTGAAGTTTTACGTGAGGTTGTTTTATAAAGTACATTTTAAAGGACATTTTAAAAGATGGGAGCCATTCTAGGTCAGGAGCAGATCTTCCTGGCTGTTATTGCCATATGCTTCAAGCTGGAAGAAGGCTTATTGTTGATTATTTGCAATGTAATTGAAGAGGTCACAGGCGTATGGGGAGGAGGCCTTACCCCCAACAAGTTTACAGGGAACATCACTTATCCCTCCAGCTCTTTGAGGCACAGTGCGTTAGAAGGTTGCGCTTCCGAAAAGAAGTGCTGACAGAAATATGCCAGCTCATACAGGCGGACCCACAACCTACCAGCGGCAACAAGACTGCACAGCCGGTCGAGGTGAAGGTGACAGTGGCACTTGCCTTCTCTGCCTCCGGCACCTTCCAGGCATCAGCGGGGGACATATACTCCATCTCGCTGCATTCGCCAGGTGACTAATGCACTGTACACATGCAGGATGGACATCATAAACATCCCAATGACCAGGGAGACCCAAAATGAGAGGGCTATAGATTTTGGACGAGTTGCTGGCTTCCCCAATGTTAAGGGTGCCGTTGACTCTACGCACATCGCCTTGTGAGCACCTTTCGCGAATCCAGAGGTTTACTGAAACAGAAAGGGATTTCGCACCCTGAATATACAGATTGTCTGTGACCATACTCAGCACATCATGACAGTCAGTGCCCAATATCCAGGGAGCATCCATGATGCTTTCATCTTGCGTGAGAGCAGTGTCTCACACATGTTTCAGTGTCAAGCACAAGGCCAAAGCTGGCTGATCGGGGACAAAGGTTGCGGCATCGCCACCTGGCTCATGACCCCATTCTGGAACTGTTATGTATGTTAACTGGGTTTTACCTGCCACCGGAGGGCATGACTGTCGGAGTCCTAATGGTCACTGGCAGACACGTGCAAGCCGGGTATATAATGTTGGCAGCAATGTTGAATCCTCACTTTGAGAATAAATAAACTGGAGTAAGGTCATGCCTGAACTAACTCACTGTACTTAGCCTCATGGAGTTATTCGATACCTAACAATTGGCGACAAGTTAAAAATACGAACTTTCACGCAACCATGTCTGTTGGAATTTTGGAGAGATTTGTGGAAGGGGAAGACTGGGAGGATTTCACTGATCACCTCGACCAGTACTTCGTAGCCAACGGATTGGAAAGAACCGATAACGCAATTAAATGCAGGGTAGTTCTCCTCACTGCTTGTGGGTCAAAAATGTATGGCCTTATCAAGAATCTATTCTCACAGACTCGACCAACAGATAAAACTTACGATGAATTGTGTACGCTGGTTCAGAACCACTTTAAACCAAAGGAAGGCATCATCATGGCGAGGTATCGTTTCTATACACACAATCGCTCCAAGGGCCAGGACATGGCGGAATTTGTCGTGGACCTGAGACGTCTCGCTGGGCCGTGCAACTTTGGAGCTGCGTTGGGAGGAAATGCTGCGGGACTTTTTCGTGCTTGGCATTGGCCACGAGGTCATCCTTCAAAAGCTGCTGTCTGCTGAATCGCTAGATCTGAGCAGGGTAATCAGGATTGCCCAGACAAGCATGTCCACAGACGAAAACTCAAAACAGATATCTTCCCAGTCGAAACTCACCGGCAAGTACTGTGCGTAAAATAATATCGTCGGCAGGCAGAGCTGCACATGACAGAGCCTTACTTGTCTGCGTTTGTACGACCTGTAACTGCTCAAAGTCCGCCATTGGGGGTGAATTAAATCTCGCCTTGTTGGCGTTGTGGGGGCTATCATCGGACCCATCAATGCCGATTCAAGCAATACGTGTTCAAAGGCTGTGCAACAATTCAGCACCTTCAGCGAATGTGTCCGCAACTGAGCAAGCGTGCTGCGACACACACATGGCTGAGGATGATCGATCCAGCGTGGATCAAGCGGCACAGGCAACTCGACCCAAGGTACAGGATGAAGAAGTGTATGGAGTACATTCTTTTACCAAACGTCCTCCGATAATGCTGGAAGTTAAATTAAATGGGGTTCCAGTATCCATGGAATTGGACACGGGTGCAAGTCAGTCAATAATGAGCCAGAGGGCTTTCGAAAAGCTGTGGGACACTAAGGCAAAAATACCCAAACTGAGCCCAATCAAAGCGAAGATGCATACCTACACCAAAGAGCTCATACCAGTCATTGGCAGCGCGGCAGTAAAGGTATCGTGCATAATTTATCGTTGTGGATCATTCCAAGCAATGCCCCAATGCTGTTCGGCACAAGTTGGCTGGAGAAAATTTAATGGAATTGGAATGATATTAAAGTCTTATCATCAGTAGATGATGCTTCATGAGCTCAATTGCTGAGCAAGTTTCCTTCATTGTTCGAACCAGGCATCAGCAACTTCACAGGAGCCAAGATGCAGATCCACCTAGGTCCGGATGCAAGACCCGTCCATCACAAGGCTCTGGCGGTTCCATACATGATGAGGGAGAAGGTCAAGATTGAACTGGACAGACTTTAACGGGAATGAATCATATCACCAGTCGAATTCAGCAAATGGGCCAGTCCAATTGTCCCGGTGTTGAAAAGTGATGGCATGGTCAGGATCTGCGGTGACTACAAGGCAACAATCAACCAAGTCTCAATACAAGATCAGTACCCATTACCCAAGGCTGACGACCTGTTTGCAACGCTAACGGCGGGGGTGGGGGGGGAGGAAAGTAATTCACCAAATTGGACCTGACCTCCACTTACATGACACAGTTGCTGGTCTAATCTTCGAAAAGACTGATGTGCATCAACACGCACAAAGGACTGTTTATATACCACAGATGCCCTTTCGGAATTTGCTCGGCAGCAGCCATATTTGAGAGAAACATGGAGAGTTTGCTGAAGTCCGTCCTGAGAACCATCGTGTTCCAAGATGACATCCTGATCACCAGTCACGATGCCGCCGAACATGTGCACAACCTGAAAGAGGCTCTACGTCGTTTGGACAGAGTGGGACTCAGGCTAAAACGCTCCAAGTGCGGTTTCATGGCACTAGAAGTCGAATTCCTGGGGAGAAAGATTGCAGCAGATGGCATCAGGCCTACGGACTCGAAGACAGAGGCCATCAAGAATGCACCCAGACCCCAGAGTGTGATGGATCTGCGTTCGTTCCTGGATCTTCTCAATTATTTCGGTAACTTTATACCTAGTTTGAGCACATTGCTAGAGCCCTTGCACATGTTGCTGAGAAAGGGTAATGACTGGTTTTGGGGCAAATCTCAAGACAGAGCCTTTGAGAAGGCCAGGAACCTGCTATGTTCCAAAAAATTACTGGTACACTGTGACCCATGTAAGCGGTTAGTGCTGGCCTGCGACGCCTCATCATATGGTGTCGGTTGTTCGCTCCAGCAAACCAATGTATCAGGCAAACTCCAACCAGTTGCATACGCATTCAGAAGTCTGTCTAAGGCTGAAAGAGCCTATAGTATGATAGAGAAAGAGGCTTTAGCATGCGTATATGGGGTTAGGAAAATGCACCAATACCTGTTTGGGCTTCGGTTTGAGCTTGAAATTAGGACCTGGACCAGCCAGGATCCTGTACTGTCAAGCGTAAAAAGGTGTGTCCTAAATGGAAATTGGTCTGCCATTCCAAGGGAAATGCTGGATGAACTTAAGCCTTATAGTCGCCGCAAAGATGAATTGTCTATTCAGTCTGATTGTCTGTTATGGGGTAATCATGTTGTTATGCCAAAAAAAGGCAGGGAAACTTTTGTGCAAGATTTACACAATACCCACACAGGCATTGTCATGATGAAGACCATTGCTAGGGCTCACATTTGGTGGCCCGGCATTGACTCGGACTTGGAGTCATGCATACATCAGTGCAACACTTGCATGCAACTGAGTAACACACCTGTGGAGGCTCCGCTGAGTCTGTGGTCATGGGCATCCAAACCTTGGTCAAGGATCCACATAGACTTTCTCGGCAAAATGTTTTTAGTGATAGTGGACGCTCACTCCAAGTGGATTGAATGCGTAATCATGTCATCCAGCACGCCCACAGCCACTATTGAAAGCCTCCGGGCCATGTTCGCCATCCATGTCCTGGTCGACGTCCTTGTCAGCGACAACGGACCGTGTTTCACCAGTTCGGAGTTCCACGAGTTTATGACCCATATCAAGCATGTCAGATCTGCCCCTTTCAAACCTGCGTCTAAAGGTCAAGTGGAGCGGGCTGTCCAAAATATTAAGCAGAGCCTAAAATGCATGACTCACGGCTCCCTATAGACCCGCTTGTCCCGCATTCTGCTCAGTTACTGGACGAGACCCCACTCGCTCACCGGGGTCCCTCCTGCTGAGCTGTTAATGAAAAGAGACCTCAAAACCAGGCTCGCCCTTGTTCACCCGGATCTCAATGATCATGTCGAAACCAGAAGGCAATGGCAGCAATGGTACCATGATCGCATCACCGCATCACGTGACATTGCTGTGTTTGTCCTGAATTATTGTCATGGTCCAAAGTGGGTTGCTGGCACAGTTTTGGCCAAGGAGGGGAACAGGGTGTTTGCAGTCAAACTGTTAAATGGCCAAACGTGCAAGAGGCACATCGACGAAACCAAACTGCAATTCACAGACAACCCAGAACAAATTGAAGATGACATCATCATCAACCAACCAACACACATCCAACCATCAGTTGACCCTTGTGTCATTCACAAGGACGAACCTACCATCCCCAACAGTCCTGTCAGACCGACTGCTCCGCAATGCAGCAATGGTCCTACTAACTCACCCAAACTTGGGTTCGAACTGAGAAGATCAACCAGGGAGCGGAAGGCCCCGGACCATCTCAACTTGTAAATACAACCTGTACCAAGGATTTGGGGGAAATTATGTTATGTATGTTAACTGGGTTTTACCTGCCACTGGAGGGCGTGACTGTCAGAGTCCTAATGGTCACTGGCAGACACGGGCAAGCCAGGTATATAATGTTGACAGCCATGTTGAATCCTCACTTTGAGAATGAATAAACTGGAGTAACGTCATGCCTGAACTAGCTCACTGTACTTAGCCTTGTGGAGTTATTCGATACTTAACAGGAACCCTCAGACAGAAGCCGAGCATCGCTATAATGAGAGCCATGCAGCCACACGCAGCATCGTCGAACAGACAATTGGAGTGCTGGAGCAGCATTTTTGATGCTTGGACCACTCTGGAGGCTGCCTACATTACTCCCCTCAGCAGGCCTCTGAGTTGTGGTGTACTGCAAGCTACACAACTTAGCCATCATGAGGAATTGCCAATGGAGATTACAGGACCACCTCAGGAGGAGGAGGAAGACGAGGAAGAGGAGCCTGGCAAGGAACGCATGCTACCACCACCACCACCACAACTACAGGGGAGGCATCATGGAGATTTTGCTGCTGCAAAAGCCTTATGTCGGCAGCTCATAATTAAACACTCTGCTTGAAGAGTGAACGGCAGGTTTGAGCGCTGCCTGGCCACTCTATCCCCCATGGTGACTATTCCCCCTCTTATTCTGCAAATGAGACATTACACAGGAATGGTGAAGAAAAAAATGTGTTGAATATTGTAACATTGTAAACTTTGTAACTTTCATTGTGATACTTAAATAATTTAGAAAGCTACATCCAGCAGTATGATAATTCAAGAACATTACTAGAACATAATCCAGCATTGTGATACTGTAACATAAATACGATGCATCCAGCATCAAGAACATAATCCCGCAGTGCGATACTTAAATCAAATCCTGCCCCACAATTTTTTGCCACCCTCTTTTGACCCCTTCCCTTCATCCCCCTCCCTTGCCTTCTGCTCCGAATCAAAGTGGCACCAAGGCGGTGCAGTAAGGCTGCCAGAGTGCTGCTGTGTTGGGGGGAGAGACAGTGAAGACGACGTCTGCTGACGCACTGGACCAGCTCGTGGCGTGGAAGGCCCGGCTTCTGACTGGCTAGCCTCTTCGTCGGCATCACCAGTCACAGGTAGTTTGGGTGACAACCGTTGCTGATGCTTGGTTGGTGACTGAGTAGGGGGAGGCAGAATGCTGTCATCCGTAGGAATGACACCATCTTCCATAAATTTGGAGCCACTCAGTCGCCGACGGGGCTGGCCCCTAGCAACTGGAGCACGATGTAAACTAACACCTTGCTGGCTTGCTTCAGAACCGTCACTTCCCCGTGTGACAGTGAAAAATGCAGTGAGTATGGAGGCAGGCATGGACTGCATCACCTGCCCAAACTGAAGCAGAGCTTATGCCTGTGATGCACCATATTCTGCAAGGGCTTGTGCCACACTCTCCGGGACTCCACTGTCACTGCTGGAGGCCACCAGCCTTGTGTGGGCATTGATGGCCTTGCTGGTGTCATGGCTCCAACTGACAATCTGCGACCCTATCTCCGTAATTGTCGCTTTCAGACTGCCAATGCTCGCGGGAATCATTCCTAAAACATCACAGAGTTGATGGCTGATCTGGATGCTCTCCTTGGACATGCCCACCATGTCCAGTTCCACATCTGCCTGTCTGTCAGCAGACCGACTTTGCCAACCCACCCTCCGGAGAGAAGGCCTGCGGGATTGAACCCTGGCACTGCGTTGCTGCACGCCACTGGGCCCAGGAGCCTCCCACTCCTCAAACCCCGAGAACGTCACGTTGTCCCCAGAGGAGCTGAGTGCCGATGGTGGAGCAGGGGTCATAGCATGCTGTGCCGGAGTCGGCTCATCCATATCCTCCTCTTCCGCCGCCTCCTCCAGACGATGGCCTGATGTGGAAGGGTCCCTTGAGGGATGCGGCGCCTGTGGCTGGTCATCTGGAAGTAGAAAGCAACAGACGAGTAGTTAGCAGCAGGGGAGGGGGCAATGTGACATGAGGAAGGTCGCATAGCACAGGCTCATTTGATGGACCACCGCTACTCCATTATATCTAATCCAGAGGCACTGCAGGACATTGCCCCAACCTATCCCAGGGAGTGTGCAGGACATTGCCCAACCTAATCCAGGGAGTGTGCAGGACATTGCCCCAACCTGGTCCAGAGGCACTGCAGGACATTGCCCCAACCTGGTCCAGAGGCACTGCAGGACATTGCCCCAACCTAGTCCAGAGGCACTGCAGGACATTGCCCCAACCTCGTCCAGAGGAACTGCAGGACATTGCCCCAACCCAGCCCAGGAAGTGTGCAGGACATTGCCCCAACCCAGCCCAGGGAGTGTGCAGGACTTTCCCTCAGTATTCGAGCGGGGTTCAGCACCACCAATGGCAGCTGCCCGACCAGTGATGTCAGTGAGTGGCAGGGTCTGAAGTGGATTGCCGCCTGTCCGCACCTGCTCGCGGCGATTGAGATTTCTTTGCCTTGCAAAGATGAAAATGAAAATGGTTGCAAGAGAGACCATCTGCTCTTGTGGCACAGATAGCCATCAAAGCACTTATGCCATACTGTCTGAATGTAATAGAGTTCTCTGTTTAATGGCCTTGGAAGTTGCACATGATTCATCAGGAGGACATCGAAGTGGGGAGCCATCTTATGAGATCTCAGAAAACAATCTTAATAACGTGTAAAGATCATTCATAGCAAATAGGGTGCCAAACTAAGCCTATCTATGTGTCATGCATTTTAGGAGGCAACCCACAGAGTATTGAGAGGCACCAACAGCATGAGAACAAATAGTGTGTCAGATTTATCCTTGAAGTAATGAAGGAGTGCATGAATGGTACTCACTGTGTGCCAGTCCTCACCACAGTGTCTGAGGCAGAGACCTCCTCTGCTATGTTTCTCCAAATTCTGTTGAATATGATGGGCAGTGGTCTAGAACCACCCCAAAGATGCAACTCCTGCCATCTCCGTTCCACAGACCCCACTAAAGCTTCATGAGCCTCGTGGCTGAAGCGCCTAGCACGCTGTCTTCCCTCGTCCTCCCCCATCATCAAATTCAAAATCTGAAATGGCTGATTCTGCCCCAGTTGTACTGTGCATGCATGTGCAGGATGTGGCCATGCCCTGCATTAGTGTTTGCGACAGGAAACCAGAAGGTATAAGCGTGGGGGAAAAAAAGTGTCTGCGCAAAACGGCACATTGGAATCGATGAGCAATTAGTCTCTGACAAGCGGCCCTTCCAGCCACAGTAGTGTCATGCTGCCTCCTCCTCAGGTGAGGATCCTTGTGATCGTCATCCTCCTTCTGAAGTGGATCATCTACCCCTGGTCGTAATGGCTGGGCCCTCATAATGGCCAGGTTGTGCAGCATGCAGCAGACAATGGTGATCATGGAGATTCTATCAGGTGGAGTACTGCAATGCCCCTCCAGAGCGGTCAAGGCAGCAGAAATGCTGCTTCAGGACCCTGATAGTCTGTTCGATAATGGCCCAGGTTGTGGTATGGCTGGTGTTGTGCTGCTCGGCAGGGGTGGTGGGATTGCGGAGGGGTGTCATTAGCCAGGTGGCCACACCATGTCCTTTGTCGCTCATGAACCAGTCACGGCCTTCATGCGGTGGTTTGAAGAATTGTGGCACAGTGCTCTCCTGCAGGATGAAGCCATCGTGGCAGCTGCCAGGATATCAGGCACTGACACCGAGGATCATCTGCCTGAGATCGCAGACCAGCTGTACAGTGAGGGAGTGGAATCTCTTGTGATGCCGAAAAATCTTTCCATTGTGGGGCGGGGCCCTGAATGCCACATGCATACAATCAATGGCTCCTTGAACCTTGGGGAAGCCCACTATCCTGGCAAAGCCACGGGTGCGCTCATCCTGGTCTTCCCTTGACATGCTGAACTTAATGTAGTTCAATCATTTGCCGTACAGAGCGTCGGTCACCTGGCAAATGCAGCAATGTACTGCAAACTGCGAGTTGCTGCATATATCGCATACAGGAGATTGGAAGATGCCGGTAGCATAGAAGTTTAGTGTTGACAGCGAGGTCCTAGTGCTAATGTCAGCTGCCAGGTATGTCCACAGAAGGTTACAAAGCTCCATGACCACCTCCTTGTGGAACCTCAGCCTTCTTAAGCACAGCTCCTCGGACATCTTAAGATAAGAGTAATGCTTGCTGTAAGCCATGCATGTGTACAGCCTCCTGTCCGGTCGTCTGGGGTGTCTCCTCTGGGGAGGATCCACATTTGCCATAAGCTGTCTGTGCAGCTGCCGCCTTTCAATTCGGCACCGCATTAGGACATGGTGTGCCATCACTGACCCCATCACTTGGGATTTCAAAGTTAGCCGAGATGGCAGCCAATGTGTCCCAGATACTAGTAGTCAATCTGACGAGTCAACAGCAGTGCGATGCCACCACCTACTGTCTGTGTGAGCATCAAACGCAGCACTGACCGAGACCTCTGAGCCCCGGCTGCAACTCCGTTTAAATAATGACGATTTTTTTCTCCGCCTTGTGAAGTCCAACTTTTTCAAGTGTCGTGGACGCCAGCTGTTAAGTGAGGCGGCAAAAGTGAAAGTGGCGAGAAGGGCACCAAGGAGGCGTTGCTGCGTATTGATGTCATAATTTCCACGGCGTTAGCTGGCGGTACATTATGTTTTAACGCCTTTAAAATATTACAACCGAATTTCGCGTCAGGTGTGAACAGCACTGAGCGCCACTCCCAGCCGTCTAACTCCCAGTTAATACCTAACACCGGCATTATTAGCATGTGTTAGCAACCGAATTTCGACCCCTGACTGTTACTGTATGTATCACCAGTGTTAGACCGAAAGGATGTTAAAATTTTATGTGCTATGTGCTGAGTCCACAAGATCTTTTTTTAATTCTGTCTTTAGCTACTTCTAGACTGTTTATACAGTAACTATGTTGTTCATTGTTTTGCCCATTATGCAGTACTTTATGCTTGGATATCTGTATTAAATTTTATCTACCATTATTTTGCACATTTACAGATTTTACCTAACTTTGTTTGTAGGTCAAGGTTTACCAGAGTCCACTTAATATGTCACCCCATCAAAAATGTCAATGAACTGGTCAGGCAGGATCTTTCCCTTCTGAAGCTATTTACTAGAGTATTATTTTATGAGTAATCTTTGAATTAGCTCTTGATAATTTATTTCATTATTTTATCTGTTATTGATATTAAATGAATGGGTCAGCAGTTTCATAATTTGATTTAAAAACATAAGAAATAGGAACAGGGTTGGTCTATATGGCCTGTCGAGCATGCTCTGCCAGTCAATAAGATTCTGGCTGATCTCAACTACCCTTTCCCACCCTATCCCCTTGATTCCCTTAGTGTCCAAAAATCTATGGATCTCAATCTTGAATATACTCAATGACAGAGCATCCACAGCACTCTAGGGTAGAGAATTTCACGATGACAGGGATGATGGTGAGAGGGGATGTGCAAGTGGGGGCTCCTCTCAAAGCACTTCCACTTCTCTTCTGTTGCCCCCTCCCCTAAACTGTGTGCTACAATCTTGGTAATTAGCAGGCAGCACAAAGTTGACGTGTCTGCTAATTACTGTGAGTGTAACGCACAGTGCAGCGCTGAATGCTTTGCTCACAGGCTGTGCGCTCAGCAGGGGGCTGAAATTTGTGTTGCTAGAGCACGTTTTCCAACAGTATCGAATTTCCCAGCCATGGTCTCTTACCTGTCTCTGTTGTCTTCATTTTGTTATTTCTCTTTTCATGTCTCGGTTTCCGCTTCTATGTGCCTTTCTTTTCTCTTCTGCTTCCTCTACTCCTCGTTCTGCGCCTCTCTCTGTCCTCTTCAGCTTCTTTCTGTCCTTATACTTTTTACTTTCGAATGGAATCTGGCAGATGATTTGTTGTAGCAGGGACATTAGCTACCAACAGCTGTATGGCTGCATTTGAGGTGACAGTCCTCAGCAGTACCCTTCCTGTCCCCTCCATCGCCACTTGTGTTTATGCACCTTGTCTCATTGCATGCTCTATTTCTTTGCTTTCCGACTACACTGTCTCTTTCCTACCACCAGATTAAATACCAACACTAACTCTACACACTCCCATCACTGTTGCTACATCTTCTTCTTTGAATTACTTATTCATCCCCGTAACCTCTTTTCGTCCTTGGTTTGCTGTAATTTACCTCACTGTTGATCCTCTATCCACTCACCCTCACTCGCTCCCCCCAGGATGCATGGTGCGAGGTTAAAAACCTTCACAACCAGTTCCCCTTCCTCTCCTATCTATTTCCTTCAAGGAGTATTTCTTTGCTTTTAACTTTTAACTTAAAAAATAAATTAGAATGAGGAAAGACACTTTCTCTCTCTGTCTGTCTCACATCTGTGAACGATTAGAATCTCTGCTCTCGGATGTGTTAGCAATTTCAACATTTACTCTTTCTGCCAACAAAACACAGGGTCATAAATTCAGCTTTTTAAAATTTAACAAACATTAGCATGAGGAAAGACGCATTCTTTGTCAGCTTAATACGCTTTCTGGAGTTTATATAGCATGGAACAGTCTACAGTAAGTACATAACTGTCATTTTCTTTTCGCTCTCTTTTTCTCTCTCTCACTCACACACAACCTCACTGTTGAAAAACATGCTTTATGTAAACTATATCTGAATAAAGTTTTTGATATTTGATTCTCTGGCTTTTCTTCAAGTAATTTCGATACAATAATTGAGCATAGATGGCTAAACTCTATAGAAAATATTCCATCATTATGACGGACTGAACAATACTGATGTATCCTAGGAAATTAGATTATATCAGTTGATTTTGTATTGTGCAGTCTGGCAAATGCTCAGACTGCACAATTCAAATTCAGGCCACAGAGTCACAATTCTGGGTAAAAATATAAAATCCAAGGCCAAGTGTTTGGTAAAGGCTGAGGCCTTCAAGTAAAATTCCTCATTCACAACTCCTCCTACTGAAGCTCTCCATGCCCGCATGCAGCAAGATCTGGATGAGATTCAGACTTGGGCAAGTAAAATTTGTGGCACACAAGTGTCAGGCAATGACTATCTCCAACAAGAGAGAGTCTAACCACCGCCCCTTGATATTCAACAGCATTACCATTGCTGAATCCCCAATCATCAACATCCTGGGGGAAACCATTGACCAGAAACTTAACTAGACCAGCCACATAAATACTGTGACTACAAGAGCGGGTCAGAGACTGGGTATTCTGTGGAGAGTGTCTCACCTCCTGACTCCCCAAAGCCTATCCACTACCTATAAGGCACAAGTCAGGAATGTGATGAAATACTTTCCAGCTGCCTGGATGAATAGAGCTCCAACAACACATAAGAAGCTCGACATCATTTAGGACAAAGCAGCCCACCTGATTGGCACCTCATCCACTACCTTCAACATTCACTCCCTCCACCACCTTCTCAAGGGCAATTAGGAATGGGCAATAACGGATGGGGAGAATGAGGGGAAGTGGAAGAGGTGGGGGAATGCTAATTTTCCTCAGTGGGAAGGGGGTAGAATGGGTCATGGTCCATTTTCTTCAAAGTGGGCCATTGAGATAAGAAGAGAAGGTAGGCTTTGGTTGACAGCAAAAGGGAGCAGGTAAGAGGCAGGGGCCAAGAGTGAATGAGTGAGCGCAAATGGAGATGCGTGGGTGGAACTGGCCCATGGTTGATTTTCTTCTGAGTGGAAAAGTGAGATGTAATGGACCAGAGACCCTTTTCTCCACAATGGAGAGAGGAGTTCCATTTAACCAAGGCCTATTTCCATTTCCATGAGAGGATGAAGAGAGAAGCCATTTTCTTTACAGGGGTGGGGGGAGGTCTTCTCAGTGGAAGGGGATTGCAGAAGCAAGGATTTCAGCTTAGTGTTGTGGGAGAACAAGCTGCAGTTCCTTCTTCGTATAGTTGGCATTTGGAGAGGAAGCCAAAAGGGAGGTTTCCCTCTCAGTAGGGAGGTAGAGGCCCAAGTTGATTCTCAGCAGGTGTGGAGATAGTAAAACTCTGCGGTGATTCTCAGCAGGGATAGGGAGATCCAGTTTTGAGAAGATCTGACCACCTGTCAGTGTTGTGAACAAATCTTCTATATTCGGCAATGTATTGGGGACTTTACCCTCTCGAACCTGGTTTACAGTTACTTTATAATCACCACACAATCTTACCTTACCATCGGACTTAGGTACAACAACAATGGTTGTAGCCCAATTACATCGATCTATCTTAGAAATAATGTTCTCAGTCTCTAGTCTTTTGAGTCCTTGCTCAACTTTCTCCTTGAGTGCATATGGTACGGAAAATGGCTTGTAGTAAACCGATCTAGCGTCCTTCTGTACCCTGACACTCGGCTTGAAGCCTTGGATTGGACTGCCCGTTTCGCAGAACACCTTCGGATACTTCTTGATAACCTCATCCGTTGATGAAAATCTCGCTTCCACACAGAAAATCTTACTCCAATCCAGCTTCAGTGAGCTCAACCAATTTCTTCCCAGTAAGGCAGACTTGTCTCCTTTCACTACTATTAGAGGCAAGTTCTGAAATTGATCTTTATATTTCACCGGTACGGTGATACGACCTACCACATGAATTTTCTCTCCCGAGTAGCCTCGCAGCTCTATCTTGGATTTCTCCAGTTGGAAATCACGCAATTTGTCGAGGTACAGCGACTCCGGTACTACACTCACGGATGCACCCGTGTCAATTTCCATTGGTATCTTGAATCCCGCAACATCTATGTGGATTTTAATGCTTTCTGAATCGCTGTCCGTTAACCTCGTGCTCCTGAAGGCATGTAACTCTAACATCTCCTCGTCCTGTTGTTGTTCTTCCATACTATTTAGTCTCTTGGGATTTCTACTCATAGCTTTGAATGCTGGACTCATAGCTTTGGAAACTGGTTTACCCTTCAGTCGGCATGCCTTCGCAAGATGCCCAGTCTTTCTGCAGAAAAAACACTCTGCCTTCACATATGGACAACTTTGAGCAATGTGTTGTCTCAGGCACCTATAGCACAACTTCGACGCTTTGTTAGAATTTCCAGTTTCTGAGACTTTGGGCCCCCACCGTCCTTTACTTTGAACCTGCAGGTGATTTACCTCAGTTGACTGATGACCGTAATTATTATTTAATTCTCGGGAATATTGTTCGGCCATGCCCATCGACCTCGCTATCTGACAAGCAATCTCAAAAGTCAAGTCATCCGTCGTTAATAACTTCCTTCTGATCGCATCATTTTTCACCCCACAAACAAAACGATCCCGTAATGCTCGGTTTTGAAAGTTTCCAAAATTACAGTGCATCGATAGCTTTTTTAATGCTATGATGTAATCACTGATACATTCATCAGCCTTTTGATTCCAAATCCCGAAACGATAGCTTTCAGCAATTTCTAATGGTTTGGGGTTATAGTGCTGCTCCAGCTTCATTAAAATCTCTTTAAGCATTGTGTCCTTTGGCTCGTCAGGCACAAGCAGATTTACAAGGATTTCGTACAATGCCGGACCCACCTCCGAGAAGAAGATTGCTTTCTTACGTTCTAACACAGCCCGGTTCTGGACTGCATTGTCTGGAACTTCGATTATGTTATTTGCAGTTATGTTTTAGCTGATCCACATACGCTTTAAAACGTTCCTAGTCGTGTCTATATTCCCCTAAATGTCCAATTACACCTGCCATTTTAATCTCTAGCTGTTCACACCGTGTGCTGTATTTTACCTCAGATTTTGTAACTTCTTTCCAAAGACAGAAACTTCCAAATTCTCTCTGTCAGCCGGCTGAATCCTTCCCCAACAAAATTTAAGCTTTAAATCATCCGAAAAATCTCATCCTCGACGCCAAATGTGATATATTCACAGAGCACAGGCACACACAGCTTCCAACATGGCAGGCAGCTTTCTCTTGGAAGCCTCCGGAATCTGCCTGGTTCTGTTTATTAACTCTGCAGTTGCAGTACACAATACGTCCACGGCCACAGTGTGGAGTTACAAACATTACAAGTTTACAGACTTTACAGGATTACATGTATGTTTTGCTAGTCTCATGTGTATATATATTGACATTGCTAGCTCTTCAGTATGGCTTAAAAACGGTTCTATGTGTCTTGGACTGAGCTGTCAATAAATAATTTTGCTCAGTCAATCTGTTTATTCTCTTTCACACTTGAGTTGGCCCTTCTAACATTGTAGATCTGGCTTTTCCTCTTCAGCAATACTGAATAAAGCTCACTCTGATCAAAGTTCGCCACCACTCAGTTGCTGCAAAAGTTACTGTTCTCTGTATGCTATCCGGCACTCTTACCACGACCTAGTCAAACTGAGAGCTTCTTTCATAGCTTCCCTTTATGGACTGGGCATAAAGCAATGGTGTATTGATTGGCACAAAGGAGGTATAACACTCTCTTTGCCTCACTGTCCTGTTCATCTGTTAATTGACTTACTGATGGAATGTAAAAGATCCCATGGCACTATTTCAAAGAACAGGAGAGTTCTCCCAGGTGTCCTAGACCCAATATTTATCCCACAACCTGCATCACTAAAAAACAGATGATCTGGTCATTTATCACGTTACTGTTTGTGGGAGCTTGTTGTGAGCAGATTGACTGCCTCGCCTTCCTACATTACAGCAGTGACTGTAAAGCACTTTGGGACGTCCTGAGGTTGTGAAAAGCGCTATAGAAATGCAAGTCTTTCTTTCATTCTTTACCCCAGGCTCTTGAAAAGGAAACTCTAGCAAGAAGTGCAAAAACAATCTTGCGAAATTTATAAACTTACTCCTGTTTCTGCAATGAGACTGAAACTTCTGTAATCACCATCCGCAGTATTTTTGCTTTTGTGAAACTTCCCTTTTGAAGCTTTTCATGCCATTGAGTGCAATGAGAGCCATTTGGGAAACTTGTCGCTCGGTGGGGCGGGAGGAGGAGCACGCGGCTGCTGCAATGTTACTAACCGCCACCTCGCGCGGTGAGCACAGGGCTGCACGCGGGGGCCGCGAAAACCGCCACCTCGCACAGGGTTGCACGCACCGGCTGCTACTAACCGCCAGCTCGCGAGGGGCAACACAGGGTTGCACGCGGCGGCCGCTGCTAACCTCCACCGCGCGCGGGCAGCACAGGGCTGCGACAGTTGGGAAAGGGGGCGGGGTGCGGAGGGCACGCGGCGCAAAAATGGCGGGATAAAAAAAAATAAACGGTTCAGAAGGGAGTGCAGAAGACTGAGGTTTATTTTTTTAATCAGCATGGAGATGGCGAGCGTCTACCCGGCCCAATGAGCAACCTGGCTACCCCGGCCCAGCAGTCACCGGCGGTGAATGTCGTGGCAGACGATGCGGACGATGCCTCTGCGCCCCAGGTATACGTCAGCGTCCTGTGGCACGGCGGCCAGCTGGGGCTGGCTTACTACAGCGCAAACGACTGCACCGTCTACATCATGCCGGACGCCCCGGACGCGCAGGATCTCCGGCTGCTGAGGAAAGTGGTCGAGGAGCTCCAGCCCCGGTGCATCTTAACCAGCGCCAAGCAAGACCGCAACATGACGGACTTCCTCAAGGCAGCGGGCAGCGCCAACAACGGCGAGGACGGGAAGCCCGAAGTCGCGCTCTTCCCCAATGTGGACTTCGGGCTCAATATCAGCAAGCAGCGGCTGCTGTCGGTGCACCTGCCCTTCATCCCCACGCACCTGAGCGAAGCCGAGAGGATCATGTACCTGGCGTCCATCATACCATTCGAGAGCGCCACCATGCTGCGAGCCCTCGGGGGGCTGCTGAAGTTTCTGGAGAGGAGGAGGATCGGGGTGGAATTGGAAGATCCCAGCATGAGGGTTCCTATCCTGGCCCTCAGGAAATTCGCACTGAACCACACCGTGCATATTGACCAGGACGCCTTCTGCGTGTTGCAGATTTTCAAGTACGAAGTGCACCCGTCCGCGTACAAACTGGCGTCGGGGCTGAAGGAGGGACTCAGCTTGTTCGGAGTGATGAATCGCTGCAAATCTCAATGGGGCACAAAGCTGATGAGGTTGTGGTTTACTCGCCCGACTAAGAACCTGGAGGAGCTGAACAAACGACTGGATGTCATCCAGTTTTTCATGCTGGCGAGAAACACCGAGACAGTGCAGACTCTTCAAGACTGCTTGAAGCACATCAAAAATATCCCAATGATTCTGAAGAGGATGACTCTGTCCTACACCAAAGTGAATGACTGGCAAGGTCTTTATAAGACTGTGTACAATGCTGTGTGCATTGGTGACACTTGCAGGTCCCTGGCCAGATCTGTGGAACTCTTTGCAAAGATCTCTCAGACTTTCACAGATGATCTTCATTACATCGCCAGTCTCATAAATAAAGTGGTGGATTTTGAAGGTAGCAATGCAGAGAACAGATTCACAGTTAGGCCAAATGTGGACCCAGCCATCGATGAAAAAAAACGAAAACTGATGGGCCTGTCCGATTTCTTAACTGAAGTAGCAAGGAATGAATTAACACTACTGGACAACAGGATTCCTTCATGCTGTGTCATCTACATCCCACTGATTGGATTTCTTCTAACTATTCCACGTCTTCCAAGTATGGTAGACAAGAATGATTTTGAGATAGAAGGGCTGGATTTCATGTTTCTCTCTGAAGGTAGACTTCATTATAGAAGTGCTAGGACCAAGGAGCTTGATACAATGTTGGGAGACTTGCACTGTGAAATCCGGGACCTTGAGACAGCTGTTATGTACCAGTTGCAGACGAAGATTTTAGAGAAGTCTGCAGTCCTTTATGATGTGATGGAGTATGCAGCCCAGTTGGACTGCCTAATTGCTATGGCTGTTGTAGCCCGAGAGAACACCTACACAAGACCAAGACTAACCAGCAAGAATATAGTCAACATCAAAGATGGAAGGCATCCTCTAATGGAACTGTGCACAAGAACATTTGTTTCAAACCCCATCAGCAGCGGTGAGGAACATGGAAAGATTCGAGTCCTCACTGGTCCAAATTCCAGTGGGAAAAGTGTATATCTCAAGGAGGTTGGGCTAATAGTGTTCATGGCACTAATAGGTAGTTACGTCCCTGCCACAGAGGCAGATATTGGTCTAATAGATGGAATTTACACGAGGATACAAAGCCGTGAATCTGTGTCTGTGGGACTTTCCACCTTCATCATAGACTTGAACCAGGTGGCAGCTGCAGTTAACAATGCTACAGAGAGATCCCTGGTGCTAATTGATGAATTTGGAAAAGGAACCAACAGTGTGGATGGCTTGTCCCTTCTTGCAGCTGTTTTGAGACACTGGGCGCAGCAAGATACAAAATGCCCCCATATCTTTGTATCTACAAACTTTCACAGTTTGGTCCAGCTTAATCTCCTTCCTACTAATACTCTTATACGTTACCTAACACTAGAGACCATCCAGGATGGAGAGGAGCTGGTGTTTTTCTATCAGTTGAAGGAGGGAGTGTCGACTGACAGCCATACTGCCAATATAGCGAGACTGGCTGGAATGCCACCACAGGTGGTGCAGCGAGGGATACAGGTTTCTGAGCTGTACCGCAGAGGAGAACCTATTCGTCGTGTTGACTGTCCTTCAAAAGCAAACCAATTTGAAGAGTACAAGGCATTGGTGGATAAGTTTCTTAAGTTGGACCTCAATGATCCCAATGTGAACTTACAGGAATTTTTGAGCAAGGAGGTGCTGTCACTTGCAACACATGAGCTTTAATGTGGCGTGTTGGTGAATTACATTCCTCAGGATATAACCTCAAATGAAAAGTGAATTGGATGTCTTGCTGATGAGCCCATGAATCTTATCCTGTTTCCCAGAGGTTTGTAATGGGTAAACAAAAACCTTTTCTGTGATTGGCAGTTTCCTAAGGTTTCCTAAAAATGCACTGATAATATGATTAAATCTTTGTTGCTCCAATCTGTTAGGTTAGTTGATCTCAGCGTTGTGACAGCATCATAGAATGGTTACAGCACGGAAGAAGGACATTCGGCCTGTCGAGTCCGTACTGACACTCAGCTAGCCCCACTCCCCCACTCTTTTGTTTAGCCCTGCAAATGTTTTCTTTCAGATATTTATCCAACTCCATTTTGAAAGATAAGATTGAGTCTGCCTCCATCACATTTTCAGGCTGTACAATCCAGAACCGAACCACTCGTTGCTTAAAAAAGTTTTTTCTTAATTTGCCTTTGGTTCTTTTCCCAATCACCTTAAATCTGTGTCCTCTGGTTCTCGACCTTTCTGCCAATGGGAACAGTTTCTCTCTATTCACTCTGTACAGACCCCTCATGATTTTATCAAATCTCCTCTCAATCTTTTCTGCACCAAGGGGAACAACCCCAGCTTCTCCAGTCTATCAACGTAACTGAAGTTCCTCATTCCTGGTATCATTCTCGTAAATTTTTTCTGCACTTTCTCCAAGGCCTTCACAAGCTTCCTAAAGTGCAGTGCCCAGAATTGGACACAATACTCCAGTTGGGGCCGAACCAGTGTTTTATAAAGGTTCATCATAATTTTCACACTTTTGTATTCTATACCTCTATTTATTAAGCCCACCATCCTGTAAGCCTTTTTAACTGCTTTCTCAACCTATCCTGCCACCTTCAATGATTTATACACATTATAAGGTCTCTTCTGTTCGTGCACCCCGCTTCAGAATTGTACCCTTTAGGTCCTCTCCTCATTCTTTCTACCAAAATATATCACTTCACACTTTGCTGTGTTAAGTTTCATCTGCCACGTGTCTGCCCATTTCACCAGCCTGTCTATGTCTTCCTGAAGTCAATCACTCGCCTCCTCACTGTTCACTATACTTCCAAGTTTTGTGTCATCTGTAAATTTTGAAATTGTGCCCTGTACACCCATGTCCAAGTCATTAATATAAGGGGAACACCACTGTATACCTTCCTCCAGTCCGAAAAACAACCGTTCACCACTACTCTTTTTCCTGTCCCTTAGCCAATTTTGTATCCAGGCTGCCACTGATCTTTTTATTCCATGGGCTTCAGCTTTTCAGGCAAGGCTATTGTGTGGCACTTTGTTGAAAGCCTTTTGGAAATCCACGTGCAATACGTTGATCGCATTGCCCTCATCAACCATCTCTGTTACTTCATCAAAAAACTCAATCAAGTTGGTTAAACACGATTTGCTTTTAACTAATCAGTGCTGGCTTTCCTTAATTAATCCACACCTATCCAAGTGACTGTTAATTTTGTCCCTGATCACTGATCTAAAAGCTTCCCCAATACAGAGGTTAAACTGACTGGCCTGTAGTTACTGGGTTTATCGTTGCACCCTTTTTTGAACAATGGTGTAACATTTGCAATTCTCAGTCCTCGGATTTTGAATATTATGGCCAATACCTCCGCGATTTCCGCCCTCAATTCCCTCAGCATCCTAGGATGCATCCCATCCACTCCTGGTGATTTATCTATTTTATGTACAGCCAGACTTTCTAATAGCTCTTTATCAATTTTTATCCTATCAAGTGGCTCCACTACCTCTTCCTTCATTATGTCTATGGTAGCATCTTCTTGGTGACGACAGATGCAAAGTACTCGTTTAGCACCTCATCGGCCCCACCTCTCCACTTACTACCCTTTTACTATTTATATGCCTATAGAAGACTTTTGGATTACCTTTTATGTTGGCTGCCATTCTATTCTCATACCCTCTCTTTTCCCTTCTTACTTTCTTTTTCACTGCTCCTCTGACCTTCCCCTTTATAGCCTGATTCTCAGATGTATTAGCAACCTGACATCTGTCAAACGTGCTCTTTTTCTGCTTCATTACACAGGTGCAGCGTCAAGAATCCGGAGTTCCGGCATCTGGAATGTTCCGGAATCTGGACACTGCACCGATCGGTGGCAGAATTGTCCGGAATCCGTAAAATGTTCCGTAATCCGGACCCGATGAAACTGCCGCCCTCAGGGCCCCGCCGCTGCCTGACCTTGGGCCTCGCCCCGCCGCCGCTCGCTCGCCTCGCCCCGCTCACCTTACCGCCACTGCCCTTACCTCGGGGCCTCCATGCTGGCCCGCCCGAACACCTCCTCGGTGGGGCCGGTCCACCCGAACACCTCCTCGGCGGGGCCGGCTCGACCGAATACCTCCACGGGGGGCCCGCCCGATGGCAACTTCCCTGGTGAGGCCCGCCCAGCGGCAACTTCCTCGGCGGGGCCCGCCCAATGGCAACTTCCCTGGCAGGGCCCGTCTGACTGCAACTTCCCTGGTGGGACCCGCCCGATGACCTCCTCAAAGGGGCATGCCAGACGGCAACTTCCCTGGTGGGGCCCGCCCGATGACCTCTTTGACGGGGCCTGCCCGACGGTAACTTCCATGGTGGGGCCTACCCGACGACAACTTCCCTGGTGGGGCCCACCCGCTGACCTTCTCGACGGGGCCTGCCCGACGGCAACTTCCCTGGTGGGGCCTGCCTGATGGCAACTTCCCTGGTGGGGCCTATCTGACGGCAACTTCCTCGGCGGGGCCGGGCAGCCCGATCAGATCCTTGGTGGGAATCTCACCACCACCCTCCCCCTCCACCCACCCGCACCCCTTTCCGAATCTGGGCTCCTGTGTTTCCGGATTTGTAATGTCAGAAAGCAAATTGAAAGTCCGGAAAAGCCCGGAATCCGGAACGCTTCGGTCCCGAGGGCTACGGATTTTAGGCGCTGCACCTGTATTCTCTATCTGTTTCATCATCTAGGGAGCCCTGACTTTAGTTTCCATTCCTCTCCTCCTAGAGGGAAGGTGCCTCAATTGTACCTGAACTATTTCCTCTTTAAAGGTAGCCCACTGTTCCATTACAGTTTTGCCTGACAATCTTTCATTCCAGTTTTCCTGGGCCAGATCCGTTCTCATCCCACTGAAATTGACCTTCCTCCAGTTAAACATTTTTACTCCAGATTACTCCTTGTCCTTTTCCATAGCTAATCTAAACATTATGATGCTATGATCACTGTTCCCTTAATGTTCACCTACTGACACTTGCTCCACTTGACCTACCTCATGCCCCAGAACCAGATCCAGCAATGACCCCTCCTTCTTTGGGCTGGAAACATACTGATCAAGATAGTTCTCCTGAACACACTTCAGAAATTCTTCCCATTCTCTGCCCTTAACATGATTATAATTCCAGTCTATATTAGGATAGTTGAAGTCCCCCAATATTACTACTCTATAGTTCTTGCACCTCTCTGTAGTTTCTCTGAAAATGTTCTCCTCTAAATCTTTCCCACTATTTGGTGGTCTATAGAGTACATCTAGTAGTGTAATGACACCTCTATTATTTCTTAACTTTAGCCATATAGGTGCTGTCCTTGACCCCTCCAGGAGCTCCTTCCTCTCCAGCACTGTAACATTCTCCTTTATCAATACAGCCACACCACCTCCTATCTTTCCTTCCCTATCTTTCCTGAACATCTTTTAACCAGAAATATTTAATACCCAATCCTGCCCTTTTTTGAGCCAGGTCTCGATTAATGCCACATCATATTTCCATGTGGCTATTTGTGCCTGCAACTCACTTACCTTGGCTACTACACTTTTTGCATTCACATACATACACTGTGAACCCATCTTAGACCATCCTGTATTCTCTCTTAGTTTGACTGCACCTAATACCGTGCTATTTCTTACTTTAGTGCTCTCTGCCTCTCCCTATTCTTTGAGCACTTTATTTCCCCTTTCTAATGTTACATCCTGATGCACATCCCCCTGCAAAATTAGTTTAAACCCTCTCCAACAGCACCAGCAAACCTCCCTGCAAGGATATTGGTTCCAACCCTGTGGAGGTACAACCTGTTCATCCTGTACAGGTCCCAACTCCCCCAGAACCGGTGCCAGTGCTCCAGGAATCTGAAGCCCTCCCTCCTGCACCATCCCTCCAGCCACGCATTCATCTGCTCTATCTGGAGATTACTACCTTTGAGGTCCTGCTTTTTCCTAGCTCCCTAAAATTTGCCTGCAGGGTATCATCCCTCTTCTTACATATGTCATTGATATGGACCACGTCCTCTGGCTGTTCACCCTCCCCCCCCCTTAGGATGTTCAGCAACTGCACAGAGACATCCTTAACCCTGGTACCAGGGAGGCAACATACCATCCTCGAGTCATATCTGTGGTCGCAGAAATGCCTGTCTGCTCCACTAACTGTTGAATCCTCTGCCTCTATTGCTCTCCCTCTCTTCCCCCCCCCTCCCCCGCCCCTGTACAACTGAGCCACTTGTGGAGCCGTGAACTTGGCTCTAGCTGTATTCCCCAGAGGATCCATCGCCCTCACCAGTACTCAGAACAGAATACTGATTGGAGATTGAGGTGCCTTCAGGGACTCCTGCAGTACCTGCCTGGTTCTTCTCTTCAGTCTGGCGGTCACCTATTCCCTCGCTGGCTGCACATTCTTAAGCTGCGGGGTCACCACCTTCTGAAACGTGCTATCCATGAAGCTCTAAGCCTCACGTTTGCACTACAGTGACATCAGCTGCTGCTCAAGCTCCGAAACCTGGAGCTCGAGTTCTTCAAGCCGATGACATTTCCTGCATATGTGGTTCGTGTGTCCTGGATTTGCCACATGGCACAGGATGCGCACTCCGTGGGACTGAGCTGCCCTGCCATGCCTCTATTTAATAGACTGAATGGCTGCAGGACATTCTGAAGGGGGAGGATGAACAGCCAGAGGTTGTGATCCATATCGGCACCAATGACATAGAAAGAGTGATGAGGTCCTGCAGGCATATTTTAGGGAGCTAGGAAAGAGATTAAAAAGCAGGACCTCAAGGGTAGTGATTTTCGGATTACTCCCAGTGCCACATGCTAGTAAGTACAGAAATAGGCTAGAGCAGATGAATGCGTGGCTGGAGAGGTAGAGCAGGAGGGAGGGCTTTAGATTCCTGAGGCATTGGGACCGTTTATGGGGGAGGTGGGACCTTACAAGCCAGACAGGTTGCACCTCAACAGGCCCAGGACCAATAATCTCGTGGTGGTGGGTGGGGCTGGGGTGGCGGGGGGGGGTTGTTAATGCTGTTAGAGAGCGTTGGCAAGGGAATGGGAACCTTAGACTAGATTCAGAAGGGAGAAAAGCAAAGCTGGAAATGGAAGGCAGAAAATTAGTAAGCGAGTTTGGAAGGCAGTAGAAACAAAGGCTGGAAAATTGACAACAAGAGAGTTTGGCAGTGCTAAATGGTATATACCTCAATGCAAGGAGTTGAGGGAATAAGGCAGATGAGCTGAGGGCACAGATAGAGATATGGGAGTATGATTTAGCTATTACTGAGACATGGCTGAAAGAAGGGCAGGAATGGCAGCTCAACATGCCTGGTTACAGAGTTTTCAAATGAGATAGAGAGGTGGATAAAAAGGAGCGAGGCTCGCAGTATTGATTAAAGAAACAATTACAGCTGTGAGGAGGGATGATATGTTAGAAGGATCATCAAATTAGGCTATATGGGTTGAACTGCAGAACAAAAAGAGGCAATCACACTGCTGGGTTTTTACTATAGACCCCCAAACAGTCAGAGGGAGTTAGAGGAACAGATATGTAGGCACATTTCTGAGAAGTGCAAAAACAATAGGGCATTAATAGTAGGGGATTTTAACTACCCTAATATTAACTGGATAGAATTAGTGTGAAAGGTATAGAGGGAGCAGAATTCTTACATTGCATTCAGGAGAACTTATTTTAGCCAGTATGTAGCAAGCCCAACAAGGGATGGGTTGGTTCTTGACTGAGTTTTAGAGAATGAAGCTGGGCAGGTGGAAGGGGTATCAGTGGGAGAGCATTTTGGTGGCAGTGATCACAATTCAGTTAGATTTAGGGTAGTTATGGAAACGGACAAAGCTAGACCAGGAATAAAAACTCTCAATGGGGAAAAACCCGTTTTACTAAGCTGAGATGTAACTTAGCCAATGTGGACTGGAAACAGCTACTTGAAGAGAAATCAGTGTCAGAGCAGTGGAAAGTATTCAAGGAGGAGATAGTGAGGGTTTAGAGCTAGTATGTTCCCTTAAAGAAAAAGGGTCGGACTAACAAATATAGAGCCCCCTGGATGTCAAGGGGCATACAGGGCAGGATCAAAAAAAGGAAAGCTGACAACAGATACCAAGAGCTCAATACTGCAGAAACCCTAGAGGAGTATAGAAAGTGCAGGGGTAAAATTGAAAAGGAAAGTAGGAAAGCAAAGAGAGGGCATGAAAAAATATTGGCAAATAAAATCAAGGAAAACCCAAAGATGTTTTATAAATACATTAAGAGCAAGAGGTTAACTAAAGAAAGCATAGGGCCTATTAGAGACCATAAAGTTAATCCATGTGAGGAGGTGGAAGATGTGGGTATGGTTCCAAATGAATACTTTGCGTTTGTTTTCACAAAAGGGAGGGGCGATGCAGACATTGCAGTCAGGGAGGAGGAATGTGATACTATTAAATTAGATAAACATAGTGAGAGAGGAAGTATTAAGGGGTTTAGCAGTTTTGAAAGTGGATAAATCCCCAGGCCCAGGCTGTTAAGAGAAGCAAAAGAGGAAATAGCGGAGGCTCTGACCATCATTTTCCAATCCTCTCTGGCTCCATGTTTGGTGCCGAAGGACTGCTAACGTTGTGTCATTGTTTAAAAAGAAAGAAAGCGATAGACCGAGTAATTACAGGCCAGTCAGCCTAACCACGGTGTGGGAAAGTATGGAAAACATTCTGAGGGACAGGTTAAATCTTCAATTAGAAAGAAACTGATTAATCAAAGACAGTCAGCATGGATTTGTTAAGGGAATGTGGTGTCTGACTAACTTGATTGAATTTTTTGAGGAGGTAACAAGGAGGTTCGATGAAGGTAGTGCATTTGATATAGTTTATATGGATTTTAGCAAAGCTTTTGATAAGGTCCTACATGGCAGACTTGTCACGAAAGTAAAAGCCCATGGGATCCAAGGCAACGTGGCAAGTTGGATCCAAAATTTGCTCAGGAAACAAAAGGTAATGGTCGATGGATGGTTTTGTGACTGGAAGGTTGTTTCCAGTGGGGATTTGCAGGACTCAGTACTATGTCCCTTGCTTTTTGTGGTATATATCAATGATTTAGGGCTCAATTTTCCCCAGTGATTTGCACCGTTTTTTTTGAACAGGCTGCTTTTTTTGGCCTGTTTAAAAAAAACTCAGTTTCCCCGATCAATTTGCACCAACGTAACTCAGTTCGTTACGATTTTTTTAGCTACTTTTTTTTTCAGCGAAAGGGGGCGTAACCTGCCACCCACGCCAATTTTGGCCATTTAGGGAAGTTTGGCCAGCTAAGAGTTACTCCAGTTTTTCTTAGGTCAGCATATGTGGCCTCTGCAGAAAAACCATCAGGAGAGTTAAGGAAATTGGCGCAGGTAAGTGCAGCAGATGCCCGGACAGCAGCAGCAAGAGAGGTAAGGGGGGGTGGGGGAGCGGGGGGAAGCCTTTCGAGTATAGATAGGTGCGGGAACCCGGAGACTTGAAGCCATTCGGCCTGGGATGGGGGCGGGGAAGCGGACCGGGAGGCACTCGGCCAGGGCTAGGAGCGGGTGAACAGACCGGGAGGCCATTCGGCCTGGGATAGGTGCAGGGGAGCAGACCTGGAAGCCGTTCGACCAGGGCTAGAGGTGGGGGAGCGGGACCGGCAAGCCACTCGGTGCTAGGGACATGGGAGCGGGACCAGCAAGGCACTCTGGGCTGGGGGTGGGTGGGGAAAGCAGACCGGCAAGGCACTCGGGGCTAGGGGTGGGCAGGGGAAGCTGACCGGCAAGGGACTGGGGGCTAGGGGTGGGCGGTAGAGTGGACTGGGAGGCCCTTCGGCCAGAGCTAGGGGTGGGAGAAGCAAACTGGCAAGGTACTCGGGGTTAGCGGCGGGTGGGGAGTGGACCGGGAGGCCACTCAGCCAGGGCTAGGGGCAGGGGAGCGGACCGGCAAGCCGCTCGGGGCTAGGGGTGGGCGGGGGAAGCAGACCGGCAAGCCACTCAGGGCTAGGGGTGGGTGGGGGAAGGAGACCAGCAAGGCACTCGCGGCTAGGGGCAGGCGGGGGAGCGGACCGGGAGGCCACTCTGCCAGGGCTAGGTTAAGTTGCTGCAATGTATTTTAATATGTTTTTAAGTTGCTGAAATGTATTTTAATGTGTTGCGAACTGGTTGTACGTTTTACTTTGCAGTCTCAGCCCGCATTGTGTCCCTGGTTACCGTGGTAACCCGATCTTTTTGGCGCAGATCAAGGCTCCACCCACAAACCTAAAGTACAGGTTAGGCTGCGCCAAAATGAAGAAATCAAACGGGAAAACTTAGAACATTTTTTTTGGCATACTTGGGCCTCAAAAAAACGGGCGTAACTCTTCAAGTATGCCAAAAAAAAGCTTTGGGGAAAATTAAGCCCTTAGATTTGAATGTCGGGTATATGATTAAGAAGTTTGCAGATGATACAAAAATTGGCCTTGTGGTTGATAATCTGTACGAAAGCTGTAGACTGTAAGAAGATATCAATGGATTGGTCGGGTGGACAGAACAGTGGCAAATGGAATTCAATCTGGAGAAGTGTGAGGTAATGCATTTGGGGAGGGCTAACAAGCCAATGGAATACACAATAAATGGTAGGACACTGAGAAGTGTAGAGGAACAGAGAGATCTTGGAGTGCATGTCCACAGCTCCCTGAAGGTAGCAGGCCAGGTAGATAGGGTGGTTAAGAAGGCATATGGAATACTTGCCTTTATTAGCCGAGGCGTAGAATATAAGAGCAGGGAGGTTATGCTTGAACTGTATAAAAGGCTAGTTAGACCACAGCTAGAGTAATGCGTGCAGTTCTGGTCACTACATTACAGGAAAGATGTGATTGCACGAGAGAAGGTACAGAGGAGATTCATGAGGATGTTGCCTGGCTGGAGCATTTTAGCTATGAGGAAAGATTGGCTAGGCTGGAGTTGTTTTCTTGGGAGCAATGGAGGCTGAGGGGAGACTTAATTGAGGTGTATAGAATTATGAGGGGCATAGATAGAGTGGATAGTGAGGTCCTATTTAGCAGAAAGGTCAATAACCAGGGGGCATAGATTTAAAGTAAGTGGTAGCAGGTTTAGAGGGGATTTGAGGATAATGTTTTTCACCCAGAGGATGGTGGGGGTCTGGAACTCACTACTTGAAAAGGTGATGGAGGCGGAAACCCCCATAGCATTTAAAAAGTACTTGGATATGCATTTGAAGTGCTGTAACCTACAAGGCTACGGAACAAGAGCTGGAAAGTGGGATTAGGCTGGATAGCTCTTTGTCAGCTGGCATGAACACGATGGGCTGAATGGCCTCCTTCTGTGCTGTAAATTTCTATGCTTCCATGATTATGAACTTGCTTGGAAGAAATAAACTTAAAACTTAAAAAAAAAGCCGGCTACTCACTAATCAGCACCTTCCCTTGTGTCGACGTCACTTTAGGTTTTTTTACTCTGACATCACTCTTTCCAATTCTGCTTGTGTTGAATTGCTCCAAGCTCAGGTCCCGCTCAGGTCCACCTCCTCTGCTCTCTGGCCTCCTCTGCCATGCTCTTTATCTTGCTCCGTTCCTAGCTCAGGTCCCGCTCAGGTCCACTGCCTCTGTTCTCGGGCCTCCTCTGCCATGCTCTTTATCTTGCTCTCGCTCAGGTCCTGCTCAGATCCGCTGCTCGCTACAGTTGGCTCCAGCACCCCTGGGTTAGGAGGGGAAAGTTCAGAGGAATTTTTTTACAAATTATGGGCATGCCTTTATTATTGTTTTGGATTCGGCAGTACTGGTTACTTCTAAAAGCGGTCCATGTGTGTTAAGTTGAGGATTATCCATTTACTGTCCATTATTGAATACAATTGCAAGTGGTACCCTGTTGAGCTGAATGTCACGTCTTTCACATTTATGAACTTCTCCAATCTTTCTGTAGGCAAACTAAAAAGGGGCCAGATAGGAATTGGTAAACTGCTTTATTTTAGAGACAGCTAACGAATATATAAAATGGCAGTTATAATCAAAACTCACTTCCTTCACTTACCTTCAAATCAATTCTCATGAATTGAAAAAGAAACAACTACGTTATCCCACCTTGGTGAGCTCAGTTAAGTTTTCTAGTCACACTTCTGATTCTAACCGGCTCTAAGCTTAAAATGAGGAAGTTTTTACTTGCTAGGTCGGGCTCCCTTCGTAGACCAAACTGGACTGAATGATTTTACATGTGTCCCTTTACCCTGTTTTTCTTCTGTTCCCAGGAAATGGGAGAGCTGTCCTCTGACTTCTTCCTGTTCAGTATGCCTGCCAAGCAAACTTCCTGCCTCCTTCCCAAGACCATATTCTCAGCTGATAACACGCCCAGTTGGATACCGAAGAGTACTGTCTTGAATGGCAGATCTATTTGTAGTTTAAATCAAGACAATGAATTACTTTGTCATGTATGTACATTCTGTTTGTAGCCACCAGATGGCGTCATTGTTGGAGGCCACTGAGCAGCACACACATGGTGCTGCTCAGGTATAAAAGGCCAGCCATTTTGAGAGTCAGGCACTTTGGGCCGTAATAAAGCAGAGCCAAGGTTGTACCTTGCTTAGTTAAACAGTACTCAGTTTGAACCTTTATTGCACACATAACATTTGGCGACGGGAATATAAGAACCTTTGCAAATTGAGCACGATTAGATTTTTAGAGCGATTCATGGAGGGAGAAGATTGGGCAGACTTTGTGAGCCATTTGAACCAGTACTTCGTGGCCAGCAAAATGAAGGGGGTTGATGATGCAGATTGGCGCCGGTCCGTGTTCCTCACTGTGTTCGGTTCAAAGATCTATGGTCTGATAAAGTATCTACTCATGCCTAGTGATCCAACAAAGAAAACGAATGAGGAGTTGTGTACATTGGTACGGGAGCACCTCAAGCTAGATGACGGCATCATCATCTTGAGATACAGGTTTCATACACACGTTCGATCGGAGGGCCAGAGCACGGCGGAATTCGTTGCCAACCTGAGATGTCTAGTGGGACCGTGCAAATTCGGGACGGTGTTGGCAGACATGCTGCGGGACTTCTTTGTTATCGGTATCAACCACGAGGTGATCCTACATAAACTTCTGGCGGTGGAGGAGTTGGATTTAAAAAGGGCCATCCAGATCACTCAATCATGTATGACGACGGACAGGAGTCTAAAGCAAATAGTGGTGAAGAACCGAACCTCGGCAAGTACTGTAAATGCGAGATTCGGCGTTCGGCAGAGGGGCACATGGCAGGGCCTACCCGGCTGTGTTCGTGAAACCTGTGGCTGCCCAAAGTCCGCCAGTGGGAACGTATCCGACTTCTCTGTGTTTGCGTTGTGGGGGAAATCATCGGCATCAGCAGTGCCCATTCAAGCAATATAGTTGTAAAGGCTGTCTGAGAGTGGGGCATCTCCAGCGCAAGTGTCCGCAGATGAGCAAGCTAGCTGCGACACACCACGTGGAGGATGAGAGTCATACCAGCGCGGATCCGGATACGCAATCTGAGACGTTGACGAGACGTGCATTAACACGCACAAAGGACTGTTCATTTGCCACAGGTGCCCTTTCGGAATTCGCTCGGCTGCAGCAATATTCCAGAGGAATATGGAAAGTCAAATGTCAGAGGGGAAGTGTATGGACTGTACTCCTTCATAACCAAGAGTAAACCAATTTTGATTAATGTGAAGTTTAATAGGATACCGGTATTGATGGAATTGGACACTGGGGAGAGTCAATCGATTATGAACGAGAGGACATTTAATAAGCTGTAGGATACTAAACTGTGAGGCCCAGGCTGAGCCCTGTTAACGCCAAGCTGCACACGTACACCAAAGAACTGATAAAGGCGATTGACAGTGCACAAATTAATGTGTCATATAACGGTGCGGTTCACGAGTTACCGCTGTGGATTGTTCCAGGCAATGGCCCAACGCTGCTTGGCAGGAGCTGGTTGGAGAAAATCAGATGCGACTGGAATGACATAAAGGCATTGTCATTGGAGGAAGTATTGAGCAAGTTCCCCTCGCTGTTCAAACCAGGTATCGGCAACTTCACGGGAGCCAAGGTGCAGATCCACGTGAACTCAGATGCAAGACCCGTCCATCATAAAGCTCAGGCAGTATCGTATATGATGAGGGAGAAGGTCAAAATTGAACTGGACAGACTCCAGCGTGAAGGGATCATATCACCGGTCGAGTTTAATGAATGGGCCAGCCCCATTGTTCCTGTGCTGAAAAGTGATTGCACAGTCAGAACCTGTGGCGACTACAAGGCTACAATCAACAGGGTTTCGAAACAAGATCAGTACCCATTACCGAAGGCTGATGACTTGTTTGTGATGCTAGCCGGAGGGAAGTCGTTCACAAAACTGGACTTGACATCGGCCTATGTGACAAAGGAGTTGGTCAAGATGTCGATGAGACTTACGTGCATTAACACGCACAAAGGACTGTTCATTTACCACAGATGCCCTTTCGGAATTTGCTCGGCTGCAGCAATATTCCAGAGGAATATGGAAAGTCTACTGAAGTCCATTCCCAGAACCGTCGTGTTCCAAGATGACATCCTGATTACTGGATGTGACTTCAAGGAACATCTGAACGACCTGGAAGAGGTTCTACTGCGTTTGGATAGAGTGGGACTCAGACTGGAACACTCGAAGTGCGTCTTCGTGGCACCGGAGGTCGAATTCCCAGGGAGGAAAATCGCCGTTGATGGTATCAGACCTACTGACGTGAAAACCATGGCCATCAAGAATTCACCCAAGCTGCAGAATTTGACAGAGCTGCATTCGTTCCTGGGTCTACTCAACTACTTTGGTAACTTCCTACCTAAATTCAGCACGTTACTAGAACCACTGCACATGCTTTGAGACAAGGTGACAACTGGGTGTGGGATGCATCGCAAGACAGAGCTTTCGAGAAAGCCACCAATCTGCTTTGCTCGAACAAGCTGCCTGTACATTATGACCCATGTAAACGTTTAGTTTTGGCCTGTGACGCATCGTCATATGGAATTTGTTGCGTACTCCAACTAGCCAATGAGTCGGGGAAACTTCAACCTGTCGTGTATGCATCCAAAGGTTTGTCTAAAGCAGAAAGAACCGACAGCATGGTAGAAAAAGAAGCTTTAGCATGTGTGTATGGTGTTAAAAAGATGCATCAATACCTGTTCAGTCTGAGGTTCGAATTAGAGACTGATCGCAAGCCGCTCATTTCTTAGTTCTCCGAGAGCAAAGGTATCAATACCAACACTTCATCCCGCATCCAAAGGTGGGTGCTGACATTATCTGCCTATGATTATGTCATTCGTCACAGACCTGGCACAGAGAATTGTGCCGATGCTTTGAGCCGGTTGCCGTTGTCCACACTGGAGGTGGAAATGCCACAACCGGCGGATCTAATGTTAATCATGGATGCTTTTGAGAGTGAAGGAACCCCTGTCACGGCTCAACAAGTTAAGACCTGGACCAGCCAGGACCCGATTTTATCAGTGGTAAAGGGTTGCATGGTGCTGCTCAGGGATAAAAGGCCAGCCATTTTGAGAGTCAAGCACTTTGAGCCTAAATAAAACAGAGCCTTGTACCTTGCTTAGTTAAACAGTACTCAGTTTGAACCTTTATTGCATACATAACATACTTAATGCTCCTGATTATTGTGAAAAATAGTAAGCATAGTTGGTTCATTAAAACATCAAACCCCACTTTGTTTCAGCTGCTCCCAGGCACAGGAAGTCCCACCTCGCCTCGGTTACCATCCCCAAAAGGATCGTTACTGAATTTTGGCCCCAAATTGGTGTTACCGCCCCCGAGAGGAAGTGAAGTGCAATGTCGGACGCATCACTTCTTCTCGGTGGGCGGGACTGAGGTGGTAAACACGTGAATTTTTCAGCGTTACATAGAGTGCTGGCGCGAGTGCAGGGCCCACCCCTTCCGTTAAAGGGGAGGACACGCTGTGAGTTCTGCAGTGGGGCGAGGGGCCACCACTACAACAGTGGGTGCCGTGGCCGCAGTCCGGCATGGAAGCGGAATGCCAGGCTGCACCATTGCGGCATGGACCCCACAAAATCTTCAACGAAGACTGGACTGGTAAGTCGGCAATTAAAAAAAAATGGCAGCACGCACCTCCCCTTTACTTTTTGCTCTGCGAGTGGAATGCAGCCTGGTTTGCGACCCATGAGGCT
Source organism: Pristiophorus japonicus (assembly GCF_044704955.1). Lineage (NCBI taxonomy): Eukaryota > Metazoa > Chordata > Chondrichthyes > Pristiophoridae > Pristiophorus > Pristiophorus japonicus. The sequence continues at coordinate 28,429,765 of NC_091983.1, forward strand.
GGTGCGAACATCGCCCACAGCGGCCTCACGGGGTACTACCCAATTTCCGCTCGAGGGCGAAAACGGTTCACTGCGCGTAGCGCTGCCTGTTTGCACCTCCGCTATTGCCCGTGGTGGCCCCGCGCCCCAGGCGAGAAATCATTTGCGTCCACACTAACGGGAGGTGCAAACGATGCGTATTTCTCCCCCTTTGTTTCTGCAATCAGTCCATATCAGCGCATTGTTTGCTTCGCTTGTCTGAATGAAGTGTGTATTTTCTATGTGTTGTAGAAACAACCCTCTGAAACCATAATTAACCCTGCATGTACTGTTACTATTAATTCCATTCAATAACCTTAAAAAAGAAAGAATGCCGCATAGAGGATATCAGGCAACTATGGAACTGTACCCAGCAGAATTTAGTACTTTCAGGAGAGTTGAGGAGGGTGCAGAAACTGGTTTTGTTGTTGAAAAGAAAGTTGGATTAAATTTTGTTTTGGGATGCTGATGACACCATAACACTATAGGACAGTTAAATAAATGAAGCTTCATCTCCCACCAACTTCTCTGAGGTGCTGAACTATTGTCTCCTTATTTTTTTTGTAAATTACAGACCTGTTTCTTTGACTCTGGAAACTGGATCAAACTCAAAAATAATTTTATTTAAAGTCGCAGTGTCATGTCTTTGGGGATTTTTGGGCTGTTTAGTTCAATGAAAATGCTTCAGAACTGCTTTATTGGGACATTTTTGGTGCAGTAGATGCTACATGTGCATTGTTGTAAGCTACTTGGATGCGTGAATTTCTATTTTTAAGTGAATTGTAAAATTTTATATAAATTAGAACATCTTTGGACTATGTACAGAAAATGCATAATCAAACTTAATTCTTTCATTTACAGATCTGGGAAAATTACATAGGAATCATTTTATTGGGCTGACATTGCCCCTTTAAGAACATTTCTGTCTTCCCTGGATTTGAATTCAGTTAGAATCAAGGGAAGAAATGATGTTCAAGCACATTCTTATCACCCAGGTGCCCAATGCTGACTTTCCTTTTTGGAGTATTGTTATTCAATAAAATTTTGGTTTAAAATATTTGTAATTTTTATCATCCTTTGGAAACAATGGAAACGGTCTGTGTTTGAGATGTAGGGGAAGGCACTCAACCAGGGTGTGTCGATTTCAGCATGCCGTTTGCAGAAACTGCAACTATACAGAGCATCTGGCTCGCATGTGCAAAAAAACAGCAGCTCGGCTGGTATACGATATGGAAGGGTCGGAAAGCGGACAAGAAGACTGTTGGAACAGTGCAAGGGATGCCGAGGTACAGCAGGTTAACACGATCAATGTGCACTGTTCTTACACCAAGATGCCTCCAATTATGATGAAGGTTCTACTCAATGGGATACCCGTCAACATGGAACTGGACACGGGAGCCAGTCAATCCCTCATGAGCGTTCAACAATTTGAACAGCTGTGGCTGCACAAAAGCAACAGACCAAAATTCACAAAGATCGACACCAAACTAAGGACCTATACTAAAGAAATCGTCCCAGTCCTTGGCAGCGCCATGCTCTCAGTCACACACAAAGAGATGGTGCACCGACTTTCCCTGTGGATTGTCCCCAGGGATCTCCCAGCCCTGTTGGGGAGAAGCTGGCTAGCAGAACTTAATTGGAAATGGAATGATGTTCGTGCCATGTCGTCAGAGGAATGGACTTCCTGCTGAACAGTTCTAAGCTGTTTTGAACATCCCTTTCAGCCAGGTGTGGGCACCTTCAACGGGGCTAAAGTTAGAATCTACATCATACAGCATGCCAGACCGGTCCATCACAAGGCTAGAAGGCTCGAGCTGTGCCTTATGTGATGAGGGAAAAGATTGAAAACGAACTGGACCGTCTTCTGTGGGAAGGCATAATTTCTCCCGTGGAATTCAGTGATTGGGCAAGCCCCATCGTCCCTGGCATGAAGCCTGATGGATCCGTGCAAATCTGTGAGGATTACAAGTCTACCATAAACAGAGTCTCCCTGCAGGACCAATACCTGCTGCCCAGAGCGGAGGACCTATTTGCCATGTTGGCTGAAGGAAAACTTTTCTCGAAACTTGACCTCACATCTGCGTATATGACGCAAGAACTGACCAAAGAGTCTAAGCTACTCACCATTAACACACATCGAGGCCTTCTTATGTACAATCGATGTCCATTCGGCATCAGGACGGCAGCTGCTATATTCCAGCGCAACATGGAGGGTCTGCTCAAGTCCATCCCGGGGACAGTTGTGTTTCAAGATGACATACTCATCACGGGCAGGGACACCGACTCTCACCTCCGCAATCTTGAGGAAACACTAAGTCGATTGGATCGGGGAGGCCTAAGAGTTAAGAAATCCAAGTTTCTCGCGCTTGAGGTTGAATTTTTGGGCAGAAGGATTGCCGCTGATGGAATCCGCCCAACCGAATCCAAAACCGAAGCGATTCGCCTGGCACCCAGGCCCCGGAATGTCTTGGAACTGCGCGCCTTTCTCGGGCTACTCAATTACTTTGGGAACTTGAGCACGCTGCTGGAGCCTCTCTACGTGCTACTCAGAAAGGGGTGCGATTGGTTTTGGGGACACACCTAAGAACGCGCCTTCAATAAGGCACGCAACCTTCTATGTTCCAAGAGTGTTTTAGCCATTTTTGACCCAGGTAAAAAGTTAGTACTTACGTGTGATGCGTCAGTGTACGGGGTCGGGTGCATTTTGCAGCACGTCAGTGATGCGGGTAAATTGTAGCCCGTTGCTTATGTCTCCAGGTCACTTTCGCGGGCAGAGCGCGGGTACGGTATGGCTGAGAAGGAGGCGCTCGTGTGCGTGTACGATGTCAAAAAGATGCACCAATACCTTTTCGGGGCCAAGTTTGCATTAGAAGCTGACCACAAACCCCTCACGTCCCGACTATCTGAGTGCAAGGCAATCAACGCCAACGCCTCAGCACGCATTCAGCGGTGGGCACTCATGCTGGCGGCTTACGACTACACGGTAAGGCACAGACCAGGTACAGACAACTGTGCCGACGCGCTTAGCAGGCTACCCTTGGCGACCACAGAAGGGTCCGACGAACAGGACTGTGACATGGTCATGGAAATCAATGCCTTTGAATCCACAAGTTCGCCCATGACGGCTCGCCAAATCAGAGCCTGGACGACCAGCGACCCCACGTTATCTCGAGTTAAAAGATTCGTTTTAACCGGTGACTGGGCAGAGGCTCGCGATGCCTGCCCCGAGGAGGTCAAACCCTTCCATAGGCGCATGCATGAACTCTCACTACAGGCAGACTGCCTGATGTGGAGCAGCCGAGTAGTTATGCCCTTACGAGGCAGGGAGGCATTTGTCCGGGAGTTCCATCGCGAGCACCCGGTGATTGTCCTTATGAAGGCCATAGCCAGATCTCATGTCTGGTGACCTGGCATTGACACGGACTTGGAGCTCTGTGTCCGTCAGTGCACTATTTGTGCCCAACTCAGTAATGCCCCCAGGGAGGCCCCCCTAAGCCCCTGGCCCTGGCCCACCAAACCGTGGTCGCGGGTGCATGTAGACTATGCGGGCCCATTCATGGGCAAAATGTTCCTCGTAGTCGTTGATGCATTTTCAAAATGGATCGTGTGCACCATTTTAAACTTGAGCACCACCTCCACCACTGTGGAGAGCCTTAGAACCATGTTTGCAACGCACGGCATTCCTGACATATTGGTCAGTGATAATGGTCCGTGCTTCACCAGCGCAGAATTTCACGATTTTATAGTTGACCACGGTATAAATCACGTTAAGACGGCACCTTTCAAGCTGGCCTCCAATGGCCAGGTGGAGCGAGCAGTGCAAATCATTAAACAAGGCATGCTCAGAATCCAAGGTCCCACGCTGCAGAGCCGCCTGTCGCGACTGCTGCTGGCATATAGATCTCGTCCGCATTCGTTGACTGGGGTTCCCCCTGCGCAACTATTGATAAAATGAACCTTAAAGACCAGGCTCTTGTTAATCCTCCCAGACATGCATGAAATTGTTGAGGCTAAGCGTCAAAAACTAACTGAGTACCATGACCGAAATTCGAGGGGGAGGTGGAATGAGATAGGGGACAAAGTGTTTGTGCTAAACTATGGCCGTGGTCCCAAATGGCTTGCAGGGACAGTAACAGACAAAGAGGCTACTGGTTGTACAAATGGACAATGGCCAAACCTGCTGGAGGCATGTAGACCAAGTAAAAAGTAGATTCACTGATAACACTGAAGAACCAGAGGCAGACTACAATGTGGAACTCACACCACACCTGGTGGACAGACAGGTGGAACAACCTGAGGAAAGGGCAGTCTCAACAGACAGCCCAGGCGAGATACCAGCAATCACACCGAACGAAACAGACAGCCCAGGCGAGATACCAGTAATCACAGCGAACGAAAAACAGGCACCAAGGCAAACAACTGAACCACAACTAAGACGCTCCACGCGAGAGCGCAGGCCACCTGTGAGACTGAATCTATAAAGGCAATAAGACCTTGGGGGAGGGTGATGTCATATATCTCACATTACTGTATATAACTGTATCTTACCATGCTTTACATGACTGTAACTGGATATGACCTGTAACAATAAGCATCCTTACTACCAGGGGTGCAATTGCAGGAGACACTCCATACCTGTCCCACTGTGGTATATAAAGGGAGGTCTAACGCAATTGCAGCACTGGAGAGCTGGAATTAAAGGTGCAGGTCCTGAGTGACCTTGACTTCAGCATGTGTCTCGTGTAAGTCAGTATATTAGAGTCAGGACTTAACAATGTCGCCTTTGATTCTTCTGCCAATCACATTAACTCTGTGTCCTCTGGTTCTCGACCCTTCCACCAGTGGGAACAGGTACTCTCTATCTACTCTAGAGCCTCATGATTTTGAACACCTCTATCAAATCTCCTATCATCCTACTCTCCTCCAAGGAGAACAACCCCAGCTTCTCCAGTCTATCCACGTAACTGAAGTTACACATTCCTGGAACCATTCTCATAAATTTTTTCTGCACCCTCTCTCGGGCTTTTACACCCTCCTTAAAGTGCGGTGCCCAGAATTGGACACAATACTCCAGTTGAGGCCGAACCAGTGTTCTATAAATGTTCATCATAATTAACTTGCTTTTGTACTCATTGGGCTGGATTTTCAGTTTTGCTGTTTTCGGGGCAAAAACGGAGACGGGGCGGGAAAATTATCACCCAGGGAAAATCTGGGGAGAAACTTTTGCCATCTGGGTCCTGCGCCGCATGAAGGGAGCTGTTGTACAACTTTCATGGCGCACAAATGGGAACTTCACCAACAAAAGTGTGGGTCCGGGAGCGCTCCGAGAGAGACCTTGTGAAAGGAACCCCCCCACCCACAAAAATCACAAAAACATTCCAAAAATATTGCCCACACCACCACAACACAAATCACTACGAAAAATAAAAACAATAAATACTGGAACTTACCTTTTTTTCACTTTATCTACCTCACTGTCGCTGGCATGGCTAGACCGCTCTGTTTTACCTGGCGGTCATCGCGAGGTGCACTTCTGGGTGTATGGGTCAGGTGCCAGTCAAAACTCGTGTCGGGTGTCGCAACACTGAAGAACCAGAGGCAGACTACAATGTGGAACTCACACCAAACCTGGTGGACAGACAGGTGGAACAACCTGAGGAAAGGACAGTTTCAACAGACAGTCCAGGCGAGATACCAGCAATCACACCGAACGAAAAACAGGCACCAAGGCAAACAACGAACCACAACTAAGACGCTCCATGCGAGAGCGCAGACCAGCTGAGAGACTGAATCTATAAAGGCAATAAGACCTTGGGGGAGGGTGATGTCATGTTTCTCACATTACTGTATATAACTGTATCTTACCATGCTATACATGACTGTAACTGGATATGACCTGTAACAATAAGCATACCTTTCCATCAGGGGTGCACTTGCATGAGACACTCCATACCTGTCCCACTGTGGTATATAAAGGGAGGTCTCAGGCAAGTGCAGCACTGGAGAACTGGAATTAAAGGTGCAGGTCCTGAGTGACCTTGACTTCAGCATGTGTCTCGTGTAAGTCAGTACATTAGAGTCAGGACTTAACAGGGAGGAAGGGCAATTTTGCTGCCTTGGTCTCCTTATCTGAAGAAGGATATACTTGCCTGAGAGGCGGTGCAACAAAGATTCACTAGATTGATCCCTGGGATCAGAGGGTTGTCCTACGAGAAACGATTGAGTCGATTGGGCCTATACTCTCTGAAGTTTAGAAGAATGAGAGGTGATCTCATTGAAACAAAAAAGATTCTGAGGGGGTTTGACAGAGTAGATGCTGAGAGATTGTTTTCCCTGGCTGGAGAGTCTAGAACTAGGGGGCACAATCTCACGATAAGGGGTCGGCCATTTAAGACTGAGATGAGGAATTTCTTAACGCAGAGGGTTGAAAATCTTTGGAATTCTATGCCCCAAAGGCTGTGGATGCTGAATCATTGAGTATATTCAAGGGTGAGATAGATAGATTTTTGACTCTAGGGGAATTGAGGTATTATGGAGATCGAGTGGAATAGTGGAGTTGAAGTCGAAGATCAGCCATGATCTTATTGAATGTTGGAGCAGGCTTGTGGGGTTGTATGGGTCTTGTTATGTATGTAAACATTGTAACTGTGTAAGACTTGCCATCAGAGGGTGCAACTGTGGGAGGCCCAAGGGTCCCCAGCACATCTCGTGCAAGGGAGTATAAAAGGTTGTCTGCCATGCTGCTTAGGCACTCTGTAGTTGTATTAAAGAGACTACGGTCCCATCAGTTTTAGCTCACAGTACTCAGTCTTGTGGAGTTCTTCCATATTTAACAATTGGCGACAAGTAGCAGATTATGAACTTGCACACGGTCATGGCTGCCGTTGGTATTTTAAAGAGATTTGTAGAGGGTGATGATTGGGAAGCCTTCGTTGAGCATCTCGACCAGTACTTTGTGGCCAACGAGCTGGATGGGGACAATAAAGCGATCAAGCGCAGGGCGATTCTCCTCACCATGTGTGGGTCCACAATATACGGCCTCATCAAGAATCTGCTAGCACCGGAGAAACCAATGGAGAAGCCATATACAGATTGTGTATGCTGCTTCGGAACCACCTCAAGCCGAAGGAGAGCGTCTTATTGGCCAGGATTCGCTTCTATACGTACCACCGCACCGAGGGCCAGGACGTAGTGAGTAATGTCGCCGACCTGAGATGCCTTGCGAGAACTTGCGAATTTGCTGGATTTTTGGGGGAAATGCTGCGGGACTTTTTTGTGCTTGGCATCGGCCACGAAGTCATTCTTCGCAAGCTGCTGTCCACCGAATCCCTAGACCTGAGCAAGGCCATCACGATAGCCCAGGCTTTCATGTCCACGAGCGATAATACCAGAAAGATATCCTCTCAGCATCGAAGCTCACCGGCAAGTACTGTGCAGAAAATAATGTCGCTAGCAGGCAGAACTGCATATGGCAGGGCCTACACCTCTGCAACTGCAAGACCGAGGATGACTCAGAGTCCGCCATCAGGCGTGAATGCAAATCCATTAGCACCATGTTGGTGTTGCAGGGTTAATCATCAAGCCTATCAATGTCGATTCAAGCACTACGTGTGGAAAGGCTGCGAAACAATGGGCCACGTCCAGCGAATGTGCAAGAGTGCTGCGACTCACCATGTGGCACAGTCGGCAGAGGATGATCGATCCGGCGCGGATCACACAGAACAAACGAGAGGCAACTCAACCCAAGGAAGAAGTGTATGGGGTACACACTTTCACCACCAAGAGCCTCCCTATCATGCTGAAAGTCAAATTGAATGGTATTCCGGTATCAGTGGAGTTGGACACGGGGCGAGCCAGTCAATTATGAGCCAGAAGGCTTTTGAGAAACTGTGGGGCAAAAAGGCACAAAGGCCCAAACTGAGCCCGATTCAGACAAAGCTGCGCAACTACACCAAAGAGCTCATACCAGTCATTGGCAGTGCAGCAGTTAAGGTATCATACAATGGAGCTGTGCATGATTTATCATTGTGGATTGTACCAGGCGATGGCCCAATGCTATTCGGCAGAAGCTGGCTGGGAAAGATTCGATGAAACTGGGACAACATCAAAGCACTATCTTCAGTGGATGATGCCTCGTGTGCCCAAGTGCTGAGCAAGTTTCCCTCGCTATTTGAACCAGGCATCGGCAACTTCACAGGCGCCAAGGTGCAGATCCATCTACTCCCTGATGCAAGGCCCATTCATCACAAGGCTCGAGCGGTTCCATATATGATGAGGGAGAAAGTGGAGATCGAACTGGACAGACTTCAATGAGAGGGAATCATATCGCCAGTCGAGTTCAATGAGTGGGCCAGTCCGCTTGTTCCGGTGTTGAAAAGTGATGGTATGGTCAGAATCTGCGGAGACTACAAGGGAACGATCAACAGAGTCTTGTTACAGGACCAGTGCCCGCTACCCAAGGCAGATGACCTGTTCGCAATGTTAGGAGGCGAATGTCGTTCACCAAGTTGGACCTAACCTCCGCCTACATGACACAGGAGCTGGCTGAATCTTCAAAAAGATTGACATGTATCAACACGCACAAAGGACTGTTTATATACCACAGGTGCCCTTTTGGGATTCGCTCGGCTGCTGCCATCTTCCAGAGGAACATGGAGAGTCTGCTGAAATAGATTCTGTGCACCGTTGTGTTTCAAGACAACATCCTGATCACCGGTCATGACACCACCGAACACCTGCACAACCTGGAAGAGGTTCTAAGTTGACTAGACAGAGTGGGACTCAGGCTGAAACACTCCGTATGTTTTCCTGGTGCCCGAATTTTTGGGAGAAAGATTGTGGCAGACGGCATCAGAACCACGGACTCAAAGACAGAGGACATCAAGAATGCACGCAGACCACAGAATGTGACGGAGCTGTATTCGTTCCTGGGACTCCTTAACTATATTGGTAACTTTCAAACGGCTTAAGCACTTTGCTGGAACCATTGCACATGTTGCTATGTAAGGGTGACGAATGGGTTTGGGGTAAATCTCAAGAGACAGCCTTTGAGAAGGCCAAAAACCTACTTTGTTCTAATAAGTTACTTGTACTGTATGATCCGTGTAAACGATTAGTGCTTGCTTGTGATGCATCTTCGTACGGGATCGGCTATGTGTTCCAGCAAATTTCAACCGGTTGCATATGTGTCTAGAAGTCTGTTTAAGGCTGAAAGAGCCTACAGTATAGTTGAGAAAGAAGCATTAGCATGTGTGTATGGGGTTAAGAAAATACACCAATACCTATTTTGACTTCGGTTTGAGCTTGAAACCGACCACAAACTGCTCATTTTGTTGTTTTCAGAAAGCAAAGGTATAAACACCAATGCTGCGTCCCGCATCCAAAGATGGGCACTAACATTGTTCATCGATGACTATGTTATCCGCCACAGACTAGGCACGGAGAACTGTGCTGATGCCCTCAGTCGGCTACCATTGCCCACTACTAGGGTGGAAATGGCGCAGCCCGCAGACTAGCTTCTGGTCATGGAAGCTTTTGAGAGCGAGGGGTCACCCGTCACTGCTCGCCAGATCAGGACCTGGACCAGCCAGGATCCTGTGCTATCACTTGTAAAAAGTTGCGTCCTCAATGGGAGCTGGTTGGCCGTTCCTGGGGAAATGCAAGATGAAATTAAGCCGTTTCACCGACGCAAAGATGAAATGTCCATCCAGTTGGATTGTCTCTTATGAAGTAATCACGTGGTTTTGCCCAAAAAAGGCAGGAAAACGTTTATATGCGACTTACACAATACCCACCCAGGCATAATCATGCTGAAGGCTATAGCCAGGTCGCATGTTTGGAAACGCGGCATTGACGCGGACTTAGAGTCATGCGTACACCAGTGCAACACGTGCTCACAATTGAGCAATGCACCAAAGGAGGCTCCACTGAGTCTGTGGTCATGGCCCTCAAAATCGTGGTCCAGGATCCACGTAGATTTTGCTGGCCCCTTTCTCGGAAAGATGTTTTTAGTTATAGTGGACGCTTACTCTAAATGGATTTGAATGCGTAATCATGCCATCCAGCACATCCACTGCCATAATTGAAAGCCTCCGGGCTATGTTCGCCACCCATGGCTTGCCTGATGTCCTTGTCAGTGACAACGGACCGTGTTTCACCAGCTCGGAATTCAACGAGTTTATGACCCGCAATGGCATCAGATGTCAGGTCTGCCCCGTTTAAGTCTGCATCCAACTGTCAAGCGGAACGGGCAGTCCAAACTATCAAGCAGAGCTTGAAACGCGTGATGGAAGGCTCGTTGCAGACCCGGGTTCTGCTCAGCTACCAGACGCGACCCCACTCGCTCACTGGGGTTCCCACTGCAGAATTGTTAATGGAGAGAGCACTCAAAACCAGCTCTCCCTAGTCCACCCGGATCTACATCATCATGTGGAAACCCGGCGTCACCGACAAAACATGTACCACGATCGCGAGGCTGTATCGCGTGGCATTGATGTTAACGACCCTGTGTTTGTCCTGAATTGCGGTCATGGTCCTAAATGGGTCACTGGCACTGTCTTGGCCAAGGAGGGGAATAGAGTGTTTATAGTCAAACTATTGAATGGCCAAACGTGCAGAAAGCATTTGGATCAGACCAAACTGCGGTTCACCGACAACCAGGAACAGTCTGAAGAGGACATCACCATCATCGATCCACTAACACACACCCAACCAGCAATCGACCTCGCTGTCAATCAAGAGGATGGACCCACCATTCCCAACAGTCCTGTCAGACCAGCCGCGCCGCAGTGCAGCAATGGTCCGACCAACTCACCCATGCCAGAGTTTGAATTCAGACCATTAACCAGGGAGCGAAAGGCCCCGGATCGTCTCAACTTGTAAATAATTTGTATCAAAGACTTTTGGGGGGGGGGGGGGGTGGCGGGGGGAGTTATGTTATGTATGTAAACATTGTAACTGTGTAAAACTTACCACCAGAGGGCGCAGCTGTTGGAAGCCCAAGGGTCACCTGCACACCTCGTGCAAGGGAGTATAAAAGGTTGTTTGCCACGCTGCTTAGGCACTCTGGAGTTGTATTAAAGAGACTAAGGTCACATCAGTTTTAGCTCACAGTACTCAGTCTTGTGGAGTTCTTCCATACTTAACAGGTCTACTCCTGCTCCTCAGAGAGAGAGAAATGAGGAACTGGAAGGAAGAAACAAGGGAAGGGGAGAAAAGGGATGGGAGAGATGGAAGGGTAGAATAGAGGGGGAAAGTTAAAGATGAGGGGGACGGGGAAAGAAGAACGGAAAAATTGTCTCAAATCAGCCAAGTGATGCTTAGTTGGATGGGGAAGGCAGTATGCTGAGGTGGGGAGACTGTGTTCTGGTCACCAAACTAATACTCAGTGCAGGGGAGGGGCTGTGCAGCTGAAGAGTATGGCCTCTGATCATCTTGTGGCGGGGAAGTAGGGAGAATGCTCAGGTAAGCTGTGTGGACTTTGATTACTAAATTAATGATCAGTGTAGAAATTAGGGTGTTGCTTCGCTGAGAGCTGTGAGTGCCAATCACCTGTAATGTTCACGGATGTTAAGCGTAAGGCCCATTCTTTCATATGCCTTGGTGAATACTATATCCTGGAGTTCAGCCTCAGAATGTGTGCAGACGCAGGCATCGTCCGCATACTGCAGCTCAACGATAGAGGTTGGGGTGATCTTGGACCTGGCCTGGAGGCGGCGTAGGTTAAACAGCTTCCCACTGGTTATGTAGTTTAGTTCCACTCCAGCAGGGAGCTTGTTGACTGTGAGATGGAGCATGGCAGTGAGGAAGATTGAGAAAAGGGTTGGAGCGATGACGCAGCCCTGTTTGACCCCAGTTCAGATGTGGATTGGGTCTGTAATGGAACCGCTGGTAAAGCTCACGGCTTGTAAGACAAAGGTCCTCCACCAGCCTGTCCTCGCTGCAGAGCACTGCCCCCCATTCATCAAAATTCATGGCGCGGTCCTCAACAACGTGGACCACTTCCCATACCTCGGGAGCCTTTTATCAACAAAGGCAGACATTGATGCGGAGATTCAACATCGCCTCCAGTGCGCCAGTGCAGCCTATGGCCGCCTGAGGAAAGAATGTTTGAAGGCCAGGCCCTCAAATCTACCACCAAGCTCATGATCTACAGGGCTGTAGTAATACCCACCCTCCTATATAGATCAGGGGCATGGACGATGTACAGAAGACACCTCAAGTCAGTGGAGATATATCACCAAGGATGTCATCCTCAAGATCTTGCAAGTCCCCTGGGAGGACGGGCGCACCAACGTCAATGTCCTCACCCAGGCTAACATCCCCAGCATTGAGGCACTGACCACACTCGATCAGCTTCGCTGGGCAGGTCACATGGTTCGCATGCCAGACACGAGGCTCCCGAAGCAATTGCTCTATGCGGAGCTCCTTCATGGCAAACGAGCTAAAGGTGGGCAGCAGAAACGTTACAAGGACACCCTCAAAGCCTCCCTGGTAAAGTACGACATCACCACTGACACCCGGGAGTCCCTGGCCGAAGACCGCCTTAGGTGGAGAAGGTGCATCCGGGAGGACGTTGAGCTATTCCAATCTCAACGGCGCGAGCGTGAAGCGGTCAGGCGCAGGCAGCGGAAAGAGCGTGCAGCAAATCAGTCCCACCTCCGCCCTCCTTCCCCCCACCTGTGACAGGGACTGTGGTTCTCGCATTGGACTGTTCAGCCACCAAAGGACTCATTTTAGGAGTGCAAGTAAGTCTTCCTCGATTCCGAGGGACTGCCTATGATGATGTAATGCTCAAAGAGGGAGAATCACTAATTTTCTGCTCAGGGATCCTTCCACATATCTGTGCTCATTGGAAGAAATTTGAGGTCAAGCGTGGGGTGGGTAAGCAGAATGCCTGTGAAATTCGCCACCTTAGCGCCGGCTGCTGAGGCCAGATTTGGAGGCAATATGTCGGCTGCCTCATTTCTGCTCATTTCCGGTGGGTCCCGAGGCAGCCACCATCAGGTTGGCAGCATGGCCGTTGCCTGCGTTCACTAGAGAAATAGTAATGAAGCAGCTGAGGCAAAGACCTGCCATTTTGGACGTCGCCGCTCCAGGGAAAATGCATGGCAGATGCAGTATAATGTAGATAAATGTGAGGTTATCCACTTTGGTCGCAAAAACAGGAAGGCAGAATATTATCTGAATGGTGACAGATTAGAAAAAGAGGAGGTGCAACGAGGCCTGGGTGTCATGGTACATCAGTCATTGAAAGTTAGTATGCAGGTACAGCAGGCGGTGAAGAAGGCAAATGGCATGTTGACCTTCATAGCAAGAAGATTTGAGTATAGGAGCTCTTACAGCAGTTGTACAGGGCCTTGGTGAGACCACACCTTGAATATTGGGTCTAGTTTTGGTCTCCTAACCTGAGGAAGGACATTCTTGCTATTGAGGGAGTGCAGCGAAGGTTCATCAGACTGATTCTCGGGATGGCAGGACTGACATTTGAAGAAAGACTGGATCGACTAGGATTATATTCACTGGAATTTAGAAGAATGAGAGGGAATCTCATAGAAACATATAAAATTCTGACGGGATTGAACAGGTTAGATGCAGGAAGAATGTTCCCGATGTTGGAGAAGTCCAGAACCAGGAGTTACAGTCTAAGGATAAGGGGTAAACCATTCAGAACCATGATGAGGAGAAACTTCTTCACTCAGAGAATAGGGAGCCTGTGAAATTCTCTACGACAGAAAGTTGTTGAGGCCAGTTTGTTAGATATATTCAAAAGGGAGTTGATGTGGCCCTTATGGCTAAAAGGATCAAGGGGTATGGAGAGAAAGCAAGAATGGGGTACAGAAGTTGCACAATCAACCATGATCATATTGAATGGTGGCGCAGGCTCGAAGGGTCGAATGGCCTACTCCTGCACCTATTTTCTATGTTTCTATGCTTCCAAATCATGAACAACTGAACATGTGTTCAGTAGCAGGAAGGATGCCCCACCTGTGCTATTTAATGGGATCAACATCCACTTGTAGCTGACTTGCTTTTTGATATGTATTGGCTCTGTGTAGGTTTGTGCAACCGTTTGGAGCTTTCTAGTTATTTAAAGTTGTGAGTTGACCGGGAATGCTGCTTGCAATGGAGAACGCCTTGCTTCTGATTTAAAGTGTTCTGCTTGCACCATTTGCTCTCAGTCCTGGGGGCTCTACTTGCAGTATCGCTCACACTCGAGAAGAGGGCAGGCTGCTCGCAGAGAGAGGAGGAGGAGGAGGAGGAGGGACAGGAAGGCTCTCAGCTGGAGGCCTTATCCACCCAAGGTCTTTAGGAAGCACTTCTCCAACCTGCACTTAAGCCATGAGCAGTGTATTAGGAGGCTCTGTTTCATCAAAGAGGTGGTCACAGAACTCTGCCACCTCCTGGATCCAGGCCTACAGCCTCAGAGCAGGGCGATGACGGTGCTGCCAGTGGCCCTCAAGGTGATCGTGGCCCAGAAACTTTTCAACGTTGGATCTTTTCAGTGTGGAGCAGCAGACATAGCTAACATCTCCCAGTTCACCATCCATCGCTGAATACAGAAGGTCACATAGGCTCTGTACTCCAGGACAAAGGACTTCATTGACTTCTTTCTGAACAGAAAGAATCAGGAGGAGTGTGTAGGTGGGATATCGGGCTTCCCCATGTGTTCATCGACTTTCACACATGGCTTTGCAGGCACTGCATATCAATCCTGAGATGTACCGCAAGCAAAGGCTACTAGTCACTTAATGTGCAGTTGGTGTACGACTATGCCTAGCATATCATGATGGTGAATGCCCGGTCTCCTGGCAGATATAAGTACCAAGGATATAGGTAAAAAAAGGGATGAGGTCCGACGAGACGAATTTAAGGAGCTAGGAGCTAAATTAAAAGGTAGGACCTCAAAAGTAGTAATCTCGGGATTGCTACCAGTGCCACGTGCTAGTCAGAGTAGGAATCGCAGGATAGCTCAGATGAATACGTGGCTTGAGCAGTGGTGCAGCAGGGAGGGTTTCAAATTCCTGGGGCTTTGGAACCGGTTCTGGGGGAGGTGGGACCAGTACAAACCGGACTGTCTGCACCTGGGCAGGACCGGAACCAATGTCGTAGGGGGAGTGTTTGCTAGTGCTGTTGGGGAGGAGTTAAACTAATATGGCAGGGGGATGGGAACCAATGCAGGGAGACAAAGGGAAACAAAATGGAGACAGAAGCGAAAGACAGAAAGGAGATGAGTAAAAGTGGAGGGCAGAGAAACAAAAAGGGCCACTGTACAGCAAAATTCTAAAGGGTCAAAGGGTAATAGAAAGGCAAGCATGAAAGCTCGGTGCCTCAATGCAAGGAGTATTCAGAACCCAGGAGAGGGCTCTGAGCTAGTTAGAGTGGGTGAGAGCTCAGATGAACAGGACCCCAAGAAAGAATGCAAAAGGCAGGAGGCAACAGAGCAGAGTAGCACTGGGGTAAGTGTTAACCACAAGGTGATAGGAAGGGACAATATGTATGAATATAAAGGGGCTGCAGGAGGGGTCCAAACTAAAAATTATGGTTTAGAAACTAGTATTAAAACACTCTACCTAAATGCACGCAGCATTCGAAATAAAGTAAATGAGTTGACAGCATAAATCAATACAAATGGGTATGATTTGGTGGCCATTACAGAAACGTGGTTGCAGGGGGGCCAAGACTGGGAATTAAACATACAGGGGTATCTGACAATTCGGAAAGATAGACAAGAAGGGAAAGGAGGTGGGGTAGCTCTGTTAATAAAGGAAGATATCAGGGCAGTTGTGAGAGACGATATTGGCTCCAATGAACAAAATGTTGAATCATTGTGGGTGGAGATTAGAGATAGTAAGGGGAAAAAAATCACTGGTGGGCGTAGTTTATAGGCCCCCAAATTTTAACTTCACAGTGGGGCGGGCAATAATCAAGGGAATAATGGAGGCATGTGAAAAAGGAACGGCAGTAATCATGGGGGATTTTAACCTACATATCGATTGGTCAAATCAAATCGCACGGGGTAGCCTTGAGGAGGAATTCATAGAATGCATACGGGATTGTTTCTTAGAACAGTATGTTACCGAACCTACAAGGGAGCAAGCTATCTTAGATCTGGTCCTGTGTAATGAGACAGGAATAATAAACGATCTCCTAGTAAAAGATCCTCTCGGAATGAGTGATCACAGTATGGTTGAAATTGTAATACAGATTGAGGGTGAGGAAGTAGTGTCTCAAACGAGCGTACTATGCTTAAACAAAGGGGACTACAGTGGGATGAGGGCAGAGTTGGCTAAAGTAGACTGGAAACACAGACTAAATGGTGGCACAATTGAGGAACAGTGGAGGACTTTTAAGGAGCTCTTTCATAGTGCACAACAAAAATATATTCCAGTGAAAAAGAAGGGCGGTAAGAGAAAGGATAACCAGCCGTGGATAGCCAAGGAAATAAAGGAGAGTATCAAATTAAAAACCAATGCGTATAAGGTGGCCAAGGTTAGTGGGAAACTAGAAGATTGGGAAAATTTTAAAAGACAGCAAAGAATGACTAAGAAAGCAATAAAGAAAGGAAAGATAGATTATGAAAGTAAACTTGCGCAAAACATAAAAACAGATAGTAAAAGCTTTTACACATATATACACAAGTCCCCTGGTCCTGAGGGAATGCATCCCAGGGTATTAAAAGAGATGGCAGAAGTTATAGCAGATGCATTCGTTATAATCGACCAAAATTCTCTGGACTCTGGGGAGGTACCAGCGGATTGGAAAGCAGCTAATGTAACTCCTCTGTTAAAAAAGGGGGCAGACAAAAGGCAGGTAACTATAGGCCGGTTAGTTTAAATCTGTAATGGGGAAAATGCTTGAAGCTATCATTAAGGAAAAAATAGCGGGACATCTAGATAGGAATAGTGCAATCAAGCAGACGCAACATGGATTCATGAAGGGGAAATCATGTTTAACTAATTTACTGGAATTCTTTGAGGATATAACGAGCATGGTGGATAGAGGTGTACCTATGGATGTGGTGTATTTAGATTTCCAAAAGGCATTCGATAAGGTGCCACACAAAAGGTTACTGCAGAAGATAATGGTACGCGGAGTCAGAGGAAATGTATTAGCATGGATAGAGAATTGGCTGGCGAACAGAAAGCAGAGCGTCGGGATAAATGGGTCCTTTTCGGGTTGGAAATCGGTGGTTAGTGGTATGCCACAGGAATCGATGCTGGGACCACAACTGTTTACAATATACATAGATGACCTGGAAGAGGGGACAGAGTGTAGTGTAACAAAATTTGCAGATGACACAAAGATTAGTGGGAAAGCGGGTTGTGTAGAGGACACAGAGAGGCTGCAAAGAGATTTAGATAGGTTAAGCGAATGGGCTAAAGTTTGGCAGATGGAATACAATGTCGGAAAGTGTGAGGTCATCCACCTTGGAAAGAAAAACAGTAAAAGGGAATATTATTTGAATGGGGAGAAATTACAACATGTGGCGGTGCAGAGGGACCTGGGGGTCCTTGTGCATGAAACTCTTTTTGGAGTTAATCTGCAAAACAAAAAACATTAAACCGTGCCACCCACCCTGGATGACACAGCTGACATTTACAAGGCCCCTTTTTTTTCTTTTTTTTGGTTTTTTTTTGGGGCGCTAAAATCACATTTTTTCCAGTGCCCCCTATAAAAGGGGAGGGGGACACTAAAAGCACCGGCAATTAAAACAAATTAAACTTTAAAACGTAAAAGCAAATAAAAATTTGGTTGCCGGGCGTGATGATGCACTCCAGTCCCTCCGGTGCCCACCTCTCGCGGAAGGCTGCGAACGTACCGGTGGACACCGCGTGCTCCATCTCCAAGGACACCCTGGACCGGATGTAAGAGCGGAAGAGAGGCAGGCAGTCAGCTTGAACGACCCCCTCGACCGCCCGCTGCCTGGACCGGCTGATGGCACCCTTGGCCGTGCCCAGGAGCAGTCCTACGAGGAGGCCTTGTGCATGAAACTCTTTTTGAGTTTACCTGAAAAAAAACATAAACATTAAACCGTGCCACCCACCCTGGATGACACAGCAGACATTTTCAAGGCCCCTTTTTTTCCCTTTTTTTGTGGTTTATTTTTGTTTTTCTTTTTTTTTTTGGTTTTTCTTTGGGCGCTAAAATCACATTTTTCCAAGTGCCCCCTATAAAAGGGGAGGGGGACATTAAAAACACCGGCAATTAAAACAAATTAAACTTTAAAACGTAAAATCAAATTAAAATTTGGTTGCCGGGCGTGATGATGCACTCCAGTCCCTCCGGTGCCCACCTCTCGCGGAAGGCCGCGAGCGTACCGGTGGACACCGCGTGCTCCATCTCCAAGGACACCCTGGACCAGATGTAAGAGCGGAAGAGAGGCAGGCAGTCAGGTTGAACGACCCCCTCGACCGCCCGCTGCCTGGACCGGCTGATGGCACCCTTGGCCATGCCCAGGAGCAGTCCTACGAGGAGGCCTTGTGCATGAAACTCTTTTAGAGTCTACCTATAAAACATAAAACATTAAACCGTGCCACCTGACCTGGATGACACACCAGACATTTACAAGGCCCTTTTTTTTTCTTTTTTTGGTTTTTTTTGTGTTTTTCTTTTTTTGGGTTTTTTTTTTTTGGGCACTAAAATCACCTTTTTTCCCCAGTGCCCCCTATAAAAGGGAAGGGGACACTAAAAACACCGGCAATTAAAACAAATTAAACTTTAAAACGTAAAATAAAATTAAAATTTGGTTGCCGGGCGTGATGATGCACTCCAGTCCCTCCGGTGCCCACCTCTCGCGGAAGGCCGCGAGCGTACCGGTGGACACCGCGTGCTCCATCTCCAAGGACACCCTGGACCGGATGTAAGAGCGGAAGAGAGGCAGGCAGTCAGGTTGAACGACCCCCTCGACCGCCCGCTGCCTGGACCGGCTGATGGCACCCTTGGCCGTGCCCAGGAGCAGTCCTACGAGGAGGCCTTGTGCATGAATCCCAAAAAGTTAGTTTGCAGGTGCAGCAGGTAATCAGGAAGGCGAATGGAATGTTGGCCTTCATTTCGAGAGGGATGGAATACAAAAGCAGGGTGGTCCTGCTGCAACTGTATAGGATATTGATGAGGCCGCACCTGGAGTACTGCGTGCAGTTTTGGTCACCTTACTTAAGGAAGGATATACTAGCTTTGGAGGGGGTACAGAGACGATTCACGGGGCTGATTCCTGAGATGAGGGGGTTACCTTATGATGATAGATTGAGTAGACTGGGTCTTTACTCGTTGGAGTTCAGAAGGATGAGGGGTGATCTTATAGAAACATTTAAAATAATGGAAAGGGATAGACAAGATAGAGGCAGAGAGGTTGTTTCCACTGGTCGGGGAGACTAGAACTAGGGGACACAGCCTCAAAATACGGGGGAGCCAATTTAAAACCGAGTTGAGAAGTAATTTCTTCTCTCAGAGGGTTGTGAATCTGTGGAATTCTCTGCCCAAGGAAGCAGTTGAGGCTAGCTCATTGAATGTATTCAAATCACAGATAGATAGATTTTTAACCAATAAGGGAATTAAGGGTTACGGGGAGAGGGCGGGTAAGTGGAGCTGAGTCCACGGCCAGATCAGCCATGATCTTGTTGAATGGCGGAGCAGGCTCAAGGGGCTAGATGGCCTACTCCTGTTCCTAATTCTTATGTTCTTATGTTCTTATATGCTTTCATTCTTTGCCAGTCCGCTGTGCCAATGATCTTACAGCCTCCGTATCAAACCCGAGGGTGGCTGCCCGGAGACCAGGGCTATCCGCTCTACACCTGGCTGATGACTTCCCTCCGCAACCCCATCACTCATTGCCAGCACTCATAATGAGAGCTATGCTGTCATGAATAACCTCATTGAGCAGACCATCGGGGTTCTGAAGCAACAGTTCCGCTGCATTGGCTGCTTGGGAGGAGCCCTCCAGCACATGCTAGAGCGGTTGTCCCATTTCATGGTGCTCTGCTGCATACTCCAGAACATGGCTATCATGATGGATGCAGTCCTTGCCACCATGGGTTCTGAGATCATCTCAGGAGATGGAAGGGAGGAGGCAGGCAACAGATCCCTGTATGCGAGCAGCTCATCAGAATCCGGTTCCTCTGAATGAAACCCAAGATCCCCATTGCTCACCACTTCTCCACCTTACCATCCCCCTGTCATGGAACATCACAGCGTCCTCTTGGGCGTAAAGCATAGAGCCATCAGAAAACAAACATTACAAACATAATTTATAAATTTATCAATGCCAAACTGCATAACGCCAACTAATCACCCTTGTGCTTTCCCTTAGTGTCTATTTTTTGTGTTCCTTTGCCTGCTCTAGTGCTCTTATGCAGTGCTACCTCAGTAGCTGCAGGATGGCTGGTGGAAGGCTGCTGACTTTCCGTGGGTGAGACTGCAGATAGCCTTGCTGGATGACCTCGAGCAGCTCTGGGCCAAAAGCTCGGCTGTATACTGCACCACCTCGACATGGGCAGCAGCTGTCTGGGCTGGCTGGCTGACAGGCAGCAGCAAGGGCACTGGTGGAGTGGCAGTTTTGGGAATAGGAATGCTGTCATCCTGAAAGAGCAGCAGGTTCTTGCCCCTCGGAGCCACTGCTACTCTCTGGGGTGGTGCCTCAGCATTTCAATCCATCTGTTGGAGCACAGATTTCTGGACTGCTGTGAAACCCTGCAAGTCCCTTTCCAGACTCGTAAACCCAGCCACGATCGCAGCAACCTGATCTTGCATGGCAGCAAGCTGAGACTGTAGGTGAGCAATCTGAGCCTCCACTGCAGCATTCAGATGTTGGGTCGCTTCCACTGGTGCAGCAGTGAAAGCCCCAAGATAGCCCATTGCACCCATCATCATGTTTGGGTCCACATGTGTTCGAATGGAGTTTGCAATCCTGGAAATCATGGGCTCCAAGCTCTGTGCAAAGCCCTGTGCAATGTTGGAGCTGGACTCCTCCATGCTCCTTGACACTGACAAGAGGCTCTTTGGCACGCTTGCTAATGCTTCAAAGATTTCTGTGTGCATGCCCATTGTTACGTCTTTGGATGCTGTAATAATGACGCCACGAGGCAGTGTGTTACACTTGAACTGTAGTGACCTTAGTCCTTTATTGATAATTCCAGAGTGAGGATCACACCTTTTATACTAGGCCAGGCACACCTGTACAGGTAACCTACAAGTCTCCACTGATGTGCCCTCTGGTGGCACACCTTGTGATAGTACAAACAGTAGCCATGCGGGATACATGACATCACTCTCCCCCAAGCCTTTAGTGCAAATCGCCTCTGCAGTGACTGCTCTGGGCTTAGCTCTATCTGGTTGACCCTTGGCGGGTCATTTCAATCTTGGTTGAGTGGTTGGTGCAGTAGAGTGCTGGTGGGTGCTGTGTGTGTGTGTCCCTGACCCCACTCCATTCTCCACCCCCCCGCCCCGCCCCCCTACATATAGATTATGCCGGAGGCTCATTGCATTCATATACATTCAAGTCCAGAAAAGCAAGTTTGCATTACATTTGTGGTTCAGTTGTGAGACAAGTACGTTAGACTGGTGAGATATATTATCAATATGTACTGGGGATCGGTGACCGGTGCGTAAGGACAAATTAGTTTCATAACTGCTGGATGGTGTCCAGGCAGTCTGGTGGTGGCGCGGTGCCCAGTGCTGGCTGTGGGAACCCGGTCGGCTCAAGCTGCCTGCTCTTGGGGCTGTTGTCGTTGTTCCTAGCATCTCGCAGGTTTACAGATGCTTGTGACCTCCCTGTCCTTTCTTTGCACCCTGGGTCACTGCTGCTCCCTGAGGAGCTAACATCGAGCAGTGCACAGGGAACTGCTGACTCACTAACCTGGGTGTTGTTTGGTTTGGGATCCTGGCTGGTCCTGGTCCCTTTTGGGAGGACTGTTGCGGGTGACCCTTTGTTTCCGGGTATGGCCTTGGGGGCGATGGGATCTGGGGGCTGCCCCTTAGCACAGTTTGCTCTTTCAGGCTCGTGGTGGTTGGTGCTATCAGGTGCCTGAGGGTCGGAGTCGGGCAGGGTATCGATACCGGTGCCGTTGTCCTCCTGAGATCGCTTGCTCTGCAGCTTGTGTGTATTGGCTGCTTGTGGCCACACTCCATGGTGCACAACTCTGGTCCCAGGGACGCAGGCGACTGCGTTGAGTAG
Organism: Pristiophorus japonicus; assembly: GCF_044704955.1. Classification (NCBI taxonomy): domain Eukaryota; kingdom Metazoa; phylum Chordata; class Chondrichthyes; family Pristiophoridae; genus Pristiophorus; species Pristiophorus japonicus. The sequence continues at coordinate 28,451,954 of NC_091983.1, forward strand.
TTCGCTGGACCTGTGTGCTCCCGACGGGTGTTTGCCCACTGCAATGGCTGTGTAGTTGAAATCCTATATTGCACAACGTTTCATAACTTATTGTGAATACCATGTAGCTCCGATCGCGAATGCGTGACTTTTCCTTGCTTGTTGCATGTACACAATTCTGATCATCAATTACACATTTTACATGATCGCGTGACTTTTCCTTGCTTATTGCATGTACACAACTCTAATCATCAGTTACACATTTTATCTCTAACTCACAGTTGCTATTACATTGCTTGAGTGTGTGGAACTGTTCCTTTAAGTGTGGTGGGTAATGGGATGTGAGAAGAAGGATTAGGTTTGAGCATACTGTCATCATTAGCAATGCATTCAACCTCACTGCTCGCCATGGCCTCAGTGACAGCCCCTCCAATTTATCTCCAGCTTCGCCACGTTCTGAAGTCGGACTTCCGCTCTGCCCTTCTGCTGCTGCTCACGGCGGTTGTGTGCCACCTTTGCCTGCAAGAGAATGGGAAGTGTGTCAGTGGGTGTGGTGCAATGAGTTTGGGTTATAAGCCGGGGCTGAAAAGCTGGCAGTGTGCACAAGGTGTGAGATGTGGATGTGAGGTTTGCAGCAGTGGTAAGTGTGTGAGGGTCAGGTGAAGCTATGATTGTGAGGTTTGAGTCTTGATTGCTAGAGATTGTTGTTAGGTGAGTAGATGTGGTGCATTGAGCAGTATGTGAGGCTATTGATGCTGTTGGTGGGATATAGCATTTGAAAATGCATTCACTCACCTTGATCACTCTTGTGAGGTCATTGGACTTCTTGCGGCACTGGATCCAGGTCCTGGGGATGAAACTCGTGGCATTGACAGCTTGTGCTATTTCCTCCCACAGCCTTCTGACGTGCTGCCTGGAATGTTATTTTTCTGGACTGTTGGTTGAATGAGGGGAGAAGATTTTGGTATAAGCTTGCCCTTTTAAGCTCAGCATGGGTGTTGTGATGGCTATCCTGAGTCCCTAATGTGTGCTCAACGGGGAGTTTTGACATTTCTGCTCTGTATTTGGTTTGATGACTGGGATTGTGATCCACGGTATGGAGTAGTGCTTTGGATGAAAATGTGTTATCCACTTTGGACCTAAGAACCATAGATCAGAATATTTTCTAAATGGTGAGATGCTTGAAACTGTGGATGAGCAGAGAGATTTAGGGGTCCAAGTATAGAAATCATTAAAAGCTGGTGGACAGGTACAAAAATAATTAAAAAGGCTAATGGAATGTTGGCCTTTATATCGAGACGGCTTGAATACAAAGAGGTGGACGTTTTGTTATAGCTGCACAGAGCTCTAATTAGACCATTTTTAAAGTACTGTGCTCAGTTTTGAGCACTGCACCTCAGGAAAGATATATTGGTCTTGGAGGAGGTGCAACGCAGATTCACCAGAATGTTACTGGGGCTGAGATCAGCAGGCTGAGTGGCCCCTGGCCTGCGAGCACCATTGGAGCAGGCCGGGGAGCGGAAGGAGCAGCATGGTGACATACCACTCCAGGGAGCAGCATGTGATGGAGCAGGAGAGCAACGGCAGTGAAGAAGGACGTCACCAAGATCCAGGTTGGTGATTGGAGCATGGGCAGGTACAGTGGGAGCAGCGAGGTCAGGGCGAAGGAGCGGCGAGAGATTGTAAAGGGATATGATCAGGGCCCAGGAGAGGTGTGAGTTCGGGGCCCAGAGGGCCCTGGGGCAGCAGAGGCCAGCCCACACTGCGATATGTGTGCGCGCTAGGTCCATGCAGCAGAGCTGGTCTCCAGTCGTCTTGGTTAATCCTTGCCTCTGGACCAAGACTTAGCTCTGTTAAGCCCGTGTGGTGGCTGGTGTGCAATGGCCACCACACGTTAAAAAAATACATGCACAGGCATCTTCCACCCTTCAAGATTTAGTTCGAGACCTGGAATATTAGATCCTTCATTGAAACACCTGTGAACTTTTTGGCGTGGAAGCAAGTCATCCTCGATTCGAGGGACTGCTTAAGAAGAAGACCGGGGCTGAAAGTGTTAAATTATGAGGACAGATTGCATACATTAGGTTTGTATTCCCTTGAATATAGCAGGTTAAAGGGTGATTCAATTTAAGTATTTAAGATGATCAGAGATGTTAACATAACAATTAAGAGCAGAAGTAGACCAATCGACCCCTTGAGCCTGCTCTGCCATTCAATTAGATCATGGCTGATCTTCTACCTCAACTCCACTTTCCTGCACTGTCCCCATATCGCTTGATTCCCTTAATATCCAAAACTCTCTGTCATGAATATACTCAGACCTCAACAGCCCTCTGGGATAGAGAATTCCAAAGATTCATCACCCTCTGAGTGACGATGTTTCTCCTCATCTCAGCCCTAAATGATTGACCACTCATTCTGAGACTGTGACCCCTGATTCTAGATTCCCCAGCCAGAGGAAACATCCTCATTGTATCTACCCTGTCAAGCCCTGTAAGGATGTTGTATATTTCAGTGAGATCACCTCTCATTCTTCTTAACTCTACAGTATAGGCCTAGGGGCCGAAATTCAGGCATGCCAGAAAGCTGGCGCACTTTTGATTTTTTACCTCGTTTTTCTGCCGGGAGCAATGAGGTGGCTGTCCGATCCATTTTCAGCACTTGGAAACATTTTTACCGTTGGACTGGAAGTCGGTCATAGTGGGAGTGGAAGTGCGATGGTAAGTCAAGTTGGGGTGGGATCAAGACACCGCCACTGTCACTCAGCGGAGGAGTGGTGGGGCGGGGCGGGGTTAGCCTCAGGCATTTTTCATCTTCGGCCACTGGGCCATCAGGGAGGGTTTAGGCTGGGCCAGCGGCCTGGCACCCAAGAGGGGTTGCCAGGCTGCCTGCTGGCGGCTCGGCCGAACCCGGGAAGTCGGCTGGCAAAAATAACAACATGGCGGCCACTGCAGTGGGCCCTCCCCTTGAAGGGCCACCACACTGCACACACTGAGGATAAAGTGCACCGACAGAGAAAACTATTGGAGGCTACTGTGCGGTGGGACAACGATTTTCTTCCCTACATATGGGCCGGCGGCTTCTGCAGTTGAGGGAGAGTGGCAGTGTGCATTTTGATGATGCGCTTGCGGTGGTCATCATCAGCGGGGCAGAAGTGGGGATAGGCCGAAAAATCCCCGACCTGAATTTGGGTTGGGGCGAACATTGGACTGCAATGCAGTGGCCACTCGATTCCGCTGCATGGCTGTCGTAAAACAGCGGAAATGGGTCTTATCTGGGCCCTGAATATCGACCCTCTAGTCTACTCAATCTCTCCTCATAGGATAATCCCCCCATCCTAGGAACCAGTCTGGTGAACCTTCGTTGCACTCCCTCCACGACAAGTATATCCTTCCTTAGGTAAGGAGGCCAAAACTGTACACAATACTCCAGGTGCAGTCTCGCCAGGGCCCTATATAATTGCAGTAAGATGTCTTTACTCTTATACTCAAATCCTCTTGTAATAAAGGCCAACATACCATTTGCTTTCTTAATTGCTTGCTGTATCTGCATGTTAACATTCAATGAGAAGGACACCCAGGTTCCTCTGAACATCAACATTTCCCAATCTGTTACCATTTAAAAAATACTCTGCTTCTCTATTTTTCCTACCAAACTGGATAACTTCACATTTCTCAACATTATATTCCATTTGCCATGTTCTTGCCCATTCACTTAGCCTGTCTATATCCCCTTGAAGCCTCTTTGTAACCTCCTCACAACTTACGTTCCCACAATATCTTTGTATCATCAGCAAACTTGGATATATTCCATTTGGTATCCTCATCCAAATAATTGATGTAGATTGTGAATAGCTGGGGCCAAAGCACCGATCCTTGCGGCACCCCACTAGTTGCAGCATGCCAACCCAAAAATGACCCGTTTATTCCTACTCTCTGTTTTCTGTTCATTAACCAATCCTCAATTCATGCAAGTATATCACCCCCAATCCCATGAGCCCTAATTTTGTTTAATAACCTCTTGGGTAGTGTCTACTAAGTCCAGCAAGTAAAGAGTTTATTCGAGCAAATGCAAGGGAGTGATCCTCCTTTGCCTGAAATAACACATTCAATAATACAGCGTTTGCAGCATACCTTTATAATACACAAGTTACTGTAATTTGGGTTGTTTTGCAACAGTCATAAATCAATACACACTGTTTCAACACTTATCACATGAGCTTCACAACCCAGTTAATAGAGTTATTCAAGTCCAGCAGGTGTCTCCCGTTATCTTAACTCCTACTAGTCCTGGGCCTCTTATTCCCATGGCAACCCCTATTTGGCCTTCATTCTCCCTATCTTCTTGTTACGAACATAACAATGAGTAATTTCCCCAATTTTATAAATAACACTTAATTTTCCCAAGCTTCTAATTAAGCTAGCTGTCTCTAAAGATACCTGTGGTCAAGCATCCCATCATGCCTCGGTGAAGAACCATTACCATCTGCAGCGTTTATTTCAAAGATACACTTTACTAACAATTCAAGCATTGCTATTATAATGTTAGCTTAGCTATTATAATGTTAACATAGTCCCACTTGTCCCAGTTCAGTGGTACCTTATCGACTGCCTTCTGAAAATTCAAATACACCACATCCACTGTTACATCTACTAGTTACATCCTCAAAAAATGTTGTCAAACATGATTTCCCTTTCATAAATTCGTGTTGACTCTGCCCAATCCTATTTTTATTTTCTAAGTGCCCTGTTACCACGTGCTCAATAATAGATTCTAGCATTTTCCCTATGACTGATATCAGGCTAACTGGTCTGTAGTTCCCTGTTTTCTCTCTTTCTTGATAGGGTAGATAGGTTTTCTTGACCCAGTCTAGCATTATCTTGGGTTTTGTACCAGAAAAGGTTGTAGTTGAATACTGCAATCCATTTTGATTCATAATTATGGGTATATTGGTACTTTTAGTTTGTTGTACTTGGGCCTTATTAATTCTTTGCATTAAAAATATATTTGGACCTGAACAGCTGTTCTCACATGAGTCAAACATTTCACTTGGTCATTCACCGCCAGATCTGACTGGACCACATAAAACATTATCGGGTCCTGCGCTTGTCTGCCAAAATTGCTCACTATTCTGGAATGTAAAGATAAACCCTGACTTCTATTCTCCACTGCTCACCATTTTTTTAAAACCCTCACCTCCGACAATAAATGTGAGGAGCTCATGGACTTCTTTGTCTCTAAGATTGAGACCATCTGATCAGCCGCCTCTTCCCTTCCTTCCCCTAGCCCACTAGGCCAAACTTCTTCGAAAGAGCCCCCTCTGCCCTAGCCCTGACCTCACATCTTTCTTCAGTTTCTCTCTGATCTCCCCTCATGACCTTTCCAAGCTCATCCTGTCCAGGAGATCCACTTCCTGCTCCCTTGACCCTATTCCTACCAAACTGCTAACCACCCAACTTCCCTTTCTGGCGCCCATATTCGTTCACATTGTTAACGGTTCTCTCTCCTCAGATACTGTCCCTCTCTCCCTCAAATCTGCCGTCATCACCCTTCTCAAAAAACCAACCCTCGACCCCTCCATCCTTGCAAACTAACGCCCCATCTCCAATCTCCTTTTCTTCTCCAAAGTCCATGAATGTGTTGTTGCTTCCCAAATCCGTGCCCATCTTTCCCGCAATTCCATGTTTAATCCCTCCAATCCGGTTTCCACGCCTGCCACAGTACCGAAATGGCTCTCATCAAAGTCACAAATGACATCCTTTGTGACTATGCCAAAGGTAAACTATCCTTCCTTGTCCTTCTCGACTTGTCTGCAGCCTTTGACACAGTTGACCAGGAATGGGGTACTGAAGTTGCATGTTCAGCCAAGAATTCATTGAATGGTGGTGCAGGCTCGAAGGGCCGAATGGCCTACTCCTGCACCTATTTTCTATGTTTCTATGTTTCTATGTTTACTGTAACTCATAGCAACTTGCAGAGTATGAAGAGTACTCCCTCGTTTGCTCAATTCGTCAGTGACTTTTTGGTTATCTTTTAGAAATTGAGCTAAACGAGTTAGGTCTACAATGGGAGGAAGGTTAGTAATGCCTAGGACAGTGCAATGGCGCACAACATTTTTCCATCGTCCCAATCAATATGACCTATTAAAATCCCATGCTGTGTTTGAGGATGGAAGTAGCACAGTCACAGATAACGAGACACAGAGTCTTGCCAGCATGAGTTGGTAAGTCGCCATTTTGGGCAGAATTCCTGTGGGAATTCTGTATATTAAGTATATTAATTCAGCCCCGTTTAGTCAATTTACCCTTGTCAACACAGAGAGGAATATCTTGACCAGTCAGGAGCACCCAATAAGTGTTTCCTTCTCCTTTCACTAAGATTTCCCCTGCTTGTAAGAGTTTCTGGGGGTACTGCACCCACACTTTTCCTCCTTCACAAACTGTGTCCTGAGTCTGATTTTCTTTTTCAATAGTAGAGACACTAACTTTGCCTAACATGGGAGTTCCCCCCCGCAATGGTCGGTGATTCAGATTGCGCACTGCTTGTGGTAAGACCTTTAACCATCCTTGCAATGAGTTAGTGGGAGTTAATATTTTAATCTGTTGCTTAAGTAGTCCATTCTTGCGTTCTATTAATCCTGCAGCTTGCGGATAGTAAGGTATGTGAACCATCCAATAGATCCCGTTATCGACCGCCCACTGTTGCACTGTTTGACCTGTGAAGTGCGACCCATTATCGGACTGTACTTCTGCTGGCTCACCGTAGTATATGATTAAATTTTCCAGTCCTTTAATCGTACTTTGTTGATTCGCTTTAGTCACTGGATAAGCTATCAAAAGTCCAGAGTAGGTATCAACAGCAGTGAGCAAATATTGGAACCCTTGTTGCAATGGTAAAGGTCCTACATAATCAACTTGCCATTTGTGCTGGTTGAGTCCCTCTCTTAATATGGGCACCGAGTTTTCGTTGTAGGGGAAAATGCTTCACCTTTTGACAAATTTCACTGGTGTTTATGATCTGTTTAACACCGTCCGTAGTCAAATGTAACCCCCTATTTTGTGCCCAATGTATCGTACCCTGAATGCCCAAATGTCCAGATTTGTGGTGGGGTCCACTTGTCTATGCAATATTCTTCCTCTTCCGCCTCTTTGACAGCCCGTACCCAGGCTATATTATCAACGGTGTTATTATGTTCAGAGGTCTTTGAAGTGTTTTTTGTGTGAGCGTCCACATGATATACAATTATTTTCATCTTCTGGGCTTTGGACCATATTTGTTCCCATAGGTGTTTTCCCCACAAGTCTTTCCCAGTTATTTGCCAGTTATGCTCATGCCAGTTTTGCATCCAGCTCGCCATGCCATTGGCTACTGCCCATGAGTCAGTATTTATGTGTACTTGTTGCTGTTCCTCTTCTAACACAAGGACTACAGCTGCTAGCTCTGCTAGCTGGCTGGAGCCTCCCACGCCCCTCATCATGCACAATTGTCTGGGTTTTTGGATTGAAGGCAGCGGCTCGCCATCGCCGAAGGCCGTTTCGCCAGACCGCTGAGCCATCTGTGAACCAGGCATGGCTACACTCTTCAGGTGTTAACTGTTCAAAAGACACGCCCCAGGAGATCAGTGACTCTTTGGTTAAACTGACAGACGACTGCATAAGTTCACTCTCAGCTGTTTGTGGGTATTCAGCCACATGCTCATGTAGTCGGGTGATTCCTTCTTTTCCTTTACTTGCTCTGTCTGCGATATTTCCAGTGCACTATGGAGTTTTGCTCCACTCGCCCGACCTTGTGTGTCTCATTGTCTGAGAGAACCCAGGATAATATGGGTAGGTCTGGTCTTAAACTGACTTTGTCGTCCCCTGTTCTGTTAGGGCCCAATAACATGCTAATTGTTTCTCAAATGGAGTGTAACGAGTAGCAGTATCTGTCAATTTTCTAGACCAGAACCCTAACGGTATACAAGTGTCATGTTGAACCTGCTACAAACTCCATACTGCAGTATCATTGGTAACGGATACCTGTAGCTCAAAATACTGCCCAGGCACTCGTGGGACTAGGGGTAAAGCTTGAGCTACGGCTTCTTTGGCTGCATCAAAAGCCACCTGCTGCTCCTTTCCCCACTCGAAGTGGGCCTTTTTTCGTGTTACGGCATACAGCGGTTTTAATAACATCGTGAGGTGAGGTATGTGTCTACTCCAGTAACCCAGTAGTCCCACAAACCATTGTGTCTCAGTTTTATTCGTGGGGGTGGCCATTTCTTGAATTTTATTCTTCACAGACTCGGGTATGATGTGCTCACCCCGAGACCATTGGATCCCCAGAAACTGGACAGTCTGGCTAGGGCCCTGCACTTTCTTCGGATTTATCTCTCAGCCCCTGTCTCGCATGTGTTGGACTAAAGTAGCTAGGGCTTCTGACACCACTGCCTTGGTGGGACCCTTTATTAGTACATCATCGATGTAGTGTGCCAGTGAGACATTAGGACCCAACGTGCACATGTCCAGGTCCCGGGCCATCAATCCATGGCATAGGGTAGGGCTATGTCGTTAACCTTGAGGTAGGCGTCTAAATGTGTATTGCCTCCCTTCCCAAGTGAATGCAAACTGGTCCTGGGACTCTTCCGCTATTGGAATGGAGAAAAAGGCATTGGCCAGGTCGATTACTGCATACCACTCCGCACCTTCTTCAGACAGCCGCTCTGTTATAGTTACTACATCTGGGACAGCAGTTGCCAGGGGAGGGGCAAATTTATTCAGTTGTTGGTAGTCCACAGTCATCCTCCAACTTTTGTCGGGTTTCTGCACAGGCCAAACAGGGCTATTGTAGGGGGACGCCGCATGTCTAATGATATCCGCCTCCAAGAGCCCTTGTATGGTTTCCCCTATTTCTTTGTGTTCCCCCAGGCATGCGGTACTGTTTCATAGTCATTATACACGATGGCCGTGGTATTACCACTGGTTCCCACTTTGCTTCCCCTGCAATCACAGTGATTGCCCGCATTCTGAATGAGAATTGCCCGAACGAGGTGTTGTGTGTGGTTCCCTTTAAAAGGTCCATCCCAATAATATGTTCCTTTACTGCCGATAATAAGACCATTACCCAGTGCGGAGGCCCATTTCCCAATGCCATTCTGATAGTTGTTTCGACAGCAGGCATTTCTGCCCCTCCGAACCCATTAATCATCATACGGGTCCCTGAGTGTTTCCTAGAATTTCCATGGACAATAGTAACTTCTGCCCCTGTGTATGTTTCCCCCGCCCCCCCGCCAATGTATCGTAATCGGAATGTGTGGCCTCAGGTCCCCGGGAGCTTGGGTTGATGTGGTTCTAACGGGGAGTACTCGCGGATCCCGGCCACACCCCAAGTCGAGGGGATTACTAGCCTTCCACAGCTCTTCCACGTTGGAGTGTAGGCTAGCGGGAGGTGGTTTCTCCGCATCCGCAGACTTATCGCTATCCGACTTCGTCTCCCTTACCTCCCTCCTTTCACCCTTCCCTGTTCCCGGGACGCAGTGTCGCTTCCACATAGAATACATCGCTCCTGTTGGGATTCCATCAATTTTTTCCTTGGGGACCCCTGCCTTCAATAAAGCCGCGAACATGTCCCTCTGCGTAATTCTTTTTTTTTGTCTTTCCTGACCCTGTACCTTTCCCAGAGGTCGAACCTTATCGCCAGTCCTGATCCCCCTCTACCTTAGCCGTTCTCAACTCTCGCACACTATCTTCTACATCCTCTAACTGTCCTAACAACAGGCAAGCGTGCCCCACCCGCTGCCCTTGGGCTGGTCCCAATAATGCGAGTAGCACACCCCTTATCATAAGAGGGCCACTCTTCATCAGCCTGCTCCGCATTCCTGCCATAAAGAGCTCCTGATCTGGCCAACTCCTAATCTGTAAGGCCCCAGCTGTTCTTCCACAAAGCATGAGTACTCGAGGCGCCGATCGTCCCATAAACAAGATGGTGTGCGCATCAAGGCCTCTCTCTCTCTCTCTGCATTAACAACATTCCACGAGACATGAAGCAGAAAACACACTGTAAATGTCAGAATATCATAATTAACCCTATGTGATTAACCCTATACAATACACACGCACAAAGGTCTTTTTGTTTATAACAGTTGCCCATTTGGAATCTGATCAGCGGCGGCGATATTCCAGAGAAACATGGAAATCTTACTGAAGTCGGTCCCTCACACTGTCGTCTTCCAGGACGACATCTTGGTCACAGGTTGAACACAGTCGAACATCTGCAGAACCTGGAGGAGGTTCTTAGTCGACTCAACCGCATAGGGCTCAGGTTAAAACGCTCGAAGTGCGTTTTCCTGGTGCCTGAAATGGTGTTCTTGGGAAGGAGGATTGCGGCGGACGGCATCAGGCCCACCAGCGCAAAGATAGAGGCAATTGAGAACACACCAAGGCCACAGAACGTAATGGAGCTGTGGTGGTTTCTGGGACTCCTGAACTAGTTTGGTAACTTCTTCCCGGGTCTCAGCACACTGTTAGAACCACTGCATGTCTTACTACGTAAAGGGGCCGAATGAGTTTGGGGCAAAAGCCAAGAAAATGTCTTTGTAAAAGCGCAAAAATTGTTATGCTCAAATAAATTGCTTGTGTTGTATGATCCATGTAAGCGTTTGGGACTAGCATGTGATGCATCGTTATATGGCATCAGGCGTGCATTGCAACAAGCTAATGATTTCGGGAAACTGCAACCAGTTGCTTATGCAACCAGGAGTCTGTCTAAGGCTGAGAGAGCCTACAGCATGATTGAGAAAGAAGCGTTAGCATGCGTCTATGGGGTAATGAAAATGCATCAAAACCTGTTTGGGCTAAAATTCGAATTGAAACTGACCGTAAGCCACTTATATCCCTGTTTTCAGAGAGTAAAGGGATAAATACCAACACATTGGCCCGCATCCAGAGATGGGAGCTCACGTTGTCGGCAAACAACTACGCCATCCGCCACAGGCCAGGCACAGAAAACTGCGCCGATGCTTTCAGTAGGCTGCCATTGCCCACCACGGGGGTGAAAATGGCACAGCCGGCAGATCTAGCCATGGTTATGGAAGCATTTGAGAGTGAGCAATCACCCGTCACTACCTGGCAGATCAAAACCTGGACAAGCCTGGACCCCTTATTATCTCTAGTCAAAAGCTGTGTGCTTCATGGGAGCTGGTCAAGTGTCCCAGTGGAAATGCAGGAAGAGATAAAGCTGTTCCAACGGCGCAAAGATGAAATGTCCATACAAGCAGACTGCCTTCTGTGGGGCAATCGAGTAGTGGTCCTCAAGAAGGGCAGAGCCACCTTCATCAATGGCCTCCACAGTACCCACCCAGGCATCAAAATGATGAAAGCAATAGCCAGATCCCACGTGTGTGGCCGTGTATCGATGCGGACTTAGAGTCATGCGTTCACAGATGCAATACATGCTCGCAGTTAAGCAATGTACCCAGGGAGGCCGCTAAGTTTATGGTCTTGGCCCTCCAAACCGTGGTCTAGGGTACACGTCGACTGCGCAGACCCGTTCTTGGGTAAAATGTTCCTTGAGGTTGTAGACGCGTATTCCAAGTGGATTGAATGTGAGATAATGTCGGCTAGCATGTCCGCTGCCACTACTGAAAGCCTACGGGCCATGTTTGCCACTCAGGGCTTACACAATATCCTGGTGAGCGACAACGGGCCATGTTTTACCAGTGCTGAATTCAAAGAATTCATGACCCATAACGGGATCAAACATGCCACATCTGCCCCGTTTAAACCAGTGTCCAATGGTTAGGCAAAGAGAGCAATGCAAACCATCAAGCAAGGCTTGAAGAGGGTAACTGAAGGCTTATTGCAGACTCGCCTATCCTGAATCCTGCTTAGCTACCACAGGAGACCCCACTCGCTCACTGGGATCCCACCTGCTGAACTGCTCATGAAAAGAGCACTTAAGACAAGGCTCTCGTTAGTTCACCCTGATCTGCATGAACAGGTAGAGAGCAGGCGGCTTCAACAAATTACATACCATGATAGCACAAATGTATCATGCGAGATTGAAATCAATGATCCTGTATTTGTATTGAATTATGGACAAGGTCTCAAATGGCTTCCCGGCACTATCGTGGCCAAAGGGTGTTTCGGGTCAAACTTTCAAATGGACTCATTCACCGGAAACATTTGGACCAAATCAAACTCAGATTCATAGACTATCCTGAGCAACCCACCTTGGACTCTACCTTTTTTGATCCCCCAACTTACACACCAGTGGCAACCCGAACCACGGTTGACCATGAAGCAGAACCCATCATCCACAGCAGCCCAGCAGGGCCCAACACATCAGGCAGCCCAGCAAGGCCAGCTGCACAGCAGCCCAGCTAGGGCCCAACAAATGATTCAACAATGCCAGCTTTCACACCGAGACGATCAACCAGAGCAAGAAGGGCCCCAGATCAACTCATATTATAAATAGTTACATTATTGACTTTGGGAGGAATGTTGTTATATATGTAAACTTGTATTTACTCTGTACAGCCACCAGAGGGCTCATCCCCTGGAGTCCCAAGGGATCCCATAATCCCTTGGGAGCACAGGTATTTAAGGAGGCCTCTCAGATTGGAGGGGCACTCTGGAGACCTGCAATAAAAGACTAAGGTCACACTTTACTTTGAGCTTACAGTGTTTAGTCTGACTCTTTCTCCATACATAACATTGCCTGTATGAACATTTCATATCTGCGCCACTGGTATGGCTTTATTTATTTCTGCAATTCTAACGGGATACTAGACCAACTCCTGTGGAGCACACAGTTTTTTACTAAGGACCTGGCTCGTCCAGGTTCTAATCTGTCGGGCGGTAACAGGTGATTGCTCACTTTCGAATGCTTCCATTACCATAACTAAATCTGCGGGTTGTGCCATCCCCACCCCTGTGGTGGGCAATGGCAGCCTACTGAGAGCATCGGCACAGTTTTCTGTGCCTGGCCTGTGGCGGATGGCATAGTTGTATGCGGACAATGTGAGCGCCCATCTCTGGGATGCGGGCTGATACGTTGGTATTTATCCCCTTACTTTCAAAAAAGAGGGATATAAGTGGCTTATGGTCGGTTTCCAATACAAATTTGAGCCCAAACAGATATTGATGCATTTTCTTTACCCCATAAACACACGCTGACGCTTCTTTTTTGATCATGCTGTTGGCCCTCTCAGCCTTAGACAGACTTCTGGATGCATAAGCAACTGGTTGCAATTTCCCAGATTCATTAGCTTATTGCAATACACACCCGACACCGTATGACGACGCATCACATGCTAGAAGCAAACGCTTACATGGATCATACAACACAAGCAATTTGTTTGAGTATAACAGTTTCCTAGCTTTCTCAAAGGCATTTTCTTGGCTTTTACCCCATACCCATTCATCTCCTTTACGCAATAAAGAGTGCAGGGATTCTAACAATGTGCTAAGACCTGGTAAGAAGTTACCAAAGTAGTTCAGGAGTCCTCGAAACGACCGCGGCTCTGTCACGTTTTGTGGTCTCGGTGTGTTCTCGACTGCCTCCATCTTTGAATTGGTGCGCCTGATGCCGTCCGCCGTGATTCTTTTCCCCAGGAACTCTACTTCAGGCGCCAGGAAAATGCACTTCGAGCGTTTTAGCCTGAGCCCCACACGATTGAGCTGACTAAGAACCTCCTCCAGGTTCTGCAGGCGCTCGATGGTGTCCCGACCTGTCACCAAGATATCGTCCTGGAATACCACAGTGCATAGGACTGACTCCAGCAAGCTTTCCATGTTCCTCTGGAATATCGCTGCGGCTGATTGAATCCCAAACGGGCATCTGTTGTAAATGAAGAGACCTTTGTGCGTGTTGATGCAGGTGAGGCCCTTCGATGATTCCTCCAGCTCCTGCGTCATGTAGGCCGAGGTCAAGTTCAGCTTAGTGAATGTTTTTCCTCCTGCCAGCATCGCAAATAGGTCGTCTGCCTTTGATAGCGGGTATTGATCCTGCAGGGAGAAACGATTGATAGTTACTTTGTAATCACCACAGATTCTGACGGTGCCGCCTTCCTTGAGGACTGGGACAATCGGACTGGCCCACTCGTTGAATTCGATTGGCGAAATTATGCCCTCTCATTGCAGCCTGTCCAGCTCGACCTCCACCCTCTCATCATGTACGGTACCACTCTCGCCTTGTGATGGATGGGTTGCGCCCCTGGAATCAAATGGACTTTTGCTCCTTGGAACTTCCTGATGTCAGGTTCGAATAGTGAGGGGAACTTGTTTAGGACCTGGGCACATGAAGTGTCATTGACGGACGAGAGCGCTCGGATGTCGTCCCAGTTCCAGCGTATTTTTCCCAGCCAGCTCCTGCCGAGCAGCGTGGGGCCATCGCCCGGTACCACTCAGAGTGGTAAATTGTGCTTCGCTCCATCGTAGGAGACCTTTACGGTAGCACTGCTGATTGCGGGAATCAGTTCCTTTGTGTACGTTCTCAGTTTAGTATGAATGGGAGTCAGGATTGGCCTTGAGGCCTTGCTGCATCACAATTTATTGAAAGTCTTTTTGCTCATTATGGACTGGCTCGCACCCGTGTCCAGCTCCATTGACACCGGGAGTCCATTTAATTCAACCTTCAGCATTATTGGGGGACACTTTGTGGTAAATGTGTGCACCCCTTATACCTCTGCCTCCTCGTGATTCACCGTGGATCTGTCCTCCTCTGCAACATGATGGTTTGCAGGATTAGCAGGGTTTGCAGCTCGCCTGCACATACTTTGGAGGTGTCTCATTGTTCCACTGCCCTTGTAAATGTATCCTTTGAAGCAGCATGAATGGAAACGATGATCACCTCCACAGCGCCAACAAGGTGTTAATGGCCTTGCATTCACCACCCTTGATGGTGGACTCTGAGACATCTGCGGACGTGCAGCTGCAGGCATCTAAGTCCTGCCCTGTACGTAACCATTCGAAAACAACATTACTTTGTTCATAGTACTTGCAGCAGCACTCGTCTGCTGAGAGATTTGTTTGATATTGTGACTGGTGGCGATGAACGCCTGGGCTATCGCTATGGCTTTACTCAAGGTTGGGGTCTCTACAGTCAAAAGTTTTCAAAGTATTACTTCAAGGCCAATGCCAATTACAAAGAAGTCCCTGAGCACGTGCTCCACGTATCCTTCAAATTTGCAATGTCCTGCAAGGCGCCTTAGCTCAGCGATGTAGCTCAAAACTTCCTGGCCTTCAGACCTCTTGTACGAGTAAAACTGGTACCTCGCAGAACACTTTCCTTCGGGTTTAGATGCTCCTAGACCAGTGTGCACAAATCATAGTACGACTTCCCTGTGGGTTTCGCTGGAGTGAGCAGATTTTTCATGAGGCAATACGTTGGTGCCCCGCAAACGGTGAGGAGGATAGCCCTTCGTTTGGCAGCGTTCGCTTCTCCTTGCAGCTCATTGGTCACGAAGTATTGGTCGAGTCGCTCCACGAAGGTTTCCCAATCATCTCCCTCTGAAAATTTCTCCAGCAGTTCTCTGCATTGTTGCGGTGGGGTTCGTCATCTGTATCTCATCGGCAGTTGTTAAGTCTTGAATAAAGATTTTGACCAGATACTGTAAGCTCAAAGTAATGCGTGACCGTCGTCCTTTATTACAGGTCTGCAGAGTGCCTCTCCAGCCTGTGAGGCCTCCTTATTTACAGGTGCTCCCAAAGGATTGTGGGATCCCTTGGGACTCCAGGGGATCACCCCTCTGGTGGTTAAACAAGGTATTTACAGGTTTACATATATAACAGAATCCATGCTCGATTGTTTTCTTATATGGTATCTAAATGATCTAGATGAGAATTAACAACCATTAAATGCTTATAAATAGCATGGATCTTGCGGATATTCACGGAAAACATTTTTTTGTAGGATTTTATTTTGCATTTCAGGGCAGAAAGTTCTCTGTTGACTGAGTGTTCCCAGGTTCAGTTTTTGAGACCATAACAGAGTAGAAACGGTCATTCCCTGTGTCGTACTGGTTCAGACATCATAGTAGGCTATTCCCAGATACCTCTGCTTGGACTGTTGGCATTCTCAATGGCAATCCTACTGGAATGGGAAGAGAAGTTACTTAAGTTATTTTAGACCTCATCTATTTGTTGAGAAAGATAAGTTTTATCTTCTAATATACAGGCAAGTTATCTGTTTCTGTAAAGAATGGCGTTTTTTTCCTTGCAGTTTTGAGTTAATTGGTTTGGATCTTGTTTGGTTGCACTTTGAGTTATTTCTCATTATTTCTGCTTGAGACCATTAATTTAAGTCTCATTCTTTTAAGCGCATTTAGAAATTATAATACTGCAGCTTAAAGCCCCTACATTGTACCTCAGCAATGATGGGGTTCTTCGTCCTTTGTATGAGTTTATTTTGTATCAGTACTAGTTCTTGATCCCTTTGAACCTTGCTTCCTTTTGATTCTTGTATTTTAAGAGCACATAACTGTTTGATGTCTTAGAAGACAAAGAGTTGAATTGGGATCGGTTGAGATGTTAAAATTAAAAGAAAATCTCAACCTGCCTTCAACCCACCCAATTATGGGTTTAACGGAGATGGGTCAGGGGATTGGCATTTAAAATATTTCAATGAGGCTGGCAGCCTCAGAATTATCCTGCAAGTTTTTAGCCTGGCAGGCCAGGTTTCTCAGGCCTCAGCAGCTCAAGGGAAGCGAGGACAGTTTTGGGGCGACGGTAAACTCCACAGCATGTGGGAAAACCCGTTTCCAGGTTTCCCGTCCGAAACCCTGTTTCCCCTACCGCCCCCCCTCCCGCCCTCTTTGCCCTCTGTCCAGTCTACGCAACCTGTCCCTGTCTATATCAGGGTCAAAATTCCTGAAATGGTTTTCAGTATTTTTTTATGTAAAGTCATGGCGAGTACTTTTCCTGAGTAGCATATTCGGATGGGAGTGATTTCCGTCATTTTTCTGCCTCAAAAAAATCAATGTCCCTGAGTTTCCAATTGCTTTTTGACTCTTTCCACGATCCGTCACAAAGTTTCCCAGACACTTGATTATAATTTATGATAATGAAAGTCAGTGGAGCTGCAGCCTCAAATTTCCCAGTTCTATGCCTGCAATGCAGTAGGGGTAGTTAGAATGTGAAACATAAGGCCCAACTATTGCCAGGAACATCTGAGACTTTTGGAAGAGTGGAACTTTTGAGTTGAAGATTGCTGAAAATTTGAGCAGTGATTACTGCAGCTGGAAAAGACATTTTTAGCTTTGTAAAAAATTCCATCTTGGACTTGCTTCTGATTGCATGTGGTAGCGTTTAAAAAAAAAATAATTCTCAGTGTGGTCATCGCTAGCAAGACCAGCATTTATTACCAACTTGGATGAAGGGACCGAGTGTAATGTAGCCAAGTTTGCTGATGATACAAAGATGAGTGGGAAAGCAAGTTGTGAGGAGGACACAAAAAATCTGCAAAGGGATATAGACAGGCTAAGTGAGTGTGCAAACATTTGGCAGATGGAGTATAATGTGGGAAAGTGTGAGGTTATCCACTTTGGCAGAAAAAATAAAAAAGCAAATTATTATTTAAATGGAGAGAAATTACAAAATGCTGCAGTACTGAGGGACCTGGGGTCCTTGTGCATGAAACACAAAAAGTTAGTATGCGGGTAGAGCAAGTAATCAGGAAGGCAAATGGAATGTTGGCCGTTATTGCAAAGGGGATAGAGTATAAAAGCAGAGACGTCCTGCTGCAAATATACAGTGTATTGGTGAGGCCACACCTAGAGTACTGCATACAGTTTTGGTCTCCTTACTTAAGGAGGGATATACTTGTATTGGATGCAGTTCAGAGAAGATTCACTAGGTTGATTCCTGAGACAAAGAAGTTGATTTCTGAGGATAAGTTGAGTAGGTTGGGCCTATATTCATTGGAGTTTAGAAGAACGAGAGCTGATGCAGAGAGGATGTTTCCCCTTGTGGGGAAATCTAGAACTAGGGAGCATAGTTTCAGAATAAGGGGTTGCCCATTTAAAACTGAGATGAAGAATTTCTTCTCTGAGCATTGTAAATCTGTGGAATTCTCTGCCTCAAGAGCTATGGAGGTTGGGTCATTGAATATATTTAAGGTGGAGATAGAAAGATTTTTGACCAATAAGGGAGTGAAGGGTTATGGGGAGGGTGCTGGGATGTGGAGCTGAGACAAGAACAGATCAGCCATGATCTTATTGAATGGTGGAGCAGGCTCGAGGGGCCAAATGGCCTACTCCTGCTCCTATTTCTTATGTTCTTAATGCTGTTAGGTAAGGAGTTCCAGGATTTTGAGCCAACAACGATGAAAGAATGGCAATATATGTCTACGTCAGGATGATGTATAACATGGAGGGGAACTTGGTGTTCCCATGCAGACCACTGGGAGATTTTGAACTCCACCAGTCAAATTGAAGTATTCTCAGAAACAACTATGGCATTCTCTCTGTGCATACCTTTGTATGCCATTACCATGGAGGAGGATTAATAGGGCAAGGTGGAGCAAAGGAGAGCGATGCAGCATTTAAGGAGGATACATACCACTAAGCAGTTTTCTGTTCCTGTGCTACAAGACCTGTCTTATCCTTGTACAAGACCTTAGTCAGGCCACACTTGGAATACTGTGCCCAGTTTTGGCCTCCTCACATGGTGAGTGATATTGAGGCTCTGACAAGGGTGCAGAAGAGGGACACTAGACTAATTCCAAGTCTAAAGCATCTTAGCTATCAAGATAGGTTAAAAGAGTTGGGATTCTTTACCTTAGAGCAGCGTAGACTTAGGAGGGATATGATTGAGGTTTATCAGATAATGAAGGGAGTAGACAGTGTTCCAGCTTATAGTTTATTTCAATTAAATAGGTGAGGCAGGACCAGGGGGAACAAATTTAATTTGTATCGTGCTAGATCTAGGTTAGATGTCAGGAGGTGGTTCTTTTCACAAGGAACAGTAGACCTCTGGAAAAAGCTTCCCTTTCATGTGGTGGATGCGGTCTCACTGAATTCCTTCAAGCAAAAGCTGGATTTGTTTCTGGCTGCGGCGGAGATTACCTCTTACAGAAGGTAGGTGCTGCAGCGAATTTAATGGCCCGAGTGATCTCCTGGACTAGTTTTGATCGCCTAGATGGGTTGGAGAGGAATTTCCCAGATTTTTTTTCCCCAAATTGGCTTGGGTTTTTAATCTGGTTTTTTGCCTCTCCCAGGAGATCACATGGCCTTGGGTGGGGTGGAGTGTATATGTTGTGATACACAAGGTATCGCAATTGTGTGGGACAGGCTTGATGGACCAGATGGTCTTTACCTGTCTGTCATTTTTCGTATGTTCGTATGTACAAAGGGCTAATGGGATTGAGGTGACACTCCCCTCATGGCAAATTGCTCCTGGAAAGGAGCCTCTGCTGGATGCATCTCTGAAGCATGTTGGTGGGCAACCTTGTGTTGCATCCTACATGCCACTGGCCTGATGCTCAGAGGGATAGCTGGATGCCTGGCATGTGCTGTGGTGTTGAGAGATGGTAGCCTCAGGCAGGTTGACTCTAGCCATCCCCATGCTACTGAGTCTTGAATTTGAGTCCCTACTGATCAATGGGATGGATGATTTAATGGTAGTTATCAGATCCCTCAACCGCTGCTCACCACATCCTCATTTCTGTGGTGAATCTGCAGGAAAGGATAGTACAAGCTAAGAAGGAATGAGCATTACCCCCTTGAGATTAAGGAGAGACTGCATTTAGGGTTACGGTTAGGGTTAGTAGAAGGGAGTGAAGGGTCTTAAAGGGAATGGACTTAAACAGAGTGGTTTATTTGGGAATTTGGTAAGAGTGGGAAAGAGTTGCATCTTTTTGCCCACTCATTATTGGTAGTACTTTGTATTACAGGTAGATATTTAATTTCATTACCTATTACATAATCCAGATCAATTAAGAAGTTGAGGAACTGACCTATGAACTAAGTTACTTAAGTACAAATGGAACCACATTTAATTAAATAGAACAAGGTCATATAGAAATGTCAGTGCAGGTGTTGTGTCGCAACTGCAGTATGTGGAGAAATACCCAGATCGGGGGGGGGCATGATTTAATGTTTAATATTGTTGTGGAGAAATACCTTAGTGCTCCCCTCCCCTTTTATAGGGGGCACTTGTAAATTATATGATTTTAATGCCCCAAAAAAAAATCACAAAAGGAAAAAGAAACACAAAACCCCCCCCAAAAAAACACAAAAAAAAAGAGGCCAGTTATAAGTGTCTGGAGTGTCCCCCAGATCGGGGGGCACTCGATCTAATGTTCATTTGTACTCCTCAAAAGAGTTGTGGAGAAATACCCAGATCGGGGGGGCACGATTTAATGTTTAATATTGTTTACTCCAAAAGAGTTGTGGAGAAATACCTTAGTGCCCCCTCCCCTTTTATAGGGGGCACTTGTAAATTATGGTTTTAGTGCTCCCAAAAACTCCCCCCCCAAAAAAAACCCCAAAAAACAAAAAAAAACAAAAAAGGGCCTTGAAAAATGTTTGGAGTGTCCCCCAGATTGGGGGGCACTTGATTTAATGTTTACTTTGTTTCAAAAAGAGTTGTAGCGAAATACCATCAACGATGCCTCCGCAAGATCCTACAAATCCCCTGGGAGGACAGACGCACCAACATTAGCGTCCTCAACCAGGCCAACATCCCCAGCATTGAAGCACTGACCACACTTGATCAGCACTGCTGGGCAGGCCACATTGTCCGCATGCCAGGCACGAGACTCCCAAAGCAAGCGCTCTACAGGAACTCCTTTATGGCAAACGAGCCAAGGGTGGACAGAGGAAACATTACAAGGACACCCTCAAAGCCTCCCTGAAAAAGTGCGGCATCCCCACCGACACCTGGGAGTCCCTGGCCAAAGACCGCCCTGAGTGGAGGAAGTGCATCCGGGAGAGTGCTGAGCACCTCGAGTCTCATCGCCGAGTGCATGCAGAAAACAAGTGCAGGCAGTGGAAGGAACGCGTGGCAAACCTGTCCCACCCTCCCTTACCCTCAATGACTGTCTGTCCCACCTGTGGCAGGGTCTGTGGCTCTCCTATTGGACTGTTCAGCCACCTAAGGACTCATTCTAAGAGTGGAAGCAAGTCTTCCTCGATTCCGAGGGCCTGCCTATGATGATGATGATGTGGAGAGCATTGTGATCCTGGACAACCACGTTTGCAGTAAGTGCCTGCATCTTGAGGAACTTCAGCTCAGAGTTGTTGCGCTGGAGGGGGGACATCAGGGAGGGGGACAGTTACCTGGACACTTTGATCGTGGAGGCAGTCACATCCCTTAGGTTAGGTAGTGGTGCAGGTCTGGTTAGTGGTCAGAGACAGTTGGGTGTGACTGCAACTCAAACAGGTAAGGGGACCTCAGGTGCAGTGCTGGTTGAGCTTCAGCCTTTGCCCTTATCGTATAGGTATGAGGTTTTTGCTGCCTGTGTGGATGAGGAAAAGTCTGCAGGATGGATGAACAGGCAGACCAAGGCACCATGGTGCAGGAGGCCATTCAAGTGGCAGGAGTGAAAGAGAATGCAGTTGTGGTAGGGGACAGTACTGTCGAAGGGATAGATACTGTTCTCTGCAGCCGCGACCGGAAGTTTCGAAGGTTGTGTTGCCTGCCCGGTGTCAGGGTTAAAGACATTCTCTCATGGCTGGAGAAGAACTTGGAGTGGGAAGGGGAGGATCCAGTTGTTGTGGTTCACGTAGGAACCAATGACATAGGTAGAACTAGGAATGAGGTTCTGCTGAAAGAGTTCAGAAGATTTCTAAATCTCTGGCATTAAATTGACAGCAAGACCAATTCTTTTAAAACCATTGGGAATAACTTATTAAACACGCACACATGCACATCTATCAGAGAAATAGCAGTCGTCAGCTATCCTACGGATCTACTTAGTTGCAACACATACAATGATGTTATAATAATGATTTATAAAAAGGTATACATCACTTCCCTCTGGCAAAGCACACGGCCTGCGTTTTGGTCTGTAGAGGACAGGTCCTGCTTTGCAGTGTGCTTAAGAAAAGAAAGATCCAGCAATCTTTGGCTTGACTTTTTATATCCCTTGTTTCTCAGAAAGTCTCAGGATTGGTATTGTTTCCAGGGTCATTCCTGATTGGCTTCTCCTCACACATGTGTCTGTCTGGAGGCCTGGTCCATTCCTTATTTAGGTTAATGGCTTTCCAATTAAGACCTTTTCTAGTTTGGTGAGTTTCAAAGCCATGCTTCCTTTGTTCCTTGGGCTCTGCCCAGCCAGAGAACACATGAACTTGGGGAAGGTATCCATTTTGTCTCTTTAAACTTTTCTTTTCGTATAATCTCAATTCAGAGGCATGTTATCATCAATAAACACTTTTATTCTTACACGTTTCAGGAGTTGGGGTCCAAATTAAAAAGCAGAACCTCAAATGTAATAATCTCTGGATTGTTACCTGAGCCACGTGCCAATTGGTAGAGGGATAAGCAGATTAGAAAGTTAAATGCACGGCTCAAAGTGTGGTGTGGGAGGCAGGAGTTTTGCTTCATGGGGCACTGGTACCAGTACCGGGGAAAGAGGGAGCTGTTCCGTTAGGATGGGCTCCACTTGAACCAGGCTGGAACCAGTGTCCTGGCGAATCGAATGATGAGGGCAGAAGGCAGGGCTTTAAACTAATGAAGGGGGTGGGGGGGCGGGGATTGAGGGGAGGATTCAGGAAAGAGTAAATTTCAAAGCAGCAAGAGAAATGCCAAGGCTCCAGAACAGAGTAGAGTTTTGGGTAAAAATAAGCCGAGTGGGTCAGGAAGGGACAAAGAGAGTAACAAAGATAATAGGGCATTATTGACGAAGGTGACATCAGGGAAAAATAGAAAAAAGTCAAAGCTAAAGGCACTATATCTGAAAGCGCGAAGCATTCGCAACAAAATAGGTGAATTAATAGTGCAGATAGAAATTAATAGGTTTGATCTAATAGCCATTAAGGAGACGTGGTTGCAAAGTAACCAGAGTTGGGAACTAAATATTCCAAGATATTTAACTTTTAGAAGAGCTAGCTAAAATGGAAAATGAGGAGGAGTATCCCTGATAATAAAAGACAGGATAAAGACAGTAGAGAGAAAGGATCTTAGCTTTGAAAATCAAGAAATAGAATCAGTTGCGGTGGAGCTAAGAAACTGCAAGGGTCAGAAAACATTGGTGGCTGTTGTTTATAGGCCTCCAAACAGTAGTGGTAATGTAAGGCACAGTATAAATCAGGAAATTCGAGGGTGCATGTAACAAAGGGAATACAATAATCATGGGGTTCTTTAATCTACATATAGACTGGGTTAACCAAATTTGCAGTAATAGTGTGGAGGACGAATTCATGGACTGTATACAAGATGGATTTCTAGATCAGTATGTTGTAGAACCAACTGGAGAGCAGGCTATTTTAGATCTAGTTTTGGTCACCTTACTTAAGGAAGGATATACTTGCCATTGATGGAGTGCAACGAAGGTTCACCAGACTGATTCCTGGGACGGGGGATTGAGTAGACTAGACCTATACTCTCTAGAGTTTAGAAGAATGAGAGGTGATCTCAATAAAACATACAACATTTTTACAGGGTTTGACAGGGAGGATGTTTCCTCTGGCTGAGGAGTCTAGAACCAGAGGTCACAGTCTCAGAATAAGGGGTCGGCCATTTAGGACTGAGATAAGGAGAACCCTCTTCACTCAGAAGGTGGTAAATCTTTGGAATTCTCTGTCACAGAGGGATGTGGAGGCTCATATTTTAAGTGTATTCAAGACAGAGATCAATAGATTTTTGGATATTAAGGGAGTCGAGGGATTTGGCGATAGTGCGGGAAAGTGGAGTTGAGGTAGAAGATCAGCCATGATCTCATTGAATGGCAGAGCAGGTTCGAGGGACCGAATGGCCTACTCCTGCTCCTAATTCTTATGTTCTTATGTTTTGGCTGTGTGATGCTCCTCAGGAATGCCATTTCGTGGACCCATTGTGCATGCGCGGTACTCTGAATCAGATCCCAGGAAAAGCCGACTCTTAAAGATGCGGCAGAGTAATGCACAGATTAAAGTTTTCCAAATCACTTGTTTTCAATCTGTACTTTATGTCTGTCTGCTGCTGCAAACTCGGAGACTCATGCATCATGTTCTGTAATCATTGCACTGACTGTGACCTACGAGGGAAGCGTTTCCTCATCCCTATAAGTAGCCACCAGTGAACAACTCTGCAAGCCTGTACCGACTGTTTTTCCAGATGTTATTGGCGGGCACCGAATGAGGCGCATGCACCGAATTTACCGATCGGGGTCCAAGCGTGCGTGTTGCACCAATATTACATCATGATTGGAGTGATTGTCAGCAGCCAGGTGCGAATGGTTTGCGTCCCCGGTGAGCGTCTAATGAGTTTTCCGTCGGGGCGCTAAAAGCTGCACGCCCGGTTGCTGAGCTCTAACACTTGCATTAACACCTCCTCTGGCCTCGAACTGAGGGTTATAGACAACCGAAAATACAGCCATTTCTCTTTTTAATCACCCAACTGTCAAGAAATTTTCATTGTGGTTTGCAACCTGGTGATGATATGGGCATTCTTTTTGAAATTCCTCTTGCCCTCAGAAAGCTGTATAAGTGGCAAGGAGGATGTTGAAAGGATGTATGAAAGGCAGATCTATCTGTACCTAAGGCTGCTAGAACTATTTAAGCATGTCAGCAGAGATGTAGCCAAGAGGGCTGCTGTCATTTGTTTATGATTGGGCCATTCAACCTGTCTGCTTATTTCGACAATTGTCATGTTTTAAGAAGTTACTACACTAACTTATTCAGGGTCAATCCTTGAAGGCTGGAATTCTTCTGTGGCTAGGATTGCCAAATTCATTCTGTCCTATTTTTAAAGAAGTTACAAAGTAGAATTTTTAAAGAAGTTATAAGATAGTGTCTTATTTTTAAAGAAGTTATAAGATAGAATTCCTTCACAACAAAAGCCATATATTTCAGATTTAAGGTGATTATTTTTGATCAGCTTAGTGGATCACGATTTGCAGCAGTTTATCTTACAAAGGCATGGGGCTAGATTTTACATTTTTGTGCAGATCACCGCAAAATGAGCATTATTTCCGGCGTGGGTGGTAAAAATGAGTTTTCAGATCGCCGGCTTGTCGCCCATTCTCAAAGCCCCGAGTCTCCATTTTTGAAATTTGGCGTTACCACGAGCGATCTGGAATGGGCTTTAGCGTTAAATCTCTCTGACCTTCTATCATAAAGTGTCGCCGTCCTTAGCAACGGCATGGCAAAGCTCAATTCCCGTGATTCAGAAGGTCAAGGGTCATCATGACATGCGCATAAGAGGAGACAGAGAGAGAGGGAGCTGAGAGGGAGTGGACATGTGTGGGTGTGGTGTGGCTGCTTTGGGAGGAAGGAGGGAGAGTTTAGAGCTTTAGAGCAAATTGGGAAAAAAAAAATTAGCTGTTACCAGCCAGATATTTTCCCAAATTTCGTGCCAATAATGGAGGGAGAGGAGGAGGTGACACAGCACACTGTGGAGACTGATGCTGACGAGAGCAGTGAGGTGGGAAAGGAGCACATTGGAGGGCGCAAAAGAGCGAGGAGGTTTTCGGACGAGGCAAATGCCTCTCTCCTGCAGGAGGTTGAGTTACGCTGGTGTGATTTGACACAGGGAGGGTGTGGGAAGCCCACCCTAAAGGGCTACCAGAAGATATAGCAGAGGTGGTCTCGTCGATGACCAATGAGGTGCATGAGGGTAACCAATGCTGCAAATGATGGAATGACCTTGTGGGATCTGCAAAGCATAGATAGAAACATAGAAAATAGGTGCAGGAGTAGGCCATTCGGCCCTTCTAGCCTGCACCGCCATTCAGTGAGTTCATGGCTGAACATGCAACTTCAGTACCCCATTCCTGCTTTCTCACCATACCCCTTGATCCCCCTAGTAGTAAGGACTTCATCTAACTCCTTTTTGAATATATTTAGTGAATTGGCCTCAACAACTTTCTGTGGTAGAGAATTCCACAGGTTCACCACTCTCTGGGTGAAGAAATTCCTCCTCATCTCGGTCCTAAATGGCTTACCCCTTATCCTTAGACTGTGTCCCCTGGTTCTGGACTTCCCCAAAATTGGGAACATTCTTCCTGCATCGAACCTGTCTAACCCCGTCAGAATTTTCTATGAGGTCCCCTCTCATTCTTCTGAACTCCAGTGAATACAAGCCCAGTTGATCCAGTCTTTCTTGATAGGTCAGTCCCGCCACCCCGGGAATCAGTCTGGTGAACCTTCGCTGCACTCCCGCAATAGCAAGAATGTCCTTCCTCAGGTTAGGAGACCAAAACTGTACACAATACTCCAGGTGTGGCCTCACCAAGGCCCTGTACAACTGTAGCAACACCTCCCTGCCCCTGTACTCAAATTCCCTCGCTATGAAGGCCAACATGCCATTTGCTTTCTTAACCGCCTGCTGTACCTGCATGCCAACCTTCAATGACTGATGTACCATGACACCCAGGTCTCTTTGCACCTCCCCTTTTCCTAATCTGTCACCATTCAGATAATAGTCTGTCTCTCTGTTTTTACCACCAAAGTGGATAACCTCACATTTATCCACATTATACTTCATCTGCCATGCATTTGCCCACTCACCTAACCTATCCAAGTCGCTCTGCAGCCTCATAGCATCCTCCTCGCAGCTCACACTGCCACCCAACTTAGTGTCATCCGCAAATTTGGAGATACTACATTTAATCCCCTCGTCTAAATCATTAATGTACAGTGTAAACAGCTGGGGCCCCAGCACAGAACCTTGCGGTACCCCACTAGTCACTGCCTGCCATTCTGAAAAGTACCCATTTACTCCTACTCTTTGCTTCCTGTCTGACAATCAGTTCTCAATCCATGTCAGCACACTATCCCCAATCCCATGTGCTTTAACTTTGCACATTAATCTCTTGTGTGGGACCTTGTCGAAAGCCTTCTGAAAGTCCAAATATACCGCATCAACTGGTTCTCCCTTGTCCACTCTACTGGAAACATCCTCAAAAAATTCCAGAAGATTTGTCAAGCATGATTTCCCTTTCACAAATCCATGCTGACTTGGACCTACCATATCACCTCTTTCCAAATGCACTGCTATGACATCCTTAATAATTGATTCCATCATTTTACCCACTACCGATGTCAGGCTGACCGGTCTATAATTTCCTGTTCTCTCTCTCCCTCCTTTTTTAAAAAGTGGGGTTACATTGGCTACCCTCCACTCGATAGGAACTGATCCAGAGTCAATGGAATGTTGGAAAATGACTGTCAATGCATCCACTATTTCCAAGGCCACCTCCTTAAGTACTCTGGGATGCAGTCCATCAGGCCCTGGGGATTTATCGGCCTTCAATTCCATCAATTTCCCCAACACAATTTCCCGACTAATAAGGATTTCCCTCAGTTCCTCCTCCTTACTAGACCCTCCGACCCCTTTTATATCCGGAAGGTTGTTTGTGTCCTCCTTAGTGAATACCGAATCAAAGTACTTGTTCAATTGGTCCGCCATTTCTTTGTTCCCTGTTATGACTTCCCCTGATTCTGACTGCAGGGGACCTACGTTTGTCTTTACTAACCTTTTTCTCTTTACATATCTATAGAAACTTTTGCAATCCGTCTTAATGTTCCCTGCAAGCTTCTTCTCGTACTCCATTTTCCCTGCCCTAATCAAACCCTTTGTCCTCCTCTGCTGAGTTCTAAATTTCTCCCAGTCCCCGGGTTCGCTGCTATTTCTGGCCAATTTGTATGCCACTTCCTTGGCTTTAATACTATCCCTGATTTCCCTTGATAGCCATGGTTGAGCCACCTTCCCTTTTTTATTTTTACGCCAGACAGGAATGTACAATTGTTGTAGTTCATCCATGCGGTCTCTAAATGTCTGCCATTGCCCATCCACAGTCAACCCCTTCAGTATCATTCGCCAATCTATCCTAGCCAATTCACGCCTCATACCTTCAAAGTTACCCTTCTTTAAGTTCTGGACCATGGTCTCTGAATTAACTGTTTCATTCTCCATCCTAATGCAGAATTCCACCATATTATGGTCACTCTTCCCCAAGGGGCCTCGCACAACGAGATTGCTAATTAATCCTCTCTCATTACACAACACCCAGTCTAAGATGGCCTCCCCCCTAGTTGGTTCCTCGACATATTGGTCTAAAAAACCATCCCTTATGCAATCCAGGAAATCCTCCTCCACCGTATTGCTTCCAGTTTGGTTAGCCCAATCTATGTGCATATTAAAGTCACCCATTATAACTGCTGCACCTTTATTGCACGCCCCCCTAATTTCCTGTTTGATGCCCTCCCCAACATCACTACTACTGTTTGGAGGTCTGTACAGAACTCCCACTAACGTTTTTTGCCCTTTGGTGTTCTGCAGCTCTACCCATATAGATTCCACATCATCCAAGCTAATGTCCTTCCGAACTATTGCCTTAATTTCCTCCTTAACCAGCAATGCTACCCCAGCTCCTTTTCCTTTTATTCTATCTTTCCTGAATGTTGAATACCCCTGGATGTTGAGTTCCCAGCCCTGATCATCCTGGAGCCACGTCTCCGTAATCCCAATCACATCATAATTGTTAACATCTATTTGCACAGTTAATTCATCCACCTTATTGCGGATACTCCTTGCATTAAGACACAAAGC
Source organism: Pristiophorus japonicus (assembly GCF_044704955.1). NCBI lineage: Eukaryota > Metazoa > Chordata > Chondrichthyes > Pristiophoridae > Pristiophorus > Pristiophorus japonicus. The sequence continues at coordinate 28,480,603 of NC_091983.1, forward strand.
TTTCAGGCTTGTTTTTTTTAACACCCTTTGTCCTTTTAGAATTTTGCTGTACAATGGCCCTTTTTGTTCTTTGCCTTGGGTTTCTCTGCCCTCCACTTTTCCTCATCTCCTTTCTGTCTTTTGCTTTTGCCTCCTTTTTGTTTCCCTCTGTCTCCCTGCATTGGTTCCCATCCCCCTGCCATATTAGTTTAACTCCTCCGCAACAGCACTAGCAAACACTCCCCCTAGGACATTGGTTCCGGTCCTGCCCAGGTACAGACCGTCCGGTTTGTACTGGTCCCACCTCCCCCAGAACCGGTTCCAATGCCCCAGGAATTTGAATCCTTCCCTGCTGCACCACTGCTCAAGCCACGTATTCATCTGCGCTATCCTGCGATTCCTACTCTGACTATCACGTGGCACTGGTAGCAATTCCGCGATTACTACTTTTGCGGTCCTACTTTTTAATTTAGCTCCTAGCTCCTTAAATTCGTTTCGTAGGACCTCATCCCTTTTTTTACCTATGTCGTTGGTACCAATGTGCACCACGACAACTGGCTGATCTCCCTCCCTTTTTAGAATGTCCTGCACCCGCTCCGAGACATCCTTGACCCTTGCACCAGGGAGGCAACATACCATCCTGGAGTCTCGGTTGCGGCCGCAGAAACGCCTATCTATTCCCCTTACAATTGAATCCCCTATCACTATCGCTCTCCCACTCTTTTTCCTGCCCTCCTGTGCAACAGAGCCAGCCACGGTGCCATGAACTTGGCTGCTGCTGCCCTCCCCTGATGAGTCATCCCCCTCAACAGTACTCAAAGCAGTGTATCTGTTTTGCAGGGGGATGACCACAGGGGACTCCTGCACTACCTTCCTTGCACTGCTCTTCCTGTTGGTCTTCCATTCCCTATCTGGCTGTGGACCCTTTCCCTGCGGTACGACCAACTCACTACACGTGATACTCACATCATTCTCAGCATCGTGGATGCTCCAGAGTGAATCCACCCTCAGCTCCAACTCCGCAATGCAGACCGTCAGGAGCTCGAGGCGGATACACTTCCTGCACACATAGTCGTCAGGGACACTGGAGTCGTCCCTGAGTTCCCACATGGTACAGGAGGAGCATAACACCCAACCGAGCTCTCCTGCCATGACTTAACCCTTAGATACACTTAAATTGGCAATAACAATGTTAACGTTTACTCACTGTTGTAGAAGAGAAAAAAGAAAAACTACTCACCAATCACCAACCAATCATTTACCCTCTTGGCTGTGACGTCACCTTTTGATTTCTTTCTACTTCTTTTTTGCCTTCTCTCCCCGCTGCAGCTGCACAGGTACGCCTCTCGCTGCCGCTGAGCCTTTATAGGCCTCACCAACGCCAGGAACTCCCGCCTCTCGGACTGCCGCCGCCTCTCGCTGCCGCTGGGCCTTTATAGGCCTCACCAACGCCAGGAACTCCCGCCTCTCGGACTGCCGCCGCCTCTCGCTGCCGCTGAGCCTTTATAGGCCTCACCAACGCCAGGAACTCCCGCCTCTCGGACTGCCGCCGCCTCTCGCTGCCGCTGAGCCTTTATAGGCCTCACCAACGCCAGGAACTCCCGCCTCTCGGACTGCCGCCGCCTCTCGCTGCCGCTGGGCCTTTATAGGCCTCACCAACGCCAGGAACTCCCGCCTCTCGGACTGCCGCCGCCTCTCGCTGCTGCTGAGCCTTTATAGGCCTCACCAACGCCATGAACTCCCGCCTCTCGGACTGCCGCCGCCTCTCGCTGCCGCTGAGCCTTTATAGGCCTCACCAACCACGAACTCCCGCCTCTCGGACTGCCGCCGCCTCTCGCTGCCGCTGAGCCTCTATAGGCCTCACCAACCACGAACTCCCGCCTCTCGGACAAGAGTAAGTACTACATATATTTACATGTACATATATATTTATATAATTTGATTTGTAAGAGTAATGAGTGACTATCATCAGATGTTATACTCAAAGCCTGCGGTCACGATGCACGCCTTTTGGTAAAGAATGATAATGATCATAATAATCATGATTACATCTATCGGTTATGTGTTGTATCAGTCTCTGTGATAGTACCTAGCAATGATATCACACAACGACCTCATGCCATGTTGTCCTGTTACCTTTTACAGAAGAAGCTATCGACGATTAGGTTCGAGCAGCGGCGAACGGGTGGGGGACCACCAGTCACCAGCGACATCACTGACATGGAGGAGCGGGTGCTCTCACTCGTGGGGAGGCACACCCGGATGGCCATGCAAGCAGCTGAAGACCCTGAAGTGATGCCACGTGAGTAAAGTTTACATCATTGCGTGATCTAAAGTCAACTGATGCCACACCCACTCATATCCGAACAATAATATATGATAGATAGTTTCTAAAATTGTCCTATAAATAATGCTGGCCTAATGAAAATCATTGCAATGCACAATGTGTTGATAGTCATGAAATGCGATGATTTTGATAGGAGTGGTGCTTTTGTTGTGCATATGCTGTGTGTAGCGCTGGACTCACCTTGTGACCTTAGCACCCCCTTCTCCTCTAATAACCACATTTGTGATTTGCAGCTCACCCAGCAGCGTGGCCCAAGGCAAGACCACAGAGGCTAGAAGGTAGAGGCATGGGGCTGGACTCGGCGAACAATCTGACATCCGCTGCTGAGGAGGTCCAATTCTCGCCCTTCAATCCGCTGGGTCTGTTCTCTACGGATGAGAGCACGGACTTCGAGGAACCTGCATCACCAAGCTCCAGAAGTCATTCCACCCCAAGGCCATCTAGTGCTCCTCCAGCCATTCCCACCTCCACTCTGGAGGTACCGGGCCCAAGCACCTCACCACAAGGCACTCCATTTGTTCCAGGACGGTGCCAACCCTGCGGAGGTTTCGTGGACGCAGCAGGTCTGGTCCACGAGTGCCAGATGAGAGCGGAGAGATGGTTAAGTTGTCCAGGAGAACTGTAGACATTGGTGACCAGATCCTCACTGCATTGGGGGGCACATCCCGACAGCTGGCCACCATCTCCGGCACCATGACTGAGTACGTATTGCAGATGGCGGAGGCCCTGGAGGCGATAGCCAGGAACACTGGTCCCGGAGCGCGGCACTCCACCCCTAGATTCCATACCACTAGTGCCAAAGACACGAGAAGCAGGATTAAGATCCTGCTTCTGGATCCGAGAATGTTCCTACCTCGGCACCCCCCGCTCCTGTATCCGTACAACCACAGCCTCTGCCTACATCCCCCCCCCCCCCAATGAGGTACCACCTGAGGAGCTCTTCGGCCAGGTGGCATGGAGCGAGGAGGGGAAGGGGTAGAGATGGGGAGAAGAAGGGGGGAAGGAAAGTGAGGTGCATGTCCGCAGGTGATGGCTGTGTTATATCTCCATTTCGGTGTATGCTGTAGGGGGCGGTGGGTCTGTCAGCTTGCCTTCCTGACCAGATTGGTTGCGAGTCGCTCCCACTCCCTGGTTCTTGAGCTTGGATTTATTAATCAGGGTATGATAAAGTGCAGCAGACAACTGTTTTGCACAAAGAAGGTATGGATTTTATTCAAGAAAGCAAATAACACAAATACACTCCAATAAAACTGTAAAATCTTACAAAAAGGTTCTAAACAATGGGGAATACTTTATTATAGGTAATGAACACAACAGAAATACCTCCCACCTCCCACTTACTCTCTACCTAGGTCAAACTCTAGGGTTCCAGGGATTCATGCTCACCAAATCCTTCTTTTGACAGCTAGGGCTGTTTCGCAGTTTTGGGGTTCCTTGGTTATAGCTGGTTTGCCTTGCCATACCCTGGATGTGGTAGAAGACCTCTGCTGCATATTGAAGTCAGTTGGATTGAGTCTGCTGATGCGGTCAGACGCATTTTGGATCCAATGTCGCGATGTTTCTTCCTGTGGTTTCTCACCGTGTGCTCTTGATCTTGTTGTTCCGAAGTGCTTGGTCAGAAAAGTTTTCCTGTGATAGTCAGAACAGTTCTTCTTGTGATGGTCAGAATAGAATAGTTCTCTTGGTACGATAGGTCCTCAATTATACTCTGAGAGGCTGCTTAATCTTCGCACGAAATCTAATGTTTCTTTTGTTTGAGTTTTGCTGCCCAATTGATTTTAAGTGGTCTTCTTTGTATAAGTTTTGGCGGGCTAGCTAACTGAAACTTGATTAAATGTTTTAATCTGGTGTTGATAGACTTTGGGATTGTGATACCCCTTATTTATGAGCTGATGAACTCTCGTCCATTGTGATAGCACTGCTTTGGCTTCGGGAAGTCTGGGCTGAGCCAGATATTTCTATGCATGTTGAAAAAGATGTTGGAATATGCATGTGATATTTGGGTCCTGTAGGTGGGGTGGATAATGTTTCTTCACTTGTGGTTGATTGTTTAAATGCTAATGTTTCTTGGGAGCCTGACTTATGGTTAAACAGCTTCCCCAGACAAACTGATTAGCTGCAATACCCAAATTCTAAATCCCGCCCCTCTGTCACTGCAGCTTTTCCCCACAGGCCCAAACATGCCTTTTAAAATCCCAAACTTGGTTAAAACTTGTAGATTTCTTCCATATGCATTTTAGGATCCCAAACTTTCTGTTTAATAGTCCCAAATCGAATTTCCTTTTCAATGAGTCCAAACACTGGGGGGTTTCCACGAATTTTGGAATCTTACAATGCAATTTGTTGTAATGTATGGGGGGAGGGGGCCAGCCTCCTGCTTTGTATTTGTGTTCTGTGTTGCTGGACAAGTTGACCATTTGATTAATGTCAATGGTCGAAAAAGTGGAGTGGTGGTGGTGTGTTTTTGCTCATGATACTTATGAGTTCAGACCAATGGAATGGTCGTATTAAATGTTTTTTATTCAACATAACCTTGTTACGCATTGTCTCAGATAGCTGGACCATTACACACTGGTGATTTCTTAACATGAAAGGGTAAAATTAAACTTGACACTGGCAGCAAGGTGATGCCCACCATTGATGTCTGAGCTGCACATACACAGCAGTGTGTCAGCTTTGTCAATTACAGCAATGTTCTTTCAGGCAAATCGCTCATTTATGAGCTCCTGACATAAGAGTCTTGCAGCTAAGTACTCACCACGGGCCCTTTCCTGCGGTTTGGAGGGGTCGTGGGCATGGTTGCCTAGTCAGCCTGATTGTCTGGCCCGAGGTCAGCGGCCAGCCCCTTGTCCTCCTCTTCCTCTCTTTCCTGAGGTGGACCATCAGTCCCTTCTGGCAATTCTTGTCCTCTCCTGATAGCCAGGTTGTGCAGCATGGAGCACACGACCATGAATTGAGCTACTTGCTCAGGGTTGTATTGTAGCTCCCCTCCTGAGTGCTCCAGGCATCTAATGCACTGATTAAGCACACAAATTGTTTTCTGGACCACATTGCATGTGCCTCTGTGGCTCTCGTTGTATCGCTTCTCAGCCTCGGTGTGAGTGTCACGCAGGGGGATCATCAGCCAGGTGGCTAGGCCATATCGGTTGTCACAAAGCATCCAGCATTGTCCTTGTGGCTGACTGTTAAACATGTCAGAGACAGCGCTCTCACGCAGGATGTGAGCCTCATCGAAGCTGTTGGCATTCACTGCCATTATTATGTGGTTGTGGTCGACAACTAGTTGGACCTTCAGGGAGTGAAATCCTTTTCTGTTACGAAAAAGCTCTGGGTCCTGAGAAGATGCCCGCATGGTGATGTGAGTGCTCTGTATTGCGCCCTGCACCCTGGGGAACTTAGCAATATGGTAAAATGCTCCAGCCCTGTCAGTCTGAGCCTCCGTGGTCATGAGGAAGCTGATAAAGTCCATCCTATGCGCATACAGGGCCTCCATGACCTGTCTAATGCAGCGATCTGTGGCATAGTGAGACAGAAGGGAAATGTCGAGCCTTAAGGCCCGAAAGGAACCGGACGCGTAGAACGACAGTGCTGCGGTGACCTTGATCTCGACGGACAGTGATGTCTTGAAGGTGATGGCAGGCTACAGATCTGCCCTGATGAGCTGGCATATTTCAGTGATCACCACTGTGGAAGCGCAGTCTCCGAAGGCAGGTGTTCTCAGACACGACGAGGTAAGACCTCTTCTTCCTGTAAGTGCGAGGTGTGTATGGTCTGAACCTCCTCCTCATTCTGGCACATCTTAGATTGGGCACATGATGGTGTGCATTAGATGTTGTGCCATTTGCACTCTTCAGCATCTATATATTAATCGATGCAGGCTGAGAAATGGCTGGCCCCATTCCAATGAAAGTATAATACCAATTGATCAGAAGCAATAATTTCAACACTAAAAGACACCTACAGCAAAACCCAATTGTCCAGTGTCTGAAAAGATGTCTGTTGAGATGGTCACTTCACCTGAGAAGAACTCCAGAGTCAATCCAAACTCCCCCGAAGTTGGAGCAGCCTTTTCAATGAAGCGACCTGCGATTTGAAAAATGGCACCCATGCCGCTGTGATTAGTTCAGAACAGTTCCACCTTTTCAGAGCAGTGTTTTGGGCGAGCGATATTGTGGGCGAGATGTATGCGAGGTGGTGAAAGTGACGCTGGGCGATATACTGGGTGTTAGTTTTGGCAGATTTAATTTTTACAACAAAAAAATGTGGGCGGTTGGTATTATTGAATCTCGCTGTTGATTACATGCCGAAAGTAACACTGGGTGATATTATGGGCGTTGGTTTTGCCCATTCTGACGATTCCACCCAAAAAAATTTGGCAGGTGGTATTATTTTTGCCCAGCGTTATGTACATGCCGAAAGTAACGCTTGGTGATAAGTGTCCGAAAAATGGGCGTCAGTTTCCATTTTGTGGCTAAATGGGCGATATCTGGGCGTTAGACCTAATTTCAGTACTAAAATGAACGTTAAGTGGGCGTTATGCATGCAAAAATAATGGAAACTCTCGCCCATGGACTTTGAACCCTTTGGCTCCTAAATTTTGATCAGCCATTCCTCCAAAGGAAGAGTGGTGGGCCAGAATCTTTCCAGCCCTGCGAATGTGGGTTTGGAAGCGTGCCCGCTGTCAAAATGGCCGTGATTGACAGCGGGTCAGGATCCCACTCTGAACCCGCCTCCGTGTCAGTTTCTGACCTGTCAGGACTGCGTGCGGATCACACACCCAACAGCACATGGGGCAGTTAATTAAGATAGTAAGGAGGTAGTTTAATGCTACTTAAGAGGATTAAAAGCAGACACTTACAATTTTAACAATCTTTTTATGGGTTTATTGTCCCTCGTAGAACACGCCAGGTTAATGGAGTCAGGTTCTCAGTGACTCTCCATTACTTTGGCTAGTTAACAGCTGCAGAAGTGGTATAACAGCTACCATTTCACAGCTGTTCAATTTCCAATGTCAGAAGCTGAATCCTTCATGATTTGAAAGAAACTTTTGGCCTTTATGCAGTTTGGAAATGTTTACAGTGAACTCTCTATTAACTGTCACCTCCTTGAAGAAACCTCTCTCACCATTGACAGGTCACTTCTGTCATCTCAACCTCACCTGCCATCTATTCCAGCAACATCGGTGCCCTTGAAAAATCTCACCTTGGTCCTCAGAATTCCACCATGATCAACCCCAACACCAACATCACTAAACACAGCAGCAACACCAACAACACCACCAACCTTCTCCGCAATCAACTGATGCTGCACAGGACACAGGACATCACCCGACCACATAGCTACCCGGGAGGCCAGTGATGGCCTCATCATGGCCACATTTACTTCACTTTACACTGTACACCCTGGTTGCCACATGATGCGCCAAGTTGGCACCACCCCACACCAGCTCCATAAAGCATCCCTGTAGTGCCTAAGCCATTCCTTTCACACTCAATTCCATTGTGTGTGTGTGTGTGTGTGTGTGGGGGGGGGGGTTACCCTTATGTTCCACCATTCACTTCAACTCAATAAGCCACTTCCAAAAGTGCCACAAATCTGTCCAAGAACACAAAGTGCTGAAAATAAAGATTTCAATGTTTGCCAACACATTCACATAAATTTTACATGAACATTGGCTAAAGGACCCCAGTGCCTACCCATGTGTGTTAGTTGGTATGATTGGACAAGGATGAGGGTGAGTGTGAGGGGTGGCTAGTGAGATAAGGAAGTGAAATGTAGATAGAGAGGGATGGGTGGAGGTGCAAGGTAAATTGGTGTGAGTAAGGATGTGCAGAAGTAGTGAAGGGAAAGCACAATGTTGGGGATGTGATGAGTGGCAGAGCAGGATGAGGTTGAGTGTGGCTTTGCAGTAACGTTTTGTGATCCACTGAGATCATTGAAAGGTTTGTGCCACTGCAGCAAGGTCCACCTGACGACATCACTGCTTGTGCCTTCATGTGCAATGTGTTGGTGTCCTAGAGAGGCCTCTTCTACTCATTGGAAGGGAGGAGAATCTCCCTGCATGTTGTGACTCTCCATTAGCATATGGAGGGAGTAATGGGAGAGCCTAGGTGCAGTTGTGCACCTAAGTGCTGCAGAACACTGACAGAAGAACTGTCAAAAGCAATGTACTCATGGTCCCTTTAAGGAAACCAGCTGATGACACATCATTCGATGATGTACTCAGACCGGCTTCCTGTTAATTGGCCGGGAACCCCGCAGGACGGGCTTAACGAGCCCCATCAACTTAAAATTGGGTACAGAGGGCAGAATGGAGTCAGGAGCTGCTATCCCACATGCCACCAATGCTGGCCACACCCAACTAGCCACCGGTGGCGAAATCACGGCCGTGGAATGGACCACAAGTCCGTCTGAACAGAAAAGCTCAGTGCCAATCCCAAGTTGAGGGCAAACAACCTGTGATTGTAAGGAGGACGCATTAGTGGTGCATCCCTGGATGAACATTCATAAAATTAGAGTGGCGACATGGTGCTCCAATGGTGGAAATATCCACAAAAATATTGACTTTTGCAATCTTCTGTTCCCATTGGAGCAAGTGGGATTTTTGGGGAACGTAGGAGGGAATCAGTACGCTGTGGGATTGATTACCTGTCCTTGTAAAATTTCGGAAGCTTCATAAGGCTGGTGAGAGTTCCCCTAATGGATTATAGGGTGTAGTGGGGAGAATTCCCAAGATAGCCCTGATTAGAATTTGTCTGCAGCACACGTAAAACTTCTGGTAACTTAATCACGTCAGTCCTTGATTTCACAGCCAGAGTTTAGATTTACTCAGTAAACTTATTTTCTCAGGCACAAGCTGTAGCAGTTGTTTGCACACACTTAAACTGCACATAATCATGGAGGTAAAAAAATGTTTGTACATGTATAACAATTAAAAGCAAAGAAAATGAAGATGCTTATTAACTAACTTTTTGAAAAAGCTGCAATCCAGTTCCTCAAGAGGTCACTGTTACATTATAGGCTCAGAAACAAAAATAAACTGTTAAACATAATAGGGTCCAATACTACTTTTCCTTCAAACTTACTCAACAAATTAATGATTTTGTACCTTTTTAATTTTGTATTCATTTTGGAAAAACTATCTTGGAGAAGTATCAGGCATTGGAAATACTAATACTGATGTAACATTATTATGGGTGAGCTGTTTTTTGTTTGGAGGTTTAACGCAGTAACAATTATTGTTCTATCTTTTAAAATAATTAAAGGGCATAAGAGCAGAGAGGAAAATGGAAAGAACAATAGTTAATTCCAATATTATCTGGAAAAAACAGAAAACATAACTTTTGAAATGTTTTGTTTTTGACTGAGCACCAGCTGTTATCATATGGATTGTCCATCTGATGTTCTTAAAAATAATTAGATTGTTGGATTCACCAAAGCAAATTGTGGAACAACTTTAAATAAAGCAAATGCCGGGTATTTCCCTTTGAGATACGCCTCCCTAATGGCTGTGTGGAAGACTGTTAGCAAATGGCAATTTGCCAGACCCACATGGAACAGTGTGAGAGTAAGTCGAGTTTGTGCAGTTCAGGGGGTAGAGAGACTCAGAAAACATCACTCCACATCTCCAACTTAGAGATTGCAGCTGGTACAAAAACTGCTGTCAACCCTTTCAAAGGTAAGCTGCTGACATCAAAGGATGCATGCTTCTGAGCACTTTATTCTCATTGACTATTAATGTAAGTAATTGTGCATAACTGGAAAGAAAATTCTATAAGATCGTTAAAAAAAAGACAAAGCATGTTAGCTGATTTTTTTTTTATTGAGCATGGCATTGAAAACCAATTATTTTATTTTAAATATTTAAAGTTCATACAGATTAATATAAATGGATTCTAATTAGTTTATTTGTACAAAGTTAAGGTAGAGAAAAATAGACAGTAAAATATGCCCTAATACTGTACTAAAGAACAATTCAGAAGACTTTCTAATACTTTCTCTGTATCTGATATTAGAATGTCTGCTTACTTTTGCAGTATGAGTAAGTTGTGCCTTGTTCTCAAGAATACTGAGGTTTATATGGATTATTTATTATTAGTGCTAATGATTAAGCAGAAAATGTTAAAAGTGACAGTTGGGATTCCTGTTCCAAATAAACTTTTAACATCTGTGAAATATGATTTGTTTGTGGTCATGCTACAGTCTGTAGATGAGATTGATCCTCCCTGAAACACAGCTTTGCTTTATGTTTCAGCATGTTTGTCTGGTGATTTCTCATAATTGTTGAAAACCCACAACGTTATGAATAAGTGATTTTGTTGTGTGCAAGAAAGTTACTTTAAGGTTAACTTTCACTGCATGATTCTATGAATAACTTCAAAGCAACTTCACAGCGTGAATCTATAGATAATTGTAAATGGTTGGAAGCAATTGGGAGCTTTGAGCAATCATATGTACTTGTTCGATGCATTAATAATATTTGAATTATTGATATAGTTACTTAATTACTAACTAAACAGACAACAAATCCTGTTGATTTTTCAGGAAATTGTTACATATGAAATTAAATAATTTTCTTAGCATGCAAGAAGGAGATGGGCTTTTTGCCAACCTGAAATTCCATGTCTAGATACCCCTGTGTAGTTTGAATGTTAAATATTGAATTATTGATAGGAATGTCATCAGAATTGTTGTCACAGATGTAGTTTTGCACATTTATTAATTGTACAGACACTATTCCAATCAATGAAAACTATTTTTCATTTATGAAAGTGCAGATTTGCTCATAACATCCTTGAATTGCCTATCATTAATTATGGCATTTCATTAGTTTTTGCACTATTAACCTTCAGAGCCATCAGTTCTTGCCCATATACCAGTATTTTGTTCTTCAGAATAATTTTATATGTTGTATTTTCATATTTTTTAGATATTTATTTTTAAGTTTTAAAGGAAAATATAACATTTTAACATTTGCCAGGGTAACTTTATAAGTAAAGTGAACATTTCTCAAGTGAACATTTCTCAAGTGTCTAACGGTTCTTATTTTAAAACCTGTTTTTCGTTCATTTGGATTTACAAACACTTGGTTGGTATTTGTATGGCTGTGAAATTAACCTGTGCAGTCCCAGGTACTGCAATATAATAAATTAACTCTGCTCAACAACTCAATAAGAATAATGTATTATATGCTTCTGTCGCCCGGCTTGATATTTTTGTAATATTTCTTATCATACTAAAACTATTTCCTGTTCCCAGAGGAGTTACTTTTCATTAGGGGTGAGGCAAATTCAGGTTCTCGAAGAGACCTGCAGTTGCCCCTGATTTTTCTGAAACTACCACCAGTGCTAGGTCTTGCCAGGTTGTAAATGGCCTAGAGATGAATTCCTGGCAGTCTCAGGGACGGACAGGAAAAATGTATTGGTTGGGTGGCGTGAGGGGTTGGGGGGCGGGGGGGAGAGTGGGGGGAGGCGGGGGTAGTGTGTGGGGAGGGTGGAGGGAAGGAAAATCTGTCCTCCTTGTCCAGCACTTTAAATAAGGGGATTCCCATTGAAACCATTGTCACTTTTCTGGATTTTTAACCGTTTCTCCCGAAAAGTATTTGGGGAACAGTTACATGTTGGGTTTATAAAGCAAAGTATATTAAGTTTAATAAAACACTTGAAAAAAAAGGTGGTTAAAATATTGATGGCTAGGCATTCAAGTTGTTTCCTCAAAGACAAAAAGCAAAAAGCAGTTTGTTAGCCTGCCACAGAAATTGATAAACACATCACACCAAAAATGTTAACCCCAACACACGGATGGGTTGGAGCTGGGTGGGAAGTTAATGTATAAAAAATGAGAATCCCAACCCGCCTCCAACCCTCTTCCAGGTTTAATGGAGGTGGGGCGGGGGGCGGGCAGTCAACCCATTCTTAGAAGGCGGGTTGGCACTAAAAATATTATAATGAGACTGGAAACCTCTGATTTCACCTGCTGTGCAGATATCCCAGGCATCAGGATCACGGCAGCTGCAGCCTCGGGGAGCAATCCTTGTGAGCAGCAGGAGTGCTTCTTCTCAGCTCCTCCACCACCAATCGCACCCGATTTTGGAACCTCCCCCCGGGGAATGGGGATCGGACCCCTGCCCCAGAGTCAGCCCACCTCTGAGCCAGGGATTGGACTTCCCTGGGGTCGGGGCTCGCACCTACCAGGTCCTGCGGGCCCCTATCCATTGTTCTGCGCTGGACTGGAAGCCAGCCTATCAATCAAGATGTGTTTTCTCCCAGAGTTAGTTAGGATAGAAAAGAGTTATTTTGTTTAAGCCGAATAAGATGACCTGTTGATGTATGGCAGTATAGTGCCTTCATTATTTTTCATTATTACACAAAAACACGTTGTAAACCGATTTAATTGAGTCCGATCATATCTATTGTTCTGTATGTTCATCGGTGTGATATATTCACACAGCACAGCACACACAGCTTCCTACATAGCAGGCAGCTCTCTTGGAAGCCTCCGGAATCTGCCTCATTCTGTTTAATTATTAACTCTGCAGTGCAGTACACAATACGTCCCTATCCACAGTGTGGAGCTACAACATTACAAGCTTACAGACATTACACTTCTCCCTCCTTCATTATAACAAACATCATACATAACTTTCATGTTTATGCATAACACAGGATATAAACTTATTTTTTTCCATATTTACAAATTTAACTTTACCACTTGTTTTCTGTTTCAAAGAGGATGTCTTTGCTCTCGAACAGAACCTTCCAAACCTGGTGTCAAATCTAAACTCATTCGAGGCTCATCCTGAGGAACGTTTTCCTCCACGGAATTTCCTTGATTTTCATTTGAACTCACTAACTTCAGGCTCTTTGTTTTCCTGACTCGGACTCAGACTTTCATTCTGATTTCTCCTGGATTTGTTTCCAGTACATTGGATATAGGATTTGTTACTGGTGTATCAAAACTATCTGATGAGTCAGAAATAATTGAATCATTACCACCTTCAACTCCTTCCATGTCTGTAGGTAAAATATGATCAATATGAACAAACCTAATCTGTCCATTATCAAACATCTTTACCAAATATGTGCGAGGACCACATATCTTCACCACTCTTCCTGGTAACCACTTTACCCATTTATGGTGATGGTTCTTCACTCTCGCCTTCTGGTTTAATTTCACACTACTCTCTTTTACTCTACCTCTATCATGATTCTCTTTCTGTCTTAATCTGGTCTCTTTTACGGACTGTGCCAAATTTGGCTTTAACAACGAGAATCTGGTTCGTGGCTGTCGTTTGAGAAACAACTCTGCTGATGTTCTACCAGTAGTTGTATGAGGAGTATTTCGATATGTAATCAAAAAATTAGCCAATTTGTGACCCAATGACAACTGTCGTTTCCTTGGATTGGGATCTAACATTTGTTTTATGAGGGCACGTTTTACAATTTGTACAGTGCGTTCTGCTGCACCATTCGAAGCAGGATGGTATGGTGGAACCTTGGTATGTTTCACACCATTTTTGCTCGCGAATTGTGCAAATTCTTCTGAATGAAATTGTGGTCCATTATCCGAAACAATTTCTTCAGGGAGGCCAAATGAAGAAAATAATTTTCGTAAAATGTGCAATGTTTTACTTGTTGTTATTTTCCACATTGGAAACACCTCAACCCACTTCATAGAAACATAGAAACATAGAAAATAGGTGCAGGAGTAGGCCATTCGGCCCTTCTAGCCTGCACCGCCATTCAATGAGTTCATGGCTGAACATGCAACTTCAGTACCCCATTCCTGCTTTCTCACCATACCCCTTGATTCCCCTAGTAGTAAGGACTTCATCTAACTCCTTTTTGAATATATTTAGTGAATTGGCCTCAACAACTTTCTGTGGTAGAGAATTCCACAGGTTCACCACTCTCTGGGTGAAGAAATTCCTCCTCATCTCGGTCCTAAATGGCTTCCCCCTTATCCTTAGACTGTGTCCCCTGGTTCTGGACTTCCCCAACATTGGGAACATTCTTCCTGCATCTAACCTGTCTAACCCCGTCAGAATTTTAAACGTTTCTATGAGGTCCCCTCTCATTCTTCTGAACTCCAGTGAATACAAGCCCAGTTGATCCAGTCTTTCTTGATAGGTCAGTCCCGCCATCCCGGGAATCAGTCTGGTGAACCTTCGCTGCACTCCCTCAATAGCAAGAATGTCCTTCCTCAGGTTAGGAGACCAAAACTGTACACAATACTCCAGGTGTGGCCTCACCAAGGCCCTGTACAATTGTAGCAACACCTCCCTGCCCTTGTACTCAAATCCCCTCGCTATGAAGGCCAACATGCCATTTGCTTTCTTAACCGCCTGCTGTACCTGCATGCCAACCTTCAATGACTGATGTACCATGACACCCAGGTCTCTTTGCACCTCCCCTTTTCCTAATCTGTCACCATTCAGATAATAGTCTGTCTCTCTGTTTTTACCACCAAAGTGGATAACCTCACATTTATCCACATTATACTTCATCTGCCATGCATTTGCCCACTCACCTAACCTATCCAAGTCGCTCTGCAGCCTCATAGAATCCTCCTTGCAGCTCACACTGCCACCCAACTTAGTGTCATCCGCAAATTTGGAGATACTACATTTAATCCCCTCGTCTAAATCATTAATGTACAGTGTAAACAGCTGGGGCCCCAGCACAGAACCTTGCGGTACCCCACTAGTCACTGCCTGCCATTCTGAAAAGTCCCCATTTACTCCTACTCTTTGCTTCCTGTCTGACAACCAGTTCTCAATCCATGTCAGCACACTACCTCCAATCCCATGTGCTTTAACTTTGCACATTAATCTCTTGTGTGGGACCTTGTCGAAAGCCTTCTGAAAGTCCAAATATACCACATCAACTGGTTCTCCCTTGTCCACTCTACTGGAAACATCCTCAAAAAATTCCAGAAGATTTGTCAAGCATGATTTCCCTTTCACAAATCCATGCTGACTTGGACCTATCATATTACCTCTTTCCAAACGCACTGCGATGACATCCTTAATAATTGATTCCATCATTTTACCCACTACCGATGTCAGGCTGACCGGTCTGTAATTCCCTGTTTTCTCTCTCCCTCCTTTTTTAAAAAGTGGGGTTACATTGGCTACCCTCCACTCCATAGGAACTGATCCAGAGTCAATGGAATGTTGGAAAATGACTGTCAATGCATCCACTATTTCCAAGGCCACCTCCTTAAGTACTCTGGGATGCAGTTCATCAGGCCCTGGGGATTTATCGGCCTTCAATCCCATCAATTTCCCCAACACAATTTCCCGACTAATAAGGATTTCCCTCAGTTCCTCCTCCTTACTAGACCCTCCGACCCCTTTTATATCCGGAAGGTTGTTTGTGTCCTCCTCAGTGAATACCGAACCAAAGTACTTGTTCAATTGGTCCGCCATTTCTTTGTTCCCCGTTATGACTTCCCCTGATTCTGACTGCAGGGGACCTACGTTTGTCTTTACTAACCTTTTTCTCTTTACATATCTATAGAAACTTTTGCAATCCGTCTTAATGTTCCCTGCAAGCTTCTTCTCGTACTCCATTTTCCCTGCCCTAATCAAACCCTTTGTCCTCCTCTGCTGAGTTCTAAATTTCTCCCAGTCCCCGGGTTCTCTGCTATTTCTGGCCAATTTGTATGCCACTTCCTTGGCTTTAATGCTATCCCTGATTTCCCTTGATAGCCACGGTTGAGCCACCTTCCCTTTTTTATTTTTACGACAGACAGGAATGTACAATTGTTGTAGTTCATCCATGCGGTCTCTAAATGTCTGCCATTGCCCATCCACAGTCAACCCCTTCAGTATCATTCGCCAATCTATCCTAGCCAATTCACGCCTCATACCTTCAAAGTTACCCTTCTTTAAGTTCTGGACCATGGTCTCTGAATTAACTATTTCATTCTCCATCCTAATGCAGAATTCCACCATATTATGGTCACTCTTCCCCAAGGGGCCTCGCACAACGAGATTGCTAATTAATCCTCTCTCATTACACAACACCCAGTCTAAGATGGCCTCCCCCCCTACTTGGTTCCTCGACATATTGGTCTAAAAAACCATCCCTTATGCACTCCAGGAAATCCTCCTCTACCGTATTGCTTCCAGTTTGGTTAACCCAATCTATGTGCATATTAAAGTCACCCATTATAACTGCTGCACCTTTATTGCACGCACCCCTAATTTCATGTTTCATGCCCTCCCCAACATCACTACTACTGTTTGGAGGTCTGTACACAACTCCCACTAACGTTTTTTGTCCTTTGGTATTCTGCAGCTCTACCCATATAGATTCCACATCATCCAAGCTAATGTCCTTCCGAACTATTGCCTTAATTTGCTCCTTAACCAGCAATGCTACCCCACCTCCTTTTCCTTTTATTCTATCTTTCCTGAATGTTGAATACCCCTGGATGTTGAGTTCCCAGCCCTGATCATCCTGGAGCCACGTCTCCGTAATCCCAATCACATCATATTTGTTAACATCTATTTGCACAGTTAATTCATCCACTTTATTGCGGATACTCCTTGCATTAAGACACAAAGCCTTCAGGCTTGTCCTTTTAACACCCTTTGTCCTTTTAGAATTTTGCTGTACAGTGGCCCTTTTTGTTCTTTGCCTTGGGTTTCTCTGCCCTCCACTTTTCCTCATCTCCTTTCTGTCTTTTGCTTTTGCCTCCTTTTTGTTTCCCTCTGTCTCCCTGCATTGGTTCCCATCCCCCTGCCATATCAGTTTAAATCCTCCCCAACAGCACTAGCAAACACTCCCCCTAGGACATTGGTTCCGGTCCTGCCCAGGTGCAGACCGTCCGGTTTGTACTGGTCCCACCTCCCCCAGAACCGGTTCCAATGCCCCAGGAATTTGAATCCCTCCCTGTTGCACCACTGCTCAAGCCACGTATTCATCTGCGCTATCCTGCGATTCCTACTCTGACTATCACGTGGCACTGGTAGCAATCCCGAGATTACTACTTTTGAAGTCCCACTTTTTAATTTAGCTCCTAGCTCCTTAAATTCGTTTCGTAGGACCTCATCCCTTTTTTTACCTATGTCGTTGGTACCAATGTGCACCACGACAACTGGCTGTTCTCCCTCCCTTTTTAGAATTTCCTGCACCCGCTCCGAGACATCCTTGACCCTTGCACCAGGGAGGCAACATACCATCCTGGAGTCTCGGTTGCGGCCGCAGAAATGCCTATCTATTCCCCTCACCATTGAATCCCCAATCACTATTGCTCTCCCACTCTTTTTCCTGCCCTCCTGTGCAGCAGAGCCAGCCACGGTGCCATGAACTTGGCTGCTGCTGCCCTCCCCTGATGAGTCATCCCCCTCAACAGTACCCAAAGCAGTGTATCTGTTTTGCAGGGGGATGACCACAGGGGACTCCTGCACTACCTTCCTTGCACTGCTCTTCCTGTTGGTCTTCCATTTCCTATCTGGCTGTGGACCCTTTCCCTGCGGTACGACCAACTCGCTACACGTGATACTCACGTCATTCTCAGCATCGTGGATGCTCCAGAGTGAATCCACCCTCAGCTCCAACTCCGCAACGCGGTCTGTCAGGAGCTGGAGGCGGATACACTTCCCGCACACGTAATCGTCAGGGACACCGGAAGTGTCCCTGAGTTCCCACATGGTACAGGAGGAGCATAACACCCGACCGAGCTCTCCTGCCATGACTTAACCCTTATATACACTTAAATTGGCAACAACAATGTTAAAAGATACTCACTGATATAGAAGAGAAAAAAGAAAATCTACTCACCAATCACCAGCCAATCACTTACCCTCTTGGCTGTGACGTCACCTTTTGATTTCTTTCTACTTCTTTTTTGCCTTCTCCCTGTCGCTGTACAAGTACGCCTTTTATAGGCCTCTCCACGCACCTCCGACGCTGCTCCCGACTGCCGCCGACTTCGAATGGCTATCAATCACAATGAACAATTGTTGTCCTTCTAACTCAGATAAATCAATATGTAGCCTTTGCCACACCCTGGGAGGCCATTTCCATGGCTGTAATGGTACTGGTGGGGGTTGCTTGCTTACCGATTGACATGTCGTACACTGAATCACGATGTACTCTATATCTTTATCAAGACCTGGCCACCATAAATAACTGCGTGCAAAACTCTTGGTCAAGCACATTCCCAGATGCTGGTCATGGAGGTCTCCGAATAATTTGGACCTGAATTTATTTGGTATAACTACTCTTGCACCCCACATGATACAATCTTTATCGACTGATAATTCATTCCTACGAATGAAGAATTGATGTGTATCTTTGTCTGTTACCTGGTTTGGCCATCCATTTGCAATATACTCATACACCTTTGACATCACTGGGTCACATTTGGTTGCTCTACCAATCTCTTCAGCTGTGACTGGCAGTTCATCAATGTATGAAAAATAAAAAACTTCTTCCCTATCGGGTGTAACTTGTGATGGGGAAGGCAATTTAGACATTGCATCAGCATTACTGTGATCAGCTGATCGTCTGTATTCAATATCATATGTATATGCTGACAAAATCAAAGCCCGTCTCTGCATTCGGGCTGCAGCTAATGTTGGAATTGGAGACTTTGGATGGAGGATTGCTGTTCGGGGCTTATGGTCCGTAACGATGGTAAACTTACGACCATACAAGTATTCACAAAATTTCTTGACCCAAAATATTAATGCCAAAGCTTCCCTTTCAATTTGCGCATAATTACTCTCACTGGCACTGAGAGTGCGTGAAGCAAAAGCAATTGGTGTCTCCTCCCCACTATGTGATACATGAGAGATCACTGCCCCAACTCCATACGAAGAGGCATCACATGCTAGCTTAATCTCCTTAGATATGTTATAGTGAACTAACATGGTGCTCTCTACCAATTTGCTTTTACACTCCTTGAATGCTGTATCGCATTCTTTTGAACACTTCCAATGGACCTGTTTTTTCAATAGTTCATTCAGTGGCTGTAATATTGTAGCCAAATTTGGTAGGAACTTCCCATAATAGTTCAAAAGTCCCAAGAATGAATGAAGTTCAGTGACATTCCTGGGAGTGGGTGCATTTCTGATTGCATCCAGTGCGGTTTGATATTGGCAATACAGGCACACCCCTAAACATCAGACGCTCAATCTCTTTTTTTATTCATTCGATGTGGGCATTGTTTTACTGCCCATCCCTAATTGCCCTTGAATAACTGAGCGGTTTGTTATGCCATTTTAGAGGGCAGTTAAGAGTCATATATAGGCCAGACCAGGTAAGTCTGGCAGATTTCCTTCCTTAAAGGACATTAGTGAACAAAATCCATTTTTCCAACAATCTGGTAGTTTCATGGTCACCATTACTGATAGTAGTTTTTTATTCCAGATTTATTTAATTAACTGAATTTTAAATTCCACAGCTGCTATGATGGGATTTGAACTCATGTCTCTGGATCATTAGTCCAGGCATCTGGATTACAATTACATAAGGTTATTGGATTCCAGTAAAATAACCACTGCGCTACTGTTCCTGTTATTCCCTGGTGGGGGATTTGGCGATGGAGTCCCATTCAATGTCAAAGGAGGTGGTTAGACTCTCTCTTGTTGGAGATGATTATTGCCTGGCACTTGAGTGGTGTGAATGTTATTTGCCACTTATGAGCCTAAGTCTGAATGTTGTACAGGTCTTGCTACATGCTGGCAAAGACTACTTCATTATCTGAGGAGTTGCGAATGGAACTGAACACTGTGCAATCATCAACGAACATTCCTATTTCTGACATTATGATAAAGGAAGGTCATTGATGAAGCAGCTGAAATGGTTGGGCTGAGGACACAGCCCTGAGGAATTCCTGCAGCAATGTCCTGGGGCTGAAATGATTGACCTCCAACAACCACAACCAGCTGTGCTAGGTATTACTTCAATGGGCAGTTTTCCCCCTGATTCCCATTGACTTCAATCAAATGTTGCCTTGATGTCAAAGGCAGTCACTCTCACCTCACCTCTAGAATTTTATCCATGTTTGGATCAAGGCTGTTAATGAGGTCTGGAGCTGAGTGGTCCTGGCGGAACCCAAACTGAGCATTGGTGAGCGGATTATTGGCGAGTAAATGCTGCTTGATAGCACTGTCAAAGACACCTTCCATCACTTTGCTGATGATTGAGAGTAGGCTGATGTGGCAATAATTGGCTGGACCGGATTTGTCCTACTTTTTGTGGACAGGGCATACCTGGGCAATCTTCCACTTTATCGGGTAGGTGCCTGCATTGTAGCTGTACTGGAACAGCTTGGCTAGAGGTGTATTTTTTAAATGATGAGAGATTGGGAAATGTTGCTGTTCAGAGGGACCTGGGTTGCCTTGTACATGAATCGCTGAAAGTTAACATGCAGGTACAGCAAGCAATTAAGAAAGCAAATGGTATGTTGTCTGTTATTACAAGAGGATTTGAGTATAAAAGTAAAGGGGGGCAAAATTGCCCCTCGCCCCAATTGAGGGTGGTAACCTTCCGGGGCTGGAACTTTGATCGCCCGGCCCGGATGTCCCGCCACCGACGCGGAATTGAGCCTTATGCCCCTCAAAGGAAGCGGAGTGTTGTCACCAGCCCTCCGCTTCCTTTGAGGGGCGCTCCCTGGGCAGTAGCGTGGCGCTGAGTCTGGTGCTACACGGTTGCTCCGCATGGCGCTCATGCGCTACATCGCCCCTTCCTTTCCATTAAAGGCGACGACCGCTGCACACTCTGCAGGCCATTTTGTGACCGTCACTGGGCCACCAGGGACGTGTGAGACCGGACCAGTAGCCTGCCGCCCAAATGGAATGCCGGGCTGCACAATGGCGGTCTGGTCCACGCTAGAGCCACCATGGTCGAGCCGTCTCAAGAGTTAGCAACAAAGATGGCGACCCGGGGTGCTGCAGGATTCCACTTTAAACAGTATCCCAGGAGTGGAAGGCTTCCGCTTTGACCCCTACTTGCACCAGCCTCGTGGCCCATGAGGCAATTTCCCTTATTAAGGGGTTTGCGAGGGGTGGGTGAGGGGTCGCCATGCACGGTGATGATGTCATTGCCAGTTGCGCGGGGCGCTAATCCAGGGAGGCGGGGCTGCAGGGACAGCGCCTCCCAAACCTCTGCACCTCCCTCCCCTGGGCGTAAACTGCCTTGCAGAGGGGCTAACTGGGCTATATAAAGGGACGATTTCGCCCCAAAGATATCTTACTGCAATTAATTAGGGCCCTGGTGAGACCACACCTGGGGTTTGAAATTGTCACCCGCCGAAAACGCAGTGCACATACCATGTTTCGACCGTTTTTAGCGCCACGGTTGATGCGGTGGCCTCTTGCGTGAAATTCTGCTCTAGCTTTTTTCTCGAGCGACCCGGACATCGGTCATAATTGTCATGTATGTAGACTATGTACACTAACTGTATAGTCACATAAGGTGTGCCGCCAGAGGACACTGCGGTAGGAGACCTGAGGGTCATCTGCATAGGTGCGCAGGGCCCAGTATAAAAGGCTGCCCACCATGCAGTGCCTCACTCTGGAGTTACAATAAATGAGACTAAGGTCACAACAGCTCAAGTACAATACTTGACCTCGTGCAGTCATTCATAAGAGTATTAAAGACACAACAACTGGCGATGAGATTACGAACTTTCACGCAAAAATGACTAACGTTGTTGCATTAGAAAAGTTCTCAGAGGGTGAAGATTGGGAATCCTTTACAGAATCCTTTACAGTGGCTCGACCAATATTTCGTAGCAAACGACCTGGTAGGCGATGATCCGGCCACGCTGGCAGATAAGCGCAGAGCTATCGTGTTGACCAGTTGTGGGCCCGCGGTCTACGGCCTCGTCATGGACTTGCTGAAAGTGCTAATTTGGGACCAATTTAAACCGAAGGCATCACAGCCAGGCATCGATTTTATACACTCCGCCGCCCCGAGGGCTAGGAAATCGCGAAGTACGCTGCCGACCTCAGGAAGCTGGCAGGACCATGTGAATTCGGCGTATCCTCGCCGATGCGTTGCGGGACGTCTTTGTAATTGGCATCGGTCATGAGGCCCTTCTTCACAGGCTACTGTCTGCCGAAACCACCGTCACTCTGCAGAAGGCCATCAGCATCAGCCAGGCGTTCTTGACCTCAAGCTGCAGCTCCAAGCAGATGATGACTCACTTTTTCAGGACTCAAACCCGGCAAGTACTGTAAATAGAATGGCGTCTTTCACAGGCAGAACTGTTGAATGTGAATCTGCCCTGGCCCCCGAGTCCTTTAACTCAGAGTCCACAAAAGTGTCGAGTAGCACCATGCTGGCGTTGCGGAGGTAATCACAGGGCTCATCAGTGTCAGTTCAGAGACTGTGTGTGCAAAGGCTGCAGCACAAAGGCCACCTCCAGCAAATGTGCAAAAGAGCTGTGACTCCCCACGTGGAAGAGGAGTCAGCAGATGGCTGTGAATCCAGCATGGATTATGAGGAGATGGCTAGAGAGGCAGCTCAGTCCCAGGATGAAGTGTATGGACTATACACCTGCACCACAGATTGTCCTCCAGTGATAATGAAAGTTGAGATAAATGGCGTTTCAGTCTTCATGGAAGTGGACATGGGGGTGAGTCAGTCAGTAATGAGCCAGGAAGCCTTTGAGAGGCTATGGAACGATCAAGCTGAATGACCCAAGCTGGTACCGGTTCAGGCAAAACTGCACACCTGCACCAAAGAACTGATATCAGTTGTTGATAGTGTGGATGTAAGTGTATCCCATGATGGTGCAGTGCACAATTTACCATTGTGGATTGTTTCAGATGATGGACCAACGCTACTTGGAAGAAGATGGATGAAGAAGATTCATTGGAACTGGGAAGACTTCATCCCTCCAGCAATTGTGTCCCCCATGCTCAGAGGCAGAGCAAGCCCCCACCTTCGGTTGGAGCATGCACCGGAGAGCAGATCTGCGAAGCTCCCGAGGCACAGACTGCTCATCACAACTGCGTGGTGATGATCCAGCCGAGACAACCCGAACGCATCTTCCCAGTTTCAGTGGCAGGACTCCTGGGGAGGAAGATTGGATCTGAGGGCGCCTTCCCAGCTTCAGTGGGAGAATCCCTGGGAAAGAAGATTGCGGTAGTCGACATCATGGACAGGGAAAACATGGCGTTCAAATCACGAGGTGCAGCGCTAATGGAGCAATGACATGTGGTTCCATGCAAGGAAGATGATTGGGATAAAAGTAGTAAGGCCATTTTAAAGAAGGCCAGCAACCCACCATTTTTAAATGAACTGCTTGAAACTGGTAACAAATGTAAAAGCCCAGCTGTAACGAGCAAAATGTTGTTGAGCGATGTCGGGTGCAAATTGCAATCAGCCAATGTAGCGGGCGACACCGAACGGTCGTATACAGGTCCAGCGGGTTACCCAATGCTGTAGCCTGCATCCCCGGGACCAGAACGATGCATCATTAAGTGTCCCCACAGCTGACAGAAGTAGACAAGCCACAGAGTAAACGATCCCCGGAGAGCAGAGGCACCGGTAGCGATATCCTGCCTCAGATTGGTTTAACCTTGCAGGCACCCGATGGCATGAACCGCCACAGGCCAGAAACAGTAAACTGCACCTAAACTCACAGTCGACTACCATCACCCACCACCCGGGTGGAAAAGGTGCAGCTCACAATCCCACTTGCCACCACGGCAATGCCCAAGCGCGAAGGGCTCCTCCGAACGGGACCTGAACCAGCCAGCATCCCAAACTAGAGAGTGCTCAAACGGTGCCCTCAAGGAAAGCGAGTCAGCAGTCCCCTGCGAACTGCGAGACAAGACAAGGCAGTCCCACCGTCGCTTAGATGAAACGCTCACTTGCTCAGATCGCTTCCTAGGGAGCAGCAGCGACACTGTGCAAACGAAAAAGGCAGGGAGGTCACAGACACATCAGCTGTCTTTGGGCCTGCCTGACACTAGGAGTAACGGGAAGAGCCCTGAGCTCCAGCAACTCGAGCAAATTGAGCTCACCTCGCCCACAGACCCACTAGCATGGGGTGCTGCGTCGCTACCAGACGACCTGGATCTCATCCGGCCATGCTGGAACTAGATTGTCCTTGTATACCTGTACTGATCATGTAAATGTACCACACTAAAAGAAACGCAACTGTAATCCACCCAACAAATGTACCAAGATGTAAATGTAAAACCCATGTGATGAACTTGAATACAACTTGCATGTAATGGGCAATTAGCATGATCTCTGTGTGGGGGGGGGGGGGGGCGGTGGCGGGAGAATGGAGTAGTCATGGACTCACAACCAGAAACCACTGAGACCTCCACTGGCAACAAATCTCACGACCAACCCACCCAAGCTAGAAGCGACCCTCCAATGTTCAACCAGGAAGAGCAAAACCCAGGTCACCGTCAATGTATGAGTCAATTTGCATTAAAGACTTGGGGGGAAGTGATGTCATGAATGTAGACCACGTTTACTAACTGAGGGCAGTGCAGTGGGAGACCTGAGGGTCACCTGCATAGGTGTGCAGGGCCCAGTATAAAAGGCTGCCCACCATGCTTGTGCCTCACTCTGGAGTTACAATAAATGGGACTAAGGTCACAACAGCTCAAGTACAATACTAGACCTGGTGGAGTCATTCATAAGAGTATTAAAGACGTAACAATGGGAGTGAAAATTCGGTAAGTAGAGGGGCAGAAAGGGGGGGCGGGCGGAGTATCCCCCACTGTCACTCCTCAGCGTAGCGCTGATGGCATCATCACGCTGGCGCGTCACCATGTCTCTTCCTTTCACTTAAAGGGGAGGGCTGCTGCGAGCTCTGCGATTCTTTAAGTTAAGTCCACTGGGCCACCAGGGAGGGTTTCAGCTGGGCCAGCGGCCTGAAACCCAAGGCATAACCCAAGGTCGAACCTGGGGGCATAATTGCTGGCCCAACATTGCAGTCAGCCGACAAAAAAGATTCAGATGGCGGCTGCGGCAGTAGGTCCTCCCCTTTAATGGCAGCCACACCGCCATTTTACAAGCTTTCTAAGCACAGTGCACCGACAGTTTTGGTGGCATTGAGTGGCGAGAGCAAGATTTTCTCGGATGAATTTTGATATCGGGAGGGGAGCTTCGGTGGTGTGCGCTCTGATGATGCACTTAGGATGGATCGACAGCCGCGGAGTGGTAGTGAGAGGGAGCAGGTCACCGCTGGGATGCTGCAGGAGTGGAGTTTTCAAAATGGTGGCCATTCCACTCTACAGTGTGGCCGCTGATTTCTTGCAGTAACAGGCCTTAAGGGAAGGGGCAATTTTGGCGCCCTGGGGTATTGTGTACAGTTTTGGTCTCATTACCTAAGGAAGGATATAATTACCATAGAGGGAGTGCAACGAAGGTTCACCAGACTAATTACTGGGATGGGGGATTGTCCTATGAGGAGAGATTGAGTATACTAGGGCTATACTCTCGTGAGATTTGAAGAATGAGAGGTGACCCCTGTCATGTATTCTACTGTCATTGTAATCCATGTATAAACTGACCTAAGTTGTACACCATGAGAACACTGACCACTAGGTGGTGAACTTGTGGGAGACACTCCTAACCTGGACTTTCAGGTATAAAAGGGGAAGCTCCACCATCTTCTCCACTTCAGTGCTGGCTAATAAAGGACTGGTCACAGAGTGACCTTCTCTCTAGTATGGGCCTCGTGTGCATTTGTACTGTATAGTAAGGACATATTAATCCCATTGAAACTTACAAAATTCTTACAAGACTTGATAGGGTAGGTGCAGAGAGGATGTTTCCTCTGGCTGAGGAGTCTAGAACCAGGGGTCACAGTCTCAGAATGAGGGGTCGGCCATTTAGGACTGAGATGAGGAGAAATTACTTCACTCAGAGTGGTGAATCTTTTGGAATTCTCTACCACAGCGGGCTATGGAGGCTCAGTCGTTGAATATATTCAAGACAGAGATCGATAGATTTTTGGATATTAAGGAAATCAAGGGATATGGGGATAGTGTAGGGAAGTGGAGTTGAGGTAGAAGATCAGCCATGATCTTATTGAATGGCAGGCAAGCTCTAGGGGCCGAATGGCCTACTCCTGATCCTAATTCTTATGTTCTTACATTTTTCTCAAATCAGTAAAAAAGGAACAACTGATTTACCTTCAAATTGAATGAATTTAATTGTGATTTGTCTAACATAATCATAAAGCACTATACTGAGCTGGATTTAAATTTAGATTTTGGGAACAAAAGCTAGCATCTTGTCCACTGTGCTTTCTTTTATCTTACTGAGAGACTGGGGAATATTGCTCAAAGATTTACGAGAAACTATAAATCGTAGGTCAGATGCTGACACAATCTAAAATAGGGGTTATTCTCTTGTTACCGAACTATATGTTGAGATGTTCTCCCAAATTATTTCTGGATTTAATAATCTGCATTGGATGTTCCACATAATAAGAATCTATTTGCAGCTAACTAGCTGGTCTTTAGCCAGTAAATGAAGTCATCCAGCAGTGTAGTTTATATCTTGCTACACATTCCTTTTGTCACAGACATAACTTCAATATGTTTGTTGGAATAAATTCTAGATGACTCCTGCACTAATGCACCCATTATTTGAGACTAATATTTGCCATTAGCAATTGGAATTTTTAATTTCTGGGCACAATCACACAAAATTATAGACAGCTAAATTAATTCTACTGTAAGAAGATATTATTAAAAAAACATTCAACCATAATTTGATTTTGTCTATAATAAAGCTTTTTTTAAGAGCATAGTTAAGCCATGTGGTATTCTGCACCTATAACTATGTACAACAAAAAACATGCACTGTTCTTTATAGGGTAGATTTCCATCTTCGCTGCTGCTAGGCTGCGACTAAATAACAGGCGCAATGTAGAGGAGACATGGGCATGGACCTATTGTGCTGGTTCAGTGCTTCATTTGCAATGTTTGAAACTTCCTCTATGGTTTTCTGCAGTTCAACTAATTGCGTTTGAAGTATTGCAGCTATTTAAATAAGATGGTAATAAGTAGCCAGATAATGTCACCTTGGACTGCAACAGATTTCCTCTCCTTTAGCTAGTTACAGATCAGGGGTAGGCTATCCCCATAAAAAACATGGTGCCACTGCTTCATGTCCTGACATTTATGTTAGCTCTCTTAAAGGGACAGGCTGCTGCTGTGAAGCAAGTTCTCTATTTTTGACTTCTTGTTTTGGAGCTTCAGTCCTATTTGCTGAAGACTGCAAGTCTCTGAATTAGTGAGGGAGAAAATGTTCAGTAGTTTTCTATCTCCTTGTTCCAAAATGGGTATGCCTTTCCCCTGAGCAAACAACTGCTCTATCCCACCAATAAAAAGAGAAGCCATACAGTTCACCCATCAATCTGCTCCAATTCCCACAGCATCATTCTTCTGGGAAACACATTTCCTGCTTTTCTACAATGAAAACTGAACTTGTTAACTAATGTCCTTTAGGGAAGGAAACTTACCATCCTTACCTGGTCATGCCTATATGTGACTCCAATCCCACAAGAATGTGGTTAACTCTTAACTGCCCTAGCAAGCCACTCCGTTTTTAGGGTGAGTAGTGATGCTAATAAATGTCAGTGCTGCCAGCAATGCCCACATTCTCAGAATAAATAACAAAAAAGTAGTGAGAGAAGAGCTTTCTGCCTTAGAGCTCAGATTTAATGATCATTGGTGATTATTGCACGATGGAGGAAGAAATGGATGGGTTATCCCATGACTGCAGTGAAAATAGGAGCGGCTATTCTAGCAGCAGGTCTACAACAGAATCAGCTACCTCGGCATGGTGCTGGAACAGTGGGTGAGAAAGCTCAGGCTCAGGAGAGTGTTGGCGATTGATGTGTGCCATCTATTTTAAAAAGCCAGCAGAGACAGCCGGCTATCCATACTCCTCTACCAGCAGCTGTCCGTGCCATCACAACGCTCAACGTTTATGTCACAAAGGACTTTCAGATACTCATGGGGTACATCTCAGGACTTAGCCAGTTTACTGAGCACTCCTTATTAAGAGGATAATTGATGCCCTGTATCATCATGCAGTTCATAGCAACAAGAAGTGGACAGGCAGTATCAGTTTGTTTTCTTCTCCCAAGATACACCATGCAAATAAGTATTTATAATGGGGTACAAAGAAATAGCAGACCAATAGAACAAAAACTTTGGTTCTGTCTTCACTAAAGAAATAATTTTCCGGAAATACTAGGGGACCGAGGAACTGAAGGAAATCCTTTATTAGTCAGGAAATTGTGTTAGAGAAATTGATGGGATTGAAGGCCGATAAATCCCCAGAGCCTGATAGTCGGCACCCCAGAGTACTTAAGGAAGTGGCCCTAGAAATAGTAGATGCTTTGGTGGTCATTTTCCAATATTCTATAGACTCTGGATCAGTTCCTATGGATTGGAGGGTAGCTAATGTAACCCCACTTTTTAAAAAAGGAGGGAGAGAGAAAACAGGGAATTATAGACCGGTTAACCTGACATCGGTAGTGAGGAAAATGTTGGAATCAATTATTAAAGATGTAATAGCAGCGCATTTGCAAAGCAGTTACAGGATCGGTCCAAGTCAGCATGGATTTATGAAAGGGAAATCATGCTTGTCAAATCTTCCAGAATTTTTTGAGGATGTAACTAGTAGAATGGATAAGGGAGAACCAGTGGATGTGGTATATTTGTACTTTCAAAAGGCTTTTGACAAGGTCCCACACAAGAGATTAATGTGCAAAATTAAAGCACATGGTATTGGGGGTAATGTATTGACGTGGATAGAGAACTGGTTGACAGACAGGAAGCAAAGAGTGGGAATAAATGGGTTCTTTTCAGAATGGCAGACAGTGATGAGTGCGGCAAGGTTCAGTGCTGGGACCCCAGCTATTTACAATATACATTAATGATTTGGACGAAGGAATTGAATGTTATATCTCCAAGTTTGCAGATGACACTAAGCTGGCTGGCAGTGTGAGCTGTCAGGAGGATGCTCAGAGGCTGCTGGGTGACTTGGACAGGTTAGGTGAGTGGGCAAATACATGGCAGATGCAGTATAATGTAGATAAATGTGAGGTTATCCACTTTGGTGGCAAAAACAGGGAAGCAGAATATTATCTGAATGATGACAGTATGGTATAAATGCTATCTGTGTGGGACAGGTTGCCGCTCGCTCTTTCCGCTGCCTGCGCTTGATTTCTGAATGCTCTCGGTGATGAGACTCGAGGTGCTCAGTGCCCTCCAGGATGCACTTCCTCCATTTCGGGCGGTCTTTGGCCAGGGACTCCCAGGTGTCAGTGGGGATGTTGCACTTTATCAGGGAGGCTTTGAGGGTGTCCCTGTAATGATTCCGCTGCCCACCTTTGGCTTGTTTGCCGTGAAGGAGTTCCGAGTAGAGCGTTTGCTTTGGGAGACTCGTGTCTGGCATGTGAACGATGTGGCCTGCCCAGCGAAGCTGATCAAGTGTGGTCAGTGCTTCAATGCTGGGGATGTTGGCCTGGTCAAGGAGGAGAATGTTGGTGCGTCTGTCCTCCCAGGGGATTTGTTGGATCTTACGGAGGCATTGTTGGTGGTATTTCTCCAGTGACTTGAGATGCCTTCTGTACATGGTCCATGCCTCTGAGCCATACAGGAGGACGGGTATTACTGTGGCCCTGTAGACCATGAGCTTGGTGCCAGTTTTGAGGGCCTGGTCTTCAAATACCCTTTTCCACAGGTGGTCGAAGGCTGCACTGGCGCACTGGAGGTGATGTTGGATCGCGTCGTCAATGTTTGCTCTTGTTGGTAAGAGGCTCCCGAGACCTGGGAAATGGTCCACGTTGTCTAGGGCCACACCTTGGATCTTGATGACTGGGGGTAGTGCTGTGCGGTAAGGACAGGCTGGTGGAGGCCCTTTGTCTTACGGATGTTTAGCATAAGGTCCATGCTTTTGTACGCCTCTGTAAATACGTCGACTGTGTCCTGGAGATCAGCCTCTGTATGTGCGCATAA
Organism: Pristiophorus japonicus; assembly: GCF_044704955.1. Taxonomy (NCBI): domain Eukaryota; kingdom Metazoa; phylum Chordata; class Chondrichthyes; family Pristiophoridae; genus Pristiophorus; species Pristiophorus japonicus. Next base: position 28,510,902 of record NC_091983.1, read on the forward strand.
GTCACTATATAATTGGCTTATGTCCCAAGACAATTACAGATGATTTAGTGAACCTTCCAGAAAGTGCACACGTATGGATGCTGAGTGAGAACAGGCTGCACCTGGCCATGCCTTTCCCTACCCATCCCCATATAGCCGGCTCTATGGAGGTTAGGCAAGGAGGGTGCAAAAATGAAATTAAAAGATTGTCAGTGGACAACTGAGGTTTCTTGCTCTTTAAAACTTAAATAAAACGGGCACAATTTATTAGCTGCACGAGACATCGATTGGAAAAGAGCCATAAGCATTGCCAAACAAACATCACTGTAATGTCAGATTGGTGCAGTTATGCAGCACAAGAGTGATGTTTCAAATAAATCTGAAACCTCTGATCTAAATAGGGATATAAATTCAAGTGACAAGCAGAGCACTCACTTTCACTAGATGAAGAAAATGGAACATTAAAAATGGCTCTGCAGATCATAAAGGTCTCGAAGTTTGCTGATCTCAGCCAAGACAGTCGTGAGCCATTATAATTGGCTTTGAAGAGAAGAAAATAGACCAGTAATGTCAATGAATTGAGCAACATCTGTTTGACAGAATGATCCATAAACACAAAAAAGGGTTCCTTAGAACAGAAAATGCATTTGTAACAACATATCATTAGTCACTAAAGCAAGGTCAGAAGTGACATTATCTATTCCTTCCAAATGCCAAAGATATACTGAGGTTTTGAGTTACAGAAAAAAAAGATCAGCACTGTAGTAGTAAGCTTCTACATTTTTATTAGCTTGAACAATTAATCATCATCATAGGCAGTCCTTCGGAATCGAGGAAGACTTGCTTCCACTCTTAACATGGATTCTTAGGTGGCTGTACAGTTCAATATGAGAATCACAGTCTCTGTCACAGGTGGGGCAGATAGTCATTGAGAAAAGGTGGGTGGGACTGGTTTGCCGGGCGCTCTTTCCGCTGCCTGTGCTTGATTTCTGCATGTTCTCACCGACGAGACTCGAGGTGCTCAGCGCCCTCTCGGATGCGCTTCCTCCACTTAGGGCGGCCTTTGGCCAGGGACTCCCAGGTGTCAGTGGGGATGTTGTACTTTATCAAGGAGGCTTTGAGGGTGTCCTAGTAATGTTTTCACTGCCCATCTTTGGCTTGTTTGCCGTGAAGGAGTTCCGAGTAGAGCGCTTGCTTTGGGAGTCTCGTGTCTGGCATGTGAACTATGTGGCCTGCCCAGTGGAACTGATCAAGTGTGGTCAGTGCTTCGAGGCTGGGGATGTTGGCCTGGTTGAGTACGCTAATGTTGGTGCGTCTGTCCTCCCAGGGGATTTATAGGATCTTGCGGAGACATCGTTGGTGGTATTTCTCCAGCGACTTGGTGTCTACTGTACTTGAACAATTTAATATCCTTACAAAACAGCATTAAGAGAGACAGGTTGGATTAGATTTAAAACTTATCCTCCGTTTTCAAGATGGCGCCGTTAGCGCCGGGTCTGACCTGAGTGCGATTGCATTTTGCTGGCGGGTTCCCGAGTGGACACTAAATGGGACAATATGGTCGAAAATTCTGGCCGTGGTGCTAACGCAGCATTGCACGCCGATTCACATCATCCAAACACTGAAAACATTGGGTAGGGGCCAAGTTTTAACGCCGCCGCAAAACCATTGCCGAAAGTTCCGCCCGGGCACAAAATGGGGTCCCATTTTTGACAAATAAAAATCTTTTTTGCATCCTGCCTAGGCGCTAAATGGGGTGCATATGAGCACACATGGGCTAGACATTTGTCATATATCTGCCCACTTACCTCTCATTTAACCACTGAGATTGAGTTTACCGCCCATAATTTGATTATAAATGGAAACTAGCGCCCAATTATCGCCTATTTATAGCCAGCGTAACTTTCAGCATACAGTTATCGCTGGGAATTAACTGAACTGCCTGTCCATATTTTTTTAATAAAATCTGATATCACCACTTGTGCACTGCCCAGAAGACTGTTTATAGTGGAAACTAACGCCCAAATACCGCCCAGATTATCGCCGAGTGCTACTTTTGGCATCTCACCCATATACCACCCAAATGATCGCTCACCTAAAAAGATGCTCAAGAAAAGCTGCACTCACCTGACCTTAACCCAGTGGTATGGACGCCAATTTGTAATTCGGAGGACTTTTAATAAAATGCTGCTTCAAGTTCATGGGAACATTGAAGTAATTCGTGAGTACTTTTAAGGTTTTAAAATCTCTTGACAACCATCTAATCACATTGTGGTGAATTTTGAGTTTCTATTGTGTTTGTAGAGGACAATTTAATAATTTTTAAGACATAATAGGGCATTTATAGTAATGGGGCCTGTAATTTCTCAGCCAGTATTGATGACTACTCATGCTGCAGAATAGAGATGGAGAAGGTTTATTGGGCACAAAATGCTCTTCAATCAAAGAGGTGGCAGACTGCTGAGGAGGAGGAGACCTTACACCCAACGCATTTACAGGGAAAAGCGGTCATACCTGAACTTGTCCGATAACACGTGCCTTAGGAGGCTGCGCTTCCGAAAGGAGGTCATCAATGAAAAATGCTAGCTAATTAAGTAGATATACAGCCTACCAGCACCATCGGGACCACACTGCCCATTGAGGTCAAGCTTACTGCAGCACTTTCCTTCTATGCATTGGCCTTCTTTCAGGCCTCAGCTGGTGACATTTACGGTATCTCTCAGCACACCACAAAATGCTGCATTCGACAGGCGATTGAAGCCCTCTATGCTCGCAGGATGGATTTTATAAACTTCCCTATGACCCACAGAGTGAGAGGGCTTTGGGTTTCTCAAGAATAGCAAACTTCCCCAAGGTGCAGGGAGCAATAGACTGTACGCACATCGTCCTGTGAGCACCTTTTCAGGATGCAGAGTTGTTTCGGAACCGAAAGGGATTCCACTCCCTGAATGTGCAACTCGTTGTCAACCACAAGCAAATAATCATGGCAGTAAATGCAAAATTTTCAGGGAGCATCCATGATGCGCACATCTTGCGTGAGAGCACTGTCTCTGACTTGTTTAAAAGTCAGCCACAAAGTCACAGTTGGACGCTAGGGGATAAAGGATGTGGCCTTGCCAGCTGACTCGTGATCCCCTTGTGTAAGCCCCAGACAGAAGCCATATAGCCATACCCAATATTGTCAAAGACAATTGGAATGCTTGAGCAGCGCTTCAGTCGCCTGGACCACTCAGGAGGTGACTTACAATACCACCCTGAGCAGGTCGCTGAGTTCATTATGGTGTGCTACATGTTCCATAACTTAGCTATCAGGAGGGGACAAGAATTGCCAGATGGGCCTGCTGGTCCACCTCAGGAGAGAGGGGAGGAGGAAGAGGACGAGGATCTCGGGGAGGACAGTCAGGCTGGCGTTGAAGCCATGCCCTCACCCCACCCTAGGGGCAGGAAACGCCCCGTGGTGGTTACGCAGCTGCAAGACTGTTGCGTCAGCAGCTCATAAATGAATGCTTTGCGTGAAGTTACATTGGTGACAGTTACAGTTGCGTTACATTACGTTTCATCCTTGCCTGGCCTGGCCTCGCCATTGTTTGCAAACCTTGTATTGATGTTTAACCTTTGTTATTGGACGTCACTACACAACAATTTTACATTAAATAAAAATATTTAATGATTATAAAACATTTCTTTAACAAACTAAAGTGCAAAAAAAAATGAATATAAACACTCATCTTCCCCCCCCCGACCCCCACCCCAACAGTAACATTTTTTTAATGACAGTAATATATAACAACAATTTTTCAATAACAATTATAAATATAACACCCATTGATCATCAACAAATTTATAATAATAATAACAACAACAACCCCAACAGTGAACAATACAAATACAAAAACAAGAATAATGTCCCCCCCCCCCCCGCCCCACCCTACTTGCGGCCATGCTTCCCTTTGCCTCTACATCCCCACCCCCCTGGTCTGAACAGTCCCTTTCCATTTAAAGCACCCTTCTTCCCGCATTAACACCAAACCACCTTGTAGTAGGGCACCTCGAGCGCTGCTGCTGTGTCGGGGTTGACGGTGGCACAGTCACTGTTGAAGCTGGCGAACTTGGAGAAGATGTTTCCAAAGAAACGTCTTCTGCGTCAGAAGCAACTGCTTCCTCCTGACTCGCATCTGTCGACAAAGGCGGCCATTCTCCGCATGGCCATAACCATCTGCGGCATCTCCGAGATACGCGCAGTCAGAGCGGCAATGTGACCAGTCAATCCACCCATTGCCTGGAGGAGCTCTCGACCAATGTCGATGCTCTTCCTTGACATTTCAACCATATCCAAGTTGACACATGCTTGTCAATGAGCAATCCGACTTCGCCGAACCAACCTCCGCGGGGTCAGTGCAGGCATTGAACCACTCGGGGCCTGCTGCAAAGGGCTTGGCCCTGCTGCTTCCTCAGTGGAGGAAGACGTGGTTGCAGGAACATTTGAACAGCCTGCTTGAAGCTCATCATCCACCTCCTCGCTGGTGTCCTCGGTAGACAACAAGACCTGCACAAGGAATGGAGAATCTCTTGCCTCAACACCTCCTGATTGCTCCTTGTAAGGGGTGGTTTTCAGGGGGTCAGCTTTCCCTTCTGACCTTATATGAGCGGTTCCGAATCGCTCCTACACCCTTAGTTCTAGACACTGGAATTATGAAGGGACTGTGACAGACTTGGACAGACAATCGGTTTCAAGGTAGGAAGCAGATATGGCTTTATTGTGTTTAAAAAGAAGTAAAAAGGCACACCTTTAATCACACACACAGAATAGTAATACCAATACACCCTGAGGGGTACAACACATTGAATAAAATGTCAAATTATAGCCTGTGTGGAAAAGAATACAGCTTAAACTCGAAATGGGGTAAAGAGGAGAATGCAGATACATTTACACAAGTTATCCCAGCCTCCCCTCTCCCAATTCCCCTAACTAACTAAGTTATAGCTCTGGGGGTTCAGGGACTATGCTCACCAATCCCTTTTGACAGTTGCCGGTGAATCGCGGTTTCAGGGTTCGCTGCACTTGGCCTTCTAGATGGGCCGTACCCCGGACGGAGGAGAGGACTTTGGACTGCGTAGTCTTCAGTTGGGGTGCGCCCGTTGATGCGGTAAGTTGCGTTTTGGATGTATGGGGTAAGTACCCACTTTCTTTGGTTAGGAATAGTCTTAGTTAGTCCTTTTTGGTAATTTATCACCCGTTGGGTGGATCAGAAGTAGATTGTAGAGTGGTTATCAATTTGGTTGCTGCCAACCTTCCGTTTCGTGGGCCTCGTGCTCAGTCAGTTCTTGATGAGTTCGAGTCGTTTCCTTCACTATTCCATTTCTTCACTCCCCAGCTCCTGCTGCTTGTGTCGGTGTCTGTGTTCGAGTCTGTGTCCTGTCAGTTTCTCCTTGTAAAACTGGGCATAGATATACCCCAAAAAGGCTTTCTTATCTCCCACCGAATCTGGCCCAGCTTTTTGTTTCGATTGTACAGCCCAGCTAACTGAAACTTGATTAAGTGGTTTTAATCTGGCATTAATAGGCTTTTCGAAGTTGATGAGCTCTCGTCCATTGTGCTAGTCTGGCCAGAGCCAGATATTTCTATGCCTGTTGAAAAGGTGTTGGAATATGTATGTGACATTTGGATCCTCTGGGTGGGGTGATACTGTTTCTTCCATCGTCGATTGTTTAAATGCTAATGTTTTCTAGGAGCAAGTTTCGAGGGTGAACTGTTCCCAGACAATTTGATTAGCTCCAATGTCCAAACTGAGTGAAGTCCCACCCCCCTGTTCTGGCAGTCTGTTTCAAAATGCTCCTTTAGAGATCTTAAACCTGTAAAGCTCTTAGGTATCTTCCTCAGAGTTTTTCCTAGGATACCAAAATGTTCATTGAGTTCCAAATTAAATTCCCTTTCCTATGAGTCCAAACACTGGGGGGGGGGTCTTCATGAATGCATCCTCTTTTATCCCCTGCAGGCGTCGTCTGCCCTTTTAAACTCATTTTAAAAGTCCAGAAAGGGATTCTTCTCCTCTGCAGGGGAAAGGTACCAGGAATCTTTGCGAAATATTGGTAAATTCTACATCCTGGAGAGCCTGCAGAGCAACACTACTGCTATAAATATCACTGACAGATGTCACTTATAATTAATGTCATGATAGTACAGAATTTGCATGGTATTACAATGGTATTTCATGATCCCATCATTAATTACATTACATAACATTATATCAATCATATTATATTGAAATGGCATTAAATTACTTTAAATCGCTAACGGTTTATATATTTCTCACATGGCGCAAGAACGGGTTCAGCATCGCCACGGGTGGCCGAACGATTATGCACCCCGACTAGTTCCAAGGCCCGCTCTTCTAAATCGGTGAGCTGGCACAGTTCTGCCGGTCCTCCTCTGGTCCGCCTCTGCTCGGCTCGGTTTTTGGAAATCTTCCTCTGCAAAGTTGACAAGAGCATGGCATAAGCTAATTGCCTAGGTTCTATTACAGATATTACTAGATACTATTACTATTACACAACAAACAGAACATAATCCAGAATTAATCATCGCCCATGCTATTCATCGTTAACATTATATGCTAATATGCTTTGTATGCAATTGAATGTATGGTTATATCTACGGTCTGAGAATAAATTTAATAGGATTGTGGTTAGGAACTCATGCATGACACCAAGATTACCAGCTTAATTACAATCCAGCAGATTTACATTTTAATTAATGAGTCATTGCATCATTACAATTATAAATTTAATAATTTAATACTTACTCTTCTCGAACCAACCAGGTCGTTCCAGCGCTTGCGGCACTGGTTTGGCTCACTGACATCGATGAAACTACTTCGGCGATCTCTGCCCATATCCTCTGATACACACGTGGTGTGGTGGGGGTGGGGGCAGAGGGGGGGCGGTTCCCATGACCACTCCAGGTTAATTGGGCTCAACGAGTTTCCACTTCGTGGACCAGGGCAGCATTTGCCTCTTCTGAAAATCTCTTTGCTCTCCTTCTCCCACCCATCTCTGCTACATCACTCCTTTCACCCACCTCCACCACCTCACCAACATCATTCAATCCCGACTCCACGTAATCCATTTGATATTTTTTACTCAACTTCTCACACAACACTTCTTTCTCTGCTCTCTACTCTCTCTTTCAAGTCTTCTGCGCATGTGCAGATAACCCCGACCTCATGAATCGCAGGAAAAGTCAATCACCTAAAAAAAAATACACGCTTGCGCAGAACGGCCGTTGCTTTGGGCGCCGGCATTGCATGACGGAATCAATTGCTAGTGCCCATTTCATATTGCTACGGCTAATGCCCAAATTAAAAAAGCAAAACAAACGGTTTTTAAAATGGGCGATATTCCGGCGATCCCGAAAAATAATAAAACCACTAACGCTGGAAAAATCGCCCATTTTTGGGCAATATTGATGTCAATGGAAAGTCTAGCCCATAGAAATTTCACACTGCTTCAATAAGATATAGTCTTATAAAGTTGGGACTAATTTATAGCAATGGTTCTCAATGGTTTTTACTTCTGAGGCCCCCCACCCATATTATTAAAATTCCATGGACACCTGTAACACAACAAAAGTATTTTTTCTGTATAAAATAAGTTATACAATTAAACATATATATTTATTATTATTTTTGTTTAACTTACTTACCTATCGTGAAGTTGAGTCTGTCTCTGAGGCTGATAGAATTCTGCTTAAGTTAGTAGACTGTTGCCGAGGTTGGTAGAGTTATACTGAATTTAATGGATTGTCACTGAGGTTGGTAAACTGTTCCTGAGTTTAATAAATTGACAATGAGATTAGTCGACTGTTGCTGAGGTTAGTAATCTGTCATTGAGGTTGGTAGAGTTATGCTATTGTTGGTAGAATTATAGAGGTTGATAAAGTGTCACTTAGGTTGACAAAGTGTCACTGGAGCTGACGTGCTGACTAGAGTACCGATGAGACTGATAGTGTTGAGGACCATACCAGCTCTCGCTTCTCCTTTTCTCCGTTACTAACGAGCCGAGCAGAACGCGCCCGCTGAGGCTGGATGGCGTCTCCTGGACAGCACGGCAGCCGATAACCATGAGCCTCTGGGGCCAAGCGGTGGATTCCGTTTCCTAATATCCTGTGTGGGGCTGGACCCGGGGACAAAACTGCTACTGTGTTGGTGTTGATCGGTGACTCGGATGGAAGGTAAAACTCGGCATTAAATCGATTTTAAATTGTCTATGCATTGGAGACTGGAGCCACTGACGGGTCCCTTGAAACCTTCGGGCTACTGACCCCCAGTTGAGAACCCCTAATTTAGAGGGCACTATTTACATTTGCTTTTCCATTGCCTAATTTGATCCAAGGGGGAGAAATTTTGGAGTGCCCCGTTTGGGCCGTTAACTTTTAAAAATTGGAAAAATTCGGCATTTGCACTCCAGGAAGGAAATCAACCCTCCACTTCCTTCCTGGAGCGCAAGTGTCAGCAGGTGGGGCGATAGGTATGCAGCGCTGCACAATGGGCTGTGCAGCGCTGCTGCATTGGAACGCTCCTTCCTCTTGATATGTCCTTACTATACAGTATAAATGCACACGAGGCCCATACTTGAGAGAAAGTCACTCTGTGACCAGTTACCTTTATTACCAAGACCTCAAGTGATGAAGGTGGGTGGTGCTTCCCCTTTTATACCTGAAAGTCCAGGTTATGAGTGTCTCCCACAAGCTCACCCCGTTATGGTCAATGTTCTCAAGGTGTACAACTTAGGTCAGCTTATACATGGGTTACAATGATAGTTGAATACATGACATTACCTCCCCCCCAAAGTCTTATTGGGATCACAGGTTAAGTCTCTCTGGTGGTTTACGCTCCCTTGTAGAGTGCCTGAGTTGGTGCTCCGGTTGTTGGGCGCTGGCCTGAGTGTCTGCTGTTTGTGGTGCCTCAGGCCTGTCCGGACTGCCCACAGTGACTGAGCTCTCCTCCACTTGGTTCCGGTGTTCTGTCACCTGTGGTGGAGTAAACTCTACGTCGTGTTCTTCCTCTGCTTCTTCTATGGGGTTGTTGAACCTCCTTTTAGTTTGATCCATGTGTTTGCGGCAGATTTGTCCATTGGTAAGTTTAACTATCAAAACCCTATTCCCCTCTTTGGCAATCACAGTGCCTGCTAGCCATTTGGGCCCTGCAGTGTAATTAAGGACAAAAACAGGGACATTGACATCAATACATCGCGCCCTCGCATTCCTGTCATGGTAGTCACATTGTGACTGATGCCTGCTCTCAACAATTTCTTTCATACCAGGGTGTATAAGGGATAACCTGGTTTTGAGTGTCCTTTTCATTAGCAGCTCTGCGGGTGGAGCCCCTGTGAGCGAGTGTGGTCGGGATCTATTGGCCTTCCAGATATAAAAGGAGTCAGAGGGTCTAGTAAGAAGGAGGAACTGAGGGAAATCCTTATTAGTCAGGAAATTGTGTTGGGGAAATTGTTGGGATTGAAGGCCAATAAATTCCCAGAGCCTGATGGTCTGCATCCCAGAGCACTTAAGGAGGTGGCCTTGGAAATAGCGGATGCATTGACAGTCATTTTCCAACATTCCATAGACTCTGGATCAGATCCTATCGAGTGGAGGGTAGCCAATGTAACCCCACTTTAAAAAAAAAGAGAGAGAGAGAAAACAGGGAATTATAGACCGGTCAGCCTGACATCGGTAGTGGGTAAAATGATGGAATCAATTATTAAGGATGTCATAGCAGTGCATTTGGAAAGGGGTGACATGATAGGTCCAAGTCAGCTTGGATTTGTGAAAGGGAAATCATGCTTGACAAATCTTCTGGAATTTTTTGAGGATGTTTCCAGTAGAGTGAACAAGGGAGAACCAGTTGATATGTTGTATTTGGACTTTCAGAAGGCTTTCGACAAGGTCCCACATAAGAGATTAATGTGCAAAGTTAAAGCACATGGGATTGGGGGTAGTATGCTGACGTGGATTGAGAACTGGTTGTCAGACAGGAAGCAAAGAGTAGGAGTAAATGGGTACTTTTCAGAAGGCAGGCGGTGACTAGTGGGGTACCGCAAGGTTCTGTGCTGGGGCCCCAGCTGTTTACATTGTACATGAATGATTTAGACGAGGGGATTAAATGTAGTATCTCCAAATTTGCGGATGACACTAAGTTGGGTGGCAGTGTGAGCTGCAAGGAGGATGCTATGAGACTGCAGAGTGACTTGGATAGGTTAGGTGAGTGGGCAAATGCATGGCAGATGAAGTATAATGTGGCTAAATGTGAGGTTATCCACTTTGGTGGTAAAAACAGAGAGACAGACTATTATCTGAATGGTGACAGATTAGGAAAAGGGGAGGTGCAACGAGACCTGGGTGTCATGGTACATCAGTCATTGAAGGTTGGCATGCAGGTACAGCAGGCGGTTAAGAAAGCAAATGGCCTTCATAGCGAGGGGATTTGAGTACAGGGGCAGGGAGGTGTTACTACAGTTGTACAGGGCCTTGGTGAGGCCACACCTGAAGTATTGCGTACAGTTTTGGTCTCCTAACTTGAGGAAGGCCATTCTTGCTATTGAGGGAGTGCAGCGAAGGTTCACCAGACTGATTTCCGGGATGGCGGGACTGACATATCAAGAAAGACTGGGTTTGTATTCACTGGAGTTCAGAAGAATGAGAGGGGATCTCATAGAAACGTTTAAAATTCTGATGGGTTTAGACAGGTTAGATGCAGGAAGAATGTTCCCAATGTTGGGGAAGTCCAGAACCAGGGGTCACAGTCTAAGGATAAGGGATAAGCCATTTAGCATCGAGATGAGGAGAAACTTCTTCACTTCACCCAGAGAGTGGTGAACCTGTGGAATTCTCTACCACAGAAAGTTGTTGAGGCCAATTAACTAAATATATTCAAAAAGGAGTTAGATGTAGTCCTTATTACGAGGGGGATCAAGGGGTATGGCGAGAAAGCAGGGATGGGGTACTGAAGTTGCATGTTCAGCCATGAACTCATTTAATGGCGGTGCAGGCTTGAAGGGACGAATGGCCTACTCCTGCACCTATTTTCTATGTTTCTATGTTTCTAACAGGAGGCATGATAAGCGGCTTTGTAGGTAACCCCCTTGGATTCTGAGCATCCCCTATCTGATTATCTGCACTGCTCGTTCCGCCTGGCCGTTTGCGGCCGGCTTGAACTGTGCCGTTTTGACATGGTTGATTCCATTGCCTGCCATGAAATCCTGGAATTCAGTGCTTGTGAAGCAGAGGCCATTGTCGCTGACCAAGACATCCGGTAGACCATGGGCGGCGAACATTGCCCGTAGACTTTCTGCCATGGCAGAGGATGTGCTTGAATTTAAAACGGCACACTCAATCCATTTGGAGTAGGCGTCTACTTCAACCAAAAACATTTTTCCCATGAAAGGACCTGCGTAGTCCACATGGATGTGTGACCATGGCTTGTCGGGCCAGGACCAGAGGTTAAGGGGGGCTTCCCTGGGTGCGTTGCCCAGCTGAGCGCACGTGTTGCACCTGCGAACACAAAGTTCCAGGTCTGCATCTATCCCTGGCCACCAAACGTGTGACCTGGCAATTGCCTTCATCATGACAATGCCCGGGTGCTCATTGTGAAGTTCTCTGATAAACACCTCTCTGCCCTCTGGGGCATGACTACTCGGTTTCCCTACAGTAGGTAATCGGCCTGTATCGAGAGTTCATCCTTGCGCCTATGAAATGGTTTAAATTCCTCAGGGCATGCCCCGCACATGGCTGCCCAGTCCCCATTCAGGACACATTTCTTAAATAAAGACAGTAGCGGGTCTTTATTTGTCCAGACTTTAATCTGACGGGCTGTCACAGGTGAGCCTTTGCTTTCAAAAGCTTCAACAGCCATGACCCTCTCAGCATCATGCTCAGTTGCCCCCTCAGTGGTGGCTCATGGGAGCCTGTTGAGTGCATCGGCGCAGTTTTCAGTGTCCGGTCTGTGCCGAATTGTTAGTCATAGGCGGCTAACGTAAGTGCCCACCTCTGTATGCGGGCCGATGCATTCGCATTTATGGCTTTGTTGTCGGCCAAAAGAGTCGTTAAGGGTTTGTGATCTGTCTCCAGCTCAAATTTCCTGCCAAACAGGTACTGGTGCATTTTTTTTTACTGCATATACACATGCTAGCGCTTCCTTTGCTACCAGACTGTGAGCATGATACTCACTCCACAGAAGAAATTGCATTGACATCGCCCATTTCCAGATCATGACAGCAAGCCAACTCCTCCCCAGCAGTGCGGGACCATCCCCCGGGACAATCCAGAGTGGCAACCTGTTCTCCGAATCTTTGTGGGTCTCGACTACCGTGGCGCTGCCTAGCACCGGAATGATCTCCTTTGGATATGTCCATAGCTGTGCGTCAATCGGCAATAATTTTGGCCTCCTGGCCTTGGACATCCAAAACCTTCTGAACTGTTTGATACTCATCAGGGACTGGCTCGCTCCATTAATACTGGGATGCCATTGAGGAGCACTTTCATCATTATCAGTGGCATCCTGGTGTATGAACTGTATATGTGCTCCACATGAACTCGCTGAACTTCACCTTCAGGCGATTTCCCCCAGTATTCATTTGGCCTCGTAGGGCTTACATCGGGCCTGTCCTCGTCGTACAGCAACCTGGCTGCAGGCTTCCTGCACATACGCGCCAAGTGACCGCTGACGTTGCAGTTTCTGAAGGTATATTGCTGATACCTGCAAGCTCTGGCTGGGTGTTTGCCTCCACACCTCCAGCATGAGCCGAAGGCCCCATTGTTGGAAACAAAAGGTCCATTACCAGTCAATTGTCTCTGACTGTCTCTGTAACTGTCCTTAAGCGCACCATTAACAGGTGTTGATGGCCCCATTACTGGCCGCATTGTCTATTGCGATGGCATGAATCGCCGTTCAGCTAGCCATTGTCTCTGTTGAATTCCCCCTTTGGGTTTGACTACATGCTGGGGCATGTCCGATTGCCCTTGTCTGCCTAGAGAACTGTGTGCCGCATTAACAATGTTGACTCCCTGGTCGTTTGCTGCATTTGAGCCAAGATTTTTGTCATACATCATTCTGGTCTCTTCCTCCCCTGAGATAATTGTCTGGGCTATCAGAGCCGCTGCTTCCAAGGTCAAGTCTTTGGTCTCAATCAGTTTCCTGAAAACCGCAGCGTGCCCGATGCCCTCAATAAAAAAAGTCTCGCAGCATCTCCGCTCTGCATGCATCTGGGAACTTACATAGGCTTGCCAGTCGCCGGAGATCTGACACGAAGTCAGGAACGCTTTGCCCTTCTCGCCGCGTGTAAAACCGGTGTCTCGCCATGTGCATGCTGCTCGCCAGTTTAAGGTGTTTCCCGATCAACTTACTGAGCTCTTCAAACGTCTTGTCCGTCGGCTTCTCTGGCGCTAGAAGGTCCTTCATCAGGGAGTAGATTCTGGATCCAGAAACCGTCAGGAGATGAGCCCTGTGTTTGTCGGCCGAATCCTGTCCCAACCATTCCTTAGTGACAAAACTTTGCTGTAGTCTCTCAATAAAGTCGTCCCAATCATCACCAACACAGTACCTCTCTTCTGTGCTGCTAGTGGCCATGCTCACATGGTTTAAATCCCACTTTCTCGTCGCCAATGATATGTCCTTACTATACAGTATAAATGCACACGAGGCCCATACTTGAGAGAAGGTCACTCTGTGACCAGTTACCTTTATTACCAAGACCTCAAGTGATGAAGGTGGGTGGAGCTTCCCTTTTTATACCTGAAAGTCCAGGTTAGGAGCGTCTCCCAAAAGTTCACCCCCTTGTGGTCAATGTTCTCAAGGTGTACAACATAGGTCAGCTTATACATGGGTTACAATGATAGTTGAATACATGACACCTCTCTTAAAGGGAAGGGCCATCTGTGAAAAAAGAACTTACCTGGACCTCGATGGGCTGGATCGCAGCTTCCAATCAGCCCAATGCACTGCAGCAGAGTGCCGGACTGATCGATCGCGAGGGAGAAACGTGGAAAAAAAATCAGTGAGCAATGTAACATGTTTTTTTACTTGCGTCGGCCACCTCACCTTTAAGGATCGCCCCGAAGCGCCCGGCCTCCCGATGAATGCCTCCTGCAGTTGCCGGTGTTTTCTCTCTGTGATGCTGCAGGGAGCGGAACCAAAGTTCAGGTCTGAGGTGCTACTGGGGCTATGAGCACAGCGATGACGTCATGATCTGCGGACGGATGTGATCGGGGCGCAACGCCATGCCGCTGCCGCAAACCTCCCGGCAAATATGGTGGGAATCGATCTTCTCGCCACACCCCGTCGATAAGTGCTTAGTGCCCTGTTATTGCCCCGCAGAGGCAATAATGGGAGGCGCTAAGGAGGCCAATTTCTCGGGCTAAGATTTTTAAAACTCATAGTATATATATAACACTAAGAACATAAGCTTCTTTGTATTTCCTGTAATTAGATTGAGAAACTAAGCCCTAGAAATTCAGCTGCGTAGCGCCCGAATTTTTGGCACCACGGGTGCTTTTTTTTAAAAAAATTGGTGTCCGCGTACGCAGACTTCTGGTGCATGCTGTGCCGGACGTCATTTTGGTGAGGTTCTTTGCATCGTGTGCCGGAAGTATACAGAGTACACAGATCGTGAAAATAACTTTGATTTATTTAGCACCTTTAACACAGTAAAACATCCCGAGGTGCTTCACAACAGTGTTATGACAAAACAGATAAATTTGAACTGAGCCACAAAAGAAAAAAATTAAGGCTTGTTTAAAGAGGTAAATTTTAAGAAGCATCTTAAAGGAGGAAATTAAGGTAGCGAAGCGGAGAGGTTTAGGGAGGAAGTTCCAGAGCTTGGGGTCCAAACAGCTAAAGGCACGGCCGACGATGGTTGAGCAGTTATAATGAGGGATGTTGAAGAGGCCAGAATTTGAGCGCAGACATCTAGTGGGGTTGTGAGGATGAAAAAGATTACAGCGATAGGGAGGGGCAAGGCCATGGAGTGATTTATAAACAAGGATGAAAATTTTGAAATCGAGGTGTTGTTTAACCGGGAGCTAATGTAGATCAGAAAGCAGAGGGCGTGATGATGTCAATCACTGTGCAATGTCAGCAGTGCTGTTTTTATCCTCAACGCTGGAGCTAACTAACCTCCCACCTCTTAACCTCCCACAGCTGAACATGCGTTCAGCACCAGGAAGGAAACCCCCACCAACCATATTTAAAGGGATCATCACCTGCTTTCATGTTAGTTGCGACTGATTTCTACTGGTGCTTGTTGCGTTTGTAGAGGTGTTTTTTGATTTGATGTCTTATTTGAATTCTCAAGGGAGTGGTGTGGCAAGTTACCTCGAAGCTTCTTCTCCGACCAGTTGCTCCCAGACATGGATGCTCTAGTTTGTATCCCCGTTGGCCTGCAGCATGATAGGGAGAATAAGCAGAGGCAACACAGAGGAGGACAAGCTGCTCGAAGTGTGAGGAGGAGAAGGTCTCTCAGCAGGAGGCCATATCCACTCAGTGTCTTCAGGGAGCAAAATTTCAGTGAGGAACAGTGCATGCAATGTCTCCACTTCACTAAGGAGGTGCTTGTTGAAAACACATCCTCTCAGCAGGGGTAGGCCAGCATTGCCAGTGGCTGTAAAGGTGAATGTGGCCATGTATTTTTGAACGTTGGGCTCCTTCCAGGCTGGAGCAGGCAACATTTCCAACATCTCAAAGTTTGCCATTCACCATTGCATAAGGGAGATCACTGAGGCTCTGTATGCATAGAGAGAAGAATACATTTCATTCTCTCTTGCCAGAGAGAAGCAGGTGGAGCGAGCATGCGGCTTCGACGGGATAGCAAGCTTCTAATGGTGCAGGGTGCCATTGACTGCACACATGTTGCTTTGCGGACTTCACATGGGAACTGGGAGATGTACCGCAACTGGAAGGGATTGCACTTCTGCAATGTCCAGCTGGTGTGTGACCATACTCAGCGCATCATGCAAGTCAATGCTCGGTATCCTGGCAGCAGCCATGATGTATTTATTCTGTGGCATTCGCTGTATCATCTGCATGTGATCCACCGTGACAAACTAGAGGGTGGCTACTGGGTGACTAGGGCAATCCACTGATCATCCTTCTCATGATTCTGGTGCACAACCCAGCTACATGCAGATAACAAAATCCATGGTGCCACATGGAATGTAATCGAGCATACCATTAAACAACACTTCCGTTGCATGGACCACTCTGTAGAAACCCTGCAGTACTCGCCAGAGAGCATTTCAAGATTCGTCGTGGTCTGCTGCATGCTGCACAACCTCGCCATCATGAGGGCACAGTTTTTGCCATCAGGTATATGGCAAAGAGCTGAGGAGAAGGAAGAGAAAAGGAGGAGGCATCCAACACAGCCCCTTTTTGGCTGGGCTGCCATGATCAACTGATCCAACTGCAGTACCAGTGAACACAACCCCAAATCCTCATTCACTCACAGTCCCACACCTTACCTACCCTCACCCACAATACTACAATAAAAGCACCCATTAAATAAACATTCCAATCAACTTCATACATCAATCCATCCAATATTACATAAAGTCGACTAATCACCTTTGTGCATTCCCTTAATGCCTGTTTTGGTGTGCCTTTGCCTGCCTTTGGAGTGCTACTCCAGTGCCTGCAGCATGGCTGTTGGAAGGCTGCTAACTTTCAGTGGGGGAGACTGCAGGTGGCATTGCAGGATGACCTCGATTAGCTCAGGGCCTAGAAGGCCCAGCTTTAGACTGCACCACATTGGCATGGGCGGCAGCAGTCTGGGCTGGCTGGTTGACAGGCAACAGCAAGGGCACTGGCGATGTGGCAATGTTGGGAGGATGAATGCTGTCATGCTGAGAGTGGACAGCAGGTTTGTGCTCCAAGGAGCTACTGCCACTCTCCCGGGGCAGCGTCTCAGCAATCCTAGTAATCTGTTGGAGGGCAGATTGCAGCACTGCTGTGACACCCGGCAAACCCCTTTCAACACTGGTACCTACAATCATGTTGGCAGCAGTCTATGCTTGCATGGTAACAAGCTGAACTTGCATGACTTCTGTCTGAGCTTCCACGCCAGCACTCTTACCTTGGGTGGCTTCTGCTTGTGTTGCAATGGAAGCAGAGACATAGGCGATCAGACGCTGCATCATGGTTGGGTCCAGAAGTGCGCTAATGGATCTGCCCATGACTTCATTGTCGAAAGGATGGGCTCCAAGCTCTGCAAAGCCATGTGCAATGTTGGTGCTGAACTCCTCCATGCTTCTTGACTTGTATTCAGGCTTTGGTAACGGAAATTTATAAATCTGCAGTTAGGCCACACCACCTGTTTTCTCTCCAACACTTTCTCTGTTAGCCTAGTGAAATTGACTGAACCAGCCACATAAATATTGTGGCTACAAGAGCAGGTAAGAGGCTGGGTATGTCTCACCTCCTGACACCTTAAAGCCTTTCCACCATCTACAAGGCACAAGTCATGAGTGTGATGGAATACTTTCCACTTGCCTGGATGAGTGCAGCTCCAAGAATACTCAAGAAGCTTGGCACCATCGAGGACAAAGCAGCCCACTTTATTGGCATCCCATTCACCACCTTCAACATTCACTCCCTCCACCACCAACTCACCGTGACTAGGCTTCTTTGAAAGCACCCCCCAAACCCGCAACTATCTACCACCTAGAAGATCAAGGGCAGCAGGCGCATGGGAACACCATCACCTCCATGTTCCCGTCCAAGTCACACACCATCCTGAGTTGGAAATATATCACTGTTCTTTCATCGTCGCAGGGTCAAAATCCTAAAACTCCTTCCCTAACAGCACTGTGGGAGTAACTTCACCACACAGACTGCAGCGGTTCAAGAAGGTGGCTCACTTCCACCTGCTCAAAGGCAATTAGGGATGGGCAATAAATGCTGGCCACCAGCGACAGCCACATCTCATGGATGAATAAAAGAAAATGATAACAGGGAGGTGAAAATATATTCAGCTATGTTTTGAAACAAGCCCTATGGGGGCAAAATTGCCCCCTTTTAATAACCACGATAGCGTCTCCGGGCAGCGCTTTAATCCAAGTGGAAGGGTGTTGTAGCGCATCAGCGCTACGCGGAGCTTCCGGGACTTGTGAGCCGGGTGATAAAAGTCTCGGCCCGGAAGGTTATTGCCCCAATTGGGGTGCGGGGCAATTTCGCCCCCTTAAACCTTTCCAGTTCCGGGCCTCAGTGTATACTAGTTCTGATACAAAAAGCATTTTTGCAACTGTGCCAATGCAAAAAATATATAGATATAGAAAAAAAAAATTATTCCAGATACTTTATTCCACTTTCAGTAGTTCCTGGCTTTGACATTGAAAGATATATGCACAAGCACAAATTACTTTAATGGAAATATATATGATGAACCTTATGTTATAACACCCAACTTTAATTTTTTTGCGGTACTCGTCAAAGGTCAGTGCTAGGAAATAGAATACTTTCCCTTTACAGATATTTTCATCACTAAGCACTACCAGCTCCACTATAGCAGAGTCAGTTACAGAGTAAAAGTTTACTCTACTCCAACAATTTAACTTGGCCTCAATGTCAGAATATTCCCAACTTTGCACCAGTATAAATTTTTCCATTTCCCACACGAGTCATCCTTTTGGCCTTTCTAAGGAAGACTATCAATTTTTGCCAAATTTAGTGTAGTTTTGTGCAATGGGTCTTTGTTGACTAGGAACTGTGTTGAGTTTACCCAAACTCATTTCATGCAAGAATTTTACAGGTCACAAAGAGAGAAGATTTCCATCTCCGTATTCTAGATAGAAATCAAATCCAAATTTCAGAACTAAAAGGGAAATATGTTAACTTACTGCAATATCCGGTCTTCTAAATTTGCAACTTTAATGTTTTATACTTAAAATCTAAACAATAATTATCTTCAGAACTTGATTTACATTGTTCAATAGTTCTTACAATAAGTGAAATCCAAACCTTGTCTGGTATGCCTAGCGATAATATGGCTTAGAATTTGCTGAAGCAGGGCATCTTGCAGAATGCCCCATAGTTAGACTTTTTCCCTCACCTTTCAGTTTGAACATTTTTTGCGCCGCATGTTGCTAGAAGTGTGAGCTGATGCGTGATGAGGGCAATGGGCATCTGGCATCTTGGTGAATGACAGGACAAACAGTCTATCTCCTTAACCAATGAGATTTACGGATTGAGAAAGAAACAGGAATGGCAGAGAAGGAAATGGGTGAATTCGAGTCAAATCGGGTATAGAAAGATAAATAGAGAGGGAAAGAAAGATTGGATTAAGAGAGAGAAAGGAAAAGTAAGATTTAAACAAAAAATATAACATTTAACAATTTTTAAATATCCAAGAACAATTTACATTAATTTACATGGTTTTAATTGTTCCCTTTATGAGCCGTAGATGTTGAGTGGCATTGCAGGAACATAAATCACGCCATTAAAAGGGTCTTTATGCTGTTAAATACTAGCCCTCACTTTCTGTGACAAGTTTAATCGATAATTAATGTGCAGATACAGCAATTTCTTGAAACTCATGGGGAGGTTGTCGGTGAGCGCAAACCGAAGTGGCACTACTCATCCAGCAATTTGTGGTGATTCGCAACTCATGGGGTATCCCTTCCTTGCCACAAATTGCTGACTTATTTACTCACTAATAACCGTGTGTGCCTTGATCCCTTTGTTATTTTACCAGCAAATTCTGGGCCTTTAGATCTTGTCCTGTTGTATAACACTTCCTGTAATATCACACTCTTTCTTTCTTTATTGGCGCAGAGTAAAATAGCTGCAAATCAGAACTGAAGGGACAGGGAATGTAGGAAACAGAAGTGAGGAAAGTGGCGAGAAATCAATCCTGAATAACCAGTCAGGAGAACGTATCAATGAAAATAATTTTGTCTAACATTTATTTTCTCCATTACTGAAATTTCTAATTTTAAACATAAAAAGTTACATATTTTACAATAACATAGTTTTTTTGTGCCTTTGAGTATCTTAATTATTGTTTTTATTGAACACATTTTTATTATCCTAAAAGTCTTTGCACTGGGTGCTTAAGGCAGACATTTTCCAAGGATGGATCAGTAGCATTTAGTTAGTCCTTTTCAGTCTATTAACAGTGTCTGTGGTTATTTTTCAAAATAATTTGAAGAAAAATTAGGAGAGAAAGTTCAAAATCGTTATTCAGGTGCAGTTTCTTTTGAGTTTAAAAAAAAAAACAGATTCTGTCTGTATGTGTGAGAGGAGACAGAACGAGAGAAATATGATACAATGCTGATTACACACCTACAGTAGCTTTTGTATATGCTCAAATCATAAACTGAAAATTCAAATTGTGTCTAAGCATAACAGAGACATTGTAGGGTTTAAAAATGATTTTAGATCTGAGTTGGTTTTCAACAAAACTTTTAAATAAAAGCTATTGATTCTTTATTTCAGAAAGTGCATCAAGCTGAGACAGAAACGGACAGAATTTTTTCTGAATTTGGATTTTTCTCATTACCACCCAAAAAAAATTAAATTAAGTTTGATAGATTCTTATGCAATCCAAAAGGCTTTGCTTACCATTAGCAGTGTTTTGCTGATTGATAAGAAATGAATTCTAATTAGTCACAGCTGTGTGAGTGAGAGAGAAATCTTAGAAAATTAGTGCTACCAGGCCAGGGACTTCCTCTCCAGTGCTGTCAAGCTTGTGTTCTGTCTCCTCCGTGCTGTCAGACTCCAGGAATTCATCATTGAGCCAAACCCCTACTTCTGCCAAACCAGACATTCCCCTTCCATAATTCTTCCAGTCTAAGTTTCCCTTCCATGGTTATGCCAAACTATAGAATGTCCCCCCTCCCCCCCCCCCACCCCATACTGCCAAACCCTGTTTTTTTTACCTACGCTACTCAACTCCAGGACCCCTTGTTAGTGGTACCAGCAGGAGATCAGAAGAATCCCTACAGAAAATTAGGACCTTGGTTTACTTATAGAACCGTAAATATGACAAAGCATGTAGGGGAGAAGGTTATACGAGAAGGATAGGTTTCTCTATATGATCTGTGCTTCCACTGGTGACGCCACAGCTCAGCCTTCTTTCAATCTGCCTGGACACAAACTGACCCGTCCACTACCAATACTACCTGGTCCCAGTCTAACCCCATCCACAATTTTACTTGATTTCAATCCCTTCCTCAAATGCTGCTCGGTCCAGACAGCCTGTCCCTCCATTCTGCTCCCAATTCTTAAGCTAAGCCACAGGCCAACAATTGCCTTCGAGTTCCCATCTGCTTCTACCCTCCCTATCCCATAAGCCAATCCTAGATTGAAGTGCACATACTCCGCCTCAGTGCTCCAGTTTCACCTTCATATTTTACACCAACTTTCAGATAGACTGTCGATACCCAATTACAATATACATCTCTGCTACCATACAAATTGGCTATTGATTTGCTGTACATCCAAGACGGTAACAAAAGTGACAAGCAATGCAGGCAACTAACAACATACAGAAAAGAGGGAATACAGTGGGAAGGAGAGACAAAGAATGGAGAAACTTACAGAAAGAATGATAGAAAAATTGAGAAAAGATGTATCCTCTGACTCACCATAAGCAATGTCGCATGAGATCTGCTAGTTTATAAATATTTTTTTATCAGGGTTCCACCCCAGAAGTACCCTAATATAAATTCTAGCAGTTTCCAGGGCAGGCTGAAGAAGCACCCATCCTCTATCGATCTCTGTCTTGAACATATGCACCTTAATAAGCAGGTCTCAGCAACAGGCAGATGTCACCAAATTTAGAACAGTTGAGTCATCCTGCCCTAACGCCATGATTTAAATATATCTATCATGGAGTTAGGGCAGGATGACTCAACTGTCCTAAATTTGGTGACATCTGCCTGTTGCCGAGACCTGCTTATCAAGGTGAATATATTCAAGACAGAGATCGATCGAATTTTGGATACTAAGGGAATGAAGGGATAAGGGAATAGTGCAGGAAGGTGTTGTTGAGGTAGAAGATCCGTCATGATCTTATTGAATGGCGCAACAGGCTCAAGGGCCGAATTTGCCTACTCCTGCTCCGATTTCTTATGTTCTTGCAGTAGAAGTAGTTGTTTAAAGGGAACCAGTGAAAGGTATGACACTGGAGTTTATAACGTTAAATTATGAGGACAGGTTGCATAAACCTGGCTTGGATTCCCTTGAGTATAGAAGATTGAGGAGTGATCTGATCGAGGTATTTAAAATGTTAAAAGGATTCGCCAGGGTAGATACAGTGAAACTATTCCCCTTCTGCTGAAGAATCAAGAATGAAGGGACATAATTTCAAAATTAGAGCTAAGTCATTTAGGAGGGAAATGAGGAAGCACTTATTCCACACACAGGCTCGTAGAAATCTGCAATTCTCTGAAAATGTTGGGAAAATTAGAATCTGAAGACGGAGATAAATAGATTTTCGTTAGATAAGGGTATCAAGGGATGTTGAGCTAAGGTGGGTAATTGGAGTTGAGGTACAGATCAGCCATGATCTGCACAACAAGGACCCAGGAATTCTGAGGCCTATAGAACTAAACAACTTACATTTATATAACACCTTTCACAACTGTAGGACATCCCAACATGCACCACAGCCAGTGAAGAACTTTTGAAATGTAATCACTGTTGTAATGTAGGAAAATGTAGCAGCCAAATTGCAGCCAGCAAGGTCCCACAAGCACCAATGAGATAAATTATGTGATTTATTTTGTGGTGTTAGGTTGAGGGATAAATGTTAGTCAGCACACAGGGAAATGTACCCTGCTTTTCTTTGATTGCACTTACCTGAGACAGCAGACAGTGCCTTGGTTTAATGCGTTATCCAAAAGATAGCATTACTGACAGTGCAGCATTTCTTCACTGAATTGTCATCCTAGATTATGTGCGCATATCTGAGTGGCGCTTGAAACCACAACCTTCTGGCTCAGAGACAAGCGTGCAACCACTGAGCCAAACCTTGTTTTGCTTTTGAGTATACTTCCACATGGGAAGGTAATACATGCAGCTAGGAACATCATTTTAGCTGATTCTTAACTGGAACCAATGTCAAAATTATTGTTAGTGATGTTATCATGCAAAAACTTAGGGGTAAAAAAAATTCTGGGTCTCTTGTCGGGCTCAGAATTGGTGCTGCGCAGGCAGAGGCTTGAATTTGGGCCTCAGGCTTTATTTCAATAATTTGGGCATGGTACCAGCAGCCATTTCCGAAAATTAATTTCAAGTCGTTTGCCTCACTGGCCGCAGCCCTCAGGTAAGTGGCAGGAAGAGGATGAGGAAGTTAGCAAGAAAGGTGTCAATCAGGACCAACTGGTGTGCCTTGGAGCCAGGAGGAGCTCTATGGCTCCATGGGGAAGGGCCCAGAAAACGGCAGTAACAACCCGAATGGAGGGACAGGGTCTTATAGTAGCCTCCTCTCTTTCCTAATGATCCCAATCTCAGCTGAAGCCTTCAGAGGGATGCTTCCTGTAAAGTTTGGGGCACCCTTGCCCCGTTAAACATAGAAACATAGAAAATAGGTGGCGGAGTAGGCCATTCGGCCCTTCGAGCCTGCACCGCCATTCAATAAGATCATGGCTGATCATTCCTTCAGTACCCCTTTCCTCATTCTCACGAGACCCACTGTCCCCTAGTACATTCGGAAGGTTCCTTTGTGAAGACAGAACCGAAGTACTGGTTCAATTGGTCTGCCATTTCTTTGTTCCCCATTATAAATTCACCTGAATCCGACTGCAAGGGACCTACGTTTGTCTTTACTAATCTTTTTCTCCTCACATATTGATAGAAGCTTTTGCAGTCAGTTTTTATGTTCCCTGCAAGCTTCCTCTCATACTCTATTTTCCCCCTCTTAATTAAACCCTTAGTCCTCCTCTGTTGAATTCTAAATTTCTCCCAGTCCTCAGGTTTGTTGCTTTTTCTAGCCAATTTATATGCCTCTTCCTTGGTTTTAACATTATCCTAATTTCCCTTGTTAGCCATGGTTGAGTCACCTTCCCAGTTTTATTTTTACTCCTGAGAGGGTTGTACAATTGCTGAAGTTCATCAATGTGATCTTTAAATGTTTGCCATTGCTTATCCACCGTCAACCCTTTAAGTATCCTCTGCCAGTCTATTCTAGCCAATTCACACCTCATACCGTCGAAGTTACCTTTCCTTAAGTTCAGGACCCTAGTTTCCGAATTAACTTTGTCACTCTCCATCTTATTAAGGAATTATACCATATTATGGTCACTTTTCCCCAAAGGGCCTTGCACAACAAGATTGCTAATTAGTCCCTTCTCATCACACATCACCCAGTCTAGGATGGCCAGCTCCCTGGTTGGTTCCTCGACATATTAGTCTAGAAACCCATCCCGAATACACTCCAGGAAATCCTCCTCCACCGCATTGCTACCATAGAAACATAGAAACATAGAAAATAGGTGCAGGAGTAGGCCATTCAGCCCTTCTAGCCTGCACCGCCATTCAATGAGTTCATGGCTGAACATGCAACTTCAGTACCCCATTCCTGCTTTCTTGCCATACCCCTTGATCCCCCTAGTAGTAAGGACTAATCTAACTTCTTTTTGAATATATTTAGTGAATTGGCCTCAACAACTTTCTGTGGTAGAGAATTCCACAGGTTCACCACTCTCTGGGTGAAGAAGTTTCTCCTCATCTCGGTCCTAAATGGCTTACCCCTTATCCTTAGACTGTGACCCCTGGTTCTGGACTTCCCCAACATTGGGAACATTCTTCCTACATCTAACCTGTCTGAACCCATCAGAATTTTAAACGTTACTATGAGGTCCCCTCTCATTCTTTTGAACTCCAGTGAATACAAGCCCAGTTGATCCAGTCTTTCTTGATAGGTCAGTCCCGCCATCCCGGGATTCAGTCTGGTGAACCTTCGCTGCACTCCCTCAATAGCAAGAATGTCCTTCCTCAAGTTAGGAGACCAAAACTGTACACAATACTCCAGGTGTGGCCTCACCAAGGCCCTGTACAATTGTAGTAACACCTCCCTGCCCCTGTACTCAAATCCCCTCGCTATGAAGGCCAACATGCCATTTGCTTTCTTAACCGCCTGCTGTACCTGCATGCCAACCTTCAATGACTGATGTACCATGACACCCAGGTCTCGTTACACCTCCCCTTTTCCTAATCTGTCACCATTCAGATAATAGTCTGTCTCTCTGTTTTTACCACCAAAGTGGATAACCTCACATTTATCCACATTATACTTCATCAGCCATGCATTTGCCCACTCACCTAACCTATCCAAGTCACTCTGCAGCCTCATAGCATCCTCCTCGCAGCTCACACTGCCACCTAACTTTGTGTCATCCGCAAATTTGGAGATACTACATTTAATCCCCTCGTCTAAATCATTAATGTACAATGTAAACAGCTGGGGCCCCAGCACAGAACCTTGCGGTACCCCACTAGTCACTCTGAAAAGTACCCATTTACTTCTACTCTTTGCTTCCTGTCTGACAACCAGTTCTCAATCCATGTCAGCACACTACCCCCAATCCCATGTGCTTTAACTTTGCACATTAATCTCTTGTGTGGGACCTTGTCGAAAGCCTTCTGAAAGTCCAAATAAAGCACATCAACTGGTTCTCCCTTGTCCACTCTACTGGAAACATCCTCAAAAAATTCCAGAAGATTTGTCAAGCATGATTTCCCTTTCACAAATCCATGCTGACTTGGACCTATCATGTCACCTCTTTCCAAATGCGCTGCTATGACATCCTTAATAATTGATTCCATCATTTTACCCACTACTGAGGTCAGGCTGACCGGTCTATAATTCCCTGTTTTCTCCCTCCCTCCTTTTTTAAAAAGTGGGGTTACATTGGCTACCCTCCACTCGATAGGAACTGATCCAGAGTCAATGGAACGTTGGAAAATGACTGTCAATGCATCTGCTATTTCCAAGGCTACTTCCTTCAGTACTCTGGGATGCAGTCCATCAGGCCCTGAGGATTTATCGGCCTTCAATCCCATCAATTTCCCCAACACAATTTCCCGACTAATAAGGATTTCCCTCAGTTCCTCCTCCTTACTAGACCCTCTGACCCCTTTTATATCCGGAAGGTTGTTTGTGTCCTCCTTAGTGAATACCGAACCAAAGTACTTGTTCAATTGGTCTGCCATTTCTTTGTTCCCCGTTATGACTTCCCCTGATTCTGACTGCAGGGGACCTACGTTTGTCTTTACTAACCTTTTTCTCTTTACATATCTATAGAAACTTTTGCAATCCGTTTTAATGTAGCCTGCAAGCTTCTTCTCGTACTCCATTTTCCCTGCCCTAATCAAACCCTTTGTCCTCCTCTGCTGAGTTCTAAATTTCTCCCAGTCCCCGGGTTCTCTGCTATTTCTGGCCAATTTGTATGCCATTTCCTTTGCTTTAATACTATCCCTGATTTCCCTTGATAGCCACGGTTGAGCCACCTTCCCTTTTTTATTTTTACGCCAGACAGGAATGTACAATTGTTGTAGTTCATCCATGCGGTCTCTAAATGTCTGCCATTGCCCATCCACAGTCAACCCCTTAAGTATCATTCGCCAATCTATCCTAGCCAATTCACGCCTCATACCTTCAAAGTTACCCTTTTTTAAGTTCTGGACCATGGTCTCTGAATTAACTGTTTCATTCTCCATCCTAATGCAGAATTCCACCATATTATGGTCACTCTTCCCCAAGGGGCCTCGCACAACGAGAATGCTAATTAATCCTCTCTCATTTCACAACACCCAGTCTAAGATGGCCTCCCCCATAGTTGGTTCCTCGACATAACCTAACCTACCAGTTAGTTTAGCCCAATCTATATGTAGATTAAAGTCGCCCATGATTACTGCTTTACCTTTATTGCACACATCCCTTATTTCTTGTTTGATGCTGTCCCCAACTCACTCCTACTATTTGGTGGTCTATACACAACTCCCACTAGCATTTTCTGTCCTTTGGAATTCCGCAGCTCCACCCATACCGATTCCACATCATCCAGGTTAATGTCCTTCCTTACAATTGCATTGATTTCCTCTTTAACCAGCAACGCCACCCTGCCTCCTTTTCCTTTCTGTCTATCCTTCCTAAATGCTGAATACCCTTGGATGTTGAGTTCCCAGCCTTGGTCAACCTGGAGCCATGTCTCCGTGATGCCAATCACATCATATCCGTTAACTGCTATCTGCGCAGTTATTTCATCCACCTTATTCCGAATACTCCTCGCATTGAGGCACAGAGCCTTCAGGCTTGTCTTTTTAACACACTTTGCCCCTTTTGAATCTTGATGTAATGTGGCCCTTTTTGCTTTTTGCCTCAGGTTTCTCTGCTCTCCACTTTTACTATTCTCCTTTCTATCTTTTGCTTCTGTCCCCCTTCTATTTCCCTCTGTCTTCCTGCATAGGTTCCCATCCCCCTGCCATGTTAGTTTAACTCCTCCCCAATAGCACTAGCAAACACTCCCCCGAGGACATTGGTTCCGATCCTGCCCAGGTGCAGACCGTCCGGTTTGTACTGATCCCACCTCTCCCAGAACCGGTTCCAATGTACCAGGAATTTGAATCCCTCCCTTCTGCACCATTTCTCAAGCCATGTATTCATCTGAGCTATCCTGCGATTCCTACTCTGACTAGCACTGGTAGCAATCCTGAGATTACTACTTTTGAGGTTCAACTTTTTAATTTAACTCCTAGCTCCCTAAATTTGTCTCGTAAGACCTCATCCCGTTTTTTTACCTATATCGTTGGTACCTATATGCATCACGACAACTGGCTGTTCACCCTCCCTTTTCAGAGTATCCTGCACCTGCTCCGAGACATCCTTGACCCTTGCACCAGGGAGGCAACATACATCCTGGAGTCTCGGTTGCGGAAACGCCTATCTATTCCCCTTGCAATTGAATCCCGTATCACTATCACTCTCCGACTCTTTTTCCTGCCCTCCTGTGCAGCAGAGTCAGCCACGGTGCCATGAACTTGGCAGCTGCTGCTCTCCCCTGATGAGTCATCCCCCTCAACAGTACCCAAAGCGGTACTGTTGAGGGGGATCAAAATCCTCTGGTGTTTTAGAAACATCGCAATGGCAGCACCCAATTTTCCAACTTTGCACTGGTGGGCACTCCTTTGGTGTTGTGAATCCTGTCGGGCCTCTGCTGTGCATATGTAATGTATCCTGATCTTTAAAGACGGATTGGCGTTGGGCGAATATGGAGGGGCAGATGGAATTTACCTCATCTGTTTCACTCTTTTCTGCCTGGATGGCACCCTACTCTTTTTGGCGTTGAATTGTAGATTTTCCAACAACCATTAAAAATATATATAGTATGACCTCTCAAAGAAAATTGGCTCAATGATTTGTCAGGTGTGACTTAGTGATTGACAATTCCGTTGAGCTTAACAAAAGGTCTGAGCTGTATTAACTAGAAGCATTAGTTAATATTTTCTTTGTGAACAAGGAATAAAATATCTGTAGGACTTACTGGTTGTACGCTTCAAGAATTTTGTGTTTTGAATTTCTTCCAGTTTCAATGGTGAATATATTATTAGAATGCTCAGAGGAGTTTGAAAGATTACAAAAAATGTTTGAGTAATAAGAACATGTATTATCCTACTTTCTACTAATATAAGCTGATCAGTACTTGTCATTTTTCTTCATTTCAGTTTGTGATGTGTACTTGGGCAGCTGCTTCCAAAAGCATATGACATGGAACTAAATATAAAAGCCATGAAACTTGTCCTGCACAGTTTTCTGTTGCTGCTGTTCCAAGAATTCAGTACAGCTGTGGATGATGACGTAAGATCTAGTAAGGAACTAGTACTTTCTTTTAACTTTTAATTTGTTGTGGTGTTTAGCTCGCCAAGTTGATGAATGTCACTGCTCGGCAATGGAATATTTTTCTACTTTGTGCCCAGGTACAGTGTTTAGCAGTAGTCTAGACTAGATTTAGTATAAACCTCATTTTATTTGGCATTCCGTTGAAAAAGGGGGAGGGAATATTTGTTTCTAAGTCACTTATGTGACCATCACACAAGTCTGGACCACCCTTTCTGTAAGCTTCCTGGACTCTTGTGGAAAGACAATCATCTGATTGGGATAGATTTTTAATTGTAAGCTGCAAGCATTGTTTATTTAAAAAGAAAAACCTTGCAAATATTGGAAATCTGAACTGAAAATAGTGGAAATACACCTGAAAACCAGCACCTGGAAAGAGACAGATAGGTTAACGTTTCAGGTGTGGATAGAAACA
The DNA here is from genome assembly GCF_044704955.1 of Pristiophorus japonicus. Classification (NCBI taxonomy): domain Eukaryota; kingdom Metazoa; phylum Chordata; class Chondrichthyes; family Pristiophoridae; genus Pristiophorus; species Pristiophorus japonicus. The sequence goes on from NC_091983.1 coordinate 28,540,174, forward strand.
TAGAAACATAGAAAATAGGTGCAGGAGTAGGTCATTCAGCTTTTCAAGCCTGCACCACCATTCAATAAGATCATGGCTGATCCTTCACCTCAGTACCCCTTTCCCGCTTTCTCTCCATACCCCTTCATCCCTTTAGCTGTAAGGGCCATATCTAACTCCCTCTTGAACACATCCAATGAACTGGCATCAACAACTCTCTGCGGCAGGGAATTCCACAGATTAAAAACTCTCTGAGTGAAGAAGTTTCTCCTCATCTCAGTCCTAAATGGCCTACCCCTTATCCTGAGACTGTGTCCCCTGGTTCTGGACTTCCCCAACATCGGGAACATTCTTCCCGCATCTAACCTGTCCCGTCCCGTCATAATCTTATACCTTTTGTATGATATCCCCTCTCATCCTTCTAAACTCCAGTGTATAAAGGCCCAGTTGATCCAGTCTCTCCTCATATGTCAGTCCTGCCATCCTGGGAATCAGTCTGGTGAACCTTCACTGCACTCCCTCAATAGCAAGAACGTCCTTCCTCAGATTAGGAGACCAACACTGAACATAATAATCCAGGTGAGGCCTCACCAAGGCCCTGTACAATTACAGTAAGACCTCCCTGCTCCTATACTCAAATCCCCTAGCTATGAAGGCCAACATGCCATTTGCCTTCTTCACCACCTGCTGTACCTGCATGCCAACTTTCAATGACTGATGAACCATGACACCCAGGTCTCGTTGCACCTCTCCTTTTTCTAATCTGCCGCCATTCAGATAATATTCTGCCTTCGTGTTTTTGCCACCAAAGTGGATAACCTCACATTTATCCACATTATACTGCATTTGCCCACTTACCTAACCTGTCCAAGTCACCCTGCAGCCTCTTAGCATCCTCCTCACAGCTCACCCCACCACCCAGTTTAGTGTCATCTGCAAACTTGGAGATATTACACTCAATTCCTTCATCCAAGTCATTGATGTATATTGTAAAGAGCTGGGGTCCCGGCACTGAGCCCTGCGGCACTCCACTAGTCACTGCCTCCCATTCCGAAAAGGATCCGCTTAGCCCGACTTTCTGCTTCCTGTCTGCCAACCAATTCTCTATCCACGCCAGTACATTACCCCCAATACCATGTGCTTTGATTTTGCACACCAATTTCTTATGTGGGACCTTGTCAAAGGCCTTTTGAAAGTCCAAATACAGCACATCCACTGGTTCTCCCTTGTCCGCTCTACTCGTTACATCCTCAAAAAATTCCTGAAGATTTGTCAAGAATGATTTCCCTTTCATAAATCCATGCTGACTTGGACCAATCCTGTCACTGCTTTCCAAATGCGCTGCTATTTCATCCTTGATAATTGATTCCAACATTTTCCCCACTACTGATGTCAGGCTAACCGGTTTATAATTATCCGTTTTCTTTCTCCCTCCTTTTTAAAAAAGTGGCGTTACATTAGCTACCCTCCAGTCCATAGGAACTGATCCAGTGTCGATAGACTGTTGGAAAATGATCACCAATGCATCCACTATTTCTAGGGCCACTTCCTTAAGTACTCTGGGATGCAGACAATCAGGCCCTCGGGATTTATCGGCCTTCAATCCCATCAATTTCCCCAATACAATCTCCCACCTAATTAGGATATCCTTCAATTCCTCCTTCTCACTAGACCTCGGTCCCCTAGTATTTCCAGAAGTTTATTTGTGTCTTCCTTCGTGAAGACAGAACCAAAGTATTTGTTCAATTGGTCTGCCATTTCTTTGTTTCCCATTGTAAATTCACCCGAGTCCAACTGCAAGGGACCTACGTTTGTCTTCACTAATTTTTTTCTCTACACATATCTATAGACGCTTTTGCAGTCAGTTTTTATGTTCCCGGCAAGCTTCCTCTCATACTCTATTTTCCCCCTCCTAATTAAACCCTTTGTCCTCCTCTGCTGAATTCTAAATTTCTCCCAGTCCTCAGGTTTGCTGCTTTTTCTGGTCAATTTATATGCCTCTTCCTTGGATCTAACACTATCCTTAATTTCCCTTGTTAGCCATGGTTGAGCCATGGTAATGGATCCATCATTACCATAAGAAGTTCAAACCCAAAAGACCTGTCTTGCCCCTTTTTATAGGTAGTAGACCTGCTGTGTATTTCCAGCAGAGTTGTTTTGTTTTATTTGGTGCAATAAAGATGGTTATTAGGCACTAGGTATAATGATGAAATACAAAAAGCCTTTTCATCTTCAGATCAAGTCCAAATTCAGACAGAATAATGGGATAGGATTGCACTCAGCCCTCGATTCTGTCCAAATGAACAGAAAATTCTTGGCTGGGAGTGTGCAATTTTGTGATATGTGCTTGCACTTTTAGCCAAAGAACACAGATTGGAATTTTTGTCGGTTATCTCAAGCAAATTCTTAATAGCCGTAACGCTACAGGAAAAGGTTAGAATTGGTATTAATCTGACAAATCTCATTCAGTGAACCCATAGGGATAAATAGTGACAAAAGGAACATTATAGTATTCGGACTCTGGAACATTCTTTCTGTTGAGCAACATTAAATGTGGCCCATGTTATGTTATATTTATAGAAATATTGTGAAGCAGATTTTCCTGTTCCTACTCTTTGGGGTATTGCATTGCCTAGGTGCAGTGAATACAGGAAATATCAGTGGAAAGGAGCCCACCAAATTTTTCATATATTCATTTTAATAGAAGGAACATTGGGCAGGCTCTTTTACTTTCTGTTTCTGGACTGAGTCCAGGTGGTACAATACTCCCAAGTGCAGGAACAGAAACATCTACACCATTTAATTTCCCAGTACTGGCACTCATCATACTAATTAACATTAATACACAAAGGGGTCAAAATTCGACCCGCTATTTTTGAGGCGGTGTCACCACCTGAGTGCTGATTTTACCGCCAGGCATTGGGTGTAGGCTCCAACTGTCAAATTCAGTTTTTACAGCCAAAGATGATAGAGCAGCACTAAAAAGTGGCGTTGCACATTCATCCTCGGGCGGGAGCTCAGAAGGCCTACTGAATTTAGCATCAGGAGGCTGCTGCTATGCTAGCTAAAAAACGAGAAGAAAAGGGAAGAAAGAAAAAGCCGTCAAACGTCTCTGACCCACACACAAACTTCCCTACTGTTAGAACTAATGAAAAAAAGAAGAAATAAAGAAAGACAAAAACTTACCTTGTTCTCTGGCCGATTCTGTCCGAGTTCCGTTGTTTAACTGTCACTTTTTTCAGGCTGTACAGCCACCCGCCGGTATGGTAGTCGTACAAACTAAATATCACGATAGAGGCGCCGAGAAGACGTTTCACGTGTACTGACGTCATGATTTTCATGGGTTAGCTGGTTGGATGTAACGTTTTAATGCCCATAAAAAATGACTACCGAATGACGACCGAACAGCACCCAGCGCCACTCCCAACCGCCTAATTCCCAGTTAACACCTACTGCGTTCATCAGCGTTATCAGCAGGCGTTAGCAACCGAATTTCAACCTCAAAATTTAGAAAACCAAACAAATAAAATGACCCTTAATTTCCTCAGATCTTTTGCTGCCACGCCACTGGGACTTTACAGGATGTAGGGCGGAAGCAGTGCAGTAGCAGAAAATCTGAGGAAATTAAGGGCCAATGGGCTAAAACTTCGGGGGCTTAACGCCACCTGTTACCGGCAAAGTGTTGTGTTAAGGGGGCAACAGGTACTCTTTCGCCAACTGGTGGTTGGTCCCTCCAATTCATAATTATAACGATCCATATTAAGTCACATTTTATGAGAAGAGATGGTATCTTTATGACCTCTTTTTGTATTAAGTCAAAAATGTTTAGAATAAATTCATTAAAGGGCTATCAGTCACTATAATTGCTGCTATTGTTATTTGGACGAAAGTCTCAAGCATAAATCAACAGTCAGACTCCATGTTGAAATAGTGGATTGCATAGCTATGTGATATCATATGCTTATGTGTAAACATGTGGAGAGACTATAGTGACAAATCAGAAAAATATTCTTTTTTTCCAGAGTGGTCTCACTAGTCTTCCACAGTGGGTCATATGGGAATTTTATTCAGGTCCTCTGCGGCGGGGCCCCGCCCGACAACCTCATCGATGGGGCCGGCGACCCGAACAGCTCCTCGTCGAGCATACCGTGCCCCCCCGCCCTGTCTTTTCTGACGTTCTGAAATCCGGAAATACCCGAACCCGGGCTCGAGTGTTTTCGGATTCGTGTCGTCAGAAAGACATTCCGAAGTCTGGAAAAACACGAAAACCGACTCGGCCTCGGTCCCGTGGTTTCCGGATTCGGGAGGTCAAACATGTATTACTGAAATGGTTATTACTCTGTGAGAAGCACAAGCATGTGATTTAGTTAAAAACACAACCCAAGATGTTTGTGGCTTGCAAGTCATAAAGTCCATGGGGGGACTTTAAGTACCTGACTTAGGAATATAGGTGGGAGCACCAAACAGATAGTTGCAATGATAAATATAAACCTGTATAATCGTGCTATTATGTTAGTGCCGGAGAGGGAGGATGTCCTGGAGGGGACAAGGACAGAATCTAAATGGCTAGAGTTAAGAAATAGTCAAGGTGCCATTACACTACTAGGTGTATTCTATAGACCACCAAATAGTGGTAAAGATATGGAGGAGAAAATTTGCAGAGAAATTACAGAGAGATGCAAGAACTCTTGAATATTAATATTGGGGGACTTCAACTATCTTAATATAGACTGGATCGTAATAGTGTAAAGGGCGGAGAAGGGGAAAAATATCTGAAGTATGTTCAGGAGAACTTTCTTGATCAGTATGTTTCTGGCACAACGAAGGAGGAAACATTGCTGGATCTGGTTCTGGGGAATGAGGTAGGTCAAGTGGAGCAACAGTCAGTAGGTGAACATTTAGGGAACAGTAATCATAGATCATAGTATCAGAAGCTTTAGCTTAGCTATGGAAAAGGACAGGGAGTAATCTAGAGTAAAAATGTTTAACTAGGGGAAGGCCAATTTCAGTGTGATGAGAACGGATCTGTCCCGGGTAAACTGTAATCAAAGACAGATAGGCAAAACTGTAATGGAACAATGGGCTTCTTTTAAAGAGGAAATAGTTCGGGTACAGTCGAGGTATATTCCCACTAGGGGGGGGAAGGAAGGGCAACTAAAGTCAGGGCTCCCTGAATCACGAAACAGATAGAGAATAAGATGAAGTAGAAAAAGAGCACATATGATAGATGTCAGGTTGCAAATACATCTGAGAATCAGGCTATATATAGGAAGATCAGAGGAGAAGTGATAAACAAAATAAGAGAGGCAAAGAGAATCCTGAAGAGAATAAATTGGCAGCCAACATAAAAGGTGTAAAGTCCTTACTCTACAGCATGAAACCACACGAGGCACATTCTGGGGACAAGGTCACTCTGTGACCTCAACTCTTTATTCACAGCACTCCACAAGTGCTGACCCTACGTGGGACCTCCCTTTATATACCTGGGAGATCAGGTAAGGAGTGTCTCCCACAAGTTCACCCCTTGTGATCAAGGTGTGCATCTAGGTTGTGTGTATACAGTAATACACTGGTGTTACATTGTACTTACATACATGACATCACCTTCCCCCCCCCCCCCCAAGGTCTTGTTAGGATCATAGGTTTAGTCTTTCAGGTGGTCTACGTTCCCTCGTGGAGCGCCGCAGTTGGGGCTCTGGTTGTTGGACACTGACGTGAGTGTCTGTCACCTGTGGTAATTCTGGCCTGTCCGGGCTGACCACAGGGACTGTGCATTCTTCTGATTGCTCTTGTTGCTTGTTCACTGGCAGTGGTGTGAACTCCATCTCATGGTCTTCTTCAGGTTCCTCCGTGTCGATGCTGAACCTTTTGTTTACTTGGTCCAGATGCTTACGGCATATCTGACCATTGTTGAGTTTTACCACGAGGACCCTATTCCCCTCTTTGTCAATTACAGTACCCTCAAGCCATTTGGGGGCCCATGGCATGATTGAGGACGAATGCAGGATCATTTATTTCTATACATCTCCCCCTCGAATTGCGGTCATGGTACTCGTTTTGTGACTTGCGCTTACCCTCAACTATGTCAGTTAGGACTGGGTGAATGAGGGACAACCGGGTTTTGAGTGTCCGTTTCATAAGTAGCTCTGCGGGCGGGACTCCCATGAGCTAGTGCGTCAAGATCTATAGGCCAGCAGGAGACACGATAGGCAGCATTGTAGGGAGGGTCCTTGAATCCTGAGCATACCTTCCTTAATGATTTGAACCGCACGTTCCGCCTGGCCATTGGAGGCCGGCTTGAACGGCGCAGTCCTGATGTGGTTGATGCCATTGCTCAACATTCGTAGCTTGTGAAGCATGGGCCATTATCACTAACCAGGATGTCCGGCAAGCCATGGGTTGTAAAGATCGCACGTAGGCTTTCCACGGTGGTGGATGACATGCATGAATTCAGAATGATGCACTCGATCCATTTTGAGTACGTATCTACCACAATAAGGAACATCTTTCCCATGAACGGGCCCACGTAGTCAACATGAATACGTGACCATGGCCTGGTGGGCCAGGGCCATGGGCTGAGCGGGGCCTCCCTGGGGGCATTACCCAGTTGGGCACACGTCGTGCACCTGCAAACACAGTGTTCCAGGTCTGAATCAGTTCCAGGCCACCAAATGTGTGACCGGGCAATGGCCTTCATCAGCACAATGCCTGGGTGCTTGCTGTGGAGTTCCCTGATGAATGCCTCCCTGCCCTTCTGGGGCATAACTACCCGGCTGCCCCATAGTAGGCAGTCGGCTTGGATGGAGAGCTCATCCATCCGTCTGTGGAACAGTCTGACCTCCTCAGGGCATGCTCCGTGTGCGGGCGCCCAATCCCCAGTCAGGACACATTTCTTAATCAGGGATAGGAGGGAATCTCTGTTTGTCCAGATTTTGATCTGGTGGGCTGTGATGGGGGAGCCTGCGCTGTCAAAGGCATTGACAGCCATGACCATCTGAGCGCTTTGCTCCGCTACACCCTCAGTGGAAGCCTGCTGAGCGCGTCAGCACAATTTTCAGTGCCGGGCCGGTGCCGGATGGAGTAGTCATAAGCAGCCAGCGTGAGAGCCCATCGCTGTATGTGGGCTGATGCGTTGGCATTGACAGCCTTGCAGTCTGACAACAGGGATGTTAATGGCTTGTGGTCCATCTCTAATTCAAACTTCCTACCAAAGAGGTACTATTGCATTTTTTTTACACCATAGACACATGCGAGCGCTTCTTTCTCGACCATCCCATATCCTTGTTCTGCTTGAGAGAGCGACCTAGAGGCATAAGCCACAGGTTGTAGTTGACCCTCAGCATTGTCCTGCTGCAACACGCACCCAACCCCATAGGACGATGCATCACATGTCAGAACCAATTTTTTACAGGGGTCGTACAGGGTCAACAACTTGTTTGAACAAAATAAGTTTTGCGCCCGATCAAAAGCCCGTTCCTGACAGTCCCCCCAAAATCAATCGCATCCCTTACGCAAGAGCACATGGAGCGGCTCCAACAACATGCTCAAATACGGCAGAAAGTTCCCGAAATAGTTCAACAGTCCCAGAAATGAACGCAACTCCGATGTGTTGCAGGGCCTGGGTGCTCTTCGAATCGCCTCTGTTTTGGATTCGGTGGGCCGAATCCCATCTGCAGCAACCTCCTGCCCAGAAACTCAACCTCAGGAGCTAAAAACACACATTTAGACTTCTTGAGTCGCAGGCCTACCCGGTCCAGTTGGCGTAGCACCTCCTCCAGGTTGTGGAGGTGTTCCTCGGTGTCTCGACCCGTGATGAGGATGTCATCCTGGAATACGATCGTTCCAGGAATGGATTTAAGCAGGCTTTCCATGTTTCTTTGAAAAATCGCGGCCGCTGATCGAATGCCAAATGGGCACCTGTTATAAACGAACAGTTCCTTGTGCGTGGTGATGGTGGTCAGTAGTTTAGATTCGTCGGCCAGTTCCTGGGTCATATAGGCTGAAGCGAGGTCCAACTTGGTGAACAGCTTGCCGCCTGCCAGCGTGGCGAAGAGGTCCTCCGCTCTCAGGAGTGGGTATTGATCTTGTAGGGACACCCGATTGATGGTGGCCTTGTAGTCGCCACAGATCCTGACCGAGCCATCCGCTTTTAGGACGGGAACGATGGGGCTCGTCCAGTCGCTGAATTCAACAGGCGAGATGATTCCCTCTCTCAACAGCCGCTCCAGTTCGCTCTCGATCTTTTCCCGCATCACATATGGCACCGCTCTGGCTTTGTGGTGCACTGGCCTGACGTCTGGGGTGATGTGTATTACTACTTTGGTGCCTTTGAAAGTCCCGACGCCAGGTTGGAATAGTGAATCGAATTTTTGTAAGACTTGTGTGCACAAACTTCACTCCACAGATGACATTGCGTGAACATCCCCCCATTTCCAGTTCATCTCGGCTAACCAGCTCCTCCCCAACAGTGCGGGACCATTACCCGGGACAACCCAGAGCGGCAGCCGATTTACTAACCCATTGTGTGTGACAACCAACATTGCACTACCTAGCACCGGAATGATTTCTTTAGTGTAAGTCCGTAATTGTATCTCAATACGTGCTAATTTGTGTCTACTGGCTTTGAGTGGCCATAGCTTCTCAAATTGCTGAATGCCCATGAGTGACTGGCTGGCCCCAGTGTCCAGCTCCATGCCTACTGGGATCCCGTTTAATAAAACCTTCATCATCATTGGTGGCGTTTTGGTGTATGAACTGTTCGCAGCATGGACCCGCTGAACCTCGGCGTCCATCGATTTGCCCCAAAAGTCATCCTGCCTCAAAGGACCCTCTTCTGGTTCCTCTGCCTCATATTAGTCTGGTTGCAGGCTTCCTGCACATTCGAGCTAAATGGCCACTGAGATTGCATTTTCTGCAGACAAACTGTTGAAATCTGCAAGGTCTGGCTGAGTGTTTTCCCGCACACCTCCAGCATGAGTTAAAGTTTCCGTTGTTGGGGACAAAGGGACAATGGCCAGGCATTCCGTTCTGACTGTCCCTTTGACTACTCTTAAGTACCCTATTAGTGGGTGTCAATGGCTCCATCCCGGGCCGCATTGTCCGCTGTGATGGCATGAATGTCCGTTCAGCCTGCCATTGTCTCTGTTGGAGTCCTACTCTGGGGTCTATTGCTGCCTGGGGAATGTCGGACTTCCCCTGCCAGCCTGCGGGGCTCTGAGTCGCATTGATGATGTTGATTCCCTGACCCATCGCCGCGTTAGAGGCAGCCTTGCGTGCGTATATTATTTTCGTTCCTTCCTCCTCCGCCATGAAAGTTTGAGCTAACAACGCCGGCACTTCCAAGGTCAAATCCTTGGTCTCAGTTAATTTGCGGAAAATTCCCGCGTGACCGATGCCCTCGATAAAGAAGTCCCTTAGCATCTCCCCCCTGCAGGCGTATGTGAACTTACAGGGGCTGGCCAAACGCCGGAGATCTGCTACGAAATCCGGTATGCTCTGTCCTTCACGACGTCAGTGGGTGTAGAATCTGTGTCGGGCCATATGTATGCTACTCGCCGGTTTGAGATGCTCCCCGATCAGTTTGCTAAGTTCTTCAAAGGTTTTGTCCGACAGCTTTTCGGGTGATAATAAGCCCTTCATGAGCGCGTAAGTCTTTGGTCTGCAGCTGGTCAAAAGATGAGCCCTTCGCTTGTCGGACGCTGCTTCCCCCAGCCATTCTTTCGTTTCGAAGCTTTGCTGAAGCCTCTTGACAAAATCGTCCCAGTCTTCCCCAACACAGTACCGTTCCTCTGCACTACCGGTGGCCATTCTCGTGGGTCGTGAGTTCCCGTTTCTCATCGCCAATGTAAAGTCCTTACTCTACAGCATGAAACCACACGAGGCACATTCTGGGGACAAGGTCACTCTGTGACCTCAACTCTTTATTCACAGCACTCCACAAGTGATAACCCTGCGTGGGACCTCCCTTTATATACCTGGGAGATCGGTTAAGGAGTGTCTCCCACAAGTTCACCCCTTGTCGTCAAGGCGTGCAACTAGGTTGTGTGTATACAGTAATACAGTGGTGTTACATTTTGGTTACATACATGACAAAAGGTAATCTAAATTCTTCTATAGCATACAAATAGTAAAAGGGTAGTAAGTGGAGGGGTGGGGCAATTAAAGACTAAAAAGGAGACCTATGCATGAAGGCAGAGGGTATGGTTGAGGTACTAAATGAGTACTTTGGATCTGTCTTCATCAAGGAAAAGGATGTTGCCATAGACATAGTGAAGGAGGACATAGTAGAGACACTGGATAGGATAAAAATTGATAAAGAAGAGGTTTTAGTAAGGCTGGCTGTACTTAAAGTAAATAAATCACCAGGAGTGGATGGGATGCATCCTAGGATGCTGAGGGAATTGAGGGCGGAAATTGCGGAGGTAGTCATAATATTCCAATCCTCCATAGATATTGAGTGGTGCCAGGCGACTGGAGAATTGAAAATGGTACACCATTTTTGAACAATGGTGTAATGATAAACCCAGCATCTACAGGCCAGTCAATGTAACCTTGGTAGTGGGAAAGCTTTTAGAAACAGTATTCAGGGCTAAAATTAACAGTCACTTGGACAAGTATGGATTAATTAAGGAAAGCTAGCACGGATTTGTTAAAGGAAAATTGTGTTTAACCAACTTGATCGAGTTTTTTGATGAGGTAACAGAGAGGATTGATGAGGGTAATGTGGTTGACTTAGGGGCCGAAATTCAGGGTCCCGATAAGGCCCGTTACCGCCAGAATGCGGTGGCCAGGCAGCGGAATACAATGGCCGCCACCAGCCAAATTCAGCAGGGGGGATTTTCTGATGGTTCCCACTTCCACCCCGCTGCTGCCAAGTGGCCGTAAGTGTGTCATCAGTGCGCGCACCACCGGGAACCCCCACCTCTGTCGATATTCAGGCCAAAAAAATCTAATGCCTGATGAGTGGTGCCCCCAACAGCTTTTTCTGTCAGTGCACCTTTCATTCCCTCTCTCAGCCCTGGCTGCACGGCGGCCGTTAAAGGCAATGGCCCAATGCTGCTGCTGCCATTTTTTTTTTTTTAATCGGCCAGACTATTGTGCCCCCTGGTTCAGCCAGGCCGTCAACAGGCAGCCTGACACTCCCTCTTGGGTGCCAGGCTGCTGGCCCGGCCAAAACCCTCCCTGGTGGCCCAGTGGCCAATCCTAAAAATTCACCGATTCTCGCTCCTTTAAAGGAGACGTGCAATAACGTCACCACCACTCCGCTGCTGAGTGATGGTGGCAGAGAATCTGTCCTGCCTCCACATCGGCCCTTCACCGGTCCTGCTGCACTTCCGCACCCATTATGACCGACTTCCGGTCCACTCGAAAAAAAGACAAAGACCTGAATATCGATGAAGCGCGACTTCTTCCGAGACTGTGGTAAAAGCACTTAACAAACGGTAAGTGCGCCAGCTTTCTGGCGGGCCTGAATTTTGGCCTCTTAGTGTACAAGGATTTCGAAAAGACATTCGACAAAGTGCCACATAATGGGCTTGTCAGCAAAATTGAAACCCATGTAATAAAAGGGACAGTGGATACGAAATTGGCTAAGTGACAGGAAACAGAGATAGTGGTGAAAGGTTGATTTTCGGACTGGAGGAAGGTATAGTGGTATTCACCAGGGTTGGGTTCTATGGTCACTGCTTTTCTTGATATATATTAATGACTTGGATATGGATGTACAGGGCACAATTTGAAAATTTGCAGATGACACAAAACTTGGAAGTATAGTGGAGAGTGTGAGATTTCAGGAAGACATAGACAGGCTGGTGAAATGGGCAGACACGTGGCAGATGAATTTTAACACAGAAAAGTGTGAACTGATGCATTTTGGTCAAAAGAAATGAGGAGAGGACTTATAAACTATATGGTACAATCATAAATGGGGTACAGGAACAGAGACACCTGGGGATATTTGTACATAAATCGTTGAAGGTTGAGCAAGAAAATTGATTCAAATAAAAAGAGTTATGGGATCCTGGGCTTCATAAATAGAGGTATAATTAATGGGCTGGATTTTCGGGTCCTTTGTGCTCCGAGTTTCGCCGGGTTTTGACCCTCCGCAGCGAGAAATGGGGCAGTAAGGTCTTTTGCGTCCGGTCACGATCCTCCGGTCGGGTTTTGTGGCGGCCCTTACAAGCACCGCTGGGAAGAGCTGCGCCGGGTGTGCAATGCCTCTCATTGCGACACTGGCAGTAGTTTCGACTCGCACCCGACCCGTATGCTCCAAAGCGCGCCCCGCGATGACTGCCAGGGAAAACAAAGTAGCCCAGCCCTGCCGGTGGTGGTGAGGTAGATAAACTGCAAAAAATGTAAGTTCCAGTGTTTATTCTCTTATTTTTTTTGTAGCGATTTGTGTTGTGGTGGTGTGGAAATGTTTTTGGAATGGTTTTGTGATTTTTTTTGTTGTTTCTTTTTCGCTTCCAAGGCCCCTCTCGGAGCGCTACCGGCCACGCATTTTAGTTGGCGAGGTTTCCCATTTTTGCGCCGCAAAAGTCGTACAATGCCTCCCTTTACGCTGCGCAGGGCCCAGATGGCAAAAATTTCTCCATGCAGTGCAAACGTTACCTGGGCGGTAACTTTCCTGCCCCACCTCCGTTTTCGCCCCGCAAACGGTAAACCCAAAATTCAGCCCATGGACTACAAAGGTGTGGAAATTATGATGAACCTGTATAAAACACTGGTTAGGCCCCAACTGGAGTACTGTGTCCAATTCTGAGCACCACACTTTATAAAGCATGTGAAGGCCTTAGAGATGGTGCAGAAAAAATTTACGAGAGTGATTCCAGGAATGAGGGACTTCAGTTACGCTGATAGACTGTTGAAGCTTGGCTTGTTCTCCTTGGAGCAGAGAAGATTGAGAGGACATTTGATAGAGGTGTTCAAAAACAAGAGGGGTCGGGACAGGATAGCTAGAGAGAAACTGTTCCGATTGGCAGAAGGGTCGAGAACCACAGGACACAGATTTAAAGTGATTGGCAAAAGAATCAGAGGTGACGTAAGTAAACACTTTTTTTTACACAGCAAATGGTTAAGATCTGGAACACACTGCCTTAAAGGGTGGTGGAGGCAGACTCAATTTTATCTTTCAAAAGGGAGTTCGATAAGTATCTGAAAGAGAAAAAATTGCAGGGCTACAGGGAAAGGGCAGGGGAGTGGGACTAGCTGAGAGTCGACATGGGCTCGATGGGCCGAATGGCCTTCTACCGATCTATGATTCTATAATATTCAGATTCTTTAAAATTTGCAGAAAAATTGTAGCATAAAAATAATAACTCCATAGTGGATAATATGCATATTATTTCTTTATGTAATAACATTTTTCTTTTCTATTTTCTTCTAGGCTGCAGAACTGCTCCAAATGACTTAGTTTTCATTTTGGATGGCTCATTTAGTGTAGGCCCGGAAAATTTTGAAATAGTCAAAAACTGGATTATCAACATATCCAGCAGTTTTGAAATAGGGACTACGTTTACACAAGTGGGTGTCATACAATATAGTGATGATCCTTTGCTAGAAATCCCATTGGAAAAATATAGGTCCAATGAAGACCTGATGAAAGCAATGGAGGCCATATTATATAGGGGTGGAAACACAAGAACAGGAAAAGCTATAACATTTGGAGTTAACGATGTGTTTGCTACCTCGACCAGGGCTGCTAATGCCGTGACAAAAGTAGCAATTGTTCTTACGGATGGAAAGTCCCAGGATGATGTGAAGAACTCAGCAGAGGAAGCAAGGAAAAAGAAAATTATCTTGTTTGCAATTGGAGTTGGTCAGGAAATAGAAGATGCAGAACTTCAGGCAATTGCTAATAAACCGTCATCCACATATGTTTTCTATGTAGAGGACTACACTGGTATCTCCAGAATTAGAGAAATAATGAAACAGAAACTTTGTGAAGGTAAATAGTGTTTTTTCTTCTTTATATGCTTGCAACAAAAAAGATCCTTGTGCAAGGTTTAAGATGGCTCCCGAAAGGAGTTTCATACTAAAATAAATACAATGGTCTAGAAGTTTGCCGATTTTGCGACCAGGCTTTTAGCACTATTTCACCATATTTGGCGTAAAACCAGTCGGCGGGAAATTCGGTGACGTTTTGCGGCGGTGCTTTCCACATACTGCTGGGGAGAGGAGCGCCACTGTGCAAGTCCCGAAACAAAGTTTTTGCCTTAAATTTGGCTCTCTCCGTACCCGTATTCTGTGTCCAGAATACCGACAGGGTAAAACCTGTCATGCAGCCCTGCCAGCAGCGGTAAGTATGAAGACCTGCAAAAAAGCTAAGTTAAAATTTTTATTTTTTAATTCTTTGGCAGCGATGTAGTAGGTAAGAGTTTTGTGAATGTTTTGTGAAATTTTTTTTTCCATTTTTTGGGAGTGTTTTTCCCCCCCCTCCCAAGGCCTCTCTCGCATGGCTATCGGCCTTGGAGTAAAGTTGCCAAAATTCGCGGTTTGCACCGTGAATCCTCGTGCAATGCCGATTTTTACCGCTGCGCAAATTAAAGGTTGAATATCCGGCCTACCAATGGTAGTGAAGCGAAAATGGTAATTTTGGTGAAAAAATACCGTTTTTGCTGAAAACTGAATTTCTAGCCCATTAACTCTAATTTCAAAATATTTATGTAAAAGAAAGTGTTGAAATCAGTGTAGGAATGCTCTCAACAATATAATTTTTACACACTTAAACTCCATGACTTTTTATTTAATTCCTTTCAGCTCCCTTCTCTTGCTACTTTCCAATCATTTTCATCATTGCTAGTTCATTATTGTGTAGAAAGCACTGAAAAACTGAAAACAATCTATTCATGTAAACTCAACACTGCTTTACTTGAAAATGACTACGGATTTAATACCATACATATGGAACTCTTGTTCACCTGGCACACAGACGATAGGCTAAATGGCCTCATGCTGTGTAGTAAACCTCTATAATTCCAGCTGCTAAAAAGTCTAAAACAGAAGAGGAGCAGGTTTAGGTGGGTATGGGAATGGTTACATGGCATGAGATCTGCTATTTTCTTTGGTGATGAACATAAGGCATCGAAAGCTTCAAAACAGTGAAGTGAATAATATGGATTTCTATTCTTAAGAAAATAACTTTTGGTGTTGGTTTACGTTTTAGTTTTTTTGCAGATAATGTCTAAAACCAAATGGTGGCAACCTTAAGTCCAATTGATAATTTTACCACCTTTCCTCAAATTATTTAATTCCATGAGGGAGGTGACTAAGTACAGAGTGCACATGTCGATGAAGATAAAAATCTGTGAATTTCTTTTCCTGATTCTGAAAGTAATCTAGCAAAATCCGAAGGAATTAAAATTCCTCTGTATGCTATATTTAGTGCAGTGGTTAACATGTTTGCGTCAAATTCCTGTATATGCTATTTTGATGAAGTCAATAACCTATTTATAATATACTGTTAACAACTTTGTTAAAATAATACACACATAAATTTGAAGAGAATGTGTTAACCTGCACACTAACTATAGTGTAAAGAGAAATTTCAACCTTCAGGATATTAATTTAATATTACATTATTCAATTTGAGTCGTAGTATTCTGGAAATGGACATTTTTAAGATGTTATGAATCATTAGGCTCCATTCAGTATTTATCATCTATTTGCTTAACTTTCTAGCTTTCATTCTGCTCCTATCTCAAAATTTAGGCCGTAATTGGAACATTGAGTAGAGTTTTGGACACCATATTATAGGAAAGAATCAAGTCATGGAGAGGGTACAGTGAAAATTCACTCAAAAAATACTGAGAATGAGAGATCATAGTTATGAAGAAAGGTTAAAAAAATTGAGGCTTTTCTCATTGCAACAGAGAAAGTTAATAAGATGGAGCTTTTCAAAATTATTTCTGTTGGTTGGAAAATTGGTCGTAAGAGGGTCATGGACGAATGATTCTCTTTGGAAGAATGAAGGGGGATTTTAGAAGACTTTGGGAGATAATTTGAGAACCCACAAAAATGGGCACGGGGATCGTGATGCGCGATTAACCCGCGCATATTCAATTTAATGCAGGCAGCACGCCAACTTTGTGGTGCCTGCTCATTTTCATGATTTCAGATACTAACAACACTGTTGATTGGATGCACACATCAGCATGGGCCCCAAAACCATGAGAGGCTAGCACCAGTTAAAATTGCCTGCATTGCTTAAAGCCTGCCTGCACCTCTTAAAAGGAAGGTGCGTTTTGACTGGAGCAGGTGCTGGAAGTAATTCTACAACTGATTCTGTCCTGGGAAATGCTCAATAATGGCATAATATGTAAGAGAGCGAGCTCCAAGTTTTTCCATCGCTGCACTGGAGACCTTGGTGGAGGAGGTGGAAAGGAAGAAAGATGTATAAAATCCATAGGGGCCAAGAGGCCTTCCAGACTCACGCTCACAAGGCAGATAGCTGTGGCGGACAATGCCAGGAGTCAAGCCCTGAGGACCTGGCTGCAGTGCCGCAAAAAGTTCAATGACCTCACATGAATGGTCATGGTCAGTTAATGCATCTTCAAATGCCATATCCTACCAACTGCACCACTAGCCTCAACCACTGCTCAATGCACCACAACCTCATCACTTACCTACCAGAGCCCTTCTCCCCCTCCTCCTCCTCCTCCCTCTTCCAGCAGCTTGTCCTGCTCTATGAGTCTTCTGTTCATTCTCCAAGTCATGCTGTATTCCAAGGGGAATTCCTACAAGCACACCCATTTTTGGTCGTAAGTGGTTTGTACAGAACCCTTGAAGTCAGGAAAAAAAGTGATTCAGCACGTGCCACACCACTGCCTGTAGACTTTGGCAACTTTAAACAACTATAGAAAGCACCAAAGACTTGTAGAAGCGTAGCAATAACCAGAAGAAATCAAGCAGCAACTAACCTGTAAGTAGTTGATGATCCTTTTAAATAGTGCCAGTGGAGGTCCTTCCTGCTGCTGAACACGCATTCAGCTGTGTGAAGTTAAGAGAGGGCATTAGCTGGAGCATTGAGTTCCAAAATGGCATGACGTCAGTATCTGCCTACTCTGCATACATCCGGTGGATGTTCACTGCACATGTGCTAACATCCTCACCAATACAGTGTCCAGCGCGATTCACCCCAGTGTGCACATGGCAAAATGGACGCTATGGATCCGAACTTTCTGCCCATTCTTTATTGCAGTGGTTTATTAGGACTTGGGATACTTTACCACAAGTGACTATTGAACTTCATTTTAAATGGAATTGGATAGGTACTTGAAAGGAAGAATATAAAATGATATGAGGAAAGGGCAAAGAAATGGGATTAGAGTACATAGTTCCACTTGAAGAGCTAGCACCAGCACAGATACAATGGACAAATGGCTTCCTTTACTGCAATAATTTCTATCCCTATATTTATCCAGCTCTGTTTTTTAATGAAAGAAAACAGTACTGGATGGCTGCTCGCACTATTGGAACTGTACACCAGTATGAGTCAAAATAAGGAAGGATGAAGTTGCCAAAAAAAGACAGACATTGGAACATGTAAATTCTGTGTGTTCAAAAGAGGTATACGGTGTGATGCTATTGTTTCTGCTGACTGTACTTGCAAAGCAATTTACTCCTGATATTCCGGATTTGTAAATGTTAGCTGTTCAATGTAAACTTCCACTGCACTAGAGCTACCTAGTAGAGCGTTTGCCCCAATTCCACTGTGGTATTTAAACTCCAAGGGGCCGAAATTTCCCCTTTCCTTAAGGCCTGTTATCACCGCAAATCGTCGGCCACGCTGCGGAGTAGAGTGGCTGCTGACTTTTGGTGGAATGGCCGCTGCTAGCCCAATTGCCCTCCCGAGTTTTCCCGGTGGTGCCCCGATCCCCCCCTACCACTCTTCTGCTGCCGATCAGTGTTAAGCACGTCCTCACCGTGCGCACCACCAATCTAACCCCTCGATGGCGACATTCCCCTCGGAAAATCTTTGGCCCGCCCGGCGGTGCCAAAACAACCTTTTCCCCAGTGGTCCAGTGAGGCTATGGCATTTTGCAGTGGCTGTGCGGCTTCCTTTAAAGGGGAGGGCCCATTACCACTGCCACCATGTTTTCTTTTGTTGGCCGACTGCCAGGTCGGCCCGACAATTATGCCCCCGGTTTCAGCCGGGCCGCCAACAGGCAGCCAGGCACCCCCACTTGGGTGCTAGGCTGTTGGCCTGGCCAAAACCCTTACTGATTTTTTATTTTTTTTAATTCGTAGCCAATCTTTCCAATTCTTTGTCAAATCACAAACGCCAGAGGTCACCTTGCACACATCAAGGATCACTCTGCGCCAATGCTCTTAGCCAAAAGGCCTAGAGCCACTGCACCGTTCCTGGAAGTACTGCAATACCAGGTTCGTGCCATGGAGGTGGATGGGTCAGGCCCCCCACACACCTCCGTGGAGGTGGATGGGTCAAGCCACCCCACCCACCTCCTATTTCCAAAAAGCATAGGAGAACCACCTTCCTGATCCAGGGAGAACCACTTTGGGGTCATGGTTACTCCCCTGTCAGGTCAGTTACGCATGATCTTAGCCAAAAGGCCGAGAAGCGATGAACTGAAGTTTAAAAACGCAGAGGCTCTCCCCTTTAAGTGAAGGGAAGAGCCGTGGTGACGCAGCACCGCTATAACATCAGCGCGGTGGTATATATACACTGCCCCCAACTTTTGCCCTCAGTTGCTGTCACCACCGCATTTTTGCCGTTCAGGTGTAGTCCTCGCCCCCCCCCCATTCTGACCAACTTTCGGATGAAAACAAAAAAAATAAAGAGCGGAATTTCCCGAAAGAGTCGACCTGGACTGCAGATGCAGTAAAAAACATCGCAATGGGGTGGGTTCGCCCTGTTTCGGGCGGGGGGCAATTTATACCCCCAGCATTCTTGTCTGCAACAGAAGGGAAGGGTTTTGAGCTGGAAAATTCCTGGTCAGTTTAGGATTTTCATTCATGCACAGCCAAATTTACAGATGCTGCTTATGTTGCAGATAGGGAAAGGATAGTAATAAAGAGCATCCTATACAGAAAAGACTGGTACAGCAAGCCTGACAACAGACAACTAGCAGGGTTAATGTTGTCACCAGCACTCTGGCTATAAATATGCAAAAAGATGGCAGACCTGAGAAAACTGTCATGGTTAAATCTCACAAAAACCTTTCTATACCAAGTAGCTGCCCCAAATATGAATGCCACAAAGTGTCTCTGTATAACCTGTTATTCTTTTGCAAACCTATCAAAACAGCACTTCTACATTAATGTGAGAAGTGTAGGAGGAAAACACATTTAATAAGGCCATACATGTACAGATACATTAATGGAGAAAAATGATACCAGCAAATGCAATGGAACCAGTACAGCACTGATAGCAGGTCGGCTTTGGTCAGCCAGGTTAGCAGCAGCTATATATTCTTTATTATCAGCACTGCCGTTATTTATATTGATGGGAAAATTATGTCTGTGAATTGCATTCATAAAATCATAGTTAGATAGTGGCCATTGGAGGCCATACTGATGCTTTCACTCAAATATTCCCTTATTAAAAATGAGGTCTTAAAGAAGCCATGCAAGTGGTTTTCTATTACCAACTTACAAAGTTTCCATATGCATACGTCATATCGAAAGCTACCATTGGTTTTAACTTTACTTTTCCCAGTATATAATGCCTTATCACGTCCTCTTTTACCAATTTACTACCAATGGGTTACTGTTGAAGTGCAATCAGTCATATTGTAGGCAAATGCAGCACACAGGAAAGTTCCATACTGAATTAATAACCAGTTAATTTGTTTGTGGTGGTGTTGGCTGAGGAAGTGATCTTGGCCAGGATAGATCCCCGCTCTTCATCAAATAGTGCCAAGGGATTTTTAACATTCATCAGTTTCAGTTTAATGTCTCCTCCAGAAGCCAAAATCTCTGACAATGGAGAATTTCCTCAGAACTGCATTGAAGCCTCAGTATTAAATTATGTGCTCAAGTATGTAGTGGGGCTTTAATTTGAAACTTTCTCACTCAGGAGAGAGTAAGCCAATCTGGCACTTTACTCAATAATGAAACAAGGTAGACAAAGCATTCTAAATTAAATCACTTATTACATCATCTGTTCTTGGAGTTATTTCAGAGCATTATGATGAATGCTTATTTGTCTTACATTAGAAATCAATACTAAAATATACAGATGAGATCTGCTATTCAAATCAGACTGACTACACATGCTAATTGACAAAACATCTGCTCAATTAGCTTTACAAACCAGAGCCAGAGTGTAGCTGTTTTGAAACTCACTGTAAAGCCCACTTAGGTTCCTCTGTTTCTCTCTGCTCTGGTTATTGGCAATAATACTGCTTGCTTTTCTAGAAAAATATTCTCCTCATATGCTTTGCTGCTGGTCTGCTCCTCTACCTCAGTTCCTTCCAATCTTAGTTCCCTCTGTCTCATTTCCAACTTTCCCTTACTGCTGTATGTTGTCTTCCTGCTTGCTGTCTGTAGGCCTTGACCCACCTGTACTCAGTTTTCCCATATGCATTTTTCAAGATTTTTTTTGGTGACTACTTCCAATTACCTCTTTACTTTTACTGCTCCCTTATGCATTTCTCACTATTTCTGACCTCTACTGCTATGTTAACCATCTTATATGATGCAAACATTTTCCTGGTTTTCCACTCTTGTTCCAAATTTCCTGTGCATTTAAGCCAACTGTTAATTTAGATTTGCAATAATTTGAAGGACTAGGAACACGTTCATATCCTACAGCATTATGTAGGATTGTCTAAAAACAGCCTAAAATTTCCACACGATGAGTTGCACCAAATTTATACCAGTATGTCTGGAGTTGAATCGGCTAAGATTCTACAGAGCTGAATCTATCAGAATTTAGGGGATCAGCTCATTTGCATATCCATTTGAGGATCTCCAATACAAATCCCATCTAAAACAGGAGTAATGTGCTGGGATGCTTGAAAATTTGAATGTAGCTTTTATAAAGCCAACTCTGGCTGAAGCTTGCAGCAGCAGGCTGGGGGAGCATGCAAGTAAGTAGGAAAGTGCTTGCATCACTAGTTTCACTGTCAGGTAGCTGCACTGGATGGCTCGTGTGCGATTTTGTTCCGCTTTTCAAGAATATCTACCACAAGAAGATCAAGCACACACTGTCCAAGAACAGAGAAGGGCATTGCAAGAACGAACAAAAGAAGAGCTCACAATTTTAGAGAGCGTGTCCTCCAAACCCTCCCTGAGGAGATTGATCAGAGGAGAGTGAGACTGCTGGTCTCCATGTGAGGAAGCCTCAAAAAATATCACTTGTGCCATGAGGTGGGAGGTGTTACATTGAGTTACTTTACATCTGCGGCACAGAAGCAGGCCATTCAGTCCAATTGGTCTATGCTGGCATTTATGATCCACACAAGCCTCCTCCCAATGGGACTGGAACTAAGAGCCAACTCTCTCACCATTGTAACTGCAGACTACTCCTTCAGGGAATTCAAAGACATGACCAGGACAGGCAAGATAACACACTGGCTTTCCTTCCTTGAGGACCCTGGGCACCAGCACACTCTTCACCCTCTAAAATTAAAAGTTGTGCAACTCATCCTTCACAGTGTATTCTGGTTTAATGGGGCACAACAGTATGCCATTTCCCCTAACAACACTTGCATATAGAAACTTAAAACCACTTCCTTCGCAGTAACAGGGTGTCACCAGATCTCTAACATCAGCTGTCCCATGCCAGCTAGGAGACAGTCCTTCAGTTAATTCATTCAATCTTTCGCAGAATATCTGCAAGAGGCAGCAGGCTGGAGGGACTTCCCTGACATGAAGAGAACTCCAAAAAATATTAAAGCTGGTACCCAGTGAACTTCCGCTAGATGCCCATTTCGTGCGTGCACCTCGCTGCATCGATATTAATGAGGCCCAGCTGTTAAAATGGACCAAGCCTCTAGCAGCACATCTCAGGAGTTAAAATCCCTCCTTGTATAAATGCAAGTTTTTTTAATGCACAAAAGTTCTCTGCAGTTTTCAAAGTTTTTTACTGACTGATCAGAAGAACGGGAAGAAGGTGCAGTGGCACAGTTACTAGGCACCTCAGAGACAGACTCACTTGCCACATTTTCACAGATGAATCCAGAACTATTATTTGGGAAGTCTCAGCCAATCATAAATCTGCTTTCTCTCAGCAAACTCTGAATGGCCTATGTAAAATTCTGGCTCCTCACAGTTAGCCAGGACATCCTAATCCTGAGCTTTAACATTCACACATTATCTGTCCTCAGTGCCATACAAGAGAACCAAGCACTGAACAGTCCTTATATCAAATATTCCAGTGATTTATTGTAACTATGTACAAAAACATCCTTTGCTCCTGTCGCCATGCACATCTCTTGTGACCACGCATATTTTTCTACATGCCATTTGAGGGCCTGAGCTGCTGAAAAATATTATGAGCATCTTGGGATGGAAGTGGCCCTTCTCAGGGCCCCCAAGTCCTGCAATGAGCACAGAACAAGTTGACTATTTGTCAATGGCTCTCTGGCAACCTGGTCCTGTAAAGATGAAGACGTGATCTGCTCTGCTGCTACAGAACACAGAGACTGAGGCAAGTACGCTGATGCTGAGAATGATAAGCAGGAGAACAGACTTGAAGGAATCAGAAAGATTCTTGCATCAATAGTTAAGAATCAATTGAACACCCTTTGAGAAGCTGCCCTGTATACCTTGCAAAGTCATTGACAATGTTATCTCCAGCTGATCCCCCAAGACTAACTGACCTTCATTCAATGCACGCAATCATCATCAAATATTTTGCAGATTTCTTCAAGTGGTGTCAAACGCGGATGTTGGTATGTCTCCCTCCAATAGTCTGGTGTTCTCAGACATTTTGTGATGTTTACTGCTCCTGGAGGAATGCATTGTGTTTATTAGTTGCTGCAGTCTCCAGATCCTGCAGTCTCAGGCACTCAGGATTCGTGCGATGAAAAGTAGGAAGAGTAGATGTCGGGAGAAATGACCTCGGCTGAGAGTTCAGTGTGCTAGCATATGGGAAACTGAACACGAGTGTTGCCGAGTTACTTTAGTGGCACTTTTAGGAATTTAAAATTGCCTTGGAGATTTGCCTCCCAATTTCCGCTCCCGCTGTCTTTGATTTTAACTAGTAATTCTGAGCAGGTAGCAAGAACATTCGCCTGGAGCCAGTGAGATCAGTCTTTAAATATTCCTCAAAATCTTCCCTTAAAATATCCAATGGTACCTGCATCTTATGAGTGTGCTCTCCTGTTTCATGCTCTAACAACTTCTATTCTCACTCTCTTCGTGACAATTTTAAATAAGAACATAAGAACAGAAGAATTAGGAACAGGAGTAGGCCATCTAGACCCTCGAGCCTGCTCCGCCACTCAACAAGATCATGGCTGATCTGGCCGTGGACTCAGCTCCAATTACCCGCCCGCTCCCCTTAACCCTTAATTCCCTTATTGGTTAAAAATCTATATCTGCGATTTGAATACATTCAATGAGCTAGCCTCAACTGCTTCCTTGGGCAGAGAATTCCACAGATTCACAACCCTCTGGGAGAAGAAATTCCTTCTCAACTTGGTTTTAAATTGGCTCCCCCGTATTTTGAGGCTGTGCCCCCTAGTTCTAGTCTCCCCGACCAGTGGAAATAACCTCTCTGCCTCTATCTTGTCTATCCCTTTCATTATTTTAAATGTTTCTATAAGATCATCCCTCATCCTTCTGAACTCCAACGAGTAAAGACCCAGTCTACCCAATCTATCATCACAAGGTAACCCCCTCATCTCCAGAATCAGCCGAGTGAATCGTCTCTGTACCCGCTCCAAAGCTAATATATCCTTCCTTAAGTAAGGTGATCAAAACTGCACGCAGTACTCCAGGTGCGGCCTCACCAATACCCTGTACAGTTGCAGCAGGACCTCCCTGCTTTTGTACTCCATCCCTCTCGCAATGAAGGCCAACATTCCATTCCTGATTACCTGCTGCACCTGCAAGCTAACTTTTTAGGATTCATGCACAAGGACCCCCAGGTCCCTCTGCACCGCAGCATGTTGTAATTTGTCCCCATTCAAATAATATTCCCTTTTACTGTTTTTTTTTCCAAGGTGGATGACCTCACATTTTCCGACATTGTATTCCATCTGCCAAACCATAGCCCATTCGCTTAACCTATCTAAATCTCTTTGCAGCCTCTCTGTGTTCTCTACACAACCCGCATTCCCACTAATCTTTGTGTCATTTGCAAATTTTGTTACACTACACTCTGTCCCCTCTTCCAGGTCATCTATGTATATTGTAAACAGTTGTGGTCCCAGCACAGATCCCTGTGGCATACCACTAACCACCGATTTCCAACCCGAAAAGGACACATTTCACATTTATCCCGACTCTCTGCTTTCTGTTAGCCAGCCAATTCTCGATCCATGCTAATACATTTCCTCTGACTCTGGGTACCTTTATCTTCTACAGTAACCTTTTGTGTGGCACCTTATCGAATGCCTTTTGGAAATCTAAATACACCACATCCATCGGTACACCTCTATCCACCATGCTCATTATATCCTCAAAGACTTCCAGTAAATTAGTTAAACATGATTTCCCCTTCATGAATCCATGTTGCGTCTGCTTGATTGCACTATTCCTATCTAGATGTCTCGCTATTTCTTCCTTAATGATAGCTTCAAGCATTTTCCCCACTACAGATGTTAAACTAACCGGCCTATAGTTACCTGCCTTTTGTCTGCCCCCTTTTTTAAACAGAGGCGTTACATTAGCTGCTTTCCAATCCGCTGGTACCTCCCCAGAGTCCAGAGAATTTTGGTAGATTATAACGAATGCATCTGCTATAACTTCTGCCATCACTTTTAATACCCTGGGATGCATTTCATCAGGACCAGGGGACTTGTCTACCTTGAGTCCCATTAGCCTGTCCAGCACTACCCCTCTAGTGATAGTGATTATCTCAAGGTCCTCCCTTTCCACATTCCCGTGACCAGCAATTTTTGGCATGGTTTTTGTGTCTTCCACTGTGAAGACCGAAGCAAAATAATTGTTTAAGGTCTCAGCTATTTCCACATTTCCCATTATTAAATACCCCTTCTCATCTTCTAAGGGACCAACATTTACTCCGTTTTATATATTGGTAAAAGCTTTTACTATCTGTTTTTATGTTTTGCGCAAGTTTACTTTCGTAATCTATCTTTCCTTTCTTTATTGCTTTCTTAGTCATTCTTTGCTGTCGTTTAAAATTTTCCCAATCTTCTAGTTTCCCACTAACCTTGGCCACCTTATACGCATTGATTTTTTATTTGATACTCTCCTTTATTTCCTTGTTTATCCACGGCTGGTTATCCCTTCTCTTACCGCTCTTCTTTTTCACTGGAATATATTTTTGTTGAGCACTATGAAAGAGCTCCTTAAAAGTCCTCCACTGATCCTCAATTGTGCCACCATTTAGTCTGTGTTTCCAATCTACTTTAGCCAACTCTGCCCTCATCCCACTGTAGTCCCCTTTGTTTAAGCATAGTACGCTCGTTTGAGACACTACTTCTTCACCCTCAATCTGTATTACAAATTCAACCATATTGTGATCACTCATTCCGAGAGGATCTTTTACGAGGAGATCGTTTATTATTCCTGTCTCATTACACAGGACCAGATCTAAGATAGCTTGCTCCCTTGTAGGTTCTGTAACATACTGTTCTAAGAAACAATCCCATATGCATTCTATGAATTCCTCCTCAAGGCTACCCCGTGCGATTTGATTTGACCAATCGATATGTAGGTTAAAATCCCCCATGATTACTGCTGTTCCTTTTTCACATGCCTCCATTATTCCCTTGATTATTGTCCGCCCCACCGTGAAGTTATTATTTGGGGGCCTATAAACTACACCCACCAGTGACTTTTTCCCCTTACTATCTCTAATCTCCACCCACAATGATTCAACATTTTGTTCATTTGAGCCAATATCGTCTCTCAGCCCTGATATCATCCTTTATTAACAGACCTACCCCACCTCCTTTCCCTTCTTGTCTGTCTTTCCGAATCGTCAGATACCCCTGTATGTTTAATTCCCAGTCTTGGTCACCCTGCAACCACGTTTATGTAATGGCCACCAAATCATACCCATTTGTAATGATTTGTGCCGTCAACTCATTTACTTTATTTCGAATGCTGCGTGCGTTTAGATAGAGTGTTTTAATACTAGTTTTTAAACCATGATTTTTAGTTTTGACCCCTCCTGCAGCCCCTTTATATTCATACATATTGTCCCTTCCTATCACCTTGTGGTTTACACTTACCCCAGTGCTACTCTGCTCTGTTGCCTCCTGCCTCTTGCATTCTTTCTTGGGGTCCTGTTCATCTGAGCTCTCACCCACTCTAACTAGCTCAGAGCCCTCTCCTGGGTTCCGAATACTTCTCGCATTGAGGCACCGAGCTTTCATGCTTGTCTTTTTATTTTGACCATTTAGAATTCTGCTGTACAGTGGCCCTTTTTGTTTTTTGCCTTGGGTTTCTCTGCCCTCCACTTTTACTCATCTCCTTTCTGTCTTTTGCTTCTGTCTCCATTTTGTGTCCCTCTATCTCCCTGCATTGGTTCCCATCCCCCTGCCATATTAGTTTAACTCCTCCCCAACAGCACCAGCAAGCACTCCCCCTGGGACATTGGTTTCGGTCCTGCCCAGGTGTAGACCATCCGGTTTGTACTGGTCCCACCTCCCCCAGAACCGGTTCCAATGCCCCAGGAATTTGAATCCCTCCCTGCTGCATCACTGCTCAAGCCACGTATTCATCTGCACTATCCTGTGATTCCTACTCTGACTAGCACGTGACACTGGTAGCAATCCCGAGATGACTACTTTTGGGGTCCTACGTTCTAATTTAGCTCCTAGATCCTTAAATTCGTCTCGTAAGACCTCATCCCTTTTTTTACCTATGTCGTTGGTACCAATGTGCACCACGACAACTGGCTGTTCATCTCCCTTTTCAGAATGTCCTGCACCCGCTCCGAGACATCCTTGACCCTTGGACCAGGGAAGCAACATACCATCCTGGAGTCTCGGTTGCGTCCACAGAAACGCCTATTTATTCCCCTTACAATGGAATCCCCTATCATTATCACTCTCCCACTCTTTTTCCTGCCCTCCTGTGCAGCAGAGCCAGCCATGTGCCATGAACTTGGCTGCTGCTGCCCTCCCCTGATGAGTCATCGCCCTCAACAGTACTCAAAGCAGTGTATCTGTTTTGCAGGGGGATGACCGCAGGGGACCCCTGCACTACCTTCCTTGCACTGCTCTTTCTGCTGGTCTTCAATTCCCTATCTGGCTGTGGACCCTTCACCTGCGGTCAGACCAACTCGCTACATGTGCTACTCACGTCATTCTCAGCATCGTGGATGCTCCAGAGTGAATCCACCCTCAGCTCCAATTCCGCAACGCGGACCGTCAGGAGCTGGAGGCGGATACTCTTCCCACACACGTAGTCGTCAGGGACACCGGATGTGCCCCTGAGTTCCCACATGGTACAGGAGGAGCATATCACGTAA
Source organism: Pristiophorus japonicus (assembly GCF_044704955.1). Taxonomy (NCBI): domain Eukaryota; kingdom Metazoa; phylum Chordata; class Chondrichthyes; family Pristiophoridae; genus Pristiophorus; species Pristiophorus japonicus. The sequence goes on from NC_091983.1 coordinate 28,567,727, forward strand.
CCAAGCTCTCCTGCCATGACTTAACCCTTAGATACACTTAAATTTGCAACAACAATGCTAAAGTTTACTCACTGTTATAGAAGAGTAAAAAGAAAAACTACTCACCAATCACTTACCCCCTTGGCTGTGAAGTCACCTTTCTATTTCTTTCTACTTCTTTTTTGCCTTCTCCCTATAGCTGCACTGGCTGCCTCCTCCTCGATGCTGCCCGAACTCCTGAACTCGCGGCCTTTTTATAGGCCTGACTGTTAGACACGGGCTTAAACGGAGTAGACCTGACATGCTTGATGCCATTGCAGGTCATAATCTTGTTGAACTCCGAGCTGGTGAAACATGGTCCATTGTCGCAAGCCATGGGTGGCGATCATGGCTCGGAGGCTTTCAGTGGTGGCTGTGGACGTGCTGGATGACATGATTACACATTCAATCTATTTGGAGTAAGCGTCCACTACTACTAAAAACATATTTCCTAGAAAGGGGCTGGCAAAATCTTTGTGGATCCTGGACCATGGTTTGGAGGGTCATGACCACAGACTCAGTGGCGCCTCCTTTGGTGCATTGCTCAGTTGCGAATCAGCGTTGCACTGATGCACGCATGACTCCAAGTCCGAGTCAATGCCGGGCCTCCAAACATGCGACCTGGCAATTGACTTCATCATGACTGCCTGGGTGGGTACTGTGTCAGTCGTGTATAAATGTTTCCTTGCCTTTTTTTGGCAAAACCACGCGATTACCCGATAAGAGTCAATCCGACTGGATGGACATTTCATTTTGCGTCGGTGAAATGGCTTAATTTCAACTTGCATTTCCCTGGGAACGGCCGACTAGTTCCCATTTCAGACGCAGCTCTTTACTCATAATAGCACAGGATCCTGGCTGGTCCAGGTCCTGATCTGGCGAGCCATGATGGGTGACGCCTCGCTCTCAAAAGCATCCATGCCCAGTAACAAGTTTGCAGGCTGCGCCATTTCAACCCTGGTGGTGGGTAATGGTAGCCGGCTGAGAGCATCGGCACAGTTTTCAGTGCCTGGTCTGTGGCGAGTAATATAGTCATAAGCGGATAATGTTAGTGCCCATCTTTGGATGCGGGACGAAGCATTGGTGTTTACACCTTTGCTGTCTGAAAACAGCAAAATGAGTGGCTTGTGGTCAGTTTCAAGCTCAAACCGAAGTCCAAATAGGTATTGGTGCATTTTCTTAACCCCATCTACACATGCGAACACCTCTTTCTCGACCATAGAATCGTCTCTCTCAGCCTTAGACAGACTTCTAGACGCATATGCAACTGGTTGGAGGTTGTCCGATACATTGGCTTGCTGTAACACACAGCTGAACCCATACGATGAGGCGTCACAGGCTAGCACTAAACGTTTACATGGGTCATAGTGTACAAGTAACTTATTTAAACATAGCAGGTTCCTGGCCTTCTCAAAGGCTGTGTCTTGAGATTTGCCCCAAACCCTATCATCACCCTAATGTAGCAACATGTGCAAAGGCTTTAACAACGTGCTCAACCTGGGTAGAAAGTTACCGAAATAGTTGGGGAGTCCCAGGAATGAACGCAGCTCCGTCACATTCTGTGGTCTTGGTGCATTCTTGATGGCCTCAGTCTTTGAGTCCATGGGCCTGATGACGTCTGCTGCAATCTTTCTCCCCAAAAATTTGACTTCTGGCGCCAGGAAAACACACTTGGAGCGTTTCAGCCTGACTCCCACTCTGTCTAGACTTAGAACCTTTTCCAGGTTGTGTAGATGTTCGATGGTGTCACGACCGTTGATCAGGATGTCGTCTTGAAACACAACGGTGCGTGGAACAGATTTCAGCAAACTCTCCATGTTTTTCTGGAAAATGGCTGCAGCCGAGCGAATCCCAAAAGGGCACCTGTGTATATAAACAGCCCTTTGTGTGTGTTGATGCACATCAGTCTTTTCGAAGATTCAGCCAGCTCCTGTGTCATGTAGGCGGAGGTTAGGTCCAACTTGGTGAGCGACTTCCCCCCCCCGCTAACGTTGCAAACAGGTCATCCGCCTTGGGCAGCAGGTACTGGTCCTGTAGTGAGACTCGGTTAATTGTTACCTTGTAGTCTCCGCAGATTCTGACCGTGCCATCACTTTTCAACACCAGAACAATTGGACTGGCCCACTCGTTGAACTCGACTGGCGATATGATTCCTTCGCGTTGGAGTCTGTCCAGTTCGATCTCGACTTTCTCCCTCTTCATGTACCGAGCCTTGTGATGGATGGGCTGTGCATCGGGGTCTAGATGGATCTGTGCCTTGGCACCTGTGAAGTTGCCGATGACTGGTTCGAATAGCAAGGGAAACTTGCTCAGCACTTGAGCACACGAGGCGTCATCCACTGAAGATAGTGCTTTGATGTCATTCCAATTCCATCTAATCTTTTCTAGCCAGCTTCTGCCGAACAGCGTTGGGCCATTGCCTGGAACAATCCACAATGATAGGTCATGCACAGCTCCATCATACGATACCTTCACTGCCGCACGTCCAATGACTGGTATGAGCTCTTTGGTGTAGGTATGCAGCTTTGCATTAATCGGGCTCAGTTTGGGCCTTTGTGCATTATTGCCCCACAGTTTCTCGAAAGCCTTCTGGCTCATTATTGACTGACTGGCACCCGTGTCCAACTCCATGGATACTGGAACTCCATTTAATTTGACTTTCAGCATTATAGGAGGGCTTTTGGTGGTGAAGGTATGTACCCCATACACTTCTTCCTCGGGTTGAGTTGCCTGTGCTGCGTGATCTATGCCGGATCGATCATCCTCTGTCACGTGATGTGTCGCAGCACGTTTGCACATTCGCTGGAGGTGTCCCATTGTTGCGCAGCCTTTGCACAAGTAGTGCTTGAATTGACATTGATGGGCCCGATGATTACCCCCGCAGCGCCAACACGGTGCTAATGGATTCACATTCACCCCCGATGGCGGACTCTGAGTCATCACAGGTTTTGCAGCCGCAGACGTATAAGCTCTGCCATATGCAGTTTGGCCTGCTAGCGACGTCATTTTATGCACAGTACTTGCCGGAGAGCTTCGATGTTGATAAGATATCTGTTTGGTGTTATCGTCCATGGCCATGCATGCCTGGGCGGTCGCGATGGCCCTGCTCAGGTCTAGGGTTTCGGCAGCCAGCAGCTTTGGAAGAATGACCTTGTGGCTGATGCCAGCACAAAAAGTCCCGCAGCATTTTCCCCAACGCAGCTCCAAAATCGCAAGGTCCCTGAGGCGTCTCAGGTCGGCGACATAATCGGCCATGTCCTGGCCCCCAGAGTGATGGTGCGTGTAAAAACGATACCTGGCCATGAGGATACTCTCCTTCGGCTTGAGGTGGTCCCGAACCAGTGTGCACAACTCTGTATATTCCTTCTTCATTGGTTTTGTCGGTGTGAGCAGATTCTTGATGAGGCCATATACTTTAGGCCCACAGACGGTGAGGAGAACCGCTCTGCGCTTGACCGCGTTGGTGTCTCCTTCCAGCTCGTTGGCCACGAAGTACTCATTGAGACGCTCGACGAAGGCTTCCCAATCATCACCATCTATGAATCTCTAATATTCCAACGGCAGCCATGGTTGCGTGAAGGTTCGTATTCTGTTACTCGTCGCCAATTGTTGTGTATAGAAGAACTACATGAGGCTGAGTACTGTGAGCTAAACTTAGCGTGACCTTAGTCTTCTTTATTACAACTCCAGAGTGCCTAAAGAACATGGCAGCCAATCTTTTATACTGGCCCTGCACGTGTGTGCAGGTGACCATTAGGACTCCAACAGTCCTCTGGTGGCAAGTATTACATAGTTACGTACATAACAGCTACCATTAGCATGTCAGGAGGAGGAGGAAGAGAAAGGGAGGAGGCAGCCTGCACATCCACACTCCAGGCAGGCTGTCAGTGAACATATCTGATCATGTACTCAGCTCCACTTCCCTGCCCGCACCCCATAGCCCTTTATTCCCTTATCGCTCAGAAATCTGTCTATCTCCGCCTTAAATATATTAAATGACCCAGCCCCCACAGCTCTCTGGGGCAGAGAATTCCATAGATTTTCAAACCTCTGAGAGAAGAAATTCCTCCTCATCTTAGTTTTAAATGGGTGGCTCCTTATTCTGAGACTATGTCCCCTAGTTTTAGTTTCCCCTACGAGTGGAAATATCCTCTCTACATTCACCTTGTCGAGCCCCCTCATTATCTTCTATGTTTTGATAAGATCACCTCTGATTCTTCTAAACTCCAGTGTGTATCAGCCCAACCTACACAACCTTCCTTCATAAGTCAAACCCCTCATCCCCGGAATCAACCTCGTGAACCTTCTCTGAACAGGCCCCAATGCAAGTATATCCTTCCTTAAATACGGAGACTAAAACTGTACGCAGTACTCTAGGCGTGGCCTCACCAATACCCTGTACAGTTGTAGCAGGACTTCTCTGTTTTCATACTCCATCCCCCTTGCAATAAAGGCCAACATTCCATTTGCCTTCCTGATTACTTGCTGTACTTGCATATTAACTTTTTGTGTTTCATGCACAAGGACCCCCAGGTCCCTCTGTACTACAGCACTTTGCAATTTTTCTCCATTTAAATTATAATTTGCTTTTCTATTTTTTTCTACCAAAGCGGATGACCTCACATTTTTCCACATTATACTCCATGTGCCAATTTTTTTCCCACTCACTTAGCCTGTCTATATCTCTTTGCAGGTTGTTTGTGTCACCTCACAATTTGCTTTCCCATCCATCTTTTTAACATCAGCAAACTTGGCTACATTAAACTTGATCCCTTCATCCAAGTCATTAATATAAATTATAAATAGTTGGCAATCCAGCACCGATCCCTGCAGCTCCCCACGAGTCATTGTTTGCCAACTGGAAAATGACCTATTTATCGCGACTCTGTGTTTTCTGTTAGTTAGCCAATCCTCTATCCATGCTAATATATTATCCCCAAACCCGTGAACTTTTATCTTGTACAGTAACCTTTTATGTGGCATCTTTTGGAAATCCAAATGCACCACATCCATTGGTTCCCCCTTATCTATCCTGCTCGTTACATCCTCAAAGAACTCTAACAAATTTGTCAAATATGATTTCCCTTTCATAAAGCCATGCTGACTCTGCTTGATTGAATTATGCTTTTCCAAATGTCCCACTACTGCTTCCTTAATAATAGCCTCCAGCATTTTCCCAACGACAGATGTTAGGCTAACTGGTCTATAGTTTCCTGCTTTTTATCTGCCTCCTTTTTTAAATTGGGGCGTTACATTTGCAGTTTTCCAATCCACTGGGACCGCCCCAGAATCCAGGGAATTTTCGTCTATTACAAACAGTGTATCCACTATCTTTGCAGCCACTAAGACCCTAGGATGTAAACCATCAGGTCCAGGGGACTTGTCTGCCTTTAGTCCCATTATTTTACCGGTTACTACTTCATTAGTGATAGTGATTGTATTAAGTTCTTCCCTCCCTATAGCCCCTTAATTATCCACTATTGGGATATTTTTAGTATCTTCTACCGTGAAGACCAATACAAAATATTTGTTCAACGTCACTGCTGTTTCCCTGTTCTCCATTATTAATTCCCCAGTCTCATCCTCTAGGGGATCAACATTTACCTTAGCCATTCTTTTCCTTTTTATGTACCTGTAGAAACTCTTACTATCTGTAATTGAGGCTTCGATCTCGGACATCAGACCTTGCACCATGGTTGGCGCCACAAGTGCTCCAATGGAGTTGACCATCACTTCCAACCCGGAAATCATAGGTTTCAAGCTCTGTGCAAAGCCCTGTACAAAGTTGCTGCTATCCTTTACTCCTGCCCTGGCTACAGGCCACACGTGCTTGGTGGCTCATTAAATGCAGATCCCACCTCTATACTACCTTGTAAAGTATGCACAGTGCCAGTATCTTTCCATCTCTGACGAAGGGTCATTGACCCAAAACTTTAGCTCTGCTTTCTCTCCACAGATGCTGCCTGACCTGTTGAGATTTCCAGCTTTTTCTGTTTTTATTTCAGATTCCAGTATTCACACTATTTTGCTTTTGTGCCAGTATCTGAGCTGGTGCCTGCGAGTGTGAGATCAAGTGACGGTGTCTCTTCTTCTCCATCAATTTCCTCTTACTCTTCCTGCACTGACTGGCCAGGTTGGAGTTCTTGGCTATCTTAAAGAAGAAAGGCATAAGATAAGGGTTGTGGTGAGGGGAAGGGTAGGGAAAGCAAGATGTGCATGCTTACACCATCAGTAGCTTGTAAATGAGAAGAGATTGTGGGATGAGTGGGAGTGAGATGTGAGAAGGTGGTGTAGGTATGAGTGTACTGTCATCTTCAATGGTTTCAGACTTGCAGCTCGCCACGGCCTCAGTGATGGCCCCTGCACTAATTTTGAGCGCCGTCTTCTCCAGCTGGGTAAGGATATGCAGGCTTGCCCGTCCCCCACCAGTTAGCTGCTGCTCCCTGCGGTTATGAGCCACCTTGCCCTCCAAGAGAAGGAAGTGCGTCAGTGTGTGTGGTGCTCTGTGTTTGGGTGATGTGCCTGTCATGGGTGGATAGCTAGCAATGTGCAAGGTGCGAGATGTGCATGTGAAGCTTGCAGCATGGTAAGTGTGAGGGTGAGGATAGAGATCGCACATACTTCATTGTCACCAAGCCTCTACTGCATCCCCTCTTCCCCTTGTCCACCAAGCCAAGACCTACACCCTGTCCCTCAACCTAAGCCTAATCCCTCCTCGCTCTCTATATTTCCTCCGTCATGCCCTCTCTGTGCTCATCTCAGCCATGAGAGCCAACTCCTGCTCCCTTGGTGCCATACTCACTAAACAGCTCATCAGACAACTTCCCTTAATGGCTCTATGCTAGCTGACTTTGTAAATGGTTCACTCTCCTTCGACACATAAGAACATAAGAAATAAGAACAGGATTAGGCAATATGGCCCCTCAAGCCTGCTCCGCTATTCAATATCATGGCTGATCTGATCTTGGCTCAACACTTTCCAGCCTGTTCCTCATAATCCTTGACTCCCGCATAGTTCAAGAATCTGTTGATCTCAGCCTTGAATATATTCAATGACTCAGCTTCCACAGCTTTCTGGGATAGAGAATTCCAAAGATTCACGACCCTCTGAGAGAAGAAATCCCTCCTCACCTCCATCTTAAATGGGCGACCCCTTATTCTGAAACTATGCCCCCTAGTTCTAGATTCCCCCACGAGGAGAAACATCTTCTCAGCATCTACCCTGTCAAGTCCCCTCAAAATCTTATATGTTCTCATTCTTCTAAACTCCCAACCTGCTCAACCTTTCCTCATAAGACAACCCTTTCATCCCAGGAATCAACTGAGTCAACCTTCGCTGAACTGCCTCCAATGCAAGTATATCCCTCCTTAAATAAGGAGACCAAAACTGTACACAGTTCTCTCGGCGTGGTCTCAGCAATACCCTGTACAGTTGTAGCAAGACTTTCTTACTTTTATACTCCATCCCCCTTGCAATAAAGGCCAACATTCCATTTGCCTTCCTAATTACTTGCTGTACCTGCATGCTAATTTTTTGTGTTTCATGTACAAGGACACCCAGATCCCTCTGTACCACAACATTCTGTAGTCTCTATCCATTAAAATAATATTTTGCTTTTCTATTCTTCCTACCAGAGTGGATAAGTTCACATTTTTCCACATTATACTCCATCTGCCAAATTTTTGCCCACTCACTTAACCCGAACCCTAAATGCAATGCAATGCATCTTTACAGGCAACTTGCTTTCCCACATATCTTTGTATCGTCAACAAATTTGGCTACAATATACTTGGTCCCTTCATCCAAGTCATTAATATAGATTGTAAATAGTTGATGCCACAGTACTGATCCCTGAGGCACCTCACTTGTCTCAGTTTGCCAACCTGAAAATGACCCATTTATCCTGACTCTCTGTTTTCTGTTCATTAGCCAATCCTCAATCCATGCTAATATATTACCCCCAACACCATGAGATTTTATTTTCTGTAGCAACCTTTTATGTGGCACCTTATCGAATGCCTTTTGGAAATCCAAATACATTACATCTACTCATTCCCCTTTATCCACCCTACTCATTACATCTTCAAAGAACCAAAGGGCAGAAAACGCTAGTGGGAGTTGTGTACAGACCTCCAAACAGTAGTAGTGATGTTGGGGAGGGCATCAAACAGGAAATTAGGGGTGCATGCAATAAAGGTGCAGCAGTTATCATGGGTGACTTTAATATGCATATAGATAGGGCTAACCAAATTGGAAACAATACGGTGGAGGAGGATTTCCTGGAGTGCATAAGGGATGGTTTTCTAGACCAATATGTTGAGGAACCAACTAGGGGGGAAGCCATCTTAGACTGAGTGTTGTGTAATGAGAGAGGATTAATTAGCAATCTCATTGTGCGAGGCCCCTTGGGGAAGAGTGACCATAATATGGTGGAATTCTACATTAGGATGGAGAATGAAACAGTTAATTCAGAGACCATGATCCAGAACTTAAAGAAGGGTAACTTTGAAGGTATGAGGCGTGAATTGGCTAGGATAGATTGGCGAATGATACTTAAAGGGTTGACAGTGGATGGTCAATGGCAGACATTTAGAGACCACATAGATGAACTACAAGAATTGTACATCCCTGTCTGGCATAAAAATAAAAAAGGGAAGGTGGCTCAACCGTGGCTATCAAGGGAAATCAGGGATAGTATTAAAGCCAAGAAAGTAGCATACAAATTGGCCAGAAATAGCAGCAAACCCGGGACTGGGAGAAATTTAGAATTCAGCAGAGGAGGTCAAAGGGTTTGATTAGGGCAGGGAAAATAGAGTACGAGAGGAAGCTTGCAGGGAACATTAAGACAGACTGCAAAAGTTTCTATAGATATGTAAAGAGAAAAAGGTTAGTAAAGACAAACGTAGGTCCCCTGCAGTCAGAATCAGGGGAAGTCATAACGGGGAACAAAGAAATGGCAGACCAATTGAACAAGTACTTTGGTTCGGTATTCACTAAGGAGGACACAAACAACCTTCCGGATTTAAAAGGGGTCAGAGGGTCAAGTAAGAAGGAGGAACTGAGGGAAATCCTTATTAGTCAGGAAATTGTGTTGGGGAAATTGATGGGATTGAAGGCCGATAAATCCCCAGGGCCTGATGGTCTGCATCCCAGAGTACTTAAGGAGGTGGCCTTGGAAATAGCGGATGCATTGACAGTCATTTTCCAACATTCCATAGACTCTGGATCAATTCCTATGGAGTGGAGGGTAGCCAATGTAACCCCACTTTTTAAAAAAGGAGGGAGAGAGAAAATGGAATTATAGACCGGTCAGCCTGACATCGGTAGTGGGTAAAATGATGGAATCAATTATTAAGGATGTCATAGCAACGCATTTGGAAAGAGGTGACATGATAGGTCCAAGTCAGCATGGATTTGTGAAAGGGAAATCATGCTTGACAAATCTTCTGGAATTTTTTGAGGATGTTTCCAGTAGAGTGGACAAGGGAGAACCAGTTGATGTGGTGTATTTGGACTTTCAGAAGGCTTTCGACAAGGTTCCACACAAGAGATTAATGTGCAAAGTTAAAGCACATGGGATTGAGGGTGGTGTGCTGACGTGGATTGTGAACTGGTTAGCAGACAGGAAGCAAAGAATAGGAGTAAATGGGTACTTTTCAGAATGGCAGGTAGTGACTAGTGGGTACCGCAAGGTTCTGTACTGGGGCCCCAGCTGTTTACATTGTACATGAATGATTTAAACGAGCGGATTAAATGTAGTATCTCCAAATTTGTGGGTGGCAGTGTGAGCTGCGAGGAGGATGCTATGAGGCTGCAGAGTGACTTGGATAGGCTAGGTGAGTGGGCAAATGCATGGCAGATGAAGTATAATGTGGATAAATGTGAGGTTATCAACTTTGGTGGTAAAAACAGAGAGATAGACTATTATCTGAATGGTGACAGATTAGGAAAAGGGGAGGTACAACGAGACCTGGGTGTCATGGTACATCAGTCATTGAAGGTTGGCATGCAGGTACAGCAGGCGGAATATTGTGTACAGTTTTGGTCTCCTAACTTGAGGAAGGACATTCTTGCTATTGAGGCAGTGCAGTGAAGGTTCACCAGACTGATTCCCGGGATGGTGGGACTGACATATCAAGAAAGACTGGATCAACTGGGCTTGTATTCACTGGAGTTCAGTAGAATGAGAGGGGATCTCATAGAAACATTTAAAATTCTGATGGGTTTAGACAGGTTAGATGCAGGAAGAATGTTCCTAATGTTGGGGAAGTCCAGAACCAGGGGTCACAGTCTAAGGATAAGGGGTAAGCCATTTAGGACCGAGATGAGGAGAAACTTCTTCACCCAGAGAGTGATGAACCTGTGAAATTCGCTACCACAGAAAGTTGTTGAGGCCAATTCACTAAATATATTCAAAAAGGAGTTCGATGTAGTCCTTACTACTAGGGGGATCAAGGGGTATGGCGAGAAAGCAGGAATGGGGTACTGAAGTTGCATGTTCAGCCATGAACTCATTGAATGGCGGTGCAGGTTCGAAGGGCCAAATGCCCTACTCCTGCACCTATTTTCTATATTTCTATGTTTCTATGTAACTCTAATAAATTTGTCAAACATAATTTCCCTTTCATAAAACCATGCTGACTCTGCTTGACTGTATTATGATTTTCTAATTGTCCTGCCACTACTTCCTTAATAATGGACTCCAGCATTTTCCCAATGACAGACGTTAGGCTAACTGACCTGTAGTTTCATGCTTTCTGTCTCCTTCCTTTCTTGAATAGGAGCGTTACGTTTGCGATTTTCCAATCTGCTGGGACCTTTCCAGAATCTAGGGAATTTTTGAAGATTTCAACCAATGCATCCACTATTTCTGCTGTCACTTCTTTTAAGACCCTAGGAAGCAGTCCATCAGCCCTTAGTCCCATTAGTTATTGTTAGATATTGTCCTCTCCTTTTAAAACTACTGGCATCACCCACCTCATCTAAAGCACATATCTGACCCCTCTGTCCTTGCAAACTATTGCCCTGATCTCAACCTCCCTTTCCTCTCCAAAAACCTCAAACCTGCTATCATCTTCCAAGTCTCTGCCCATTTCTCCCACAACTTCCTGTTTGAATCTCTTCAATCAGATTTCTGCCCTTGATATGGAATCAAAGTGGCCCTAACAAAAGTCATAAATGACATTCACTGACTGTGATATGGTGCATTATGTCTCGTTATCTTCATTGACCTCTATGCAACCTTTGACATGGCAAACCTGTTCCAACACCTCTCCTCGATTATTCAGCTTGATGGGTCTGCCGTCGCTTGGTATCCAATTGTAGCCAGAATATCTCACGCATTGGGTTCTCTTCCAGCTCTTTCACCATTACCTCCAGAGCTGCCCTTGATTTCTCCTCTTCTGCGTTTACGTGCTGCCCTGAGTGAAATGGGATCAGCTGCCACATGAATACTGATGACACTCACTCCATCTTTTCACCGCCTCATGACCCTTCCAGTGTCACTGTGCTGTCAGACTGCTTCCAATCTCAAATTCTCTCCATCAGAAGGACTACTTGCTTTCACCTCCATAACCATCTGCTACTGAAATCATCATCCATTCCTTTTGCATCTCCAGACTCAACCATTCCAATGCTCTCCTGGTTGGCCTACCTCATCCAAAGCTCCACTGCTTGTATCCTATTTTATATCAAGTCCTGCACACCCATCCCTGTCCCCACTGACTTACATTGGCTCCTTGTCTCCCAATACCTCCAATTTAACATGCTCATCTTCATGATTCATCCTCTTCATGACCAATCCTCTCCCCATCTATATAACCCCCTTAGGCGTCTGACCGCCCAATCATAAACTGGCTGTTCTTTTGACTGTGACCTTTTCTGCATACCCCACCCTTAGCCTCACTATTGGCAGCCAAGGTTACCCTGCATAGGTCTCAGACTTTGAAATTCCCTCCCAAAACCTCTTCACCTTCCTCTCCTCCTTTAATACCCTCCTTAAAAACACCTCTTTGGTCACCTCATAATATTTTCTGATTACACCTCTGTGAAACACTTTGTGATATTATTTCCTTGTTAAAGGTGCTTTATGAATGCAAATTGTTATTGCAAATCAAATTTTTATGGGACCGAAATTGATGGCCTTACCGCTCACTGCCGCCGATATTCCTCTGGTTGAACTGCCCAGTGCCACTTTCGTTGTGGCCTGGAGCGGGCAGGAGGGGAAAGGCGCCGGGAAGCACTCGCCGATGTCAACAGACAGCCGATGCACATAAGTACACTCCTGCCCGCCGAGATGCAATATTCATGCAGGCAGCAGTCGGCTGGAGTCGGCGGCAGGATGGCAGTGGACCGCTAAGTGCAGGCAGCTCTGTCCTCAACGGTAAATGTGAAGATCCTGTAAAAAAGGTTAGTGGTTTATTTAAATTATCTCGTTACAGGTACTTACCTGGATGGGGTCCCCTGAAGGTCGATAGATTTTTTTCTTGTTTTTGATGCTTTTTATTTTTAGTTCTTCGACCCTCCCTGGGCCTGACTCCTTCCTCGGTGGCACTTGGGCGGCAAGTGCCTTTGCCACTGAGAATGAGAGATCCCGCCGGCTGCTGCCTAGATTGGTGGCGTACGTCGCAGATTTGCCGCCCGCCAACCTTCAAGGAACTTGGGTGATGAAAATCCCGCCCAAAGAACCTTCAGGGACCTCGGCGGCCATCAGCAGTCCTTTGGGCGGCACTTGGGCGGGCGGGGGCCTTCATCAATTTTGGCTCCTATATGTTTGTACTTGGGTGTGTGAGGAAAGTCCTGGTCTCCCAAAGAATTTGAAGAAAAGTGCTGAAACAATTTAATTTGTTGGTTTTCTGATGGTTGCTGGTTGTTGAATTGAATTGTGTAATTAGACAGGATTAATTAGTAATCTTGTAGTAAGGGATCCTCTGGGGAAGAGTGATCATAATATGATAGAATATCATTATTGAGTATGAGAGTGATGTGGTTAAGTCCGAATCTAGTGCCTTAAATTTAAACCATTTACATAGGTATGGGCGGGAAGCAATTTGGCTATGGTAGATTGGGAAATTAGAATATAAGATATAATGGTCGATAAAATGGTGAACATTTAAAGGCTTAATTCATAATTCTCAACGAACATACATTTCCTTGAGGAATACAAATTTCACTGGAAAATTGGTCCAAACATAGCTAACTAGAGAAATTAATGATAGTATTAAATTAAAAGAAGAGACTTACAATGTTGCCAAAAGTGTAGTAAGCCTGAGGATTGAGAAGTTTTTAGAAATCAGCAAAAGATGACCAAGAAATTGATAAAGAGGGAGATAATTGAACATGACAGTAAACTAGCAAAAATATAAAAACAGATTTCAAATCTTCGACAAGTATGTAAAAAGGAAGAAATTAGCAAAGGTAAATGTGGGTACCTTAGAAGCAGAGGCAGGGACAGGAGAAATTATAATGGGGAATAAAGAAATGGCAGAGATGTTAAACAAATAGTTTATATCTGTCTTCACAGTAGAAGATGCAAACAAAATCCTGAAATAGTGGGGACCAATGGTCTAATGAGAGTAAGGAACTTAAAGTAATTAATATTAGTTAAGAAAAAGTACTGGAGAAATTAATGGGACTGAAAGCCGACAAATCCCTTGGACCTGATGGCCTACATCCTTGGGTTTTAAAAGAGGTGGCTGCAGAGATAGTGGATGCATTGGTTGTGATTTTTCAGAATTCCCTAGATTCTAGAACTGTCAGAGAGGCGGCGGAGTGGGTTTCCAGGGAGGCCTACAAGAGGCCCATCAGTTGGCGGGAGTTTGTCGTCGGAGAGGAGGCGGAGTGAGTGTCCAGGGAGGCCTACAAGAGGCCCATCAGTCGGCGGGAGTTCGTCGTCGGAGAGGAGGCGGAGCAGGTGTCCATGGAGGCCTACAAGAGGCCCATCAGTCGGCGGGAGTTCGTCGTCAGAGAGGAGGCGGAGCAGGTGTCCATGGAGGCCTACAAGAGGCCCATCAGTCGGCGGGAGTTCGTCGTCGGAGAGGCGGCGGAGCGGGTGTCCAGGGAGGCCTACAAGAGACCCATCAGTCGGCGGGAGTTCGTCGTCGGAGGGGCTGCGGAGCGGGTGTCCAGGGAGGCCTACAAGAGGCCCATCAGTCAGCAGGAGTTCGTTGTTAGAGAGGCCAGCTGGTGCAGCTGCAGCAGGGAGGCAAAAAAGAAGTAGAAAGAAATCGAAAGGTGACATCAGAGCCAAGGGGGTAAGTGATTGGCTGGTGATTGGTAAGTAGTTTTTTCTTTTTCTTTTTCTTTATCAGTAGGTAACCTTTCGCATTGTTATTGCCAAATTAAGTTAATCTAGGGGTTAAGTCATGGCAGGAGAGCTTGGATATGTGTTATGCTCCTCCTGTACCATGTGGGAAGTCAGGGACGCTTCCAGTGTCCCTGACGACTACGTGTGCGGGAAGTGTATCCGCCTGCAGCTCCTGACGGACCGCATTGTGGCACTGGAGCTGCGGGTGGATTTACTCTGGAGTATCCACGATGCTGAGAATGATGTGAACAGCACATTTAGTGAGTTGATCTTACCGCAGGTAAAGGGTACACAGCCAGATAGGAAATGAGTGACCAACGGGAAGAGCAGTGCAAAGATGGTAGTGCAGAGGTCCCCTGCGGTCATTGCCCTGCAAAACAGATACACCGCTTTGGGTACTGTTGGAGGGATGACTCATCAGGGGACAGCAGCAGCAACCAAGTCTATGGCACCGTGGGTGGCTCTGCTGCACAGGAGGGCAGGAAAAAGAGTGGGAGAGCAATAGTGATAGGGGATTCAATTGTAAGGGGAATAGATAGGCGTTTCTGCAGCCGCAACCAAGACTCCAGGATGGTATGTTACATCCCTGGTGCAAGGGTCAAGGGTGTCTCGGAGCGGGTGCAGGACATTCTGAAAAGGGAGGGTGAACAGCCAGTTGTCGTGGTGCATATAGGTACCAACGATATAGGTAAAAAATGGGATGAGGTCCTACGAGACGAATTTAGGGAGCTAGGAGCTAAATTATAAAGTAGGACCCCAAAAGTAGTAACCTCAGGATTGCTACCAGTGCCCCGTGCTAGTCAGAGTAGGAATCGCAGGATAGCTCAGATGAATACGTGGCTTGAGGAATGGTGCAGATGGGAGGGATTCAAATTCCTGGGTCACTAGAACCAGTTCTGGGGTAGATGGGAACTGTACAAACCGGACAGTCTGCATCTAGGCAGGACCGGAACCAATGTCCTAGGGGGAGTGTTTGCTAGTGCTGTTGGGGAGGAGTTAAACTAATATGACAGGGGGATGGGAACCTATGCAGGGAGACAGAGGGAAATAAAATGGAGGCAGAAGCAAAAGATAGAGAAGAGAATAGTACAAGTGGAGGGCAGAGAAACCCAAGGCAAAAAGAAAAAAGGGCCACATTACAGCAAAATTCTAAAGGGGCAAAGTGTGTTAAAAAGGGAAGCCTGAAGACTCTGTGCCTCAATGCGAGAAGTATTCGGAATAAGGTGGATGAATTAACTGCGCAGATGGCAGTTAACGGATATGATGTAATTGGCATCACAGAGACATGGCTCCAGGGTGACCAAGGCTGGGAACTCAACATCCAAGGGTATTTAGGAAGGATAGACAGAAAGGAAAAGGAGGCGGGGTGGCGTTGCTAGTTAAAGAGGAAATTAATGCAATATTAAGGAGGGACATTAGCTTGGATGATGTGGAATCGGTATGGGTGGAGCTGCGGAATACCAAAGGGCAGAAAACGCTACTGGGAGTTGTGTACAGACCACCAAACAGTAGTACTGAGTTTGGGGACAGCATCAAACAAGAAATAAGGGATGTGTGCAATAAAGGTACAGCAGTAATCATCGGCGACTTTAATCTACATATTGATTGGGCTAACCAAACTGGTAGCAATACGGTGGAGGACGATTTCCTGGAGTGTATTCGGGATAGTTTTCTAGACCAATATGTCGAGGAACCAACTAAAGAGCTGGCCATCCTAGACTGGGTGATGTGTAATGAGAAGGGACTAATTAGAAATCTTGTTGTGTGAGGCACCTTGGGGAAGAGTGACCATAATATGGTAGAATTCTTTTTTAAAATGGAGAATGACCCAGTTAATTCAGAAACTAGGGTCCTGAACTTAAGGAAAGGTAACTTCGATGGTATGAGGCGTGAATTGGCTAGAATAGCCTGGCAAATGATACTTAAAGGGTTGACGGTGGATAGGCAATGGCAAACATTTAAAGATCACATGGATGAACTTCAACAATTGTACATCCCTGTCTGGAGTAAAAATAAAACGGGGACGGTGGCTCAACCGTGGCTAACAAGGGAAATTAAGGATAGTGTTAAATCCAAGGAAGAGGCATATAAATTGGTCAGAGAAAGCAGCAAACCTGAGGACTGGGAGAAATGTAGAATTCAGCAGAGGAGGACTAAGGGTTTAATTAAGAGGGGGAAAATAGAGTATGAGAGGAAGCTTGCCGGGAACATAAAAACTGACTGCAAAAGCTTCTGTAGATATGTGAAGAGAAAAAGATCAGTGAAGACAAATATAGGTCCCTTGCAGTCGTATTCAGGTGAATTTATAATGGAGAACAAAGAAATGGCAGACGAATTGAACAAATACTTTTGTTCTGTCTTCACGAAGGAAGACACAAATAACCTTCCAGATGTACTCGGGGACCGAGGGTCTAGTGAGAAGGAGGAACTGAAGAATATCCTTATTAGATGGGGAATTGTGTTAGGGAAATTGATGGGATTGAAGGTCGATAAATACCCGGGGCCTGATAGTCTGCATCCCAGAGTACTCAAGGAAGTGGCCTTAGAAATAGTGGATGCATTGATGATCATTTTCCAACAGTCTATCGACTTTGGATCAGTTTCTATGGACTGGAGGGTAGCTAATGTAACAACACTTTTTAAAAGAGGAGGGAGAGAGAAAACGTATAATTATAGACTGGTTAGTCTGACATCAGTAGTGGGGAAAATGTTGGAATCAATTATTAAGGATGAAATAGCAACGCATTTTGAAAGCAGTGACAGGATCGGTCCAAGTCAGCATGGGTTTATGAAAGGGAAATCATGCTTGACAAATCCTCTGGAATTTTTTGAGGATGTAACTAGCAGAGTGGACAAGGGAGAACCAGTGGATGTGGTGTATTTGGACTTTCAAAAGGCTTTTGACAAGGTCCCGCACAAGAGATTGGTGTGTAAAATCAAAGCACATGGTATTGGTGGTAATGTACTGACGTGGATAGAGAACTGGTTGGCAGACAGGAAGCAGAAAGTTGGGATAAACGGGTCCTTTTCAGAATGGCAGGCAGTGACTAGTGGAGTGCCGCAGGGCTCAGTGCTGGGACCCCAGCTCTTTACAATATACATTAATGATTTAGATGAAGGAATTGAGTGTAATATCTCTAAGTTTGCAGATGACACTAAACTTGGTGGCAGTGTGAGCCATGAGGAGGATGCTAAGAGGCTGCAGGGTGATTTGGACAGGTTAGGTGCGTGGGCAAATGCATGGCAGATGCAGTATAATGTGGATAAATGTGAGGTTATCAACTTTGGGGGCAAAAACGTGAAGACAGAATATTATCTGAATGGCGGCAGATTAGGAAAAGGGGAAGTGCAACGAGACCTGGGTATCATCAGTCATTGAAAGTTGGCATGCAGGTACAGCAGACGATGAAGAAGGCAAATGGTATGTTGGCCTTCATAGCTAGGGGATTTGAGTATAGGAGCAGAGAGGTCTTACTGCAGTTGTACAGGGCCTTGGTGAGGCCTCAGTTGGAATATTGTGTTCAGTTTTGGTCTCCTAATCTGAGGAAGGATGTTCTTGCTATTGAGGGAGTGCAGTGAAGGTTCACCAGACTGATTCCAGGGATGGCTGGACTGACATATGAGGAGAGACTGGATCAACTGGGCCTTTATACACTGGAGTTTAGAAGGATAAGAGGGGATCTCATAGAAATGTATAAGATTCTGACAGGACTGGACAGGTTAGATGCGGGAAGAATGTTCCCGATGTTGAGAAAGTCCAGAACCAGGGGACACAGTCTTAGGATAAGGGGTAGGCCATTTAGGACTGAGATGAGGAGAAACTTCTTCATGCAGAGAGTTGTTAACCTGTGGAATTCCCTGCCGCAGAGAGTTGTTGATTCCAGTTCATTGGATATATTCAAGAGGGTGTTAGATATGGCCCTTATGGCTAAAGAGATCAAGGGGTATGGAGAGAAAGCAGGAAAGGGGTACTGAGGGAATGATCAGCCATGATCTTTTTGAATGGCGGTGCATGCTCGAAGGGCCGAATGGCCTACTCCTGCACCTATTTTCTATGTTTCTATGTTTCTATGTCCCTGTGGATTGAAAGGTAGAAAATGTAACCTGCTATTCAAAAAAGGAGGGAGAGAATAAACAAGGAACTATAGGCCAGTTAGCCTGACAACCGTAGCAGGGAAAATGTTAAAATCTAATATTAGGGTTGTGGTAATAGGGCATTAGGAAATCATAATATGATTAGGCAGAGTCAGTATAGTTTTATGAAAGGGAAATTGTAGTTGACAAATCTATGAGAGATTTTTGAGGGTGTAACTTGCAGGGTCGATAAGGGGGAACCAGTGGATGTATATTTGGATTTTCAAAAGGCATTTGGTAAGCTGCCACACAAGAGGTTGTTAAACTAGATTAGGGCTCACAGAATTGAGATAATATAGCTTGGATTGAGGATTGGTTAACAGACAAAATAAGTAAGAATAAACGGGTCATTTTCAGGTGGCAGGTTGTAACTAGTGGGGTACCACAAGGATCAGTGTTTGCGCCTCAGTTATTTGCAAGCTGTATCAATTACTTAGATAAGCGGACCAAGCTACCTCACAGGAGGTTGTTAAACAGGTTAAGTGAGTTGTAAAGAAGGTGGCAGATGGAGTATGATGTGGGGAATTGTGAAATTCTCCAGTTTGGTACGGAGTAGAAAAGCAGAATATTTTTTAAAAGGTGAGAGACTAGTAAATGTTAATATGCAGAGAGACTTGGGTACACAAATCACGGAAGGTAAACATGCAGGTACATAAGCAATTAGGAAGGCAAAATGTAAATTGGCCTTTATTGCAAAGGGGTTGAAGTAAGGAAGTGTTGCTGCAATTGCGCAGTGCTTTTGTGAGACTACGTCTGGAATACTGTGTACAGTTTTGGTCTTCTTACCTAAGGAAGGATATATTTGCCTTAGAGGGTGTGCAACAAAGATTTACTAGAGTGATTCCTGGGATGAGAGGGTTTCCCCAAGAGGAGAGGTTGAGCAAAATTCTCTGGAGTTTAGAAGAATGAGAGGTGATTTAATTGGAACATATAAAATTCTTAGAGGGCTTGATTGGGTAGATGCTAAGAGGCTGTTTCCCCTGGCTGGAGAGTCT
This sequence comes from Pristiophorus japonicus, assembly GCF_044704955.1. Classification (NCBI taxonomy): domain Eukaryota; kingdom Metazoa; phylum Chordata; class Chondrichthyes; family Pristiophoridae; genus Pristiophorus; species Pristiophorus japonicus. The sequence continues at coordinate 28,587,180 of NC_091983.1, forward strand.
AGAACTATGGATCATGGTGCCGAAGTTGTCCTGCGCACGGTATTGGGATGTGTAGTTCGAATAATCCGGAAATACAGCATCCGGCGAGACAGGTGGCTAAATCTCCCAGAAATGGCCTCATTTAAAAAAAAATTGTTGGAGGCGGTACCGGGGTGCTCGTGCGACGTACCGTCTCGCTAATGTGTCACAACAATCCCTCCCCTTTTAAACGTGGATGCTCAGTCATTGAGTATATTCAGGACTGAGATCGATTGATTTTTGAACACTAAGGGAATCAAGGGATATTGATATCGGACGAGAAAGTGTAGTTGAGGTCGAAGATCAGCCAGGATCTTATTGACTGGCAGAGCAGGCTCGAGGGGTGTTATGGCCTACTCCTGCTCCTATTTCTTATGTTCTTATGGAATTCTTTTTTGGTTGGTGTGCATTTGAACCAATCAATAAGGTTAGCTTAATAATTTGTGGTTATTTGAACCAATCAAGATTTTTTAAACCATGGGCTGTGTTGTTTTATGCAATGCCTGGTACTATGGATGTATGCTAGATAAAAGATAGATTTGTAAATTAGGAATTTAGAATAAAATAGGATATAATTAAATTCAATTAAAGTAATAGCATGGCCAAAAGAATATTTAATTTTTACATTTTACTTCCTGAAAAGTCTGAAGTAAAGCTCTTCTAATTTGTACCAACCATACAGTGAGAATGTTAATTATTATTTAAGTGGACATATCAGATTATATTTGAATTAGCAATGCTAAGCATTATTTTATGTAGTGGTATAACCACAATTTTCTGAATTTGCATTAGATTAGTAAAAATGTTGGACAAACCAATGCACGCTTTTATATTTGTATTATAACTATTTTGGGATTTGTGATGAAGACATAATGTGAAAATAAGCCATTGAAACTTTATTGCAGTAAATAAATTAATTTGTTGCAATATATGTTGCATTGGGACTTTTAGAGATATATGAGATAATAAAGAAGAAAGGTCAAGAAATATACTTCAAAATAAATTGCAAGAGTTGGACAAGTTGGCACAGGTTAAAAGCAAATTTAGGACTGATGTCATGAAATTGTTCATACAGAGTAACAACAACAACCTGTATTTATATAGCACCTTTAATGTAGTAAAACGTCCCAAGGCGCTTCTCAGGAGTATTATGAGACAAAACATTTGACACCGAGCCACATAAGGAGAAATTAGGGCAGGTGACCAAAAGCTTGGTCAAAGAGGTAGGTTTTAAGGAGGTCTTAAAGGAGGAAAGAGAGATAGAGAGGCGGAGAGGTTTAGGCAGAGAATTCCAAAGCTTAGCGCCTAGGTAATAGAAGGCATGGCCACCAATGGTTGAGTGATTATAATCAGGGATGCTCAAGAGGGCAGAATTAGAGGAGCGCAGATATTGGCTGATGGTGATTTCAGAAATAGGAAGGGTGAGGCCATGGAGGGATTTGAAAATAAGATGAGAATTTTGAAATCGAGGTGTTGTTTAACCAGGAGCCAATGTAGGTCAGTGAGCACAGTGGTGATGGGTGAGCGGCACTTGGTGCGAGTTAGGACATGGGCAGCCGAGTTTTGGATCACCTCAAATTTACGTAGGGTAGAATGTGGGAGGCCAGCCAGGAATGCGTTGGATTTGACAGGCATGAATGAGGGTTTCAGCAGCAGATGAGCTGAGGCAAATGTGGAGACGGGCGATGTTACGGAGGTGGAAATAGGCGGTCTTAGTTATGCTGCGGATATGTGGTCGAAAACTCATTTCAGGGTCAAATATGACACCAAGGTTGTGGTTAGTATGGTTCAGCCACAGACAGATGTTGAGGAATGGGATGGAGTCAGTGGCTAGGGAACAAAGTTTATGGCGGGGACCGAAAACAATGGCTTCGGTCTTCCCAAAATTAATTGGAGAAAATTTCTGCGCATCCAGTACTGGATGTCGGATAAACAGTCTGACAATTTAGAGATAATGGAGGGGTCGAGAGAAGTGGTAGTGAGGTAGAGCTGTGTGTCATCAGGGTACATATGGAAACTGATGCTATGTGTTCGGATGATGTCGCTAAAGGGCTACATGTAGTTGAGAAATAGGAGGAGGCCAATGATAGATCCTTGGGGGGACACCAGAGATAACGATACGGGAGCAGGAAGCGAAGCATTTGCAGGTGATTCTCTGGCTACGATTAGATAGATAAGGCAAGTGCAACCCATTGAGCGGACATCCAAGTAGAGTAGTGGATGCCAAAAACTGCAATTATTTAAGAAATAGGTTGGAAATTGTGGGATTTCTCAAGATGGACCAACTAAGATCAGTCAAATGGCCTTCTCATATATGATATAACAATACGTGATTAAATAAATTGAATGGAGTCCATAAGAGTAAAAATTGTGTGTGGTTTGTGGAAGGAATGGGCTTGATAACAAAATAGTTTTATGTTGTTCCATGGTTTCTTATATTCTCATGTTATGCCTGCAGTACATTTTTGTGTTAGAAACAATACCTGAATATATAGATATATATGTATAAAACCTGAGTGAAAACATATCTTTGATATTCTGACAACTCAAAATCATTTTTGGTTTTTAATTACCTTGCTACATTAGATTTAATTTGAAAACATTAATGTCAAAGATTCAGCCATATCTATTAAAAACTTTTTTAACCTTACAACTACTATTGAAACCTGTTTTTAATGTAAAATTGCCCCGCCAAATTTGCAGAGATTATCTCATGTGTTTGCGTGAGTGTATGTATGTCAGAATTTGTGTGTGAATTTTAATAGCAAAATTTTTGTTGACCTTTTCAGAAACTGTCTGTCCTACAAGAATACCTGTGGCATCTCGAGATGAAAAAGGTTTTGATATCCTTGTTGGATTAGATATTAGGAAAAAAGCCAGTAAAATTGAAGGTTCTTACCATGGTAAAAAAGCTTATAGGGTTACATCGCAGAGTGATTTAACAGAAAAGACAAGGTATTTGTTTTCAGAATTTACTTTTTAGAAAATCATTTCCTTTTATTTTTTTATTTAAGCATTGCCTAAGATTTTTGTGGAATATTCCAAAATTCAAAAACCAAGGATTTTCATTGCAGTGATATTTTTCCTGATGGTCTTCCGCCTTCCTATGTATTTGTGTCCACATTACGATTCAAGAGACCCGTAACTAAGGAAAAATGGGATTTGTGGAGAATCCTAGGTCTTGATGGCGTAATTCAAACAGCTGTTACACTGAATGGTGAAGACAACACAGTAACTTTTCATACAACACACATGATGAATGATACACAGTCTGTGACCTTCACTTCTGCACTTATAAAGGTAGAAAATATTTTAAATTCTGTTCATCTTATTCTGTCCTATTCATAGCCTCTGTACTAGGGACATAGCTATGTAACATTTTGTATAGATGTATAGAACTATAATTTATTTTCATTCCCAATTCCATCTGTAGGTTTATTTTTTAACTTTGCCATTGTCTTGTAGATTAGGAGTTACAGAAAACAAGTAGAAACTGTCTTGTTTGTAGATTTCCATTAACAATTGCAAAGTACTATTGGAAAAAAAACATAACCAGTATGTGGCATAATTACCGAATATCTGCATGCATTTATTTTCAGTGTTTTGCAATTTTCCATGACAGTGTCCACAACCTCAAGTCTTCCTCAATTTATTACTAGGATTTGCAACATGAACGTTAGGCATTTACAACAAATTGTATTTATATAGAGCCTTTAATGTAGTAAATTGTCACAAGGCACTTCACAGGAACGTTATAAAACAAAGTCTGACACCGAGTCATGTGAAAAGATATTAGGGCAGTGACCAAAGCTAGGTCAAAGATATAGGTTTTAAGGAGCATCCTAATGGAAGAAAGAGAGGTAGAGAGGCAGAGAGATTTAGGGAGGGAATTCCAGAGCTTAGGCTCTTGGCAGCTGAAGGCACAGCCACCAGTGATGGAGCAACTGAAATCGGGGATGCTCAAGAGACCAGAATTAGAGGAGCGCAGATATCTCAGAGGGTTATGGGGCTTTAGGAGATTACACAGATTGGGAGAGGTGAGGCCATGGAGGGATTTGAAAACCTGGTAAGAAATTTAAAATCGAGGCATTGCTTAATCGGGAGCCAATGTAAGGCAGCGAGCACAGAGGTGATGGGTGAACGGGACTTGGCGCAAGTTAGGACATGGGCAGTAGAGCTATGGATGAGCTCAAGTTTATGGAGGGTAGAACGTGGGAGGCTGGCCAGGCGTGCATTGGAATAGTCAAGTCTAGAGGTAACAAAGGCATGGATGAGGATTTCAGCAGCAGATGAGCTGAGGCAGGTTCGGAGTCATGTGATGTTCCGGAGATGAAAATACAGTCTTAGTGATGGTGTGGATATGTGGCAAAAAGCGTATCTCGGGTTCAAAAATGACACCAAGGTTGCGAACAGTCTGGTTCAGCTTCAGAGAGTTGCCAGGGAGAGGGATGGAGTCAGTGGCTAGGGAACGGAGTTTATGGTGGGCAGTGGCTTCGCTCTTCCCAATATTTAGTTGGAGGAAATTTCTGCTCATCCAATACTAGAGATTGAATAAGCAGTCTGACAATTTAGATAGTGGAGGAGTCGAGGGATGTGGTGGTGAGGTAGAGCTGGGTGTATTCAGCATATAAGTGGAACCTGACACTCTGTTTTCGGATGATGTCACCAAGGGGCAGCATACAGATGAGAAAAAGGAGGTCGCCAACAATAAATCCTTGTGGGACACCAGAGGTAATGGTGCGGGAGCGGGAAGAGAAGCCATTGCAGGTGATTCTCTGGCTACAATTGGATAGATAAGAATGGAACTGGGCGAGTGCAGTCTCACCCAGCTGGACGACGGTGGAGAGGCGTTGGAGAAGGATGATGCCATCAACAGTGTCAAAGGTTGCAGACAGGTTGAGAATGATGATTACACCACAGAAGGATGTTTACAGTCAGATGGAGGCCATTCAGCCTACTGTGGCTGTATTGACATTTAAGTGTCTTTCGATTAAGTATATATTCCCATTCCTTGTTCTTCTTTCTAAAATATATGACTTCACAATTATCCCCTTTAAATTGCATCTGCCACCTGAATGCCCAATCTGCTAACCTGTGTATGTTACCCTGAAGTCTTTTACAGTCCTCCTATTTGTTTGCCAACTCCCCGTCTCTTTTGTATCATCACCAAATTTTGAGATTGTATACCCAATACCGAATTCCAAACCATCTTTATATAACTGGAAAAAAAAGTGGACCCAGCACTCACTCCTGGGGTACAGCGCTGCTAATGCTTCTCCAGTCCATGCAGGACCCATTTATGCTCATTCTTTCGCTACAAAATTCGGTACCTTAGAGTGGCAGTTAAGGCTAGCTTCTGAAAAAAATGGTGGCCGCCTCATTTCCATCCATTTCTGGCACGGCCCGCGCTGATTGGCATCTTGGTGAGAGCGATAGTGGCGGGCGGGGCGGGGGGGTGTATGTGCGTGCGCCGGCAATATGCAAGTAGGCAGATCGTGACGTCAGTTAGTGTTTAACGCTGATTCGACGCATGACCTAAACACGCACAACTGAACGTGCATTCAGCTGCATGAGGAACCCCCCCACCAGCGATATTTAAAGCGATACTTCCAACTTGCAGTTAAGTTGATTATTTTTCTTGTACTGGCTCTTGCAGAGTTTATATCAATATCGGGAGTCTAGGACTAGGGTCATAGTCTAAAAATTAAGCCAGACCTTTCGGCAGTGAAATTAGGAAACACTTCTATACATAAAGGGTAGTAGAAGTTTGGAACTCTCTTCAGCAAACAACATTTGATGCTAGATCAATTTTTAATTCTAGGAATACAACCCTAATGTATACAAAACAGTTTTCTAGATCAGTATATTGAGGAACCAATTAGGGAACAGGCTATTTTAGATCTAGTATTGTGCAATGAGAAAGGGTTCATTAATAACCCTGTAGTAAAGGGGCCTTTAGGGAAGACTGACCCTATTATGATAGAATTATATATTTAGTTTGAAAGTGATTTAGTTAAATCCGAAACTAGGGTCTTAAATCTAAACAAAGGAAACTATGTAGGTATGAGGGGCGAGTTGGCTAAGGTAGATTAGGAAACTACATGAAAAGGTATAATGGTAGACTAGCAATTTAAAGAATTAATACATAATTTACAACAAACATATATTCCTTTAAGGCACAAAAACCCACAGGAAATGTTGTCCAACCGTGGCTAACAAGAGAAATTAAAGGTGGTATTTGCAAAGTCCTGTCCCTGCAGTACAGATTCACACGCGGCACATACTGAAGTCAAGGTCACTCAGGACCTGCACCTTTATTACACAGCTCTCGAATGCCACACTTGCCTGAGACCTGTCCTTATATACCTGTCTGGGACAGGTATCCAGTGTCTCCTGCAAGTGCACCCCTGGTGGTAAGGTAAGCTTGTGGTTACAGGTCATCTCTAGTTACAGTCACGTGTAGCATTGTAAGATACAGTTATGTACAGTAGTGTAAGATACATGACATCACGCTCCCCCAAGGTCTTATTGTCTTTATAGGTTCAGTCTCTCAGGTGGTCTATGCTCTCACGTGGAGTGTCTTAGTTGTGGTTCAGTTGTTTGCCTTGGTGCCTGTTTTTCTTTCGGTGTGATTGCTGGTATCTCGCCTGGGCTGTCTGTTTTGTTCAGTATGATTGTTGGTATCTCGCCTGGGCTGTCTGTTGGGATTGCTCTTTCCTCAGGTTGTTCCCTCTGTCTGTCCACCAGGTGTGGTGTGAGTTCCACATTGTAGTCTGCCTCTGATTCAGCAGTGTTGTTGGTAAATCTACTTTTGACTTGATCTACATGCCTCTGGCAGGTTTGGCCATTGTCCATTTGTACCACCAGTAGCCTGTTTCCTTCCTTGCCTGTTACTGTCCCTGCAAGCCATTTGGGACCCCTGCCATAGTTTAGCACAAACATTTTGTCCCCTATCTCATTCCATCTCCCCCTCGAATTTCGGTCATGGTACTCGGTTAGCTTACGGCGCTTTACCTCAACGATGTCATGCATGTCTGGGAGGATTAATCAAAGCCTTGTCTTTAAGGTCCATTTCATTAATAGTTGCACGGGGGCAACTCCAGTCAATGAATGCGGACGAGATCTGTATGCCAGCAGCAGTCGCGACAGGTGGCCCTGCAGCGTGGGACCTTGGATTTTGAGCATGCTTTGTTTAATGATTTGCACTGCTTGCTCCACCTGGCCGTTGGAGGCCGGCTTGAATGGTGCCGTCTTAATGTGATTTATGCCGTGGTCATTTTTAAAATCTTGGAATTCTGCACTGGTGAAGCACGGACCATGATCACTGACCAATATGTCAGGAATGCCGTGCGTTGCGAACATGGTTCCAAGGCTCTCCACAGTGGTGGAGGTGGTGCTCGAGTTTAAAATGGTGCATTCGATCCACTTAGAAAATGCATCTACAACTACGAGGAACATTTTGCCCATGAATGGGCCCGCATAGTCTACGTGCACCCGCGACCACGGTTTAGTGGGCCAGGGCCAGGGGCTCAGGGGGGCCTCCCTCGGGGCATTTCTGAGTTGGGCGCAAATGGTGCACCGTCAGATGCAGAGCTCCAAGTCCGCGTCAATACCAGGCCACCAGACGTGGGATCTGGCTATGGCCTTCATGAGAACGATCCCCGGGTGCTCATGGTGGAGCTCCCGGACAAATGTCTCTCTGCCTCACAGAGGCATAACTACTCGGCTGCTCCACATCAGGCAGTCTGCTTGTAGTGACAGCTCATGCATGCGCCTATGGACAGGTTTGATCTCCTCGGGGCAGGCATCGCGAGCCTCTGCCCAGTCACCAGTTAAGACACATCTTTTTACTAGGGATAACGTGGGGTCGCTGGTCGTCCAAACTCTGATTTGGCGAGCCGTCATGGGTGAACCTGTGGACTCAAAGGCATTGATTGCCATGACTATCTCACAGTCTTGTTCGTCAGACCCTTCCGCGTCGGCACAGTTGTCTGTGTCTGGTCTATGCCTTATGGTGTAATCGTAAGACGCCAGCATGAGTGCCCACCGTTGAATGCGCGCCGAGGCGTTGGCGTTTATTGACTTGCTCTCGGATAGTAGGGACGTGAGGGGCTTGTGGTCGGTTTCTAATGCGAACTTGGCCCCGAAAAGGTATTGGTGCATCTTTTTGACACTGTACACACACGCGAGCGCCTCCTTCTCCACGATTCTGTACCCGCGCTCCGCCCGCGAAAGTGACCTGGAGGCATAAGCTATGGGTTGTAATTTATCCGCACTATTGACATGTTGTAAAATGCACCCAACCCCGTACACTGATGCATCACATGTAAGAACGATCTTTTTACCTGGATCAAAGAAAGCCAAAACACTGTTGGAACATAGACGGTTGCGTGCCTTATTGAAGGTGCGTTCCTGGCCATCCCCCCAAAACCAATCGCATCCCTTTCTGAGTAGCATGTGGAGAGGCTCCAGCAGCGTGCTTAAGTTCTGCATAAAGTTCCCAAAGTAATTGAGTAGCCCGAGAAAGGCGCGCAGTTCTGAGACATTCCGGGGCCTAGGTGCCAGGCGAATTGCTTCGGTTTTGGACTCTGTTGGGCGGATTCCATCAGCGGCAATCCTTCTGCCCAAAAATTCAACCTTGGGCGCGAGAAACAGGCACTTGGATTTCTTAACTCTTAGGCCTACCCGATCCAACCGCTTTAGTACTTCCTCCAAATTGCGGAGATGAGAGTCGGTGTTCCTGCCCAGATAAGTATGTTGTCTTGAAATACAACCGTCCCCGAGATGGACTTGAGCAGACTCTCCATGTTGCGCTGGAATATGGCAGCTGCAGACCTGATGCCAAATGGGCATCGATTGTACATGAAAAGGCCTCGATATATGTTGATGGTGGTAGTAGCTTGGACTCATCGGTCAATTCTTGCATCATATACGCAGATGTGAGGTCTAGTTTTGAGAAAAGTTTTCCTCCAGCCAATGTGGCAAATAGGTTCTCCGCTCTGGGCAGTGGGTATTGGTCCTGTAGGGAGACTCTGTTTATGGTAGATTTGTAATCCCCACAGATTCATATGGATCCATCAGGCTTCATGACTGGGATGATGGGACTTGCCCAGTCGCTAAATTCCACGGGTGACATAATGCCTTCCCGCAGAAGCCTGCCCAGTTCATGTTCAATCTTTTCCCACCTCACATAGGGCACAGCTCTAGCCTTGTGATGGACCGGTCTAGCATCCTGTGAGATGTAGATTTTGACTTTAGCCCCTTTGAAGGTGCCCACACCTGGCTGAAAGAGATGTTCAAATCGACTTAGAACTGTTGAGCAGGAGGTCCGTTCCTTTGGCAACATGGCATGAACATCATCTCATTTCCAGTTTAGCTTTGCCAGCCAGCTTCTCCCCAGCAGTGCTGGGAGATTTCCGGGGACAATCCACAGGGGAAGTCGGTTCACTGTCTCTTTGTGTGTGACTGAGAGCATGACGCTGCCGAGGACTGGGACGATTTCTTTGATATAGGTCCTTAGTTTGGTGTCGACCCTTGTGAGTTTTGGTCTGTCTCTTTTGTGCGGCCACAGCTGTTCAAATTGTTGAGCGCTCATGAGAGATTGACTTGCTCCCGTATCCAGCTCCATGTTGACGGGTATCCCATTGAGTAGGACCCTCATCATTATTGGAGGCGTCTTGTTGTAGGAGCAGTGGCCATTGATCATGTTGACCCGCTGTACATCGGTGTCCCGGTTACTGTCCCCACTGTCTTCTGGTCCGCTTTCCGACCCTTCCGATTCGTATACCAGTCGAGCTGCCATTTTTCTGCACATGCGGGCCAGATGCCCTGTATAGTCGCAGTTTCTGCAAACAGCATGCTGAAATTGACACCCCATTGATGAGTGCCTTCCCCCACATCTCCAGCACAGACCGCTTCCATTGTTTCCAAAGGATGAGCTGCATCTGGCTGATCTCTCGAGCTTCTCTCAGTTTGTAGTTAATTGCTTGCATTGTGGGTTGATGAGGTGTGAATGGCCGTTCATGTGGCCCTTGATGACTTCTGGTGCCACTGCCTGCTGTTGAGGGCCTACTCTCCTGCCTTTGTCTGTGTGTGGGGGTAGCAGCTTGTTTCACGCTGTGAATCCCTTGTTCAGATGTTTCGTTAGTTGTCATACCCACGGTATAGATCAACCTCGTCTCTTCTTCTCCTGCCAGGAATGTCTGTGCAACCAGTGCTGCTGCCTCTAGGATCAGGTTCTTGGTCTCTATGAGCTTTCGGAATATGCCTGTGTGGCCTATTCCTTCAATAAAAAAGTCTCTCAGTACTTCTCTCCTTAGTTCATTGGAGAACTCACATAAGCTAGCCAACCTCCGAAGTTCCGCCACGAAGTCGGATATGCTCTGGCCCACACAGCATCTGTAGTTGTAGAACCTGTGTCTGGCCATGTGTAGGCTGCTCGCTGGCTTCAGGTGGTCTCTCACCATTGTGCTCAACTCTTCAAACGACTTGCTTGCTGGTTTCTCGGGTGCCAGTAGGTCCTTCATTAAGGCGTATGTTTTCAAGCCACAGCTGGTCAAGAGATGGGCTCTTCTCTTGTCTGCCTTATCGTCGCCTAACCAGTCTTTGGTTACGAAGCTTTGCTAGAGCCTTTCTATAAAGTCCTCCCAATTATCTCCAGCATTGTATTTTTCATCTGAGCCGTTGGTCACCATTCTGTGGATTCTGTAATCCCGTAACTCATCACCACTGTAAAGTCCTGTCCCTGCAGTACAGACTCACATGAGGCACATGCTGAAGTCAAGGTCACTCAGGACCTGCACCTTTATTACACAGCTCTCGAATGCCACACTTGCCTGAGACCTGTCCTTATATACCTGTCTGGGACAGGTATCCAGTGTCTCCCTGGTGGTAAGGTAAGCTTGTGGTTACAGGTCATCTCTAGTTACAGTCATGTATAGCAAGGTAAGATACAGTTATGTACAGTAGTGTGAGATACATGAGATACAGACTGTAAAAGCTTCTATCGGTATGTAAAAAGGAAAATATTAACGAAAGTAAATGTGGGTCCCTTACAGGCTGAGTGAGACTGGAGAAATTATAATGCGGAATAAGGAAATGCAGAGAAATTAAACAAATACTTTGGGGATGAAATTGCCCTTTTTTATTGCCCCATTAGCGCCTAATGGGGCAAAACGAGGTTATCGCCTGGGGGAAGGGGTTGATAGCGCCTCCGAGGAAATTGCTCCGGAGGTTTGGGAGGTGTTGTGTTGTTAGTACCGTGCCCCGTGATTTGCGGCCCGGGCTGGCGCACACAGGGTGATGACATCATCGCCGTACGCGTCGATCCCTCACCGCCCTGCACCGAACCCTTTGCACCTCGCACGGGAAATGTCTCCTCGGGCTGCGGGGATGGCACCAGCCGATGTCACCGCCAGGTTTGCGACCTGCGAATCTGGCGGACATTTGTCGCCGGGGCGTCCCTTAAAGTGGAGGCCGTCTGTGCCGTGGGCCGCCACATTTTTCTGTCGGCTGACTCTTCTGTCGGCCCGACAGTGGCAGCCCTCGCCTCGATGCCTCCATGGGCTTCAACTTTGCTGCCAAGCCTATTATGTGGCACTTTATCATTGGTGAAGATAGATGCAATATACTCATTTAGTACCTCAGCCTTGCCCTTTGCTTCTACACGATCTCTATTTTTTATTCCCTAATTAACCCATCCTTCCTTTGACTATCCTTTTACTATTTATATGTTTCTAAAAGACTTTTGGTTTCTCTTTTATGTTACTGCCAATCTATTCTCATACATTCCCTTTTCCCCTCTGATTTCCTTTTTCTGCACTCCATAGTACTGTACTTATTTGTAATCAGCTTGGTTCTCTACTGAATTATGAACCTGACATTTATCATAAGCCTCCTTTTTCTGTCTAATTTTAATCTCTTCCAACTTTAGTCATCCAGGAAGCTCTAGTGTTGGATGCCCTTCTTTTCTCCCTTGTGGGGATGTGTCTAGTCTATACCCAAACCATCTCCTCTTTGAAAGCAGCCATTGTTTATCTGTGAATCTTTGATTCCAATCCACCTGGGCCAGATCCCTTTTCAACTCACTGAAAGTAGCCCTCCTCCAGGGTATATTGTTTTATAAAAAATCATAATAAACTGTGATAGTAACATGTGACACTATATATAAAGCAGATTTATGCCTGATGAGCAATGAAGGAAAGAAAATGGGTAGTAGGAAGCCGGTTGGCTTTGTAAGAAAGTGATGGCAGGATATAGATCATTTTGGGGAGGAATAACAGGTGAGCGGCAGGAAACACAGTGGTTGAATGGGGAGAAGGGGAGCAGAATTAGGTAAGATTGGTGGGAAGTAGAGTTATGGGCAGTGGAAGCAGTCAAGTAGTGAGGAGGGAAGGTGAATTGTGGAAGTTGAGTACAGTGGAGAGCTGGTGTCAGGAAGTAGAGGTGTGGTGGTGGCAAGAAGAGAATCAATGAGTTGGTTAGAAGAGAAGAGGAATAGTGGGAAGAAGGAGGAATTGGGTAGTGTGGTTAAAAAGAAGAATTTGGTACAGCATGTGGGAAGAAAATGGGAAAAGAAGCAACTGTTGGGGATGGGTGAAATGAGGAGCCCATTAGAGTGAGGTCAAGAGAAGTGGGAATTGGTGTAGAAGAGGTGTATAAATCGGGCATAAGGGTAGGAATTTTTAAACTTGTAGTACAGGGTATATTGAGGAAAAAAGTTAAATATTGCACATGGTAATTTTAGAATTCTTTCTTGATAAACGTAAAACAGAATTGAAACCATTTAGATATTAGAAGTGAGATGAAGTAGGGGTGGTGCAGTAGTTAGTGGAAAAAGGATGAAATGAAGAACTGGAATTAATTAAGTGTATTAATTTTGGGGATTTGGAACATATAGTGGGAAACTAAATCAAAGGATTGGTAAAGGTCAGCACATACAAAAAAATGAACCAGGGTTAGGATCTAGCAGTTGTAATGGTAAGGCATTTATTTATTATTTATATACTTATTAGTTGCAGCAAACATTTTTATCAAAATTCAGCTTTGAAAAGATATATTAAAACATACATTTTGGGCACATAGAGGATTTTAGAGGTAGACAGCAGAGAGAAAGGCTAAAAGAGGGGGAAAAATATTTGTTTTGGGTCGAGCAGCCTGTTGAGTGGCTTTATCTAAGAAATGTGACTGCGTAGGTGCAGATCGTGACTGCCGTACAGCAGCAACGTGAGAACGTTATAGCTCAGTATCTCTGAGGTTTAGTCTGGTAGTGCATCTGTACCTTAGTCCTTCTTCTGGGTTGCACTCATTAAGATTCACACCCTCTAATCTCTCTTCTCTTCTGTGCTTCGTGGCACATGAGGCAACCCACATCTTCTGCCGCTTTTACATCCAGCAGATTGTGCTTTGGGTTGTTTCAATAATGAAGACCCCTTTTTATGTGGACAGGTTATTAGCCTGAGTGGAGGCAACTAACAATGGGGGATCGCGACTCCAATCCTATCAGACAAAGTAACCTGCTGGATGTTAACCCAGTATTCAGTATTTAGTTGCCTCCACTCAGGCTAACGACCTGTCCACATAAAAAGGGGTCTTCATTATTGAAACAATCCAGAGCACGATCTGCTGGATGTAAAAGCAGCAGAAGATGTGGGTTGCCTCATGTGCCATGAAGCACAGAAGAGAAGCGAGATTAGAGGATGTGAATCTTAATGAGTATTGAGCTATGTGGCTTGGGAGAAAGTGTGACCAATTAGAGGGTGTGCCTGCCTTTTTTGGTAACAGCCAGAAAACTCCGCAGTTAGCAGACATTATTGTAGCTGCAGACCTCTTGGTTATGCATTAATGGTTGGATTTATGTCTCCTTTTTCCAGGGGCAGGCCTAGAATAATGACTTAAACCCACAAATACAAATATGTTCAGGTCAGATAGCGGAGAGGCAAGAGAATCAACCCTTAGATATTTAGGCAATACAGCGTATAGGGAGGATAAATTTAACTCACAGTCACAAACTTGTCTGGTATAACATTGGCATTAGACCTCCAAATTTTGCATCGTGATCTATCGCACCCGATCTATGTCAGAAGTGCGTCAGAAGGCTTATTGATTCAGGTGACTGCTAGTCGTTGAGGGCACCCATCTGAAACAGGTGTTAGACTCCTTAAATATGCATATGGGGTCCACTGCCAGTTGTAGGACAAGGACTGTAAAATTAGGTACAAATAGGTCGAGTGTGCATCATTCATACTCTGCCTAGTTTTACTCGCAGTCCTTAAGGGACTATTGGAGGCTGCTCAAAAATAGGCAATGAAATATTGAGTGTTTTTGTGGGCTGACAAATGAACTTGGGCCCACTGCCAGCCTGTTTGAAGCTCTCCATGGGATCACCTTCCCTCCCAACCTGCTGGCCGGCTCATGATTTTCTGAACTCCATAAATGGCAAGCTGCAGTGGGGTACCCATTTAGCACCCATAGCTCATAGAATTATAGAATAGTTACAGCACAGAAGAAAGCCATTCAGTCTGTCGAGCCTGTGCCAGCTCTCAGCTAGTCCCACTCCGCTGCCCTTTCCTTGTAGCCCTGCAAATTCTTTTCCTTCAGATACTTATCCAGTTCCCTTTTGAAAGATAAGATTGAGTCTGCCTCCACCACCCTTTCTGTCAGTGCATTACAGATCTTAACCACTTGCTACATAAGAAAGTTTTTTCTTACGTCACCTTTGGCTCTTTTGCCAATCATCTTAAATCTGTGTCCTCTGCTTTTCGACCCTTCTGCCACTTTATCTCTTTCTATTCTGTCCAGACCCCTCATGATTTTGAAGCTCGACAGCAGAATTTAAATGAAACCCAAAATCAAATTTTGCAACGACCTCAGGCTGCATGTGCCAGCGCACGGACCAGTCACATGCCAACTTCACACAGTTTCTCAGCCGAGATTTCTATGGTGAACGTAACTCAATATTCCCCCCCCCCCACTTCCCCTTGCTTGGGTCTTTCTATTTTATGCATGTTTGCTTGCTGTCGAGGTGTGCAGGCACTTTCAGACGTATTCACTGTTGCTCTGAAACCAGCTACCAGATACATGAGAGTGGATCACAGTGCCTCTCTTTATCCATTTCCTCTTTACCTTAGAAAATGATTTACTTCAACTTGGTGTTTCTCCACAGTGGCATGGCTGAGATACTTCTTTGGAGGATTCTGGCCATGAGAGCCCCAATGTAGCTCATTACTTTATTGCTGAGGTGGCCTATAAAATGAACTGTTAATGTTCAAGGCCATCCAGATGAAAGACCTGCATGTAGAAATGTGGTGAGATCCTTCAAATTGGACGGTTGTTTAATTCATAGTCCCGCCACATCAATGACAGCATTATATGAGCATTCATTTCACTGTGCAGCTCTATGAATGTAACAGTGCTCTTCAGGTCCAGGTTACTGATTTCCTCCTATGCTTAACCCCTCAGTTTTTCAATTAAACTTCTGAATCCTATCAATACCAAGACTGCCATGTATAGAGATTGACTGCTTGATTCATGGCTTGATTATGTTATATATCCACCAAAATAATGACATAGCAAGAAATTCTGCCCTGGCTTTATTCTGCTAATAAGTATAAATGCATAAAACTAATTTCAAACTCTGCATAAAGCTGGCCAACACTCTTCTAATGGATTGACTGGTATTGTATTAATTGTCATTACAACACCCACAATAAGGTTTACTTTGCAATTCAGGTTTTTGCTTTATTTCTTATGTAATTTCAAGGAAGCAGCTGTTTGTGGGTATCTAATTAATGACTTTTAACAGGTTAACTCCTCTCTTAAAAGAACGAACAGAGGGACTGCATATGAACAGGTTAAACATGTGTATGCTAATCTTTGCACACTGAATTTCAGGGCAAAAGAGTTTGCTTGCAGATCAACAGACATGATGGTGAAGAAAATAAGAAGACCCCAAACTAAAATACACTAATACTGTAATTTCTTATTTTACGCAAGGTGTTGTTTGATGAAAACTGGCACCTGCTGCGAGTCCTGGTAACAGAGAGGGATGCCACTTTATACTTAGATGATAAATTAGTTGAGACAAGACAACTAGAACCTGATCTTGGTATCTTCATCAGTGGAAGGACACAGATAGGAAAGTATTTTGGGAAAGAAGCAACTGTACCAGTAAGTTTGACTCTCTCAGTAAATTGCACTCATTTAATAATGAACGGCAAATGTTCCCATTATACATTGCAGGCTCAGAGAGGGTATCAGCATTTAAGATTTGTTTGTTTCTTGAACTTTTACTGATCTAAATGTGGTGAAATAAAGATAAATGAAAATGCTCTGGTTATGTAACTACTTATGTACAAATCAATGGGAAGCTGAGATTTACGAGTTCAGATTAAAGGACTTCATCAAACTTTCAAAACGTGGACATTATTTATTATTGTATGTAGAACAAAACATAAGTGTTTTAAAAAGTAAAATCCTACAAATACTGTTTTGTTTAACATAATATTATGTTTCGTTTGTAGTTTGAAGTTCAAAAATTAAGGATTTACTGTAACCCAGAACAAAATCAACGAGAAACTGCCTGTGAAATTCCAGTTGTTGTAAGTACATAAGAACATAAGAACATAAGAAATAGGAGCAGGAGTAGGCCACATGGCCTCTCGAGCCTGCTCCGCCATTTAATAAGGTCATGGCTGATCTGATCATGGATGCAGCTCCACATCCTTGCCCGCTCTCCATAACCCTTTATTCCCTTATCGCTCAAAAATCTGTCTATCTCCGTCTTAAATATATTCAATGACCCAGCCTCCACAGCTCTCTGGGGCAGAGAATTCCATATATTTACAACCCTCTGAGAGAAGAAATTCCTCTTCATCTCAGTTTTAAATGAGCGGCCCCTTATTCTGAGACTATGTCCCCTAGTTTTAGTTTCCCCTGTGAGTGGAAATATCCTCTCTGCATCCATCTTGTCGAGCCCCCTCATTATCTTATATGTTTTGATAAGATCACCTCTGATTCTTCTGAACTCCAAAATGTATCGACCCAATCTACTCGACCTATCTTCATAAGTCAAACCCCTCATCTCCGGAATCAACCGAGTGAACGTTCTCTGAACAGCCTCCAATGCAAATCTATCCTTCCTTAAATATGGAGACCAAAACTGTATGCAGTACTCTAGGTGTGGCCTCACCAATACCCTGTACAGTTGTAGCAGGACTTCTCTGTTTTTATACTCTATACCCCTTGCAATAAAGGCCAACATTCCATTTGCCTTCCTGATTACTTGCTGTACCTGCATACTAACTTTTTGTGTTTCATGCACAAGGACCTCTAGGTCCCTCTGTACTGTAGCACTTGGTAATTTTTCTCCATTTAAATTATAATTTGCTTTTCTATTTTTTCTGTCAAAGTGGATAACCTCACATTTTCCCATATTATACTCCATCTGCCAAATTTTTGCCTACTCACTTAGCCTGTCTATACCCCATTGCAGATTTTTTATGTCCTCCTCACAACTTGCTTTCTTTGTATCTTTGTATCATCAGCAAACTTGGCTGCATTACACTTGGTCCCTTCATCCAAGTCATTAATATAGTTTTTAAATAGTTGAGGCCCCAGTACTGATTGCTGCGCCACCCCACTAGCCACTGTTTGCCAACTGTCTCTGTTTTCTATTAGTTAGCCAATCCTCTAATCCATGCTAATATATTATCCCCAACCTCGTGAACTTTTATCTTGTGCAGTAACCTTTTATGTGGCACCTTATCAAATGCCTTCTGGAAATCCAAATACACCACATCCACTTGTTTCCCCTTATCCACACTGCTTGTTACATTCTCAAAGAACTCCAGTAAATTTGTCAAACATGATTTCCCTTTCATAAAACCATGCTGACTCTGCTTGATTGAATTATAATTTTCCAAATGTCCTGCTACTTCTTCCTTAATAATGGACTCCAGCATTTTCCCAACGACAGATGTTAGGCTAACTGGTCTATAGCTTTCTGCTTTTTGTCTGCCTCCTTTTTTAAATAGGGGCGTTACATTTGCGGTTTTCCAATCCGCTGGGACCGCCCCAGAATCCAGCGAATTTTGGTAGATTACAACCAATGCATCCACTATCTCAGCAGCCACTTCTTTTAGGACCCTAGGATGCAAGCCATCAGATCCAGGGGACTTGTCTGCCTTTAGTCCCATTCTTTTACCGAGTACTACTCCATTAGTAATAGTGATTGTATTAAGTTCTTCCCTCCCTATAGCCCTTTGATTATCCACTATTGGAATGTTTTTAGTGTCTTCTACCGTGAAGACTGATACAAAATATTTGTTCAATGCCTCTGTCATTTCCCTGTTCTCCATTATTAATTCCCCAGTCTCATCCTCTAGGGGACCAACATTTACTTTAGCCACTCTTTTCCTTTTTATAAACCTGTAGAAACTCTTACTATCTGTTTTGATATTTTGTGCTAGTTTACCTTTATGTGCAATATATAAATTTTTTTATGTATAGCACACACTTCCGTAAGTGTAACCCTTACTTCTTGTAAGGGTAATCCTTCTTGTGCTACTTTCCAATCACACTTTTCCCATCACACTTTATTGATAACATCCCTATGTCATAAAGTGCATATCCTCTGACTCACCTCAAGCAATGCCACGGGAGAGCTGGTATTAAGTGTACTCATTTTGATAAATGTATAACACTGAATTAAACTTTGTTTTAAAACAATAGATAACATTATTTTTTGATAAAAATGGGAGGATGCCAATCTTCTCCATAATTAACAACATGTTGATTAAATCTTATTCTCACAAATTGAATGTTTCAAAGCCGTGTGTCCCCATGATTTAATTCAAGGGTTGTTGATTACAGATATAAATAAACTTTTTTTATTGAAAGGGGAAATTTGGGCCTAATGAATTGATGATGACTCTTATTTGGTAGCACTTGTTATATAACTACTGATAATTTCCCCAGGTACATGCGGTCTGTGAATTACTGGAAACAAGCACTGCTGTAATATTATATTTTATTCTACTACTTAGTTTAGAAAAAGTTCACATTGGCCTGTCATACAATTGTAGTGTTTGCAGGTTGATATATTTATGAGGTTAATTATGAGGAGCCAATATGGCGGAAGGAGCTCGGCAAAAGACTACCTTGGCAGTCCTTATAAAGGCTTAGCAACAAATTTTAACAATATAAGAACATAAGAAATAGGAACAGGAGTAGGCCATTTGGCCCCTCGAGCCTGCTCCACCATTTAATAAGATCATGGCTGATCTGTAACAGGTATGCAAATAAATATAATTGATACTGTTCAGTAAATAATTTGGAAGAATTTGGTAAAATGTAACTTTTGAATATTATTAAAGTGAGAAAGATAATTGACTTTAGCCAGAGCTTTATAATCTGCTGCAAGGTTGTTAATCCATAAAAGATTGTAAAGCTCTGGCTAAAGTTAATTATCTTTCTCACTTTAATGTAGACATAGTGAGGTAGAGTTTCCTATTTCTTATGTTCTTAGATTCTTATGTTCTTAGATCTTAAATGTTGCCATTCCCAGACTCTGAACTCATGTTCCTTTGGAGGCTACAGTGAGTCAAAAGAGTGCATGAAAAAGTGATAAAATGTAACTTTTGACTAATGGGATGAGTAAAGATTCTGTAGGGCTTAGAGATACAGGCCTAGAAAAAGGAAGAGTGAAACTGGGATGCAAAAGTCAAGGAGATGGAAGGAAGATGGCCAACATCCAAAGGCATGGGTGCTTGAAAGAAAAAGCAAGTTAAAGCAATGCAAAGGAGAGCGAAGCAAGGCTTCGAAGAATACCAAGTCAAGAGCACAGAAGGAGTGAGCTTGGGATCTGATGGAGGTGAAGTAGGATTCAATAAGGGAAAATAATTTAATAAAGGACACAGGGGGATGAGTATTAGGAGCCCATGATGATTAAGGCTTAGATCGGGTGCCTGAGTGATTCAGGAAGCTTAGGGAGATGAGAAAAAATAAGATGTAGCCTCCAAAGGAACATGAGTTCAGAGTCTGGGAATGGCAACATTTAAGATCTAAGAACATAAGAACCTAAGAACATAAGAAATAGGAACAGACATTGGCCATACGGCCCCTCGAGCCTGCTCCGCTATTCAATAAGATCATGGCTGATCTGATCATGAACTCAGCTCCACTTCCCTGCCCGCTCCCCATATCGTTTAAGAAACTGTCTATTTCTGTCTTAAATTTATTCAATGACCCAGCTTCCACAGCTCTCTGAGGCAGCGAATTCCACAGATTTACAACCCTCTGGGAGCATAAATTTCTCCTCATCTCTGTTTTAAGATCATGCCCTCTAGTTCTAGTCTCCCCCATCAGTGGAAACATCCTCTCTGCATCCATCCTGCCAAGCCCCCTCATAATCTTATACATTTCGATAAGATCACCTCTCATTCTTCTGAATTCCAATGAGTAGAGGCCCAACCTACTCAACCTTTCCTCATGTCAACCCCCTCATCCTCGGAATCAACCTAGTGAACCTTCTCTGAACTGCCTCCAAAGCAAGTATATCCTTTCGTAAATATGGAAACCAAAACTGCGCGCAGTATTCCAGGTGTGGCCTCACCAATACCTTGTATAGCTGTAGCGAGACTTCCCTGCTTTTATACTCCATCCCCTTTGCAATAAAGGCCAAGATACCATTGGCCTTCCTGATCACTTGCTGTACCTGTATACTATCCTTTTGTGTTTCATGCACAAGTACCCCAGGTCCTGCTGTACTGCGGCACTTTGCAATCTTTCTCCAATTAAATAATAACTTGTTCTTTGATTTTTTCTGCCAAAGTGCATAACCTCACACTTTGCAACATTATACTCCAGCTGCCAAATTTTTGCCCACTCACTTAGCCTGTCTATGTACTTTTGCAGATAAGGATGGTATGTGAACTGGAAAGGGGGGGTGGTGGTGGAGGGAGGGGTGGCGGGTGGAGAGTAAATGTTGAGATGGGCCCAGCACCACAGTGATGTAAATCTGGAGGAAGGACGAAATACAAACAAAATTAAGGCTGGTGGATGAAATCAGGCTAAATTAAACAAGGATCGATCATTCATTCAAAGATGGAAGATAACATTTGTAAAACCTGCTGTTCAAATGATTTTTTCTTTGGACTATTCTGATTAGTTTACAGAATACATAGTCCAGGCTGTGCTCTTGACAGCATCAGATCTTATCCAATAAAATAAATAAACTAACTACAGAATCTAAATGATATACTTGATATAAACCATCAAATGATTTTCACAACCTGTACACTCTAATAGTTGACCTTAGACCTTGGTAATCCCGTGCAAATAGGTTTAGGGGTTAAGGGATTTAGACGGGTTAAATAATTTGGCAGGGACATGGCAGATGGAATATAATGTGCCCATCGGATTGGTACTGCCAGTAGAATCTACGCTCAGCTGTGCCCTGAAGTTATTCTCAATCACTTCCTTTCAGACGTGCTGTATGTTATAAAATGGCAGCATAACCTCCTCACCATCACCTCCACTTTAACAGCCATCAAACAGGAGGTGAAGTGCGTGGTGCTCCATCACATGGCCACATTTATTGTGCCAGCCATTGGATTGTGCCAGGCTGAAATATATAAAGGCTACCAATATATTTATCTCCATATGTGGCAATTTTAAGTTTCTGCATCCCTTTAAATTTACTCATCATCTTTTGTAAGCACCACTTTGAGGGATAACTTACACCCAATTTTTCTTGACTCCCACTTCCGGAAAACTTCCAATGCAATGGCCAAAATGGCTCTGAAACTTATACAAATGAATTGGACCCATAAAATCAGGCGGGATCAGCACAATAAAAGTTAGACAGATGCTGACAACACACCACCCAATTAACATTCAATCGGAAACTCTACCTCACTGTGTCTACATTTTCCACCAATCTTCCATTTTTCAACAACCAGGAAAAGACAGTAGAGCATTAATTTTACACATCTATGTTGCTGGTGTGGATGCTCCCATGAATTTGAACCCTTCCCTTCTATACCTTCTCTCCAAACACACATATACTTGCCTTATCTTGCTTATCATCATCATAGGCAGTCCCTCGAAACTTGCTTCCACGCCAAAAAAGGATGCGTTCACAGGTGTTTCAATGAAGGACCTAATATTCCAGATTCCGAACTACATCTTGAAGGGTGGAAGATACCACGAGCTAGGTCTTGGTCCAGTGGCAAGGATTACCCAAGATGACTGGAGACCAGCTCTGCTGAATGGGCCTAATGCGCACACATATCGCAGTGTGGGCCCCGAACTCACGCCTCTCCTATTCCTATCCTGACTGGCATGTGGCATGGACATAATCCTAAGATTACTAATGCTGAGGTCCACATCTTTAGGCTGCCTCTTAATTCTTGAAACTCCTTTTACAGGACTTCAGTTCTATTTTTTCCTATGTCATTAGTTCCAAAATGAACCACGACATCTGGCTATTCTCTTTCCCTGCTTCAAAATCTTTAGCACCACTCTATTCTATACTTTAGCTGTCAACTGGGAGGCAACTCACTATAGGACTTTTAGTTTGTGGCTACAAAAGTGTCTGCCTACTCCCTGATTGTACAATACCCTGTTACTACTGCACTCCTGCACTTAAGTTTCCTCTCGTTGGCTCAATATGCCACGGATTTGCCTGTGGTTTCCCTCCTCTGAATTGTAGTCACTATAACAAGCATTTAGTACTAAATACCTGTCTGTCAATTCAACACGCTCAGGGGATCCGAGCATTATTTGTCCCACAGGCAGCATGGAGGCAGTCTCTAATGTGGCCATGACCTTGGGGGCCAGGAAAATCAGCTGGGGCTAGAGCCACATCGCTATGAAGGTCAGAAGTTCCCCTCCCCCACCCACTCACCTACACCCTGAGATGAGCCCCAAAATAACAAGCATTTATATTCTAGACCAATATTTTTGTAGTGTATGAATAAAAGAGTCTGATCAGATACTGTGAGCTCAAAGTAAAGTGTGACCTTAGTCTTTTATTGCAGGTTTCCAGAGTGCCTCTCCAGCCTGTGAGGCCTCCTTAAGTACAGGTGCTCCCAAGGGATTGTGGGATCCCTTGGGACTCCAGGGGATGAGCACTCTCATGGACAAAACGGTTTTCACAGGTTTACATATATAACAACACTCCCCCCCCCCAATGTCAATAGTGTAACTATTTACAAGGTGAGTCGATCTGGGGCCTTTCTTTCCCTGGTTGATCGTCTCGGTGCAAATTCTGGTTTTGGTGAGTCGTTTGTTGGGCCCTCACTGGGCTGCTGTGCAGCGAGCCTTGCTCGGCTGCCTGGTGTATGATGTGGTGAGTCCTGCTGGGCCGCTGCTGGTGATGGGTTCTGCTTCGTGATCAACTGCTGTGTCGGTTGCCACTGGTGTGTGTGTTGGGGGGGTCAAAAAAGGTAGGGTCTAATGTGGGTTGCTCTGGATAGTCCGTGAATCTGAGTTTGGTTTGGTCCAAGTGCTGCCTGTAGATGAGTCCATTTGAAAGTTTGACCCAAAACACCCTACTCCCCTCTTTGGCCACGACAGTGCCGGGAAGCCACTTGAGACCTTGTCCATAGTTCAACATAAATACAGAATCATTAATCTCAATTTTGCGTGACACATTTGTGCTATCATGATATGTACTTTGTTGAAGTTGCCTGCTCTCTACCTGTTGGTGTAGATCAGGGTAGACTAATGAGAGCCTTGTCTTAAGTGCCCTTTTCATGAGCAGTTCAGCGGGTGGGATCCCAGTGAGCGAGTGGTGTCTCGTGCGGTAACTAAGCAGGACTCAGGATAGGCAAGTATGCAGTGAGCCTTCAGTTACCTTCTTCAAGCTCTGCTTGATTGTATGCACTGCTCTCTCTGCCTGACCATTGGATGCTGGTTTAAACGGGGCAGATGTAACATGTTTGATCCCATTGCGGATCATGAACTCTTTGAACTTGGCACTGGTGAAACATGGCCCGTTGTCACTCTCAAGGACATCAGGCAGGTCATGCATGGCAAACATGGCCCGCAGGCTTTCAGTGGTGGCAGCGGATGTGCTTGCCGACATTATCTCACATTCAATCCATTTGGAGTATGCATCTACCACCACTAGGAACACTTTACTCCAGAACAGGCCTGCATAGTCGACATGAACCCGATACCACGGTTTGGAGGACCAAGACCATAAACTTAGTGGCGACTCCCTGGGTGCATTGCTTAACTGTGAACATGTGTTACATTTGTGCACGCAGAACTCTCAAGTCCGCATCGATACTGGGCCACCACACGTGAGATCTGGCTATCGCTTTCATCATTACGCTGCCTGGGTGGCTACTGTGGAGATCACTAATGAAAGTGTCCCTGCCCTTTTTAGGCACCACTACCCGATTACCCCACAGAAGGCAGTCTGCCTGTATAGACATTTCATCTTTACGCCTATTTCTTCCTGCATTTCTAATGGGACATAGGACCAGCTCCCGTGAAGCACACAAGTTTTTTACTAAGGACAGTAAGGGTTCCTGGCTCATCCAGGTTCTAATCTGTCGGGCGGTAACAGGTGATTACTCACTCTCGAATGCTTCCATTACTATAACCAAATCTGCGGGCTGTGCCATTTCCACCCCCGTGGTGGGCAATGGCAGCCTACTGAGAGCATCGGCAGTTTTCTGTGCCTGGCCTGTGGCAGATGGCGTATTTGTATGCGGACAACGTGAGCGCCCATCTCTGGATGCGGGCTAAGCATTCGTATTTATCCCCTTACTTTCAGAAAAGAGGGATATCAGTGGCTTATGGTCAGTTTCCAATTCAAATTTGAGCCCAAACAGATATTGATGCATTTTCTTTACCCCATAAACACACGCTGACGCTTCTTTTTCAATCATGCTGTAGGCCCTCTCAGCCTTAGACAGACTTCTGGATGCATAAGCAACCGATTGCAATTTCCCAGATTCATTAGCTTGTTGCAATACACACCCGACACCGCATGACGACACATCACATGCTAGTACCAAATGCTTACATGGATCATACAACATAAGCAATTTGTTTGAGCATAACAGTTTTCTAGCTTTTACAAATGCATTTTCTTGGCTTTTACCCCACACCCATTCATCTCCTTTACGCAGTAAAGCGTGTAGTGGTTCTAACAGTGTGCTGAGACCCGGTAAGAAGTTACCAAAGGTGTTCAGGAGTCCTAGAAACGACCGCAGCTCCGTCACGTTCTGTGGCTTACGTGCATTCTCAATTGCCTCCGTCTTCGAATCGGTGGGCCTGATGCCATCCGCTGCGATTCTTCTCCCCAGGAACTCCACTTCAGGCGCCAGGAAAATGCACTTCGAGCAATTAAGCCGACTAAGAACCTCCTCCAGATTCTGCAGATGCTCGACTGTGTCCCGACCTGTAAACAAGATGTCGCCCTGGAAGACCATGGTGCGTGGGACCGACTTCAGTAAGCTTTCCATGTTTGTCTGGAATATCACCGCGGCTGATCAAATCCCAAACGGACATCTGTTGTAAATGAAGAGACCTTTGTGCGTGTTGATGCAGGTGAGGCCCTTTGATGATACCTCCAGCTCCTGCGTCATGTATGCCGAGGTCAAGTCCAGCTTCGTGAACATCTTTCCTCCCGTCAGCGTCGCAAAAAGGTAGTCTGGCTTTGGTCGTGGATATTGATCCTGCAGGGAAAAACGATTGATAGTTACTTTGTAATCACCACAGATTCTGGCAGTGCTGTCTCCCTTGAGGACTGGAACAATCGGACTGCCCCACTCGTTGAATTCGATCGGCGAAATGATGCCCTCTCTTTGCAGCCGGTCCAGCTCGATCGCTACCCTCTCTCTCATCATGTATGGTACCGCTCTCGCCTTGTGATGGATGGGTCGCGCCCCCAGAATTAGGTGGATCTGCACTTTTGCTCCTTGAAACTTCCCGATGCCTGGTTCGAACAGCGAGGGGAACTTTTTTAGGACCTGAGCACATGAAGTGTCGTCGACGGGCGAGAGCGCTCGGACGTCATCCCAGTTCCAGCGTATCTTCCCCAGCCAGCTCCTGCCGAGCAGCGTAGGGCCATTGCCCGGTACCACCCAGAGTGATAACTTGTGCATCGCTCCATCATAGGAGACCTTTACGGTAGCACTGCCGATTACGAGAATCAGTTCCTTTGTGTAAGTTCTCAGTTTAGTGTGAATGGGAGTCAGGACTGGCCTTGAAGCCTGGCTGCACCACAATTTATTGAAAGTCTTTTTGCTCATAATGGACTGGCTCGCATCCATGTCCAGCTCCATTGACACCGGGACTCCATTTAATTCAACCTTCAGCATTATCGGGGGACACATTGTGGTAAATGTGTGCACCCCTTATACCTCTGCCTCCTCGGTCTGAGGCTCTGGTTCACTGTGATCCGTCGTGGATCTGTTCTCCTCTGCAACATGGTGGTTTTCAGGATTAGCAGGGTTTTTTAGCTTGCCTGCACATACATTGGAGGTGTCCCATTGTTCCACAGCCCTTGCAAATGTATCCTTTGAAGCGGCAGGAATGGAAATGATGATCACTCCCGCAGCGCCAACAAGGTGTTAATGGCCTAGCATTCAACACCCTTGATGGTGGATTCTGAGACATTTGCGGACCTGCAGCTTCAGGCATGTAAGGCCTGCCCTGTACGTTACGATTCAGAAACACCATTACTTTGTTCACAGTACTTGTAGCAGCACTCGTGTGCTTTGAGATTTGCTTGGTATTGTCACTGGTGGCGTTGAATGCCTGGGCTATCGCTATGGCTTTACTCAAGGTTGGGGTCTCTACAGTCAAAGGTTTGCAAAGTATCACTTCATGGCCAATTTTAAGTACAAAGAAGTCCCTGAGCATGTGCTCCAAATGTCCTTTAAATTCACACTGTCCTGCAAGGCGTCTTAGCTCGGCGACATAGCTTGCCACTTCCTGGCCTTCAGACCTCTTGCATGTGTAGAACTGGTACCTCGCCATCAGAATGCTTTCTTTTTGATTAAGATGCTCCCAGCTCAGTGTGCACAAATCATCATATGATTTCTCTGTGGGTTTCGCTGGAGCAAGCAGATTTTTCATGAGGCCATACGTTGGTGCCCTGCAAACGATGAGGAGAATCGCCCTTCGTTTGGCAATGTTCGCTTCTCCTTCCAGCTCGTTGGCACGAAGTATTGGTCAAGTCGCTCCGAAGGTTTCCCAATCATCTCCCTCCGAAAATTTCTCCAGGATGCCCACTGTTCCCTGCATCGTTGCAGTGGGGTTCGCCATCTGTATCTCGTCACCAGTTGTAATGTATGAATAAAGAGTCTGACCAGATACTGTGAGCTCAAAGTAAAGTGTGACCTTAGTCTTTTATTGCAGGTCTCCAGAGTGCCTCTCCAGCCTGCGAGGCCTCCTTAAGTACAGGTGCTCCCAAGGGATTGTGGGATCCCTTGGGACTCCAAGGGATGAGCCCTCTGGTGGTTAAACAAGGTATTCACAGGTTTACATATATAACAATTTTAGTCTGCTACAACCATATAAGAACTGTGAAATTGTTTGCATGTTATATGATTGACTCCATCTACTGGAGCAGCTTAATTTCTTTCGGGCTATCGATACATATCCTTTATTTCTTCCACTTCTGGAACTGTTGCAGTGTTTTTGCTGCTTCGGGTTTTTGTCTTCTCCTATAATTGCCAATTAAGGAGGGTCAGTGTTATGTGATGGGAAAAGGTGAGCCAGTGCCATTTTTTTTCAGTGTGTTGCTTGGATATCCATTATTGAATTCTGCATTAATGTCCTTTAGATACCAGTCTAATTATACATTTTTGATCTTTTATTCCAGGATATTCTGGTATGTATTGACTATTTCATTTGGAAATGATCAAGTAGGTGGTGTTTATATATTTGAATCATGTTTTAAGCATATCTGCATGATCAATTTAAATTTTTCTTCTGATTTTGTAAAAATGTTAAACATAGTGTCATCTGAAATAAGCAAAACCGTATAATGTTACAGAAAATATGCCATAATTATATACAGCATTTGAAAATCTGATTCAAGAGGTTTGTTTGACAACTAAGCAGACCAATAATCAGGACCAGGCAAAGGTAAGAGTTTGATTGACAGCTGTTCTTCCATCATATCATCATACAGTCCCTCAAAACGAGGATGACTTGCTTCCACGCCGAAAAGGGATGAGTTCACAGGTGTTTCAATGAAGAACCTAATATTCCGGATCCCGAACTACATCTTGAAGGGTGGAAGATGCCTGTGCGTGGATTTTTTTAACGTGTGGTGGCCGTTGCACCCCATCCACCACACGGGTTTGACAGAGCTAGGTCTTGGTCAACCTCGTGTGTCAGCTGTGACTCAGCTGGAAGCACTCTCGACTCTGAGTCAGTAGGTTGTGGGTTCAAGCCACACTCCACAGACTTAAATTCAAAAATCTAATCTGACACTCCATGGCAGTACTGAGGGACTGTTGTACTTCGGAACGTGCTATCTTTCAGATGAGGTGTTAAAGCAAGGCCCTGTCTGCTCTCTTAGGTGGAC
Organism: Pristiophorus japonicus; assembly: GCF_044704955.1. Taxonomy (NCBI): domain Eukaryota; kingdom Metazoa; phylum Chordata; class Chondrichthyes; family Pristiophoridae; genus Pristiophorus; species Pristiophorus japonicus. The sequence goes on from NC_091983.1 coordinate 28,615,756, forward strand.
GCAAAAGATCCCATGACATTATTTTGAAACAGAGCAGATGAGTAATCCCTGGTGACCTGGCCAATATTTGTCCATCAATCAACATCACAAAAGATAGATTATCTGGTTGTTATCACATTGCAGTTTGTGGGGGCTAGCTGTGTGCAAAAAGGCTGCTACATTTCCTACATTGAAACAGTGACTACACTTCAAAAGTACATCATTGGCTATAAAGCGCTTTGGGACATCATGAAATGTGCTATATAAACGCTTCAACCTACAACACTTGCTAAAAGTCATGGGGGCTGTACTGGCAGTGGACCTCGCATTCCAGGATCTATGGCGGAAGGAGCGGAGGCAGTGAGAAAGACGGAAGCATATGCACAGAGGGAGGAGGGCCATCACGGCTCTCAGTGGGGGGCCTTACATTCCTAGGGTCTTCTGACATCACTTTTCCTCCCTTCAATTAAGCAGTGTGTTAGGAGGCTCTGCTTCACCAAGGAGGTGGTTACAGAACTCTGCCATCCCTTGCAACCAGAACTCCATCCTCAGACCAGGGCGACCACAGCTCTCCCAGTGGCAGTCAGGGTCAACGTGGCCCTCAATTTCTTCATCAGCGGGTCCTTCCAATCTGTAATAGAAGACATATCTAACATCTCACAGTTCGCCGTATGTCGCTGCATCCGGGAGGTCACTGAGGCTCTCTACAGCAGGAGAAGGGAGTACACTGACTTCCTGATCATCAGAGAGAAGCAGGACGGGCGTGCATGTGGCTTTTCCAGGATAGCGGGCTTCCTGATGGGGCAGGGATCTATCGACTGCACCCATGTGGCTTTGCAGGCACCGTATAATAATCCTGAGATCTTCCGTAACTGCAAAGGCTACCACTCGCTTACTATGCAGTTGTTATGCACAGCGAATCCTCAACGTCAATGCCCGCTATCCTGGCAGCAGCCACGATGCCTTCATGCTGCACTAGACTGGTGCTCCAACACTCTTCCAGCCACTACTTCAAGCTCGCGGCTGGCTGCTCGGAGACAAGGACTATCCGCTCCCCAACTAGCTCATGACTCCCCTCCACAACCCCAACACTTGTGCCCAGCTCTCATATACTGAGAGATATGCTGCCACCAGGAACATCATCAAACAGACCATTGGTCTAATGAAGCAACGGTTCCGCTGCCTTGACCACTCAGGAGGAGCCCTCCAGTACTTGCCAGAGCAGGTGTCCCATTTCGTGGTGGCCTGCTGCATGCTCCTCAACCTGGCCATCATGAAAGCGCACCCTTGCCAGCATGGATTGAGGGACCACCTCAGGAGGCTGACGAGGCAGAGGAGGAGGAGGAAGATGAGGCGGAGGAGGAACATGATGGAAGTAGCGATACAATCGACCTTCCGGACGGACTGTCCGTGACTGGCTCATCAGACTCCGATTCACATGAATGAAACCCCAGATCCCCGTAGCTCACCACATCCCCATCGTACAATCCTTGTCTCATGATATATCACAGCGTCATCACAGCAAAGGTGAAATGAGAGAGACCAGAAAATATTCTAAATACAATTAATACATTTATCTATAAACATATCACATGTATCACATGAATTCTAATATCTAATTACCTTTGTACCTGCCATAGTTGAATAGCTGTCATTGTGTGCAAGGTATGAGATGTAGGCGTGATTGTTTCTAGGTAGTGATTGTTGGTGGGTGCATGCTGAGGGTGTGGTGCATTGAGCTGTGTGTGAAGTTTGTGGTACAGATGGTGGTATGTAGCATTTTTTTAAGCCTTCACTCACCCTGACCATCCGTGTGAGGTCATTAAACTTAATCTGCACTGGTTGTGGGTCCTGGGGAGCACAATGCTGCCCGTGACGTGGTATGCCACCTCCCTCCACATTGTCAGGCAGACTTGTGGCGAGGGCCTCCTGCCAGTTGCCGGGTAAAAGAACGCCCACCTTCTCTCCATTGCTAAAACCAATGCCGACAAAGCTTCACCGGAAACCCTCCAGGCTCTCTCCCTGGGGGAGCGGGATATATAATTAAGTGCTACTTCTCGTTGTCCTTCTTATGGTTTTTGAGGCAGCTGCAGACCCAACAATGCTGAGAATGAGCTGATGCAGCATCAATGAACCTTCCTTTTAAGTAGTGAAAAAAGTCTGCGTTTAGACTTCCCCTGATATTGATCCTTCTTTCAGTATAATACCAGTGAGCTTGGGTTTTTAGACCAAAATCATGTGAGAATGGTAGCATAGTGGTTATGTTACTGGACTAGTAATCCAGCGGTCTGGACTAATGATCCAGAGATGTGAATTCAAATCCTACCATGGCAGCTGGGTAATTTAAATTCAGTTAGTTAAATAAAAAAGTCTGGAATAAAAAGCTAGTATCAGTAACTATCGGAGTGTCATTAAAAACCCATTTGGTTCACTAATGTCCTTTTAGGGAAGGAAATCTGCTGCCCTGACCTGGTCTGGCCCACACCAATGTGGTTGACACTTAACTGCCCTCTGAAATAGCCTAGCAAGTAAAAAAACACTATGAGAAACAATAATAAGAATTTAAAAATCAAAATCGGCACTGACTACGGAGATGACAGTGGCACACTTAACCCAGTCGACCCTGCAAAGAAGTCCTCCTCACCAACATCTAGGGACTTGTGCCAAAATTGGGAGAGCTGTCTCACAGACTAGTCAGGCAATAGTCTGACCTAGTCAAACTCAGAATGATACCTTTCAAACAATGTCCCACATTCCTCCATTACCATCCCTGGGTATGTCCTGTCCCACTGGCACAGTGGAGTGGTATACAGTTAGGAGGGAGTGGCCCTGGGACTCTTCAACATTGACGCCGGACCCCATGAGTCTCATTGCTTCAGGTCAAGCATGGGCAAGGAAACCTCCTGCTGATTACTACCTACTGCCCTCCCTCAGATGATGAATCAGTACTCCTCCATCTTGATTACCACTTGGAAGAAGCACTGAGAGTAGCAAGGGAACAGAATATACTCTGGGTGGGTGACTTCAATATCCATCACCAAGAGTGGCTCAGTAGCACCACTACAGACCAAACTGGCCGAGTTGTGAAGGACATAGCTGCCAGACTGGGCCTGCGACAGGTAGTGTGGGAGAAACCTACTTAACCTTGTCCTCATCAATCTACCTGTCGCAGATGAATTTGTCCATGACAGCCTTGGTAGCAGTGACTACCACACAGTCATTGTGGAGACGAAGTCCCGTCTTCACACTGTGGACACAGTCCATTGTGTTGTGTGGCACTACTACTGTGCCAAATGGGATAGATTCAGAACAGATCTAGCAGCTTAAAACTTGGCATTCATGAGACTGTGGGCCATCAGCAGCAGCAGAATTGTATTCACCACACGGCCCAGCATATCCCTCACTCTACCATTACCATTAAGCCAGGAGACCAACCCTGGTTCAACAAGGAATGCAGAAGACCATGCCAGGAGCAGCATCAGGCGTACCTAAAAATGAGGTGCCAACCTGGGGAAACTGCAATACAGGACTACATGCATGCTAAAAAGCGGAAGCAGCGTGGTATAGGTAGGGTTAAGTGATTCCACAAACAACTGACCGGAGGCAGAAGCTTCATGAATATCCCTATCCTCATTGATCGCAGAGCCTAGCACGCAAGTGCAAAAGACAAGGCTTAGGCATTTGCAACCAGAAGTGCTGAATGGATGATCCATATTGATCTCCTCCTGAGGTCCCCACCATCACAGAAGCCATAATAACCATTTCATTAACTATGAGAAGAACCAAAATCTGTAGCTCTTGTAAGGTGAGATGACGTTCCTCTTGATTGAAGTGCACTATGTAGTTTGGGGTGTTTTTCAATTGGTTTTGGTATTTAAAAATTCAAACAGTAAACACGAGATAATTTTACAAGTCCACACTACAGAGGAAGAGAAGGGAAGCTTCCGTCCATTAAAATTCATTTCTGAGTTTTTAATTTAGAGTTTTTTGCATAAAGCATCACTGGCCACTCCTGTAAGCAGAATTTCCATCCCCTATGATCCGAAATGTACCTTTTACTGTCCAATATTTAGGTAAATAATAGTAAGGTCTAGGGATCATAACAGAGAACTATTACTCTGTAGATAGACTCACTGGGTTGGATTTTGCAAGGATCAGCGAGCGCGATTGGTGGTTGGTCGGGTGGGGAAGTTTTTTTTACCCAATGGATCGAGACCCCGCTGTGAACCTCTACTTCACCTGCCATCTATTCCATCGGCATTGGTGCATTTTATACTCTCTCACCTTGGTCCTCAGAATCCCACCACGATCATCCCCAACACTAGCAGCACCAGGCACACCAGCAGCACCAACAAAAACACCACCAACCTTCTCCACAATCACCTGATGCTGCACAGGAGAGAGGACATCATTGCTGCCCGGGGTGCCAGGGATGATATCACCATGGCCAGATTTACTTCACTTGATGCTGTACACCTTGGCTGCCACATGATGCACCAGGTTGGCACCACCCAACATCAACACCATAAAGCTTCCCTATAATGCCCAAGCCATTCCTTTCACACTCACCACCATTGCGGGGGGTACCGTTAAGTCTCACCATTCACTGCAACACACTAAGCCACTTCCAAAGGTGCACACAAATCTGTCCAAGAACGCAAAGTGTTGAAAATAAAGGGTTGAATGTTTGACACCACATGAACAGAAACATGACATGAACCTTGCATAAAATACCCATTGTCTGTGTTGTTAGTTTATATGATTGCATGAGGATGAGGGTGAGTGCGAGGGATGGCTAGTGAGATGGGGAAGTGCTAATGTAGATAGAGAGAGATGGATGGAGGTGCAAGATAAGTTGGTGTGAATAAGGATATACAGGAACAGGGTAGGGAAGGCAGAGTGACAGGGATATGATGAGAGGCACAGCAGGATGAGGTCGAATGATGCTTTGTACTAACGTTTTGTGATCTACTGAGATCATTGAAACATTTGCCAGACTGCACCCAGGTCCTCCTGAACACATCACTGCTTGTGCCATCTGCAATGTGCAACCCGGGATGCGTTGATCTCCTGGGGAGGTCTCTTCTACCCATGGGAAGGGAAGAGGACCCCCTGCGTGCTGTGACACCCTCCATAAGCATATGGAGGGAGTCATGGGAGAGCTGGGTGCAGCCCTGCACCTCTCTGCAGTGCTTGTCAGTGCTTGCAGCACCTCAATGCTGTAGAACACACAGCACAAATGTCAAAATAAATTTGGATATGGTCCCTTTAAGGAAACTGGTTGATGACGCGTCATCAAATGGCGTCACCAGACCCGCATCCTCTAATTGGCTGGGAAACGTTCTGGGCAGGCTTAACAAGCCCAATCAAGGGAAATTCATTTCAGAGGCCAGATGAAGACAGCAGCGGGATCGGAACCTGTCACTGACGTCGCCCGCCATGGACTCGCCGAGGTTAGTAAAATCGCGGCCACTTTCTCTCTAAGCATCGACGTTAAAACAAAAGCTAATTTTTTGCACTGTGGAACAGATCACAGCCTCAGAGATTACCTAACTCTACACCGATCAACACAAAACTTTAACAACAATATCAACTTTTAATTATATAGTGCCTTTATCATAATAAAATGTCCCAAGGCGCTTCACAGCAGTGTTATACTCTACTCGGAACTCCTACATGGCAAACGAGCCCAAGGTGGGCAGAGGAAACATTTCAAGGACACCTTCAAAGCCTCTTTGATAAAGTGTAACATCCCCACCGACACCTGGGAGTCCCTGGCCAAAGACCGCTCTAAGTGGAGGAAGAGCATCCTGGAGAGCGCTGAGCACCTCGAGTTTCGTCGTCGAGAGCATGCTGAAAACAAACGCAGGCAACGGAAGGAAAGTGCGGCAAACCAGACTCCTCACCCACCCTCTCCTCCAACGACTGTCTGTGACAGAGATTGTAATTCCCCTATTGGACTGTCTAGTCACCTGAGAACTCACTTTTGGAGTGGAAGCAAGTCTTCCTCAATTTCGAGGGACTGACTATGATGAAGACAAAACAGATAAATTTGACAACGAACCACATAAGAAGAAATTACGGCAGATGACCAAAAGCTTGGTTAAAGAGGTAGGTTTTAAGGAACGTCTTAAAGGAGGAAAGAGAGGTAGCGAGGCGGAAAGGCATGGAATTTCAGAGCTTCGGGCTCAAGCAGCTGAAGGCACGAACACTGATGGTTGAGCAGTTATAATCAGAGATGCTCAAGAGGGCAGAATTTGAGGAGCACAGACATCTCGTGGGGTTGTGAGGCTGAAAGGGATTACAGAGATAGGGAGAGGCAAGGCCATGGAGGGATTTGAAAGCAAGGATGAAAATTTTGAAATCGAGGCGTTGCTTAACCGGGAGCCAATGTAGGTCAGCAAGCACAGGGGTTATGGGTGATTGGGACATGGTGCGAGTTAGGACACGGGCTGCCGAGTTTTGGATGACCTCAAGTTTACGTAGTGTAGAATGTGGAAGGCCAGCCAGGAGTGCGTTTGAGTAGTCAAGTCTAGAGGTAATAAAGGCAAGGATGAGGGCTTCAGCAGCGGATGAGTTGAGGCAAGGGCAGAGACGAGTGATGTTATGGGGGTGGAAATAGGCAGTCTTAGTTATGCTGCGGGTTTATAGCCGGAGGCTCATTTCAGGGTCAAATATGACGCCCTAGGTTGCGAACAGTCTGGTTTAACACACCCAGGCATCGTAATAATGAAAGCGATAGCCAGATCCCATGTGTGGTGGCTCGGTATCGACGCAGACTTAGAGTCCTGAGTTCACAGATGGTCGAAAAGCTGAAGATTCTTGAATTAAACATTCTTGAACTAGAAATTCGTTATAGCCAAGAAATGGTCAGTGTTTAGACTAAAAATGGTTAAATAGCGCTACCTGAAAACCGGCTGCACGGAAACTTCGTCCTCACTCCTCATTAAAATGATTACAGTCATTTAAAAAAAAATCATTCATGGGATGTGGGCGTCGCTGGCAAGGCCAGCATTTATTGCCCATCAATAATTGTCCTTGAGAAGGTGGTAGTGTGCCGCCTTCTTGAACTGCTGCAGTCCGTGTGGCGAAGGTATTGCCATCGTGCTGTTAGGGAGGGAGTTCCAGGATTTTGACCAACGACGGTGACGAAATAGCTTCTGCCGATATCGACTTTCGGAGCTAGATTCTACTTTTTTTGCATGTTTAACGCCCACTTAACGTCCATTTTACCGCTGAAATGACGTATGACGGCCATATATCGCCCATTTAGCCACAGAATGGAAACTGACGGGCATTTTTCTGAAACATCACCAAGCGTTACTTTCCCCATGTGTAACGCCGGGAAAAAATCATACCACCTGCCCATTTTTTTTGGGTGGAATCATCAGAATGGGTGAAATCAACGCCCATAATCTCGCCCAGCATTAGTTTCCGTACGGAATTAACACCGAGATTCAATAATACCACTCGCCCACTTTTTTTTGACGTAAAGATCACATTTGCTGAAACTAACGGCCATGAGATTGCCCAGTGTCACTTTCACCACCTCGCACATATATCGCCTACAACATTGCTCGCCCCCAAAAAACGCCTGGAAATAGTGGAACTAACCGGAACTAATCACAGCGTTATGGACGCCATGTTCTGCATCACATGTCGCATCCTTTAAAAGGCTGCTCTGTTTCAACCTTGGTGGAGGTTGGATGTACTCTGAAAGTCTTTGGAGGTGATGTGAACATCTGTAGAAACATCTTGACCATACTGTGACCGATTGGAATTTGATAGGTGTCTTTGTCGGGGCATTCATTCTTTGTGACCAATCGGTGGAAAACAGAGCTATTGCAATGGGGCCTGTCCTTTCTCACCCTCTCTTGATGACCAATTACATGATGCAGACTCGAGATGGCAGAAGGTACACTCCACAGCCTTATGTGCCCAATGTAAGACGTGCCAGACTAATGAGGAGGACCAGACATTACACCCCCCGCAAATACAGGGACAAGCGGTCTTACCTTGACTTGCCCGAAACCACCTGCCTGCGGAGACTGCGCTTCCACAAAGAGGTTATCACTGAGGTATGCCAGCTCATAAGGGGAGATCTGCAGCCTGCCAGCACCATCAGTACTGCACTATCCGTCAAGGTCAAAGTCACCGCGGCACTGTCGTTCTACGCATCGGGTTCTTTTCAGGCCTCAGCTGGCGACATTTGTGGCCTGTCTCAGCATACCACACATTGCTACATTAGACAGGTCACTGAAGCCCTGTACGCATGCAGGAACGACTTGATCAGCTTCCCTATGACCAGGGAGGCACAGACTGAGAGGGCTTTAGGATTCTCCAGAATTGCAAATTTCCCCAAGGTGCAGGGAGCAATAGACTGTATGCACATCGCGATGTGGGCACCTTTTCAGGATGCAGAGGTTTTCAGGAACCGCAAGGGATTCCACTCCCTGAATGTCCAACTCCTTGTCGACCAGCAGCAAATAATTATGGCAGTGAATGATAAATTTTCAGGCAGCATCCATAATGCTCACATCCTGCGTGAGAGCACTGTATCTGACTTGTGTAACAATGAGCCACATGGTCAATGCTGGATGACAAAGGATATGGCCTCGCCACCTGGCTGATGACCCCTCTGTGTGACACCCACACCAAAGCCAAGAGGTGATACAACGAGAGCTACAGAGCCACTTGCAGTATCGTGGAGAAAACCATTGGAGTGCTTAAGCAGCACTTTAGATGCCTGGACCACTCAGGACGTGACCTCCAATACCACCCTGAGCAGGTAGCTCAATTTGTGGTGATGTGCTCCATGCTGCAGAACTTAGCTATCAGGAGGGGACAAGAATTGCCTGAAGAGTCAAACAGTCCACCTCACCAGAGAGAGGAAGAGGAGGATAAGGAGGCGGATGCTGACATCGGCCCAGACAATCAGGCTGATGCTGAAGCCATGCCCCCGCTCCCCTGTTAACCGCATGAAAGGGCCTGTGGTAGCATGATAGTTGCAAGAGCCTTACGTCCGGAGCTCATCAATGGGCGCTTTGCCTGAAAGAACATTGCTGTTATTTACAAGGCTGACACACTGCTGGGTGTGCAGGTCATACATCAATGGTGGGCATCACCTTGGTGACAGTTAAAGTTTAAGTTGATTGAAGTTAAGTGTAATTATACCCTTTGGTGTTAAAGAATCATCAGCGTGTAACGGTGTAGCTATCTGAGCCAATGCGCAACAAGGTTTTGTTAAGAAAAAACATTTAAACCGAACATTTGTCTGAAATCATCAGTATTTCTGTAAAAACCAGCCCTCCCCCCCAGCTTCTCCTCCCCACCTCTACCCCTTCCCCTCCTGACTCCAAGCCGCCTGGCCGAGGAGCTCCTCAGGCGATGCTTCATTGTGGAGGGGGGGGGGGAAATGACAGCCGAACCGCTGCTTGGATGGATACGGGAGAGGACGGTCCCAAGTGGGAATATGCTCCGAGCCAGAAGCAAGATGGTGCTTCTGGTTCTCATGTGTGGTTGGCAATGGGGGTGCGGCACCTTGGGGTGCAGTGCCGTGCTCCAGGACCACTGGGAGCCCTCTGCCACCAGTGTTCCTGGCTACCAGCTCCAGGGCCTCCACCATCCCTTCCATGTTATATCTTACTTGTTGGACAAAAATTCTTGGTGCTTTGTAGGCTTTTTGGCTGGTGAATCTCCCTCATACCTCCCACAACAACCAAACAAGCACACACCACAGCCACACACGCTTTCAGTCCCTCTTAGCTCCTTCTCTCTGTCTCCTCTTCTGCGCAAGTCATGATGATCCTTGACCTCTTGAATCGCGGGAATCGAGCGTTGCCATGCCGTTGCTAAGGATGGCGACACTTTACAGCAGAAGGTCAGAGAGATTTAAAGCTACTGCCCATTTCATATCGCTCGCGGTAATGCCCAATTTCAAAAATGGAGATTAGGTGCTTTGAGAATGGGCGAGAAGCCGGCAATCTGAAAACCTATTTTTACTGCCCATTTTTGAGCAATATGTAAAATCTAGCCTTAGGACTTTATAGTTAAAAAGCAGAATCTGAACTAGAAAGTTTAAATAGCTGCACTTTTCTTTTTGATATAACAGTAACATTTTTAGTGAGGTTAGAAGAATATCAGAAAAGATTTAGGCACTCTAAAATTTCAAGAGATTGTTACGAAAGGAAAACTACTCATAATTTGTATTCATTTTTCATTTCTAGGGGATTTGATTTGCCTACAGTTCTCTGGAAAATGTTGGAATTTATCTATCTCGAAGTTATTTTTATACATGAAGGAAATATATCTTCTATAAACAAGCTAAAACAAATCTGACCACAATACCACAAGATGACACTGAAAAAAAAGTGATTTAGCTGAGAATAGTTAGAACAAAGATGTAAATTTACTGCATTAATTCCCCAGTGTAAAATAGTTGGCATGTGGAATTTTTCTGTGATTTTCTTTCTGTCACTTGAAGTAAGTTGATCTTCAAGAATAAAACTAAATCCTGACCATAATACTACACAATAACACTGAATTACTTGATAATTTAAAAAGGATCAACGTTAGCTTTGAACACTATGCAACTTTAATGAGATTTGAATTCGGTGTGTGTTAATCCTAGGGCGTTGCTCTTGTACCAAGTACTTTTCCACAATTATCTTGCGTTTTTCCTTTATTTATTTTTATTAATCAGTTTCATTCATAATTTCATTCCTGTATCTAGTACAGGAAAAATTGACTAATTTTAGTGAACAAAATAAAAGCTTACCATAGGATGGTTGGCTACAATCAGACAACCATTCTTTCAGTTTTTCCAAGAATTCAATGTATAAAGATGACAGTTCTTTGCTTGCTTCAGTTCACATTGGCTTCTGCTGTTCATTACTTTAAGTGGAGCAGCAGGGGTTAATGAGGGCCAAGGCTAATATTAACAAACAACATCATGTTTCCATGACCAGCTTTGAAATGCTCTGATGACAATGTACTCAATTGGAACATTAGCCACTGTGTATGTTTTTAAACTTAGAAATAATTTTCAAAAATCCACAGTGGAGAAGGGGCAATGTTTTTCCTTTGAATATTTAAAGACTGGGAGACTGGGCTTATGACTGGAAAATGATGTGTAAAAACATAAGAAATAGGAACAGGTGTAGGACATACGGCCCCTTGAGCCTGCTCCGCCATTCAATAAGATCATGGCTGATCTGATCATGGAGTCAGCTCCACTTCCCTGCCTGCTCCCCATAATCCCTTATTCCCTTATCGTTTAAGAAACTGTCTATTTCTGTCTTAAATTTATTCAAAGTCCCAGCTTCCACAGCTCTCTGAGGCAGCGAATTCCACTGATTTACAACTCTCTGAGAGAAGAAATTTCTACTCATCTCAGTTTTAAATGGGCGGTCCCTTATTCTAAGATCATGCCGTCCAGTTCTAGTCTCCCACATCAGTGGAAACATCCTCTCTGCATCCACCTTGTCAAGCTCCCTCATAATCTTATACGTGGCTTGAGCAGTGGTGCAGCAGGGAGGGATTCAAATTCCTGGGGCATTGGAACCGGTTCTGGGGGAGGTGGGACCAGTACAAACCGGATGGTCTGCACCTAGGCAGGACCGGAACCAGTGGCCTAGAGGGAGTGTTTGCCAGTGCTGTTGGGGAGGAGTTAAACTAATATGGCAGGGGGATGGGAACCAATGCAGGGAGACAGAGGGAAACAAAATGGAGACAGAAGCAAAAGACAGAAAGGAGATGAGTAAAAGTGGAGGGCAGAGAAACCCAAGGCAAAAAGCAAAAAGGGCCACTGTACAGCAAAATTCTGAAGGGTCAAAGTTTAATAAAAAGGCAAGCCTGAAAGCTCGGTGCCTCAATGAGAGGAGTATTCGGAACCCAGGAGAGGGCTCTGAGCTAGTTAGAGTGGGTGAGAGCTCAGATGAACAGGACCTCAAGAAAGAATGCGAAAGGCAGGAGGCAACAGAGCAGAGTAGCACTGGGATAAGTGTAAATCACAAGGTGATAGGAAGGGACAATATGTACGAATATAAAGGGGCTGCAGGAGGGGTCAAAACTAAAAATCATGGTTTAAAAACTAGTATTAAAACACTCTACCTAAACGCACGCAGCATTCGAAATAAAGTAAATGAGTTGACGGCACAAATCATTACAAATGGGTATGATTTGGTGGCCATTACAGAAACGTGGTTGCAGGGTGGCCAAGACTGGGAATTAAACATACAGGGGTATCTGACAATTCGGAAAGACAGACAAGAAGGGAAAGGAGGTGGGGTAGCTCTGTTAATAAAGGATGATATCAGGGCAGTTGTGAGAGATGATATTGGCTCTAATGAACAAAATGTTGAATCATTGTGGGTGGAGATTAGAGATAGTAAGGAGATAAAGTCACTGGTGGGCGTAGTTTATAGGTCCCCAAATAATAACTTCACGGTGGGGCGGACAATAATCAAGGGAATAATGGAGGCATGTGAAAAAGGAACAGCAGTAATCATGGGGGAATTTAACCTACATATCGATTGGTCAAATCAAATTGCATGGGGTAGCCTTGAGGAGGAATTCATCGAATGCATACAGGATTGTTTCTTAGAACAGTATGTTACAGAACCTACAAGGGAGCAAGCTATCTTAGATCTGGTCCTGTGTAATGAGACAGGAATAATAAATGATCTCCCAGTAAAAGATCCTCTCGGAATGAGTGATCACAGTATGGTTGAATTTGTAATACAGATTGAGGGTGAGGAAGTAGTGTCCCCAATGAGTGTACTATGCTTAAACAAAGAGGACTACAGTGGGATGAGGACAGAGTTGGCTAAAGTAGACTGGGAACACAGACTAAACGGTGGCACAATTGAGGAACAGTGGAGGACTTTTAAGGAGCTCTTTCATAGTGCTCAACAAAAATATATTCCAGTGAAAAAGAAGGGCGGTAAGAGAAGGGATAACCAGCCATGGATAACCAAGGAAATAAAGGAGAGTATCAAATTAAAAACCAATGCGTATAAGGTGGCCAAGGTTAGTGGGAAACTAGAAGATTGGGAAAATTTTAAACGACAGCAAAGAATGACTAAAAAAGCAATAAAGAAAGGAAAGATAGATTATGAAAGTAAACTTGCGCAAAACATAAAAACAGATAGTAAAAGCTTTTACAGATATATAAAATGGAAAAGAGTGACTAAAGCAAATGTTGATCCCTTAGAAGATGAGAAGGAGGAGTTAATAATGGGAAATGTGGAAATGGCTGAGACCTTAAACAATTATTTTGCTTTGGTCTTCGCAGTGGAAGACACAAAAACCATGCCAAAAATTGCTGGTCACGGGAATGTGGGAAGGGAGGACCTTGAGATAATCACTATCACTAGAGGGGTAGTGCTGGACAGGCTAATGGGACTCAAGGCAGACAAGTCCTCTGGTCCTGATGAAATGCATCCCAGGGTATTAAAAGTGATGGCGGAAGTTATAGCAGATGCATTCGTTATAATCTACCAAAATTCTCTGGACTCTGGGGAGGTACCAGCAGATTGGAAAGCAGCTAATGTAATGCCTCTGTTTAAAAAAGGGGGCAGACAAAAGGCAGGTAACTATAGTTTAACATCTGTAGTGGGGAAAATGCTTGAAGCTATCATTAAGGAAGAAATAGCGGGACATCTAGATAGGAATAGTGCAATCAAGCTGACGCAACATTGATTCATGAAGGGGAAATCATGTTTAACTAATTTACTGGAATTCTTTGAGGATATAACGAGCATGGTGGATAGAGGTGTACCGATGGATGTTGTGTATTTAGATTTCCAAAAGGCATTCGATAAGGTGCCACACAAAAGGTTACTACAGAAGATAAAGGTATGCGGAGTCAGAGGAAATGTATTAGCATGGATCGAGAATTGGCTGGCTAACAGAAAGCAGAGAGTCGGGATAAATGGGTCATTTTCCGGTTGGAAATCGGTGGTTAGTGGTGTGCCACATGGATCGGTGCTGGGATCACAACTGTTTACAATATACATAGATGACCTGGAAGAGGGGACAGAGTGTAGTGTAACAAAATTTGCAGGTGACACAAAGATTAGTGGGAAAGCGGGTTGTGTAGAAGACACAGAGAGGCTGCAAAGAGATTTAGATAGGTTAAGCGAATGGGGGTCCTTGTGCATGAAACTCTTTTAGATAAATGAATCCCAAAAAGTTAGTTTGCAGGTGCAGCAGGTAATTAGGAAGGCGAAGGGAATGTTGGCCTTCATTGCGAGAGGGATGGAGTACAAAAGCAGGGAAGTCCTGCTGAAACTGTACAGGATATTGGTGAGGCCGCACCTGGAGTACTGCGAGCAGTTTTGGTCACCTTACTTCAGGAAGGATATACTAGCTTTGGAGGAGGTACAGAGACGATTCACTAGGCTGATTCTGGAGATGAGGGGGTTTCCTTATGATGATAGATTGAGTAGACTGGGTCTTTACTCGTTGGAGTTCAGAAGGATGAGGGGTGATCTTATAGAAACATTTAAAATAATGAAAGGGATAGACAAGATAGAGGCAGAGAGGTTGTTTCCATTAGTCGGGGAGACTCGAACTAGGGGGCACAGCCTCCAAATATGGGGGAGCCAATTTAAAACCGAGTTGAGAAGGAATTTCTTCTCCCAGAGGGTTGTGAATCTGTGGAATTCTCTGCCCAGGGAAGCAGTTGAGGCTAGCTCATTGAATGTATTCAAATCACAGATAGATAGATTTTTAACCAATAAGGGAATTAAGGGTTATGGGGAGCGGGCGGGTAAGTGGAGCTGAGTCCACGGCCAGATCAGCCATGATCTTGTTGAATGGCGGAGCAGGCTCGAGGGGCTAGATGGCCTCCTCCCTGTTCCTAATTCTTATGTTCTTATGATAAGATCACTTCTCATTCTTCTGAATTCCAATGAGGAGAGGCCCAACCTACTCAGCGTTTCCTCATAAGTCAATCCCCTTCATCTCCGGAATCTACCTAGTGTACCTTCTCTGAACTGCCTCCAAAGCAATATATCCTTTCGTAAATATGGAAACCAAAACTGCAAGCAGTATTCCAGGTGTGTCCTCACCAATACCCTGTATAACTGTAGCAAGACTTCCCTGCTTTTATACTCCATCCCCTTTGCAATAAAGGCCAAGATACCATTGGCCTTCCTGATCACTTGCTGTACATGCATACTATCCTTTTGTGTTTCATGCACAAGTCCTCCCAGGTCCCACTGTACTGCAGCACTTTGCAATCTTTCTCCATTTAAATAATAACTTGCTCTTTGATTTTTTCTGCCAAAGTACACGACCTCACACTTTTCAACATTATACTCCATCTGCCAAATTTTTGCCCACTCACTTATCCTGTCTATGTCCTTTTGCAGATTTTTTGTGTCCTCCTCACACATTGCTTTTCCTCCCATCTTTATATCGTCAGCAAACTTGGCTACGTTACACTCAGTCCCTTCTTCCAAGTCATTAATATACATTGTAAATAGTTGGGGTCCCAGCACTGATCCCTGCGGCACCCCACTAGTTACTGGTTGCCAACCAGAGAATGAACCATTTATCCCGACTTTCTGTTTTCTGTTAGTTAGCCAATCCTCTATCCATGCTAATATATTACCCCCAACCCCGTTAACTTTTATCTTGTGCAATAACCATTTATATGGCACCTTGTCAAATGCTTCTGGAAGTCCAAATACACCACATCTACTTGTTCCCCTTTATCCACCCTGTTCGTTACATCCTCAAAGAATTCCAGCAAATTAGCATAACTTAGATAAGTGCAGTGTTATGCATGTGGGCAGGGCAAATGCTTAACCTTCAGACAACCTTCAGGGAAAAGCATGAAAGGTAAATGAGCAATGCTGAGAGGCGATAGCTAGAGTAAATAGGGTATTGGAGTGTATCCATAGGATAATTGAGTACAAGACGAAGCATGCTATTTTGTCCTTAGTCAGGCCGCACTTGGAATACTGTGTCCAGTTTTAGTCACCTAACATGGTGAGTGATATTGAGGCTTTGGCGAGGGTGCCGAGGAGGGCTACTAGATTAATTCCCAGTATAAAGCATCTTAGTTATCAAGATAAGCTAAAAGTGTTGGGACTCTATACTCAAGTGAAGTATAGTCTTCGGAGTAATCTGATTGAGGTTTATAAGGTAGTGAAGGGATTAGGATGTGTTCTAGTTGACAATTTGGTTCAATTAAATAGGTTAGGGAGCACCAGGGGTCACAAATTTCAGTTATATATGGCTAGATCCAGGTTCGATGTCATTGCTCCAGCTGATTACTTGACAGCATGAAAAACAAACCAAAATAAAAATATGTTGAATACATCAGCTAACTAATTGATGGATATTCTGTTCTACTTGAAAAGCTACTGGTAAATGGTAATTCAGAGATTCCTGAAGGGATGTGAGTGCTGCAGGCTCCCATCCTACCCTGGATGGTGAATGAAATACATTTTTCACTGGCCATTTTCGGCTGTTGCCTTCCAACTCAACAGTAATTGGACATATACCATTTAAATAAATGTTTATGTTTCTGGTTGGGTTTTTCTCACAGTATACTGCGATTGTCCGATTACAGATTAAATCAAGTCATCAACCATAACAATTTCATCACTCATTCCACTGGTTCAATTTGCTATCACTCAGTGAATATAACTAATGTAATTTTTCAGTCTGAGACTTTGGGGGTGAATTTCTGTGGAGGTTCTCCACTTGTCCATTGTTAACTTCAACAGAAGGGCTGCAGAAATCCCAGAAACATATAAGCACCACTTGCACTGTTGTCAGGGTTTCTGTTGTCTACCGCTGAACTTACATAAAATTGTAAATCCACCCCTTTACAATTACATTTAAAATCTGCTCAATTTTATATATTACCTATACACACACATCTTTTATTTGTACAGTTGCTGATACCAAAGTCTATAGATTTGTGACTAAAGCACCAATAACTTCCCAATTAATCTACTTTTTTATTATGTTCTTGATCATATTTGTAGATGATGTCATATTGCTTAATGATATTATTTAAATATTTCTTTGTCACTCATACACCTTTTATTATATTATTATACAGTAAAGATTCAACATTCACTTTGTTATATTAAATGTAATGTGGCCATGGTCCCTTTAAGGATCCTGGCTGAAAACATGTCATGGATTACGTCACAAGACCTGCTCCATCTCATTGGGCCGGGTAACCTGCTGGGTGGGCTTAATAGACCCCATTAAGGTAAGTTCATTTTCTACAGCAGATGGAGCCAGCAGTGGGGTTGCAACCCACCATGGACACCTGCCTCATTCGACCCGCTGAGGTAAAGATAATTTTGCCCATGATTCCCATCTAAAAATCCAAGCTCATTGGTGTTACACTGAAAAGATTGACCAATATCAGGGACAGTCTAAATGCAAGTAATGATTGCCACAGACTTTTTTTACTGCTTAAACAGGAGGTTCATTGATGCTGCAGCACCTGATTTTCAGCATTGTTGGATATGCAGCTGCCTCAACAACCATAAGAAGAAGGAGAAGGAGCTCTTATTTACAAATCTTGATGGCAGATCGCTGCCCCAGGAAGAGAACCCGCAGGTTTTCCTATGAAGCTTTGGAGGCATTGGTTCTGGTGGTGGAGATAAGGCCTGTACCCAACAACTTGCAGGAGGCCCATGTCACAAGTCTACTAGACTATATGGAGAGGGATGGACATGTCACGGGCAGCATTGTGGTCCCCAGGACCCATGCACAGTGCAGGAAGTTTAATGAGCTCACATGGGTGGCCAGGGTGAGTGAAGGCTTCAACAAATGCTACATGCCACCATCTGTACCATAGGCTTTACAGACTGCTCAATGCACCACACCCCCAGCACTCATCCACCAACAATCTCGACCTAGCAACACTCACACCTTGCACACAATGACAGCTATTCAACTTTGGCAGGCACAAGGGTTATTAGTTATTAGAATTCATGTGATATGTGTGATATGTTTATTTATAAATTGTGTTTGGAATATTTTGTGGTCTCTCTCATTTCCCCTTTGGGCCCAGGAGGATGCTGTGATATGGAGTGAAACCGGGATTGTATGATGGGGATATGGTGAGCTATAGGAATCTGGGGTTTCATTCATGCGAATCAGATTCTGATGAGCCGGTCATGGACTGCCCATCCGGGAGGCCGATTGTCTTGCTGTCTCCGCTCATTCTGTTGTAGATGTAGATCCTGGAGGGTGAGGTCCACTGCCAGTACAGACCCCTTGACTTTTAGCAAGTGTTGTAGGTTGGAGCTGTTCAGAAATAATTATGGAGTTTTGTACTTGCCGCAGCACTCCCTGATACCAAAGATCCTTGAAATGAATTTTAAAAACTCTTCCAGACCAGGAAGTAGCACACAGCGACTCAAAATTCAAAAACCTGTCTGGTCCAAGAGATTGGTGATGATCCCTTTAAATAGCATAGCTGGAGCCGGCTTCCTGTTGTTGCATGTCACCTGAAGCTGTCGTTGTTTTCTCCAGCCAGTATGTTCATTGGCTGTAATGAAGTTGGGAGATCGGGCGTCAAGTGAGCATTGCACACTCACTGACGTCACGGGCTCCGTGATGGCGAGATCCCCGACGATCGCATTCAGCAGCAGCGCTACTGGCAACACCGATATGGCATGCAGTGCTGGAACCGGCATCAGGTGGCGTTAAAGCTCGTATCGCCATCTTAGCGCCATCACGTGGCACTAACGTGTGGTGCAAACCACACAAATTTCTCCCTCAATGTTCTTTAACTGTTCCTGCCATTAAAGATATACTTCATTCTCATCTAATGTTTCATAGCTCAGAGAAGCTATAGAAAAATGCATCCAATGCTGGCATGTGGTGTTATCACTGGCTTCCTCCTTCTCTGAACTATTGGCAGCAGCTCTTTTGTCATATTGAACTGATACCCATATTGTTTGTATTATAATGTGATAGTTAACTACCTCATTTTCTTTTGTTATTTTGTAAAAGGTTATGTTGAAATGGTTGTATTTATTTAATGATGTCGAGGATATGATTTTGGTTTTGATGTGAAACATCGTTTAATTTATTGCAGCACTGAGCTTGATGCCATTTTAACATTACTACATTGTACCATAAAAAATTAGGTTAATACTAGAAAATATTATACAGATCTAGATAGAACTTTTATAAACATTTCTTATGTGCAACATTTTACAATCACTGCAACTCGCAATGGATAAAACAAAGACACCCCATGAAGATGGCCTCACTGATTTTTTGGTTCAGGTTATTTTAGACTTTGTGCCCCAAAGTACCTTTTCCTTTTTGCAGATTAATTTATCGTTTCCAAAAGTATTTATTGGTTCGGATTTTGCAATCGGTATGGTGGTGTACTCTCAGAGCACGCCGTCATACTTCCTTTGAAATGCTCTGCAGCTTTATGATTTCCGCATGCAGCCTGTCAACCGTTAACAAGCCATCCGTGTGGCCCGCGAAAAAGCAATCGCTGGCACAGAGTTAGGATATTTGCCCACCGACTGACCAGCAATTACCCATGTTACGGTTGATGCAAACAAGCGCAGGGCCTGTTTGTATTAGCGTAAAGGAATATCTAAGCCATTAATTAAACATTTTCAGATTGCAAATTATACACATACACTGTATGAAATGAGTTTTTGCAAATGTTGGCCCAGCTTTGTTTTAGTGATGTCGAAAATTATCAAAACATTTAATTTTTAGTGAGGTTGGTGGAATGAAGGTAATTATGAGTAAAATTCCAATTCTGTAAATTGTAATTAGATTAGATTTTGGGATCCATTACATCTCATTAGTGAATTCCTTTCAGAAATGATTATAATGGAATGATGCTTTGTGATTGGAGGACCAGGCCCACATAATCCCAGGTACGCTTCCACACTGCTTGCTTCCCTGAGATTCGGGGTCCATTACGCTGCCCTCCGCCTCAAGGCCTGAAACCACATGTTTTCGTAGCCTGGCCATCAGCAGCTAGGTTCATAGTTCTTTCATGGGTCAGTGGCGTACTCCAGAGGTACACTTCCGACCGCAATTTTGGCCCATTGTCTTTTTTTATAGTTATTAATGCTCAGTTTACCTCACATCAACCAAACATAAAGAGAATAAAGTATCTTTTGTTGGTTCTTAGAATTGTTTTGTTTTCTCCACTTTAGTGTGACAGTAGTCTTGATGATGTTATTTCTACACCATCCCCTTGTATGTGTTTCCCAGGACCAGTTGGCCCTCAAGGTCTGAAGGTAAGACTCTTATTTTCCAACAGCCTGTAATATAAATGAATTTGAACTTTCCCAGAGAAAGATCCTCTGACTAAGTGAAAAAAAGTTAAGTGGGAGTTATTTGGCAAGAGCAGTGATTATTAGACTCTTGGCCCACAGTCACATATGTAACTGCCTGGAAAGCAATTGCTGTATATTTATGTATTGTCAACTTGCTGTTCCCTGAATAGCCCATAAATGTTATTCATAAAGGACAAACCTAATTTATTATTTTTCTGTCTAAAACTTATAGCCAACCAGAAGAGATGTTATTAATTAGTTAAAAGTGCTTTTTCTGCCTGTTTACAAACAAGGGGGCTGAAATGACTGTTCTGATAAGGCCTCAAGCAGCCTGAAGGCGGCGCGGAATGGCCGGCGAGACTCCGCGGAGGGGATGCCATTTTGGAAAATGCCCTTCCTCAGTTTTGGAGCAGTGTCCGAGACCATTCCGCCCATTTTCCCACCACGGCATGCACGCGTCGACCCCTTACCAACTGGTGGGGACCTCCTTGCGAAATTGCCCCTCGGGAAATTGCCTGTTCCCCAGTATTGTCCTGCAGGAGCGGCCCCGTCACCTAGCGGTGCCCCAGCTGTCGGTACACTCTCTGTGGCATGGCAGCCCGGCCATCCATGAAGGGAAGGGTGCACCGCCACGGCCGCCATGTTGGTTTTTTTTTGTCGACCGACTGCCAGGTTGGTCCGACAATTATGGCCGCGAGTTTGGCCGGACTGCCAACAGGCATTCTGGCACTCCCTCTTGGCTACTCCATCCCGCCCCCACTTCCGCCCCGCTAGTGATGGCCACTCCGCTTCACCCCCATGATGTGGCCACTTCCACTCTGCTCCCAAAAAATCCCTGAAGTTCTGAATTTCGACGGTTAGGCCGCCCGAATGCATGGGGCAGCCAGAACACATCGAAACCGATACGTGCACCTCATTTTGGATGGTGGGCAATTTCGGCCCCAAGATATCAGAATCAAATCATAGGCCTCGATTTTAAACCCTCCTACCCACCCACCACCGACAAGTAGGATCAGGTTGGGCAAGGGGTTTACAAACAAGGGGGCCGAAATTATCCATTCTGATAAAGTCTCAGGCCGCCTGAAAGTGGCAGCCACGGGGTGGTGCGGAATAGCCCTGGAACCTCTCCTTCCACTGACTGCCGGAGAACTTGTTCCCGGCTGTGGTTCCCTGTGGCCAAATTGCTGCTCCTGCCCACCTGGCCGAGTGTCGGGTGGGACTCCGGGAACTTTTATTTAAATGAGGTCCTGCTGTTAAGATCGACAGGTTGTCCACTTCCCCAAACTCTCCGGGCATATCGTCTGCTACAGGGCTCAAGCAGTCTGTTTCGAACCCCACCCCGAAAAGAATCGAACGCTTCGTATCAAGGTTTGAGAAAACTGTGAAACCTAAAGCATTTAGCGAACACTTCTCTTTCTTACAAAGCATTTTTCCAGAATGGATAATAACATGATTTCGTAGAATAACATGACATTGTAGAAATTTGTAGCTGATGGTTGATTATGTTTCTAAAATTAATTTTGCAGTTTTGTGTTAATTTGTTTATACAAAAAAAAACTTCATTAAAATCAAATGTGTGGCACTTATTAACTTGGTCAAATGTGTTTTATAATTTATCAAACACAAATCTGTTTAGAAACTTTAATCTTTTTCATATCAGTGCCTTGCATTCAAGGTTAATCAGGAGAGTTATATTTTAATAGAAGCATGAATTAAAACTTAGACGTAATTAAATTTGTTATGGCTCAAGTTGATTCCAAATATTGCTCATGAGGAGTAACTAACAATTGTTGCTGATTATAACTGGCATTCTGTATTATGTAGCATGTAATATAACTGTTTTAAAATTATGTTCTAATAAGGTATGTAAGGAATTCAGTCAATCTCAATCATTGAATGCGTGCTCCATATATCTTTGTGAATTTCAGTGTCAGAACAAAATTTGGCTTATTGTAAGTTTTGGCTCAGGCCAAAGTATGGGTTGACAGTAAGATATCACCAGCATGATTTCTTTATATTCCTGTGTGAGATTATGAAAAGGAAGGTCTGAGGTTTACAAGAAAATTAACCTGTGTTGAACCATCCTGTGTTGAACTAATGATCTTTATTAATTGTTTCGAAAATTACAAATATTTCTATTTTTTATATAGGTTGAGCTGAAAATTAGAGCTGGGCTATCTTCATATTACAGATATGCTTTGGTGTATTGGAGAATACAGTATATTGGATATTTTTTTTTAACTTATTATGTAATTTTCAGATCTTATTGGACCATCTTCACTTTCAGCAATTTCACAGCTGTTCATTTAAATTGGCCTTGTCCTCTATAATCTTTTTTTTGATCTCTTTAGAGTATGTTGAAGATTAACAGTTGCTATGTGTAGTAAGCTTTTTACTGGATTAAACATAGTTTTGTGTTATGCTGCATACTACCTTTAAATAAACAGATATTGTGCAGGCATCAATGTTTTCTTTTTCAGGGTAATACAACTTGTATATTTATTTACAGTTAAATGAAAATATGAAGCATAAAACAATTTGGTAAATATTATCAAATATATTATCAAGCATAAAAATAATGAACAAAGTATGGAATGGGTTTATACCCTTTTCAATAACTTCTGACGAAATGTAACTGTCAAAGTAAATTCAGAAAGTTTAATTTTCTTTTACCACTTTCAGTACAGAAATGTGATGTATTCAACATACGCCACCTCCTATGACATCCTCCCTCTAACTAAAGCCCAATGAATGAATATACTACACTGGAAAGTTTTTTTTAACCTGTCAGGATTTCAGGTGACGTGTGCCATTTGAACAGGACTTTGTTCTTAAATATTTATAGATTGCTTCCTGACCGCACAGGCAATGGTTTATAATGTTATAATTCGTTATATCAATTGACAACAGATGAATAGATTAATTGTTTCACACATGAGTATCTATTTTATGAAGGTAGCTCAACCTTGCTATCTGATTTGTGGTGTGCCAAATTTTGCCATTTGCGATTTTGGGGTGAGAAAGGAAGCAAGTCAAACTGATATTAACATAGTTAATTTATTTAAATCAGGTCCCATAGTGTATTTCACAAGTTTGGGCTAGACAAGGGTACATGGCAGGGATTTAAGTTTAGCCTGTTTGGACCAAATTCTTAAAGTAAAGTTATTTTGTTCGTGTTGAAGTGAGGTTTTTTTGGCAGTGATTATTTTTTTACTTCTTCATTGAACATTCTGCATACTTTTTCCTAGTGTGTTTATGCCTTTTTTAAGCAAGGCGTTTGCTGAAATATTGGCAATTGCTACTGCTTTACATTGGAAGAATGGGAGTTCCTTTGCCTGTTCCCATAGTATTTGTTGAATTTGAAGAGGAGCAGTAATCCTTGAGAGCACTATACCACCAACAACAATTTGCACTTATATAGATAGTAGCTTTAACAGAAACAAAAATCCCAAGGCACTTCACAAATGGAAACAGACAGAGAAATGGAGGCTGAGCCATGAAGGCAGAGATTAGGAAGGGGGAAAAGCCTGAATGAAAGCATGAGATCTGTGAAGGCTTTCAAAGGAGGAGAGAGAAGTGGATAGACAGAGGAATTTTGGGAGAGGATTCCAGAAAATGGGGCCTAGATGGCTGAAGGCTGTGGCACTAATGTGGTGGGAATTACAAAAGGCCAGAGTGAATAAACTGAAGGATGTGAAGGGAGGGAATGTATGGTAAGATAAGAGGGATTTGAAACTGAGAACAAAGAGTTTAAATTTAATATGTTGAAGGACGAGATGCCAGTATGCATTAACATGAAGGGGATGATTTGCAAATGAGATTTAGTGCAGGACAGGATACAGATAGATGTGTTTTTGACAAATTGGGGTATGTGGAGGGTGGAGGAAACAAAGTATTAGAACAATAACATAGTGGTGTCAAAAGCATGGATAAGGATTTCAGTGGAATAGAGATTAAGGCAGAGGCAAAGACAGGCAATGTTGTGCAGATGTTTTTAGTGATGTCGAAGATGCAGGGTTTCAAGCTCACATCAGGGTCAGACAGCATGCCAAGAATTTGCATGGTCTGGTATAGTCTGAGTGGCTACAGAGGAAAATGGAATCAGTGGCAAAAAGTGCATAGTTTATGGTTGGAGCTGAAAACAGTGGCTTCAGACTTCTCAATGCTAAATTGGAAGCGGTTGTGGATCATCCATAAATTGATCTCAGATCGGCAGTCTGATAGCATAGAAGTGGTGAAGAGGTAGAGCTAGGTGTCGTCAGTGTAAATGCGAAAGCTGAAAGAAGGGAGTCTAGAATGGAAATTTGCGCGATTACAGGAGCAGGAGTCGAAGACATTGCTGGAGATGCATTGGCTGCTGGACAGTGAATAACCTTTGATAGAGAAGGATGGTGTGGTCCACTGTAGCAAACAATTTACCTGGAATTGTAGAATAGGCTCTATAGTGCATGTTTATTGTATTGCTTGACAAGATGGTTTGTACAGATACTAAGAATATAGGAACAGTAGTAGCCAATTCAGACACTCAAGCCTGTTCTGCCATTTAATTAGATCATGGTTGATCTATATCTTAATTCCATCTACCCTCTTTGGTTCTGTAACCTTTAATACCATTGCCCAATAAAAATCTATTAATCTCAGTTTTGAAATTTTCAGTTGACTGCCAGATTCTAGCTTTTTGGGGGAGAGAGTTCCAGATTTCTATGTGAAATAGTGCTTTCTGGCATTACTGATCTCAGTTCCTTATTTGAATATCTAAGATGCAACTGCATGATAGTCCATTATATACACCTACAAATAACATTTATAAGATTATAAACACATGAAGAAAAGAACATTCAAAACCATAAATATAGCCATCTCATCTTCCAATTGCTCCAACAAGTTTCTCCAACACAGTCCAAAGCATCCTGTTAAGGCATCAACATCATCCCTGATACTAGCCTACAACCGACAGTATAGCAAACCCAACTGAATTTTATGGCAAGAGGTATAGAATAATAAAGTTGAGGTGTAGTGGCCTATAGTCTTTTTATGAAGAAATTTTAGTGAAAGCCGCCTCTCACTTTTTGAGCCCTCCCATGATGTCTTCTGAGACACCAGTGATCTCATTTGCAGATTGAGAGCCAGTTTCCTGGGTTTGCACTCCTAACACACTCTGGGTAACTTAGACTGAGATTTCTGAGGTGCAGCAGCTGACAATATCAGTTACATAGAAACATAGAAAATAGGTGCAGGAGTAGGCCATTCGGCCCTTCGAGCCTGCACCGCCATTCAATAAGATCATGGATGATCATTCCCTGAGTACCCCTTTCCTGTTTTCTTTCCATACCCCTTGACCCCCTTAGCCGTAAGGGCCATATCTAACTCCCTCTTGAATATATCCAATGACTGGCATCAACAACTCTCTGCAGCAGGGAATTTCACAGGTTAACAACTCTCTGAGTGAAGAAGTTTCTCCTCATCTCAGTCCCAAATGGCCTACCCCCTATCCTAAGACTATGTCCCCTGGTTCTGGACTTTCCCAACATCGAGAACATTCTTCCCTCATCTATACTGTCCAGTCCCGTCAGAATCTTATACGTGTCCATGAGATCTCCTCTCATCCTTCTAAACTCCAGTGAATAAAGGCCCAGTTGATCCAGTCTCTCCTTATATGACAGCCCAGACATCCCAGACAGCCCAGACAGTCTGGTGAACCTTCACTGCACTCCCTCAATAGCAAGAACATCCTTCCTCAGACTAGGAGACCAAAACTGAACACAACATTCCAGGTGAGGCCTCACTAAGGCCCTGTACTGCTGCATTAAGACCTCCCTGCTTCTCTATTCAAATCCCCTAGCTATGAAGGCCAACATACCATTTGCCTTCTTTACCGCCTGCTGTACCTGCGTGCCCACTTTCAGTGACTGATGAATCATGACACCCAGGTCTCGTTGCACCTCCCCTTTTCCTAGTCTGCCGCCATTCAGATAATATTCTGCCTTCGTGTTTTTGCCCCCCAAATGGATAACCTCACATTTATCCACATTATACTGCATCTGCCATGTATTTGCCCACTCACCTAACCTGTCCAAGTCACCCTGCAGCCTCTTAGCTTCCTCCTCACAGCTCACACCGCCACCCAGTTTAATGTCATCCGCAAACTTGGAGATATTACACTCTATTCCTTCATCTAAATCGTTAATGTACATTGTAAAGAGCTGGGGTCCCAGCACTGAGCCCTGTGGCACTCCACTAGTCACTGCCTGCCATTCTGAAAAGGACCCGTTTATCCCCACTCTCTGCTTCCTGTCTGCCAACCAGTTCCCTATCCATGACAGTATATTACCCCCCAATACCAAGTGCTTTGATTTTGCACACCAATCTCTTGTGCGGGACCTCGTCAAAAGCCTTTTGAAAGTCCAAATACACCACATCCACTGGTTCTCCCTTGTCCACTCTGCTCGTTACATCCTCAAAAAATTCCAGAAGATTCGTCAAGCCTGATTTCCCTTTCATAAATCCATGCTGATTTGGTCTGATCCTGTCACTGCTTTCCAAATGCGCTGCTATTTCATCCTTAATGATTGATTCCAACATTTTCCCCACTACTGATGTCAGGCTAACCGGTCTATAATTACCAATTTTCTCTCTCCCTCCTTTTTAAAAAAGTTGTGTAACATTAGCTACCCTCCAGTCCATAGGAACTGATCCAGAGTCGATAGACTGTTGGAAAATGATCACTAATGCATCCACTATTTCTAGGGCCACTTCCTTGAGTACTCTGGGATGCAGACTATCAGGCACCGGGGATTTATTGGACTTCAATCCCATCAATTTCCCTAACACAATTTCCCGCCTAATAAGGATATCCTTCAGTTCCTCCATCTCACTAGACCCTCGGTCCCCTAGTACCTTCGGAAGGTTATTTGTATCTTCCTTCATGAAGACAGAACCGAAGTATTGGTTCAGTTGGTCTGCCATTTCTTTGTTTCCCATTATAAATTCACCTGTATCCGACTGAAAGGGACCTACGTTTGTCTTTACTAATCTTTTTCTCTTCAGATATTTATAGAAGCTTTTGCAGTCAGTTTTTATATTCCCTGCAAGCTTCTTCTCATATTCTATTTTCCCCGTCCTAATTAAACTCTTAGTCCTCCTCTGTTGAATTCTAAATTTCTCCCAGTCCTCAGGTTTGTTGCTTTTTCTAGCCAATTTATATGCCTCTTCCTTGGTTTTAAAACTATCCTTAATTTCTCTTGTTAGCCATGGTTGAGCCACCTTCCCAGTTTTCTTTTTACTCCAGACAGGGATGAACAATTGCTGAAGTTCATCCATGTGATCTTGAAATGTTTGCCACTGCTTATCCACCATCAACCCTTTAAGTATCCTTTGCCAGTCTATTCTAGCCAATTCATGCCTCATACCGTCGAAGTTACCTTTCCGTAAGTTCAGGACCCTAGTTTCCGAATTAACTTTGTCACTCTCCATCTTAATAAGGAATTCTACCATATTATGGTCACTTTTCCCCAAGGGGCCTCACACAACAAGATTGCTAATTAGTCCCTTCTCATCACACATCACCCAGTCTAGGATGGCCAGCTCCCTGGTTGGCTCCTCGACATATTGGTCTAGAAAACCATCTCTAATACACTCCAGGAAATCCTCCCCCACCGCATTGCTACCAGTTAGGTTAGCCCAATCAATATGTAGATTAAAGTCGCCCATGATTACTGCTGTACCTTTATTGCACACATCCCTTATTTCTTGTTTGATGCTGTCCCCAACCTCACTACTACTATTTGGTGGTCTATACACAACTCCCAGTAGTGTTTTCTGCCCTTTGGTATTCCGCAGCTCCACCCATACCAATTCCACATCATCCAGGCTAAAGTCCTTCCTTACAATTTCATTGATTTCCTCTTTAACCAGCAATGCCACCCCACCTCCTTTTCCTTTCTGTCTATCCTTCCTAAATGCTGAATACCCTTGATGTTGAGTTCCCAGCCTTGGTCAATCTGGAGCCATGTCTCTGTGATGCCAATCACATTGTATCCGTTAACTGCTGTCTGCGCAGTTAATTCATCCACCTTATTCCGAATACTCCTCGCATTGAGGTACAGAGCCTTCAGGCTTGTTTTTTAAACATACTTTGCCCCTTTAGAATTTTGCTGTAATGTGGCCCTTTTTGTTTTTTGCCTTGGGTTTCTCTGCCTCCACTTTTACTATTCTCCTTTCTATATTTTGCTTCTGACTCCATTTTATTTCCCTCTGTTTCCCTGCATAGGTTCCCATCCCCCTGCCATATTAGTTTAACTCCTCCCCAACAGCACTAGCAAACACTCCCCCGAGGACATTGGTTCCGGTCCTGCCTAGGTGCAGACCGTCCGGTTTGTACTGGTCCCATCTCCCCCAGAACTGGTTCCAATGTCCCAGGAATTTGAATCCCTCCCTTCTGCATCACTCCTCAAGTCATGTATTCATCTGAGCTATTCTGCGATTCCTACTCTGACCAGCACGAGGCACTGGTAGCAATCCTGATATTACTACTTTTGAGATTCTACTTTTTAATTTAACTCCTAGCTCCCTAAATTCGTCTTGTAGGACCTCATCCCGTTTTTTACCTATGTCATTGGTACCTACATGCACCACGGCAACTGGCTGTTCACCCTCCCTTTTCAGAATGTCCTGCACCCGCTCCGAGACATCCTTGATCCTTGCACCGGGGAGGCAACATACCATCCTGGAGTCTCGGTTGCGGCCGCAGAAACACCTATCTATTCCCCTTCCAATTGAATCCCTTATCACTATCGCTCTCCCACTCTTTTTCCTGCCCTCCTGTGCATCAGAGCCAGCCATGGTGCCATGAACTTGGCTGCTGCTGCCCTCCCCTGATGAATCATCCCCCTCAACAATATCCAAAGCAGTGTATCTGTTTTGCAGGGGGATGACCGCAGGTGACCCCTGCACTACCTTCCTTGCACTGCTCTTCCTGTTGGTCACCCATTTACTATCTGGCTGTGTACCCTTTACCTGCGGTGTGACCAACTCACTAAACGTGCTTTTCACGTCATTCTCAGCATCGTGCATGCTCCAGAGTTCATCCACCCGCAGCTCCAGCGCCGCAATGCGGTCCATCAGGAGCTGGAAGCAGATGCACTTCCTGCACACGTAGTTGTCAGGGACACTGGAAGTGTCCCTGACTTCCCACATAGTACAGGAGGAGCATAACACGTGTCCGAGCTGTCCTGCTATGACTTAACCCTTTGATACACTTCAATTGGCAACAACAATGTTAAAAGGTTACTTACTGCTAACAAAAGAAAAAGAAAAACTACTTACTAATCACCAGCCAATCACTTACCCCCTTGGCTGTGACGTCACCTTTCGTTTTTTTCTACTTCTTTTTTGCCTTCTCCCTGTAGCTGCACAAGCTGGTCTTTATAGGCCTCTGCCGATCCCCGGACTCATGCCTCAGCGACCATGAACTCCCACTGCCTCTTGCAGCTTTTATAGGCCTTTGCCGATTCCCGGACTCACGCCTCAGTAACCACGAACTACCGCTGCCTCTCGCGGCCTTTATAGGCCTCTGCCAATCCCCAGACTCATGCCTCAGCGACCAATTTATACAGTGAGGAGTTCACAAAGGTCTGGAGTTTTTGAAAATAGATTTTGTCAGCTGGGGATTTCATTTAAGGTATGTTTTGCCATTCTGCCTGCACACATCTTACTGCTTATCACAGGATCAGAACACTGGCAAGTTTTTGGACCGCACCTCCTCACCACCTACCCACAGTCAGGGGCTCTCAGGAGCATGTATGGCATTCCCTATGAGCGTACTATTGTATGTGATTATGGAGGAGGAGGAAGAGCTCCACAGTATAGAGCAAAGGAGTTTCAGGCAGCATTTACTGCAAGAGGCATCATATCATATATCATCACTAAAAGTTTCTCTTCTGTGGAACAGTCTATATTGGATACGAAAGCTCGATCTCCTTGACAGCTGGTTCCTGACATGGAACTACTGCTGGCTGCATCTCTGAAGCTTGTCCTTGGGCAGCTTTGCCTCCCACATTCCACTGGCATGGTGCTCTGAGGAGGAAGACCAGAAGCTACTGGCATTTACTACTGTCCTGAGAGACGGCACCCTCGGGCAGGTGGATTCGAGCCATTGCCATTCCACTGTGATGGCTGATCTGATGACGGCTCTCTGGTCCTAATGGCTCTGAGAAATAGCTTTTTCCACGCTCTTGCTGCTGTGATTCATGCACTCCATTCTGTTCCCTATTGCCTCCATAGCTACAGTCTTACTTCCATGGAAGTGGAGGCACTTACTGGTCTCCGGCAATTTCTTAGCTGGGGAGCTGCAACAGATTATAATGAAGCTGTCACTTGCTCCATTGGTTCCTGCAAGGACAATAAAACTTTTGTGATGTTACCACAAAGGACAGCTATAGGTGTGAGTGTCATATCTGTGTTGCTGCACATCTTCAGAGAATGACCTCAAAGCTTGCACATTGGTATGCTGTTTCTCAAACATTCTTTTCAGACGAGTACCATGCCTTCTAGATCCACAACACTGAACCCAGTGTCGGCCTTCTCCTCAGGCTCTGCTCAGAAGGTGGTACATCCTCCCTACATCCCACTCCTCTGGTTCTCTTGTGCCCTGTACTTCTTCCCATGCCACATCCTTACTACTACTACATAATGGCCCCCACTCCACACCCCCAGGTGCAAGTCTTTGAGCTGGTGCTTGGGAGAGAGAAGCAAATGCAGCAGGTTGTAAATGGGAGAAGGTTGGGGCAGAGGAAAACGGGGGCAGGATGAAGCAGCTGCAATTGGTCATACTCATCACCATACGCTCCTCTTCCTCATCATCACCTTCCTCTTCTTGTTACTGTGGTCGACCTGAAGGAAATGTAGAAGGTCATAATGAATGAGCATTTTACCCTAGGGATTAAGGAGACAGAAAAAGTGAATAGGAGGTTCTGCCTGTGTGGTGCCAGGGCAACAATGTAGGTATTCAGTTAATAACCAGACACTGGCGAGATGCCGCTTACTTCACCATCTCCTACAGCAAGGACTGAGTGAGTGCCCACAAGCTGCATGGCCATGTCGTCGAATGGGGTGAGGGGTTTAAAGGTAGTCTGCCTTTGGAGGACAATTTGTCCTGCAAAGAGAAAGTGAATGAGGATAAGGCTAGTAATTGAGGAGTGATAGAGATGGCACGTAAAAGCTGAAGATGTTGGGGTAGGAGGTTGTTTAAGTAAAGGAAGAGGAAAAATGTCATCGACCTCAGCATTTTCTACAGCATGCCTTAAGTGCCTTGTCATGAACTACATGACCTTGGGGCCGAAATTGCCCTCAGCGAGAAATTGGGGAGGGTACTTCAAATTTGCCATAAATTTACCGCCCGGTGGGAGTCGGAGGGAAGAGCCGGAAAATTCGTCTCTTTAAACTCTGACACTGTATCCCAGTGCTTTGGGGCTGCTGTTGGAGGTAGTATCGGGCTGGTATCAGGTCGGGAGTGGGGAAGTGTCCATCTCTGCAGCACTGACCAGGTCAGCACGGCAGTGATGATGTCAGCACGATGTGGACGTGCCACGACATGCTGCCGCGTCGCAATGTCCCTCCCCTTCACTTAAAGGGGAGGGACACTGCGAGGCCGAGTGAGATCTTCGTGGAGCCCACTGGGCCACCAGGGATAGGCACCCCAGAGGTAATGCTGAACCAGCAGCCGTCATTGTCAGGCGGGTTCAGGAGTCGGCCGACAATTAAAACAAAATAATGGCCATCGGTATGCTCTCCCCTTTAAGGGCAGACACATTGCCCAGCTATTGGCAGCTTCCAGGAAGCTGCCAAGGGCACCGACCGGTGACGGCCATGCTCCCACAGCACAATTTTCCCCGCAGGCGGAAAAAGGGGTCGGCGCCGGCCGGTAAGGGATCAGCGCGCGGCTGACAATGGGTCGGAGCGCCGGGCAGGTTGGAAATGCAGGCCCCGGCGGAAACCCATTTCCGCCATCTCCAACCTGGGGGCAATTGTGCATGGATTGGCCCTGCCGCCTGCCCATGGTCGGAAAGGTCTTACCACCCTGGTACCGCCTTTTAGAAGCGCTATAGGGGCCTTTTTCTGAAGGGCAATTCCCCTCCTCCCCGCCCTTGTCTTTGAAGGTTGAGGATTTTAAAGATGTGGAAACCCCCTCTGGTGGCCTGTCTTTGTGGGCATTGTGTACCAATGTATCCTGCAAAAAGATAAATAAATAAGGGTAAGGCTGGTGGTTAGGGAGTGAGCAACAAATGGCATGAGAGCGGTGTGTGCAGGTGTGAGTGTGTTAAAGTTGAGGCATTGGTTTTGTGCTTGCGTAAAGTAGTAGCTTTATGTTGGTGGAACTGTACAGTCATAGTGCAGGATAGAGAGTTGAAGGCATCCCTTAACCAGGGAACATTGTGGAAGTTCTACTTTAAGAAGATGAAAAGGTAGGCAGGCAAGAAAAGGCAGAGATGGGCATGTGTAGCCTTGCCTGTCCCATTGAGGATGTGGAATTTCTTGTGGCAGAGCTCTGCAGTCCTGGGGGTGAGGGTATTAGCAGTCAATTCTGGTGCCACCTCCATCTAGGTGGCACGAGTGACAATTCTGGGTGACTTGGTGGCATCTACACCCAGAATTCTATTCACCCTGCCTTCAGTGGCCTCCAGGAGGGCATAGAGGTCATGGAGGTCTGAAGTTGTTAATTCTTCAGCTCTGGCTTGGTGCCAGTTCTTCTTGCCCTCTAGGCACAGATGGCATTTGAAAATGCATAATTCTGTCCAAGTGCAATAAAAATATTGGTATTACATACAATTAAGTAATTTAAGAGGGAAATAAAAGATCCATGTAGTGTTCCTGCCTTA
Organism: Pristiophorus japonicus; assembly: GCF_044704955.1. Taxonomy (NCBI): domain Eukaryota; kingdom Metazoa; phylum Chordata; class Chondrichthyes; family Pristiophoridae; genus Pristiophorus; species Pristiophorus japonicus. The sequence goes on from NC_091983.1 coordinate 28,648,913, forward strand.
ACCTCTTGTCCTCAATGTGCTGCTGAAAAGGCTGCACAGAAGTTTGTGGGTAAAGCTGCTTGCAATAGTTTCACATCAATACTTGCACCAATGGAATGTAAATGGGCATACCTCGGAAACTTCTGTGTATCTCCCTCTAGAGGCTAGTGGCAGATGTAACACTATTTTTAAAAGGTGTACAACGGTGTATATCACATTGAGATGTCCATGTACATAAATCATTAAAAGCTAGTGCACAGATGCAAGCTATAACTTTAAAAGCTGATTGAATGTTGACCTTTATCTGAAGGGGGGTGGAATACAAAAGTGAGGATGTAATATGTTATCTGTACAGTGCATGGTCAGACTTCATTTGGAGAACTGCGTTCAGTTTTGAGCACTGAACGTCAGGAGAGATATATTGGCCTTGGATAGGCCAATGTGCAGATTCATTAGAATGATACTATGATTTCTAGGGTTAAATTATGACGACAGGTTGCATAAACATGGCTTACATTCCCTTGAGATCAGAAGGTCGAGAGGTTATCTGCTTCAGGTGTTTAAAATGGTAAAGGGAATCGATAGGGTAGATAAAGATGAACTATTTCCTCTGGTGAGGAGTGCAGAACACGATGGCATAATCTTAAAATTAGAGCTAAGCCATTTGGGAGTGAAATCAGGAAGCATTTTTTCATACAAGGGGCAGTGAAAATTTGAAACTCTCCCCGCCCCCCAAAAATAAAGGCTGTGGTGTCTGGGGGTCAATTGAAAATTTCAAAACTGAGATTTGTAGATTTTTGTTAGGTAAGGGTATTAAGGGATATGGATCAAAGGCAGGTAAATGGAGTTCAGGTTACCAGATCAGCCATTATACAACATCATAGGCAGTCCCTCGGAGTCGAAGATGACTTGCTTCCACACTAAAAATGAGTTCTCAGGTGACTGAAGAGTCCAATGCGGGACCTACAGTCTCTGTCACAGGTGGGGCAAACAGTGGTTGAAGGAACGGGTGGGTGGGATGCCTGGGTTGCCGCGTGCTCCTTCCGCTGTTGATGCTTGGCTTCAGCTTGCTCTTGACAAAGAGACTCAAGGTGTTCAGTGCCTTTCCGGATGCTTTTCCTCCACTTTGGGCGGTCTTGGGCCAGGAATTCCCAGGTGTCAGTGGGGATGTTACATTTTTTCAAGGAGGCTTTGAAGATGTCCTTGAAGCATTTCCTCTGCCCACCTGGGGCTCGCTTGCCGTGTCGGAGCTCCGAGTAGAGCGTTTGTTTTGGGAGTCTCGTGTTAGGCATACGGATGATGTGGCCCGTCCAGTGGAGCTGATTGAGCGCCTCTTCACAGGTGCTGATTATGGAAGCCTTGAGGGTTGATCAGGCACTGTGGACACTCTGCGTCTCTGGATCACTGGAGGTCGTCAGGTTGGTAGCAAGGCGTTGGCTGAATAGGGCTTTCTTAGTAGGATCGTTGAGTGCACTGGTGTTGATTTTCCTGCGGCATTGTTTCTGTTGTCGTCGCTGTTTTGGGGCAATGTTGATGATGATGACAGAGCGAATTAGACAGTGGTCCGTCCAGCAGTCGTCAGCTCCTGTCATGGCGCGGGTGATGCGCACGTCTTTGCGGTCTGTCGTTCGGACGATGATGTAGTTGAGCAGATGCCAGTGCTTGGAGCGAGGGTGTTACCATGAAGCCTTGTATTTGTCCTTCTGACGGAACAGGGTATTGGTTATGACGAGGCCGTGTTCTAAGCATTTCGTCAGGAGGAGGATGCCATTGGAGTTGGCTTTCCCTATCTCCTCTCTGTCAATTACACCTCCCCAGAGGTCAGTGTCCTTTCTGGCTCTGGTGTTAAAGTCGCCAAGGAGGATCAACTTGTCACTGGTTGGGACTCAGGACAGGGATTGTTCGAGGAGTAGAATTGCTCTTTGGTCTCATCTGTAGCTTGCAGTGTTGGGGCATATGCGCTGGTTCCGGGCTAGGGTGAGCCGAAGAGTCATGAGGCTTTCATTTATCCCATAGGGGGAATTTCTGTGATGGCCCACTAGTTTGTTTTTTACGGCGAAGCCAACCTCATGGAGGCGGCGTTTTGGTTCTGGTTTGCCTTTCCAGAAGAAGGTATAGGACGGCGATGTCAATGTCAAAGCGCCCGAGTGCCCGGGCGCCCGGGCAATGATAGCGGTGTGGTGTTCCGGTCAGTTGCTGTTAGGGTTGTCCATGAGGGTCCTGATGTTCCAGGTCCCGAACTTCATCTTAAAGTGTGAAGGATGCCTGTGCATGAATTATTTTAACGTGGGGTGGCCATTGCACACCAGCTACCACACGGCCTTGACAGAGCAAGGTCTTGATCCAGTGGCAAGGGGATCCAAGATAACTGGAGACCAGGCTCTGCTGTATGGGCCTAGTTCATACACATACGCATACTCCTACTGTCCTCCTTCCTCCTTCCCGCAGGGCCTCTATCCCTGGGTTTCGTAGGACGCAATGGCGATCTCACGATCTCGCTGTTGGCCTGTGCCACGCTGTTCCTGGGCCACGACCCCCGCTGCTGGTTCATGCTGCACTGCTCCTGGGCCATGACCCCCGCTGCTGGTTCATGCTGCACTGCTCCTGGGCCATGACCCCCACTGCTGGTTCATGCTGCACTGCTCCTGGGCCATGACCCTGCTGCTGGTTCATGCTGCGTTGCTCCTGGGCCACGACCCCGCAGCTGGTTCACGCTGCAATGCTCCTGGGCCACGACCCCGCAGCTGGTTCATGCTGCACTGCTCCTGGGCCATGACCCTGCTGCTGGTTCATGCTGCGTTGCTCCTGGGCCACGACCCCGCAGCTGGTTCACGCTGCAATGCTCCTGGGCCACGACCCTGCTGCTGTCCTCCGATCTCCGATCTCCCATTGTCCTCTGACCTCACGCTGTCCTCCGACCTCTGGGCTCTCGCTGTCCTCCGACCTCTCGCTGTCCTCCGACCTCCCGCTGTCCTCCGACCTCCCTCTGTCCTCCGACCTCCTCTGGACTCTCGCTGTCCTCCGACCTCCCACGGTCCTCCAAACTCCCTCTGTCCTTCGACCTCTTCTGGGCTCTCGCTGTCCTCCGACCTCCCGCTATCCTCCGACCTCTGGGCTCTCACTGTCCTCCGACCTCCCTCTGTCCTCCGAACTCCCTCGGTTCTTCGACCTCTTCTGGGCTCTCGCTGTCCTCCGACCTCCCGCTGTCCTCCGAACTCCTCTGGACTCTCGCTGTCCTCCGACCTCCCACGGTCCTCCAAACTCCCTCTGTCCTTCGACCTCTTCTGGGCTCTCGCTGTCCTCCGACCTCCCGCTATCCTCCGACCTCTGGGCTCTCACTGTCCTCCGACCTCCCTCTGTCCTCCGAACTCCCTCGGTTCTTCGACCTCTTCTGGGCTCTCGCTGTCCTCCGACCTCCCGCTGTCCTCCGAACTCTTGCTGTCGTCTAAACACCCGCTGTCCTCCAACCTCTTCTGGGTCCTAATCCCGCCACTGGGCTCCACCTTGCACCAAGAGTCGCCAACCAATCTGCTATCTGGGATGCTGCGACGTCCGGTTTGTCGCCCGCTTTGCCTTCATCGCACTCTCGAGCTGGCTCCTGCTTCTCCTGCTGTTCCCACCCAGGTCGGGTATGCGGACGCCGCGCTGGGACCTGAGGCTCTCCTCTCTTTATGCTCCTGCTCCGCTCCTGCTCCTGCTGCTGTTCCCACCCAAGTTGGGTGTGCCAACGCCAATATATAATCAAATGGCAGAACAGGCATGAGTGGCTAAATTGCCTACTCCTGTTCTTATGTTCCTAATTCCAGGCTCTATGGAAGATACATTCAGAAAGAAATAGCGAGACAGGCAGTTCGACAGAGAGATAGAAATAATTAGAGAGTAGGAGAAAAAGCAGATAAATAATTGCACAAAATAAGAGAGCTATGTTTTAATTTTTACTTTTGTCTGTGAGTACTTTAGATTTACGTGCTGTGGATTTTCTTGGAGCTGCTTTTACTCCACTTCTGTAACTTTGCTGGGAGAAGTTCCGAGGAAATTCCTGGCCCATGATTAGACATAGTTATTTTAAATAATAATGTTTACAAATCTATGCATTATAATCGCTGTCATTATTATAGGATATTGTGAATGTTCAAAAATGTTCCTCGTTTTCAATTCAGTTACTGTCCTTGAAAGTAATGGTTATGTTGGCAGTGCAGACTGTAAAAATAAAGTTGGTAACTTCTGTAGAGCTCTGTATCATACATCATTTCATAAAGTGAATCCCTTAGACTAATGTGGGTGTAAGCTGTGCAGGATAATGTATTTGCACAAATTTATCAGCAGGTGCTAAAAATGTTGGAAAATCATCCAAACACTGAATTTTTGTTGACTTTCCTGTTGCAGGATTCTGCCAGTAGTTTGTTAAGTATTCAGTTACTGTATTCATTTGCTTGTGCTGGAAAAGGCGATTCCACTTCAGATCAAATTTTACTGGAAGAAATTGACGTAGTATTTGTGCTTTTTGGCACAGTTGACTACAAACATGTTTTTTCTATTAGTGAAATGTTCTGGCTTGTGAACTGTATGCTTTATGATCTATATATGTAGTTAAAGCATGTGAGTTAGTGATACAAGCACATTTTTTAAAAAGCTTTGTATCTTTAACTCTAAGCAACATTTCAATTTTAAATGGTTACTGTACCTAAATCATGTAAGTTCCTTATTTTTCAGCTAACCTCAGCTAGGCTTGTAACCACATTGTATGGAACAATATAACTTAAAGGTCTCAGTTTGAGGGAATTTGAAACGTGCTCAGACAATGCTTACATTACTGTTTCATTTGGTTTTCTATAGGGAGAACGTGGAGTACCTGGGGAATATGGTGATCCAGGAAGACTGGGTACAGATGGTAAGCCTGTGAGTACTAAATGGTTTACTCACCTCTATTTGAAGAAAACTTGTGCTTTTTTATGAGTCTTGTTGCTACTTCTAAGATCAACATTTCATTTAACCACAAAATTAGCATAACTGTAATTTGCAATTCTCCATTATTTTTTAACACAACATTGACATTTTTACTTGAAATTATTGCCATACTTCAGGATTTTTTAACCATATTTTCACAGAAAGGATTTTTAAAAATTATTTTTAATGCTAGTTCTTTTTAAACAAAGGCTGGAATTTCCTCAAGGAAGGCGGATTGGGGGCAGCGGGCCTCCGAGGCAGGCAGGAAACCCGGGAGACTGGGATTCCCGCAGGCCCTGTCAACTTTAACGGAACGGCCTGATTTGAATGTGATGCCTTGGATTCCTGCCCGCAGCCAGCCGGATTGAGTGGCTGGCTGGCCGCGGGTGGGTAGGCCTCAGAAGTGAGGGGCCAGTCCAGGGGAGGGATCATGGGAGGGGGATCGGCAATCGGCTGGGGTTGGAGATTGGAGGTGGGGAGGGAATCGGCAGGGGTCGGGGATTGGTGTGGAGGGGGGGGGGTGGACAGGATCGGGGCCGGCTTCATCATCATCGTTGGGGGGAGGTCTTGGAGAAGGGCACCTGGGTGGGGAGGTGGGCTGCCTGGGAAGGTGATCGGAAGCCTCGTGGGGGAGGTCTCCGATTGTGGGGAGTAGGTTAGGCAGGGACCCTGGATCCAGGAGGTAGGTATAAAGCCACTTACCTCCTGGATGCAGCAGTCCCCGCCTCTGTTTAACTACCAGGTTTCATGAATTGTGTGAAACCTGTCCACAGGCAGTTAAATGCAGACTGGAGGGGAAAAAGAGCCTTCCAGCCTCATTACAATATTTAAATTGAGGTACCGCCCCCTGGGAGTGCGTTGGTCGCCCGTCCTGCCTTCAGCAAAACCGGAGGTGGGCGTGTTGAAGGTGGGATCAGGTTGGGAATCCCATTTTTAACACTTTAACTGCCCCCACACCCTAAACATATCGTTTTTAGGGGAAAATTCCAGTCTTTGGTGTCTCTCACAAGTTTAAGAAGGGACCTAGGTGACAAAAGGTGATTAATATGCTTTCGCTTAGGTTAAGAGTTTAGAAATGGTGGAGGATAGTTGGAAACCATTTTATTTAAGTCAAGTAGGATGAGCTACTGATATGGAATGTTTATTTAATATTATGATGTGAAGATGTATTGTATGGATTGAATTAAATGAGTCTGGTCAGAATGACTGTTCGGTATGTTTAGCTAGCTGTGAAATGAAGTGACTTAACGCTTCGTATGAGACCTCGTCTCACTAAGGCCAGAATTTTCCAGGGTGGTAGCTGACACGATCGGAGGCGGGTCTGGTGGGAAAGTTGTTATTTTTGGGATCGGGTTGGGAACCCGCTGTCATCCCACTTCCAGGTGCCTTTCCCCCAGGCGTGTCTGTCAGCGCAGACTGACCTGACCAGCAGAGGTGAACAACCCAATTTAAATTAATAGTAGCTAGTTGTCAGACCCTTAAGATTAGTTTTAACCTTACCTTTTAAATCTAACTGGATGGCCACGGGAAACATGCTGCTCGGGAACTATGTCTGTCAACCTGAGGCAAGAGTTCAGTGGCCATTGCTTCAACAGATTAGTTGACAGCATCAAATATACTATAAAAGCTACACTGACATCCCTCCTAGAGAGGAGGTTTAAGAGCTCCTCCATCTATTCTCCATATATAGCGATCCATTCTCCACAGAGACCATGTGATCCTGCGACTGGTGCATTATCTGCTCCATGTAGGTGGCCATTCAATCCAAGGAAGAGCCTACAGTCGCAATTGCCTGTGACATGGTGGTGCTTATGTTGGAGATGGACTCCTCCATTCTCTGAACATTTGCAGACATCGCGCTCGCAAAACATGACTGAGCCCCCTGCACTTCTTTCTGCACCTCTAGGATCACCTTCTTTCTGGATGGGCTCCGAGGCTCAGCGTCTGCATGCAGCTGAGCAGAGCTAGGAGCGTCCTGTGCCCTCCAGCGAGGAGTCTCCACTGCTGTCCCAGTCTCCATCATCTGCTCTTGCTCAGTTATGAGTTGTGAGACAACAGGTGACAACACTACTCTATCTCATGTGGCACTCACTGAGGTGTACGAATCTGCGCCAGTGTTGGGTGCACTTATGTCTGATGATGGTGCGCCCACAGAGGCTGGAGGCTCCTCTGAGGAGTCGTCTTGCTCTTCATCCTGGACACTGCTGGGCAGGGGTGCTCTTGATGGACCTGTGGGAGAGTAAAAAGATAAGTTAGATATATCATAGGAATAATGGCTACAGATACCATTATGCACATGATGACCATTCAGTGGCTGCTGACATCAGTGCCCATTTGAGTGACTGATGTATGCCATCTAGCTGTATGATATGTAATTCTGTCACCAGTTTGCTGAGATGTCCCTGTCTCTCCGTCTCCTGATACTTCCAAAGCAGCCTCCTCTCCTGTTGTAAGGTTTGCAAATGCTGGAGGGCCACCGCCGATTCTCCCCCACATCCTCCTATTTTGGGCTCTCTTTTCCTGCAAGGAGGGAAAGAAGAGAAGGTTGAGTGAGAGTGATGGAAGAAGTGTAAGGAATGGATGGGTTAGATCTTTAGAGGGTGACTATCATGGAGTGGGGTGCCAAAGCCAAGTGGTGTTGTGCATTGTTAGTTGGTATGATGGCACTAGGATGAGGGGGAGTGCGAGGGGTGGTTGGTGAGATGGGGATGAGATAATGTAGATAGAGAGAAAGGGATGGTTGGATGTGCAAGGTATGTTGGTGTGAGTAAAGATGTGCAGGGGCAGGGTAGGGAATACAGAGTGTTGGAGGTGTGATGAGAGGCACAGCAGGATGTAGGTGAGTGTGGCTTTGTACTCACATTTCCTGATCGAATGAGATCAATGAGATGTTTGTGGCACAGCACCCAGGTCCTCCTGACCACATCCCTCTTGGTAACCTTCTCTGCAATCTCCAACCAGGCTGTTTTGGTGTCCTGGGGAGGTCTCTTCCGCCCACTGGAAGGGAAGAGGACCCCCCTGCGGGCTATGACTCCCTCCATATGTTTAAATGCATATATCATCAGAGAACCTGAATGCAGCCCTCTGGCTCTGTGCAGTCATTATCAGTGTTTGCAGCACTCCAATGCTGTAGTGCACTGACAGCACTATGTTACATTGACATTAAAATCCAATGTGGCCGTGACAACTTTAATGATGCCGGCTGAAAACACGTAATTGATAACCTCACCAGATCCGCATAGTTTAATTGGGCTGGGTAATGAGCAGGGTGGGCTTAATATTAAGGGAAAGTTATCTTCAGCAGCGGGATGGTGCCAGCAGCGAGGTCGCGACCCGCCATGGCCACTGCCCTTGCTGGACCTACCCAGGTAGGCAAAGTTCCAGCTGAAGTGTCCGCCTTCAGGGAGATTGACAAATACTGGGTTCAAGTCACTATTGTTACACCCTCAGGGCATGCTATTACGCAAGTAGATGTAGGGCAGGATGAGTCAACTCCTACAAAGTAGGACACTCAGACTGATAATGGGAATGGTTGACAGCACTATGCCTGAGAAAAGCAGTTCTGAAATTGTAACCATTATATTTTGAACTATATGGGCTAGAAAATCTATTGGGCCAAAATTGATGGCCTGCTGCCAAAATCTGCCGACATTCCTCTTCGGGTTCCGCTGTGTGCCAGAACCCGCTTCCCTCAACAACAACAACTTGTATTTATATAGCACCTTTAACATAGTAAAACATCCAAAGGCACTTCAAAGGAGTATTATGAGACAAAAAACTTGACACCGAGCCACATAAGGAGAAGTTAGGGCAGGTGACCAAAAGCTTGGTCAAAGAGGTAGGTTTTAAGGAGCGTCTTAAAGAAGGAAAGAGAAGTAGAGAGACAGAAAGGTTTAGGAAGGGGATTCCAGAGCTTAGGGCGTAAGCAACAGAAGGCACGGCCACCAATGGTTGAGCGATTATAATCAGGGATGCTCAACAGGGCGGAATTAGAGAAGCGCAGATATCTCGGGGGTTGGGGGGTGGTGTGGGCTGAAGGAGGTTACAGAGACAGGGAGAGGCGAGGAGGCCATGGAGGGATTTGAAAGCAGGGATGAGAATTTTGAAATCGAGGCGTTGCTTAATCGGGAGCCAATGTAGGTCAGCGAGCACAGGTGAGCGGGACATGGTGAGAGTTAGGACGCAGTCAGCCGAGTTTTGGATGACCTCAAGTTTACGTAGGATAGAATGTGGGAGGTCAGCCAGGAGTGCATTGGAATAGTAAAGTCTAGAGGTACCAAATGCATGGATGAGGGTTTCAGCAATGGACAAGCTGAGGCAAGGCTGGAGACGGGCGATGTTACAGAGGTGGAAATAGGTGGTCTTAGTTATGCTGCGGATATGTGTTCACTCATTTCAGGGTTAAATATGATACCAAGGTTGCGATTTGTGTGGTTCAGCCTCAGACAGATGTTGGGGAGAGGGATGGAATCAGTGGCTAGGGAACGCAGTTTGTGGTGGGGACCAAAAACAATGGCTTTGGTCTTCCCAATATTTAATTGGAGAAAAATTCTGCTCATCCAGAACTGGATGTCGGACAAGCAGTCTGAGAATTTAGAGACTGTGGAGGGGTTGAGAGATGTTGTAATGAGATAGAGCTGGGTGTCATCAGCACACATGTGGAAACTGACGCTGTGTTTTCGGATGATTTTGCCAAGGGGTAACACGTAGATGAGAAATAGGAGGGGGCCAAGGTAATGATGCGGGAGCGGGAAGAGAAGCTGTTGCAGATGATTCTTTGGATACGATTAGATACATAAGAATGGAACCAGGTGAGCGCTGTCCCACCCCGCTGGATGATGGTGGAGAGGCGTTGGAGAAGGATGGAATGGTCAACCATGTCAAAGGCTGCAGACAAGTCAAGAAGAACGGGGAGGGATAATTTCCCTTTGTCACAGTCACAAAGGATGTAATTTGTGACTTTGAAGCAGGCCATTTCGGTACAGTGGCAGGGGCGGAAAAAAGATTGAAGGGATTCAAACATGGCATTACGGGAAAGATGGGCATGGATTTGGGAGGCAACAACATGTTCAAGTATTTTGAAGAGGAGAGAGAGGTTGGAGATGGGGCGTTAGGTTGCAAGGACAGAGGGGTCAAGTGTTGTTTTTTGAGAATAGGGGTGATGACGGCAGATTTGAGGGAGAAAGGGACAGTACCTAAGGAGAGAGAACCATTAACAATGTCAGCTAACATAGGAGCCAGTAAAGGAAGTTGGTTGGTCAGCAGTTTGGTGGGAATAGGGTCCAGGGAGCAAGAAGTGGGTCATATGGACAAGATGAGCTTGGAGAGGTCGTGAGGGGAGATTGGAAAGAAACTGGAGTAAGATGTGAGGTCAGGGATGGGAAAGAAGAAGTTTGGCCCAACCCATTTCCTCGCTTAAAGTGAAGGGCCAGTGATGGTGCACACCTAATTGTCGGTAGTTCTGCGTTGCAAGGCGGCCTGCACGACTGCAATTACAGCCCCAAACACTCTCACAAAGGGAGGGCTTAGACATCTTGCAGCAATGAAACATCAAAAACTTTGAGCAGGCACCAGACTGGTGCAAATAATAAAGGTTGGCCATTCCCTTTAATTAGCACTTACTAAGCGTCGAGCCGCGTTGACAACACCTCCTCTTCCTGCCATTGTTCACGCCCTGTGATTAGGCAGGGGGGCAGGAAGCAATTTCATGTCCGTGGCAATAACAGGGTGCTGAACACTTTATGATGTCATGATCTGTGAGGGGTTAGAGGCCCAGGCAGTAAGAGCTAGCTGTAATATAGTTCCACCTAGTAGACTAGAAACATAGAAACATAGAAACATAGAAAATAGGTGCAGGAGCAGGCCATTCAGCCCTTCTAGCCTGCACCACCATTCAATGAGTTCATGGCTGAACATGAAACTTCAGTACCCCCTTCCTGCTTTCTCGCCATACCCCTTGATCCCCCGAGTAGTAAGGACTTCATCTAACTCCCTTTTGAATATATTTAGTGAATTGGCCTCAACTACTTTCTGTGGAAGAGAATTCCACAGGTTCACCACTCTCTGGGTGAAGAAGTTTCTCCTCATCTCGGTCCTAAATGGCTTACCCTTATCCTCAGACTGTGACCCCTGGTTCTGGACTTCCCCAACATTGTGAACATTCTTCCTGCATCTAACCTGTCTAAACCCGTCAGAATTTTAAACGTTTCTATGAGGTCCCCTCTCATTCTTCTGAACTCCAGTGAATACAAGCCCAGTTGATCCAGTCTTTCTTGATAGGTCAGTCCCACCATCCCGGGAATCAGTCTGGTGAATCTTCGCTGCACTCCCTCAATAGCAAGAATGTCCTTCCTCAAGTTAGGAGACCAAAACTGTACACAATAATCCAGGTGTGGCCTCACCAAGGCCCTGTACAACTGTAGCAACACCTCCCTGCCCCTGTACTCAAATCCCCTCGCTATGAAGGCCAACATACCATTTGCTTTCTTAACCGCCTGCTGTACCTGCATGCCAACCTTCAATGACTGATGTACCATGACACCCAGGTCTCGTTGCACCTTCCCTTTTCCTAATCTGTCACCAGTCAGATAATAGTCTGTTTCTCTGTTTTTACCACCGAAGTGGATAACCTCACATTTATCCACATTATACTTCATCTGCCATGCATTTGCCCACTCACCTAACCTATCCAAGTCACTCTGCAGCCTCATAGCACCCTCCTCGCAGCTCACACTGCCACCCACCAACCAACTTAGTGTCATCCGCAAATTTGGAGCTACTACATTTAATCCCCTTGTCTAAATCATTAATGTACAATGTAAACAGCTGGGGCCCCAGCACAGCACAGACTACTGTGGTAATGCAACTGCTGATGTATATAATAAAAGCATCATGTGTCAAGGTCACCTGACAAGTTCTTGTAGAGCCATCTTGTGTGTGTGTGCTTTAGTGATGTCGTAAAAAGTACATCACTTGCCGACAAGGACGGGATAATCGGATTCCCCAGCTGAAATTTGTGTTGCTGGATGATTCCTGCCAAACAACAAAGAGACTTTGAGAGGTTCTTTGTTTTGCAGCACAGCTAACAATGCAAGCTAAATTTCAAGCACACTGTTGACATTGTCAGAGTCTAGATGGCCACGCCTATGGGGATAATAAGGCGCTTGAGTGAGTTCCATCGCGACCGAGAGACTTTCGTAATGTATGTGGATCTAGAAATGATTTTCACCGCGAATAGTATCGGCGAATTCCCCGATGATGAAAACTGTAATCGGGTGGTGTTAGAAAGAAAATGGGTTATTTTCCTGACTGAAGTAGGCCCTGAGGTGCATGAAACCCTGAAAAATTTGCTTGGTCCCATCAAGCCGAAGGTCACGCCACTGACGGAGATTCAGCACTACATACCTGAGCCCCTGCAAATTGCTGAAAGTTATCGTTTTGGAATACAAAATCAATTACCTGATGAGCGTATCAGTGAGTACATTGTAACATTAAAAAAGCTATCCATTCACTGTCATTTCGGAAACTTTCAAGACCGAGCATTGCGTAACCACTTTATTTGTGGGATGAAAAATTAAGCAATCAAAAGAAAGTTGTTGACTACCCCTAACTTGACTTTTGTTTTAGCTTGTCAGACAGCTATGTCAGTTGATATTCAAATGAGTGTCAGAGTACAGAAGAACGCTACACTAGTTTACTGCAAGCCACGTCCCATACCATACACACTCAAGGAGAAAGTTGAGCAAGATCTCAAAACAGTAGAAATTGAGAACTTTATCTCTATGGTAGAAGTGTTCTATTTTTCATACATTGATGAGCTGCCAGTCACAACTGAAGAGGTTGATAGAGCAACCAAATGTGACCCAGTTATATCAAAGGTGTATGATTACATGGCACATGGCTGGCCAAACCAGGTTTCAGAAAAAATATATTCATCTGTACTTCGTTCATAGGAATGAATTATCAGTGGATAAAGATTGTATTATGTGGGGTGCAAGAGTACTTATCCCAAATAAGTTCAGGTCAAAATTATTCAGAAAGCTTCATGACCAGCACCTGGGAATGTGCTTGACTAAGAGTTTTGCACACAGTTACTTATAGTGGCCAAGTTTAAATGAAGATATAAGAGTATATCGTTAGTCAGTGTACAACATGTTAATCGGTAAGCAAGAAACCACCATCAGTACCATTACAGCCAAGGAAATAGCATCCAGAGTGTGGCAAAGGTTACATGTAGATTTTGCTGAGTTACAAGGACAGCAATTGTTCATTGTGATTGATAGCCATTCGAAGTGGGTAGAGGTGTTTCCGATGCGGAAAATATCAACAAATAAAACAATAGACAATTTGCGGAGAATGTTTTCTTCTTATGGCCTCCCAGAAGAAATTCTGTCTGATAATGAGCCACAATTTTGTCCAGAAGAATTTGCACAGTTCATGAGCAGAATGGAGTGAAACATACCAAGGTTCCACCGTACCATCCTGCTTCAAATGGTGCAGCAGAGCGCACAGTACAAATTGTAAAACGTGCCCTCATCAAGCAAATGTTGGATCCAAATCCAAAGAAACAGCAGTTGTCATTGGATCACAAACTAGCAAATTTTCGAATTACTTATCGTGCTACTCCTCATACAACTGCTGGTAGAACACCAGCAGAGTTGTTTCTCAAACGACAGCCACAAACCAGGTTCTCGTTGTCAAAGCCAAACTTGGCACAATCGAGACAGAAAGAGAATCATGATAGAGGTCGAGTAAGAGAGTGAAGTGTGAAATTGAATCAGAAGGTGAGAGTGAAGAACCATCACCATAAATGGTTAAAGTGGTTACCAGGAAGAGTAGTGAAGATATGTGGCCCTCACACATATTTGCTCAAGATGTTTGATCATGGAAAGGTTAGGTTTGTTCACATTGATCATATTTTACCGACAGATGTGGAAGGAGTTGAAAGTTGGAATGATTCAGTTATTTCTGATGAGTCAGATAGTCTTGTTACAAGTAGAGTACAGTAGCAAATCCTACAACAGATGTACTAGAAACAAGTTCAAGAGAAAGTCAGAATTTAAGTCTGAGTCCGAGTCAGGCAGACAAACAGTCGGAAGTTGTAGAGAGTTCAAATGTAAATCAAGGATGTTGTGTATGGAGAAAGAGTCAGACTGAACACCGTGAGCTCAAAGTAAAGTGTGACCTTAGTCTTTTATTGCAGGTCTCCAGAGTGCCTCTCCAACCTGTGAAGCCTTCTTAAATACCTGTGTTCCCAAAGGATTATGGGATCCCTTGCAACTCCGGGGAATGAGCCCTCTGGTGGCTGTACAGAGAAAAACAAGTCCACATATATATCAACATTCCCCCCCAAAGTCAATAGTGTAACTATTTGCAATGTGAGTCAATCTGGGGCCTTCTTGCCCTGGTTGATTGTCTCGGTGTGAAAGCTGGTGTTGTTGAATCATTTGTTGGGCCCTCGCTGGGCTGCTGTGCAATTGGCCTTGCTGGGTTGCCTGGTGTGTTGGGCCCTGCAGGACTGCTGTGGATGATGGGTTCTGCTTCATGGTCAACTGTAGTGTCGGTTGCCACTGGTGTGTGTGTTGGGGGATCAAAAAAAGTAGGGTCCAAAGTGGGATGCTCAGGGTAGTCCGTAAATCTGAGTTTGATTTGATCCAATTGTTCCCGGTGAATGAGTCCATTTGAAAGTTTGACCCGAAACACCCTGCTCCGCTCTTTGACCATGACAGTGCTGGGAAGCCACTTGGAAACTTGTCCATATTTAATACAAATACAGGATCATTGACTTCAATCTCGCGTGGCACATTTGCGCTATCATGGTATGCACTTTGTTGAAGCCGCCTGCTCTCTACATGTTCATGTAGATCTGGGTGAACTAAAGTGGGTAAACTTGTCTTAAGTGCTCTTTTCATGAGCAGTCCAGCAGGTGGGATCCGAGCGAGTGAGTGTGGTCTCGTGCGGTAGCTAAGCAGGACTTGGGATAGGCGAGTCTGCAGTGAGCCTTCAGTTACCCTCTTCAAGCCTTGCTTGACGGTTTGCACTGCTCTCTCTGCCTGACCATTGGATGCTGGTTTAAACGGGGCAGATGTGACATGTTTGAGCCTGTCACGGATCATAAATTCTTTGAATTCAACACTGTTAAAACATGGCCCATTGTCGCTCACCAGGACATTGGGTAAGTGAGTGGCAAACAAAACCCGCAGGCTTTCATGGTGGCAGCGGACGTGCTAGCCGACGTTATCTCACATTCAATCCACTTGCAGTACGCATCTACAATCACAAGGAACATTTTATCCAAGAATGGGCCTGCATAGTCGACATGTACCCTAGACCACAGTTTAGAGCTCCAAGACCATAAATTTAGCGGCGCATCCCTGGATACATTGCTCAACTGCGAGCACGTATTACATCTATGAACGCAGGACTCTAAGTCTGCATCGATACCGGGCCACCACACGTGGGATCTGGCTATCGCTTTCATCATTACGATGCCTGGGTAAGTACTGTGGAGGTCATTGATGAAGGTGTCTCTGCCTTTCTTGGGGACCACTACTCGATTGCCCCACAGAAGGCAGTCTGCCTGTATAGACATTTCATCTTTGCGCCGCTGGAATGGCTTTATCTCTTCCTGCATTTCCACTGGGACACTGGACCAGCTCCCGTGAAGCACACAGCTTTTGACTAGAGATAATAAGGGGTCCTCGCTTGTCCAGATTTTGATCTGCCGGGCAGTGACGAGTGATTGGTCACTCTCAAATGCTTCCATAATCATAGCTAGATCTGCGGGCTGCACCATTTCCACCCCTGTGGTGGGCAATGGCAGCCTCCTGACAGCATCGGCGCAGTTGTCTGTTTCTGGCCTTGGCAGATGGCGTAGTTGTATGCGGACAACGTGAGCGCCTATCTCTGGATGCGGGCTGATGTGTTGGTATTTATCCCTTTACTCTCGGAAAACAGGGATATAAGTGGCTTATGGTCAGTTTCCAATTCGAATTTTAGCCCAAACAGGTATTGATGCATTCTCTTTACTCCATATACAAATGCTAACGCTTCTTTTTCAATCATGCTGTAGGTTCTCTCGGCCTTAGACAGACTCATGGATGCATAAGCAACTGGTTGCAGTTTCCCGAATTCATTAGCTTGTTGCAACACACCTGACGCCTTATCACATGCTCGCACCAAAAGCTTACATGGATCATACAACATAAGCAATTTGTTTGAGCATAACAATTTTCTCGCTTTTACAAAGGCATTTTCTTGGCTTTTACCCCAAACCCATTCGCCCCCTTTTCGTAGTAAGACATATAGTGGTTCTAGCAGGGAGCTGAGACCCGGTAAGAAGTTACCAAATTAGTTCATGAGTCCCAGCTCCGTCATGTTCTGTGGCCTCGGTACGTTCTCGATTGTCTCCGTCTTCGCGTTGGTGGGCCTAATGCCGTCCGCCGCAATCCTCCTTCCCAGGAACTCCACTTCAAGTGCCAGGAAAACGCACTTCGAGCGTTTTAACCCGAGCCCCACGTGGTTGAGTCGACTAAGAACCTCCTCCAGGTTCTGCAGGTACTCGACTGTGTTCCGACCTGTGACCAAGATGTCATCCTGCAAGACCACGGTGTGCGGGACCGACTTCAGTAAACTTTCCATGTTTCTCTGGAATATCGCCGCCGCTGATCGGATTCCAAACGAGCATCTGTTATAAACAAAAAGACCTTTGTGCATGTTGATGCAGTTGAGGGCCTTCGATGATTCCTCCAGTTCCTGCGTCATGTAGGCTGAAGTCAGATCCAGCTTCGTGAACGTCTTTCCTCCCGCCAGCGTTGCAAAGAGGTCGTCGGCTTTTGGTAGTGGGTATTGGTCCTGCAGGGAGAAACGACTGATAATTACTTTGTAATCGCCACAGATTCTGACGGTGCCGTCTCCCTTGAGGACTGGGACAATAGGACTGACCCACTTGCTGAACTCGATCGGTGAAATCATGCCCTCTCGTTGCAGCCGGTCTAGCTCGATCTCTACCCTTTCTCTCATCATGTATGGTACTGCTCTCGCCTTGTGGTGGATGGGTCGCGCCCCCGGAATTAGGTGGATCTGCACTTTTGCTCCTTGGAATTTCCCGATGCCTGGTTTGAACAGTGAAGGAAATTTTTTTAAGACCTGGGCACACGAAGTGTTGTCCCAGTTCCAGCATATGTTTCCCAGCCAGCTCCTGCCGAGCAGCGTGGGACCATCGCCTGGTACCACCCAGAGTGATAGCTTGTGCATCGCTCCATCATAGGAGACCTTTACGGTTGTACTGTCGATTACAGGAATCAGTTCTTTCGTGTAAGTTCTTAGTCTCGTGCGAACTGGAGTTAAGACTGGCTTTGAGGTCTTGTTGCAGCACAACCTTTTGAAAGTCTTTTTACCCATGGTGGACTGGCTCGTGCCCGTGTCCAGCTCCATTGACACCGAGTCCATTTAGTTCAATATTCAGCATTATCGGGGGACAATTCGTGGTGAATGTTTGCACCCCATGTACCTCTGCCTCCTCTATCTGAGGCTCTGGTTCATAGTGATTCTCCGTGGATCTGTCCTCCTCTGCACCGTGGTGGTTTGCAGGTTTAACAGGCTTAGCAGATTGCCTGCACACTCGTTGGAGGTGTCCCATTGTTCCACAGCCCTTGCAAAACGTATCCTTTGAATCGGCATGAATGGAAACGATGATCACCCCCGCAGTGACAACAAGGTATTAATGGCCTTGCATTCATCACCCTTGATGGTGGACTCTGAGACATCTGCAGACATATAGCTGCAGGTATGCGTGACCTGCCCTGTACATTATGATTTGAAAACAACATCACTTTGTTCACAGTACTTGTAGCAGCACTTGTGTGCTGAGAGATTTGCTTAGTATTGTCACTGGTGGCAATGAACGCCTGGGCTATCGCTATGGCCTTACTCAAGGTTGGGGTCTTTACAGTCAAAAGCTTGCGAAGTATGGTTTCGTGGCCAATGCCAAGTACGAAAAAGTCTCTGAGCATGTGCTCCAAATGTCCTTCAAATTCGCAATGTCTTGCAAGGCGTCTCAGCTCGGCGACATAACTCGCCACTTCCTGGCCTTCAGACCTTTTGTAGGTATAGAACCGGTACCTCGCCATCAGAATGCTTTTCTTCGGGTTCAAATGCTCTTGGACCAGTGTGCACAAATCATCGTATGATTTCTTCGTGGGTTTTACTGGAGTGAGCAGATTCTTCATGAAGCCATATGTTGGTGCCCCACAGATGGTGAGGAGGATCGCTCTACGTTTGGCAGTGCACTCTTTCCCATCTAGCTCATTGGCCACGAAGTATTGGTCGAGTCGCTCCACAAAAGTTTCCCAATCATCTCCCTCCAAAAATTTCTCCAGGATGCCACTGTTCTCTGCATCTTTGGGTTCGCTATCTGTATCTCGTCGCCAGTTGTTGTGTATGGAGAAAGAGTCAGACTGATCACTGTGAGCTCAAAGTAAAGTGTGACCTTAATATTTTATTGCAGGTCTCCAGAGTGCCTTTCCAATCTGTGAAGCCTTCTTAAATACCTGTGCTCCCAAGGGATTATGGGATCCCTTGGGACTCTGGGGAATGAGCCCTCTGGTGGCTGTACAGAGTAAATACAAGTCCCCATATATAACAAAGGGTTGGAGAAAAACTCTCCTCAGGATCAGCCTAGAATGAATCTAAGTTCGACACCATGTTTGGAAAGTTCTGTTCAAGAGTGAAGGTATCCTCTTCGAAACAGAAAACCAGTGGTTAAGTTTGATTTGTAAATATGGCAAAATACGTCCATATCTTTTGTTGTGTATAACCATGCAAGTTATGTATGATGATTATTTTATTATGATTACTTGTTCATTGAGGAGGGAGAAGTGGAATATAGCTCTAACTAGTGGACTACTGTGGTAATGCAACTGCTGATGTATATAATAAAAGCATGTGACAAGGTCACCTGACAAGTTCCTGTAGAGCCATCTTGTGTGTGTGTGTGTGCTTTAGTGATGTTGTAAAGAATATATCACACTAGCTCTAGCTACTTCTGCTCTGTCAGTGTTATTTTGCCCGAAGTACATGGCAACACTGTTTGCCCGCGGAAGTGATGATTTAAGGAGATAAGCTACTTTTTTTGAAGATGCTTTCTAAGTCATTTATGCAGTTTCTTTTGTTACCTTTATATTGTTCACAGACTTGGCGAGAAAGTTTTGAGGCCTGAGATCTGATATTGTTCTATTTTACTTCGATCCTATAAATTTGCATAACTGGTTTTTGCATTGGAATTTTACTGTATTTATGTTTTCCAGCAGAATACATTTTTTTGTTCAACTGACACATGTGGAAAGCCATACTCATTTGAAAGTCTCCAGTTCAAGTTACTGAGAAATCTACCCTTACTTGCAAGGTTTCTGTTCATCTGATATGGAGTGTACACAAGTTCTCAGGATTGAGCCTGGAACTGCTTTGCACTGATTGGCATGGATTCTCTGATTCAGGAAAGCAATTTAATCCTTGGAGCCAATCTTCCTGCTTATCTCAATTTTGAGGTAATCGAGATGCTTTCTTGCCAACATCTGGCATCAACTACTTTAATAATAGCTTCATTGAATATACTTCAGTTTTGAGATCTCAGGGGCTCTAATAATTTCACAGGATTTGGCCACACAGCCATTATGCCAGAGCCATCCTGTTTACTTTCTGCAGCTTTAGTGTATATCTTACTCACATATGGCTAGAATAGCAGCAAAGACTGCTTATTCATACAAGATGGAGATTGAGTTTGAGTCTTTTACTGATGAAACTGTGAGTGACTTTTACTTGTCTCCCTCTTGGATAGAATAGACATGGTTCTGAATAGCATCTTTCAGTTTGGCAAGGCAATATACAGTTGCACCTCAGCAACTTGTAATACATGACTTCCCTTGGCTGTGAGTTATTACCAACTTTCCAAATTGTCTTGGAATCTAGGCAGAGTGGAAACAGATTACAGCAGAAGAACTGTTACAAGATTTGTATGGAAATAGAGGGGCCAAAATTGTCCCGCTGTCCAGGGGAGGTTACTTTCCGTGCCCGGGTGAGTTATCTGCAGGGCTGGAACAACGGCCCTCAGTGTGGAATTGCCCTTTGAGTTCCTCAAAAGAGGCGGAGTGCTGTCTCAGGCGCTCTGGTTGGAGGAGCACTCCCGAGGCATCAGTGTGGAGCTGAGTCCAGCACCACACTGAAGAGGCCAGAGTGACACGGTAACTACGCGTAGTGCTGATGTGCCGCAACTCTCCTCCCCTGTAGTTAAAGGGGAGGGTCGCTGTGGACTCTGCAGGCCCTTTGGTGGCCACCACTGGGACAATCTCGACCGGGCCAGTGGCCCGGCACCCATAGAGGAGTGCCGGGCGGCATGATGGCAGCCCGGTCGAGATGAGGACCGCCATTGTCGGACTGACTGAAGAATTGGCCGACAAAAATCTCGGGGGCAATTTCGCCCCAGGTGCAACCATCGCCCATCCCCAGGCGAACAGGCAATTTTGTCCCGTTAGCGCCTCCCGGCGCCGCTAACGGGACGCAAAAAAGGGACAATTTTGGCCCCTGATAGTTTTAACTTGCTCCTAGTTGTGGGGGGCGGGGTGGAGGGGGGAAGTGCAACCAATTCTGACATGTGACATTGACCTGTCATTGAAGATTAGAGGATAAATGCTTAAAAAATAGATACAATAGATACAATCTGGTTTTATTTTCTTTATTACATAAAGGCCCATTATTTGTACCTCAACTGTTTATAATTCTTTGCCGAGTGAGATGGAGGGAATTATTGAGCTATGACTGCAGTATCAAGTAATCAATTGTATTTTACTTTCAACATGAATTAAAATGCTCTCCAGATCCTCATTGAAATATTGATATATTGAGACACAGAGGTAGATTTTCCAGGTCCTTCCATGTGTTGTGGTACCTTGCATGCTGCAGGTGCATGTTGAACAATTGAAGGCTTGCAGCCAACAATTATCTGATGCTTCAGTGTGGCATGTGAGGTACTCTGTCAAGTGCAAGAAGTTTGGAAACTAGGGCAAAATGTGTAGGGCCGATTTTTCTCCAACCTGACCGAGTGCAACTTTAGTGGTTCATTTCCCAAAGTGACCTAAACACACCTCTATTTCTGGATTCAAGTCATTCTGGTTCACGTCATTACCATGCCCTTGATGTCTCTTTGGTGCAAGAATGTCCCTCAGAATGGAAGTGTGGCCAAAATAGGGGAGGAAATTTAACCGCTACTGCCTGCCGAGATGATCAGCAGCAGTGGTAATGGTCGCCTTTCTACTGCTGTGCAAAAACAGCAGTTGGATAGCCTGAAACCCTTCTGATTCGCTGGAGGAGAGAGGAGGTTGCTGGCAGCCCTTTTTCAGATCTTCCTATCAGATGGAGCAAAGCACAATTTCTCAGGCCTACTTTCAGCGAGCATTGCCCCATTTGTGCTTTCGCCAGACAGAGACATAGAAAAATAATATGGAAACCATTGTGGGATCACTTCAGCATCTTTAACATTTAGTTTAAATGTGTCTGCCTGTTTTAGGTGAGATTTCTGCGCCCAGAAATGCAAATAATGCACACAAAGGCCGCAATTTCGCCAATAGTGTGAGTTGGGTGAGGGCAGCACCAGTGGTATGTGGGGAGTGCGCTCCTAGCTCCAGCCTGCCCTCTGACAGCAATCTTCTGTTGAATGGTCTTGTTCAGCCCGTCCTGTGGGGTTCCTGGCCAATTAACAGGAAAGCGGTCTGATGACGTCATCTGATGACGCGTCATCAACCGGTTTCCTAAAAGGGTCCATGGCCAACTTTTTCTGATAGTTCTTCTGTCAGTGCTCTGCAGTATTGAGTGTCATGTATCTTACATGGCCACTGTTGGTACTATATCAAGGTGTGCCACCAGAGGGCACAGCAGTGGGAGACTCGTAGGTTACCTGTACAGGTGTGCCTGGCCTAGTATAAAAGGCAGGCCACCAGGTGTGATCCTCACTCTGGAGTTAACTAATAAAGGACTAAGGTCACTACAGTTCAAGTACAACACATTGCCTCATGGAGTCATTGTTAGAGCATCTAAGGACACAACAACTGGTGATGAGAATACGAACTTTCACGCGGAAATGGCTATCCTTGGTACGTTGCAGCAGTTTGCCGATGGTGATGATTGGGACGCCTTTGTGGAGAGGCTAGAACACTTTTTTACAGAAAACGACCTGGCAGGAGATGACCCGGCCGCGCTGGCTGATAAGCGCCGCGCTATCCTGCTAACCAGTTGTGGGCTCAACGTCTATGGCCTCGTCAGGGACTTGCTGGCACCAGCGAAGACAACAACCAAGTCGTACAAGGAGCTCGTAACCCTGATCCAGGAGCAACTCAAGCCCAAAGAGAGCATCCTCACAGCCAGACACCGGATCTATACCCACTGACGGCCAGAAGGCCAGGAAGTCGCGAAATACGCCGCAGACCTCAGGTGGCTGGCGGCACTGTGTGAGTTCGGCACCCACCTTAACGAAGTGCTGTGGGACATTTTTGTCATTGTAATTGGCCATGAGGGCCTTCTTCACAAGCTACTGTCGGCGGATACCACAGTCACCCTGCAGAAGGCCATCTCTGTGAGCCAGTCATTTATGACCCCGACCTGCGCCTTTAGGCAGATGTCTCACCCTCAGGACTCAAACCCGGCAGGTACTGTGCACAGAGTGGTGCTGTTCAGGAGCTGGACTGTAGAGCACGAATCCTCTCAGGGAAGAGAGAACAAGCCTCTGAGTCCCTTAACTCAGAGTTCGCCAAGGATGCTAATCGAGTAGCACCATGCTGGCGTTGCAGAGGGAATCACAGAGCTCACCAGTGCCGTTTTAAAGACTATGTTTGCAAAGGCTGCGGCACAAAGGACCACCTCCAGCAAATGTGTGAGAGAAATAGGACTCACTGTTTCGATGGGGAGTCCACAGGTGGCCATGAATCCAGCGTGGATTATGAATTGTTAGACAGAGAGGCAGCCCAGTCCCACGGGGAGGTACATAACATGTTTACCTGAACCAACAAGTGCTCCCTGCTGAAGATTGAAATCGAGGTAGAGGAAACTCCAGTCTTCATGGAAGTGGACACGGGGGCAAACCAATCAATGATGAATCAAGAAGCCTTTGAGAGGCTATGGGATAATCCAGCTGAATGACCCGAGTTGGCCCCGGTTCAGGCAAAACTATGCACCAACAGCAACAAAATGATCCCAGTCGTTGATAGTGTGAATGTAAAGGTACTCCATGATGGAGTGGTGCACAAGTTACCTCTGTGGATTGTTGCAGGTGTTGGACCAATGCTGCTCGGTAGCAAGTGGATGGAGAAGATCCAGTGAAAGTAGGAAGATTTCACCCCTCCAGCGATCGAAGCCCTCTGCACTCACAGGCAAAGCAAGCCCTCACCTGAGGGTGGACCCAGCATCGGAGGGCTGACCAGCACGGCACCCGAAACACAGACCACTCAGTACGACTGCGTGGAGATGATCCAGTTGAAACGACCCAAACGCACCTTCCAGGCTCCAGTGGCAGGACTCAGGAGGGAGAAAATCGGATCCAGCAGCAACTTCCCAACTGCGGAGGCAGAACCAGGCGAGAAGAGGATCACCGCAGTCGACATCGTGGACGAAGAGAAAATGGCGCCCGCACCTCGGGGCAATGCGCTGAAGACAAAGATTGCCGCGTCCAGACCACGAGGTGCAGCGCTGATGGAGCAACATGTGGCACCAAATGGAGAAGCGGATTGGGATAAAGCAAGCAAGGCTCTCTTAAAGGAGGCCGGCAACCCACTACAATTAAAGGGACAATTCCCCACAATTAAGCAATGTAACAAGAATTGTAAGTTAGAGACTAAAAGTGTAACGGACTATGTAAAATGTGTAACTGACCATGTAAAATGTGTAACTGATAACCAGCGATTGTGTTCGGACCCCTAGAGTGTCCATCATAAGCAAGGAAAAGCTGTGCAATGCAGAATTCCTACCGCACGCAGCCAATGCAGCGGGCAGACACCTATTGGGTGTACACAGGCCCAGCAAGCTACCCAATGCTGTAGCCTGCATCCCGGGGACCAGAGTTATGCACCACAAAGTGTGGCCATAAGCAGCCAACACACACGAGCTGCGAAGCAAGCGACCTCAGCAGGGCAACGGCACTGGTAGTGAGACCATGTCCTGGATCGGCTCCATCTCTCAGGCAATCGATGGCACCAACTGCCACGAGTCTGAAGGAGCAAACTGTACTAAGGCCATACCCCTAGATATAAGGTCACCCACCACTGTATCCCCAGAGGAAACAAGCACCTGCCAGGATCTCAAACCAAGCGACGCTCAGGCCAGCGAGTCAGTGGTTCCCTGTGCACTGCTAGACGACAGCTCCTCAGGGAGCAGCTGGGACTCAGGGTGTAAAGAAAGGACGGGGAGATCACAGACATGTGTGAACCTGCCTGACGCTAGGGAGCACGGTAACAGCCCCGAGAGCAGGCTACACGAGCCAACCGACTTCCCACTGCCAGCACCGGGTACTGAACCGCCACCAGACTGCAGTGACACCACCCAGCAGCTCCGGAACTAGCTTGTCCTTACGCACCGGTCACCATGTTGACAAAGCATCTAACGCTCTTGTTGCACCACGGAACCACACACACCAAAAAATGCAAAACCCATTTACCTGAACCTGAATGTACATGAATACAAGGAGCCCTCGCCACACCAACGTGGGAGGGGGGGAGAATGGAGTGGTCAGGAACACACACGTACACACAGCAACCACCAGCACGCTACTGCACCAACTACCCACCCAAGGTTGAGCAGCGCGAGTCCGGGGTGCGTGGAGAGGCCTATAAAAGCCCCAACGTCGGGGGAGGAACAGCAGTTCAAGCAGCGCGAGTCCGGGGTGTGTGGAGAGGCCTATAAAAGGCCCAACGTCGGAGGAGGAGCGGAAGTTCGAGCAGCGCAAGTCCGGGGTGCATGGAGAGGCCGATAAGAGGCGTGCTTGTGCAGCTGCAGCGGGGACAGAAGGCAAAAAAGAATTAGAAAGAAATCGAAAGGTGACGTCACAGCCAAAGGGGTAAGAGATTGGCTGGTGATTGGTAAGTAGCTTTTCTTTTTCTTTTCTATTTCAGTAAGTAACATTTAGCATTGTGCTTGCCAAATTAAGTTAATCTAGGAGTTAAGTCATGGCAGGAGAGTTCGGACACATGTTATGCTCCTCCTATACTATGTGGGAAATCAGGGACGCCTCCGGTGTCCCTGACGACGACGTGTGCGGGAACTGTATCCATCTCCAGCTCCTGACGAACCGCGTTGCGGAACTGGAGCTGCGGGTGGATTCACTCTGGAACATGCACGATGCTGAGAATGATGTGAATAGCACATTTAGTAAGCTGGTCTTACCGCAGGTAAAGGGTACACAGCCAGATAGGGAATGGAAGACCAACAGGAAGAGCAGTACAAGGAAGGTAGTGCAGGGGCCCCCTGCGGTCATCCCCCTGCAAAACAGATACACCGCTTTGGGTAATGTTGAGCGGTATGACTCATCAGGGGAGAGCAGCAGCAGCCAGGTTCATGGCACCATGGCGGGCTCTGCTGTACAGGAGGGCAGGAAAAAGAGTGCGAGAGCAATAGTGATAGGGGATTCAATTGTAAGGCGAATAGATAGGCGTTTCTGCGGCCGCAACCAAGACTCCAGGATGGTATGTTGCCTCCCTTGTGCAAGGGTCAAGGATGTCTCGGAGCGGATGCAGGACATTCTGAAAAGGGAGGGTGAACAGCCAGTTGTTGTGGTGCATATAGGTACCAACGACATAGGTAAAAAACAGGATGAGGTCCTAAGAGACGAATTTAGGGAGCTCGGAGGTAAATTAAAAAGTAGGACCTCAAAGTAGTAATCTCAGGATTGCTACCAGTGCCACGTGCCAGTCAGAGTAGGAATCACAGGATAGCTCAGATGAATTTGTGGCTTGAGCAGTGGTGCATCAGGGAGGGATTCAAATTCCTGGGGCATTGGAACTGGTTCTGGGGGAGGTGGGACCAGTACAAACCGGACGGTCTGCACCTGGGCAGGACCGGAACCAATGTCCTAGGGGGAGTGTTTGCTCGTGCTGTTGGGGAGGAGTTAAACTAATATGTCAGGGGGATGGGAGCCAATGCAGGGAGACAGAGGGAAACAAAATGGAGACAGAAGCAAAAGACAGAAAGGAGAAGAGTAAAAGTGGAAGCAGAGAAACCCAAGGCAAAAAACAAAACGGGCCACTTTACAGCAAAATTCTAAGGGTTCAAAGTGTGTTAAAAAGGCAAGCCTGAAGGCTCTGTGCCTCAATGCGAGGAGTATTCGGAATAAGGTGGACGAATTAACTGTGCAGATAGCAGTTAACGGATACGATGTGGTTGGCATCACGGAGATATGGCTCCAGGGTGACCAAGGCTGGGAACTCAACATCCAAGGGTATTCAACATTTAGGAAGGATAGACAGAAAGGAAAAGGAGGCGGGGTGGCGTTGCTGATTAAAGAGGAAATTAATGCAATTGTAAGGAAAGACATTAGATTCGATGATGTGGAATCGATATGGGTGGAGCTACAGAATACCAAAGGGCAGAAAACTCTAGTGGGAGTTGTGTACAGACCTCCAAACAGTAGTAGTGATGTTGGGGAGGGCATCAAACAGGAAATTAGGGGTGCATGCTATAAAGGTGCAGCAGTTATCATGGGTGACTTTAATATGCATATAGATTGGGCTAACCAAACTGGAAACAATACGGTGGAGGAGGATTTCCTGGAGTGCATAAGGGATGGTTTTCTAGACCAATATGTCGAGGAACCAACTAGGGGGGCAGGCCATCTTAGACTGGGTGTTGTGTAATGAGAGAGGATTAATTAGCAATCTCGTTGTGCGAGGCCCCTTGGGGAAGAGTGACCATAATATGGTGGAATTCTACATTAGGATGGAGAATGAAACAGTTAATTCAGAGACCATGGTCCAGAACTTAAAGAAGGGTAACTTTGAAGGTATGAGGCGTGAATTGGCTAGGATTAGATTGGCGAATGATACTTAAGGGGTTGACTGTGGATGGGCAATGGCAGACATTTAGAGACCGCATGGATGAACTACAACAATTGTACATCCCTGTCTGGCGTAAAAATAAAAAAGGGAAGGTGGCTCAACCGTGGCTATCAAGGGAAATCAGGGATAGTATTAAAGCCAAGGAAGTGGCATACAAATTGGCCAGAAATAGCAGCGAACCCGGGGACTGGGAGCAATTTAGAACTCAGCAGAGGAGGACAAAGGGTTTGATTAGGGCAGGAAAAATAGAGTACGAGAGGAAGCTTGCAGGGAACATTAAGACAGACTGCAAAAGCTTCTATAGATATGTAAAGAGAAAAAGGTTAGTGAAGACAAATGTAGGTCCCTGCAGTCAGAATCAGGGGAAGTCATAACGGGGAACAAAGAAATGGCAGACCAATTGAACAAGTACTTTGGTTCGGTATTCACTAAGGAGGACACAAACAACCTTCTGGATATAAAAGGGGTCAGAGGGTCTAGTAAGAAGGAGGAACTGAGGGAAATCCTTATTATTCGGGAAATTGTGTTGGGGAAATTGATGGGATTGAAGGCCAATAAATCTCCAGGGCCTGATGGTCTGCATCCCAGAGTACTTAAGGAAGTGGCCTTGGAAATAGCGGATGCATTGACAGTCATTTTCCAACATTCCATAGACTCTGGATCAATTCCTATCGAGTGGAGGGTAGCCAATGTAACCCCAATTTTTAAAAAAGGAGGGAGAGAGAAAACAGGGAATTATAGACCGGTCAGCCTGACATCGGTAGTGGGTAAAATGATGGAATCAATTATTAAGGATGTCATAGCAGCGCATTTGGAAAGAGGTGACATGATAGGTCCAAGTCAGCATGGATTTGTGAAAGGGAAATCATGCTTGACAAATCTTCTGGAATTTTTTGAGGATGTTTCTAGTAGAGTGGACAAGGGAGAACCAGTTGATGTGGTGTATTTGGACTTTCAGAAGGCTTTCGACAAGGTCCCACACAAGAGATTAATGTGCAAAGTTAAAGCACATGGGATTGGGAATAGTATGCTGACGTGGATTGAGAACTGGTTGGCAGACAGGAAGCAAAGAGTAGGAGTAAATGGGTACTTTTCAGAATGGCAGGCAGTGACTAGTGGGGTACCGCAAGGTTCTGTGCTGGGGCCCCAGCTGTTTACATTGTACATGAATGATTTAGACGAGGGGATTAAATGTAGTATCTCCAAATTTGCGGATGACACTAAGTTGGGTGGCAGTGTGAGCTGCGAGGAGGATGCTATGAGGCTGCAGAGTGACTTGGATAGGTTAGGTGAGTGGGCAAATGCATGGCAGATGAAGTATAATGTGGATAAATGTGAGGTTATCCACTTTGATGGTAAAAACTGAGAGACAGACTGAATGGTGACAGATTAGGAAAAGGGGAGGTGCAACGAGACCTGGGTGTCATGGTACATCAGTCATTGAAGGTTGGCATGCAGGTACAGCTGACGGTTAAGAAAGCAAATGGCATGTTGGCCTTCATAGCGAGTGGATTTGAGTACAGGGGCAGGGAGGTGTTACTACAGTTGTACAGGGCCTTGGTGAGGCCACACCTGGAGTATTGTGTACAGTTTTGGTCTCCTAACTTGAGGAAGGACATTCTTGCTATTGAGGGAGTGCTGCCCACAGTGACTGGGCTCTCCTCCACTTGGTTCCGGTGTTCGGTCACCTGTGGTGGAGTGAACTCTACAACGTGTTCTTCCTCTGCTTCTTCTATGGGGTTGCTGAACCTCCTTTTTCTTTGATCTACCTGTTTGCGGCAGATTTGTCCATTGGTAAGTTTGATTACCAGAATCCTATTCCCCTCTTTGGCAATCACAGTGCCTGAGAGCCATTTGGGCCCTGCAGCGTAGTTGAGGACAAAGACAGGGTCATTGACATCAATACATTGCGCCCTCGCATTCCCGTCATGGTAGTCACATTGTGACCGGCGCCTGCTCTCAACAAATTCTTTCATGGTGGGGTGTATAAGGGATAACCTGGTTTTGAGCGTCCTTTTCATTAGCAGCTCTGCGGGTGGAACCCCTATGAGCGAGTGTGGTCGGGATCTATTGGCCACAGGAGGCGTGATAAGCGGCTTTGTAGGGAACCCCCTTGGATTCTGAGCATCCCCTGTTTGATTATCTGCACTGCTCGTTCCACCTGGCCGTTTGAGGCCGGCTTGAACAGTGCTGTTCTGACATGGTTGATACCATTTCCTGTCATGAAGTCCTAGTAAAGCACGGGCCATTGTCGTTGACCAAGACGTCCGGTACACCATGGGTGGCGAACATTGCCCGTAGACTTTCTACTGTGGCAGAGGGTGTGCTTGAATTGAGAATGTCACACTCGATCCATTTGGAGTAGGCGTCTACTACAACCAAAAACATTTTACCCATGAAAGGACCTGTGTAGTCCACATGGATGCGTGACCATGGCTTGGCGGGCCAGGACCAGGGGCTAAGGGGGGCTTCCGTGGGTGCATTGCCCAGCTGGGCACACGTATTGCACTTGCGAACACAAAGTTCCAGGTCTGCATCTATCCCTGGCCACCAAACGTGTGACCTGGCAATTGCCTTCATCATGACAATGCCCGGGTGCTCATTGTGGAGTTCTCGGATGAATGCCTCTCTGCCCATCTGGGGCATGACTACTCGGTTACCCCATAGCAGACAATCGGCCTGAATCGAGAGTTCATCCTTACACCTGTGAAATGGTTTAAATTCCTCAGGGCATGCCCCGTATGTGGCTGCCCAGTCCCTATTCAGGACACATTTCTTGACTAAAGACAATAGCGGGTCTCTATTTGTCCAGACTTTGATCTGACGGGCTGTCACGGGTGAGCCTTCGTTTTTGAAAGCTTCAACAACCATGACCATCTCAGCAGCATGCTCGGTTGCCCCCTCGGTGGTGGCTAGTGGGAGCCTGCTGAGTGCATCGGCGCAGTTTTCAGTGCCCGGTCTGTGCCGAATGGTATAGTCATAGGTGGCTAACGTAAGTGCCCACCTCTGTATGTGGGCCGACGCATTTGCATTTATGGCCTTGTTGTCAGCCAAAAGGGACGTTAGGGGTTTGTGATCTGTCTCCAACTCAAATTTCCTGCCAAACAGGTACTGGTGCATTTTTTTACTGCATATACACATTCCTTTTCTACCATCCCGTAGCCCCTTTCTGCCTGGGATAGATTTCTGGAGGCATAAGCTACTGGCTGTAACTGACCTTTGGCATTAACATGCTGCAACACACACCTGACTCCACAGGACGACGCATCGCATGTTAAAACAAGTTTCTTACATGGGTCATAGAGCATTAATAGATTGTTGGAGCGTAACAAATTGCGGGCTCTATCAAAAGCCCTTTCCTGGCTGTCCCCCCTGACCCATTCACGACCTTTGCATAGGAGCACGTGTAGCAGCTCTATCAGCGTGCTCAATTTGGGAAGAAAGTTACCAAAATAGTTCAGGAGCCCCAGGAATGAATGCAGCTCCGTCGTGTTACGGGGTCTGCGTGCTCTCTGGATCGCTTCCGTTTTGGACGCGGTAGGTCTGATCCCATCTGCTGCTACCCTCATCCCCAGGAATTCTACCTCTGGAGCTAGGAAGACGTACCTAGCCTTTTTCAGTCGCAGCTCTACCCGGTTCAGTCTGCGTAGCACCTCCTCCAGGTTGTGGAGGTGTTCTGCAGTATCGCAACCCGTGATGAGGATGTCGTCTTGAAAAACCACCGTCCTTGGAATCAACTTGAGGAGACTTTCCATGTTTCGTTGAAAGATCGCGGCGGCCGAGCGAATCCCGAACGGACATCTGTGGTACTCAAACAACCCCTTGTATGTCATGATGGTGGTCAGCTTCTTCGACTCACTCGCCAGCTCCTGGGTCATGTAAGCTGAGGTCAGGTCCAATTTTGAAAAAAGTTTGCCACTCGATAGCGTCGCAAAGAGGTCCTCCGCTCTCGGTAGCGGGTACTGGTCTTGGAGTGACACCTGATTGATGGTGGCCTTGTAATCACCACATATCCTGACCGACCCATGCGCCTTGAGCACTGGCACAATCGGGCTCGTTCAGTCACTGAATTCGACTGGTGAGATGATGCCTTCCCTCAGCAGGCGGTCCAATTTGTCTTCTATCTTTTCCCACATCACGTACGGCACCACTCTGGCCTTGTGGTGTACTGGCCTTGCGTCCGGGTTTATGTGAATCATTACCTTGGTCCCCATGAAAGTGCCAATGCCGGGTTGAAATAGTGAGTCAAATTTGTCCAGGACCTGTGAGCATGATACTCGCTCCACAGAAGAAATTGCATTGACATTGCACCATTTCCAGTTCATGACAGCAAGCCAACTCCTCCCCAGTAGTGCGGGACCGTCCCCCGGGACAATCCAGAGTGGCAACCTGTTCTCCGAATCTTTGTGGGTCAGGACTACCGTGGCGCTGCCTAGCACCGGAATGATCTGCTTTGTGTATGTCCGTAGCTGTGCGTCAATTGGCAATAATTTTGCCCTCCTGGCCTTGGACGCCCACAACTTGTCGAACTGTTTGATACTCATCAGAGACAGGCTGGCCCCCATGTCTAACTCTATTGATATTGGGATGCCATTGAGGAGCACTTTCATCATTATCGGTGGTGTCCTGGTGTATGAACTGTATATGTACTCCACATGAACTCGTTGAACTTCAGCTTCCAACGAGTTCCCCCAGTGTCCATTTGGCCTTGTAGGGCTTAGAAAAAAAGAAACATAGAAACATAGAAAATAGGTGCAGGAGTAGGCCATTCGGCCCTTCGAGCCTGCACTGCCATTCAATGTGTTCATGGCTGAACATGCAACTTCAGTACCCCATTCCTGCTTTCTCGCCATACCCCTTGATCCCCCTAGTAGTAAGGACTACATCTAACTCCTTTTTGAATATATTTAGTGAATTGGCCTCAACAACTTTCTATGGTAGAGAATTCTACAGGTTCACCACTCTCTGGGTGAAGAAGGTTCTCCTCATCTCGGTCCTAAATGGCTTACCCCTTATCCTTAGACTGCGACCCCTGGTTCTGGACTTCCCCAACATTGGGAACATTCTTCCTGCATCTAACCTGTCTAAACCCGTCAGAATTTTAAACGTTTCTATGAGATCCCCTCTCATTCTTCTGAACTCCAGTGAATACAAGCGCAGTTGATCCAATCTTTCTTGATATGTCAGTCCCGCCATCCCGGGAATCAGTCTGGTGAACCTTCGCTGCACTCCCTCAATAGCAAGAATGTCCTTCCTCAAGTTAGGAGACCAAAACTGTACACAATACTCCAGGTGTGGCCTCACCAAGGCCCTGTACAACTGTAGTAACACCTCCCTGCCCCTGTACTCAAATCCCCTCGCTATGAAGGCCAACATGCCATTTGCTTTCTTAACCGCCTGCTGTACCTGCATGCCAACCTTCAATGACTGATGTACCATGACACCCAGGTCTCGTTGCACCATCCCTTTTCCTAATCTGTCACCATTCAGATAATAGTCTGTCTCTCTGTTTTTACCACCAAAGTGGATAACCTCACATTTATCCACATTATATTTCATCTGCCATGCATTTGCCCACTCACCCAATCTATCCAAGTCACTCTGCAGCCTCATAGCATCCTCCTTGCAGCTCACACTGCCACCCAACTTAGTGTCATCCGCAAATTTGGAGATACTACATTTAATTCCCTCGTCTAAATCATTAATGTACAGTGTAAACAGCTGGGGCCCCAGCACAGAACCTTGCGGTACCCCACTAGTCACTGCCTGCCATTCTGAAAAGTACCCATTTACTCCTATTCTTTGCTTCCTGTCTGACAACCAGTTCTCAATCCATGTCAGCACACTACCCCCAATCCCATGTGCTTTAACTTTGCACATTAATCTCTTGTGTGGGACCTTGTCGAAAGCCTTCTGAAAGTCCAAATACACCACATCAACTGGTTCTCCCTTGTCCACTCTACTGGAAACATCCTCCAGAAGATTTGTCAAGCATGATTTCCCTTTCACAAATCCATGCTGACTTGGACCTATCCTGTCACCTCTTTCCAAATCGGGCTCGTCCGCCTTGCACATGCGCGCCAAGTGACCGCTGACATTGCAGTTTCTGCAGGTATATTGCCAATACCTGCAAGCTCTGGCTGTGTGTTTGCCTCCACACCTCCAACATGAGCCGTTGTTGGAAACAAAATGTCCATTACCAGTCGATCGTCTCTGACTGTCTCTGTAAATGTCTTTAAATGCACCATTGATAGGTGTTGATGGCCCCATTACTGGCCGCATTGTCCCTTGCGATGGCATAATCGCCGTTCAGCTAGCCATTGTCTCTGTTGAATTCCCCCTTTGGGTTCGACTACATGCTCGGGCATGTCCGATTGCCTCTGACTGCCTGGAGAACTGTGTGCCATGTAAACAATGTTGACTCTCTGTCCATTTGCTGCATTTAAACCAAGATTTTTGTCAAACAACATTCTGGTCTCTTCCTCCCCTGAGATAAATGTCTGGGCCATCAAAGCCGCCGTTTCTAGGGTCAAGTCTTTGGTCTCAATCAGTTTCCTGAAAACCCCAGCGTGCCCGATGTCCTCAATGAAAACGTCCCGCATCATCTCTGCTCTGCATGCATCTGGGAACTTACATAGGCTCGCCAGTTGTCGGAGGTCTGCCATGAAGTCTGGAACGCTTTGCCCTTCTTGCCGCCGGTGCGTGTAAAACCGGTGTCTCGCCATGTGCATGCTGCTCGCCGATTTAAAGTGTTCCCCGATCAACTTACTGAGCTCCTCAAAAGTCTTGTCCGCTGGTTCTCTGGCGCTAGAAGGTCCTTCATCAGGGAATATGTCCTGGATCCACAAACCGTCAGGAAATGAGCCCTGTCGGCCGAATCCTATCCCAGCCATTCCTTAGTGACGAAACTTTGCTGTAACCTCTCAATAAAATTGTTCCAATCATCACCAACACAGTACCTCTCGTCTGTGCTGCTCGTGGCCATGCTCCTGTGGTTTAAATCCCAGTTTCTCATCGCCAATAACATGTCCTTACTATATAGTACAAATGCACACGAGGCCCATACTAGAGAGAAGGTCACTCTGTGACCAGTAACCTTTATTCCAACACTGAAGTAGAGAAGATGGGTGGAGCTTCCCCTTTTATACCTGAAAGTCCAGGTTAGGAGTCTCCCACAAGTTCACCACCTAGTGGTCAGTGTCCTCATGGTGTACAACTTAGGTCAGTTTATACATGGATTACAATGTCAGTCGAATACATGACAACACCCAGGTCCTTCTGAACACATCCCTGCAATTTGGAGCCAGGCTCTTTTTGTCTTATGGGGAGGTCCCTTCCACCCATTGGAAGGGAAGAGGACCTCCCTATGTGCTCTGACTCCCTCCACAAGCATCTGGAGAGAGTCATCAGAGAACCTTGATGCAGTCCTCTGCCTCTGCAGCCATCTCTCCAACTGTTTGGAGCAATGAAAACCTCCAATGTGCTGCCTGCACACTCCTAGATGAACCTTCAAATGTAATGTGGCCGTGGCTCCTTTAAGTATCCCGGCTGAAAATGTGTCATGGATGACGTCATTAGACCTGCACCATTTAACAGGGCCGGGTATCGCACAGGGCGGGCTGGTGAGGGATAGCCAAGCCAGTTTTATGTCATATGCACTTGAGTTTACGGTCCATGGATTTGGGCCCCAAGCTAATGTACTGAGAGAACAATGGAGGTGGGAAACCATCCAGGATATGAGGGCATCGAAGGTGGAAGCCAAACAGTTGTGGAAACAAGGGGTGAGTCAGGTACTAAAGTTATATAAGTGCGCCCCTAAAAACCTGCATAACTTAATTATGAGTGATCTAAAAATAGTGTTATATAAAATAACGAAACTTGGAACTATTTGATGGAAATGTGCATGTAACAGATTACCAAAAGGAAACCTCAGGCTTCATTTCATGAATAGAAATCTTGTTAATTGGTTGCTTACTTATATTTTGGACATGTATAAAGCATGATTAATGTCTGTGTCAGAAAAATATATCCCACTGGAATTAAGCTAGTAATGCTACATGTTGTTAAATGTTAGGGTCTTTATCCACTAGTGGACACTACTATAGTCAGAATAATCAATCTCCTACAGCATTACACACAGGGAGTCAAGTCCAAGTGCAATATGCAGGTCAAGTAACGTCAGAGAAGGGGCCGGTTTGAAGTACAAGAGGCAATGGAGGTGGAGACGAGGAGCGAAGAGAAGAGAAGAGGAGGAAGGGGGAAAGAGGATTGAGGGAGGTGGACAAGGAGAGAGGTAAGTGGGAGGAGGATGGGGCGTGGAAGGTGGAAATTCTGGGAAGGGGAAAGTGATGGTAGATGTGTGGAAATGGGAAGAAGAGAGGGAGTTGAGAAGAAGAGGATGACAGGAGAAGGAGAGAGTGGAGCATGTTTGTTTGATTAGTGGAGCAAGGGGGCAGTAGGCCAGGAACGATTTACTTGGAGAGGGGTAGTTGGCGTGGGACAGGAACGATTTCCCTGCTTGGTGGGATTGAGAGGAGAGATTATGAGAGGTGATGGACATTTGCCCATAACACTGGGGTGTGAAGGTTATAGTGGACCATGGAGGATTTCCTTGGTCGCTTAGGGTGGGTAACATTAGAATGTGGCAGGGATGATTGCCCTGCTTATTGAGGTGGGCAGAAACTGAAGTGCTGCTTAGTGGAGGGAGTTGGGGGAAGGCCAAGAAGCTGGCCAGTAGGAGAAGACGGGAATGGGGTAGTGAATATAGAGGTAAGGGGACCAGGGACTGAGGTGCTGCTCACTGTTAGGGGTAGGGGTTGGGGAGGTGCTGCCAAACTGTGTCTGATTGGAGTGGAGTGAAATTAAGTGGAGCTGAACCTGAAAGCATAGATGACTTCAACTAGGTGTCTTCACCCAGACACTGAAACTCTCCTGCAAATGGGTAAGTGTCCTAGCTTCAGGGAGGGAACTTGATCTGAGAAACCTGTAGCAGTGGTACTGCCCTCTGTCTTCAGAGACTTCAAACATAGCAGCCTGATGGCGTCTAGTCCTGTTGTTTCTCTTTGCCAACCCATAGAAACAATGGCCCTGAATTCGCAGTCCCTGCGGGTACATACAAGATGCACACTCGCCCGTAGGGGCCCCGCAAGATCCGGGTTTAGGCATGCGAAGTGCATGCGCTTAAACCCAGAACTTGTGATCTGTCAAGAATCCT
The DNA here is from genome assembly GCF_044704955.1 of Pristiophorus japonicus. NCBI lineage: Eukaryota > Metazoa > Chordata > Chondrichthyes > Pristiophoridae > Pristiophorus > Pristiophorus japonicus. Next base: position 28,685,141 of record NC_091983.1, read on the forward strand.
CTTGACAGATCGCCCACATCTGGAAGTAAAGGGCCTCCGCGGGCGGAGAGTTGGGCTATTTGCCCAACTTCTGCCCAGCGAATATCCTTGAAATTCTTATGACTGATAAAAGCAGGCATAAAGCGTAAGCCATTTAGAGGACAGAAAAATACATTTTTTTCAATAATTTAAACATTTAAAATCCTGTTAAATAAGGTAAGTTTATTTTTAGACACTTTAAAATATGTAAATTTATTTTTCAAAAAATTAAATTTTTGTTTTAAATAATTTATTAAATTCCATTTTGATTAATTTTAAATATGTGATTAAAAAAAAATATATACTTTAAGTGTTTGTGTTTTGGGGGTATGGGAATACGTTTACTTGGATTGTTTGGGCCGGCCCACATGTTCCCAGGGACATGTACGAAATGCTTACGTCCCTGGAATATGTGGGGCTCTATGTAGGCCTACGTGTACAGGCCCCAGTCCAGAAGTCTCCGAACCTCCTGGATCACCAGGTAGATTCGTAGAAATATTTCAGATCGGAGGCATCCGCCTGCGGGAAGCCTCCGACCACAATTTCTGGGCCAATAGCTTACCTATTTGGATGTTGTTGGCAGCAATATGACAGATCCTGTCATCTGAAGGAGCTGGGCTCAACTTCTAAGGCCCATTTTTATTGGGCAAACTGCTTTATTGATGTCTGCTTGGCAAAAATCCAGCAAAATAACACAGGAGGTATATTGATGCCACTCTCACATATTTGTATTGTTTCAGGTGGGAGTCTCCACCCATGATAGGGGATATCCTGGGAAATGCACATGTAAAGACAAGGGAGCTGTAAAGACAATGGAGCTGAGACTGCGGTTAGCTGGTCTGCATCCTTTTTCCCTCTGCTTTGATCCCCAGAAACAGGCACCCGTGGGGTACAAAGGAGAGGAAAATTAACTCTGTAGTGTGTAGGTTATTGCAGCAGATTATATAACTCTGTGGCAGTCTGCCTTGGTAATGTCGATTTCTGATGTGTCTAGTTTGGTTATAACAGTTGGGAACCTACATTTCTTGGCCCTTCACAATCTTACAGACTGGGCAGTTAAGTGTCAAATGAACTTTAACATAGATAAATATGAGATGATGCACTTTGGTAGGAAAAATATAAACATCACCTACAGCTTAGAAAATAAGAAACTGAATAGGATAGAAGAGTAAAGGGCTTTAGGGAACAAATCATTAAAAGCAGCATCACAAATGCTAACAAAGCACTGGAATTTATTTCTAGGGGATATAGAATTCAAAAGTGATGCAGTTACGTTTCTCTTTTATAGGACCTTAGTCAGGCCGCACTTAGAGTACTGTGCACAGTTATAGTTTCAATACTACAAAAAGGACATAGAAGCACTGTAGAAAGTGCAAGAAAGATTTACAAGGATGGTACCAGAAGTGAGAGATGACAGCTATCGGGAAAGATTGCCTCTTGTGAGAGAATCACCAAACTAGAGGACATAAATACAAGATAGTTGCTAATAAATCCATTAGGGAAATAAGGAGACATTTCTTTACTCAATGGTTAGAATTTGGAACTCACGACCATAGATTGAGGCAAACAGCTTAGGGGCCGATATTGCCCCTTTCTATAATGCCTCAGGCCGCCTGAAAGCGATGACCCGGGTCGGTGCAGAATGGCCGTTGAGCCTCTGCGGAGGGGTTGCCATTTTGAAAATTGCCCTTCCTCAGTTTTGGAGCAGTGTCCGGGACCGCTCTGCATGTTTTCCCGCCACGTTTTCCCGATCCCTTACTGACTGGCGGGGACCCCTTCCCAAAATTGTCCCTTGGTAAATTGTCCCTTCCCGGAATTGCCCCATGGGAGCGGCCCCACCGCTGGTCGGTGCCACTGACAGCTTTTGCTTTCTGTGGCTTGGCGGCGCGGCCGCCCTTAAAGGGAAGCTGGCACTATGGTCGGCACCATGTTATTTTATTTTGTCAGCCGACTGCCTGGTAGGCCGACAATTATGGCCACGGGTTCGGCCAGGCCGCCAACAGGCAGCCTGGCTGAAACCCTCCTTGGTGGCTCAGTGCTTGCCACTAAAGTGTTTCACATCAGCACAGCGCTGATGTCTTGCAGCACCGGTCACTTCGTCCCGCCCCCGCTTCCACCTAGCTAGTGACGGCCACTCCACCCCGCCCTCACCTCCGTCCCCTGATGAGGCCACTTCCGACATGCTCCAAAAATAAAACCCCGAAGTGCTGAATTTCAACACATTGAAAATGGTAGGTGTGCCTCATTTCATGCGGTGGGCAATATCGTCTGCTACATGTTTTCAAAAGGAGACTAGAGCCTAGAAATTCGGTATCGTCCCGTTTTGGGGCGGTAACACTTGGGAGGCACGAGACTTTGCGGCAGGCACAGAAGTCTCACCGTTCTTGTTAAGTTTGTGTTACCACTCCTGGAAGGAGATGGATCAGCTCCACTTCCTTCCTGGGGCGGTAATGGGGCACATGCCTCAACAGCGCTACGCACTTGGCCGCATAGCATTGCTGTGTCGAGGGGCTCTTCCTTCAATTAAAGGAAAGGGCCCATGCTGCATACTCTGCAAAAGATGAAGGCACCTACCTGGACCACTGGGGAGCAGGGGTGCCGTGCGATCAGCCTAGCACTCTAGCAGAATGTCGGGCTGAGCGATTGCGGTCTTGATCCTGCGAAGAAACCGCATCAGGAGTGGCAATGAAAAGGGGAGGTTTTTTCTCCACAGTTGGCAACCTCCCCTTTAGTTTTCACCCTGATAGCGGCCGGCCACCGATACGAGTCTCCTGAAGCTGTTCTCACCTTGTAGGGAATGAAACCCAATTTAGGGGCCAGGGCGCTAACGGAGTGATGTGCCAGACGATGGTGCCTTGATCTCCGGGTGCAAGAGATTGGGGTGCAACGCCTTAGTGCTGGCGCTAAACCCGTGCTAAATTTAGCAGGAGTTGTTAACAGCGCCATGCCCGGGAGGCACAAACTAGCCCAATTTCTTCCCCCAAGGTGTGCATGAGAGAAAAAGGAATAGAAAGATATGTTGAAAGGCTGAGATGAGCTCGATGGAATGGGAGGAGACCTTGGGGCCAAAATTCAAGATCTTGGTAAGACCCGTTACTGCCCATTTGCCGCGACCATGGGGCGGAATCCCGTGGCCGCCGCTTTGTGTTCAACTGGCTGCCCCGACCCAAATTCAGGTCGGGGAATTTTCGGCCTTTCCACATTCCGCCCCACTGCTGCCGACCGCCGCAAGTGAGTCATAAAAATCCGCACTGCCACTATCCATCACCTCCATTTTATTCCAACCCAAATTCAGCAAAAAAAATCAATGTCCTGCCACGCGGCGCTCCCGCCAGCTTTTTCTGTCAGTGCACCTTGTCTCCTCTCTCTCGACCCTAGCGTTGCGGTGGACATTAAAGGGAGGGCCGAAAGCCGCGGCCGCCATATAATTTCTTTTGCCGGACGACCTCCATTTCGGCTGGACTATTATGCCCCTGGGCTTGGCCGGGCCGCCAACAGGCAGCCTGGCACCCCCTCTTGGGTGCCAGGCTGCTGGCCTGGCTGAAACTCTTCCTGGTGGCCCAGTGGCCGAAGAGCAGAGAGAGCGTAGTGACGCACACGCGCTGTGACGTCACCACCACTCCGCCGTTGATTGACAGTGGCGGAGTCCTGATCCCGCCCCAACTTCTGCCCCTCAGCCTCACTTACCGGCGCACTTCTGCCCCTCCCATTTTGACTGGCTTCCAGTTCAACATTAAAAAAAACTTCAGAAACCTGAAAATGGATCGGACGGCTGCCTCCACGCACCCGGCGGTAAAAACAGGTAAGAAATCATAGGTGCGCCAGCTTTCTGGTGCTTCTGATTTTCGGCCCCCTTGTATGGAGTATAAACACCAGCACAGACTACATTTGGGCCAAATGGCCTGTTTCTGTGCTGTATATTCATGAGTTTAGGCAATAAAGTGTCAGGATAGCATCATAGCCAATTGTTAGGATGGAATCGCAGCCAATTTTGATCCTGTCCTTGATCGGCAACCAGGCATGCGCACTTTCAGGAGGTATCACAGGATTACGAACAGGAATGGTGACCCTCGACAATTTTCACTCTTCTTTCCCAGAGCTGCTGACACCAATTGTGCCTGCACTGCAGGCTTGGCTGAGATCACACTTTAGAAAATTACATTTTTGTGGGAGAGATCATTATCTAACTTTAGTTTGGTTTTGATTATTCCTATCACTTTATGACATTCTTTGGAAATCAGTGGTTTGTGTTCAGTGTTTTCATTTAAATGCTGTTAAATGTCTGTAGAAAGTTTCTGTACTGTGGCTTTTGATTGTGACAGAATTAATTATGAGGGGGAACAAATTTGTTTCTGTTGTGTGTTTACCAGCTTGGCTTTCTCTTTCTCTAGCTGGATGAGTCATTCTTATGGGGTGGATTTTTCTGATGCTACATGTGGAAAAAACAGTTCCCTGAGCTGTAGGAAAGTACAGTAATGCATCGTTAGAAAGTGGTAGTTGTAATTTCCTAACAAAATCTTCATCATTTAGTTGCATGCTCCAATTTTGGACATATTATGCAATTTGGGGATTTAGTTTCTAAATGATTAGCCAGTACTAACAAACAAAATTTATCATTTTATTTTAATATAGTCCCTCTAAAAAGGGTCTGTCATCACAGTAGTAGAAGTCACATTGAGACCCTTCAAGCATGTGCAATTTGCCATTTTAATTTTGTGATTAAACATTAATTATAAATTAAATATTAATCATAATTGAACTGACCAAGTGTTAGCTGAACTATGGAATTTTACAAAGAATGTTGCACGGTATCTCCAGAAATATATAAATTAGAGGTTTAGCTGTTTAGTTTTACAGAGGTATTGCATTACAGATCTCCAAGAAAGTGCATCACTCTACCGAAAGCAATAAATCCTCATGCTGAATGACACTGTAGTGGTGTAAACTCAGTGTGGCATCATGATTCAGAACATTCCAGTTAAGTTGCTCATCATTTAACGAGACCCACCAAGTAAGTGGCTTGAAATTAGGGTACAGTATGTAGATGGCACAGCGCTCCAACAACTAATTTTGATATCACAGCTGATTAATGCTGAGAAATAGTTTGAAGCTATATACAGATGGATAAAATGAGCTGCTGTACTAGATGCTTGGGTCCAAATTTTCACACGGTGAATTGCATTAATATGAGATGAGTTACACCCACCAATGATCTGGAAGAAGAGTTTTGTGGCTCACTTGCATATCCATCGGTATAAGTTCCATGCATACAGGACAGGAGTAGGTCATTCAGCCCCTCAAGCCTGTTCCACCACACAATTAGATTATGGCTGACCTGTACCTCAACACCATTTACCCACCTTTGCTCCATATCCCTTAATACCATTAGCCAACAAAATCTATCTGTCTCAGTTTTGAATGTTTCTGTTGGGGAAGAGAATTACAGATTTCCACTACTCTTTGTGAGAAGAAGTGCTTCCTGATATCACCCCTGAACGGCCTAGCTTTAACTTTAAGATTATGCTCCCTTGTTTTGGACTCCCCCACCAGAGAAAATAGTTTCTCTCTAGCTTGGAAATTAAAGTGCAGCCTTTGAAAAGCCTGCTCTGAATGAAGATTGCAGCAGCAGGCTGGGGGAACAGTGGCTAAGTACCATCATGCTTGTCTCATTCAGTTCACTGTCAGATAGCTTGACTGGATGTCTTATGGATGTTATTGTGCCACTATTCAAGAATTTCTACCACAGGATAGCAGGCAGAGGCAGCCAGAGAAGGAACAAGGGTATGTCAAAAGCATAAAAGAACAACCCACACCTGTGAGTCAGATCTATAAATGTTCCTCAATGGAATGGAGCAGAGAAAAGACAGACTGTTGGGTGTTTGTGATAGGAAGTCTACAAAAAAGGTCTCTTGTGCTATGTGAAGAGAGGTGGTCCTGGCATTGATTGCCATCTCTCTCACTCCAAGGACTGTAGACCAGTTCCACAATAAGTTCAAAAACCTGACATGGGGAGGCAAAGTAACACACTGGCCCCTCTCCCTTTTCTCATTTGGGAACTCTGGGCACCAGCACACTCTTCACAGTGCACTCTGATTAAGGGGGGGGGGCAGTAATTTACAGCATGGCTACCCATCTCCCCTAACTGAAATTACTTGTATGTGTGGTCCTAAAACCCCTACTTCAGCTGTCCCATGTGACCTGACACATACTCCCCAGTTGGTAACCTTCACCTAAAGCACTCAATCTTGCTGCCCACAAAAGGTATGACACTGGAGGGGGAATTCCCAACCTGAAGGACCTCAACCCCACAAGAGCAGGCCATGGAGCTCATGGTAAGGCACTCTACTATATATATGGGAGATAACTAGGTTGGGCATTGTGCCAGTGCCAGGTTTGTGACTGAACAACCTACACAATGGCCATGGCATCCCTGTGAAGCATCCATCAGCCACAAGCATTCACCTCCTTGTCTGTCTCCTTAATTCCAAGGGGATATTGATCACCCATTCAAAGCTTCTAATCTCCTTTCCGAGAGATCTACCACAGCAAAGAGAGATACAGGAGGAGGATGATGATGATGATGAGGAAGAAGGGGAAGGAAGAAATAATTATTTCTTCATAGATTATAAGGATGACAAATGTGAGGATGATGAAGAGGGAGAGAAAATCAGGGTCAAGACCAACAAAAAAACATATGCAACGCCTCTGCCTTAATTCTCCCTGTAGCCTAGAAATTCGGCTATGTAGCACTCATTTGTGGGGTGCTAAATGACCTCCTGAGACTCCAATTTTGTAGGCAGGAAGTGCACGCTCATTATAAGTCAGAAGTGCGTTGCCTGCCATATTGGTATAGGCCAAAATATCGTCATGCATTGCGTGCCTGAAAAAGACCTAGGCTCTTTCCATATAAAAATAAGAGGCCTAGCACCTGTTTGAAGCCCCCACTGCTTTGCCCTGAGGAGTTTATGGGTCTGAAGAGTCTAGAGAGTTTGAATACCGATTTCTGCCATTGGGAAAGAATTTTCTTTGCAATTTGATATTGCACCTGCACCTGGTTCTGACTGCTTCCCTAGGGTCAGACCACCGACACATTTTGACCCTCCACTTCAACCTGCAGTGAGGGCTTCTCTGGAGAATTCCCTATGACATTTTTTTGTATGCCAGTACCATGGAGGAGGAAGAGCAGCAGAGGATGGAGCAAACGAGTGTTAGGTGGCATTTAAGGAGAATGCAGCCTACCGGATATTATTCCCCACCTGTAGAATATACAGGTAGCACAGATCCTATAAAGACTTTCCTGTGGAGTTGTGCATCAAAAGAACGCATTAAGGAACAAATTGGACAGCTCTGTCATCTACTGACAGGACAGCATGCAGCCAAGCTGTTCTGTCTGAACTACTCTCCCTGTGGCTATGAAGATGACGACTGCTTTCAGCTTCTATGGCACAGGGTCATTTCAGTGAGCAATTGTGCAATATCAGCCAGGCAGTAGTATGGGTGTGCATTTGTTAGCATGATGGCTGGTCTAATGGCAGCTATCATTCCCGGAAAATCTTGAGAGACAGCGTCACTGTGGTCTGTAAGATGCTATCTAGGTTTAGGCTCTATTCTCTCCCCGATTGCCACCAGAGCAGCAATCTGTGCTTCCATGGATATCTGTTGTAGATTTCAATGAAGCTAATACACTTAATTGATTCCTGCAACAAAGGCAAAGCTTCAAAGATGTTCCTACAAAGGAGAGCTCTAGACTCGAAAGCCACACCTGTCAGTTACCGCATATCCTTATAGATTGGCAAAAGAGCCTGCACATAGTTACAATGTTCCTCAAACATAATTCTTTTCAGGCAGGTACCCATGAATTTTGGCTCAGAATCCATAGGCAACATTTTCTTGGCACGTGGCACATCCTTATCTATGTCCCAGTTCTTTGGCTCTGTCATGCTCTGGGAATCACCTGGTGCCAGATCCTCATTAGCACTAGCTAATTGCCCCCAGCTGAAAATATCCGCATCATCATTCTCATTATCCTAGTCTGAGGAAGAAATATCTTTCCTGCTGCTTCTCCTTATTTTCATCATCTTCCTCCTCCACCCCTGCTCACTCCATCATTGCTGTCGTGCATCTGTAAGAAAGGAAGGTAGAAGGTAGGAATGGGTGAGCATTACTTTCTTGGGATTATGGAGAGAGAGAAAGGGATGGAAAGTTATATCTGTATGGTTTGATACATGGATGCCACTAACATTTATACCACCAACCTTGCCATCTCTGAAGGCAAGAGCTGAGCACCTCCCCAAAAACTCCATGGCCTTCTCCTCATAGGGTGCAAGGGATTTAAAGGTTGAGATGTTGTGCAAGAGACCTGCCTCTGTCAGGCACCAAAATAGGTGGATCTTCAGAAATACAGATGACACAAATCTGCCCCTAGAGCTCCCCTCGTGGTCTGGTAGATTAACAGCTACATAGATCAGGAAGTTCCCAGGATTAATTTCCAATCTATGTTGAATTAGCTGATTGTAATTAAAGTAGTAGCATTACTATTCATCCCATCATCTTGCATTATGTACCCCTGATGAAAGTGCACATTGGGTGAAGATAGTATTGCCTTTGGCTGTAAGGTCACTTGCAGTTAACTGGGCATTCTTGTGACTAATGGCCTCTGGGATGAGGTATAGATGATCGAGCACATATCCAACTGTACCCCAAGGAGTCAACACCTTAAGAAGAGGAGATGGATGTAGGAAACAAATGTTAGCTTTATTCACCTCTTATTTACTTCTGGAAATTTCTATTGCTACAATATTGCTGTTGCCTCTTTTGTGGCCTGTATGAAATATTTCCTTCCTCTTCTGTGCCTGGCCCCTGAAGTTTGCAGTGACCTAAAACTGCCTGTATTTCTAGGTTAAGAACTTTACCTTATCCCTCTGTGCTCTGTGCAGGCTGTCCTCTGTAAGGCCTTGCACCTGGAAATGGAGGTGGTAAATAGACACTGATTTTGCCGTCTGCCAGCTACAGCACAGATCTCCACCCTCTTTTATTCCAACTGAGTGTAATCAGGCACATTAGAGTGGAAATCTGTTCCATAAACATTTTAAGAAACATTTCAAGGCAGATTTAAAACAGGCTACATATTAAGATAAAAATAATCTAAATTTAACCTGAAGTAACTGTTACTCCCTCAAGAGAAATGAAGTCAGTGCAGTGCACTCTAATTTTGGTATGTGCTAACTTGCTTAAGGAAAAAAAAGGTTGTTATTTCGACTTTTCTTCATCATAACTTCATCAGCTTTTTGTTTATTGAATTGATTTTTAATTACTCGCACCAATTAATGAAAGGCTGTTATTGTTGAGCCAATTTTTTGAGTTCATCGGTGCCTCAGCCTCTGGCCGTGCATACTGGGAAATCCATATGGATGGAAACGCCTGTGATTTCCAGATATGCATGGCCAACAGCTGAAGTTCCACATGGGCAGCATTCAGAACATTATTCCCAATGTCTACTTCATCCAAAATATATTCCTTTGTGTTATCAATATGATACAACTTGGAAGATAATGTACAATGCTTGTCTTGTATTATTTCTGGATGTGGTGCAAAAATGTTATTGCAGTTCCCAAAAGACTAAGATAGCCTGCAACTGTGATGGAAAGTTGAGGGAAGAAAGAGGGAAACCAGGGAAAAGTTTTGCACCTATTTACTTCTCAACAAAATAGGCCTTGTGTCAAGACTGTGCTCTACATTTTATAATGCTAAATGTAGAAAAATAAGTGCTAGAAACATGACTGTCAAAGTAAAAATAAAAATTGCTAAAGCACTGAGCAGCACTGTAGAATTGACATGGGAAGGCTTCATTCTGACACTGGTGCAAAAGTGGCAAAATGGCCTTTTCTCAAACAATCACATTCCTCATCTTGAGAAGAACAAAACTTCAACCTTTCTTCAAAATATAACAAATATAGAAGAAAATTCAAGGCTAAAATACAAAAACGAACTTAAATAATTTTCACCAAGCTGCTATACTTTATACTGACACTGGGAGGTATATTTTCCTGCCTTTTCTAAATTTCTACAAAAAGGCATGAACTTGGGTATTCCTTGGTAGGTGGCCTTAGCTGCTTTGGGGGAAGAGGTACATGGAGCAGAGCATCACCATCCCCTTCACTCTAAAGTCTCCTGAGTGATTGCTGCAAAGAGCATCAGAGAACAACTGATTAGTGAAGTGTTCTCATTTGGTTAACACAGCCTACCTTTGTCGCCACTGCCACAACTCCTCTACCCACCTTCAAATAAAGGATAAATCCTTCAACTCCATACACATGCTAGAAAATCACAACACCTTTTCACCCCTACAATGACCATGCAAGTCTAAATCATCTGATTGAAATGTCAGTCCAAAATAAATGCACCTTTTCCTGTATGAGAATATTTTGTTTTATTCGTTCCTGGGATGTGGACATTGCTGGCAAGACCCGCATTTATTGTTCATCCTTAATTGCCCTTGAGGAGGTGATGGTGAGCCGGGTGATGGTGAAGGTACTCCCATAGTGCTGTTAGGGGGAGAGTTCCAGGATTTTGACCCAGCGACAATGAAGGAACGGCGATATATTTCCAAGTCACGACGGTGTGTGACTTGGAAGGGAATGTGGAGGTGATGGTGTTCTCATGCACCTGCTGTCCTTGTCCTTCTAGGTGGTAGAGGGCGTGGGTTTGAGAATCCTTGGTGAGTTGATGCAGTGCATCTTGTAGATGGTACACACTGCAATCATGGTGCGCTGGTGATGGAGGGAATGAATGATTAAGGTGGTGGATGGGGTGCCCATCAAGTGGGCTGCTTTGTCCTGGATGGTGTTGAGCTTCTTGAGCGTTGTTGGGGGAGCTGCACTTATCCAAGCAAATGGAGAGTATTCCTTCACACTGGTGACTTGTGCCTTGCAGATGGTGGAAAGACTTTGGGGAGTCAGGAGTTGAGACACTCATTGCAGAATCATCATCAACATCATAGGAAGTCCCTCGGAATCGAGGAAGACTTGCTTCCACTCTTAGCATGAGTTCTTAGGTGGCTGTACAGTTCAATACGAGAACCACAGTCTCTGTCACAGGTGGGACAGATAGTCGTTGAGGGAAAGGGTGGGCAGGGAGCCTGGTTTGCCGCAAGCTCCTTCCGCTGCCTGTGCTTGATTTCTGCATGCTCTGGGCGATGATACTCGAGGAGCTCAGCGCCCTCCCAGATGTACTTCCTCCACTTAGGGCGGTCTTTGGCCAGGGACTCCCAGGTGTCAGTGGGAATGTTACACTTTATCAGGGAGGCTTTGAGGGTGTCCTCGTAACATTTCCTCTGCCCGCCTTTGGCACGTTTGCCGGGGACGAGTTCCGAGTAGAGCGGTTGCTTTGGTAGTCTCGTGTCTGGCATGCGAACTATGTGGCCTGCCCAGCGGAGCTGATCAAGTGTGGTCAGTGCTTCAATGCTGGGAATGTTGGCCTGGACGAGGACGCCAATGTTTGTGCGTCTGTCCTCCCAGGGGATTTGTAGGATCTTGTGGAGACATCACTGGTGGTAGTTCTCCAGTGACTTGAGGTGTCTACTCTACATTGTCCACGTCTCTGAGCCATACAGGAGGGCGGGTAATACTACGGTCCTGTAGACCATGAGCTTGGTGACAGTTTTGAGGGCCACACAGAGGCGTTGCAGAACACCCAACCTCTGACCTACTCTTGTAGCCACAGTATTTATGTGGCTGGTCCAGTTAGGTTTTTGGTCAATGGTGACCCCCAAGATGTTGTTGATAGGGGAGTTGGCGTTGGTAATGCTGTTGAATGTCAAGGGGCTGTGGTTAGATGCTCTCTTGTTAGAGATAGTCATTGCCTGACACTTGTGTGGCACGAATGTTGCTTGGCACTTATCAGCCAGTTCAAAATCCTGGAACTCCCTCTCTAATAGCACTATGGGAGTACCTTCACCACATGAACTGCAGCGGTTCAAGAAGGCAGCTCATCATCAAGCCTGAATGTCGCCCAGGTCTTGCAAGCATGGACTGCTTCATTATCTGAGGAGGTGCGAATGGAACTTAACACTGTGCAATGGGTCGAACCTTGCTGGAAAAATAACAGCGTTGTTAACGATGCACAAAGTTATTAATGCTCAAATCGAATTCAAAGGATTAAGAGATACGCAGTGAGTTGCGAATCTACAGAAAGTGCTGGTCGATTTATGCTGCTCCACTGTTTGCTTTGCACAAACGGCATCTTGTCCTTAGCCTCCTCGTTATTTTTAAGAACTTGCTGGATTTGCACATTAATGCCCATTAAACTCACCGCAGTAAGTTAGGGCTGGTAGCTTTAACAACGTGATAATTATTAATGCAATGCCAATTAACCTCTCTGGCCCTAGAAGGGAACAATTTAAACTGTTCAGTCTCATTCCTGTATGTAGTAAATTGTTCCTAGAGGTTTTTAAAATTTTAAATTTTTTCTTACTTTTCCTTTCTGTCTCTTTTAACTCACTCTTAATCTGATCTTTCTTTCTCTTTATTTCTTTTTCTGTACCAGATTTGACTCTAATTCACCCTGTTGTTCCTCTGCTTCTTTCTTAATCCTTAAATCTCATCGGTTGCCCTCGACACCATATCAACTTGCACATCCAGCAAGTTATGGTGCCCAAAACATTTGGGCTGAAGGGTCTAACGGTGCACGCTCCGCGAGGTGTCCCACTCCAGCAAGATTGGGCCCATTCTGCACAAGTTTAAAATCTTTAATACAAAAAAATCCAAAGTGAGCTGAAACCAATCTACTCTTTCCTTACACCTTGTTTCCCCAGGGTGATTAAATATGTCTTTCTACTATTCTATTGCTGTTCTAGGTACAATCTGAAGGCCAGTGTTGCAAAAGGTGGTTGGTGCTTCTGTTCTATTAAAGGTTAATTTGACTGAAGTAGCCCTTCCCAGGTTCAAGCTCCTTACCTAGAGGTTGTTCCTGGCAGTCTGATATTGCCTCCTGTGTACAACTTGTGTGATACTCTCAAGGGGAGGGCTGAATGCCTGGCATATGCTGTTGTCCTGAGAAATAGCAGCCTCCAGCCATCGCCATTCTACTGGGCCCTGAATATGTGTCCTAACTGGACGGTTAGACTAATGACAGCCATTAAATCCTGAAAATTCTGAGAGATGGGCTGGAATCTTCCCAGCCCTGCGAGTGCGGGTTTGGAGGCGGGCCCGCTGTTCAAATGGCCCTGATTAACAGCGGGTCGGGATCCCGCTCTAAACGTGACTCTGTGTGAGTTTCGGAATTTTCATATCTGATTTCGGATCACAGACCCGACAGCAAGCAGTGGGACAGATAAGTTACATAATTAAAAGGTACTTAACTGGTAGTTAAGATGGTTAAAAGCAGGCACTTACAATTTTATTAACCCTTTGACGGGTTTGCTGTGCCTCGGGTTTCATGCAAGGTAAATGGAGTCAGGTTCTCAGTGACTTCATCACTTTGGCTAGTTGACAGCTACAGAAGTGGTATAAAAGCTACCATTTCACAGCTGTTCACTTTCCAATGTCAGAAGCTGAAGCCTTCAGGATTTGGAAGAGACTTTTGAGCTGCATGCACTTTTGAAGTGTTTGTCATGAATTCTCTATTCACTGTCACCTCCTTGGAGCCACCTCTCTCACTATTGACAGTACACTTCTCTCATCTCAATCTCACCTGCCATTTATTCCAGCAGCTTCAGTGCCCTTGAAAAAATCTCACCTTGGTCCTTAGAATCCTACCACGATTAGCCCCAACGCCAACATCACTAAACACACCAGCATCACCAACAGCAACACCAACCTTCTCCGTAATCACCTGATGCTGCACAGGACACAGGGCATCAGCGCCCGACCACATTGCTGCCCAGGAGGCCAGTCATGGCCTCACCATGGTCACATTTACTTCACTTCACACTGGCACCACCCCACACCAGCTCCATAAAGCATCCCTGCAATGTCCAACCAATTCCTTTCACTCATCACCATTGTGGGGGTACCCTTATGTCTCACCAGTCACTACAATTCACTAAACCACTTCCACTGGTGCCCACAAATCTGTCCAAGAATGCAAAGTGCTGAAAATAAAGATTGACAACACATCAACATTAAATATAAATGAACATTGGTTAAAGGACCCAAGTGCCTACTCTTGTATGTTGTTAGTAGGTATGATTGGACAAGGATGAGGGTGAGTGTGAGGGGTGGCTAGTGAAATGGGGAACTGATAATGTAGATAGAGAGAGAGGGATGAGTGGAGGTGCAAAGTAGGTTGGTGTGAGTAAGGATGTGCAGGGGTAGAGTAGGGAAGGAAGAGTGATGGGGATGTGTTGAGTGGCACAGCAGGATGAGGGTGAATGTGGCTTTGCAGTGATGTTTTGTGATCTACTGAGATCATTGAAATGTTTGCGCCACTGCAGCCTGGTCCTCCTGAAGACATCTCTGCTTGTGCCCTTCTGTGCAATGTGCAACCAGGCTGCGTTGTTGTCCTGGGAAGATCCCTTCCGCCCATGGGAAAGGAAGAGGATCTCCTTTCATGCTGTGACTCTCTCCATAAGCATATGGAGGGAGTCATGGGAGAGCCTGGATGCAGCCGTGCACCTTTGAGCAATGCTTGTCAGTGTTTGCAGCACCGCAGTGTTGCAGAACACTGACAAAGGTCTGTCAAAATCATTGTGGGCATGCTCCTTTTACGAAAACCGGCTGATGACACGTCATCAAATGACGTCATCAGACCGGCTCCTTCATAATTGGCCGGGAAGCATGCAGGGCAAGCTTAACAAGCCCAATCTAGGGAAGATTCGGGACAGAGAGCGGGCTCGAGTCAGGAGCGCTTTTTCCAATCTTCTTCAACCCTGGCCATTCCGATTTCGCCGCCTGTGAAGAAATAGATGCCACAGTGTCCTATATCCCAACCACCAGGTTCTGGAAGCGGGTATACAGGGTGCTGCATAATCTCGTTCCTACAGCCATCAGAGCTGCAGTTGTGCTTCTGTGGAGGTGGAGGGACTGCCTGGTTGATAGATGAGGGCAGCTATATGTTCCATTGAAGCAGTTTACAAACTCCATTGTTGCCTGTGTTGTATATGCTGACTATGGATGTACTCTATGTGTAGTCACTGTGAGATTGCATAAGATGGAGACTTGTTCACCTGATTCACTATCAATAAGGTTTATACCATGTACATACATGCTGGCACCATTAGGGGGTGCAACTGCTGGAGACTGGGGGTTTCCTGCCCTGGTGGCAGGTCCCTGTATAAAAGGCTGCACACTATGCTTGCACAGCACTCTGGAGTTTGGAATAAAGGACCAAGGTCACTACAGTTCAAGTACAACACCTTGCCTTGTGGAGTCATTCACAAGAACATTATAGACATAACAGCCTGCAATGAAGAGAGAGCTTAACTGACGTTGCCGCAAATGGATGTTGCCATTAATGCTTGTAAAAACAAAATATTTTTAAGAATCGTAGCAAAATTCTTAACAGCTGGGATGACAATATAATAGTTTAAAAAAAAATCACATTTGGAAGGAAAATCCTAATGTATCATTTTACTTTGTACTGCATAAATGTAAAAAATAAGAGTTCAGGAGGGAACTCCTACCAAACTGCCTTTTTGGACAACAGAGAGATGGTAGTTAACATAATCCAGTAATTTTTCCAACCAGTATACACATCTGTGCTCATAATGGTTGGCTCCAAGGTTGCAAAATAAACCTGGTACATGTGCAGCTTGTGCGTGAAGAATAGTGTATGTAAAAATGTAAACACCGTGCCTGGTATTTCGAATGCTCATTTCTGCTTCTTTTGCCCAGTATTTCTTAATGCTCCATTGTGTTTCTGTTCTTTTACTATCCTGTGTAAGTAGTTTTAACCCTATCCTTTTATTTCCTTGTTCTGTCCGTGACCTGTTAATCCTGCTCATTTTTATCTGCTGTTACTCTTTCTGTTCTTGCATGTGTTTTTGGCTTTGTTAGTTTATATTTTTTCCAACCCATGTTATTTTATCCCTGGCTGTGTTGGCCTGTGATTTTCTCCATTACACTATTCTTTTTATTACTGCCACCAGTTCTTCATGTCATTTATTTTCTAAATGTTAGGATTGAGTTGGAAACCCACATCACTTCTTGTTAATGTCAGGGTGAGACTTCTAAAGTGTCAGCCTATTAGAAGTGCACTACATTAAAGCTTTTTTTCAATGAGTTGTGAAGGAAAATTGTTCATAGATTCATACAGCACAGAAGGTGGTCATTCAGCCATCGTGCCTGTGCCGGTTCTTTGAAAGAGTTATCCAATTTGCCACTCTCCTGTTCTTTTCCCACAGCCCTGCAAATTTTTCTGATTTAAGTATGTATCCAATTCCCTTTTGAAAGTTACTATTGAATCTTCCACCCCCAGTCAGACAGTCCATTCTAGATCATAACCACTCGCTGTCAATTAACTTAAATCTCTGTCCCTGGTTATCCTCCTCTGGTGGAAACAGTTTCATCCTATCTACTCTATCAAAACCCTTTATTATTTTGAACACCGCTTAATCTCTGCTTAACTTTCTCTGCTCTAAGGAGAACAATCTCAGCTTCTCTAACCTCTCCATATAATTGACATCTCTCATCCCTGGTACCATTCTAGTGAATCTCCTCTGCACCCTCTCCAAGGCCGTGACAACCTTCCTAAAGTATGGCTCAGAATTGGCCACAATATCCCAACTGAGGATCATCAGGGGCTGAGTACAAGGAGCATCGGAGGCCGGAGGAGCAATGGGGGGCATGGCGGGGGGCGCTAATGGGGCGATGCGCATGGTAATGACAACACGATCTCCGAGCACAGGAGATTACGGCACAATGCCATAGTGCCATCGCTAAGCTCCCACCCAATATGGCGGGAGTCGAAGTCAGCACCATGCCCGATCGCAAAGGCATCCCCAGGGTCACGAAAGGTAGGTGCAAATGCACCCAAATTTCTTCCCCTTTTTGTTTCCAAATATTTACTTGAAATCTGGTGTGTGCTCGTTTATTCCCTTCCTCCTCTGCAGTATAATTTCGTATTCCTTGTCTAATACTCCAAAATGTCTCTCAATCCTTCCCTTTCATTACTTATTTCATTCTACTTCCAGTCTCTCACTTTGCCCCTCTCCTTCTTACTCATTCCCTCTTTACTTTTCAATCCCTCTGTCCCTCTTGCTCATTCCCTTATTACTTCTCAATCCCCATCCCTCTCCCACATTCCTTTTCTCTCTATCTCTTTCTCATTTCTTCTTTCTCCTCTTTTTCCTCTCTGTTATTCTACATACCTAGACATTGATTATTGGCATAATGGAACTGAGTTCATGGGTTGAATAGCATTCCAGAGCCAAACTTCAGCTATGGAAGAGCTGGTTGATTATCCTTGCTATAGTCTATGGGACTATTAAGAATTCAGATGCACTTGTCCCACAAATTTCCATGCAGTACAATACTGACAATTCTGATGAATCGTTGTACCAAAACTTGTCTTTTATCTTTACATCATGTTTTTTCTTTTTATTTAAGATTATACATGCACATATAAAACATTTTATTTAACAGCTTGCTATTTTTTGAGAATAGAAACATTGAGCTGATACTTGCCATGAATATGCTCAGTGAATTATCAGTATGGATACTGACTTAATTTTAATTTCAGGCTGCCAAAATTGCCAGTCATTTTCCAAAGCAGTAACAAGTGAGTTTTGCTATTGATTCACTGTAACATGGCAATATCCAGTTAGTACCGCCTTAGAAAATTATTTAATTGCTATTCAGGTTAGGAAACTATTCCAGTGCCCATTTTTATCTTCTCCATTTTCTTCCTCCCCTTCTTCCTTTTTGTAAAGAGATTGATTCCCTGCTGGAGTACAGTTCCATGGACTGCAGTGCTTTACAGTGATTGTTGGCAGGCTATTTGTCCAGTGTTTGGAGGAAGGCATCAAAGCTGAGCACGATCCTGTCCACGCACACAAACACTTCCAATATTGGTCATAGGATAGTGATGAGGAGCAGGAATCTTAGCTGATTTTTTTCTTCCCTATCACAGGGGTGCTCATCACAGTGCATGAGTCTGAGCAGGACTCAAAACTAAGTTAACTAAGTTAACAGATGTGGGATGTAAAACTAGGCTTGGTAGGGCACTATGAGTGCCATTTTGGTTCCAAAATGACGTCCGTGGCGCACAAGTGTGCACATTTCTGGTGCAACTCACGCCGGATGCCATAACAGTGAAAGAAAGAAAGACTTGCATTTATATAGAGCTTTTCATGACCACCGGATGTCTCAAAGCGCTTTACAGCCAATGAAGTACTTTTGGTGTGTAGTCACTGTTACAATGTGGGAAACGCGGCAACCAACTTGTGCACAGCAAACTCCCAGAAACAGCAATGTGATAATGACCAGATAATCTGTGTTTTTGTTATGTTGATTGAGGGATAAATATTTTCCAGGACATCAGGGATAACTCCCCTGCTCTTCTTCGAAATATTGCCATGGGATCTTTTACGTCCAGCTGAGAGGGCAGACGTAGCCTCGGTTTAACGTTTCATCTGAAAGATGTCACCTCCAACAGTACAGCACTCCCTCAGCACTGCACTGGAGTGTCAGCCTAGATTTATGTACTCAAGTTCCTGGAGTGGTTCTTGAATCCGCAACCTTCTGACTCAGAGGTGAGTGCGCTACTCACTAAGCCACAGCTGACACATTGGCTTGAGGGCATTGGCAGTGCGTGTCCAATGGAAGTATGCAGAGTAGGCAGATCATGACATCAATCAGTGTGTAATGCTGATTTGGCGCCAGTGCTGACATTTTAAAGCTCCAGCTTACACAGCTGAACACACATTCAGCAGCAGCAAGTGTTATGCATGTAAACATTACCAATGTGAAAGACTTGCTACCAGGGGGCACACCTGTGGGAGACCCAAGGGTCACCTGTACACCCTGGGCAAGCAGGTATAAAAGGAAGTCTACCATGCTGCTTCCTCACTCTGGAGTTACATTAAAGAGACCAAGGTCACAACAGTTTAAGCTTACAAAATACAGTCTTGTGGAGTTATTCTGAACATAGCAATAAGAACCCTCCATTAGTGCTATTTAAAGGGATCATCAATTACTTTCAGGTTAGGTGCTGATTGATTTCTACTGGCTATTGTTGGGGTTGTACAAGTCTTTGGTGCTTTCTTGAATTGTTTAAAGTTGCTAAAGTCTAAAGTAAGTGGTGTGGCAGGTGCTGAAGGACTTTCTCCTGAGTTCAAGGTTTCTGTACAAACTACTTGGTCCCAGGCTTGGGTGTAGTAGTAGGCATTTCCTTTGGAATACAGCATGATTGGGAGAGTGAGCAGAGTTGACACAGAGAAGGGCAAGCTGCTAGGAGAGGGAGGAGGGCTCTCAGCAGGAGGCCATATGCACTTAGGGTGTTCAGGGAGCAATTCTCCTACTTGTACCTCGGTAAGGAACAGTGTACCAGACCTTTGCACTTCACTAAGGACATTCTGACTAAAATCTACCTCCTGCTGCTGCCACAACTGTAGCCTCAGAGCAGGGACAGTGGCTATGAAGGTGACTGTGGCCATGAACTTTTAAGTGTGGGTTCCTTCCAGGCTGGAGCTGGAGATGGAGATATTTACAGCATCTCACAGTTTGCCATCCACTGTTGTTTAAGGGAGGTCATTGAGACTTTCTCTTTCAAGAGAGCTGAATACATTTCATTCTCTCTTGCCAGAGAGCAACAGGTGGAGAGAGCATGTGGCTTTGCGATGATTGCAGGCTTCCCCATGGTGCAGGGTATCATTTATTGCATGCTTGTAGATTTGCAGACGCGGCATGTCAACTGTGAGATGTACAGCAACTGAAAGGGATTCCACTCCCTCAACGTCCAACTGGTGCGCAACCATTTACAGCGACTCATGCAGGTCAATGCCTGGTATCCCTTCATTTTGCAGCAGTCCGCTCTGCCATTGGCATTGGAGCCAAATTGAAGGGTGGCTACTGAGCGACAAGGGCTATCTGTTGACGACATGGCTCATAATTCCGATGCGCAACCCACGCACACGTGGACATCATGCATACAATGAAATCCATGCTGCCACATGAAATATGATAAAGCACACCATTGGCGTGCTGAAACAAAGCTTCTACTGCCCGGACCATTCTGGAAGAGCCCTGCAGTGCTCAGCAGAGCTGGTGTCAAGATTCGTGGTGATCTGTTTCATGCTACACAACCTCGCCAATGCAGCGTCGGAAAATCTTGGAACCCGTTCTCTGCCAGGTCAGAATCTCTTCAACCACAACTTTCAGCCACAATGCACCTCCCCTTTAAGAGATGCAGGCTGGCTTTAAGTAGTGCAGGCTATCTTTAAGTGGTGCTAACCTCACAATTTTGGGCCCCTGCTCATGTGTGCTGCCAATGACCAGCATGATTAGCACTGTCTGCACACTACAATTATTTAAATGAGCAGGCAGCACAAAGTTGGCATTCTGCCTGCATCGGACTCAACAGGCAGGTTAATTGCACATCACGTTCCACTGTTGAGTAATGGCAGCAATGGCAGAGACGAATGTTAAAACAGTTGAACAATCAAGAGATAAGCTGACCTGACAATTCTATTTCCCACCTCTGTATTGCTCTACTCCCTTTTCTCTTCCATATTTTTTCGAAAAATCCATTGTTGCGTATTAAGCCTTTGCTGATGAACTTTCACAGAACAATGTAGCAGACTTTAGCTGATGACGAGTGGGGAATTAAAATGGTTAGGAAGGAGTTTACTCGCTGACTGAGCTGTAGTTAATTCAGTTGAAGGAGCAGTTAAATTCCATGGCAAAGTATCTGTTGAACCTTGATTTTGCAACAATCATTACAAGGCTCAGTGTTATTGCTGGTGGGAGAAGGTTGTCATCAGATTTACCAGGGGTGAGCTATCATCCCGCAAACTACCTTTGTGCAATTAAACGCTCTATTGTGCTGAACTTCCTGGCACATTTTTCAGCTCAACAGAGCTTGGCTCAGGAGTACTTTAAATTAATAAGTCATCATCATAGGCAGTCCCTCGAAATCGAGGAAGACTTGCTTTCACTCCAAAAGTGAGTTCTCAGGTGACTTAACAGTCCAATACGGGAATTACAGTCTCTGTCACAGGTGGGACAGACAGTCGTTGGAGGAAAGGATGGATGGGGAGTCTGGTTTGCTGCACGCTTCTTCCGCTGCCTGCGCTTGTTTTCTGCACGCTCTTGGCGACGAGATTCAAAGTGCTTAGCGCCCTCCCGGATGCTCTTCCTCCTCTTAGGGTGGTCTTTGGCCAGGGATTCCCAGGTGTCGGTGGGGATGTTGCACTTTATCAAGGAGGCTTTGGGGGGGTATCGTTGAAACATTTCCTCTGGGGCTCGCTTGCCATATAGGAGTTCCGAGTAGAGCGCTTGCTTTGGGAGTCTCGTGTTGGGCATGTGAACAATGTGGCCCACCCATTGGAGCTGGTCAAGTGTGGTCAGTGCTTCAATGCTGGGGATGTTAGCATGATCGAGAACACTGACGTTAGTGCGTCGATCCTCCCAGGGGATTTGCAGGATCTTGTGGAGGCATTGCTGGTGGTATTTCTCCAACGATTTGAGGTGTCTACTGTATATGGTCCACGTCTCTGAGCCATGCAGGAGGGTGGGTATCACTGCAGCCCTGTAGACCAGAAGCTTGGTGCCAGATTTGAGGGCCTGATCTTCAAACACTCTCTTCCTCAGGCAGACGAAGGCTGCGCTGGCGCACTGGAGGCGATGTTGAACCTCATCGTCGATGTCTTCCTTTGCTGATAATAGGCTCCCAAGGTATGGAAAGTGGTCCACGTTGTCCAGGGCCGCGCCATGGATTTTGATGATTGGGG
Organism: Pristiophorus japonicus; assembly: GCF_044704955.1. Classification (NCBI taxonomy): domain Eukaryota; kingdom Metazoa; phylum Chordata; class Chondrichthyes; family Pristiophoridae; genus Pristiophorus; species Pristiophorus japonicus. Next base: position 28,707,045 of record NC_091983.1, read on the forward strand.
GGCAGTGCTGTGTGGTGGGGTCAGATTGGTGGGGGACCTTTGTCTTACGGATGTTTAGTGTAAGGCACATGCTTTCGTACGCCTCGGTGAAGATGTTGAGGATGACGATGAGGAGTTCAGTCTCTGAATGTGCACACACGCAAGCGTCGTCCGCTTACTGTAGTTCAACGACAGAGGATGGGCCGGTCTTGGATCTGGCCTGGAGGCGACGAAGGCTGAACAGGCTTCCATTAGTTGTTTAGTTTAGTTCCACTCCAGCGGGGAGCTTGTTGAGTGTGAGATGGAGCATTGCAGCAAGGAAGATCGAGAAGAGGGTTGGCGCGATGACGCAGCCCTGCTTAACCCCGGTCCGGACTTAAGACCTCGGCCTTAAGCCGTCTGTTAAGCTGCTTTGCTGTTCCCGAGCTGGGTTGTTGTTTTAGGTTTAGAAATGCCTGCGCTTGCGATTTATTTGCTCTTGCATCTCTTGGTCATTCTCATCAAACCAGTCCTCGTGTTTCCTGGTTGAGTTACCGAGCGTCTCTTCACAGGCACTGGTTATGGTGGTTCGGAGGGCACTCCGTCTCGGGGTCATCAAGAGTTGCCAGGTTAGCAGTGAGGCGCTGGCTGCATAGGCTGGCTGGCTCTCTTAGCTGGGTCTTTGAGTGCCCCGGCACTGCTTCTGTTGGTGTTGTCACTTTGGGGCTATATTGGTGTTGATGATGGAATGGATTAGACGGTGGCCCGTCCAGTAGTTGTCGGCTCCTGTCATGGATGTGCACGTCCTTGCAATCCCTTGCTTAAACGATGACATAGTCGAGCAGATGCCAATGCTTGGAGTGAGGGTGTTACCATGATGCCTTGGATTTGTCCCTCTGGCGGAACAAGGTGTTGGTGATGACAAGGCCACATTCCAGTCAGTAGGAGGGTACCATTGGAGTTGGTTTTCCCTAGCCCCTCTCTGCCGATCATGCCTCCCCAGAGGTCTGTGTCCTTACTGACTCTGACGTTGAAGTCGCCGAGGAGTAGTAAAGTGTTGAAATGCCCTGTTCATTTTTATGTTTCATTTTCCCTCATGGGAAATGGCAAATCTCTAGCTTTTGACATTCAAATAAATCAATATAAGTACTAAAAAAGTTGGAACAAGCTGACAAATCTATATAATAGATAAAGTTCTTGTGTATGATGTGCACTTCCTGTACACTTTACCGTATATCATGATATTTCAGTAATCCTATACTTCCATCATTAATCATAATATTTGTGACATCTTGGCATTGCCTGTAATGTATAAAGTAGCTCTCTAGATTTAACATTGGTCTGATTTTCATCTCTCTTCTGTCTCATTTTTCAGCATCAACAGGGTGGTAGTGTGATGAAAATAGAAATAAAAAATGCTGACTTACTGCCCGAGGTCCGCCCAAGACCAGCACTCCCACTGGAAACAGGCGGGTGCCTCGTGCATACATTTTTTTGGGGGTTCTATTAAGTACTTAGCACCCTGTCGCCATTTTGGAGTGAGTTAGCACGGCTATTACACACTATTCATGGGTGGTACAGGGTGGAAAACGGCCAGGTGGAGCACTACTTAAAGGGGCACTCAACTGCTGTTATTTATATCACTAGAATCATTTGGTGGGCAGCTGGCTTACATTTCCGTGTTTTTTTGGGTGCAGTTACAGCACACCCTTCAGGAAGCTGCATGAGGCACTTCTTAAATTATTTATTTCTTACTCTATCATTCCTACGAGGTGCTCCACATGAGAGATAGAAAGTTGCCCCTCTAATATGCACTCCAAACCAAAGTCAGAGCTATAATATTTACTTTCAGTCCTCCCCACACTAGGTAGCACTTCTGTCCTCCAAACTGTGTCCCCAAGTCTGCTTCTCTAGGTGGAACTGCAGGTAGGTTTCATGAACTTAACTTAAAAAAAATACTAAATTTACACCTACAAACCGTGCTGCCTGCCTCTGAGCTCTGCTCATCCTACTTCTCAGTGCTTCGGAGGCCTATAAGTCATCACATGGCCTGCCCCTGTTACCGCCATTTAAGCTTTTTTTTTGACCATTCTGGTCTTCCTCATATTTCAGCTCTTGCTGTCCATTTTATTTTTTCTCTAACAGCAAAAAAAACTGCAGGCGCTGGAACTTTGAAACAAAATTAGATCATGCTGGAAACAGTCAACATCTGCGAAGATGGCAGAGCAGTTAATGCTTCAGCTTTGGCCTCTTCATCATGCAGAAATTAGATGAACAGCATTTGAAAGGGAAGAAAATTAAGGAAAGAAGGAAAGAAATCACACACAACAGCTTAGATTTATATAACACCTTTAACATTGTAAAACACAGGAGCTTAGGGCCAAACACACACACACAATGCTGTTCATCTTTGTTTCTTCCAGTTCTGAAACATGAAGTTGTCTGCTCTCTCTACAGATACTGACTGACATGCTGGCCTAGAAATTCGGTCGCCCGCGAAAACGGGCACAGAGATCGCAATGCAATGGGAACCTGCACTCGTTCGGAGGACTGCAGCACATAACATTCCTGCTGCCTGCTACTTTGCATGATTGTAGCGTTCAGCCAAGCTGAGTACTCAACAGGGGGCCCAAGTTCATTTGAGGTTATCTCCAATTAAAGCTAGTCTGCACAACTTAAAAGGCAGTCTGCACCTCTTAAAGGGGAGATGCCTTCTGCCTGTAACAGGTGGTGGAAGTGATTGTGAAGGCTGCTGTCAGAAAAAGAAGAATGAGTAATGGCTCAACAGGCCAGCGAAGGGGCTCCATGATTCTCCAATGCAACACTGGAGGCATTGGTCCAGGATAGATGTCCTCTTCTCACATTGTTCCAGGAGGCCCACAAGACAACAGACAAGAGTGCAGTGAGAGCAGATAGCCAATGTGGTCAATGCCAGCAGTATAGCCATGAGGACCTGAACTCAGTGTAGGAAGAAGTTTAATGACCTCACACACATGGTCAAGGTCAGTAAATTAATCTTCAAATGCTACATTGCACCATCTGCACCACTAGTCTCACACACTGCTCAATGCACCACACCCCCATCGCTCACGTACCAACAACCTCTACCAAACACGACTCATGCCTCACAATCATAGCTTCACCTCACCCGCACACACTTACCATTACCGAAGCCTAACACCCACATCTCACAGCTTGAACACACTGTCAGCTATTCAACCATGACAAGCACATTACTTAAACACATTGCACCACACTCACTTACACACTTCCATTTCTCTTGCAGGAAAAGATGGAGCAAAACAGATGATAGCAGATAATAGCATTTTTTGAGGAGGTAACAAGGAGGTTCAATGAGGATAATGCGTTTAATGTAGTGTATATGGATTTTAGCAAGGCTTTTGATAAGGTCCCACATGGCAGACTCGTCATGAAAGTAAAAGCGCATGGATCCAGGGCAAAGTGGCAAGTTGGATCCAAAATCGGTTTAATATTTCACCTGACAGATGGCACCTTGACAATGCAGCGCTCCCTCAGTACTGTGCTGAAGTATGAGCCGAGATTATGTGCTCAGGTCCTGGAGAGGAGCTTGAATCTAAAACCTTCTGGCCTAGAAATTCAATGATGCAGTGTCCGTTTTTCAGGTGCAGAATATGTGTCGAAGCATGTGCCCCACCCGCTTCCTCTACAATTATGTGTGCGATCGAATTTCTAAGCCTGACTTAGAAGCAACAGTGCTACTTATTGAGCCAAGCTATCACTTAAAGTTATTTGTATGGTGAATTGTGCAAACATTCAGTATCCTCCCTAATGTTGTTGTACTTTCCTGGCTCATTGAATCTGTATCATGTCCAAAATGCATAACATTTAAATGCCCACACATTATGTTAATGTATTTTAAGTAAATTACAATTTATAGATCCATAGATTTTGCTGAATTTTGATTACTGTGTTAAATACGGCTGATATTATTTTACAGGGAATTCCAGGATTTCCTGGAAACCCAGGGGTACCTGGACCCCAAGGCATTCAGGTAAGAATCATTCTTTAGTGAATCATATCAGACAGTTGATGTTCACTTTGCAACTCAATTTTACTAATTTTCATGGATGCCTTTTACAGGGATTGCGTGGGTTTCATGGATACAAGGGTGAGGAGGGGAGACATGGTGTTCCGGTAGGAATCATTTTAACACATTTACTATATGCTATAATAAATGGATTTCAGAATGAGAATTGAACTCATTTACTCTTACTCAACAAAACAAATATAAAGAATAATAGATTGCACTCATCGAAGTAGATCTCAACTTTGTGATAGTGTAAAATGGGTGAGGGAAGTTCCATTGACGAAAGTGAACATTTCTGAGTGATGTAAAATGGGCTACCGATTCGCCCATTTTACATTATCGCACAAAGTCAAGATCTTTTTCTCACTATTTCTCTCAAAGTTAATGTTGGATTTCAATAACTAAGCACATATAACATCCAAGTATCTTTTCACTTTGCCATTGACATAAAGTATCATGGAATCTGCTGAATAATGGATTTTGTTAATTCTCCCCATACTACCAACTTCATTTTTTTTTAGAGATTTACTGATGACTTAGACCACATTAGTAGATATTCTGGCCAATTACTTAGCATGTAACCTCCCTAATGTTGTATTTCTTTCCTGGCTCATTGAATTGTTCTCATGTCTAAAATGCATTACATTTAAATGCCCACACATTAGGGTAAATTCACTTGTCCCCCGCTCCTATCAGCAAATGGAACTCAAAGGGAGTGCAGGTCACAGACAAGGCAACAACAATGTAACCCTGAATAAATACACCCTATCCTCATTATAGGGTTCTTAATAATAGCATAACTTCTGCTGTAAAGCCACAGCTTCTGACTTTTTCCATGTTATATTTTACACTATGTTATGGAAAATACATTATAGCACACATTTTATTACAAAACAGAACATGTTATAAAAGGGTAACCTACTCTCTGATGCAAACATCTAGACATAAATAATATTTTGCATGGACAGGACAGTCACTAATTGTGCAAGAGAAAGATTTTTTGCAGATATATTTTCTAAAATGTTCTCATTTTAACAAAAAAATGAATAATGCATCTTTTGTTATAAAGCAGCATGTGCTTTGACCCAAAGTGAAAACAATCATAAATGATCTGTTAGCATAATATATTAAAAAATCTTACATATTCCATGGGAGGAATTTTAACCCCAATAAAGGGCGGGTTGAGGGGGTGTGAGTAGTTAAGTGTTAAAAATCTGAATTGTGACCTGAACCCGCCCACTTCTGGATTTAATGGATGGGAATGGAGAACCAATCCGCTGCCAGAAGGCGGGTCGTCTATTTAACTATTATAATGAGGCTACAAGCCTTTGCTTTAACCTTCATTTTGTATTTAACTTTTGCTGGTCGGGTTTTGCATGCCTTGTGATACCCACCAACTAATGCAAGGTGAGAACTGCTGGATTCAGTAGCTAAGTGCCTTTACACTTACCTCCTAGATCCAGCATCCCTGCCTAACCCACCCCACGATCAGAGACCACCCCCACACCGCCCCCCCCTCCCCAGTCTCCTGACCACCTGCAAGCACTTCCAATTACCCCACCAGGCCTCCGATCCCCCCAGAAGACCTCAACTCCCCCCTTTCCAGGCCTCCAATCCCCCCATCAGGCCTCTTCACCCCCCCGCCCTTCCCCAGGGCCTCTAATATCCATACAAGACCTGCCCCGCTGCTCTTTTCCCCCACTGCTAATCCGGCCCTCTCCGTGCTCCTCCCGGCCTGCAATCGCTTCTGAACTCTCCTCCTCCCTGCTCCTCCGGCTACCACATAGCTCCCAATCCTTCTTCAGGCTCCTTTTGATCCTTCTTCGGCTGCTACCCGGCCCACAATCCTTCTTCAGGCCTCCTCCCTGTGCTGGTCCTGGCCCACAATTGCTAATACAGCTCCTCCAGCCGCTCCCCGACCCCCATGCGATCCCTCCCTCCCTCCCTCCTTCCTCTCAGTAGCTTAGTGGCTCAGGCCTGCCAGCCCAGAGCCAACCAGTCTCTCAATCTGACATAAGAACCTAAGAATTAGGAACAGGAGTAGGCCATCTAGCCCCTCGAGCCTGCTCCGCCATTCAACAAGATCATGGCTGATCTGGCCGTGGACTCAGCTCCACTTACCCGCCCGCTCCCCATAACCCTTAATTCCCTTATTAGTTAAAAATCTATCTATCTGTGACTTGAATACATTCAATGAGCTAGCCTCAACTGCTTCCTTGGGCAGAGAATTCCACAGATTCACAACCCTCTGGGAGAAGAAATTCCTTCTCAACTCGGTTTTAAATTGGCTCCCCCGTATTTTGAGGCTGTGCCCCCTAGTTCTAGTCTCCCCGACCAGTGGAAACAACCTCTCTGCCTCTATCTTGTCTATCCCTTTCATGATTTTAAATGTTTCTATAAGATCACCCCTCATCCTTCTGAACTCCAACGAGTAAAGACCCAGCCTACTCAATCTATCATCATAAGGTAACCCCCTCATCTCCGGAATCAACCTAATGAATCGTCTCTGTACCCCCTCCAAAGCCAGTATATCCTTCCTTAAGTAAGGCGACCAAAACTGCACGCAGTACTCCAGGTGCGGCCTCACCAATACCCTATACAGTTGCAGAAGGACCTCCCTGCTTTTGTACTCCATCCCTCTCGCAATGAATGCTTTTGTACTCCATCCCTCTCGCAATCTGGCTGGCATTGGGTGGGAAACAGAGGCTTCCCATTTAGGACCGAGATGCGGAGGAACTTCTTCACCCAGAGAGTGGTGAATCTGTGGAATTCTCTACCACAGAAAGTTGTTGAGGCCAATTCACTAAATATATTCAAAAAGGAGTTAGATGTAGTCCTACTACTAGGGGGAATCAAGGGGTATGGCGAGAAAGCAGGAATGGGGTACTGAAGTTGAATGTTCAGCCATGAACTCATTGAATGGCGGTGCAGGCTAGAAGGGCCGAATGGCCTACTCCTGCACCTATTTTCTATGTTTCTATGTTTCTAAATTAGGCCCTGCTGTTAAACTCAATCACCACCTGCCCCCCCACCTGCCACCCGGCCCCCCCGCCACCCCCCTGCTCCCAACCTGCCTTCATCATTAACATTTAGTCCTATGACATTCGGCCCACATAAGTTTACTTCCTGGGTCAACATTTTTATGCCGAGATTTTATAATTGCCAGCACATAAAATGGGAATTCCTATGTCAACATTTTACTGTTTGATTTTTTTTGTCATGAACGAATCGAATCACTCAAAATGCCTTCTGAAAACAATCTTGGCTACCATTTTACCTCAGTAAGTAAAATTTCTAACGTCCAAAATAAAGGTCCAATTTTAACTCTGGTCTAGAATCAGGTGGGTGGGGGCCGAGAGAGGGACAATCCCCCCCGACCTCTGCAGCATCACCAAAGTCCTGCTCCCTTCCCGCTCTAAACTGCTCTTATGAGCAGGTGAGATGAACACCTATAACAAATTGGTAAAGGCAAGGACTGGGTGATTTTAACTTCTGTCAGTTGCACACCACCTGCAGCAGAATGTCGGGTAGCATGAGGCCGCCGGCGGGAACCGAAGGAACTGTCCTTGGCACTCCAGTGAATCACTGGGAAGGCCTGCTCCTCCTCCTTTATGTGGCTGGTCCAGTTGAGATTCTGTGGTACAAATGTTACTTGCCACTTATCAGTCGAAGCCTGGATGTTGTCCAGGTTTTGCTACATATGGGGAATGATTGCTTTGTTATCTGAGGAATTACGAATGGAACTGAATATTGTGCAATCATCAGCGAACAGACTCGCATCTGATCTTATGATGGAGGGAGGGTCATTAATGAAGCAGCTGAAGCTAACTGGGCCTAAAATGCTGCCCTGAGGAACTCCTGCAGCAATGTCCTGGCACTGAGATGATTGGCCTCTGACAACCACAATCATCTTCCTTTGTGCCAGGTATGACTCCGGCCACAGGAGAGCTTTCTCCCCGATTCCTATTGACTTCAGTGCTCCTTGGTGCCAGATGCAAATGTTGCCTTGATGTTGAGGGCAGTCACTCTCACATCACCTAGGAACATAGGATCAGGAGTAGGTCATACAGCCCATCGAGCCTGCTCCGCCATTCAGTGAGATCATGGCTGATCTGCGACTTAACTCCATATACCCACTGTTGCCCCATATCCCTTAATACCTTTCGTTAACAAAAATCTATCAAATCTCCAATTTAAAATTAACAAATGATCTAGCATCACATGCTGTTTGCGGACGAAAGGTTCAAACTTCTACCCCCACTTTGTGTGTAGAAGTGTTTCCTAATTTCACTCCTGAAAGGTCTGGCTTTAATTTTTAGACAATGTCCCCTAGGCCTAGACTCCCCAACCAGCAGAAATAGTTTCTCTCTATCTACTCTATCTGTTCCCCTTAATATCTTGTAAACTTCAATCAGATCACCCCTTAAACTTGTAAATTCTAGGGAATACAACCCTAATTTGTGTAATCTCTCCTCGTAACTTAAGTCTTGGAGTCTGTGTATTACTCTGGTAAATTTAAGCGGCACTCCCTCCAAGGTCAATATATCCTTCTTAAGGTGGGTTGGCCAGAATTGCTTCAGGTGTGGTCTAATCAGGGTTTTATATAGCTGCAGCAAAACTTCTAGCCCTTGTATTCTAGTCCTCTAGATATAAAGGCCAGCGTTCCATTAACCTTTTTAATTATTTCCTGTACCTGTTCATGGCATTTTAATGATTTATGTACCTGAACCCCCAAGTCTCTTTGGACCTCCACTGTTTTTAGCTTTTCACTATTTAGAAAGTACTCTGTTCTAATCTTTTTAGGTACAAAGTGGATGACCTCACATTTGCCTACATTGATATCCATTTGCCACAGTTTTTCCCATTGATTTAATCTGTCGATATCCTTTTGTAATTTTATGCTTTCATCTATACTGCCTACAATGCCACCTATCTTTGTGACATCGGCAAATTTGGATATATGACTTTCTATGCCATCATTTAAGTTGTTAATGAATAATGTGATAGTTGAGGGCCTCACACAGATCCCTGCTGGACACCACTAGTCACATCCTGCCAATTTGAGTACCTACCCATAATCTCCTGCCACTCAGCCAATTTCCTAACCAGGTCAACAATTTGCCTTCAATTCCATGGGCTTCAACCTTAGTTAACAGTCTCTTATATGGGACTTTATAAAATGCCTTCTGGAAATGCATATAAATAACATCGATAGACATTGCCCTGTCCACTACTTTAGTCACCCCTTCAAAAAATTCAATCAGGTTTGTCAGGCATGACCTACCTATCACAAATCCATGCTGGCTCTCTCTGATCAGCTAAAAAGTCATCCACTGTTCAGTCTTCCAATTCTTAATTATAGAATCATAGAAATTTACAGCACAGGAGTAGGCTTTTCGGGCCATCGTGTCTGTGCTGGCCGACAAAGAGCTATCCAGCCTAATCCCACTTTCCAGTTCTTGGTCCGTAGCCTTGTATATTACAGCACTTCAAGTGCATATCATATCCAAATACTTTCTAAATGCTATGAGGCTTTCTGCCTTTCCCACCCTTTCAGGCAGTGAGTTCCAGACCCCCACCATCCTCTGGGTGAAAATATTTCTCCTCAAATCCCCTCTAAACCTCCTACCACTTACTTTAAATCTATGCCCTCTGGTTATTGACCCCTCTGCTAAGGGGAATAGGTCCTTCCTATCCACTCTATCTCGGCCTGCTCATAATTTTATACACTTCAATTAGGGCTCCCCTCAGCCTCCTCTGTTCCAAAGAAAACAACCCCAGCCTATCCAATCTTTCCTCACAGCTAAAATTCTCCAGTCCAGTCAACAGCGTAAATCTCTTCTGTACCCTTTCTAGTGCAATCACATCTTTCCTGTAATATGACCAGAACTGTGTGCAGTACTCTAGCTGTGGCCTAACTAGTGTTTTATACAGTTCAAGCATAGCCTCCCTGCTCTTATACTCTATGACTCAGCTAATAAAGGCAAGGATCCCGTATGCCTTCTTAACCACCTTATCTACCTGTTCTGCTACCTTCAGGGATCCATGAACATGCACTCCAATGTCCCTCTGTTCCTCTGCACTTCTCAGTGTCCTATTGTGTATTCCCTTACCCTCCCCAAATGCATTACCTCACACTTCTCCAGATTGAATTCCATTTGCCACTGTTCTGCCCATCTGACCAGTCCATTGCAGTCTGCCGTTTTTTTCTTCATTATCAACCACCCGGCCAATTTTTGTATCATCTGCAAATTTCTTAATCATACACCCTACATTCAAGTCCAAATCATTGATATATACCACAAAAAGCAAGAGACCTAGTACTAAGCCCTGTGGAACCCCACTGGAAATAGCCATTGTCACAAAAACACCCATTGACCATTACCCTTTATTTTCTGCCTCTGAGCCAATTTTGGATCCAACTTGCCACTTTGCCTTGGACCCCACCGGCTTTCATGACCAATCTGCCATGCGGGATCTGCCATGCGGGACCTTATCAAAAGCTTTGCTAAAATCCATATAGACCACATCAAATACCCTCATCGACCCTCCTCAAAAAATTCAATCAGTTAGTCAGACACAACCTTCCCTTAACAAATTGATGCTGACTGTCCTTGATTAATCCGTGTCTTTTTAAATGAAAATTTATCTTGTCCTTCAGAATTTTTTTCAATAATTTTCCCACCACTGAGGTTAGGCTGACTGACCTGTAATTACTCAGTCTATCCCTTTCTCTCTTCTTAAACAACGGTACAACATTAGCAGACCTCCGGCACCACACCTGTAGCCAGAGAGGACTGGAAAATGATACATTTCATCTGGACCTGGGAATTTATCGACTTTGAAAGATGCTAAACCCCTTAATACTTCCTCTCTCTCTATATTTATTTCATCTAAAGATGCTAAACACCTTAATACTGCCTCTCTCTCTATATTTATTTCATCTAATATTTACACTCCTCCTCCCTGATTGCAATGTCTGCATCGTCCCTCTCTTTTGTGAAAACAGTAGCAAAGTATTCATTAAGAACTATACCCACCCACATCTTCCGCCTCCACACACAGATTACCATCATGGTCTCTAATAGGCTCTATCCTTTCTTTAGTTATCCTCTTGCTCTTAAATATTTATAAAACATCTTTGGGTTTTCCTTGAATTTACTTGCCAAGAATTTTTCATGTTCTCTCTTTGCTTTCCTAATACCCTTTTTCATTTCACCCCTGGACTTTCTTTTCTCCTTTAGAGATTCTGCAGTATTGAGCCCTCGGTATCTGTCATAAGACTCCCTTTTTTTTCTTTATCCTAATCTGTATGTTCCTTGACTCCAGGGAGCTCTAGATTTGTTAGTCCCACCCTTTTACTTTAAGGGAACATACTTGGGCTGAACCCTTACTCTCTCCTCCTTAAATGCCTCCCATTGATTTACCTTCAAGTAGCTGTTTCCAGTCCACTTTGGCTAAATCACAACTCAGCTTTGTAAAATTAGCTTTTCCCCAATTGAGAACTTTTATTCCTGGTCTATCTTTGTCCTTTTCCATAACTACCCTAAATCTAACTGAATTATGAGCACTACCATCAACATGCTCTCCCACCCTTCCATCTGCCCAGCTTCATTCCCTAAAACTAAATCCAGAATCGCCCCCACTCTTGTTGGGCTTCCTACGTACTGGCTAAGAACATTCTCCTGAATGCATTTTAAGAATTCTGTCCCTCTATACGTTTCACACTAATTCTATCCCAGTTAATATTAGGGTAGTTGAAATCCCCTACTATTACTGCCCTATTGTTTTTGCACTTCTCAGAAATGTGCTGACATATTTGCTCCTCTATCTCCCTCTGACTGTTTGGGGGTCTATAGTCCACTCCCAGCAGTGTGATTGCCCCTTTTTCATTCTTCAGTTCAACCCATATGGCCTGATTTGATGATCCTTCTAACATATCTCTTTCACAAAAGAGAGGGGCGATGCAAGCACTAGTATCAAGGAGAAGTGTGAAATATTAGATGAAATAAACATAGTGCGAGAGGAAGTATTAAGGTGTTTAGCAGCTTTGAAAGTGGATAAATCCCCAGGCCTGGATGAAATGTATCCCAGACTGCTAAGTGAAGCAAAAGAGGAAATAGCAGAGGCTTTGATGATCATTTTCCAATCCTCTCTGGCTTCAGGTGTGGTGCCAGAGGACTGGAGGACTGCTAATGTGGTATCTTTGTTTAAGAAGGAGAAAGGGATAGACCGAGTAATTACAGGCCAGTCAGCCTAACCTCAGTGGTGGGAAAATTATTGGAAAAAATCCTGAAGGAAAGGATAAATCTTCACTTAGAAAGACATGGATTAACCAGGGACAGTTAGCACGGATTTGTTAAAGGAAGGTCATGTCTGACTAACTTGATTGAATTTTTCGAGGAGGTAACCAGGAGGGTCAATGAAGGCAAAGCATATGATGTAGTGTATATGGATTTTAGCAAAGCTTTTGATAAGATCCCACATGGCAGACTGGTCACAAAAGTAAAAACCTATGGAATCCAGGGCATAGTTGCAAGTTGGATCCAAAATTGGCTCGGAGGCAGGAAGCAAAGGGTAATGGTTGATGGATGTTTTTGCGACTGTGTTGTTGGATATTGATGGATGTTTTTGCGATGTTTCCAGTGGGGTTCCGCCGGGGTACTAGATCCCTTGCTTTTTGTGATTTAGATCAATGATCTAGACTTGAATATAGTGGGTATGATTAAGAAGTTTGCGGATGATACTAAAATCGGCTGTGTGGTTGATAATGAAGAACAAAGCTGCGGACTGCAGGAAGATATTAATCATCTGGTCAGGTGGGCAGAACAGTGGCAAATGGAATTTAATCCAGAGAAGTGTGAGGTGATGCATTTTGGGAGGGTTAACAAGGAAACGGAATACACATTAAATGGTAGGATACTGAGAAGTGTACAGGAACAAAGGGACCTTGGAGTGCATGTCCACAGATCCCTGAAAGTAGCAGGCCAGGTAGATAAACATTGAAACACAGAAAATAGGTGCAGGAGTAGGCCATTCGGTCCTTCGAGCCTGCACCACCATTCAATATGATCATGGCTGATCATACACTTCAGTACCCCGTTCCTGCTTTCTCCCCATACTCCTTGATCCCTTTAGCCGTAAGGGCCAAGATAAGTTGGTTAAGAAGGCATACGGAATGCTTGCCTTTATTAGCTGAGGCATAGATTACAAGAGCAGGGGGGTTATGCTTGAACTGTATAAAACATTGGTTAGGCCACAGCTGGACTACTGTGAGCAGTTCTGATCACCGCATTACAGGAAGGATGTGATTGCACTGGAGAGGGTACAGAGGAGATTTACGAGGATGTTGCTGGGAATAGAGAATCTTAGCTATGAAGACAGATTAGATAGGCTGGATTTGTTTTCATTGAAATAGAGGAGGCTGAGGGGAGATCTCATTGAGGTATATAAAATTATGAGGGGCCCAGATATAGTGGATGGAAAGGGCCTATTTCCCTTAGCAGAAGGGTCAACAACCAGGGGGCATAAATTTAAAGTAATTGTTAGAAGGTTTAGAGGGGATTTGAGGGGAAATTTCTTCAGGCAGAGAGTCATGGGGGTCTGGAACTCACTGCCTGAAAGGATGGGAGAGGCAGAAACCCTCGCCACATTTAAAAAATACTTGGATGTGCACTTGAAGTGCCGTAACCTGCAGGGTTACGGACCTAGAGCTGGAAAGTGGGATTAGGCTGGATAGCCTCTTATTGGCCGGCATGGACATGATGGGCCGAAATAGCCTTCTTCCATGCTGAAAACTTCTATGATTCTATGATAATATCCCTCCTGACAGCTTTTTCCTTAACAGTAATTGTTCCTTAATCAATATTGCGACCTCCCCCCCAACTTTTTTATTCCCCTCTCTATCTCGTCTGAAAACCCCATAACCAGAAATGTTGAGCTGCCATTCCTGTCCTTCTTTCAGCCATGTCTCAGTAATAGCTATAATATCATACTCCGATGTGTCTTTCTGTGCCCTCAGCTCATCTGCCTTATTCCCTCAACTCCTTGCACTGAAGTATATACCATTTAGCACTGCCAAACTCCCTTGTTGTCTATTTTCTCGCCTTTGTTTCCTCTGCCTTCCAAACTCGCTTTCTAATTTTCTGCCTTCCGTTTGTCTCCCTTCTGAATCTACTCTCAGGTTCCCATCCCCCTGCCAAGCTAGTTTAAATCCTCTCTAACATCACAAGCAAACCCTCTTGCGAGGATATTGGTCCCAGCCCTGTTAAGGTGCAACTCGTCTGGCTTGTACAGGTCCCACTCCCCCAGAAACGGTCGCAATACCTCAGGAATCTAAAGCCCTCTCTCGTGCACCATCTCTCCAGCCACGCAATCATCTGCTCTATCCTCCTATTTCTGTACTCACAAGCATGTGGCACTGGGAGTAATCCGGAGATTACTACCTTTGAGGTCCTGCTTTTTAATCTCTTTCCTAGCTCCCTAAAATCTGCATGTAGGAACTCATCCCTCTTTCTACCTATGTCATTGGTACCGACATGGACCACGACCTCTGGCTGTTCACCCTCCCCTCTCAGAATCTCTTGCAACCATTCAGTGATGTCTTTGACCTGGCACCAGGGAGGCAACATACCATCCTGGAGTCATGTCTGCGGCAGGAGAAGCACCTGCCTGTTGCCGTAACTGTTGTGTATGCATGCCTGTTTACTGTGTGATGTCTGTAACACTGTTATGCAACACTGAATGTACCCTTACACTGTACACACCTTGCCTGTACACCAGAGGGTGCTGCTGCTGGAGACCTAAGGGTAACCTGCACATTGCAGGTAACCCAGTATAAAAAGGAACACACAGCTTGTTGTCTGCACTCATGAGCTGCAAATAAAGGACTACAGGTCTACGCAGTTTAAGTATCATACCCTGTCTCGTGGAGTCATTACTAAAGGTGCCTCCATGTACTACAACTGGCGACAGGAATACGAGGTCACGAACCACACGCTCAGCATGTCGAATCTCAACAACTTGCAGCAATTTACCGATGGGGAAGATTGGGACGCTTTTGTAGAAAGATTGGAACACTTAAGGAGACTGGCGACTACCTAAATGAAGCACTAAGGGACTCTAAACTGACGAGAGCAGTGCACCACATTGATACTTGTAAGGGCAGAAATGCTGCCCCGAGTCCCGCAAACCTGAGACCGCCACATGGGGAAAACTGGCTAGCCCCGTGCTGGCGCTGTGGAGGAAACCACAGGGCCCACCAGTGCCGCTACAAAGACTATGCATGCAAAGAGAAAAGGCACCTTCAAAGGATGTGTAGAAAAAGCTTTATTCACCGTGTCTCTGATGAGTTGGCTGATCACTGGGGCTCTGACACAGAGGAAGGTGAAGTTGCTCAAACCCTGGAAGAAAAGTATGGAACTCATACCTGCTCCACTGAAAGTTGTCGATGAAAGTAGACGTCGACGGGATCCCAGTTTCTATGGAGAGCGACACAGAGTCGAGCCAGTCTGTGATGAGCCAAGCGACCTTTGAAGAACTTTGGATGAATCCCACCAATCGACCACAGCGGCATCCTGTTCAAGCGAAGCTGCTCCCAGGCCTCCGGGCTCCGGCAATCGACCTCGAACATGGATCCATTGCAGCATCTGGAGATTCCACTGTCCAGTTCGACTGCCCACAGCACCCCGGCAAAGTCTCCGAGACCGAGGATCCAAACTCCACTTTCCGGGCCAGGGCAGCACTCCAAGAGGTGAACATCGACGAAAGAAATGGATTCCCAACATCCAAGATCGAACCTGTGGAAGAAAAGAGCACCACAGCCTACCTGCAGCAAGACCAGAAAATGGCTGCAGCACCGCAAGCAGCAGAACCTGTAATCAAAATGGCCTCCGCCATGCCACAAGTGAACATGGAGGAGCATCATGTGACATCGAGCGGCCAATCGGATTTGAAGGCTCCCTTAAAAAAATTTAAAGGGGAAGTTTCAACTATTTGAGTACACGGATTTTAAAGCTAAAGATGCAATTAAAGGGTGCAAGTATGAAAATGTATGCACTGTAACCATGAGTTGTGATGCTAGTTTAATTAATGTGACTAATAAGATGAATGCAGGTGTCAGTAAGGTTAAGAACAAGTTTATTATGCTTAACAATAATGATAAAGAATGTGAAATGCCTAATGTAACCATGTCTGTTGAAACCAGGACACCCAAAAGTGATGCAAATGCTAGAATGTATAATGCAGGCTCCACTATGTGTGATCAGAGCCAAGGTGTCATGTATACCAGTAGGACACTGCCAAATGACATTGGGTCCTACAGGGATCATGCTGATGCCAATGGAATCCCCCTGTGGGAGACCCCCAGGTCCAGCAGGCTAACTGACCATGTAGCCTGGACCTTTGAAACAAATGTGATGCCCCTTGCAGGACACACACACAGCCAGTGGGAGCAGACCCACTACAGGGATAGTGGTCAATGGGCAGCCCAGCCACCACCAATGGCAACCTGCACCAGATCAGCCCTACAACCCCTGGCCACCAGGGCCAACACCAGGAGCATGAGGCCAATACCCTCCAGCTTCCCTGGCAAACCCTGGGATGACCTGACCCTCAACCCAATTGGTGGACAAGGAGCCCACGCAGTCTTATGGCCCTGCCCACCACCCCACAACAACAGTGGACAAGGAGCTCACCTAGTCTTGTGGTCCTGCCCACAACTACCCACATCACAGTGTATACACACCACCCACTGCTGTCGTGGCTACCCCCCGAGGCATCCCACAACAGTAACATCCACATGGTCTGTGTGTGAGGGAGGGGAAACGTACAAAGCCGCCTCAAGCACAGGGGTCACACCTGGCAACCACCCAACCCTCACCACAACCTCCCATAGCCCACCACTGATCACCTCCCCTGGGCATGACAATAAGGATATGAAAAATGCTTGGGGGGGAAGTGTTGTTGTTGCATGCCTGTTTACTGTGTGATGTCTGTAATACTGTTATGCAACACTGAATGTAGCCTTACACTGTACACACCTTGCCTGCACACTGCAGATAACCCAGTATAAAAAGGAACACATAGCTTGTTGTCTGCACTCAGGAGCTGCAAATAAAGGACTACAGGTCTACACAGTTTAATTCTCATACCCTGCCTCGTGGAGTCATTACTAAAGGTGCCTACATATACTACACTAACTATCAAACCCCCTACCACTGTTGCTCTTCCACTCTTCTTCCTCCGCCCCTGTGCAGCTGAGCCACCCATGGTGCCGTCGATTTGGCTCTGGTGCATTCCTCCGAGGAACCACCAGTATCCAGAACTGAAACCGGTTAACGAGCGAGATGCACTCAGGGGATTTCTGCCTTACCTGCCTGGTCCTCCTTGTCTGTCTAGCAGTCATCCATTCCCTCTCTGCCTGCACAGTCTTATGTTGCTATCCTTAAATGTGCTATCCACGAAGTTCTCAGCCTCACAATGCACTGCAGTGACGCCATCAAGCTCTAGCTGGCGACATTTCCCGCACACATTGTCGTCCAGGCCTCAAAAAGCATCCAGGACTTCCCACATGGCACAGGATGTCCATTCCATGGGACTGAGCTGCCCTGCCATGCCTCTGTTTATTAGATTATTAACTAAAGTTTTTAGCATACCCCTCTGCCCTAACTTAGAGAGAAGAAAAGACAACAGTGATACTCACCAACCAATCACCTACCTGCTGTCCTGACATGTCCCTCCTTGATTTTTAATTTTTTTTTGCTCTTTCTGGCCACTCTCACTGCTCTCAGACCTCTGCAGTTCCTTATACCCGCACCGTTCTCACTGCTCTTAGGCTTCCACTGCTCCTTATTTCCACACCGCACTCGCTGCTCTTGGGCCTCCACTGCTCCATATTCCTGCGCCTCTCATGCTGCTCTCACTGCTCTCGGGCCTCCCCTGCTCCTTATACCGCAAGCACACGCTGCTCTCACTGCTCTCGGGCCTCCCCTGCTCCTTATACCGCAAGCACACGCTGCTCTCACTGCTCTCGGGACTCCCCTGCTCCTTATACCGCGCAGCACACGCTGCTCTCTCTGCTCTCGGGCCTCCCCTGCTCCTTATACCGCGCAGCACACGCTGCTCTCACTGCTCTCGGGACTCCCCTGCTCCTTATACCACGCAGCACACGCTGCTCTCACTGCTCTCGGGACTCCCCTGCTCCTTATACCGCGCAGCACACGCTGCTCTCACTGCTCTCGGGCCTCCCCTGCTCCTTATACCGCAAGCACACGCTGCTCTCACTGCTCTCGGGACTCCCCTGCTCCTTATACCGCGCAGCACACGCTGCTCTCTCTGCTCTCGGGCCTCCCCTGCTCCTTATACCGCGCAGCACACGCTGCTCTCACTGCTCTCGGGACTCCCCTGCTCCTTATACCACGCAGCACACGCTGCTCTCACTGCTCTCGGGACTCCCCTGCTCCTTATACCGCGCAGCACACGCTGCTCTCACTGCTCTCGGGACTCCCCTGCTCCTTATTTCCACACTGCACTCGCTTCTCTTGGGCCTCCACTGCTCCATATTCCTGCGCCTCTCATGCTGCTCTCACTGCTCTCGGGACTCCCCTGCTCCTTATACCACGCAGCACACGCTGCTCTCACTGCTCTCGGGACTCCCCTGCTCCTTATTTCCACACCGCACTCGCTGCTCTTGGGCCTCCACTGCTCCATATTCCTGCGCCTCTCATGCTGCTCTCACTGCTCTCGGGACTCCCCTGCTCCTTATACCGCGCAGCACACGCTGCTCTCACTGCTCTCGGGACTCCCCTGCTCCTTATATCGCGCAGCACACGCTGCTCTCACTGCTCTCGGGACTCCCCTGCTCCTTATTTCCACACCGCACTCGCTGCTCTCACTGCTCTCGGGCCTCCCCTGCTCCTTATACCACGCAGCACACGCTGCTCTCACTGCTCTCGGGACTCCCCTGCTCCTTATACCGCGCAGCACACGCTGCTCTCACTGCTCTCGGGACTCCCCTGCTCCTTATACCGCACAGCACACGCTGCTCTCACTGCTCTCGGGACTCCCCTGCTCCTTATACCACGCAGCACACGCTGCTCTCACTGCTCTCGGAACTCCCCTGCTCCTTATACCACGCAGCACACGCTGCTCTCACTGTTCTCGGGTCTCCCCTGCTCCTTATTCCCGTACCGCTCTCACTGCTTTTGCTTCTCTCGGGCCTCAGCTGCTCCTTATACCCGTACTGTTCTCTCTGTGCTCTCGCCGCTCTCAGGCCTTATACCCATGCTACTGAACTCTAGTAATTTCCTAACAACAACTGCTCTATAATTCCCTGGTTTCCCTCTCTCGCCATTCTTAAATAGTGGAGTGACATGTACAAGGACACCCAGATCCATCTGTACACAGCATTCTGTAATCTCTCTCCATATAAATAATATTTTGCTTTTCTATTCTTCATACCAAAGTGGATAACCTCACATATTCTCACATTATACTCCATTTGCCAAATTTTAGTCCACTCACTTAACCTATCTCTATCCCTTTGCACTCTTTGTATCCTCACACCTTGCTTTCCCACCTATCTTTGTATTGTCAGCACATTTGGCTACAATACACTCGGTCCCTTCATCCAAGTCATTAATATAGATTGTAAATAGTTGAGGCCCCAGCGTTGATCCCTGTGGCACCCCACTAGTTACAGTTTGCCAGCCTGAAGATGACCCATTTATCCCGACTCTCTGTTTTCTGTTAGATAGCCAATGCTAATATATTACCCCCAACACCATGAGCTCTTACCTTTTAGGTGCCACTTTATCGAATGCCTTTTGGAAATCCAAATACACTACAACTACTGGTTCCCCTTTATCCATCCTGCTCATTACATCCTCAAAGAACTCTAATAAATTTGTCAAACACGATTTCCCTTTCATAAAACCATGTTGTCTCTGCTTGATTGTATTATGATTTTCTAAATATCCTGCTACTACAGACAACTCTCAATTATCCGTACATTATCCACCCGGAAACTGTTGTAACAGGATTTAAAATTCTGTTGCTAACAAGTGAAAAGACAACTCCAAATAATTTGGAAAAATCAGCTTCCAAACACTGTTTGTATTTGCTCATTCTCTCTCATACACTCGCACATTCTCTCTCTCACACACTCTCTCTCTCTCTCTCTCTCTCTCTCTCTCTCCCTCTCTTTCTCAACTCACCATAAAAATCACCCTCCTCTGCCCTTGCTTTTCTGGTGTGTGTGTGCACGCGTTGCTGCAGCCGTTGTGTCACGCGGCCGCCGTTGACGTTGGGAACCGGGTTCCAAGTACAGAGCCTGTACATACATGTTGGTAATGTCCATCTTTTGTTACTGTTTGTAGCTGATTATATTGATTCATTAAAGTTTTAACTTATAAATGTAAGCTTGCCCTAATGATTGTATTTATTCATTAAAGTTTTAACTTTAAAATGTAGACTCACCCTAACGGAAAAATCGTTTACCTGGAATAGCCCAATCTCCGAGGGGCCCGGATAATCGAGAGTTGCCTGTACTTCCTTAATAATGGATTCCAGCATTTTCCCAATGACAGATGTTAGGTTAACTGGCTTATCGTTCCCTGCTTTCTGTCTCCCTTCTTTCTTGAATAGTGGTGTTACATTTGCAGTTTTCCAATCTGCTCGGACCTTTCCAGAATTTAGGGAATTTTGGAAAATTACATCCACTATCTCTGCAGCCACTTCTTTTAAGACCCTAGGATGCAGGCCATCAGGTCCAGGGGACTTGTCAATGTTTAGTCCCTTTAGTTTGCCTAGTACTTTTTCTCTAGCAATAATGATTGTTTTAATTTCTTCCCTCCCTTTTGCCCTCTGAGGTTCTACTATTATTGGGATGCTTTTAGTGTATTCTACTATGAAGAGAGATACAAAATATTTATTCAAAGTCCCTGCCATTTCTTTGTTTCCCATTATTAATTCCCCAGTCTCATCCTCTGAGTGACCAACATTAACTTTAGCTACTCTCTTCCTTTTTATATACTTGTGTAAGCTCTTACTGTCTGCTTTTATAATTCTTGCAAGTTTACTCTCAATCTATTTTGTCCCTCTTTATTATTTTTTTGATCATCCTTTGCTGGTTTCTAAAATTTGCCCAATCTTCTGACCTACCATTAATCTTCACGACATTGTATGACTTTTCTTTCAATTTGATACCATCCTTAACTTCCTTAGTTAGCCACGGATTGTTCATCCTTCTCGTAGAGCCATTCTGCACATGTGCATTTTTTCCAATTTAAAGCCATCTCACCAGCTGCGTGGGACCCCTGGACTGGTGTACGGCCGCGCGGCTGTGCAGCTTAAAGGACACAATGGTGGCTTAATTGACCGGGTTAGATTTGTTTTGCTTTTTGTCGGGTAGAGGCCTATAGCTCAAGGCTGAGCATCCATGAGGAGTTGTGCGCCAGAACTAGCCAAGCTCTGCTGGAACAGCTTAGCTAGTTCTGGAGCACAGTTCTTCAGCACTACATACAGGATATTGATGGGGTCCATAGCCTTTTTTGTATCCAGTGCACTCAGCCATTTCTTGATAACATGTGGAGTGAATTCAATCAGCTGAGGATTGACATCTGTGATGGAGTGGACTGCAGGATGAGACAAGAAGGATCATCCACTCAGCTCTTCTGGCTGAACCCTTTAGCCTTGTCATTTACACACGTTGTTGGGTACTATCATTATTGAGGATGGGGCTGTTCTTGGGCCTCTTCCTCCTGTTAGTTGTTGAATTGTTCACCATTATTCGCGACTGGATGTGGCAGGATGGCAGAACTTTGGCCTGATTCATTGTTTGTGGGATCGCTTAGCTCTGTCTGGTATGCTGCTTCCACTGATTATCATGCATGCTTCACCAGGTTGGTACCTCATTTTCAGGTACTCCTGGTGTTGCTCCCGGCGTGCTCTTCTACACTCTTCATTGAACCAGGGTTGGTTGACTGGCTTGATGGTAATGGAGAAGTGAAGGATATGCAGGCCATGAGGTTGCAGATTGTGGTGGAATACAGTTTTAATGATGCTACTGCTGGCGCACAACTCCTCACGGATGCTCAGCCTTGTTCTTAATCTGTCTTGATAGATTTTTGTTAGGCAAGAGTATTAAGGGTTATGGAAGCAAAGCGGATAAATGGAGCTGAGACACAGATCAGCCATGATCCAATTGAATGGAACAGGCTCGAGGGGCTGAATGCCCTACTGCTTTTCCTATGTTCCTATTCCTCTTAGCATGGTGGTTGCCAAATCACAAGATGTCTTCAGTATGAAGATGGGACTTGGTCTCCACAAGGACTTTGTGGTGATCATTTTTATCAATACCATCATGGACAGATGTAGCTGTGACATGTAGATTGGTGAGGATGAGGTCCACGTAGGTTATTCACTCGTGTTGAATCTCTCACCACTTGCTACAAGCCCAATCTGGTAGCTATGTTCTTCAAGGCTCTGTCAGTTTGGTCAGTGGTAGTACTGCCGAGTCACTCTTTGTGATGGATATTGAAGTCTCCAGAGTACATTCTTGCTACCCCTAGTGTTCAACATGGAGGAGTACTGATTCATCAGCTGAGAGAGGGAGATAGGTGGTAATAAAGAGGAGGTTTTCTTGCTCATGATTTCATGGGGTCAGGAGTCTATGGTGAGGTGAGGCAGCCGATCGACATTGATCCCATGGCGAGCTGCCTCTGTAGGCGCCTGCAGCTCACTAACAACATTGCAATGAAGTCTGAGATCCAATTACTGTTGAGCCTTGAGTCTCCTGGTTCGGGTGCTGGCTGGAAGTGTGCTATCAGTTACAACAGGCCAGAATGAATTTGGATTCTCATGCGCAAGGTCACAGAAGATTAACTTGTGTTTAAAACGTTTCCCTATTATGGTTAAATAGTTCTATTTTAGGCTCTTTTTCAAGCTGGTTGTATTTTCCAAGCCTTTCTCCTAATTTACTCTCTTTACTGTTCCACATTCAATATTTGGACTGTGATTTAGCCAAACAGCTGTTGGCTTTAACATTTCAAGAATGTTTGATGTGGAACTGGAGATGTAGAAATGTAAAAACAATGTATATCATGTAATGAATTGTAACCATTGCACAGAAATCATTGAAAAAGATACATACAGTTGCTGAATTGTACAGCAAATGTTTCACATTTTATATGGTAATAATTAGTACACTTACTTGAACTTTGTTCATTGTAATTGAATTCATAACTTTTCAATGTACCTTTCATACCACAAGCCAAGATACAGTATTTCCAGTTACATTTTCAGCTGACATGTTTAGCTTTTCCCAGCTGAAGCTGAAACGCTGGAACCAAGTTGCAGAAGATCAGTAGATGCGTACAAATCTACGTACATATGTCTGATATAAACAGCTTCCTTATCTAATGCATATTTTCATTATGTCTGAATCAGTAGAGTGTAATGTCATTCTAATTCAAGCATAATATTTCAATGTGCTAAACCGATTACAATTGACCACCATTTCATAGAGTTCCTGATCCAGAGAAAACATTTATACTGTAATTCCATGCCACTCAATTTTGCCCAAGCCTGTTTTCTGGCATATTTCCAGAATTACGTTCATTTTTCTAGCCAGAAATGCAGCAGAAATATTTTGTCAAAGTTTCCCCGTTGTATAATTCAAATTTGGCGCCGCGCAGCGTGTCCAGTCAGCTCGGGATTTGGGGGGGCGGGGGGGAGCTGTCTGCACCAAAAAACGACGCCACACCTTCTGCACATGCGCGACAAAAAAAGTGAAGTTTTTGACGTTATTTCAATGGACATGCATGCACAGTACTGCTCCGGATTGGCAATCGGCCATTTTTAAAGAGCCAGTTGTGTAAAAGAAATGCTGCGTGAGAGCATTGGAAAAATAGGATCCACAGCAATACAAGATACAATGTGGTGCAAGGACGAAGAATTTCTTACAGATGAAGTGCAGGCACTAATTATTGAAATGAAGAAACGCTGGAATCAAGTTGCAGAAGATTACTATGCAATGGTGACCACCACAAGATCTGGAATCCAGTGTAAAAAGAAGTGGCAGGACCTTGGTCAAGTCGTTAGTGTAAGTAATATTTTTATTTATGCAATGGAATTGCAATTGTAAATGTGATCAGCTGTATATGCCCCACCCAGCAGAAAGACACCCTCTCTAAAAAGTTGCATTTTTATCTTTGCAGAGGAAGGTGGCACATAATAAAAGGGAAAGAACTCGAACAGGAGGAGGCCCGGCAAATCTGCAGCCACTGCCACCATTGGACCATTGCTTTGCTGGGTCCTGCCTGGAGGAAATTAACCATCACTGCATAAGCTGGGCCCACACTCGAGGGAGAGAGTAAGTCCTGCAAATTCCACAGTTTGGCTTTGCTAAATGTTAAGTACTGCATGGGATAGCCATGCTTCGGTTCATGGGGATGTTTCCATCAGTTACGCTTCAGTTGATGCAATGTGCTATCTTTCATCGTGGTCCTTCAAATCAGCCTGCTGCCTGCGCTGTGTGAGCCTAACTCATGCTGCCCACCCTGCCCCTCCTCTACTGCTAATCATTTGTCTGTGTTCCGTTATATTTTACAGAATTTGAGGCCAACCCTGACGATACAGAAGAAGATTCAGATGAGGACGAGCCTGAAGAGGAGAACATTTTCCAATCCCACCCTCTAGACCAAGAGCATGGGGGGAGTGGGAAGGGGAGCGAATGGAAATGGATGAAGCCCCCACTGTTTTACTGACTTTGGTGGAGGTGCAGGTGCCGCCCATTGAGATGCCAACCCCTTGCGTGACTAGCGGTTTGAGTGTTAGGAAACCATGGAATGCCTTACCAATGTCCGAGGCTGCGGATCCCAGTGGTGGGGTTCAGGGAGGCACACCCAGTGCCCCACCTTCAGAAGCTGCGGGTTCCAGTGGTGTGGTGCAGCAAGGCATACCCAGGGCCCCACCTTTCGAGGCTGCGGGTTCCAGTGGCGTGGTGCAACAAGGTACAACCAGGGCCATAACTTCTAAGGCTGCAGGTCCCAGTGGTGGGGTGCGAGCCACAGCCATGGCGAGTAGGGGAAGAAGAGCTCAACCGCACTCTCCTGAGGTGCAGTATCTAACAGATGTGGTTCAGATGATGGCAATGAGTGGGGAGAACATTGACCTTGCGTGATCACTCCTGGACACCATCAGTGGGGTGGGTGATGAGATAGCAGAACTGTCCGGAGAAGTAATAGCAATCTCACGAGAAACAGGAATGATGTCCGGGACCATTTTAGGGAATATCTCAGTCAGCTGAAACCATGTCAGTGATCATGAAGGAGGGAATGTCACAGGTAGCTGATGCGCTGTCAGTGAACATCAGGGAGGGAATGTCAGAGATGGTGCAAACACTATCACTGAACATGAGGGAGGGAATGCCACAGATAGTTGAGACACTTTTGTTCAACATGAGGGAGAGAATGTTGCAGGTCGTTGAGACACTGTCAGGGCGCAAGAGGAACGGTATGTTGGAGTTGGCTGCTGCAATAAGGGAACACTTCCAGACCCCGCGCCCATTGACAGAATCAACTGCCACTCCCACTCCAATCCACACACCAGCCTCTGAAGAGCCCCAAGCCGGGCCCTCCACATTGCCACCTGGGCTCTCCACATTGCCACCTGGGCCCTCCACATTGCTACCTGGGCCCTCCACATTGCTGCTTGGGCTCTCCACATTGCCACCTGAGCCCTCCACATTGCTACCTGGGCCCTCCACATTGCTGCTTGGGCTCTCCACATTGCCACCTGGGCCCTCCACATTGCTACCTGGGCCCTCAACATTGCTGCTTGGGCTCTTCACATTGCCACCTGGGCCCTCCACATTGCTACCTGGGTCCTCCACATTGCTACCTGGGCCCTCCACATTGCCGCCTGGGCCCTCCACCTTGCCACCTGGGCCCTCCACATTGCCACCTGGGCCCTCCACCTTGCCACCTGGGCCCTCCACATTGCCACCTGGGGCCTCCACATTGCCACCTGGGCCCTCCACATTGCTACCTGGGCCCTCCACCTTGCTACCTGTGCCCTCCACCTTGCCACCCGTGCCCTCCACCTTGCCACCTGAGCCCTCCACATTGCCACCTGGGCCCTCCACCTTGCCACCTGGGACCTCCACATTGCCACCTGGGCCCTCCACATTGCTACCTGGGCCCTCCACCTTGCCGCCTGGGCCCTCCACCTTGCCACCTGGGCCCTTCACCTTGCCACCTGGGCCCTCCACCTTGCCACCTGGGCCCTCCACCTTGCCGCCTGGGCCCTCCACATTGCCGCCCCTCCCCCCCCCCCACAAGAAGTGTGCACCACCTGAGATCTTTGAAAGAATAAGCTTGGTACCAACCCCAGAAACACTGCGCCACCGCCGGCGGGCAGGGGTGGTGGAGTCACCAAGAACAAGCATGGCGGGCAGTCTTAGAATAAGGAGAGATAGGTGCAGCCTTTCTTTGCTGCTGCTGCTGCTGTTGTTATTATTATTGTTATTCTGTTGTTCTCAAATTAAAAGACTTTTATGTAAATTTACAAGTTTAAAAGTTATTAAGTGATCTTAAAGTTTTTAAGCGATCTTAAAGTTTTTAAGTGATCAAAGTTTGTAAGTGATCTTAACTGAAAACTTTAAAGTTTGATACAAGAATAATGTTATTAAAGTGAAGTTAAGTACAAAGAACTGTTTGTTAAGCTTTTGAATAAAATATATTTTACATTAAATCTGAATCATTTTCATTATTTGTTCTATTATTAACACAGCAGGCAGGACAGGTTCTTTGTTCTCTCTCCCCAAGGTCTGTATGGATGGACCACATCCAGGTCTTGTGACTTCCCCCTCCACCCCTCCTGCTACTCATTGCAGTCTTGTGACTTCTCCCTTTCTCACCCTCCCTCCTCCAAACTCATTGCAGTCTTGTGCCTAGTGCAGCAGCCTTCCAATCGGTACCTCCCCCCCCAGACTCCATGCAGAAACCTTCCGATCGGCACCTCCCTCCCCGGGCTCAGTGCAGAAGCCTTCCGATCGCCTCCTCTTCCCCCCGCTCCCCCTCAGGCTTGTTTTCCAGCTGAGCCCCTGTGTCCGGGCGCAGGGCCGATTCTGACGGCCGACGCTACGACCCCACTCCAGCCCTGCTTGAAGACGTTTGGTGGTGGCGTGAGTTTAAAAAAAAATGAAAACTTCCATGTACTCCGTTGAAAGGTAAAAAAAAGTTGAACTTTATTATGGATATTTCAAGTGTTGGAGACTCTCTTCAAAAACTTCGATGAAAAACAATGGTGTCTTTCAGCGGCAATTTTTCAATGTGCGCTGCTTTTTATTAACTCACCAGAAGGTTTTTCAGGATTGGCCCGATACGCCAACCTAGGATAAAAGTTTTTGGTGCAAACTGCGAAAAATGATGAAAACTGGCACAGACATGACGTAAAAAAAAACCCTACATAGAAAAATCGTAACTGAAGCAGTTACACCGGCGCAGATTCCAGGGGAAACTTTGAATTAAATAATCACGCCAGAAAAAATGGCGCACGCCAAACAAACAGTGCAAATGACCCGGGAAAATTGAGCCCATTGTCCCTGGTTAACATAGCTGGATTTTTCTCCATGATTTGGTGCGGGATAGCGCAGGAAAACGAGAGAATATTGATCGATGAGGGCTACCACCGTGTTCTTGCCGGGGACTCTAATTTCTCTCTCACCACCCATCGCAAATATATGTTGCCCCATTGCTCTGCTTACTGCCGTTGTCTCCAGAAATCCCAGCAGTTTCTGAGGTAGAAAGTAAAAAGGTAAAAAAACCTTGCATTTCTGTAGCGCCTTTCACAACCTCAAGACGTCACAAAGTGCTTTAAGTATTTTTGAAATGCTGTCACTGTTGTTATGTGGAAAACACGGCAGCCAATTTGTGCATAGCAAGGTCCCACAAATAGCAATGAGATAATAACCAGGTAATCTATTTTAGTGCTGTTGATTGAAGATAAATATGAGCTAGAACAGTGGGAAAAACTCATCTGCTTTTCTTCAAAATGGGATCTTTTACATCCACCTGAGAGGGCTGATGAGGCCTCAGTTTAACATCTCATCCAAAAGACTACTGCAGTACTGCACTGAAGTGTCTGCCTAGATTATGTGCCCAAGTCTCTGGAGTGGGACTTGAACCCATTCAGAGATGAGACTGTTCTGCACTGAGCCACATGGCACAATGATGGGAAAGACCCTATTTATGTTCTCTTCTCCCTCCACATCGACCACTCATCCTCTTTGAGGACAAGCAGCACATTCTAAGCCTCCAGCTTTTCCGCTTAGAACACAATGGCAGCAGAATGTGGGAGGCAAAATCAGGCTGACCTTAAGCAAGCTCCAGAGATGCAGCCAGTAACACTTCCCTGATAGAAACCAGCTTCTGTAAGATGAGGGACACTTCAATCCCACAAGCTTTTAGTAGAGTATAAGCAGAGAACCATCTCTCGCAACCCTGGTTCTAAGGTGGTACCTAGATTAAAGCACGAGAATATGTTTTTTTTAAAAAGGCACTTGTAGGCACCCAGGAGAGCATGGTGTTAAGATAGAGTAGGCTGCTTGTGTGCACTTTGGAATTTACTACAGTAAAATAGAATGTGCACTGTCATGGTACTTTTTTATTAATGGAGCTTAGAATCATACAAAAAAGTGGGGAACCTTTTGTGGTGCTGTTGTCTTCACTTAGAGGATGATGACTGGCATAGTCATTTAGGAGCAAAGAGGGCTGATGTGTTAACATGTGGTCGGACGGGTAGTGGTTTGAAGAAGTGTCCCTTTATTTGAAATTGGGCAAGAATGATGTCAGGATGTGGTATCAAAGGTAGACTGTTTCACAGAAGAGAAGTTTTCAGTGATTACATATATTGTGATATGTCTTGCAGTAAATGCTGCTTGAGTCACCTTTGTTCCATACTGTGGTGCTCTTTCTCCTCCATAAAGGAATGGATATACTGTACCTGGTACGCAGAAACCCTGATTATGGGTAGGAACTAAAGGGGTGGGTGGTCGTCTGAAAATCTTCTGGTGGTCTGACCCTATGAGAAGCAAGTACTGTGTTGGCAGAATGGCAAGAAAATGCTTTAAAAAGGATTTCAAAACTGTAGAAATCAGTGTTTAAAGTATCCAAGTTCCTCAAGCTCATAATTTCCTTACTTATACTAGACGATCCCTGGCAGCTGCTGCATCTCATTAATTTCCTTCTAAGTTACCCTCCGTGTATTAACAGTGCAAGCTATGGAAACTCATAGCTGCTACACCACAGACTCTCACTCTGATATATGCAGATGAGACTAGTGGTACTCAGCAGTTCACAGGAAGGCTCACAACGCATCTGGTTCACTAATGTCCTTTATGGAAGGAAACCTGCTGTCGTTACCTGGTCTGGCTTATATGTGACTATAGACCTACAGCAATGTTGTTGACTCTTACTTGCCTTCTGAATTGGACTAGCAAGCCACTCAGTTGTACTAAACCACAATAACAAAGTATAATAAGAATAAAACCGGATGGACCACCTAGGCATTGGATTCAAACACAACAAAAGCACACCCAGCCCAGTCAACCCTGCAAAGTCCTCCTCATCAACATCTGGGGCTTGTGCCAAAATTGGGAGAGCTGTCCCACAGACTAGTCAAGCAACAGCCTGACATAGTCATACTCACAGAATCATATCTTTCCGCCAACGGCCCAAACTCCTCCAACACCATCCCTGGGTATGTCCTGTCCCACCGGCAGGACAGGCCACCAGAGGTGGCGGCACAGTGGTATACAGTCGGGAGGGAGTGGCCCTGGGAGTCCTCAACAATGCCTCCGGACAGCATGAAGTCTCATGGCATCACATCAAACATGGGCAAGGAAACCTCCTGCTAATTATACCTACCGCCTTCCCTCAGCTGATGAATCAGTACTCCTCGATGTTGAACATCACTTGGAAGAAGCACTGAGGGTAGCAAGGGCACTAAATGTACTCTGGGTGAGGGACTTCAATGTCCATCACCAAGTGTGGCTAGGTAGCACCACTACTGACTGAGCTGACCGAATCCTGAAGAACATATATGCCAGCCTGGGCTTGCGGCAGTTGGTGAGAGAATCAACATGAGCGAATAACCTACTTGACCTTGTCCTCATCAATCTACCTGTCGCAGATGCATCTGTCCATGACAGCACTGGAAGGAGTGATCATCCTGTAGTGCGTCACTACCACCGTGCTGAATGGGATATATTCAGAACAGATCTAGCAGCTGAAACCTGGGCATCCACGAGGCATCGTGGGCCATCAGCAGCAGCAGAATTGTATTCCACCATAATCTGTAACCTCATGGCCTGGCATATCCCTTACTCTACCATTACCATCAAGGCAGGAGACCAACCCTACTTCAATGAGGCATGTAGCAGAGCATGCCAGGAGCAGCACCAGGTGACCTAAAAATGAGGTGCCAATCTGGTGAAGCTACAACACAGGACTACATGCATGCTAAACAGTAGAAGCAGCATGCTATAGACAGGGCTAAGCGATCCCACAACCAATGGATCAGATCAAAGCTCTGTAGTTCTGCCACATCCAGTCGTGAATGGTGGTGGACAATGAAACAACTAATGGGTGGAGGATTCTCCATGAACATCCTCGTCCTCAATGATTGCAGAACTCAGCTCATGAGTACAAATGACAAGGGTTTGCAACCGTTTTCAGCCAGATGTACTGAGCGGCTGATCTTGGCCTGCACCTGAGGTCCCCACCATCACAGAAGCCAGTCTACAGACAATTCGATTCACTCCAAGTGATATCAAGAAACAGCTGAGCACGTTGGATACAGCAAAGGTTATGGGCCCTGACAACATCCTGGTTGCAGTGCTGAAGATTTGTGCTCCAGAACTAGTTGTGTCTCTAGCCAAGCTATTCCAGTATAACTACAACACTGGCAAGGTGGAGAATTGTCCACATGTGTTCTGTCCACAAAAAGCAGGATAAATCCAATTTCGGCCCCAGTATTTTCCTACTCACTTTATCAAAACTCATCAGAATTTTAAAAACATCCAATAATTTTCCTCCAAGCCTTCACTGTTCCAGTGTAAATAGTTCCAGTTTCTGAATTCTCTCCTCATAAATTCTACTACTGAGTTATTTATTAAAGCCTACACCAAAATATGTAGAATCCAGAATTTGCAAATTCAACCAAATTGCCAAATGGTTGCAGGATGTGTTCCATCAAATAATATCCTGAGCTGAATGGATAATGTAAGGCATATGACTGAGAATCAACTCATGATATAATCAGTGGAGCTGTTGTTTGATAGCAAGTATAATAATAGATATTTTACACAAAAATAATTTATATTCAGCTTATTAAATCTTTAAATATTTCAGTATAATTAAAATAGTTTTATTAAGAAATATGTTGGTTACTTAGGTTGGGGTCTTCAAACATCTAGTGTAAATTATTTCTAGAATCATATATACAAAGATTGGTAGGTGAAGTGGACTAAAAACAGAATTAATTTATAATTGTACAGTAATATAAATTAATTTTCTCTGGTTGAGTAATTTAATTGAAATGAATAAGTTTGATTTATAAAATCATCTTTTAATTATGCCAGGGTGAACGAGGAGTTCCAGGTTTTCCAGGACTATCTGGACCAGAAGGCCCTAGGGTAAGTCATGCAGAAGATTTATTAATCTTTTCATATTGGAGGACACTAACTTACTATGTTTATAACTGTAATGCTACAAAAAGCTATATTGAACAATGGAAGCATAACTAAATCACATATAAGTTCTTTTGCCTCTTTTACATAGAAACATAGAAAATAGGTGCAGGAGTAGGCCATCCGGCCCTTCGAGCCTGCATCACCATTCAATAAGATCATGGCTGATCATTCCTTCAGTACCCCGTTCCTGCTTTCTCTCCTTACCCCTTGATCCCTTTAGCCACAAGGGCTATATTTAACTCCCTCTTGAATATATCCAATGAACTGGCATCAACAACTCTCTGCGGTAGGGAATTCCATAGGTTAACAACTCTCTGAGTGAAGAAGTTCCCCCTCATCTCATTCCTAAATGGCTTACCCCTTATCCTAAGACTATATCCCCTGGTTCTGGACTTCCCCAACATCGGGAACATTCTTCTTGCATCTAACCTGTCCAGTCCTGTCAGAATTTTATATGTTTCTATGAGATCTCCTCTCATCGTTCTAAACTCCAGTGAATACAGGCCCAGTCAATCCAGTCTCTCCTCATATGTCAGTCCTGCCATCCCGGGAATCAGTCTGGTGAACCTTCGCTGCACTCCCTCAATAGCAAGAATGTCCTTCCTCAGATTAGGAGACCAAAACTGAACACAATATTCCAGGTGGGGCCTCACCAAGGCCCTGTACAACTGCAGTAAGACTTCCCTGCTCCTATACTCAAATCCCCTTGCTATGAAGGCCAACATGTCATTTGCCTTCTTCACCGCCTGCTGTACCTGCATGCCAACCTTCAGTGACTGATGAATCATGACACCCAGGTCTCGCTGCACCTCCCCTTTTCCTAATCTGCCGCCATTCAGATAATATTCTGCCTTCATGTTTTTGCCCCCAAAGTGGATAACCTCACATTTATCCACATTATACTACATCTTATTCCTTGATCTGAATTAACATAAGGGTAATTTTTATTAAGGCAAAATTAAAATTATTGGCTTCAGAAATTGATTCTTGCAACTTAGATTCTTAGGTTGGCTTGATACTGAAATCCACTTTCTACCATTGTCAGTGAATTATCTTAGCTGTTTACAGTAACAATATCCTTTTAGGCCTAAGTGCGCGGTCTCCCTCCCCCTTGTTCTCAGACCTTGCCACTGATCAAAACTTATTTCAATAACAGCAATTCCAAGTGGACCACAGTGCCATAATATCAGAGTGATTATTTGCAACAGTTTTTTGTGCGCGCATGCGCGCCCTGGACTCCACCCCCGATGTGCTACGAATGCGCACGACTGCCCTGGACTCCGCCCCCTTTTCTCCCGCGCTTGCTCAGACTCCTCGAACCCGAAACTGGAAGTGTGCCCGTGAGGATCATGAGGAGCCCAGAGCTGCTGCTGACCATGTTGCTTTGCTGAGGAGCCCGGAGCTGCTATGCTGCCACCAACCACGTTGCTTTGCTAATTTAGACTTTTGCCTAAAATATCACTGCGATTATCCACATGAACATTTCCGCGGCCTTCTGGAAGAGAAAAAAATCTGAGGTAGTGAGAGACTGGGGAGCGAGAGAGAGACTGGGGGAAAGAGAGAAAGAGAGTGAGAGACTAGGGAGGGAGAGAGAGACTGGGAAGGGGAGGGAGAGAGAAACTGGGGAGGGAGAGATGCTTAGACTGGGGAGGAAGAGAGACTGGGGAGGGAGAGTGGGAGAGACTAGGGAGAGAGAGACTGGAGAGGGAAAGAGAGACTAGGGAAGGAGAGAGAGACTGGTGTGGGAGAGAGATAGAGACTGGGGAGGGAAGGAGACTGGGGAGGAAGGGTAAGAGACTAGGGAAGGAGAGAGAGACTAGGGAGGGAAAGAGAGACTAGGGAGGGAGAGAGAGATGGGTGGGAGAGAGATAGAGAGAGACTGGGGAGGGAGAGAGAGACAGAGACTGGGGAGGGAGAGAGGGGATGGGGAGAGGGAATCAGAGGGGAGAGAGAGAGGGAACACAGGGAAGATGGATCACGCTTGTCCAACTCCACACCCTTTACAACCACACCCAATTTCTTGGAAAGCTCAGTGTGTGTGTGACAAGTGACATCATTGGAGTGGGTGAAATCCAGAAGTCAAAACACTGTCATTATTCACTTCATACCCAATAAACCTGTTAACAATCTGTGACCCACATATATTGCACCATCTATGGCGTGGAGGTGGGGGGGAAGTAAGTTCAAGAATTTGGGCTGGGATGGGGAAGGAACTTGGGCTGGGATGGGACAGGTACTTGGGCTGGAGGGGCCAGGAACTTGGGCTCGGGGGGGGTGCGGTAGGAACTTGGGCTGGGATGGGGGGGACAGGAACTTGGGCTGGGATGAGCCATAAACTTGTGCTGGTGGGGATGTCAGGAACTTGGGCAGGGTGGACGGGTGGGAGGTCTTATCCTGTGTAAGTGAGCTCTCTCCTGTCTGGAGTCGGCAGTCAGAATGGCTCGAATTATACTTTTCAAAGTCACTGATTACGTAGGCAGTGTGGTTCTAATTATACATTCCAGAGAAACTGCTGGGTATGTCTTATCCTCCAAGGGGACCAATCAGCAATCAGGTCATGTGATCAAGGGGATCCAATTGGAGCATTTTTCTGTTGCATATAAACGCATCCCCATAATATCCATTTAAGTTGGTACCATTCTGAGACAATCTATTGCTTAGAAGGAAATTGCGCCCCCCCCCTCCCACCGCCCCCCCCCCCACCACCCTAACCAGTAATGCAAAGGCGATTAAGTATTTTTTCCAAATTTATTCAGTTACTGTAGCTGTAATGTCTGCCAGTGTTAACTACCAATAAATAATTACACACAAGCCTTCTGGACATCAATAAACATTCCAAGATATTTATTAGCTGCACTCTGTTTATTAATGATGGCCTGCTGTTGTAGTAAACACTTAAGTCCTTTGAATTCTACATACAAATACATATTTGATCAGGCTGGAATAGAATATTTTGTCAATAAAAATATATACTGCAGACCTGAAAGCCTATTTAATGATGCTCTGCAAAGGAATAACTCCTATCAAGTGATCTTGTAATTTTTATATTGAGGACTGTTATTTTATTATGAGACACATTTCTTGTCGAATATCACACATTTTATTTGCATTTCAGGGTCCTAAAGGTTTCAAAGGAGAACCAGGCCTGCATGGTTTTGAGGGTATAAAGGTACATGTGAAATCATTAAAACATTTTTAAGATAAAAACTTTTAACCTGTTGCTTCAAATTTAAAAACTAATTTTAATACAATTTTTTGTTCAAGGGTTCAAAAGGTGACAAAGGTTCCCATGGTTATCCTGGATTACGTGGACCTCCTGTAAGTTTAAATGAACAAATGTTTGATGTTGCAATTTATCAGCGTAAAGTGTCAACAGTAATACAATTGCAATAACACTTTTTTACTTCATAGGGACATCGAGGTGAAAGTGGAAAAAATGGCTTATCTGGAGTACCTGGCCCAAAGGTTTGTGAAGTTTGTAATTCAATTCTCTCCCAATACCCCATTTATTGTATCACAGAGAAAGAAAGAACTTGCATTTATATAACCCCTTTGACACGTCACTGAGCACTTCACAACCAATGAATTACTTTTGAAGTCTAGTTTCTGTTGTTATTCAGTTTAACATGTAGCCAATTTGTGCACAGCATGGTCCCACAAACAGCAATAAAATAAATGATTTGTGAACCAAACACCATGTGGAAAGGTTTTTCTGTCTGTTATGTTTGGTGAAATTATAAACACATTGGTTGGAATTTTTCCCTAAAAAAACAGGTGGGTTTGGAGTGTGGGGGCAGTTAAATTGTTAAAAATAGGATTCCCGACTTGATCCTGACTCCCACCCACCCACATCCAGTTTTTCCAGAGGGGGATGGGCAGGGGGGAACGGTGTTACCTTAATTTAAATATTGTAATGAGGCTGGAAGCCTCTTTTTCCCCCTCCATTTTGAATTTAGCTGTCTGTGGATGGGTTTCACACAATTTGTGAAACCCGGCAGCTAAACCGAGGCGGGGACAGCTGCATCCAGGAGCTAAGTGATTTTATACCGACATTCTGGGTCCAGGGTCCCTGCCTAACCCACCTCCCGTATTGAAGACCGCCTCATGAGGCCTCCAATCAGCCTCCCCCAGCCTTCTGATCTTAACCATGATGCCTCCCCTCACCCCACCAATAATGCTGAGGTCAGCCACAATCTTCTGGTAGCTGGCCCTGATCCTCTCTCCCCCTCTGTCGATGCTCCGGCCAACGCACCCCCCCGACAATCCTCCATTCCCTCCAATCTCTGGCTGTCCACCACGCTGTCGATCCCTGGCCAACCACACCCCAGATATCAAACCCCTGCCGATCCCCAATCAACCACCCTCGCCCCCGTCGACCACCCTGCGATCCCGGATCCTGCCCCCCACGATCCGCGATGTCGGCCACCCCCCCACGATCCCTGATCTCGACTCCCCCCATCCCAGTTCCCAATGTCGACCACCCATCCCCAATGCCAACACCCCTCCCATTATCCCCGATACCGAATGCGGACCCCCAGAACCGCTCTCGCGATCCCCGATGCTGACTCCCCATCTGCAATCCCCAATGACGAATGCGTACCACCTACTCCGCACCCCACCCAAGACCGACCCCAAGCATCTGTAGGCCTACTGCCCGCAGCCAGTCAGCCTCTCAATCTGGTTGGCTGCGCATAGGAATCAGAGGCCTCACATGCAAATTAGGCCTTGCTGTTAAAGTCTGCTTGCCTCGGAAGCCCCTGCCTGCCTGGAGAAATTTCCGGCCATTCTCTATAAACAGGTTTCCGATTTCATTATACTTAGTGCACAGATGGATTCTTCATCCTATATTGGCTAATGCTCAATTACATGGACCAGTAAATTAATGAGAATGTAGAGGAGGAAAAGTGAATGAAAACTCATATTATGCACATTTAGATGGTTTGTGCTGATAAAATGGAGACAAAACATTTAACAGCACTCAGCAGCCACATCAGAGAATTTATTTGTCAAGGTGAAATCCAGTCCACGTTGTTGATTCTTCATCCAAAGTTTTCAGGTGAGTGTCAGAATGTGTGTCTGGATTCTAGCTTGACATATAGTCGGAACTGAGAGAAATTTATATCTGTGATGAATGAACTGTAATAAGTCAACATATCTACAAAATATATATTCATATATTTGATAATTCACATTTATTTTGGAGTTTATGGCCTCGAAATGCGGGTCGGTTGCGCCCCCAGGGCGGTATGGAATTATATGTTTTAGTTACTTTATTTTTTTCCACAAGGACTGTGCTTCATTATCTCTCAGGCAGAGTTTTATCTTTCCTAATTGTTACATGTGCAGAAGAATTTTTTAAACTTAGGGAGCATTAATTGATGAGCCTTAGCTCAGTGATAGCAGTCCTGCTTCTGAGTCAGAAGGTTTGACCCAAAATCCAGATGGTGAGTAGAGACAAGAGTCTCTGAATACTGGGTTGAAATCCAGCGAGAATACTCGCGTCCGATGGGAGCGGAGTGTTTCCACCCCCATTGTAGCGCTGATACTCGGCAGCCCAAAGCTGAGTTGACATCCAGCGGGGCTACTCGCGTCCGATGGGATGTCCCATTGCATCTCGCCATCTGGTAGGGAGTTATGAGTCAGGCTAACGACCTGTTCCCACAAAAGGGGACTATGTTATGGAAGCAGCCCAGAGCACCAACTGTCAGATGTAAAGCAGTGTAAGAAGTGATGTTTGGCTCAGAAAAGAAGCAGAATGCAGCATTTATTACTTATCTGACAAATATTGTAATATTATAATATTTATAGTACTGTCATTATTAGTTGAGGGTAATTTGTACTTTGTGCGATAGTTTTGAACGGGTGATAGCGAATCGGCAACCCGTTTTATATCGCTCCCAATTTTTATTTCCATTGACTTCAGCTTCAATTGGCTGCAGTAAGTAAGTCATAAAACTGTAACCACGGCTCTAAGGGAGTATTAGGTTGTTACAAAAAAGTGTTACATAGTAAGAAGTAGCCAAAATTTACAACAGCTATAAAATGCTATTGCTGAGCTTTAAGATATAATTAATTTGAAGAAAGACAAATGTTGGCGATTCAGTAGGAAAACAATTAGAATACCAAGCTATGTTTATTTATCAAATATTATTTTCATGAAGGGTCAGTTAAAGAGAGTGCAATGTAGCTATAAACAAATTTAATGCACTATGTAGTGTTCTGTCCAAGGCAGAGAGCTGGTGAAATGTGTTTAGTGAAAGTCTGGAAGATCATATCAGACTCTTTCAACTTTGCCCGCTTTGGCCAATGTAAAGATAATGAGTCAGATTTTGTTGTTTTAATGGGTGTGCAGGAACAGAGAGACCTGGCGGTGTATGTACACAAGTCTTTGAAGGTGGCAAGACAAGTTGAGAAGGCTGTGAAAAAAACATAAGGGATCTTTGGCTTTATAAATAGAGGCATAGAATATAAAGCAAGGAAGCTATGCTAAATCTTTACAAAACACTGATTAGACCCCCAGCTGGAGTATTGTGTCCAATTCTGGGCACCAAACTTTAGGAAGGATGTCAAGGCTTTTGAGAGGGTGCAGAGCAGATTCACTAGAATGGTACCAGGGATGAAAGACTTCAGTTACGTCAAGAGATTAGAGAAACTGGGGTACATTACATTTGGTCCCCTCATCTAAGTCATTGATATAGCAGATGAAATTGCCCCTTTTTATAGCCCATTTAGCAGCTCCGGGGGTGCTAATGGGGTGCAGGACACTTTTCGCCCAGGATAGGGGGGCGCTATCTCCTTCTAGGAAATCACCTGGAAGTTTGTGGAGGCTTTCATCGCTGTGTGCGGCAACCCCTCACTACCCCACGCCAACCCCTTAACGCCCCGCGGGGAAAATTGCCCCCCCGGGCCACGAGCAGATGTCAATGCCAGCTTCGCGGGTCACAAAACCGGCAGACATCAGCTCTTGGGGTGCTCCTTAAAGGGGAGAGCACCAGTGCCATGGGCCGCCATCTTTTTTTGTCTGCCGACTCTTGGGTCGGCTCTATGATGGTGGCCCTTGAATGATCTGGGTCACCATCATGCAGCCCGGCACTCCGTTTTGCATGGCGAGCTGCAGGCCTGGTCGCACGCTGACCTGGTGGCCTAGTAGAAAATAGGTGCAGGAGTAGGCCATTCGGCCCTTCTAGCCTGCACCGCCATTCAATGAGTTCATGGCTGATAGTGGAGGCCATCAGAAGCCTTGCAGAGTGCGCAGCGGCCCTTCCCTTTAATCGAAGGGGTAGGGTAGGGTGTCGCGGCAGCGCTACATAGAGTATCCGCATAGCGCTTCCTTCAGCGCCCCAGTAGCACCCTGGTTACCGCCCCCAAAGGAAGTGGAGCGCACGAGATTGTGCTCTGCTTCCTTTGAGGGGTAGTAAGGGCAATTCCGTAGCGAGGGTGGGACTTCTGTGCCAGGTGCGGAATATTCTGGCCCCAGAAGGTTACCGACCTCAATCGGGCGCAGGGCAATTTTGCCCCCATAGATTGTAAATAGCTGAGGCTCAAGCACTGATCCTTGCATTACCTCACTAGTTACAGCCTACCAACCTGAAATGACCCAGTAATTCCTACTCTCTGTTTTATGTCCATTAACCAATCCTTAATCCATGCTAATATATTACCCCCAATCCCATCAGCCTTAATTTTATGTAATATCCAAGCAGCCATTGGTTCCCCCTTAATTACCCTGCTAGTTACAACTTCAAAAAACTCTTAACAGATTTGTCAAACACAATTTCCCTTTCATAAATCCGTGTTGACTGTGCCCAATCATTATGATTTTCTAAGTGCCCTGTTACCATGTCACTAATAATAGATTCTCACATTGTCCCTACTACAGATGTCAGGCTAACTGGTCTATAGTTCCCTCTTTTTTCTCTCCCTCCTTTCTTGAATAGCAAGGTGACGTTTGCTATATTCCAATTTGAGCTGAAGTTCCTCAAGTTGCAGACATTTACTGCAGATGTGATTGTCCAGGATCACAATACTCATCACAAACTCCCACATGCTACAGTTCAGGCACACCACCTGCACTGCCAACCTTGTTTTGATAATTTAATTATTGAAATAAAATTAAATTAAAATTAGCAGCTCCTTTTTAAACTGCTCCAGTTCCCACACTTTTATTTTGTTCTGCTCCTTGTTTATGTTTATTAGCTCCTTTATTTTGTTATTTACTTAACTCTTATTTATTATTTATATATGTCAGCTTTTAATTCAATTAAAATTCAGATCCTTTTAATGTTATTATCATCTATTTAGTTAATTTTAATTTTATCCAACTAGATCTGATTCATTAATTAAACACTAAACTTAATTATATAACAAATTGTATACTTGACTTAGTTATGAAATAAATTAAGTACTTTGCTGTAGTTCCTCAGGCTCCACCATTTATCTGATGTCACTTTTCCAGATTTAGAATTTTTTTCAGATTCTTCCCTGTACCCTTTGTGCATAAATAACGCCATTAGCCATTTTGACAATAAAATCTGGCCTAATATGTTATGTAGTGTTAATCCATACCGTAGAGGATCCCTGGTTTGGTCGGCAGTCTGTATTTAGTGAGCAGATCTCAGACAATGCAGCTGTTGAGATGTTGCAATATTATTGACCACTACTGATAAAATACACTTTTCCCAAACCAAATAACTATTGATAACCAATATGACATCGGAAAATAAATGTGGAGTAAAATGTCCTGATGAGTGTGGTTTGCTACTGACACATACTGACACATATTATACTATTTGTTCAATATTATAACTTTATTTAGCTTTGGTGATGGGGGTAATCCTCTGTGGAAAATGGTTTGGATTATATCATTAAAAGTCCTGTAAATAAATCATGAAAAGTTTTACAAAAATAACCTTGTGTTTCTTATTTTTTAGGGAGCACCTGGCAAGGCCAGTCTCCCAGGATCGGATGGAATGGCAGGACGGCCTGTAAGTACAATTAAGACATACCAATTAGAAATTCAACTATTGCTCCTTTCTTCAGATACCGTAGGAGTGAAATTGGCCTTCAGCAGTGGTGCAAATCAGACGATAACGAATCGTCAGCCTGTTTTACACTTTGCCTAATTTTCACGCCGGGTGTGAGCTTATTGCCCGTACCGCCAAAGATCAATTTTAGCTCCCCATAAGTCTTAATTATAATTCTACATAAACAAATAGTTCAGACTGTTGATAAGTAATTCTTAATTTATATAGAACTGTCTTACATTTTTATATCTTTACACTTGAAATTTCGTTATAGAATCTTAATGAGCATTCTTACAAATAATCATTGTTAATTCGATGGATTTTTAATGTGTATAATAATTGAACATTAATGACATTTATTTTTCTAGAATTTGACACATGACTATTTAATACGGTATTATACTATTTCCCATTCTCCTTTGTTCCTCTGATTCTTTTCACTTGTTCAAATATAATGTTACCTTAGTTTAATCTGGGTGCACAAATCATGAATATAGAGCATTGTAAGACTGGATCCTATTAGTCCTTTTAGGCACAGAGTTGCCTGGAACAAAGGGAAGGCCTATCTGAAGGAAAATGACGCATGACCTCCTGTTGCAGTACAGGTTGAACCTCCCTTATCCGGCACCCTCCGGACCTGGCCTGTTCTGAATGAAGGATATTTCCGGATAAGGGGAGGTCACGTGTTTTCAGTGTGTATGTGCACCGATTGGCTGGAACGACTGTCAGTCAGACAGTCAGTCAGTCTCATCTCACATTGGAGACCAAACTACTCTAGAGTTCTAGACTTAGGATATTCTCAAAATCTATGGAATGGTTAGCTGATCCAAAATATTAAAAAGGTAAGTACTTTCAAAACATTTTCTGAACAATTTGTATTGGAATTTCCATCAGTGTGGTGTTGGCGGGCCGTTGGTCCCCGAGGTGTCGGAGAGCTGTCGGGCCCTGAGATATTGGCGGGCACGGAGGTGTTGGAGGGCCATCGGGCCCGAGGTGTCGGAGGGCCCCGAGGTGTCGGAGGGCCGTCGGGCCCTGAGTTGTCAGAGGGCCCCAAGGTGTCGGAGGGCCGTCGAGCCTCGAGTTTTCAGAGGGCTGTCGAGCCCCGAGTTGTTGGAGGGCCCCGAGGTGTCGGTGGGCCATCGGTCCTGGAGTTGTCGACGGGCCCCAAGGTGTCGGCGGGCCGAGCGAGCCCGGAGGTGTTCTAGGTTGAGGGGGCTTCTGCTACTGCTGGTCACTTTCTTTCTAGTAAATGTGTGGATCTTCTGTTTAGGTGAATGATTTAATTAAATAATAAAGGAAAGGTATCACCGTTGTGCCTACAAAGGGAATGGGAAACCTGGGGGAGGGGTAGGGGGCGTGCATGTCGGAGTTCTCCGCATGCTCCACCCGGCGGCTGCGAATGGTGCTGGATAAGGGAGTCCCAGATAAGAGAAGCTCAACCTATACTATCAATTGACAGAGCCAATGATTTGAAGTTGTGAATCAAAGGATGATCTTTGCTTTTGAGCTATTGTAGAAATAAATTACTATCAGATATCATTGTTAACAATGGTATGAGTGTTTTTATCCAATTGCCTTGTCTGTGTTATGCATAAATATTTAAGTTAATGCCTATAAACACTAGGAAATATTGTAATGTTAGTGTGGGTGATTCTCGTCATATTATTTTTCAAAATTTGCACTATTGGACTACATCAGGAGACTAAATTGTTTCATTTAAAATGTTGGAAATATTTATGCTTCATAAATTGTTATAGCACATAACTAAAGGGGGTAGAAATTGCCAACTGCCTGAAATGAGGCACTCCCACCCGTTTTGATGGTTTCTTACTGCAGCTGCAGTTCAGGTCGATTCTTTCGCGAAATTCCGCTCCTTGTTTTTTTAGTTTTGATTCGGATGTCGGTGTAAATGAGGGCGGTGATGACACCTGAGGAGCGAAGACGCGGTGGTGACAGCAACTGAGAGGCGGATGTTGGGGGCGGTGCGGAGTCACCGCCACGATGACGTCATCACAGCGCCGTGTCACCACTGCTCCCCCTTTCACTTAAAGAGGAAAGCTATCGCGATTTTTAAACTTTGGCCCACTGGGCCACCAGGGAGGGTTTCGGCCGGGCCAGCGGCCTGCACCCAAGAGAGGGTGACAGGCTGCCTGTTGGCGGACCAGCCGAACCCGGGAGCATAATTATCGGGCTGACATGGCAGCGGCCGACAAAAAAATACATGGTGGCAGTGAGCCCTCCCCTTTAAGGGAAGCCGCAACGCCACTGCAGAAGGCCACAGCCTCATTGGACCACCGGGAAAAAGCTTGTTTTGGCACCACCGGGCGGGCCCAAGATTTTCCGAGTGGAATGTCGCCGTCGGCAGATTAGATCAGCGGCGCACACGGTGATGACATGCTTAACACCGATCGGCAGCAGCGAGTGGTAAGGGGAGGATCGGGGCACCGCCGGGAAAACTCCGCACTGTGGCCGCCCATTTGTGGTGGTAACAGGCCTTTAGGAAAGGGACAATTTCAGCCCCAAGATCTTTAAAATTAAGTTTTTAATTGCCATGTTTAAGCCCAGGATTTTTTTTTTGCCTTTTGTTTCAGTTTTCATTTTTAGTGTTAAATACAGGAGAAAATCACATGATAGAAGTTGACCCCTTAAAATAAATTCTGCGACAATCAGTAAAAGAGTTTTTATGCCAAACATTGCTAAAACTCAAGAAATCTGAAAGATAAGTGCCGTCAAGCAAAATGAAATCCCACGGTAATTCACTTAGATCACGTATACTACATTTATGGGGGCGTCATCTGATGATCATTATCCCCTGGATAGCTTTTTAAATTCAAAGTAAAGTTGTTTATTTTTGTGGCTCCAAATACTTACCTGCCACTATGATAGTGGAATAATAATATTTGTTGACGATTTGTGCAGAAAGGTACAGTTGCGATCGTGCTTTTAGTGAACAATGCCTCGTGTGTGACCCGAGTCAGGCTTTGATTGATGACCTCAGTCATCAGGGGACGATCAACATAGTAACTATCAGTGCACTGATGTCGCTCCTCTATCAGTAACTAGGAATGAAAGACTGGTGTTTTCTGCAGTACAAAGGTTATTGTCCTTCGAGCAGTACCTAAAGATAATACAGATCCCTTTAAAAAAAATCCAAATTCCACAGCCCTCATTTTTTTTCCTGGCAATAATCAGATCCAAAGGTATACGCGCATAAAATCCATGATAGCACCATGGCACGCATAGCATACAGTGAGCATATTGACATCACAGATGCAATACATGTGCATTTCAAGACCAGATCTTTGCTAAGAAAACAATGGTAAAGTTCAGGAAGATTTTTTTCTTAAATTCAGGAAAAATCATTTATGGCACAGCCTGAGTTGCTCTTGAGCGGTGGTGGTGAGCCTTCTTCACTACAGTCCGTGCGGTGTCAGTCCGGTTTTAATCTTGTTATTCTTCGTAGC
Source organism: Pristiophorus japonicus (assembly GCF_044704955.1). NCBI lineage: Eukaryota > Metazoa > Chordata > Chondrichthyes > Pristiophoridae > Pristiophorus > Pristiophorus japonicus. The sequence continues at coordinate 28,751,313 of NC_091983.1, forward strand.
AGTTTGATACAATTGAGGGGCTTTCTAGACTTCAGAGGGCTGTTAAGAATCAGCCACATTGCTGATGGACTGGAGTCACCAGGCCAGACCAGATCAGGAAGACAGGTGTGGGATTCGCACCGCCGTAGCTTACTACATGAGTGCCCCATTACCGCCCCCCGCCAGGCGCTAACTGGGAGCATTAACATGCTGAATTTCTCCCCCCAAATTCTCAAACTGCCATAGGATTTGAACACATGTTCATGAATTACTATTCCAAGGCTCTGGATTCCTAGTCCAGTGACATAACCACTAATCTGCCATACCCTTAATTTACTGGTGGAAATCATAATACAAACTTTTAAAATTATTCCTACACATGATAATAAAGAAAAGAAACTTGCATTTATAGAATACCTTTTCATATCTTTCAGAAACATCTCAAAATGCTTTACATACAACAAATTACTTTGAAGTGTATTGACTGTTGTTGTATAGGTGAAAGTGCCAGCCATTTTGTTCGTGGCAAGATGAATAATAATTAATCTATTTCTGGTGGTGCTTGTTGATGGAAGGTATTGGTCAGAACATTGGGTGAACTCCCTACTCTTCTTCCAAATATTGCAAAAGATTTTTTAATAACTACCAGAGCAGACAGACTGCATTAATGAATGCCTTAAAAGATGCACAGGGAGGAATTTGAACATCATGATCCAAGGTCACCGATTTATGAAGAACATGGCTGCAATTGAAAAATTTGATCCACAAAACATTAGTAAAAACCTTGAAAACAGTTAGAATCCCACAATGTCGGAATGAAATCTGACTTATCTTTGATTAGAAACCAGTGAATCTGATCATGGAATTTACTAAGAAAGATCAGGCTATAATTTGTATTGTCAATCAAAACCTTCCAGCACAGCCCATCGGATGGCCTCCTTTGTGTTTCTTCTTTCCTTCTTGTGATCAGATTGCCATAAAATTCCTACAAATATATCATTCTTTTTAATACGTTTCATTATTCAATGGCTGTCAAACACTCAGTGAAGACCCAGAGTACCATACAGCGCAATAGCAATAGTACTTGCACCACCTTTAAAACAATAAAACAAACTTAATGGTGCATGCTTCCTACATTAAATATTTCTCTGCTCTCTTCATTATACATAGCAAAATAACATGCACGTGGCAAATTGAGAGCGTAGCCTTTTAAAAAAAAATTTCAAAGCAGTATGTCATGCATTGTGTAGTACAATGGAAACACATTAGGGGAGATTTACTTTGGTCTTCACCCTGGATTGCCTCGGCAGAGAAAATCAGGCTGGTCAGAGCGCCACCTGAAAAGAAACTCGCCCAATGTTACTTCCATTTAAATGAAATCCCTTTACAATCTCCGACCAGTCCAATTTTCCGATATTTGCTCCACTTACATGATCTAGTGCAGAGCTAGGAAAATCTCCCCTATTTTGTCTTGAATGAAACGTAATGGAATTTTGGCGTGACATTAGGGCCCCGATATTGGTGGCCTTACCGCCGACTGCTGCCACGTTTTGCCTCCGGTCTCCCCTCTGTGCCAGTTTCCACTTGGGCTGGAGTGGGTGGGAAGGGAGTACCGCCGGGAACCGCCCACTGACGGCTGCTGGCGGCCAAATAGTGCAAGCTGCCAGATTGGTGCAGGTAGGAGTCGGCGCCAGCAGGAGGAAGGACCGCTGTGTGGAGGCAGGTCAAACCCCGACGGTAAGTACGAAGACCTGCAAGAAAAGGTTAGTGAACATCTTTAAAACATTTTTTTTTTACAACACTTACTTGGATGGGATCCCCTGAAGGTGTTCCGGTGTTTCTTTTTGTAATGATTTTTATTTTCGGGTCTTCCACCCTCCCTGGTCCTGACTCCATCATTGGCGGCATTTGGGCGGCAAGAGCCCTTGCCGCCGAGATTGAGAGTTCCCACCCACTGCCACCCAGATTGATGGCGTAAGCCATTATTTTGCCGCCGGGCGGTACTGCCACCACTTTAAGTGGAATCTTCCCGGCAAAGTACCGCCCAGTCTCTCGGTGGCCATCGGCAGTCCTTTGGGTGGCACTTGGGTGGGCCTTGGCTTCGACCAAGTTCGGGTCCTAGCTTTCTAACATTTTGATGTGAATGTTTCTTTTTTTAATGACATTCGTTTCTTAAACTAAATGGGCATAATTTAAAGGCTGCATTGAGAAGACCAGATGATGTGTAATATTTTTGGCTCAATTATTATTTTGGTCATTTATACCATTTCTCCAGGGTTTCCATTGATCTTTCTGTGGTTTGGGAAGAGAAATAGGCAGTTCTTTTTTCTTAAAAAAGGAGACAGCTCTGATTTTGTTTGGAAAGTTCTAGTTTGTGGTTGTTTTAACTTTTTTTTAAGATAAGGTGTTCGATATTAGCAGTTAAAATAATTCCAAATTTTCTCCTCGCGCTATTTCTTTATATTGGGAATTGGGATTAGAATTCCTCTGGTTGCTATGGATAATAAAATTGTAAATGTATTTCTGAAGATTTTCCTGTTCACTATTTGAGGCAGAATCATACAATCAAGAAATGTGATGTACACATACTGATATGTTCTTACTATACAGTATAAATGCACACGAGGCCCATAATTGAGAGAAGGTCACTCTGTGACCAGTTACCTTTATTACCAAGACCTCAAGTGATGAAGGTGGGTGGAGCTTCCCCTTTTATACCTGAAAGTCCAGATTAGAAGAGTCTCCCACAAGTTCACCCCCTTGTGGTCAATGTTCTCAAGGTGCACAACTTAGGTCAGCTTATACATGGGTTACAATGATAGTTGAATATATGACATCACCTCCCCCCCAAAGTCTCTCTGGTGGTTTACACTCCCTTATAGAGTGCCTGAGTTGGGGCTCCGGTTGTTGGGCGCTGGCCTGAGTGTCTGCTGTTTGCGGTGCCTCAGGCCTGTCCGGACTGCCCACAGTGACTGGGCTCTCCTCCGCTTGGTTCCGGTGTTCGGTCACCTGTGGTGGAGTAAACTCTACATTGTGTTCTTCCTCTGCTTCTTCTATGGGGTTGCTGAACCTCCTTTTAGTTTGATCCACGAGTTTGTGGCAGATTTGTCCATTGGTAAGTTTAAATACCAAAACCCTATTCCCCTCTTTGGCAATCACAGTGCCTGCAAGCCATTTGGATCCTGCAGCATAATTAAGGACAAAAACAGGGTCATTGACATCAATACATCGCGCCCTCGTATTCCTGTTATGATAGTCACATTGTGACTGACGCCTGCTCTCAACAATTTCTTTCATAGCAGGGTGTATAAGGGATAACCTGGTTTTGAGTGTCCTTTTCATTAGCAGCTCTGCGGGTGGAACCCCTGTGAGCGAGTGTGGTCGGGATCTATTGGCCAACAGGAGGCGTGATAAGCGGCTTTGTAGGGAACCCCCTTGGATTCTGAGCATCCCCTGTTTGATTATCTGCACTGCTCGTTCCGCCTGGCCGTTTGAGGCCGGCTTGAACGGTGCCATTCTGACATGGTTGATTCCATTGCCAGCCATTCAGTGCTTGTGAAGCATGGGCCATTGTCCCTGACCAAGACATCCGGTAGACCATGGGCGGCGAACATTGCCCGTAGACTTTCTACCGTGGCAGAGGATGTGCTTGAATTTAAAATGGCACACTCAATCCATTTGGAGTAGGCGTCTACTACAACCAAAAACATTTTTCTCATGAAAGGACCTGCGTAGTCCACGTGGATGCGTGACCATGGCTTGGCGGGCCAGGACCAGGGGCTAAGGGGGGCTTCCCTGGGTGCGTTGCCCAGCTGAGCACACGTGTTGCACCTGCGAACACAAAGTTCCAGGTCTGCATCTATCCCTGGCCACCAAACATGTGACCTGGCAATTGCCTTCATCATGACAATGCCCGGGTGCTCATTGTGAAGTTCTCTGATAAACACCTCTCTGCCCCTCTGGGGCATAACTACTTGGTTTCCCCACAGTAGGCAATCGGCCTGAATCGAGAGTTCATCCTTGCGCCTATGAAACGGTTTAAATTCCTCAGGGCATGCCCCGTACGTGGCTGCCCAGTACCCATTCAGGACACATTTCTTAACTAAAGACAGTAGCGGGTCTTTATTTGTCCAGACTTTAATCTGACGGGCTGTCACAGGTGAGCCTTTGCTTTCGAAAGCTTCAACAGCCATGACCATCTCAGTATCATGCTCAGTTGCCCCCTCAGTGGTGGCTAGTGGGAGCCTGCTGAGTGCATTGGCGCAGTTTTCAGTGCCCGGTCTGTGTCGAATTGCGTAGTCATAGGCGGCTAACGTAAGTGCCCACCTCTGTATGCGGGCTGATGCATTCGCATTTATGGCCTTGTCATCAGCCAAAAGGGACGTTAGGGGTTTGCGATCTGTCTCCAGCTCAAATTTCCTGCCAAACAGGTACTGGTTCATTTTTTTTTACTGCATATACACATGCTAGCGCTTCCTTTTCTACCATCCCGTAGCCCCTTTCTGCCTGGGACAGACTTCTGGAAGCATAAGCTACCGGCTGTAACTGACCATTGGCATTCACATGCTGCAACACACACCCGACCCCATAGGATGACGCATCGCACGTTAAAACAAGTTTCTTACATGGGTCATATAACGTTAACAGTTTGTTGGAGTATAACAAATTCCGTGCTCTATGAAAAGCCCTTTCCTGGCTGTCCCCCCAGACCCAATCGCGACCTTTGCATGGGAGCACGTGTAGCGGCTCTAACAGCATGCTCAATTTTGGAAGAAAGTTCTCAAAATAGTTCAGGAGCCCCAGGAATGAATGCAGCTCCGTCGTGTTACGGAGTCTGGGTGCTCTCTGGATCGCTTCCGTTTTGGATGCAGTGGGTCTGATCCCGTGTGCTGCTACCCTCCTCCCCAGGAATTCTATCTCTGGAGCTAAGAAGACGCACTTCGCCTTTTTCAGTCGCAGCCCTACCCGGTCCAGTCTGCGTAGCACCTCCTCCAGGTTGTGGAGGTGTTCTTCAGTTTCGCGACCTGTGATGAGGATGTCATCTTGAAAAACCACCGTTCTTGGAATCGACTTGAGGAGGCTTTCCATATTTCGCTGAAAGTTCGCGGCGGCCGAACGAAGCCAGAACGGACATCTGTTATACTCAAACAACTCCTTGTGTGTTGTGATGGTGGTCAGCTTCTTCGACTCACTCGCCAGCTCCTGGGTCATGTAAGCTGAGGTCAGCTCCAAAGAGGTCCTCTGCAGCGGGTATTGGTCTTAGAATGACACCCGATTGATGGTGGCCTTGTAATCGCCACATATCCTGAACGACCCATCCACCTTGAGCACCGGATCGGGCTCGCCCAGTCACTGAATTCGACTGGCGAGATGATGCCTTCCCTCAGCAGGCGGTCCAATTCGCATTCTATCTTTTCCCGCATCACGTATGGCACCGCTCTAGCCTTGTGGTGTACTGGTCTGGCGTCCGGGTTTATGTGAATCACTACCTTGGCCCCCATGAAAGTGCCGATGCCGGGTTGAAATAATGAGTCAAATTTGTCCAGGACCTGTGAGCATGATCTCGCTCCACAGAAGAAATTGTATTGACATCGCCTCATTTCCAGTTCATGACAGCAAGCCAACTCCTCCCCAGTAGTGCGGGACTGTCCCCTGGGACAATCCAGAGTGGCAACCTGTTCTCCGAATCTTTGTGGGTCACGACTACCGTGGCACTGCCTAGTACCGGAATGATCTCCTTTCTTTATGTCCGTAGCTGTGTGTCAATCGGCAATAATTTTGACTTCCTGGCCTTGGACACCCACAACCTTTTGAACTGTTTGGTACTCATCAGGGACTGGCTGGCCCCTGTGTCAAGCTCCATTAATACTGGGATGCCATTGAGGAGCACTTTCATCATTATCGGTGGCATCCTGATATATGAAGTGTATATGTGCTCCACATGAACTCGCTGAACTTCAGCTTCCAGCGATTTCCCCCAGTATTCATTTGGCCTCATAGGGCTTACATCGGGCCCGTCCTCCTCGTGCATCAACCTGGCTGCAGGCTTCCTGCACATACGCACCATATGTCCACTGTGATGGCGTGAACGTCCATTCAGCCTGCCATTGTCTTTGTTGAGGTCCTGCTCTGGGATCTATTGCTGCCTGGTAAATATCGGACTGCCCCTTTCCTGCCTGCTGGGCTCTGAGTAGCATTTATGATGTTGACTCCCTGATCCATCACCGCGTTAGAGGCAGAATTGCGCGCGTAAATCATTTTCATCTCTTCCTCCCTCGCCATGAAAGTTTGAGCTAACAATGCTGCCGTTTCCAACGTCAAGTCCTTGGTCTCAATTAACTTGACCAATACCCTCGATAAAGAAGTCCCTTAGCATCTCCCCCCTGCAGGCGTCTATGAACAAACGCCGGAAGTCCGCTACAAAGTCCAGTATGTTCTGCCCTTCACGACGTCGGTGGGTGTAGAATCTGTGTCGAGCCATGTGTATGCTGCTCGCCAGTTTGAGGTGCTCCCCGATTACTTTGCTAAGCTCTTCAAAGGTTTTGTCCGACGGCTTTTCGGGTGCCAGTAAGACCTTCATGAGCGCATAAGTCTTTGGCCCGCAGCTGGTCAGGAGATGAGCCCGTCGCTTGTCGGCCGTTGCATCCCCCAGCCAGTCTTTAGTTATGAAGCTTTGCTAAAGCCTCTCGACAAAATCGTCCCAGTGTTCCCCAACACAGTACCGTTCCTCTGTGCTACCGGTGGCCATTCTCATGGGTCGTGAATTTCCGTTTCTTGTCGCCAATGTAAAGTCCTTACTCTACAGCATGAAACCACACGAGGCACATTCCAGGGACAAGGCCACTGTGAAGGGAGTCTTTATTACAGGACTCCAGAAGTGATGACCCTGCGTGGGACCTCCCTTCATATACCTGTGTGATCAGGTAAGGAGTGTCTCCCACAAGTTCACCCCCTGTGGTCAAGGTGTGCATCTAAGTTGAGTGTATACAGTATTACGGTGGTGTTACATTGTAGTTACAAACATGACAGTTAAGATTCAGACATGGCAGGAAGGCAGTGGGATCAGAGGGGGTAGTTATCAGGAGGAAGAGAGATCAGGAGAGGAGAGAGGGAAAGAGCATTTGGACAGTGGAGAGGAGGAGGTGGAGGAGACGAAAAATGAGGAAGAGAAAGCTAAGAAAGTAGCCCAACTGGGGCCTTTGCTCAACCACGTACTGATTTTAACCTCAGTGAAGGAGGAATTGCAGCGAGCCTCCCTTTGCTCCAGCAGGGCTGGATTTCTCTTACCATCTGGTGGGAGGGAAGGAGTGGCTTTAAACAATGCATGGTCATATAAAATAACTTTTATTATTGTTATTACATTGAATCAAAACAGTAATTAAATTGCAGATTTCTATGAATATTTATCTGTGGCAATATGTATAGCTGTAGTAACAAAATAAACAAAGGGATATCATATTCTACTCAGAGAGGCTGTTGAGCAAAGAGTCAAACATTTGTAACATACTGAAGCTTTCAAACAATTTTCAGTCTCTGGAGGCTCAGTAATATGGTCATCGGATTAATTTCTGGATCTGACTGAATATATTTTCATAGACAGAGGAGAGATTTCCTCATGCTTGAGCTAGTAATAACATATATACATGGGCCAATATGTACCCAGATTGACTAGTCCAGTACAACTTTGGCAGTGTAAATTGCAAATTCTATAGTTTGATCTCATACTAGTGTGAAAATGTACCACAGAGGTATGAATTCAGGGGGAAATGGAGAGTACTCCCAAGCTGAACAGAAAATGAAACATGACCCACTGCCCAGGGACCTATTTTTATTTTATTTGGACCATCAGCACAATTGTAAATAAAAAATCACAGTATGTTGTGGCTTCTGTATTTTCTATGAACTTAAGGAAGTAGTAGTAGGACATTTGGAAAATCATAATGCAATCAAGCAGAGTCAGCATAGTTTTATGAAAGGGAAACCATGTTTGACAAATTTGCTAAAGTTCTTTGAAGATGTAATGAGCAGGGTGGATAAAGGGGAACAAGTCATCATAGGCAGTCCCTCGGAATCGAGGAAGACGTGCTTCCACTCCCAAAGTGAGTTCTATGATGGCTGAACAGTCAGCTACGAGAGCCACAGACCCTGTTACAGGGGGGACAGACATTCATCGAGGGAAGGGGTCAGTGGGGCTGGTTTGCCGCGCGCTCCTTCCGCTGCCTATGCTTGGCCTCTCCATGTTCTTTGCGCTGAGACTTGAAAAGCTCAACGCCCTCCCGGATGGACTTATTCCACCTCGGGCGGTCTGCGGCTAGTGTCTACCAGGTGTCAATGGTGATGTTGCACTTTACCAGCGAGGCTTTGAGGGTATCCCTATAATGTTTCCGCTGTCCTCCTTTGATTCGTTTACCATGAAAGAGCTCCGCATAAAGCATTTGGTTAGGGAGTCTCATATCTGGCATGCGTACTATGTGGCCTGCCTAGCAAAGCTGATCGAGTGTGGTCAGTGCTTCAATACTGGGGATGTTAGCCTGGTCGAGGACACTGATGTTGGTGTACCTTTCCTACCAGTGGATTTGCAGGATCTTGCGGAGATATCGCTGGTAATATATCACCAGCGACCTGAGGTGCCTTCTATACATTGTCCATGCGTCAGACCCATACAGGAGGGTGAGTATTACTACAGCCCTGTAGACCATGAGTTTGGTGGTAGATTTGAGGGCCTGGTCTTCAAACACTCTTTTCCTCAGACGGCCGAGGCTGCGCTGGCATACTGGAGGCAATGTTGAATCTCTGCATCAATGTCTGTCTTTGTTGATAAGAGGCTCCAGAGATATGGGAAATGGTCCACGTTGTCCAGGGCTGCACCGTGGATCTTGATGATTGGAGGGCAGTGCTGTGCGGCGGTGACAGGCTGGTGGAGGACCATTGTTTTACGGATGTTACGCGTAAGGCCCATGCTTTCATATGCGTCAGTGAATACATTGACTATATCCTGGATTTCAGCCTCTGAATGTGCACAGACGCAGGCGTCGTCCGCATACTGCAGCCTAACGACAGAGGTTGGGGTGATCTTGGACCTGGCCTGGAGGCTGCGTAGGTTAAACAACTTCCCACTGGTTCTGTAGATTAGTTCCACTCCAGCGGGGAGCTTGTTGATTGTGAGGTGAAGCATGGCGACGAGAAAGATTGAGAAGAGGGTTGGAGCGATAACACAACCCTGTTTGACCCTGGTCCGGACGTGAATTGGGTCTGTAATGGATCCATTGGTAAGGATCACGGCCTGCATGTCATCGTGAAGCAGGCGAAGGATGTTGACCCTAATGGTTGACAGTGTCAAAGACCTTTGTAAGATCGAAAAATGCGCTGCTCCCTGCATTTTTCCTGCAACTGGCGCACTGCAAAGATCATGTCTGTTGTGCCCCGTAGGGGACGAAATCCGCATTGTGATTCCGGGAGGAGCTCCTCGGCCACAGGGCGAAGACGATTGAGGAGAACTCGAGCGACAACTTTCCCAGTGGCTGAAAGCAGGGAGATTCTCCTGTAGTTGCCGCAGTCGGACTTGTCCCCCTTTTTAAAAATGGTCACAATCACTGCATCTCTCAGATCTCCTGGCATGCTCTCCTCCGTCCAGATGAGAGAGATGAGGTCATGTATCTGCGCCAACACCGCCTCTCCGCCATATTTTAGCACCTCAGCAGGGATTCCGTCCACACCCATAGCCTTCTTATTCTTAAGCTGTTTTATGGCTTTGCCTACCTCATGTAACGTTGGAGTTTCACTGAGTTGATGGCGGGTCTCATGCTGTGGGATGGAATCGCGAACACTCGAGTCAAAGGCAGAGTCTCAATTGAAGAGATCTTCAAAGTGCTCCTTCCATCGGGTCCTGACAGCCTCAGTTTCCTTGATGAGTGTTTCCCATTCTTGGCCAGGAGTGGGGTGGGCCTGAGTTTGGACCGTAGGTGGCCTTGACTGCAGCGAAGAATCCTCGCATATCGTGGCTGTCGACCAGTTGTTGTATCTCCTGTGCTTTCTCCATCCACCACCTGTTCTTTAGGTCCTGGGTTTTTTGTTGGACCTGAGCCTTGAGCCATCTGTAATGTTGTTTTGCAGCTCCCGAGTTGGGCTGATGCTTGAGGCTCAGAAATGCTTTGTGCTTGTGATCTATTAGTTCTTCGATATTCTGATTATTTTCATCAAACCCATCCTGGTGTTTTCTGGTTGAGTGACCAATTGTCTCTTCACAGGCACTGGTTATAGAGGCCTGGAGGGCAGACCAAGCGCTATGGGGATTCAGCATCTCAGAGTCACCAAGGCACATCAGATTGGCTGTGAGGCACTGGCTGTATAGGGCTCTCTGAGCTGGGTCTCTAAGTGCCCCTGCATTAACTTTTTTGCGGCACTGCTTCTGCTGTCCCCTCTGCTTTGGGACAATGTTAATGTTGATGATGGATCGGATTAGGTGGTGGTCCGTTGCAGCAGTCATTAGCCCCTGTCATGGCGTGGGTGGTGCGCACATCCTTGCGATCCCTGGCTAAGACGATGACATAGTCAAGCAGGTGCCAGTGTTTGGAGCGAGGGTGTTGCCATGATGTCTTGTATTTGTCCCTCTGGCAGAACAGGGTGTTGGTGATGAGGAGTTCATGTTCTAGACATTTTGTCAAGAGTAGGGTACCGCTGGAGTTGGCTTTCTCTACCCCCTCTCTGCCAATCATGCCTACCCTGGCATTAAAATCACCCAGGAGGATCAATTTGTCGCCCATGGGGACGTGGGACAAGGATGTCTCGAGGTTGGAATAAAATCCCTCTTTAGCCTCATCCATTGCATTGAGTGTAGGGGCATAAGCACTAATGACTGTGGCACATTGGTTCCGAGATAGGGTGATAAGGAGAGTCATGAGGCGTCCGTTAACCCCACAGAGGGAGTCTTTGAGGCGGTCGACCAGCTCATTCTTGATGGCAAAGCCGACTCCATGAAGGCAGCGTTCTGCCTCTGGTTTCCCTTTCCAGAAGAAGGTGTAACCTCCACCATGTTCCTTCAACTGGCCTTCCCCTGCCCGCCGGGTCTCGCTTAGGGCGGCGATGTCAATGTCAAAACGCCTGAGTTCCCGGGCAACTGTGGTGGTGCGGCGTTCTGGCCTGTTGCTGTTGGGATTGTCCGTTCCAGGTCCCGAACTTCATACTGGCGAAGTGGAAGATGCCTGTGCATGAGTTCTTTTAACGTGGGGTGGCTGCTGCACACCGGCAACCACACGGGCTTAGCTGAACAAGATCTTGGTCCAGTGGCAAGGGAGTCCAAGACAACTGCACAGCTCTATAAGCCTAATTGCCTATGGCGAAGTGTTAGCTGCAAACTTGGCGCCGGGTAACTCCATTGATGATAGATAGCCCGAGGCTAGGTTGAGGGGCAGGCATTAGGAAGGTGACTTCCAAAGTTATTTTAAAAGTTAAAAGTTGATAAAGATTCCCAATTTATTTCAAGAGTTTCTAAGGGTTGTTAAAAAGTTTTAAAAAGTTTTTTAGAGTTATTAAAAGTCTAAGATGTAAATCAATAATAGATTATAAAAGTTTCCCCAATTTAAAAAGTTTCTAAAAATTGTTAAAAGTCAAAGATGTAGATTAATAATAGGGGAACAAGTAGATACAGGTTGAACCTCACTAACAAAAAAAATAGTATGTAGGTACAGCAAGTAATCAGGAAGGCAACTGGAATGTTGGCCTTTATTGCAAGGGGGATAGAGTATAAAAGCAGAGAAGTCCTGATACAACTGTACAGGGTATTGTTAAGGCCACACCTAGAGTACTGCGTACAGTTTTGGTCTCTGTATTTAAGGAAGGATATATTTGCATTGGAGGCTGTTCAGAGAAGGTTCACTAGGTTGATTCCGGAGATAAGGGGGTTGACTTGTGAAGGTGGGTTGGGCCTATACTCATTGGAGTTCAGAAGAATGAGAGGGGATCTTATCAAACATATAAGATAATGAAGGGGCTCGACAAGGTGAATGCAGAGAGGATATTTCCACTCAGGGGAAACTAAAATTGGGGACATGTTCTCAGAATAAGGGCCGCCCATTTAAAACTGAGATGAGGAGGTATTTATTTTCTCAGAGGGTTGTAAATCTATGGAATTCGCTGCCCAGAGATCTATGGAGGCTGGGTCATTGAATATATTTAAGGCGGAGATTGACAGATCTTTGAGCGATGAGGGAATAAAGAGTTATGGAAGTGGCAGGGAAGCAGAGCTGAGTCCATGATCAGATCAACCATGAATGGCGGAGCAGGCTCAATGGGCCAAATGGCCTACTCCTGTTCATATTTCTTATGTTTTTATCCAGAACTCCCTTATCCGGAACCACCCGTCGTCCAGAACCATTCCCGGCCACGGGGTGGCACATGCGCAGAACTCCGACATGAACAAATTGAAGTCCTTCCTCGCTGCCGACTCCCACAATCGCTGGCCTGACCACGCGATCCACCGCAACCCCCCACCGCCCCCCCCCCACACCCCATGATCTCTCTGCCGCACTCCAAGACCCAAGGCAGCCAGCCTTGATATCCCCATCCAATTTAACGTGACCATCCCTCGTCTGGAAAAATCCCTTATCCAGAACAGGCCAACTCCCGATGGTTCCGGATAAGGGAGGTTCAACCTGTATAGTGTATTTGGATTTCCAGACGGCATTCGATAAGGTGCTATGTAAAAGGTTACTGTACAAGATAAGAGCTCACGGGGTTGACCCAGCACTCCCTTTCTCCTGGTAGAGTAGAACTGAAGTGAAGTCCTCAGAGAATTTCTAGAATAAATGTTGCTGATGCAATGGTGAAGTCTTGAAGAAGTGTCCCAGAAAGTTTGCCAATGTGTTTCAAAAGTATTCTTCAACCCTCCAGCAACAAATGAACAGTAAAAGGTGTTATACCTCTTAAGTAGTGCTCAAAATCCTCTGCAACGACTAGTTTATTCCCAATCAGTTGGTTGCTGTTAGAAGAGAGCATTAGGTGAAGCGCTAGCTAGCAAGATGTTGTGCAGCCTTTTCAATGAGTGCGAGCGGGCAATTTAAGTGCCAATCAACCCCTGAAAGAGCCTCCGGGCGGCCGTTCCTAGCGCAAGCTTCAACTCCTTTACCAAGATGGCATCTTGCACTAAACACTGGCTAAACTAGCAATTCAGCTTTAAGACCCCATTTTTGCCACCTCAGAGACTCTTTAGCGCCTAAAGTATCCAGGGAAAATTGCCCCTGTGAGTGTGGATCAGAAAGGGATGAATACCCTGTGGAAACGTATTCCATTGCATTCAGATTACAGGATTTCCATGCCAAAATTAAGTAGGAATTTTGTGGCTGCATTATCTAACATATCCTTTGATGAGATTAAGATAAACAGGATGATCTGATTTTTTTCCCTCAGATTTTCTCTTCTTTACTCCTGAAGGCCAAAGCTTTAGATTTTAGTTGTGAGGATATATGCTTTGAGCCCTAACGCACAATGAAGTATCTCACATGACTTGAGCACATATCAGGAAATCACTCGCGGTGGATATATCTGTAAATAGTTGGTGGAATTGCAGGAATCATAGAAATTTACGGCACAGAAGGAGGCCATTCGGCCTATCGAGTCTGTGCCGGCTGAAAAAGAACTATCCAGTCTAATCCCACTTTTCAGCTCTTGGTCCATAACCCTGTAGATTACGACACTTCAAGTACTTTTTAAATGCGGCCTGCACACTGAAATGTTGTAATGGCTGCCCGTGTATAAGGGAGTGAATGAGTGAATAAGGAAATAATGAATGACGAGCAAGGTCTTTTAGCCATGAGCTTGGGGGAAATCTCTGACTTCATCCTTCCCATTTCCTTTATTGTGCTATGCCCATAATTCCCAGGGCCCTCTGATCATAAGGAGTTGAAGGTTGCCTCTCTCCTTGTCATGTGCAATTTGCTCAAACAGTTATTTAAAAACTCTTGAAAAGAAGAATTTAAGAACTGTGTGAAGCCCAAGTGTCTAGGCCAGCTGCAACCTTACACAGTGAAAAACATCCAGCATTAATTTCCTGGTGGAGCAGTGTATTCATTGCTTGCCGTGATTAACTGGTCACATAGTTCACGTATTGATATGATATCACACAGTGCCTAGAACAGTATGAGTGTATTGGTGCACTTAGAAAGGATGACTAGTTGGCAAAGTGCATTTCATCACCAAGTCTAGACTGAAGTGCATTCAAGATACATTGTTGGCTAACACTGAAAATGAGAAAATAGAATGAGAGTTAACTAGCAAGGGACATAAAAACAGATTATAAAAGCTTCTATAGATATGCAAAAAGGAAGAGATTAGCATAAGTAAACATGGGTCCATTACAGGCAGAGACAGGAGAAATTATAATGGCGAGTAAGGAAATGGCAGAGACATAAAACAAATATTTTGTATCTGTCTTCACGGAAGATGACACAAAAAACATTCCTGAAATAGTAGGCAACCAAATTCTAGTGAGAATGAGCAACTTAAAGAAATTAGCATTAGTAAAAAAATAGAACTGGAGAAATGAATGGGACTAAAAGCCGTAAAATTCCCTGGACCAGATGGCCTACATCCTTGGGTTTTAAAAGAGGTGGCTACAGAGATAGTGGATGCATTGGTTTTGATCTTCTAGTATTCCCCAGATTCTAGAACGGTCCCCATGGATTGGAAGGTAGCAAATATTACCCCATTATTCAAAAAAGGAGAGAGAGAGAAAATGGAACTATAGCCCAGTTGGCCTGAAATCAATAGTTGGGAAAATGCTAGCATTTATTATTCAGGACACTTAGAAAATCATAATATAATTGGGCAAAGTCAACATGGATTAATGAAAGGGAGATCGCGTGTGACAGATGTTAGAGTTTATTCAGGTTGCAACTAACAAGGTAAATAAGGGGGAACCAGTGGATGTAGTGTATTTGAATTTTCAGAAAGCATTCGATAATGTGCCACAGAAGAGGTTATTACCCAAGATTAGGGCTGATTGGATTTGGGGTAATATTTAAGCACGGATTGATGATTTGTTAATGAACAAAAAACAGAGTAGGAATAAACAGGTAATTTTCGGGTTGGTAGGCTGTAACTAATGGGGTATCACAAGGATCAGTGCTTGGGCGTCAGCTATTTACAATCTGTATCAATGACTTAGATGAGAGGACTGAGTGTAATGTATCCAAGTTTGCTGATGATACAAAGCTAGGCGAGAAAGTAAGATAGAAACATAGAAACATCGAAACATAGAAATTTACACTGCAGAAGGAGGCCATTCCGGCCCATCGTGTCCGCGTCGGTCGACAAAAAGCCACACGGCCCTTGGTCAGCAGCACTAAAGGTTACATATAAACCTATGAACACTGACGGAAAGTCAACCAATCAACCTGCCTCACCACAACTGCGACACCCCTTATATTAAAACATTCTACACTCCATGTGATCTCCTGGGAGAGGCAAAAACCAGATAAAAACCCAGGCCAATTTAGGGAGAAAAAATCTGGGAAAATTCCTCTCCGACCCACCCAGCCGATCGAAACTAGTCCAGGAGATCACCCTGGCCGTATTGTATTCCCTACAGTACTTACCATTATATCTGCTCCGTCCAACAAAGGGTCATCCAGTCTAATCCCAATTACCAGCTCTAGGTCCGTACCCATGCAGGTTACTGCACTTTAAGTGCACATCCAACTATCTCTTAAAAGTGGTGAGGGTTTCTGCATCCATCACTCTTCCAGGCAGCGAGTTCCAGATCCCCACAACCCTCTGCATCAAGAAGCCCCCACTCAAATCCCCTCTAAACTTTCCACCAACCACCTTAAAACTATGCCACCTTGTAATAGACCCCTCCACCAATGGAAACAGACCCTTACTATCCACTATGTCCAGGCCTCTCAATATTTTGTACACCTCAATGAGATCTCCTCTCAACCTCCTCTGTTCCAATGAGAACAAACCTAGCCTATCCAATCTGTCCTCATAACTAAGATTCTTCATTCCAGGCAGCATCCTAGTAAATCTCCTCTGCACCCTCTCTAGTGCAATTATGTCCTTCCTATAATACGGCAACCAGAACTGCACGCAATACTCCAGCTGTGGCCTAACCAAAGTATTATACAATTTAAACATAACCTCCCTGCTCTTACATTCTATGCCTCAGCCAATAAAGGCAAGCATTTTGTATGCCTTCTTAACCACCATATCCACCTGGCCTGCTACTTTCAGGGATCTGTGGACAAGCACTCCAAAGTCCCTTTGTTCATCTACACTATTAAGTGACCTAATGCTTAATGTGTATACCCTTTCCTTATTAGCCCTCCCAAAGTGCATCACCTCACACTTCTCTGATTTGCCACTCCTCTGCCCACCTGACCAGTAGATTGATATCTTCCTGCAGCTCATGACTTTCCTCTTCATTATCAACCACACAGCCAATTTTAGTGTTGTCTGCAAACTTCTTAATCATACCCCCCCATATTCAAATCTAAATCATTGATATATACCACAAAAAGCAAGTGTCCCAGCACTGAGCCCTGTGGAACCCCACTGGGAACATCCTTCCAGTCATAAAAACATCCATCCATCATTACCCTTTGCTTCCTACCTCCAAGCCAATTTTGGATCCAACTTGACACTTTGCCCTGTATCCCATGGGCTTTAACCTTCATGACCAGTCTACCATGTTGGACCTTATCAAAAGCTTTGCTAAAGTCCATATATACTACATTGTCTGCACTACCCTCATCGACCCTCTTGGTTACCTCCTCAAAAAATTCAATCAGGTTAGTCAGACACGATCTTCCCTCAATAAATCCGTGCTGACTGTCCCTAATTAATCCTTGCCTTTCCAAATGCAGATTTATCCTGTCTTTCAGGATTTTTTCCACTAGTTTTCCCAATACTGACATTAGGCTGACAGGCCTGTGATTACTCGGCCTATCCTTTTCGCCCTTCTTAAACAAGAGTACTACATTAGCAGTCCTCCTATCCTCCGGCACAATGCCCAGATAAAAAGTGGATTGGAAAATGATGGTCAAGGCCTCTGCTATTTCCTCTTTTACTTTGCTCAACAGCCTGGGATGCATTTCATCCAGGCTTGGGGACTTATCTACTTTCAAAGCTACTAAACCCCTTAATACTTCCTCTCTCAACATATTTATTTTATCCAGAATTTCACACTCCTCCTCGATAGCAGAATCTGCATTGCCCTTTTCCTTTGTGAAAACAGATGCAAAGTATTCATTAAGAACCCTACCAACATCTTCCGCCTCCACACAAAGATTACCCTCATGGTGTCTAATAGGCCCTACCCTTTCTTTAGTTACCCTCTTACTCTTAATATATTTATAGAACATCTTAGGGTTTTCCTTAATTTTACTGGCCAAGAATTTCTCGTGCTCTCTCTTAGCATTCCTAATAAACTTTTTAATTTTGCCTCTTAACTTTCTATATTCCTCTAAAGAGTCTATAGTATTTAGCCATTGATATATGACATAAGCGTCCCTTTTTTTCTTAATTCTCCCCTGTAAGTCCCTAGACATCCCGGGGACTCTAGAATTATCTTTCCCAGCCTTTTTCTTTAAGGGCACATGTTTGGCCTGAGCCTTCTGGATCTCCTCCTTAAATGTCTCCCACTGTTCTGACACTGATTTACCCACAAGCAGCTGTTTCCAGTCCACCATGGCCAAATCACTCCTTAACTTAGCAAAATTAGCTTTTCCCCAATTCGGAACTTTTATCCCAGGCCTATTTTTGTCCTTATCCACAACCAACTTGAATCTGACTGAATTATGGTCACTGGCACCCAAGCGCTCTCCCATTAATACCCCTTCAACCTGCCCAGCTTCATTCCCCAAAACGAAATCCAAGACCGCCCCCCTCTCGTGTTGGGCTTACTACATACTGACTAAAAAAGTTCTGTTGAATGCATTTCAAGATTTCCGCGCCCTCTATACCCTTCACACTAAATTTGTCCCAATCAATATTTGGATAGTTAAAATCCCCAACAATTACTACCCTATGGTTTTTGGACTTCACAGCAATTTACCTACATATTTGCTCCTCTATCTCCCTCCCACTGTTTGGGAGTCTATAATACACACCCAGCAGTGTGATCACCACTTTTTTATTTTTTAATTCGGCCCATATGGCCTCATTTGATGATCCCTCTAACATATCATCCCTCCTCACCGCTGTAATATTTTCTTTAATCAGTACCGCAACCCCCCCCCCACCGCCTCCAACCCTTTTTACCCACCTCTCTATCTTGTGTAAAATTCCTGTAGCCAGGAATATTTATCTGCCAAACCTACCCCTCTTTCAGCCATGTTTCTGTAATGGCTATAATGTCATACTCCCAAGTGTCTACCTGTGCTCTTAGCTCATCTGCCTTATTCGCTATACTCCTTGCATTAAAGTATATATAATTCAGCACAGGAATACCTCCTTGCTTACTACATACTAAACCCTGTTTCTTCTGTCTTACAGATTCGCTTTCTAGATTCTTGCTATCCAATTTCAGCTTTACTTCCTTCCCTTTTGAATTTGTTCTCAGGTTCCCATCCCCCTGCCAAGCTAGTTTAAACTCTCCCCAACAGCACTAGCAAAACTCCCCACGAGGATATTGGTCCCGGCACTGTTGAGGTGCAACCCGTCCGGTTTGTACACGTTCCATCTCCCCCAGAAGCGATCCCAATGCCTAAAGAATTTCAAGCCCTCCCTCCTACACCAACTTTCCAGCCACGTGTTAATCCTTTCTATCCTTCTATTCTTGTACTCATCAGCACGTGGCACCGGTAGTAACCCGGAGATTACAACCTTTGAGGTCCTACCCTTTAATTTTCTTCCTAGCTCCCCAAATTCTTCCCTTATTTTACCTATGTCGTTGGTGCCGACATGGACCACGACCTCTAGCTGTGTACCCTCCACCCCCCCCTCAAGATTCCCTGCGTCCGCTCTGTGAGGAGGATGCAAAGAGTCTGCAAAGGGATATAGACAGGATAAATGAGTGTGCAGGAACATGGCAGATGGAATATAATGTGAAGTTATTCACTTTGGTAGGAAAAATTGAAAAATAGAATATTTTTAAATAGTGACAGATTGGGAAATGTTGATGTTCAGAGGGACATGGGTATCCTTGTACATGAATCATTGAAAGTTAACATGCAGGTACAGCAAGCAATTAGGAAAGCAAATGGTGTGTTAGCCTTTATTACAAAAGGATTTCAGTATAAGAGTTCGGTTCAATGGCTGCCGCCAGCGAAATTCGGGGATTTTCCTGGCGGTCTCTACTTCTGCTCCGCCGCTGCCATCCGTTCCTAAGTGTATAATCAAAGCGCAAATTGCCGATCTCCCGCACCTCCAGCGAAATTCAGCTTTAAAAATCTTCCAACCGCCGAGCGGTGTCCCCGACAGCTTTTTCTGTCAGTGCACCTTGTTTTCTGTGTGTGGGACGTGGCTGCGCAGCGGCCATTAAAGGCGAGGGCCCACTGCCATGGCTGACATTTTATTTTTTTTGACAGCTGACTTCCAGATCAGCCGGCCAATTATGCCCCCGAGTTCGGCCGGGCCGCCAACATACAGTCTGGCACTCCTCTTGGGTGCCAGGCCGCTGGCCCAGCCGAAACCCTCACTGGTGGCCCAGTGGACCTAACCTAAAAAATCGCAGCATTTTTCCCCTTTAAGTGAAGGGGAGAGACGTGGAGATGCACACACGTGAT
Source organism: Pristiophorus japonicus (assembly GCF_044704955.1). Lineage (NCBI taxonomy): Eukaryota > Metazoa > Chordata > Chondrichthyes > Pristiophoridae > Pristiophorus > Pristiophorus japonicus. The sequence continues at coordinate 28,771,013 of NC_091983.1, forward strand.
AATGTCATCACCGCTCCGCTGATGATTGACAGTGGCGATGATTCTGTCCCGCCTCCATTTCCGCCCCTCTAGAGTGCTCACCGCCCCCACTTCCATCCCCATTATGACCGACTTCCGGGCTACTTAAAAAAAAATGACAAAGAGCTGACTTTCGCGAAAGAGGTGACCTCATCCAACGTGGCAGAAAAAACACTTCAGCATCGGTAGGTGCGCCCTGTTTCGGGCAGGGATGAATTTCGGTCTCTTTGTCTCCTTACCTAAGGAAGGATATACTTGCATTAAAGTGCAACAAAGGTTCACCAGACTGATTCCTGGAATGGGGGTGATTGTCCGATGAGGAGAGATTGAGGAGATTAGGCCTATTTTCCTTAGAATTTAGAAGAATGAGAGGTGATCTCATTGAAACATAGAACATTCTTACAGGGCTTGACAGGATAGATGCTGGGAGGATGTTTCCCCTTGCTGGGGAGTCTAGAACTAGGGATCACAGTTTCATAAGAACATAAGACCATAAAAATTAGGAGCAGGAGTAGGCCATTTGGCCCCTCGAGCCTGCTCCGCCATTCAAAAAGATCTTAGCTGATTTTTTTCCTCAACTCTACTTTCCTTCACTGTCCCCATATCCCTTGATTCCTTTAATATTCAAAAATCTATCGATCTCTGTCTTGAATATACTCAAAGACTGAGCCTCCACAGCCCTCTGGGATAGAAAATTCCAAAGAGTCACCACTCTCTGAGTGGGAAGTTTCTACTCATCTCAGTCCTAAATGGCTGACCTCCTTATTCTGAGACTGTGACACCTGGTTCTAGACTCCCCAGCCAGTGGAAACATCCTCCCTGCATCTACCCTGTCATTCCCTGTAAGAACTTTGTATGCTTCAATCAGATCACCTCTCATTCTTCTAAACTCTATCCCAGGAATCAGTCTGGTGAACTTTCGTTGCACTCCCTCTGTAGCAGTTCGGGAGTATTTAAACTACCGTATATACTCGCGTATCCTGTGATCTCGCGTATCATGCGACCCCTAAATTTTCGTCCCCAAAACATGATTTTACCATATATCTCATGTATCATGCGAGTCACTTTTTTGAGATCGAATACAGACCTTAACATGAAACATCGAGTGGATTCTGCTCTCTCTCCGTGCTCTCTCTCCGTACTCTCCCCCCCAGACCTCCGCGACTCTCTCTCCCCCCCCGACCTCCGCGACTCTCTCTCCCCCCCGACCTCCGCGACTCTCTCTCTCCCCCCCAGACCTCCGCGACTCTCTCTCCCCCCCCGACCTCCGCGACTCTCTCTCCCCCCCCGACCTCTGCGACTCTCTCTCCCCCCCCGACCTCCGCGACTCTCTCTCCCCCCCCGACCTCCGCGACTCTCTCTCCCCCCCCGACCTCCGCGACTCTCTCTCCCCCCGACCTCCGCGACTCTCTCTCCCCCCCCGACCTCCGCGACTCTCTCTCCCCCCCCGACCTCCGCGACTCTCTCTCTCCCCCCCCGACCTCCGCGACTCTCTCTCCCCCCCCGACCTCCGCGACTCTCTCTCCCCCCCGACCTCCGCGACTCTCTCTCCCCCCCCGACCTCCGCGACTCTCTCTCCCCCCCGACCTCCGCGACTCTCTCTCCCCCCCCGACCTCCGCGACTCTCTCTCCCCCCCCCGACCTCCGCGACTCTCTCTCCCCCCCCGACCTCCGTGACTCTCTCTCCCCCCCCGACCTCCACGACTCTCTCCCCCCCCGACCTCCGCGACTCTCTCTCCCCCCCCGACCTCCGCCACTCTCTCTCCCCCCCCGACCTCCGCGACTCTCTCTCCCCCCCCGACCTCCGCGACTCTCTCCCCCCCGACCTCCGCGACTCTCTCCCCCCCGACCTCCGCGACTCTCTCTCCCCCTGAAGAGAAGAATTTCAGCAGGAGTCAAATGGATTGTTTTTTTGCATTGGGAGGATGTAGTTAGTGGTGTGCTGCAGGAACTTGGCTTGTTTTCCACATAAACTAATGATTTGGTCATGAGTATCGAGGAACTAATATCAACCAGGGATATTCGATTTACAACCATCATGGAGAGTGAGAGGAGAAACCAAGAGAAATGTCTTTACATAGAGGATTGTTGGAGCATGCCGAGATTCTGCTTAACAGCCTAACAGCCTAATCTTGGCCAGCACTTCACACCCGCAAAGTTTGTATCTCGCGTATCATGCGACCCCCCAAATTTAGGTTACAATTTAGGTCTTCAAAAGTCGCATGATACGCGAGTATATACGGTAATATGGCAGGGGGATGGGAACCTATGCAGCGAGACAGGGCGAAGTAATATGGAGTCAGAAACAGATGGTAGAAAGGTAAAAAGCAATAGTGGAAGACCGAGTAAACAAAGGCAAGAAACAAAAAGGGCCACACTACATCATAATTCTAAAAGGACAAAGGGTGTTAAAAAAACAAGCCTGAAGGCTTTGTGTCTTAATGCAAGGAGTATCCATAATAAGGTGGAATGAATTAACTGTGCAAATAGATGTTAACAGATATGATGTGATTGGCATTACAGAGACGTGGCTCCAGGATGACCAGGGCTAGGAACTCAACATCCAAGGGTATTCAACATTCAGGAAGGATAGAATAAAAGGAAAAGGAGGTGTGGTAGCATTGCTGGTTAAAGAGGAGATTAATGCAATAGTTAGGAAGGACATTAGCTTGGATGTTGTGGAATCTATATGGGTAGAGCTGCAGAACACCAAAGGGCAAAAAACGTTAGTGGGAGTTGTGTACAGACCTCCAAACAGTAGTAGTGACGTTGGGGAGGGCATCAAACAGGAAATTAGGGGTGCATGCAATAAAGGTGCAGCAGTTATCATGGGTGACTTTAATATGCATATAGATTGGGCTAACCAAACTGGAAGCAATAAGGTGGAGGAGGATTTCCTGGAGTGCATAAGAGATGGTTTTCCAGACCAATATGTCGAGGAACCAACTAGGTGGGAGGCCATCTTGGACTGGGTGTTGTGAAATGAGAGAGGATTAATTAGCAATCTCGTTGTGCGAGGCCCCTTGGGGAAGAGTGACCATAATATGGTGGAATTCTACATTAGGATGGAGAATGAAAGAGTTAAGTCAGAGACCATGGTCCAAAACTTAAAGAAGGGTAACTTTGAAGGTATGAGGCATGAATTGGGTAGGATAGATTGGCAAGTGATACTTAAGGGGTTGACAGTGAATGGGCAATGGCAGACATTTAGAGACCGCATGGATGAACTACAACAATTGTACATCCCTGTCTGACGTAAAAATAAAAAAGGGAAGGAGCTCAACCGCGGCTATCAAGGGAAATCAGGGATAGTATTAAAGCCAAGGAAGTGGCATACAAATTGGCCAGAAATAGCAGCGAACCCAGGGACTGGGAGAAATTTAGAACTCAGCAGAGGAGGACAAAGGGTTTGATTAGGGCAGGGAAAATAGAGTACGAGAGGAAGCTTGCAGGGAACATTAAAATGGACTGCAAAAGCTTCTATAGATATGTAAAGAGAAAAAGGTTAGTAAATACAAAAGTAGGTCCCCTGCAGTCAGAATCAGGGGAAGTCATAACTGGGAACAAAGAAATGGCAGACCAATTGAACAAGTACTTTGGTTCAGTATTCACGAAGGAGGACACAAACAACCTTCCGGATATAAAAGGGGTCAGAGGGTCTAGTAAGAAGGAGGAACTGAGGGAAATCCTTATTAGTCGGGAAATTGTGTTGGGGAAATTGATGGGACTGAAGGCCGATAAATCCCCAGGGCCGAATGGTCTGCATCCCAGAGTAGTTAAGGAGGTGGCCTTGGAAATAGCGGATGCATTGACAGTCATTTTCCAACATTCCATAGACTCTTAATCAGTTCCGATGGAGTGGAGGGTAGCCAATGTAACCCCACTTTTAAAAAAGGAGGGAGAGAGAAAACAGGGAATTATAGACCGGTCAGCCTGACATCGGTAGTGGGTAAAATGATGGAATCAATTATTAAGGATGTCATATCAGCGCATTTGGAAAGAGGTGACATGATAAGTCCAAGTCAGCATGGATTTGTGAAAGGGAAATCATGCTTGACAAATCTTCTGTAATTTTTTGAGGATGTTTCCAGTAGAATGGACAAGGGAGAACCAGTTGATGTGGTGTATTTGGACTTTCAGAAGGCTTTCGACAAGGTTCCACACAAGAGATTAATGTGCAAAGTTAAAGCACATGGGATTGGGGTTAGTGTGCTGACATGGATTGAGAACTGGTTGTCAAACAGGAAGCAAAGAGTAGGAGTAAATGGGGACTTTTCAGAATGGCAGGCAGTGACTAGTGGGGTACAGCAAGGTTCTGTGCTGGGGCCCCAGCTGTTTACATTGTACATGAATGATTTAGACGAGGGGATTAAATGTAGTATCTCCAAATTTGCGGATGACACTAAGTTGGGTGGCAGTGTGAGCTGCGAGGAGGATGCTTTGAGGCTGCAGAATGACTTGGATAGGTTAGGTGATTGGGCAAATGCATGGCAAATGAAGTATAATGTGGATAAATGTGAGGTTATCCACTTTGGTGGTAAGAACAGAGAGACAGACTATTATCTGAATGGTGACAGATTAGGAAAAAGGGAGCTGCAACGAGACCTGGGTGTCATGGTATGTTAGATCTCTTAATTTCCAATGAAATACGAACTCCGATTGTAGTTTTAACTTTTAAACTTGGCAGAGAGCAATAACAAGTTCTTGGCTTTAAGCCAGGTCTTTGTTCTTCTGGCACCACATGGTCAAAATGGCTGAACTTATACCTGGATCAATTTACAGAAAAGAACTCGCCTTCTTTGACCTTATTGGCTCAATTAATAGTCTTTTAACCTTTTAATTGGCTCGCTACCCAAGGGTCCTAAAATGTCAAGTTGATTGATGCCTTAATGCAACATGCTACCGCTTACGTAGCATCTCTGACTTGTCTGTGAATTTTCACAGCCTGTCTAAATGCAGCCTATTTGAATTCTCTATCATGGTACATCAGTCATTGAAGGTTGGCATGCAGGTACAGCAGGCGGTTAAGAAAGCAAATGGCATGTTGGTCTTCATAGCGAGGGGATTTGCGTACAGGGGCAGGGAGGTGTTACTACAGTTGTACAGGGCCTTGGTGAGGCCACACCTGGAGTATTGTGTACAGTTTTGGTCTCCTAACTTGAGGAAGGACATTTTTGCTATTGAGGGAGTGCAGCGAAGGTTCACCAGACTGATTCCCGGGATGGTGGGACTGACATATCAAGAAAGACTGGACCAACTGGGCTTGTATTCACTGGAGTTCAGAAGAATGAGAGGGGATCTCATAGAAACGTTTAAAATTCTGACGGGTTTAGACAGGTTAGATACAGGAAGAATGTTCCCAATGTTGGGGAGGTCCAGAACCAGGGGTCACAGTCTAAGGATAAGGGGAAAGCCATTTAGGACCGAGATGAGGAGAAACTTCTTCACCCAGAGAGTGGTGAACCTGTGGAATTCTCTATCACAGAAAGTTGTTGAGGCCAATTCACTAAATATATTGAAAAAGGAGTTAGATGAAGTCCTTACTACTCGGGGGATCAAGGAGTATGGCGAGAAAACAGGAAAGGGGTACTGAAGTTGCATGTTCAGCCATGAACTCATTGAATGGCGGTGCAGGCGCGAAGGGCCGAATGGGCCTACTCCTGCACCTATTTTCTATGTTTCTATGTTTCTATGGTAAGATACAGTTATATACAGTAATGTGAGATGCATAACACAGGCCTCCTCTGGGAGATTGGACAAAGAAGTGCTATTCCGCTTCGGAATCTCCATTAACCATTGTGGCCTAAGTAGTGGCCATCACTAAATGTTTAGCTTTAAACATTCCTGTGGAGCCAGGAGAGCCTGGACTGCTCTCCCGAATCTCCCGCTCCTCATTGCCACTTTCTCCTTAACCTCCACCCCAGGACTTATCTTCAACCGCCACCGGTGAGCCAAGCGGCTCCAAATCATCTTCTTAAAATGGGTGAGATGCCTGTGGAGGCATGGCAGATGCTGGCTGTTCAGCCAAATCAAGTTAATGAGCCCGTAGCCCAATTTAGAACTACCTTGGGTCTCCCAGCTGGAGCGCACACTCCCTGCCTGTCTACCCATTTCAGGCCCAGAAATGGACCTAACGCAATTTCCACTCCATTATCTTTAAAATTAAAATTATTGTAACCTACTGAACCACCAATTCACTTTATCATGCCTAAAATAGCTGATTGCATCAGAAATTCTACTTTCTCCGATTCAGTAGCAATGCGATCAGATGGTAGAATTGTGGCTTGCCATCAACATTGCTATTTAAATGTCGTACTATAGTGTAACTGGTGAATTTGTGTCCTCGGTTCAGTAAATCAAATCCACATCGCAGATCTAGCCATAACATTACATCAGTTAAATAATTCTCTTGACAATAACAGGAAATTACGATTTGTGATTTTTGGACTGGCAGTGATTGTTAAAAATTTAACAGTTGAAGTTTAAAAAGGGGTAGCTGCACACTGAAGTTTGGCAATCACAGTCAGAGAAATCACATCAATCGGCAATGCTGCACGGAACGGATCACAAGTTTAGGTCTGGGACGCTACCGGGGTGATGCGCAAGGCAATGACGTCACGATCTCCAGGTAAAGGAGATCGGGGCGCAACGTTGTACCGCCACTGCAAACCTACTGCCGAATATGGCGGGTGTCGATGTTATCGATGTGCCTGGTTGCTAAGTGGTTAACACCCCATTATTGTCCCCCAGAGACGGTAATGGAAGGCACTAAGGAGGCCAATTTCTAGGCCCACGTGGCGGATTTTCAGTTCCTCTCCGTTCCGTTTTTCACTCTGGAGCGGTAGCAATGGTGGCAGTAAACCTCCAATGCCCCGCAGCTGTCCTTGGGTCAGGTTTAGCGGCGGTGCTCAGCAGCACCACCTGGAAGAGCTGTGCCCAGTGTGCAACGCCTTTGGTTGTGACACCAGTGTGAGTATGGACTATTGCCCGACCCGTACATCCCAAAGTGCGCCTCACACTGACTGCCTGGGAAGTCAGGACGGTCCAACGATGCCGACAGTGGAGTGGTAAGTAATGGACTCCTAAGGTGTAGGTATGGTTGTTTTTTCTTTTAATTTTTTTAAAGATTTGTGTTGTGGTGGTGTGGGCAATGTTTTTGTGGGTTTTTGTTTAGGTTTCTTTTTCCCCCCCCGTATCTCTCAGAGCGCTCCCGGGCCGGCTCTTTAGCTCAGGAGTTTCCCATGCTTACACCCTAAGAGAGGTGTAAAACACCTCCCTTAGCGCTGTGACCCCTGACACAGGCCCAGCTGCCCAAACTTACTTACTGAGGTGCAAACTGTTTCCAGGCGCAAACTTTACCGCCCTGCCGCCATTATCACCCCAGAAACATCAAAACCGAAAATCCAGCCCCATATGCCTGGCAGCAAAAAGTACATATCAAAAAGTCCAAAATCTTGCAGGTGTCTTCTTAACAGGCTTTTGAGAAGGACCTGGAGGAAAGAGAAAAAGCATGAATTCAGATGGCATTGAGAAGCTGGATAGTAGCAGATTACACGCATTACAATGTAGCTTGATGTAGATTGTACAAGTAATGTTCAGAGACCCTGTTCACAAAAGCCCCCCCCCCGTCTCAAAATCTTCTTGCCCGACAGCTCCAGAGGGGCCACATCTCAAGTGCTTGCTGCTCAAGCTCAGACAGCACCAAGAGGTGGGTGGTCCCCCTCCCGATCTTATTCCCCTCTCTGGTGTGTGGCCTATCTTGTCCTGCAGAACGCGAGTGCAAGAGTTGGTTATTGTCGCCTACAAGCAACAATGCAGATGTGTGGGGCTTCTGCTTGTTATGTAGATTCTGAGAAGAAGAAGCAAGAGGCAATGAGGATGGGGAAATGTTGAAATGAAAGCAGGTGTGTGAAATGTGGTGAAGAACATAAGAACATAAGAAATAGGAGCAGGAGTAGGCCATACGGCCCCCCGAGCCTGCTCCGCCATTCAATAAGAACATGGCTGATCTGATCATGGACTCAGCTCCAGTTCCCTGCCCACTCCCCATAACCCCTTATCCCCTTATCATTTAAGAAACTGTCTATTTCTGTTTTAACTTTATTCAATGTCCCAGCTTCCACAGCTCTCTGAGGCAGCGAATTCCACAGATTTACAACCCTCTGAGAGAAAAAATTTCTCCTCATCTCTGTTTTAAATGGGCGGCCCCTTATTCTAAGATCATGCCCTCTAGTTCTAGTCTCCCCCAACAGTGGAAACATCCTCCCTGCATCCACCTTGTCAAGCCTCCTCATAATCTTATACGTTTCGATAAGATCACCTCTCATTCATCTGAATTCCAATGAGTAGAGGCCCAACCTACTCAACCTTTCCTCATAAATCAACCCCTCATCCACAGAATCAACCTAGTGAACCTTCTCTGAACTGCCTCCAAAGCAAGTATATCCTTTTGTAAATATGGAAACCAAAACTGCACGCAGTATTCCAGGTGTGGCCTCACCAATACCTTATATAGCTGTAGCAAGACTTCCCTGCTTTTATACTCCATCCCCTTTGCAATAAAGGCCAAGATACCATTGGCCTTCCTGATCACTTGCTGTACCTGCATACTATCCTTTTGTGTTTTATGCACAAGTACCCCCAGGTCCCGCTGTACTGCAACACTTTGCAATCTTTCTCCATTTAAATAATAACTTGCTCTTTGATCATTTTATGGTATTTCTTTCCTAAAGGACCCCGCGCAACAAGACTGTTAATTAACCCCTTCTCATTACACAATACCCAATCTAGGATAACCTATTCCCGAGTAGGCTCCTTAACATACTGGTCTAAAAAAAACCATCTCGTACACACTCCAGGAATTCATCTTCCACAGTGTTATTACTAATTTGGTTTGGCCAGGGAGCTCTAGCTTTGGTTTTCCTACCTTTCCCTCTTGTGGGAATGCACTTCGACTGTACCATGACCCTTTAAAGGTAACCCATGGTTCGATTGCAGTTTTGCCTGCCAATCTTCGATTCCAATTTACCCAGGCCAAATCCTTTCTCAACCCACTGAAATTGGCCCTCCTCCAATTAAGTATTGCTCATGGTGTTTCACCAGGCACAATGGCCTTCAGCCAATGCAGGGTGAAAGGATAGCGCAGTTGTTAGATCTTCGGAGGGTGAGGTCGCACATGAGTTCCGTTGCAGAGGACTCAGATGAGGACGTCGATGAGGTGGTCTTCAGAAGAAGGGTGATGGGCTTTCACACAGAAATGATTGATGCATTGGCAGGCCTGCCAGAGAGCCAGTTGTCACTCTCAAGGAGAAAGGAAGAGTCCGGCTCCAATCATCCACAGAGGATTGGGGTCAATGAGTTCCAGGATGGAAGTGATGGGCAACTCCATAAGAGCGATTGTGCACCCAACCATGATGCAGGGTGTGATGTGCGATATCTCAGCTTCTATTGCAGCACAAGCAGATGTGATCCAACATCTGAGTGCTGCAGTGGAAGCTCAGACTCCTGACATGCAAGCTCAGCTTGCTGCCACACTTGCTGCCATTATGGCTGCATTTACCAGTCTTGAAAGGGATTTGCAAGGTTTTATAGCAGTCCAGCAATCCAACAGATCCTAGAATTGTTGAGGTGCCACCCCAGGGGAGTGCCAGTGGTTCCGTGGAGCACGAATATGCTGTCCTCTCTCAGAATGACAGCATTTGTATTTCCACCACTGCCACTCCACTAGTGACCTTGATGTTGCCTGTCAGCCAGCCAGCCCAGACTGCTGCCGCCCATGCCACAGTGATTCAGTCTACAGCCTGGTCTTGTAGGCCCAGTGTTGCTTGAGGCAGTCCTGTAAGGCCATCTGCAGTCTCGCCCACTGAAACTCAGCAGCCTTCCACCAGCTACATTGCAGCCACTGGGGTAGCACTTTTTAAGTGCACTAGGACAGGCAAATTCCAATACTACCTTGTAATGTAGTATTAGAATGAATCATTTATAAATTATGTTTTGAATGTTTCTTTTGTGGTGGCTTTCATTTCAGCAATGAGGCCAAAAGGACACAGTGATGTTTTGTGACATAAGAATGGTAATGTGGGGAATTGTTGAGCAACGGGGATCTGGGATTTCATGTAGGGGCTTACAAAGGAGCATACCACTTCAAGGTACAGCGCGTGCTGGAGAGCTTCGGCTGTGAAGAGGGCGACTGGATTGGACGTCACCATAACCTAGATTAGTGATTGGAGTGTGGGAAGGTACAGCAGGAGTGGTGAGGTTGGAGCACAGGAGCAGTGAGTGATTGTGGAGCAACGTGATCAGAGTCCAGAAGAGGCAAGGACCCAGGGGCACCACGGGCCAGCCCACACTGCGATATCTGTGCACACTAGGCCCGTGCAGTAGAGCTGATCCTCAGTCATCTTGGTTAATCCTTGCCACTGGACCAAGACCTGGAATATTAAGTCCTTCATTGAAACACCTGTGAACTCATCCCTTTTTGGCATGGAAGCAAGTCATCCTTGATACGAGGGACCGCCTGTGATGGTGATCTGCCTACTCTGGATACTGCCAGCGCACACATGTACCACCCGGGCTATTGCCTTCACCAAGATGGAGAACAGCGCAGGTTGTGCCGGAAGTTGACGGAAGCGAGACAGATGCCATTTTTCTTAAATGGCCATACCTACCAGCGCTAAGGTGCTAAATTTCGCAGCCTATGTATTGTGTGAGACAGGATGGTGGACCAGAGGGTTTTACCTGTCATTGTTCCTATGTATCTCCACATTACCATTTCAATAAAAGCTGGTCTCAATGGACCCCTCAAAGGGTCAAAATGAGCAATAAAACGTAATGACATTATGACATCACAAGGATGGAGGAGGGTGATTGGGTCTTTCATATTAATTGAATCAATGGACAGGAAATTAATTTTAAAGACAGCTAAAAACTTATTTAACTTGCATCAATTGCTGATTTTCTAATTTTAATTTAATTTATAATTATTGTATATATTATTTAATGTTATTTAATTATAATTAATATTCATTATACTGATTTTACTATTGTATACTCCTTATTGTATTATTTACAATGTAATCTGAATGTCTTTTTTTTAGTTTTTTCACCTGTGTCTATCTGCGTGCGCATTTTGGCTGCCACTTCAGACCCGAGCCTTTTAGCTCTTTTATACTTCCTTCCCCTGCTTTTTTTCTCTTTCCCTCCCTTTTCAATATCTAATATGTTGTAAGACTGTTGTGAAGCACCTTGGGATGTTTTACTACGTTAAAGGTGTATAAATAAAAGTTATTATTATTAGCTCCTACCTTTAAAGTTCCGAAATGAAATGATATTGAGCTGATGACCAGAGTACGAGGATAAGTTTGAAACTCACCCGCTGCCCGAGAAAACGTATTTTAACTCCCGGGCCTCATTAAAATCTCGCAGGCGGATTTTGTGCCCGCTTCGCTGACCTGCCAGGAGATGTATCGACTTCTGGCGCACAGTTTCTGGCAGGTCAGCCAAAGGTCTATTTAAAGCAAAGCTGCATTCCCTTCTGCAAGATTTTGCAATTTCAATGCAGGAAAGGAAACTGCACAGAAATGAGTCGCAGGCAAGACCCTAGGTTCTCTCAAGCTTCCCTGGAGGTCCTGCTAAAAAAGAGGTCAGGGCGAGAAAGGAAGTCCTCTTCCCAGGCGGTGCCAGGGAGCGGGCGGGGAAGTGGAGGTTGGTCCATGATCAGATCAGCCATGATCTTATTGAATGGTGGAGCAGACTCGGGGGGCCATATGGCCTACTCCTGTTCCTATTTCTTATGTTCTTATGTTCTTATGATTGAATTCTTTATTAAGATGGAAAGTGAAGTAGTCCAATCCGAAACTAGGGTCCTAAATCTAAACAAAGGAAACTACGAAGATATGAGGAATCAATTGGCTACGATAGATTGGGAAGATTCTTTAAATGGCATGATGGTGGATAGACAATGGCTAATATTTACGGAACGAATGCATGAATTGCAACAGTTATACATTCCTTTCTGGCGTAAAAACACAAAAGGAAAAGTGGCCCAACCATGGCTAACAAAAGAAATTAAGAATAGTATTAGATTCAAAGAGGAGTTATACAAAGTTGCCAGAAAAAGTAGCAAAGCCTGAGGGTGGGAGCAGTTTAGATTTCAGCAAAAAAGCACCAAGAGATTGATTAAGAGGGGAAAAATAGAGTATGAGAATTAACTTGCAAGGAACATAAAAACTGACTGCAAAGGTTTCTACAAGTATATAAAAAGAAAAAGATTAGTGAAGACAAATGTAGGTCTTTTACAGACAGAAACGGGAGAATTTGTAATGGGGAATAAGGAAATGGCAGAACAATTAAATAAATACTTCGGTTCTGTCTTCACGGAAGAGGACACAAATAACGCCGCAGAAATGCTAGGGAACCAAGGGTCTAGTGAGCAAGAGGAATTAAAGGAAATGATTATTAGTAAGAAAATAGTGCTGGAGAAACTAATGGGACTGAAGGCCGATAAATCCCCAGGGCTTGATGATCTGCATTCCAGAGTACTAAAAGACGTAGCCATGGAAATAGTGGATGCATTGGTTGTCATCTTCCAAAATTCTATAGATTATGGAACAGTTCCTGCAGATTGGAGGGTGGCAAATGTAACCCCACTTTTTAAAAAAGGAGGGAGAGAGAAAACAGGAACAACAGACCGGTTAGCCTAACATCAGCAGTAGGGAAAATGCTAAAGTCTATTATAAAGGATGTGATAATGGCACACTTGGATAATATCAAAGGGATTAGACAAAGTCAACATGGATTTATGAAAGGAAAATCTTGTTTGACAAACCTACTGGAGTTTTTTTGAGGATGTAACTGATAGAATAGATAAGGGAGAACCAGTGGATGTAGTGTATTTGGATTTTCAGAAGGCCTTTGAAAAGTTCCACATAAGAGGTTAGTGTGCAAAATTAAAGCACATAGGATTGCAGGTAATGTACTGGCATGGATTGAAAATTGGTTAACTGACAGGAAACAGAGAGTACGAATAAACGGGTCTTTTTTGGGGTGGCGGGCAGTGACTAGTGGGCCCCATCTATTTACAATATATATAAATGATTTGGATGAGGGAACCAAATGTAATATTCCCAAGTTTGCTGATGACACAAAACTAGGTGGGATTGTGAGTTGTGAGGAGGATGCAAAGACGCTGCAATGCGATTTAGATAGGTTGAGTGAGTGGGCAAACAGATGGCAGATGCAGTATAACGTAGATAAATGTGAAGTTATCCACTTGGATAGGAAAAACATAAAGACAAAGTATTATTTAAATGGTGATAGCTTGGGAAGTGTCGATGTCCAAAGGGACCTGGGTGTCCTTGTACACCAGTCATTGAAAACAAATATGCAGGTGCAGCAAGCAGTTAGGAAGGCAAATGGTATGTTGGCCTTCATTGCAAGAGGATTTGAGTACACGAGCAAGGATGTTTTACTACAGTTTAACAGGTCCTTGGTGAGACTGCACCTGGAGTATTGTGTGCAGTTTTGGTCTCCTTACTTAAGAAATATATACTTGCCATAGAGGGAGTGCAGCGAAGATTTACCAGACTGATTCCTGGGATGGCAGGGCTGTTGTATGAGGAGCGATTGGGTCAACTAGGCCTACATTTACTAGTGTTTAGAAGAATGAGAGGGGATCTCATTGAAACATATAAAATTCTGACTAGGTTGGACAGACTGGATGCATGGAGGATGTTTTCCCTGGCTGGGAAGTCTAGACCAAGGGGTCACAGTATCAGGATATGGGGTAGGAAATTTTTGACTGAGATGAGGAGAATTTTTTTCACTCAGAGGGTGGTGAACCTGTGGAATTCTCTATCACAGAAGGCTGTGGATGCCAAGTCACTTTAAGAAGGAGATAGATAGATTTCTAGACACAAAAGGCATCAAGGGGTATGGGGAAAAAGCGGGAATATGGTGTTAGATAGAGAATCAACCATGATCATATTGAATGGCGGTGCAGGCTCGAAGGGCCAAATGGCCTACTATTGCTCTTATTTTCTATGTGTCTATGTTTCTATGATAACAAACGAGATAGAGAGTAAAAAAGAGGGCATATGACAAATGTCAGGTTGAGAATACAAGTAAGAACCAGGCTGAATATAGAAAATTCAGATGGTGAGTGAAAAAGGAAATGAAGGGCAAAGAGAGAGTATGAGAATAGACTGGCAGCGAACAAAAACAGGAATCCAAAAGTCTTCTATAGGGATATAAATAATAAATGTGTAGTAAGAGGAGGGGTCGAATAGGGACCAAAAGGAGACAGAGGGCATGGCTGAGGTACTAAATGAATACTTTGCACCTGTGTTTACCAATGAAGAAGATGCTGCCAAAGTCATAGTGAAAGAGGAGGTAGTTGAGATACTGAAAGGGCTAAAAATAGATAAAGAGGAGGTATCAGAAAGGCTGGCTGTACATAAAGTAGATATGTCACCAGGACCGGATGGGATGTATCCGAGGATACTGAGGGAACTAAAGGTGGGAATTATGGAGGAACTAACCATAATCTTCCAATCCTCCTTAAATATGGGGATGGTGTTAGAAGACTGGAGAATTGCAAATGTTACACCCTTGTTTAAAAAAAAGGGTGTAAGGATAAACCCAGAAACGACAGGTCAGTCAGTTTAACCTTGATAGTGGGGAGGCTTTTAAAAATGATAATCCGGGACAAAGTTAACTGTCACTTGGATTAATTAAGGAAAGCCAGCATGGATTTTTTAAAGGCAAATCATGCTTAACTAACTTGATGGAGTTTTTTGATGAGGGAACAGACAGGGTAGATTATGTCAATGCAGTTGATGTGGCATACATGGACTCCAAAAAAGGCTTTTGATAAAGTGCCACATAATAGGCTTGCCTGCAACGTTGAAGCCCATGAATAAAAGGGACAGTGGCAGCATGGATACAAAATTGGCTAAGTGACAGGAAACAGAGTAGCGATGAACAGTTGTTTTTTGGTTTGGAGTCGGAAGGTGGTGCACCCCAGAGTTCAGTAATAGGACCACTGCTTTTCTGTCATATTAATTACTTGGACTTGGGTGTACAGGGCACAATTTCAGAGTTTGCAGTTGACACAAAACTTGGAAGTTTAGTAAACAGTGAGGAGGATAGTTATAGACTTCAAGAGGACATAGACATGGTGAAATGGGCGAACATGTGGCAGATGAAATTGAACACAGAGAAGTGCGATGTGATACATTTTGGTAGGAAGAACGAGGGTAGCCAATATAATCTGAATGATGACAGATTAGGAAAAGGGGAGGTGCAACGAGACCTGGGTGTCATGGTACATCAGTCATTGAAGGTTGGCATGCAGGTACAGCAGGCGGTTAAGAAAGCAAATGGCATGTTGGCCTTCATAGCAAGGGGATTTGAGTACAGGGGCAGGGAGGTGTTGCTACAGTTGTACAGGGCCTTGGTGAGGCCACACCTGGAGTATTGTGTACAATTTTGGTCTCCTAACCTGAGGAAGGACATTCTTGCTATTGAGGGAGTGCAGCGAAGGTTCACCAGACTGATTCCCGGGATGGTGGGACTGACCTATCAAGAAAGACTGGATCAACTGGGCTTGTATTCACTGGAGTTCAGAAGAATGAGAGGGAACCTCATAGAAACGTTTAAAATTCTGACGGGGTTAGACAGGTTAGATGCAGGAAGAATGTTCCCAATGTTGGGGAAGTCCAGAACCAGGGGACACAGTCTAAGGATAAGGATTCTGGGCTTTATAAATAGAGGCATAGGGCTGGATTTTCGGCTTTGATGTGTTTGGGGCAATAATGATGGCGGGGCGGGAAAGTCAGCGCCTGGGAACAGTTTGCACCTCAGTAAGTAAATTTGGGCAGCTGGGTCCTGAGTCAGGGGACGCAGCACTAAGGGAGCTGTTGTACACCTCTCTCAGGGCGTTAGGACGGGAAACTCCCGAATTAAAGAGCCGGAATGTGAGGGATCCGAGAAAAGCCTCAGGGCATGGCGGGGGGTGGGGTGGCGGGGGGGGGCTGAATGAACCGAAAGAAAATACCACAAAAACATTCCCAAAACATTGCCCATGCCACCACAACACAAATTGCAAAAAAATTAAAAGAAAAAACAATCACACTTACCTTACTCTATGCTGTCAGGATCGTTGGACCACCTGATTTCCCAGGCGGTCAGTGCGAGGCGCGCTTTGCGGCATATGGGTCGGCCTGAAGTTCAAACTCACACACTGGGCACAGCTCTTTTGGGCGGTGCTACTCAGCGCTGCCGCTAAACCGGACCCCAAGATCGCTGCGAGGCGCTGGAGGCTGACCACCCGGCCAGAACACCTCACCTCCGTCATTGCTGCTGCTCTGGATTGAAAAAAGGAGCGCAGAAGACCCAAAAATCTGGCCTTATGGGTACAAAAGCTAGGAAGTTATAATGAACTTTTATAAAACACTGGTTTGGCCTTAACTGGAGTATTGTGTCCAATTCTGGGCACTGCACTTTAGGAAGGATGTAAAGGGCTTGGAGAGGGTACAAAAAAGATTTACAAGAATGATTCCAAGGATGAAGGACTTCCATTTCATGGATAGACAGGAGAAGGTGTAGTTATTCTCCTTTGAGCAGAGATGGTTGAGAGAAGATTTGATAGAGGTGTTCAATATCATGAGCAGTCTAGACAGTACAGAAAGAAACTGTTCCCATTGGCAGAAGGGTCGAGAACCAGAGCACACAGATTGGCAGAAGAAGCAAAGGCAACTTCAGAAAAAACCTTTGCACACAGCAAATGGTTATGATCTGGAATGAACTACCTGAAAGAGTGGTGGAGGCAGATTCAATTGTGGCTTTCAAAGGGAATTGGATAAGTACCTGAAGAAAAATAATTTGTAGGGCTACGGGGAGAAGGTGGGGGAGTGGGACTAGCTATAGTGCTCTTGCAGAGAGCCGGCATGGGTTCAACGGGCTGATTAGCCTCGTTCTGTGCTGTAACCATTCTATGATTCTAAGATCCCGTCTCTATACCACCCTCTAAAGTACACACAGTGCCAGTTTCTGAGCTGCAGTCTGCAAGTGTCAGATCGAATGACGGTGTCTCTTGTTCATCACTTTCCTTTTGTTCTTCCTGCACTGCCTGGGCCTGATTGGAGTTCTTAGAGGCTAGAATTTGATCAAAATCCGCCACCACCAGATTGCCGCCCAAAATACTGTTAAGATTATTAAATTAACGCCAGCAAAAAATTGATCAAAAAATGGAAAAAATTCCGCCCAGCAGGAAAAATCGCCGTTGTATGCGGATTCTCGGCTGAAAATGCAAGCCTCGTCAAATTTAGACAGAGGCTGCAAGTTGGGCCTAGGGAGGGGGGTAAATGCAAAGGAATATTTTTCCATAAAACAAAAAATAAAAAATTGGAAAACATTCTCAGTACCCTTTCCCACTGAATCGCTGCAAAAGAATTTAAAAAAAACTTTAACTTACCTTTTATTGCAGGGTTTCATACCTATCGCAGAGCTCTGGCTAGTTTCTCATGGGCATTCTTTTTCTCTTCACCGATGAGGTCTTACTGCAGTTGTACAGGGCCTTGGTGAGGCCTCACCTGGAATATTGTGTTCAGTTTTGGTCTCCTAATCTGAGGAAGGACGTTCTTGCTATTAAGGGAGTGCACCGAAGGTTCACCAGACTGATTCCCGGGATGGCAGGACTGACATATGAAGAGAGACTGGATCGTCTGGGCCTGTATTAACTGGAGTTTGGAAGGATGAGAGGGGATCTCATAGAAACATATAAAATTCTGACGGGACTGGACAGGTTAGATGCAGGAAGAATGTGCCCGATGTTGGGGAAGTCCAGAATCAGAGGACATAGTCTAAGGATAAGAGGTAAGCCATTTAGGACTGAGATGAGGAGAAACTTCTTCACTCAGAGAGTTGTTAACCTGTGGAATTCCCTACCGCAGAGAGTTGTTGATGCCAGTTCATTGGCTATATTCAAGAGGGAGTTAGATATAGCCCTTACAGCTAAAGGGATCAAGGGTATGGAGCGAAAGCAGGAAAGGGGTACTGAGGTGAATGATGAGCCATCATCTTATTGAATGGTGGTGCAGGCTCGAAGGGCCGAATGGCCTACTCCTGCACCTATTTTCTGTGTTTCTATGTTTCTCTGATGCGCAGCCGTGCCTGTTCCCTACCTGTTAGCTGCTGCTTGCGCCAGTTATGTGCCACCTTGGCCTGCAAGAGAAAGGGAAATGTGTCAGTGAGTGCGGTTTGCAATTTGTTTGGGTGATGTGCCTGTCATGGTGGAAAGCTGGCAGTGTGTGCAGGCTGTGAGATATGGGTGTGAGGCTTGCAGCAGGAGTAAATGTGTAAGGGTGAGATGAAGCTATAATTGTGAGCTGTGAGTCATAATTGATAGAGATTGTTGGTAGGTGAGTGATGGGGGTGTGGTGCATTGAGTAGTGTGTTAGGCTAGTGTTGTGATTGGTGGAATTTGACATTTGAAAGATGCATTTACTGATCTTGACTACCCGTGTGAGATCATTAAACTTCTTTCGGCACTGGATCCAGGTCCTGGGGGAAAGACTGGTGGCACTTACCGCTTCAGCAATCTGCTCCCACTACCTTCTTACAGATAGTCTGGAGGGTCTCCAGACAGCTTGCGGGAAGAGACCAGTCTCCTCCTTTCGACCCCTGTGCTGAGGCCTTCAGTGCTGCATCTGAAAATGTTGCTGCCCTTTCTCTGTTGAGCCATAACTACCCTACAG
Organism: Pristiophorus japonicus; assembly: GCF_044704955.1. Taxonomy (NCBI): domain Eukaryota; kingdom Metazoa; phylum Chordata; class Chondrichthyes; family Pristiophoridae; genus Pristiophorus; species Pristiophorus japonicus. Next base: position 28,789,786 of record NC_091983.1, read on the forward strand.
TTGACTTGACAACAATTACAATGAGGTGCTTATTTCAAAAGTGAAGACTATGGCCCCAAACTTGGTGCCCTCACCGCCCGCTGTCACCGAGTTTTTTGGGCGGTCTCCTCTTGGTGCCAGTTTCCTCTAAGCCTCCCGCGAGCGGGAGGGGAGGACCACTGGGAACCGCTCGCTGACATCCGCTAGCGCGCAAGGCGCATAAGTGTCCTCCAGCCTGCCGAGCTGACAGTTTGCTCCGGGCGGGAGTCAGCGGCAGCAGGGGGAAGGACCGTTGCATGGAGGCAGGTCGAACCCCAATGGTAAGTATGAAGACCTGAAAAAAAGGTTAGTAAACTTCTTTAAACATTTTTTTTTTACAGCGATTCAAATAGATGGGCTTCCCTGAAAGTTTTCCAGTGTTTTTTTTGGTGTAAATTTTTATTTTTACATGTTCCCTCTTCACTGGGCCCCACTCAATCCTCAGCAGCACTTTAACGGGGATTGCATTTGCCGCCAAGATTGGGAGCTCCCACCCGCTGCCACCCACATTCAGGGCGTACGTAATTTTTTTGCTGCCGGGCGGTCTTTGCAGATCTTTTTGAGGAATTTCCCTGCCAAGTACCGCCAGGTCTCTCCGTGGTCCTTTGGGCGGCATTTGGGCAGGCCTTAGCTTTGACCAAGTTTGGGCCCTGTGTTTCAAACTGTTTCAAACTGTAGGCTAGCTTTAAATAGAGATCAATTCCCATGAACTTGGGTGCCCTCCTAAGTGCTCACTCAACCAGAGCTCTCAACACTGGGCTCAACGCTTCAATCATGTTAATTAGCTTGCAGCCCGAACGTCACGTGCTGCCAGCATTTCTTTCAACAGCCGCGGGCAGATCACACATTGCGATCCCTGCACCTGTTTTCATGCCTTATCGAATTTTGAGTCCAAAACCTCTACCCCACCCCACCAAAAATCATGTGATCTGTTGAGAGGTGAAAAAACAGATTAAAACCCAGGCCAATTTGGAGGAGGAAAATATGGAAAATTCCTCTCTAGCCCATCTAGGCTATCAGTACTACACCAGGAGAACACTCTGGTCCTGAATTCCCTGCAGTACCTACCTTTTGTCAGAGGTGATGTCCACTCCAGCCAGAATCAGGTCCAGCTCCCACTTGAAGGAACTCAACGAATCGATGTCCACTATTTTCTGGGGAAAGAACCATTTCCTGACATCTCATCTAGATCTGGCCTGCTGCAACTTAAAATTGTGACCCTTGGTCCTCTGTAATCTATTTATTTGGAACAAACTATCAACTGAAATACAATCCATTCCCTCCATTATCTTATAAACCTAAATCAGATCACCCCTAAGTCTACGCTTCTCTAAAATGTAGAGTCCCAACTCTTTTAGCCTATCTTGATAACCAAGATACTTTATACTGGGAATTAGTCTTTTTGCCCCCCTATGCACCCTTTCCAGAGCCTCAATATCACCCGCCATGTGCGTAGACCAAAACTGGACACGGAGGCAAAATTACTCCTTTCTATAGTCCCATTAGCATTTCTGGCAGTTTTTTCCCAGAGGAGGGGGTGTGGGGGGTGCTCCCACCTCCCAGGAAATTGCCCCAGTGTTTTGGGAGATGCTGTCCCAGCAGTGCCGCACCCCGCGATTAGCATCCTGGGTCGCTGTGCAACCGGCACTGACATCATCGCCATGTGAGGCGACCCTGCACCGACCCCTTAATACCCCGCGAGGGAAATTGGCCCACGGGCGATGAGGCTGGTGCAGGCGAATGTCAATGCCAGCTTCGCAGGGTGCTGTTTAAAGGGGAGGACTGCAGCGCCACGGGCCGCCATCTTTGTTGGTCAGCTGACTGTTGGGTCAGCCCGACCATGGCACAGCCCTAGCGTGGTCTGGGCCGCCATCGTGCAGACGGCACTCCATTTTTGGTGCCGGGGTGCTGGCCCAGTCTCATGAGTACCTGGTTGCCCAGTGGCGGCCACCAAAGGGCCAGGCAGAATGTGCAGCAGCCCTCCCCTTTAATCCAAGGGGAGGGGTGTTGTCGTGCATTAGCGCTACGTGGAACCTCTGCATAGCTCAGTAATCAGCGCCGCGCTTCTACCCGGGAGCGCCCCTCAAAGGAAGCAAAGTGTCGTAGACATCGTTCCACTTCCTTTGAGGGGCGTAAAACCCAATTTCGATTCGGTGGCGGAACTTCTGGGCCAGGCGATAAAAGTCCCAGCCCCAGAAAGTTACCGCCCCCAATCGGAGCGAGGAACAATTTCGCCCTCAGTATACCTAGGTCCGCATATTTTTGTGGTTACTCTCACTGCCGCTCCAAAAGTCACAAAAGTGCTGCCAGTTCCACCATTTCCCATTATTATCAGGAGGATCAGGCAGCCAATGTAAGTATTGATGCAACCTTGCCCTACATTTAACTCGTGCGATATTTGCCCTTGAGAGTGGGAAAAATGTAATTCCCCAACACTGACATTCTCATCTAACTTAGCATAAAGCTTCACCCCCTCCAAAAACAAAAATCTATATGATTGCATAGTATTTTTGTACAATTTTAGATCAATAATTCTGTAGAATCTTACTATATTGATAATTAAATCTAATAAAACATTTACATTGAATTGTAGGATAAATCAGCAACAAAATTCTGCACAAAATAATGAAAATGTTTTATTGTCGTTCGAAGGAGTTGAAGGGGAAAAAAAAGGCATGTTTGGTTTGATAGTGACAGTTGCTACAGAACTGCAATTTCTTTTAAAAGCTAAAGAGTAAGCAGTAGACTGTAACCCAGGAGGGTATTATTAAAAATAATGTTTAATTGAGGGTGATTCAGAATTATAATTTAAAAGCTTTAGCAACCTGAGTACAGGCCACATGAAATGGAGCATCTCCACAATCCAGAACTAGACCTTCATTGTAAATTTTAATTTTGAGAAAGCTTAGTTGATCATCTGTGAAATGACAATGCTGTAATAAAAGGTGGAAATAATATTAAATTCCCTAATACATTCACTAGTAAAGCTTCATTTGTGGTGTCCTCTGTCCAGTGTAATTTGTGGTCTTGAGAAGATGCCAAATGGTGTTTGGTAATGGAGTGTAGCAACCGTTCTCACTATGCTTATGATATGAATGAGTTAATTCTGTTGAAGATGATGAAGGAAATTAAGATGACAAATGGAGGTAGAATTTCATCTTCAGTGACTGGGTGCTAAATCCGTGAAGTTGAACACTGGCACTTTATAGAACCTACCTGATTTCCATAGTGCCTGCCATTGGCAGTCAAATTAGGGAACTTCTCCCTGACCCTGGAAAGCCTGCAATTTAGTGGATTTAGAATTATTTTCTGTGATGAATGATGAAGAATTTCTTTTGGGGCCAAAACTAAGAGCGCACACCAATGTGGCCTTTAAATACAAGTTTGCATGCGGTAATTTACAAATTTGAACAGCCTGTTGAACTCAATTAAGCTGCCACCAAATTGTTACAGTCTGCACATGCATCAAATACATTCCTTCTCATGCTCAGTGAAGGGTAACAAATGACGTAAAAAACTAACTCTTTCATCTTGATATGTTTCTTGTTCTCTTATGTAAATTACCATTCTAAATTTCTAAACCTCTTCCAAAGGCAGAAGATTATGCATTCCAGATATTATACAGTTTGGTTTCAGCAAGTCAGAATTTTAGTATATTTTGCGTAAAGTAGATCAGATTTGTAAATTATAAATCATTGGTATGACCACACATAGAATACTGTGTACAGTTCTGGTTTCTGCAATAGGAAACGAATATTGCAACAATTGAAAGGATACAGAAAAAAGCAACCAGAATGATTGAGGGGATGGATGGATTGGATTACAAGGAACGATTATGTAAATTGGGCATGTTCTCACTGGAAAAGAGAAGGTTGAGAGATGATGTGATTACCGTTTTTAGGATTCTACAGGGACTAGATAATGTCGACCATGACAAGTTATTTCACCTTGTTCAGAACAGTAGAACCACAGGTCACGGCCTGTGCTTGAAGAGGGGTAAATTCAAAACTAATCTGTGGAACATTTCAGTGAGTGAGTGGTCAATCTATGGAACAAGCTTCTGAGGGAGATGGTGGAAGCAGTTAGTATTGATTCATTCAATTGCAAATTAGATAGATTTCTTTCAGAAAATGAGCAAAAAATTCCAGCCTTGCCGGGTCCGTACGAATTGCGCACGGACCCGGCGAGACCTTGCACATGCGCCGAAAACTGTTTTTTCCGATCTGACAGATCCTCTGCATCCCCAGGAGAAGGACATTCGGGTGGGAGAGATTGGTCTATTTGCCCAACTCATGACCAGCGAATCTCCTTCAAAGAGTTATGCCTGGTAAAAGTAGGCTCACAGCTTTAAAACATATAAAAATTAAATTTAAACACTCATTTTATATTAAAAACCCTGTCCATTAAGGTAAGTTTATTTTTAACACTAATAAAACACATTAAAAAAATTCCAAAAAATATTATTTTTTCTAAAACATTTAATTACATTTAATTTCAATTAATTTTAAATATGTGAGGTGTTTTATTTCTTTATGGTGTTATGGTGTTTTAGGGGTTTTTCTCATTGATAGTGATGAGAAATGAATTCCCATTTTTATCAATAAGAATACAGGTACTGCATAATGATTGGTGGTCCAGGCCCATGTGACTCCAGCATGTACGTATGTACCACGAAGTCATCTCCCCATGCTCTGCGCAGCGCATCTCGATCTCCGACCGGGATCCTATGTTTCTCCGGGACCACCAGATATTTTCGTAGAATTTTGGGGGGCTCAGAGGCGTTCGTACGAAGGAACCCTCGACCGCAATTTTCCCCCTAATAATATTTGGGATGCAGTGTATGAGTAATTTGAGACATGAAATATGATAAGTGTACCATGCTTGGGAGGAACAGGTGACTTTGGACCAATGGTTTCAAAGCTCTTCACCACTGGGGTTTTTATCATCTCATGTCTGGATCCGTTGTAGAGTAATTCATAGAATCATAAAAATGTACGACACAGAAGGAAGCCATTTGGCCCATCGTGTCTATGCCAGCTGAGAAACAGAGATATCCAGCCTAATCCCACTTTCGAGTTTTTGGTTTGAAACCTTGTAGGTTATAGCACTTCAAGTGCATATACAAGTATTTTTAAATGTGGTGAGGGTTTCTGCCTCCATCAACCTTTCGGGCAGTGAGTTCCAGTTTCCCACCATCCTCTGGGTGGAACAAGTTCTCCTCAATCCCCTCTAATCCTTCGAACAATTACTTTAAATTAAGTCCCTTGGCTATTGACCTCTCTGCTAAGAGCAATAGGTCCTTCATATACACTCTATCTAGGCCCCTCATAATTTTGGACACCTCAATCAAGTCTCCCCTCAGCCTCCTCTGTTCCAAAGAAAACAACCCCAGCCTATCCAAACTTTCCTCTTGGCTAAAATTCTCGTAAATCTCCTCTCTAGTGCAATCACATCTTTCCTGTAATGTGGTGACCAGAACTGCGGCAGTACTCTAGCTGTGGCCTAACTAGTGTTTTATACAGTTCAAGCATAACATCCCTGCTCTTATATACTATGCCTCGGCTAACAAAGGAAATTAACCCATGTGCCTTCCTTACCACCTTATCTACTTGTCCTGCTACCTTCAGGGATCTGTGGATATGCACTCCAAGGTCCCTCTGTTCCTCTACACTTCTCAGTTTCCTACCATTTATTGTTGCCTTGTTAGCTCTCCCCAAAATGCATTACCTCACACTTCTCCAGATTGAATTCCATTTGCTACTTTTCTGCCCACCTGACCAGTCCATTGATGTCTTCCTGCAGTCTACAGCTTTCTTCCTTGGTATCAACCGTACGTCAATTTTTGTATCATCTGCAAGCTTCTTAATCATGCCCTCTACATTGAAGTCTAATGTACCAAATTTAAGTTGATGACAACATAATAATATGAATTAATCTGCAATTTCCTTCTGGGCTAAATCATTGAAAATCTCAAAATGTAGTGTCTATGCTAGAGTCCAAAATAGACCAGTATTTGGTAAATGTGTGAGAATTAGTGAATTGGAACCTGATTGAGAATTGCCTATGACACAGTTGTAGAACAAGTACAGTCCACTGCCATTGAGCTGTTTTGGTGCATGATGGTAGTGCTTGCTGTACTGAGCCATTCACTGATTACTGCTTGGTGACCAGTTTATCTTGGATCTTGAACGAGTTGGAAAAGAATAATGCTGCAGACATTCAAAATTGTTTCATGCAATAACATAGCTTAGAGCTTGTCAAACATCTACATTTTGAAAAGGACACTCTGCTTTCAACTGGCGTGATGATGGATAAAATGATAGGACAATATAATCACCCAAATAAAAATGAAAGCAATCTTTGGTAGTGTTGTGGAACCCAAAATAAAGGATCAACACAAGAGTCTGATAAAGAATTCAAATAATGTTTATTTTTGAATACCTATAGCTTGACCAAGAGAGTACAGCTTAGAGTTCCTCAACCCTTCACCAGCTGACTCAGCTTTTGGCTATCAGCTCACAGTACTTAAAGCTGAAAACCGCAATTCGTTACGTCACCTGTTCCATTACACTGAGGACTTTACATTGGGGACTTCACAAAGCAACAAGCTAGGTATCCTGTTATCAACACCTAGCCTAACTGCAAGTCAGCGTCCTATATCTATCTTTGTTAAGCTTGCCACCACATCCTCTTGCGGGTAAACTGCTATGTGATTGGCCTTGTGCGTTGTTGCCTGGCAAAAACAGTTTAACATCTGGGCGTTACCCAGACTGCACCTGCTTACTGGCTTGTCCACTTTTCTGAACATATTTCTCAGACTGCAACACATATATCACTATGGTGGGTTTCTAAAAATCCCACTTCAGGTAGAATCTAGAAGCAAATCCTTGGCTCATTGGATAGCACTCTTAACCCTGAGTCAACAGGTCATGGATTCACGCCTCACTGCAGAAACCTGAGCACACAATCTAGGCTAACCCTTCAATACTGAGGGATTGCTGCATCTTTCAAATGAGGCCTTAAACTGCAGCCCCGTGTGCCCTCTCAGTTGGCATAACAGATTCCATGCTATACTCAAACACGAGCAGGGGTATTCTCCCAGAGTTCAGGTCAACATTTATCATCCAACTAAGACCACTAAAACAGGTTACTGGATAATTTATCTCATTGGTATTTGTGGGATCTTGCTCTGCATAAATTAACTGCTGCGTTTGCCAATAACTATACCTCAAAAGAACCAGTGAAGTGCTTTGGGACATCTTGAAGCTGTGAAAGGAATTATATAAATGCAAATACTTCCTTTCTATCCATTTATTTTATGTTTTCTTTGGATTGTACTTGGAAATTCTAACCCTGGGACTGTACGTGGGATTCTAACCCTGGGACTATGCATGGGGATTCTAGTCCTGGGACTGTACATGGGGATTTTAACCCTGGGACTGTACATGAGGATTCTAACCATGGGAATGTGCATGGAGATTCCAACCCTGGGACTGTATATGGGGATTCCAACCCTAGGACTGTACATGGGGATTCTAACCCTAGGACCAAATGTAGGGATTCTAACCCTGAAACTATACATGGGGATTCTAACCCTTTGGCTGTACATGGGGATGCCAACCCTGGAACTGTACATGGAGATTCTAACCCTAGGATTGTACATGGGGATTCTAACCTGGGACTGTACATGGGGATTCCAACTCTGGGACTGGACATGGGGATTCTAACCCAGGGACTGTACATGGGGATTTTAACCCTGGGACTGTACATGGAGGATGCTAACTCTGGGACTGTATATAGGGATTCCAACCTTGGAACAAGAGCTGGAAAGTGGGATTAGGCTGAATAACTCTTTGTCGGCTGGCATGGACACGATGGGCTGAAATGGCCTCTACTAATTAGGTAAATTCCACTATGGTGCAAGATCTTGTACTCCAATCCCCTTGCAATAAAGGCCCATGTGCCATTTTCCTTCCTAATTGCTTGGTGTAGCTGCATGCTAATTTTTTGTATTTCCTGTACAAGGACACCTAAATCTCTCTGAACACCAAAATTTAATAGTTTCTCACCATTTAAAATATTCACTCTTTAAATAAATACTTAGTACTCATATGGAATAAAATTCTGCTGTGAGATATGTAACTAATACAAAGAGCATTCACACAAATTAGTTAATGCATCCATTACTAAGACTGTTCAACACAATTTCGATCCAACAATCTTGGTGAAATCCTGGGATAAATATTCCAATCTGTATTCCTGGTGCAGAGTCTCCCTCCACGGGAGTATAGATTAATGACTGAACAAAGAGAGTGGTCAGGAGCAATGTTATCCCTTTGAAAACTGATAATGGTGATATTGTCAATGATAAAACGGAAATGGCGGACATGTTGAATAATTACTTTGCATCAGTATTTACAGTAGAGGAAGAGGTCAGCGTGCCGGAAATCTCAAGGAAACTAATATTGAATCAGGGACAGGCACTCACCAAAATTAACATAAGTAAAGTAACAGTAATGAAGAAAATAATGGCACTAAAGTGTAACAAATCCCGAGGGCCAAATGCTTTCCATCTCAGGGTATTAAAGGAAATAGGTGAGAACATTGCAGATGCTCTAAGTATAACCTTCCAAAGTTCTCTCGATTCAGGAACAGTTCGTTCAGATTGGAAAATTGTGCATGTCACTTCAGAGTGTTGGAAGAGGGAAACCAGGGAATTATAGACCAGTTAGCCTAACGTCTGTTGTCAGGAAATTACTAAAATCTATAATTAAAGATAGGTGATTGAACACCGTGAAAATTTTCAGCTGATTTGTAAAGGATAGGACAAGCTTGATGAACTTGATTGAATATTTTGAAGAAGTGACTAAAGTAGTGGACAGGGGAATGTCTATAAATGCTATTTATATGGACTTCCAGATGGCATTTGATAAAGTCCCTCATAAGAGGCTGTTAACTAAGGTTGAAGCCCATGGAATTGAAGGCAAATTATTGACCTGGTAAGGAAATTGGCTGAGTGGCAGGAGACCGCAGATAAGTTCAAAGGGATAACTTCAAAGATGCTAAGCATGAAGATAAACCAGGTAGGAAGCAAACAAGAATTAATAACTTGAATAAATTAGATGGGAGACCTTTAAATTATTTTTATGTAAATACAAGGGGGCCGAAATTGTCCACCGCTGGAAACGAGGTACATGCACCTCGTTTGTTGTGCCAAACTTTCCATAAAGACCTTCAACGCCCGATTGCCCGCTGAGAAGGAACGCTAATGCTCGGCGAAATAAGTGAGCGAGAATTTCCATTTTGAGGGTAAAGGTGTGCAGAACTGATCGCCCGGCGAAAAAAATCGGCGTTGCACACTCATTCTTGGTGGTTTCTCGGGTAAGTGGAAAGTTAGCCAAATGGGCGGTCATTACCGGAATGGAGAGTAAATACAAAAATTTAGGCCAAGGCTGCGGTTGGGCCTACGGAGGAGGGAAAACCTTAAGACAAAATGATCATTAAAAAAAACACATACAAATCATTCCCAGGACAGTTTTAAGCCTAATTGTCGTGGTGAAATTAAAATAAAATAATTAAATAACCTTTAACTTACCCTGTAAAAGCAGCACGTGGACGGTTTGTTCTCGGCGGATGACTTCAGATGTGGGCGATACCAAAGAAAAAACTTACGTGCAAACTCTCGGCGGGCGATAAATCAGTTTTAACGTCAAGAAAATCGCTGACAATGGCTCCTAGTGTTTTCACCGCCGCGGTGGATGCGGTGGCCTCTTGAGCGGAATTCCATCTTTTTTTTTCCCGGCAGACCGGAATTCGGTCATAATAGGAACGGTAATGCGGCAGTGAGCACACTATAGGGGCAGAAGTTGGGGTGTGGGGGCGGAGTGGTTGCTGCTGTCTGTCATCAGCTGATGACATCATCACGGTACCACGGTACTATGGCTCTCCTGTGCGATTTTTAAAATTTGGTCCACTGGGTCACTAGGGAGAGTTTCAGCCAGGCCAGCAGCCTGGCATCCAAGATGGGGTGCCAGGCTGCCAGTTGGTGGCCTGGCCGAACCCGGCAGCCTAATGGTCGGCCCGACATGGTAGTCGGCCGGCGAAAAAAAACATGGCGGTAGCGGCAGTGAGTCCTCCCCTTTAATGGGAGCCGCACCACCATTTTAGAAGGCCACAGCCTCACTGCACCACCAGAGAAAAGCAGCTTTGGGCACCACCCGAGAGGAGGAAGATTTTCTCAACACAAATTCACCATCGGGGGAGTACATCAGTGAAGTGCACTCCGAAGACGCACTTAGGATGGATCGGCAGCAGTGGAGCAGTAAGGGGAGGCGGAAGGCCAATGCCGGGATGCCGCAGAAGCGGAATTTAAAAAATGGCGGCCACTCCATGAAAAATCAGCAGCCATTGTAATCCGCAGCATGGGCGCCAATTTCCATTGGTAACAGGCCTTAAGGAAAGGGGCAATTTTGGCCCGAAGGATTGTTACAAGAAAATTATTAGAATTGCAATCCTATGATGTGTTGGAGAATTTAGACATATTGGGGGAGAAATTGCCCCTTTTTATAGCCTCGTTAACGTCTCTGGGGTGCCGAAATTGCCTCTCTCTTTAAGGCCTGTTACCACCGCAAATCGACAGCCATGCTGCGGAGTGGAGTGGGCGACAACTTTTAATGGAATGGCTGCTGCTCGCCCAATTGCCCTCCCGAGTTTTCCCGGCGGTGCCCTGATCCCCACCTCCCCTCCCCCACCGCTCCACTGCTGCTGATCTGTCTTAAGCGCTTCATCACCGTGCGCACCGCCAATTTAAATCCCCGACGCTGACATTCCCCTGACCGCCCGGTGGTGCCAAAATATGCTTTTTCCTGGTGGTCCAGCGAGGCTGTGGCCTTCTGCAGTGGCAGTGCGGCTTCCCTTAAAGGGGAGGATGCACTGCCGCTGCCGTCCTGTTTTTTTTTGTCAGTCAACTGCCATGTCGGCCTGACAAATATGCCCCCGGCTGTCAACAGGCTGCCTATCACACCTGGTCTGGCCAAAGCCCTCCCTGGTGACTCAGTGGTTCAAATTTAAAAATCGCACAAGTTCGTCCCTTTAAGTGAAGGGGAGAGCTGTGGTAATGTGGTGCCATGATGACGTCATCATGGCAGTGACTCCGCACCGAACTTCCACCCCTCAGTTGCTGTCACCTTAGGTGTAGTCACCGACCCCATTAAGACAGACTTCTGGATCAAAACAAAAATCAACAAAGAGCTGAATGTCACTCGAGCATCGACCTAAACCACAACTGCGGTAAAAACCATCAAAACGGGGTTTCACGCGGGTGCCAATTTCTACCCCTGGGAGTTTTTGCCCAGGGGAGAGGGGGCGCTACCACCTCCAGGAAATTGCCCCGGAGGTTTGGGTGGCACTGTCCCGGCAGTGCCACGCCCTGCGGTTAGTGCCCCGGGCCGTCGCACAACCCGCGATGGCGTCATCACAACGACCCCTCACCATCCCGCGCTGCCTCTTAACGCCCCACGCAGGAAATTGCCCCGCGGGCCCTGGGTCTGGCATGTGCGGATGTCAATGCGAGCTTCGCGGGTCACGAAGCTGGTGGACATTTGCACCCGTGGCGCTGTTTAAAGGGGAGGCCTGCAGCGCACCGGGCAGCCATCTTGTTGGTCAGCCGACTCCTGGGTCGGCCCGACCATGGCGGCCCTAGCGTGGGTGCCGGGCTGCTGGCCCAGTCTCATGCATCCCTGGTGGCTCAGTGGCAGCCACCATAGGGCCATTCAGAGTGCGCAGCGGCTCTCCCCTTAAAGTGAAGCGGAGGGGCCGTGTAGCGCGTTAGCGTTACACAGAGCTTCCGCGTAGCACTGGACTCAGCACCGTGCTACCGCCCCGGGAGTGCCCCTCAAAGGAAACGGAGCGCCGGAGACAGCTCTCCGCTTCCTTTGAGGTGCATAAGGCCCAATTTCACGTTGGGGTCAGGACTTCTGGGCCGGGCGATAAAAGTCCCGGGCCCGGAAGGTTACTGCCCCCAATCGGGGCGCAGGGCAATTTTTCCCCCATTGATTATTTCTGGGACATGGCTAGATGAAAGTGATGCGACAGAAATTTATCTAAAGGGCTACAAGGGTTTCACAAATGACTGGGTATGTCAAAGGAGAAGTGGGGTTGCTATTTTTATCAGTCAAAATCTATCAGCTGGAGAGAAACTTGGTATTGCTGAAGCTAACTGGGTTCAAGTAGTCCAAGCTCACGGGCAAGGATTAATTATCAGTAATTGTTATAGGCCTCCGGGTCAGACACCTGAACGTGATGAGCTATTGTAGAAACAGATCACTAATGCTTTTAATATAAAATGCCACCTTTGTCTGGTGGTTGATTTTAATTTTCCTGGCATTTAGTGCCACAATGGTGTACCTGCTGTTGTGGTGGGAAATGCAGCTGAAAAATGTATTGAAAATGTACAAGACTGTTTCCTGACTCAACATGTTAATGAAATAACTAGGGATAATCATAAATTATATTTGGTGTTTAGTAGTGAGTCTGACCTCGTATCAGGCCTCCATGTCGGGGAACTTTGAGCAACAGTATACAGTTCCAATTGGCTGGCAGAACTAAAGGTACTGATAACTCGTACCAGATTTTAGAAGAGCAAACTTCTCCAAAATGGAACGGGTAAATTAGCTAAATCCTCCTCGGTGGTGATGAGACCGATGTTTAATATAAATGGAAAGTTTTTAAGAACAAGATTAAAAATGTGGAAACAAACATGTATCCAAAATCAAAAGAGGGAAATGTGGTAAGAAAAAACCAAGGTGGCTAACTGACTATGTGCAAAGACAAATAAGACAGAAATGTTTCTATAAATTAAAAATACATAATACTCAAATAAACAGGATTAAATACAAGGAACAACTAAAGAAAACAAAGGCTGCGATTAGATCAGCAAAAAGGCTAATGGGAAGAAAGATTGTAGACAAATGTGGCAGTAATGGAAAGAGCTTTTTTAGTTATGTGAAGAGTCATAGAACTATCAAAGACTGTATTGGGCCACATAAGAGTGTTCAAGGACAGGTTACAAAGGACTCAACTAGGTATGGCGGAAATATTAAGTGAGTACTTTCCATCATAGAATCATAGAAATTTACAGCATGGAAGGAGGACATTTGGCCTATCGTGTCCTGCAGGGATCAGTGTTGGGACCGTTGCTTTTTACTAGTTTTATTAATGATCAGTCTTCTCCCTTGAAGATGGTGCTCAAATATTAGAATTTAATAATACTAGTTTTGTTAGTAACATCAACATAGATAAACATATTGTTTTAGAAAGAAATAATAACTTGAAAATAGATGGAGCAGCCGGGCCGGATGATATCCACCCGAGGGTCTTCCGGGAGATGGGACATGTACTGTGTGAGCCCCTGGCCTGTATTTTTAATAGCTCACTGCACTCTGTAATGGTTCCAACAGATTGGAAGGAGGCTAATGTAGTCCCCTTTTTAAAAAAAGATGACAAAACAAACTATAGGCCTATCCGTATAACATCAGTAATTGGTAAGATGCTTGAAGGAATCATAAGGGATGCAATATATTAATACTTGGATAGGGAGCGACATAGTACGGACACAGTACGGACACCCAACATAGCTTCATAAAAAAAGTAGGTCATGTCTTACAAATCATATTGTATTTTTTGAAGAAGTTACAAAGTTGGTGTATGAGGGAAGTGTTGTGTATGTATATTCTCTGTACACTCAATGTACAGTTACATAAGACCATTGAATGTATCTTCGCACTGTTTACAATATGCCTGTACCACCAGAGGGTGCAACTGGTGGAGACCTAGATGTCACCTGCACACCGCAGGTAACCAAGTATAAAGGGGAGCTCACATTACTGTAATCTCATTCAGGAGCTGCAATAAATGGACTAAGGTCACAACAGTTCAAGTGCAATACCTTACGTCGTGGAGTCATTACTAGAGTGCTTACAGACACAACAATTGCCGACGAGAATACGAATTTCCACGCGAAAAATGGCTAACCTTGGTAACTTTCAACAATTCACTGATGGGGAAGATTGGGATGCCTTTGTGGAAAGGCTAGAACACTACTTCATCGCGAACGACCTGGCTTGGAACACACCGCGTTGCTGGCTGATGAGCGCCGAGCTATTCTGCTCAGCAGTTGTGGGCCTATTATTCATGGCATTGTCAGGGGCTTGCTAGCCCCAGAGAAGACAATGACCAAAACGTTCACAGAGCTCTTAACTTTGATACAGGGACAGCTCAAGCCAAAAGAGAGCATCCTCACAGCCAGGCGCCAGTTCTACACACCGGCGGCCCGAAGGCCAAGAAATCACAAAATATGCTGCAGACCTGAGACAATTGGCTGCACTGTGTGATTTTGGCGACCACCGCACCGAAGCACTGAGGGACATCTTTGTTATTGGAATCGGCCACGAAGGCCTCCTCTACAGGCTGCTTTCTGTGGACACCAAGGTCACCCTGCAGAAGGCAATTAACGTGAGCCAAGCATTCACGGCCTCGGCCTGCGATTCCAGAAGGATGATGACTTAACCCCAGGACTCTAACATGGCAAGTACAGTGAACCGAATGGCACCTTTCAGAGGCAAGACTGCGACCCTGAGCCCTGCAACCCTGAGTCCGACGCAGGGGGCCAACTGGCCAGCCCCATGCTGGCACTGTGGAGGAAATCACAGAGCCCACCAGTGCCGATACCGAGACTATACTTGCAAAGGCTGTGACACAAAAGGCCATCTCCAATGAATGTGTAAAATAAATTTTACTCACCAAGTCGCTGAAGAGTTGGCCGATCACCCGGGCTCCAGCGCTGATGAAGACGAAGAGAGAGTCCAGGAGGCAGCTCAGCCCCAGGAAGATGTATATAGAAGTCAAAATCAACTGTGTTCCTGTCTCGATGGAGGTCGCCACAGGGGTGAGCCAATCGTTGATGAACCAGGCGGCCTTCGAGAAACTCTGGGACAATCCTATCGAACAACCCAAAATGCTACCAATCCAGGTGAAGCTGCTCACTTTCACAAACGACACCATCCCAGTCGTTGGCAGCGTGGATGTCCAGGTGTCCTACGGCGGCGCGATGCACAAGTTACTTTTGTGGATCGTTGCTGGTGATGGTCCAACTTTGCTAGGAAGAAGATGGATGAAACAAATCCAAATCTGTTGGAGCTGGGAAAGCCTCCAGGCCCCGGCGATCGACATCCTATGCGGCCCCAAATTTGGATCCATCGCAGCACCTGAAGATCCTACCATCCAACTCGACTGCGCGGCGACGACACAGACCGCACTACCCAACGGCGAGATGATCCAACCCGAATGACCAGACCTCACCTTCAGGGCCGTGGCAGGACTCCGAAGGAAGAAGATCGATGCAGAAGGTAAATTCCCGGCTTCCATGGCAGAACCTGGGGAGAGAAGGATCACCGCAGCCTACCTCATGGAGAGAAAGAAGATGGCACCTGCACCACGAGGTGAAGCGCCTGAAATCAAGATGGCCGCGACCATGAGGGGCAGTGTTGAGGGAGCAACATGTGATGCTGAGCAGCGAACCGGATTGGGGTAAAGATTGCAAGGCCCTCTTAAAGGGGACCGGCAACCCAGAACAATTAAAGGGACAGTTCCACTTTTTATACAGCGATGCTGGTGATACTAATGTGAGAGATGTAATTAACAAATGCAAGTATCTAAATGTACCGTTGAACAGCGATGCAGGAAGGATATGTGGGAAAGATGTCATTGATGAATACAAGTATCTAAATGTAATATTGTACAGCTATGCCGGTAAAATACAGGGAAAATATGTAATTGAGGGAAAAGATGTAATTGACAAATGTGAATTAGTACCTGAGTGCGATCGGAGCTAATGTATCATGAATGTAAATGATGGAATAATGTGTGATGCCGGGTTCAATATGCACGCCGACAAAACCTCCCGTTTGAAGCACCCAGGTCAAGCGGGCTACCCGATAATGTAGCGTGCGCTTCCGGGACCAATGTGATGCCCCAGGGAGTGTGGCCACACACAGTGGGAGCTTACCCACTGCAGGGCCAGCAATCAACGGACGCACAGGTACCACTACTGGCACCCTTCCCCAGATCGGCCCTACCTCTCTGGCCACCAGGGCCAGTGCTGGGAGCAAGAGGCCATCACCCTCCAGCCCTCCCGATGGGACCTGGGATGACCAGGCTCCCACTACTGCTGCAGGGCTGCAGGGAGACCCTGCAGCCCTCAAAGGAGGACAAGGAGGCTACACATTCCTGTGGCTCTGCCCACCACTAGGCAACGGCAAAGGCCCTGAGACCCAGTCAGGGGAGCGATCCGAGCTCACCCAGTTGGCAGGAGGTGCAGGACACCATCAAACAACCTGGACACAGTCCGGTCACTCTGGAACTAGCGTCCTCACCCACCTGCACCTACATTGCAGGGGCAAGACTGTAATACCATGTATGTAACTTACTTGTCATATGTACTCATTCCACTTCTGCAAGACCCAAACAGTGATGTAAACAATCATACTCTTTTCTTTCCATTCTCTGTACATGTATGTAATGCAGATGCCGAGCCACACACGTGGTCTATGTATGGAGGGGAAATGGGGGTATGTAGCCATGGACACACATGGATCACACCCAGAACCAACACGAACTCCACTGCAACCTCCAACCGTCCACTGCTGACCATTTCCCAATGCTGTGGCAATAAGGACTTGGGGGTCCATAGGGAGAGAGCCATTCCCAAGCACAGACAAAGTGCAAGGGCTTTGGGCACTCAAGTCGAGGGCCAGAGCACACAGTGCAAAGGCCAGTGGCACAAGACTTAGGGGGGAGTGATGTTGTGTATGTATATACCTTGTACACTCAATGTACAGTTACATAAGACCATTGAATGTATCTTCACACTGTATACAATATGCCTGTACCACCAGAGGGTGCAACTGGTGGAGACCTAGGGGGTCACCTGCACACCGCAGATAACCAAGTATAAAAGGGAGCTCACCTTACTGTAACCTCATTCAGGAGCTGCAATAAATGGACTAAGGTCACAACAGTTCAAGTACAATACCTTGCCTCGTAGAGTCATTACTAGAGTGCTTACAGACACAACAGGAAGCCTAGTAGACATTGCCTACTTAGATTTCCAAAAAGCTAATATAAAAGGTTTCTCTGTAAGATCAGAGCCTCTGCTATTAGTGGTAATATATTGAGTTGGATTCAGAACTAGCTGGCAGGACGCAAGCCAAAGAATAGTTATAGATGGATTTGAATCTGTTTGGAGACCGGTCACCAGTGGTGCCCCACAGGGATTAGTGTTGGGACCGTTGTTTTTTACTATTTTTATTGATGATCTGGATTTAGAGGTTGAGGGCACAATTTGAAAATTTGCAGATGATACCAAGATCTGTGTGAGTGTTAGAACTGTAGAAGATACTCATCTGCTTGAGGCAGATTTTAATGTATTGGGAGATTGGGCTCAAGACTGGAAAATGATGTATAACTTAGATAAGTGCAGTGTTATGCATGTGGCAGAACACATGCTCAACATTCGTGCACCTTTCAGGGAAAGGCATTAAAGATGGTGGAGCTAGAAAGAGATTTGGGCATTCTAGTGCATACATCCTTAAAGGTACACGAGCAATGCCATGCAGCGATAGCTAGAACAAATAGAGTGTTGAGGTGTATCCATAGGACAATTGAGTATAAAACGAAGCGTACTGTTTTGTCCTTGTGCAAGACCTCAGTCAGGCCGCACTTGGAGTACTGTGTCCAGTTTTTGTGTCCTCGGATAGTGGGTGATATTGAGGCTCTGGAAAGAGTGCAAAAAAGGGCCAGTAGACTAATTCCAACTCTAAAGCATCTTAGTTTTCAAGATAGGCGAAAAGAGTTGGGACTCTATACCTTAGAACAGTGTAGACTTGGGGGGGATCTGATTGAGGTTTATAAGATAATGAATAGAAATAGACGTTGTTCCAGCTGACAGTATATTTCAATGAAATAGGTTAGGCGGAACCAGGGGCCACAAATTTAAGTTGTATAAGGCTGGAGCTAGGTTAGACGTCAGGAGGGGGTTCTTTTCCCAGAAAATAATAGACCTCTGGAACAAGCTGCCATTTCGTGTGGTGGATGCAGATTTGCTGAATTCCTTCAAGCGAAAGCTGGATTTGTTTCTGGCTGGGCAGAGATCACCTCTTACAGATGGTAGGCGCTAGGTTCGATCGCCTAGATGAGTCGGAGAGGAATTTCTCAGATTTTGTTCCCCAAATTGGCCTCGGTTTTTTATCTTTTTTGCCTCTCCTCGGAGATCACATGGTTTCAGGTGGGGTGGAATGTATATATTGTGATATACAAGGTATTGCAATTATGCGGGACAGGTTCGATGATCTTTACCTGTCTGTCATTGTCCATTTGTTCGTACTCTAATTGGCAGGATGTGACTAGTGGTGTTCGGTAAGGATCTGTGTCGGAGTCTCAACTATTCACCGTATTTATTAATGACTCAAATGATGAGATAGAAAGTCACATATCCAAATTTGCCAATGACACAAAGATATTGTAAGCAGATGGAAGCATAAAATTACAAAGAGATATTGGTGTATTAAGCGAATGGGGAAAACTGGTAAATAGATTTCAATGTAGGCAAATCAGTGAGGTCATCCACTTTGGACCTAAAAAGGATAGAACAGAGTACTTTCTAAAGAGTGAAAAGCTAAAAACAGTGGAGCTCTAAACAGAATTTTGGGTCCAGGTATAAATCATTACAATGTCATGAACAAGTGCAGAAATTTTTTTTAAAAGGCTAATGGAATGCTAGCCTTCATATCAGATCAACCATGATTTTAGTCGGTCGAGGAGGTGGGAGCTCGGAGCAGCGCGAGTCCGGGGTCGTTGAGAGGCCTATAAAGGCTAGCGGGAGTCGGGCAGTTCGAGCAGTCGGTCGAGGAGGCGGGAGCTCGGAGCAGCGCGAGTCCGGGTTCATCGAGAGCCCTATAAAGGCCAGCGGGAGTCAGGCAGTTCGAGCAGTCGGTCGAGGAGGCGGGAGCTCGGAGCAGTGCGAGTCCGGGGTCGGCGAGAGGCGTACTGGTGCAGCTGCAGCGGGGACAGAAGGCAAAAAAATTAAAAGAAATCGAAAGGTGACGTCACAGCCAAGGGGGTAGTGATTGGTAAGTAGGTTTTCTTTTTCTTTTCTATATCAGTAAGTAACATTTAGCATTGTTGTTGCCAAATTAAGTTAATCTATGGGTTAAGTCATGGCAGGAGAGCTCGGACACGTCTTATGCTCCTCCTGTACGATGAGGGAAATCAGGGACGCCTCCGGTGTTCCTGATGACTACGTGTGCGGGAAGTGTATCCGCCTCCAGCTCCTGACAGACCGCGTTGCGGAATTGGAGCTTAGGGTGGATTCACTCTGGAACATCCACGATGCTGAGAATGACGTGAGTAGCACGTTTAGCGAGTTGGTCTTATTGCAGATAAAGGGTACACAGCCAGATAGGGAATGGAAGACCAACAGGAAGAGCAGTGCAAGGAAGGTAGTGCAGAGATCCCCTGCGGTCATCCCCCTGCAAAACAGATGCACCGCTTTGGGTACTGTTGAGGGGAATGTCTCAGCAGGGGAGAGCAGCAGCAGCCAGGTTCATGGCACCGTGGCGGGCTCTGCTGCACAGGAGGGCAGGAAAAAGAGTGGGAGAGCAATAGTGATAGGGGATTCGATTGTAAGGGGAATAGATAGGCATTTCTGTGGCCGTAACCGAGACTCCAGGATGGTATGTTGCCTCCCTGGTGCAAGGGTCAAGGATGTCTCGGAGCGGGTGCAAGACATTCTGAAAAGGGAGGGTGAACAGCTAGTTGTTGTGGTGCACATTGGTACCAACGATATCGGTAAAAAAAGGGATGAGGTCCTACAAGACGAATTTAAGGAGCTAAGAGCTAAATTAAAACGTAGGACCTCAAAAGTAGTAATCTCGGGATTGCTACCAGTGCCACCTACTAGTCAGAGTAGGAATCGCAGGATAGCTCAGATGAATACGTGGCTTGAGGAGTGGTGCAGAAGGGAGGGATTCAAATTCCTGGGGCATTGGAACCGGTTCTGGGGGAGGTGGGAGCAGTACAAACCGGACGGTCTGCACCTGGGCAGGACCGAAACCAATGTCCGAGGGGGAGTGTTTGCTAGTGCTGTTGGGGAGGAGTTAAACTAATATGGTAGGGGGATGGGAACCAATGCAGGGAGATAGAGGGAAACAAAATGGAGACAGAAGCAAAAGACAGAAAATAAATGAGTAAAAGTGGAGGGCAGAGAAACCCAAGGCAAAAAACAAAAAGGGCCACTGTACAGCAAAATTCTAAAGGGTCAAAGTGTAATGGAAAGGCAAGCATGAAAGCTCGGTGCCTTATTGCGAGGAGTATTCGAAACCCAGGAGAGGGCTCTGAGCTAGTTAAAGTGGTTGAGGGCTCAGATGAACAGGACCCCAGGAAAGAATGCGAAAGGCAGGAGGCAACAGAGCAGAGTAGCACCGGGGTAAGTATAAACCACAAGGTGATAGGAAGGGACAATATGCATGAATATAAAGGGGCTGCAGGAGGGGTCAAAACTAAAAATCATGGTTTAAAAACTAGTATTAAACACTCTACCTAAATGCATGCAGCATTCGAAATAAAGTAAATGAGTTGACGGCACAAATCATTACAAATGGGTATGATTTGGTGGCCATTACAGAAATGTGATTACAAGGTGGCCAAGACTGGGAATTAAACATACAGGGGTATCTGACAATTCGGAAAGATAGACAAGAAGGGAAAGGAGGTGGGGTAGCTCTGTTAATAAAGGATGATATCAGGGCAGTTGTGAGAGACGATATTGGCTCTAATGAACAAAATGTTGAATCATTGTGGGTGGAGATTAGAGATAGTAAGGGGAAAAAGTCACTGGTGGGCGTAGTTTATAGGCTCCCAAATAATAACTTCACGGTAGGGCGGACAATAATCAAGGGAATAATGGAGGCATGTGAAAAAGGAACGGCAGTAATCATGGGGGATTTTAACCTACATATCGATTGGTCAAATCAAATCGCACGGGGTAGCCTTGAGGAGGAATTCATAGAATGCATACGGGATTGTTTCTTAGAACAGTATGTTACAGAACCTACAAGGGAGCAAGCTATCTTAGATCTGGTCCTGTGTAATGAGTCAGGAATAATAAACGATCTCCTAGTAAAAGATCCTCTCGGAATGAGTGATCACAGTATGGTTGAATTTGTAATACAGATTGAGGGTGAGGAAGTAGTGTCACAAACGAGCGTACTATGCTTAAACAAAGTGGACTACAGTGGGATAAGGGCAGAGTTGGCTAAAGTAGACTGGGAACACAGACTAAACGGTGGCACAATTGAGGAAAAGTGAAGGACTGTTAAGGAGCTCTTTCATAGTGCTCAACAAAAATATATTCCAGTGAAAAAGAAGGGCGGTAAGAGAAGGGATAACCAGCCGTGGATAACCAAGGAAATAAAGGAGAGTATCAAATTAAAAACCAATGCGTATAAGGTGGCCAAGGTTAGTAGGAAACTAGAAGATTGTGAACATTTTAAACGACAGCAAAGAATGATGAAGAAAGCAATAAAGAAAGGAAAGATAGATTACGAAAGTAAACTTGCGCAAAACATAAAAACAGATAGTAAAAACTTTTACCAATATATAAAACAGAAGAGAGTGACTAAAGTAAATGTTGGTCCCTTAGAAGTTGAGAAGGGGGACTTAATAATGGGAAATGTGGAAATGGCTGAGACCTTAAACAATTATTTTGCTTCGGTCTTCACAGTGGAAGACACAAAAACCATGCCAAAAATTGCTGGTCACGGGAATGTGGGAAGGGAGGACCTTGAGACAATCACTATCACTAGGGGGGTAGTGCTGGACAGGCTAATGGGACTCAAGGTAGACAAGTCCCCTGGTCCTGATGAAATGCATCCCAGGGTATTAAAAGAGATGGCGGAAGTTATAGCAGATGCATTCGTTATAATCTACCAAAATTCTCTGGACTCTGGGGAGGTACCAGCGGATTGGAAAGCAGCTAATGTAATGCCTCTGTTTAAAAAAGGGGGCAGACAAAAGGCAGGTAACTATAGGCCGGTTAGTTTAACATCTGTAGTGGGGAAAATGCTAGAAGCTATCATTAAGGAAGAAATAGCGGGACATCTAGATAGGAATAGTGCAATCAAGCAGACGCAACATGGATTCATGAAGGGGAAATCATGTGAACTAATTTACTGGAATTCTTTGAGGATATAACGAGCATGGTGGATAGAGGTGTACCGATGGATGTGGTGTATTTAGATTTCCAAAAGGCATTCGATAAGGTGCCACACAAAAGGTTACTGCAGAAGATAAAGGTACGTGGAGTCAGAGGAAATGTATTAGCATGGATAGAGAATTGGCTGGCGAACAGAAAGCAGAGAGTCGGGGCAGAAACCATGCTGCAGCTATAAAAAGCCCTGGTAAGACCACACCTGGAGTACTGTGAGTTGTTCAGGCCATCACCCCTTAGGAAGGATATATTGGTCTTGAAGAAAGTGCAGCATAGCTTTATCAGAATGAGACGTGGACTCCAAGGGTTATATTACGAAGAGAGGTTACACAAATTAGGGTTGTATTCCCTGGAATTTGAAAGGTTATGGGGTGATTTGATCAAAGTTTTCAAAATATTAAGGGGAACAGATAGGGTAGATAGGGAGAAACTATTTCCGCTGGCTGGTGAATCTAGGACTCGGGGGCATAATCTAAAAATTAGAGCCTGATCTTTCAGGAGTGAAATTAGGAAATACTTCTACACACAAAGGGCAATAGATGTTTGGAACTCTCTTCTGCGAAAGACAGTTGATGCAAGATCAATTGTTAATTTTTAAGCTGAGATTGATAGGGGTCGAACTTGGTGCACTCACCGCCCGCTGCCACCAAGTTTTCTCTGGACTGTCTCCCCTCTAAGCGAATTTGGTGGAGGCCTCCCGCCGGTGAGGAGAGAACACCGCTGGGAACTGCCCGCTGAGGCATAACACGTGTAAGTATCCTCCCTCCCGCCGAGCTGCCAGTTTGGTCTGGGCAGGAGTCCGCTGCAGCAGGGGAAAGGACCGTCACGTGGAGGCAGGTCTAACCTCAACGGTAAGTATGAAGACCTGCAAAAAAAGTTTAATAAACTTCTCTTTTTTTCCCCCAGTGATTCAGGTGGATGGGGTCCCCTGAAGGTTTTCCAGTGACTTTTTGCGGGGGGGGGCAATTTTTATTTTTATCTGTTTCCCCCCATCTCTGGGCCCGACTCAATCCTCAGTGGTATTTTGCCGAGGGTTGCATTTTCCGCCGAGTTTGGGATCTCCTGCCCGCTGCTGCCCAGATTCATGGCTTAAGTCCTTTTTTGCCACCGGGCAGTCTTTCCAGGACTTTTTCATGAAAGTTCCGCCCAAAGTACCATCAAGAACTCAGTGGTCCTTTGGGCAGCATTTGGGCAGAACTTAGCTTCCACCAAGTTCGGGGCCATAGACTTTTGTTAACCAATGGTGTTAAAGGATATGGGGCGAAGGCGGGTATATGAAGTTAAGTCACAGCTCAGCCACGATCTCATTGAATGGCGAAACAGGCTTGAGGAGCTAAATGGCCTACTCCGTTCCTATGTTCCTAACTCAGCAACACCGTGAATCAGACCCAGTAACCTCCATGTCTGGTTCTTCAACTTCCATTGAGTGAAACTCAGCACCAGAGCACACTCTCAAAATGTAGTCTCCTATGTTTTTTTTTTCAATTGACTAAATGGGACAAAATAGAAAAAGATAGTGCAAACAGACAGAGAGACATGCTGGGAAACAGAAGTAGTTAGAAGAAAGCCACATCATGAATTCAGAGATTTTAAAAGTGATGACAAGGAAGAATAAAGATAATGACCCGGATTTTGCGGTGATATTGAGGGCGAAACTGTCAGCCGTTATTACCCCTCTGAAACTGACCACAACTTCAGGATTTAGCACATTCACAGATAAAAGGCAGAAATCCTGAAGTTGCGGTTAGTGAAGATTGCTCTGTGTAACTCCCCAGAGCCGGCAATCAGTTCAAATCACATATAAGGACAAAAACCTCCCCTTTTACGATGCCATTAAAACTCAGTTACACCTCTTTGAACAAGGCTTAAAGTTTTAGGCTTTTTTTTAAAGTGATATTCTATCATCATGACTGCAGAACAACCATTCTGGCTCTGAAAAACTAATTTTATATTTGTGGATTGTCAAATTTATCCATTAATATAATTAAGAATTTCCAGTTTTTAATCTTTTTTTTAAAAAGATTGTTTATGATATTTCAGCTTCTACCATAATCATGTGTGTTTCCCAATCTTTATTTCGCTGTCTGTAAAATTTATAAAAAGTAAATTAGTATCTGTGTATTTTACTTTCTGGTTTGTTGTCTGTGAGAAATCCTTAATGTGATTGGATGCTTAACCAGCTTGATAACATCACTATTGCTAGATGCTTTCGATTCGCCTGATTGGGCTCCAGATTCAAACAAAGGTCGGGACAGCTGAAATTGATGCCACAGAGATTGCTAGATCTTTGACGGCAGCTTTCTTCAAGGTCAACGGCAAGCGTCGTTGCTTGGCCACTGACCGCAAGTTCCAGGCCATTGTTTAACTTAATCCTTAGTATCATAGGGCAGTTATACTCTGTTCTATTCCAGATTTTTCAGCATTTTTTGATCAAATACTTTGCTGTTTATGCCAATGTTTACCTAACTGCCTGGGGTTGAATACAGTTTGCCACCACAACACCATTGTAGTATGAGGTTACCTGTCAAATTCAACTGATCTTCAAGTAACGTTAAACAATATCTGGCAACTAATCAGTGTTCAAATGGGCTGCAATTATACACCATGTGGATTTAGAAATGTTTTTCCAAATTGAAAGGAGCACTACAATACAAACCACCCACGCAAGTGTGCTCTTTGTTACTGAATGTGTACTATAGAATGGGATGAATTAAAAGTAGAAAGTTAAAAATGACTGTTAACAAAGTTATTGTACAAACAATTAACATGCTCTTAGCAAAATTTTCTCTCCGATAGTTTAATAAATGTGTTAACCTCGTTATTTGAACCTGATTATTCTAACATGTAAATAGGTGGAAGAGATCTCCTTCCACTCATTCAAGAAAGAAAAAAAAATAAGAAGGGAATAAGCTTGTTTTTCTATAGCATCCTACCATCTCTTCAGGGCATCCATCCCAAAGTGTTTTGAGACAATGAATTACTTTTGAAGTGCCGTCACTGTTGTATTGCATACAAATAGAGCAGCCAACTGATGCACAACAAGGTCCCACAAACAGAAAATAAGATCAATGCTAAGTTAAATCTTGGTTAAGGGAAAAATGTTGGCCAGGACACTGGACAACTTCCTGCTTTTCTTTGATTAGTCCTGTTGGATCAGTTACATCCACCTAAACCACTACAACAGGCAGACTTGGCCTGGATTTTGAGGAGCCGATGTGCGAACGCTGTCATAAGTTACTTGTAAAAGGCCTCGCAATTTCCAGGTTTCCTCATACTTTGTGCATGTGTAAAAACCCGGTACTTGCGATCTGTCAAGATCTAGTAATGGGAAATGAACCAGAGTAGATAAGACAAGTAAAAGTAGGGGACATCTAGGCAATAGTGACCATAATATAATACGCTTTAAGATGATAAATGAGATGGACATAAGTATGACGAAAACCGGGATACCAGATTGGAGAAAAGCTGATTTTGAGGGGCTGAGAATAGAACTTGGGAAAATAAAATGAGCAACAATATTGTTAAACAACGATGTACAACAGCAATGGTTAACATTTGCAACGGTGCTCATCAGAGTGCAGGAACAATATATTCCGCAAAAGAAAAGAACAAAATAAACGCTAATGAGACTCCATGGATGAATAAAGCCATAAGGGGACAATTGAGGGTAAGGAACGAGGCATACATTAATTACATATATACAGCAGGGGAGTGCATGATAAGGGAGGATATGAAGAGATTAGGAGAGAAGTAAAAAAAAACATTTAGGAAGGCAAAGAGGAACTATGAAATTAAATTATTTTACAGGCACATCAATAAAAAAGGAAGGTTGGGATGGGAATAGGGCCATTAAGGGATAAACAGAATAATACCACAGGTAGTGATAGAAAGATGGCAGAAATATTAAATAATGATTTTGCTTCAGTGTTTACTAAGGAGGTAGAAAATGGCATTGGATGATGAGAGTTGTAATGAGATAAGTGCATTTAAAATAAAAAGAGAGAATATATGAAATAAACTCATCAAACTCAAAGAGGATAAAATCCTTTGTTAGGATTGCATCCACACATTTTAAAGTAATCCAGGGAAGAAATAGCAGGGGCATTACTATACATATTTAATAATTCATTAGAAAAAGGTGTTGTGCCAGAGGACTGGTGGATAGCTAACGTAATACCTATATTTAAGGCGGCGGCTAGAACATGTCCAGTGAATTATAGACCAGTCAACTTAACATCGGTGGCAGGAAAAATAATGGAATCCCTACTAAAGGAGAAAGTAGAAGAACATACAGAAAGGAAAAATAGAGTAATGAATAGTCAGCATGGATTTCAAAAGGGAAAGTCTTGCTTCACCAACCTCATTGAATTTTTTGAAGAGGTAACAGACAGAATAGACAATAGTAATGCAGTAGATGTAATTTATCTAGATTTTCAAAAAGCCTTTGATACGGTACCCCATAATAAACCGATGAACAATGTCAGAGAATGGGGAGTCAGGGAACAAGTAGCAGAATGGATAGCTAGCTGGCTTCAAGGCAGAAAGCAGAGAGTTGGGGTAAAAGGTAACTATTCACAGTGGCAGAAGATGGGTAGCTGTGTTCCATAAAAATCAGTGCTGGGACCACTGTTGTTCACAATTTATATTCACAATTTAGAATTTGGAATCAAAAGCACAATTTCTAAATTTGTGGATGACACCAAATTGGGGATTATAGTCAATACTGAGGAGGACTACAACAATTTACAGGAGGACATTAATAAACTTGCAGAATGGGCATATAATTGGCAAATGAAGTACATCATAGATAAATATGAGGTATTACATTTTGGTAGGAAGAATAGGGACGTCACTTATTAGTGGTTGTGAGTCTAGGTGGGGTAGAGGAACAAAGGGATTTCGGAGTACAAATACACAAATAACAAAAAGTTGTGACACAGGGTTAACAAGGCCATAAAAAAAGCAAACCAAGCACTAGGATTTGTTTCTAGAGGTATCGACTTGAGAAGTAGGGAAGTTAAGCTAAATGTGTATCAAAGCTTGGTTAGACCACACTTAGAGTACTGCATATAGTTCTGGTCGCCAAATTATGAAAAGGATATAGAGGCACTGGAGAGAGTGCAGAGAAGATTTACAAAGATGATACCAGAAATGCGAGGGTATTCATCTCAGGAAAGGATTAACAGGCTGAGTCTCTTTTCTCTTGAAAAAAGAATGCTAAGTGGTGAGGTCTTTAAAATTATGAAAGGTTTTGATAGAGTGGATACGGAGAGAATGTTTCCACTTGTGGGGAAGAGCATAACTAGAAGCCATCAATATAAGATAGTCACCAAGAAATCCAATAGGGAATTAAGAAGAAACTTCTTTACCCTAGGAGTGGTAAGAATATGGAACTTGCTACAAGGAGAGGCAATACATGCATATGAGGAAGGGGGGAATAGAGGGTTATGCTAATAGATTTGGATGAGGGAAGATGGAAGTAGGCTCGAGTGGTGCTTAAATGCTGACATAGATTGGTTGGGCCGAATGGCATGTTTCTGTGTCGTATATCATAGAAACATAGAAAATAGGTGCAGGTGTAGGCCATTCGGCCCTTCAAGCCTGCACCATCATTCAATAAGATCATGGCTAATCATTCACCTCAGTACCCCTTTCCTGCTTTCTCGCCCTAACTCCTGATCCCTTTAGCCGTAAGAGCCATATCTAACCCCCTCTTGAATACATCTACGAACTGGCATCAACAACTCTCTGCGGTTGAGAATTCCACAGGTTAACAACTCTCTGAATGAAGAAGTTTCTCCTCATCTCGGTCCTAAATGGCTTACCTCTTATCCTTAGACTGTCACTCCTGGTTCTAGACTTTATTGTGTTCCTAACACAGAGGAGGCTGCACACAGGGAGGTTAAAGTAACAATGACCTCAGTCTTTAATAAGACACTCCAGAGTGAGGAACAGGCCTTAGGGGCCGGCTTATGCTGGGATCCCTTGGGACTTCAGGAGATGAGCTCCCTGGTGGCAGAACATGGAAGTGCATGCTTTACAGATACACAACATCACTCCCCCGCCAAAGTCAAAGTAAAAACTATTTACAAGGTGAGGCGGTCGGGAGTCTTTCTTTCCCTGGTGGACCGCCTCGGTACAAATGTCTGTTCTGGTGTGTTGGCTGTGCCCTCGCTGGGCTGACGTGTTGTTGGCCCTGCAGGGCTGCGAGGTGAGCCTGGCCTTGCTGGGCTGTTGGTCGTGATGGGTTCGACTTCCTGGTCCGTCGTGGTGTCGTTGATCCTTTAGGTATGTGTTGTGGGCTCGAAAATGTGTTGATTGCTGTCGGTTGTTCAGGGCAGTCTGTGAACCGCAGCCTCGTTTGTTCCAGGTGCTTTCTGCAAATTTGTCCATTGTCTAGTTTGACGACAAACACCCTATTCCCTTCTTTAGCTATCACCGACCCGTGATCCACTTGGGACCATGTCCATAGTTTAGCACATACACAGGGTCATTCAGATCAATTTCCCGTGATACATTGGCGCGACCATCGTTTACATTTTGTTGCTGCTGCCTGTTTTCTACCTGATCATGCAGGTTAGGGTAAACCAGCGAGAGTCTGTTTTTAAGTGTCCTTTTCATGAGTAGCTCAGCCGGGATCATTTTTGTTAGCGAGTGGGGTCTCGTGCGGTAGCTGAGCAGTACTCGGGACAGGTGGGTTTGGAGTGAGCCTTTTGTGACTCGTTTAAGGCTCTGTTTGATTGTTTGTACAGCCCGCTCTGCCTGCACATTGGAAGCTGGTTTAAACGGGGCCGAGGTGACATGCTTGATCCCATTGCAGGTCATGAATTCTTTAAATTTGGCAAATTTGGTGAAACATGGCCTGTTGTCACTGACCAGTATGTCAGGCAAGCCGTGGGTGGCAAACATGGCCCTCGGGCTTTCAATGGTGGCGCTGGCGGTGCTTCCCGATATTATTTCACATTCAATCTATTTTGAAAAAGCATCCACCACCACCAGGTACATTTTACCGAGAAACGGGCCCACATAGTCGACATGGATCCTCGACCATGATC
The DNA here is from genome assembly GCF_044704955.1 of Pristiophorus japonicus. NCBI lineage: Eukaryota > Metazoa > Chordata > Chondrichthyes > Pristiophoridae > Pristiophorus > Pristiophorus japonicus. The sequence goes on from NC_091983.1 coordinate 28,819,180, forward strand.
TGGAGGGCCAGGACCACAAACTTAGTGGTGCCTCTCTGGCGCATTGCTCAACTGAGCACACACACTGCATTGCCGCACATAGGACTCTTAGTCAGAGTCGATACCGGGCCACCACATATGGGATCTGGCTGTCGCTTTCATCATTACTATACCCGGGTGTGTGCTGTGGAGATCCGACATGAACGTCTCCCAGCCCTTTTTTGGTAGCACGACATGGTTACCCCACAACAGGCAGTCTACCTGAATGGACAGCTCATTCTTTTGCCGCTGGAAGGGCTTGATTGGCTCTTGCATTTCAATGGGGATGCTGGCCCAGCTCCCATGCAGTACACAATTTTTTATTAGGGACAGCAGAGGATCTTGGCTGGTCCAAGTCCTAATCTGGCGGGCCGTGACAGGTGACTTATCATTTTCAAACGCTTCCATGACCATCAACAAGTCTGTGGGCTGCGCCACCATCAACAAGTTTGCAGGCTGCGCCATTTCCACTGCCGTGGTGGGCAATGGTAGCCGACTGAGAGCATCTGCACAGTTCTCGGTGCCTGGCCTGTGGCAGATGGTGTAGTTATAAGCTGATAGCACGAGTGCCCATCATTGTATGCTGGCTGAGGCATTAGTATTTATCCCCTTGTTTTCAGCGAACAGGGAGCTTGTGATCGCTTTCCAGCTCAAATTTGAGGCCAAACAGGTACTGATGCATTTTCTTTACCCTGAACACACACATTAATGCCTCTTTCTCAATCATGCTGTAGGCCGTCTCGGCCTTAGACAAGCTCCTGAAAGCATGGGCAACAGGTTGCAACTTTCCCGCAACGTTAGCTTGTTGTAATACACACCCAACTCCGTACGACGACGCGTCACATGCTAGCACAAGTCTTTTACACGGGTTATACAATACAAGCAGCTTGTTGGAGCATAAAATGTTTCTGACTTTCTCAAAAGCCATTATTTGATTTTTTTCCCAATACCCAGTTCTCACCTTTGCGCAATAACACATGTAGGGGCTCGAAAAGGGTGCTTAACCCCGGTAGGAAGTTACCAAAATAGTTGAGGAGTCCCAGGAACGACCGCAGCTCTGTGATGTTCAGTGGCCTGGGCGCGTTCCTGATAGCCTCTGTCTTGGCGTCTGTGGGCCGAATGCCGTCCACCGCGATCTTTCTCCCCAAAAACTTCACTTCTGTGGCCATGAAGACGCATTTCGACCTCTTCAGCCGCAGCCCTACGTGATCCAGTCGCTGGAGGACCTCCTCCAGGTTTTGTAGGTACTCGGCGGTGTCCCGACCCGTGACCAATATGTCGTCCTGAAAGGCCACCTTGTGTGGTACCGATTTGAGTAGGCTCTCCATGTTTCTCTGGAAGATCGCTGCAGCTGACCGAATTCCAACAGGCATCTTTTGTAGATGAACAGTCCCTTGTGCGTGTTGATGCAGGTGAGGCCCTTTGAAGGCTCCTCCAGCTCCTGCGTCATATAGGCCGAAGTCAGGTCGAGCTTGGTGAACGTCTTGCCTCCTGCCAGCGTCGCAAATAGGTCGTCTGCCTTCGGTAGTAGGTATTGGTCCTGTAGCGAGAAGCGATGAATAGTTACTTTATAATCGCCGCAAATCCTGACCGTGCCATCACTTTTGAATACTGGAACAATCGGGCTGGCCCACTCACTGAATTCCACTGGGGAGATGATGCCCTCGTGTTGCAGCCTGTCCAGCTCGATTTCCACTCTCCCTCATCATGTGAGGTACCGCTCGTGCCTTGTGGTGAATGGGTCGTGCCTCTGGGACCAAATGGATCTGCACTTTCACCCCGGAAAAGTTTCCAATATCTGGCTCAAAAAGGGAAGGAAATTTGTTAAGAACCTGGGTACATGAGGCCTCATCGACATGTGATAGCGCTCGGATGTCATCCCAGTTCCAGCGGATTTTACCCAGCCAGCTCCTTCCAAGCAGTGTGGGGCCATCGCCCGGGACGATCCAGAGTGGCAGTTCATGCACCGTGCCCTCGTAGGTGACCTTGACCATGGTGCTGCCCAGGACAGTGATAAGCTCTTTGGTGTACGTTCTCAGTTTTGTGTGGATGGGGCTCAGGGCTGGTCTGAATGCCTTGTTGCACCACAGTCTCTCATACATCTTTTTACTCATGATGGATTAGCTAACGCCAGTGTCCAGTTCCATGGCTACGGGTAAGCCATTCAATTTTACATTTAGCATTATCGGTGGACATGTGTGCACCCTGTGTACTTCAGCATCTGCCTCCTCACCCTGAGGCTCGAAATTGATTTGATCCACCATGGACCGATCTTCCTCTGCCATGTGGTGGTTAGCAGGTTTTGCAGAACTTGCAGCTCGTTTGCAAGCTCATTGGAGGTGCCTCATTGTTCCACAGCTCTTGCAAACATACCCTTTGAAGCGGCATGAATAGGCTGAATGGAAGCCTCCACAACGCCAAGAAGGTGTGAATTGCCTTGCATTCATCCTTCGTTGGGGACTCTGAGTCATCTGGGTCACCTGAGGCCTGCTGGCAGTTGCAGACTCGTGGGTTCTGCCCTGTACATTTCTGCTCGCAAACACAGTTCCAGTTTATTTATGAGCATTGCTTGCGCTTGTGTGCTGAGAGATTTATTTGGTGTTATCACTGGTGGACATAAACGCCTGTGCTATCGCAATGGCCTTACTGAGGTGTCTCTACAGTCAAAAGTTTTCGTAGGATGGTCTCGTGGCCAATGCCCAGTGCAAAAAAGTCTGACCATCTGCTCCAGGTAGTGGTCAAACTCACATTGTCCTGCAAGTCGCCTTAGCTCAGCGACATAGCTCGCCACTTTCTGACCTTCAGATCGCTGGCACGTGTAGAACCGATACCTCGCCATCAGCACGCTCTCCCTCAGGTTAAGATGCTCCCGAACCAGTGTACACAGCTCCTCATATGACTTATCTGTGGGTTTCACCGGAGCCAGAAGATTCTTCATGAGGCTGTAGGTCGGTGCCTCGCAGACTGTGAGGGGGACCGCTCTCCTTTTTGCAGCGCTTCCTTCTCCGTCCAGCTCATTGGCTACAAAGTACTGGTCTAGCCTTTCGACATAGGCTTCCCAGTCCTCACCCTCCGAGAACTTCTCCAGGATGCCCACAGTTTGCTGCATCTTTGCGTTGGATTCGTATTCTCGTCGCCAGTTTATTGTGTTCCTAACACAGATGAGGCTGCACACAGGGAGGTTAAAGTAACAGTGACCTCAGTCTTTGTTAAGACACTCCAGTGTGAGGAACAGGCCTTCGGGGCCAGCTTATATACAGTGCTCCCAAGGGATGCTGGGATTCCTTGGGACTTCAGGGGATGAGCTCTTGGTGGCGGAACATGGGAGTGCATGCTTTACAGATACACAACATCCTTCCCCATCAGGAACATTCTAACTGCATCTAATTTGTGAGGCCCATCAGAATTTTATATGTTTGTATGAGATCCCCTTTCATTCTTCTAAACTCCAGTGAATGCAGGCCCAGTCGATCCAGTCTCTCCTCATATTTCAGTCCTGCCATCCCGGGAATCAGTCTGGTGAACCTTCGCTGCACTCCTTCAAAAGCAAGAACGTCATTCCTCAGATTAGGAGACCAAAACGGAACACAAAATTCCAGGTGAGGACTCAGCAAGGCCCTGTACAACTGCAGTAAGTCCTCCCTGCTCCTATACGCAAATCCCCTCGCTATGAAGGCCAACACACCATTTGCCTTCTTCACCGTCTGCTGTACCTGCATGCCAACTTTCAATGACTGATGTACCATGACACCCAGGTCTCGCTGCACCTCCCCTTCTCCTAATCTGTCGCCATTCAGATAATATTCTGCCTTCGTGTTTTTGCCACCAAAGTGGATTACCTCACATTTATCCACATTATACTGCATCTGCCCACTCACCAAACCTGCCCAAGTCACTCTGCAGCCTCTTAGCATCCTCCTCACAGCTCACACTGCCACCCAGCTTAGTGTCATCTGAAAACTTGGAGATATTGCACTCAATTCCTTCATCTAAATCATTGATATATATTGTAAATATGTACTCCTGTGTAAAAATAAGTTTTAGCTGACACATTATTACATATCGACACTGAAAACAGAATTATGAATCCTGAGCCCCCATACTATCACCACCTGTAAAATTGTTGAAAAACCGCAGTTTTCATTTTAAAATGCTGAAGAATTTGAAACCAGTTCCTGGCAATTGCATTTAGGGAGGTGAGCTCAGCAATGGGGGACTTGTTAATCGAGCTTTCCCGGTGGTGAGAAATCTGTATCACTGAAAATAACTACTATGCAGAGTATTTAAATTAAATAGAGTTATTCCCACTTCTGAGGAAATTACTGCAGATGCTGGAAATCTGAAATAAAGAACAGATATTGTTGGAACCCAATGACAGGTCATTGACCTGAAACATTAGCCCAACCTTCCTCTATGCACAGATGCTGCCTGACCTGTTGAGTGTTTCCCGTAATTTCTGTTTTTGTTTTCAGATTTCCCGAATCTGCATTATTTTTGTTTTATTCTTTAATTCACTTTTTTATATTCATTCATGGGATATGGGCATCGCTGGTAAGACCAGAATGTATTGTCCATGCCTAATTTCCCCTATGAAGGTGGTGGTGAGCTGCCTTCGTGAACTGCTGCAGTCCATGTGGTGAAGGTACTCCCACAGTGCTGTTCAGCCCCAGGACTTTGCTGCAGGAGTACATAGGCCCTTGGGCCAACCATCTTCAGCTGCTTCATCAATGACCTTACCTCCATCATAAGGTCAGAAATGGAAATGTTCGCTGATGATTGAACAGTGTTCAGTTCCATTCGCAACTCCTCAGATAATGAAGCAGTCTGTGCCCGCATGCAGCATGCCCTGGACAACATTTACGCTCGGGCTGATAAGTAAAAAGGAAACATAGAAAATAGTTGCAGGAGTAGGCCATTCGGCCCTTTGAGCCTGCACCACTATTCAATATGATCATGGCTGATCATGCAACTTTAGTACCTCATTCCTGCATTCTCTCCATACCCTTTGATCCCTTTAGCCACTTCTAACTCCCTTTTGAATATATCTAATGAACTGGCCTCAACAACTTTCTGCGGTAGAGAATTCCACAGGTTCACAATTCTCTGAGTGAAGAAGTTTCTCCTCATCTCGGTCCTAAATGGCTTACCCCTTATCCTTAGATTGTGACCCCTGGTTCTGGACTTCCCCAACATTGGGAATATTCTTTCTGCATCTAACCTGTCCAATCCTGTCAGAATTATATATGTTTCTATGAGATCCCCTCTCATTCTTCTAAATTCCAATGAATATAAGCCTAGTTGATCCAGTCTTTCTTCATATGTCAGTCCTGCCATCCCGGAAATCAGTCTGGTGAACCTTCGCTGCACTTCCTCAATAGCAAGAATGTCCTTCCTCAGATTAGGAGGCCAAAATTGTAATATTCAAGGTGTGGCCTCACCAAGGCCCTGTACAACTGCAGTAAGACCTCCCTGCTCCTATACTCAAATCCTCTTGCTATGAAGGCCAACATGCCATTTGCCTTCTTCACCGCCTGCTGTACCTGCATGCCAACTTTCAATGACTGATGTACCATGACACCCAGTTCTCGTTACACCTCCCCTTTTCCTAATCTGCCACCATTCAGATAATATTCTGCATTCCTGTTTTTGCCACCAAAGGGGATAACCTCACATTTATCTACATTATACTGCATCTGCCTTGCATTGCCCACTCACCTAACCTGCCAAAGTCACCCTGCAGCCTCTTAGCATCCTCCTCACAGCTCACACTGCCAACCAGCTTAGTGTCATCTGCAAACTTGGAGATATTACATTCAGTTCCTTCGTCTAAATCATTAATGTATATTGTAAATAACTGGGGTCCCAGCACTGAACATTGTGGTACCTGTTAGCGTGAATGTTTTCTCATAAGAATCACTCAACACTCAGAGTCGGTTCCAACGCCAATGCGGCCTTTATTAATGCTCAGCGGGGAGGAAGTCTCAGGGCTGTATCCAGGCTTCTCTCCACTGAACAAAGGGTTTCATGGATCTTTATATGTTTTACAACAGTTTACTACAGTTACATACAACAGTTTACTACAGTTACATTAGACCAATAGCGTTAGTCTCCAAACGTAAAGTGGCTCATGTGTTGCCAAGAGATGTGTTGCTAAGGGGTGTGTTGCTAGGGATGACTCATGTGTCTTGTCACATGGCCTGGGCCTCTCTTATCTTACTGTCCTTGGATGCTGGCATTGGGTAGCCTCCTTATTAGAGTTACATATTCGGTTCTTGTCAGCTCGGGCTGATTCATGCCCTCGTTATGTGATGTAGGCCCCTCTTATCTCTATTTCTCGGGGCTCTGCTGTGTGGAGTTATAATGATTTGTTATAGTTATCTTGTATCCAAGGCATTCCTGGCAGTGGGCCTCACAGGGTTATTGCTCGGTCAGCCTCAGTCAATAGTTCACAGCTTGACTACCTGATTTCCCATCATGCCTGGGCAGCCATTTTATGTGAGTTTAGATATATTCAGCAGGTGCCTAATGCCTACAACAGTACCCCACTAGTCACTGTCTGCCATTCTGAAAAGGACCCGTTTATTCCTACTCTTTGCTTCCTGTCTGCCAAGTAGCAAGTAACATTCACATCATCAAATGCCTGCCAATGACCATCATCAACAAGAAAAGGTCTAACCTCCTCTCTTTGATATTCAATGGATTACCATCATCAAATCTTCCACCATCAATATTCTGGGGGTCACTATTGACCAAAAAGTTAACTAGACCAGCCACATAAATACTGTGGCTACAAGAGCAAGTTATTCTGCGATGAGTGATTCACCTCCTGACACCCCAATCCCTTTCCATCATCTACAAGGCACAAGTCAGGAGTATGATGGAACAATCTCTACTTGCCTGGATGAGTGCAGCTCCAACAACACTCAAGAAGCTCTACTCCATCCAAGACAAAGCAGCCAGCATGATTGGCACCCCAATCACCACCTTACACCTTCACTCCCTCCACTACCGTGCACCGTGATTGCAGTGTGTACTATCTACTCGCCAAGACTTCTTCAACAGGACGTTCCAAACCCATGACCTTTACCACGTAGAAAGATAAGAACATCAGGTGCATGAGAACACCACCATCTCCAAGTTTCCCTCCAAGTCTCATTCCATCATTATTCGGAAATACATTGCCATTCCTTCATTTTCAGTCAAGTACCCAGAACTCCCTACCAAACAGCATTGTGGGAGTACCATCATGGACTGCAGCAGTTCAAAAAGTCAGCTCATCACCACCTTCTTAAGGACAATTAGGGATGGGCAATAAATGCTGGCCTTGCCAGCAATGCCCACATCCCATCAATAAATATTTTAAACAATTCACTGCCATTTTTAACAAAATCTTAGCCTGCCATACGGCAGTTCCCATCCCCGCACCACCACCTCCCCCTCTCTCCCCCAACACACACTTCTGTTATAGTTCCTCCTCTACTATGACCAGATCCTGAGCCTCAAAATCTGACTTCATAGGCTGGCTATTGGGTTTGGTTGGAGCTAAATATTCACAGTCGGAGGTGGGAATTTGCTGGAGGGGATTCCCATGCCGAATGCATAATTATTCGCCTTCTCCTTATGCCTTTTCTTTCCCCTCCACCGTCTGCCTGTCCCTGAGAAAACGTATAACATTTTTTCAGTGGCACCCTGTAAACCCAGTGTTTCCATACTGAAGAATCTCTCTGCTCAATGGTCAAACAAGCTACCACTGCCAACCCAGTGCTGCTGCACCCTGCATCCACCTAGTTGCCACAACCAGCATCTTTATCCCAATGCTCCAACACCTTAGAACCCTTCCCCCATCCTACCACTTTGACACGGGACATATGTTAGATTAAAGAACATAGCATCTGAGTCATGGGAATCATCAGGTGACTCATGAAGTGATGTGTTTATCTGGAAGCAGCTGGCTGATTCAGCTATTGAGTTACTGAGAGTTTACTGGTTATTTTACTTAAATAAAACATTGATACTCAATATAAAAAAATCACGGCTACGCCTACTATTCTTAAAGAAATACCGACAGAATCACATTCCTGGATTCCCTCATTGCTCCATTCCTAGTCACCTCTCCCATTTCAATAAAACACGTGAACCACAATCCTAATGCATCTAAGCACCATTACCACCCCTCCCAATACTGCCGAATTCTGCAACCCAGATGCTTGATATTTTTGTAATATTTTTGACAACTGTAAAAATGTTTTGAAAGTTAAACAGCTGATGAAACCGTCGAAGGTAAGGTTGTGGCCTCGGGGGAAACAGAAAACAATGGAAGCAGAAGGAAGTGGGTATGGGGGTGGTAGATTGTACATCCAAGACTTGCAAGATGCAGGAAACAGGTAGGCTGTGGGATCAGAAGGCAGGGGTGGTAGATGATTGTTGCCCTCTTCATTCATATATTAATTCATTGGTACCTGCTGCTCCATTCATTCATTAATTGGCTGGCGTCTGTTGGCCTCTCAATTTATTGAATGATTAATGTACCTGCTGTCCTGTAGAGATGTAAACACCAGTAAATTAATAAACTCACGGAACAGTACGGCACTTACCTTTGTCGACCTTGTGAGGTAATGAAACCTTGTCCTGCATCAGAGAAGGGCCCTGCGTTAGGGAGTTGCCACTCATTACCTGCGCCACTTCCTCCGACATAGTCCAGGCTATTATTTGTCATCCATGTTGGAAAGTGTGAGGTCATGCACTTTGGCAGAAAAAAATCAAAGAGCAAGTTATTATTTAAATGGAGAAAGATTGCAAAGTGCAGCAGGACCTGGGGGCACTTGTGCATGAAACACAAAAGGTTAGGAAGCAGGTAAAGCAAGTGATCAGGAAGGCCAATGGAATCTTGGCCTTTATTGCGAAGGGGATGGAGTATAAAAGCAGGGAAGTCTTAGAAACATAGAAACATAGAAAATAGGTGCAGGAGTAGGCCATTCAGCCCTTCGAGCCTGCACCGCCATTCAATGAGTACATGGCCGAACATGCAACTTCAGTACCCCATTCCTGCTTTCTCGCCATACCCCTTGATCCCCCTAGTAGTAAAGACTACATCTAACTCCTTTTTGAATATATTTAGTGAATTGGCCTCAACAACTTTCTGTGGAATGAACAAGTACTTTGGTTCTGTATTCACTAAGGAGGACACAAACAACCTTCCGGATATAAAAGGGGTCAGAGGGTCTAGTAAGATAGAGGAACTGAGGGAAATCCTTATTAGTCGGGAAATTGTGTTGGGGAAATTGATGGGATTGAAGGCCGATAAATCCCCAGGGTCTGATGGACTGCATCCCAGACTATTTAAGGAGGTGGCCTTGGAAATAGCGGATGCATTGACAGTCATTTTCCAACATTCCATAGACTCTGGATCAGTTCCTATGGAGTGGAGGGTAGCCAATGTAACCCCACTTTTTAAAAAAGGAGGGAGAGAGAAAACAGGGAATTATAGACCGGTCAGCCTGACATCGGTAGTGGGTAAAATGATGGAATCAATTATTAAGGATGTCATATCAGCGCATTTGGAAAGAGGTGACATGATAAGTCCAAGTCATCATGGATTTGTGAAAGGGAAATCATGCTTGACAAATCTTCTGGAATTTTTTGAGGATGTTTCCAGTAGAATGGACAAGGGAAAACCAGTTGATGTGGTATATTTGGACTTTCAGAAGGCTTTTGACAAGGTCCCACACAAGAGATTAATGTGCAAAGTTAAAGCACATGGGATTGGGGGTCGTGTGCTGACATGGATTGAGAACTGGTTGTCAGACAGGAAGCAAAGAGTAGGAGTACCGCAAGGTTCTGTGCTGGGGCCCCAGCTGTTTATATTGTACATTAATGATTTAGACGAGGGGATTAAATGTAGTATCTCCAAATTTGCGAATGACACTAAGTTGGGTGGCAGTGTGAGCTGCGAGGAGGATGCTATGAGGCTGCAGAGTGACCTGGATAGGTTAGATGAGTGGGCAAATGCATGGCAGATGAAGTATAATGTGGATAAATGTGAGGTTATCCACTTTGGTGGTAAAAACAGAGAGACAGACTATTATCTGAATGGTGACAGATTAGGAAAAAGGGAGGTGCAACGAGACCTGGATGTCATGGTACATCAGTCATTGAAGGTTGGCATACAGGTGCAGGAGGCGGTTAAGAAAGCAAATGGCATGTTGGCCTTCATAGCGAGGGGATTTGAGTACAGGGGCAGAGAGGTGTTATTACAGTTGTACAGGGCCTTGGTGAGGCCACACCTGGAATATTGTGTATAATTTTGGTCTCCTAACTTGAGGAAGGACATTCTTGCTATTGAGGGAGTGCAGCGAAGGTTCACCAGACTGATTCCCGGGATGGCGGGACTGACATATCAAGAAAGGCTGGATCAACTGGGCTTGTATTCACTGGAGTTCAGAAGAATGAGAGGGGATCTCATAGAAACGTTTAAAATTCTGATGGGTTTAGACAGGTTAGATACAGGAAGAATGTTCCCAATGTTGGGGAAGTCCAGAACCAGGGGTCACTGTCTAAGGATAAGGGGTAAGCCATTTAGGACCGAGATGAGGAGAAACTTCTTCACCCAGAGAGTGGTGAACCTGTGGAATTCTCTGTCTGCAATTTCTTTGTTCCCCATTATGACTTCCCCTGATTCTGCTACAGTTGTATCGGTTATTGGTGAGGCCACATCTGAAATACTGCATGCAGTTTTTGTTTCCATATTTACGAAAGGACATACTTGCTTTGGAGGCAGTTCAGAGAAGGTTCATTAGGTTGATTCCGGAGATGAGCGGGTTGACTTATGAGGAAAGGTTGAGTAGGTTGGGCCTCTACTCATTGGAATTCAGAAGAACGAGAGGTGATCTTATCGAAACATTTAAGATTATGAGGGGGCTTGACAGGGTGGATGCAGATAAGGGAGACTAGAACCAGAGGGCATAATCTTAGAATAAGGGGCCGCCCATTTAAAACTGAGATGAGGAGAAATTTCTTCTCTCAGAGGGTTGTGGATCTGTGGAATTTGCTGCCCCAGAGAGCTGTGGAAGCTGGGACATTGAATAAATTTAAGACAGAAATAGACAGTTTCTTAAATGATAAGGGAATAAGGGGTTATGGAGAGTCGGGCAAGAAAGTGGACCTGAGTCCATGATTGGATCAGCCATGATCGTAATAAATGGTGGAGCAGGCTCGAGGGGCCCAATGACCTACTCCTGCTCCTATTTCTTATGTTCTTATTCTTATGTTCTTAACCACTTTTATCCAGTCCAATAGTATTTAAATTTTCTGATCACATATTTAGGAAGTGGTCAGCATTAGGCTGGTTGGGGGGGGCGGCGGGGGGGGCTGGTGGAGGCAGTGGGGGCAGTAGGGGCGCGGAGCCTGGGGGGAGGTGGAAGGCCCGCAGCATCACCACCGTACACTCAGAATTTCAAGGCCAAAGAGAACCTATTTATTTATATTCAGGATGAATTCAACACTTCATTAGTAATGAGAAGATATTTTTTATCTTTTGTGTCTCATTATAATGCTTATCTCTGCAGCTTCCCATCCATTAAGCTCACAGAATCCAGTCTGCCCCGATTATCTTGAATTTTTAATTATCTTCCATAGCACATGTTCTCCTTAATTATCCTTTAACTAGGCCTTAGCAAGCAAAAGGTTGTTTTTCTTTAACGTTTTGCTAATTTCTTCAAGCCCATTTTTGTATGAGTAATTCTCAGACCAACACTAGTCACAGATACAATGGGGGTGATATTGGTCTTGGGTGGTAGCACAAAACATGTGATAGAGAATTGGCTGCCTATTTTACACAGCACCAACGTTTCTGCAGTGTCAGCTGTGGCTTAGTGGGTTGCACTCTCGCCTTTGAGTCAGAAGATTGCGGGTTTAAGCCCTACTCCAGAGACTTGAGCACAAAAATCTCGGCTGACACTCCAGGGCGGTACTATGGGAGTGCTGCACTGTTGGAGGTGATGTCTTTCAGATGAGATGTTAAACCGAAGCTCCGTCTGCTCTCTCAGGTGGATGTAAAAGATCCTATTGCACTATTTTGAAGAAGAGCAGGGGTGTGATCCCCGGTGTCCTAGCCCATATTTATCCCACAATCAACATCACTAAAACAGATTATCTGGTCATTATCACATTGCTGTCTGTGGGAGCATTCTGTGCACAAATTAGCTGCCATCTTTCCTACATTACAGCAGTGACTATACTTCCAAAAATAAGTATTTCATTGTCTGTAAAACACTTTGGGATGTTCGGTGGTCATGAAAGCTATATCAATGCAAGTCTTTTCTTTCTGCTAAGTTGCATTGCCATACAGGCCGCTCACCGGCTTTTCAATGGAAATAATCACGCATACGCAAAAAATTGAGTGGACTGTGCAGCCAGTTAAAGGGCCCGCTCACCAATAAAAAATTACAGAGAATATTGCACTGCATCTGATTTTCTTTTCTATTTTTCCAATTTCACATTCAAATTCTATTAGATCTCTTTACCAGTACTGCATTACAGTTTATTTATTCATTAAGATTAATGAACACAGAAAATTACATGCCACAGTGAGAAAAATGATGCCAAGCTCTCCTGGGTTGTCTTCCTCCCCAAATGGCAATGATTCCCCTTTAAACTCTGGTTGTACAACAACTTATATTGATATAAGCGCCTTTAATGTAGTAAACAGGTTTTGACAACACACCGCATAGGGAGATATTAAGACCGGTAAGGTAGGTTATAAGGAGCATCTTCACGTAGGAGAAAGAGAGGTAAAGAGGCAGAGAGATTTAGGGATGGAATTCCAGAGTCTAGAGATCAGGCAGCTGAAGGCACAGCCGCCAATGGTGGAGCAATTAAAATCAGGGATGTGCAAAGGGTAGAATTGGAAGAGCGCAGAGATCTCAAAGGGGAGTGGGGGAAGTGGGGGTGAGGCCATGAAGGTTTGAAAACTCCTGCTGGACTCCTCCATGCTCCTTGACATTGCAGTCACGCATTGTGGCAGACTTGCCAATATACCAAGTATTTCACTGTGCATACCCATCAACCTTCTTCTGCAGGCCACCCCATCGAAGTCCTCATCTGAGTCCTCTGCAGCAGAACTCAAGTGCGACCTCGCCCTCCGGGAAGCTGTAACCTGTACTACTCTGTCTTCTGCCCTGGTTGCAGGCCACTCACCATGTGCAGATCTCACCTCCAACCTGTCCTCTAAAGTACAAGGAGTGTCAGTATCTGAGCTAATGGGTGCGAGTGTGAAATCGAGTGACAGTACTCTGTCTTCACTGTTAGTGTCTTATTGCTCTTCAATTTTCTGCTCCTCCACCAGTGCCTGGCCAGGTGGCAGTTCTTGGCTATCTAAAAGGAGAAAGGCACAAGGATAAAGTTATGGTGAGGGGATGGGTGGGAACCAAGAGGTGCATGCTTACACCATGTGCAGCTTGTAAATCAGAAGAGAATGTGGGATGAGGATGAAGTGGGATGTGAGAAGGAGGATTACGCATGAGGATACTGTCATCTTCTTTTGTTTCAGATCCGCCACTGGCCACAGGCTCAGCAATGGCCCTTCCCAATGATGGCCAGCGCCATCTCCTCCAGAGTGGTACAGTTATACAGGTGGCCTGTCCCCCGCCAGTTAGGTCCTGCTGCCTCCAGTTGTGATCCACCTTGTCCGACAAGAGAAAGGGAAGCATGTCAATGAATGCGGTGCAATGTGTTTGGTGATGTGCCTATCATGGTTGAATAGCTGACAGTGGGTGTGACGGTACGTCTGTGAGAGTGAGGTGAAGCTATGAATATGAGGTATGAGTCATGTTTGGTTGAGATTGTTGGTAGGTGAGTGATGGGGGTGTGGTACATTGAGCAGTAGCTGAGGCTGGTGTTGTAGCCGGTGGGATATGACATTTGAAGATGAATTCACTGACCTTGATTACTTATGTGAGGTCATTAAACTTCATCCTGCACTGCATCCAGATCCTCGGAGCTACGCTGCTGGCATTGATCACGACAGCTATCTGTTTCTATTGCCTTTTCTGAATTTGTCTGGCGGGCCTCGTGGCCCCCTGTGGAAACAAGGCCCCTCTCCCTCCTGTCCATCTCCTGCACACTCTCTGCCTTGTTGTGCATTCCAATGTTCCCTGAATGTTTTGCTTGGAAGCAAGGGGTTGCGCGACCCATTCAAACTTCTGCCCTTGAGCTTTTTTTTCCATTGAGAAACCAACTACTCCCTTCTTTAGCTATCACTGTACCCGCGATCCACTTGGGACCATGTCCATAGTTTAGCACATGCACAGGGTCATGCAGATCAATTTCCCGTGACAGTGGCGCTACCATCGTTTACATTTTGTTGCTGCCGCCTGCTCTCTACCTGATCATGCAGGTTGGGGTGAACCAGCGAGAATCTGGTTTTAAGTGTCCTTTTCATGGGTAACTCAGCCCGGGACACCTCTGAGAGTGAGTGGGATTTCGTGCGGTAGCTGAGCAGTACTCAGGACAAGCGGGTTTGGAGTGAGCCTACTGTGACTCGTTTAAGGCTGTGTTTGATTGTTTGTACTGCCCGCTCTGCCTGCCCATTGGAGGCTGGTTTAAACAGGGCCAAGGTGACATGTTTGATCCCATTGCAGGTCATGAATTCTTTAAATTTAGAAGTGGTGAAACATGGACTGTTGTCACTGACCAGTATGTCAGGCAGGCCGTGGGTGGCAAACATGGGTGTTTCCTGACATTATTTCACATTCAATCCGTTTTGAAAAAGCATCCACTGTTAAGTCCTGACTCTAATGTACTGACTCACACGAGACACATGCTGAAGTCAAGGTCACTCAGGACCTGCACCTTTAATTCCAGCTCTCCCGTGCTGCACTTGCCTGAGACCTCCCTTTATATACCACAGTGGGACAGGTATGGAGTGTCTCCTGCAAGTGCACCCCTGGTGGTAAGGTATGCTTATTGTTACAGGTCATATCCAGTTACAGTCATGTATAGCATAGTAAGATACAGTTATATACAATAATGTGAGATACATGACATCACCCTCCCCCAAGGTCATATTGCCTTTATAGATTCAGTCTCTCAGGTAGTCTGCGCTCTCGCGTGGAGCGTCTTAGTTGTGTTTCAGTTGTTTGCCTTGGTGCCTGTTTTTCGTTCGGTGTGATTGCTGGTATCTCACCTGGGCTGTCTGTTTTGTTCGGTGTGATTGCTGGTATCTCACCTGGGCTGTCTGTTGAGACTGCCCTTTCCTCAGGTTGTTCCACCTGCCTGTCCACCAGGTGTGGTGTGAGTTCCACCTTGTAGTCTGCCTCTGGGTCTTCAGTGTTATCTAATTTTAACTTGGTCTACACGCCTCCGGCAGGTTTGGCCATTGTCCATTTGTACAACCAGTAGCCTGTTTTCCTCTTTGTCTGTTACTGTCCCTGCAAGCCATTTGGGACCCCGGCCATATTTTAGCACAAACACTTTGTCCCCTATCTCATTCCACCTCCCCCTCGAATTTCGGTCATGGTACTCAGTTAGCTTTTGACGCTTAGCCTCAACAATTTCATGCATGTCTGGGAGGATTAACGAGAGCCTGGTCTTTAAGGTTCATTTCATCAATAGTTGCGCGGGGGGAACCCCAGTCAACGAATGCGGTCGAGATCTGTATGCCAGCAGCAGTCACGATAGGCGGCTCTGCAGCGTGGGACCTTGGATTCTGAGCATTCCTTGTTTAATGACCTGCACTGCTCGCTCCGCCTAGCCATTGGAGGCCGGCTTGAAAGGTACCGTCTCAACGTGATTTATACTGTGGTCAACTATAAAATCATGAAATTCTGCGCTGGTGAAGCACGGACCATTATCACTGACCAATATGTCAGGAATGCCGTATGTTGCAAACATGGTTCTAAGGATCTCCACAGTGGTGGAGGTGGTGCTCGAGTTTAAAATGGTGCACGCGATCCATTTTGAAAATGCATCAACGACTACGAGGAACATTTTGCCCATGAATGGGCTCGCATAGTCGATACGCACCCGCGACCACGGTTTGGTGGGCCAGGGCTAGGGACTTAGGGTGGCCTCCCTGGGGGCACTACTGAGTTGGGCAGAAATGGTGCACCGACGGACGCAGAGCTCCAAGTCCGCGTCAATGCCAGGCCACCAGACATGAGATCTGGCTATGGCCTTCATAAGAACAATTCCCGGGTGCTCGCGATGGAGCTCCCGGACAAACGCCTCCCTGCCTCGTATGGGCATAACTACTCGGCTGCCCCACATCAGGCAGTCTGCCTGTAGTGAGAGTTCATGCATGCGCCTATGGAAGGGTTTGACCTCCTCGGGGCAGGCATCGCGAGCCTCTGCCCAGTCACCGGTTAAAACGCATCTTTTAACTCGAGATAACGTGGGGTCGCTGGTTGTCCAGGCTCTGATTTGGCGAGCCGTCATGGGCGAACCTGTGGATTCAAAGGCATTGATTGCCATGACCATCTCACAGTCCTGTTCGTCGGACCCTTCTGTGGTCGCCAGGTGTAGCCTGCTAAGCGCGTCGGCACAGTTGTCTGTGCCTGGTCTGTGCCTTATCCTGTAGTTGTAAGCCGCCAGCATGAGTGCCCACCGCTGAATGCGCGCCGAGGCGTTGGCATTGATTGCCTTGCACTCGGATAGTAGGGATGTAAGGGGTTTGTGGTCAGTTTCTAATGCAAACTTGGCCCCGAAAAGGTATTGGTGCATCTTTTTGACACGGTACATGCACGTGAGCGCCTCCTTCTCAACCATACCATACCCGCGCTCCGCCCGCTAAAGTGACCTGGAGGTATAAGCAACAGGCTGCAATTTACCCGCATCATTGACGTGCTGTAAAACGCACCCGACCCCGTATGCTGACGCATCACACGTAAGGACTAACTTTTTACCTGGGTCAAAAAAGGCTAAAACACTCTTGGAACATAGAAGGTTGCGTGCCTTATTGAAGGCGCGTTCTTGGGCGTCCCCACAAAACCAATCGCACCCCTTTCTGAGTAGCACGTGAAGAGGCTCCAGCAGCGTGCTCAAGTTCTGCATAAAGTTCCCAAAGTAATTGAGTAGCCCGAGAAAGGCGCGCAGTTCCGAGACATTCCGAGGCCTGGGTGCTAGGCGAATCACTTCGGTTTTGGATTCGGTTGGGCAGATTCCATCAGCGGCAATCCTTCTGCCCAAAAATTCAACCTCAGGTGCAAGAAACAGACACTTGGATTTCTTAACTCTTAGGCCTACCCGATCCAATCGACTTAGTGTTTCCCCAAGATTGCGGAGATGAGAGTCGGTGTCCCTGCCCGTAATGAGTATGTCATCTTGAAACACAACCGTCCCCGGGATGGACTTGAGCAGACCCTCCATGATGCGCTGGAATATAGCAGTTGCCGACCTGATGCCGAATGGACATCGATTGTACACAAAAAGGCCTCACTATGTGTTGGTGGTGGTGAGTAGCTTAGACTCTTCGGTCAGTTCTTGTGTCATATACGCAGATGTGAAGTCAAGTTTCGAGAAAAGTTTTCCTCCAGCCAACGTCCTCCGCTCTGGGCAGCGGGTATTGGTCCTGTAGGGAGACTCTGTTTATGGCCGACTTGTAATCCCCACAGATTCGCACGGATCCATCAGGCTTCATGAGGGGGACAATGGGGCATGCCCAGTTGCTGAATTCCACGGGAAAAATCATGCCTTTCCGCAGAAGCCGGTCCAGTTTGTTTTCAATCTTTTCCCTCATCACATAAGGCACAGCTCTAGCCTTGTGATGGACCGGTCTGGCATTCTGTGTGATGTAGATTCTAACTTTAGCCCCTTTGAAGGTGCCCACATCTGGCTGAAAGAGATGGTCAAAACAGCTTAGAACTGTTCAGCAGGAGGTCTGTTCCTCTGATGACATGGCGTGCACATCATCTCATTTCCAATTAAGTTCTGCTAGCCAGCTTCTCCCCAACAGGGCTGGGAGATCCCCCGGGACAATCCATAGGGAAAGTCGGTGCACCATCCCTTTGTGTGTGACTGAGAGCATGGCGCTGCCAAGGACTGGGACGATTTCTTTAGTATAGGTCCTGAGTTTGGTGTCGATCTTTGTGAGTTTTGGTCTGTTGCTTTTGTGCGGCCACAGCTATTCAAATTGTTTGAACGCTCATGAGGGATTGACTGGCCCCCGTGTCCAGTTCCATGTTGACGGGTATCCTGTTGAGTAGAACCCTCATCATAATTGGAGGCATCTTGGTGTAAGAACAGTGGATATTGATCGTGTTAACCCGCTGTACCTCGGCGTCCCGTGCACTGTTCCAACCGTCTTCTGGTCCGCTTTCCGACCCTTCCGATTCGTATACCAGCTGAGCTGCTGTCATTCTGCACATGCGAGCCAGATGCCCTGTGTAGTTGCAGTTTCTGCAAACGGCATGCTGAAATCGACACACCCTGGTTGAGTGCCTTCCCCCACATTTCCAACACAGACCGTTTCCATTGTTTCCGAAGGATGAGCTGCGTCTGACTGATCTCCCTTGAGCTTCTCTCAATCTTTTGTTGATTGCTCGCATTGTGGGTTGATGAGATGTGATCGGCCGTTCATGTGGCCTTTGATTTTGATGGCTTCTTGCGCCACTGTCTGCTGTTGAAGGCCTGCTCTCCTGCCTTTGTCTGTGTGTGGGGGTAGCAGTTTGTTTCACAATGTGAACCCCTTGTTCCGATGCCTCGTTGGTTGTCGTACCAGAAATATAGATCAGCCTCATTTCTTCTTCGCCTGCCAAGAACGTCTGTGCGACCAGTGCTGCTGCCTCTGGAGTCAAGTTCTTAGTCTCTGTAAGCTTTCGGAATATGCCTGCGTGGCCTATTCCTTCAATAAAAAAGTCTCTCAGTACTTCTCTCCTTAGTTCATCGAGGAACTCACATGAACTAGCCAGCCTCCGAAGTTCCGCCACAAAATCGGGTATGCTTTGGTCCACACAGCGTCTGTAGTTGGGGAACCTGTGTCTGGCCATGTGTAGGCTGCTCGCTGGCTTCAGGTGGTCTCTCACCAGTGTGCTCAACTCCTCAAATGACTTTCTTGCTGGTTTCTCGGGTGCCAGCAGGTATTTCATTAAAACGCATGTTTTCGAGCCACAGCTGGTCAAGAGATGGGCTCTTCTCTTGTCTGCCTTATCGTTGCCCAACCAGTCTTTGGTCACAAAGCTTTGCTGGAGCCTTTCTATAAAATCATCCCAATTGTCTCCAGCATTGTATTTCTCATCTGTGCTGTTGGTAGCCATTCTGTGGATTCTGTGATTCCGTAACTCGTCGCCACTGTTAAGTCCTGACTCTAATGTACTGACTTACACGAGACGCATGCTGAAGTCAAGGTCACTCAAGATCTGCACCTTTAATTCCAGCTCTCCTGTCCTGCACTTGCCTGAGACCTCTCTTTATATACCTCAGTGGGACAGGTATGGAGTGTCTCCTGCAAGTGTACCCGTGGTGGTAAGGTATGCTTATTGTTACAGGTCATATCCAGTTACAGTCATGTATAACATGGTAAGATACAGTTATATACAGTAATGTGAGATACATGACATCCACCATCACCAGAAACATTTTACCGAGAAACGGGCCCACATAGTCGACATGGATCCTCGACCATGGTCTGGAGGGCCAGGACCACAAACTTAGTGGCGCCTCTCTGGGCGCATTGCTCAACTGAGCACACACGCTGCATTGCCGCACATAGGACTCTAAGTCAGAGTCGATACCGGGCCACCACACGTGGGATCTGGCTGTCGCTTTCATCATTACTATACCCGGGTGTGTGCTGTGGAGATCAGAGATGAACGTCTCCCTGCCCTTTTTGGGTAGCACTACGCGGTTACCCAACAACAGGCAGTCTGCCTGAATGGACAGCTCGTCCTTTCGCCGCTGGAATGGCTTGATTAGCTCTTGCATTTCAATAGGGATGCTGGCCCAGATCCCATGCAATACACAATTTTTTACTAGGGACAGCAGAGGAGCTTGGCTGGTCCAAGTCCTAATCTGGTGGGCCGTGACAGGTGATTTATCATTTTCAAACGCCTCCATGACCATCAACAAGTCTGCGGGCTGCGCCACCATCAACAAGTTTGCAGGTTACGCCATTTCCATCCGCGTGGTGGGCAATGGTAGCCGACAGAGCATCCGCACAGTTCTCGGTGCCTGGCCCGTGCGTGGTACCGACTTGAGTAGGTTCTCCATGTTCTCTGGAAGATCGCTGCAGCCGACCGAATTCCAAATGGGCATCTGTTGTAGATGAACAATCCCTTGTGCGTGTTATATGCTGATAGCGTGAGTGCCCACCTTTGTATGCGGGCTGAGGCATTAGTATTTATCCCCTTGTTTTGAGCGAACAGGGATATGAGGGGTTTGTTATCGGTTTCCAGCTCAGATTTGAGGCCAAACAGGTACTGAAGCATTTTCTTTTCCCCGAACACACACGCTAATGCCTCTTTCTCAATCATGCTGTAGGCCCTCTTGGCCTTAGACAAGCTCCTGGAAGCATAGGCGACAGGTTGCAACTTCCGCGCAATGTTAGCTTGTTGTAATACACACCCGACTCCGTACGACGACACATCACATGCTAGCACAAGTCTTTTACATGGGTTATACAATACAAGCAGCTTGTTGGAGCATAAAATGTTTCTGGCTTTCTCAAAAGCAATTACTTATTTTTTTCCCCCATACCCAATTTTCACCTTTATGCAATAACACATGTAGGGGCTCGAAGAGAATGCTTCACCCTGGTCGGAAGTTACCAAAATAGTTGGGGAGTGCCAGGAACGACCGCAGCTCCGTGACATTCTGTGGCCTGGGCGCGTTCCTGATAGCCTCTGTCTTGGCGTCTGTGGGCCGAATGCCATCTGCCGCGATCTTTTTCCCCAAAAACTCCACTTCTGTTGCCATGAAGACACATTTTGACCTCTTCAGCTGCAGCCCTACACGATCCAGTCGCTGGAGGACCTCCTCCAGGTTTTGTAGGTGCTCGACGGTGTCCCAACCCGTGGCCAATATGTCATCCTGAAAAACCACCGTGCGTGGTACCGACTTGAGTAGGTTCTCCATGTTCTCTGGAAGATCGCTGCAGCCGACCGAATTCCAAACGGGCATCTGTTGTAGATGAACAGCCCCTTGTGCGTGTTAATGCAGCTGAGGCCCTTCGAAGACTCCTCCAGCTCCTGCGTCATGTAGGCCGAAGTCAGGTCGAGCTTGGTGAACGTCTTACCTCCTGCCAGCATTGCAAATAGGTCGTCTGCCTTAGGTAGCGGGTATTGGTCCTGTAGCGAGAAACGATTAATAGTTACTTTATAATCGCCGCAAATCCTGACTGTGCCATCACTTTTGAGTACTGGAACAATCAGGCTGGCACACTCGCTGAATTCTACTGGGGAGATGATGCCTTCGCGTTGCAGCCTGTCCAGCTCTATTTCCACTCTCTCCCTCATCATGTGAGGTACCGCTCGCACCTTGTGGTGAATCGGTCATGCCTCTGGGACCAAGTGGATCCGCACCTCGCCCCTGAAAAATTTCCAATGCCTGGCTCAAAAAGGGAAGGAAATTTGTTAAGAACCTGGGTACATGAGGCCTCATCGACATGTGATAGCGCTCGGATGTCATCCCAGTTCCAGCGGATTTTACCCAGCCAGTTCCTTCCAAGCAGTGTGGGGCCATCGCCTGGGGCAATCCAGAGTGGCAGTTCGTGCACCGTGCCCTCGTAGGTGACCTTGACCATAGCGCTGGCCAGGACAGTGATGAGCTCTTTGGTGTACGTTCTCAGTTTCGTGTGGATGAGGCTCAGGGCTGGTCTGAGTGCCTTGTTGCACCACAGTCTCTCAAACATCTTTTTACTCATGATGGATTGGCTAGCGCCAGTGTCCAGTTCCATGGCTGTGGGTAAGCCATTCAATTTTACGTTTAGCATTATAGGTGGACATTTCGTCGAAAATGTGTGCACCCAGTGTACTTCAGCATCTGCCTCCTCTCTCTGAGGCTCGAAATTGCTTTGATCGATCTTCCTCTGCCACATGGTGGTTAGCAGGTTTTGCAGAGCTTGAGCTCGACTGCAAGCTCGTTGGAGGTGCCCCATTGTTCCACAGCTCTTGCAAACATACCCTTTGAAGCGGCATGAATAGGCTGAATGGAAGCCTCCACAGTGCCAACAAGGTGCGAACTGCCTTGCATTCATCCTTTGTTGCGGACTCTGAGTCATCTGGGTCACCTGAGGCCTGCTGGCAGTTGCAGACTCGTGGTTCTGCCCTGATCATTTTTGCTCGCAAACACAGTTCCAGTTAATTTATGAACATTGCTAGCATTTGTATGCTGAGAGATTTGTTTGGTGTTATCACGGGAGGACATAAACGTCTGTGCTATCGCAATGGCCTTACTGAGGGTCGGTGTCTCTACAGTCAAAAGTTTTCATGGGATGGTCTCGTGGCCATTGCCCAGTACAAAAAATTTGCTGAGCATCTGCTCCAGGTAGCCATCAAACTCACATTGTCCTGAAAGTCGCCTTAGCTCGGCGACGTAGCTCGCCACTTCCTGACCTTCAGATCACTGGCACGTGTAGAACCGATACCTCGCCATCAGCACACTCTCCCTCGGGTTAAGATGCTCCCGAACCAGAGTACACAGCTCCTCATACGACTTATCTGTGGGTTTCACCGGAGCCAGAAGATTCTTCATGAGGCTGTAGGTTGGTGCCCTGCAGACCGTGAAGAGGACCGCTCTCTTTATGCAGCTCATTGGCTACAAAGTACTGATCGACATAGGCTGCCCAGTCCTCACCCTCCGAGAACTTCTCCAGGATGCCCACAGTTTGCTGCATCTTTGCGTTGGATTCGTATACTCGTCGCCAGTTGTTGTGTTCCTAACACAGATGAGACTGCACACATGGAGGTTAAAGTAACAGTGACCTCAGTCTTTATTAAGACACTCCAGAGTGAGTAACAGGCCTTAGGGGCCGGCTTATATACAGTGCTCCCAAGGGATGCTGGGATCCCTTGGGACTTCAGGGAATGCGTTCCCTGGTGGCAGAACATGGGAGTGCATGCTTTACAGATACACAACATAAAGAAATTGCCATATATTTCAAAATGGAAGATTCACATGTTTGTAAAATGCATTGCTACATTTGTCTTAACAATGTTAGTTTTGTACATCTAATCCATTGAAGAGCAGCATTAGAAAGTGAACAGCAGCATTGATTTTTTAAAACAACATTTAACAGATGGTCGTACTTTTTAATGTAAGAACAGATGCTGTACATTGGTGCAGCACTGATGTCCATAATGACTCACATTTTTTTCCTTTCAGACTCTTGAGATGCATTTTCAATATTGGAAGTTTTATGATGTATCTGACTGTGTAAAACCACTCCAGCTGATCTGAGGATTCTTTTCCAGCCATTTTAAAGATTATTCTTCCATACCACTGTGTGCCAGTTTTTTGTGTTCTGTTAATAAAAACACATGTATCCATGGCTTGGTAAATAACTTGCACTGTTTTTCATTACTATAGTCACTTTCATTCATTAACTTTTTCCTCCTTAGAATTATGCAAATGAGTTGCCTTTTGAATAGTTATTCCATTTTTGCATCCGACCAAGTAACATTCTGACTAATGAGGTGAAGACTGAGCAGGAAGTAGGGCAGAAGTTAGGGGAGGGTCATCAGAAGCTACAATTAAAGTGGTAAGTTTTCAGGAGGGGAGAGAGGTAGTGAGGTCTAGAAAGAGAGCAGCAAACAATAGAGTGTGGTGGCTGAATGCTCTTCCACTGATATTGTAGTAGAGGGGCTGCAAGTTAAGATGTAGAACTGGGGAAGTTCACAGAGATAAGTTAGAATTGGACCATGGAGGATAGGGAGATGCAGCTGAGGGTCTGTCGGTAACAGATGGCAGTTCGTAGCCGAATCTGTCCACCTCTATATTTAAATATAGCCCGGAAATTGCCGATGCTGTTAAGCCAGAAAAAGTGCAGTTGAAGATCGCTGGTTAGCTCTCATGTACTGCTCATTTTGTGCTCAATCAAAAATTGCTCCATAGTGAAAATCAGGATCTGAGTGTTGTGGCATCTCAGGCATGCAGCGGTCTTATTAAGCTTGCTGTTGTTGACAGAATACCTTGTTAACAACTCAGCATACTGCCAGCATGTAATGTGTGCAAGAGTCAGCAAATTAAACAGGGATCCATTTTGCTGATCCTTGCTCCATTAGCACTGCCCTTTTATTATATTAATTAAATCTGCAGTTGTTAATATACAATGAAAGATAGTAATGGTGCCTATGGTGATCTTTTTGACTATTGAATTTTCATTCTACCAATACTTGCACTGTTTTTCATTACTATAGTCACTTTCATTCATTAACTTTTTCCTCCTTAGAATTATGCAAATGAGTTGCCTTTTGAATAGTTCATATTTTTTACTTGTTTTGCTTTTTAAATTATTTCTGTTATCAGAACATGTAATGAATGTCATAAACAAAAATAGCCGTAAATACTGTCCGCAAGATCACAAGTGAACCGTCATTTACAAGACTGGAAAAACGTAAACACAATGTGGGCATGCAAAGAACAGCTCACAATTCAAACACTTACTGCAACTCAGGAGTATTTCAACATTTTTCCAGCTAAAAATGGTCGTTAAGCCTGCGAATTTTGGGTTGAGAACTCCCGTGTGCGCCGGACTCCATATAGGATCGAGCAACTTTTAGTCGTCTAGGGCAGTCGATTGAAAGCCTCATGTATATATTAAAATCAGGGTCTATGCCTGGTTAATGACTCATTTGCCAAATTGAATGGTGGGAACTCTGGATACGTTTATTCTTTAACACTGTCACAACCTGATTTTCTTCTCCCCCTCTTGCAAATAGAGACATTCCCTCAATCCATTACCAATCCTACTTCGTCACAACACATCAGCCTTCTTTGCTCTGGCATGACCATACAAGTAATCATTACCTGAATGAATAGTAACTTCCACTGCAAGCCTCTGGCAGGCACACAGAACTGGAGATTCTAGGCCATAGTTCTAATAAAATTCTCCTTTGTTGGGGAGCAAGGGGAGGAGGGACAGTGCTGAATCCCTGTTCTCCCAACCTCTCACAACAGGGCGGGACATAAAGTGAGAGTCAGAGATCTGTGGAGCAGTTATTCTGGCATGGGCCAGAGGTGAAGGCACGGTGGCTCTGCAAATGGTGTCTGGGCTTTGTTGTAAGTGTCACTGCTCTAGATCATTGGCAGCGTGGTAGCTTAAAGTTTGATATACCGATGATGCACAGTAATGAAACAAAGGTTTATGTCTGCACTTCATGCAACAAGTTCACAATCTGACTGGGATCAAGCAGAAACTATGCACTTCTACATATTAAACAAAGGATCTTCGAGGGAGAGTTCCACTGGACTGCTCTCATACATCTCTTGGACTAGAAATGATAAAGCAGATCATCTTTCCATCTCTTGGTCAATCTGTCTATCTGTCTTCAGTGTTCATACTGAGAGCAACTGAAAATGAACATGTGTGTTGTGTGAGAGTAGAAGAATATGATTAAAACATAGGGGGGAAATAAAAGTTTTACTGTCTCTCCAGGCTTCCCAGAAAAAAAATTCCAGAGACAGCAAGTATCAAGGGATCAATAACTCACTTTAAAATGCAAAGAGCATAGGATTTGCATTAAATGCACCATATGGAAAACCCAATAAAAGAACTTTAAGACAATTAAATGTTTTTGTCAAGGGAATCTAGCAGGAGACGGAGTTAATTTTTCCATTAAAATTAAAAATTTAGCAATTCATTGCTTCATGTCCTCTAGGAGAGAACTGAATCCATATGTTTCCTTTCCATCAAAGCGTAGTTTTAACCTATTTTTACCTAAATGCTATGCAACTTTTCCTTATTTTCAATGGTAATTTATTATTGTTTTTGTAGACAAAAGCAACAGAATGTCTGTATTGAACTTAACTTAAATCAATGCTCTATGGTATTATCAAAGAATAATTTTGTTGTATGTTTCATTATAGGGTATTCCTGGAATGCCAGGACATACTGGACCAATGGGACACAAGGTTTGTATATAACTTAAAATAGCAAGTATTTTTCTAACTTTTAATTAATATAAACTGATTACATCACAATTAATAATGTTACATTAGCAACCACTTTATTGGATTACTACATTAATATTTTAGAACAGTACAATGTTCATCTAAAACAAATTTTTCTCGAGAGATGTGACCATAGATGGATTAAGAGGAAGGTTGATTACAAACAAACACATTGAGCCAGTCCTTCCTAAATTATTTTTGCCTTGTACAAAGATGCAACATAACCACATCATCTAAAATATGTATGCAGTATTGTATTACAGCTACTCGTAACTGTACTACCATGATTAAATGTATCCAGTACCCCACAAGTCACTGGCATTAATGGATCAGTGGAGCAAAAATGAACTGATAGGTGGTCCCATATGTAATTACCTTCGTTCTTTTTTTTGTCCTTGTGTTCATTCTACATATTGTTTCTTTTGGAGTAGTGCTTTAATTTTTTTTTCTGTGTTGGGGGAACCAGCTGCAAATATTTGCACAGTCTACATAATACCCTATCTTAATTTCTGAAAGACAATTAAAAAAAATTCATTCACAAGATGTGGGCGTCGCTGGCAAGGCCAGCATTTATTCCCCATCCCTAATTGCCCTTAAGAAGGCAGTGATGAGTTGCCTTCTTGAACCGCTGCAATCCATATGGTGAAGTTACTCCGATAGTGCTGTTAGGAAGGGACTTCTAGGATTTTGACCTAGTGACGATGAAGGAACGGCGATGTATTTCCTTCTCGTAGAAGTCGCGGGTTTGGGAGGTGCTGTCAAAGAAACCTTGGCAAGTTGCTGCGGTACATCTTGTAGATGGTACACACTGCACCAGTAGTGCGCTGGTAGTGGAGGGAGTGAACATTTAAGGTGGTGGATGGGGTACCAATCAAGTGGGTTGCTTTGTCCTTAATGGTGTCGAGCTTCTTGAGTGTTGTTGGAGTTGCACGTATCCAGGCAAATGGAGAGTATTTCATGATACTCCTGGCTTATGCCTTGTAGATGATGGAAAGGCTTTGAGTAGTCAGGAGGTGAGACACTCACTGCAGAATACCTAGCCTCTGATCCCTTCTCTTGTAGCCACAGTATTTATATAGCTGGTCCAGTTAAGTTTTATGGTCAGTGGTGAGCCCCCAGGATGTTGAGGGTGGGGGATTTGGTGATGGTATTGCCGTTGAATGTCAAAGGGCGGTGGTTAGACTCTCTTCTTGGTGATAGTCATTGCCTGGCACTTGTGTGGCACAAATATTATTTTCCACTTATCAGCCCAAGCCTGAATGTCGTTCAGATAATGAAGCATGTAGCAAGACCTGATGAGTTGCAAATGGAACTGAATATTGTGTAATCATCAGTGAACATCCTTACTTCTGACCTTATGATGGAGGGAAGGTCATTGATGAAGCAGCTGAAGATGGTTGGGCCTAGCACACTGCCCTGATGTAAGATTTCTAAATCTCTGGCATTAAATTGACAGCATGACCAATTCTTTTAAAACAATTTGGAATACGTTTATTAAACACACACACATGCATATAGCCTATCGAAAACAACAGCAGTCTATTAGTATCCTACGGACTCTACTTAATTACAACAAGTAAGATAATGCGTTACAGATTTACAGAGACATATACTTCCCTCTGAGTCCAGCAAAGCAGCGGCCTTCTTCCTTGCTTCTTGGTCTGGTCCTGTAGAGAGGGAGGTTTCCTGCTTTGCCGCATGATCATCCGAAAATAGAGAGGCTTTGCACTTGTCTTTTTATTCTCTTAAGGGTCATTGTCTCTCAACATAAGTTGGTAAAGCCCCAGGATTGGGTCTTGGTTCCAGGTCAGTTCTTTATTGGCTTTCCTCACATATGTGACTGTCTGCAGGAATTGAAGCAGGTCCTTGATTAGGTTAATTGTTTTCCCATTAACACCTTTTCTAGTTTGATGAGTTTTGATGGGCCTGCCCACCCCAAAAGTCATATTTCTTTTGTTCCTTAAGCTCTGCCCCCAAGAGGAGACTTGAACTTGGATGCATCCATTTTGTCTCTTGAGTCACAGCCTGTCTGTATAATCTGCACTCTCGACATTTATACATGCACACACAATTCACCTTTATTACATACATTCCATATCAATTCTATCATTAGTATACATTTTTATTCTTACACTGAGGAACTCCAGCAGCAATAATCTAAGGTTGAGATGATTGGCTTCGAACAACCACAATCATCTTCCTTTGTGCTAGGTATGACTCCAGCCAGTGGAGAGTTTTCCCTCGATTCCCATTGACTTCAATTTTACCAGGGCTTTGATGCCACACTCGGTCAAATGCTGCCTTGATGTCAAGGGCAGTCACTCTCACCTCACATCTGGAATTCAGTCCATGTTTGGACCAAGGCTGTAATGAGGTCTGGAGCTGAGAGGTCCTGGCGGAACTCAAAATGCGCATTGGTGAGCAGGTTATTGGTGAGTAAGTGTCGCTTGATAGCACTGGCTAAAGGCAAACAAGGCTATCATTGCAGAAAATATATTTTATTAGTATATGTATATATGCAGCAACAGAAATAATCTGCTTGTAAGTCGACAGATACAGAAATGTACAGAAATCTAATTACAGCTGGACTGAAATCTGATAACCTCTTGGGATCCCTTCGTTGCCCCTTAGGGTTCAAAGATCTCAATTTTAAAATCTTCCAGGGGAACAATTTCTCTCCCCTCCCCCACTACTTTGTCTGTGTTTTAGACAGGGATAGCATGCCCAAAGTATGCCGTACTTGACCACATCTGAATTTATTATATCACATCATTAGCATGGGCTGATTGCACCCCTGGAACACACCCAATCCTTAGAATTAGGGATGGAAATACTGAACTAGCTGCCAGCTTCAGGTCTGCAGCTGTGGACCTGGTCACTGGCCTCAGGGAAAACAGCAACCAGCAGGCTTCCAGACTATAAGGCCCACAGAACAGTTGGAAGGGAAAGGTAGTATTGACTTTCTCAGACCTCCCTTGGTTTGTTACTTGCCATGGTCAGATCCTTCAGTGCGAAAGGCTTCCTGATTAGGATTACCATCCCTCCAGGATTGCACTAGAATCTCAAGGAATTAAAGACTAATCTCCAGGGCACTGCTGCGAGCAACTCGGGAGTAAAATTTACTTTGAGCACTTTTGGTCATTGGTTATAAAAACATTGGACATGGGAAAATGGCTGTTTGACTGACAGTCAAGAATCGGGTCATGAAGAGTCTGCTCACCTTCCATTTGTTGTGGGAAGGCAGGACATTGTGAGTATGGACACGTTGGCCCCCAATGTCAGATGCGAGGGCAGGGCAGTTGGAGGCAGGAGGTCATGTGATGACACCACGTGGAATATGTTCAACTAGAGTTGGCAATCCTATTCCAGGTGCAAGGCCCAATGTCCTCTTCTTCTGCCACTCCTCAAAATGAGAGCCCTCCAATTAACTTTTAGAAAAATGAGACAGGAGCGCTGTGCAGATTGGAAGGAGGCTGCAGGTGAGATTCTTTCCTTACCCCTTATGTTTTTAGGAGGACATGTGGGCCTAAAAAAATGTTGGCTGCTGTCGAGACTGTCAGCCAGGAAAAGAGCTGTAGGTCTCACACTTCAAAAGGAGCAGGGATACCTGTTGAGTGACAACAGCTGCAGTTTTAGATGAGTGTAATTATAATAATTTATATAAAATATTTTGTGTAACTAATTTTTTGCATGATATATTACAGGGTGAAGATGGAACTCCTGGGGAAAAAGGAGATAGGGGGCCTCACGGTAAAATGGTAGGTTGTCTTATATTAAATATGTACAACATGGATTCTAATTACATAAAATCCAAAAAGATGAATATCAACTAATGGCTATTTAAGGAAATTTGAAGACATGTAATTTTGTTTATGCATTATAACTTACAAAACTCGTGTTTTATTCGTATTATTGTTACATAAGTATTTTGTCATTTTGACAAGAAAAAATAAAAATATTTCCATGTCAAAACTTTTATACTATAAAACAATTGCTCAGGAAGATCCAATCAAGTTGCACATGTTTGACAAAGATATTGGAAGCATGTCACAAAACTAGTAACAGGTAATTCAGAGTACAGTAAGTACTATCTACTTTCACCAACTCACAGTAGGCTGAATTCTCCTCCTATTGGAGGGTTCGAGGCAGAACGGGTTTATAGCCCATCAATGTGCTAACATGCTACAATTCCATCCCAGGACCTTCGTCTGCTGTGCAGACAAGCTTGGAATAGTAATAAATACAGAAAATGCTGGATATACTCAGCAGGTCAGAAAGCATCTGTGGCAAGAGAAACAAAGTTAGCATGGGGGGATGAGGGGCAAGCAGCCAACCCGCTCCCAGGAGGCGGGTTAGCACTTTCAATATTATAATGATGCTGCGTGCCTCATTTTGAAGCACCATTTTAAATTGAACTCTGTGTCAGCTAAAGGAAGTCGAGGACTGGTGGAACCAGGAAGTAAGTGCCTTTCCACTTACCTGCTGCATCCAGAATACCTGCCTCAACAACCCTCCACAGCATTTGTAACAAGATAGATGAATTGTGGCACAAATAGAAAAAAAATGGGTATGATGTGGTAGCCATTACAGAGACATAGTTGCAAGGGGATCAAGGCTAGGAACTGAATAGTCAGCGGTATTTGACATTTCGGAAGGATAAGCAGAAAGCAAAAGGAGGTGGTAGGGCTCTGTTAATAAAGGATGAGATCAGTGCAGTAATGAGAAATGATATTGGCTCAGAAGATCAAGGTGCAGATCAGTTTGGGTAGAGATAATAAATAATAAGGGAAATAAGTCACTGGTGGTAGGAGTCTATAGGCCCCTGAATAGTAGCTATACTGTAGGGCAGAGTATAAATCAAGAAATAATGGAGGCTTGTAAGAAAGGTACTGCAATGATCATGGGCGATTTTAATCTTCATATAGATTGGACAAATCAAATTGGCAAAAGTGGCCTTGAGGAAGAGTTCATAGAATGTATTTGGGATGGTTTCTCAGAACAATGCATTATGGAACCAACCAGGGAGCAGATTATTTGATCTGGTAATGTGTAATGAGATAAGATTAATCTAGAAAAGAGTGATCCGAGCATGTTAGAATTTCAAATTCAGTTTGAGTGTGAGAAACTTGGGTCTCAAACTAGTGTCCTGAACATAAATAAAGGCAATTACAAAGGTATGACGACAGAGATGTCTAAAGTGGACTGGGAAAATAGATTAAATGGTAAGACAGTAGATAAGCAGTGGCTGACATTTAAGGAGCTATTTCATAACTCTCCGCAAAGATATATTCCAGTGAGAAAGACTCTAAGCGAAGGATGAACCATCCGTGGCTAACTAAAGAAGTTAAGGATGGTATCAAATTGAAAACAATGGCAAACAATGTTGCAAAGATTAGTAGTGGGTCAGAGGATTGGGAAATTTTTAGAAACCAGCAAAGGACGACTAAAAAATAATAAAGAGAGAGAAGATAGATTATGAGAGTAAACTAGCAAGAAATATAAAAACAGACACTAAGAGCTTCTACAGGTATATAACAAGGAAGAGAGTAGCTAAAGTAAACATTGGTCCCTTGGAGGATGAGACTGGGGAATTAATAATGGGAAATAGGGAAATAGCAGAGACTTTGAACAAATATTTTGTATCGGTCTTCACAGTAGAAGACACTAAAAGCATCCCAATAATAGATAGTCAAGGGGCTATAAGGAGGGGGAACATAAAATAATCACTAGAGTAAAAGTATTGTGTTCCTAACACAGATGAGACTGCACACAGGGAGGTTAAAGTAACAGCGACCTCAGTCTTTATTAAGACACTCCAGAGTGAGTAACAGGCCTTAGGGGCCAGCTTATATACACTGCTCCCAAGGGATACTGGGATCCCTTGGGACTTCAGGGAATGCACTCCCTGGAGGCGGAACATGGGAGTGCATGCTTTACAGATACACAACATCACTCCGCCACCGCCCCCCCCTGCAAAGTCAAAGTGAGAACTATTTACAAGGTGAGGCGGTCGGGAGCCTTTCTTTCCCTGGTGGACCGCCTCGGTACAAGTGTCTGTTCTGGTGTGTTGGCTGTGCCCTCGCTGGGCTGGTGTGCTGTTGGCCCTGCAGGGCTGCTGGGTGAGCCTGGCCTTGCTGGACTGCTGGGCATGATGGGTTCGATTTCCTGGTCTGGCATGGTGTCGTTGATCCTTTGGGTGTGTGTTGTCAGCTCGAAAAAGGTGGTGTCTGCTGTGGGTTGTTCAGGGCAGTCTGTGAACCGCAGCCTCATTTGGTCCAGGTGCTTTCTGCAAATTTGTCCATTGCCTAGTTTGACTACAAACAACCTATCTTCTTTAGCTATAACCGTGTCCGCGATCCACTTGGGACCATGTCCATAGTTTAGCATATACACAGGGTCATTCAGATCAATTTCCCGTGACACAGTGGCGCGACCATCGTTTACATTTTGTTGCTGCCGCCTGCTCTCTACCTGATCATGCAGGTTGGGGTGAACCAGCTAGAATCTGGTTTTAAGTGTCCTTTTCATGAGTAGCTCAGCCGGGGGCACCCCTGTGAGCAGTACTCGGGACAGGCAGGTTTGGAGTGAGCCTTCTGTGACTCATTTAAGGCTCTGTTTGATTGTTTGTACTGCCGCACTGCCTGCCCATTGGAGGCTGGTTTAAACCGGGCCGAGGTGACATGTTTGATCCCATTGCGGGTCATGAATTCTTTAAATTCGGCACTGGTGAAACATGGCCCGTTGTCACTGACAAGCATGTCAGGCAGGCTGTGGGTACAAACATGGCCCTCAGGCTTTCAATGGTGGCGGTGGTGGTGCTTCCCGACATTATTTCACATTCAATCCATTTTGAAAAAGCATCCACCATCACCAGGAACATTTTACCGAGAAACGGTTCCGCATAGTCGACATGGATCCTCGACCATGCTCTGGGGGCCCAGGACCACAAACTTAGTGGTGCTTCTCTGGGCGCGTTGCTGAACTGAGCACACACGCTGCATAGCCATACAAAGGACACTAAGTCAGAGTCGATACCGGGCCACCACACGTGTGATCTGGCTATCGCTTTCATCATTACTGTACCCGGGTGTGTGCTGTGGTGACCGAGATAAACGTCTCTCTGCCCTTTTTGAGTAGCACTATGCGTTACCCCACAACAGGCAGTCTGCCTGAATGGACAGCTCATCCTTTCAGCGCTGGAACGGCTTGATTAGCTCTTGCATTTCAACGGAGATGCTGGCCCAGCTCCCATGCAGTTTACAGTATTTTACTAGGGACAGCAGAGGATCTTGGCTGGTCCAAGTCCTAATCTGGCGGGCCATGACAGGTGATTTATCATTTTCAAACACTTCCATGACCATCAACAAGTTTGCAGACCGCGCCATTTCAATCCCCGTGGTAGCCGACTGAGAGCATCCGCACAGTTCTCGGTGTCTGGCCTGTGGCGGATGGTATAGTTATACGTTGATAGCGCGAATGCCCACCTTTGTATGCAGGCTGAGGCATTAGTATTTATCCCCTTGTTTTGAGCAAACAAGGATATGAGGGGCTTGTGATCGGTTTCCAGCTCAAATTTGAGGCCAAACAGGTACTGATGCATTTTCTTTACCCCGAACACACATGCTAATGCCTCTTTCGCTATCATGCTGTCGGCCCTCTTGGCCTTAGACAAACTCCTGGAGGCAAACTTCCCCGCAACGTTAGCTTGTTGTAATACACACCCGACTCCGTACGACGACGCGTCACATGCTAGCACAAGTCCTTTACACGGGTTATACAATACAAGCAGCTAGTTGGATAATAAAATGTTTCTGGCTTTCTCAAAAGCAATTACTTGGTTTTTTCCCCATACCCAGTTCTCACCTTTACGCAATAACACATGTAGGGGCTCGAAGAGGGTGCTTCACCCCGGTAGGAAGTTACCAAAATAGTTGAGGAGTCCCAGGAACGACCGTAGCTCCATGACGTTCTGTGGCCTGGGCGTGTTCCTGATAGCCTCTGTCTTGGCGTCTGTGGGCCGAATGCCGTCTGCAGTGATCTTTCTCCCCAAAAACTCCACTTCTGTTGCCATGAAGACGCAGTTCGACCTCTTCAGCCGCAGCCCTACGCGATCCAGTCGCTGGAGGATCTTCTCCAGGTTTTGTGGATGCTCGACGGTGTCCCGACCCGGGACCAATATGTCGTCCTGAAAAACCACCATGTGTGGTACCGACTTGAGTAGGCTCTCCATGTTTCTCTGGAAGATCGCTGCAGCTGACCGAATTCCAAATGGGCATCTGTTGTAGATGAACAGTCCCTTGTGCGTATTGATGTAGGTGAGGCCCTTTGAAGACTCCTCCAGCTCCTGCGTCATGTAGGCTGAAGTCAATTCGAGCTTGGTGAATGTCTTGCCTCCTGCCAGCGTCGCAAATAGGTCGTCTGCCTTAGGTAGCGGGTATTGGCCCTGTAGCGAGAAACGATTAACAGTTACTTTATAATCGCTGCAATTCCTGACCATGCCATCACTTTTGAGTACTGGAACAATCGGGCTATCCCACTCGCTGAATTCCACTGGGGAGATGATGCCCTCGCGTTGCAGCCTGTCCAGCTCGATTTCCACTCTCTCCCTCATCATGTGAGGTACCACTCGCGCCTTGCCTCTGGGACCAAATGGATCCGCACCTTTGACCCGGAAAAGTTTCCAATGCCTGGCTCAAAAAGGGAAGGAAGTTTGTTAGGAACCTAGGTACATGAGGCCTCATCAACAAGTGATAGCGCTTGGATGTCATCCCAGTTCCAGCGGATTTTGCCCAGCCAGCTCCTTCCAAGCAATGTGGGGCCATCGCCCAGCACAATCCAGAGTGGCAGTTCGTGCACCGTGCCCTCGTAGGTGACCTTGACCATGCGCTGCCCAGGACAGTGATGAGCTCTTTGGTGTATGTTCTCAGTTTCGTGTGGATGGGGCTCAGGGCTGATCTGAGTGCCTTGTTGCACCACAGTCTCTCAAACATCTTTTTACTCATGATGGATTGGCTAGCGCCAGTGTCCAGTTCCATGGCTACGGGTAAGCTATTCAATTTTACATTTAGCCTTATAGGTGGACATTTCATCTAAAATGTGTGCACCTCATGTACTTCAGCATCTGCCTCCTCTCTCTGAGGCTCGAAATTGCTTTGATCCACCAAGGACCAATCTTCCTCTGCCACGTGGTGGTTAGCAGGTTTTGCAGAGCTTGTAGCTCGTCTGCAAGCTCGTTGGAGGTGCCCCATTGTTCCACAGCTCTTGCAAACATACCCTTTGAAGTGGCATGAATAGGCTGAATGGGCGCCTCCACAACGCCAACAAGGTGTGAACTGCCTTGCATTCATCCTTTGTTGCGGACTCTGAGTCATCTGGGTCACCTGAGGCCTGCTGGCAGTTGCAGATTCGTGGGTTCTGCCCTGCACATTTCTGCTCGCAAACACAGTTCCAGTTAATTTATGAACATTGCTAGCACTTGTGTGCAGAGAGATTTGTTTGGTGTTATCACGGGAGGACATAAACGCCTGTGCTATCGCAATGGCCTTACTGAGGGTCGGTGTCTCTACAGTCAAAAGTTTTCGTAGGGTGGTGTCGTGGCCAATGCCCAGTACAAAAAATTCTCTGAGTATCTGCTCCAGGTAGCCATCAAACTCACATTGTCCTGCAAGTCGCCTTAGCTCGGCGACATATCTCGCCACTTCCTGACCTTCAGATCGCTGGCACGTGTAGAACCGATACCTCGCCATCAGCACGTTCTCCCTCAGGTTAAGATGCTCCCGAACCAGTGTACACAGCTCCTCATACGACTTATCTGTGCGTTTCACCGGAGCCAGAAGATTCTTCATGAGGCTGTCGGTCAGTGCCTCGCAGACTGTGAGGAGGACTGCTCTCCTTTTTGCAGCACTTCCTTCTCCGTCCAGCTCGTTGGCTACAAAGTACTGGTCTAGCCGTTCGACCTAGGCTTTCCAGTCCTCACTCTCCGAGAACGTCTCCAGGATGCCCACAGTTTGCTGCATCTTTGAGTTGGATTTGTATACTCATCGCCAGTTATTGTGTTCCTCACACTGATGAGACTGCACACAGGGAGGTTAAAGTAACAGTGACCTCAGTCTTTGTTAAGACACTCCAGAGTGAGTAGCAGGCCTTCGGGGCCGGCTTATATACAATGCTCCCAAGGGATGCTGGGATCCCTTTGGACTTCAGGGGATGCGCTCCCTGGTGGCGGAACATGGGAGTGCATGCTTTACAGATACACAGTAAAAATTACTAGGAAATCTAATGGGACTGAAGGTGGAATAGTCCCCTGGACCTGATGGCCTGCATCCTAGGGTCTTAATAGAAGTGGCTGCAGAGATAATGGATGCATTAGTTGTAATCTACCAAAATTCCCTGGTTCTGGAGAGGTCCCAGCGGATTGGAAAACCGCAAGTGTAACGCCCCTATTTAAGAAGGGAGGGAGACAGAAAGCAGGAAACTCTGGAACAGTTAGCCTAACATCTGTCGTTGGGAAAATGCTGGAGTCCATTATTAAGGAAGTAGCAGGACATTTGGAAAATCATAAAACCGTCAAGTAGAGTCAGCATGGTTTTATGAAAGGGAAATTTGCTGGCATTCTTTGAGGGTGTAATGAGCAGGGTGGATAAAGGGGAACCAGTAGATGTAGTGTATTTGGATTTCCAGAAGACATTCGATAAGATGCCACATAAAAGGTTACTGCATAAGATAAGAGCTCACGGGGTTGGGGATAATATATTAGCATTGATAGAGGATTGGCTAACTGACAGAAAACAGAGAGTCGGGATAAATGGGTCATTTTCAGGTTGGCAAACTGTAACTAGTAGGGTATCACAGTGATCAGTGTTGGGACCTCAACTATTTACACTCTATATTAATGATTTAGATGAAGTGACCGAGTGTAATGTAGCCAAATTTGCTGATGACACAAAGATAGGTGGGAAAGCAAGTTGTTAGGAGGACACAAAGAATCTGCAAAGGGATATAGATAGGCTAAGTGAGTGAGCAAAAATTTGGCAGATTCGGAAACATACATGATTAAATATTTAATTTGATGGTTTGGTGTGTAATGTGCTTAAGAGGATTTGATGAATGTCAGTAAAAAAATGTCAGGATATGACTTATTATTGGCTACAATAGAAATGTTGTGCCAACACATGAAGTGTGATGCAACCATTCCTGTGTGTATTTCTCCCTTGTTAATGTTATGATAATGTACAATTATTAATTTTTCCTTTGGAATGGGACTCCGTATCATTAATGTTTATTGTGTACCTGTACTTTGAATTTTTTTTATCTGCAACCACAATTTGGCAAGATCCTATGGCAGACTGGTCAGAAAAGTAAAAGTGGGGACAAAATTGCCTTGCGTCGCTGATTGCGGGTGGTAACTTGCTGGGGCCACATACAGATTTTCATCTGCAATTCTTCTGACTTCATAGCAGATCTAATGCAGAAGTACAAATGGCTCAGCAAAACCATACATTTATCGCGAGCTCGCAATAGATAAGAATATTTCTTAAGGGAATCAAGTGTTATGGGGTGCGGGCAGGGAAGTGGAGTTGAGGCCAAGATCAGATCAGCAATGATCTTATTGAATGGCGGAGCAGGCTCGAGGGACCAAATGGCCTACTCCTGCTCCTATTTCTTATGTTCTTATGTTAAGGAGTGTGAGGTTGCACATTTGGGGAGGGCTAATAAGGTAAAGGAATACACAATAAATGGTAGGGTACTGAGAAGTGTACAGGAATAGAGGGGCATTGGCGTGCATGTCCACAGATCCCTGAAGGTAGCAGGACAGGTAGATAAGATAGTTAAGAAGGCATACGGGATATGTTCCTTTATTATTTTCAATTGGAATCAATTATTAAAGATGTAATAGCAATGCATTTGGAAAGCAGTGACAGGATCGGTCCAAGTCAGCATGGATTTATGAAAGGGAAATCATGCTTGACAAATCTTCTAGAATTTTTTGAGGATGTAACTAGTAGAGTGGACAAGGGGGAGCCAGTGGATGTGGTGTATTTAGACTTTCAAAAGGCTTTTGACAAGGTCCCACACAAGAGATTAGTGTGCAAAATTAAAGCACATGGTATTGGGGATAATGTATTGACGTGGATAGAGAACTGGTTGGCAGACAGGAAGCAAAGAGTAGGAATAAACATGTCCTTTTCAGTATGGCAGGCAGTGAATAGTGGGGTATCGCAAGGTTCAGTGCTGGGACCCCAGCTATTTACAATATACATTAATGATTTAGACAATGGAATTAATATAATATCTCCAAGTTTGCAGATGACACTAAGCTGGATGGCATTGTGAGTTGTGAGGAGGTTGCTAAGAGGCTGTAGGGTGATTTGGACAGGTTAGGTGAGTGGGCAAATACATGGCAGATGCGGTATAATGTAGATAAATGCGAGGTTGTCCACTTTGATGGAAAAAACAGGAAGGCAGATTATTATCTGAATGGTGACAGATTAGTAAAAGGGGAGGTGCAATGAGACCTGGGTGTCATGGTACATCAGTCATTGAAAGTTGGCATACAGGTACAGCAGGCGGTGTAGAAGACAAATGGCATGTTGGCCTTCATAGCGAGAGGGTTTGATTATAGGAGCAGGGAGGTCTTACTACAGTTGTACAGGGCCTTGGTGAGGCCACACCTTGAATATTGTGTACAGTTTTGGTCTCCTAATCTGAGGAAGGACGTTCTTGCTATTGAGGGAGTGCAGCGAAGGTTCACCAGACTGATTCCCAGGATGGCAGGACTGCATATGACATATGACATATGATCGATTAGGCTTATATTCAATGGAATTTAGAAGAATGAGAGGGAATTTCATAGAAACATATAAAATTCTGATGGGATTGGACAGGTTAGATGCAGGAAGAATGTTCCCGATATTGGGGAAGTCCAGAACTAGGGGTCACAGTCTAAGGATAAGGGGTAAGCCATGTAGGACCAAGATGAGGAGAAGCTACTTCACTCAGAGAATTGTGAGCATGTGGAATTCTCTACCACAGAAAGTTGTTGATGCCAGTTCGTTAGATATATTCAAAAGGGAGTTAGATGTGGCCCTTACGGCTAAAGGGATCAAGACGTATGGGGAGAAAGCAGGAATGGGGTACTGAAGTGCATGATCAGCCATGATAATATTGAATGTTGGTGCAGGCTCGAAGGGCCGAATGGCCTATTCCTGCACATACTTTCTATGTTTCTATGTTAGCCGAAGCATAGAATATAAGAGCAAGGAGGTTATGCTTGAACTGTATAAAACACTAGTTGGGCCACAGCTCGAGTACTGCCTACAGTTTTGGTCACAACATTACAGGAATGATTGCACTCGAGCAGGTACAGAGAAGATTTACGAAGATATTGCCAGGACTGGAGAATTTTAGCTATGAGGAAAGAATGGATAGGCTGGAGTTATTTTCTTTGGAACAGAGGAGGGTGAGTGAGGTGCTAATTGAGGTGTTTAAAATTATGAGGGGCCCAGATAGGGTGGATAGGAAGGACCTATTTCCCTTAACAGAGAGGTCAATAACAATGGAGGCATAGAGTTAAAGAAAGTAGAAGGATTAGAGGGGAGTTAAGAACTTATTTCACACAGAGGGGGCCTGAAAGGGTGGTAGAGGCAGAAACCCTCACCATATTTAAATAGTACTTGGATATGCACTTGAAGTGCCATAATCTATAAGGCTTCGGACCAAGAGCTGAAAGTGAGATTAGGTTCAATAGCTCGTATTTTGGCCACACAGATACGATGGGCCGAATGGCCTCCAATTGTGCCAAAGGTTTCTATGATTCTATGGCATCTATGATTCTATGACTGACAGCTGTTAATAGTTCAGCAAAACCCGATAGCAAAACTTGTTGACGGTGGAACTGGAAGTCACTGAGATCAATTTTAACCTTACCCACCCAACAGAAACCGGTGGGTAGTTAGAAATGAGCAGATTATGAGCAGCCTCCAACTGCCCAAACTTGCTCTTCCGCCCACCGCCAGCTGCTGTTTTAGCCCTCATTTCAGACAAACAGCTGGCTGGCAGCATGTGGATGAGGCCTAAAATTAGAAACTGGGCGCCACCCAACACCCACTCGAAACCCACTTGGGGTTAACATCAACTCCAAGGAGTGTGAACCTTGACTTGAGCTTTAGTCCTGCATAGGAAAAGTACAGAAAGATAGAGGAAGCCAGCCTGAACAACCCTGTCGCACATACCTTTGTTCAAGGGAGTTGCCAGCAATTCAATCACTGCATCTTTTGATGGTAGTAACCATCGATAGACGTGAGCCTGCAATTACCCAGTGGGTTAGTCAAAGCCTAGAACTAAGAGACCAGAGGGTAATGAACTATATTATGTTATAAAGTAAAGTATAAGAATGTATGATACTGTATGAAGTAAATTGTACTACACTTACTGGATGAAATAAAGTAGGCCAGTATCGATTCTGAACTGGCTGTTAATGAAATTATTGTTCTTTAAAGTTACCACCACATGGTATGACCAGTAGGTTAACAGATTATAAAATATTTTCTGCTTTATATGAATATATTTCTTTAAATGTTGCAAGATCAGATAGTATGATATATTAGCTGTAATTAAATACATTATTATCAAGTTTAAGATGAAACATAAAACTGACTGCAAAAGCTTCAATAGATATGTGAAGAGAAAAAGATTAGTGAAGACAAACATAGGTCCTTTGCAGTCAGATTCAGGTGAATTTATAATGGGGAACAAAGAAATGGCAGACCAGTTGAACAAATACTTTGATTCTCTCTTCACGAAGGAAGACACAAATAACCTTCCGGAAATACTAAGAGACCGAGGGTCTAGTGAGAAGGAGGAACTGAAGGAAATCCTTATTAGACGGGAAATTGTGTTGGGGAAATTGATGGGATTGAAGGCCGATAAATCCCCGGGGCCTGATAGTCTGCATCCCGGAGTACTTAAGGAAGTGGCCCTAGAAATAGTGGATGCATTGGTGATCATTTTCCAACAGTCTATCGACTCTGGATCAGTTCCTATGGGCGGGAGGATAGCTAACATAACACCACTTTTTAAAATAGGAGGGAGAGAGAAAACGGGTAATTATAGACTGGTTAGCCTGTCATCAGTAGTGGGGAAAATGTTGGAATCAATTATTAAAGATGAAATAGCAGAGCATTTGGAAAGCAGTGACAGGATCAGTCCAAGTCAGCATGGATTTATGAAAGGGAAATCATGCTTGAAAAATCTTCTAGAATTTTTTGAGGATGTAACTAGTAGAGTGGATAAGGGAGAACCAGTGGATATGGTGTATTTGGACTTTCAAAAGGCTTTTGACAAGGTCCCACACAAGAGATTGGTGTGCAAAATTAAAGCACATGGTATTGGGGATAATGCACTGACGTGGATAGAGAACTGGTTGGCAGACAGGATGCAGAGAGTCGGGATCAACGGGTCATTTTCAGAATGGCAGGCAGTGACTAGCAGGTGCCACAGGGCTCAGTGCTGGGACCCCAGCTATTTACAATTAACATCAATGATTTGGATGAAGGAATTGAGTGTAATATCTCCAAGTTTGCAGATGACACTAAGCTGGGTGGTGGTGTGAGCTGTGAGGAGGATGCTAAGAGGCTGCAGGGTGATTTGGACAGGTTAGGTGAGTGGGCAAATGCATGGCAGATGCAGCATAATGTGGATGAATGTGAGGTTGTCCACTTTGGTGGCAAAAACACGAAGGCAGAATATTATCTGAATGGCGGCAGATTAGGAAAAGGGGAGGTGCAATGAGACCTGGGTGTCATGGTACATCAGTCATTGAAAGTTGGCATGCAGGTACAGCAGGCGCTGAAGAAGGCCAATGGTATGTTGGCCTTCATAGCTCGGAGATTTGACGATAGGAGCAGGGAGGTCTTACTGCAGTTGTACAGGGCCTTGGTGAGGCCTCACCTGGAATATTGTGTTCAGTTTTGGTCTCCTAATCTGAGGAAGGACGTTCTTGCTATTGAAGGAATGCAGCGTAGATTCACCAGACTGATTCCCGGGATGGCAGGACTGACATATGAGGAGAGACTGGATCGACTGGGCCTGTATTCACTGGAGTTTAGAAGGATGAGAGGGGATCTCATAGAAACATATAAAATTCTGACGGGACTGGACAGGTTAGATGCAGGAAGAATGTTCCCGATGATGGGGAATTCCAGATCCAGGGGACACAGTCTAAGGATAAGTGGTAAGCCATTTAGGACTGAGATGAGGAGAAACTTCTTCACTCAGAGAGTTGTTAACCTGTGGAATTCTCTACCGCAGAGAGTTGTTGATTCCAGTTCATTGGATATATTCAAGAGGGAGTTAGATATGGCCCTTACGGCTAAAGGGATCAAGAGGTATGGAGAGAAAGCGGGAAAGGGGTACTGAGGTGAATGATCAGCCATGATCTTATTGAATGGTGGTGCAGGCTCGAAGGGCCGATTGGACTACTCCTGCACCTATTTCCTATGTTTTTATGTTTCTATAATCCTATAGTTTGCAGTCCTTTTGAAAGTTTTTGCCACATGACTGCTTTTTGGCAAATTGCATTGAGGATTCCAAATTAAGGATAGTTTAGATAGATGAATTAGTAAATGAACAGACAAATTAGATGCACTATTTAGTCACCCGGGTGGTTACACTTTGGGAGCTAAGGGAAGTCTTTCGGTCAAGTGGCATTAGAGGGCAGAGAATAATTGAACCCACACTGACACCATTCAGTTAGTGATGTTACATTAAATTGACTTGATATTCTTATTTGTAGTTGAATGGTAAAATCTGAGGCAATTTGGAAGGCAGAGCATTCAAGTTTTTCTGCAGTAGGGTCTGAGGAGCTGGGAGTTGCAAAACTGAAGTGCTGAAGTGGCAGGAGGATGTAATTACAGCATAACAAGTTTATGTAGTCAGTTTCCATTATAAGTGTGGATGTAAAAATTTATTGTGGAAAAAGTTGACCCAGAACTGCAATATAAAACATAACAAGATGTAAGATTTTGTGAGCAGGAAGTGCATTCAGATATACAATTATATATATATTACATAGATCGAACTTTAAATTATGCTATGCAAATATTAGGAACAAATGCTTATTAAAATAAATGGATCGATCCAGTTTATATTTACGTTTTTTTCTCATTTCAGTAATAAATGTTCCTTTTTTTTTCTTTTGGATTAGGGTGAAATGGGACTGCCGGGTGTATCTGGTTCACAAGGACAACCAGGATCCAAGGTACTGTATATAAAGATACTTTCAATCCAAAAGACAAGGGGCTCAATTTTCCCCAATGCCATTTTTTGGCATATTTCAAGAGTTATGTCCGTTTTTTGGGGGCCCAACTACAAAAAAAACTTGAAAGTTTCCCCATTCTAATTTTTGAAATTGGCGCCACGCAGCCTTCAGGGGGCTGGAGCTTAATATCTGCGCCAAAAAAGGATGTCCCCCCTTCTGCGCATGCGCAAAAAAAAAATGGTTTTTTGTGTGACTGCTATGGGCCCGCATGTCCTATACACCTCCCAGTCTGCATTCAGCTATTTTTAAAGAGCCAGTTGTGTGTGAGAACTTAAAATCGGATCTGCAATATGCAACGCGGCTCAAGGACCAAGAATTTATCACGGGACGAAGTGGAGGCCCTGGTTACCGTAATTGAGGCCAGATGACACGAGCTGGACACCAGCAGAGGTCAAATAAAAGTTTCATCAAAAGAAATGAAGAAACGTGGTACCAATTTTCACAAGATTACTGTGCAATGGTGACCATCCCGCGGTCTGGAGACCATTGCAAAAAGAAATGGCAGGAGCTTGGTCAAGCAGCTGATGTAAGTAATATTTTCATTTATTCACTGGAATTGCAATTGTAAATGCATGCCCCACCCAGCAGAAAGACACCCCCTCTCAAAAGTTATATTTTCATCTTTGCAGAGGAAGGTGGCACACAACAAAAGAGAGAGAACTGGAACAGGAGGAGTCCCGGCAGATCTGCAGCCACTGACACCCTTGGAAGACAGGGTCGCTGCTTTAATGGGTCCTGCCTCGAGAAAAGCAACCACCACTGCACAAGGCTGGACCCACACTCGAGGGAGAGAGTAAGTCCTGCAAATTCCACAGTCTGGCTTTGCTA
This sequence comes from Pristiophorus japonicus, assembly GCF_044704955.1. Classification (NCBI taxonomy): domain Eukaryota; kingdom Metazoa; phylum Chordata; class Chondrichthyes; family Pristiophoridae; genus Pristiophorus; species Pristiophorus japonicus. The sequence goes on from NC_091983.1 coordinate 28,863,440, forward strand.
AATGTTAAGTACTGCGCGGGCTAGCCATGCTTCGGTTCATGGGGATGTCTCCGTCAGCTACGCTTCGGTTGATGCAATGTGCTATCATTCATCGTGGTCCTTCAAATGGGCCTGCTGCCTGCGCTGTGTGAGCCTACTCATACCACCCTGCCCCCTCCCTTGCTGCTAACCATTTGTCTGTTCTGTTATATTTTGCAGAACTTGAGGCCAACCCTGATGAGGCTGAAGCCGATGCAGAAGAAGATTCAGACATGGACGAGCCTGAACAGGAGAACATCTTTCAATCCGATCTTCCAGACCAAGAGCATGGGGGTGAGGGGGAGGGGGACGGGAGGATGAAGTCTCCACTGTTTTACTCACTCTGGAGGAGGTGCTACTGCCGTCAGTGAGGTGCCAGCCCCTTTCCTGTCATACGAGTGTTGGGACATTTCATGGTTTCACACAGTCTGAGGCTGCAGGTTCCAGTGGGGTTCAGAAAGCCACACCCAGGGCTCCACCATCCGAGGTTGCAGGTCCCAGTGGGATGCAGCCACAGGGTGAGGAGGGGAAAGAGAGCTTGACAGCGCTCTCCTGAGGCGCAGGATGTAACAGAAATGGTTCAGATAATGGCAATGAGTGGGGAGTGCATTGATCTTACTTGATCACTCCTGGACACAATCAGTGGGGTGGGTGATGAGGTACCAGCTCTGTCCTTCTGGCTGCTACTGAAACATGGCAGATATAGTGCTCTTGCGTAGGATGGACGCATCATGGGTGCACCCAGGGTATCTCGCATCAACTGCCATGATGCGATGCCTGTCATCACAGACGAGCTGCACGTTCACGGAGTGGTAGCCTTTTCTGTTCCTGTACATCTTGGAATCCTCCAAAGGTGCTCGCAAGGCGATGTGGGTACAATCAGTGCCTTTGGGAAGCCAGAAATCCTGGAGAAGTCCACAGCCCTGTCACGCATTGCTTGGGTGGTCATGGGGAACTTTATGTAGTCATTCCTCCGGGCATATAGTGCAGCAGTCACCTGCCGAATGCAGATATGTGTTGCATGTTGAAAAATGGCGCACACATCCCCAGTTGTGGCCTGGAATGATCCAGATGCATAGAATGAAAGTGCAGCTGTAATCCTCCTGATGCTTGTAGAGTGCAAGTCTGCTTTTATTAACTCACAGATCCCGGTTACAACTGTCTGCAGTTGCATCACTCAGGTGCAGGTATGAACGCCTGTCTCGATATACCCGACATGAGATAGGCCTCCTGCCCATCATCCTACGTGCTCTGAGGTTCCTCAGGTAACGATGCCTAATCAATCTTCTCCTCCGCAGCACCATCATGCAGAAGGCTTGCACGAGGTATGGCATTGTCAATATTGCCCCCATAATTTAATTGTAGCTATGCAACAAGCTCAAAACAGCAGGACAAAGCACTCACACCTTCTTTCCTCTCTCTCTCCAAGGTGTATGCCCTAGTATGGACCAAACCCTGGTCTGCACAAGCGCAATAGGCTTGCTTAGAATGGGAAGCTAGGCATTCAATGAAAACATATGGAGCAACAAAGTCTAATGCAATTCTTTAATTTTTGATTTTTTTCAAAGTACCACCCACCCGCCGAACGTTTCCTCACTGAGCTCGGGGGTCGGAGCATCGGCGGACAGAATCGCTCCCTCGCCCGGACACAGGGGCTCGGCTTCCACCTCCCCCGCCGGGCTTCTTTTGAAGCTGCTCTATAGCCTAAGGGTTCTCACCCCTTACATAAATGGCTGGCAGTTCAGTTCAGCTTCCACCCCCATTCCCTGCCACTCCGCCGGACTTCTTTTGAAGCCGAGCCCCTGTGTCTGGGCGAGGGAGTGATTCTGCTGGCTGATGTTCCAACCCTCGAGCCCGGTGAGGAGACGCTCAGTGGTGGGTGGTACTTTGAAAAAAATCTAAAATTAAAGAATTACATTAGACTTTCATTTTCTCCCTTTTGACTTTGAAACAATTAAGGTTTATGATGCATAATCTTTGCCTTCTTAACTCCCTCCAAAACTTTGCCTGAAAACAATGGCATCTTTCTGCGCCGGTTTTGTAATGTGCAGTGCTTTTTCTTAAGTGCCCAGAAGGTTTTTTGGGAGTGGTCACATAGGCCATTCAAGGAAAATTGTAAGTTGACCAAACTAGCTTAAATGTGAAAAATTGGCGCAGCCATTAGGTTACGCCCCTATGATGCAAAAAAATCGTAACCTAAAAAAATCCTATGTAACTGAATTACGCTGGCTCAGAAACTTTGGGAAAACTGGGAGATTTTTATTTTGTTCAAAAAAACGGTGCATGCCAAAAACACGGCGCAGATAATTGGGGAAAATTGAGCCCCTTAAGATGCTTGTTAATTAATGTGAAGTTGCCCATGAGATGCTAATAACACCTGCAATAGTGTTCATTATTACACTGAATTTATTTCAGATCGATTTCCATTTTCATCTGTAATTCTTCTGAGTTCATAGCAGGTCTAATGCAGAAGATCAAATGGCTCAGTAAAACCACACATTTATAGGGAGCTATAAATTAATAAGAATCTTAAGGATTTTTGTCAATGTATATGGTACTTTGTAGTTTTGAAAATATTTTGGATTTGAATATGAAAAATAGACAGGTAGAAAGATAAGATTATCTGATATAAAAAGGGTAAGAAACCCTAGTCCATCCCTGGTGAACTTATAAAGATACTAACCTCCATGTTTCCAACTTCAGAGCAGGCAGGAACAGGAAAGATGCTGGGATTTTTAATGTATGAAATATTGATTATTTTTGTGTGTAGAAGTCTCATGTTTTGTATGGGGGGGAAGTTTGAATTTTTTGGAAAAGGTTTTCTGAGACCACTTGCCATCAGTGAGGTCTTGCTTGAAACAGGTGCCTTAATGGAAAATAACAGATAGCTCATCCATGATTTTCTCAGAAGCTGAGCGTTATTTGCAAGGTCCTGCCAGCAGCATAGGTCCCAGAAATGGTCATTTTTTTATGTATGTTGGGCTTGTATTTTTGTATGTATGGGATTCACATTTCTTGTGTATACAGGTTGGATTATTTGTGAATGGGTACATTTTTGGTAAAGCGTTTTCAAGTTTTATATAAGGGACTTGTTTGTATGCGATGTTTGTATTTTCAGCCTTGCATTTCTGTAATCATACATGGCCCACTCATTGGCCCCAATATTAAAGGGATATGGGGAGAATGAAAATGGCCACAGTCACGGAGAGTCCTGCCAAATTTAACATCTCCTGCCCGGCCGCCAACAAAATTGAAAGGCTGTTCAGTTGCCAGGAGTGAAAACCTGCGACACAAGGTTGGAGCCAGGGATATTTGGGGACGGTCCCCGGCAATCAGAAGGGGGAAAGGTCAGAGATCGGGGCTTCTGGGGGTGGAGGGAGAGAGTGTCCATTGCAGTAGGAGGTAAGGCCAGACTTCGATGCTGGAGGAGGGAGGGCGGCCATGATGGTGGCAGGGGGGACAGAGAGCCCGCAATCGACACACAAGGAGTGTTGTAAAAGGCATTCACCTTCTTGAGTCGGCAGCTCCTGCCTCCCTTTTACTGCCGGATTTGTCGAGTTCTGGGAAACCTGCGCGGAAACTGTTAAATTTAAATCAGATTCCCAATTGCACTGTGGGAGCTTGACTTAAGTATGTTAATGAAGTGTTCTGCCTTTCCACGGGAGGAAAACCACCGCCATGAACGTGACGGCCAATGCGTATGCGGCGAGTGAGGAGGTGTTACCCCAGCCCCAACACTCTCCTGCCTGCCGTCAGTGAGGGGGGGTGTTAATATCGAGGCTATTATCTCATGCGTATCTGGTCCCCCTGTTCCAAATGATTAAACCAGTGTCGAAGTGTCTTATATTTAGGGGTGCGCCCATACTGACCAATATCTAACTGTACGATAGCAAAACCCAGGAGTGTAACAAAAGGACCCCTCTTATGATCTAAATTGGATATTGCGTCTTTTGCACATGCTCTCACATGTACTTCTCCAAATTTTTCAAAGGCAAAATGAGAATAATTGGTAAAACGGGGCCAAATATTAATCTCTAAATTGCCACCTTTCACTGACAGCAAGTGAACATACAGCCAAAGCAAGTTCCACTTAGATCAATCTAAACTACATGCACTGTCTCTTTTGGCATTAACTTTCTTTCAGACTACTTCATACTTAAAAAAACTGACATCCTGCATTTTTAGCTTCCAGCTTCAGGCCAAAGGCTGTGTCTCACAGTCCTCTGTTGAAAACCTGACTGCCCCAGTGTCCCATTTTCCTTTTCATGGAAGGTGATGTCTTCAGCTGCCTAGGCCCTAAGCTCTGGAATTCTCTCCCTAAACCTCTTCACCTCTCTATCTCTCTCTCCTTTGAGTCGCTCTTTCTTGTATTCTCTTAGTCTGACCCTACCTAATCTCCATTTTGGTCCCTAATCGGCCCCACCCCTCTTCTTACTACCAGTTTACTATTTATATGCCTATACAAGACTTTTGGATTCCCTTTTGTGTTAGCTGCCAATCTATTCTCATACTCTCTCTTTGCCCCTCTGATTTCTGTATTCAGCCTGGTCTCACTTGTATTAAGAACATAAGAAATAGGAGCAGGAGTAGGCCATTTGGCCCCTCGAGCCTGTTCTGCCATTCAATAAGATCATGGGTCATCTGATCTTGGCCTCAACTCCACTTTCCTGCCTGCTCCCCATAACCCTTGACTCCCCAATCGTTCAAAAATTTGTCTATCTCCACCTTCAATATATTCAATGACACAGTCTTTCACTACCCTCTGAGAGAAGAAATTCCTCCTCATCTCTGGTTTAAATGGGCTTTCCCTTATTCTGAAACTATGTCTCCTTGTTTTAGATTTCTCCATGAGGGGAAACATCTCTCTGCATCTACCCTGTCAAGCCCCCTCAGAATCTTATAAGTCTCAATAAGAACATCTCTCATTCTTCTAAACTCCAATGAGTATAGGCCCAACCTGCTTAACCTTTCTTCATAAGACAGCCCCTTCATCTCAGGAATCAACCTAGTGAACTTTCTCTGAACTGCCTCCAATGCAAGTATATCCCTCTTAAATAAGCAAACCAAAACTGTACCCAGTACTCCAGGTGTGATCTCTGTCCTGTACAGTTATGACAAAACTTCCCTACTTGTATACTCTATCCCCCTTGCAATAAAGGCCAACATTCCATTTGCCTTCCTGATTACTTGCTGTAACTGCAGGCTAACTTTTTGTGTTTCATGTGTAAGGACCCCCAGATCCCTCTGTACTGCAGCATTTTGTAGGCTCTCTCCATTTAAATAATAATTTTAATTTTTATTCTTCCTACCAAAGTGGTTAATCTCATATTTCCCACATTATACTCCATCTGCCAAATTTTTGCCCACTCACTTAACCTATCTATATCCTCAACTATCAATAACCTCTGTATTCTCAACCTGACATCTCTCATGTGCCCCCTTTTTCTGCTGCATCTTACTCTATCTCTTTCGTCATCCAGGGAGCTCCGGCTTTGGTTGCGTTACCTTTCCCCCTCGTGGGAATGTACCTCGACTGTACCCAAACTATCTCCTTTTTAAAGGCAGCCCATTGTTCGATTACAGATTTGCCTGCCAATCTTTGATTCTAATTTACACAGGCCAGATCCATTCTCAATCCACTGAAATTGGCTTTCCTCCAATTGAATATTTTTACTCTAGATTGCACCCTGTCTTTTTCCATAGCTAGCCTAAACGTAATGATACTGTGATCACTGTTCCCAAAATGTTCCCCTACTGACACTTGCTCTACTTGACCCAGCTTATTCCCCAGAACCAGTTCCAGCAATGCCTCCTTGTTGGGCTGGAAACATACTGATTAATAAAGTTCTCCTGAACACAATTCAGAAATTCTTCCCCCTCTCTGCCCTTTACACCAGAAACATAGAAACATAGGAAATAGGTGCAGGAGTAGGCCATTCGGCCCTTCGAGCCTGCACCACCATTCAATATGATCATGGCTGATCATTTCTGCAACTTTTGTACCCCATTCCTGCTTTCTCTCCATACCCCTTGATCCCTTTAGCCTTAAGGGCCACATTCAACTCCTTTTTGAATATATCTAGTGAACTGGCCTCAACAATTTTCTGTGGTAGAGAATTCCACAGGTTCACAATTCTCCGAGTGAAGAAGTTTCTCCTCATCTCGGTCCTAAATGGCTTACCCCTTACTCTTAGACTGTGACCCCTGGTTCTGGACTTCTCCAACATCAGGAACATTCTTCCTGCAGCTAACCTGTCCAACCCCATCAGAATTTTATGTTTCTATGAGATCCCCTCTCATTCTTCTAAATTCCAGTGAATATAATCCTAGTCGATCCAGCCTTTCTTCATGTGTCAGTCTTGCCATCCCAGGAATCAGTCTGGTAAACCTTTGTTGCACTCCGTCAATGGCAAGAATGTCCTTCCTCAGATTAGGAGACCAAAACTGAACACAATATTCAAGGTGTAGCCTCACCAAGGCCCTGTACAACTGCAGTAAGACCACCCTGCTCCTATACTCTCATCCTCTCGCTATGAAGGCCAACATGCCATTTGCCTTCTTCACCGGCTATTGTACCTGCATGCCAAATTTCAATGACTGATGTACCATGACACCCAGGTCTTGTTGTACCTCCCCTTTTTCTAATCTGTCACCATTCAGATAATATTCTGCCTTCCTGTTTTTGCCACCGAAGTGGATAACCTCACATTTATCTACATTATACTGCATCTGCCATGCATGTGCCCACTTACCTAACCTGTCCAAGTCACTCTGTAGTCTCTTAGCATCCTCCTCACAGCTCACACTGCCACCCAGCTTAGTGTCATCTGCAAATTTGGAGATATTACATTCCTATCAGTCTATATTAGAATGGTTGAAGTCCCGCATTATCACTACTCTATAGTCATTGCACCTCTCTATAATTTCCCTGCAAATTTGCTCCTCTATATCCTTCCCACTAATTGGCGGCCTATAGAATACACCGAGTAGTGTAATGGCACCTCTATTGTTTCTTAACTCTAATGAAATAGACTCTGTCCTTGACGTCTCCAGGACATCCTTCTTCTCCAGCAATGTAATATTCTTCTTCTTAATAAATAATGCCACTCCACCTCCTTTCTTTCCTTCCTTATCTTTCCTGAACACCTTATATCCAGGAATATTTAGTATCCAATCCTGTCGTTTTTTTAAGCCAGGTCTCCGTTATTACCACAGCATCACATTTCCATGCATCTATTTGCATCTGCAGCTCACCAACCTTATTTACCACACTTCTTGCATTCACACACGTGCACTGAAAATCTATCTTAGATCTTCTTGTATTCTCTCTTAGTCTGACCCCACCAAATACCATACTATTTCTTACTCTAGTGCTTTCTGTCTCTCCCAGTCCTTTGTGCACCTTGCTTCTCCTTTCTAATGCTACATCCTGGTGCTCATCCCCCTGCCAAATTAATTTAAACCCTCTCCAACAGCACTAGCAAACCCCCCCGCGAGGTCATTGGTCCCAGCTCTGTTGAGGTGCAACCTGTCTGGCCTGTCCGGGTCCCACCTCCCCGAGAACCGGTCCCAATGTCCCAGGAATCTCCCTCCTGCACCATCTCTCCAGCCACGCATTCATCTGCTGTATCCTCCTATTCCTATACTCACTAACTCGTGGCACCGAGAATAATCTGGAGATTACTACTTTTGAGGTCCTGCTTTTTAATCTCTTTCCTAGCTCCCTAAAATCTGCCTGCGGGACCTCATCCCTCTTTCTACCTATGTCATTGATACCGATATGGACCACAACCTCTAGTTGTTCACCCTCCCCTCTCAGAATGTTCTACAGCCGCTCAGTGTCATCCTTGAACCGGGCACCAGGGAAGCATCCTGGAATCACATCAGCAGCTGCAAAAATGCCTGTCTGTTCCCCTAACTATCGAGTCTCCTTTCACTATTGCTTTCCCGATCTTCCTCGTTCCCCCCGCCTCCCCTGTCTGTACAGCTGAGCCACCCATGATGCCATGCACTTGGCTCTGGCTGTACTCCTTAGAAGAGTGCTGAATATGGTTGGAGAACGAGATGCACTCAGGGGACTGCTGCACTACCTGCCTGATCCTTCAGGTAAATTGCATTTACTGCATACCCTTGTCTACTCTCAATGCTACCTCTTCAAAGAATTCAGTGAGGTCAGTAAAGCAAGACTTTCCCTTTTGAAATCATGCCGACTATTCATTATTATTATTTTGGTTTCCAAGGGTTGGATTTTCAGGTTGCTTGCGCCTTAGTTAGCATCCCGGAGGGGTGTTAAGTGGCATTTCTAGGCATAACGGCGGGCGTACTATTTAGGCTAATGGTTTGCGGCGACGCAAAAACTTACTGCCTCGCCCTCGAGTTTCACTGAGATCATGACGTCAATCCTCGTGCAACACAACGCTAGCGCCTCGGCTGCAAATACCGTCCCTTATGCCTCATTAAACGCCCACCCCAGGAATCATCTGAAAAAACAGGCAGACGGTATTGGCGCCGTTTTGAAATGGGAAGATGAGAATTCTACATAGCAATTCACATTCACTGCAATGGATGTGTCCAAAATGTTGTGTGGAGTGTTGTGTTGATACTCTATTTATTCGTTACAGCTCACTGGACGGGCATTAGGACCCTGCAGGATCTATTCACACTTGCTGTACTCATGCTGGTTCATGCCGGTTTGGGACTCCATTTTGAGTTGTATAAAAGCACAGTTAAATTAAGTTACATTTCTCCTGGCTCAGTTTGTCAGTTATTTACGCATACACAACATAATTTGGTGACAAGGATGACTCAAATTAACCTTCCACCCCCCGCCCTCCCCACCCCTGCCTGTCCCCCCGATTCCGTGGCCAAGATGGATAAAACGTTTTACTACATACATCACAGCGAATGGGCTATACGGCAACAACGTAACACCAGCTCGCCACCGTGCAATACTTATCCATTGCCTCGGCACTGAAGGTCAACGCATCTTTGGCCAAATCGAAGACACTGAGTCCTATGACAAAATGGTAAGCACCCTAGAGAACTATTTTGGGCCAAAGAAAAGTATCGTGATGGAGAGATACCAATTTCATAAAAGGGGGCAAGGGAACAGTGAACCAATTAAACAGTACATCATTTCATTAACTGAACTGGCCGCTATGTATAACCTTGGAGCATTCACAGAGAAAATGACCTGGGATCAAATTATTGAGAAAACAACAATCCCCCACATTCGGGAACGCTTGCTAATGTAGGATGACAAAATGACATTGGACAAAACAACTAATTTGGCCATCCAAATCGAATCAGTGCATTCCGATTCAAAAGCGATCAGATCCCCTGCTCCCCCTGTGCAGCAGACTGCAGCTACAGCCCATGTGCAAGGCATTCGTCCAAAGTGTAAATCACAGCAGAGACCTAGGGCTAGTGATAAGCCACCCCCTAACGTCCACTGGTTTAACTGTGGGGACAAATCACACTCAGCAAAGAGTCTTAACTGCCCTGCAAGTGGGAAGAAATGCTCTGCATGTGGTAAAATGAACCATTTTGCTAGTGTCTGTCGCTCATCGCAGCATATTCGACAGGCGGACAACCCCGATAGTGATGAACCCAGTATGGTTTACAACGTAAGTGATATTTCACACATCGGTACTGGAAAATTCAAGGACTGTGAGGTAAACATTGATGGCACGCCCATCTGCCTCCTCATTGACCTTGGAGCCAAAGTCTCCATTTTGAGCGAGGCTGTGTGCAAAACCCACTTCATGCACTTTAAACTGCAGCCCGGAACTTCCATTCTACATGCGTACTCCGACTCCAAAATTAAGGTACTTGGGGTCAGATCTGTCCCGATATACTACAAGGACATAACATTGGAGAAATTTTCCTTTTATGCCGCAAAGGGACGAAGCATCATGGGTGTTGACCTTTTTGACAAGCTTGGATTCACTGGATCGTGTCAAGACACCTTGTGCTGTGACTCTGTAGCCCAGAAAGTTTATTTCTCTAGCAGCGACTGTACACTTATTGGCATTAAATATAATGTTATGTGTAGCAAGTCTAGCCATAACTGCATGAAGTTGCTGGTCATGTTCTTCCATTGTCTGTCCATGGATTACAATATCATCAAGCAGATTGAGGGCTCCCTCTATGCCTACTAGCATAGTAATGACAATCTTCTGAAATGCACTTGGTGCAGAAGTTTACGACCCAATCGGGACACCTGTGTACACAGTGGACTTTGACAAGCAATATCCTTCAACCTTCACAGGGGTTGGAGTGACAACAAAATTCTGCCATTGTCCCCGCTTTGACCCTTCTGTCAAACCGGTTACACAGCGACTTCGCTGTCTCCCATTCGCGGTTCGCAACCAAGTATCCACAGAATTAATGTGACTCGAATCTCAGGGAATCATTGAGAACATCGACTCCTCACCCTGGATCTCGAACCTAGTCATTGCTTGGCATAAAAATGAGGAGATTCGCCTATGCATTGACCTGAAAGAGGTCAACAAGGCCATCATCCCTGACAAGTACTCTCTTCCTACCATCGATGAACTGTCTTCAGAATTCCACGGCTCAATAGTCTTTACGAAACTCGACATACACCACAGTTACCTGCAAATACCCCTAGCAGAGGACAGCAAACCACTCACGGCTTTCACGACGCATGATAGTCAGTATCAGTATCGACGCATGCCCTACAGATTATCTTCTGCACCAAGTGCATTTCAGAAGATTGTCACTACTATGCTAGCAGGCATAGAGGGAGCCCTCAATCTGCTTGATGATATCGTAATCCATGGACGGACAATGGAAGAACATGACCAGCGACTTCATGCAGTTATGGCTAGACTTGCTACACATAACATTACACTTAATGCCGATAAGTGTACAGTCGCTGCTAGAGAAATAAACTTTCTGGGCTACAGAGTCACAGCACAAGGTGTCTTGACGCGATCCAGAGAATGCAGGAGGCTACCAACATCAAAGAACTTTCATCATTCCTCGGCACTTGCAACTTCTATCTGAAGTTCGTCCCGCACTACGCGCACATTGTCGAACCACTGCACAAGTTGCTGCGCAAGGACGTCCCTTGGGAATGGACAGATTCCCAGGTTCAGGCATTCACCACGCTTTAGGAGAAAATCACATCCCCGTCCTATACATCAACATGGATGCATCAGGCACCGCCATGGGTGCTGTGCTCTCGCAATGGATTGATGGCCTGGAACGCCCAGTCACCTTCGCCTCTCGTACGCTCTCATCTGCATAACGTAAATACTCTACAGGGGAACGCGAAGCACTCACTTGCATCTACGCATGAGAATGCAGGCACATCTACCTCAATGGCAGGAAATTTTTTTCTACTTGCTACAACTGGATCTGGGCACAGACCACTACGAATCAGCCAATAGTCAGATCGTCTTCATCAGTATAACTTTGATGTATAGTACATCGCTCGCAGTTGCAACCATGTAGTTGACATGCTCAGCCACTCGATAACTGCTTCGGACTCTGGTGCTGACTTGTTCGCAGATAACGACACATATGTCACATCGCTCATCACTCAGTCCATCAGAAACCTTATCTCCTGCGACGAACTCAAAAACGAATCACAGAGTGATGCTACACTCCAGCACATGTGCCACTTCCTCCAGACGAGTGGCCTAAGCAAATTCCAGAAGACTTGAAAACATTCTACAGACTTCGCGATGAATTTCCCATTTGGAACGATGGCTGCCTAGTTTGTGGTGATAGAGCAATAATTCCCAAGTCATTTGAACATCACATTTTCTCATTGGCACACGATGGACACCCTGGCATTGTCCGCATGAAGCAGAGATGTTGTGATTCAGTATGGTGGCCTGGAATTGATACTCGCATCGAGGAGTTCGTCTCACACTGTGAAGCATGCAGTCTGAGCGAAAATGCCACAAACATCCAACCAGCACCAATGAAGCCCATTCCATGGCCAAAAAGACCATGGCAACAACTTCAGTCGGATATCTTCGGTCCAGTTGAAGAAGCTCCACAACACCAGCATTTCCTTGTTGTAGTACATGCCCTGCATTCCAAATGGCCAGAAATCACTACAACAAGTTCAGTGACCTCATCGATGATAGTCACTATTCTGCAGCATATGTTCACGAAGCGGGGTCTCCTAGAGGTCATAATCACTGACAATGGACCACAGTTTGTGTCTGACCAGTTCGTGGATTTCCTCACCCATCATGCTATCGAGCATCGCCTTACTGCTCGGTACAATCTTCAAAGCAACGGAGGTGTTGAGCGTTTTAACCGCATCATCAAAGAGGGTTTGAAAGCCAACCTCGCAGTAGGCCAAACATTCAATGAAGCGGTTTAAACCATTCTCCAAACATACCGTTCAACAGAGCACTCGCTAATGGGGAAGACACCTGCTGAGCTCATGATCGGGCGGAATCTTCACTGGCTACTGGACACTCTCAAACCCCCAGCCAAACCTGGCGCGAAGAGACCAGCAGGATGGAACAGAGGCACCGCTCTATTTCCCAACCAAAACCTAGAGCAATCACCGTAAGCTCCACACCGGTCTCAGCGTATCAGAATACGACCTGGCTATCTCAAGGACTTTGTCTGTGCATAGAATGTGGTTTTAAAAATGGGGGGAAATATGTTGCATTCATACTCTATTTATTTGTTACAACTAACTGGATGGGCATTAGGACCTTACGGGAGCTATTCACAGTTGCTGTATTCATGCTGGTTCATGTCGGTTTGGGACTCCATTTTATAAAAACACAGGTAAGTTAAGTTACATTTCTCCTGGTTCAGTTTGTCAGTTATACACGCGTACACAACATGGAGCTGAGATTTGCAAATGGCACTTTAATCTGGCATTACAATATCCTCACAGGGTCCGTGAGAGGGTTTATTGGGGCCAATATTAGTTTGCCAGCATCCCGTTCTGCATGCTATTGCCAGGTGGCATCATACTAGAAGAAGGGTTGATGGCCATGTTGGGCAACGGATGAGGAGAGGCTGAAGGAGAGGAGGGCTTACCCCCCATGTGTTTACAGGCACCAAAGCTCATACCTCCAGCTATCTAAGGAGCAGTGTGTGAGAAGGCTGCGCTTCCGAAAGGAAGTGGTGACAGAGATATGCCATCTCCTACAGGCAGACCTACAGCCTTCCAGTGCCAACAGGACTGTGCTGACCCTCACAGTGAAGGTTCTACTGCAAGAAACGTTATAACAACTTCATTGATAACCAAAAACTTTTTACAGGAATACTTTATACATCTAAGAGCATGTGCTCAAGGTTTTCCCAATCCTTAATGGTTCTTCGCCAGACACGTCCCCCCACCCCTTCCCTTCATCCCCCTCCCATGCCTGCTGCTCCTCCTCATTGAGCCTCAGCGCCTACAGCAAGGTTGCTTCAGGGTTGTTGTGCAAGGGGGCAGACAGTGCAGACAGCCTAGGAGGACGCCCTGGACCAGCTTTGGGCCTGGAATGTCCGGCTATGGACTGCTGCGCCTCAGCATCGGCGGAAGCAGTTTCCAATAGCTCAGATGTGGACCGCGTAAGGTGCATGGTCAGCGAATCACTGGTGGGATCCGGAATGCGGTCACCCTGAGGAAGGACCTTCCATCTCCTGGGAACCACTAACACTCAGATGGGGCTGGGCCTCAGCATCTGTAGCACGATGTGTCACCACAACTTGCTGGCCTGCTTCGGCACTGTCACTTTCCCGTTGGACAGTGGGGAAGACAGAGAGTATGGTAACGGTCAGCGACCGCATCACATCACCAAATTCCATTGTTGCTTGTGCCTGCGATGTGATTGATTCTGCAATGTGATTAAGGACACGCGCCACATACTCTGGCACACCACTGTCGCTGCTGAAGGCCACCTGCCTCTGTGAGTGGTCAAGTGGCCCCGCTGGAGTCCGGAGATGCAGGGACAATGCGAGAGGCAGCCTTCGCAACACTCACAGCAAGTTTGTCGATGCTCTCGGGGATCCTAACCAACTAACCCATGAGCTTGCGGTGCATCTGTGTGTTTTCACTGGACATTGCCACCAAGTTCAGGTCCTCGTCTGCATGTTTTTCAGCAGGACTTCTGTGCTGACTCACCTCTGGAGAGCTGGCCTCCGAGCTTCCCCTCCCGCTTGGCGTTACTTTAGACCACTGGGGCCAGGAGTCTCAGAGTCATCGAACCCCTGGAAATCGGCCTCTTCCCCAGATGTTGTCTCCGCTTGAGTTGCAACTGTTTGGCTCTGCGGTTCAAGCTGCAGACCTTCGTCACCACCCTCATTGTCTGCACCATGCCCAAATGTAGCAGGCTCCCGAGAAGGCATTGCAGCGTGTGGCAGATCATCTTCAGGCAGAAAAGAACAGACGTGTGGTTGGTAGAAGGGTAGGGGGCAGATTGATAGCAGGAAGGTGGCATTGCAGATGTAGATGTAAAGGTGCTAGGTTACTTCATGTTAGGTATCAATTAAATTACATCAGTCGCGTGTTCCATTCACATACCTTAACTACCCGAAGGGGGCTTGGCAGCACCCTTGGCAATGGTGTGAACTGGTGTGCCCATGAGGGCCGAGACTCGTTGCTCAACTTCTGTTAGATTGAGGAGCTCAGGCTGTCCGCCTCCTGTCCAGAGGTGCTCCCGTCTATTGTGGGAGAGTTTCATCTGCAAAAAGAACAAGAAGAAGGGTTCAGTAAGGGTCCACCTCCTGAAGTGCCATATATGCCTTCCATAGTTCAATAGCTGCGACTATGTGCATGTGCAAATGTCTTCACTTCAATTTATGTGGCTGTTGAGTAAGTCTTTACAAACAATGAACGGAGGTGAGAGGCAAGTAGAATAGCAGCTCACGATGATGCCAATGAAACGCATATCATCAGTGACAATGTAGTCTGAGGAGGCTTGACAATGATTAGGGTACAAGAGAATATGTGCATCCTGAATGCAGAGGTAATGGCTAGGGAAGATAAAGTTCAGCTTTCTGCTGCATTCTACAACCCACAGCATGGCCTGCAACACATTGAGAAGGGGCAGTTCCATCAAACATTTAACATTGTGTGAGGCATTGATCTTGGCAGCATGGAAGGCCTACATAAATGTTAAGGGTACTCACCCTGACGCCGTCGTAAGGTCGTTGAATTTGTTCCTGCATAGAGTGCCAGTCCTGGCCAGCATATCTGCTGCTGAGATCTCCTATGCCATCTCACATCAGATGCATTTAAATATGCTGGGCAGCGGTCTCCCTCCCCCAACAAGATTCAATGATTTCCACCTACTTTCTTTCCACAGCCGTATCTAAGGCCTCAGACACCTCTTGGGAAAACCTCCTGGTACGCTGCCTGTCCTGTTGCTGCTCCATCTCTGCAGAAGTGCGACTACCTGGCCAAGTCTTTTGCGCATGTGCATAGGAAGCCACCGCACCCCGAAATGTCAACTTCGCCCGGGAAACTCGAAACGCATCTGCACATGCGCAAAATGGTGATCTTTTTTACTCCTGCATTTTCGGCTTGGGCGCTAAAAGTTCCTGTTGTTACGCTTGATTTAGCGCCTCTGATCATTAAGCCTCTTTTTTTGCCGAATTTTTCAGACTAGGATGCAAAATGTTCCTAGGTGGTATCAAGACCGCCCCACTGCTATTACTGCCCCGAAATCACCAAAGCTGAAAATCCAACCCAAAATGTTTTTCTATTTTCTCCTTTAGTAGGTATTCCATTATTTTCCTACCACTGATGTTAAGCTGATTGGTATCGCTTTCCACCCACATCCCCCTCCGCCTCCCCCGCCCCGCAACCCTACTTCCTTCTGTGTCCGCCCCTGGAAAAAAACTCTCCCAACTCTCTTACAACTGTCCAGCCTTTGACCCTCCATTCGCTATGACATTTCTGCAGCTACCGATCTGATCAACCACACCTTTGATGCCCTAGTCCCTATTAAAACAATCACTCTCTCTCACCCTGACCATTCCCCTAAGGACAGTCCTCATCTTTTCTCCCTTAAGTCCAAGGGACACAGACTTGAACATATATGGCGAACACTTGGTTTAGCCATTCACCACCAGATCTGGCTGGACCACATAAAGCATTATCGGGTCCTGCTCTCGTCTGCCAAAACTGCTCATTATTCCAGAATCATTCTGGAATGCAAAGAAAAACCCCGGCTTCTATTCTCTACTTCTAACCATCTTCTTAAACCCCTCCACCCTAACCTCCGACAACAAGTGTGAGGAGCTCATGGACTTCTTTCTCTCTAATTTGAGACCATCCGTTCAGGTGCCTCTGCCATTTCCCTTCCTTTCCTTAGCACACCGTGCCAAACTTTCTCTAAAATTCCCCCCTGCCCTAGCCGTGAACTTGCATTTTTCTCCAGTTTCTCTCTGATCTCCCCTCATGACCTCTCCATGCTTATCTTGTCCATGAGACCCACTTCCTGCTCCCTCGACCCTATTCCCACCAAACTGCTGACCACCCAACTTCCGTTTCTGGCTCCCATGTTAGCTGACATTGTTAACAGTTCTCTCTCCTCAGGTACTGTCCCCTTTCCTTCAAATCTGCCATCACCCCTCTCCTCAAAAATGTAACACTTGACCCCATCTCCAACCTCCCTTTCCTTTCCAAAGTCCTTGAACTTGTTGACGCTCCTAAATTCGTGCCCATCTTACCCGGAACTCCATGTTTGAATCCCTACAATCTGGTTTCCGCCCCTGCCAGAGTACCGAAACGGCTCTCATCAAAGTTACAAATTACATCCTTTGTGACTATGACAAAGGTAAACTATCCCTCTTTGACCTTCTTGACCGATATGCAGCCTTTTACACGGTTGACCACTCCATCCTCCTCCAATGCCTCTCCACCATCGTCCAGCTGAGTGGGACTGCACTCCCCTGGTTTCATTCTTACCTATCTAATCGTAGCCAGAAAATCACGTGCAATGCCTTCTCTTCCCTCTCCCGCATCGTTACCTCTGGTGTCCCCCAAGATTCTATCCTTGGCCCCCTCCTATTTGTCATCTATATGCTGTCCCTTGGCATCATCATCCAAAAAAAAGGCACCAGTTTCCACATGTACATTGACGACACCAAGCTCTATCTCACCACCACTTCTCTCGACCCCTCCATGGTCTCTAGATTGTCAGACTGCTTGTCCGACATCCAGTACTGGATGAACACTCCTGGCTGACCTCCCACATTCTACGCTATGTAAACTTGAGGTCATCCAGAACTCGGCAGCCCGTGTCCTAACTCGCCCCAAGTCCCATTCAACCATCACCCCTGTACTCGCTGACCTACATTGGCTCCTGGTTAAGCAACGCCTCGATTTCAAAATGCTCATCCTTGTTTACAACTCTCTCCATGGCCTCGCCCCTCCTTATTTCTAAAATCTCCTTCAGCCTCACAACCCCCCAAGATGTGTCTGCGCTTCTCAAATTCTGCCCTCTTCAGCATCCCTGATTATAACTGCTCAACCATTGGTGCTGTGCCTTTAGCTGCCTGGGCCTTAAGCTCTGGAACTCCCTCGCTAAACCTCTCTGCCTCTCTATCTCTCTTTCCTCCTTTAAGACACTCCTTAAAACCTACCTCTTTGACAAATCTTTTGGTCATCTGCCATAATTTCTTCTTATGTGGCTCGGTGTCAAATCTATTTGTTTTTACTTACAACACTCCTGTGAAGCACCTTGGGATTTTTCACTATGTTAAAGGCGCTATATAAATCCAAGTTGTTGTTGTTGATGCTGATGGAATAGATGGCAGCTGTAGTTGAGACGACAGAAGCGATCTGTCAATGGTGAGAGTAGGCTACCGACCTGCTGTCAATCTTTTCCATTTTGACAGTGGACCCGCCTCCGAATTCTCCCTCTCAATGCCAGTAAAATTGCAGCCATTGTTTCTTATCTCATCTTCCGATGACATGTCCACCTGATCTGTCTCCCTGGTAAATACTGAAGCAATGTAATTATTTAATATTTCTGTTTTTTCGCTATTGCTGCCTGTAATTTTATCTTGTCCATCCTTTAGTGGCCCTGTTCCCATCCAGACTTTTCTTTTTTATTTATGTGTCTGTAGAATATTTTGCTATTTTGTTTGTTGATAATTAATTTAAGATTTTCTCTTTGCCTTCCTAATTGTTTTTTTTAACTTCTCTCAATCTCTTCATATTCTCTCTTGTCCTGCTCTCCCCTGCCTTCCCTCAAGATCAGAGTCAGTCCCTCGAAGTGAGGATGACTTGCTTCCATGCCAAAAAAGGATGAGTTCACAGATGTTTCAATGAAGGACTTAATATTCCAGGTCCTAAACTGCATTCTGAAGGGTGGAAGATGCCTGTGCATGGATTTTATTAACGTGGGGTGGCCGTTGCACACCAGCCACCACACGGGGCTTGACAGAGCTAGGTCTGGGTCCAGTGGCAAGGATTATCCAAGACGACTGGAGACCTGCTCTGCTGCACGGACCTAGTGCGCACCTATATCGCAGTGTGGGCTGGTCCATGCTGCCCCTGGACCCCTGGCCCAGAACTCACGCCTCTCCTGGGCCCTGATCACGTCCCTTTACAGTCCCGCTCCTTCGCCCCAACCTAGCTGCTTCTGTTGTATCTGTCCATGCTCCAATCACCGATCTGGTCCTTGATGACGTCACTCTTTGCTCGCCCTCCTACACAAGCTCACGCTGCTCCCTGATGTAGTATGCCTCCATGCTTCTCCCAAGGCTGCTCGCTGCTCCTTTCATGTCCCCGACCTGCTGCTGGTGTTCTCATGCAGGTCAGGGCCTCCACACTGCTCCAGAGGTTGGTCGCTGCTCCTTTTATGGTCCCGACCTGCTGCTGTCATCGTGTACTTAGTGTATGCCTCTTTCCTTACCCTCAATTTTTTCTCTTATGTCTTTATTCATCCATGGTGTCTCATTAGTGTTTCGTTTGCTCTTATTTTTTAGTGGAATATATTTTTCCTGGACTCTGTTGAACAACATTTTCAATGTTTCTCATTGCTGTTCTACATCATTGTTTGCCAATATTGTTGTCAATTTTTTTTCCCCAATTATTTTTTTATTCATTCTTGGGATATTTGTATCGCTGGCAAGGCCAGCATTTATTGCCCATCCCTAATTAAGAGCATAAGAAATAGGAACAGGAGTAGGCCATTTGGCCCCTCGAGCCTGCTCCACCATTCAATAAGATCATGGCTGATCTGATCTTGCTTCAACTCCATTTTCCTGCCCATTCTTCATAACTCTTGACTCCCTTATCATTCAAAAATCTGTCTATCTCCACCTTAAATATATTCAATGACCAGCCTCCACAGCTCTCTGGGGTAGAGAATTTCAAAGATTCACGACCCTCTGCGAAAAGAAATTCCTCCTCATTTCCATTTTAAATGTTAATTGCCCTTGATAAGGTGATGGCGAGCTGCCTTCTTGAACTGCTGCAGCTGTATGTCAAAGGTACTCCCATAATGCTGTTAGGGAGGGAGTTTCAGGATTTTGACTCAGCGACAATGAGAGAATAGTGATATATTTCCAAGTCAGGATGGTGTGTGACTTGGAGGGGAACTTGGAGGTGTTTGTGTTCTACTGCGCCTGCTGCCTTTGTCCTTCTAGGTGGTAGAGGTCATGGGTTTGGGACGTTCTGTCAAAGAAGCCTTGGTGAGTTGCTGCAGTGCATCTTGTAGCTGGTACACACTGCAGCCTCGGTGTGCCGGTGGTGGAGGGAGTGAATGTTTAAGGTGGTGGATGGGGTGCCAATCAAGTGGGCTGCTCTGTCCTGGACGGTGTCGAACTTCTTAAGTGTTAATGGAACTGCACTCATCCAGGCAAGTGGAGGGTATTCCAATACACTCCTGATTTGTGCCTTGTAGATAGTGGAAATGCTTAGGAGGGTTAGGATGTGGGTCACACACCGCAGAATACCCAGCCTCTGACCTGTTCTAGTAGCCACAGTATTTCTGTGGCTGCTCCAGTTCAATCGCTAGTCAATGGTGACCCCTAGGATGTTGATGGTGGGGGATTCAACAATATTAATGCCATTGAATGTCAAGCAGAGTTGGTTAGACGATCTCTTGTTGGAGATGGTCAATGCCTGGCACTTGTGTGGCACAATAGTTACTTGCCATTTATCAGCCCAAGCCTGAATGTCGTCCAGGTCTTGCTGCATGTGGGCATACACTGCATCATTATCTGACGAGTTGTGAATGGAACTGAACACTTTGCAATCATCAGTGAACTTCCCCACTTCTGACATTATGATGGAGGGAAGGTCATTGATGAAGCAGTTGAAGATGGTTGGGCCGAGGGCACTGCCCTGAGGAAATCCTGTAGCTATGTTCTGGGGCTGAAATGATTGGCCTCCAACAATCACAACCATCTTCCTTTGTGCTCAGTATGACTCCAGCCAGTGGAAGGTTTATCCCCTGATTTCCATTGACTTCAGTTTTACTAGGGCTCCTTGATGCCACACTCGGTCAGATGCTGTCTTGCTGTGAAGGGCAGTCACTTACACCTCACCTCTGGAATTCAGCTCTTTTGTCCATGTTTGGACCAAGGCTGTAATGAGGTCTGGAGCCAACTGGCCCTTGCGGAATCCAAACTAAGCATCAGTGAGCAGGTTATTGGTGAGGAAGTGCCACTTCATAGCACTGTCGATGACACCTTCTATCACTTTGTTAATTATTGAGTATAGATTGATAAGGTGGTAATTGGTCAGATTGGATTTGTCCTGCGTTTTGTGGACAGGACATACCTGGACAATTTTCCACTTTGTCGGGTAGACGCCAGTGCTGTAGCTGTACTGAAGCAGCTTGGCTAGAGGCATGGCTGGTTCTGGAGCACAAGTCTTCAGCACGACAACCGGGATATTGTCAGGGCCCAAATCCTTTGCTGTATCCAATGCGTTCAGCCTTTTCTTCATATCACGTGGAGTGAATCGAATTGTCTGAAGACTGGCTTCTGTGATGGTGGGGACCTCAGGAGGAAGGCGATATGGCTCATCCACTCAACACTTCTGGCTGAAGATGGTTATAAATGTTTCAGCCTTGTCTTTTGTACTCGCGTGCTGTGCTCCGCCATCATTGAGGATGGGGCTGTTCATTGAGCCTCCTCCTCCTGTTCGTTGTTTAATTGTTCACCGCCATTCACGACTGGATGTGGCAGGACTGCGGAGCTTTGATCTGATCCGTTGGTTGTGGGCCCGTTTAGTTCTGTCTGTAACATGCTGTTTTCATTGTGATAGTTTCCCCAGGTTGGCACCTCATTTTTAGGTATGCCTAGTGCTGCTCCTAGCATGCTCTTCTGCACTCCTCATTGAACCAGGGTTGGCCGCCTGGCTTGAATATAATGGTAGAGTGAGGGATATGTCGTGCCATGAGGTAGCAGATTGTCGTGGAATACAATTCTCCTGCAATTAATACAATTGATGGCCCACAGCGCCTCATGGATGGCCAGTCTTGAGCTGCTAGATCTGTTCTGAATCTATCCCATTTAGTATAGTGGCAGTGCCACACAACACGATGGATGGTATCCTCAGTGTGAAGATGGGACTTCGTTTCCACAAGGTCTGTGCGGTGGTCACTGCTATTAGCACTGTCATGGACAGCTGCATCTGCGACAGGTAGGTTAGTGATGTCGAGGTCAAGTTCGTTTTTCCTTTGTGTTGGTTCTCTCACCACCTGCTGCAGGCCCAGTCTGGCAGCTGTGTCCTTCAGGACTCAGCCAGCTCGGTCAGTACATAACATAAGAAATAGGAAAGCATAAGAAATACAAACAGGGATAGGCCATTTGGCTCCTTGAGCCCGCTCCGCCATTTAATAAGATCATGGCTGATCTGATCTTGGGCTCAACTCCACTTCCCTGCCCGCTCCCCATAACTCTTCACTCCCTTATCATTCAAAAATCTGTCTATCTCCATCTTAAATATATTTAATGAACCAGCCTCCACAGCTCTCTGGGGCAGGGAATTCCACAGAATTTTGACCCTCTGAGAGAAGAAATTTTTCCTCATCTCAGTTCTAAATGGGCAACCCCTTATTCTTAAAATATGCCCCCTAGTTCTAGATTCCCCCACGAGTGGAAACATCCTCTCTGCATCGACCTTGTTGAGCCCCCTCAGTATCATATGTTTCATAAGATCGCCTCTCATTCTTCTAAACTTCAATAAGTATAGGCCCAACCTGCTCAACCTTTCTTCATCAGTCAACCCCTTAATCTCCGGAATCAACCTAGTGAACCTTCTCTGAACTGCCTCCAATGCAAGTATATCCCTCCTTAAATAATATTTAAGTATATCTCTCCTTAAATAAGGAGACCAAAACTGTATGGGGTACTTCAGATATGGTCTCACCAATACTCTTTACATTTGTAGCAGGACTTTCCTGCTTTTATACTCCATCCCCCTTGCAATAAAGGTCAACATTCCATTTGCCTTCCTGATTACTTCCTGTACGTGCACACTAACTTTTTGTTTTATGCACAAGAACCCCCAGGTCCCTCTGTACTGCAACATTTTGAAATCTTTCCCCATTTAAATAATAATTTGCTTTTTTATTTTTCCTGCCGAAGTGGATAACCTCACACTTTCCCACATTATACTCCATCTGCCAAATGCTTGCCCACTCACTTAGCCTGTCTATATTCCTTTGCAGATTCTTTGTGTCCTCCTCACAACTTGCTTTCCAACCCATCTTTGTATCATTAGCAAACTTGGCTACATTACACTCGGTCCCTTCATCCAAGT
This sequence comes from Pristiophorus japonicus, assembly GCF_044704955.1. NCBI lineage: Eukaryota > Metazoa > Chordata > Chondrichthyes > Pristiophoridae > Pristiophorus > Pristiophorus japonicus. Next base: position 28,886,181 of record NC_091983.1, read on the forward strand.
CATTAATATAAATTGTAAATAGTTGAGGCCCCAGCACTGATCCCTGTGGCACCCCACCAGTTACCATTTGCCAACCGGAAAATTACCCATTTATCCCAACTCTCTGTTTTTTGTTAGTTAGCCAATCCTCTATCCATGCTATTACCTCTAACCCCGTGGGCTTTTATCTTGTGCAGTAACCTTTTATGTGGCATCGTATCGAATGCCTTCTGGAAATCCAAATACACGACATCTACTGGTTCCCCCTTATCCACCCTACTCGTTACAGAACTCCATTAGTGGTGCTACCAAGCCAGTCTTGGGGAAGAACATTCAAGTCCCCCACCCAGAGTTAATTCTGTGCCCTTGCTACCCCCAGTGCTTCTTCCAGCTGATGTTCAACATAGAGGAGCAGTGATTCATCAGCTGAGGGAAGGCGTTATGTGGTAATCAGCAGGAGATTTCCTTGCCCATGTTTGACCTGATGTCATGAGACTTCATGGGGTCCGGAGTCAATGTTGACTCTCAGGGCTGCTTGCTCCTGACTGTATACCACTGTGCCACCACATTTGGTGGGTTTGTCCTGCCAGTGGAACAGGACATAAAACATAGAACATAGAAAATAGGTGCAGGAGTATGCCATTCGGCCCTTCGAGCCTGCACCGCCCTTCAATGAGTTCATGGCTGAACATGCAACTTCAGTACCCCATTCCTGTTTTCTCGCCATATCCCTTGATGCCCCTACATCGAACTCTTTCTTGAATATATTTAGTGAATTGGCCTCAGCAACTTTCTGTGGTAGAGAATTCCACAGGTTCACCACTCTCTGGGTGAAGAAGTTTCTCCTCATCTCGGTCCTAAATGGCTTACCCCTTATCCTTAGGCTGTGACCCCTGGTTCTGGACTTCCCCAGCATTGGGAACATTCTTCCTGCATCTACCCTGTCTAAACCTGTCAGAATTTTAAACGTTTCTATGAGATCCCCTCTCATTTGTCTGAACTCCAGTGAATACAAGCCCAGTGCATCCAGTCTTTCTTCATATGTCAGTCCTGCCATCCCGGGAATCAGTCTGGTGCATCTTCGCTGCACTCCCTCAATAGCAAGAACGTCGTTCCTCAAGTTAGGAGACCAAAACTGTACACAATACTCCAGGTGTGGCCTCACCAAGGGCCTGTACAACTGTAGTAACACCTACCTGCCCCTGTACTCAAATCCCCTAGCTATGAAGGCCAACATGCCATTTGCTTTCTTAACCGCCTGCTGTACCTGCATGCCAACCTTCAATGACTGATGTACCATGACACCCAGGTCTCGTTGCACCTCCCCTTTTCCTAATCTGTCACCATTCAGATAATAGTCTGTCTCTCTGTTTTTACCACCAAAGTGGATAACCTCACATTTATCCACATTATACTTCATCTGCCATGCATTTACCCACTCACCTAACCTATGCAAGTCACTCTGCAGCCTCATAGCATCCTCCTCGCAGCTCACACTGCCACCCAACTTAGTGTCATCCGCAAATTTGGAGATACTAGATTTAATCCCCTCATCTAAATCATTAACATACAATGTAAACAGCTGGGGCCCCAGCACAGAACCTTGCCGTACCCCACTAGTCACTGCCTGCCATTCTGAAAAGTACCCATTTACTCCTACTCTTTGCTTCCTATCTGCCAACCAGTTCTCAATCTACATCAGCACACTACCCCCAATCCCATGTGCTTTAACTTTGCACATTAATCTCTTGTGTGGGACCTTGTCGAAAGCCTTCTGAAAGTCCAAATACACCACATCAACTGGTTCTCCCTTGTCCACTCTACTGGAAACATCCTCAAAAAATTACAGAAGATTTGTCAAGCATGATTTCCCTTTCACAAATCCATGCTGACTTGGATCTATCATGTCACCTCTTTCCAAATGCGCTGCTATGACATCTTTAATAATTGATTCCATCATTTTACCCATTACCGATGTCAGGCTGTCCGATCTATAATTCCCTGTTTTCTCTCTCCCTCCTTTTTTAAAAAGTGGGGTTACATTGGCTACCCTCCACTCCATCGGAACTGATCCGGAGTCTATGGAATGTTGGAAAATGACTGTCAATGCATCCGCTATTTCCAAGGTCACCTCCTTAAGTACTCTGGGATGCAGTCCATTAGGCCCTGGGGATTTATCGGCCTTCAGTCCCATCAATTTCCCCAACACAATTTCCCGACTAATAAGGATTTCCCTCAGTTCCTCCTTCTTACTAGACCCTCTGACCCCTTTTATATCCGGAAGGTTGTTTGTGTCCTCCTTAGTGAATACCGAACTAAAGTACTTGTTCAATTGGTCTGCCATTTCTTTGTTCCCAGTTATGACTTACCCTGATTCTGACTGCAGGGGACCTACATTTGTCTTTACTAACCTTTTTCTCTTTACATATCTATAGAAGCTTTTGCAGTCCGTCTTAATGTTCTCTGCAAGCTTCCTCTCATACTCTATTCTCCCTGCCCTAATCAAACCCTTCATCCTCCTCTACTGAGTTCTAAATTTCTCCCAGTCCCCGGGTTCACTGCTATTTCTGACCAAATTGTATGCCACTTCCTTGACTTTAATACTATCCCTGATTTCCCTTGATAGCCACGATTGAGCCACCTTCACTTTTTTATTTTTATGCCAGACAGGGATATACAATTGTTGTAGTTCATCCATGCGGTCTCTAAATGTCTGCCATTGCCCATCCACTGTCAACCCCTTAGCATCATTTGCCAATCTATCCTTGCCAATTCACGCCTCATTCCTTCAAAGTTACCCTTCTTTAAGTTCTGGACCATGGTCTCTGAATTAACTCCATCCTAATGTAGAATTCCACCATATTATGGTCACTCTTCCCCAAGGGGCCTCGCACAACGAGATTGCTAATTAATCCTCTCTCATTACACAACATCCAATCTAAGATGGCCTGCCCCCCTTAGTTGGTTCCTCGACATATTGGTCTAAAAAAAACATCCCTTATGCACTCCAGGAAATCCTCCTCCACCGTATTGTTTCCAGTTTGGTTAGCCCAATCTATATGCATATTAAAGTCAACCATGATAACTGCTGCACTTTTATTGCATACACCCCTAATTTCCTGTTTGGTGCCCTCCCCAACATCACTACTACTGTTTGGAGGTCTGTACACAACTCCCACTAGTGTTTTCTGCCCCTTGGTATTCCATAGCTCCACCCATACCTATTCCACATCATCCAAGCTAGGCATGGTGATGGAGGAGTCTGGTATGTTGGCTGAAAGATATGATTCTATGAATATGACTTGACAGGCTTTTGCTTGACAAGTCTGTGGAACAGCTGTCCCAATTTTGGAATTTGTCCTCAGATGTTAATGAGGAGGACTGAGCCAGGTCGACTGGGCTGGGTATGCATTTGTCGTGTCCAAAGCCGGTGCCTAGGTCGATGCCGGGTGATCTTTCCGGTTTTATACTTATTGTGACTTGTGGTAGTTTGTTACAACTGAGTGGCTTGCTAGACCATTTCAGAGGGCAGTTAAGAGTCAACCACATTGCTGTGGGTCTGGAGTCACATGTAGACCAGACCAGATAAGGACGTCAGATTTCCTTCCCCAAAGTGAACCAGATGGGTTTTTACGACAATCCGGTAGTTTCATGGTCATCAATACTGATACTAGCTTTTTATTCCAGATTTATTTAATTAACCAAATTTAAATTCTACAGTTGCCGTGGTGGGATTTTAACTCACGTCTGCAGATTATTAGCCCAGGCCTCTGGATTACTAGTCCCGTAACATAATTACTGCACTGCCATTCTATTCTCAGCCCCTCAAAATTGGCTTTTCCAATCTATTACCCTGGTCACTGTCAAGTTTATGTCCTTCTCAATTATTATCTTAAAGCATATTATATTATGGTCAATATTGCCTTGATGTTCTCCTACTTTTACTTCTCTTATCTGCTCTGCTTCATTCCCCATTATTAGATCGATTAGTGAATCCTTCCTTGTTGGGCTTCTTACATACTTAGTTAGAAAGGAGTCCTGTACAGATTGTAGGAACTCTCGGTCTGCGTGACTAAAGTTGTCCTTATGTAATGGATGGGTACCAAGGTACAACAGCGACAGTGAAAGAAATTAACTTTGATCCACATTAACAACAAAATGTGTCTTGAAATCCTACCAGGAAAATTGGCACAACACTTTGATCAAATATTATAATGGAAGGATTAGAATCCTTCAAAATGACTTTGATATTTTGCAAATTTATTCGCATAGTATTTAGGCATCATTTATATTGTATGTAACAAATACATTGTTTAGGTTGATGATCAAATCCAACATATTTCTTATGTTTTTCTGATTCAAATAAAAGTTAATGAAAATGTTGTCATTGGAAGAGGGCCTGCCAAACACAGGTGAAGCATCCTATCCTCTCGAAGGAGAAGGATAGGAAAATCAGCTGGTTACAAAAAACACATTGCAAGAGGCCTGAAAGTTGATTGGCTCACCCTTCTTCTCAGTTGCTAAATGTTGAGCAGCACAAGGGGAGCTAAATAAGATAAAATAATGTATAATAGAGGGAATAAATAAAAGGAGATTCCATAACCTGGTGCTTCCAGTGGAGTGTAACTCAGGTAACTGTGGTCTCCCCATTTGAACTACTGAGTCATGGAATTTGGTAAAAGTTTAAACAGATGTATAAAATAGCAATATTAATGGCTCAGTCTGCTTCATGTTGCAGGGCAAAAAAGGTGAACAAGGATTCCAAGGAATTCGAGGACAATATGGCAATAAGGTAAAAAATCATAATTGTACAGTTTATCATGATATAAATTGTTATTCATTTTTATTCTGTCCAAACCCAACTCTGATTAACATTTTGCATACCAAATAGCATTTCTGCACATTAAATAAGCAAGACCAGTTTTGTTGAATTTCTGCATTGAATATTGTGAATTTTAAAAAGTATTCAGTAGTTCCAACAGGTTTAGAATTTTACTAATTACTGTATAAATGTGTCAGAAATGTTTAAGCTGTAGTGAGCAGCAGTGTTAACAAAGAAAATATTTAGTGTATCAATTTTATGCTATGAAAGGATCCATTAAATACGTTTCACTATTTAAAAACTTGAAAATGTAACAAGCTCTCTTCAGCAGCACAATCAGACTGAGTGACCCAGCAGCACCATGCCATCTTTTCCTGTTTCTGTTACTCTTCCCTGTCAACATATTCCCATTATAAATTCCCATGTCCATGTTTATAATGGAAACTACATATGTAAACTTCTCACCCTGTAATTACACCCACCAGCCACTGGTGACACTGTAAACTTGTCACGCTGTGATTACACCCTGCTGCCACTGGTGACACTGCAAAATTCTCACACTGTAGTTACACCCACCAGCCACTGGTGACACTGTAAACTTGTCACACTGTAATTACTCCCTCCTGTCACACTGTAATTACACCCTGCACCTACTGGTAACACTGTAAACTTGTCACGCTAGTCTTCTATCCAATGCCATGGAAGATTGATTAGTACTTTTTTTTATTTGGTCCGTGATGTGGGCATTGCTGGCAAGGCCAACATTTATTGCCTATCCCTAACTGCCCTTGAGAAAGTGGTAGTGAGCCGCCTTCTTGAACCACTGCAGTCCGTGTGGTGAAGGTACTCCCACAGTGTTGTTAGGGAGGGAGTTCCAGGATTTTGACCCAGCGACAATGAAGGAACGACGATATATTTCCAAGTCAGAATGGTGTGTGACTTGGAGGGGAACATGGAGCTGATGGTGTTCACCTGCGCCTGCTGCCCTTGCCCTTCTAGGTGGTGGAGGTCGCAGGTTTGGGAGATGCTGCCGAAGGTGCCATGGCGAGTTGCTGCAGGGCATCTTGTAGCTGGTACATACAGCAGCCACAATGCACCAGTGGTGGAGCGAGTGAATGTTTTATGTGGTGGATGGGGTGCCAATCAAGCAGGCTGCTTTGTCCTGGATTGTGTCATGCTTCTTGAGTGCTGTTGGAGCTGAACTTTTCCTGCCAAATGGAGACAATTCCATCACACTCCTGACTTGTGCCTTATAGATGGTGGAAAGGCATTGGGGAGTCAGGAGGTGAGACACTCATTGCAGAATACCCAACCTCTGACTTACTCTTGTAGCCACAGTATTTATTTGGCTTGTCCAGTTAAGTTTCTGGTCAATGGTGACTCCCAGGTTATTGATGGTGGAAAATTCAGCAATGCTGTTGAATGTCATGGGGAGGTGGTTAGACTTTACTGAGATCAATCATGACCCATAGGTTGTAAGGCACAAGCATAGCTTATTCATTGAATATTTCTTTTATTCAACAGTAATTTTGCTGGATATCATGTAATCTTTTTAAGTTTTTGCTTAGATAAGCATGCACCAGAACAATCACAATCTGACCATGATATTCCATTCTGCTTGACTTTACTGAATGCCTAAAATGAAGTCTAAAAGGACAAGAAAGAATAAAAAGGGGTTGGTTTAATCATGGCAGTTCCTTAAGAAGTGAAATGATGGCTTTTCTTTTGTATTTCATAGGGGCAGGAAGGAGAACCAGGTTTACCAGGTCAGCCAGGACATTCTGGATTGCCAGGAATGAAAGGAATAAAGGTATAGTGTTTCTGTTCTCATTTTGTAGTCCTGTCATAATCTTCACAAGAAGCTCCTGATGGCTTAGTAAGTTTATCCAGTGACAGCTGAGCCAAACAGAGCAGGATAGTCCCAGGTTCAGCCCTGGCTTGTGCTGAGTTAGTGAATCTTAGACGGAGCTGTCATCAGCTTCCCTGGATTGGGAGAAATCAATCAGAGTTCCTGCTATTACTATCCACCAATCCTTGTTGGATGTGTGCATGTGTGGACTAGCTTGAACTTGCCGATAATGCTCTTCCTGCATGAATAATTTGCAACACCCAGTGTTGGGGCTCACACATTAATTAATGACCATTTGAGCCAAGGCTCTTGTGGATCCCGTAACAAGTCAACACCTCCAAGATCGGGGAGGGGAGAAATTGGCAAGGAACAGAAAACTTTACAAGAAATGTGACTTTGATCCACTGTACGGTATTTAATTTTACATTAAATTACAGTCACAGCATTCATCAAAGATCCAAAGAAAGACACAATTTTGGTTTGTTTTCTCCACTCCTCTCCCATGGGCGCTGACTCACTTTCCACAAGTTCTAGCCACTCTCCAGCTGTAGAGGTGTTGAGTGGCAACAGACTATCATCCAATGTGAGCATCACATCCAGGTTTGCCTGTCAACATTGGGTGAGGACACATACATGAACTTTCCATTGATCACTATTCCACTGAATAGTGATCAAGAGTGGGAAACCTGACAAATGTATTTCCATTCTTAGCCTGAATCAAATTTTAGAGTGTCTGCTGCCTCCCTCACTTGTCAGTTAGCTTAGGAACATACTGGTAACAGAGTTTGGAATCTTCCCAATCAGCATATGTTTTTAAAATGCATTGACAGGATGTGGGTGTCGCTGGCAAAGCCAGCATTTATTGCCCATCCTTAATTGCCCTTAAGAAGGTAGTGGTGAATCGCCTTCTGGAACCGCTGCAGTTCTTGCGGTAAAGGTACTCCCACAGTGCTGTTAGGTAGGGAGTTCCAGGTTTTTGACCCACTGACGATGAAGGAACGGCAATATATTTCCAAGTAAGGATGGTGTGTGACTTAGAGAGGAACTTGGAGGTGGTGATGCTCCCATGCGCTTGCTGCCCTTGTTGTTCTAGGTGGTAGAGGTCATGGGTTTGGGGGATCATATCGAAGAAGCCTTGGTGAGTTGCTGCAGTGCATCTTGTAGATGGTACACACTGCAGCCAAGGTGTGCCAGTGATGGAGGGAGTGAATGTTTATGGTGGTGGATGGGATACCAATCAATGTTCCTGTTAAGCTGCATGGTGCACAGCGCTCTGGAGATCCCGCGCAGGCCGTGCACCAGCTTTTATATGAGAAAAACTGCACATGCACAAACATTTGAATGGGCCGAGGAACCCATTAAAGGGCCCGCACATGGAAAAACATTGAGAGAATGGTGTCAATCAAGCGGATTGCTTTGTCCTGGATGGAGTTGAGCTTCTTGAGTGATTTTGGAGTTGCATTCATCCAGGCAAGTGGAGAGTATTCCATCATACTCCTGACTTGTGCCTTGTAGGCGGTGGAAAGGCTTTCGGGAGTCAGGATGTGGGTCACTCATCGCAGAATACCCAACCTCTGACCTGCTGTTGTAGCCACAGTATTTATGTGGCTGCTCCAGTTAAATTTCTAGTCAATGGTGACCCCCCCCAGACGTTGATGGTGGGGGATTCGACAATAGCCATGCCATTGAATGTCAAGAGTAGGTGATTCGATATCTCTTGTTGGAGATCGTCATTGCCTTGCACTTGTGTGGCAGAAATGTTACTTGCCAATTGTCAGCCCAAGCATGAATGTTCTCCAGGTCTTGCTGCATGTGAGCACGGATTGCTTCATTATCTGAGGAACTGCGAACGGACTTCTGACCTTATGTTAGAGGGAAGTTATTTTTGAAGCAACTGAAAGTGTTTGGGCCTAGGATACTGTGCTGAGATGATTGGTCTCCAACAACCTCAATCATCTTCCTTTGTGCTAGGTATGACTCCAGCCAGTGTAAAGTTTTCCCCCTGATTCCCATTGACTTCAATTTTACTCGGACTTCTTGATGTCAAACTAGGTCAAATGTGCCTTGATGTCAAGGGCAGTCACTCTTACCTCACCTCTGGAATTCAGTACTTTTGCCCATGTTTAGACCAAGACTGTAATGCGATCTGGAAAGAGTGGTCCTGGTGGAACCCAAACTGAGCATCGATAAACAGGAATTGGTGAATAGGTGCTGCTTGATAGCACTGTCAACAACTCCTTCCATCACTTTGCTGATGATTGAGAGTATGCTGATGTGGCAGTAATTGGCTGAATTGGATTTTTGAACAGGACATACCTGGGCAATGTTCTACTTTGTCGGGTAGATGCCATTGTTGTACAACAGCTTGGCTAGAGGTATGACTAGTTCTGGAGCACAAGTCTTCAGCACAACAGCCGGGATGTAGTTGGGGCCCATAGCCTATGCTGTATCCAGTGCGCTCAGTCATTTCATGATATCAAGTGGAATGAATCGAATTGGTTGAAGACTGGCTTCTGTGATGGTGGGGATCTCAGGAGGAGACCGAGATGGATCATCCACTCGGCATTTCTGGCTAAAGATGGTTGCAAACGCTTCAGCTTTGTCTTTTGCACTCATGTGCTGGGCTCCACTCTCATTGAGGATGGGGCTGTTCATGGAGCCTCCTCCTCCCTTTAGTTGTTTAATTGTCCACCACCATACATGACTAGATGTGGCAGGACTGTAGAGCTTTGCTTAGCTCTGTCTATAGCATGCTGCTTCCACTGTTTAGATTGCATGTAGTCCTGTGTTGTAGCTTCACTAGGTTAGCACATCATTTTTAGGGATGCCTACTTATCTGAGTACCACACTGGACAGTTCGCTTACCCTCCAGGCTATCTGGGGAACCATTCATTCTCTTGATTATTTGTGCATTAATATTTAACGGTTCACAGATCGGCGATCCTCAGAAATGATTTAGTAGTATAATCTGATTGAAGGTGCTTAAGGCACAGCCAATGAAATAGGATCAATTTATAACAGTTATTAAGATGAGATTACTGCTTTGTGATCATTACCATGAAACTATATTTTATAATAGTACTGTAAAATGGTAGCATTTTTATTTTGCATTGTCTTGTTGTCAATTGAAGGCCAGCATATCCCAAGTTAACTGTAAAAAGCCCTACACCATATCTAAACTTTGAAAGGCTATGAATTATGCTCGAAATAATGGGGATTCAAGTGAAAATCTGGGACAGGATGAGAAATAGACTGAAGGATTAGAAGAAGCATGCACTTGTTCGGGGAGTGCTGTCAGGATGAGGAAAGGTGCTGAGTATAGTCCTCAGGTGTTCAGATCTCAACTGGTTTAACAACCTGAATTCAGCCTCTGAATGCAAATTGCTATCGCCTCTGAATTTGACCAAACTAGCAAGAGACAACTGAATCTGAGAATGTCGCCAGGGACCTACAAAGCAGTTGGACAAAATAGGGTAATGTTATTTATGAGTGCCACCCCTCACATGCAGCTAGTGCATATTGGAAATCAGTGTAAGCCCACAATATTCCAATATGCACTGGCTACGTGTGCAGTGGAATGATCTGGGGCTATTAGTAGACTCTGCACTCACTGTGCGAAACCTGCACTCTGAGGCAGGTTGCTGGTTGGGGTCAGAGTAGGGAGGGAGGACTTATGCAGGCTGGCAGTGGGCCGGATTTTTATGGACCCAGATGAAAAAAAGAAAAAAATAACTTGTATTTCCAGAGCGACTTTCATGACCTCAGGACGTCTCAAAGCACTTTACAGCCAATGAAGTACTTTTGAAGTTTAGTCACTGTTACAATGTCGGAAACAGAGCAGCCAATTTTCACACAGCAAGCTCCCAGAAATTACAATGTGACAATGGCCAGATATTCTGTTTTAGTGGTGTTAATTAAGGGTTAAATATTGGCCAGAACTCCAGGGAGAATTTCTCAGCTCTTCTTTGAAATAGTGTCATGGGATCTTTTACATCCACCCGAGAGGGTAGATGGGGCCTCAGTTTAACATCTCATCCAAACAACAGCGCTCCCTCTGTACTGCACTGGGAGTGTCAGCCTGGATTGTGTACTCAAAACTGAATTGCCTTCCGCATCTAGAAAACTGCTAAGAGTGCTTCAGCTCTAACACAAATGGCTCAGCAAGCCACAGAAGGGGCACCACTGTCTTGCACACAGCACTCCAGCTTTGTGCAGGGGGTCAGTATTGCAAGAGAGGTACTCCATTCACAGGGCCTGGAGGCCCTCCAGAAAGAACGAAGTGGGACCAGATCATCGAGGCGGTCACAGACAGCAGTGTCGCCTCCACAACCTGGCTCTAGTGCCCAAAGAAACTTCATGACTTCAGACCAGTGTTCAAGGTCAGTGAATGCAACTTCAAAAACTGTCTCCTACCAACTGTACCACTAGTTTCACAAACTGCTCAATGCACCACCACCCTTCCCCAGCCCAACCACTCACCTACCAACAATCTCTACCAAACAGATGGCACACCTCCCATTTCTAGCTTTAATTCACCCTGTTGGAAACAGTGCTGGCCATTCTTGGCAGGGGCATGGCTGAGTCCTTGGCCAGTGGCGGGGCTGAAAGCATACAAGATGTTATCCTCCTTGCCTGCACTATTTGCATTATGTGCTCCCCTCACCCCAACTCCAAACTTGTGCCTTCCTCATTTCACACACCCAAGAAATGCAGCCTGCACAGCCAATGGTTGACCAAGAAGAGAGAGAGGAGAGTGAAGAAGAAGAAACACGTCACTCGATCTCACACTCCCATCCACCAGCTCCTCAAAGTCGCCCAGAAATGCCATTTGTAGTGTCCCCCACTGAAAGGCAGCATCCTTCCACCTGCCATGCTGTAGCCACTGGATTAGTACTGTGTGACATCAGATGAATAGGCAAAGGCACATACAAGACAGTCACTAAGGGAATGCATAAGGGTGATGAGTTGATTTCTTTGATGTCATATCAAATGGATAGATGTATAAAGTTGGATTGGAAAGTTTGCTTTATGAAGGCTTTTATTTCAGCTTTGTAGCCAAGAGGACAGTAACAGAGGGGAAGGTAAGGTATGGGACAAATGTTGAAAGGGGAATTGGGGTTGTGGTCACTGGTACCACAGGTGGAAGGTTCCATCCAAGATATCCTGGCTACAAAGGGGTTGTCTGGGTTGCATCCTTCCTTCTCATACCTCTTCTTCTGCTTCTTCCTCTTCTGCATCTTCCTCTTCCGCTTCTTCCTCTTCCCTCTATGAGCGGATGCTATAAATCTAAAATAAAAGCATAAAATGCTGAAAATACTCAGTCGGTCAGGCCGCATATCAACCTGAGACGTGAACTCTGTTTTTCTCTCCACGGATGCTGCCTGACCTATTGAGTGTTTCCAGCATTTTCTGTATTCACAAGGTCCTTCCTTTACCATTCGAGGACTTGCAGGCATCCAACAGCACTCCCTGCACACTTAAAACACTTTTAACGTGTATTGCACTAAGCCACTACTTCAATAAAATAAAAAAAATCCAGTCCAAAAGCTTAAATGCAAACTTAACTGAAAGATGTGTGTGTCTCTGTCATTCTGCTGCATGCTCGCTTTTCAGAGCAAGCTTAGGAGCCAGCGCTAAACCCAGCGGTAAGGTCGAAGTTCGCAGAGTGTGATGTTAATTAGGCATTGCACGCTGACTGGCGTCACACGCTCCCTGTTTGCATCTCCAAGGCCAGCACTCAGGCCCTCACCAAAATGGCGGCTCACACCAGAAAAGGGCGTTAGTGTGGCAGCTGCTATTTTCACCAGGATTTCAGCGCTAACAGGTAGCGATAAGTCGCCCAATTTCAATTTCTGGTCTACAGAGTCTAAACCAAGAAGTATAAATTAGAATATTTAATTCATAGTAAAATCATGTACAGAAAGCAAAACGGCTCATATTTCCCATCATTTGCGCCCCAGCAAAATTGGAATGCTCAAGAAGTTGATGCATTCCTAGTATTGAGTTACTATGGCGGTAAGATATTTAAACAGGCCACCTTACCACATGCAGTTGATCGCATGATGAGCCACTGCATAAGCCTTTTTTAGAATAAAAGATATTTAGGCCAGCACTAGAGTCTGCTGTCTATGCTAGTCCCACAGCCACCGTCCCTGCCCTGTGCTGAATGTCTGCCCAACGGCAGAAATCCTATTGACAATGTTTAAATGACCTTAACACCAGAAAAAGTGGCTGTGGTCCAGGACAGGGAGGATTCCATCAAAGCAGAATTATCCAAGCCAGGAATTTTAGTAATAGAAAGAGGAAGCATTAAACAGACTAAAAAAAGACAGTAGAGGAGCCAAGATAGCTGGTTATGCCGGGGAGAGAAGGAAAACCACAAAACCTGACAGGTAATTTTAAAAATGATTTTCGACTCTCGTGTCCCTCTTGTTTAATGAAGGCTTTGGCTAGCTTTCAAATATAAAAATGGCTTGCTGTACACTAAACCAATCTTAAGCAGTGACGCCAGGACTGCAACTATAAGTCTGAACACATGAAAGCTCTTGTGGGGAAATCTGGGTTTTCTCATTTCTAGTTGAACCATTGACCCGAAACTAGTGTGTCCAAAGCAAGATTTAAACAAGATTTATTTAGGAAATTTATACTGGTAAATAACTCGTGTTGCTTGAGAAACATGAAAGGATCATTATTGCAGATGTCACAATGGATTTTGCTTTTTGTTACAAATCACAATCTCAGGAATTGTATTTTCAAAGCCATGTGCTCTTACAATTTCATTACTACTTCATAAATTATAATAAAAATGAACATTTCTCTTTGTTGAAAGAGGAATACACAGCCTTTGAATTTAAAACCAGCTCTGTGACAACAGTAACTATGGGCCCAAATTTGGCCCAACCGTTTTTTTGGCGCACTCACGTGAGATGCGCCGACTTCCTAGGATAAAAACGGCGGCAAAAAGTTGTCCCTGCATTCTGGCTGCTCTGTGGCCTCTCCCATGGCTTGGCGCGGCGTGGCAATTCAATTAGGGGATGGAGCTAGGGCCCTGCGCTCAAAAGAATGCCGGCAGCTGAACGCATGCGCACTGGAGGTGGGACCCGATGTCCCACCCGTATCCCAGACCGAGTGGCGTCACAACACGCCATGGAGAGAGTCCCGCACCAGGAGAGTGGCCTCCCACACCGACCGGCTGGCCCTCTGACTTCCCGGGCCGAGGTAGGACTTGAGTTTCAATTTTTATTTATTGATGGTTGTGCTTTGTTTAGTGAGGAGAGTTTTGATGGGTGGGAGGGGGTAAGGAGGAGAGTTCTGATGTTGGGTGGCGGTGGGAAAGAGTTTTGATCCAGGGTGGGGTGGGGGAGGAGTTTTGATGGGTCGCCGGGGGGGGGGGGAGAGGAGGAGGAGAGTTTTGATGGGGGGAGGGGGGGAGGATAGAGTTTAGATGGGGTGGGGGGGGAGTTTTGATGGGGGGGTGATAACTGTTTTTATTTGGATATTTTGAAAAAATTATGTAAATATGTTTCGTCTCTTTACTTCTTTTATTTTTGAAGTTTAAGCTTCCACGAATGCTTCTGTTGTATAGTAAATTAACTTTGCGAAGTTCGTCATATGTCCTGTATAGCTGTTTGATCCTATTCACATTCTTTAGTCAAGTATTAAGTACCTACCTGCGCTGATTTCTTAACTCTCCGCAATGGTTTTCTGTGCGGCCACAAGTGGCCACATACGCTGACCTAAATTAGTTTAGAGCAACTATTAGCTGTGCAAAGTGGCTTAAATGGCCAAAACGGGCATAGATGACTGGTAACGCCCCCCTTTGGAAAAAAAATTAAACTAAAAAAAATCTTAACTAACTCACTTACACTGGCGCAAATTGAATGTGCAGAATGGGGATTTTTAAGATACTCCAGAAAAATCAAATTGTTCCAAAAAAAACCGGAGCAACTACTGGGCAAATTTGACCCTTACCCCTAGACTGTGACCCCTGGTTTTGGACTTCCCCAACATCGGGAACATTCTTCCTGCATCTAACTTGTCCAATCCCATCATAATTTTATATGTTTCTGAGATCCCCTCTCATTCTTCTAAATTCCAGTGAATATAAGCCTAGTCGATCCAGTCTTTAAGCACCAAGCACTAAACAAAGTATAGAAATAAGCATTCAATAACAAATAAAAAATACAAGGAAGCTGAGAGGACCTGCACCTAGCACCAAGACTTACAAAGCACAAAAGTAATAAGCAATTAATTAGCAAATAAAAAAATAGAAGGAACCCTGCACCTAAAGCACCAAGGCTTACAAAGCACTAAACAAAGCACAAAAAGTAACAAGCAATTAATTAACAAATAAAAAATAGAAGGAAGCGGAGAAGACCTGCATCGAAAGAACCAAGACTTACAAAGCACAAAACACAGCACAAAAAGTAATAAGCATTCAATAAAAAATAAAGAACTGAAGTAAATAATTCAATTAACAAATAAAGAACTGAAGTAAATCCTACCTTCAACTAAACTCGGCAGCAGCCGGCCTGTGCGGGAGGCCATTCGGCCTGGGATAGGGGCAGTAAGACGCACAGGGGAGGCTAGGCTCAACGCGGCATCTGAGACCTGGGGAGGGAGGGAGGGAGAGGCTGAACGCGGCATCGGTGAAGGGGGGAGGGGGGAGAGATCCACTGCAGGCCCACCTCGGCCGGTGCGGGAGTCTCTTCGGCCAGGGATAGGGGCGGCGCGCTTTGGGCCCCTCCCACATAGCCTGCAGAGCACACTCACAGATTCTGGGGGCGAGGAGCTACTGCACAGGCGCGCAAACTCAGTGCCGGGACCTGGCTCCGCCCCTCTCTGCTTTTGCCACGCCATGCCAAGGCCTACGACGGTCCATGGAGCGGGAGAATATGGAGCTACATTTTCGGCTCCGTTTTTGGAGTATAAAGTCGGCACACCTCAGGCAAGTGTGCTGTTTTAACCAGAGGGCCAAATTTTAGCCCTAAGAAACTAATGGGAAAGCAAAATCAGCCATTATAGCTAATGAAATGATGCTCAGATACACAAAATATTGGCACAGGTCATGATGGAATATGGAAAGTATTAGTACAGGTTATCATGGAATATGGAAAATGCTGGCACAGGTTGCTGGTTTTGAACCATTTATTTTCCTGTCAAGTTTTGTAAAAATCAGAATGGAAATTTCTAAACACAATGGAGAAAAGCATTAAACCAGAGATTGTTTAAAAATATCTATTTTATTAATGCATTTAAAATAACAGATGCCTGAGAGCACATTATAGGGGAACTAAACCTCAGGGTAATGTCATTTCTTTCATGATACATATTTTCAAATGTTGATCTACTTTTTACAACTTTTTCTTATTCATATAATTAGAGCACACAGTTACCATTCATTCCGTTGCCACAATTAAGTTTGTTGTCCTAAGTATGATGGATAAATAACATTTAGCAAATTTGCATTTCCACCCCATCAAAAAAAAACACTTATTTTAGAAGGGAAACATATTCCTAATTCTTAGCAGGAAAAAAAATATCAAGTAGAGTTCAACATTCTCAGTGTTTACGAGACCAAAGGCATGCAAATAATTCATATAAAAATCAAATCTACTTGCTCTGGCGGGAATGTTGGTAATAAAGGCCTGCAACTGCCGGCCAGCATTTCCATTTGAAACTTGCAATTGAATTGGGGCAGCGTAAAGGTTTGGAATGGGCGTCAAATTATTATTTGACTATACCTTATAGAACAGTTACAGAATAACTTTGTATTTCTTAACTATATATTTATTTATAGAAGAAAAGTGATCCAGGATAAGAGTGCCAGAAACACATAAAATTAGAGTGCCAATTAAAAACATGTAGATGTATTTTAAAGTGTATGTTGTATGTTGGAAAAAAGGTTTGAAAGGTGTTTATCCTGGGTGGCCCATTCCTTTTTTAGGGCCACCTTTCCTTATTGTCCCTGCTTATACTTGGCTTTCAACAGCCAATCCTCAAACGGGGGACTAAGGTACCCACAGCATTAAAGAAGAGTGCACTTTTAAATTAGCCAGTAGACCGTCACTGCTGCTGGCACCTGACATTCCAGCCTCAACCCCCATGAAACGCCATAAAAATAAATACATAAATGAGCTGATCTAGCATCATTCAGCACACAGTTCTTGAGGACAGAACCGGCCCACATTATCTGCCACAGTCTTAATGGGCAATTTGAGCATGGAGGATATGACAACCAAGCCTCATCCTGTCTTCATCTGACATCCAGACGCACATACTTTTTAGCAGCAGACACAGGATACTAATTACGCTAATTTTTCCTTCTCTGCCGAGTCATACATCTCCAATTGTAGAAGTTGTATCCCTACTCCGGTTGAGATCAGTTAACTCGGTACGGCCACTGATCAAACCTGGCACAGTCAGGCTCTGTATAGCTTAGTACTACACTGGACACTGCGGGGTTGATTTCAACTTAATACACCTGGCCAAACGGGGCCAGAAGGCAGTAAAAACCGACTGAGTGACTTACCTGTTTATATCGCCGCCTGGATCCCTCTGAGCAAGTGGCAAAGGTACCCACGTGAATCCGGAAGGACCCTTCTTTAAATCTGCATAACAGGGTCTGATGACATCTTGAGCCCCAGCTGCAATTTCAATTTGAGCATCTAGTGTCAGCATTAATTCTCTCAGGCCAGCAATAGCATGGATTAGATACAGAGTACAGAACTCTCTTCTCAGTCCTAAGAATCTGCTTTGATCCCACCAAAGCAGAGAACCCCCTCATTAAAGCAGTGTATATTTCTGACTCCAGCCAATCTCCAGCCTGTCTGAGTTCAACGGCAGTTTTTCTAATTGCGCGGTCTCAGCACAGAGCTTTAATGGAACACATCTCACTATCTTTTCGCACTGGGAACTGGTTTGAGATTGTCAAGATACATTTTAATTACAACACATATAGCTAGCTGAAAGAGAAAACTTACAAAAGATGTATGTGGAGCCTTGTAGAAACAAGAGAGGAGAGTTAAAAGGAGGAATGACCATAGTAATATTAGTAGAAAAAGGCATGCAAGTCTACAATGAAGAGAAGAAAATGCAGGAGTGCTAAAGGGATGTTACAAGAACATCACCAAATATTGAAATTCTTGGGCAGACTTGAACTTGAGGGATTTAAAAATTATTAAGGGGAAAAGAATCTTTGACACTGTGATGTCTGTAAGTGCTGTAGGTTTGTAATGCTTGTAGCTCCATACTGTGGATGTGGACGTATTGTGTACTGTAGCTGCAGAGTTATAATAAACAGACAGGCAGCTTCCGGTAGCTTCCGGACAGAGAGCCTGCCATCTTAAGGAGCTGTGTGTGTGTGGTCTGTGAAGATATCACAGTTGGCGACTGAGGATGGAGATTTTTCGGATGTTTAAAGCTTAAATTTTGTTGGTGAAGGATTCAGCCAGCCGACAGAAGGCTTTGGAAGTTTCTGTCTTTGAAAAAAAAGCCTCAAAATCCGAGGTAAAATACAGCACACGGTGTGAACAGCTAGAGATTAAAATGGCAGGTGTAATCGGACATTTGGGGGAATATAGACACGACCGGGAATGTTTTAAAGCATATGTGGATCGGCTAGAAATGTATTTCATTGCAAATAACATAATCGAAGTTCCAGACAATGCAGTCCAGAACCAGGCTGTGTTGGAAAGTAAGAAAGCGATTTTCTTAACAGAGGCAGGTCCGGCATTGTACGAAACCTTTGTAAATCTGCTTGTGCCTGACGAGCCAAAGGACACAAGGCTTAAAGGGATTTTAATGAAGCTGGAGCAGCACTATAACCCCAAACCGTTAGAAATTGCTGAAAGCTATCGTTTCGGGATTTGGCAGACAGCGAGGTCGATGGGCGTGGCCGAACAATATTCCCGAGAATTAAATAATAATTACGATCATCAGTCAACCGAGGTAAATCACCTGCAGGTTCAAAGTAAAAGACGGCCATGGCCAAAAGTCTCAGAAACTGGAAATTCTAACAGAGCGTCGAAGTCGTGCTATAGGTGCCTGGGACAACACATTGCTAAAAGTTGTCCATACATGAAGGCAGAGTGTTTCTTCTGCAGAAAGACTGGGCATCTTGCAAAGGCATGCCGACTGAAGGGTAAACCAGCTTTTAAAGCTATGAGTCCAGCATTCAAAGCTATGAGTAGTAATCCAAAGAGACTGCATGGCTTGGAAGAACAACAGCAGGACGAGGAGATGTTAGAATTACACGTCATTAGGAGCACGAGGTTAATGGACAGCAATTCGGAAAGCATCAAAATCCACATAGATGTTGCGGGATTCAAGATACCAATGGAAATTGACACGGGTGCCTCCGTGAGTGTAATACCAGAGTCTCTGTACTGCGACAAATTGCGTGATTTCGAACTGGAGAAGTCCAAGATAGAGCTGCGAGGCTACTCGGGAGAGAAAATTCCTGTAGTAGGCCGTATCACCGTACCGGTGATATATAAAGATCAATTTCATAACTTGCCTCTAATAATAGTGAAAGGAGACAAGACTGCTTTACTAGGAAGAAATTGGTTAAGCTCACTGAAGCTGGATTGAAATAAGATCTTCTCTGTGGAAGCGAGATTTTCATCAACGGATGAGGTTATCAAACAGTATCCGAAGGTGTTCTGCGAGAAGGGCAGTCCGATCCAAGGCTTCAAGGCGAGTGTCAGGGTACAGAAGTATGCTAGATCGGTTTACTACAAGCCACGTTCCGTACCAAAGAGAAAGTTGAGCAAGAACTCAAAAGACTAGAGACTGAGAACATTATTTGTAAGATAGATCGATGTAATTGGGCTACACCCATTGTTGTTGTACCTAAGTCTGATGGTAAAGTAAGATTGTGTGGTGATTATAAGGTAACTGTAAACCAGGTTCTCGAGGGTAATGTCCCCAATACATTGCCGAATACAGAAGATTTGTTCACAACGCTGACAGGTGGTCAGATCTTCTCAAAACTGGATCTTACAAATGCCTACTTACAGCTTGAACTAGATGAGGAGTCCAAGTCATGTTTGACTATAAACACTCATCTAGGCCTATATCAATTTAATAGGCTACCGTTTGGAGTGTCTTCCACCCCTGCCATATTCCAAGGGTGATGAACCAGATTTTGCAAGGTATTGAAGGGGTAGGATGTTATTTGGATGACAGACTAATTTCAGCACCAAATAGGCAAATTCATAACATTTTGAATGAAGTCCTCAAACAGCTAGAGAAGCACAGAGTACGAGTGTCTGCTCGTAAGTGTGAGTTATTTAAAAATTCAGTGGAGTACTTAGGGTACAGAGTAGACAAAGATGGTTTACATCCGACCAAGGAAAAATTGGATGCAATTAGAAATGCACCCACTCCCAGGAATGTCACTGAACTTCGTTCATTCTTGGGTCTTTTGAACTATTATGGGAAGTTCCTACCAAATTTGGCTACAGTATTACATCCACTGAATGAACTTTTGAAAAAACAGGTCCAGTGGAAGTGGTCAAAAGAATGCGATACAGCATTCAAGGAGTGTAAAAACAAATTGGTAGAGAGCACCATGTTAGTTCACTATGACATATCTAAGGAGATTAAGCTATCATGTGATGCCTCTCCGTATGGAGTTGGGGCAGTAATCTCTCATGTATCAAGTAGTGGGGAGGAGAGACCAATTGCTTTTGCTTCACGCACTCTCAATGCCAGTGAGAAAACTTATGTGCAAATTGAAAGGGAAGCTTTGGCATTAATTTTTGGGGTCAAGATGTTTCACAAATACTTGTATGGTCATAAGTTTACTATCGTTACAGACCATAAGCCCCCAACAGCAATCCTCTATCCAAAGACCCCAGTTCCAACATTAGCTGCAGCCCGAATACAGAGATGGGCTTTGATTTTGTCAGCATATACATATGATATTGAATACAGACTATTAGCTGATCACAGTAATGCTGACGCAATGTCTAGATTGCCTTCCCCATCACAGGTTGCACCCGATAGGGAAGAAGTGCATTATTTTTCATACATTGATGAACTGCCAGTCACAGCTGGGGAGATTGGTAGAGCAACCAAACGTGACCCCGTGATGTCAAAGGTGTATGAGTATATTGCAACTGGATGGCTAAACCAGGTAACAGACAAAAATACACATCCATTCTTCATTCGTAGGAATGAATTATCAGTAGATAAAGATTGTATCATGTGGGGTGCAAGAATGGTTATACCAAAGAAATTCAGGTCCAAATTATTGGAGACCTCCATGACCAGCACCTGGGAATGTGCTTGACCAAGAGTTTTGCATGCAGTTATTTATGGTGGCCAGGTCTTGATAAAGATATAGGGTACATTGTGAGTCAATGTACGACATGTCAATCAGTAAGCAAGCAACCACCACCAGTACCATTACAGCCATGGAAATGGCCTCCCAGGGTGTGGCAAAGGCTACATATTGATTTTGCTGAGTTAAATGGACAATTGTTCATTGTAATTGATAGCCATTCAAAGTGGGTTGAGGTGTTCCCAATGTGGAAAATAACAAGTAAAACATTGGACATTTTACAAAAATTATTTTCTGCATTTGGCCTCCCTGAAGAAATTGTTTCGGATAATGGACCACAATTTTGTTCAGAAGAATTTGCACAATTTACGAGCAAAAATGTTGTGAAACACATCAAGGTTCCACCATTAGGCCTGCTTCGAATGGGGCAGCAGAGCGCACTGTACAAATTGTCAAACATGCCCTCATAAAACAAATGTTAGATCCAAATCCAAGAAAATTACAGTTGGCGTTGGATCACAAATTGGCTAATTTTTTGATTACATATCGAAATACTCCTCATACAACTACTGGTAGAACGCCAGTGGAGTTGTTTCTCAAACGACAGCCATGAACCAGATTCTCATTGTTTAAGCCAAATTTGGCACAGTCTGTAGAAGAGACACAAATTAGACAAAAAGAGAATCATGATAAAGGGAGACTAAAAGAGAGAAGAGTGAAATTAAACTAGAAGGTGAGAGTGAAGAACCATCACCATAAATGGCTAAAGTGGTTACCCGGAAGAGTGGTGAAGATATGTGGGCCTCGCACATATTTGGTAAAGATGTTTGATAATGGACAGGTTAAGTTTGTCCATATTGATCATATTTTACCTACAGATATGGAAGGAGTTGAAGGTGGGAATGATTCAATTACTTCTGACTCATCAGATAGTTTTGATACACCAGTAGCAAATCCTAAATCCAATGTACTGGAAACAAATCCAGGAGAGAATCAGAATGAAAGTCTGAGTCCGAGTCAGGGAAACAAAGAGCCTGAAGTTAGAGTGAGTGCAAATAAAAATCAAGGAAATTCCGTGGAGGAAAATGTTCCTCAGGATGAGCGTGAAATCAACACCATGTTTGGAAGTTTCTGTTCGAGAGCGAAGGTATCCTCTTCGAAACAGAAAACAAGTGGTAAAGTTAAATTTGTAAATATGTATAAAAATGAAGTTATTTATGATGTTTGTTATGATGGCTTTTTCATTAAGGAGGGAGAAGTGTGATGTCTGTAAGTGCTGTAAGCTTGTCATGCTTGTAGCTCCATACTGTGGATGTGGACGTATTGTGTACTGCAGCTGCAGAGTTATAATAAACAGACAGGCAGCTTCCGGTAGCTTTCGGACAGAGAGCCTGCCATCTTAAGGAGCTGTGTGTGTGTGCTCTGTGAAGATATCACAGACACAAAAAAAAGAAACAGCATTTCTTCGATACAATTTTAGCAAAAGAGATATTGGTATTCTATTTGAGGACAGAGAAGATAACAAGGTCAAGAATGTCAGAGAAGTGTAAGGTAATGCATTTTGGGAGGGCTAACAAGGAAAGGGAATACACAATAAATGGTAGGATACTGAGAAGTGTAGAGGAACAAAGAGACCTGAGAGTGCATGTCCACAGATCCCTGAAAGTAGCAGACCAGGTAGATAAGGTGGTTAAAAAGACATACGGAATGCTTGCGTTATTAGCCAAGGCATAGAATACAAGAGCAGGGGGTTTATGCTTGAAGTGTATAAAATACTGGTAAGGCCACATCTGGAGTACTGCATGCAGTTCTGGTCACCGCATTACAGGAAAGACATGATTGCACTGGAGAGGGTACAGAGGACAGTTACGAGGATGTTGCCGAGAGTGGAGAATCTTAGCTATGAGGATAGATTAGATAGGCTGGATTTGTTTTCTTTGGAACAGAGGAGGCTGAGAGGAGACCTCATTGAAGTGTATAAAATTATGAGGGGTCTAGATATAGTGGATAGAAAGGGCCTATTTCCATTAGCAGAGGTCAACAATCAGGATGCATAAATTTAAAGTAATTGGTAGAAGGTTTAGAGGGGATTTGAGGGGGAAATTCTTTACGGAGAGGGTCATGGGGGCCTGGAACTCACTGCCTGAAAGGGTGGTAGAGGCAGGAACCCTCACCACATTTAAAAAGTACTTGGATGTGCACCTGAAGTGCCGTAACCTACATGGTCACGGACCTAGAGCTGGAAAGTGGGATTCGGCTGGATAGTCTCTTGTTGGCCGACATGGACACCATGGGCCGAAACGTCCTTCTTCCGTGCTGTAAGCTTCTATGATTCTATGAATGTCAATAGATGAAAACAAACTAAGTGGGAAGATTTCCTCTGTGAGCTATTTGTAGTGAAATTATGAACACATTTATAATGAATGCAATTACTTTGGAAAAGCTTTGGAAATTTTACCCCTTAGAGAGAATTGCCAAAGGCTAAAAGAGGCAGCTTTTTGACTGAACATGCAAAAGAAGTGAAATAGGACAAAGCAATCATCAGCTTCTCACTATTTTCCTCTGCCCTGCTCCCAAATAACAACCAAAATGCAAAGGAAAAATGGATGCAAATCATTTGCACACATTTTACACTGCACACCGACTTATATAGAAACATAGAAAATAGGTGCAGCAGTAGGCCATTCGGCCCTTCGAGCCTGCAGCGCCATTCAATGAGTTCATGGCTGAACATGCAACTTAAGTACCCCATTCCTGCTTTCTCGCCATACCCCTTCATCCCCCTAGTAGTAAGGACGACATCTAACTCCTTTTTGAATATATTTAGTGAATTGGTCTCAACAACTTTCTGTGGTAGAGAATTCCACAGGTTCACCACTCTCTGGGTGAAGACGTTTCTCCTCATCGCGGTCCTAAATGGCTTACCCCATATCCTTAGACTGCGACCCCTGGTTCTGGACTTCCCCAACATTGGGAACATTCTCCCTGCATCTAACCTGTCTAAACCCGGCAGAATTTTAAACGTTACTATGAGATCCCCTCTCATTCTTCTGAACTCCAGTGAATACAAGCCCAGTTGATCCAGTCGTTCTTGATATGTCAGTCCCACCATCCCGGGAATCAGATTGGAGAACTTTCGCTGCACTCCCTCAATAGCAAAAATGTCCTTCCTCAAGTTAGGAGACCAAAACTGTACACACTACTCAAGGTGTGACCTCACCAAGGCTCTGTACAACTGTAGTAACATCTCCCTGCCCCTGTACTGAAATCCCCTCGCTATGAAGGCCAACATGCCATTTGCTTTCTTAACCGCCTGCTGTACCTGCATGCCAACCTTCAATGACTGATGTACCATGACACCCAGGTCTCATTGCACCTCCCCTTTTCCTAATCTGTCACCATTCAGATAATAGTCTGTCTCTCTGTTTTTACCACCAAAGTGGATAACCTCACATTTATCCACATTATACTTCATCTGCCATGCATTTGCCCACTCACCTAACCAATCCAAGTCATTCTGCAGCCTCATAGCATCCTCCTCGCAGCTCACACTGCCACCCAACTTAGTGTCATCCGCAAATTTGGAGATACCACATTTAATCCCCTCGTCTAAATCATTAATGTACAATGTTAACAGCTGGGGCCCCAGCACAGAACCTTGCGGTACCCCACTCGTCACTGCCTGCCATTCTGAAAAGTATCCATATACTCCTACTCTTTGCTTCCTGTCTGCCAACCAGTTCTCAATCTACGTCAGCACACTAACCCCAATCCCATGTGCTTTAACTTTGCACATTAATCTCTTGTGTGGGAACTTATCGAAAGCCTTCTGAAAGTCCAAATACACCAGATCAACTGGTTCTCCCTTGTCCACTCTACTGGAAACATCCTCAAAAAATTCCAGAAGATTTGTCAAGCATGATTTCTCTTTCACAAATCCATGCTAACTTGGACCTATCATGCCACCTCTTTCCAAATGCGCTGCTATGACATCCTTAATAATTGATTCCATCATTTTACCCACTACCGATGTCAGGCTGACCGGTCTATAATTCCCTGTTTTCTCTCTCCCTCCTTTTTTAAAAAGTGGGGTTACATTGGCTATCCTCCCCTCCATAGGAACTGATCCAGAGTCTATGGAATGTTGGAAAATGACTGTCAATGCATCCGCTATTTCCAAGGCCACCTTCTTAAGTACTCTGGGATGCAGTCCATCAGGCCCTGGGGATTTATCAGCCTTCAATCCCATCAATTTCCCCAACACAATTTCCCGACTAATAAGGATTTCCCTCAGTTCCTCCTTCTTACTAGACCCTCTGACCCCTTTTATATCCGAAAGGTTTTTTGTGTCCTCCTTAGTGAATACCGAACCAAAGTACTTGTTCAATTGGTCTGCCATTTCTTTGTTCCCCGTTATGACTTCCCCTGATTCTGACTATGTTTGTCTTTACTAACCTTTTTCCCTTTACATATCTATAGAAGCTTTTGCAGTCCGTCTTAATATTCCCTGCAAGCTTCCTCTCGTACTCTATTTTCCCTGCCCTAATCAAACCCTTTGTCCTACTCTGCTGAGTTCTAAATTTCTCCCAGTCCCCGGGTTCGCTGCTATTTCTGGCCAATTTGTATGCCATTTCCTTGGCTTTAATACTATCCCTGATTTCCCTTGATAGCCATGGTTGAGCCACCTTCCCTTTTTTACATGTACAATTGTTGTAGTTCATCAATGCGGTCTCTAAATGTCTGCCATTGCCCATCCACAGTCAACCCCTTAAGTATCATTCGCCAATCTAATCCTAGCCAATTCACGCCTCATACCTTCAAAGTTACCCTTCTTTAAGTTTTGGACCATGGTCTCTGAATTAACTGTTTCATTCTCCATCCTAATGTAGAATTCCACCATATTATGGTCACTCTTCCCCAAGGGGCCTCGCACAATGAGATTGCTAATTAATCCTCTCTCATTACACAACACCCAGTCTAAGATGGCCTCCCCCCGAGTTGGTTCCTCGTCATATTGGTCTAAATAACAATCCCTTATGCATTCCTGGAAATCCTCCTCCACCGTATTGTTTCCAGTTTGGTTAGCCCAATCTATATGCATGTTAACGTCACCCATGATAACTGCTGCATCGTTATTGCATGCACCCCTAATTTCCTGTTTGATGCCTCCCCAACATCACTACTACTGTTTGGAGGTCTGTACACAACTCCCACTAACGTCTTTTGCCCTTTGGTGTTCTGCAGCTCTACCCATATAGATTTCACATCATCCAAGCTAATGTCCTTCCTAACTATTGCATTAATCTCCTCCTTAACCAGCAATGCTACCCCACCTCCTTTTCCTTTTATTCTATCCTTCCTGAATGTTGAATACCCTTGGATGCTGAGTTCCCAGCCCTGATCATCCTAGAGCCATGTCTCTGTAATCCCAGTCACATCATATCTGTTAACATCTAGATTAATTCATCCACCTTATTACGGATACTCCTTGCATTAAGACACAAAGCCTTCAGGCTTGTTTTTTTAACACCCTTTGTCCTTTTAGAATTATGATGTAGTGTGGCCCTTTTTGTTTCTTGCCTTTGTTTACTCAGCCTTCCACTTTTGCTTTTTACCTTTCTACCATCTGTTTCTTACTCCATATTACTTCTCCCTGTCTCGCTGCATCGGTTCCCATCCCCATGCCATATTAGTTTAAACACTCCCGAACTGCATTAGCAAATGTTACCCCTAGGACATCAGTTCCAGTCCTGCCCAAGTGCAGACCGTCGCTTTTGTACAGGTCCCACTTCCCCCAGAACTGGTTCCAATGTCCCAGGAGTTTGAATCCCTCCCTCTTGCACCACTGCTCAAGCCACGTATTTATTCTAACTATCCTGCTCCCTCTACTTTGATTAGCACGTGGCACTTACAATGGTGTCCCCTATCACTATAGCTCTCCCACTCTTTTTTCCACCCTTCTGTGCAGCAGAGCCACCCATGGTGCCATGAACCTGGCTGCTGGTGCCTTCCCCTGGTAAGTCATCTCCCCCAACAGTATCCAAAATGGTATATCTGTTTTAGAGGGAGATGACCGCAGGGGACTCCTGCACTACCTTCCTGCTCTTGCCTTGTCTCTTGGTCACCCATTCACTATCTGTCCTAACCCTTACCTGCGGTGTGACCAACTCACTTAATGTGCTATCCACAACATTTTCAGCAACGCACATGCTCCAGAGTGAGTCCATCCACAGCTCCAGTGCCGTCATGCGGTCTGTCAGGAGCTGCAGCTGGACACACTTCCTGCACACATAGTAGTCAGGGACATGGGAAGCGTCCCTGGTTTCCCACATAGCACAGGAGGAGCATGACACGGGCCATGACTTAACCCTTAAATTAATTTACTTACTAAAATGTACTTAAACACCAAACAGCTACTTAGTAGTTCACTCTGTGACTTCCTCTGTGACTTTCCTGGTGTCTATACCTGACAAGCGTTCAGCAATGTAAATGTCAGGCACCTGAATGTCAGAGACCTCTGTACTCAAACTTCCTCTCATAGTGCTGGATGCCGTTCAGGGCCAACTACTGCCAGAAAAACCTGGCACTGCTGATTCCAGAGCTGCTATCTATCTTAAGGAATATTCTGGTATTGCTAACAACTGTCTTTGTTTTTGACTTTTTGAATTTGCTTCTGTTCTCATTGCAAACTTGCTGTTAGTCCTTTACACTTAGTGATGGAGGCCGTATTCAATAATGTGTCAGCTGTCATTTTGCGATATGGCTTATTTGGAAGTAGATGAGCTGTCAAGTGGACTTGACAGCTGCTAAAGTAATTTATTCAGCCATCTCCTGAGTTATAGACACCTGTTTCCTTACTGCAGAATAGGACCCCCATCCCTGGTTAGAATGTAGAACTTGCTATCACATGGAGTAATTGAGGCAAATAGCATAGATAAGGGGAAGCTCGATAAGTACATGAGGAAGAAAGAAATAGAAGGTTATGTTGATAGGGTGTGAAGAGGTTCGTGTGGAGCATAGACAAGTTGGGCCGAATGGCCTGTTTCTGTGCTGTAATTTCTATAATTACGAACATATATAAATGAGGGCAGGACAACACCAGCAGGTCCATCAAGGCCAGCAGGTCCATCAAGGCTGTCCCACACCATGATGGCTAGACCATCATGGCTAAACACTTCTCCCTTACCTTCCCTAACGGCGATCGAAACCAGGAGATTACATGGATCAAGAGTATATCCATAAAACTACTTATGTTCTATATAATGCGATCTCTGCCCCAGTCAGAAACCAGTCCAGCACCCTCTTAAAGGTGTGCAGTGAGTCAGCACCCATCATGCCAGTAGGCAACACATTCTAGAGGCTCACTACTCTCTTGGAACAGAAGAGCTGCACAATATCCAGTTCTATATTTACATAGTTTAAAATCGTGTATCTTGGTCTTTCCCAATCTGTCAAACTGGTAAATTCGATCAATAGGGATGCTAGCCAGTCCTTTACTTATTCCATAGACCTCTATCAGGTTACCTCCAGGTTTATGCCGCTCCAAAGCAAACAGACCAAGGTCACCGAGCCTATAACCAATCTGGTATAAATAGCACCAGTAGAGGAATGTTAGCATTCAACCTTCCTCCTCCTCTGGTTCACAACAACACGTTTTGAGCAAGTACTTGGCACTTCATAATGTATTATACAGGACAGACTTTATTGATATGCAGTACAGATGAGAAGCCTAACTCTATAGGGCCCAAGTTTGCCCCCTCTGCTAGAACGGCGCATCTCCATGATGTGCGCCGACTTTGTAATACAGAAACAGCGCCGATTTCTTACCTCCGTATTCACCTCGTTGGTTCCAGGCCTGTGGCCTGTGGTGCAGTGCATTGGAACGCATGGTGGGCGTAGCTACAGCCTCGTGCCGAAAAGAGTGCCGGCAGCTGTGCGCGTGTGCAGTAGTTCCTGGCCCTCCCAGCGCATCCTGGCTCCGGGCGATCCTATCCCTGGCCGAAGGGATGACGCGATGTTCGCCGTCCCTATCCCGGGCCGAGTGGCCTGCCGCACAGGCCAGCTGCTGCCTTCCCATGCTGAGGGCTACAAGAGACCGGTTGGTGGGGGGGGAAGAGTTTTGATGGCGGGGGCGGGGGGAGGGAAAAGTTTTGGGGGTGGGGAAGAGTTTTGATGGGGTGGGGGGGTGCGAAGAGATTTGATCCAGCAGGGTGGGGGAGGGGAAGAGTTTTGATCCTGCAGCGGGTGGGAAGAGTTTTGATCCGGTGGCCGGGTGGCGGGGGTGGATGGGGTGGGGGGGGGGAGAGAAAAGAATCTTGAAAGATTTTCCAGTACTTTTATATCTAGCTATCTTTAGTAAAAATATACTCAGTTTAATCAGGCTGATAGCACCTATACCCCGTCCAGTCTCGCTGCTTGGGATTTTAAAAAATCTAGCATTCCTATCATAACATTGTCATTTGGAGGCTACCTGCGCTGATCTCTTAACTCAATGCAGGGTTTTTCAGAATGTACAAAAGTGACCACTTATTCTGGCCTACCTTAGTTTGGAGTAAGTTTTAGCTGGCTAAACTTGCTCAAATGGCCAAAACAGACGTAAGTGGCTGGTAACGCCCCCTTTGGAAAAATAAACGGAACTAAAAAAAAACGAACCAACTCACTTACACTGGAGCAACTTAAATGGGGAGAATTGCGATTTTTAAGTTACTCCAAAAAAATCTACTTGCTCCATAAAAAACGGAGTAACTCCTGGGGAAATTTGGGCCCTTAGACAGTGACCTTTTGGCTTCAAATCTATCTTTCGAGCCCGCCGAAGAAATGCTGAAACCCACGCTTCTTTATTCACCATATTTTGCCTACATCAAAGGTAAATGGCATAGATAAAACTATATGACGTATCTGTCCCCAAATCCTTTGTAGACAGACTATACATATAGAGATTTGAAATTGTTTACTCCAAAGTGACATTCCTTAAACAAGACTTCCTGACATAACTATCCTTAAACCCTTTGAAGAATAGGCTTTACATACTGTAGCTAATGGATACCTCTGCCAATGTTTATTACCCTAGCTCCTGAAGTTATATTTTTCTCACTCATGGCTGATGTCATTACTCTCATGCATTTCCTTGCACAAGCACTTTACACTTCAGAAGACAAGCTATGCTTTCCTCTCATGATACTTCAAAGCCATCCTGTTTATATTGGTAACCCTGTTGCTCCAATATACAAAGAAGTTCAACCGTTAACTCTAACTCCCCAAGATGTCCAACATACATCTCTCCAGGATGTCCAATAAGGAAAATTGTCTTTTTCTTCAAAACTCTTCAAAGACACATGATTTTCATTGCCCCAGTGAAAAGCATGAAGATTAAGATGCAGTGATTCAACCATTGCAATCCAAGAGGCATGAAGATTATGTGCACTGAGTGAATGCAATTTGAAGGAAGTTGCTGAATATAGAGTAAAATGATGAGCAAAACAACGAGTAATGAGTGATCATCAATCATATGGGGAACAAACAGAGTGGGAGGGAGAACAGAGGCCTGAAAAGCTCCATCATTAATGGAAAAGGAGTCTGAGGATGAGTCATTAACTATAAAGGAAGAGCAGCCCCAGATTCGAAGTGGATCATTTTTTCATGGCCCCTGAACCTCCTGAGAAATACCTTGAGAGAGCTGCTGTCTTTCTGGGTTAGGATGAAAAGTGTCCTCTGTCAAACATGGGTAGCTCAGACAGATTGACTTCTGACTCAGTGAGCAGCTGTTTTGCAACCTTTTGAGTTTTGGAGAAAAGTTTTCAGTGAAATGTTATCCTGAGTTAGCATGTCTATCAAACATAGGATAGCATTTTTTTAAACAACTTGATCAACTTGTTCTTCCATGTTTAAAGATTTGTATACATGAACCCTTGTAGTGTTTTAGAGATATTAACACAATGTGGCTAAAATACATTGACATCAAATGGCTGATATAATGTATAGAGAGAGGTCCTGTGGGAAGGAAGGAGGAAGTAGGAGTATGTTTAAGATTGTGTGTATATATTGGCACATGCAGCGGAGCCTGGTCTCCAGTCGCCTTGGATCCCCCTTGCCACTGGACCAAGACCTTGCTCCGTCAAGCCCGTGTGGTGGCTGGTGTGCAACGGCCACCCCATGTTAAAAGAATTCACAGGCATCTTCCACCGTTTAAAATGACGTGTTACATCAGTAACCTGAGTATTCATTTTTAGTTTGGAAGCAAGCCATCCTTGACCCCGAGGGATTGCCTATGATGATGATGATCCTAAGTTAGCATGTCTAAGTACATAGAGAAATGCACTACTGACACTGATGAAACTAAAGTAGTGCCCACTTTGACACATTTCCCTTCTGTCAAAGTATACTAGAGCACATGAGAATTGTTGTACATTAATTTTCACGTGTCTTCAATATTTTTATTAGAGGAAATATCAAATGACAATGCTTTGAATTTCATGGTTCATATGGTAGTAAATCATTTAAGGGATTTATAATGTGTAGAGAGAGGTCCTGTGGGAAGGAGGAAAGAAGGAGGACAGTAGGAGTATGTTTGAGTTTGTGTGTATATATTGGTACATGCGGCGGAGCCTGGTCTCCAGTCGTCTTGGATTCCCTTGAAACTGGACTAAGATATGGCTCCATCAAGCCTGTGCAGGTGTGCAACGGCCACCCCACGTTAAGAATTTATGAGACGTGGACCATATATAGTAGACACCTTAAATCGCTGCAGAAATACCACCAACTATGCCTCCACAAGATCCTGCAAATCCCCTGGGAGGACAGACGCATCAACGTTAGTGTTGTGTATAGAAGAACTGCATGAGGCTGAGTACTGTGAGTTAAACTTAGTGTGACCTTAGTCTTCTTTATTACAACTCCAGAGTGTCTAAACAATATGCAGCCAACCTTTTATACTGGCCCTGCACGTGTGTGCAGGTGACCATTAGGACTCCAACAGTTGCACCCTCTGGTGGCACGTATTACCTAGTTACATACATACCATCACCCCCCCCCCCAAAGTCTTCGGTACAAGTTATTAACAAGTTGAAGCGATCTGGAGCATTTTGCTCCCTGGTTGATCATTTAAGTTCAAACTCTGGCATGTGTGAGTTGGTCGGACCATTGCTGAACTGCACTGTGGCTGATCTGACTGGACTGTCAGGAACGGTGGGTTCATCCTCGTGATTGACACCGAGGTCGATAGCTGGTTGGGTATGTGTTGGTGGATCGTCGATGGTAATGTCCGCTTCAAGTCATTCCTGGTTGTCAGTAAATCACAATTTGGTCTGATCTAAATGCTTTCTGCACGTTTGGCCATTTAACAGTATGATTATAAACACCCTATTCCCTTCCTTGGCCAAAACAGTGCCAGCAACCCACTTGGGACCATGACCGTAATTCAGGATGAACACAGAATCGTTAGCATCAATGTCACGTGAAACCGCCGCGCGATCGTGGTACATGTTCTGCCGGTGTCGCCGGGTTTCCACGTGATCATTAAGACCCGGGTGGACTAGGGAGAGCCTGGTTTTGAGGGCTCTCTTCATTAACAATTCTGCCAGGGGAACCCTCGTAGGCGAGTGGGGTCGCGTCCGGTAACTGAGCAGAATATGAGACAAGCAGGTCTGCAGGGAACCGTCTGTCACGTGTTTCATGCTCTGCTTGATTGCTTGGACTGCCCATTCTGCTTGACCATTAGACACGGGCTTAAACAGAGTAGACCCATTACGGTTCATAAACTTATTGAATTCTAAGCTGGTGAAACACGGTCCATTGTCGCTGACAAGGACGTCGGGCAAGCCATGGGTGGCGAACATGGCTCGGAGGCTTTCAATGGTGGCTGTGGACGTGCTGGATGACATGATTATGCATTCAATCCATTTGGAGTAAGCATCCACTACTACTAAAAACATCTTTCCTAGCAAGGGGCCGGCAAAATCTACGTGGATCCTGGACCACGGTTTGGAAGGCCATGACCACAGACTCCGTGGAACCTCCCTTGGTGCATTGCTCAGTTGCGAGCAAGTGTTGCACTGATGCACGCATGACTCCAAGTCCGAGTCAATGCCGGGCTACCAAACATGCGACCTGGCAATTGCCTTTATTATGAAAATGCCTGGGTGGGTACTGTGTAGGTCGCATATAAACGTTTCCCTGCCTTTTTTTTGGCAAAACCCCGATTACCCCATAAGAGACAATCCGACTGGATGGACATTTCATCTTTGCGTCGGTGAAACGGCTTAATTTCATCTTGCATTTCCCTGGGAGCGGCTGACCAGTTCCCATTGAGGATGCAACTTTTTACTAATGATAGCACAGGATCCTGGCTGGTCCAGGTCCTGATCTGGCGAGCCGTGACGGGTGACCCCTCGCTCTCAAAAGCATCCAGTAGCAAGTCTGCGGGCTGCGCCATTTCAACCCTAGTGGTGGGTAATGGTAGCAGCTGAGAGCATCGGCACAGTTTTCAGTGCCTAGTCTGTGGCAGATAATATAGTCATAAGCGGATAATCTTAGTGCCCATCTTTGGATGCGGGATAAAGCATTGATGTTTATACCTTTGCTCTCTGAAAACAGCGAAATGAGCGGCTTGTGGTCAGTTTCAAGCTCAAACCGAAGTCCAAATACGTATTGATGCATTTTCTTAACCCCATATACACATGCTAATGCCTCTTTCTCGACCATACTATAGGCTCTCTCAGCCTTAGACAGACTTCTAGATGCATATGCAACCGGTTGAAGGTTGCTCGATACATTGGCTTGCTGTAACACACAGCCCTTACGATGAGGCGTCACAAGCTAGCACTAAATGTTTATATGGGTCTTAGTGTACAGGTATCTTATTTGAAGATAGCAGGTTCCTGCTCTTCTCAAAGGCTGTGTCTTGAGATTTGTCCCAGATCCGGTCGTCATCCTTACGTAGCAACATGTGCAAAGGCTCTAACAACGTGCTCAGGTAGAAAGTTACTGAAATAGTTGAGGAGTCCCAGGAACAAACGCAGTTCCATCACATTCTGTGATCTGGGTGCATTCTTGATGGCCTCTGTCTTTGAGTCCATGGACCTGATGCTGTCTGCTGCAATCTATCGCCCTAAAAATTCGACTTCTGGTGCCAGGAAAACACACTTGGAGCATTTCAGCCTGAGTCCCACTCTGTCTAGGCGACTTGGAACCTCTTCCAGGTTGTGTAGGTGTTCGATGGTGTCACGATTGGTGATCAGGATGTCGTCTTGAAACACAACGGTGCGTGGAACAGATTTCAGCAAACTCTCCATGTTTCTCTGGAAAATGGCTGCAGCCAAGCGAATCCCGAAAGGGCACTTGTGGTATATAAACAGCCCTTTGTGTGTGTTGATGCATGTCAGTCTTTTCAAAGATTCAGCCAGCTCCTGTGTCATGTAGGCGGAGGTTAGGTCCAACTTAGTGAACGACTTCCCCCCCCGCTAACGTTGTGAACAGGTCATCCGCCTTGGGCAGCGGGTACTGGTCCTGTAGTGAGACTCGGTTAATTGTTACCTTGTAGTCTCCGCAGATTCGGACCTTGCCATCACTTTTCAACACCAGAACAATTGGACTGGCCCACTCGAACTCGACTGGCGATATGATTCCTTCGCATTGGAATCTGTCCAGTTCGATCTCAACTTTCTCCCTCATCATGTACAGAATCGCCTGAGCCTTGTAATGGACAGGCCGTGCATCGGGGCCTAGATGGATCTGTACCTTGGCACCTGTGAAGTTGCCGATGCCTGGTTCGAATAGCAGGAAACTTGCTCAGCACTTGAGCACACGAGGCGTCATGCACTGAAGGTAGTGCTTTGATGTCATTCCAATTCCATCTAATCTTTTCTAGCTAGCTTCTGCCGAACAGCGTTGGGCCATTGCCTGGAACAATCCACAATGATAGGTCATGCACAGCTCCATCATACGATACCTTCACTGCCGCACTTCCAATGACTGTTTTGAGCTCTTTGGTGTAGGTACGCAGCTTTGCATTAATCGGGCTCAGTTTGGGCCTTTGTGCCTTATTGTCCCACAGTTTCTCGAAAGCCTTCTGGCTCATTATTGACTGACTCACACCAGTGTCCAACTCCATGGATACTGGAACTCAATTTAATTTGACTTTCAACATTATAGGAGGGCTCTTGGTGGTGAAGGTATGTATCCCATACACTTTTTCCTCGGGTTGAGTTGCCTGTGCTGCGTGATCCGCGCCAGATCGATCATCCTCTGCCACATGGCATGTCGCAGCACGTTTGCACATTTGCTGGAGGTGCCCCATTGTTGTGCAGCCTTTGCACACATAGTGCTTGAATCGACATTGATGGGCTTGATGATTACCCCTGCAGCGCCAACACGGTGCCAATGGATTCACATTCAGCCCCAATGGCAGACTCTGATTCATCACAGGTCTTGCAGTCGCAGATGTAGAGGCCCTGCCATATGCAGTTCGGCCTGCTAGTGACGTCATTTTATGCACAGTACTTGCCGGTGAGCTTCGATGTTGAGAAGATATCTGTTTGATGTTATCGTCCGTGGCCATGCATATCTGGGCGATCGCGATGGCCCTGCTCAGGTCTAGGGTTTCGGCAGCCAGCAGCTTTCGAAGAATGACCTCGTGGCTGATGCCCAGCACGAAAAAGTCCCACAGCATTTGAACCAATGCAGCTCCAAAATCGCAAGGTACCGCGAGGCGTCTCAGGTCGGCGACATAATCCATCACGTCCAGGCACCCAAGCGATGGTGCGCGTAAAAACGATACCTGGCCATGAGGATACTCTCCTTCGGCTTGAGGTGGTCCTGAACCAGCGTGCACAACTCTCTACATTTCTTCTCCGTTGGTTTTGTTGGTGCTAGCAGATTCTTGATGAGACCATATATTTTAGGCCCACAGACGGTGAGGAGAACCGCCCTGTGCTTAACCGCGTTAGTGTCTCCTTCCAGCTCGTTGGCCATGAAGTACTAGTAGAGATGCTCGACGAAGGCTTCTCAATCATCACCCTCTACGAATGTTTCCAATATTCCAATGGCAGCCATGGTTGCGTGAAGGTTCGTATTCTGTTACTTGTCGCCAATTGTTGTGTATAGAAGAACTCCACAAGGTTGAGTACATTCTGCTAAACTTAGTGCGACCTTAGTCTTCTTTATTACAACTCCAGAGTGCATAACCAACATGGCAGCCAACCTTTTATACTGGCCCTGCACGTGTGTGCAGGTGACCATTAGGTCTCCAACAGTCGTGCCCTCTGGTGGCAAGTATTACATAGTTACATAGTTATATACATAACATATAGCGTCCTCGATCAGGCCAACATCCCCAGCATCGAAGCACTGACCACATTTGACCAGCTCCGTTCGGCGGGCCACATTGTTCGCATGCCTGACACAAGACTCCCAAAGCAAGTGCTCTACTTGGAACTCCTACATGGCAGGCAAACCCAAGGTGGACAGAGGAAACGTTTCAAGGACACCCTCAAAGCTCCCTTGATAAAGTGCAACATCCCCACCGGCACCTGGGAATCCCTGGCCCAAGACAGCCCAAAGTGGAGGAAGAGCATCCGGGAGGGCGTTGAACACCTCGAGTCTCGTTGCTGAGAGCATGCAGAAACCAAGCACAGACAGCGGAAGGAGCGTGCGGCAAACCAGACTCCCCACCCATCCTTTCCTTCAACCACTATCTGCCCCACCTGATACACTGTAATTCCCGCATTGGACTGTACAGTCACCCGAGAACTCACTTTTAGAGTGGAAGCAAGTCTTCCTCGATTTCGAGGGACTGTCTATGATGATGACGGATAACATAGCAACATAGAAAATAGGTGGAGTAGGCCATTCGGCCCTTCTAGCCTGCACCACCATTCAATGAGTTCATGGCTGAACATGCAACTTCAGTACCCCATTCCTGCTTTCTCGCCATACCCTTTGATCCCCCTAGTAGTAAGGACTTCATATAACTCCTTTTTTAATATATTTAGTGAATTGGCCTCAACAACTTTCTGTGGTCGAGAATTCCACAGGTTCACCACTCTGGGTGAAGAAGTTTCTCCTCATCTCGGTCCTAAATGGCTTACCCCTTATCCTTAGACTGTGACCCTGGTTCTGGACTTCCCCAACATTGGGAACATTCTTCCTGCATCTAACCTGTCTAAACCCATCAGAATTTTAAACGTTTCTATGAGATCCCCTCTCATTCTTCTGAACTCCAGTGAATACAAGCCCAGTTTATCCAGTCTTTCTTGATAGGTCAGTCCCGCCATCCCGGGAATCAGTCTCGTGAACCTTCGCTGCACTCCCTCAATAGCAAGAATGTCCTTCCTCAAGTTAGGAGACCAAAACTGTACACAATACTCCAGCTGTGGCCTCACCAAGGCCCTGTACAACTGTAGCAACACCTTCCTGCCCCTGTACTCAAATCCCCTCGCTATGAAGGCCAACATGCCATTTGCTTTCTTAACCGCCTGCTGTACCTGCATGCCAACCTTCAATGACTGATGTACCATGACACCCAGGTCTCGTTGCACCTCCCCTTTTCCTAATCTGTCACCATTCAGATAATAGTCTGTCTCTCTGTTTTTACCACCAAAGTGGATAACCTCACATTTATCCACATTATACTTCATCTGCCATATATTTGCCCACTCACCTAACCTATCCAAGTCACTCTGCAGCCTCATAGCATCCTCCTCGCAGCTCACACTGTCACCCAACTTAGTGTCATCCGCAAATTTGGAGATACTACATTTAATCCCCTCATCTAAATCATTAATGTACAGTGTAAACAGCTGGGGCCCCAGCACAGAACCTTGCGGTACCCCACTAGTCACCGCCTGCCATTCTGAAAAGTATCCATTTACTCCTACTCTTTGCTTCCTGTCTGCCAACCAGTTCTCAATCCATGTCAGCACACTACCCCCAATCCCATGTGCTTTAACTTTGCACAGTAATCTCGTGTGGGACCTTGTCGAAAGCCTTCTGAAAGTCCAAATATACCACATCAACTGGTTCTCCCTTGTCCACTCTACTGGAAACATCCTCAAAAAATTCCAGAAGATTTGTCAAGCATGATTTTCCTTTCACAAATCCATGCTGACTTGGACCTATCATGTCACCTCTTTCCAAATGCGCTGCTATGACATCCTTAATAATTGATTCCATCATTTTACCCACTACCAATGTCAGGCTGACCGGTCTATAATTCCCTGTTTTCTCTCTCTCTCCTTTTTTAAAAAGTGGGGTTACATTGGCTATCCTCCACTCGATAGGAACTGATCCAGAGTCAATGGAATGTTGGAAAATGATTGTCAATGGATCCGCTATTTCCAAGGCCACCTCCTTAAGTACTCTGGGATGCAGTCCATCAGGCCCTGGGGATTTATCAGCCTTCAATCCCATCAATTTCCCCAACACAATTTCCCGACTAATAAGGATTTCCCTCAGTTCATCCTCCTTACTAGACCCTCTGACCCCTTTTATATCCGGAAGGTTGTTTGTGTCCTCCTTAGTGAATACCAAACCAAAGTACT
Organism: Pristiophorus japonicus; assembly: GCF_044704955.1. Taxonomy (NCBI): domain Eukaryota; kingdom Metazoa; phylum Chordata; class Chondrichthyes; family Pristiophoridae; genus Pristiophorus; species Pristiophorus japonicus. The sequence continues at coordinate 28,924,652 of NC_091983.1, forward strand.
TGTTCAATTGGTCCGCCATTTCTTTGTTCCCCGTTATGACTTCCCCTGATTCTGACTGCAGGGGACCTACGTTTGTCTTTACTAACCTTTTTCTCTTTACATATCTACAGAAACTTTTGCAATCCGTCTTAATGTTCCCTGCAAGCTTCTTCTCGTACTCCATTTTTCCTGCCCCAATCAAACTCTTTGTCCTCCTCTGCTGAGTTCTAAGTTTCTCCCAGTCTCCGGGTTCACTGCTATTTCTGGCCAATTTGTATGCCACTTCCTTGGCTTTAATACTATCCCTGATTTCCCTTGATAGCCACGGTTGAGCCACCTTCCCTTTTTTATTTTTACGCCAGACAGGGATGTACAATTGTTGTAATTCATCCATGAGGTCTCTAAATGTCTGCCATTGCCCATCCACAGTCAACCCCTTAAGTATCATTCGCCAATCTATCCTAGCCAATTCACGCCTCATACCTTCAAAGTTACCCTTCTTTAAGTTCTGGACCATGGTCTCTGAATTAACTCTTTCTTTCTCCATCCTAATGCAGAATTCCACCATATTATGGTCACTCTTCCCCAAGGGGCCTCGCACAATGAGATTGCTAATTAATCCTCTCTCATTACACAACACCCAGTCTAAGATGGCCTCCCCCTAGTTGGTTCCTCGACTTATTGGTCTAGAAAACCATCCCTTATGCACTCCAGGAAATCGTCCTCCACCGTATTGCTTCCAGTTTGGTTAGCCCAATCTATGTACATATTAAAGTCACCCATTATAACTGCTGCACCTTTATTGCATGCACCCCTAATTTCCTGTTTGATGCCTCTCCAACATCACTACTACTGTTTGAAGGTCTGTACACAACTCCCACTAACGTTTTTGGCCCTTTGGTGTTCTGCAGCTCTACCCATATAGATTCCACATCATCCAAGCTAATGTCCTTCCTAACTATTGCATGAATCGCCTCCATAACCAGCAATGCTACCCCACCTCCTTTTCCTTTTATTCTATCCTTCCTAAGTGTTGAATACCCCTGGATATTGAGATCCCAGCCCTGATCATCCTGGAGCCACGTCTCTGTAATCCCAATCACATCATATTTGTTAACATCTATTTGCACAGTTAATTCATCCACCTTATTACGGATACTCCTTGCATTAAGACACAAAGCCTTAATAACGTGCTCAAATAGCCACATTTTATTCCCCTTGCTTGGTTTTCCCACTTTCAGAAACACTGCTGTGTGGGAGTCAATTGCCTCTTCAGAAAGGGAGAGATAAGTTCTGAGAGAATATTATCCATGGGTCGCTCTTGCACACGACTCACTGGCCAACTCGAATCATTTTGGTGAAAGCTGGAACAGACTTCCTGTTTGTTCATCTGCAATCAGTTCACAGAAAGACTAGCGAGAAAGATAGGAAGGGGGGAAAAACATTAGCAAGATAAAGCTTTCAGAAAGAACTCTCAAATTTCTGCTTCTAACATTAATTAAGTGTCTAAAGTGAAAATAATGACTTGTCTGTTTAAACATCAAATTACATTTTTTTGTCAATGGATTAACTATGATCGATTAGAAAGATTCATTAAAAGGCAGAAATGGGAGAATTTGTAATGGTGAACAAGGAAATGGCAGAACAATTAAATAAATACTTCGGTTCTGTCTTCACGGAAGAGGACACAAATAACATCCCAGAAATGCTAGGGAACCAAGGGTCTAGTGAGCAAGAGGAATTAAAGGAAATGATTATTAGTAAGAAAATAGTGCTGGAGAAATTAATGGGACTGAAGGTAGATAAATCCCCAGGGCCTGCTGATCTGCATCCCAGAGTACTAAAAGAGGTAGCCATGGAAATAGTAGGTGCATTGGTTGTCATCTTCCAAAATTCTATAGATTATGGAACAGTTCCTGCAGATTGGAGGGTGGAAAATGTAACTGCACTATTTGAAAAAGGAGGGAGAGAGAAAATGGGGAAATGGCTAGCCTAACATCAGTAGTAGGGAAAATGCTGGAGTCTATTATAACGGATGTGATAACGGCACACTTAGATAATGTCAACATGGATTTATGAAAGGAAAATCATGTTTGACAAACCTACTGGAGTTTTTTGAGGATGTAGCTGATAGAATAGATAAGGGAGAACCAGTGGATGTAGTGTATTTGGATTTTCAGAAGGCCTTTGATAAAGTCCCACATAAGAGATTAGTGTGCAAAATTAAAGCAGAGGATTGGGGGTTATATATTGGCATGGCTTGAAAATTGGTTAACTGACAGGAAACAGAGAATAGGAATAAACAGGTCTTTTTCGGGGTGGCGGGCAGTGACTAGTGGGGTACCACAGGGTCAGTGCTTGGGCCCCAGCTATTCACAACATATAAATGATTTGGATGAGGGAACCAAATGTAATATTTCCAAGTTTGCTGACGACACAAAACTAGGTGGGATTGTGAGTTGTGAGGAGGATGCAAAGACGCTGCAAGGCGATTTAGATAGGTTGACTGAGTGGGCAAACACATGGCAGATGCAGTATAATGTGGATAAATGTGAAGTTATCCACTTTGGTAGGAAAAACATAAGGACAAAGTATTATTTAAATGATGATGGTTTGGGAAGTGTCGATGTACAGAGGGACCTGAGTGCCCTTGTACACCAGTCATTGAAAGCAAACATGCAGGTGATGCAAGCAGTTAGGAAGGCAAATAGTATGTTGGCTTTCATTGCAAGAGGATTTGAGTACAGGAGCAAAGATGTCTTACTACAGTTATACAGGGCCTTGGTGAGACCAGATCTAGAGTATTGTGTACAGTTTTGGTCTCCTTACCCAAGAAAGGATATACTTGCCATAGAGGGAGTGCAGCGAAGGTTCACCAGACTGATTCCTGGGATGGCAGGACTGTTGTATGAGGAGAGATTGGGTCAACTAGGCCTGTATTCACTAGAGTTTAGAAGAATGAGAGGGGATCTCATTGAAATGTATAAAATTCTGACTGGGTTGGGTAGACTGGATGCAGGGAGGATGTTTCCCTTGGCTGGGAAGTCTAGAACAAGGGGTCACAGTCTCAGGATACGGGGTAGGAAATTTAGGACCGAGATGAGGAGAATTTGTTTCACTCAGAGGGTGGTGAACCCATGGAATTCTCTACCACAGAAGGCTGTGGAGGCCAAGTCACTGAATATATTTAAGAGGGAGATGGATAAATTTCTAGAAACAAAAGGCATCAAGAGGTATGGGAAGAAAGAGGGAATATGGTGTTGAGATAGAGGATCAGCCATGATCATATTGAATGGCAGTGCAGACTCTAAGGGCCGAATGGCCTACTCCAGCTCCTATTTTCTATGTTTCTCTGTTTCAACAATTCTAAAAACCTGTGAGCCTACTCACAGGTGCATACATTACAGTAAGTTTATTTTTACTTAGCTCAGCTACCTCGTCTTTAAGCATCGTGCCTGAAGTGGCCGGCCGCCCAATGCGCGCCTCTTGCAGCTGTCGGTGTTTTTGCCCGGCGCTGCTGCAGGGGACAGAACTCAATTTCAGGTCTGGTGCGATACCAGAGCGATGCGCACGGCAATGACATCACGATCTCTGGGTGAAGGAGATTGGAGTGCAACACTGTAGCGCTGTTGCAAAGCCATTTGCACCCCATTAGCGCCCCCGGGGAGGCACACAGGCACCCAATTTTGCCCCCTTATTTTCCCTGTAGTTCACTCACACTTAATTCTGTAAAGAGAGCCTTTATAAAATGTGCTACTCGTGTACTATTCTCTTTATACCTGCTACCACCCTATATGTTAACGATGAATTAACAAGGTGTTCCCCTACCGACAGATCACCTGTGGCTCATTACTAAATATAAAATTAGATTGTCTCCTGTCTCTTGTGACTGTCCACTTTATGGGCTCAATTTTCCCCAAAATTGTTTTTTGGCGTACTTGAAGAGTTACCCCCGTTTTTTGGGGGCCCAACTATGCCAAAAAAAAATCATTCGAGTTTCCCCGTTTGAATTCTTTTTGGCGCCGACTAGTCTGTCCTTTAGCTTTGTGGGTGGAGCCTAAGATCTGTGCCAAAATGATCGGGTTGCCATGCTAACCAGGGGACACACTGCGGAATGAGGCTGGAAAGTGAAACATGCAACACATTCTGGCCAGCTCACAGCAACCTGCACAAGCACCTTAAATATTGCAGCAACTTACCACCATTAAATTATGAAAGTGTTTTTGACAAAAGTCTATCTCCCCCTCCTCCCTTGCCTCCCGATGCCAGTGCTGGTACCTGCTACTATCCCTTGCCAAAGGGCCTCCTCCCTCCTGGTCCCCAATACTATCCCAAGCCGAAGGGCCTCCTTCCTTCTAGTACCCGCTCCTAACTCTGGCCGAAAGGCTTCCCTCCCCTGCTGGTGCCAGTACCCGCTCCTAAACTCTGTCCAAAAGGCCTCTCCCCACCCCCATCTCTCCAACTCTCTCTCCCCTCTCTGCTGCTGCTGTCCAGGTCCTGGAAGTGCATCTGTTGTGCTGATTTCCTTACCTGCGCCGATTTTCTTAACTGCCCAGAAGGTTTTTCCACAGAGATCACATACGGCATCCTAAGAAAAATTGGAGTAAATCGGAGCTGGTCAAACTTGCTTAAATGACCAGAATTGGTGCGGATGGCAGGTTACGCCCCCAATGAGGTAAAAAAAAACAAATCTAAAAAAAAAATCATAACTAACTGAGTTACACTTGCACACAATCTTTGGGGAAACTTGTTTTTTAAAAATTTAGGCCAAAAAAAGTGCTACGCGCCAAAAAAATGTCACAAATAACTGGGGAAAATTGAGCCCAAGTGGATAATTAGAATTTTCTGGCACAATCATTTTTCCTTCCCACCTTGCAGGAAGAGAAAATTGTAATTTAATTCTCAGCTTCTCTTAATTGGAGTGGACCTTTTGTGAAAAAGTTTTACTAGTGGTGCCCTTCAGTGGATCTGGCCGAGTTTTGCTGTTAAGATTGGCCGAGTCTCCACGTTCCAGGACTCTGAATGTGTCGCCTGCTTTGTGGTTTGTGCACCCTATTAAAATTGGGGCTATGGTCTCAACAGTACACCAAGTGTTGTGCTCCATCTCTATCTTTATCTTTTTCTTTGGTGTGTATCTGTATTTTTTTCTTTGGCCTTCAATGCTATAAAAGGAAATATTTTGCATTATATAATACCTTTCACATCCCAAGGACATGCCAAAACACTTCACAGCCAATTAATTACTTTTAAAGTCTAGTCACTGTCCTTTTGTAGATGAATACGGCAGTTAATTTGTGTATAACAAGGTCCTACAAACAGCAATGAGATAAATAAACCAGTTGATCTATTTTGGTGGTTTTGGCTGAGGGAAGAATTTTGGCCAGGGCAATGAGGGAACCCTCTGCTCTTCTTTGAAAATGTGACATGGGGTCTGAACAGGCAGACAAAGACTTAGGGCTAGACTTTCCACTGATGATCGCCGAGCTATCGCCCATCTATCGCCCAAACAGGCAGGCTATCGCCCAATTTAGCTTAAAAGTGGAAAGTTGGGCCGGAACATCGCCCACTAATCGCTGGCCCAACTTTCGACACACCTGAATCTGCTATCACCGAGGTGATCGCCCACCGCAACTTTGGCCACATCGCCGGGCTGATCACTCATCGAGAAGATCGCTGGAGAAAAGCTGTTTCCGGCTGGCACCACTCGGCAGAACTAGGCTGCATCAACAAGGGGCTTATGAGGAGAATTAATTTTTGAGTGATTTTAAGGGCCTTATTGACTCTTGGCAATCATCTAATCACATTTCTATGTGTTGAGGATAAATTTAGGCCATTTATAGCAATTTATAGTGAATGAGGTCTGTAATTTCTCTACCAGTATTGGTCAATAATCACATATTACAGACTGAAGATGGGAGAAAGTATATTGAAGAGCATTATGTGCCCAAACAAAGAGATGGCAGACTGCAGAGGAGGAGAAGACCTTACACCCGACGCAGTTACAGGGAAAAACAATTATACCTGAACTTGTCCGATAACATGTGCCTTAGGAGGCTGTGCTTCCAAAAGGAGGTAATCGCTGAGATATGCCAGCTCATCAATGGAGATCTGTAACCTGCCAGCACCATCAGGACGGCATTGCCCATTGAGATAAAGGTTACTGCGACATTTTCCTCCTATGCATTGGGCTCCTTTCAGACCTCAGCTGGCGACATTTACGGTATCTCTCAGCATGCCACACAGGTGACTAAAGCTCGCAGGATGGACTTTATAAGCTTCCCTATGACCAGGTAGGCACAGAGGGATTTGGGTTTCTTGCGAATATCAAACTTCTCCAAGGTGCAGGGAGCAATAGACTCTACGCACATCACCCTGAGAGCACCTTTACAGGATGTGGAGGTGCTTCAGAACCGAAAGGGATTCCATTCACTGAATGTGAAGCTTGTTGGCGACCAGAACCAAATAATCATGGCAATAATTGCTAATTTTCCAGACAGCATCCATGATGCGCACAGAGAGCACTGTCTCTGACCTGTTTAAGAGTCGGCCACAAGGTCACGGTTGGACGCTGGGGAATAAAGATATGGCCTTGCCAGCTGGCTCATGATCCCCCTGCCGAATCATAGAAACATAGAAAATAGGAGCATTAGTAAGCCATTCAGCCCCTCGAGTCTGCACTGCCATTCAGTATGATCATGGCTGATCTTCCATCTCAACACCACATTCCCACCTTTTCCCCATATACCTTGATGCCCTTTGTTTCTAGAAATCTATCTATCTCCCTCTTAAATATATTCAGTGACTTGGCTTCCACAGTATTCTGTGGTAGAGAATTCCACAGGTTCACCACCCTCTGAGTGAAATTAATTCTCCTCATCTCGGTCCTAAATTTCCTACTCCATATCCTGAGACTGTGACCCCTTGTTCTAGACTTCCTAGACAGGAGAAACATCCTCCCTGCATCCAGTCCATCCAACTCAGTCAGAACGTTTCAATGAGATCTCCTCTCATTCTTCTAAACTCTAGTGAATACAGGCCTAGTCGACCCAATCTCTCCTCATACAACAGTCCTGCCATCCCAGGAATCAGTCTGGTGAACCTTTGCTGCACTCCCTCTATGGCAAGTATATCCTTTCTTAGGTAAGGAGACCAAAACTGCACACAATACTCCAGGTGCGGTCTCACCAAGGCCCTGTATAACTGTAGTAAGACATGCTTGCTCCTGTACTCAAATCCACTTGCAATGAAAGCCAACATACTATTTGCCTTCCTAACTGCTTGCTGCACCTGCATGTTTGCTTTCAATGACTGGTGTACAAGGACACCCAGGTTCCTCTGTATATCGGCACTTCCCAAGCCATCACCATTTAAATAATACTTTGTCCTTATGTTTTCCTACCAAAGTGGATAACTTCACATTTATCCATGTTATACTGCATCTGCCATGTGTTTGCCCACTCAGTCAACCTATCTAAAATCGCCTTGTAGCATCTTTGCATCCTCCTGACAACTCACAATCCCACCTAGTTTTATGTTGTCAGCAAACTTGGAAATATTACATTTGGTTCCCTCATCCAAATCATTTATATATATTGTGAATAGCTGGGGCCCAAACACTAATCCCTGTGGTACCCCACTAGTCACTGCCTGCCACCCCAAAAAAGACCCGTTTATTCCTACTCTCTGTTTCCTGTCAGTTAACCAATTTTCAATCCATGCCAATACATTATCCCCAATCCTCTATGCTTTAATTTTGCACACTAACCTCTCATGTGGGACTTTTATCAAAGGCCTTCTGAAAATCCAAATACACTACATCCACTGGTTCTCCCTTATCTATTCTATCAGTTACATCCTCAAAAAACTCCAGTAGATTTGTCAAACATGATTTTTCTTTCATAAATCCATGATGACTTTGTTCAATCCCATTGATATTAACTAAGTGTGCCGTTATCACATCCTTTATAATAGACTCCAGAATTTTCCCTACTACTGATGTCAGGCTAACCGGTCTGTAGTTACCCGTTTTCTCTCTCCCTCCTTTTTTAAATAGTGGGGTTACATTTGTCATCATCCAATCTGCAGGAATGATTTGGATGAGGGAATCAAATCTATAGAAATTTGGAAGATGACAACCAATGCATCTATTATTTCTATGGCTACCTCTTTTAGTACTCTGGGATGCAGATCAGCAGGCCCTGGGGATTTATCTACCTTCAGTCCCTTTAGTTTTTCCAGCACTATTTTCTTACTAATAATCATTTCCTTTAATTCCTCTTGCTCACTAGACCCTTGGTTCCCTAGCATTTCTGGGACGTTATTTGTGTCCTCTTCCGTTAAGACAGAACCGAAGTATTTATTTAATTGTTCTGCCATTTCCTTGTTCCCCATTACAAATTATCCCATTTCTGCCTTTTAAAGAATCTTCCCAAGCTATCATAGTTAATTCATTCCTCACACCTTCATAGTTTCCTTTGTTTATATTTAGGACACTAGTTTCGGATTGGACTACTTCACTTTCCATGTTAATAAAGAATTCAATCATGTTATGGTCACTCTTCCCTAAAGGACCCCGCACAACAAGACTGTTAATTAACCCCTTCTCATTACACAATACCCAATTTAGGATAGCCTCTTCCCTTGTAGGCTCCTCAATGTACTGGTCTAAAAAACCATCTCGTACATACTCCAGGAATTCATCTGCCACAGTATTATTACTAATTTGGTTTGGCCAGTCGATATGTAGATTAAAGTCACCAACTATTACTGTAGTACCCTTGCTAATGCATCTCTAATTTCCTGTTTGATGCCATCCCCTATGCTACCACTACTATTTGGAGGCCTATAGATAAATTCTACCAATGGTTTCTGCTCCTTGGTGCTCCTTAGCTCCACCCAGCCTGATTCTACATCTTGATTTTATGAGCCAATATCCTTTCTTACTGTTGCTCCGACTTCATCCTTTACTAACAACGCCACACCACCCTTTTTGCCTGTCCTTCCTAAATATCAAATATCCTTGAATATTCAGTTCCAAAACCTGGTCACCCTATAATCATGTCTTGGTAATTGCAACTATATCGTATCTGTTTACATCTATTTGCGCTGTGAATTTGTCTACCTTATTACAGATGCTATCTCCCTAGTTAGTCGGTTCGCTAGAATTCTGGTCCAAGCATAGGTCAAGTGTAGTCTGTCCCCACGCAACAGCTCTCTCTTTCCCGAGTATTGGTGCCAGTGCCCCATGAATCGAAACCTACTTTTCCTATACCAACTTCTGAGCCACGCATTCATCTCCCTGATTCTATTGACCCTATGCCAATTTGCTCGTGGCTCAGGTAATAATGCAGAGATTATTACCTTTGTGGTTCTGTTTTTCAATTTAGTCCCTAGCTGTTCAAACTCTCTCAGCAGAACCTCTTGCTTAGTCCTACCTATGTCATTGGTACCTACGTGTACCACAACAACTGGATCCTCCCCCTCCCACTCTAAGTTCTTCTCCAGCCCAGAGGAGGTATCCTTTACCCTGGCACCAGGTAGCAACACAGCCTTCGGGACTCACGCTCTAGGATGCAGAGAACCCTATTTATTCCCCTAACTATAGTGTCCCCTACTACAACCACCTGCTTCTTTACTCCCCGCACTTGAATGGCTTTCTGCACCACGGTGCCTTGGTCAGTCTGCTCATTCAACCCACACAGTCTGCACACTTGTCTTAAGGTTTGCAAGAACCTCAAATCTATTGGACAAGTGCAGGGACTGAGGCTCCTGCAATTCGACCTCCTGGGTCCCTTACCTGCTTCACTCGCAGTCACACCCTCCTGTCCCTGACCACGTGTCAATTCTAAAGTATTTAATCTAGAGGGTGTGGCTGCCTCCTGGAGCAAAAGGTCCAGGTAACTTTCTCCCTCCCTGATATCTCATAATGTCTGTAGCTCGGACTCCAGCTCCTCAACTCAGAGCCGAAATTTGTCGAGATGCAGACACTTACCGTAGATGTAGTCGCTCTGGACCAAAACATCCAGAAGCTCCCACATATTACAGCAGCAACACATCTCCTGTTTTCCCATTCTTTTATTTAATTAATTAGTTTAACGTTAATCAAGTATTTACCCTATATAGTTTATTAAATTAGTTAAACAAATAAAGGTTAGTTTTTAGTATTTAGTTATATGCTATATGTTAATTTAAAAGAAAAAAGAAAAACTTAGCCCACAATCACTACCAATCACTTACCTGCCTTACCTGTCATGTCACACAGCAGAGTTCTCCTCACCCAGAGCCGTGTGATTTCCTGGCAGAGGCAAAAAAAACAGATTAAAAACCCAGGCCAATTGGGGAAAATTTGGAATAATTCCTCTCCGACCCAACCAGGCGATTGAAACTAGTCCAGGAGATCACACTCGCCGTATGCTGTGGTCTACTGTGGCTTTTATCCCCACTCTCGGGCCTCGGTCTGTTCCCGCTCAGGTATGCCTCCGCTCTGCGGAAAAAGTTAGGAAAAACAAGGCAAAACAACACCTTCCGGCCCCACTTCACCTAACTCTTCCACTTGCCAAACTATTGTTCTCTCACTCGGAGCTGATGCACTCCAAGCTAGCAGCACCCAGCCCTTGGTTTTTAAATTGCTTGTGGCTCAGATGAGTCACCACTGGTCAGCTGCTCAAAGAACCGGTTTTAACTAGTTTTAATTAACCGGCTATTTAGCAAACTGCTGGAGAGCTAGTTTGTCTCTACTTCAGCCTGAAAGAATCTATTATATGTGTAATGTACTTTTGAATGACTCCACGAGGCAATGTGTTGTACTCAAACTGTAGTAACCTTGGTCCTTTATTTCAAACTCCAGAGTGAGGCACAAGCATGATGTGCAGCCTTTTATACTGGGCCCTGCCACCAGTTGCACCCTCTAGTGGTGCCAGCATGTATGTACACAGTGTAAACCTTATTGATAGTACATCAGGTAAACAAGTCTCCATCTTATGCAACCACACAGTGACTACACAGAGAGTACATCCATAGTTTGCATATATAACATCACTCTCCCCCATGTCCTTTGTGCCAATTACCTTTGCACTATGTGTTCTGGCTCAGCTCTCCCCAGACTTAAGTGCCAATAGCTTTGCACCTTGGCTGTGCTTTGGCTTGGCTCTCTCCCTGTTAACCCCCCAAGTCCTTTTGCCACAACGTTGGGAAGTGGTTACCAGATTGGATGGTTCGATGATGCGGTGGAAGTTTCAATGGGTTCTGGGTGTGATCCCTGTGTGAGTCCATGACTACATACATCCATTTACCCACCCCCCACAGTGAGATCATGCAGCTGGCCCGTTACATTAACATACAGGATCAGACACAGTGCAAGTACAAAGAAAGGAAGAAAAAACATTTTTTTTTTACAGTTTGTATCATGACATCTAGGTTCAGTGAGTTACATTCGTTACGTTTTACGGTTGTGCGCCAGGATTGGGTAGATTGCATTCATGGTTTAGTCATGGTCAGTATTGAGGTAGCTGTACAGGTATACGAGGATGCTAGTTCCAGAGCAACTGGACGGAGTCCTAGTTGTTTGATGGCGACACTGCACCTCCTGCGGGGGGGGTGGGCTTGGTTTGCTCACCTAGCCAGGACTCAGGGCCTTTGCCATTGCCTAGTGGTGGGCAGAGCCACAGATGTGTGTGGTCTTCCTTTGAGGGCTGCAGAGTCTTCTGCCTGCTCTCTAATGGTGTTGGGAACCTGGCTGTTCCAGGGCCCATTTGGGAAACTTGTTGGTTCTTACCTTTCGCTCTCGGACATGGCCAAGGTAGCGACTGGGTCTGGGGCTGCGCCATCTCCACCCAGGTGATGGGTAACAGCGGCCGACTGCGCGTATTGGCACCGTTTTAATTTCCGGATCCGTGGAGAATAGTGCCAACAGGTGCCTGCTGTGTGGGATAGACCTGGGGCAGGGTATCAGGATCAGTGTCTTCACCCTCCTGAGGTCGCTCGCTTGCTACTTTTGGGGACACTCTATTCCCAACATCTCTGAACAACATTTTGTTCTTTACATTAGGAATCGTACCTACAATTCGCAACAACACTTTGTTCAGAATCTTAATCGGTTCGTTACATTGATTGCCATGCATACAATGTCTCTTTAAGTCCTTTAAGAGAACCCTGCTGGCTTTACCCCAATCAAATCCTTTGTTAGACATCACGTGTTGGTCCCTCAGCGTTGCACCTCGTGATATTGCCGCAACCATCTTTTTTTTCAGCCACGCTGCCCCTCGCTGCAGCAGGAACGCCATCTTGCCTCTGTCCTCGAGGTCTTGATCCTTCTCTTCCGTAATTTTGCCACAAAAGCTGCAAGGGTGCCTGTGAATTCAATTTTCCTCCCCAGGAGTCCTGCCACTGGAGCCGGGAAGGTACTTTTAGGTCGTTCAGGTTGGATCATTGCCATGCAGTCATGATGAACAGTCTGTGCCTCAGGTGCTGCGCTGGTCTATTCTCTAGTGCCTGGCCCAAGCGAACATGAGGTTTTTCTCTGCCTCTGAGCATGGGGGACATCAATTGCTGGAGTGAAGAGGTCTTCCCATTTCCACTGGATCTTCCCCATCCACCTTCTTCCACCTTGGGAACAGCTCCTTGGTGTAGGTGTGCAACTTTTCCTGTACTCAACCAGCTCGGGTCGTTTTTCGTTCCATAGCCTCTCGAAGGCATTCTGGCTCATCACTGACTGGCTCGCTCCCATGTCCACTTCCATGAAGACTGGAACGCCATTTATCTCGGACCTCCATCTTCACTGAAGGACAATCGGTGGTGCAGGTATATACTTCTTCTTGGGACTGAGCTGTCTCTCTGGCCAAATCACCTTACTCCCCGCTGGATTCAAAGTCATCTACCGACTCCTCTGCTAGATGGTGAGTACTATTTCTTTTACACATAAGCTGGAGGTGGCTCTTCGTGTTACAGGCTTTGCATATGTACTCAGCAAACCGACACTCGTGAGCCCTATGGTTTCCTCCGCAGTGCCAGCATGATGCTACTCGATTAGCACCCTTCGGCAGACTCTGAGTTCTGGAACCCTGAGGTCTGTTCTCTCTGCCCTGGGCAGAGCCATGTTCTACAGTCTTGCCTGTGAAAGGCACCATTCTGTGTAGAGTAGTTGCCGGGTTTGAGTCCACAGGATGAATTATTTGCTTGGTGCTGCAGGTCGAGGTCATGAACACCTGACTGATGCTGATGGATTTTTGCAGGTTGACTGTGGTGTCGGCAGATAATAGCTTGTGAAGGAGGCCCTCATGGCCAATTCCTGTAATGAAGATGTCTCTCAATGCTTCGTTGAGGTGCGTGCCAAAATCACATGGTGCCACAAGTCTCCTGTGGTCGGCAGCATGTTTTGCAATCACCTGGCCCTCAGGTCTGCGGTGATTGTAGAATCTGTGCCTGGCCATGACGATGCTCTCTTTTGGTTTAAGTTGGTCGCGAATTAGTTCAGTCAGCTCATCTTATGTCTTATCCTTGGCCTTCGTGGGTGCCAGCAAGTCTTTGACAACTGGTCAGCAGTATAGCCTTGCGCTTCTCTGCCAATGTGTCCGTCTCCCCTGCCAGGTCGTTTGCCATGAAATATTGCTCAAGCCTTTCCATGAAGGCATCCCAATCTTCACTCTCTGCGAAGTCTTTTAGTGTGCCAAAGGTAGCCATGATCACATGAAAGTCCTTATTCTCGTCGCCAGTTATTATGTCTGTAATGTACTTATGAATGACTCCACGAGGCAATGTGTTGTACTCAAACTGTAGTAACCTTGGTCCTTTATTTCAAACTCCAGAGTGAGGCACAAGCATGATGCATCTCTATACTGGGCCATGCCACCAGTTGCACCCTCTAGTGGTGCCATGTATGTACACAGTGTAAACCTTATTGACAGTACATCAGGTAAGCAAGTCTCCATCTTATGCAACTATACAGTGACTACACAGAGAGTACATCCATAGTCTGCATATACAACTGAATCCTAAATATTTAACTGTTCATTTTACTTAGAAGCAATTGCCACTAGCCTCCAAATCCCAGACGGAAGCTGAGAAGCGCTACAATGAAAGCCATATAGCTATACGCAATATCGTTGAAAAGACAATTGAAGTTCTGAATGCCTGGAGCACTCAGGAGGCAGCCTACAATACCACCCTGAGCAGGTCGCTGAGTTAATTGTGGTGTGCTGCATGTTGCATAACCTAGCTATGAGGAGAGGACAACAATTGTCAGATGGGACTGCCAGTCCACCTAAGGAGAGAAGGGAGGCAGAAGAGAAAGACGAGGAGGATGATGAGGACCTTGGGGAGGACAATCAGCCTGTTGATGAACCCATGCCCCCACACCCCCCCACAAGACTGGAAAAGCCCCGTGGGAGTTACGCAGCTGCAAAAATCTTGCGTCAGCAGCTCATAAATGAATGCTTTTCATGAACTTACACTGGTGACAGTTACAGTTACAGTTAAAGAAAGACAACAGTTGCAGTTGCGTCACGTTTCATCCTTGCCTGGCCTGGCCATTGTTTTCCAACAATTGTTTTCATGTTTTACCTTATCTTACATTATTAGAAGACACTGCACAACAATTGTAAAATTCAATAAAAAATTTTAATAATTTAACAATGTAGGATTTATGCATCCATTCCCCCCCCCCACCCCACCCCCCAAACGGTCTTTGCAAAAAAAAAAATGCATGCGCAGAAAGGTCATTGCTAGGGGCGCCAGCCTTCCACATCGCTGCGGCCCATTTCACATCGCTGAGCTATCACCTCCCAAGAAAAGCCAAAAGTAGGGATCAGAAAAATGGCCGACCTTCTAGTGAAACATCGCTACGGCTGGAACATCGATAGCCAGCTAAGTGGAAAGTCTAACCCTTAGTATTACATCTCATCTGAAAGAAGGCACCTCCAACTTCTTCAGTACTGCATTGAAGTGTCAGCCGAGATCGGCTCAATACCTGCAGCGGGGTTTGAACTTACGACCTTCTGATTCAGGGCAAAGAGTGTTACCAGTGAGCCCAGCTCAATTCTGACAAATAAATTATGTACTAATATTGAAAAGGGCTTTAAAAAACGATCATTTTAGATTCACAAGGGTCACTTTCTTTGGTTTCCATTCAGCTGCACTGGATCATCTGGGTGTTGCAAATTTTAGAAAATCGTCCAGGGTGGAACAACAACTTGTATTTATAAAGTGCTTTTTATGTAGTAAAACACACATCTGTAAAGAAACTGACCTGATTTTCCTTCATTAATTTAAATTTTCTGATATTCACTGCATCTGGGTGCAGAGCTAGGAAAATCTCCCATACAGTTTCAATTGGAGTAAGAATATATACCCCAGCCATTGGCAAAAATAGGCAATGGCTGGGGCACATTGTATTACTTGAATTGAAACTGTATGGGAGATGTAAGGAGATATGTACTAGTCACTAAATACATGCTTATTAAAACATATCGCTACTGATAGAAAGAAATTGGCAATGATCTTGAAAGGTCGAAAGTTTCATTAAAATTAAGAAAGTCCCACTTTGTTAAGAATATGTCTGTATTCTTAATTATTCATACAATTTTCTGGTGTGGAAAAGAAACTTCTACCAGATGTGTTGTCCTCTTCTCTACCTCGTCCATCCTTGCATCCAACAGGAAGTGCGAGCAGCTCATCAACTTTTTTGTCACTAAGATTAAGTCAATCAGTTCAGCTACCTTTGCTGTATCCAATCCTTGCCCAATAAGAAGCTGCCCTTGGCCTCTTCCTCATCAACATGCTGCTCCTTGGCGGCATTATCCACAGACATGTTAGCTTCCACATGTACGATGTTTGTGTGTTGACCGGTCTCTCCCCCGCCCTCCCCCACCGCCTCACCCCATGCCATCTCTCCCGGCACTCCCCCCGAGGCCGTCTCTCCTGCCCACCCACCCGGTGCCGTCTCTCCCGCCCACGACCCCCCACCGGTGCCATCTCTCCTTCCCCTCCCACCCACACAGCGATCTCTCTCCCCCCCTCCCCCATCCCCACAGCAATCTCTCTCGCCACCCCCACACAGCGATCTCTTCCACCCCGCCCCCACACGATCTCTCCTCTTCCACCCCACCCCCACACAACGATCTCTCCTCTTCCACCCCACCCCCACACAACGATCTCTCCTCTTCCACCCCCCCACACACAGCGATCTCTCCGATCCCCCCTCCCCACACAGCGATCTCTCCCATCCCCTTCCCCAAACAGTGACATCTGCCGCCCCCTCCCCGCACACAGCGATCTCTCCCTCCCCACACACAGCGATCTCTCCCCCCCCCACCCCCACACAGCGATCTCTTCCCCCCCCTCAAACAGCAATCACTTCACCGCCCCCCCGCCCCCACACAGCGATCTCACCCATCTCCCCCCCCCCCCGCACACAGTGTTCACTCCCCCTCCCCCACCCCACACAGTGATCTCCCTCACCACCCCACCACACAGCAATCTCTACCCCCCCCACAAAGCGATCGCTCCTATCCCCCCCACACAGCGATCTCTCCTGCCCCCTCCCCCCCACACACACGCAGCGATCTCTCACCCCCCCCCCCCCACACAGCGATCTCTCCTGCCCCCCGCACCCCCCCCACACACACAGCAAAACTGAATCTTCTTCAACATGTTGGTGAGAGCCAAGAGTACTAATCGGGGAATTTTTCGAATAAAGTTGCTGCATTGAAACTATTTTATGCCAATTAGGTTACATAAAACAGGGGTCCCAAGGCACTGCACAGTACCAAATGTGTCAAAAGGATTTTTGCTTCTGTGCAAATTTCTGTAATAATCAAACAGGGTTATTCAATTATTACAGAAATCGGATCAGTCCTTAACTAGTTATTCAAGTGGTATATTATCCTTGCTATTTATACTTTGGTGATTCCATTTTATAATAGTTTGGTATTTATATAGGTATATTTCAAAATAGATGATTTTTACTTTTATAGAAAATCGGTTTTCAGAACTATGGGCCCAAGTTTCGGCCTCAGTTGCTCCTGATTTTTTGGAGCAACTGGTGTAGAACGGAGTATCTTAGAAATTCAAATTCTCGGCATTTAGTTTGCTCCAGTTCTAGTCAGTTAGAACAGTTTCACTTTGGAACAGAATTTTTTTTTCAAAAGGGGGCGTGTCCGGCCACTTACGCCTGTTTTCAAAGTTTCGGCAGTGAAAACTTACTCCAAACTAACTTAGAATGGAGTAAGTGAAGATTTTTGTACGCTCGAAAAAACCTTGTCTACACTTTAGAAAATCAGGCGTAGGTTACAAATCAGGCGTAGGGAATGAGGGGGGGGGGGTTAAAGGGAAGTTTACAAACATTAAACACTTCAGTTTTACAAATAAAGAGCCATCATCAATAATAAATGATGATAACATCAATAAATCAACCAATAAATCAATCAAAAAAAATTAATAAGATATAATTAAAAAAAAAACAATAAATAAAACATTTTCTACTTACCGACTGCAGCACCGGGAACCCTCCAACAGCGTGCTGGGATGCCCCCCCCCCCCACCCCACACAGTGTGTCTCTATCTCTCTATCTGTCTGTCTGTCTGTGTCTCTCAATCTCTGTCTGTCAGTGTTTGTGTTTCTGACAGTGAGGGGAGGGGGAGGAGAGGGGTAGAGGGAGAGAGGGGGGGCAGGGGGAGGGGAGGGAGGGAGGCAGAGGGGGAGGGAGAGAGGGGGGGCAGGGGGAGGGGAGGGAGGGAGGCAGAGGGGGAGGGAGGGATGGGGGAGGGGGGAAGAAGGGGAGGGGGGGAGAGAAGGGGTGAGAAGGGAGGGGGGGAGGAGGAAAAGGAGAAGGGGAAGTGGGGGGAGAAGGGGAAGGGGGAAGGAGGAGAAGGGGAAAGGGGGGGAGAAGGGGAAGGGGGAAGGAGGAGAAGGGGAAAGGGGGGGAGAGAGGAGAAGGGGAAAGGGGGGAGAGAGGAGAAGGAGGAGGGGGAAAAGGAGAAGTGGGGGGGGAGGGGGAGGCTGAATGGGCCGGGCCCGGCGGCCGGGCCCAAGACTTCGGGCAGGGCCCGTCCCCAGCACCAGATTTACAGGTAGGTGGCATTGGGTCGGGTCGGGTCCGGGGTCGGGAGCGCGGGTCGGGGCCGGTCCGGGGGGGCGGGGGGGGGGGGAGGAGGTGCGGTCGGGAGCACGGATTGGGTCGGGGGGGGAGGTGCGGTCGGGAGCACGGATCGGGTCGGGGGGGGAGGAGGGAGCATGGGTCGGGTTGTGTCGGGGGCGGGAGGACGGAGGTCAGGTTGGATCGGGTTGGGTCCAGTCCGGGAGGTCGGGTCCGGTCTGGTCCGGGGGCGGGGGGGGGAAGCGGGAGTCGGGTCGGTGTCGCAGTCGGTCCGGGCGGGGGAGCGGGAGTCGAGTCGGGTCGGGAGGAAGCAGGAGCTGGGCGTGGGAGGAGCCTTATCCACGCAGCCCCAGTGAGGCCCACTGTAGCGCGCATGTGCAGAGGTCCCAGCACTGTTTTCAGCGCAGGGACCTAGCTCCGCCCCCTACAGCTCGTGCTGCGCCGCGCCGAGGGCCAGAGGACCAGCAGGGAGCCAGAGAATCTGGAAGTTTTTTTTAGGCGCTCTTTGTGGCGCGAAAAACGGGCGTCCAGGTCAACTTGGGCCCTATGTGATGTCTTCATCTACAGTGAGCTTGATATAGCTGTTTGCCATCCAGCCCCAGCAGGTTGAGGCTAGTCAATTGTAAATTTCAAAACTATGATTGATAGATTTTTGTTAGGCAAGGGTATTAAGTTTTGTGGAACCAAGGTGGGTAGATGAAGTTAAGATGCAGGTCAGCTGTGATCGAATTGAAAGGCAGAACAAGCTCGAGGGGCTAAATAGCCAACTGCTGTTCCTATGTTCTTATGTTTCTCGGTGCACATCTGTAGCACCAACCCCATTGTGTCAATATTCTTCCTAAGTATCGTTTGAAAAAGAAAGTCCTGAAATAAAGGAAGATAGATATTACTAAAAAAATAATCTGTTCAGAACTTTAATTTTTGGGCTTCATTATTGTCTGAGAGTAATACAACTTATTTTAAGTCAACCTGTTGTTACAAAAATATACTGTTTAGGACTATTTTTGAACATTTCAGATCAAAAATATTGAATATTCAGCGTAGATTTTTATTGTATTTTTACACGAGATATTCTTTCACTCGGTACAAATGTTTTGATTCTGGTAAATGATAGTTACATTCTGCAAGATATAGATGAAACTGAATGCTAAAATAGTTCCGAACTTTTAGTTTGCATATATCATGTGAGAAATATAACGTTTTCACAAAAGTTCAATGTATTTTCTTTCAGGGTGACAAAGGAAATGCAGGTGTCAAGGGAAATCAGGTAAATAGCACTATTCTCTTGATAATTACAAATCAATTAATAGTTACAATATTCTAATTACACAAATATAAGTAAAATTACATAGCACATTCTATAATTCAGGCATGAATTGTGAACAAAAGAATCAAGGTGGAAACTAAACTCTATGGCCGGAATTTTCTGGGATCCATGCGGGCGCGATTGGAGGTGGGTCAGGTGGAAAATTTGAACTATCTTGCAGCAGGTCAGGAAGCCGCCAACATCCCGTCCCCATGTGCCTTTCCCTCAGGTGCATTTGCCATCGTGGCAGCAACGCGAGCGGCAGAGGCAGGCAAGCTCACTTGAATCATTATGTCAGGCCGTTAAGCTCTTTTTCACCCTACCTTTCAAATTTTCTTGGATGAGCACAGAAATCACACAGCTCGGGAACCACATCTGTGAGCCTGAGGAGGGTGGTGAGTAGCCATTGATCCAGCTCATTAATGCACAACATGAAAAGTACAATACAAACTCCCACCTCACAGCTGATCACTTTGATAAGGCAGATGCTGAAGCTGACTGCATTCTCAGTACAGATTTAACTTTCTAGAGGTTTCACTTGTTTCCAGCAACATGGCATCCAGTGTCACCTCATTGGTAGAACCTATCACACCATGGACAGATTGTTTCTGTCATTTCTACTTGACCTGCCATCTATTCCATCAGCATGGGTGCTGATTATACTGTCTCACCTTGGTCCTCAGAATCAGACCATGATGAGCACCAATACCAGCAGCACCAGGCACACCAGCAGCACCAACAACATCACTACCAACCTTCTCCCCATGCACCTGATGCTGCACAGGGCATCAGTGCAGGGCTGCACCACGCCAGAGGCGATACCCCCAACACAGGTTATACAGGCAGATGATGCGCTTCCTCAACATGACTGAGCAGTTGTGCCAAAGGAGGTTCAGACTATAGTGCCAGGTCATCACAGACATTTGCACATTACTGAAGGAAGATCTGCAGGCCAGAGAAGCGGGTGGGCAAGCCTTACGAGTGGCTGTCAGACGAGAAGGAGTAGGAGGATCGTGCGGTCCAGATGCCATCAGTACCCAAGCACATTGCTGCCTCTGAGGCCAGGGATGGGCTAATCATGACCAGATTTATTTAACTTTATGCATTACACCCATAAGGCTGTGCCAGATTAGCACCACCCCCACAACAACACCATAAAGCATCCCTACAATGAGCAAGCCATTCCTTTCACACTGACCACCATTGCTGGAGGTTCTGTTATACCTCACCATTCACTCCAACTTCCAAAGGTGCACATAAATTTGTCCATGACCGCAAAGTAGTGAAAATAAAGATTTTTATATGTGACATCACAGTAATGGAAATTTTACAGAAACATTTAATAAAACATTCAAGTTGCTACCCTTGTCAATCTACATGTTTCATCTTTCTCTTATGTGTGCTTATACAAGGTGCTACCCCTGTGGCTTCAGCAGAGGTTGAGGCAGCCTGTTCACTTCCCTACTGCGACTGCACAGACCCTTTTAGCAGACATCCTCTGGGCTTTGGAGCCTGTGATGGCCCCGCCAAAGTTTGCTCCTCCTGCCACTGTGCATGGGCAAACTCGGCCATCGCGATTCAAGGAGGCATCTGGGGCTCTGACAGAGGAGCAGTGGTACAATGGGGGAAAAGTGTGAGCACTTAGGGAGGAGCCCCCATTTGCATGTCTCCTCTCACCATCATCCCTTGCCACGCAAGTACAATATCAATATTTTAATGTTGTATAAGACAGCTAGTAAGTACAGTTTTAAGGGGAATTTTCATTTGAAAAGAACATTTTGCTCAGCCACTATTTATTCTTAAAAGCATTCTAATGGAAATCATTAAACTAAACAAATCTCTGTCTTATACTAGCTTATGTACAATGGGCTAGAAATTGGCCTTCTTTGCGCCTCCCGTTAGCGCCTCCAGGGGACGATAACGGGGAGCAAATGGATTTGCTTGGTATCTGTGAATTGAACAATGCCCGCGACCTTCACTTCCAGTTTTGCACTGGCGCGAAAACGTACCGCCTCGGTCTCTAGCGCCCCAGTGCTCGTAACGTCATCCAGTGTGCAGTGTCCCTGGATCAGAAATTCCCTCTCGCAGCACCTGCTGTTAATAACAGGTCTCCAATCATCTTGGATAACCCTTGCCACTGGACCAAGACCTAGCTCTGTCAAGCCCGTATGGTGGCTGGTGTGCACAGGCATCTTCCATCCTTCAGGATGTTGTTCAGGACCTGGAATATTAGGTCCTTCATTGAAACGCCTGTGAACTCATCCTTTTTTGGCGTGGAAGCAAGTCATCCTCGTTTCGAGGGACTGCCTTTGTTGACGTCGTTAACAACTGCAGGAAAAGGAGGCAGTATGCAGTTGGATGGCCTCTGGAGATACAGTATTTAAAGCCAAAAGAATGCTGCCTTATCAGTTTGACTTAGGCAAACAGGCGTTTTGAGCAATTTCATCATTTTTCACTTTCAGGAGTCTTCTGCCTCAGAAAGACTACTCACTTTCATTTAGGTGAGATGTAAAAGTGCAACATTTCCAAAATGTGGCCTGGGGAGGAGGGCCAACAGGGCTCTCAGCAGGAGGTCTTACCCTCCCAGGGTATTCTGACACAGTTCTCCTACATCAATTTCAATGAGGAACAGTGTCTTAGACGGCTCCGCTTCACCAAGGACATGTCACAGAGCTCTGTCACCTCCTGCAACCAGACCGCCAGCCTCAGACCAGGGTGAGCGCACTCTCTCGGTGGCAGTCATGGTCACTATCAATTTCTTCGCTAGCGGATCCTTCCAGTGTGTAACAGGGGACATATCTGACATATCACAGTTCGTCGTGCATTGCTGCATCTGCGAGGTCACAACTGCTCTTTACAGAAGGAGAAGGGACTACATTTCTTTCTCCATCACCAGAGAGAAGCAGCACGAGCATGCGTGTGGCTTTGCCAGGATAGCGGGCTTCCCCATGGTGCATGGCTCCATTGACTGCACCCACCTCACTTTGCGAGTACCGCATAACAATTGTGAGGTATTCCATAACCGCAAAGGCTACCACTCAATTAATGTGCAGTTGGTGTGTGACCACACACAGTGAATCCTCACCGCCAATGTGTGCTATCCTGGCAGCAGCCACGATGTCTTCATCCTGTGCAAGACCGGTGTGCCAGCTGTGTTTCAGCCACCACTTCAAGTTCACGGCTGGCTGGCGGGAGACAAGAGCTATCTGTTCTCCACCTAGCTCATGACTCCCCTCCGCAACCCCAACACTCCTGCCCAGCACTCATATAATGAGAGCCATGCCGCCACCAGGAACATATTAAGCAGACCATCGGAGTGCTCAAGCAATGGTTCCGCTGCCTTGACCACTCAGGATGAATCCCCCAGTACTCGGCTGAGTGGGATATCCCTTGCTGCATGCTGCTCAACTTGGCCATCATGAAGGTGCAGCCATTGCCAGCAGGCATAGCCACATCTCCTCAGGAGGAGGAAGAGGAAGATGAGGATAAGCAGGAGGAGGAGGAGGACAGTGACAGAGGAGGCAGTCACTCAATCGGCCTTGTGGAAGGGCAGTCCATGATCACCATCAGACTTCGGTTCCAGTGAATTCGAGGCTACTTCTCAGTTGCTCAGCATGTCCCCATCATTCCATCAATTTCTCATTCCCTATCACACCCGAAAGCTGAAATTAGACACAGCACCAAATCTGCAACATTCCAATAATAAATGCATCCAAATTCAGTAACCATATATACACAACATTGTTAACTAATCACCCTTGTGCAAACCCTTACTTCCCCTCTTTACAGTGTCTTTTCCTAACCTACTGCTCCTATGTAATGTCTCCCCAATGACTGCAGTGTTGGTGGAAGTCGGTGCCAGAGACTACAGATGGCCTTGCAGTACGCCCTCGACCAGCTCTGGGCCTGGATGCACGGCTGTGCACTGCGCCACCTCAGGCTGGGCAGCAGCAGGATACAAGCAGCGACAAGGGCAATGGCGGAGTGGCAGTGGTGGGATCAGGAATGCTGTCATCCTGAGAGAGGACAACAGGTTCTTGCTCCACTGACCCTCTGACATTCCCCCAGGGCAGCACTTCAGCATCCCCACCAATCTGCTGGACCACAAATTGGTGGGCTGCTACGACATCATATCACCAGTAGACTCTGGTGGTCCCAGTGATGATGGCAGCAGTCAGAGCTTGCATGGCATTCAACTGAGACTGCATGAGAGCAGTCTGAGATTGGATGCCACCAAGCATAGGCTGCATTACAGCACGTTGTGTCGCTTCCACCTGTGCTGCAGTGGAAGTTGCCAGATCGCCCATCACACACGGAATCAGGTCTGGGTCGCCATGGTCTCTCTGGGAGGCTACTATCCTTTGCAGACTGGAAATGATGGGATCCATGGTGCGCGCAGAGCTCTGTACAATGTTGGAGGCTCATTCCTCTATGCTCCTTACCATTGCCGAGATGCTCTCTGGCATCCTTGCCATTGCACCTATCATCTCCGAGTGCATGGCCATCACCCTTCTTGTGAATGCCTCCCCATCGAGGCTGCATTTTAAAGGCGAAGGCGGGTTGGGAGCAGGGGGGAGGGGCAGGGGGGGCTCCAAAGCAGTCGGTAGAATGGGTTTTCCGTAGGCCCTGCCAAATTTAATGGAAAGGCCTGATTTTCACGGGAAGCCTCTGTTTCCCACCCGCAGCTAGCCAGATTGCGAGGCTGGTTGGCTCCAGGCGAGTAAGCCTGCGGAACTCGGCCGCACAGAGGATGGAGGGAGAAATTGCATGGTTGGGGGGGGGGGGGAGGGCGGCCAGACGAGCGGGGCTGGTGATCTCCAGAAGATCGCGGGCTGTAGGGTGGCTGAAGGAACGGGGAAGGGTCTGAAGCGATCTGGGGCCGGAGGAGCAGCACGAGGTGGGGGGTAGTTGGGTGAGGACCAGGAGCAACAAGCAAAGGGGCGGAGGAGCAAGTGGTGGAGGGGTGAAGCCTCATAGCGGGATTCGAGGCCTGAGGGGGCTGGATCAGAGGCCTAAGAGGATCGGAGGCATTGTGGGTGGTCTCTGATCATGGGTGGTGGGTTACGTAGAGACGCTGGATTCAGCAGTCCTCACCTTGCATTAGCTTGTGGGTTTCACAAGGCATGCAAAACCCGACCAACTAAAGTTAAATATAAAATGGAGGTCAAAGCAGAGGCTTCCAGCCTCATTATAATATTCAAATAGACAACCCACCTCCTGTCAGCGGATTGGTTACCCTCCCTGTCCCGCCTCCGTTAAAACTGGAAGTGGGCGGCTTCTGGTCGGGATTCAGAACACTTTAACTACCCACACGCCCCCAACCCACCCGTTCTTTTTTTAGGTTAAAATTCTCCCCATTATGTTCAAGTATTAAAATAGCCAAAATATTTTGACACCGTTCATTGAGCATAGTTCAAGAATAAACAGGGTAGAATGAAAGGAAGACAAAAAAGATCATTGATACAGGGTCTTTCATGACTTAGGGCATCCCAAAGTGCTTCACAGCCAACAAATTACTTTAAGGTATCGTCACTGTTGTTTTATAGAAAAACACAGCAGCTATTTTGTAAACACATTGTTGTCTGCAAGAAAGATAATTGGCTGTTGCTGGTCTCATTTGCATTGATCTGTTGATTTAATTCTAACCAAGGGAAGCCTAAGCTTTCAGGCCACCTGTACATGTCAGCAATCACTATTGCCATTGCTGGCTTTTATGGACCCTCCTCTGACCTAGTGTATATGATATGTAGCTAAGAGTGCCCTGTGCTGGGAGCACCTTGCTTTCCAAAGCATGGCTTTAGCCATCTGTCCAGAACAGTGGCCCAGAACTGACATTGACCTCACTGTCCTTAAACTGTTTCTGTGCTTTTCCATGTATGCCACTGCTAGTGAGGTCCAGTAATCTGACTCGGCATAGCGTTCTTCTCTGAGATCCTTGAATCTTTCTCTGTTTAAGCATTCTTCAACTGAGTCAAAATCAACCAACACTTCTTAGATTTGGGACCTCAAAGCAGCCATAATAGCTGTATAAACATTTATGAAAGATGCTGTCATCCCTGTGTTAATGACCGGGTTAGTGTAGTTTAGTACTGCACTAGTGTTCCAATGGCATTACACGTTGTTCGATGTCAGACTACAGTGCCGATAACTGCTGTGGGTGTTGAGCCACGTTCCTGATGAACACTGTGCATATGCTCTAATATCTTCTGTCAGAAAACAGGCTGATTAAGGTCGATTAACAGGCTGATTAAGATGAGGTGCCTCATAAGGGCCAATCAGCACTCAGACCTGTATCTCAGTGGTTGCACATGTGGTTAACCTTAAACATCAGTAATCTTTGCTTCTGCAGATGTTGCCTCATCAGTAAATAATGGTTGCAAAGTGTCTGTATCTGGGCTGCTGATTGATGCTGCTCTGCGTGGATAGCTCATGCTGTAATGATTGTTCTTCTGGCCATTCAGATCTTTGTGATTTTTGGAGACAGCAGATTGGACATTATTAGTACCTAAGCAAAATTATTTATTAAGTAACAGAATGAAAGACTTGCAATTATATAGCGTCTTTCACAACTTCAGGACATTCCAAAGCACTTTACAGCCAATGAAGTACTTTTTGAAATATAGTCACTATTGTAATGTAGGACAGCAGACTCCCACAAACAGCAATGAGATAATGATAATATGTTTGGTGATCTTGGTTGAGGGCTAATTATTGGCCAGGACACCAGAGAGAACGCCTTTGAAATAATGTCATGGGATCTTTTACATCCATCTGAAAGGGCAGATGGGGCCTCAGTTTAATGTCTCATCCGAAAGACAGCACCTCCGACAGTGCAGTGCTCCCTCAGTACTGCATAGATGTGTCAGCCTATATTATGTTCTTAAGTCTCTGTGCTGGGACTTGAACCAGTGACTTTCTCACTCTTAGCTGAGAGTGCTACCACTGAACCCAGGCTGACACTAGGCAGTATTATTACTAAATGTGACTGCAGTGTCTGTGTGAATGACTTCACTGCAGTTATGGTATAAAGGTAACCCATTCCCAAAGTCATGGCTCGACCTGACACTGGAGCACAGAGAAGCAAAGCATTTCGCAACAGGCTAACAGTGAAACATACCTTTAGACACGAAGCTTAGGGTCTTGTGTTTTTGTCACATGAAGTCTGAAGCATTTGTGCAATATCAGTGTGTATGGATACATGGGTCCCGATTTTAACTGTCGGCCAATTTTGGGCGGGTGAGTTTTTGATTTTAATTGGAAACTCACCCGCTTCAGTCAGAAACAGATCTGGGATATCTTAGCTCCCGGGCCATGTTATTATCTCACTGGTGGGCTTCCCACTGAATTGGTTGACCTGACCGAAAACCCATCCATTTCCGGGAAACATTTTCTCTTAAAGAATTGTATTGCCTTGCAGCTTCCTACATTTCCAAGGTTCTGCAAGAAGAATCTTCTCTGAAATGATTCAAAAGCAAGTCCCAGGTTCTAAGATGCCTCCCTGGAGGTGCTTGTGGAAGAGGTGAGGGCAAAGAGGAAACTCCTATACTCTAGCAGTGCCAGAAGGGTTGCTGAACACACTGTTATTTAGGTGTTGGGAGACAGTTCAGAGATTGTCAGCCCCAGCACCTCGATATATTGTAGGAAGTGCTTCAGTGATCTCACTGGAGTAGCAAAAGTGAGGACTGCTCTTTATTTATCCCTCTGTCTCTTGAACCCATGCCCTCTCTAGTATTTCATTCCCCTCCCCAGCACTTTGAACAATTCCCTCCCCTCCATCACCACCCAGCGCAAAGGCAAACTCTACCACCTCCCATTCTCATTACAAACACATATTTACTAGTGCCCATTTTGCACTATTGCCCAAGATGACTTTCACCCCCATCTTCCCAGCCTCTGCTGCTTCATTTTGACACTGCTTTGCACACTCCACAATTCAAATGCTTGAAAAATGTCAATATTGCGCTGTGATTGGCCAATTCTCTTTCACTCCCACTGTTGATTTTGGACCGAACAAAAACTTTCCGGCAAAATAGAGCCCAAGTGCCATCTTCATTGGGGTTTGCTATTTCCACAAAATGTGCATAGTTTACACTTCATTTGGAAAAAGAGCAAGATACATCCCTTGGTTAGGAAGGCATGACTTTTGATGTCATTATTCAGGAACTTCTTTTCTGAGCAACCGGACCATTATAATTGCTCACAGCAGTACATTTACAAAATACTGTGGGGTTCTAGGAACAGATATTTTAAGATTTTATTTCCAGACAGAGCACTCTGTTGTTGCTTGGAGATAATCCAGATACAGCAGGTACTGCAGCTGTCTAAACCCAAAGTGCATTAGAATCCACATTTGAAAACAAGTTTTCACAGCAGTAACTTGTAGGGACACACATGTGACTGAATTCATCCTTTGTGGATGTGTTGGATTGAAGCTGCTGTATTCCAGACGAAATAATAAGTGCATCTGTATTTGTTGTTTCTCTGTGAATTGATTTTATTTTAGTAATATTCCCATTTTGGAAGAGGTATTAAAACATCTGAAACTATTTTCCATGGCAGTTTTACTAGGTACATAGACAGGCTAATGGATCTCAAGGTAGACAAGTCCCCTGGTCCTGATGAAATGCATCCCAGGGTATTAAAAGAGATGGCGGAAGTTATAGCAGATGCATTCGTTATAATCTACCAAAATTCTCTGGACTCTGGGGAGATACTATCGGATTGGAAAGCAGTTAATGTAACGCCTCTGTTTAAAAAAGGGTGCAGACAAAAGGCAGGTAACTATAGGCCGGTTAGTTTAACATCTGTAAATGCTTGAAGCTATCATGAAGGAAGAAATAGCGGGACATCTAGATAGGAATAGTGCAATCAAGCAGACGCAACATGGATTCATGAAGGGGAAATCATGTGAACTAATTTACTGGAATTCTTTGAGGATATAATGAGCATAGTGGATAGAGGTGTACCGATGGATGTGGTGTATTTAGATTTCCAAAAGGCATTCGATAAGGTGCCACACAAAAGGTTACTGCAGAAGATAAAGGTCTGCGGAGTCAGAGGAAATGTATTAGCATGGATAGAGAATTGGTTGGCTAACAGAAAGCAGAGAGTCGGGATAAATGGGTCCTTTCCAGGTTGGAAATCGGTGGTTAGTGGTGTGCCACAGGGATCGGTGCTGGGACCACAACTGTTTACAATATACATAGATGACCTGGAAGAGCGGACAGAGTGTAGTGTAACAAAATTTTCAGATGACACAAAGATTAGTGGGAAAGCGGGTTGTGTAGAGGACACAGAGAGACTGCAAAGAGATTTAGATAGGTTAAGCGAATGGCTAAGGTTTGGCAGATGGAATACAATGTCGGAAAATGTGAGTTCATCCACCTTGGGAAAAAAAAACAGTAAAAGGGAATATTATTTGAATGGGGAGAAATTACAACATGCTGCAGTGCAGAGGGACCTGGGGGTCCTTGTGCATGAATCCCAAAACGTTAGTTTGCAGGTGCAGCAGGTAATCAGGAAGGCGAATGGAATGTTGGCCTTCATTGCGAAAGGGATGGAGTACAAAAGCAGGGAGGTCCTGCTGCAACTGTACAGGGTATTGGTGAGGCCGTACCTGGAGTACTGCGTGCAGATTTGGTCACCTTACTTAAGGAAGGATATACTAGCTTTGGAGGGGGTATAGAGACGATTCACTAGGCTGATTCTGGAGATGAAGGGGTTACCTTATGATGATAGATTGAGTAGACTGGTTGGAGCCTCGTTGGAGTTCAGAAGGATGAGGGGTGATCTTATAGAAACATTTAAAATAATGAAAGGGATAGACAAGATAGAGGCAGAGAGGTTGTTTCCACTGGTAGGGGAGACTAGAACTAGGGGGCACAGCCTCAAAATACGGGGGAGCCAATTTAAAACCGAGTTGAGAAGGAATTTCTCCTCCCAGAGGGTTGTGAATCTGTGGAATTCTCTGCCCAGGGAAGCAGTTGAGGCTAGCTCATTGAATGTATTCAAATCACAGATAGGTAGATTTTTAACCAATAAAGGAATTAAGGGTTATGGGGAGTGGGCGGGTAAGTGGAGCTGAGTCCACGGCCAGATCAGCCATGATCTTGTTGAGTGGCGGAACAGGCTCGAGGGGCTAGATTGCCTACTCCTGTTCCTAATTCTTATGTTTAAACATAGAAAAATAGAAAATAGGTGCAGGAGTAGGCCATTCGGCCCTTCGAGCCTACATCACTATTCAAAATGATCATGGCTGATCATGCAACTTCAGTACTCCATTCCTGCTTTCTCTCCATACCCTTTGATCCCTTTAGCCGTAAGGGCCACGTCTAACTCCCTTTTGAATATATCTAATAAACTGGCCTCAACAACATTCTGTGGTAGAGAATTCCACAGGTTCACAATTCTCTGAGTGAAGAAGTTTCTCCTCATCTCTGTCCAAAATGGCTTACCCCTTATCCTTTGACTGTGACCCCTGGTTCTGGACTTCCTCAACAACGGGAACATTCTTCCTGCATTTAACCTGTCCAATCCCGTCAGAATTTTATATGTTTCTATGAGATCCCCTCTCATTCTTCTAAATTCCAGTGAATATAAGTTTAGTCGATCCAATCTTTCTTCATATGTCAGTTCCGGGAATCAGTCTGATGAACCTTCGCTGCACTCCCTCAATAGCAAGACTGTCCTTCCTCAAATTAGGGGACCAAAACTGTACACAATATTCAAGGTGTAGCCTCACCAAGGCCCTGTACAACTGCAGTAAGACCTCCCTGCTGCTATACTCAAATCCTCTCGTTATGAAGGCCAACATGCCATTTGCCTTCTTCACCGCATGCTGTACCTGCATGCCAACTTTCAATGACTGATGTACCATGACACCCAGATCTCGTTGCACCTCCCCTTTTCCTAATCTATCACCATTCAGATAATATTCTGCCTCCCTGTTTTTGCCACCACAGTAGATAACCTCACATTTATCTACATTATACTGCATCTGCCATGCATTTGCCTACTCACCTAATCTGTCCAAGTCACCCTGCAGCCTCTTAGCATCCTCGTCACAGCTCACACGCCACCCAGCTTAGTGTCATCTGCAAACTTGGAGATATTACATTCAATTCCTTCGTCTAAATCATTAATGTATATTGTAAATAGCTGGGGGCCCAAACTGAACCTTGCAGTACCCCATTAGTCACTGCCTGCCATTCTGAAAAGGACCCGTTTATTCCTAATCTTTGCTTCCTGTCTGCCAATCAGTTCTCTATCCATGTCAAGTCATTACTCCCAATACCATGTGCTTTAATTTTGCACACTAATCTCTTGTGCGAGACCTTGTCAAAAGTCTCTTGAAAGTTCAAATACACCACATCCACTCGTTCTCCCTTGTCCGCTCTATCCTTTACATCCTCAAAAAATTCTGGAAGATTTGTCAAGCATGATTTCCCTTTCATAAATCCATGCTGACTTGGTCCGATCCTGTCACTGCTTTCCAAATGCACTGCTATTACATCTTTAATAATTGATTCCAACATTTTCCCCACTACCGATGTTGCTAACCGGTCTATAATTCCCTGTTTTCTCTCTCCCTCCTTTTTTAAAAAGTGGGGTTACATTAGCTACCCTCAAATCCATAGGAACTGATCCAGAGTCTATAGAATGTTGGAAAATGACCACCAATGCATTCACTATTTCTAGGGCCACTTCCTTAAGTACTCTGCGATGCAGACTAACAGGCCCTGGGGCTTTATCAGCCTTCAATTCCATCAATTTCCCTAACACAATTTCCTGACTGATAAGGATTTCCTTCAGTTCCTCTTTCTCGCTAGACCCTCGGTCCCCTAATATTTCCGGAAGGTTATTTGTGTCTTCCTCAGTGAAGACGGAACCAACGTATTTGTTCAACTGGTCTGCCATTTCTTTGTTCCCAACTATAAATTCACCTGATGCTGACTGCAAGGGACCTACATTTGTCTTCACTAATCGTTTTCTCTTCATGCATGTACCTATAGAAGCTTTTGCAGTCAGTTTTTATGTTCCCTGCAAGCTTACTCTCGTACTCTATTTTCCCCCTCCTAATTAAACCCTTTGTCCTCCTCTGCTGAATTCTAAATTTCTCCCAGTTCTCAGGTTTGTTGCTTTTTCTGGCCAATTTATATGCCTCTTCCTTGGATTTAACACAATCCCTAATTTCCCTTGTTAGCCATGGTTGAGCCACCTTCCCCGTTTTATTTTGTGCCAGACAGGGATGTACAATTGTTGAAGTTCATCCATTTGATCTTTAAATGTCTGCCATTGCCTATCCACCGTCAACCCTTTTAGTATCTTTAACTTTCCAAAGAAAACCTAGAGGTTAATATCACGCATACTGTTAACTACCTGACGTAAGCTATATATGTATTATAAATTATTATTCCTTTCAGAAGTGAATCACTTACGTTACATTGTAAAAGAAAATGAATGGCCAGAAAGTCATGTCGGCCATGAATTGGACAACCTGGTCTGATTTCCTGCTCTTCAGGGCTATGATGGGAAGATTACCCCACTCCCATCAGATGTGACTCCAACTTTGGGAGGTTAATGGGCGGCACCCATTTCAGGCCCAAAAATGGGCCGAAGGGAATTTCCACCCCATTGTCCCTTGCCATGTTCAGTTCTCAGTAAAAGAAAGACTTGCATTTATATCATACCTTTCATAACCTCAGGAGTCCCAAAGCATTTTGCAGCCAATGAAGTACTTTTTGAAGTGCAGTCACTGTTGTAAGGAAATGTGGCTGCCAATTTGCACACAGCAAGGTCCCACAAACAGCAATGTACCTGAAAAGTACTCTCACAGAATGATAAATAGAAGGACAGTAAAACATTTATAAAATTGGACTATCTCAATGAAAATCATATCCATATACCTGTAGAGCAGAAACTTCTTACATAGAATAATGTACAGCCAGAAAAAGGCCATTCGGCCCAACAGATCAATGCCGGTGTTTATGCGCTATACAAGCCTCCTTGCATCCCTCGTCATCTAACCGTATCAGCTTAACCTGCCATTCATTTCTTCTTCACATGTTTATCTAGCTTTTCCTTAAAAGCATCTTTGCTATTCGCCTCAACTACTCCTTGTGGTAGGAAGTTTCATATTTTCACCACTCTCTGGGTAAATAAGTTTCTCCTGAATTCTCAATTGTATTTATTAGTGACTATCTTATATTTATAGCCTCGAGTTTTGGCCTTCCCCAAGTGGAAACATTTTCTCTATGTCTACTTATCAAAATCTTAAAGACAAGGGTCACTCCTTAGCCTTTTTCTAGAGGAAAGAGCCCCAGTCTGTTCACTCAATCCTGATAGGTATAACCTCTCAGTTCTGGTATCATTCTCTTAAATCTTTTTTGCATCCTCTCTAGCGCCTCTATATCCTTTTGATTATATGGCGACTAGAATTGCACACAGTACGCCAAAGGCAGTCTAAGTTTTAAGTAACTTCTTTGCTTCTCAATTCTATCCCTCTAGAAACTAACCTCAGCGCTTGGTTTGTGTTTTTTGATCGCCTTATTAAGCTGCATCTAGTGATTTTAGTGATTTGTGTATATGTGTATCCCAAAATTCCCATTTCTCTTTTACCCATTTAGACTTTATTTTCCAAGGAGTGGGTGCCCTCCTTATTGTTCCTACTAAACTGCATTACCTCACATTTATTTATATTGAAATTAATTTGCCAATTGCACGCCCATTTTGCAAGTTTATTAATGTCTTCTTGTAATTTGTCACAGTTCCCAGTATTAACTATATTTTGAAATTGTACTTCTGATTCCCGAGTCCAAATCGTTTATGTAAATTGTGAACAACTGTGTTCCCAGCATCAATCCCTGTGAAACACTAATTCCCACCTTTTGTCAGTCTGAGTAATTAATTTGAACCCTAACTCACTATTATTTCTTTTGTAGCCAATTGCTATATATTCTGCTACTTGTCCCCTGACTCCACGTGCTCTGATCTTAGTCATGAATCTACAATGCGGTACCTTATCAAAGACCTTTTGAAAATCCAAAAAATGACATCCATTGCATTACCCTTGTTTACTCTTTCTGTTACTTCTTCAAAGCATTCAATAATGTTGGTCAAGCATGACCTCTTTTGGAATGCGTGCTAACTATTATTTATTATATTTTCGGTTTCTAGATGTTTTTCTCATTAAATCTTTGAGTAAAGATTCCATTATCTTTCCTACCACTGACATTAAGCTAACTGGTCTATAGTTCCCTGGACTTGTTCTCTCTCCTTTTTTAAATATAGGAATCACATTAGCTGTCCGCCAGTCCTCTGGCACTATTCCCTTTTCTAATAATGTTTTATATAAATGTTATAATGCCTCTGCTATCTCTTCCCTATCACATTTTAATATGCGTGGATGCAATCCATCCAGACTAGGGGTTTTACCCTCTCTATGTTTGATTAGTTTATCAATTATCTCCCCTCTTTCTATCTTAAATGTCTATTTTTTTAAATCTCTTTTGGAAAGCAAAGACGTGACAATTAGAATGCTATCTTTCTTCAGTTGTTTCCATTAAGTAATTACTGTAGAATATACTGTAATGGAAACAATAAATGTCTGAACAGTTTTATTTAAATAAATGTTCC
The DNA here is from genome assembly GCF_044704955.1 of Pristiophorus japonicus. Classification (NCBI taxonomy): domain Eukaryota; kingdom Metazoa; phylum Chordata; class Chondrichthyes; family Pristiophoridae; genus Pristiophorus; species Pristiophorus japonicus. Next base: position 28,958,660 of record NC_091983.1, read on the forward strand.
CATTTGAACATCTACTAATTGGCAGGTAATTAGTAAAATATAAATATGGTGCTGTTTAATAATTTGTTCCACTTAGGACTATTAGTATTGAAATGAGAATTTCACCTTTCTTAAATAACCTTAATTGTATGATATGTTTATTGGCATAGAAAGTAGATCCTCTTTGTAAAACTGTTTTCTATTTATTTCAAAAAGGGTAACAAGGGTATAAAAGGAGAGCTAGGAATACCAGGACTACAGGTAACATTGAACTCTTATATTTCCTTATGTATGCAATTTATTTTCCTTTGTATGCCTTCATAAGCAATCATTATTAAAGTGTTCAAGTATATGACATGTTACTCTAAATGGGGTCTGACCCGGGGTCTGTACAACTGGAACATCAATTCTTTACTTTTGTATTCCAACCCCCTGAGATAAAGACCAATATTTAATTAGCTGTTTTGATTACTTTTTGTACCTAGGCAATTCATTATTTACCTACATGGACACTCACATCTGTTTGCTCCTCCACAGCTCCCAATCTCTCACCATTAAGAAAATATTCCAACTTGTCTTTCTCAGATCCAAAATGAATGAGCTCACACTTCTTCACATCTTCCATAGTTTTGCTTATTCATTTAGTCTGTCTATAATCCCTTTGTAACTTCTTATTGAAGAATATTTTCAAAATATCAAAGACAGTGACTACAATTTGATTTAAAACTGATATTTGTTTTATATCCAGCTAGGAACAGTGTAGTGATGAGGGACATCTGATCTCACAAGGATATTACATAGGATTGCATGCAATATACAGCACAGAAACAGGCCATTCAGCCCAAGCCGTCCATGCCAGTTCATATGCTCCATTCAATCCTCCTCTCGTCTTTCCTCATCTAACCCTATCAGCATAACCCTCTATTCCCGTCTCCTTCATATGCTTACCTAACCACCTCTTAAATGCATCTATATATTCACTTCAATCACTCCCTGTGGTAGCGAGTTCCACATTCTCACCACTCTCGAGGTTAAAAAAAAGTTTCTTCTGAATTCCCTATTTAATTTCTTGGTGACTACCTTATATTGATGCTCTTCCCCATAAGTGGAAACACTCTCTCTGTATCCATGCTATCAAAATCTTTCATAATTTTAAAGACCTCTATTAGGTCACCCTTCAGCCTTCTCTTTTCAAGAGAAAAGAGACCCAGCGTGTTCATCCTTTCTCAGTTGTATTAAAGGATCGCAGTCACAGTTGACAAGATGGTTAAGAGCCAGATCACACAAATAATTTAATAGTCAGCATAAATCAAGGATATGTTTTTTGGTGACATTATATAGAAAAGAATGCCTCCCAAGTACATTATCAAAGTTATTGGTCTCAGTCCAGAGCTGAGAAAATCTATTGATAGATTGGGGAAGATAGACTATGACAGTGAACTAGCACGAAATATAAAAATAGATAGCAAGAGTTTCTATAGGAATATAAAAAGGAAAATAGTGGCTAAAGTAAATGTTGGTCCCTTAAAGGACGAGACTGGGGAATTAGTAATGAGGAACATGGAGATGGCAGAAACTCGGAACAAATATTTTGTATCAGTCTTTTCGGTAGAGGACACCAACAATATTCCAACAGTGGATAGTCAAGGAGTTATATGGCGGGAGGAACTTAACACAATCTCAATCACTAAGGAGATGGTACTCAGTAAGGTAATGGGACTAAAGGCGGATAAATCCCCTGGTCCTGATGGCTTGCATCCTAGGGTCTTAAGAGAAGTGGCAGGGATAGTGGATGCATTGGTTGTAATTTACCAACATTCCCTAGATTCTGGGAAGGTCCCAGCAGATTGGAAAACCGCAAATGTAACCCCCCTATTTAAAAAATGAGGCAGACAAAAAGCAGGAAACTATAGACCAGTTAGCCTAACATCTATGGTTGGGAAAATGTTGAAGTCCATTATTAAAGAAGCAGTAGCAGGACATTTGGACAAACATAATTCAGTCAAGCAGAGTCAGCATGGATTTATGAAAGGGAAGTCATGTTTGACAAATTTGCTGCAATTCTTTGAGGATGTAATGAATAGGGTGGATAAAGGGGAACCAGTGGATGTGGTGTATTTGGACTTCTAGAAGGCATTTGACAAGGTGCCACATAAAAGGTTACTGCACAAGATAAAATTCACGGGGTTAGGGGTAATATATTAGCATGGATAGAGGATTGGCTAACTAACCGAGAACAGAGAGTCGGGATAAATGGTTCATTCTCTGGTTGGCAACCAGTAACTAGTGGGGTGCCGCAGGGATCAGTGCTGGGACCCCAACTATTTACAATCTATATTAATGACTTGGAAGAAGGGAGGAAAAGCAATGTGTGAGGAGGAAACAAAAAATCTGCAAGGGACATAGGCAGGCTAAGTGAATGGATAAAAATTTGGCAGATGGAGTAAAATGTTGGAAAGTGTGAGGTTATGCACTTTGGCAGAAAAAAATCAAACAGCAAGTTATTATTTAAATGGCGAGAAATTGAAAAGTGCTGCAGTACAGCGGGACCTGGGGGTACTTGTGCATGAAACACAAGGGGTTAGGTAGCAGGTACAGCAAGTGATCAGGAAGGCCAATGGATTCTTGGCCTTTATTGCAAAGGAGATGGAGTATAAAAGCAGGGAAGTCTTACGACAGTTATACAGTTATTGGTGAGGCCACACCTAGAATACTGCGTTCAGTTTTGCTTTCCATATTTAAGAAAGGATATAGTTGCTTTGGAGACAGTTCAGAGAAGGTTCACTAGGTTGATTCCGGAGAAGAGGGGGTTAACTTATGATGAAAGGTTGAGTAGGTTGGGCCTCTACTCATTGGAATTCAGAAGAATGAGAGGTGATCTTATCGAAACGTATAAGATTATGAGGGGGCTTGACAAGATGGATGCAGAGAAAATGTTTCCACTGATGGGAAAGACGAGAACTAGAGGGCATAATCTTAGAATAAGGGGCCGCCCATTTAAAACTGAAATGAGGAGGAATTTCTTCCCTCAGAGGGCTGTGAATCTGTGGAATTTGCCGTGTCAGAGAGCTGTGGAAAATGGGTGATTGAGTAGATTTAAGACAGAGATAGACAGTTTCTTAACCAATAAGGGAATAAGGGGTTATGGGGAGTGAGCAGGGAAGTGGACCTGAGTCCATGATTGGATCAGCCATGGTCGTATTAAATGGTGGAGCAGGCTCGAGGGGCCGTATGGCCTACTCCTGCTCCTATTTCTTATAGAAACATAGAAAATAGGTACAGGAGTAGGCCATTCGGCCCTTCTAGCCTGCACCTCCATTCAATGAGTTCATGGCTGAACATGCAACTTCCGTACCCCATTCCTGCTTTCTCGCCATACCCCTTGATCCCCCTAGTAATAAGGACTTCATCCAACTCCTTTTTGAATATATTTAGTGAATTGGCCTCAACAACTTTCTGTGGTAGAGAATTCCACAGGTTCACCACTCTCTGGGTGAAGAAGTTTCTCCTCATCTCGGTCCTAACTGGCTTATCCCTTATCCTTGGACTGTGACCCCTGGTTCTGGACTTCCCCAGCATTGGGAACATTCTTCCTGCATCTAACCTGTCTGAACCTATCAGAATTTTAAACGTTTCCATGAGGTCCCCTCTCATTCTTCTGAACTCCAGTGAATACAAGCCCAGTTGATCCAGTCTTTCTTGATAGGTCAGTCCCGCCATCCTGGGAATCAGTCTGGTGAACCTTCGCTGCACTCCCTCAATAGCAAGAAGGTCCTTCCTCAAGTGAGGAGACCAAAACTGTACACAATACTCCAAGGCCCTATACAACTGTAGCAACACCTCCCTGCCCCTGTACTCATATCCCCTCGCTATGAAGGCCAACATGCCATTTGCTTTCTTAACCGCCTGCTGTACCTGCATGCCAACCTTCAATGACTGATGTACCATGACACCCAGGTCTCGTTGCACCTCCCATTTTCCTAATCTGTCACCATTCAGATAATAGTCTGTCTCTCTGTTTTTACCACCAAAGTGGATAACCTCACATTTATCCACATTATACTTCATCTGCCATGCATTTGCCCACTCACCTAACCTATCCAAGTCACTCTGCAGCCTCATAGCATCCTCCTCGCAGCTCACATTGCCACCCAACTTAGTGTCATCTGCAAATTTAGAGATACTACATTTAATCCCCTCGTCTAAATCATTAATGTACAGTGTAAACAGCTGGGGCCCCAGCACAGAACCTTGCGGTACCCCACTAGTCACTGTCTGCCATTCTGAAAAGTACCCATTTACTCCTACTCTTTGCTTCCTGTCTGACAACCAGTTCTCAATCCATGTCAGCACACTACCCCCAATCCCATGTGCTTTAACTTTGCACATTAATCTCTTGTGATGGACCTTGTCGAAAGCCTTCTGAAAGTCCAAATATACCACATCAACTGGTTCTCCCTTGTCCACTCTACTGGAAACATCCTCAAAAAATTCCAGAAGATTTGTCAAGCATGATTTCCCTTTCACAAATCTATGCTGACTTGGACCTATCATGTCACCTCTTTCCAAATGCGCTACTATGACATCCTTAATAATTGATTCCATCATTTTACCCACTACTGAGGTCAGGCTGACCGGTCTATAATTCCCTGTTTTCTCTCTCCCTCCTTTTTTTAAAAAGTGGGGTTACATTGGATACCCTCCACTCGATAGGAACTGATCCAGAGTCAATGGAATGTTGGAAAATGACTGTCAATACATCCGCTATTTCCAAGGCCACCTCCTTAAGTACTCTGGGATGCAGTCCATCAGGCCCTGGGGATTTATCGGCCTTCAATCCCATCAATTTCCCCAACACAATTTCCCGACTAATAAGGATTTCCCTCAGTTCCTCCTCCTTACTAGACCCTCTGACCCCTTTTATATCCGGAAGGTTGTTTGTGTCCTCCTTAGTGAATACCGAACCAAAGTACTTGTTCAATTGGTCTGCCATTTCTTTGTTCCCCATTATGACTTCCCCTGATTCTGACTGCAGGGGACCTACGTATATCTTTACTAACCTTTTTCTCTTTACATATCTATAGAAACTTTTGCAATCCGTCTTAATATTCCCTGCAAGCTTCTTCTCCTACTCCATTTTCCCTATCCTAATCAAACCCTTTGTCCTCCTCTGCTGAGTTCTAAATTTCTCCCAGTCCCCCGGTTCGCTGCTATTTCTGGCCAATTTGTATGCCATTTTCTTGGCTTTAATACTATCCCTGATTTCCCTTGATAGCCACGGTTGAGCCACCTTCCCTTTTTTATTTTTACGCCAGATAGGAATGTACAATTGTTGTAGTTCATCCATGCGGTCTCTAAATGTCTGCCATTGCCCATCCACAGTCAACCCCCTAAGTATCATTCGCCAATCTATCCTAGCCAATTCACGCTTCATACCTTCAAAGTTACCCTTCTTTAAGTTCTGGACCATGGTCTCTGAATTAACTGTTTCATTCTCCATCCTAATGCAGAATTCCACCATATTATGGTCACTCTTCCCCAAGGGGCCTCGCACAACGAGATTGCTAATTAATCCTCTCTCATTACACAACACCCAGTCTAAGATGGCCTCCCCCCTAGTTGGTTCTTCGACATATTGGTCTAGAAAACCATCCCTTATGCCCTCCAGGAAATCCTCCTCCACCGTATTGCTTCCAGATGGGTTAGCCCAATCTATGTGCATATTAAAGTCACCCATTATAACTGCTGCACCTTTATAGCATGCACCCCTAATTTCCTGTTTGATGCCCTCCCCAACATCACTACTACTGTTTGGAGGTCTGTACACAACTTCCACTAACGCTTTTTGCCCTTTGGTGTTCTACAGCTCTACCCATATAGATTCCACATCATCCAAGCTAATGTCCTTCCTAACTATTGCATTAATCTCCTCTTTAACCAGCAATGCTACCCAACCTCTTTTTCCTTTTATTCTATCCTTCCTGAATGTTGAATACCCCTGGATGTTGAGTTCCCAGCCCTGATCATCCTGGAGCCACGTCTCTGTAATCCCAATCACATCATATTTGTTAACATCTATTTGCACAGTTAATTTATCCACCTTATTACGGATACTCCTTGCATTAAGACACAAAGCCTTCAAGCTTGTTTTTTTAACACCCTTTGTCCTTTTAGAATTTTGCTGTACAGTGGCCCTTTTTGTTCTTTGCCTTGTGTTTCTCTGCCCTCCACTTTCCTCACCTCCTTTCTGTCTTTTGCTTTTGTCTCTTTTTTGTTTCCCTCTGTCTCCCTGCATTGGTTCCCATCCGGCTGCCATATTAGTTTAACTCCTCCCCAACAGCACTAGCAAACATTCCCCCTCGGACATTGGTTCCGGTCCTGCCCAGGTGCAGACCGTCCGGTTTGTACTGGTCCCACCTCCCCTAGAACCGGTTCCAATGCCCCAGTAATTTGAATCTCTCCCTGCTGCACCACTGCTCAAGTCACGTATTCATCCGCGCTATCCTGCGATCCCTACTCTGACTAGCATGTGGCACTGGTAGCAATCCCGAGATTACTACTTTTGCGGCCCTACTTTTTAATTTAGCTCCTAGCTCCTTAAATTCGTTTCGTAGGACCTCATCCCTTTTTTTACCTATGTCGTTGGTACCAATGTGCACCACAACAACTGGCTGTTCTCCCTCCCTTTTTAGAATGTCCTGCACCCGCTCCGAGACATCCTTGACCCTAGCACCAGGGAGGCAACATACCATCCTGGAGTCTCGGTTGCGGCCGCAGAAATGCCTATCTATTCCCCTCACAATTGAATCCCCTATCACTATCGCTCTCCCACTCTTTTTCCTGCCCTCCTGTGCAACAGAGCCAGCCACGGTGCCATGAACTTGGCTGCTGTTGCCCTCCCCTGATGAGTCATCCCCTTCAACAGTACTCAAAGCAGTGTATCTGTTTTGCAGGGGGATGACCACAGGGGACCCCTGCACTACCTTCCTTGCACTACTCTTCCTGCTGGTCTTCCATTCCCTAGCTGGCTGTGGACCCTTCTCCTGCGGTAAGACCAACTCGCTACACGTGCTACTCACATCATTCTCAGCATCGTGGATGCTCCAGAGTGAATCCACCCTCAGCTCCAATTCCGCAATGCGGTCCGTCGGGAGCTGGAGGCGGATACACTTCCCGCAGATGTAGTCGTCAGGGACACCAGAAGTGTCCCTGAGTTCCCACATGGTACAGGAGGAGCATATCACGTGATTGAGCTCTCCTGCCATGACTTAACCCTTAGATACACTTAAATTGGTGACAACACTGTTAACAGGTTACTTATTGATATAAAAAAGAAAAAGAAAAACTACTTGCCAATCACCAGCCAATCACTTACCCCTATGTTCTTATTACAACAAGAATAAGTAGCTAACAGAGTTGAAGTTGTAGCTATTAAGACCATATGTCTTGGTTCTCTTGCCATAATGCGCTTGTAAGGTAGATTGGCAATGTTATGCGAAATTATATATTCAATTTTGTATTATAAACTGGTAAATCATTTTGCGTTGACACAGTACATATAATGGTATTGCAATATTTCACCCTGACATTTGCATTCAGAGATAATGAGGCAGATTTTCTTGTGTCAGGAGGTATTGGTTAAAATAAGTAAACTGATAATTTAATTCTTTTTTGCAGGGGGCAAGCGGCTCGGCAGGATCAAAAGGAATGGTAGGCCAGTGAAAATGTGCAGCTTGATACTGCTGCAAAGGAATTGTTCACATTACATTTAAATATATATCTTTTTTAATTTATTCGTTCATGGGATGTTGGCAATGCTGGCAAGGTCAGCATTTATTGCCCATCGCTAATTGTCCTTGAGAAGGTGGTGGTGAGCCGCCTTCTTGAACCGCTGCAGTCCGTGGGGTGAAGGTACTCCCACAATGCTGACTTTGTCGTAGCGGTTTGGTACAACTGAGTGGTTTGCTAGGCCATTTAAGAGGGCAGTTAAGAGTCAATCACATTGCTGTGGGTCTGGAGTCGCATATAGGCCAGACCGGGCAGTTCAGAGAAGGTTCACAAGGTTGATTCTTGAGATGAAGGGGTTGTCTTATGAAGAAAGGTTGAGCAGGTTGGGCCTATACTCATTGGAGTTTAGAAGAATGAGAGGCGATCTTATTGAAAGGTATAAGATTCTGAGGGGGCTTGACACGGTAGATGCAGAGAGGATGTTTCCCCTCGTGGGGGTATCTAGAACTAGGGGGTAGAGTTTCAGAATAAGGGGTCGCCCATTTAAAACGGAAATTAGGAGGAATTTCTTCTCTCAGAATCTTTGGAATTCTCTACCCCCAGAGAGCTGTGGAGGTTGGGTCACTGAATATATTTAAGGTGAAGATAGACAGATTTTTGAACGATAAGAGAGTTAAAGGTTGTGGAGAGCGGTCAGGGAAGTGGAGTTGAGGCCAAGATCAGATCAGCCGTGATCTTATTGAATGGTGGAGCAAGCTCGAGGGGCCAAATGACCTACCCCTGCTCCTATTTCTTATGTTCTTATGTAAGGATGGCAGGTTCCCTTCTCTAAAGGACATTAGTGAACCAGTTGGGGTTTTCCGACAATCCGGTAGTTTCATGGTCACCATTACTGATACTAGCTTATTTTAATTCCATATTTATCTAATTAACTGAATTTAAATTCCCCAGCTGCCATGGTGGGATTTGAACTCACATCTCTGGATCATTAGTGCAGGCCTCTGGATCACTAGCCCAGTAACAAAACTACTATGCTACCATATATAACACAATCACTGTTATTATGATTCTGTTTCTTCTAGACAGGTGAACCAGGCACATCGGGCTCTGCAGGCATAAGAGGTCAAAGGGGAGAGTCTGGCATGCCTGGCAGAACTGGGCCTCAAGGGCCTAAAGGAAACAATGGACATTCAGGATCACCGGGACCACCAGGACCGGAAGGAGTTTCTGTAGGTGTACATCTAATTTTATTTTGATACAATTTATTGTTTAATATGTTGTTGCTAATTCCTAATGACAAACTGTTTTAATAGGGAAGAAGCATTTCAGATGAATACATCCAACAGGTCTGCATGGATGTGCTAAGAAGTAAGTATGAAGCATTAATCCGTCCAAATTTAATATCATCTGAAATTAGTTTAAATATTCACAGTGAAGAGAATGTTATACTAATACTATTTTTATTGAGAGAGAATTCAGTGTAGAATCTTCTGTTGAAATGTAAAAGGAGAAGTAAATGGAAAGGGATGGGTGAATTCTGTTATGTGGAGAGAAGCTGGGATTGTTCTCCTTAGAGCAAAAAAGGTTAAGGGGCGATTTAATAGAGGTGCTCAAAATTATGAAGCGTTTTTATAGAGTATGTAAGGAGAAACTTTCCACTGGCAGGAGAGTCAGTAACCAGAAGACACAGATTTAAGGTAATTGACAAAAGAACCAGAGGAGAGATTAGGAGAATTTCTTTACATAGTGAGTTATTATGACCTCGAATGCATTGTTTGAAAGGGTGGTGGAAACAGACTTGGTAGCAACTTTCAAAGGAGAATAGGATAAATACTTGAAGGGGAATAAATGCAGGGCTATGTGGAAAGAACAGGAAAGTGGAACTAATTGGATGGCTCTTTTAAATAGCCGGCACAGGCACGATGGGCTGAATAGCCTCCTTCTGTGCAGTATGATTCGATGACAGTTAAAGAAGGGGTGAGGCTACTTTGAGTTGAAGGAATCATTTTGTACTTGACAGTGAGCAAAGGGGTTTAAGTATTTTGTCAGTGTTTATGGAGGAAAGTCAGAATGGGACTGTAGAAGTAACTAAAGAAGATGAGTAAGTGCCATTGTAAAAGTCACCAGGAAAAGATGGTATACATCCTTAAAACTAGCAGGTTGGGTAGAAGATTGCAGAGGTATTGATCATAATTTTGAAAGAATTGCTGGAAACAGGAATTGTGTCAAATGATTACAGGATGGCAAATGTTACAACCCTGATAATGAAAAGGGGAAGGGATAAGCTGGGAAATTGAAGGCCAGTTTGGTCCTACCTTGGTTGTGGGTCCGTAATATGGGATGAAATTAGTTAGGCATGAGTTAATCAGGGATAGCCAGCATAAAGGATGGGTCGTTTGACTAAGTTAATTGCAATTTTTGAGGAAATCACATCATGTATAGGTAATGTAAATTTGGTGTTTGTTTTATTAAGGGCTAGACTTTCTGCACATCATCGCCCATTTAGTGCCCATATAAGCGCTGAAATTCAGGCTATCGCCCATATTTGATGAAAAATGGAAACTAGCGCCCGATTATAGCCCATTTATCGCCGGTGCAACTTTCGGCATACAGGAATGAGCTGCATCGCCTGGCTATTTTTTTTAAAATATGACGTCATCCTTGTGCAAGGCTCAGAATACTGCTAATAATGGAAACTAGCGCCTGATTATCGCCCAGATTATCGCCGAGCGCTACTTTCAGCATTTTGCCCATAATTCACCCAAATGATCGCTCACTCAAAAAGCTGCACTCACCTGGCCTTAACTCGGCACTATGGACACCACGGAGGATCTTTAATAAAAGGCTGCTTGAAGTGGTTGGGAGGAGAAGTAATTTGAGTGATTTTAAGGGCGATTTTGAATCTTGCCAATCATCTAATCACTGAATTTGTTGAGGACAATTTAAGAAGACAGACTAGGGCATTTATAGTGATTTATAGTGATGGGGCTTGTAATTTCTCAACTAGTATTGCTGACTACTCACATGCTGCAAAATAGAGATGGGAGAAGGTTCATTGAAGAGCTTTATGTGCCCAATCAAAGAGGTGGCAGACTGCTGAGGAGGAGGACACCCAATGCATTTACAGGGATAAGCAAACATACCTGGACGAGTCTGGTAACACGTGCGTTAGAAGGCTGCGATTCTGAAAGGAGCTCATCAGTGTAGGGGGTGGTGTGTGGGGTCAGGTTCACCTCTGGCCTTCTGAGCGGTTTGAATCGCTCCCACTCCCTGAGTTCTAGACTTTGGATTTATTTGGGGGATGTGATAAAGTGCAAAAGACAACTGGTTTCGTGCAAAGAACTTCGATTTTATTAAGGACAAGAAAATACAATGTCAAACTTGTAATCATTCAAATAAAGAACACTATATCACACATTCAAAGGGGTTACAGAAATAATAAACCTCCCACCTCCCAAAGCCTAGCTCTGGCTAGGTTAAACTCCAGGGCAAACAGGGACTATACTCACCAATCCTTTATTGATAGTTGGCGGTGGTGGCTCGCGATTTCGGAGTTCGCTGGATTCTGTAGGTTCTGCTTGCCATACCCCAAACATAGTAGAAGACTTCTTACTGCGCAATCTTCAGTTGGGTGGTGTCCGCTGATGCGGTAGGGTGCGTATTGGACTTATGGGGTAAGTACCCACTTTCTTTCGTTAGAAATAGGTTTCAAAGTCTCTTTAGGTAATGTTTTCACCTGCTGGTAGTCAGGCCTAGATTGTAGAGTGGAAACTTTCGAATCTTCGGTTTCTTCTTTGAGGAGTTTTGTTTCGGAGTTGTTCGATCGCGGTGTTTTCGATGGTACCACGTTGGCTGTGGTCGGTTGCTGCCACGATAGTGATGTTTTTCCTTCCTTTTCGATAGCAGGGCAATGTGGCCCCGGTAGTGTCGTTGAGACTGGAGAGGCTTGTTACAACTGCTGCGGTGGTCTCTCTCTCCTCTCTTCTTGATGCTCTATGATGCTGATACTGTCCTCTCAAGCAAAAGCATACCTTCATTAAAACAGGGTCCCAGTTATACTTTTGGAGATGTTCTAATCTTCGCGCCAAATCAGCCCTGATTCTTTGTTTAAATTTTGGCGGGCTTGATATCTCTACGTCATATTTTGGTGGGCCCATTAAATGTTAACCTGTCTCAGATGTGTTGATCTTTTAAATCTGTTTCTTGATGGAAAAAATTAGCTTTGGTATTTGCAATGTCTGCCTAGGTTTTGGTCTTCCATGCGGGCTGTATGTGCCATTGTCATTATGCATGTGCTGGAATGGTTTCTTGCTCAGGGTGATGGCTGTCTATCTCTGGGTTGATTGTTGCTATGTTAATGTTTCCTGGGGAGAAGGGTTTTCGAGTTTACACAATTTCCCCAGACAATTTGTTTTAGCTTCAATACCCCAGACAGTTTCAATACTCACAACTGGTTTGTTTTGAAGGATAGTTCTCCTTTAGTCCTTAGCCTTTCCCACATGGATCCAAATCTGCCTTGTAAAATCCCAAATTCGATTAAACCTCGTAGTTCCTTCCATGTGCACTTTAGGATCTCAAACTTTCTAGTAGATAGTTCCCAATTAAATTTCCTTTCCAATGAGTCTAAACACTGGGGGGGGTTTGCCCACGAATTTTGCATCCCCACATCAGTGAAATATGCCAGCTCATTAAGGGAGATCTACAGCCTACCAGCACCATCAGGACCGTACTGCCCATTGAGGTTAAGGTTACTGCGGCACTTTCCTTCTATGCATCGACTCCTTTCAGACCTCAGCTGGCAACATTTGCGGTATCTCTCAACCACACATTGCTGCATTCGACAGGTGACTGAAGCCATTTATGCATACAAGATGGACTTTATAAACTTCCCTATGACCAGGGAGGCACAGAGTGAGAGGACTTTGGGGTTCTCAAGAATAACAAGCTTCCCCAAGGTGCAGGGAGCAATAGACTCTATGCACATCACCCTGCGAACACCCTTACAGGATGCAGAGATGTTTCAGAACCAAAAGGGATTCCACTCCCTGAATATACAGCTCGTTCTCGACCACAAGCAAATAATCATGTAAATGCAAATTTTCCAGGGAGCATCCATGATGCGCACATCTTGCGTGAGAGCATTGTCTATGGCCTGTTTAAGAGTTAGCCACAAGGTCACGGTTGGATGCTAAGGGATAAAGGATATGGCCTTGCCAGCTGGCTCATGACCCCATTGCGTAAGCCCCAGAGAGAAGCTGAGAAGAAAGGCATATAGCCACACGCAATATCGTCGAAAAGACAATTGGAGTTCTGAAGCAACACTTCAGATGCCTGGACCACTCAGGAGGCAACCTACAATTCCACCCTGAGCAGGTCGCTGAGTTCATTGTGGTGTGCTGCATGTTGCATAACCTAGTTATCAGGAGAGGACAACAATTGCCAGATGGGACTGCCGGTCCACCTCAAGAGAGAGGGGAGGTGGAAGAGGAGGACGAGGAGGAGGACGAGGACCTCGGGGAGGACAATCAGCCTAGCGATGAACCCATGCCCTCATGCTCTCCCACCCCCCCTCACCCCCACACCACTGGAAAAGCCCCCTGGTACTTACCCAGCTGCAAAACCGTTGCGTCAGCAACTCATAAATGACCATTGTTTGCAACCCTTGTATTGATGTTTTACCTTACGTTATTAGAAGACGCTTCACAATTGTAAAGTTAAATAAAAATGTTTAATAATTTAACAACTGGTTTTAAATTTTTTTTGACAAACATATATAACACCTCCGCCCCCCCCCCCCCCAACCCCCAATAGTGAACAAATTGTTTTCTACAACAATATATATAATGAGAACACCCTCCCACCATCGCCAACAATCAACGATCAACACATTTCTTAAAATAACAAAACAATAGTATACGGGCCACACCCCCCACATCCTGCGGCCACGTTTCCCTCCGCTAACTTGACCCCCTCCCCTCGTTGTAACCCCCAACAAGGGGATCTGCACCACCATCGATGGCAGAACGATTATGCCTGTCCACTAAGGTTGCGGCACGCTCCTCGAGATCAGTAAGATAATGCAGGTCAGCAGGCCCTCCTCCGGTCCGCCTCCGGTCCACCTGATTCTTAGATATCTTCCTCTGCAAACATGACAAGAGCATGACATAAGCTAATTGACTAAGTACTATTATGGAAACACAACAGATATTGTAATCCACAATTAATCACCCCACATGCTATTCATTATTAACATTAATGTTATATGCTAAAAGGTTTGTATTCAATGGATGCATGGTTATAACATCTATGTTCAGAGAAAATATTTAATAAGATCGTATTTAGGAACTAATGCTTGACACCAAACATCTCACGTCCAATCTCCAGGAAAGGCCCCATCCACGGGCCGTGCCATTCGGCGCCTGAGGGGAGGGAGGCGGTTTATTGGAATCGATGGAGGTCCCTGAAGGGGGGTGAATCAGGACCGCTGGTGAGCTCGGCAATGACAGGACTGTAATGGGATGGGGCACTGTGTCCCTGGGCTGTGCTCGAAGACCTCCGTGTGGCCGGAGTTAAAATCCCAAAGTATCCCAGGGCAGACGGTGAGCCAGGGCTCTCTCCCAGTCCAGGCTGGGTCACTGTGTGATTGACAGCAGCCAGAGAGACTCACACAGTCTGGGCAAAGCTGACCCAACCCCTCAGTGCTCAGTCGTGTCCCATCCACCAACCTAACCAAAAAGGAGACGGTGACCAAGTTAAAGAGTTGATCACAGCACACAAGCAGCGATATAATTTAATAATTCTCCTTCTAAACTAAAGTGGTAGAAATGCCGAGTATTTGCGGTCTGTCTGTTTCCTTTGGCCCCAATTTTAAATCAAAGCCTTTAAATAATAATTAATACTGTTGATTAAGTTTAAGGCATCTCAGCAAAATTAGAGTTAAAGGACGCAGGTTCCGACCCCAGTCCAAATCTTAACAGGGAAGTTACCCAAGATTACCCAGCTTAATTAGAATCCGCAGAGTTACATTCTAATTAATGAGTCAGTCCATCATTTCAATTATAAATGTAATAATTTAATACTTGCTCTTGCCGATGCAACAAGACTGTTCCAGCGCTTGCAGCACTGGTCTGCCTCACGCCTATCGTGGGCCACAGATGAGACAAGAGCTGCGATATCCGCCCATATTTTTTGGTAAATCCGGGATGGAGGTTTCCCACGCCCACCCCGGGTTAATTGGCCCCACCGAGTTGCAACCTCGTTCACTAAGGCCTCATTAGCTTCTTCTGAGAAGGCTTTTGCCCTCCCTCTCCCTGTAACCTCCTTCAGACTATCTCTCGACTCCTCGTGGGACATCTCCATCATGTAGATTGTTCACAGCTCCTTCAAAAAATATCTCGTCCAAAAGCTTCCTTCTCTCTCTCCTTCCCTTTGCCTTCTGAGCATGCGCAGACGACCCCTGACCTCCCGAATTGCGGGAAAAATTCTTTGCCTGAAAAAAATTGCATACGTAGAACGGCTGTTGCTATTGACGCCAGCCTTGCACGACTGAATACATCGCTATCGCCCAATTCATATCGCTAAGGCTATCGCCCAAATTAAAAAGGCGAAACTAGCGGTTTTTAAAATGGCCGATATTCCAAAGATCCTGAAAAATAAAAAAAGCACTAGGGCCGGAAATATCCCCCATTTCTGGGCGTTATCGATCAGAGTGGAAAATCTAGCCCTATAATATATGGATTTCCGAAAAGAAAGAGAAAGAAATAACTTGAATTTATGTAACACTTTTCATCACCTCTGGATGTCCGAAAGCTAATGAAGTACTTTTGAAGTGTAGTCACTGTTGTAATGTAAGGAAACACGGCAGTCAATTTGAGAGCAGCAAGTTCCCACAAACAGCAATGAGATAATGACCAGATAATTTGTTTCATTTTAGTGATGTATTTTGAGGGATAAATATTGATCAGAACACTGGGGAGAACTCTCTTCCTTTTCTTAATGCCAAAGGATCTTTTCCATTTACCTGATAGTGTAGATGGGGCCTGGGTTTAACGTCTGATCCAAAATATGGCACCTCTGACAGTGCAGTACTCCCTCAATACTGCACTGTACTGTTAGCCAAGATTATGCACTTCGGTCTCTGGAGTTGGACATTAACCCATGGGACTTTCTAACAGAGGCTTGTCCATCATTTAATGAGATGCCACATAGTTACAAAATCAAGGCACGCGATATTAAAGGGGTTAGAGCGATCTGTTGCTGCTGTAGTTGTAAATCCCGCCCATTTCCTACTATATTTTAGCAAGTTCTACTCATTTCCTAGTATATTTACTGTCACGTGTGCAGGGATTCTGAATGTGGCATCGTGCAGAAAGATAGCAACCTTAGCCATGGCGACTCCATCCATGCCCCTGCTGCTCGGTGCTACCTCAGCATGTCCATTGTTCTGCATGGTAACCGATCTGTAGGCAGTAATAAGTTCAGTGAATATCTGCCACAAGCTCCTCTCAATCAGATTCCCTAACATATTGAAGCTGGATAAGGGAGCAGCAACCTGAACATTCATGGGAGATACTCTGACTGGGCGTAGGACTTGTTATACTGTGTGGTGACTGCGGCGAGGACAACTGTTCATGCACAGCTACACAGATGCAGCTACTGGGCTCCTCCGCGCTTCTAATGAGACCTTGCAGAGTATTTTGGGCTCAAACGACTCCTGAAGATGATGCTGCTGAGAAAACAATCTCCTTTTCAGAAACAAGTCCCGTACACTCACCATTCTCAGCAATGCAATTGAGGAATGAATTGTGCTGGCTCTCTGGGCTGGAGGTGCCTCCTTCTCATCTGTCACCACCAATTCCTCCTTCACACTGTGCTACATCCTCAACCTCACTATCTATATATTCCAGGTTCTATGTGCTCGTGTTTGCCAAAGTTGGTAAGAATATCACAGAGTTCTATGAGATGTTCGTTTGCTCAGGGACACTGAATGCGGACACTCTGTTCTTCCAGACCTTTAAGAGGAACATATGTCAAAATGTTGCTGTTGTGCATCTGTAAAGCATGCACTCCCATGTTCTGCCACCAGGGAGCTCATCCCCTGAAGTCCCAAGGGATCCCAGTATCCCTTGACAGCACTGTATATAAGCCGGCCCCCTAAGGCCTGTTCCTCACTCTGGAGTGTCTTATTAAAGACTGAGGTCATTCTTACTTTAACCTCCCTGTGTGCAGCCTCATCTGTGTTAGGAATACAATAGCTGGCGACGAGAATATGAATCCAACGCAAGGATGCAGCAAACTGTGGGCATCTTGAAGAAGTTCTCGGAGGGTGAGGACTGGGAAGCCGATGTCGAACGGCTCGACCAGTATTTTGTAGCCAATGAACTGGACGGAGAAGGAAGCACTGCAAAAAGGAGAGCAGTCCTCCTCACAGTCTGCGGTGCACCGACCTACAGCCTCATGAAGAATCTTCTGACTCCGGTGAAACCCACAGATAAGTCGTATGAGGAGCTGTGTACACTGGTTCGGGAGCATCTTAACCCGATGGAGAGCGTGCTGATGGCAAGGTATCGGTTCGACACGTGCAAGCGATCTGAAGGTCAGGAAGTGGCGAGCTACGTCGCCGAACTGAAGCGACTTGCAGGACAATGTGAGATTGATGGCTACCTGGAGCAAATGCTCAGAGACTTCTTTGTACTGGGCATTGGCCACGAGACCATCATACGAAAACTTTTGACTGTAGAGACACCAACCCTCAGTAAGGCCATTGCGATACCACAGGCGTTTATGTCCACCAGTGATAACACCAAACAAATCTCTCAGCACACAAGTGCTAGCAATGTTCATAAATTAACTGGAACTGTGTTTGCGAGCAGAAATGTAAAGGGCAAAACCCACGAGTCTGCAACTGCCAGCAGGCCTCAGGTGACCCAGATGACTTAGAGTCCCCAACAAAGGATGAATGCAAAGCAATTCACACCTTGTTTGCGTTGTGGAGGCTTCCATTCAGCGTATTCATGCCGCTTCAAAGTATATGTTTGCAAGAGCCGAGGAACAATGGGGCACCTCCAACGAGCTTGCAAATGAGCTGCAAGCTCTACATAACCTGCTAACCACCACGTGGCAGAGGAAGATCAGTCCATGGTGGATCAAAGCAATTTCGAGCCTCAGAGGGAGGAGGCAGATGCTGAAGTACACGGGGTGCGCACATTTTCGGCGAAATGTCCACCTATAATGCTAAACGTAAAATTGAATGGCTTACCCGTAGCCATGGAACTGGACACTGGCGCTAGCCAATCCATCATGAGTAAAAAGATGTTTGAGAGACTGTGGTGCAACAAAGCATTCAGACCAGCCATGAGCCCCATCCACAAGAAACTGAGAATGCACACCAAAGAGCTTATCACTGTCCTGGAAGGCGCCATGGTCAAGGTCACCTACGAGGGCACGGTGCACAAACTGCCACTCTGGATTGTCCCGGGCAATGGCCCCACATTGCTTGGAAGCAGCTGGCTGGGCAAAATCCGCTGGAACTGGGATGAGATCTGAGCGCTATCACACGTCGATGATGCCTCATGTACCCAGGTTCTTAACAAATTTCCTTCCCTTTTTGAGCCAGGCATTCAAAACTTTTCCAGGGCGAAGGTGCAGATCCACTTGGTCCCAGAGGCATGACGCATTCCCCACAAGGCAAGTGGTACCTCACATGATGAGGGAGAGAGTGGAAATCGAGCTGGACAGGCTGCAACGCGAGAGCATCATCTCCCCAGTGGAATTCAGCGAGTGGGCCAGCCCGATTGTTCCAGTACTCAAAAGTGATGGCACGGTCAGGATTTGCGGCGATTATAAAGTAACTATTAATTGTTTCTCGCTACAGGACCAATACCTGCTAGCTAAGGCAGACGACCTATTTGCGACGCTGGCAGGAGGCAAGACATTTACCAAGCTCGAACTGACTTCGGCCTACATGACGCTGGAGGAGTCTTCGAAGGACCTCATCTGCATCAACACGCACAAGGGACTGTTCATCTACAATAGATGCCCGTTTGGAATTCGGTCGGCTGCAGCGATCTTCCAGAAAAACATGGAAAGTCTACTCAAGTCGGTACCACACAAGGTGGTCTTTCAGGACGACATATTGGTCACGGGTCAGGACACTGCCGAGCACCTACAAAACCTGGAGGAGGTCCTCCAGTGACTGGATCGCGTAGGGCTGCGGCTGAAGAGGTCGAAATGCGTCTTCATGGCAACAGAAGTGGAGTTTTTGGGGAGAAAGATCGCGACGGATGGCATTCGGCCCACAGACGCCAAGACAGAGGCTATCAGGAACGCGCCCAGGCCACAGAACGTCAAGGAACTGTGGTCGTTCCTGGGACTCCTCAACTATTTTGGTAACTTCCTACAGGGGTTAAGCACCCTCTTAGAGCCTCTACACGTGTTATTGTGTAAAGGTGAGAACTGGGTATGGGGAAAAAGCCAAGTAATTGCTTTTGAGAAAGCCAGAAACATTTTATGCTCCAACAAGCTGCTTGTATTGTATAACCCATGTAAAAGACTTGTGCTAGCATGTGATACGTCGTCATACGGAGTCGGGTGTGTATTACAACAAGCTAACGTTGCGGAGAAGTTGCAACCTGTCGCCTATGCTTCCAGGAGCTTGTCTACGGCTGAGAGGGACTACAGCGTGATTGAGAAAGAGGCATTAGCGGGTGTGTTCGGGTAAAGAAAATGCATCAGTACCTGTTTGGCCTCAAATTTGAGCTGGAAACCGATCACAAGTCCCTCCCATCCCTGTTCACTGAAAACAAGGGGATAAATACTAATGCCTCAGCCTGCGTACAAAGGTGAGCACTCGAACTATCAGTGTATAACTATACCTCCGCCACAGGCCAGCCACGTAGAACTGTGCAGATGCTCTCAGTCGGCTACCATTGCCCACTACGGGGGTGGAACTGGCGCAGCCTGCAAACTTGTTGATGGCGGCGCAGCCCGCAGACTTGTTGGTGGTCATGGAAGCGTTTGAAAATGATAAATCACCTGTCATGGCCCGCCAGATTAGAACTTGGACCAGCCGAGCTCCTCTGCTGTCCCTAGTAAAAAACTGTGTACTGCATGGGAGCTGGGCCAGCATCCCCGTTGAAATGCAAGAGCCAATCAAGCTGTTCCAGTGGCAAAAGGACGAGCTGTCCATTCAGGCAGACTGCCTGTTGTTGGGTAACCGCGTAGTGCTACCAAAAAAGGGCAGGGAGACATTCATCTCGGATCTCCACAGCACACACACGGGTATAGTAATGATGAAAGCGATAGCCAGATCCCACGTGTGGTGGCCCGGTATCGACTCTGACTTAGAGTCCTGTGTACGGCAATGTAGCGTATGTGCTCAGTTGAGCAACGCACCCAGAGATGCACCACTAAAATTGTGGTCCTGGCCCTCCAGACCATGGTCGAGGATCCATGTCGACTATGCGGGCCCATTTCTCAGTAAAATGTTCCTGGTGGTGGTGAATGCTTTTGCAAAATGGATTGAATGTGAAATAATGTCGAGAAGCACCGCCATCACCACCATTGAAAGCCTGAGGGCCATGTTTACCACCCACGGCCTGCCTGACATACTGGTCAGTGACAACGGGCCATGTTTCACTAGTGCCGAATTTAAAGAATTCATGACCCGCAATGGGATGAAACATGTCACCTCGGCCCCATTTAAACCAGCCTCCAATGGGCAGGCAGAGCGGGCAGTACAAGCCATCAAACAGAGCCTTAAGTGAGTCACAGAAGGCTCACTCCAAACCCGCCTGTCCTGAGTACTGCTCAGCTACCGCACCAGACCCCACTCGCTCACAGAGCTACTCATGAAAAGGACACTTAAAACCAGACTCTCGCTGGTTCACCCCAACCTGCATGATCAGGTTAAGAGCAGACAGCAGCAACAAAATGTAAACGATGGTCGTGCCACTGTGTCATGGGAAATTGATCTGAATGACACTGTGTATGTGCTAAACTATGGACATGGTCCCAAGTGGATCACGGGCATGGTGATAGCTAAAGAAGGGAATAGGGTGTTTGTAGTCAATGGACACATTTGCAGAAAGCACCTGGACCAATCAAGGCTGCGGTTCACAGACTGCCCTGAACAATCCACAGCAGACCACCTTTTTCGAGCCCACAACACACACCCAAAGGATCAACGACACCACGCCGGACCAGGAAATCAAAGCCATCATGCCCAACAGCCCAGCAAGGCCAGGCTCACCTAGCAGCCCTGCAGGGCCAACAACATGCCAGCCCAGTGAGGACACAGCCAACACACCAGAACAGACATTTGTACCGAGGCGGTCCACCAGGCAAAGAAAGGCTCCCGACTGCCTCACCTTGTAATTTGTTTTCACTTTGACTTTGGCGGGGGAAGTGATGTGTATCTGTAAAGCATGCACTCCCATGTTCCGCCACCAGGGAGCTCATCCCCTGAAGTCCCAAGGGATCCCAGCATCCCTTGGGAACACTATTATAAGCCAGCCCCGAAGGCCTGTTCCTCACTCTGGCGTGTCTTATTAAAGACTGAGGTCACTGTTACTTTAACCTCCCTGTGTGCAGCCTCATCTGTGTTAGGAACACAATAGTTACTTCCAGTATTTGGAGTGCAATATACTGTGCATGATCTTTGTGTGTTTAACTGTACATCTAAGTATTGGTGAGTAAATAAAGGAACAAGACTTGACAACACCAGGATGAGATGACTCCTAAGCTTGGGGAGGCCTCTGGGTTCCCCTGCTCCTTCACCTCACCTCCCCTCACCCCCCCTCCTCACCCCTTTATGTCACTCCTTAGATGCCCTAAAGACCAAGGTAACCTCTTCAAATGGAGTCAAGGGCTTTGTGCTTGGCACCACTTCCAACTCTGTTTCCCCATTCTTTCCTCAATTGCAAGCCGTCTTCAGATTTTGCAAGTTTAGAGAACATATAGGGGTGCTTGCTGCAGAGACCTTTTTTTAAAATTCATTCTGGGATGTGGCCGTTGTTGGCAAGGCCAGCATTTAATGCCCATCCTTATTTCCCTTCAGAAGCTGGAACCGCTGCAGTCCTTGTGGTGAAGGTACTCCCACAGTGCTGTTAGGGAGGGAGTTCCAGGATTTTGACCCAGCAACGATGGGAACGGCAATATATTTCCAAATCAGGATGACATGTAACATGGAGGGAAAGTTGCAGGTGATGGTGTTTCCATACACCTGCTGCCCTTGTCCTTCTAGGCAGTCGAGGTTGTGGGTTTGGGAGCTGCTGACAAAGAAGCCTTGGTGAGTTGCTGCAGTGCATATTGTAGATGCTACACACTGCAGCCACAGTGCACTGGTGGTGGAGAGAGTGAATGTTTAAGGTGGTGGATGGGGTGCCAATCAAGCAAGCTAATTTGTACTGGATGGTGTCAAGCTTTTTGAAAGTTGTTGGAGCTGCACTCATCCAGGCAAGTGGAGAGTATTCCATCACACTCCTGACTTGTGCCTTGTAGATAGTGGAAAGGCTATGGGGAGCCAGGTGGTGAGAGACTCGCCGCAGATTACCCAGCCTCTGATCTGCTCTTGTTGCTACAGTATTTTACGTGGTTGGTCCAATTAGGTTTTGGTCAATGGTGACCCGCAGGATGTTGATGTCAAGGGGAGGTTGTTAGCCTCTAGATTGTTGGAGAAAGTCATTGCCTGGCACTTGGGTGGCATGAATGCTACTTGCCTCTTATTAACCCAAGCCTGATTGTCATCCAGGTCTTGCTGCATGCGGCATAGACTGCTTCATTTTCTGAGGAGCTGCGAATGTAACTGAACATTCTCATCTAACTTTATGATGGAGGGAAGGTCATTGATGAAGCAGCTGAAAATGGTTGATACCTAGGACACTGCCTTGAGGAACTTTTGCAGCGATGTCCCGGGGCTGAAATGATTGACCTCTGTAGAGGGATAGCGGAAAGGCTTTTCTTTCCATGCGTGGACCCCCTGATATAAGGGGTCGACACTCATCCCAATCCGTGTAGCAACCCTTCGAAATTAATAGATGGAGACAGAAGGCAAGGTTCAACGATCTTTTAATCATGAACCATCCGGGAGCGATTTCTCAACACAGCCGCCTGTGAGTGGAAACGCTCCCTGAACTGCAAAATCAGCCATCTTTTATACACTGTTCAAAAGACCATTTGCTTCCCCAATACAACCTCCCACAACTCCTGATTGGTTACCTTGGATTGACAGACCAGGTTCAGGCCTTCCTAGGGTGACCTCATCTTGCTAGAATGTGCTGACCTGGCGGCCTTCTGGTTATTGGGGCTATCGGACTTTGTTAGAATTACATGGTTAGTACTGGACCTCACCTCGGAATTTAAACGAGCTAACATCAACCTTTGTAGTGGCCCATTTTATAAGGGTGTATAAAGGAAATAACATATCTGAGTGATTAATTATAGGAGGTCCCATCACAGGAAACCCAGAGGGGCAGGTAAACAGGGCAAGGGGTCAAAAGTGACAATGGAAAACTCCATCTGGCCAAGCAAGAGAGATAGGATAACATTCCAATGTGCCCAGAAACCTTTGAAACACAGTGAGGTTTATTGAGTACTGGAAATGGGATTTCAGCCATACCGCTTTTCTGGATAACTAACTTAAAACATTTTGTATATTCCCCGAATGCCAAATTTTCCCTCTTACAACCTCCAACAACAACAACCATATTCCTTTGTGCTTGAGTCCAGCCAGTGGTGAGTTTTTCCCCTGATTCCCATTGACTTCAATTTTACTAGGGCTCCTTGATGCCACACTCAGTCAAATGTTGCCTTGATGTCAAGGACAGTCACACTCACCTCACCTCTGGAATTTAGCTCCGTTGTCCATGTTTGGACCAAGGCTGTAATAAGATTTGGAGTTGAGTGGTCCTGGCGGAACACAAACTGAACATCAGTGAGCAGGTTATTGGTGAGTAAGTGCTGCTTGATAGCACTGTCGATGATACCTTCCTTCTCCTTGCTGATGCGTACTGCTCCATTCCTGCTGTGTTCTTGCCAGCTGTCATTTTAACCGTGCTTTTTTATTATTTGGCCGTGGTGTCGCCAGAGGAAGGCAAGGACCTCATGCCTGCAAATTGGTCTTATGAATACATGCAAATTGTGCTCCTATGACACAGTTATGACCCTGACGCCATTTTAATGCAAAATAACGAAATCCCGTCCAGCAACCAAGCAGACAGCAAAGCGTAATGGGATTGATCTCTCAGAGCCACTGAAGTCATATTTATAAGATACTGACCTGCAGGTAATTCAATCATTGGATCTGCGTGCCAATGTGCCTTATGGATTGCCAGGAGAGTCTCCGGGTTCCAGTTTGCTGCTTCCTTCGTTTTTTGCCTGAATTACCTCTAAGTGTTATCTGCTGATCATGAGAACTTTATTGATAGTTTCATTTGGGTGAAGGAACAGTTGGAGGAAGAGAAGCCTCACTATCAGCCTCAGCAACCAGCACTAGCAGCAGCTGGGCCATTAGGAAACAGATAAGAGGCCTGCTCATTGGAGGCCATACCCAACGCACAGGGTGTACAGGCTAAGAGTCACTTTCTTGGATCTGCAGCAGTGGTTGGGTTTTCCAGGTCCTGGACATCATTGACTGCACACATTCTGCCATCAAAGCATCCAAACACCAACAGCAATCAGCATTCTTGAATAGGAAGTGCTACCGGACCATTAATATCCAACTAGTCTCTAATCACACAAACGAGATCATGCAAGTTTGTGCATAGTACTCAGACAGCTGTCACAATGCATCATCATCATAGGCAGTCCCTCGAAACGAGAATGACTTGCTTCCACGCCAAAAAAGGATGAGTTCACAGGTGTTTCAATGAAGGACCTAATATTCCAGATTCTGAACCACATCCTGAAGGGTGGAAGGTGCCTGTGCGTGGATTTTTTTAATGTGGGGTGGCCGTTGCACACCAGCCACCACACGGGCTTGACAGAGACTAAGCCTTGGTCCAGTGGCAAGGGTTATCCAAGACGACTGGAGACCTGCTCTGCTACATGGACCTAGTGCGCACACATATCGCAGTGTGGGCTGGCCAGTGCTGCCCCTGGGCCCTCACCTCTCTGGCCCCAAATTCAAGCCTCTCAATACACTTATCCTGCGAAGCACAATGATCCATCCCCAATATTCTGCAAATGTTCTGCATACTTCACAACATAGCCACGCAGAGAGGCCTGCATTTGAAGGAGGCAGAGCAACAGCAACAATTCTCATCAGATGAGGAAGACCAAGAGGAAGGTGAGCAGTGTCTGTGCTGGTGCTTGGGATGGATGGAGCACATGACAGTACATCCTCAGGAAGATTGTCATCCTGACAAGGTTTCTACTTCAGGAAGCTCTTGCTGCTGAGAGGACCTAGAGGAAAAAGAAAGGAACAAGAGTTAGGACGGCACTGAGATGCTGGACATTAGCAGGGTACAGTCTTGAGAATGCAGTTTGAAGTTGTGAAGCTTGCTGTAAATTTGCTGAGGTGAATGAAGAGTTGCAAGTAATATCATCTGTATGCATCTTCTTCATTAGCTGTATCCAAAGCCACTGGATCATGCTGACATCATTGACCCTTTCTACTTTCTGCTGCCAGATCCCTTTTTCTACTGTATAGGTCTGTTCTCCTTTCACGTGCTTGCTGTATGAGCAGCTCCAGAGCTATATTATCAAAGTGAGTGATTCTCCCTTGAGATGCCTCCATTTTAAGTCACTTAAATGTTGCTGAACTGCTTAAAATGTGCAGGCATGACATTGGGAATCTTGCTGTGAGCGCTGGGACCTCACGATTTCCAAATCATATAAAAACAGAAATATTCAAGGTTAATGGGCAGACAAACATTCTTGTAGAAACCTGGAGTCACCCACTGTTAACCCCTGATTAGCACAGTTACAGCAATTTTGAGGCATATAAGTGTAAAATATTTTACAAGGCACTGCTGCCAAGGCTGCTTGGGGTAGGAAAATATAGGGATGGATAAATAAACTGAAGTTTTTCATGAATATCTTTAGGGAAGAGGAAGAGTCTCTGTAGGGCATTCCCAGAGAACTCATTGAATGGCGGTGCAGGCTCGAAGGGCCGAATGGCCTACTCTTGCACCTATTTTCTATGTTTCTATGTTTCTAAGCAAAGTAAAAGCTAATGATAGGATAGACTATACATGATCTGTGAAAGAGAGCTCACTGATCTTTTTTCCTTCCATGATTATGTTCCAATATAAACATATGTTCTTCCCTACTTCGGGAGGGCCGGTGGGTGGGGGTGGGTGGGGGTGGGCGGGGGGCGGTGGGAATCAATACTCTGTAAAAACTGCAGGCTGCACACCCCACGATTCTCGAACAAGTAATCTGATTACTGGCAGAAGTAATACCTACTGTCAAGAACACTCACACAATATACTTCAGCACATAGCAGTGAAAAATAAAACACACACACAAATTCACAAAACTATCTGTCTAACCAGAGATCATATAGGGGTAGAATTTCCACAGAGGTTCTCCTGATCTGTCATAACTGGGGAAATGGTGTAAATGAGATTGCGAGAGGCCCTGTGGAAATTACAGCCAAAAAATGATTGGTGCATTTTTGAGGGAGACCAACATAACTGGCAATCTAATCACTTTTGACGTTTGGGGCCTGAATTAGTCCTATGAGAACCAATGTATCATATCATATCCTAATGAGCTTCCTATAGCTCACCATACCTCAAATTTTAGATTTTTTTCTCATTCTGACAAAGATTCAAGATAGTAAAGAAAGAAAACAACTTGAATTTGTATAGCAGCTTATCATGTCCATTGGATGTCTCAACACACGTCACAGTCAATGGATTGTTTTGAAGTGCAGTCACTATTGTTATGTAGGCGAACAGCAAAGTCTCACAAACAGCAAATGAATGAATAGTTCACCTGTTTTGATTTGAGGGAAGAATTTGGCCAGAACATCAAGAGAATTCCTTGATCTTCTTTAAATAGTGCCATGGAATTTTTTTTACCCACAATTGAGCAGGCAGACAGTACCGCTGTTAATACAGCTCTCCCGCAGTACTGCACTGAGGTGTTATTCAAGATTATGTGCTCAATTCAATACTGATACTTAAAGTTATAACTTTCTGACTCAGGCAAAGGTGCTACCTACTGAGCCAAGCTGAGAGTAAAACACAAATTCTGAAGTAATCTTACTTCAACAATGCTAAAGACAATCACTCATGCACACCCTAAAGAGGTGATCTCACAATCCCATACTCCTAATGGTAAGCTGTGCTCACACGAAGCACAGTTGGGACAATGAGGGCCACAGTAGTGTTTACCAATCTACACTCCTCAGTTGCACAGTTCCCTATTGGGAGCACAGGATCGCACAATCACCCCTTATGTAAATGGAATATTTGCTCTTTGGCTGTGTTATGCTGATTAAAGTAACTTCACTTTAAATATTTTTGTTTGGTTTAATTCTTGATTTGATCTTTCATTGCCATGTCTTTCTATTCTTTTCACCATACTAGCTCAATTATCTTCAATTTTACGGAACCAAAGGAGTCAAGACTGTTGGCACTGTCAGGCACGCACGGGTTCATCTGGGCCACCAGGCCCACCAGGATCACCAGGAATTAAAGGTCCAAGCGGGGTCCCAGGTTCGGATGGTGCACAAGGTCAACCAGGTCATTCAGGTTTACCAGGTCGTCCAGGCATCCAAGGACTCATGGGTAAGACTGAAAATATATGTTGGGATTCAGTTTAATATGCAGCTCATTATACAAGCGTATCACCTTTATTTCTCTTTAGTCTACATTTTGCAGAGCAATTCCCATTATATTTCAATTTTTGTTTCTGTTTTTTTTCCAAGAAGAGAGGCAAATCTAAATTAGGCATAATTGGTAACAAGGAAGTGTAGTTGATTATTGATAAATAGAACTTGAGCACAAGCCCTCATTTTAAATGTTTCATCCATCTTAAATATGGCAGAAGCATTAAAGCAGTCTTGTGTCTTGATGATTAGAAGTTACATTACATAGAATAACAATGGCCTGGAATTTGCGGTCCATGATGACAGCAAACTGGCAGCATTCGCCGTCATTTCGCCTTTGAAACTGACGGCATGCACAACCCAAATGCAGAAATCCTGAAGTTGCGGTCTGTCATTCACTGCTTCTCCATGGGCTGTGCTGTGCCCCCTCCCCACAGAGCCAGCAATCAGTGTAATCTGTCAAATCATGGAAACTGACAGAAACTTCGGCTCTTCCACGGTAATTAAAAATTAAACATTTTAAGAAACTTTAAAATAATTTTTTTTTTTAATTTGTTCATCTTTATTTCAGGTTTGCCTTTTCCCCTTGAGAGCCCCAGTCTTTTGTTTTGCTCTCTCTAACATTTTTTAAAAGTAAGAATCAAAGGAGTTTACCCACTTCCTGGTTAGCTGTCTGTGAAAATTCTGCGTTTTGATTGACTGCTTAGACAGCTTGTTGATGTCACAGCAGCTCCTCAATGGGAATCCCCATTAACTTTTGTTGATTTCAATTATACGTAAGAAAACCCGAAATTCTCACCTCAGTGATCGCGAGATCTTTGTGTGAAGCTTACTTCGGGGCCAGCGCGAATGCCTTTGCTTCGCTACTGACCGTAAATTCCAGGCCTAGTCTACAGCACAGAAACAAGCCATTTGGTCCAACTGGTCTAAGTTGGTGTTTATGCTCATCCCACTTCATCTAACCCTATCAATATATCTTTCTGTTCCTTTTTCCCTCATGTGCTTATTTAATTTCCCCTTCATGCAATGCAATGCTGAACTTTGCAAAGAAGAGTGATGAGGCATAAGTCTATTTGATTTTCAACTTAGCTGAGGCTTGACTTTACATGTAAGTAATTAAAGGCCAAGCTGTCAATCTGCCAGTGGATATGGGGCTGAACTGGGGGCCCAGATCCAACTCCCGAAAAATGTTTTCACAACTTTGGCCAATTTTCAACCACCCTTATAAAGGGGGGTTGATGGGGATGCTTATAATATTTTTTTTTGGCAGGGTGAGGTGGGGGGAAGTCCAGCACCCACATTCTCCCACTCTGAGTGGTCATCCTTCGCCAGGATTACCAAGACACCCAGAATGGTGCACAAGCCAGCCAGTGGCATCCCCTGACTCTGTGTACTCCAGTGGAGTCATCACTAAAGTTCATCAGGGGATGCTTGAAAAATATATATTTGTTCTTGGGAAGTGGGCAACACTAGCAAGGCTACATTATTGGCCATCCCTAGTTGCACTGAGAAGTTGGTGGTGGGTCTTCTCCTTGAACCACTGCAGTCCTTGTGCCACTTTTTTGCCAGCATGTCAGTTACGGGGATTATCCGTCCCTTTCAGCCAGAATAATATATTCTTATTGCACGACTTCTGTCATTTCAATAATCTACCCAATCACAGGTTTAAAAGTAGAATCATAGAATGGGTACAGCACAGAATGAGGCCATTCGACCCATCGAGCCCATGCCGGCTCTCTGCAAGAGCAGTTCAGCTGGTCCCACTCCCCCGCCCTTTCCCCATAGCCTTGCAAAGTTTTTTCCTTTAGATACTTATCCAATTCCCTTTTGAAAGCCACGATTGAGTCTGCCTCCACCACCCTTTCAGGCAGTGCATTCCAGATACTAACCACGTGTAAAAAAGTTTTTCCTTATATACCTTTTGGATCTTCTGCCAATCACCTTGAATCTGTGTCCTCTGGTTCTCGATACTTCCGCCAAAGAGAACAGTTTCTCTCTATCTACTCTGTCTAGATCCCTCATGATTTTGAACACCTCTATCTAATCTCCTCTCAACCTTCTGTGCTCTAAGAAGACCAACCCCAGCTTCTCCAGTCTATCCACGTACCTGAAGTCTCTCATCCCTGAAATCATTCTCATAAATTTTTTCTGTACTCTTTCTAAGGCCTTCACACCCTTCCTAAACTATGGTGCCCAGAATTGGACACAATACTCCAGTTGAGGCCGATTCGGTGTTTTATTAAGGTTCATCATCATTTCCTTGTTTTTGTACTCTATCGATAAGGCCTCGCGCCGCCTGAAAGCAGCGGCCACAGGACAGCAAGGAATGGCCACCAAGTCACCGCAGAGGGGCTGCCATTTTGGAAATTGTGCTTCCTCAGTTTTGGAGCGGTGTCCGAGACCGCTCCACCCATTTTCCCACCACGGCGTGCACTTACTGACTGGCGGGGCCCCTTTTGCAAAATTGCCCCTCGGGAAATTGTCCCTTTCCCGAAATTGTCTCGTGGGAGTGGCCACTGCCGCGGCCGCCATGTTATTTTTTTTTGTCGGGCGACTGTCAGGTTGAGCCAACAATTATGACCGCCTCTTGGGTGCCAGGTTGCTGGCCTGGCCGAAATCCTCCCTGGTGGCCCAGTGTTTGCCACTAAAGTAGCTACAGGGTTTGCAGTGGCCCTCCCCTTTAACTGAAGGGGAGAGAAGTTGTGACTCGCCCACGCGATGACATCATCAATGTGGCGCTGATGACTGACAGCGTCGGCTACTCCGTCCAGCCCCCACTTCCGCCCCCATGATGATGCCACTTCCGCACCACTCCAAAAAAATCCCCGAAGTGCTAAATTTCGACGGTTAGGCCACCCCTGAATTGGGGCAGCCAGAACACATCGAAAACGGTAGGTGCGCCTCGTTTCGGGCGGTGAGCAATTTCGGCCTTTATACCTCTATTTATGAAGCCCAGGATCCCATATGTTTTTTTAACCGCTTTCTCAACCTGTCTTGCCACTTCAAGGATTTGTGCATATATACCCCAGGTCTCTCTATTCATGCATCCCTTTTAGAATTGTACCCTTTAGTTTATATTACCTCTCCTCATTTTTCCGACCAAAATGTATCACTTCTCACTTTTCTATGTTAAATTTCATCTGCCACGTATCCACTCATTCAACCAGCCTGCCTATGTCTTCTTGAAGTCTATCACTATCCTCCTCACAGTTCACTATACTTCCAAGTTTTGAGTCATCTGCAAATTTTGAAATTGTGCCCTGTACACCAAAATCTAAGTCATTAATATATATCAAAAAAAGCAGTGGTCCTAGTACTGACTCCTAGGGAATACCTTCCTCCAGTCCACAAAGCAACCATTCACCACTACTCCGTTTCCTGTCACTTAGCCAATTTCGTATCCATGTTGCCACTGTCCCTTTTATTCCATGGGCTTCAACTTTGCTGGCAAGCCTATTATGTGGCACTTTATCAAACACCTTTTGGAAGTCCATCGACACCACGTCAACCGCATTGCCCTCATCAACCCTCTCTGTTACCTCATCAATAAACTCCATCAAGTTAGTTGAACATGATTTGCCTTCAACAAATCCATGCTGGGTTTCCTTAATTAATCCACACTTGTCTCAATTACTGTTAACCTTGTCCCTGATTATCATTTCTAAAAGCTTCCCCAATGGCCTGTGGTTGCTGGGTTTACCTTTACTCCTTTTTTGAACAAGGTGTAACATTTCCAATTCTCCAGTCCTCTGGCAGCACCCCTTATCTAAGGAGGATTGGAAGGTTATGGCCAGTATCACTGCGGTTTCCTCCTTAACTTCCCTCAGCATCCTAGGATGTATCCGCTCCGGTTCTGGTGACTTAACAACTTTAAGTACAGACAGCTTTTCTAGTACCTCCTCATTATCAACTTTTATCAGGTACCAAATATTTTGCATATTCTTCTATCACAAATGAAACCAGAGAAGAAACTGCAACAGAACATTTCAGAGCTGTAGGGGCCGCACAAACATAGAAACATAGAAAATAGGTGCAGGAGTAGGCCATTCGGCACTTCGAGCCTGCACCGCCATTCAATATGATCATGGC
This sequence comes from Pristiophorus japonicus, assembly GCF_044704955.1. NCBI lineage: Eukaryota > Metazoa > Chordata > Chondrichthyes > Pristiophoridae > Pristiophorus > Pristiophorus japonicus. The sequence goes on from NC_091983.1 coordinate 28,990,233, forward strand.
TGATCATCACCTCAGTAACTCTTTCCTGCTTTCTCTCCATACCCCTTGATCCCTTTAGCTGTAAGGGCCATATCTAACTCCCTCTTGGATATATCCAATGAACTGGCATCAACAACTCTCTGCGGTAGAGAATTCCACAGGTTAACAACTCTCTGAGTGAAGAAGTTTCTCCTCATCTTGGTCCTAAATGGCTTAGCCCTTATCCTTAGACTGTGACTCCTGGTTCTGGACTTCACCATATAAAAATAGAAACATAGAAAACATGGCTGAACATGCAAGTTCAGTACCCCATTCCTGCTTTCTCGCCATACCCCTTGATCCCCCTAGTAGTAAGGACTACATCTAACTCCTTTTTGAATATATTTAGTGAATTATAAGAACATAAGAACATAAGAATTAGGAACAGGAATAGGTCATCGAGCCCCTCGAGCCTGCTCCGTCATTCAACAAGATCATGGCTGATCTGGCCGTGGACTCAGCTCCACTTACCCGCCTGTTTCCCATAACCCTTAATTCCCTTATTGGTTAAAAATCTATCTATCTGTGATTTGAATATATTCAATGAGCTAGCCTCAACTGCTTCCTTGGGCAGAGAATTCAACAGATTCACAACCCTCTGGGAGAAGAAATTCCTTCTCAACTCTGTTTTAAATTGGCTCCCCCGTATTTTGAGGCTGTGCCCCCTAGTTCTAGTCTCCCCGACCAGTGGAAACAACCTCTCTGCCTCTATCTTGTCTATCCCTTTCATTATTTTAAATGTTTCTATAAGATCACACCTCATCCTTCTGAACTCCAACGAGTAAAGACCCAGTCTACTCAATCTATCATCATAAGGTAACCCCCTCATCTCCGGAATCAGCCTAGTGAATCGTCTCTGTACCCCCTCCAAAGCTAGTATATCCTTCCTTAAGTAAGGTGACCAAATCTGCACGCAGTACTCCAGGTGCGGCCTCACCAATACCCTGTACAGTTGCAGCAGGACCTCCCTGCTTTTGTACTCCATCCCTCTTGCAATGAAGGCCAACATACCATTTGTCTTCCTGATTACTTGCTGCACCTGCAAACTAACGTTTTGGGATTCATGCACAAGGACCCCCAGGTCCCTCTGCACCGCAGCATGTTGTAATTTCTCTCCATTCAAATAATATTCCCTTTTACTGTTTTTTTTTTTCCCATGGTGGATGACCTCACATTCTCTGACATTGTATTCCATCTGCCAAACCTTAGCCCATTCGCTTAACCTATCTAAATCTCTTTGCAGTCTCTCTGTGTCATCTACACAACCCGCTTTCCCACTAATCTTTGTGTCATCTGCAAATTTTGTTACACTACACTCTGTCCCCTCTTCCAGATCATCTATGTATATTGTAAACAGTTGTGGTCCCAGCACCGATCCCTGTGGCACACCACTAACCACCGATTTCCAACCTGAAAAGGACCCATTTATCCCGACTCTCTGCTTTCTGTTAGCCAGCCAATTCTCTATCCATGCTAATACATTTCCTCTGACACCAACATCAGGAACATTCTTCCTGCATCTAACCTGTCCAGTCCCGTCAGTTTTTTATATGTTTCTATGAGATCCCCTCTCATTCTTTTAAACTCCAGTGAATACAGGCCCAGTCAATCCAATCTCTCCTCATATGTCAGTCCTGCCATCTGGGAATCAGTCTGGTGAACCTTCGCTGCACTTCCTCAATAGCAAGAACGTCCTTCCTCAGATTAAGAGACCAAAACTGAACACAATATTCCAGGTGAGGCCTCACCAAGGCCCTGTACAACTGCAGTAAGACCTCCCTGCTCCTATACTCAAATCGTTGAGCTATGAAGGCCAACATGCCATTTGCCGCCTTCGCCACCTGCTGTACCTGTATGCCAACTTTCAATGACTGATGTACCATGACACCCAGGTCTCGTTGCACCTCCCCTTTTCCTAATCTGCCGCCATTCAGATAATATTCTGCCTTCGTGTTTTTGCCACCAAAGTGGATAACCTCACATTTATCCACATTATACTGCATCTGCCATGCATTTGCCCACTCACCTAACCTGTCCAAGTCACCCTGCAGCATCTTAGCGTCCTCCTCACAGCTCACACCACCACCCAGCTTAGTGGCATCTGCAAACTTGGAGATGTTACACTCAATTCCTTTATCTAAATCATTGATGTATATTGTAAATAGCTGGGGTCCCAGCACTGAGCCCTGCGGCACCCCACTACCTGCCATTCTGAAAAGGACCTGTTTATCCCGACTTTCTGCTTCCTGTCTGCCAACCAGTTCTCTATCCACATCAATACATTACCCCCAATACCATGTGCTTTAATTTTGCACACCAGTCTCTTGTGTGGGACCTTGTCAAAAGCCTTTTGAAAGTCCAAATCCACTGGTTCTCCCCTGTCCACTCTACTAGTTACATCCTCAAAAAATTCTGGAAGATTTGTCAAGCATGATTTCCCTTTCATAAATCCATGCTGACTCAGACCGATCCTGTCATTGCTTTCCAAATGCGCTGCTATTTCATCTTTAATAATTGATTCCAACATTTTCCCCACTACTGATGTCAGGTTAACCGGTCTATAATTCCCCGTTTTCTCTCTCCCTCCTTTCTTAAAATGTTCCGGGTTTAGGCATGCGAAGCACATGTGCTAAAACCCACAACTTGTGATCTGTCCAGACTGCATGCATTCCTGGCAAAAGTGCCTTCTAGGCAGGAGACAACTTCTGCCCAGCGTAATGCCTTCTTTTAGCAGTGTAAGACTTTTAAAGGACATAAAAATATATTTTTTAATTCAGTTAAACATTAAAACACATGTAAACTAAGGACTATTTATATGTAAATTTAATGTAAATAATGTCAATTTATTTTTCAAAAAATAAAATTTTGGTTTCAAATATTTCATTAAATGCCATTTTGATTAATTTGAAATATGTGATGCTTTTTTAAAATTTATTTTAAATATACCCGTATTTTGAGGGGTATTCCCATTCATACTTATGGGGGTTCTGTACATACGGAATCACCATAAGTATGAATGGGATCCCACTTCTTTCATTGGTTGGGTTGGCCCACGTGATCCCAGGGGCGCTTGCGAACCTCATGCACCCCTGGGATATGTGGGCGTCGGCACAGGCCTACGCTTGGAGGCCCAGGAGCGCAAGAGTCCAAATCTCCAGGGCCATCAGGTAGGTTCGTGGATTTTTTGCAGGTCAGAGGCATAAGCTCATGGGAAACCTCCAACCGCAACTTCAGGCCCAACGTGTGAACTTGGATGAATGTTCCAGCTAAGTGATTAATATATTACAATAAACAGATTAGTTGCTTAATAAAAATTGACTCAGCTTGTTAGTGCAGTAAAGAGATGCCTGCTGGGAAACATGCCAAAATTGTTCACTTAAGCTGATCTATGCAATCTGTTCCACATGGGTTGAGGTGGAATTTGACAGATTCAGCAGAAAATTGTATAAGAGCATCTGTAAAGATGCAATAGGGGTGGAATTCAACTCTGGCAGGGTCTTCAATGGAAAGAAAAATAGTGCAGGGAGTGTAGCCCCGTTTTAAGCCCCTGCCAAAGTTGAATTTTACCGCTCTCCCAGCCCCTCCACCCCAGCCCCGCACCCCCCATATGTTTTAAAGTATACATGTGCAAGATAAATTTACTAAAACGTCTTTAACAGCAGTTAAGTGTCTATTGCTTGATCGCACTGAAATTTCTTTGAATGGTCACATGATGAGATTTGCAACAGCATATCCGTTTGCCCACAAATGTGCATTGATGTCAGCAGCAAATCCTTGCATGCCATTCTTTCTGTGTAGAAATCAGGCAGTAATGTCGCCTAGGATTCTTTGCCTTGTGCACAGAAATTTTAAACATTAAATGGGAATCATTGAAGGATTCTGCTGAATGAATTCTCTCACATCCCACCTTGCATGATAAATGTTTTACATCTTTCTGTCTACTCAGAAGTCACTGAGATTAGATGTATGTGACATCTGCCCTAGTTACATATCTGTGTTGATTGCACACTGGTAGCCGAATTGTTGATCATTCCTGGTAAATTTTGAGAATACCTACATCTTTAAATTGTGCTGAGCTATATTCAAATCATAGATGCATACAGCACAGAAGGAAGCCATTTGGCCCATCGTGTCTGTGGCAGCTGAGAAGAGCTATCCAATTAGCTCCACTCCCCTGTTCTTTCCCCATAGTCCAGCATGTTTTCCTCCTTCAAGTATTTATTCCCTGTTGAGTTTGTTTCCACCACCCTTTCAGTGCATTCCAGATCATACCAATTTGCTGGGTAGATCTTTTTCATCTCCACCCCCCTATTAATGATACCATTGTTAAAATAATATTCAACAGAACTTCATACAAATACATGTGATTTCAAAGTAATAGACTTTAGTGCAATAGCTTTTTTCTTGTAGAGTATCTAATTACCTGTTGCCTTTGAATTAACTTGCTAAACCAGAAAATGTTCATACTCCTTCAAAACAATGTTCCAGATTATGCTTTTACTGTATACACTTAGGAAAATGATGCATTTAACAAATGATACATTCAGACTCTATCTGAAAAGATATATTAATACAACTTAAAGAAAGTAATAATTCTCCAGATTTTGCTTTAAAAGTAATGGTGAGGCTAACTGCGCTCACTGTTAATAAAACGTAAATTGGACAGCAACTTCTGGCGACCGCACAGTCACAATTAAACGCAGAAATCAGGAAGTTGCTGTCCAAAGTGCCCTGCTCCTCCAAAAGTGCACAAAAATGGTATCTCAACAAGGGACTCACCATTCAAATACATTGAAAGGCATGATGTTGTTGTACTTACCTCATAGATACAAACTAAACTCGTCAGAAACAGTTAAGGCTTATCCATTCCAGTGTAAGTATCTTTTTAATGGTGTGGTAAGTCTTAATTACTGCCAAACAACTTCTCTGGCATAGAAATTTAACGTTTACAAATGTGGAATCTCATTCCTTCAGATTTGAATTATTGTTGGAATTTTTTTTTTAAACTGTTATTTTACATTTTCTTTCTGTCTCTTTTATCTCTCTCTTAATCCAATCTTTCTTTTCCTTTCTGTACCTGATTTAGCATTGAACTAATTATTCTAACTGACAGACTTTGCGCTGCTTATTAATGATTCTTCAATCTGATTGGTTAAGGAGATTCATAGTTGCTTGCCTTGAACACACAGGTCCCAGATGCCCTGTAGAGAGTGCTGTGCTTTTTGGCTGACAGCAACTAACTGTGCAAAAGCCTATAAAAAAGTCTATGGGCAAGTGCAAGTCTAATGAATGGCTGGCACCGTTCATTCACTGCTCAGAACAAAATCCATCCCATAATTTACAAACAGCTTTATATGAAATAATCAAACAGTTTCTAGGGAATTAGACTTCGATCGGAGCTGCAATAGAACACTTGAAAGCTCAAAAATACCCAAATTACTTTTTCAACATATGAACACTTTTAACTGAAATATTCAAAAATGTTTTCTTTGAAAGAGTGTTGTGCAATATTAGTAACAGACATGTTTGGTGCTACTTAAGTAAGATAGTAATTTTTTAATTTTACATAATGAATACTACAATAACGCAAATATAAAAACGGTTTGGGCTGATCATATTATATTGGAATGAACTGGTACTTACTGGGCATGATTCCGAGTATTGTATTAGATAACCAATCTATAAACTTCCACATTTACAACTGTGTGTGGTCATTATTTTCTGGGTGTACTATTCATTGTTTTATTGTGGGTGTAGTATTCATTGTTTTATTCTGGGTGTAGTAATAGGGTGAAGTATTAGACACCATCTGAATGCTTTAGGGGGAGCAATTGGCCTCCTTTGCCTCTCCTGTTAGTGCCTCCATGAGAGGTAATAGGGCGCTAATGATTTTCCAACTGGGCGTGGCAAAAGTACCGACGCCCGTGAACTTCGCTTGCAGGTTAGTGCTGGTGGTAAACCTTAATGCCACCATCTCCTGTGCCCTGGAGATCCAAGGGAAGTGGTAGCGCTTGATTTAGCGTTCTATGTCCCTCCTGGAGCGCTGAACCAGAAGTTTGCATTCGCTGGAACTGGGTAGCGTCCGGCGATAATTTTGTGCTCCCGCAATTGTTACCGCCCCAAACAGGGCGCTACACAATTTCTAGCCGAAACCATCAGTCCTAATGTTGTCAAAAATTGTTTTTTTACAGGAATCCCTGGTCATAAAGGTGAGAAAGGTGATAAAGGAGTAGGATATCCTGGACTGCAAGGTCTGCCAGGTCTACCAGGTACTGCAATATCTTAACAGTATAATCTTATTTTCATTTCTGAAAAGATCGATCATCTCAGCACATGTCAAAAATAAAAACAGAAAATGCTGAAAATGCACAGAAGCTACAACAGCATCTCAAAAAGAAAAAAGGCAGGTTAAACAAGTGTAGACTTGTAGTCAGAACTCATTATTTTTATCAACACAAGTTAAGCTTCCAGTGTGATTCACAGTGACTCTGGGAAGTGGGAGTGAATCAAAAAAATAAACTATTATAAACACAGATTAACCACAAATGATCCATTCCTGGTGTTTCTTTTAATGGTTTCAAACAAGGTGTATCAAAATAACAATTGATACAAATATACATCTTTCATTTATTCATTATTATTGTGTATGGGTACAATATGGACATGGGCAGTCGAGTTTTGGATGACCTATAGTTTGTGTAGGGGAGAACATGGGAGGCCATCCAGGAGTGCTTTTGAATAGTCAAATCTAGAGGAATCAAAATCATGGATGAGGATTTCAGCAACGGGAGTGCTGAGGCAGAGTGTACTATTCATTGTTTGATTGTAGGTGTACTATTCATTGTTTTATTCTGGGTATAGTACGGAGGTGGAAATAGGCGGTCTTAGTTATGCCGCAGAATTGTGGTCGGAAGCTCATTTCAGGGTCAAATATTACACCAAGGTTGCGAATAGTCTGGTTCAGCCTCAGACAAATGCGAGAGAGAGGGATGGAGCCAGTGGTCAAGGAACTATGATTGTGGCGGGGACCAAAAACAACGGCCTTGGTCCTCCTAATATTCAATTGGAGAAAGTTTCTGATCATCCAGAATGTTGTGTATGGAGAAAGAGTCAGACTGAACACTGTGAACTCAAAGTTATTGTGTTCTTAACACAGATGAGACTGCACTACAGGGAGGTTAAAGTAACAGTGACCTCAGTCTTTAATAAGACACTCCAGAGTGAGGAACAGGCCTTAGGGGCCGGCTTATATATAGTGCTCCCAAGGGATGCTGGGATCCCTTGGGACTTCAGGGGATGAGCTTCCTGGTGGCGGAACATGGGAGTGCATGCTTTGCAGATACACAACATCACTCCCCCATCCAAAGTCAAAGTGAAAACTATTTACAAGGTGAGGCGGTCGGGAGCCTTTCTTTCCCTGGTGGACCGCCTCGGTACAAATGTCTGTTCTGGTGTGTTGGCTGTGCCCTCGCTGGGCTGGCGTGTTGTTGGCCCTGCAGGGCTACTAGGTGAGCTGGGCCTTGCTGGGCTGTCGGTGGTGATGGGTTCGATTTCCTGGTCTGGCATGGTGTCGTTGATCCTTTGGGTGTGTGTTCTGGGCTCGAAAAAGGTGGTGTCTGCTGTGGGTTGTTCGGGGCAGTTTGTGAACCGCAGCCTCGTTTGGTCCAGGTGCTTTCTGCAAATTTGTCCATTGTCTAGTTTGACTACAAATACCCTATTCCCTTCTTTAGCTATCACCGTGCCCGCGATCCACTTGGGACCATGTCCATAGTTTAGCACATACACAGGGTCATGCAGATCAATTTCCCATAACACAGTGACGCGACCATCGATTACATTTTGTTGCTGCTGCCTGCTCTCTACCTGATCATGCAGGTTGGGGTGAACCAGCGAGAGTCTGGTTTTAAGTGTCCTTTTCATGAGTAGCTCAGCCGGGGGCACCCCTGTGAGTGAGTGGGGTCTCGTGCGGTAGCTGAGCAGTACTCAGGACAGGCGGGTTTGGAGTGAGCCTTCTGTGCCTCGTTTAAGGCTCTGTTTGATGGTTTGTACTGCCCGCTCTGCCTGCCCATTGGAGGCTGGTTTAAACGGGGCCGAGGTGACATGTTTGATCCCATTGCAGGTCATGAATTCTTTAAATTCGGCACTAGTGAAACATGGCCCATTGTCACTGACCAGTATGTCAGGCAGGCCGTGGGTGGCAAACATGGCCCTCAGGCTTTCAATGGTGGTGATGGCGGTGCTTCTCGACATTATTTCACATTCAATCCATTTTGAAAAAGCATCCACCACCACCAGGAACATTTTACCGAGAAACGGGCCCGCATAGTCGACATGGATCCTCGACCATGGTCTGGAGGGCCAGGACCACAAACTTAGTGGTGCCTTTCTGGGCGGGTTGCTCAACTGAGCACATATGCTGCATTGCCGTACACAGGACTCTAAGTTAGAGTCGATACCGGGCCACCACAGGTGGGATCTGGCTATCGCTTTCATCATTACTATACCCAGGTGTGTGCTGTGGAGATCCGAGATGAACGTCTCCCTGCCCTTTGTTGGTAGCACTACATGGTTACCCCACAACAGGCAGTCTGCCTGAATGGACAGCTCGTCCTTTCGCCGCTGGAACAGCTTGATTGGCTCTTGCATTTCAACGGGGATGCTGGCCCAGCTCCCATGCAGTACACAGTTTTTTACTAGGGACAGCAGAGGATCTTGGCTGGTCCAAGTCCTAATCTGGTGGGCCATGGCAGGTGATTTATCATTTTCAAACGCTTCCATGACCATCAACAAGTCTGCGGGCTGCGCCACCATCAACAAGTTTGCAGGCTGCGCCATTTCCACTCCCGTGGTGGGCAATGGTAGCCAACTGAGAGCATCCACACAGTTCTCGGTGCCTGGTCTGTGCGGATGGTATAGTTATATGCTGATAGCATGTGTGCCCACCTTTGTATGTGGGCTGAGGCATTAGTATTTATCCCCTTGTTTTCAGCGAACAGGGATGTGAGCGGCTTGTGATCGGTTTCCAGCTCAAATTTGAGGCCAAACAGGCACTGATGCATTTTCTTTACCCCGAACACACACACGCTAATGCCTCTTTCTCAATCATGCTGTAGGCCCTCTCGGCCTTAGACAAGCTCCTGGAAGCATAGGCGACAGGTTGCAACTTCCCCACAACATTAGCTTGTTGTAATACACAACCGACTCTGTACGCCAATGCGTCACATGCTAGCATAAGTCTTTTACACGGGTTATACAATACAAGCAGCTTGTGGAGCATAAACTGTTTCTGGCTTTCTCAAAAGCAATACTGAAAACCCACAGGTCTCAGTAAGAATAGATGGTCAGTAATGCATTGTAGCTTTTCACTCCAGTGAACAACATACATTTCAAAAGCAAAAGTTAAACTCGACTCGAAAAGCTGCTTTTTTTTGTTCTCAAATGTTTTGGTGCAAACTGTGTTTCGTGCAACTCATCATGCAGTGTACTTCATGCAGCTTTTGCATGGTTTAGGGTTACATAAGCAAGTTTTGGTCATGTTGAGTGGTGGTCCCACATTTTTTTTCTACTTTGACAATTAATTTACAGTGAAATCACCTTTGACTCAAATAGGACAAGTACACTTCTCAAAGTTTTTTTTTGTTTAGAGCCATAACAAATTTATGACTGCAATTGCACGGTTGCCAAGATAAACTCAACTTACACGGGATTTTCCATCCAACTGATGTTTGTTGCAGTCACAAAACAAGTGAAGTGATCCGTTCATCCAAATCTTCCCAATACATCAAACACATGGCCAAGAATTTGCGGTCAGCAAAGAAGCAAAGTCTTTCACCGCTGGCCCCGAAGTAAGCTTTGCACAAAGATCTCGCGATCTTTGTGTCGAGAACTTCGGGTTTTCCAACGTTCAGCTCAAATCAACGGATGTTAGTGGGGATCCCCGAGTGCAAGCTGCTGTCACGCCAACAAGCTGTCTAAACAGCCAATCAAAATGCAGGAATCTCACAGACAGCGAATACGGAAGTGGGTAAGCTCTAAAGTACTAACTTTAAAAAAATGTTAGGGAGAGCAAAACAAAGATTGGGGCTCTCACATGGGGAAAAGGTAAACCTGAAATAAAGATAAAAAAATTTTTTTAATTCTTATTAAAACGGATAAATTTCATGCTGCACAAAATTAAAATTAGTTTTTCAGACTCGCAACCTTTATTTAGTAGTCAATATGCAATTAAAACCCCAATTACATTTAATCGTAGGGAATTTAACAGTGTAATTACTACGGAAGAGCCGACATTTTTGTCAGTTTCGTTGATTTGAGTGATTTCACTGATTGCCGGTTCAGTGGGGAGGGGCACAACGTAGCCTGTGGAGAAGCAGTGAATGACAGACCGCAACTTCAGGATTTCCACATGTGTCAGCGCATGTGCCAATTCCCGAAGTTGCAGTTAGTTTCAAAGGCAAAATGACAGCAGACGTTGGCAGTTCACCACCAACGCCAATTCCAGGCCATTACACGTGTACATACTGGCTCTATCAGATAGCATTGTGCATTAGTGTCTGTATGCGGCCAAGAACCAATGTGGTTAACCAGTCTCTAACAGTAGCTGTATTAAGTGGTAACACTGTTCTCATGATCTCTTTAGGCCTAGTTCTATTTCATTATAACAGCCAGAAGCAAATAAAAATCTACTCGCACAGTTGCAGTCTGAAGACTTATCTCTATAAAACAGCTGCTCCAGATGATATTGGAAATCATATCCAAACTACTTGTAAAACTCATGAATTAATGAAAAAGTACATTGAACCAGCAGCATAATAATCTCCACTTCACTGTACTGTAGACTGGCAGAAAGTGGGTATATTATCTGCAGTCTACCTTCACAAATTTTCCGTCTGTCACATAGCAGGAGCATGTAACATGAAAAATGTCCCTCCTATGGAAGAAAAATTTCCTCTGGTAACAATTGTTATCAATGTTGTAAACATTGTGGGAAGATTTCTTGCATTGATATTTCTAGTGAAATCATAAATGTATTCTAAAAGAATATTTTACGATTTTGCCAGGAATGGAGCCAGTTTTAGGGCGGAACAGCAGAAGAACCTCAAAAAAGGTACAGTTTAAATTCTTTTAGTGGGGCCAGTCAGAGCAGGAGTGCTCTCCTGGGCCTCACAACAATAATCTGGGCCACTGCCCGACCCCCACCCACCATTGTCAAATGATGTCAATATAAAATAATTCTACAGTTATAGAAGAAGAAAGACTTGCATTTATATGGTGCCTTTCACAATCTCAGGACATCCCAGAGTGCTTTGCAGCCAATGAAGTACTTTTGAAGTGTAGTCACTGTTGTAATATACGAAACGCGGCAGCTAATTTACGCACAGCAAGCTCCCACAAACAGCAATGAGATTATGACCAGATCATCTGTTTAACACTAAACATTTTAACAACACAAAACCTGCTGTTTTAGTTGAATAATTCCTGAATTATCTTTCTTTCTGTTCAGGATCTATGGGCTTACCTGGCATTAGTAAAGAAGGGTACCCAGGAAAGCCTGGCTCACCTGGAAACGCCGGAGATCCTGGAAAATCAGGGAGAGCAGGACCTCCAGGTCCACCCGGAGCATGTCAACCATCTCTATGTTATGAAGCATTAGTAGGAAGAGATCCCTTTAGAAAAGGACCAAACTATTGAAACTGTATCGTCATCCACGTTGTACAAATGAACTTGGAGTGAGTTTATAGTGGACATTATTCAAGCTGGAGCTTATCTTTGAAAAGTCCTAAAAGAAGTCTCAGGAAGATTTATGTTCCGCATTATCGACCAACTTTTACTTATCCATTGCTAAAATAAGAGGAATATCAACTGCTTAGAAGAGATCATTAGCTACATATGTGTTGTTGGTTTTCAATCCATGTTTCTGTTTTATATACATCAGTTGTATTTGTTATTTAATGCTATGCCGAGAGATGGAGAGGTCAGATATTGTAATATCTATTATTGAGCCTGCTGTACGACATGCTTTAATCTGGTAGTATCTGTTATTTTTTCGCTAAAACCATGGTCAATTCCTTAATGTGAGTTGCTGCTTTTTATCTTTTAGCGAATTGAATCAGATAAGATAACCTTCCTACTGATATCAACAATTGTACAGATGTTCCAAAGAAAGCACTCTGTTTAGTTTGCAAAGTCTCATAAGTGCTCCATCTGAGATGTATACGTAATACGATTACAACATAATTCTTTTCAGTTGCAATTTATCCTTAAGTGATTGCTAAGAATATTAAACTCAGTAAAAAGAAAACCAGCTTAAGAAATACTTGTTAGCCATTCCTTTGTTTAGAAAGTTGTCCTTTTTTTCCCAATTATTTTGCTGCTTTTTTAAACATTTGTAAATCTTCATTTAAAAAAAATGATTTTGTAGGTTATTGAAATTAAACCTCAAAATATGCTTCTGAGAAGATTTAATTTTATTGGGCTGCTTTATTACTGTTTGAGGATTAATATATTTATCATGATTTTGCATTCTAGTACTCTTTGCATGGAACAACTGCCAAGAGTCTTACTTAGGGAGAAATGGTTCCATTGTTCCAACTCAGTTAGTGAGCAGTAAATATTAGTCTACAATTTAGCTAAATTAAACTGTATAAAGATTTATTTACCTTAACATTGGCCGGCTTATCATACATTTCTATGGTGATTTTCAGCAGGCTATAGGGTAATAATTAATAGTCCAGATATCTCAGTTTAGAAATAAAAGTACAACTATAAGTTTATCATTTGTCACCAACAGTGGAACCTAAATTCAAGACCACTGAGTTATAAAATGAACCTGGAGACATCAAAACTACACTGAACTCCTCTGTGCTTTCATTGACCACTGTAAATAAAGTAATTGGTACAATATTCTCATTATCAATGTTTATTTGTAAGAACTAGGGACGACTGCATTCTTGCTTTTTTTTAAAATCTGGAAATAAAAAGCAGGTATCAGTAAAATTGTAGCTGTGTGTTTTTATTGACTTCATTCTTGGCTGTCCCTGGCAAAGTCCCCGTTTATTGACCATTCCTAGTTGCCTTGAGAAGGTAGTGATGGCCGCCTTCTTGAACTATTGCAGTGGTTTTGATACAACTGAGTGGCTTTCTGTGCCAGTTCAGAGAGCAGTTAAGAGTCAACATAGAAACATAGAAAATAGGTGCAGGAGTAGGCCATTCGGCCCTTCGAGCCTGCACCACCATTCAAGAAGATCATGGCTGATCATTCACCTCAGTACCCCTTTCCTGCTTGCTCTCCATACCCCTTGATCCCTTTAGCCGTAAGGGCCATATCTAACTCCCTCTTGAATATATCCAATGAACTGGCATCAATAACTCTCTGCGGTAGGGAATTCCACAGGTTAACAACTCTCTGAGTGAAGATGTTTCTCTTCATCTCAGTCCTAAATGGCTTACCCCTTATCCTTAGACTGTGTCCCCTGGTTCTGGACTTCCCCAACATTGGGAACAGTTTTCCAGCATCTAACCTATACAGTCCCGTCAGAATTTTATATGTTTCTATGAGATTACCTCTCATCCTTCGAAACTCCAGTGCATACAGGCCCAGTCGATCCAGTCTCTCCTCATATGTCAGTCCTCCATCCCGGGAATCAGTCTGGTGAACCTTTGCTGCACTTCCTCAATAGCAAGAACGTCCTTCCTCAGATTAGGAGACCAAAACTGAACACAATATTCCAGGTGAGGCCTCACCAAGGCCCTGTACAACTGCAGTAAGACCTTCCTGCTCCTATACTCAAATCCCCTAGCTATGAAGGCCAACATACCATTTGCCTTCTTCACCGCCTACTGTACCTGTATGCCAACTTTCAATGACTGATGTACCATGACACCCAGGTTTCGTTGCACCTCCCCTTTTCCTAATCTGCCGCCATTCAGATAATATTCTGCCTTCGTGTTTTTGCCATCAAAGTAGATAACCTCACATTTATCTACATTATACTGCATCTGCCATGCATTTGCCCACTCACCTAACCTGTCCAAGTCACCCTGCAGCCTCTTAGCGTCCTCCTCACAGCTCACACCGCCACCCAGCTTAGTGTCATCTGCAAACTTGGAGATATTACACTTAATTCCTTCATCTAAATCATTAATGTACATTTTAAATAGCTGGGGTCCCAGCACTGAGCCCTGCAGCACCCCACTAGTCACTGCCTTCCATTCTGAAAAGGACCCGTTTATCCCGACTCTCTGCTTCCTGTCTGCCAACCAGTTCTCTATCCACGGCAGTACATTACCCCCAATATCATGTGCTTTAATTTTGCACACCAATCACTTGTGTGGGTCCTTGTCAAAAGCCTTTTGAAAGTCCAAATACACCACATTCACTGGTTCTCCCTTGTCCACACTACTAGTTACATCCTCAAAAAATTCTAGAAGATTTGTCAAACATGATTTTCCTTTCATAAATCCATGCTGACTATCCTGTCACTGCTTTCCAAATGCGCTGCTATTTCATCTTTAATAATTGATTCCAACATTTTCCCCACTACTGATATCAGGCTAACCGGTCTATAATTACCCATTTTCTCTCTCCTTTTTTAAAAAATGGGGTTACATTAGCTACCCTCCAGTCCATAGGAACTGATCCAGAGTCGATAGACTGTTGGAAAATTATCACCAATGCATCCACTATTTCTAGGGCCACTTCCTTAAGCATTCTGGGATGCAGACTATCAGGGCCCAGGGATTTATCGGCCTTCAATTCCATCAATTTCCCTAACACAATTTCACGCCTATTAAGGATTTCCTTCAGTTCCTCCTTTTCACTAGACTCTCGGTCCCCTATTATTTCCAGTTATTTGTGTCTTCCTTCGTGAAGACAGAACCAAAGTATTTGTTCAACTGGTCTGCCATTTCTTTGTTCCCCATTATAAATTCACCTGAATCTGACTTCAAGGGACCTACGTTTGTCTTCACTAATCTTTTACTCTTCACATATCTATCGAAGCTTTTGCAGTTAGTTTTTATGTTCCCAGCAAGCTTACTCTCATACTCTATATTTTCCCCCTCATAATTAAACCCTTTGTCCTCCTCTGCTGAATTCTTAATTTCTCAGATTTGCTGCTTTTTCTGGCCAATTTATATGCCTCTTCCTTGGATTTAACACTATCCTTAATTTTCCTTGTTAGCCACGGTTGAGCCACCTTCCCCGTTTTATTTTTACTGCAGACAGGGATGTACAATTGTTGAAGTTCATCCATGTGATCTTTAAATGTTTGCCATTGCCTATCTACCGTCAACCCTTTAAGTATCATTTGCCAATCTATTCTAGCCAATTCACGTCTCATACCATCGAAGTTACCTTGACTTTAGTTCAGGACCCTAGTCTCTGAATTAACTGTGTCACTCTCCATCTTAAAAAAAGCTTCTACCATATTATGGTCACTCTTCCCCAAGGGGTCTCGCACAACAAGATTGCTAATTAGTCCTTTCTCATTACACATCACCCAGTTTAGGATGGCCAGCCCTCTGGTTGGTTCCTCGACATATTGGTGTAGAAAACCATCCCGAATGCACTCCAGGAAATCCTCCTCCACCGTATTGCTACCAGTTTGGTTAACCCAATCTATATGTAGATTAAAGTTGCCCATGATAACTGCTGTACCCTTATTGCACGTGTCCCTAATTTCTTGTTTGATGTTGTCCCCAACCTCACTACTACTGTTTGGTGGTCTATACACAACTCCCACTAGTGTTTTCTGTGCTTTGGTATTCCGCAGCTCTGCCCATACAGATTCCACCTCATCCTAATGTCCTTCCTTACTATTGCATTAATTTCCTCTTTAACCAGTAACACTACCCAAACCTCCTTTTCCTTTCTGTCTATCCTTCCTGAATGTTGAATACCCCTGGATGTTGAGTTCCCAGCCTTGGTCACCCTGGAGCCATGTCTCCATGATGCCAATTATATCATATTCCTTAATTGCTGCCTGTGCAGTTAATTCGTCCACCTTATAAATACTCCTCGCATTGAGGCACAGAGCCTTCAGGCTTGTCTTTTTAACACATCTTGCCCCTTTAGAATTTTGCTGTAATGTGGACCTTTTTGATTTTTGCCTTGGGTTTCTCTGCCCTCCACTTTTACTTTTCTTCTTTTTATCTTTTGCTTCTGCCCCCATTCTATTTCCCTCTGTCGCCCTGCATAGGTTCCCATCCCCCTGCCATATTAGTTTAACGTCTCCCCAAAAGCACTAGCAAACACTCCCCCTAGGACATTGGTTCCGATCCTGCCCAGATGCAGACCGTCAGTTTGTGCTAGTCCCACCTCCCCCAGAACCGATTCCAATGTCCCAGGAATTTGAATCCCTCCCTTCTGCACCACTTTTCAAGTCACGTATTCATCTGAGCTATTCTGTGATTCCTGCTCTGACTAGCACGTGGTACTGGTAGCAATCCTGAGATTACTACCTTTGAGGTCCTACTTTTTAATTTAACTCCTAACTCCCTAAATTCAGTTTGTAGGACCTCATCCCGTTTTTTACCTAAATCGTTGGTACCTATATGTACCACGACAACTGGCTGTTCACCCTCCTCCTCCAAAATGTTGCTAGAGAACTGGAGTTTAATATAGGCCAGACTGGGTAAGGATGAATATATAATATTTAGTAAATTGGATTGGCAAAACTATTGGTAAATTTCCTGATATCGTCCTCTGTGCTTTATTTTAAATATAAATTGTGCCAAGGAAAATATTGGGGATACTGATTTATTTTATACCATCAGTCAATCATATTATTCTTCAAAAAATTACACTTCTTAAACTTTCATATTTTATTTAGGTTAATTCTGGATTTTAATATCCACAGTCTCAATCAATGTATTTGTTAAGCAGTACTTGTAGATTTCTGCCTTGTAATCAGCTGGCTTTTCAGCACACTAAAGACAAATGTACTAATATTTCTAAATAACCTCTGCCCTAAGATCTGATCCAAGATTGGAACACCAGATAGAGAAATTGACTTATCCAGACATTAAGAAAATGTTCACATCTTACATTACTCAACTCTTTGCAACTCTATTCAGCACTAAAAATTGTAGGGTGGAACTTTTGCGTGGGGTGGCGGGGTGGGCGTGTAAAACAGACGGGAGTGGATCCGCCATCCATTATACACCCCGCCCCATTGAAGTCAGTGGAAAGGACAATCTGGCGGCATGTACGGGCGGTCAATCGTCACCACATGTTTTACACCCCAATATTGACCATTCCACCTGTATTTTTGACTGAACAGTGTTATTCTGATCCACTATTCTAAATTCATCAGGGATCGGTAATCTCCTGTGTACTGATCTCAGCATATAAAGTGTATGTGCAGCATATCTACCATGTGCAGTGCACCAGACTCTCCAGGGTCTTTTCTCTGAAAATATATACACAACTGCACTTCGTGTTATTGCAATAATTGTGCACATTAAAGGATTGACTTCATGCTCATGTCATGTTATTTTTTGTATTTCCATTATATCTGAGTATATAATGTCAAAATTATATTTAATTGTGTGCCATAGTGCACCAAATACATAGTCATGAAGGTAGAAGTTGGAGGACACACAACATAGCCAGCATAATGCAAAGTAACAGGTGTCTGTTAGAGTATATAGTCACTGCATGGAGGCCCCGACCTGCGCGAGACCATCAGCGGCAGGTCGGGGCCATAAAAGGAGCGGCGAACGGCGGCCATGGGCAGCGTGGCGACGTAACACTTCAAGATACAGCGCGAGCTGGTGCAGGAGGGAGATGGCAGTGAAGAGGGATGTCATCAAGGTCCAGGTCGGTGATTGGAGCGTGGACAGGTACAGCAGGAGTGGCGAGATCGGGGCGAAGGAGCGGTGAGAGAATATAGAGGGATCTGATTGGGACCCGGGAGAGGCGTGAGTTTGGGGCCAGAAGAGGCGAGGGCCCAGGGGCAGTAGGGGCCAGCCCACACTGCGATATATGTGTGCACTAGGTCCGTGCAGCAGAGCAGGTCTCCAGTCGTCTTGGGTAATCCTTGCCACTGGATCAAGACCTAGCTCTGTCAAGCCCGTGTGGTGGCTGGTGTGCAACGGCCACCGCATGTTAAAAAAATCCACGCACAGGCATCTTCCACCCTTCAACATGTAGTTCGGGATCTGGAATATTAGATCTTTCATTGAAACACCTGTGAACTCATTCCTTTTTGGCGTGGAAGCAAGTCATTCTCGTTTCAAGGGACTGTCTATGCTGATGTAGTCACTGTAAAGTAATATTTGGTTATTTCACCTCTTGTATCTCATTGTTTTCTATATTCTGATAGCTGCCAGTCTCTTCTGCACATGGGATTTTTCATCCTTTTGCTCCCCTCATCTCCTAAGGCCTATGACTCATGCTCGTGTGCAATTTTAGGCAGCCATCCCTTCTTAATATAAAAGCCTAGACTGCAAGTGTTGGCAGGCTTTTACACCATGCAACATCACAGCCAATCCAAACCCCATCACCATCCAATATCCACATAGCTGGCGTTTGCAGCAGGAATCAGGAATAGAAATCTTGGCCATTTAAAAATAAATATTCGTAGCCTGGGAACATCGTTTTTAAATTAGATCAGCTCCCTGCATAGGAGTGAATATAAGACCCTCTGGTTCTGTATTGTCCAATGTCACAACATCCAACTGGGGATTCTGTCTAGGAGTTGATTTAATTTAAACATTGCTATATTCCTGCATACACTCACAATGTCATGAATATGCATGACGAATACTACAAAATATTTCAAAACAAGTTTTCTCCCACACGGAATTTTTGTACTATATTCTATTTAAAGAAGGAAAGACTTGGATTTATATCACGTCTTTCACGCTATATTCGGGGCGTCCCAAATCGTTTTACTTTTCAGTTATAGTCACTGTTGTAATATAAGGAAACGCAGCAGCCAATTTGCACACAGCAAGGTTTTTTTTTTGCGATGTTAATTGAGAGATAGATTTTGGCCAGGACACTGGTGAGAACTCCCCTGCTCTAGTTCGAAACAGTGTTATGAAATTTTTTGCATCCAACTGAGAGGGCAGACGGAGCCTCGGTTTAATGTCTCATCCAAAAGACAGTACCTCTGACAGTGCAGCACTCCCTCGTTACAATACTGCAGTGTCAGCCAAGGTTATGGCCGCAATTTTCCGGGGTGGTAGCAGGTGGGTCGGGTGGGAAAGTTGTCATTTTTGACAGTGGGTCAGGAACCCGCTGTCGTCCTGCCCCACACACCTTTTCCCTCAGGTACCTTCCCCCTGTTATTGCAGAGCCGACCCTACTGGCAGTGGCAGGTGACCTAATTGAAATCATTATCAGGTAGTTTACAGGCATATAAATTTCCATGCAGGGAACTTTTAAAATTTCCCTGCATGGCCACGGGATTCACGCAGTTCGGGAACCACGTCTGTCAACCTGAAGCAGGAGTTCCGTGGACAATACTCCAGCTGATTACTTGACAACATCAAATGTACAGTAAAAGCTCCCACCTGACAGATAATCACTTTGCTCAGGCAGAAGCTGTTGCTCAGTCCATTTCCAGCACAGATTCTGCAGGCTGCAAGTCTTTCCAGCAAATTCTCCATCCAGTCTCAATTCATTGAAAGAACTCTCTCACCATTCACCTGCCATCTATTCCATCAATATGGGTGCCATTTATATTGTCTCACCTTGGTCCTCTGAATCAGACCACGATGAGTCCCAACACCAGCAGCACCAGGCACACCAGCAGCACCAACACCAGCCTTCTCCGCAATCACCTGATGTTGCACAGATCAGAGGGCATCAGCACCCGACCACATTGCTGCCCGGGAGGCCAGGGATGGCCTCAGCATGGCCAGACTTAGTTAAATTTATGCTGTACATCCATATGGCTGCCACATGATGTGCCCAGTTTGGCACCACCCCACACCAACACCATAAAGCATCCCTACAATGACCAAGCCATTCCTTTCACACTCATCACAATTGCAGGGATAACCATTATGTCTTACCATTCACTACAATTCACTAAGCCACTTCCAAAGGTGCACACAAATCTGTTGAAGACCGGAAAGTGTTGAACATAAAGATTTTCATGTTTGACACCACATTAACAGAAACATTACATAAACATCGGATAAAGCACTCAACTGGCTACCCTTGTGTGTTGTTAGTTGGTATGATTGCACTCGAATGAGGGTGAGTATGATGGGTGGCTAGTGAGATGATGATGTGATCATTTAGATAGAGAGGGATGGGTGGAGGTGCAAGGTCTGTTGGTGTGAGTAAGGATGTGCAGGAGTAGGGTAGTGAAGGCAGAGTGATGGGGATGTGATGAGAGGCACAGCAGGATGAAGTTGAGTGTGGCTTTGTACTAACGTTTCCTGATCTAAGGAGATAATTGAAATGTTTGTGGCACTGCACCCAGGTTTTCCTGAGCACATCCCTGCTTGTGACCTCCTTTGCAATCTGCAACCAAATTGTTTTGGTCTCCTGGGGGGGTCTCAGAAGGGAAGAGATCCTCCCTGAATGCTGTGAATCCCTCCATAAGCATATGGGGGGAGTCATTGGAGAAGCTGGGTGCAACCCTCTGCCTCTGTGCCGTGATTGTCAGTATTTGCAGCATTCCAATGCTGTAGAACACTGGTAGCACTGTGTTAGATTAAACTTCAAATCTAACATGTCCACGGTCCCTTTAAAGAACCCGGCAGAAAACACGTCATGAATGACGTCACCAGACCCCGCTCTGTTTAATTGGGCCGGGTAACGCGCTGGGCAGGCTTAATAGGCCCTAATAAGGGAAAGTCATTTTCAGCAGCGGGCTGTGGCCAGCAGTGGGGTCGCGACCCACCACACCGACCACCCGCCGAGGTAGGCAAGATTCTAGCCTATGTTTTCAAGTCTCATGGAGTGGATTTGAACCAATGATCAAGATTGCTATCAGCTGAGCCACAGCTGATACAGGGGCAGAGACCCTGAGACAGCCAGTATTTGTTAATTTCATTGTGAACTGTAATTCGCACTTATTATGAGCAGAAGCAAGAGCTCGATGAGTGATTTAGCTGTTCTCTAAACCGGTGGGCTAGAAAAGGCCGCTTCCATTCAGAATTTGAGCCAATCAGTCCTGCAGTCCAGGAAGTGTAAATAGGCTGATTCTTACCACTTTTCAAGCTTCCAGGAGGGGAAGGAAGGGAGTGAGGCTGCAGGTAGTAAAGATGGAGTTGGATAATGAGGATGAGAATGGGCCCAAGGTGGAAGGACCTGAATCCTTTGTACTTGGAGGCTTGAATTCTTAAGCCTGGATTTTAACTGCCAAAAGATTTCCGACTGTCGAGGTTAATTTCCCACCTGCCTGTGCCAGAATGAGGCCCATCCGATTTTAATGGTCTTGTTCAAATTACGCGCCCGACTATTCCGGGCAAGAATTCAGCATATAAGTGGTTGGGTTAGGTGCATTGTCATCCTGCGAGGGTTCCCCTGATCAGAGGGAGGGCCGGTTCATGGCAGGTTGGGCCTAAGCTTTCCTCTCTCCCAGACATCCAGAACCCAGGTCTCCTCTCTGCTCACAAATCCCTGGACCGCATTCTGCGCCCAATGTTCCCAGACCCTGCAACCTCCCTCTCCAATGTCCAAGATCCCGCTCCCACTGATTCCAAATCTCTGGATCTGTCCCAGTATTTCCTGAATGTTGGAAAGCCCCTACTAATGCTCCCTGGCCCTAGGGGCCTTCAGTTACTGCTAGATCCTGAGACATCACCTCACTACTACTAGACCCCAGGGGGGCCGAATTTCAGGGTCTCAAAGAGACCCGTTAATGCCCGTTTGCAGCGGCCATTTCTAAAAATCGAATGGCCACTGCTTTGGGGTCAACTGGCCGGCCCGATCTACATTTAGGTGGTGGATTTTTCTGCCAATGTTAAACAATAAAAAAATACTTACCAGCGATTTTCAGCAGAATAGATCGATCCCACGCTGCGCGACGCCCCTGACAGGTTCTTCTGTCAGTGCATCATCTCTGCACTGAGTGTGGCCCAGCAGCACGACCGCCCTTAAAGGAGAAGGCCCACTGCCATGGCCGCAGTGGAAACAATTTTGCTAGCCGACTTGCTGGCTGGCAAAATAGTGCCCCCCGGGTTCGGCCGTGCCACCAACAGGCAGCCTGGCACCCCCTCTTGGGTACCAGGCCACTGGCCTGGCCAAAACTCTCCCTGATGGCCCAGTGGCCAAAGCTAAAAAATGATAGAATCTCTTCCCTTGAACAGACTTTTGTGATGTCACCACGACTCCACGGCTGATTGGCAGCGGCAGAGGCCTCGACCGACCCATTTTCAGCCAGTCAGCTTTGAGTCTAAGGCCCGCCCCCATTATAATCCATTTCCTGTAGGACTTCGAAAACATTTCAAAGTCCTGAAAATGGATCTACTCACCTTACCAAGGATTCCAGCAGTGAGTAGCACTCCACAAATCATAGGTGCGCCAGCTTTCTGGTGCTCCTGAATTTCAACCCCCAGGTATCTTCCCAGTGCTCCAAAATTCAGGACCATTCCCAATGGCGGTAAACTGGTGTCCCTGGTAATACTTGGCATAACACTTATAAAAGTGATAACTCATTGTGAGGAACATTATGGGAGATTTGTTAGTTATCTCATGACTTTAATTGATAACACAAATCAGAATATCAGGTACTGTATAAATAGATTGTAGAAATGGTTGATTTGATCCAATCGTTGATGAAAGCAGTGGAATTCCCTTTTAAGTCTGAGTTATTGAACCATAAAAAAACAAAAGGACATTCTTCAAAGAGGTGTAGTTCCTCGTGGGACCACATGGGTTACTGGTCACAGATGATTGAGTAACAAGTCTTTCCATTCTTGAAGATGACATTCCTAGTAAAATGCTCCTCGAAAAGACCGAAAGTGCCCAAAACATTAAAACTTGGAATGGAATAAGCCTCTCTCATTAATGTGACATTATAATTCCTTCTGAATCACTAACAGTGATGTTCTGAAAAATTAATCATATTAAACTCAAATAAAAGATTACAAAATGAAAGAATTATGAAACATCAACCATGTAAACTTGTCCAAATACAACAACAAGAATTAAACACTCAATCGATCACTGAGGTCTTAATTCAGGGAGCGATCTGAGTTTTTCGAAGGTCATTTTCCCTATGCCAAATCCATATTTCATTACTCTTTGTGGAGTGAGGAATTGATCTAATTCTAATTTGAATATTTCAGAGGAGTGCCAATGGGAGCACTTTTAATGAAGACAGTCCCATGTGCACACGTGATTGTCATGTATGTACATGCTGTTTGTAGCCACCAGATCGTGTCATTGTTGGAGGCCACTGAGCAGCATGCACATGGTGCTGCTCGGGTATTAAAAGGCAGCCATTTTGTGAGTCAGGCACTTTGGGACTAAATAAAGCACAGCCAAGGTTGTACCTTGCTTAGTTAAACAGTACTCAGTTTGAACCTTTATTGCATATATACTATTTGGCGACGAGAATACAAGAACCTTAGTTTGCAAAATGAGCATGATTGGAATTTTAGAGCGATTCCTAGAGGGAGAAGATTGGGCAGACTTTGTGAGCCTTTTGAACCAGTACTTCGTGGCCAACAAATGAAGGGGGTCGATGATGCAGATCGACGATGGGTTGTGTTCCTCAATGTGTGCGTTTAAAGATCTATGGTCTGATAATGAATCTACTCATGCCTAGTGATCCAACAGAGAAAACGTACAAGGAGTTGTGTACACTGGTACGGGAGCACTTCAAGCCAGACAGCGGCATCATCATCTCGAGATACAAGTTTTATACACACATTTGATCGGAGGGCCAGAGCGGAATTCGTTGCTGACCTGAGACGTCTAGCGGGACCGTGCAAGTTCGGGACGGTGTTGGCAGACATGCTGCGGGACTTCTTTGTTATCGGTATCAACCACGAGGTGATCCTGTGCAAACTTCTGGCAGTGGAGGAGATGGATTTAAAAAGGACCATCCAGATTGCGCAATCATGTATGACAACGGACAGGAGTTTAAAGCAAATGTCGATGAAGAACCCAACCTCGGCAAGTACTGTAAATGCGATTGGTTCGGCATTTGGCAGAGCGGAACATGGCAGGGCCTATCCGGCTGCGTTCGCGAATGATTCGGTGTTCGGCAGAGCGACACATGGCAGAGCCTATCCGGATGTGTTCGCGAAACCTGTGGTTGGCCAAAGTCCGCCAGCGGGAACATATCCGACTTCTCCGTGTTGGCGTTGTGGGGGAAATCATTAGCAGTGCCGATTTAAGCAATATTGTTGCAAAGGCTGTCTGAGAGTGGGGCATCTCCAGCGCAAGTGTCCGCAGATGAGCAAGCGAGCTGCGACACACCACGTAGAGGATGAGAGTCAGACTAGCGCGAATCTGGATACGCAATCTGAGATGCCAGAGGAGGAAGTGTATGGACTGTACTCTTTCATAACCAAGAGTAAACCAATTTTGATTAATGTGAAGCTTAACGGGATACCGGTATCGATCGAACTGGACACAGGGGCGAGTCAATCGATCATGAACGAGAGGGCACTTAATAAGTTGTGGGATATTAAGACTGTGAGGCCCAGGCTGAGCCCTGTAACGCCAAGCTGCACCCGTGCACCAAAGAACTGATAAAGGTGATTGGCAGTGCACAAATTAATGTGTAGCTTAATGGTGTGGTTCACGAGTTACCGCTGTGGATTGTTCCAGGCAATGGCCCAATGCTGCTTGGCAGGAGCTGGTTGGCGAAAATCAGATGCAACTGGAACAACATAAAGGTGTTGTTGTCAGAGGAAGATACATGTGTCCAAGTATCGAGAAAGTTCCCCTCGCTGTTCGAACCGGGTATCGGCAACTTCACGGGAGCCAAGGTGCAGATCCATGTGGACTCAGATGCAAGACCCGTCCATCATAAAGCTCGGGCAGTGCCGTATATGATGAGGGAGAAGGTCGAAATTGAACTGGACAGACTCCAGCGTGAAGGGATCATATCACCGGTTGAATTTAATGAATGAGCCAGCCCCATTGTTCCTGTGCTGAAAAGTGATGGCACAGTCAGAATCTGTGGAGACTACGAGGCTACGATTAACAGAAGATCAGTACCCATTACCGAAGGCTGATGAATTGTTTGTGATGCTAGGTGGAGGGAAGTCTTCACAAAACTGGACTTGACGTCGGCCTATATGACGCAGGAGTTGGTCGAGACGTCGAAGAGTCTTACGTGCATTAACATGTACAAAGGATGTTTATTTACCACAGGTGCCCGTTTGGAATTCGCTCGGCTGCAGCAATATTCCAAGAGGAATATGGAATGTCTACTGAAGTCCATTTCCAGAACCGTCGTGTTCCAAGATGACATCCTGATCACAGGTCATGACTCCAAGGAACATCTGAACAACCTGGAAGAGGTTCTACTGCATTTGGACAGAGTGGAACTCAGACTTAAACGTTCGAAGTGCGTCTTCATGGCACCAGAGGTCGAATTCCTCGGGAGGAAAATCGCCGTTGATGGCATCAGACCTACTGACGTGAAAACCAAGGCCATCAAGAATGCACCCAAGCTGCAGAACGTGACGGAGCTGCGTTCGTTCCTGGGTCTACTCAACTACTTTGGTAACTTCCTACCTAAATTGAGCACCTTATTTGAACCAATGCACATGCTATTGAGAAAAGGCAACAACTGGCTCTGGGGAGCATTGCAAGACAGAGAAAACCACCAATCTGCTTTGCTCGAACAAGCTGCTGGTACATTATAACCCATGTAAACGTTTAGTTTTGGCCTGTGACGCATCGTCATATATTATTGGTTGTGTACTCTAACAAGTCAATGAGTCGGGGACACTTCAATCTGTCGCGTATGCATCCAAAAGTTTGTCTAAAGCAGAAAGGGCCTACAGCATGGTAGAAAAAGAAGCTTTAGCGTGTGTGTACGTGGTTAAAAAGATGCATCAATACCCTCCGTCTGAGGTTCGAATTAGAGACTGATCACAAGCCGCTCATTTCATTGTTTTCCGAGAGCAAAGGTATCAATACCAACGTATCATTCTGCATCCAAAGGTGGGTGCTGACATTATCTGCCTATGATTATGTCATTCGCCACAGACCTGGCACAGAGAATTGTGCCGATGCTTTGAGTCGTTTGCCGTTGCCCACACCGGAGGCAGAAACACCACAACCAGCGGATCTAATGTTATTCACGGATGCTTTTGAGAGTGAAGGTACCTCTGTCACAGCTCAACAAGTTAAAACATGGACCAGCCAGGACCCGATATTATCGGTGGTAAAGGGTTGCATCCTCAAAGGGGATTGGTCTGCCATACCTAAGCAAATGTGCGAGGAGGCCAAGACGTACATTCGTCGCAAGGACGAACTGTCTATTCAAGCAGATTGCATATTGTGGGGCAATCGTGTTGTAATGCCTAAGAAAGGGAGAGAGAATGTTTGTGCGTGAGTTACACAGCACACATCCTGGTATAGTCATGATGAAGGCCAGCGCCAGGTCCCACGTATGGTGGCCAGGAATTGATTCTGAGCTGGAAGCATGTGTGCATCAGTGCAACACCTGCATGCAGCTCAGCAAAGCACCAGCGGAATCATCGCTGAGTCTGTGGTCATGGCCATCCAAACCTTGGCCCAGGATCCATGTAGATTTTGCAGATCCCTTCCTGGGCAAGATGTTTTTAGTGGTGGTGGATGCTTATTCGAAGTGGATAGAATGCATAATCATATCATCCAGTACGTCCACGGCAACCATAGAGAATCTCAATGTCATGTTCACGACACATGGTCTGCCTGACATAGTGGTGAGCGACAATGGGTCGTGCTTCACCAGTTAGGAATTTCAGGAGTTTGTAAAACTTAACGGCATAAAACATGTAAGATCAGCACCATTCAAGCCTGCATCCAGTGGACAAGCAGAATGTGCAGTACAAATTATCAAGCAAAGCATGAGGAGAGTAACCCTAGGTCACTGCAGACCCACTTGTCTTGCATACTGCTGAGTTATAGGACAAGAACCCACACACTCACAGAGGTCTCACCTGCTGAACTCCTAATGAAAAGAGGTCTTAAGACCAAGTTATCTCTTGTACACCTGGATTTAAGTAATCATGTTGAATACAGAAGACAGAGTCAACAAGGGTACCATGATCGCGCAACTGTGTCATGCAAGATTTCTGTTAATGATCCTGTATATGTGTTGAATTATGGTCAGGGTCCCAAATGGATCGCTGGTATGGTCATGGCCAAGGAGGGCAACAGAGTATTTGTTATTAAGCTCAAGAATCGGCAAACTTGCAGGAAACACATGGATCAAACAAAGCTGAGGCACACGGACGAGACAGAGCAGTCGGACGAAGAAACCGTCGACAACCAACCAACCTACCAGCAGCCTTCAGTGAACTCAAGGGTCATCAGTGAACCCGGAATTTCCATCACGGACTTGTTCAATAAAAATGGACTTGCAATTCCTGACATGGCCACTGCCACCCCCAACAAGTCAGTCATCAAGCCACCAGCCACAACAGACCCCGCACACTCACCCAAGGCCGGAATCGAACTGAGACGGTCAACCCGGGAGTGTAAAACACTGGACCGTCTCAACCTGTGAACGACTGTGATAAGATCTCAGAGGAGGGTATTGTCATGTATGTACATGCTGTTTGTAGCCACCAGATGGTGTCTGTAAAGTCCTTACACAATACCACAAATCCACACGAAGCACATTCATAGAAACATAGAAACATAGAAAATAGGTGAAGGAGTAGGCCATTCGGCCCTTCGAGCCTGCACCGCCATTCAATGAGTTCATGACTGAATATGCAACTTCAGTACCCCATTCCTGCTTTCTTGCCATACCCTTGATCCCCCTAGTAGTAAGGACTACATCTAACTTCTTTTTGAATATGGACAAGGTCACTCTGTGACCTGCACCTTTATTCACAGGACCAAGAAGTGATGACCCTGATGGGACCTCCTTTTATAATACCTGGATGACCAGGTGAGGAGTGTCTCCCACAAGTTCACCCCCTGTGGTCAATGTGTGCATTTCTCAAGTATATACAGTATTGCAGTGTTGTTACATGAAGGTTACATACATGACATCACCTCCCCCCCAACATCTTATTGGGATCACAGGTTAAGTCTTTCGGGTGATCTGCGCTCCCTCGTGGAGCGCCACAGTTGGGGCTCTGGCTGTTGAGCCTTGGCCTGCGAGTCTGTCACCTGTGGTGATTCCGGCCTGTACATGCTGCTGAATGTTCTTGTTGCTCGTTCACTGACGGTGGTGTGAGCACCATCTCATGATCTTCCTCAGGTTCCTCAGAGTCCATGCTGAACTTTTTTTTTACTTGGTCCAGATGCTTGTGGCATTTCTATTGTTAAGTTTAACCACGATGACCCTATCCCCCTCTTTGTCTATTACAGTACCTTCAAGCCATTTGGTCCCCAAAGCAAGTTTGAGAACAAATACGGGGTCACCAATTTCTATACATCTCCCCCTTGAATTACGGTCATGGTACTCATTTTGGGACTGGCGCTTGCCTTCAACAATGTCAGACAAGACAGGATGAATGAGGCACAGCCGAGTTTTGAGTGTACGTTTCAAAAGTAGCTCAGCGGGCGGGACCCCCGTGAGCGAGTGCGGTCGGGACCTGTAGGCCAGCAGGAGGCGCGATAGGCGGCATTGAAGGGAGCGTCCTTGAATCCGGAGCATGCCTTGTTTTATGATTTGGACCGCACGATCCGCCTGGCAATTGGAGGCCGACTTGAACGGTGCTGTCCTGACATGGTTGATGCCATTACCCGACATGAACTCCCGGAATTCGTAGCTAGTGAAACATGGGCCATTATTGCTAACAAGGCTGTCCGGCAAACCGTGGGTCGCAAAGACCGCATGTAGACTCTCCACAGTGGTGGATGTCGTGCACGAATTCAAAATGATGCACTCGATCCATTTCGAGTACGTATCAACCACGATGAGAAACATTTTCCCCATGAACGGACCCGTGTAGTCTACGTGAATGCGTGACCATGGCCTGGTGGGCCAGGGCCACGGACTGAGCGGGGCCTCCCTGGAGGCATTTCTCAGCTGAGCACACATCGTGCACCTGCGAACACAGTGTTCCAGGTCTGAATCAATTCCCGGCCACCAAACGTGTGACCGGGCAATGGCCTTCATCAGCACAATGCCTCGGTGCTCGCTGTGGAGTTTCCTGATGAAAGCTTCCCTGCCCCTCTGGGGCATGACTACCTGGCTGCCCCATAGTAGGCAGACGGTTTGGATGGAGAGCTCATCCATCCACTTCTGAAATGGTCTGACCTCCTCAGGACATACTCTGTGTGCGGGCACCCAATTCCTAGTCAGGACACATTTCTTAATCAAAGATAGGAGGGGATCTCAGTTGGTCCAGACTTTGATCTGGCGGGCTGTGATGGGGGAGCCTGCGCTGTCAAAGGCATCAACGGCCATGACCATTTCAGCACTTAGTTCCGCTGCCCCCTCAGTGGTGGCCAGTGGAGGCCTGCTGAGTGCGTCAGCGCAATTTTCAGTGCCCGGCCGGTGCCGGATGGTGTAGTCATACGCAGCCAGCTTGAGAGCCCATCTCTGTATGCGGGCTGACGCATTGGCATTGACGGCCTTGCTGTCTGACAACAGGGATGTTAACAGCTTGTGGTCCGTTTCTAATTCGAACCTCCTGCCAAAAAGGTACTGGTGCATCTTTTTCACCCCATAGACACATGCGAGTTCTTCCTTCTCAACCATCCCATATCCACGTTCTGCCTGAGAGAGCGACCTGGAGGCATAAGCCACATGTTGGAGTTGCCCCTCAGCATTGTACTGCTGCAACACGCACCCAACCCCGTAGGACGATGCATCACATGTCAGAACCAATTTCTTACAGGGGTTGTACAGGGTCAACAATTTATTTGAACAGAGTAGGTTACGCGCCCGATTGAAAGCCCGTTCTTGACAGTCCTCCCAAAACCAATCACAACCCTTATGCAGGAGCACATGTAGCGGCTCCAACAATGTGCTTAAGTTCAGCAGAAAGTTCCCAAAATAGTTCAACAGTCCCAGAAATGAATGCAACTCCGATGTGTTGCAGGGCCTGGGCGCTTGTCGAATCGCCTCTGTTTTGGATTCGGTGGGCCGAAACCCATCTGCAGCAACCCTCCTGCCCAGAAACTCGACTTCGGGAGCCAAAAATACACACTTAGGTTTCTTGAGTCGCAGGCCTACCCGGTCCAATCGGCGCAGCACCTCTTCCAGGTTGTGGAGGTGTTCCTTGGTGTCCCGACCCGTGATGAGGATATCGTCCTGGAATACGATCGTTCCAGGAATGGAATTAAGCAGGCTTTCCATATTTCTTTGAAAGAGCGCGACCACTGATCGAATGCCAAATGGGCACCTGTTGTAAACAAGCAGTCCCTTGTGCCTGGTGATGGTGGTCAGTAGTTTAGATTCGTCGGCCAGTTCTTGGGTCATGTAGGCTGAAGTGAGGTCCAACTTGGTGAACAGCTTGACGCCTGCCAGCGTGATGAAAAGATCCTCCACTCTCGGGAGCGGGTATTGGTCTTGTAGGGACACCCGATTGATAGTGGCCTTGTAGTCGCCACAGATCCTGACCGAGCTATCTGCTTTTAGGACGGGAATGATGGGGCTCACCCAGTCGCTGAATTCAACGGGCGAGACGATGCCCTCTCTCAGCAAATGGTCCAATTCGCTTTCAATTTTCTCCCGCATCACATACGGCACAGCTCTGGCTTTGTGGTACATTGGTCTGACGTCCCAACGCCAGGTTGGAATAGCGACTCAAATTGCTGTAGGACCTGTGAGCATGAGCTTCGCTCCACAGATGACACTGCGTGCACATCCCCCCATTTACAGTTCATCTCAGCTAACCAGCTCCTCCCCAACAGTGCAGGACCATTGCCCGGGCTTAATCCAGAGTGGCAGCCGGTTCACCGATCCATTGTGTGTGACTGCTAACGTTGCACTGCCTATCACTGGAATGATTTCTTTGGTGTACGTCCGTAATTGAGTCTCAATGCGTTCTAGTTTGGATCTGCTGGCTTTGAGTGGCCATAGCTTTTCGAATTGTTGAACACTCATGAGTGACTGGCTGGCCCCCGTGTCCAGCTCAATCCATACCGGGATGCCGTTTAATAGGACCTTCATCATCATAGGTGGCGTTTTGGTATATGAGCTGTGAATGTTTGCCACATGAACCCACTGAACTTCAGCGTCCATTGATTTGCCTCACGCATCATCCTGCCTCGCAGATCCCTCTTCTGGTCCATCCACCTCGTAAATTAGCCTGGTCGCAGGCTTCCTGCACATTCTGGCTAAATGGACAGTGAGGTTACAATTTCTGCAGGTGAACTGTTGAAACCTGCAAGTCCTGGCAGTATGTCTGCCCCCACACCTCCAGCATGAACTGAGATTCCCATTGATGTGAACAAAAGAGCTGTTACAAGGCATTCCTCGCTGATTGTCCCTTTGACTGCTCTTGAGTACCCTGATAGTGGGTGTCAATGGCCCCATCCCAGAACACATTGTCCACTGGGATGACGTTAATGTCTGTTCAGCCTGCCATTGTCTGTGTTGAAAACCTGTTCTGGGGTCTATTGCTGCCTGGGGTGTGTCGAACTGCCCTTGCCTGCCTGCTTGGCTCTGAGTCGCGTTTATGATATTGACCTCCCTGATCCATCGCCACGTTGGAGTCAGGGTTACGCACGTATATTATCTTGGTTTCCTCCTCCCCCGCCATAAAAGTCTGAGCCAGTAACGCTGCCACTTCCAAGGTCAAGCCCTTGGTCTCGATTAACTTTCTGAAAATCCTGGCATGACCGATGCCCTCAATAAAGAAATCCCTTAGCATCTCCCCCCTGCAGGCGTCTGCGAACTTAGAGAGGCTGGCCAAGCGCCGGAGGTCCGCAACGAAGTCCGGTATGCTCTGTTCTTCCCGACGTCGGTGGGTATAAAATCTGTGTCAGGCCATATGTACGCTGCTCGCCGGTTGAGGTGCTCACTGATTAGCTTGCTGAGCTCTTCAAAGGTTTTGTCCGCCGGCTTCTCGGGTGCTAGCAGGTCTTTCATGAGTGCGTAAGTCTTAGATCCACAGCTGGTCAATAGATGAGCCCTTCGCTTGTCGGCCGCTGCATCTCCCAGCCAGTCCTTCGTGACAAAGCTCTGCTGAAGCCTTCAATGAAATCGTCCCAGTCCTCACCAACACAGTACCGTTCCTCTGTGCTACCAGTGGCCATTCTCGTGGGTCGTTGATTCCCGTTTCTCGTCGCCACTGTAAAGTCCTTACACAATACCACAAATCCACATGAGGCACATTCTATGGACAAGGTCACTCTGTGACCTGCACCTTTATTCACAGGACCAAGAAGTGATGACCCTGCATGGGACTTCCCTTTATATACCTGGATGACCAGGTGAGGAGTGTCTCCCACAAGTTCACCCCCTGTGGTCAATGTGTGCATTTCTCAAGTATATACAGTATTGCAGTGTTGTTACATGAAGGTTACATACATGACAGTGTCATTGTTGGAGGCCACTTAACAGCAGGCACATGGTGCTGCTCTGGTATAAAAGGTCAGCCATTTTGTGAGTCAGGCACTTTGGGACTAAATAAAGCACAGGCAAGGTTGTACCTTGCTTAGATAAACAGTACTCAGTTTGAACCTTTATTGCATACATAACAGTGGCCTTGCAAACTTAAACACAAAGTCAAAAGCAAATTAGTCACATTAGAAAATGCATATCATTCAGTTTTTGGAAATACCTTTTCTGTCAGTTGTTTTATGTTGAATTGTGTTAATCTATTTTAGGAACACAGGAATTGCTCGGCAAAAAAATATCACAGTCCATCTAGTTTCCCTTCTACCATACTGGTAGAAGGGAAACTAGTCTCGTCGCCGAGAGCATGCAGAAATCAAGCGCAGACAGCGGAAAGAGTGTGCGGCAAACCAGTCCCACCCACCCATTCCCTCAATGGCTATCTGTCCCACCTGTGACAGGGACTGTGGTTCTTGTATTGGACTGTTCAGCCACCTAAGGACTCATTTTTAGAGTGGAAGCAGGTCTTCCTCGATTCTGAGGGACTGCCTATGATGAGTCGCCTGATACAACGATAATGGAGCTGTTGACTAATCATGGCACTCAATCTCGGCGGGTTTGTGGCATGAGTTTTGGGTCAGCCATGTTTTGTTAGCAATCAACTTATTGAGATAATGGGTGGTCCTTGTGGGTGACCCTCTTTATTTACGCCATTTGGAAGAGGAAGCGTTATGGAGGAATGCCAACCATGTCATATTGCCACCATCCATCACTACCCTCCCAAATGCACTTGCAAAGATGGACTTAACTTGCGTTATTCCTGTGTCTGAAACTGACCTAAACCACTTCAGTCAAGTTTCCTTATCACCAGGTCCCTGTATTGTGTATTTTTTATTCTTCCTCATGCGGCTTGTCATGTGTTTCCAGCAGAATTCAGTTACTTCCTCTCTTGCTAGTCGATATGTATTCTCTCTATATATACAGTCACTGTAGGTCCCTTAACTAAATAACCCATACCCTTACCTCTGCCAAGCTATTAACTTATTACATAGAATGTACAGCACAGAATCAGGCTATTCAGCCCAACAGGCCTATGCCGGTGTTTATGCTCCACACGAGCCTCCTCTCACCCTACATTACAACAGTGACTGCACTTCAAAGTACTTCATTGGCTGTAAAGCACTTTGGGACATCCTGAGGTCATAAAGGGTGCTATATAAATGTAAGTCTTTCTTTTTCTTTTCTTTTACTTCATCTATCAACATATCCTTCTATTCCTTTCTTCCCTTGCTTATTGAGAGTCCCTTTAAACACTTCTGTGCTATTCATCTCAACTACTCCATGTGGCAGCAAGTTCCAGATTCTAACCACTCTCTGAGGAAAATAAGTTTTTCCTGAATTCCCTATTGGATTTATTGGTGACGATCTTATATTTATGGCCCCTAGTTTTGGTGTCCAACACAAGTGAAAAAATCTCTACGTCTACCCTATCAAATCATTAAACCTTGGAATGAAATTAGCCTCTTTCGTCAATGTGACACTGTAATTCCTTCTGAATCACTAACAGCAATGTTCTGAACAGTTAATCATATTAAACCCTTCATATTAGGTCACCTCTCAGCCTTCTCTTTTCTAAAGAAAAGAGCCCCAACCTGTTCATTCTTTCCTGATAGTTATAATCTCTCAGTCCTGATATCATACTTATATAACATTTTGCATCCTCTCTGTGCCTCTATATTCCTTTTATAATATGGAGTCCAGAACTGTGCACAGTACGCCAAGTGTGGTCTAACCACAAATTCTACACACACTGTGGGCTAGAAATTCATGAACGCCACAAAAGCTGCTGGTGCCACTGCGGCCAGATGTTAACAGCCACCGAAAATGGTAGCACTGGCAGGGCTGATAAATTGGCCCTGGGGAATTAACATTAGGCCAGTGCTTAACTCACCGTGCGACGTCGTCCTGGTGGTGTTGGTCCCTCAATGTACCGTGGCCCCAAGCGCCACTGCAGCAAGAACAGCCCTCTCTTAAAGCAAGGCTGTAATTTCAGAAAACATTATCAGTCTATTAAAGAGGCAATGCCTTCTGAAATGAAAAAAATAAAAATGTAAAAATTAGCGGCTTTTAGCCCTTACATCTCAACTGCCTTATGGAAAAAAAATTACATTAAAAAGAATTCCCAAATGGGAATCTTCAGGTCTTAAAGCTGAATTCCCTTCCACACCTAAAAGAATGGGAAAAGTGCTTCAGTACTAACACAAGTGGCTCAACAAGCCAGGGAAGGGGCACCCAGGGTGTCGCATGCAGCGCTCCAGCTTTCTGTAGGGGGTCAACACTGCAAGAGAGGTCCTCTATCCACAAGGGCCAGGAGGCCCTCCAGTAAGAAGGATGTGGGATTACATCATATAGACACATCACTGTCAGCGGTGTCACCCACACCAGCTGGCTCCAGTGCCCAAAGAAGCTTCATGACCTCAGGCCACTGGCCAAGGTCAGTGAATGCATCTTCAAAAGCCGTCTCCTCCCAACTGCACCACGAGCCACACACACTTCACAATGCACAACAACCGCCCCCCATCCAATCACTCACCTACCAACAATCTGTTCCAAACACGAGGCACACCTCCCATCCTTAGCTTCACCTCACCCTCTTGGAGGAGATGGTGCAGGCCATTCTTCGCAGGGGCATGGCTGAGCCCTTGGACAGCGGTGGAACAGAAAGCATACAAGTTGATGGTATCCTCATACGTTATCCTCCTTCTGGCATGCACCTCTTGCTTTCCCATCCTCCCCTCACCACAGCTCCACCCTTATGCCTTCCTCATTTCACACACCCAAGAAATGCAGCCCGCCAGCCAGTGATTGACCAAGAAGGGAGAGAGGAGCGAGAAGAGGAGGAGAAGGAGCAGGAGGAAGAGGAAGAAGAAGACGAAGAAGAAAAAAACACCGTCACTTGCTTTCACACTTCCTGCCACCAGCTCCTCAAGGTCGACCATTTGCAGTGTCCCCCACTGAAAGCCAGCAGCCTTCCACCAGCCAAGCTGCAGCCACTGGGGTAGCACTGCGTAACATCAGTAGGATAGGCAAAGGCACACACAAGACAGTCATTAAGGGAATGCTTAAGGGCGATGAGTTGATTTCTATTTGTCATATTGGATGGATCGATGTATAAGGTTGGATTTGAATGTTTGCTTTGTGGTGGCTTTTATTTCAGCATTATGGCCAAGGGAACGCTGTGATGGTCAGTAACAGAGGGAAGGTAATGTGTGGGACAAATGTTGAAACAGGATTAGGGCTGGTGGTCACTGGTATCACAGGTGGATAAATCCACCCTGGATATCCCAGCCAGAAAGGGGCTGTTTCATCCCTCTGTGAGCGAATGCTGTAAATCTGAAATGAAACTATAACATTCTGGAAATACTCAGCAAGTCAGGCAGCATCTGGACTTGAAATGTGAACTCTGTTTCTCTCTCCACGGATGCTGCCTGACCAATGAGTATTTCCAGCATTTTCTTTTTTCTCAGAGGCTTTCCTTTACCATATGAGACCTTGCAAGGTTCCAGCAGCACTCGCTGCACTCCCTGCACTTTAAAAAGTTTTAACATGTATTGCACTAAGCCACTACTTCAATAAAATATTAAAAATCCAGTGCAAAAGCTTAAATGCAAACTTACCTGAAAGATGTGTGTGTGTCCCTTTAAGAGGTGCTCAGTTTTCAAAACAAGCTTAGGACCCAGCGATAAACTCAGCGCTGAGGTCAAATTTTGCTGAAGGTGACATTAAGTCGGTGTTGCACACCGACTGACATCACCCACTCTGCATTTACATCTCCAGGGCCAATGCTGCTATCAGCAATGCTAAGGCCCTCACCAAAATGGCGGCCTCCAAGTCCCACGCTAGAGAAGGGTGTTAGAGTGACGCCTTCCATTTTTTGCCAGGACAATGGCACAAACAGGTGGTGTGAATGGCCCAATTTCAAGGCCTGTGCTTCTCCAATTGTGGCCTCTTGCGCATTCCCGATTTTAATCGCCCCACCATTGTTCCGGAATTCCCTCCTTAAACATCTCTGCCTCTCTAACTCGCTCTCTCCTCCTTTAAGTCAATCCTTAAAACCTATCTCTTTGACCAAGCTTTTGGTCACCTGTCCAAATATCTCTTTATGTGGCTTGGTGTCAAATTTTGTTTGATAACGTTCCAGTGTAGCGCCTTGGGATGTTTTACTACGTTAAAGGTGCTATATAAATACAAGTTCTTGTTGCTGATGTGGCACTGTGACTTGGCTTCAGCTTCCCTGAACTAACTGGGAAATCAGACAAGGTTCCTAATCCTGACTGGCCTCCAGTGACCTATCTGAAAGATGCATGCGAATGGGTGGTGTGAGGCAGGTTCAGTCCTGATCCTCTCTACACTCAGATAATGTACTAACTGGAGCAAGCTGGGTAACAGCAACAAGGGAGGGCGGAAGAGGGCTGCTGTTCCTATGGAATCAACATGGGTCACCACATTCAGGAGAAGAGCAGTGAGACGACAAAATGGGGAGGGTGAGAAAAACGTGTCTAATTCTCATTGCTGAATACTGCAGGAGATAAGGCATACCTGTTCTAGCCAAGACAGTTATAGTGTCTGAGAGACTGATCATCTGAGGTGCCTTAGTATTGCTGTACTACAACAATTTGTACGTGCTATAATTTGCTCAATCCTTTTGACCAGGATTTTCATTCTATAAGCAGACCCTAAATTGATTATTAGTAAATATTTTAGTATATATGATTCGTACCCACAATTACTCAAAACTGTGCAAGAGTAGGAATAGACGTGATGTTGAGCAGTGAGCCTCGGGAATGTATTGCTGCCTGGTGTGGTGGTGTGCTGACTCTCTGCACACCTTCAGGAGGGAACTGAACCCGTGACTGGGGCAGAGATCGCATCATTTAGAAGGTAAGTGACTTTATAGAGAACACTTGGTCCGCGTGATCTTCTGCACTGGTTTTGATCACCTGAGGAGGAATTTTGCAGGGTATTTTTTCTGGGTGTTTTTTCCTGGTTTTTGGCCTCTCCCAGGAGATTACATGGCTGCGGGGGTGTGGAGGGGAGGGGGGCTGGGGGCAAGTCTTTTGCCATGATGCTCGGCCATCATGGTGGGGGACAGGCTTGATGGACTGCACTGGCCTTTTCCTGCCCTTCGGTTTTGTATATGTTTGTAAAATGCAGCAAAAGCGCAGCATTGAAGAAAGAATATGAGAAAAGACCCCTCCTGCAGCCAACACCCTTGTCCTTGTTCCAACAGCCTGAAAGGCTCCATCTGGTTGGCACCAATCCAACTGGACTCCCTCCCCCACAGTCAAACTTTAATGTTACTTCGAGACCTCGAGTAGATTACGGCTTTCTGGAAGCTCAATATTTCAATTAAATTTTCATCTAACAAACGTGGTAAACCTGTAAGAATTTATGTGCAAATCCATGGAAATTCAACCACATCAGTGAAGCCAGAGTCAGTCTTGGAATCAAACTCTTGGAAAAATGTATGTGGGATCCTTCCCACACGCTGCAAGAGGCTAAAATTATCAGAAGGAGGAACTGACAGTGTGGGCAGGGGAGGTCAGTAAATGCAATGCAGTATGGAATTCATGTATCCTTACAGCAAGAAAGTAATGTATATCCTACATAGTGCAGCATACTCACCACTGGAAAATGCACAGAGGATATATAGTGCGATTAGTCACCTCAACATCGCAACACACAGAATGGGAAGTGATAAATTGAAACTAATTTCTAAGGGAGGAATTTTTGAGGTCATTTTAGGGACGTTGAAATTCAATGTTAAATTCATTAACAACCTGACAACCAGAACTGTCAAAATTCTAATGAATGGTTTCTCCGATTCAGTAATCACAGGACAGAGAGAAAGCAATCCCTTGCGGAGTTTCTAGGTTAGCAACCGGACAAAGAAAACAGCTCTGCGCTCTCGCTGTGCTTAGAGTGTCAGGTGCAGTCCATTTCAGAAAATATGACTGGCAAGATCCCCCTGTGAGAGATGCATGCGGAAAAATAGCATTCATCGGATGCGTTTGGGAAATTCTTACTCTTAGAAATTGGCCTGTTATTCTTTAATACTCAGTCATAGTAAGAGGCAAGAATTTGACTTCCTTTTTTAAAGTAGTTTGCAACCAAGTATTTGGAACGATTACGTATCCCACAGGATGGTCATGGACTTTCTTGCCTGATGAGGTTGGATTTGCTGTGCATCCCAGGATTCACAGTCATTTTGATGCCTTCCTTCTATTAGACACAGAATTTCCTTGACATGATTTACATCGATGTTGCACCTTTTAAAGAAAAAGCATTGCCTCCATCACGCTCCTCTAAAGAGAGACAAGCAGCTGTTTCTTGGGTATGTTCATTTGCCTTTTCATGGGAAGGGAAGGGAAGGGAAGGGGAGGGGAGGAAGGAAGGAAGGAACTTGCATTTACACAGCACCTGTCAGGACTTCAGGCTATCATAAAATGATTCCAGCCAATGAAGTACATTTGGAGTGTAGTCACTGTTGTAATGTAAGAAATGCGGCAGTCAATTTGAGCCCAACAAGCTCCCACAATGTGATAATGACCAGATTATTTTTTAGTGATGTTGATTGAGAGATAAATATTAGCTAGGACACTGAGGAGAACTCCCCCGCTCTTCGAATAGTGCCATGGGATCTTCCATATCTATCTGAGAGGGCAAACAGGGCCTCGGTTTCACACCTCGTCCAAAAGACGGCTCCTCTGACAGTTTAGCACTCCCTTAGTACTGCACTGCAGTGTCAGCCTGGATTATGTGCTGAAGTCTCTGGGGCTTGAAAAGAGACTTCACAAGCGGTTTATGCAGGAACACTACTTGGTCTTCTATTTCTCAAATTACTTCATTGTATGTGTTACCAATATTTTGATTACACTTGGACAGAATTATGCTTCTTCAAATGCCATCTGTGCCAAGAGGGCAGCAAGACATGGCACAAAGCCAGAGCTGAAGAATGAACAACTTCAGACCTTCATGTCCTCTACGCCCATCTGGAGGCCACTGAAGGCAGGATGAAGAGAATTCTGGGTGTGGGTGCCACCAAGTCACCCAGAATTGTCACTCGTTGCCTGACTTCCAACACCCTCACTCCCAGGACCGCAGAGCACGGCCACAAGCAGTTCCACATCCACAGCAGGACAGGCAAGGTGACACATGCCCACCTCCTGCTCCCATTTCTTATGTTCTCTCTCAGAGGCAAGAGTGCCACCCACTGAGACACACTGACACCTTGCACGTGCTATATATGCAAGAACCATCAGCAGGCCGGGGTCAAAGCAGCAGCATGCGGCCCGACCCGGCATTCGGCGCGGCAGCCCCGACCTGCAAGGACCATCAGCAGGTCAGGGTTAAAGGTGCATACCACTTCAAAGATACAGCGCATGCTAGTGCAGGAGGGCGACTAGATTGGACATCACCATAATCTAGGTCAGTAATTGGAGTGTGGGCAGGTACAGCAGGAGCGGCGAGGTTGGGGCACTGGAGCCGCGAGAGATCATGGAACTACGTGATCGGGGCCCAGGAGAGGTGTGAGTTTGGGGCCCAGAAGAGGCGAGGGCCCGGGATAGCACGGGCCAGCCCCACACTGCAATATGTGTGCACACTAGGTCCGTGCAGCAGAGCTGGTCTCCAGTCATCTTGGTTAATCCTTGCCACTGGACCAAGACCTAGCTCTGTCAAGCCCGCGTGGTGGCTGGTGTGCAACGGTCACCATACGCTAAAAAAATCCACGCACAGGCATCTTCCACCCTTCAACATATTAGGCCCTTCATTGAAACTGTAAAGTCCTTACTCTACAGCATGAAACCACACGAGGCACATTCCAGGGACAAGGCCACTCTGTGACCTTAGCTCTTTATTACAGGACTCCAGAAGTGTTGACTCTGCGTGGGACCTCCCTTTATATACCTGTGTGGTCAGGTAAGGAGTGTCTCCCACAAGTTCACCCCCTGTGGTCAAGGTGTGCATCTAAGTTGAGTGTATACAGTAATACAGTGGTGTTACATTGTAGTTACAAACATGACAGAAACACCTGTGAGCTTTTTGGCGTGGAAGCAAATCATCCTCGATACGAGGGACCACCTATGATGATGATGCTATTTGTGAGAGTTTTAATATATTATCAACGTCC
The DNA here is from genome assembly GCF_044704955.1 of Pristiophorus japonicus. Lineage (NCBI taxonomy): Eukaryota > Metazoa > Chordata > Chondrichthyes > Pristiophoridae > Pristiophorus > Pristiophorus japonicus. Next base: position 29,031,048 of record NC_091983.1, read on the forward strand.
TGATCAGAAAATTTAACCGACAATAATCACATCATCAAAATAATAAAACCTCTTGTGTAAATTGCATCGTTCACTCAGGGCACAGGCCCATAGTAATTGCCAGTATTTAGTGCAGCACATAATACTGTTTCCCCATTAACATTTATACGGCTATGTGCTGGTTTGGTGCTGGCTATAATCAGATTGCCTAGAGCGATGGAGATGCTGCTGACCTTTGAACCTCCACTTAGTGGTACCACCGTTAATTGGGTAATGGGGAGGGGGAGTCATTTTAACATTGGGTGATGGCATGAAATGGATGATATCGAATTGGCCGCGCATTATACGCCTCGCTTGGTTTTACTTTCTATTGAAGTCAATCAGACGGGTAAATCAGGCGAGGGATGTAACAGGTGGACAACTCGATAGCGCTGGTGATACACCATGGGACAAAGTTAGAATTGTCCCCATGGTGTGTGTCCTTGTGGTTCAGAGGATGCTGGCAGTTCCCTCAAACCTGTGCTGTTCATCCTGCAGATTGGAGAGAGCTCCTGGCACTTGTCCTTCTAGCAAGTGTACAAACCTGTCAGTTGTCTAATAAGAACAGGAGTCGGCCATTCAGCCCCTCGAGCCTATTCTGCCATTCAATTAGATCATGTCTGATCTAACGCCATTTACCCGCCTTGGTTCCGTAACCTTACTTACCCTTGATACAAAATACTATCTAAATCATTCTTGAGAGCTCCAATTGACCCCCAGCATCCACAACCCTGTGTGTGAAAAAGTTTTTCTGAACGGCCTAGCTCTAATTTTAAGGTTATGCCCCCTTATTCTGGACTCCCCCACCAGAGGAAACAATTTCCCTCTATCTACACTATCAAATCGTTTATCATTTTAAATAACTTGGTTAGAATCATTGCTCACTCTTCTATACTCAAGCCAAGTTCATGCAACCTGTCCTCATAATTTAACCTTTTAATCCCTAGTCTCATTCTGGTGAACAATTAGTGACTGCCCTTCTTGGTAGGCAGGTGGGATCTATTTTGTGCCAAGTAGAGTCAACGATGACATATATGGCAATAGGAGATTGGAATCAAGGCAATCTTCTGTTGCAGAGTTAGTAATCTGGTTCCTGTACAGGCGTGTCCAACACCACTACAGACAGATAATCTGGTTATTTATTTCATTGCTGTTCATGCGCAAATTGGCTGCTGTGTTTCCGACATTACAACAGTGACTGCGCTTCAACAAGTAATCAAATGGCTGTAAAGCGCTTCGGAAGTACTTCATTGTAAACTACTTTGGGACATCCTGAGTTTGTGAAAAGCAAGCTGTTAAATAAATATTAAATAAATAAATATATATATAAATAAGCACACTTAGCACAAATACCCATCATAGCACCCATCACTAGCAACAAGTAATGGTGTAAACTACCTCGGTGTTATAAAAATATTAGATACCTGACCTGATTTTCAAGCCTGCAATTTCATCTTAAGGTACAGATGGTTGAAATAAATAATCTGGTATCACACTTTATGAGGAAATTGGAGATCTCTCGATGAGAATGCTGTACTTTAATCATTCGCAGGTATCCATTGTTCCCGATTTAATGGTCATTTGTCAGTAATTGCAATGGAAGTAATAATAGAGAAATATAATATCAACTATTAAATAACATACAGGCAAAACAATTGCCATTGCAAACTGCCATTAATTAACCCAGTGCTCAAAAGAGTTTAAAGTAAATTTATAAATATAGATATGCAGCACGTTTTTATATAGCTATATGGTTTGCTTTCTTTTTTTTTAATTTGTGTCTGGGATGTGGGTGTTGCTGGCAAGGCCAGTATTTGTTGCCCAGAATTCATTGATTCAACAGACTGCATCCAAACTTGACATTTACATTGATTAGTAGCACTTCTCTCAGAGCCTGTGTGAGATCTATGTGTGTCTCCTGCCCTCTGCTGTTTCGTGTTGAACCGCCTCTAAAAATGTGTTTGAGGAGACTTGTCACCACAATGAATTTGACCTTCACCCCTATTCAATCTGTTATGTATGTATGTAAACCTCACCAAATTGTAAGACTTGCCACTAGGGGGCACACCTGTGGGAGACCTAAAGGACACCTGTGCACCCTGGGGCAAGCAGGTATAAAAGGTGATCCACCATGCTGCTTCTCCATTCTGGAGTCTGAATAAAGAGACCAAGGTCACAACAATTTGAGCTTGCAATACAGCCCTGTGGATTTATTCTGAACATAACAAATTGGCGACGAGTAACGGATCACAAACTTTTACACGGTAATGGCTGCCATTGGTATTCTTGAGAGATTTGTTGAGGGTGGTGATTGGGAAGCATTCGTTGAGCACCTCGACCAGTACTTTGTGGCCAACAAATTGGACAAGGCTGAGATGCTGACCAAGCGCAGGGCGATTCTCCTCACCGTATGTGGATCTTCGATATATTGCCTCCTCAAAAATCTGCTGGCACCGGACAAACCAACGGACAAGTCTTACACATAGCTATGTATGCTGGTTAGGGAACACCTCAAGCCAAAGGAGAGCATCCTGATGGCCAGGTATCGCTTTTACATGCACCATCGCTCCGAGGGCTAGAACGTGGCGAGTTTTATCGCCGACCTAAGACGCCTTGCAGAACAGTGTGAATTTGCAGGATCTTTGGGGGAAATGTTGCGGAACTTTTTCGTGCTTAAAATTGGCCACGAGGTAATTCTTCGTAAACTGCCTTCTGCTGAATCCCTAGATCTGAGCAAGGCCATCACGATAGCCCAAGCCTTCATATCCACGAGCGATAATACGAAACAGATATCTTCACAGAATCGAAGCTCACCAGCAAATACTGTGCATAAAATAATGTTTGCAGCAGGCAGAACGGTACAGGGCAGGGCCCACACGACTGCAGAAGCCAGACCTAGGCCTAGAGTGACTCAGAGTCCGCCGTGGGGCATGAATGCGTCTCCATTAGCACCATGTTGGCGCAGCGGGGGCAGCCATAGAGCTCATCAATGTCGATTCAAGCTCTATGTGTGCAAAGGCAGTGGAACAATGGGGCACCTCCAGCGAATGTGCAAATGATCTCTGACTCACCATGTGGCAGAGTCAGGAGAGGGTGACCGATCCAGCGAGGATCACGATGAACCTGCAGGAGAGGCAACTGAACCTGAGGATGAAGAGGAAGTATATGGGATACACACCTTCACCACCAAAAGCCCTCCGATAATGTTAAAAGTTGAACTTAACAGCACTCCAGTCTCCATGGAACTAGACACGGGGGTGAGTCAATCAATCATGAGCCAGAAGGCATTCGAGAGGCTGTGGGGTGACGAAGCACAGCGACCCGAGCTGATCCCGATTTAGGCAAAGCTGCGCACCTACACCAAGTAACTACTAGCAGTTATTGGTAGTGTGGACATAAGAGTATCCCATGAGGGAGCGGTGCATGATTTACCACTGTGGATTGTTTCAGGTGATGCGCCAACGCTGCTTGGTAGAAGGTGGATGGGGAAGATTTGCTGGAACTGGGAAGACCTCTCTGTGTACCTTCTCCGGCGAACGATATCTCCCTTGTTCAAAGGCTGAGCAAGCCCCTACCTTCAGCTGAACCAGGCATCGAAGTGCAGATCCATTTGCGGATCCCCGAGGCACAGGCCGCTCATCACGACCACGAGGAGGTAAAGATCAACCGAGCAACGGTACAGGCGCGGTACCCACCATCCAAAGCCGACGACCTCTTCGCGGCGATGGAAGAGGCTCCAGGTCGACCATGCGGAGTGGAACTCCGGCCGAAACAATCCGAATGCGTCTCCCCGACGCCAGAGGCCAAATCCCTGGGGAGGAAGGTCGCGGCAGTCGGCATCACCGACACGGACGAGAGGGCATCCAGACCACGGGACAAGATTGCGTCCAGACCACGAGACAAGAGTACGTCCAGACCACGGGATGAGAGAGTGTCCAGACCACGGGACGTCACCGCAACGGAATGGAGGAATGTGTCGCCCAGCAAAGAAGATGACTGGGTTTGGGGCAAAGGTAAAGGGGCAGCCGCTGAGAAGGCCAGGAACCCACTACATTCCAATAAGTTGTTTGCACTATGTAACCCTTGTGAGCATTCTTTCGGGGGTACCTTACAACAAGCGAAAATAGCGGGCGAACACCAACCGGTCGTATATGTATCTGACAAAGTACTTGTAACAAGTGATGTGTTATCACATGGGGTCATAGAAACATAGAAACATAGAAAATAGTTGCAGGAGTAGGCCATTCGGCCCTTCGAGCCTGCACCGCCATTCAACGAGTTCATGGCTGAACATGCAACTTCAGTACCCCCTTCCTGCTTTCTCGCCATACCCCTTGATCCCCCTAGTAGTAAGGACTTCATCTAACTCCCTTTTGAATATATTTAGTGAATTGGCCTCAACAACTTTCTGTGGTAGAGAATTCCACAGGTTCACCACTCTCTGGGTGAAGAAGATTCTCCTCATCTCGGTCCTAAATGGCTTACCCCTTATCCTTAGACTGTGACCCCTGGTTCTGGATTTCCCCAAAATAGGGAACATTCTTCCTGCATCTAACCTGTCTAAACCTGTCAGAATTTTAAACGTTTCTATGAGGACCCCTCTCATTCTTCTGAACTCCAGTGAATACAAGCCCAGTTGATCCAGTCTTTCTTGATATGTCAGTCCCGCCATCCTGGGAATCAGTCTGGTGAACCTTCGGTGCACTCCCGCAATAGCAAGAATGTCCTTCCTCAAGTTAGGAGACCAAAACTGTACACAATACTCCAGGTGTGGCCTCACCAAGGCCCTGTACAACTGTAGTAACACCTCCCTGCCCCTGTACTCAAATCCCCTCGCTATGAAGGCCAACATGCCATTTGCTTTCTTAACCGCCTGCTGCACCTGCATGCCAACCTTCAATGACTGATGTACCATGACACCCAGGTCTCGTTGCACCTCCCCTTTTCCTAATCTGTCACCATTCAGATAATAGTCTGTCTCTCTGTTTTTACCACCAAAGTGGATAACCTCACATTTATCCACATTATACTTTATCTGCCATGCATTTGCCCACTCACCTAACCTATCCAAGTCACTCTGCAGCCTCATAGCATCCTCCTCGCAGCTCACACTGCCACCCAACTTAGTGTCATCCGCAAATTTGGAGCTACTACATTTAAACCCCTCGTCTAAATCATTAATGTACAGTGTAAACAGCTGGGACCCCAGCACAGAACCTTGCGGTACCCCACTAGTCACTGCCTGCCATTCTGAAAAGTACCCATTTACTCCTACTCTTTGCTTCCTGTCTGACAACCAGTTCTCAATCCACGTCAGCACACTACCCCCAATCCCATGTGCTTTAACTTTGCACATTAATCTCTTGTGTGGGACCTTGTCGAAAGCCTTCTGAAAGTCCAAATATACCACATCAACTGGTTCTCCCTTGTCCAGAAGATTTGTCAAGCATGATTTCCCTTTCACAAATCCATGCTGACTTGGACCTACCTTTTCACCTCTTTCCAAATGCGCTGCTATGACATCCTTAATAATTGATTCCATCATTTTACCCACTACTGAGGTCAGGCTGACCGGTCTATAATTCCCTGTTTTCTCTCTCCCTCCTTTTCTAAAAAGTGGGGTTACATTGGCTACCCTCCACTCGATAGGTACTGATCCAGAGTCATTGGAATGTTGGAAAATGACTGTCAATTCATCCGCTATTTCCAAGGCCACCTCCTTAAGTACTCTGGGATGCAGTCCATCAGGCCCTGGGGATTTATCGGCCTTCAATCACATCAATTTCCCCAACACAATTTCCCAACTAATAAAGATTTCCCTCAGTTCCTCCTCCTTATTGACCCTCTGACCCCTTTTATATCCGGAAGGTTATTTGTGTCCTCCTTAGTGAATACCAAACCAAAGTACTTGTTCAATTAGTCTGCCATTTCTTTGTTCCCCGTTATGACTTCCCCTGATTCTGACTGCAGGGGACCTACATTTGTCTTTACTAACCTTTTTCTCCTTACATACCTATAGAAACTTTTGCAATCCGTCTTAATGTTCCCTGCAAGCTTCTTCTCATACTCCATTTTCCCTGCCCTAATCAAACCCTTTGTCCTCCTCTGTTGAGTTCTAAATTTCTCCCAGTCCCCGGGTTCGCTGCTATTTCTGGTCAATTTGTATGCCACTTCCTTGGCTTTAATACTATCTCTGATTTCCCTTGATAGCCACGGTTGAGCCACCTTCCCTTTTTTTATTTTTACGCCAGACAGGAATGTACAATTGTTGTAGTTCATCCATGCGGTCTCTAAATGTCTGCCATTGCCCATCCACAGTTAACCCCTTAAGTATCATTCGCCAATCTAATCCTAGCCAATTCACGCCTCATACCTTCAAAGTTACCCTTCTTTAAGTTCTGGACCATGGTCTCTGAATTAACTGTTTCATTCTCCATCCTAATGCAGAATTCCACCATATTATGGTCACTCTTCCCCAAGGGGCCTCGCACAATGAGATTGCTAATTAATCCTCTCTCATTACACAACACCCAGTCTAAGATGGCCTCCCCCCTCGTTGGTTCCTCGACATATTGGTCTAGAAAACCATCCCTTATGCACTCCAGGAAATTCTCCTCCACCGTATTGTTTCCAGTTTGGTTAGCCCAATCTATGTGCATATTAAAGTCACCCATTATAACTGCTGCACCTTTATTGCATGCACCCCTAATTCCTGTTTGATGCCCTCCCCAACATCACTACTACTGTTTGGAGGTCTGTACACAACTCCCACTAACGGTTTTTGCCCTTTGGAGTTCTGCAGCTCTATCCATATAGATTCCACATCATCCAACCTAATGTCTTTCCTAACTATTGCATTAATCTCCTCTTTAACCAGCAATGCTACCCCACCTCCTTTTCCTTTTATTCTATCCTTCCTGAATGTTGAATACCCTTGGATGTTGAGTTCCCAGCCCTGATCATCCTGGAGCCACGTCTCCGTAATCCCAATCACATCATATTTGTTAACATCTATTTGTACAGTTAATTCATCCCTCTTATTATGGATACTCCTTGCATTAATACACAAAGCCTTCAGGCTTGTTTTTTTAACACCCTTTGTCCTTTTAGAATTTTGCTGTACAGTGGCTCTTTTTGTTCTTTTTCTTGGGTTTCTCTGCCCTCCACTTTTCCTCATCTCCTTTCTGTCTTTTGCTTTTGTCTCCTTTTTGTTTCCCACTGTCTCCCTGCATTGGTTCCCATCCCCCTGCCATATTAGTTTAACTCCTCCCCAACAGCACTAGCAAACACTCCCCCTAGGATATTGGTTCCGGCCCTGCTCAGGTGCAGACCGTCCGGTTAGTACTGGTCCCACCTCCCCCAGAACCGGTTCCAATGCCCCAGGAATTCGAATCCCTCCCTGCTGCACCACTGCTCAAGCCACGTATTCATCTGCGCTATCCTGCGATTCCTACTCTGACTAGCATGTGGCACTGGTAGCGATCCCGAGATTACTACTTTTGAGGTCCTACTTTTTAATTTAGCTCTTAGCTCCTTAAATTCATTTCGTAGGACCTCATCCCTTTTTTTACCAATGTCGTTGGTGCCAATGTGCACCACGACAACTGGCTGTTCTCCCTCCCTTTTTAGAATGTCCCGCACCCGCTCCGAGACATCCTTGACCCTTGCACCAGCGAGGCAACATACCATCCTAGAGTCTCGGTTGCGGCTGCAGAAACACCGATCTATTCCCCTCACAATTGAATCCCCTATCACTATCGCTCTCCCACTCTTTTTCCTGCCCTCCTGTGCAACAGAGCCAGCCACGGTGCCATGAACTTGGCTGCTGCTGCCCTCCCCTGATGAGTCATTTCCCTCAACAGCACTCAAAGCAGTGTATCTGTTTTGCAGGGGGATGACCACAGGGGACCCCTGCACTACCTTCCTTGTACTGCTTTTCCTGCTGGTCTTCCATTCCCTATCTGGCTGTGGATCCTTCTCCTGTGGTAAGATCAACTCGCTACACGTGCTACTCACGTCGTTCTCAGCATCGTGGATGCTCCAGAGTGAATCCACCCTCAGCTCCAATTCCGCAACGTGGTCCGTCAGGAGCTGGAGGCGGATACACTTCCCGCAGATGTAGTCGTCAGGGACACCGGAAGCGTCCCTGAGTTCCCACATGGTGCAGGAGGAGCATATCACGTGACCGAGCTCCCCTGCCATGACTTAACCCTTAGATACACTTAAATTGACAATAACAATGTTGAAAGTTACTGACTGTTATAGAAGAGTCAGGTGTGTTGTACAGCAAGCCAAAGTAGCGAGCGAATCCCAACTAGTTGTATATGTATCTCACAAAGTATTTGTAGCAAATGATGTGTTACTGCACAGGGTCAGGAGTGTTGTGCAGCAAGCAAAAGTAGCGGGCGAGCCCCAAACTAGGGAACATGTATCCAATAAGTTAACCAAGACAGCAGCTTGTATTCACGGGACGAAAGAGAGGTACCAAAGAGTGTCCCAATATGTGCTCAAGTCAGACAAGCTGCTCATCCCACAAGTTTGGGAGAGCAGAGGCACCATTATCAATGCATTGTTTCGAGAATGTCTAACACTGTGCACTGTAACATGATCCGCCATGGGCCAGGCACTGAGAACGGCACTAATGCCCTCAGTCGGCTACCGTTGACCACCACCGGGGTGGAAACGACACAGCCTGCAGGCCTACTCACGGTCGTAGAAGTGCTAGAAAGTGAGGGGTCAACCGTAATGGCCCCCCAGCTTAGGACCTGGACCAGCCAGGATCCCACGTTACTGTCTGCCAAAGGTGAACTGCTAGACGGGATGTTGCAACCTATCCGTCTCAGAGACGAAAGGCCCATCCCAACATTGCAAAGTAAGGCATGGGCAGCTACACACAGTCGGTGGTCCATGGCCTCGATACTACGGCCCAGGATCCACTGGAACTACTAGGCCTCCTGCCACTACCGAAAGTCTCAAGGCCATTGCAGCCATCCTGGGCTTGCTAGACCTCAGGGTCAGCGACAATAGCCCAAATCACTAAACCAAGCACCACCCGTGTCACGGTAAACTCATAGAAACATAGAAACATAGAAAATAGGTGCAGGGTAGGCCATTCGGCCCTTCGAGTCTGCACCGCCATTCAATGAGTTCATGGCTGAACATGCAACTTCAGTACCCCATTCCTGCTTTCTTGCCATACCCCTTGATCCCCCTAGTAGTAAGGACTAATCTAACTCATTTTTGAATATATTTAGTGAATTGGCCTCAACAACTTTCTGTGGTAGAGAATTCCACAGGTTCACCACTCTCTGGGTGAAGAAGTTTCTCCTCATCTCGGTCCTAAATGGCTTACCCCTTATCCTCAGACTGTGACCCCTGGTTCTGGACTTCCCCAACATCGGGAACATTCTTCCTGCATCTAACTTGTCTAAACCCGTCAAAATTTTAAACGTTTCTATGAGATCCCCTCTCATTCTTCTGAACTCCAGTGAATACAAGCCCAGTTGATCCAGTCTTTCTTGATATGCCATCCCGGGAATCAGTCTGGTGAATCTTCGCTGCACTCCCTCAATAGCAAGAATGTTCTTCCTCAAGTTCCCCAAAACTGTACACAATACTCCAGGTGTGGCCTCACCAAGGCCCTGTACAACTGTAGTAACACCTCCCTGCCCCTGTACTCAAATCCCCTCGCTATGAAGGCCAACATGCCATTTGCTTTCTTACACCGCCTGCTGTACCTGCATGCCAACTTTCAATGACTGACATACCATGACACCCAGGTTTCGTTGCACCTCCCCTTTTCCTAATCTGTCACCATTCAGATAATAGTCTGTCTCTCTGTTTTTACCACCAAAGTGGATAACCTCACATTTATCCACATTATACTTCATCTGCCATGCATTTACCCACTCACCTAACCTATCCAAGTCACTCTGCAGCCTCATAGCATCCTCCTCGCAGCTCACACTGTCATCCAACTTAGTGTCATCTGCAAATTTGGAGCTACTACATTTAAACCCCTCGTCTAAATCATTAATGCACAATGTAAACAACTGGGGCCCCAGCATAGAATCTTGCGGTACCCCACTAGTCACTGCTTGCCATTCTGAAAAGTACCCATTTACTCCTACTCTTTGCTTCCTGTCTGACAACCAGTTCTCAATCCACGTCAGCACACTACCCCCAATCCCATGTGCTTTAACTTTGCACATTAATCTCTTGTGTGGGACCTTGTCGAAAGCCTTCTGAAAGTCCAAATACACCACATCAACTGGTTCTCCCTTGTCCACTCTCATGGAAACATCCTCAAAAAATTCCAGAAGATTTGTCAAGCATGATTTCCCTTTCACAAATCCATGCTGACTTGGACCTATCATGTCACCTCTTTCCAAATGCGCTGCTATGACATCCTTAATAATTGATTCCATCATTTTACCCACTAGCGACTGACCGGTCTATAATTCCCTGTTTTCTCTCTCCCTCCTTTTTTAAAAAGTGGGGTTACATTGGCTACCCTCCACTCGATAGGAACTGATCCAGAGTCTATGGAATGTTGGAAAATGACTGTCAATTCATCCGCTATTTCCAAGGCCACCTCCTGAAGTACTCTGGGATGCAGTCCATCAGGCCCTGGGGATTTATCGGCCTTCAATCCCATCAATTTTCCCAACACAATTTCCCAACTAATAAGGATTTCCCTCAGTTCTTCCATCTTACTGGATCCTCTGACCCCTTTTATATCCGGAAGGTTGTTTGTGTCCTCTTTAGTGAATACCGAACCAAAGTACTTGTTCAATTGGTCTGCCATTTCTTTGTTCCCCGTTATGACTTCCCCTGATTCTGACTGCAGGGGACCTACGTTTGTCTTTGCTAACCTTTTTCTCTTTACATATATACAGAAACTTTTGCAATCCATCTTAATGTTCCCTGCGAGCTTCCTCTCGTACTCTATTTTCCCTGCCCTAATCAAACCCTTTGGCCTCCTCTGTTGAGTTCTAAATTTCTCCCAGTCCCCGGGTTCGCTGCTATTTCTGGCCAATTTGTATGCCACTTCCTTGGGTTTAATACTATCCCTGATTTCCCTTGATAGCCACGGTTGAGCCGCCTTCCCTTTTTTATTTTTACGCCACTCAGGGATGTACAATTGTTGTCGTTCTTCCATGCGGTCTCTAAATGTCTGCCATTGCCTATCCACTCTCAGCCCCTTAAGTATCATTCGCCAATCTATCCTAGCCAATTCGCGCCTCAATCCTTCAAAGTTACCCTTCTTTAAGTTCTGGACCATGGTCTCTGAATTAACTGTTTCATTCTCCATCCTAATGTAGAATTCCACCATATTATGGTCACTCTTCCCCAAGGGGCCTCGCACAACGAGATTGCTAATTAATCCTCTCTCATTACACAACACCCAGTCTAAGATGGCCTCCCCCCTAGTTGGCTCCTCGACATATTGGTCTAGAAAACCATCCCTTATGCAATCCAGGAAATTCTCCTCCACCATATTGCTTCCAGTTTGGTTAGCCCAATCTATATGCATATTAAAGTCACCCATGATAACTGTTGCACCTTTATTGCATGCACCCCTAACTTCCTGTTTGATGCCCTCCCCAACATCACTACTACTGTTTGGAGGTCTGTACACAACTCCCACTAACGTTTTTTGCCCTTTGGTGTTCTGCAGATCTACCCATATAGATTCCACATCATCCAAGCTAATGTCCTTCCTAACTATTGCATTAATCTCCTCTTTAACCAGCAATGCTACCACACCTCCTTTTCCTTTTATTCTATCCTTCCTGAATGTTGAATACCCTTGGATGTTGAGTTCCCAGCCCTGATCATCCTGGAGCCACATCTCTGTAATCCCAATCACATCATATCTGTTAACATCTATTTGCACAGTTAATTCATCAACCTTATTACGGATACTCCTTGCATTAAGACACAAAGCCTTCAGGCTTGTTTTGTTAACACCCTTTGTCCTTGTTGAATTATGATGTAGTGTGGCCCTTTTTGATTCTTGCCTTCCACTATTGCTTTTTACCTTTCTACCATCTGTTTCTGACTCCATATTACTTCGCCCTGTCTCACTGCATAGGTTCCCATCCCCGTGCCATATTAGTTTAAACACTCCCGAACTGCATTAGCAAATGTTACCCCCAGGACATCAGTTCCAGTCCTGCCCAAGTGCAAACCATTCCTTTTATACAGGTCCCTCTTCCCCCAGAACTGGTTCCAATGTCCCAGGAATTTGAATCCCTCCCTCTTGCACCACTGCTCAAGCCACATATTTATTCTAACTATCCTGCTCCCTCTACTCTGATTAGCACGTGGCACTGGTAGCAATCCAGAGATTACTACCTTTGAGGTCCTACTTTTTAATTTAACTCCAAGCTCCCTAAATTCAGCGTGTAGGACCTCTTCCTACTTCTTACCTATATCATTGGTACCTACATTTACCACGACAACTGGCTGTTCACTCTCCCTCTCCAGAAAGCTCTGCAGCCGCTCCGAGACATCCTTGACCCTTGCACCAGGGAGGCAACATACCATCCTGGAGTCTCGGTTGTGGCCGCAGAAACTCCTTTCTATTCCCTTTACAATAGTATCCCCTATCACTATAGCTCTCCCACTCTTTCTCCCGCCTTTCTGTGCAGCAGAGCCATGGTGCCATGAACCTGGCTGCTGGTGCCTTCCCATGGTAAGTCATCTCCCCCAACAGTATCCAAAACGGTATATCTGTTTTGGAGGGAGATGACCGTAGGGAACTCCTACACTACCTTCCTGCTCTTGCCTTGTCTCTTGGTCACCCATTCACTATCTGTCCTAACCCTTACCTGCGATGTGACCAACTCACTAAATGTGCTATCCACAACATTCTCAGCATCGCGCATGCTCCAGGGTGAGTCCATCGGCAGCTCCAGTGCCGTCATGTGGTCTGTCAGGAGCTGCAGCTGGACACACTTCCTGCACACATAGTAGTCATGGACACTACAGACTCCCTACAGACCCGGCTATCCTGGGTGCCACGCAGTCACCAGACAGAATCACTCAGAACCGAGCCTTCCGTATGCCATCAGCCCCTCCGCGCGACTTCAGAATAAGTGATGTAGACTATGTTTAGGGCCCCAGTTGGGCCGCTAGCTCCGCATTAACCAAGGGGTGGAATGGAGTGTATGTGATGAAAATGGAGCATTTGATTGTAAAACCATGTACCGGGCTAACGAGTAAAGCATTTGGACCAGACTAAACTGCGAACTACAGATAACCAGGAACCAGTGTGAAAGGACCTGGCCCCCAGAGACCCACTAACACAATCGACCTTGCCATCAACCACGAGGATAAACACACCACGTCAGGACTTCAACCCAGGCGATCCACCCGGGATGCAGGGCGCCAGAACGCCTCAACATGCAAATAAATTGTACATAAGATTTTGGGGGGGGGGAGTGATGTTATGAATGTATGTAAACCATTGTAACTTGTACAGTGGACAAGGGAGAAACAGTGGATGTGGTGTATTTGGACTTTCAAAAGGCTTTTGACAAGGCCCCACACAAGAGATTAATGTGCAAAATTAAAGCACATGGTATCGGGGGTAATGTATTGACATGGATAGAGAACTGGATGGCACACAGGAAGCAAAAAGTAAGAATAAACGGGTCCTTTTCAGAATGGCAGGCAGTGACTAGTGGGGTACCACAAGGTTCAGTGCTGGGACCCCAGCTATTTATAATATACATTAATGATTTAGACAAAGGAATTGAATGTAATATCTCCAAGTTTGCAGATGACACTAAGTTGGGTGGCAGTGTGAGCTGTGAGGAGGATGCTAAGAGGCTGCAGGGTGACTTGGACAGGTTAGGTGAGTGGGCAAATGCATGGCAAATGCAGTATAATGTTGATAAATGTGAGGTTATCCACTTTGGTGGCAAAAACAGGAAGGCAGAATATTATCTGAATGGTGACAAATTAGGAAAAGGGGAGGTGCAATGAAACCTGGGTGTCATGGTACATCAGTCATTGAAAGTTGGCATGCAGGTACAGCAGGCGGTGAAGAAGGCAAATGGTATGTTGGCCTTCATAGCGAGAGGATTTGAATATAGGAGCAGGGAGGTTTTACTGCAGTTGTACAGTGCCTTGGTGAGGCCACACCTTGAATATTGTGTGCAGTCTCCTAATCTGAGGAAGGACATTCTTGCTATTGAGGGAGTGCAGCGAAGGTTCACCAGACTGATTCCCGGGATAGCAGGACTGACATATGAAGAAAGACTGGATCAACTAGGCTTACATTCACTGGAATTTAGAAGAATGAGAGGGGATCTCATAGAAGCATATAAAATTCTGACGGGATTGGACAGGTTAGATGCCGGAAGAATATTTCTGATGTTGGGGAAGTGCAGAACCAGGGTTCACAGTCTAAGGATAAGCAGTAAGCCATTTAGGACCGAGATGAGGAGAAACTTCTTCACTTAGAGAATTGTGAACCTGGGGAATTCTCTATCACAGAAAGTTGTTGAGGCCAGTTCATTAGATATATTCAAAAGGTAGTTAGATGTGGCCCTTAATGCTAAAGGGATCAAGGGGTTTGGAGAGAAAGCAGGAATGGGGTACTGAAGTTGCATGATCAGCCATGATCGTATTGAATGGTGGTGCAGGCTCGAAGGGCCGAATGGCCTAGTTCTGCACCTATTTTCTATGTTTCTATATTTCTATGTTTCACCAAAATGTAAGACTTGCCACTAGGGGGCACACCTGTGGGAGACCTAAAGGTCATCTGTGCACCTTGGGGCAAGCAGGTATCAAAGGTTCTCCATTCTGGAGTCTGACTAAAGAGACCTAGGTCACAACAGTTTGAGCTTGCAAAACAGTCCTGTGGATTTATTCTGAACATAGCACAATCGACTCTTTCACATACACTCCACTTAAAACTGGGCATCAAACTAGATTTGCTTTTTGTTTATCAAACGAAAATTTACACCTTCTTCCTGAGTTAATAAAGGAGAAAGATTGAATATACATAGTAACTTTCACATTATCAGGATATCCCAAAATACTTTACAATTAATGAATTACTTATGAAGTGCAATCGTTGTTGTTACGCAGGCAAATATTCTGTGCACAGGAATATCCCACAAACAGCAGTTAATAAATGATCAGATCATCCTATTCCAGAGACTACGATGAGAATCCAGTGAGGTGCTGAGGGAGTGCTGTACTGTTGGAGGTGCCATCTTTTAGGTGAGACATTGAACAAGTTTGCCCTCTCGGGGGATGTAAAAGATCCCACACAGCATTTTAAAGAAGAACAAAGGTGTTCTTCCCAATGACATGACAAATATTTATCGCTCAACCCCCCCAACATCACTAATAAACAGATTGTCTGCTTGTTATCACTTTGCTGTTTGTGGGAGCTTGTTGTGCACAAAATAAGCTGCCATGTTTCTACATTACAACAGTGACTGCAGTTCAAAATTGGTTCATTGTCTGTAAATTGGTTGTTCATTGGCAGTCTTCAGCAAACATCCCCACATCTAACCTTATGAAGGAGGGAAGGTCATTGATGAAACAGCTGAAGATGGTTGGGCCGAGGACACTGTTCTGAGGAACTCCTGCAATGATGTCCTGGGGCTGTGATGATTGACCTCCAACCAGCACAACCATCCTTCTTTGTGCTAGGTATCACTCCAGACAGTGGAGAATTTGCTAGCTGCTGCTAGTCAATTCAGCTTTTTCTTCCTATCATGTGGAGTGAATAGAATTGGCTGAAGACTGGTGGCCAGAACTTGGTGAAAGCCAAGGCCTGCCCAAGTGCCACTCAAAGGAACGGCGAGAGATCAGGCAGTATTTGGCAGGAAGATTCCTCTAAAAGATCTGCCAGTACCGCCCGGCGGCAAAATACCAACTTGCGCCCTAAATCCTGGGCGACAGCGGGCGGGAGCTCCCAATCTCGGCGACAAATGTGATCCTCGCCAAAGTGCCGCCGAGAATTGAGTCGGGCCCAGGGAGGGGGGAACAGTTAAAAATAAAAATTAACACAAAAAAAACCACTTGAACATCTTCAGGGGACCCCATCCCCCTGATTTGCTGAAATAAAGATAACAGAAGTTTACTAACTTTTTTTTGCAGGTCTTCATACTTACCATTGGAGTTAGACCTGCCTTCATGCAGCAGTCCTTCCCCTGCTGCCCCCGACTCCCGCCTGCACCAATATGGCAGCTCGGCGGGCGGGAGGTCACTTACACGACTTGCTCACCAGCGGCCGGTTCCCAGCGGTACTCCCCTCCCGCCGGCGGGAGACCTCCACAAAAATGGCACCAAGGAGACACCGCCCAGAAAACTCGGTGGCAGCCGGCGGTGAGGCCACCAAGTTCTTCTGTGATGATGGGGACCTCAGGAGAAGGCCAATAGAAATCATCCATTCGGCACCTCTGGCTGAAAATGGTTGTAAGTGCTTCAGACTTGTCTTTTGCACTCATGTGCTGGGCTTCACCATCATTGAGGATGGGGATATTCAGGGAGCCTTTTCTTCCCGTTAGTTGTTTAATGGCCCACCACCTTTTTCATGACTGGATGTGGCAGGATTACAGAGCTTTAATCTGATCCGTTGGTTGTGAGATTACTTAGCCTTGTCTATAACATGCTGCTTCCTCTGTTTAGCATGCATGTAATCCTGTGCTGCAGCTTCCCCAGGTGGCACCTCATTTTTAGGTACGCCTAGTGCTGCTCCTGGCATGCTCTTTTACATTCTTCATTGAACCAGGGTTGGCTTGATGGTAATGGTAGTGTTGTGTATGGAGAAAGAGTCAGACTGAACACTGTGAGCTCAAAGTGAAGTGTGACCTTAGTCTTTTATTGCAGGTCTCCAGAGTGCCTCCCCAACCTGTGAAGCCTCCTTAAATACCTGTGCTCCCAAGGGATTATGGGATCCCTGGGGATTCCAGGGGATGAACCTTTGGTGGCTGTACAGAGGGAGGGATATGCCGGGCCATGAAGTTACAGATTGTGATGGAATATAATTTTGCTGCTGCTGATGTCCCACAGTGCCTCACGGATGCCCAGTTTTGAGCTGTTAGATCTGTTCTGAATTTACTCCATTTAGTACGGTGGTATACATATTTAACTTCCAACTCTTATAGTGCTAAATACAGTGTAAATAAATTAATGTTAACATACTATTGTCTACAATTTATTATTGCTAGTAAATTTGCATGGCTTTGCTCAGGAGGAGTCAAGATCAAGTGTAATCTTCAGGTGAAACAGGGACCAGGGCACATAGGTGTAATGCAGGCTCCATTTTAAAGTCATACATTCAGTTGCAATAGTGTGTCCAATTCTGGGCACCACACTTTAGGAAGGATAACTAGGCATTGGAAAGGCTGCAGAAGAGATTTATTAGAATGATACCAGGGATGAGGGACTGAAGTTATGATTAGAGAAGTTGGAGTTGCTCTTCCTTAGAGCATAAACGGTTACAGGGAATTTTAACGGAGGTGTTCAAAATTATGAGCGGTCTTGATCGAAGTTTTGAGTAGATAGGCGAGAAATTGTTACCACTGACAGGAGGGTCGGCAATCAGAGGACACAGATTTAAGATAATTGGCCAAAAAGCCAGGGGGGAGATTTTACGCAGCGAGTTGTTATGATCTGGAATGCACTGCCTGAAAGGATGGTGAAAGCAGATTCAACAGTGAATTGGAACTCTACTTAAAAAGGAAAACACATTGCAGGGCTATGGGAAAAGAGCAGGGGAGTGGGTCCAATTGGATTCTCTTTCAAAAAACCAGCACAGACACAATGGCCCAAATAGCCTCCTTCTGCGCTGTATGATTCTATGATTGAGTCCTCTGTTCACATTTATCATGGTGATTGCCTATATAAACTTGTCACGCTACATTTGCACCTTCCTATTGTTGGTGGCGCTACAATGCCTTGACTGACAGTTCTGTGTGATTCGGGCTTGGTAAGTTTACATAAGCAATTCCCATTGTAAATGTGGACCTCTGAATTTATAATGGAAAGTGCGCACAGAATTTTAATATATTACAAATCAATCTCCTGTTGCATTGTACAAGGTAAGTTGGAGAATAGGGTCTCTCTCCTACCTGTCCCCATTGTCTTGGTGTTGTTTCTCTCTCTGTTTCTCCTCCTCTGGTTCTGTCTCTCCCTTTTGATGCATTTAAAGGAAAGCAAGATATGTTGCATAGTTACATAGTATTTACAGAAACAGGCCATTCGGCCCAAATGGTCCATGTTGGTGCTTGTGCTCCACATGGACCTTCTCCCACCCTACTTCATCTACCCCTATCAGCATATCCTTTGATTCCTTTCTTCCTCATTTGTTTACCTAGCTTATATGCATCTATGCTATTTGCCTCAACTACTCCTTGTGGTAGTGAGTTCCACATCCTACAAACTCTTTGGGTAAAGAAGTTTCTCCTGAATTCCCAACTGGATTTATTAGTGACTGTCTTATATTTATGACACCTAGTTACTATGAGAAAGTTATAGAAATAGAAAATCTCACATAAAGATCTTGCATTTATATTGCACCTTTCAAAAACTCAGGATATCCCAAAGCACTTCACAGCCAATGAAATGTTGTAATGCAGAAAACGCAGCAGCTAATTTGCACACAGTAAGCTCCCACAAACAGTGATAATGATCAGATAATCTGTTTTTGTGATGTTGGTTGAGGAATAAATACTGTGAATGAGGGAGAAAGGAATCAAAGGATCATCATAGGCAGTCCCTCGAAATCGAGGAAGACTTGCTTCCACTCTCAACATGAGTTTTTAGGTGACTGAACAGTCCAATGCTGGGGGTGTTGGCCTGATTGAGGACACTAACATTGGTGCGTCTGTCCTCCCAGGAGATTTGAAGGATCTTGCGGAAACATCGTTGGTGGTGTTTCTCTAGCGATTTGAGGTGTCTGCAGTATATGGTCCACGTCTCTGCGCCATACAGGAAGCAGTGTTGAACCTCATCGTTGATGTCTGCCCTTGCTGATAATAGGCTCCGGAAGTATGGAAAGTGGTCCACGTTGTCCAGGGCTGCGCCGTGGATCTTGATGACTGGGCGACAGTGCTGTGTGGGGGGGTCAGGTTGGTGGAGGTCCTTTGTCTTATGGATGTTTAGTGTAAGACCCATGTTTTCGTACGCCTCAGTGAAGATGTTGACTATGACTTGGAGTTCAGTCCCTGTACAGACGCAAGCATCATCTGCGTACTGTAGTTCGACGACAGATATTGTGATGGTGTTGGAGATGACGAAGGTTGAACAGGTTCCTACTGGTTCTGTAGTTTAGTTCCACTCCAGCGGGGAGCTTGTTGAGTGTGAGGTGAAGGATTGCAGCGAGGAAGATCGAGAAGAGGGTTGGCGCGATGACGCAGCCCTGCTTGACCCCGGTCCGGATGCGGATTGGGTCTGTGGTGGATCCGTTGGTCAGGATCACGGCTTGCATGTCATCATGGAGCAGGCGGAGGATGGTGACAATCTTTTGGAGCCAGCCGAAATGGAGGAGGACGTTCCATGGACCCTCGCGGTTGACAGTGTCAAAGGTCTTTGTAAGGTCGAAGAAGGTCATATACAAGGGTTGGTGCTCTTCCCTGCATTTTTCTTGCAGCTGTCACACCGTAAAAATCATGTCCATTGTACCCCATAGTGGACGAAATCTGCTCTGTGACTCCGGGAGGAGCTTCTTGGCCACAGGGGGGAGATGGGTGAGGAGGGTAGAGATGAGGCAGAGTGAAAGGAGGCTTGTGTGGAGCGTAAACATCAGCATAGACCAGTTGAGTCAAATGGCCTGTTTTTGTGCTGTAGATTCGATGTAATTCTTTCTTTTCCATGCTACTTCCATGTGTGGAGCGTAAACATCAGCATAGACCAGTTGAGTCAAATGGCCTGTTTTTGTGCTGTAGATTCGATGTAATTCTTTCTTTTCCATGCTACTTCTCTGTCCTTTTTTTTCTTTTTCTTTCTTTGGGCAGGAGGGATTGGTGTGGTGGGGAATGTTGTAGGCTACATTTAGAGTGATAGATGTGGGAAAAATGTAGCCATTCACAGTTCCCTATCCATTACTTACCCAAATCCTTCATGGCTCCACCAACCCCTCATTGCTCCCATTCTGTCCTACTCCCCTTCTTATCACTCCATCACTACCCATATCTCTTACATTCTAAAATATAGGGCTAGACTTTCCTGAGAGCGCCTCAACGGTCGATTGCCTGCTCACAAAAAACTGCTAACGTTTGGTAAGTAACGCTGGCAACAATTTATACTTTTATGTTAAAACTAATTAAAACTAATCGCACGGCGAGAAAATGGGCCTTGCACCTTCATTCTCAACGGTTTTCTCGGTGGTTAAGGGGAAACTAAATAAAACAGGCATTTTAAAAAAAAATTAATCCGAGGATGCGGTTGGGCCTAGGGAGCGGGGGGAAGACTTTAAAAAAAATGTTCATTTAAAAAAAATAAAAATGTAAAAAGCCTTCCCAAGACACTTTTACACGTAATCGGCATTTTAAAATTAAAAAAAAAATAAAGAACCTTTAACTTACTGTTCTTTGCAGAATACTCACTACCACCCTGTTTAAACAGCTTTTACAGGGCGGTTCCCTTGGCAATCTGGACGGGCTTCCGTCGAAGACAAACTTACGCCCTGGCAATTTTCTCACCATTGCATGTCAGCGGTTTGGCCCCGGCGGGCGTGTTCAGATGTGGGCGATACCACTCAAAAAATAATGGGGACATTTTCGCTGGGTGGAAAAAGAGCTGTACCGCTGAGAAAATCGCCAAGAATCCACCGAAAGTGATAGGAAGGTTTAGCCCATAAACTCAAGCCTTCATCCTCACCTCGCCCTTGCTTTACTGTCACTCACAACACCCTTAGCCCTCCATCTATTCCCCCACTCCCATCAAGAGCAGAAGGCCAGAGTCCCACGCACCCTCAATCAATACCCCTCTGCCGCTCTCCTAGCCTACTGTTTCCTGCGAATAAATGTTTTTACAATTCAACTTTTAAAAAAAAGAAATCAAATTAGAACAAGGAAAGAAACTCTTCTTTCTTGCTGTGGTTGGAGGGGTTGGGCCTCTTCTGCTACATCGTTCATGGAACTAATCAGACTCACACTCCAAACCTATAAATGGCAATCGGGGTCCAATTTATGTCATAGGACCCCAATTTGCAAATTAAGAGGGTCTAGTCACCTGAAGTTGGTTGGAGAGTGGGAAGTTTCTCCACAGTACAGGCTAACATGCTATGGCAGTTATAGTGGGTCAAGTATACTTCGCCAGTTTCCATTACAAATGTAAATACAGCAATTTATAATAGAAAAAGTTCACACAGATGGTACAAATGTGATCACAGAAATTTTGGAGACAGGTGTACACAGATGTAAGTTTTTTTTTAATATATTATGGATATAGATAGAACTTCCAATTATATTGTGCCTTACAGCTAATGAAGTGTTTGAAGTGTAGTCACTATTGTAATGTGGGAAATGCAGCAGCCAGTTTGCTCATAGCAAGCTCCCACATCATCATCATAGGCAGTCCCTCGGAATCGAGGAAGACTTGCTTTCACTCTTAACATGAGTTCTTCGGTGGTTGTACAGTCCAATACGAGAACCACAGTCTCTGTCACAGGTGGGACAAACAGTCATTGAGGGAAGGGGTGGGTGAGACTGGTTTGCCGCACGCTCTTTCCGCTGCCTGCGCCTGATTTCTGCATGCTCTGGGCGACGAGACTTGAGGAGCTCTGCGCCCTCCCAGATGCACTTCCTCCACTTGGGTGGTCTTTTGCCAAGGACTCCCAGGTGTCAGTGGGGTTGTCGCACTTTATCAGGGAGGCTTTGAGGGTGTCCTTTAATGTTTCCGCTGCCCACCTTTGGCTCATTTGCCATGAAGGAGTTCCAAGTAGAATGCTTGCTTTGGGAGTCTCGTGTCTGGCATGTGAATTATGTGGCCTGCCCAGCAGAGCTGGTCGAGTGTGGTCACTGCTTCAATGCTGGGGATGTTGGCCTGGACGAGGACGGCAACGTTGGTGCGTCTGTCCTCCCAGGGGAATTGTAGGATCTTGCGGAGACATCATCACAAACAGCAATGTGATAACTACCAGATAATTTGTTTTCACGATGTTGGTTGAGGGATAGATATTGGCCAGGAAACTGGGGAGAACACCCCTGCTTTTCTTCAAAATAGTGCCATGGGAGCTTTTACGTTCACCCAAGAGGTTTAATGTTTATTGGGGCCAATTCCAATGTAGTGCTTGGGTGGACCATCTTTCAGGCATGGATCACAATGGCTCCCAGAATCAGGTTGTTGGCCATCAGCAGACTGGATATCAAATTGCTGATTCCTCGATAAAAAGTTTTTATTAAAGTTTGCATGTAGCGTCAGATCCATCCGAGGATCTTTAAGGAAATAAGGGAGTCAATTGCAGGAACACTGGTACAAACCTTCCAGAAGTCACTGAATACTGAAGGGGTGCCCGGGGACTGCAGAACGGCAGAAATGTTACTCCGGTTTATAAAAAAAAGTAGCAAAAATGACCCAGGAAACTACAGACCAGTGAGCTGGACATCAATTGTGGGTAAAGTTATGGAAATCCTTATTAAAGATAAGACCATGCAGCATCTGGATAGCAATAAAACCATAAAGGTTAGCCAATATAGGTTAAGAAGGGTCAATATTGTCAATCTAACTTGCTGCTTTTCTTTGAGGGTGTGACAAAGCAGCTTGATGGAGTTAGGCAGTGGGAGTGATGTACTTCAACTTCAGTAAGGTCTTTATATAATAGTTCGCTGGAAAGGGTGGTGCTATAAATAAAGACAGCAGGAATAAGAGGAATTATTTTACAATAGAGTTGATAGACCAATAGAAACCAGAGGGTGGTGGTAATGTAGCTTCCACCTAGTGGGCGACTGTGGTAATGCAACTGCTGCTTCATGTACAATAAAAGCATCATGTGACTAGGTCACCTGACAAGTTCCTGTGTACTGGAGCCATCTTTTAAATGTGCATTTGTGATGTTGTAAAGACTCTTATCACCGTGGTGGTACAGGATTATCATCGGCCTGGGAGAATGTAGCTAGTGGGGTCCCACAGGGATCTGTTTTGGAATCTCTTGTTTAATATTTTCATAAATAATCTGGAGCTAGGAGTCACGAGCACAGTGGTTAAACCTGCAGATGATACAAAGGCGGCAGGCTGCAAGGCTGAACATGATAAATTACAGAAGGGTTTGAATATATTTGGGAATTGGGCAGAAAGGTGGCAAATGAAATTCAATGTAGCGAATTGCAGTCACGAAGACAAAAACTCCAGGAAGGGACTATTACTGAAATGGAAAGTGATGTATATGGAAAATGAAAGAGATATGGGGGTCCTGATTGACAATAAATTGAGGCTATTGCAGCAATGCTCAGTAGCAGTGAGTGAAGTAAATCAGATATTGGGATGTATAAAAGGTCAAATTGAACCGAAGAGTGAGGTAATCCTGGCACTTTATACATCATTGGTGCGACTGTACTTAGAATACCGTGTACAGCTCTGGTCACCGCAGTACAGAAAGAATATTGCAGTTATTGAAAGGTTGCAGAAAGGAACAACCAAAATGATTGAGGGGATGGAAGGGATTGGATTTATAGGAACAATTATGTAAATTGGCCATGTTTGCATTGGAAAAGAGGTTAGGCAGTGATATGATTGCTCTTTTTAAGATTCTAAAGTGATCTGATAATATAGACCATAATGAGATTTTTCATCCTGTCCAGAACAATCGAACCAGAGGACACGGCCTGCGCTTGGAGGGGGAAAATCAAAACTAATCTATGGAAACAATATTTCTGTGAGCGAGTGCTCAATCTATGGAATGGGCATGCAAGGGAGACAGGGGAAGCAGTTAGTATTGATTCATTCAAACGCAAATTTGATAATTCTTTCAGTAATAGTTTGGGATACAGTACGAGAGTAATTGAGACATGACATATGGCAAGTGTAGCATGCCTGGGAGGATCAGGTAACCTTGGACCTATGGTTCCCAAAGCTCTCCACCTCTGGGCTTTCCTCACCTCATGTCTGGGTCTGTTGTAGACTCATAAGATTTTGGTTGCTGGGATTAATCAACAACTCCATTATCGTATCGAGCAACTACCAGGAGAGCAGAAGGCAAACTCGATGGACTTTGGTCTTTTGTCATCCAGCAATTCCCATGTTTCTAGAGCATTCTACCGGAGAAAGGGGAATATTGTGGCCAGGTGAGCAGTTACATTGCTCCATCCCTCCAAATTACAGGTTCAATTTATCGACATGCTCAAAAACCTGCAACTATCCAATTCTCATGCGATCTTTCCCTGTGGTACAAATATGCAAATGTAGCCTTTCAGTAGTTAATCAAAATGACAATTTTTTTAATTAGAATTCTTGCAGTTTAAAATGAATCAAACATTTAGTACAAAAGCTCAATATCGTGCATCATTGAAAGTCCAGCAGGCTGGGTAGAGGTCCTCTCAACACAAACTCCTGTCAATCAAAACCTCAATGTAGAAAAGTGAAGTCTACTTTATACAGTAATTTAGAGACTTCTTTCAATCTTCATCTTAGTTGCATCAGAGAATTTAATGTGATCCTTCATTGCCTTTTATTCTCATATTTGAAAGCAGAAAAACACACAGGGATAGAGGTGTTTTAGACAAGTGTGAGATTGAAGAGGTACAAACTAATAACATGAACACATTAGATATGAGCAGACCATTGTAATGTTTAATTGGATGGTAATGGATATGAATACAGTGTTAGTGAACCAAATGTTTCAGTTCCTGGAGGAGCAAAAAAAAGGTAATGAAGCCAAAATGACAATACTGGTGAGTGAAGCAACTGCAGAATAGGGTTATCGGAGGTCAATGGAATAGTGTATGCTTCAAGTTGCAGCAACAAAATCTATTCACACTGAATGGTGAGCTTGATGTATTAATGAATATAACAATTCATTAACTTGTAGATATCTTTACACAAACAGATTAAAATAAACACACACATGCACAATTTCAAATGCTGTGTTCCTTTCCATTGCTTTTTGAACTTAATATTTCTGCATGTTTAGGCTAGTTTTTTTGAATCGTCCGACAGGTTCGATACCCAGAACCAAGATCACTCACAGGTTAGGGACCCAGAACCGAGATCACCCACAGGTTAGGGACCCAGAACCGAGATTGCCCACAGGTTAGGGACCCAGAACCGAGATTGCCCACAGGTTAGGGACCCAGAGCAGAGATCGCCCACAGGTTAGGGACCCAGAACAGAGATCGCCCACAGGTTAGGGACCCAGAACAGAGATTGCTCAAGGTTAGGGACCCAGAACAGATATCACCCACAGGTTAGGGACCCAGAACAGAGATCGCCCACAGGCTAGGGACCCAGAACAGAGATTGCCCACAGGTTAGGGACCCAGAGCAGAGATTGCCCACAGGTTAGGGACCCAGAACAGAGATCGCCCACAGGTTGGGGACCCAGAACAGAGATCGCCCACAGGTTAGGGACCCAGAACCGAGATCACCCACAGGTTAGAGACCCAGAACCAGGGGCCCATAGACCGTTGTTGGCGGCCTTCAACACTGGTCTCCATGAGGTTCCAGAAACACTTCCCTTCCACCCCTTGCCATGGCTCAGATGAATGGCCTCAAACCTTTAGCTGCAGCACTCTGTTAGAGGCACCAACACTCTGCACCACCATTTTGAACATTATTTTTTGTTGGGTATACTTTGCTGTGAAATACCTGCTGCAACAACACGCTTCAGATTTCTACTCCTGGAACTCTCACTACTACCCAATTTAACGCCAGTTCAACAGGCGTCACAAAAGAAAACGGTAAAGGTGCTTGGGCAACAGATGCTGATATTCGATAGTTTTCGGTTTCTCCTCACCCTGCACACGATCCAAAAAATAAAATAAAATAAATAACGTTCTTAAAGACCAGCTCAGAGTTTTCCCATGTGGTTGCCTTAAGATTTGCGAACTTGCGTTTTGGAGCATATTTCAAGCAAGTCTGTAAATAGATGTTAGCACTGAGCTACACACAGCATTCTCTTTCATTACAAGCTTTAAGGCAGCAACATGTTAAGGGGGACACGGTTAGATTCTGGTTTCTACATTTAGCAGCAGTGTCCTGTGTACAGCACAAATAAAACCAATGAATACTCTGTTATACAAGTAAAGCCATTAAATTGGATAAATTGGCTTTGCATAATAATCCCACACTTCTTGTATAGTTCCCTTAAAGTGTTTTAAACTCAATAGTCAGGTACCTGCGGTAAAAAGGCACCACATTCGATCATGAAGCCATGTCAACACATTACGGGATCAGAGTTTCAAATACCAAGGCTGATAGGGAGGACATTCGAATCTATTTTTGGCGGTATATGTGTAAACTAAAATGCACACGCTCACTTCTTTAACAAAAAATTCTAACGATGGAGGCGTGAACTGTATTAAAAAGTGAAACCATATTGCTTTGGTAGCCGAGTGCTAGACCTCCAAACTGACACCTGCTCCTTGCTTCTGGGATGAATTTAGGTTCAGTCACTTAGGTGGATTCACAAAGCACAGTCTTTCATTTGGGAGTCTGAAAACAGCCCTCGTAGATTTAGTTGCGATGAAATCTGCCCATTTCCCCGCTAACCGTCAAACATCACAGATAACACTTGCAAAGGCAGAGAGTTAGGAAAGAGGACAGGGTGAGAAACAATGGGTGAACTATGAATATCAAAGCATTAACCATTTGGTGATCTAGTTAATAAAATGAGGCTGTAAAACTAAAGTGCTAAAAGTGGCAAAATTGTATAGTGTGAATCCACTGCACTGCGCCATTTTTGCTTTTGATCAGCGTGAGGTATAGTATTGCTTTGCGGCAGCTAGCTTACTGACAACCTAAAATTACAATCTTTCTAACCTCAGAATGTGCTTAGAGTTGTTACTCAAAAAGATATGAAGAATCGTGTTGTTAACGTTTCCACATGGGCCGAGCGTCTTTCTGATTTGCCAGACGACGACATGACATTGCCGTATTTTGGTCAGGATTTGTCACGACAATATTGCCTTCGCACGTACGACATTCACTAAAATATATGATTGCTCTAGGGGGAGGGAAAAAAAAGCAAGATTTTTTTTTTTAAAAAAGGCCAGATCCATGCAAGAAAACCATATGTACAAATGGAAGACTCCAATAAGGGGAAGGTTTCACCCACAAAAATGTCCATCAGTTCAATGTTTCTTTCTTCAAGATGTTTTTCATTGCCTTGAGCAGGACAGCACAGGTTCTGTACTACAAAAATAAATCTCACATCAAAGCAAAATATATCGTATACAAAGTTGACGGACCACATTTAAGATTAGAATGTTTTGCAGTACGTTGTCAGCGCCCAAAGGGATTAGAGAACTGCTTTTAGAACGGAACGCAAAGGGCGGCCTCCTTTAGTGAGCTCCCGCGTCACGCACATGCAGGGCAATGGGACCGCCTCCCCGGTCCTCTCCACTGTGTTGTACCGACAGTCCTTCAGGTGGTCAGCCATGCTGGCAATTTCCGCAAACTTCCACTCGCTAACCGTGCCGAAGGCAGTGCTGAATCGCCAGGCCTGCAAGAGAGAAACGTCACACGGGTCACAAAGTGCCGTACAATTAACATGCGCCGGGGAAGTGGGGGGACAGCAGCAGAGTGACCCAAGGAGCCACTCGATACAGCAAGAGTCAAACACAGGCTGCACAGTCCTTCCACCTTGTCGTCCCAGTCTTACTGTACAGTAGCCCTAACATTTTTATCAATTGCCACTTTCATTGCGACAGCATCAAGCTTGTGCTTTGGTTCACAATCCAAACCGAAAGTGCCAATGTGGAATACGCATGCAATCCATTAGACTACGAGTGCAGTTCAATAGCCAGCCGTCCAGTAGCCTAGCGTCTGGCAGCCCACCAGCGCAGTGCATCAGGATATAAGTGCAGTGTGGAGGCCATTAGAATACGAGTCTGGCTCATTTGAATAGAAGCGCGATTCATTAGAATACACATGGGAGAGGAAGGGTAGAGAGGATCATTGCAAAAGTCAAAAGATATAGGCACTTAAAAAAAAATCCTGTAATGTTGTCATGCCTCAATATCCCTATGAAGAGAAAAGTGAACGATGAGAGAAAAGTGAACGATGAGAGAAAGGCTCGGATTTTATGCTGAGAATCCACATTCTATGAGGCTATCAGCGCTCACTGTTATTATGAAGTAAATCACACATCAACTTCTGAAGTCTGCACATGTGCAGCTAAACGTGGAAATTTGGAAGTTGCTTTCAGAGTTACCCTGCTCCTACATGGGCTGCACTATAACTGTACCTCGCTGATAGATGTGGCATTGAAATCAATGCATGGGCGTGACGTTGCCATTAGTTACTCACTAAAACTGGCAGAAAAAGTTAGGGTTAATGACACGGTAACTCATAATTACTGCCAAACAACCTCTCTCACCCTGAAAAATTAATTTTGCAAGTGTGGAGTCTCATTTCTTCAGAGTTCAATTCGTGTTGGAGATATAAAACAAAATTAATTATTTTTTTCCTTTGTTTCTTATCTCTCTCAATCCCATCTTTCTTCCTCTATCTTAATTTTGCTTTCAGTACATGATTTAAATCTAATTTATAATTCCTGGTTGAAAGATATTTCTCCTGAATTTCCTATTGGATTATTGGTGACTATCTTGCATTCATGGCCCCTAGTTCTGGTCTCCCCCACAAATGGAAACACCTTCGACATCTAGCCTATCAATGCCTTTCATAATTTGAAAGACCTCCATCAGGTCACCCTCAGTCTTCGCTTTTCTAGAGAACAGAGCCTCAGCCTGTTCAATCTCCCCTGATCGGTACAAGCTTAGCTCTGGTATAAGTCTAGTAAATCATTTTTGTATCTTCTCCAGTGCCTCTATACCTTTTTTATAATAAGATAAGAACTGTTCACTCTACTCCAAGTGTGGTCTAACCAAGGTTCGATGCAAGTTTAACATAACTTCTCTGCTTTTCAATTCTATTCCTCTCGAACTCCAGTGCTTTTTTAATGGCCTTATTAACCTGCATCGCTATTTTTAGTGATTTATGTATCTGTACCCCCAGAAAACCTCAACTCCTCTATCCCATTTAGACTCTTATTGTTCAAGTAGTATGTTTTTTTTCTATTCGTTCATGGGATGTGGGCATCGCTGGCAGGACCAGCATTTATTGTCCATTCCCAATTGCCCTTAAGATGGTGGCGAGCCATCTTCATGAACCACTGCACAAGAACACAACAACATAAGAAATAGGAGCAGGAGAAACCCATTTGACGCCTCGAACCTGCTCTGCCATTTAATAAGATTAAGGCTAATCTGATCATGGACTCAGTTCCACTTTCCTGCCCGCTCCCCATAACCCTTTATTCCCTAATTGCTCAAAAATCTGTATCTCCACCTTAAATATATTCAATGACCCAGCCTCCATAGCTCTCTGGGGCAGTGAATGCTACAGATTTACAACCCTCAGAAGAAATTCCTCATCTCAGTTTTAAATGGGGGGCCCCTTATTCTGAGACTATGTCCCCTCGTTTTAGTTCCCCCCACGAGTGGAAATATACTCACTGCATCCATCTTGTCCAGTCCTCTCATTATCTTATATGTTTCGATAAGATCACCTCTCATTTTTCTAAACTCCAATGAGTATAGACCCAACCTATCTTCATAAGTCAATTCCCTCATCTCCGGAATCAACCTAGTGAACCTTCTCTGAACAGCCTCCAATGCAAGTATATCCTTTCTTAATAAGAGACCAAAACTGCACTCCAATACACTGTACAGTTGTAGGACTTCTCTGCTTTTATACTCTATCCCCCTTGCAATAAAGGCCAACATTCCATTTGATTTCCTGATTACCTGCTGTACCTGCATACTAACTGTGTGTTTCATGCACAAGGACCCTCAGATCCCTCTGTATTGCAGCACTTTGCAATTTTTCTCCATTTAAATTATAATCTGCTTTTCTATTTTTTTCTGCCAAAGTGGATAACCTCATATTTTCCTACATTATTCTCCATCTGCCAAATTTCTACCCACTCACTTAGCATGTCTATATATCCATTTGCAGATTTTTTTATGTCCTCCTCACAATGTGCTTTCCTACCCATCTTTGTGTCATCAGCAAACGTGCTTATATTACACTCGGTCCCTTCATCCAAGTCATTAACATAGATTGTAAATAGCTGAGGTCCCAGTAGCCAACCGGAAAATTACCTGTTTAACCCGACTCTGTTTTCTGTTAGTTAGCCAATCCCCAATCCATGCTAATATATTATCCTCAACCCTGTGAACTTTTATTTTGTGCAGTAATCTTTTATGTGGCACCCTATCGAATGCCTTCTGGAAATCCAAATACACCACATCCACTGGTTCCCCCTTATCCACCCTGCTCATTACATCCTCGAAGAACTCCAGCAAATTTGTCAAACACGATTTCCCTTTCATAAAACCATGCTGACTCTGCTTGATTGAATTATGCTTTTCCAAATGTCCCGCAACTGCTTCCTTAATAATGGACTCCAGCATTTTCCCAAAGACAGATGTTAGGCTAACCGGTCTATAGTTTCCTGCTTTCACGGTCTGCCTCCTTTTTTTAAAAAAAAACAGAGGTGTTACATTTGCGGTTTTCCAATCCACTGGGAATTTTGGTAGATTACAACCAATGCATCCACTATCTCTGCAGCTACTTCTTTAAGGACCCTAGGATGCAAGCCATCAGGTCCAGGGGACTTGTCCGTTTTTAATCCCATTATTTTACCAAGTACTACTTCTTTAGTGATAGTGATTGCATTAAGATCCTCCCTCCTTATAGCCCCTTGATTATCCCCTATTGGGATGTTTTTAATGTCTTCTACTGTGAAGACCGATAAAAAATATTTGTTCAAAGTCTCTGCCATTTCTCTGTTCCCCATTATTAATTCCACAGTCTCATCCTCTAGGGGAACAACATTTACTTTAGCCACTCTTTTCCTTTTTTTGTACCTGCAGAAACTCTTAGTATCTGTTTTTATATTTTGTGCTAGTTTACTTTCATAACCTATCTCCCACTCTTATTTTTTTTTTAAGTTGTTCTTTGCTGGCTTTAAAAAGTTTCCCAATCCTCTGGTCTCCCACTAGGCTTGGCCACATTGTATGTTCTTGTTTTCAATTTGATACCATTCCTTATTTCCTTAGTTAGCCATGGATGGTTATCCCTTCTCTTACAACCTTTTCTTCTCATTGGGAGATATTTTTGTTGAGAGTTATGAAATATCTCCTTAAATGTCTGCCACTGCTCATCAACCGTCCCACTCTAATCTATTTTCCCAGTCCACTTTAGCCAACTCGGTCTTCATACCTTTGTACTCTCCTTTATTTAAGCTTAAGACACTAGTTAGAGATCCAAATTTCTCACCTCCAACTGGATTTGAAATTCAACCATGTTCTGGTCACTCATTCCTAGAGGATCCTTTACTAGGAGATCGTTTATTAATCCTGTCTCATTACCCAGTACCAGATCTAAGATAGCCTGCTCCCTGGTTTGTTCCGCAACATACTGTTCAAGGAAACTATCCCGTATACGCTCTATGAACTCTTCCTCAAAGCTACCCTGGCCAATTTGCTTTGTCCAATCAATGTGAAGGTTAAAATCTCCCATGATTATTGCCATTCCTTTTTTACAAGCCTCCATTATTTCTTGATTTATACTCCGTCCTACAGTGTAGGCACTGTTCGGGGGCCTATAGACTACCCCCATCAGCGATTTTTTCCCCTTATTATTCCTTATCTCTACCCAAACTGATTCAACATCTTGATCTTCTGGGCCAATATCGTTTCTCACTAACGCACTGATCTCATTCTTTAATAACAGAGTTACCCCACCTCCTTTTCCTTTGTCTGTCGGTCCTTCCGAATTGTCAAATACCCCTGAATATTTAGTTCCCAGCCTTGGTCGCCTTGCAACCACGTCTCTGTAATGGCCATCAGATCATACCCATTTGTATCTATTTGTGCCGCCAACTCATCTGTATTGTTAAGAATGCTGCTTGCATTCAAATAGAGCTTTTAAATTTGTTCTTTTTTACCGCTTTGACCCCACTTTCTGATTCACTTTTATGTTTATACATTCTGTCCCTTTCTGTCACGCTCTGGTTTTCATTTCCCCTAGTGCTACCCTGCTCTATTGCCTTCTCCTTATTCTTTGACTAATTACATTTTCGTTAAGCTAAACCCTCCCCCACTATTTAGTTTAAAGCCCTCTCTACAGCCCTAGTTATTTGATTTGCCAGTCCATGTGGCCTCAATATTCTTCCTACCAAACCTCACACGTATCTATATTGAAGTTCATTTGCCAATTATACGCACATTCTGCAAATTTATTAATGTCTTCCTGGATTTTGTCGCAGTCCTCTTCTATGTTAACTCCACTCCCAATTTGATGTCGGCCGCAAATTTTGAAATTGTACTTCCAATTCCAGAATCCAAATCCTTTATGTAAATGGTTAACAGCAGTGGTCCCAGCACCAATACTTGTGGAACACCACTTCCTATCATTTGCCAATCTGACCAACTACCTTTAACCTACTTTCTGTTTTCTGTGTGCTAACCAGCTTGCTATCCAGTCTGCTAGTCTACGATGTGGTAACTTATCAAAGGCTTTTTGGATTTCCAAATATAGTATGTCTTCTGTATTACCTTTGTCTACCCTTTCTGTTACTTCCTCAAAGAATTCAAATAAGGTTAGTCAAGCATGACCTTCCATTCTGAAATCTGTGCTGGCTACTCCATTATATTTTCAATTTCGAGATGTTTTTCTATTAAATCTTTGAGTAATGATTCCATTATCTTTCTCGCCACTGACATTAATCTAACTGGTCTATAATTCCCTGGACTTGTTCTATCTCCCTTTTTAAATATAGGAATCACATTAGCTGACCACCAGTCTTCTGGCACAATTCTCTTTCCAAATTAATTTATATATATTAATTAGGAAATATATTAATATAAATAAAATCGTGCCTCTGCTATCTCTTCCCTCACTACTTTTAATCTTAGGTTTGGAGGTGGTCACTGAACAGTCCCTAAAGTTTAAACGCTGTGATAGGCAGCTGCTCCAAAGCAAACAGGGTCCTGGGCTGTATTGCTGAGACGATATTGTCCAGTGGGGGGGGGTTTGGGAGTGGGCAGTGGGAAGGGGTTTGGGGATGGGGAAGAGAAGCGCGAGACATGTCCGGGTTTGGGGTGGGGGGTGTAGGGGGGGGAAAAAGAGGAAGCAGGAGCGCAGGGCCCGTTCATGGGGAGCTCAGAGCCTGCCCATGTCGGCAGTCGAGAGTCCAGGCTTTGCCAAATTTTGCAAGGCAATCCCCTCTCCTTAATGTCTATATGCTCCCTGGAATGTGCGCTCAGGGAGTCAGGCCTATTCTCAGATCGGTCGGAAAGCTACAATATCTGGTGAGTCAGCAGCTCTTAAAGGGCTGCTGCTCTGCCTTAAAGAGGAGTGGGCTGTTTTTGCTGGCTGCAGAAGGATTGAGAGACATGAGAGGGGCAGATATTGCAAAATTTGGAAATATGAGAGCAGAAGTGTAAGGCAATATATTTTGGGAGGAAAAACAAGGAATGGGAGTATGTACTGAAAGGAAAGATACTGAGAGGTATGAACGAACAAAGAGATCTCAGGGTTCAAATATATTGGGTATAGATCTTGCTGGAGTGGGGCATCGCGCAGCTTGCCCAGTTCCCTCACCCTTCAGCTCAAAATATTTTTGCGTCATAACTTGCTGGAGGTGCAACTGATAACGACACGGAGAGGGCAACGCGGCATTCCGGACCTGAGTGAACGATGAGACCAACAGTCTATCTCCTCAACCAATGAGATTTAAGGATTGAGAGAAATAAAGGAAGGACTGAGAGGGAAATAGGGTGAATTAAGAGTCAAATCAGGTACAGAAAGAAAAAAAGAGAGGGAAAGATTGAATTGAGAGAATAAAAAAGACAAAAAGGAGAAGTTTGAAAAAAAACATTTAAATTTGACATTTAAAAAAAAAATTAAAAATTGACAATAATTTACTACCTGCGGATATGAGAGTCCACAGTTTAAACTGTTCACTTTCTGGGCCAGGGTGTTTGATTGGCAGTCGTTAACAATTATCACATTGTTTAAAGGGTGCATATTATCTGAATTAACAGTCCTGACTTTCTACAGAGAGTTTAATGAGCAATTAATGAGCAAATCCAGCAAGTTCTTAAAAATAACAGGAAGGTTGAGGGTGCGATGCCGTTTGTGCAAAACAAATGTTGGAGCAGCATAAATCAACCAGCAAGTTCTGCCGAATTGGAACTCATGGCGCATCACTTAATCCCCTGAACCCGCTAGCCGATTTGCACATAAATAATGGGGTGCGTCATTAACATGCCGTTATTCTTCCAGCAAGATCTGGCCCACTATTCTTTGACGGTGTGAGTGCAGTTGGATAAGGCCAGTAGCATTTTGGTTTTAGAAAAGGAGCAGAATACAAAACGATGATAAATGTGTACAATAGTTAGGTTGACAGTTAGTAGTACTGTACTGTTTTTGGGCATTCCATTACAGAAAGGACATTAAAGCCATAGAAAGTGTACAGCATAGATTTACCAGGATGATACCAGGTAAAAGAGACTCGAGATATGGAGTATACTGCACTGCAGCAGATTAAGTCTAAGTGGAGTTGTAATGGATTTTTAAAATTCTGAAAAGTTTTGATAAGAGTGAACAGGGAACAACTATTTCCTCTGACTGGGGATCAGTGAGGAGAGAGAAGAGGTGACATTTCTGAAAGCTGGAGCATGTAATGCTTTACCACAGGGAGTGGTTGAGGCAGAGACCATTACATCTTTTAAGGACAAATTGGGTAAATGTTGAAAACAGAGAAAACAGGGAAGACCGGAGGGATAGAGGGGATCGGAGGGGGAGTGGGACAGGGACAGAGATGGAGAGGGAGACTGGGGAAAGAGAGGATTGGAAGAAGAGAGGGAGACTGGGAAAGAGTGAGTTGGAGAGAGAGAGACTGGGGAGAGGATTGGAGGAAGATGGGGAGAGAGGGGGAGATCAGAGGAGATCCCCATCTCCTCCCCCCCTCTCGATCCAAGCTTCTCCAGGGCCTTAATCCACGGAGCTGAAAAAGTGTGCGCTTACGCTGCGCTGTGGGATACTACGCATGCACGGCCGGACCTTGGTACCAGCACGCATGCACAGAAGGGGACGGATCTGACCGTGCGCATGCGCAGAAGAACACAAAAGTGTTTGTGCAGATAATCACTTTGTGGGAAATCCAGCAGCCAAATTGCGCAAAGCAAGCTCTCACAAACAGCAATGTGATAATGACCAGATAAGCTGTTTTTGTTATGTTGATTGAGGGATAAATATTGGCCAGGACACCGGGGATAACTCCTCTACTCTTCTTTGAAATAGTGCCATGGGATCTTTTACGACCACCGGAGGGGGCAGATGGGGCCTCGATTTTATGTCTCATCCGAAAGACCTCCGACAGTGCAGCACTCCCTCAGCACTGCACTGGAGTGTCAGCCTTGATTTTTGTGCTCAAGTCCCTGGAGTGGGAATTGAACCCACAACCTTCAGACTCAGAGACCGGTGTCCTACACAGTGAGCCACAGCTGACACTAATGGTTTAGCTAGAAAATAGATTTCTTTCAAAAAAAGCTTTAAATTCAAAGATTTAAAAAAATATGCATTGATTTTAGGCTAGTCTCGGTGTAAATTCTCACACCGTTCCTGGTATAAAGTCAACCAGAGACATATCATAACTCTGAAAATAGACCAGAACGAAGGAGATTAAAACATTCTTCTCTCATAACCGCAGCAGGTAGGCAGCCATGAAGACGAGTTAAATACAGACCATTCTCGCAGGCCTGAGACTTCCTGTGGGTTAGTAGTTTGAATTGAATTCCTTGGCCATTTACCCATATTATCAAGGCACTTGGCTCAGTTGCAGCTACTTGTAGCCACGTCACCTCTGGACCCAGTGCCTGTTATGTAGCCGGCAGCAGGAGCTCATTTCTTGACCTGAATCCAGTTTTAACCCCAAGAAACCATCACAAGAGGAACAAACCCCCAAATAAAACAAGCCAATAACCTCAACAGAGCCTGGACCAATATCCTCACGCTGGGGGGGGGGGGGGGGAGGGGGCGTGGGGGGAGGGGGTTAGCTAGTGCTATTGGGGAGGGTTTAAACTAGCCTGGCATGAGGACAGGAACCTGAAACTAGATTCAGTAGGGAGGGGAGTAAAGCTGGAATTAGAAAGCAAAAATAAAGAAAGTGAGTTTGAAGGAGAGAGGAAACAAGCAGGAAAAAAGGGTAAAAAAACAAACTTAAAGACACGTTGTCTAAATGCACGTAGCATTTGTAACAAGATAGGTGAGTTGACGGCACAAATTCAGACAAATGGGTTTGATCTGAAAGCCATTACAGAGACATGGTTGCAAGGTGACCAGGACTGGGAATTAAATATTCAGGGATACTTGACAATCTGGAAAGACAGACAGACAGGAAAAGGAGGTGGGGTAGCTCTATTGATAAAGGATGGAATCACTGCAATAGTGAGAAATGATATTAGCTCAAATGATCAGGATGTTGAAACAGTTTAGGTTGAGATAAGGAATAATAAGGGGAAAAACTCACAGGGAGCCAATAGATTACACCCACCAAACAGTAGCATCTCTGTTGGTCAGAGTATAAACCAGGAAATAGTGGGGGCTTGTAAAAAGGGAACAGCAATAATCATGGGTGATTTTAATTTCCATATTGATTGGACAAATCAAATTGGTCAGGGTAGCCTTGAGGAAGAGTTCATAGAGTGCGTAAGAGACGGGTGACTTGAGCAGTATGTAACGGAACCAACCAGGGGCAGGCTATCTTAGATCTGGTCTTGTGTAATGAGACAGGATTAATAAACAATCTCCTAGTAAAGGATCCCCTCGGAATGAGTGATCATAGCATGATTGAATTTCAAATTCAGATGGAGGGTGAGAAAGTTGGATCTCTAACCAGCATACTAAGCTTAAATAAAGGAGGCTATGGAGGTATGGGGGCAGAGTTGGGTAAAGTGGACTGGGAAAATAGATTAAAGTGTAGGACGGTTGATTAACAATGGTGTACATTTAAGGAGATATTTCACAATTCTCAAGAAATATATATTCCAGTGAGGAGGAAAGGATGTAAGAGAAAAGATAGCCATCCGTGGCTAACTAAAGAAATAAAGGATGGTATCCAATTAAAAACAAGGGCATACAAAGTGGCCAAAACTAGTGGGAGGACAGAAGAGTGGGAAGTTTTTAAAAGCCAGCAAAGAACGACAAAAAAAAAATGATTAAGAAAGGGAAAAAAGACTAGCGCAAAAATATAAAAACAGATAGCAAGAGTTTCTACAGGTATATAAAAAGGAAATGGGTGGCTAAAGTAAATGTTGGTCCATTAGAGGACGAGACCGGGGAATTAGTAATGGGGAACATGGAGATGGCAGAAACTCTGAACAAATATTTTGTATCAGTCTTTACGGTAGTCGACCCTAACAATATTTCGACAGCGGATAGTCTAGGGGCTATAGGGGGGAGGAAAATCACTATCACTAAGGAGGTGGTACTCAGTAAGATAATGGGACTAAAGGCAGATAAATCCCCTGGACCTGATGGCTTGCATCCTAGGGTCTTAAGAGAAGTAGTGGCAGGGATTGTGGATACATTGGTTGTAATTTACCAAAATTCCCTGGATTCTGGGGAGGTCCCAGCAGATTGGAAAACTGCAAATGTAACACCCCTATTTAAAAAAGGAGGCAGACAAAAAGCAGGAAACTATAGGCCAGTTAGCCTAACATCTGTGGTTGGGAAAATGTTGGGGGTCCATTATTAAAAGCAGTAGCAGGACATATGGAAAAGCAAAATTCGGTCAGGCAGAGTCAGTATGGATTTATAAAAGTCATGTTTGACAAATTTGCTGGAGTTCTTTGAGGATGTAACGAACAGGGTGGATAAAGGGGAACCAGTGGATGTGGTGTATTTGGACTTCCAGATGGCATTTGACAAGGTGCCACATAAAAGGTTACTGCACAAGATAAAAGTTCACGGGGTTGGGGGTAATATATTAGCATGGATAGAGGATTGGCTAACTTAACAGAGAACAGAGAGTCAGGATTAATGGTTCATTTTCTGGCTGGCAACCAGTGGGGTGCCGCAGGGATCAGTGCTGGGATCCCAACTATTTACAAACTATATTAACAACTTGGAAGAAGGGACTGAGTGTAACGTAGCCAAGTTTGCTGATGATACAAAGATGGGAGGAAAAGCAATGTGTGAGGACACAAAAAACCTGCAAAAGGACAGACAGGCTAAGTGAGTGGGCAAAAATTTGGCAGATGGCGTATGATGTTGGAAAGTGTGAGGTCATGCACTTTGGTAGAAAAAAAATCGAAGAGCATGTTATTATTTAAATGGAGAAAGATTGCAAAGTGCTGCAGTACAGCGGGACCTGGGGGTACTTATGCATGAAACACAAAAGGATTGTATGCAGGTACAGCAAGTGATCAGGAAGGCCAATGGTATCTTGGCCTTTATTGCAAAGGGGATAGAGTATAAAAGCAGGGAAGTCTCACCACAGTCATATAAGGTATTGGTGAGGCCACACCTGGAATACTGGCTGCAGTTTTGGTTTCCATATTTAAGAAAGGATATACTTGCTTTGGAAGCAGTTCAGAGAAGGTTCACTAGGTTGATTCTGGGGATGAGGGAGTTGACATGAGGAAAGGTTAAGCCTCTACTCATTGGAATTCAGAAGAATGAGAGGTGATCTTATCAAAACGTATAAGATTATGAGGGGGCTTGACAAGGTGGATGCAGAGAGGATGTTTCCACTGATGGGGCAGACTAGAACTAGAGGGCATGATCTTAGAATAAGGGACCACCCATTTAAAACAGAGATGAGGAGAAATTTCTTCTCTCTGAGGGTTATAAATCTGTAGAATTTGCTGCCTCAGAGAGTTGTGGAAGCTGGGACATTGAATAAATTTAAGACAGAAATAGTTTAAAAAAAAAAACGATATGGGGATAAGGGGTCATGGGGAGCCGAGTCCATGATCAGATCAGCCATGATTTTATTGAATGGCGGAGCAGGCTCGAGGGGCCGTATGGCCTACACCTGTTCCTATTTCTTATGTTCATTTTTGTCTCACCACCTTGTGAGCCACAGCCTACTTGGGGCGAGACTTCATGTTCCCTTTAGCAAGGAATACTTTATATTATTTGTTAAGTCATATCTTAGTGTCTCGCCCCTCCCCATCCTTCAGCCTTACAACCCTGCGAGATCTCTGCACCTATCCAATTCTGGCCTCAGGTATCCCCGATTTTCATCGCTACACCACTGGCGGCCATGCCTTTAGCTGTTTAGGCCCATGACAGTTAACCTGCCTGCCACATATTGTATTCAATTCATGTGTAATGACGTAACATTTCCACTTAAGGGTGGACTGAAGGAGTGTATGTATAACTTGTACAGTTTTCTGGAGGTGCAGGGAGTGAAGAAATTGTACGCAATCATGTATTTGTAAGAAGGATGTGGACTCCATTTAAATGTATGGTTTACTTGACCAAAAAAAAACTACCCAGTAAGCCTTGTGCATAGTAAGTGGAAACTATTGCAGCTACCAAAGAGAAACGCTTGTCCTTGGAGGCTTTAGCTGTTGACTAGATCTTATGCTGCTCTTCGCGATAAGTGCCTAGGAACCACAAAGGCCTATTCAATTCAGACTCTTCAATAAGAAAGCTATGGAACTCCAAAGTGATTATGTCTCTTACACTTAATCACTGCTATTAATTGAGTTTGCTAACACCGAATCCTGTCGGCATGTGTTAAAAGATGACATGATTGTATTTAAAACCTTGAGACAAGAGCAGATCACGTTGAGACTTGATGAAAACCCTGATTGCAAGGAAGGCCGGTACAGCATGACGCACCAAGAGTGGACGAATAGGAAAACATCGCAAGGACGGACAGAAAGGTATCAGCCCGGCCATATGACTGACCCGGGGGGTATAAAGGACGGTGAGACTAAGCAGTGGTACTGCAGCCGGATGGGTTGATTCCCCACACAGAGATCTACAAGAGCTCAACTGAACTAATCAATCGTTTGGACATGTACCAAGGAAGTGGATGTATTGTTTGCTTCCTGTTGACCAAGTAAAATAGTTGAACTGAGACTACTAGTTGTTGCGTTTTTCCTACGGGTCAACCTTTAAGCTTCTCAGTTGAAAAAGCAGAATCCTACACCTTTTAAGACGCTCCTTAAAACCAACCTGTTTCACCAAGCTTTTGGTCACCTTATTTGGCTCGATGTCAAATTCCTTTTGATAATGCTTCTGTGAAGTGCATTCGGGCATTTTACTATGTTAATGGCGCTGTAGAAATGCAAGTTGTTGTGTGTGGAAAGTCACCTGCAACTCTAATGACCGGTGATAGTTAAATGTACCCTTTACTTTAAGCCAGTTCAATTTTGTACCATCAGATCCTGATGCACATATTGTCTCTTGATGCTTCGCTTATATACACAGCAAAATGAACGGGGGAAAAAAACAGAAAGAAACAAAATCACAAACCTTGCCTTTTGTTTTCCAAGAGGTCTTTCCGTGAAGGTCTTGTCTTTTTTCCCAAAGTAGGATAACCATTCCCCGAACCTGCAGCAGGCTTGCGCATACGTCCCTCATTAAGTGTGACACTTCTGAAAACTGTGACAAACTGAACCCGTCTAGAAATCCAGCAATATGCTGCAAAATCTCAAAGGGCAGCCTGCTCAGTTGGTCAACCGCTGGTCCTAGGCCGGGTATCCGACTCTCTGAGGTATCCAGCAAAACAGACGGTATGCACGGTTGGACTCCAAAGGACTTCAGATGCCGATCGTGAATGACTCGGGAGCCCTGGGTAGAAGGGCAGAACCGTCTTTGGGAATAGGTGCAGCCATAATAGGCCAAGGGGCATCGATGTTCCAACCAGCCATTGAGGCCGGCGTGAATGTCCCCATGCACATTCTTAAAGTGAGAAGGGAACTCATCTCTCCTGAAGAACTGTCCGCACACAAAAGTGAACATTGACCGTTGCTTTGTTTGGTGTCTGGTCACACACTCCAGGACCAAGT
Source organism: Pristiophorus japonicus (assembly GCF_044704955.1). Classification (NCBI taxonomy): domain Eukaryota; kingdom Metazoa; phylum Chordata; class Chondrichthyes; family Pristiophoridae; genus Pristiophorus; species Pristiophorus japonicus. Next base: position 29,072,296 of record NC_091983.1, read on the forward strand.
CCAGCCCAAGTGTTTGGAAAGGGCTTGGATTCGACAGTTGAGGGTTTGCGTGGTCACAAGCGGACGCAGAGGCAATCTCTCCGACCGTGGTATTGGTAGCTAATATGGCCGCTGGGAACGAGAAAGTCTGCGTGCCCAAATCGACATGGTTTCCATCAACACTGCGACTGTCTGAAATCCCTCTGCCACTGGGAGAGTCTCCTAAACAGAACAATAAAGCGGCTGTGATCAGATCGATTCCCTGTAATTCCAGAGGGTCGTCATCTACCTCCAGATCGGACGTATCAACTGCTTTGCTTTCCATTTTTTTCCTATACCAATTCAAATCCGCAAGATACGGCCTACGCCCATTGTGCCCTTCGAGCAGTTTGAAAGTGGCAACGTTCTTCAGTGCTTGGCGCTCAGCGGGTCTGTTTGCTAACTTTCTCACTCCACAAGGTTCGGAAGGCAAGGAGCAGTCCTGAAAACGATCCGGGTGTAACAAACTTTCCACGGTGAGCAGCTGAGCAAACACAGGCAAAAAGTGACCAGGCTCCGATGAACTCCCGTCACAATCCATGTCATTTTCATGGCACGAGCCATTCATCGCCTCTTCCACTTGCTGATCACAATCGTATGAATCCATTCCCTCCTGATCCAATGCGTAAGTGTTCACATCTGCTTCATGGAAACCATTACATAAGGCACTTGTCTTTAGATGAATGCACCTATCGGCGCCATCAGTCGCTTCAGTTACCATTCCCGACAATGCATGAAACCCATTTTCCTCCACACACAAGTTCCAATCCCTCCAAGGCGGGCCACCATGATCTGCACCACCAACCGCTCCTCCTTCTGTCACACTTTTGCAGGGATCGTCGCTGACTTCTGCAAAGTGCGGTCCTTTAGACAGATCCTCCTCGGCAACCTGCACACTTCCATTCCTTTCAGATCGCATCTCGGGCAACCTCTCATTCGCCAGCTCTGGGTCTTTCGTGGCATTGTTCAAGAGGTCAAGGGCCACCGCTAAAGTTCTGGTCGTTTCAACCGTGGCTCTGTACAGTTCACTGTAGGCCTCTTCGTTCACAGACAGCAAACCGCTGGAAGGGGATTCATCCGATGCTCCCAAAGCGCCGGGGATTTGCTCTGCATTTCTGAACTGCTTGGCAGCTGAATTTGAAGCGGTGGTTACGACTTTGAGCGATTCGAGCAACATCCGCTGATCCTGAAGGGCTAAAGCCATGTCCAACTGCTCTACCCCATCACCGTCTTTGCTCAAGCTTTCGTAAGACTTGCGGTCTGCGTAGCTCACAGGCCAGCGATTCCATTCCATTGTGCAGCATACCACACTGGCAGGGCAAAGCTCCAGGTGGTCAGCAATCTTGTTCCGCGCGATGACAAATGGGCACCCGAACTCGCTGTTGAGACATGCCACTCTCTCCAGGGGGCACAGCAGGCGATGTTCAGCTGCTTTGCACGAATGGAAGACAGCTCCACACACCAAGGGGCAGCCAATCAGATCACAGGACACATTCGTCTCCGGCCTGACCATGCATCGCCGGCTCACACAGTTTAAGCAGTGCAGATGTTGCTCCATTGTGGCCTGTCCAGCCCTGTGTGTAGAAGTTCAATTAAACAAATGTTAATACTACAGATCGAAAAAGGCATTATTAAAACTGTTTTGGCAGGAACATAGGAATAGAAAGCAGCCATTCAACCCCTCAAGCCTGTTACAAAGGAACAGAAGGAGGTCATTCAGCCCCTTGAGCCCATTACAAAGGAACAGTAGGAGACCATTCTGCCCCTCAAGCAAAGGTTTGCCAACCCTGGTTGAATGTATTCCTAGAGATGTCGTCACATTACCTCCTGCCTCCGACCACTCTATTCATTGAATATATTTAAGGTGAGGATAAGATAGATTTTTGAATGATAAGGGAGTCAAGGGTTATGGCGAGTGAGCAGGGAAGTGATCTTACTGAATGGCGGAGCAGGCTCGAGGGGCCAAATGGCCTACTCCTGCTCCTATTTCTTATGTTCTATGTTCTTATGGTTATCTGTCCTATTATCTTATGTGGCTCAGTGTCAAGTTTTGTCTGACAACGCTCCTGTGAAGTGCCTTGGGATGTTTTTACTACTTTAAGGAGCTATATAAATGCAAGTTATTGTCTGCAACAGGAGATTGAACTGGCAAAAAAAACTAGCATTGATCCCAATCATGGAGCCTCAGCTCTAATATTTAATGTTTATCCCACCACATTGCGTCAACTTGTGAATATTTCTACCATATCAACATCACAATGAAAATATCCTCACATACATTGTAGTCTGGGCAACTAGCTGTGTAGATGGCTTTGGGAGGGAAGAATTGTCAACATTTCATATTCAGTCACTAAAAGTGTTGATGTCTGCTCTGTAGAAATTCTGCTGGCATTTGTGTTGTTCCTCAGCAGAAGATTTTGTTTCCCCTTCTTCCTCCACTGTGTTATTTACATTTGCATTGTTACTTCCAAATCTGGGTTGTGCCAAGAGGATATTTTGAGCAGTATGAGGGTGAAGTACTAAGACCCATATATGATACACATGTTACATAATAATCAAGCCCACATATAATAACCACCCCCATTTAATACTGACCCCTTCATATAATACAACCCATGTAATATTCACAGTTCGTAGTAAATCCCCTGGAAGCTAAACATTCACTTCAGGTTTCTAATTAGAAGTTGCCTAGAAAGAAAGATTATGTCAATAAGAAGTAAACCATGTGCCATGTTCCTTTTTGTGGGCTGATTTATTATCTTTTCCTGCGTTTCCAGGAAAGAATTGAGATTGAGTTAAATGGAATTTGCTTTGACTGCTACTCTGTATGTTCACTTGCTGGCTGTGAAAATAAAGCAACTGGCCTCATCTCGCCAAGTGTTTCAGTCCACCTTCAAAAAGAACGGAGAAGCAAAAAACAAGTTCAAGTAACTTCCGCAAGGGTTCTTCTCTCGGTCTCCCTGCCTGGTGGAAACACCAGAGATGTTAGAGCAGGACATCGTGAAGTCCTACCTCATAGTAGCCAGTTCAGATCACAAAGAGTCTGTTTTACACCCCCTGGGCTATGCTAACATATATTTGGAAATTGGGCAGTTAATCTCCACACCTCTGGACACCAGACATTCAGACCGCTTACAGAAATCACCACTTCACCTGAAAGAATATCTAAGGCAAACCTGAAACTTGTAAAACTCCCCCATACAACTCACTTCCCCACCGCCCCCCGCCCACCTCTAAATAATACTTGCAGGTCCATACAAGACTCAACCGCTAGATTTTATATTTCTAGAGAAGGTGGTGATGGGCCTTCGTGATTGTACTCCCACAATAACGTCAGGTAGCAAATTCCACTGATTGTCATATTTGTTACATTTATCATTCATTGTCACTCAAACAGTGATAAAGGTCTACTCCAGGATGGAATGCATCTTGCAGGTGGCAGTGTTCAGATAATACACCTTGTATTATACTCACACCACATACAATATTACACCTCTTCTATATTACTCTTATATAATATGCATCCTTCTATGCTACCATACCATATAACTCAAATAATACCTACATAAAATCCAAATATCTCTATATAACCATAACAATACTAATCCTACAAAACCCTCATAATACCCACACCATAGAAGAATGAGGAACAGGAGCCCCTCGAGCCTGCTCCGTCATGGCTGATCTTTGACCTCAATTCCACTTTCTCGCCTGATATATATATCCCTTAATTCTCCTAGAGTCCAAAAATCTGTATCAGCCTTGAATATACTCAATGATTCAGCATCCACAGTCTTTTGGGGTAGAGAATGCCAAAGATTCAGAACCCTCTGAGCAACGAAATTCCTCGTTGTCTCAGTCATAAATGGCACGACCCTTTATCCTGAGATTGTGCCTCCTAGTTCTAGACTCTCCAGCTAGGAGAGACCACCTCTCAGCATCTACCTTCTCAACCCCCCTCAGAATCTTATATGTTTCATAAGATCATCCCTCATTCTTCTAAATGCAATAGATTATCCCAATCTACTCATAACCCTCATAACACATAATACCGTCATATAATATACTTGCATTGGAGGCTGTTCAGAGAAGGTTCACTTGGTTGATTCCGGAGATGTGGGGGTTGACTTATGGGGATAGGTTGAGTAGGTTGTATCTATACACATTGGAGTTCAGAAGAATGAGAGGTGATCTTTTGAAACTTATTAATGAGGATGTTCGACAAGGTGGATGCAGAGAGGATATTTCCACTCATTGGGGAAACTAAAATTAGGGGACATATTCTCAGAATAAGGGGCTGCCCATTTAAAACTGAGATGAGGATAAATTTCTTCTCTCAGAGGGTTGTAAATCTATGGAATTCTCTGCCCAAGGGAGCTGTGGATGCTGGATCATGGAATATATTTAAGGCAGAGAGAGTCAGATTTTTGACTGATAAGGGAGTAAAAGGTTATGGGGAGCGGACAGGGAAGTGGAGCTGAGTCCATGATCAGATCAGCCATGATCTTATTGAATGGAGGAGCAGGCTCGGGGGGTCAAATGGGCTACTCCTGCTCCTATTGCTTATGTTCTTATAATTTACCCCATATAATATCCCTCATAATACCCACCTCATATAATACCCCAATAATACTCACCCATAAAATACCCTCCATAATACTCAGCCCAGAAATACCCCCATAATACTCAGCCCATATACCACTATATTACACACCACATATAATTCTCCCATAATACTTACCCCATAATACCCACCCCCATAATACTCACCATATAATACCTCCAATAAAATTCACCCCATATACCACCCATAATATGCACCCCATATAAAACCCCCATAAAACTCACCACATATAATACCTCCAATAAAATTCGCCCCATATACCACCCATAATACTTATCCCATATAATACCCCATAATAGCAATCCCACATAATACTCAGCCCCCATGATCCACATAATACTCACCACATATAATACCCCCCATAAAACTCACCACATATAATACCCCCATTAAACTCACCCCATATACTGCCATATTAAACACCCCATATAATACCCGCAATAACTCACCCACTATAATATCCCATAATACTCACCCCATATAATACCCCCATAATACTCACCCTGTATAATATCCCCCATAATACTCACCCCATCTAATATCCCCCATAAAACTCACGCTATATAATATCCCTCATGATACTCACTCCGTATAATACCCCCATAATACTCACCCATATAATACCCCCATAATATTCACCCCATGTAATATTCACCCCATACAAAAATCCCATAATACTCACCCCATCTAATAACGCCCATAATATTCACTCCATATAATACCCAATAATACTGACCCCATATAATACCTCCATAATAATCACCCTTAATACTCACCCCATATAAAACCCCCATAATACTCACCCCATCTAATACCCCAATACACATCCCATATAACACCCACATAATATTCACCCCATATAATATCCCCATAATACTCACCCCATCTAATACCCCCCATATTACACACCCCACATAATACCCCCATAATATTCACCACATATAATACCCCTATAATACCCCTCTAATACTCACCCCATCTAAATCCCCCATAATACTCACCCCATATAACCCCACAATACACACCCCATATAATATCCATATAATACTCACCCTATATAACACCACCAAAATACTCACCCCTTATAATACCTCCCCGCATATAATACTCACCCCACATAAAACTCACCCCACATAAAACTCACCCCATAGAATACCGCCCATAATACTCACCCCATCTAATACCCCCATATTACACACCCCATATGACTCAGCCCTATGACCCCCAAAATACTCACCCTATATAATACGACACATAAAACTCACCCCATAAAACTCACCCCATTTAATACCCCCATAATTCTCACCACAGAAAATAGCCCCCCATAATACTCACAGCATATAGTACCATCATAATACTCTCAGCATATAAAACCCCCATCATACTCACCCCATAATACTCAGCCCCATGACACCATAATACTCACCCCACATAATACTTAGCCCACATAATACCTCTATAATATTCACCCCATTTAATACCCCCCCCATAATACTCACCCCATATAATAGCCCCATAATACTCAGCCCCGATTACCCCTATAATACTCACCCCATATAATAATCCCGCATAATACTCACCCCATATAATACCCTGCATAATACACCCATAATGCTCATCCCAAAATACTCAGTTCCTATGACCCCATAATACCCTCCATAAAACTCACCCCATATAATACCCCCAGAATACTCACCCCATATAATAACCCCATAATACTCACCCCATGTAATAACCCCATAATACTCACCCCATGTAATACTCAGCCCTGATGATTGCATAATACTTACCCCACATAATACATCCATAATGCTCATCCCATAATACTCAGTTCCTATGACCAATACTCACCTCAGATAATAATCCTGTAATACTCACCCCATCGAATACCCCCCATATTACACACCTCATACAATACCCCAATAATACTCACCCCATATAATACCCCAGAATACTCAGCCCCTTTGACCTCCATACTACTCACCCCATATAATACCCCCCATAAAACTCACCCCATATAATATCCCCATAATATTTATCCCATATAGTACACCCCATAATACTCATCCCATAATACCCCCGTAATACTCACCCCATATAATTCCCCCAGAATACTCACCCCTTATAATACCTACAAGCTGAGCTTAGGGAGCTAGGAGTTAAATTAAAATGCAGGACCTCAAAAGTAGTAATCTCAGGATTGCTACCAGTGCTACGTGCTAGTCAGAGTGGGAATGGCAGAATGGCTCAGATGAATACGTAGCTTGAGGAGTAGTGCAGGGCGGAGGGATTCAAATTCCTGGGTCATTGGAACCGGTTCTCAGGGAGGTGGGACCAGTACAAACCGGATGGTCTGCACCTAGGCAGGACCGGAACCAATGTCCGAGGTGGAGTGTTTGCTACTGCTATTGGGGAAGGGTTAAACTAATATGGCAGGGGGATGGGAACCTATGCAGGGAGACAGAGGGAAGTAAAATGGGGGTAGAAGCAAAAGATAGAAAGAAGAAAAGTAAAAGTGGAGGGCAGAGAAACCTAAGGCAAAAATCAAAAAGGGCCACATTACAGCAAAATTCTAAAGGGACAAAGTGTGTTAAAAAGACAAGCCTGAAGGCTCTGTGCCTCAATGCGAGGAGTATTTGTAATAAGGTGGACGAATTAACTGCACAGGCAGCTATTATCGAATATGATATAATTGGGATTATGGAGACATGGCTCCAGGGTGACCTACGCTGGGAACTCAACATCCAGGGGTATTCAACATTCAGGTAGGATAGACAGAAAGGAAAAGGAGGTGGGGTAGCGTTGCTGGTTAAAGAGGAAATTAATGCAATAGTAAGGAAGGACATTAGCTTGAATGATGTGGAATCTGTATGGGTAGAGCTGCGGAATACCAAAGGGCAGAAAACGCTAGTGGGAGTTGTGTACAGACCACTATACAGTAGTAGTGAGGTTGGGGACAGCATCAAACAAGAAATTAGGGATGCATGCAATAAAGGTACAGCAGTTATCATGGGCGACTTTAATTTACATATAGATTGGGCTAACCAAACTGGTAGCAATACAGTGGAGGAGGATTTCCTGGAGTGCATTCGGGATGGTTTTCTACACCAATATGTCAAGGAACTAACTAGAGGCCTGGCCATCCTAGAGTGGGTGATGTGTAATGAGAAAGAACTAATTAGCAATCTTGTTGTGCGAGGCCCCTTGGGGGAAGAGTGACCATAATATGGTAGAATTCTTTATTAAGATGGAGAGTGACACAGTTAATTTAGAGACTAGGATCTTGAACTTAAGGAAAAGTAACTTTGATGGTATGAGACGTGAATTGGCTAGAATAGACTGGAAAATGATACTTGAAGGGTTCATGGTGGATAGACAATGGCAAACATTTAAAGATTCCATCGATGAACTTCAACAATTGTATATCCCTGTCTGGAGTAAAAACAAAACAGGGAAGGTGGCTCAACCATGGCCAACAAGGGAAATTAGGGATAGTGTTAAATCCAAGGAAGAGGCATATAAATTGGCCAGAAAAAGCAGCAAACCTGAGGACTGGGAGAAATTTAGAATTCAGCAGAGGAGGACAGAGGGTTTAATTAGGAGGGGAAAATAGAGTATGAGAGGAAGCTTGCTGGGAACATAAAAACTGACTGCAAAAGCTTCGATAGATATGTGAAGAGAAAAAGATTAGTGAAGACAAACGTAGGTCCCTTGCAGTCAGAATCAGGTGACTTTATAATGCGGAACAAAGAAATGGCAGATCAATTGAACAAATACTTTGGTTCTGTCTTCACGAAGGAAGACACATATAACCTTCCGGAAATACTAGGGGACCGAGGGTCGAGCGAGTAGGAGGAACTGAAGGAAATCCTTACTAGTCAGGAAATAGCTAATGTAACACCACTTTTTAAAAAGGGAGGGAGAGAGAAAGCGGGTAATTATAGACCGGTTAGCCTGACATCAAGTAGTGGGGAAAATGTTAGAATCAATTATTAAGGATGAAATAGCAGTGCATTTGGAAAGCAATGACAGGATCGGTCCAAGTCAGCATGGATTTATGAAAGGGAAATCATGCTTGACAAATCTTCTAAAATGTTTTGAAGATTTAGCAGGTAGAGTGGACAAGGGAGAACCAGTGGATGTGGTGGAAATGAACTTTCAAAAGGCTTTTGACAAGGTCCCACATAAGAGATTTGTGTGCAAAATTAAAGCACATGGTATTGGGGGTAATGTATTGACGTGGATAGAGAACTGGTTGGCAGACAGTAAGCAGAGAGTAGGGATAAATGGGTCCTTGTCAGAATGGCAGGCAGTGACTAGTGGGGTGCCGCAGGGCTCAGTGCTGGGACCCCAGCTATTTACAATATGCATCAATGATTTAGATGAAGGAATTGAGTGTAATATCTCCAAGTTTGCAGATGACACTAAACTGGGTGGCGGTGTGAGCTGTGAGGAGGATGCCAAGAGGCTGCAGGGTGACTTGGGTGAGTGGGCAAATGCATGGCAGATGCAGTATAATGTCGATAAATGTGAGGTTATCCACTTTAGTGGCAAAAACATGAAGGCAGATTATTATCTGAATAGCGGCAGATTAGGAAAAGGGGAGGTGCAACAAGACCTGGGTGTCATGGTACATCAATCATTGAAAGTTGGCATGCAGTACAGCAGGCGAAGGCGGCAAGTGGCATGTTGGCCTTCACAGCTAGGGGATTTGGGTATAGGAGCAGGGAGGTCTTAGTGCAATTGTACAGGGCCTTGGTGAGGCCTCACCTGGAATATTGTGTTCAGTTTTGGTCCCCTGATCTGAGGAAGGAAGTTCTTGCTATTGAGGGAGTGCTGCGAAGGTTTACCAGACTGATTCCCAGGATGGCAGGACTGACATATGAGAGGCTGGATCGACTGGGCCTGCATTCACTGGAGTTTAGGGAATGAGGGGGGATGTCATAGGAACATATAAAATTCTGACGAAACTGGACAGGTTAGATGCAGGAAGAATGTTCCCGATGTTGTGAAAGTTCAGAATTAGGGGTTACAATCTAAGGAGAAGGGGTAAGCCATTTAGGACCGAGATGAGGAGAAACTTCTTCACTCACAGTTGTTAACCTGTGGAATTCTCTACCGCCAGAGAGTTGTTAATGCCACTTCGTTAGATCTATTCAAGAGGGAGTTAGATATGGGCCTGACAGCTAAAGGGATCAAGGGGTATGGAGAGAAAGCAGGAAAGGGGTACTGAGGTGAATGATCAGCCATGATCTTGTTGAGTGGTGGTGCAGGTTCGAAGGGCCGAATGGCCTACTCCTGCACCTATTTTCTATGTTTCCAACCCCCATATTACACACTCCATATAAAATCCCCATTACACTCAGCCCCAATAACCCCAATAATACTCATCCCTTACAATACCCCCATGATATTCACCCCATATACCCATATAATATTCACTGCATATAATACCCCCCATAATACTCACCCCATATACCGCCATATTCCCGTATAATATTCTCCCCATATAATACCTCCATATTATATTCACCCATATAATAGCCCCACGACCCCATAATACTCACCCCATTTAATACCCCCCATAATACTCAACCCATATAATATCCCCCATGTAATACTCCACAATACTCAGCCCCTATGACCCCCATAATACTCACCTCATAATACCCCACATAAAACTCGCCCATATAATACCCCACACGTAAAACTCACCCCATATAATACCCCCCATAATACTGACAGCATATAATACCCATCATAATACGCACAGCATATAATACCCCCATCATACTCATCCCTTATGACACCATAATACTCACCCCATATCATACCCCTATAATATCCCCATAATACTCACCCCATATAGGTATCAATGACATAGGTAAAAAATGGGATGAGGTCCTACGAGATGAATTTAAGGAGTTCGGAGTTAAATTAAAAAGTAGAACCTCAAATGTAGTAATCTCAGGATTGCTACCAGTGCCACATGCTAGTCAGAGTAGGAATCGCAGAATAGCTCAGATGAATACATGGCTTGAGGAGTGGTGCAGAAGGGAGGGATTCAAATTCCTGGGACATTGGAACTGGTTTTGGGGAAGGTGGGACCAGTACAAACCGGACGGTCTGCACCTGGGCAGGACTGGAACCAATGTCCGAGGGGGAGTGTTTGCTAGTGCTGTTGGGGAGGATTTAAACTAATATGGCAGGGGGATGGGAACCTATGCAGGGAGACAAGAGGGAAATAAAATGAAGTCAAAATGCAAAATATATAAAGGAGAATAGTAAAAGTGGAGGGCAGAGAAGCCCAAGGCAAATAACAAAAAGGGCCACATTACAGCAAAATTCTAAAGGGGCAAAGTGTGCCTCAACGCAAGGAGCATTCGGAATAAGGTGGACGAATTAACTGCGCAGATAGCAGTTAACGGATACAATGTGATTGGCATCACGGAGACATGGCTCCAGGGTGACCAAGGCTGGGAACTCAACATCCAAGAGTATTCAGCATTTAGGAAGGATAGACAGAAAGGAAAAGGAGGCGGGGTGGCGTTGCTGGTTAAAGAAGAAATCAATGCAATTGTAAGGAAAGACATTAGCCTGGATGATGTGGAATTGGTATGGGTGGAGCTGCGGAATTCCAAAGGGCAGAAAACGCTAGTGGGAGTTGTGTATAGACCACCAAATAATAGTAGTGAGGTTGGGGACAGCATCAAACAAGAAATAAGTGATGTGTGCAATAAAGGTAGAGCAGTTATCATGGGCGACTTTAATCTACATATTGATTGGGCTAACCCATCTGGTAGCAATGCAGTGGAGGAGGATTTCCTGGAGTGTATTAGGGATGGTTTTCTAGACCAATATGTCGAGGAACCAACCAGGGAGCTGGCCATCCTAGACTGGGTGATGTGTGATGAGAAGGGACTAATTAGCAATTTTGTTGTGCGAGGCCCCTTGGGGAAAAGTGACCATAATATGGTAGAATTCCTTATTAAGATGGAGAGTGACAAAGTTAATTTGGAAACTAGGGTCCTGAACTTAAAGAAAGGTAACTTCGATGGTATGAGGCGTGAATTGGCTAGAATAGACTGGCAAAGGATACTCAAAGGGTTGACAGTGGATAAGCAGTGGCAAACATTTAAAGATCACATGGATGAACTTCAGCAATTGTTCATCCCTGTCTGGAGTAAAAATAAAACTGGGAAAGTGGCTCAACCATGGCTAACAAAGGAAATTAAGGATAGTGTTAAAACCAAGGAAGAGGCATATAAATTGGCTAGAAAAAGCAACAAACCTGAGGACTGGGAGAAATTTAGAATTCAACAGAGGAGGACTAAGGGTTTAATTAGGAGGGGGAAAATAGAGTACGAGGGAAAGCTTGCAGGGAATATAAAAACTGACTGCAAAAGCTTCTATAAATATGTGAAGAGAAAAAGATTAGTAAAGACAAACGTAGGTCCCTTGCAGTTGGATTCAGGTGAATTTATAATGGGGAACAAAGAAATGGCAGACCAATTGAACCAATACTTCGGTTCTGTCTTCACGAAGATACAAATAACCTTCCGAAAGTACTAGGGGACAGTGGGTTTAGTGAGAAGGAGAAACTGAAGGATATCCTTATTTACGGTAAATTGATGGGCTTGAAGGCCGATAATCCCCGGGGCCTGATAGTCTGCATCCCAGAGTACTCAAGGAAGTGGCCCTAGAAATAGTGGATGCATTGGTGATCATTTTCCAACAGTCTATCGACTCTGGATCAGTTCCTATGGACTGGAGGGTACCTAATGTAACACCACTTTTTAAAAAAAGGATGGAGAGAAAACGGGTAATTATAGACTGGTTAGACTGACATCAGTAGTGGGGAAAATGTTGGAATCAATCATTACGGATGAAATAACAGCGCCAAGTCAGCATGGATTTATGAAAGGGAAATCATGCTTGATGAATCTTCTGGAATTTTTTTGAGGATGTAACTAGCAGAGTGGAAAAGGGAGAACCAGTGGATGTGGTGTATTTGGACTTTCAAAAAGGCTTTTGACAAGGTCCCGCACAAGAGATTGGTGTGCAAAATCAAAGCACATGGTATTGGGGGTAATATACTGACGTGGATAGAGAACTGGTTGGCAGACAGGAAGCAGAGAGTCGGGATAAATGGGTCCTTTTCAGAATGGTAGGCAGTGACTAGTGGAGTGCCGCAGGGCTCAGTGCTGGGACCCCAGCTCTTTACAATGTACATTAACGATTTAGATGAAGGAGTAGAGTGTAATATCTCCAAGTTTGCAGATGACTCTAAATTGGGTGGCGGTGTGAGCTGGGAGGAGGACACTAAGTGGCTGCAGAGTGACATGGACAGGTTAGGCGAGTGGGCAAATACATGGCAGATGCAGTATAATGTGGATAAATGTGAGGTTATCCATTTTGGTGGCAAAAACACGAATGCAGAATATTATCTGAATGGCGGAAGACTAGGAAAAGGGGAGGTGCAACGAGACCTGGGTGTCATGGTTCATCAGTCACTGAAAGTGGGCACGCAGGTACAGTAGGCGGTAAAGAAGGCAAATGGTATTTTGGCCTTCATAGCTAGGGGATTTGAATATTGAAGCAGGGAGGTCATAATGCAGCTGTACAGGGCCTTAGTGAGGCCTCACCTGGAATATTGTGTTCAGTTTTGGTCTCCTAGTCTGAGGAAGGACGTTCTTGTTATTGAAGGAGTACAGCGAAGGTTGACCAGACTGATTCCAGGGATGGCTGGACTGTCATATGAGGCGAGACTGGATCAACTGGGCCTTTATTCACTGGAGTTTAGAAGAATGAGAGGGGATCTCATAGAAACATATAAAATTCTGACAGGACTGGACAGGATAGATGCGGGAAGAATGTTCCCGATGTTGGGGAAGTCCAGAACCAGGGGACATAGTCTTAGGATAAGGGGTAGGCCATTTAGGACTGAGATGAGGAGAAACTTCTTCACTCAGCGTTGTTAACCTGTGGAATTCCCTGCCGCAGAGTTGTTGTTGATGCCAGTTCACTGGATATATTCAAGAGTTAGATATGGATGGCCCTTATGGTTAAGAGGATCAAGGGGTATGGAGAAAGCAGGAAAGGGGTACTGAAGGAATGATCAGCCATGATCTTATTGAATGGCAGTGCAGGCTCCTGCACCTATTTTCTATGTTTCTATATAATAACCCCATAAAACTCTCCCCATATAATACTCATAATACACACCCCATAATACTCAACACATATAATACACTCCATAATACTCAGCCCCTATGACTCCCATAATATGCACCACGTATAATACCCCCCCATGATACTCACCCCATATAATACCCCACATAAAACTCACCTCATATAATACCCCACATAAAACTCACCTCATATAATACCCCACATAAAACTCACCCCATATAATACCCCACATAAAACTCATCCCATATAATACCCCACATAAAACTCATCCCATATAATACCCATTATAATACCCCAATTATACTCATCCCAAAATACTCAGTCCCTATGACACCATTATACTCACCCCATATAATACCCCTATAATACTAACCCCATTCAAAACCCCCATAATACTCATCTCATATATGGGTTGTCTATTATGGGGATATTATAATACCCCCATAAGGATCACCCCATAATACTCAGCTCCTATGACCCCATAATACCCTCATAAATCTCACCCCATATAATACGCCCCCTACCCCCATGTACCCATCACTCTCTAACCCCCCAACCCACACTATGGAGCTTTCTCCCGCACGAATCCCCCGGCCCGGAGCTCCATCCCCCAGACTTGGAGAGGCGCGGATTGTGCCGACCGCTGCCCTGGACCTGGGCCCGAGCTCCGCGGCCTCGATTTCACCGGCCCAGGCCTCAGCTCCCGGGAAGCCAGGGCCTCGCACTAAAGAGCAGCGTCAGGCCGCCGGGCACGGCGCCAACTAGGGCGGGGGAGGGGGAGCGCCGGCTCCCAGGGCCCAGGCCTCGCTGCCCCCGGGCTGGACCCGCGGCTCTCTCCTGCTCCCCCTGCTCCACCCGCGGCTCCTCACACTCACCCAAACCGCGATCCCCAGTTCCACATCCGCCCCAAGTTCTGCCGAGTCCCAGCACCAGGCCCGGCCTGTCTGGAGGGGAGGGGCCAATTCAGGGGCGGTGCCAGGGAGGGGGCTAGAGGATTGGTGGGTCTAGGGGAGGGGCGGGGCCATGGGATGGGCGTGTCCAGGGGAGGGGAGGGGCCATAGGATGGGCGTGCCCAGGGGAGGAGCGGGGCCAGTGCAGGGGAGGGGGCCAGTGCAGGGGAGGGGCCAGAGAGGGCACTATAGGATTGGTGGGTCCAGGGGAGGGGCGGGGCCATGTGATGGGCGTGTCCAGTGAAGGGGGGGGCCTGAGAGGGGCGGGACCAGGGGAGAGGGCTATAGGATTGGTGGGTCCAGTGGAGGGGCAGGGCCCATGGGATGGGCGTGTTCAGGGGAGGGGCCAGGGAAAGGGTGGGTCGAGGGGCCGGGGAGACCGTGGGGCCCGGGAGAGAGGAGGGGCCAGGGAGAGGAGTGATGCTGGGGAGAGGGGAGGGGCCGTGGAGAGTGGGCGGGGCCAAGGAGAGGGACCGGAGAGAGTGGGCGGGGCCAGGGAGAGGGGGCAGGGAGAGGGGAAGTGGCGAGGGTTGGGAAAATGGGTGGGGCGGGGGGAGGGGCCAGAGCGTGTGGGCGGGGCCAGGGAGAATGGCCGGAGAGAGTAGGCAGGGCCAGGGAGGTGAGGCTGGGGAGAGTGGGCAGGGCCTGGGAGAAGGTCGAGCAGGGGCAGTGGCTTGGGCTGGGGAGAGCGGAAGTGGCAGGGACAGGGAAAAGGGGCAGGACCAGGTTGAGAAGGCAGGGCAAATCTGCTGCTGAAACCCTCATCCATGCCTTTTTTATCTCTAGACTTGACTATTCCAAACACTCTTGGCTTACCCTACTAAACTTGAGGTCTTCCAAATCTCTGCTGCCTATGTCCTAACTCCTTGTTTTGAAATCCCTGCATACCTCACCCCTCCCTATCTCTGTAACCTCCTCCATCCCTACAACCCTCCGCGATATCAACGCTCCTCTAAATCTGGCCCATTGAGATTGTGAGTAACAGGAGGAGTCAGTAATGAGGGAGTGAGGGGAATAACAGGTGACGTGAGTATCCCTGAGACTGCGAGGGAGTAATTGAAGCAGAGTAACCCTGGGGGGATTGTGAGTAACGGGAGGAGTCAGTAAAGGGGAGAGAGGGAAGTAACAGGTCGAGTGAGTAATGAAGGAAGTGAGGAAAGAAACAGGCATCTGAGTATCCCTGGGGCTGTGAGTGGGTTATAGGAGACTAAGCCCTGGCGGAGATTGTGGGTAACAAGATGAGTAACCCCTGGTGGGATTTTGAGTAACAGCGTGAGTAATTGGGGAGTGAATAACCCTTGAGGAGTGAGTGACAGGACGAGTGTGAGAGAGTATTGGGGGGACCTGGGAGAGTAAACCTGGGAGGGAGAGATAGGGAGGAAAGGGAAAACTGAGTGAGTAACCATGGGAGGGGGAGGGGGGGGGTAGTGTGTAAGTAACAGAGCAAGAAAGGTGAAACAAGAAGAGTGGGTTATGCTGGCAGGATTGAGTGAGAAACAGGAGAATGTGTCCATGGACAGTGTGTTCAGCTCCTTGGATAATGAAACATAGAAAACATAGAAAATAGGTGCAGGAGTAGGCCATTCGGCCCTTCTAGCCTGCACCGCCATTCAATGAGTTCATGGCTGAACATTCAACTTCAGTACCCCATTCCTGCTTTCTCGCCATACCACTTGATCCCCCTAGTAGTAAGGACCTAATCTAACTCCTTTTTGAATATATTTAGTGAATTGGCCTCAACAACTTTCTGTGGTAGAGAATTCCACAGGTTCACCACTCTCTGGGTGAAGAAGCCCTTGCCAGCTTACAGCAACACCTGGACAACAGCCAGACTTGAGCTGAGAAGTAGTAGGTAACATTCACCCCACATAAGTGGCAGGTAATGGCTATCTCCAACAAAGATAGGGCCAACTACCTCCCCCTAACCTGCAATGGCACCACCGTCACAATCAACATCCTAAGGGGTCGCCATTGACCAGAAGCATCAACCTTATTAATAACTTGGCCATGAAGGTAGGGCAGAGAGGGGGTATTCCACGACAAGTGTCTCACCTCCTGACCCTCAATGCCTCTTCATGATGTCTAAAGCTCGAGTCAGGAGTGTGATAATATTTACCACTCATCTGGATAAGTGCAGCCATTACCAATACTCAAAAAGAACAACCCAATCCAGTCCGCTTGGTTTATTCTGTGCCACTGAAGTGAACACCCATCTCTTCCACCACAGGTGTAATGTGGCTTCAGGATGTACTGTGCACAGGATGCAGTGCTGCAACAACTCTCAGTTCTGCGACCTCTTACCACTGAGAAGGACAAAAGCAGCAATGTTATGGAAACACCAACACCTGCAAGTCCCCTTGTGAGTCACGAATCGTGACTTGGACGTGTAACACCGTTCCTTCATCATCGTGGGATAAATCCTGGAAGTGCCTAACACCATTGTGGGAGCACCAATCACAACAAAAAAAAACGAAGTTCAAGGAGAAGGCAGTCCACCACCAGCTTCTCAGGGCATCTAGGGATTGGCATTAAACCTGGCCTTGCCAGGGCTGCAACAAAACAACCCCTGAGAACAAAAAAAAAATTGAGAGCTGAGAGTGGCTTTGAAGAACCAATCTACTGGCTTGCCATTCTCAGAAGCTTTCAAGTTTTTTTTAATTAGACTTGTGTGCCAGCCTTGGCTCAGTGGGTAGCACTCTTGCTTCTGAGTCAGAAGGCTGTGGGTTCAAGCCACACTCCAGAGACGTGACCACAAAAGCAAGACTAACACTCCCAGTGCAGTGCTAAGGGAGTACTGCACTGTCGGAGGTGCTGTCTTTAAGATGAGATGTTAAACCAAGGCCCTGCCTGCCCTCTTAGGTGGACATAAAAGATTCCATTTGATTAATAGAAGAAGAGCTGGTGGGGTTCTCTCTGGTGTCCTAGCCAATATTTATCCCTCAACCACTAAAAAAACAGATTATCTAGTCATTATCAGATTGCTGATTGTGGGACCTTGCTGTGTGCAAATTGGCTGCTGTAGGTCCTACATTACAACAGTGACTACACTTCAAAAGTATTTAATTGGCTGTAAAGTGTTTTGGGACATCCTGAAATCATGAAAGATTCAATGTAAATGCAGGTTTTTCTTTCATGTGTAATGGAGCATTTTCCAGTTATGCATCAACTCATTGATGTATTATTGTTCACTTACCACCTGGAAGCTCTGATTTATGTGGCAACAGCCCTTGTGGGCTGACTGTTCCTAAGCAACCTGAAAGGATTGTGTGCACTGTGACATCTTCTTTACGACATCACAAACACACACAAACAAGATGGCTCCATTACACAGAGACTTGTCAGGTGACCTTGTCACCTGAAGCTTCTATTGTAATTACATCAGAAGTTGCATTACCAAAGTAGTCCAGTAGGTAGAGCAGTAGTCCACTAGGTGGAGCTCTATATTACATTTCACCCTCCTTAATGAATAAGTAATCATAACAAAATAATCATCATACATAACTTCTATGTTTCTATGAGATCCCCTCTCATCCTTCTAAACTCCAATGTATAAAGACCCTGTTGATCCAGTCTCTCCTCATATGTCAGTCCAGCCATCCCGGGAATCAGTCTGGTGAACTTTCGCTGCACTCGCTCAATAGCAAGAATGTCCTTCCTCAGATTAGGAGACCAAAACTGAACACAATATTCCAGGTGAGGCCTCACCAAGGCCCTGTACAATTGCAGTAAGACCTCCCTGCTCCGATACTCAAATACCCTAGCTATGAAGGCCAACATACCATTTGCCTTCTTCACCGCCTGCTGTACCTATATGCCAACTTTCAATGACTGATGAACCATGACACCCAGATCTCGTTGCACCTCCCCGTTTCCTAATCTGCCGCCATTCAGATAATATTCTGTCTTCGCGTTTTTGCTCCCAAAGTGGATAACCTCACATTTATACACAATATATTGCATCTGCCATGCATTTGCCCACTCACCTAACCTGTCCAAGTCACCCTGCAGCCTCTTAGCGTCCCCCTCACAGCTCACACCGCCACCTAGTTTAGTGTCATCTGCAAACTTGGAGATATTACACTCAATTCCTTCATCTAAATCATTGATATATATTGTAAAGAGCTGGGGTCCCAGCACTGAGCCCTGCGGCACTCCACTAGACACTGCCTGAAAAGGACCGGTTTATTCCGACTCTCCGCTCCCTGTCCACGTCAGTATATTACCCCCAATACCATGTGCTTTGATTTTGCACACCAATCTCTTGTGTGGGACCTTTTCAAAAGCCTTTTGAAAGTCCAAATACACCACATCCACTGGTTCTCCCTTGACCACTCTACTAGTTACATCCTCAAAAAATTCTAGAAGATTTGTCAAGCATGATTCCTCCTTCATAAATCCATGCTGACTTGGACCGATCTTGTCTCTGCTTTCCAAATGCACTGCTATTTCATCCTTAATAATTAATTCCAACATTTTCCCCACTACTGATGTCAGGCTAATTACCCGCTTTCTCTCTCCCTCCCTTTTTAAAAAGTGGTGTTACATTAGCTACCCTCCAGTCCATAGAAACTGATCCAGAGTCGATAGACTGTTGGAAAATAATCACCAATGCATCCACTATTTCTCGGGCCACTTCCTTAAGTACTCTGGGATGCAGACTATCAGGCCCCGGGGGTTTATCGGCCTTCAATCCCATCAATTTCTCCAACACAATTTCCCGCCTAATAAGGCTATCCTTCATTTCCTCCTTCTCACTAGACCCTCGGTCCCCTAAATACTTCCGGACGGTTATTTGTGTCTTCCTTCGTGAAGACAGAACCAAAGTATTTGTTCAATTGATCTGCCATTTCTTTGTTTTCCATTATAAATTCACCTGAATCCGACTGCACTAATCTTTTTCTCTTCACATATCTATAGAAGCTTTTGCAGTCAGTTTTTACATTCCCGGCAAGCTTCTTCTCGTACTCTATTTTCCCCCTCTTAATTAAACCATTTGTCCTCCTCTGCTGAATTCTAAATTTCTCCCAGTCCTCAGGTTTGCTGCTTTTTCTGGCCAATTTATATGCCTCTTCCTTGGTATGTCATTGCATACCGCCAGGTACCGCTGGGGCGGAGTGCTGACAAAATTAATGTGGCTGGTCCTGAATGGTGTATCAGTGGAGTACAACGGACAGTCTGTTCCAGCGGTGCAGGATAAGTTGTCTGGGACTTACCTGTGATCTGTGCCAGCAGTCTTGGCCTCCGGACTGCTCTTCTCGGGGTTAGGGGGAGGGGTGGAGATGGGAGGGATAGTCGGGGATGGAGATTAATGGAAGAGCACGCATGCGCAGAACCCAGGACCCGAAGAGTCCCAAGTCCCAGACAACTTATCCTGCACATGCTAACTTGATCTCCTTAGATACGTTATAGTGAACTAACATGATACTATCTACCAATTGGGTTTTACACTCCTTGAATTCTGTGTCACTTCTTCTGACCGCTTCCAATGGACCTGTGTTTTCTTCAGTTCACTCAGTGGATGTAACACTCTCGGCAAAATTGGTAGGAACTTCCATAATAGTTCAAAAGACTGTAAAATGATCGAAGTTCAGTGACATTCTTGGGAGTGGGTGCATTTCTGATTACATCCAGCTTTCCCTTGGTTGAATGTAAACCATCTTTGTCTACTCTGTGACCTAAGTACTCCACTGAGTTTTGAAATAACTCACATTTATGAGAAGTCATTTGAGCACTTCATTCAATACGTTATTATTGATTTGCCTGTTTGATGCTGAAATGAGTATGCCATTTAAATAACATACTACCCCTTCAATGCCTTGAAGAATCTGGTTCATCACCCCTTGGAATATAGCGGGGGCGGAAGACACTCCAAATGGTAATCTATTAAATTGATATAGGCCTAGATGAGTATTTATAGTCAAGCATGACTTGGACTCCTCATCAAGCTTAAGTTGTAAATAGGCATTTGTCAGATCTAACTTTGAGAAGATCAGGCCACCTGTCAACGTTGTGACAAAATCTTCTACATTTGACCATGTATTGGGTAGATTACCCTCTAGAACCTGGTTTACAGTTACTTTGTAATCTCCACACAACCTTACCTTACCATCAGACAATGGGTGTAGCCCAATTACTTTGATCTATCTTAGAGATAATATTCTCAGTTTCTAGTCTTTTGAGTTCTTGCTCAACTTTCTCCTTGAGTACATAAGGTATGGGACGTGGCTTGCAGTAAGCTGGTCTAGTGTCCTTCTGTACCCTGACACTCGCCTTGAAGCCTTAGATCAGACTGCCTGTTTTGTAGAACACCTTCCGATACTGTTTAATGACATCATCCATCGATGCAGATCTCGTTTCAATACGAAAAATCTCATCCAGCTTCAGTGATCCAACCAATTTCTACCTATCAAGACAGGCTTTTCTCCTGACACGACTAAGAGAGGCAAGCTCTGAAACTGATCCTTGTACTTCACCTATACGGTGCTATGTCCTACAACATAAATTTGCTCTCCTGAGTAGCCTTGCAGCTCTATCTTTGAATTCTCCAGTGGAAAATTGCTCAACTTGTCGAGATATAGCGATTCCGGTACTACACTCACGGATGCACCAGTGTCGATTTCCATGGGTATCCTGGTTCCTGCAACGTCTACTTGGATGACGATATTTTGCGAATCGTTGTTGGATACCCTCGTGCTCCTGATGTCATGTATCTCCATAACCTCCTCATCCTGTTGCTTCTCTTAAATGCTATGTAGTCTCTGCCAATTGCTACTTATAGCATTGAACATCGGTTTACTCTTCAGTCGTCATGCCTTCGCAAGATTTCTTGCAGTAGAAACACTCTGCCTTCACATATGGGCAACGTTGAGCAATGTGTTGTTCCAGACACCGATAGCATGACTTCAATGTATTGTTACCTTGGCCAGTTGGTGAGGCCTTGGGGCCCAACTGCCTTGTACTTTTAACCTTGCAGGTGATTTACCTCGGTTGTCTGACATCTAGAAATGGCAAGAAATTCTCGGGAGTATTGGTCGGCCATATCCATCGACATAGCAGTCTGACAAGTTAAACCAAAAGTCAAGTTATAGATTGTCAACAATTTTCTTCTGATTGCTTCATTTTTCATCCCACAAATAAAACGGTCACGTAATGCTCGATCCTGAAAGTTTCTGAAGTGACAGTGAATGGATAGCTTTTTTAATACTACAATGTATTCACTAATACTCTCATCAGTTAATTGATCCCGTATTCCAAAATGATAACTTTCAGCAATTTCCAGGGGTTCAGGACTCTGTGTCAGTGGCGTGTCCTTTGGCTTGATAGGAACAAGCACATTTTTCAGGGATTCATACACCTTGGGGCCTGCTTCAGACAGGAAAATAGCCTGTTTTCTTTCTAACACCACCCGGTTACAGTTTTCATCATCAGGGACTTCAATTATACTATTCACAAGTGAAAAATATTTCTAGCCACTCCACATACACTCCGAAAGTCTCTCGGTCGCAATGTAACTGACCCAAGCGCCCTATTATTCCCATAGATGCTGCCATCTGGACTCTTCAGTTCAGCCAAGTGTGCTTGTAATTTACCGTGGATTTTTAGCTGTTCTGCAAAACAAAGAACCTCTCAAAGTATCTCTGTCAGTTGGCTGAATCATCCAGCAACAAAAATTTCAGCTAGGGAATCCGATTATCCCATCCTCGTTGCCAATGTGATATCTTCTTTATGACATCACAAACATACATTTAGAAAATGGCTCCATTATACAGGAACTTGTCAGGTGAGTGACCTTGTCACCTGATGCTTTTATTGTATTTATATCAGAAGTTGCATTACCACAGTAGTCCACTAGGTGGAGCAGTAGTCCATTAGGTGGAACTCTATATTACATTCACTTCCATGGTTTGATAGGGCAAAGATGTATTTACCTATTCTTTTCTACATCAACTGACCTGATCTGACACCGTGGAATAAATTCATTTCAGTGGCTGTGTCACAGGGAAACTCTAGACTCTAAACAACATCGGCTTGAAATAAAATCTGACCTACTAACTCATTAAAAAGACTCATGGGTGGGTTTTAGCCTAAGATGTCCAGTACCCCTTCTGCAGAGGGATGTTTTTCAGAATCATGTATCTTTATCAGATGTTGGTATTATCATTCTGGATCTGCTTCTACTCTATTGTCACTGTTTGAATATGATATACTGTGCTTTTTTAGCCCCTTCATGTTTTGGCCTGATCAAACTTTATTTTGACTGTTAAGAAAACCGTTAAACTAAAAGTTATAAACTTAGAATAGTTTGCATTATCCAGATAAATAAAAACTGTAAATCCACTTTCCCAGTAGGAAGTTGTGCTGAAAAAAAGACAGACTTGAAAAAGATTTGCATTTATATCACGCCTTTCACAACCTCAGGACATCCCAAAGCGCTTTAATGTAATCACTTTTATAATGTAAAAAACACGGCAACGAAAACGCGGTAAGCAAGTTCCCATAAACAGCAATGTGATAATAACTGGATCATCTCTTTTAGTGATGCTGGTTGAGGGATACATATTGGCCAGGACACCGGGGATAACTCCCCTGCTCTTCTTCGAAATAGTGTCATGGGATCTTTTACATCCACTTGAGAGGGCAGATGGAGCCTCGGTTTAACATTTCACCCAAAGCACGGCATCTTCGACAGTGCAGCAATCCCTCAGTTCTGCACTGGGGCATCATCCTGGATTTTGTGCTCAAATCACTGGAGAGGGACTCCAGAGGTGAGAGTGATATCCACTGAGCCACAGTGTGGAAATGGGGGGGGGGAGGGGGGCAGGATAGGGGGAGAGTTGGACCCTGTGCTTGCTTTGACATTAGGTCCTCACTGGAAGGAGGGGATCAGTGAACTTAATCTGAAATATAAAGCTGGAGGTGAAAAATGTTGCCATTTCTTAAGTGCGATTTTTACAATTTATGTGAATACAATATCAAGATTTGTTTAATTTGGGTTCTTTAAGACATGTGCACAGACAAATAATTTGAAATCAAAGCATTGGGAGTAATTATAAAGTATCCTTTAATCGTAATAAACTTTCCAGGCTCCTTTAACTCTGAAGACTTATATATCATTCCATTCCGCTTAATCTTCCTAAAAGTAATAAATGTGTGCTTCCCAATAGTCCTCCCAGTAACACCTGAGAAGCATTCAATTCCCAGACACTATGGAGAGGAAGTGGGGCAGAGATTGGCCTCAACAGGAGGACATCTTTCTCTGGGGTGCTCTGCCTGTCCAGGAATTGGGCAGGGGTTGGATACAGTAATACTGTGGCCGTGTTCTATAGTAACCTGCTTACAAAAAAAACAAATACCTGAGTACCCCATAGAAAAACTAAAGGAAATAAAATGTATGCTATTTCGTATGAGTGGAGCGGCTAGAGAATAGATTACAATGAAATGAGATGGTAATAAATAAATGGATGTTCAATAACACTAAATAGAATAATGAGTGAGATAATACTGAAAGAATGAGTGAGATAATATGGTGTAGAATAATGAGTGAGATAATATTGATTAGAATGAGTGAGATAATATTGTGTAGAATAATGATTGAGATAATATTGTGTTGAATAATGAGTGAGATAATACTGAAAGAATGAGTGAGATAATATGGTGTAGAATAATGAGTGAGATAATATTGATTAGAATGAGTGAGATAATATGGTGTAGAATAACGAGTGAGATAATATTGAATAGAATGAGTGAGATAATAGTGTGTTGAATAATGAGTGAGATAATATTGATTAGAATGAGTGAGATAATATTGTGTAGAATAATGAGTGAGATAATATTGATTAGAATGAGTGAGATAATATTGTGTAGAATAATGAGTGAGATAATATTGATTAGAATGAGTGAGATAATATTGTGTAGAATAATGAGTGAGATAATATTGATTAGAACGAGTGAGATAATATTGTGTAGAATAATGAGTGAGATAATATTGATTAGAATGAGTGAGATAATATTGTGTAGAATAATGAGTGAGATAATATTGATTAGAACAAGTGAGATAATATTGTGTAGAATAATGAGTGAGATAATATTGATTAGAATGAGTGAGATAATATTGTGTAGAATAATGAGTGAGATAATATTGAATAGAATGAGTGAGATAATATACTGAATAGAATAATGTGTGAGATAATATTGAATTGAAGTTCAATGATTATTGAATAATGAATGAGATGGTGCTGAATTGGGATGATGTGAAGGGTGATGGAGTCACATTTCCTGCTCTGTGTCACATCACTGTTAGAACAAATTAATATCATAAGGTCAGTTGTGACTAAGAATTCACCAGACCAGATGTAAAATGCAGATGGCAGACAACTAGTAAATAGGAAAGGATCATCTACTTTTCTTTGAATTGTGGAATCTTTTGGTGGTGGTGCTCATGAGAAACGATATGTTCAAGATGCTAGTTCAGAATGAGAGAAGTTTGCCAGAGTTAGTTGTGCCCGAGCTGCAAAGTTTGATCTTTTTGTCCGTAACCAGAGTTTGCACAGGACAGCCGATATTATCAGAACGACCAGCAGCAGTCCAGTCAAGACGAATGTTTCAACAGGGGGAATAATTACTGTTCCTGCAATAAAAGAAGGTATTTAGATTAATAAATGTGTAAAAATCAAAAAGGTAAATTTATATCATGCAGGAGTGGCATTTCACAAAACATAGTGGTGACGGTTTGCTAAGTGCTCAAAAAGTATCATACGAACATATGACTAAGACGGGCAGAAAAAGACCAGCCAGTCCACCAATCCTGGCCAGAGCATCATGGTGAGACTCTTCTTACCCCACTCCCCCCTCCCTGTAGCCATGTAAACTTTGGAAGAGGCAAAGAATCCCAGGGCCAGTAATGGAGCAAAGGAGAGCAGGCAACATTTAAGCAGGATGGACCCCCACCAGATAGTATCCCCCCTGCAGACAAAGTCTGGAAACGTCAACTATTATTAGGAATCCCAGCATGGTTTTTAGAAAATGGAAGGTCCTGTCTCTTGAACCTGACTGAGATCTTTGAGGAAGTGACCGCATTAGTAGACAAAGCGGTCCAGTAAATTCTTCGTTGGCAACTGTCCAACTTTAACATGGACATTTAGCATTTACATCCTCTATTCACACTATCCACATGCAAGGGTGAGAAACAGCTGATTGCAGGGCTGTCAGAAATTGCTCAGGGCGTGCGACTCCATACAAGATCGATGATAGCCACAGTTCCTCAGCAAGGAGACACCTTCAGGCTAGCTGCCCACAGTGGGATTGACTCCAACATAGCCTAGTGCACAAGTGACACAACAGCCTCTCCAAAGTGATGGAAATTGATGGCACAACCATCCAGTATTAAATATTCTTATTAGAACGGACGCAGAACAATCACAAAAATTACAGGCCTAAAATTGCCTGAGGGGGTGCCCATTCCATTGACACAAGTGTGGCAGAGCCGAATGCCAGACTGATCACACCACAGGCAGGTGACTCTTTCCCTAACCCAGGGATGGGGACATGTGCATATCCAGGGGTGGGGCCACATCAGTGCAGCCCAAGCTCGAGCTGACCCCCTCCCCCATTGTAATCATCATCATAGGCAGTCCCTCGGAATTGAGGAAGATTTGCTTCCACTCTTAGCATGAGTTCTTAGGTGGCTGTACATTCCAATACAAGAGCCACAGTCTCTGTCACAGGTGGGACAAACAGTCGTCAAGGGAAAGGGTGGGTGGGACTGGTTTGCCACAAGCTTTTTCCGTTGCCTGCGTTTGATTTCTGCATGCTCTCGACGTCGAGATTCGAGGTGCTCGGCGCCCTCCCGGATGCACCTCCTCCACTTAGGGCGGTCTTTGGCCAGGGATTCCCAGGTGTCAGTGGGGATGTTGCACTTTATCAGGGAGACTTTGAGGGTGTACTTGTAACGTCTCCGCTGCTCTCCTTTGGCTCGTTTGCCGTGAAGCAGTTCCAAGTCGAACGCTTGCTTTGGGAGCCTCGTGTCTGGCATGCGAACTATGTGGCCTGCCCAGCGGAGCTGATCAAGTGTGGTCAGTGCTTCAATGCCAGGAATGTTGGACTGGACAAGGACGCTAACGTTGGTGCGTCTGTCCTCCCAGGGGATTTCTAGGATCTTGTGGAGACATCGTTGGTGGTATTTCTCCAGCAACTTGAGGTGTCTACTGTACATGGTCCATGTTTCTGAGCCATACAGGAGAGCTGATATTACTACAGCCCTGTAGACCATGAGTTTGGTGGTAGTTTTGAGAGCTTGGTGGTAGCTTTGAGAGCCTGGTCTTCAAACACACTTTTCCTCAGGTGGCCGAAGGCTGCACTGGCACACTGGAGGCAGTGTTGGATCTCGTCGTCAGTGCCTGCTCTTGTTGATAGGATGCTCCCGAGATAAAGGAAGTGGTCCACATTGTCCAGGGCTGCACCATGGATCTTGATGACTGGGGGGCAGTGCTGTGTGGCGAGGACAGGCTGGTGGAAGACCTTTGTCTTATTAATGTTTAGCGTAAAGCCCATGCTTTCGTACACCTCAGTAAATACGTTAACTATGTCCTGGAGTTCAGCCTCAGTATGTGCGCAGACGCAGGTGTCGTCCGCACACTGTAGCTTGACAACAGAGGTTGGGGTGGTCTTGGACCTGGCCTGGAGACGGCGAAGGTTGAACAGTTCGCATTGGTTCTGTAGTTTAGTTCCACTCCAGCGGGGAGCTTGTCGACTGTGAACTGGAGCATGGCAGGGAGGAAGATTGAGAAGAAGGTTGGGGCAATGACGCAGCCCTGCTTGACCCCAGTCCGGATGTGGATTGGGTTTGTGATGGATCCGTTAGTAAAGATCATGACCTGCATGTCATTATGGAGCAGGCGGAGGATGTTGACGAACCTTTGGGGGCGTCTGAAACAGAGGAGGACGCTCCATAGACCCTCGCTGTTAACAGTGTCAAAGGCCTTTGTAAGGTCGCAGAAAAGTGGAGTGGCATCTAGCTGTTCTGCCTGAAATTACACCCCCCCCCCCCCCCACCAAACCAAGGCCCAATGAGGCTGAAGTGGCTGAGTGGGTAGCACTCTAGCCTTTGAGTCCCACTCCAGAGACTTGAGCACGAAAATCTAGGCTGATACTTCCAGTGCAGTACTGAGGGAGTGCTGCATTGTCGGAGATGCTGTCTTTTGGATGAAATGTTAAATTGAAGCTCCCTATGCTCTCTCAGGTGGACGTAAAAGATTCCGTGACCACTATTTCTAAAAAGAGCTGTGGAGTTGTCCCCAGTGTACTGGCCAATATTTATTCCTCAACCAACATCACTAAAACAGATTATCTGGTCATTATCACATTGCTGTGTGTGAGATCTTGCTGTGCACAAATTGGCTGCCGCTGTTCCCACATTACAACAGTGACTACACTCCAAAAGTACTCAATTGTCTGTAAAGCACTTTGGGACATCCTAAGGTCATGAAAGGCACTGTAAAATTTAAATCTTTCTTCTGAGATTCTTCAGCTCCCACTAGAGCCACTTGGGTTTCATGCCTTCAGAAGGCCTTATGCCAGGTTTCAAACAACATGTGCTTCACAGAGACCTTTCAAGGACATAAAGGGAGGAATTATCCCTGTGAAGCCCGGGAACTCCCCCCTCCCCCCATCTCCCCCTCCCCCCTCCCCCCTCCCCCCCCCCCCCCGCCATCAACACCCTACACACAACCAGAAATAGTCCAAATGGGGTGAAATCCTGAGGAAGCTGAGAACCAGCCCATTTTCTGGAGCCCCCAGGCAACAATCAGTCTTACTGCCCCAACCCAAGAATTTCGGGGCTCAAATATCTTAGAAGAGGAATAGAATGGATAATCCAGTTCTAGCTTCACTAACCGGTAAGTGATTGGTGTGATATAAAAGCTGGTTGAAACTCAGTGTTCAAATTCCTAATTGGAAGTGTTCTGTGCTGAAAACTTCAATATTAAAAGTATCATCTTTGTTATTGTTCCAAGTAGAGCCTATCCTTAGTGCTTGAGGGCTATAATAAATAAAATAAAACCGCTACCCCCACCAATACAAAGGAACAATAAACTTTAACATAATAGGGCAGAATGAAAAGGATGTTAAAATGACTTAAAGGATTCTTGGCTTTATTAATACACGCATAGAGTGTAAAAGCAAGGTCGTTCTGTTAGACCTATATAAAACACTGGTTAGACCTCAGCTTGAGTGTTGTGTTCAATTCTGGACATCACACTTTCGGAAAGATATCAAGGCCTTGAAGATGTTGCACAGGAGATTTACTAGAATGGTACTAGGACGATAAAAGGAGCGGAGGCGCAGCGGGCCAGGACAGCGCGAGCTGGTGCAGGAGGATGACAACTTATAGAAGGGCAACTGGATTGGATGTCACCAAAATCAAGGTCGCTGATTGGAGCGTGGGCAGGTACAGCAGGACCGGCGGCAAGCAGCAGAGAAGTGGCGAGGTCGGGGTGAAGGAGCGGCGAGAGATTGTAGAGAGACGTGATTGGGGCCCAGGAGAGGTGTGAGTTCAGGGCCCAGAAGAGGCGAGGACCCAGGGGCAGCACGGGCCAGCCCACACTGCGATATGTGTGCGCACTAGGTCCATTCGGCAGAGCTGGTCTCCAGTCATCCTGGTTAATCCTTGCCCTGGACCAAGACCCAGCTCTGTCAAGCTGATGTGTGATCGCCACCACATGTTAAAAAAAATCCACGCACAGGCATCTTCCATCCTTCAAGATGTAGTTTGGGACTTGGAATATTAGGTCCTTCATTGAAACACCTGTGAACTCATCCCTTTTTGCTGTGGAAGCAAGTCAATATCGATACGAGGGACCGCCTAAGAAGGAGACGGAGGCTAGGGATGAGAGACTTCAGTTCTGTCGAGAGACTAGAAAAGCTGGAGTTGTTCGACCTAGTGCAGAGAAGGTTAAGGGGAGATGTAATAGAGGTGTTCAAAATTATGGAGTGTTTTGATGGGTTAAATAAGGAGAAATCGTTTCCACTGGCAGGAGGGTCGGTAACCAGAGAACACAGATTTGTTTTTAACACGGAAATGTTAAGATCTGGAATGCAATGCCTGAAAAGCTTCTGGAAGCTGATTCAATAGTAAGAAAGAAATACAGGCTTGTATTTCTCCCACAGTCCAGATCGGGCGTGTCCCACAGTCCAGCTGGGATGTGTCATATAGCACCTTTCACGATGTCAGGACATTTTAAAGCATTTTACAGCCAATTAAGTATTTCTGAAGTGTGGTCACTGTAGGGTGCACAGCAAGCTCCCTGATAGAGAATTTAAACAGGCTGCATTTAGACAGGCTGTGAAAATTCACAGACACCAAGTCAGAGATGCTACGTGAGTGGGAGCATGTTGCATTAAGTCATCAATCAACTTGACATTTTAGGACCTTTGGGTAGCGAGCTAATTAAAAGGTTAAAAGACTATTAATTGAGCCAATAAGGTCAAAGAAGGCGAGTTCTTTTCTGTAAATTGATCCAGGTATAAGTACAGCCATTTTGACCATGTGGTCTCAGATGGACAAAGACCTGGCTTAAAGCCAAGAGCTTCTTACTGCTGCCAAAAATAAAGTGACATTAAAACTACAATCGGAGTTCGTATTTCATTGGAAATTAAGAGATCTAACAATTTTGGCATCACGAACACGATCTCTGAGGAAAGAAACTGAATTTTGGACATCGGACCTACATACTGAGGTAAGGACTCCTCTTTATAAAAGTCCTCGGTCAAAAGTCTAAATTCGCCTCTCCTTCTATGCGATTCCGAAAGCCTCCGGTTTGCAAACCCTCCAGTTGGTAGTCGGTTCGAGGTCCCATAGACGTCTAAACTTCGGCGGTGTGATAGTTAATTAATCACCGACCTATTGATCGGCTAGAAAGCCTACGACTCGAGACCCCAGTAAAGAAATCAGTATTATGGCAGCAGGAGATAAGAGCAAAGAATTGCCTACAACTGTAAAAGGTGGGCAAGCACCACCTGAGGTTTCGCTAGATGAAATTCTCGAACAGTTGAAAGAATTCATAGAGCAACAAGTCAACTTATCTAAAACCTGTATTAAGATCGAACAAAAGTACGGAACCTCAAAAGGACAATGGTCCTTGACGAGATTAAAAGGGTCTGGGGAAAAACGACCCGTATGAAAAATAAAGAGCGAACTAGATGGTCCCTAGCCGTTATGGGACAGATTCGAAAGCGGAATGAAATTATAATGCGTTCCCAACATGATCGAGAACTGACCAGTACAAAGGACCAATTGCAAGCTGTTTGTGCACAGCTGCGACAGAAAAAGCTTGAACTTGAAAAGCTGGAAGCAGAAGTTAAAGATCTTAAAGGTGAAATTAAAGAATGGAAAAAATCATTAGATCAAGAGACAGTAATAGGAAAAGGAAAATGTATTGATCAATTCCCAGGGTACCCATGTTTGGATAAATTAAAAGCGCAAACCCGAAGACACGACTGAGGAATAGATACGAATTCTGAATCCTCCGATGATACAGGATCGGAGGATGAAGAACTGGGGTGCGCTTTGCCCCGTTTAAAAAAAGACGAGTTGTAGTCAAATCAGAAGAGACTGCGGATGAGGGCGGAACCAAAAAAACGAGGAAAAGAGTGTACGAAAAATACTTAGTTCATGATCCGGCAGACCCAAAGAAAATTGATAAATGGTCCAAGGAATTGCCCAATCCAAAGAAAGGGGGAGTGAAAACGTGGGACCAATTGGACCGCTTAAGAAATATATATCAACTTCATCCCTGGGACGGAGTGCAAATTTTGACCATAATGGTGCCAAAAACACAGGGAAGAAAATTGCACGACAAGGTAGAAGAAGCTTTGGGGCAGGATGAGCAAGAATTAGACGCAGGATGGGAGGCGATTAAACACTGGCTGCAAGACTTCAGTACAGATAAGACAAACTGGGGAAAAATTGCAGCCTGCCAACAGAAAGGAACAGAGGAGGTCCTGGAGTATGACGAGCGGTTTAGATGCACGTGGCTAGAACATTCGGGTATGAATAATACGGATGAGGAAATGGATTAACAAGTGTTTGGACCCCTGAAAGCAGCTTTCGTGGCAGGTCTAAAGCCAGAACTGTCCAAAATGCTTAAGGTAGTGTTACCGGACTGGGAAGGTAGAGGAACTATCTTTGCAGCATTGGTGGATCGATGTAACCAATTAGATTGGGATATGGGAGCTAAAGTCCGAGCTGTACAGGCTAAGGGATGGAAATCCCAGGATTCCGATAAACAGTCATTGGGAAAATTACTCGGAAAATGTCATTATTGGGGAAAGAAGGTCACTGGGCCAAGACGTGCAGGGCAAAACAGAAAAGTCGTGGCTGGGGAAGAGGACGCAGCCAGGGATACAATTCAACCAACAAAGCCAGGCTTGTCACAAGATAACGACCTCATAGAAGCATTTAAGCGACTGACAATACAACAACAGAAGGAGTTACTTGGGATAGCAAAAAACGGTTAGAGCCCACCCTGGCCCCCCTCCTCGCACTAATACAACAGAGGGGAGATGGGCTATATATAACTGTGAGGGTGGGCGATAAGGATGTGGTCTGTCTTTTAGACACAGGGGCGGAATTAACATGCTTACCCCTACAATATGGAGACTCTTTGCCATTGGATGGTAGGGCACGTACAGCCTATGGAGTTGGGGGCCATAAAATGGAAATTAAAAGTACAACACCGGTACTTATAGGGCTGGGTCCACATGAACTAACCACGCCAGTCTGGATAGGCCCAGTCGATCAACCCCTTTTGGGAATGGACGTTCTAATCCAAATAGATTCATCGTTGCATTTCGAGGATGGTCGGGTGACATGGTCAATTAGAACTTTGAAGAAAGAAGAATTGAAGGAACACCCGATATGGGCTAAAGATAAGAACGATTGTGGCCTACTCCAGATGGAGCCTGTGTCATTTACTAGGACCAAGCCTCCATGCACTAAACAGTATCCCATCATTCCAACTGCCATCGCAGGAATCATACCGGTTATTCAGCAATTGGAGAAACAAGGGGTGCTTATTAAAACGCATAGCTCTTCCAATAGCCCCGTGTGGCCGGTACAGAAATCTAATAAGACTTGGCGTTTGACTGTCGATTATAGGAAAGCTAACCAGTGTATTGATCAAAAAGCTCCTTTGGTCGCAGATCCCTCCACCATTTTTAATGCCCTCAAACCGGAACATAAATATTTCTCGGTTATAGATATGGCCAATGGATTTTGGTCGGTGCCTCTGGCACCGGAGGTTCAACAGTGGTTTGCTTTCACGGTCCAAGGACAACAGTATACTTGGACCCGGTTACCGCAGGGTTTCCACAACAGCCCTACGGTATTCCACATGGCTTTACAAAGCCATTTGCGAGAATTACCTCCCCTGTCATCCACAGTCATCCAATATGTAGACGATATCCTGCTAGCTTCAAACATGGAAGACCAGCATGAACAAGATTTACGAGCTTTGCTGGACCACCTTCGGCTGAAAGGACATAAAGCCAGCATCGACAAAGCACAAATATCCCAAGAAGAGGTTGTATACCTGGGACAAAAGATTTCACAAGGAAAGAGAGAACTTACCCAGGATAGAACTGCAGCCATTCGGGCTGCTAAAAAACCCACCACTATTCAGGAACTAAGGTCTTTTTTGGGATTGTGTAACTTTAACAGAAATTGGATTGACTCCTTCACACAGCTTGCTCAGCCATTGAATGATATCTTAAAGGGGAAACGTGCCTCTAAAGAAGCCATCACCCTCACTAAGGAACAGCAAGAGGCCTTCCTGAGTTTGAAAAAGGCTTTGTGTTCGGCACCGGCTCTGGGAATCCCCGACAGTGGTAAGCCATTTACCCTGTTTGTCCATGAGAAAGAAGGATACATGACAGCTATACTGACACAAGAACATGGGGATCGGCAAAGACCTATTGGCTATTATTCGGCAAAACTGGATGCGGTAGCCCTCGGATGGGGAAGTTGCCTAAGGGCTATGGAAGCTACATGTTGAGCGGTAATGATCACTGCGGGTCTAGTCCTCGACCAAAAGCTGATTGTCAAGTGTCCCCACACCGTACATGCTTTGCTGTCTATGAATAGAATGTCTCAGGTGACGGCAGCTAGATGGACCCGCTGGACAGCAGTTTTGGAAGCTCCTAATCTCCATATCGTCTGGGCCAGCCTGGTTAATCCCGCAACTATGCTCCCGATGTCAGAATCGAGGGAGCAAGAGGGGGGAGAATGTGAAGAGCATGACTGCGTGGAGATTTTAAAAGAAACAGAAGAAGCAGCCTTAGCAGCAGAGGAGCCTCTGCACAACCCAGACCTCATCCTGTTTACAGATGGTTCCTCTTTTGTTGACAATGGTACCAGAAAAGCAGGATGGGCAGTTACAACCTTATATGAGGTAGTGGCAAAAGGATGTTTACCCTCAGGAACGTCAACACAACAGGCCAAGTTATGGGCCCTGTCAGAAGCATGTCGAATAGCAGAAGGACAGACAGCTAATGTCTACACAGATTCACGTTATGCTTTTGGAGTCATTCATGACTTTGGTCTGTTATGGCGGAAAAGAGGATCCCTCATTGCTGCTGGTACACCTATCCGAAATGGAAAAGAAGTCCGAGACTTACTGGAGGCCATACAATTACCTCAGGAAGTGTCCATCCTGAAGTGTAAGGCCCATACCAAGGAAAATACCACAGAAGCTCAGGGAAATGCCCTAGCCGACCAGGCAGCTAAAGATGCCGCCTCACAGGGCGTTCCTCCAGAAGAACCAACACAGATGTGCAGATTGAAAGCACTCAGGACTCTGACACGAGACCTTCAAACAATGCAAGGCGAGTGCTCCCGAGAGGAAAAATGGACATGGATTGAGGCAGGAATTAAGCTATGTGAAGATGGTGTCTGGAGACAAAGTTGCCTGTCGCGCCACAAGCGCTTATGCATTTTTTAGCCCAACAGATCCACTCGTGGGGACACTTGGCCTCACAACAGATGACGGCATGGTTCCAGAAAAGCTGGTGGGGTCGGGAATTTAAAAAACATGCCCAGCTGGTAACAGACGTGGTCTGCCAGAAAAATAATTCTGGACCCATCACGGTAATGCCCCAACTGAGGCCCCCTGCCCCTGTCGGACCATTCTAGCATCTGCAGGGTGATTATATATCTCTTCCTCCATGCCAAGGATACACTAACATTCTTGTCATGGTCGACAGATTCTCTAGATGGGTAGAAGCTGTCCCAACTAAAAGAGCCACAGCCAATCACACTGCAAAGGTCTTGTGTAAGGATTACATTCCCCGATGGGGAGTCCCGAGTAGCATTGACTCAGATCAGGGAACACACTTCACAGGTGCTGTCTGCCAAGAAGTCTGTAGGTTAAGAACATTACGTGGGATTTACATCCACAATCATCAGGACAAGTAGAACGAATGAATCGAACTCTGAAACAACAGCTTGCCAAATATCACCAAGAAGGAACACCATGGCCCCAGGCACTACCAATAGTGCTATGTAGCATTAGGGCAACCCCGAACAGAACTACAGGTCTAAGCCCATTTGAAATTATAACAGGAAGACCCATGTCGCTGCCAGGAACTATCGATTTACGGAAAGCTGATGTTCACTTAATGAGTGACACTTTGTTATCATACTGTCAGAACTTAACCAATGCTATTAGTTCTGTTTCCCGACAGGTATCGGCAGCTTGGGGTAATCCACCCGAAGGAGGACATGACATCATCCCGGGAGTCTGGGTGTATGTGAAAAAGTTGCATAAAGAACCTTTGGGTGCCAAGTGGGAGGGACCTTATCAAGTGTTATTGACCACCCAGGCAGCTGTTAAAGTCCAAGGAAAGAAAGCCTGGATCCACACTTCACACGTTAAATGAGCACTCGTAACTGAAGCTCAAATCTAATAAGGACAATTACTTTTTGCCAAAATGTATAAATTTACTGTATTACTGATTGTAGGTATTCTAGGCATAGGCCTACTTCTTACTAGCCGACCCTCTGCACCAAAGGGAAATAGTAGGGTAGCAAGGGAATTACATATAAATACCTTTTTACATATGTCATACATTTATGCCAAACAAGGTAACATTTCTAGTTGTTGGGTGTGTGCGCATATTCCTCTTCACTCAAAGGGAGGGATTCCCTTGAGGCCAGTTCCCTTGAATATCTCGGAAATGGCTGAGTGGATAATTAATCAAAACAAAACAGGCAATGCGTTTCAGGATACGGAAAACTGGGCACGTAAATGGAAATCAGCAGGTTACAATCTGACTACTTTTGAAGGGGGATACCAACCGTGCTACAATAATTCCAAACGGCCCCCATATTTTGTTATCACTAATACAACGGGAATAGGAAGACCGGGGGAATCGGTCTGTCTGATTAGAAACATCAAAGGAGGCCAAAATATGGGGTATAGTAACTGCTCCCGGAATTATAATATAATCAAGCCACGGAACCGTCCAAACTGGGCCGATTTGGGAATTCTTAATGTAACGGGGATTCTGAATAAAACAGAAGGAAAAGCCTGGACAGGCCCCGGAGTGTTGCTGACAAAGAAACAGCTAACATTCATTGCCTATAATGGCACCTATTGGGTGTGTGGCCACAAGGCCTACCCTTGGCTGCCCCAGAATTGGATGGGATCCTGCTATTTAGCCTACATTGTGCCTTATATGTATCATATAAATTCACTGTCGGAACATTTACACTGTCCTAAGAGAGCTATCACAGAAACAGAGAGGTTCTTTGCCATTCTGATCCCCAGGTATGGGACCGCCAGACTAGCAAGGGAATCCATTAACATGGCATCCATTGTGGAACGGGTAACCAATGATACCTCAGAGGCCCTAGTTAAAATCAATGCAGAAATGGTAGCAATCCGCACAGTAGCCCTACAGAATAGACTGGCCCTTGATTACATCCTGGCTGAAAAGGGAGGTACTTGCACCCTACTCGAAACTGAGTGTTACACATATATCCCAGATAGCTCCGAAGAAATTACCCACTTAGCGGAGCATATCCAAAAGGAGGTAGAAAAACTTAAGCAACCCCCATCATTCACTTTATGGAGTGGAGCCACTGAATGGCTAGGTTCAATAGGAACTTCATTGGTGGAAGGTTTAATTCTATTTGTTGTAATTGTTTTACTTTTATATTGTTTGTTAATGTTAATTAAATGTTGTTGCGACCAGGCGGCTGTAGCTGCTGTCCCGCAGGTGAGACACCTTGCAGGTCCCAGCATACCATCTGTACGTGGCACAGGGGTATGTTATGCTTAAGGGAAGGTTGTTTACTGGATGAATTAAGATATTGATTTGAATTAAATTGGAATAAGGTTAATTAACCTACTAAAACCAGACTTCCATTGTGGCCACGATGGAACTCGGGTTGGTGTAAATTTGTGTGGAAGCTACTAGTCCAGACATGTGGCGAAACATATCAACAAATTTTAGAAGGAAACTCTATGAACATGTATGAAATTATTTTGTAGAATGTTTAACCAGTGATACCTGGTGTTTTATGATTCAGTTTGTGAAAGAATCAAAGGGGGGATTGATAGAGAATTCAAACAGGCTGCATTTAGACAGGCTGTGAAAATTCACAGACACCAAGTCAGAGATGCTACGTGAGTGGGAGCATGTTGCATTAAGTCATCAATCAACTTGACATTTTAGGACCTTTGGGTAGCGAGCCAATTAAAAGGTTAAAAGACTATTAATTGAGCCAATAAGGTCAAAGAAGGCAAGTTCTTTTCTGTAAATTGATCCAGGTATAAGTACAGCCATTTTGACCATGTGGTCTCAGAAGGACAAAGACCTGGCTTAAAGCCAAGAGCTTCTTACTGCTGCCAAAAATAAAGTGACATTAAAACTACAATCGGAGTTTGTATTTCATTGGAAATTAAGAGATCTAACATTCCCACAAACAGTATGATGTAAATAACTAGATAATTGTTTTTTGGTGATGTTGGTTGAGGGATAAATATTGGCTAGGATATCGGGGAGAACTCCCCTGTTCATTTTGTGACGGCGTCTGATTTCCTAATTTGTGCCCGTGATTTCCGGATTCATGCTTCCAGCAGGTGATGTTCTGATGTCCTGAGATAACAGGGCAGAACCTGCGATGGATATTATGGTGTACTCTGAGAGTGCGCCATCATACCGCCCTTGAAATGGTCAGCAAATTCGGGATTTCCACGTGCGCTTGCAAGTTTCGACTTGACAAATCATCCGCTCCAACATTGAATACCTATTTGCTGGCGCAGAGTTGGGCTAATTGCCCACCAACTGCCTGGCAATTATGAATGAAAATCTTACGGCCTGTTTACACAGCGTAAGGGGATAATCTTTGGGAAGCCCAAGAATATATTTAATTTTAAAAGCTTAAACTACAAGCCAGTCTTTCAAACTTGCCGTCAGCCCCCATCAGAGTAAAAAACTCTTCCAAACATTTTCAATAATATACAAAATAACATTTAACTGTAGCCTGGCATAGATCTTCTATTATTATTTTTGGTTGTGAATAAAAAGTTGCTGCATTTACTTGAAAGTTGCAAGCATTTGCATACAAGTAGTTTCCCACGATAACAATTAGGTTGGCTCGTGAGTAGGAGACTGGGGGTGAATGAGAGACCTTCTGTTTCCTGATTGGAGCACCAGCCAACGTGATCCCAGGTACGCTTCTGCACACAGTGTGCCCCTGGGATCCGTGGGCCACTACGTTGCCCTCTACGACACAGCGTCTGCCAGCAAGTCAGCAAGGAGGGTCCCCATCAGGGAAGTGTGCATTCCGTTCAGATGCCGGCAGCATAATCCGTATTTACACCACCGATTGCAAAATCCATGCCAATGAGACGGGTAGATCGATTTACCTGGATTTGCTGGTGTTGTTTCGGTTGATTTTCGACTGATTGGTCCATAAGAAACAATATGCAATGAGGCAAGATCTCTCCGCATCCTTGTCACATCCTCTGAACTGCTACAATTCTGTTCAAATATACAGAATTATCATTTATTTAATCTTTGGAACAATGTTCATAACATTTTGAACATTTATTTTGGCTACAAATCCTTTTCCATAACTACCCTAAATTTGAATTATGATCACGAGCACCAAAATGCTCTTGCACTGATACCCCTTCCACCTGCCGCTCTTCATTCCCCAAAACCAAGTCCAGAACAGCCCCCTCCCTTGTTGGGATTATTACATACTGGCTAAAGAGGTTCTCCTGAATGCATTTTAGGAATTCTGCACTCTCTGTACCATTCACACTACCTTTTTCCCAGTTAATATCAGGGTAATTGAAATCCCCCACTATTACAGCTCGATAGTTTTTGCACGTCGCAGCAATTTTCCCACATATTTGTTCTTCTATCTTCCTCTGACTGCTTGGGGGTCTATAATAGACTTTCAGTAGTGTAATCGCCCCTTTTTCGTTCTTTAATTCAACCCATATTGCTTCATTTGATGACCCCTCTAACATATCATCCCTTCTCACAGCTGTAATTGTTTCTTTAATCAATACTGCAACCCCCCTCCTTTTGTACCCCCCTCTCTATCCCATCTGAAAGCCCTGTAACCAGGAATGTTGAGTTGCCATACCTGCCCTTCTTTCAGCCATGTCTCAATAATAGCTGTAATATCGTACTTCCAAGTGTCAATCAGTGCTCTCAGCTCATCTGTTTTATTTCCTATACTCCTTGCATTGAAGTATATAGCATTTAGTGGTGCCAAACTCCCCTGTTGTCTATTTTCTAGCCCTTGTTTACTCTGCCTTCCAAATTTACTTTCCACTTCTACTTCTCTGCTGCCCAATTAAAGCTTTGCTTCTCTCCCCATTGAATCTATTCTCCGGTTCCCATCCCCCTGCCAAGCTAGTTCAAACCCTGCTAACAGCACTAGCAAAATCTCCCGTGAGGATACTGGTCCCGGCTCTGTTGAGGTGCAACTTCTACAGGTCCCGCCTCCCCCAGAAATGGTCCCAATAGCTCAGGAATCTAAAGCCCTCCCACCTGCACCATCTCTACATTCACGTATTCATCTTATCTATCCTCCTATTTCTGTACTTACTAGCACTCGGCACCAGCAGTAATCCGGAGGGCAAAGGTGGATCAGGAATAAAAGTTCTCAATTGGGGTAAAGCCAATTTTGCTGGGCTGAGATAGGATTTGGCCAAAGTGGACTGGAAACGGCTACTTGATGGTAAATCAGTGCCAGAGGAGTGGGAGGCATTCAAGGAGGAAATCCTGAGTGTTATGTCCTGACTCTAATGGAGTGACTTACATGAGACACATGCTGAAGTCAAGATCACTCAGGACCTGCACCTTTAATTCCAGCTCTCCGGTGCTGCACTTGCCTGAGACCTCCCTTTATATACAACAGTGGGACAGTTATGGAGTGTCTCCTGCAAGTGCACCCCTGGTGGTAAGGTATGCTTATTGTTACAAGTCATATCCAGTTACAGTCATGTATAGCATGGTAAGATACAGTTATATACAGTAATGTGAGATACATGACATCACCCTCCCCCAAGGTCTTATTGCCTTTATAGATTCAGTCTCTCAGGTGGTCTGCGCTCCTGCGGTTCAGTTGTTTGTCTTGGTGCCTGTTTTTCGTTCGGTGTGATTGCTGGCATCTCGCCTGGGCTGTCTGTTGAGACTGCCCTTTCCTCAGGTTGTTCTACCTGTCTGTCCACCAGGTGTGGTGTGAGTTCCACATTGTAGTCTGCCTCTGGTTCTTCAGTGTTATCAATGAATCTACTTTTCACTTGGTCTACATTCCTCCAACAGGTTTGGCCATTGTCCATTTGGCCAACCAGTAGCCTGTTTCCCTCTTTGTCTGTTACTGTCCCTGAAAGCCATTTGGGACCCCGGCCATAGTTTAGCACAAACACTTTGTCCCCGATCTCATTCCACCTCCCCTCGAATTTCGGTCATGGTACTCAGTTAGCTTTTGACGCTTAGCCTCAACAATTTCATGCATGTCTGGGAGGATTAACGAGAGCTTGGTCTTTAAGGTTCGTTTCATCAATAGTTGCACGGGGGGAACCCCAGTCAACGAATGCGGACGAGATCTGTATGCCAGCAGCAATTGCGACAGGCGGCTCTGCAGCGTGGGACTTGGATTCTGAGCATGCCTTGTTTAATGATCTGCACTGTTCGCTCCGTCTGGCCATTGGAGGCCGGCTTGAAAGGTGCCGTCTTAACGTGATTTATACCGTGGTCAACTATAAAATCGTGAAATTCTGTGCTGGTGAAGCACGGACCATTATCACTGACCAATATGTCAGGAATGCCGTGCGTTACAAACATTGTTCTAAGGCTCTCCACAGTGGTGGAGCTGGTGCTCGAGTTTAAAATGGTGCACTCAATCCATTTTGAAAATGCATCAACGACTACGAGGAACATTTTGCCCATGAATGGGCCCACATAGTCTGCATGGCCCTGGTGGGCCAGGGCCAGGGGCCTACGGGGGGCCTCCCTGGGGGAATTACTGAGTTGGGCACAAATGGTGCACCGACGGATGCAGAGCTCCAAGTCCATGTCAATGCCAGGCCACCAGACATGAGATCTGGCTATAGCCTTCATAAGGACGATCCCCGGGTGCTCGCGATGGAGCTCCCGGACAAACGCCTCCCTGCCTCGTAAGGGCATAACTACTCGGCTGCCCCACATCAGGCAGTCTGCCTGTAGTGAGAGTTCATGCATGTGCCTATGGAAGGATTTGACCTCCTCGGGGCAGGCATCGCGAGCCTCTGCTCAGTCACCGGTTAAAACGCATCTTTTAACTAGAGATAACGTGGGGTCGCTGGTCTTCCAGGCTCTGATTTGACGAGCCGTCATGGGCGAACCTGTGGATTCAAAGGCATTGATTGCCATGACCATCTCACAGTCCTGTTCGTCGGATCCTTCTGTGGTCGCCAGGGGTAGCCTGCTAAGCGCGTCGGCACAGTTGTCTGTGCCTGGTCTGTGCGTTATCGTGTAGTCGTAAGCCGCCAGCATGAGTGCCCACCGCTGAATGCGCGCCGAGGCGTTGGCATTGATTGCCATGCACTCGGATAGTAGGGATGTAAGGGGTTTGTGGTCGGTTTCTAATGCAAACTTGGCCTCGAAAAGGTATTGGTGCATCTTTTTGACACGAACGCGAGGGCCTCCTTCTCAACCATACCGTACCCGCGCTCCGCCCGCGAAAGTGACCTGGAGGCATAAGCAACGGGCTGCAATTTACCCGCATCATTGACGTGCTGTAAAATGCACTCGACCCCGTACGCTGATGCATCACACGTAAGGACTAACTTTTTACCTTGGTGAAAAAAGGCTAAAACACTCTTGGAACATAGAAGGTTGCATGCCTTATTGAAGGCGCGTTCTTAGGCGTCCCCCAAAACCAATCGCACTCCTTTCTGAGTAGCACATGGAGAGGCTCCAGCAGCGTGCTCAAGTTCTGCATAAAGTTCCCAAAGTAATTGAGTAGCCCGAGAAAGGCGCGTGGTTCCGAGACATTCCGGGGCCTGGGTGCCAGGCGAATCGCATCGGTTTTGGATTCGGTTGGGCGGATTCCAACAGCGGCAATCCTTCTGCCCAAAAATTCAACCTCAGGCGCTTGGATTTCTTGGATTTCTTAACTCTTAGGCCTACCCGATCCAATCGACTTAGTACTTCCTCAAGATTGCGGAGATGAGAGTCGGTGTCCCTGCCCGTGATGTGTATGTCATCTTGAAACACAACCATCCCCGGGATGGACTTGAGCAGACTTTCCATGTTGAGCTGGAATATAGCAGCTGCTGACCTGATGCTGAATGGGCATCAATTGTATACAAAAAGACGTCGATGTGTGTTGATGGTGATGAGTAGCTTAGACTCTTCGGTCAGTTCTTGCGTCATATACGCAGATGTGAGGTCAAGTTTCGAGAAAAGTTTTCCTCCGGCCAACGTGGCAAATAGGTCATCCACTCTGGGCAGCGGGTATTGGTCCTGTCGGGAGACTCTGTTTATGGTAGACTTGTAATCCCCACAGATTCGCACGGATCCATCAGGCTTCATGCTGGGGATGATGGGGCTTGCCCAGTCGCTGAATTCCACGGGAGAAATTATACCTTCCCGCAGAGGCCAGTCCAGTTTGTTTTCAATCTTTTCCCTCATCACATAAGGCACAGCTCTAGCCTTGTAATGGACCGGTCTGGCATTCTGTGTGATGTAGATTCTAACTTTAGCCCCTTTGAAGGTGCCCACACCTGGCTGAAAGAGATGTTCAAAATGGCTTAGAACTTTTGAGCAGGAGGTCCGTTCCTCTGACAACATGGCGTGAACATCATCCCATTTTCAATTAAGTTCTGCTAGCCAGCTTCTCCCCAACAGGGCTGGGAGATCCCCGGTGACAATCCACAGGGAAAGTCGGTTCACCATCCCTTTGTGTGTGACTGAGAGCATGGCGCTGCCAAGGACTGGGACGATTTCTTTAGTATAGGTCCTTAGTTTGGTGTCGATCTTTGTGAGTTTTGGTCTGTTGCTTTTGTGCAGCCACAGCTGTTCAAATTGTTGAACGCTCATGAGGGATTGACTGGCCCCCATGTCCAGTTCCATGTTGACGGGTATCCCGTTGAGTAGAACCCTCATCATAATTGGAGGTGTCTTGGTGTAAGAACAGTGGACATCGATCTTGTTAACCCACTGTACCTCAGCGTCCCGTGCACTGTTCCAACCGTCTTCTGGTCCGCTTTCCAACCCTTCCGATTCATATACCAGCCGAGCTGCTGTTTTTCTGCACATGCGAGCCAGATGCTCTATGTAGTTGTAGTTTCTGCAAATGGCATGCTGAAATCGACATGAGTGCCTTCCCCCACATCTCCAACACAGACCATTTCCATTGTTTCCGAAGGATGAGCTGCGTTTGGCTGATCTCCCTTGAGCTTCTCTCAATCTGTTGTTGATTGCTCACATTGTAGGTTGATGAGATGTGATCGGCCGTTCATGTGGCCCTTGATTCTGATGGCTTCTGGCGTCACTGTCTGCTGTTGAAGGCCTGCTCTCCTGCCTTTGTCTGTGTGTGGGGGTAGCAGTTTGTTTCACAATGTGAACCCCTTGTTCCGGTGCCTCGTTGGTTGTCATACCCAAAGTATAGATCAGCCTCATTTCTTCTTCGCCTGCCAAGAACATCTGTGCGACCAGTGCTGCTGCCTCTAGAGTCAAGTTCTTAGTCTCTATAAGCTTTCGGAATATGCCTG
Organism: Pristiophorus japonicus; assembly: GCF_044704955.1. Lineage (NCBI taxonomy): Eukaryota > Metazoa > Chordata > Chondrichthyes > Pristiophoridae > Pristiophorus > Pristiophorus japonicus. The sequence continues at coordinate 29,116,356 of NC_091983.1, forward strand.
CGTGGCCTATTCCTTCAATAAAAAAGTCTCTCAGTACTTCTCTCCTTAGTTCATCGGGGAACCCACATGAACTAGCCAGCCTCCGAAGTTTCGCCACGAAGTCGGGTATGCTTTGGCCCACAGCGTCTGTAGTTGTAGAACCTGTGTCTGGCCATGTGTAGGCTGCTCACTGGCTTCAGGTGGTCTCTCACCAGTGTGCTCAACTCCTCAAACGACTTGCTTGCTGGTTTCTCAGGTGCCAGCAAGGTCTTTCATTAAAGCGTATGTTTTCAAGCCACAGCTGGTCAAGAGATGGGCTCTTCTCTTGTCTGCCTTATCGTCGCCTAACCAGTCTTTGGTCGCAAAGCTTTGCTGGAGCCTTTCTATAAAGTCATCCCAATTGTCTCCAGCATTGTATTTCTCATCTGAGCTGTTGGTAGCCATTCTGTGGATTCTGTGATCCCGTAACTCGTCGCCACTGTTATGTCCTGACTCTAATGTACTGACTTACACGAGACACATGCTGAAGTCAAGGTCACTCAGGACCTGCACCTTTAATTCCAGCTCTCCGGTGCTGCACTTGCATGAGACCTCTCTTTATATACCACAGTGGGACAGGTATGGAGTGTCTCCTGCAAGTGCACCCCTGGTGGTAAGGTATGCTTATTGTTACAGGTCATATCCAGTTACAGTCATGTATAGCATAGTAAGATACAGCTATATACAGTAATGTGAGATACATGAAACTGAGGGTACAAAGTAAGTATGTTCCCTTAAAAAAAAGGTGGGGCTAATAAATCTAGAACCCACTGGATGTCAAGGGAAGCTTATGACAGATACCGGGAACTCAACACTGCAAAAACTCTAGAGGAGTATAAGAAGTTCAGGAGTTCAATTAAAAAATATATCAGGAAAGCAAAGTGAGAGCATGAAAGAATGTTGGCAAGTAAAGCAGGGAAAACCCAAAGATGTTTTATAAATATATTAAGAGCAAGAGGATAACTAGAGAAAGAGTAGAGCCTAATAGAGACCATAAAGGAAATTTGTGTATGGAGACGGAAGACAAAGGTAGGATTCTTAATGAATACTTTGCATCCGTTTTCACAAAGGAGAGGGGCGATGCAGAATTTACACCGAGGGAGGAGTGTGAAATATTAGATGATATAAATATCGTGAGAGAGGAAGTATTAAGGTGCTTAGCAGCTTTGAAAGTGGATAAATCCCCAGGCCCGGATGAAACGTATCCCAGGCTGTTAAGAGAAGCAAAAGAAGAAATAGCAGAAGCTCTGACCATCATTTTCCAATCCTCCCTCGATACAGGTGCGGTGCCAGATGACCGGAGGACGGCGAATGTTGTACCTTTGTTTAAAAAGGGAGAAAGGAATATACCGAGTAATTATAGGCCAGTCAGCCTAACCTCAGTGGTGGGAAAATTATTGGAAAAAATCTTGAGGGACAGGGTAAATCATCATTTTGAAAGACAGGGATTAATCAAGGACAGTCAGCATGGATTTGTCAAGGAGGTAACCAGGAGGGTCGATGAGGGCAGTGTATATGATGTAGTGTATATGGATTTTAGCAAAGCTTTTGATAAGATCCCACATGGCAGCCTGTTCACAAAAGTAATAGCCCATAGGATCCAAGGCAAAGTGGCAAGTTGGATCCAAAATTGGCTTTGAGGCAGGAAACAAATGGTTTTATGACTGGAAGGCTGTATCCAGTGGAGTTCCGCAGGGCTCAGTGCTGGGTCCCTTGCTTTTGTGGTATATATCAATGACTTGGACTTAAATGTTGGGGGTATGATTAAGAAGTTTTCAGATGACACTAAAATAAGCTGTGTGATTGATAATGAAGAAGAAAGCTGCAGACTGCAGGAAGATATCAATGTACTGGTCAGGTGGGCAGCACAGTGGAAATTGGAATTCAATCTGGATAAGTGTGAGGTAATGCATTTGGGGAGGTCTAACAAGGCAAGGGAATACACATTAAATATTATGACACTGAAAAGTATAGAGGAACAAAGGGATCTTGGACTGCAGGTCCACAGATCTCTGAAGGTAGCACGCCAGGTAGATAAGATAGTTAAGAATGCATATGGAATACTTGCCTTAATAAGTCGAGGCATGGTCTACAAGAGCAATGAGATTATGCTTGAAGTGGGTGGGATGGTTTGACCCATCCACCTCCACGGAGGTGTGTGGGGGGCCTGACCCATCCACCTCCATGGCATGAACCTGGTATTGCAGTACTTCCAGGAATGGTGCAGTGGCTCTAGGCCTCTTGGCTAAGAGCATTGGCGCAGAGTGATCCTTGATGTGTGCAAGGTGACCTCTGGCGTTTGTGATTTGACAAAGAATTGGAACGATTGGCTACGAATTTCAAAAAAAAAAAAAAAAATGAGATTATGCTTGAACTGTATAAAACACTGGTTAGGCCACAGCTGGAGTATTGTGTGCAGTTCTGGTCACCACATTACAGGAAAGATGTGATTGCACTGGAAAGGCTGCAGAGGAAATTTACAAGAATGTTGCCTGGACTGGAGAAATTTGGCTATGAGGAAAGATTGGAGATGCTGGGTCTGTTTTCTTTGGAATAGAGGAGATGGAGGGGAAATCTGATTGAGGTGTATAAAATTATGAGGATAGAGTGGATAGGAAGGATCTGTATTCCTTGGCAGAGGGATCAACAACCAGGGGGCATAGATTTAAAGTAATTAGGGGGAGGTTTAAAGGAGTTTTGAGGGGTAATTTCTTCACCCAAAGGGTGGTGGAGGTTTGGAACTCACTGCGTGAAAGGGTGTTAGATGCAGAAACCCTCACTACATTTAAAAAATACTTGGATGTGCACTTAAAGTGCCGTAACCTACAGGGCTACGGACCAAGAGCTGGAAAGTGGGATTAGGCTGGATAGCTCTTGGTTGGCTGGAGCGGACACAATGGATCGAAATGGCCTCCTTCCGTGCTGTATATTTCTATGATTCTATGATTCTATGAAATCCCCCAAAATTTGAAGGCACTATGACAATAAAGAAATATTTTATTCTCTGAGCGCATCTTTCTCACAAACCTCTGGATTTGGTAGAGTAGCAAGTGCAGAGCAATTCTTATGCAGGTGGTAAATGCCAGGCCATGCCAAGGAGCTTCGGTATCCAACAACCAGTCACCCATCAAAGTGTCACTCCTCACTGTACAACAACAACTTACATTTATATCGCGCCTTTAACCCAGTTGGACATCACAAGGTGCTTCACAGGAGCATTATCAAACAAACTTTGACACTTTACCGATATATAAAACGAAAGAGAGTGACTAAAGTAAATGTTGGTCCCTTAGGAGATGAGAAGGGGGATTTAATAATGGGAAATGTGGAAATTGCTGAGACCTTAAACAATTACTTTGCTTCGGTCTTCACAGTGGAAGACACAAAAACCATGCCAAAAATTGCTGGTCACGGGAATGTGGGAAGGGAGGACCTTGAGACAATCACTATCACTAGGGAGGTAGTGCTGGACAGGCTAATGGGACTCAAGGTAGACAAGTCCCCTGGTCCTGATGAAATGCAACCCAGAGTATTAAAAGAGATGGCGGAAGTTATAGCAGATGCATTCGTTATAATCTACCAAAATTCTCTGGACTCTGGGGAGGTACCAGCGGATTGGAAAGCAGCTAATGTAACGCCTCTGTTTAAAAAAGGGGGCAGAAAAAGGCAGGTAACTATAGGCCAGTTAGTTTAACATCTGTAGTGGGGAAAATATTTGAAGCTATCATTAAGGAAGAAATAGCGGGACATCTAGATAGGAATAGTGCAATCAAGAAGGGTGAGCAGGAGGCCAAAATTGGCCGAATGTAGATTTCTCGTAGGTTTGTAGGGCTGGAGGAGGTTACAGAGATAGGAAGGGTTGTGGGGCTGGAGGAGGTTACAGAGATAGCGGGGGTTGTAGGGCTGGAGGAGGTTACAGAGATAGGGAGGGTTGTGGGGCTGGAGGAGGTTACAGAGATAGGGAGGGTTGTGGGGCTGGAGGAGGTTACAGAGATAGCGGGGGTTGTGGGGCTGGAGGAGGTTACAGAGATAGGGAGGGGTGTAGGGGTTGGAGGAGGTTACAGAGATAAGGAGGGTTGTGGGGCTGGAGGAGGTTACAGAGATAGGGAGGGGCGAGGCCATGGAGGGATTTGAAAATAGGAAGGGTTGTGGAGCTCGAGGAGGTTACAGAGATAGGGAGGGTTGTGGAGCTGGAGGAGGTTACAGAGGTAGGGAGGGTTTTAGGGCTGGAGGAGATTGCAGAGATAAGGAGGGTTGTAGGGCTGGAGGAGGTTACAGAGATAGGGAGGGTTGTAGGGCTGGAGGAGGTTAGAGAGCTAGGGAGGAGTGTAGGGCTGGAGGAGATAACAGAGATAGGGAGGGTTGTATGGCTGGAGGAGGTTAGAGAGATAGGGAGGTTTGTTGGGCTGGAGGAGGGTACAGAGAAAGGGAGGGTTGCAGGGCTGGAGGTGGCCACAGAGATAAGGAGGGTTTTAGGGCTGAAGGAGGTAATAGTGATAGAGAGGGTTGTAGGGCTGGAGGAAGTTACAGAGTTAGGGAGGGTTGTAGGGCTGAAGGGTGTTACAGAGATAGGAGGGTTAAAGGGCTGGAGGAGGTTACAGAGATATGGATTGTTGTAGGGCTGGAGGAGGTTACAGAGATAGGGAGCGTTGTAGGGCTGAAGGAGGTGACAGAGCTAGGGAGGGTTGTAGGGCTGGAGGTGGTCACAGAAATAGGGAGGGTTGTAGGGTTTGGGGGGGGAGGGCGTTACAGTGATAGGGAGGGTTGTAGGGCTGGAGGTGATTACAGAGATATGGAGGGTTGTAGGGCTGGAGGAGGTTACAGAGATAGGGAAGGTTATAGGGCTGGAGGAGGTTAGAGAGCTCGGGAGGGGTGTAGGGCTAGATAAGGTTATAGAGATAGGGAGGGTTGTAGGGCTGAAGGAAGTTAGAGAGATAGGGAGGGTTGTTAGGCTGGAGGAGGTTACAGAGATAGAGAGGGTTGCAGGGCTGGAGGTGGTCACAGAGATAGGGAGGGTTGTAGGGTTGGAGGAGGTTACAGAGATAGGGAGGGTTGTAGGCTGGTGTAGGTTACAGAGCTAGGGAGGGGTGTAGGGCTGGAGGAGGTTACAGAGATAGGGAGGGTTTTAGGGCTGAAGAGGTAACAGAGATAGGGAGGGTTGTAGGGCTGGAGGAAGTTACAGAGATAGGGAGGGTTATAGGGCTGGAGGAGGTTACAGAGATAGGGAGGGTTGTAGGGCTGGAGGTGGTTAGAGAGATAGGGAGGGGTGTAGGGCTGGAGGAGGTTACAGAGATAGGGAGGGGTGTAGGGCTGGAGGAGGTTACAGAGATAGGGAGGGTTTTAGGGCTGAAGGAGGTAACAGAGATAGGGAGGGTTGTAGGGCTGGAGGAAGTTACAGAGATAGGGAGGGTTATAGGACTGGAGGAGGTTACAGAGATAGGGAGGGTTGTAGGGCTGGAGGAGGTTAGAGAGCTAGGGAGGGGTGTAGGGCTGGAGGAGGTTACAGAGATAGGGAGGGTTGTAGGGCTGGAGGAGGTTAGAGAGATAGGGAGGTTTGTTGGGCTGGAGGAGGTTACAGAGATAGGGAGGGTTGCAGGGCTGGAGGTGGCCACAGAGATAGGGAGGGTTGTAGGGCTGGAGGTGGTCACAGAAATAGGGAGGGTTGTAGGGTTGGGGGGGGGGGGATGGCATTACAGTGAGGGAGATTTGTAGGGCTGGAGGAGGTTACAGAGATACGGATTGTTGTAGGGCTGGAGGAGGTTACAGAGATAGGGAGGGTTGTAGGGCTGAAGGAGGTGACAGAGATAGGGAGGGTTGTAGGGCTGGAGGTGGTCACAGAAATAGGGAGGGTTGTAGGGTTGGGGGGGGGGGGAGGGCGTTACAGTGATAGGGAGGGTTGTAGGGCTGGAGGAGGTTACAGAGATACGGATTGTTGTAGGGCCGAAGGAGGTTACAGAGATAGGGAGGGTTGTAGGGCTGAAGGAGGTGACACAGATAGGGAGGGTTGTAGGGCTGGAGGTGGTCACAGAAATAGGGAGGGTTGTAGGATTTGGGGGGGGGGAGGGCATTACAGTGATAGGGAGGGTTGTAGGGCTGGAGGTGATTACAGAGATAGGGAGGGTTGTAGGGCTGGAGGAGGTTACAGAGATATGGAGGGTTGTAGGGCTGGAGGAGGTTACAGAGAAAGGGAGGGTTGTTGAGCTGGAGGAGGTTACAGAGATAGGGAGGGTTATAGGGCTGGAGGAGGTTACAGAGATAGGGAGGGTAGAAGGGCTGGAGGTGGTCACAGAGATCGGGAGGGTTATAGGGCTGGAGGAGGTTACAGAGATAGCGAGGGTTGTAGGGCTGGAGGAGGTTAGAGAGATAGGGAGTGTTGTAGGGTTGTAGGAGGTTACAGAGATAGGGAGGGGTGTAGGGCTGGAGGAGGTTACAGAGATAGGGAGGATTTTAGGGCTGAAGGAGGTGACAGAGCTAGGGAGGGTTGTAGAACTGGAGGAGGTTACAGAGATAGGGAGGGTTGTAGGGCTGGAGGAGGTTACAGAGATAGGGAGGGTTGTAGGGCTGGAGGAGGTTACAGAGATAGGGAGGGTTGTAGGGCTGGAGGAGGTTACAGAGATAGGGAGAGTTGTAGGGCTGGAGTTCATAGAGATAGGGAGGGTTGTAGGGCTGGAGGAGGTTACAGAGATAGGGAGGGTTGTAGGGCTGGAGGAGGTTACAGAGATATGCCCGATTCCCCCAGTGTACCATTCCAGGAGCTGACTCTGACCGGCTGGCTGTGAGACCTGCTGAATCAGGAGGGGAGTCTTCAGTGCACTTGGTGCTGAACTCCCGGTTCTGTGGGAGAAAAATAGTTTTCGCCATCTTGGAAATCACACCATCACCATGCACGGACCCCATTAGTGACTGAGAAAATCTGTAAAACGCATGATAATATTTCCACATGCTGTTCCACAATGCAGCTCTTGTTAGACAAGTGCCAGCATGAATTGGTTGCTACATTTTGAATCTCGAGTGCCATACTTATATCGAATTACATTGAATTTTACAGCACAGAAATAGGCCATGCAACTCAACATGTCTATGCCGGTGTTTATGCTCCACACAAGCCTCCTCCCATCCTCCATCATCTCACCTCATCCACATTACATTCTATTGCTTTCTCTGTCATGTGTTTATCCAGCTTCCCCTTGAATGCATCTATGCTATTCGCCTCAACTACTCCTTGTGGCAGCGAGTTCCACATTCTAACCACTCTCTGGGTAAATAAGTTTCTCCTGAATTCCCTATTGGATATGTTAGTGATTATCTTATATTTATTGTCCCTAGTTCTGGTCTCCCCCACAAGTGGAAACATCTTCTTTACATCTACCCTGTTTGTGAAAGTTGCATTCTGACTTATTCTTTTGCCGACATTGAATTTCTGGTCTTGTGCATTGCTATGTCATTCTGTACACACTTAAAGGTAACTGATTGCATTTGGGGACAAATATTATTTGAACTTTTACAATTTTCCAGCCTTCTGCCAGCTGTTGGGTAGGAGTACAGGGCACAAAAAAGTGAAAGACAGCCCAAAGGACAACTCGGGATGGGTAATAAATGCAGGCCTTGCCAGCGGCGCCCATATCCCAAGAATGAATAGAACAAAAGTGGACCCAATGCCTGTACTTTAATGCTTCCCCCTGCCTCCACAACCATCATGAAAGTTCCACCGCCCTCCCGGTTACCTAGGTATAATTCTGGCGATACAGAATCAGGGTAAGAAAAGCTCTTTGAATTTGGACACATACATATCTTTATAGGGGTTGGTAGGATAAATATTAATAAAATCCAAATCAGTTCAGGCAAGGCAGTTTGGGAAGCCAAATTTAGACATCCAGCACTTCCCTAGACATAGAATGGATGGTAAATGCGAGAAAGTTCCTTGATGAGCAGTCGAGGTTGAGGTGTTAAGGATTTCCCAGTGCCTTTGGATTAATATAAATTTACTGATCCCAGTGCTCATACAAAGAGACACAGCTAGAAGTCCTGGTTCATGTTGCAACCAACGTTACAGAAAGAAATGAACTGAAATCCCACAAAAGGGAGATTCAGATTTCAGGAACTAGATTAAAGAGCAGGACCTCGAGAGCAGTAAACTCAGGATTATTCCTGATGTGACATGATAAATCAGCATATGAATAGGAAGGAAGAGAAGTACATGTGTGGCTGGAGAGATGATGTAAGAGGGAAGGGTTCAGAATCCTGGGACCAGTTATGTGGCAGGAGTGGTCAGTACAGGATGGATATATGGGCTTCATCTCAACAGGCCTGGGATCCCAATGTCTTTGATGCAAGAGTATGTTCTGGACTCCCAAACCAGAGACAGTTACTCTGTATCTACCCTATCAAACCATTTACCATTTTAAACACCTTGATTAGATCACCCATCAATCTTCAAAACTCAAGTGAATACAAATCTAGTCGATGCCACCTGTTCACACAATTGAACCCTTTAAGCCCCGGTATTATTCTGGTGAACCTGCGCTGCACTCTCTCCACAACCAATATACAATTTCTGAGGTTCGGTGCCCTGAACTGAATGGAATAGCTCCAGACGGGGTCTGACCGGAGCTTTTGTATAACTGAAATATAACTTCCTCAGCGTTGTATTCATAAGTGACGAAGTTATGCTTCAGTTGCACAAAGCACAAGGGTTGAATGTACTTAAACTTTTGAGTGAAATCAGTTACATTCATGCCATTATCCTTAGTCAACCATTAAAAGCAGACTTTGTGCCCAAGGATAGCAAAGTAGATCACACAGTGCAAATTAAAATGGGCAGATGTGACCCTGGGGTTGGGCTCACAGGCCCGCTGTTGTGAGGGAAGTGTTGGGGGAAACAACATCTTTTAAGAATTCAAGTCATCACAGTGTATGTCATGTATTCAACTATCATTGTAACCCATGTATAAGCTGACCTAAGTTGTACACCTTGAGAACATTGACCACAAGGGGATGAACTTGTGGGAGACACTCCTAACCTGGACTTCCAGGTATAAAAGGGGAAGCTCCACCCACCTTCATCACTTGAGGTCTTGGTAATAAAGGTAACTGGTCACAGAGTGACCTTCTCTCAAGTATGGGCTTCGTGTTTATACAGTATAGTAAGGACATATCATTGGCGTCGAGAAACTGGGATTTAAACCACGCGAGCATGGCCACTAGCAGCACAGAAGAGAGATACTGTGTTGGTGATGATTGGGATGATTTTATTGAGAGACGACAGCAAAGTTTTGCCACTAAGGAATGGTTGGGACAGGATTCGGCCGACAAACGCAAGGCTCAACTCCTGACAGTTTGTGGATCCAGAACATACTCCCTGATGAAGGATCTCCTAGCGCCAGAGAAGCCGTCGGACAAGACGTTCGAAGAGCTCAGTAACTTGATCGGGGAACACCTTAAACCGGCGAGCAGCATGCACAATGCGAGACACCGGTTTTACACACACCGGCGACGAGAAGGGCAAAGCGTTCCAGATTTCGTGGCAGATCTCCGGCGACTGGCAAATCTATGTAAGTTCCCAGATGCATGCAGAGCGGAGATGCTGTGAGACTTTTTTATTGAGCGCATCAGGCACGCTGGGGTTTTCATCAAACTGATTGAGACCAATGACTTGACCTTGGAAGCGACGGCTCTGATAGCCCAGACATTTATCTAAGGGGAGGAAGAGACAAGAATGATGTATGACAAAAATCTTGGCTCAAATGCAGCAAACGACCAGGGAGTCAACATTGTTAACGCGGCACACAGTTCTCTAGACAGGCAAGGGCAATCGGACATGCCCCAGCATGTAGCCGAACCCAAAGGGGGAATTCAACAGAGACAATGGCTAGCTGAACATCGATTCATGCCATCGCAATGGACAATGCGGCCAATAATGGGGCCATCAACACCTGTTAATGGTGCGCTTAAGGACAGTTACAGAGACAGTCAGAGACGATCGACTGGCAATGGACCTTTTGTTTCCAACAATGGGACCTCCAGCTCATACTGGAGGTGTGGACGCAAACACCCAGCCAGAGCTTGCAGGTATCAGCAATAGACCTGCAGAAACTGCAATGTCAGCGGTCACTTGGCACGTATGTGCAGGAAGCCTGCAGCCAGGTCGATGTACAAGGAGGACAGGCCCCATGTCTGCCCTACGAGGCCAAATGAATACTGGGGGAAATCGCTGGAAGCTGAAGTTCAGCGAGTTCATGTGGAGCACATATACAGTTCATATACCAGGACACCACCGATAATGATGAAAGTTCTTCTCAACAGCATCCCAGTATTAATGGAGCGAGACACGGGGGCCAGCCAGTCCCTGATGAGTATCAAACAGTTCGAAAGGTTGTGGGTGTCCAAGGCCAGGAAGCCAAAATTATTGCCGATTGACGCAGAGCTACGGACATATACAAGGGAGATCATTCCGGTGCTAGGCAACGCCACGGTAGACGTGACCCACAAAGACTCGGAGAACAGGTTGCCACTCTGGATTGTCCCGGGGGACGGTCCCGCACTACTGGGGAGGAGTTGGCTTGCTGTCATGAACTGGAAATGGTGCGATGTCAATGCAATTTCTTCTGTGGAGCGAGTATCATGCTCACAGGTCCTGGACAAATTTGACTCATTATTTCAACCCGGCATCGGCACTTTCATGGGGGCCAAGGTAGTGATTCACATAAACCCGGACGCCAGGCCAGTACACCACAAGGCCAGAGCGGTGCCGTACGTGATGCGGCAAAAGACAGAATACAAATTGGACCGCCTGCTGAGGGAAGGCATCATCTCGCCAGTCGAATTCAGTGACTGGGTGAGCCCGATCGTGCCGGTGCTCAAGGCGGATGGGTCGGTCAAGATATGTGCCGATTACAAGGCCACCATCAATCGGGTGTCACTCCAAGACCAGTACCCGCCACCGAGAGCGGAGGACCTCTTTGCGACGCTATCCGGTGGCAAACTTTTTTCAAAATTGGACCTGACCTCAGCTTACATGACCCAGGAGTTGGTGAATGAGTCGAAGAAGCTGACCACCATCACAACACACAAGGGGTTGTTTGAGTATAACAGATGTCAGTTCAGGATTCGTTTGGCCGCCGCGATCTTTCAGCGAAATATGGAAAGCCTCCACAAGTCGATTCCAAGGACGGTGGTTTTTCAAGACGACATCCTCATCACGGGTCGCGATACTGAAGAACACCTCCACAACCTGGAGGAGGTGCTACGCAGACTGGACCGGGTAGGGCTGCGACTGAAAAAGGCAAAGTGCATCTTCTTAGCTCCAGAGGTAGAATTCCTGGGGAGGAGGGTAGCAGCAGATAGGATCAGACCTACTGCGTCCAAAACAGAAGCGATCCAGAGAGCACCCAGACCCTGTAACACGACGGAGCTGCGTTCGTTCCTGGGGCTCCTGAACTATTTTGGTAACTTTTTCCCCAAATTGAGCACGCTGTTAGAGCCGCTACATGTGCTCCTACGCAAAGGTCGCAATTGGATCTGAGGGAACAGCCAGGAAAGGACTTTTGATAGAGCACGCAATTTTTATGCTCCAACAAATTGTTAACGTTATATGACCCGTGTAAGAAACTTGTGTTAACATGCGATGCATCGTTCTATGGGATCGGGTGTGTGTTGCAGCATGTGAATGCCAATGGTCAGTTACTGCCGGTAGCTTATGCCTCCAGAACTCTGTCCCAGGCAGAAAGATGCTACGGGATGGTAGAAAAGCAAGCACTAGCATGTGTATATGCAGTAAAAAAAATGCACCAGTACCTGTTTGGCAGGAAATTTGAGCTGGAGACAGATCACAAACCCCTAACGTCCCTTTTGGCCGACAACAAGGCCATAAATGCGAATGCATCTGCCCGCATACAGAGGTGGGCACTTACATTAGCCGCCTATGACTACACAATTCGGTACATACCGGGCACTGAAAAATGCGTGGATGCACTCAGCAGGCTCCCACTAGCCACCACTGAGGGGGCAACTGAGCATGATGCTGAGATGGTCATGGCTGTTGAAGCTTTCAAAAGCGAAGGCTCACCTGTGACAGCCCATCAGATTAAAGTCTGGACAAATAAAGACCCACTACTGTCTTTAGTTAAGAAATGTGTCCTGAATGGGGACTGGGCAGCCATGTATGGGACATGCCCTGAGGAATTTAAACCGTTTCATAGGCGCAAGGATGAACTCTCGATTCAGGCCGATTGCCTACTGTGAGGAAACCGAGTAATCATGCCCCAGATGGGCAGAGAGGTGTTTATCAGAGAACTTCACAATGAGCACCCAGGCATTGTCATGATGAAGGCAATTGCCAGGTCACACGTTTGGTGGCCAGAAATAGATGCAGACCTGGAACTTTGTGTTCGCAGGTGCAACACGTGTGCTCAGCTGGGCAACGCACCTAGGGAAGCCCCCCCTTAGCCCCTGGTCCTGGCCCACCAAGCCATGTGGACTACGCAGGTCCTTTCATGGGAAAAATGTTTTCGGTTGTAGTAGACGCCTACTCCAAATGGATTGAGTGTGCCATTTTAAATTCAAGCACATCCTCTGCCACGATAGAAAGTCTACGGGCAATGTTTGCCTCCCATGGTCTACCGGATGTCTTGGTCAGCGACAATGGCCCGTGCTTCACAAGCACTGAATTCCAGGACTTCATGGCAGGCAATAGAATTAACCATGTCAGAACGGCACCGTTCCAGCCGGCTTCAAATGGCCAGGTGGAACGAGCAGTGCAGATAATCAAATAGGGGATATTCAGAATCCAAGGGGGTTCCCTACGAAGTCGCTTATCACGCCTCCTGTTGGCCAATAGATCCTGACCACACTCGCTCACAGGGGTTCCACCCGCAGAGCTGCTAATGAAAAGGACGCTCAAAACCAGGTTATCCCTTATACATCCTACTATGAAAGAATTTGTTGAGAGCAGGCATCAGTCACAATGTGACTACCATGACAGGAATGCGAGGGCGCGATGTATTGATGTCAATGATCCTGTTTTTGTCCTTAATTATGCTGCAGGGCCCAAATGGTTTGCAGGCACTGTGATTGCCAAAGAGGGGAATAGGGTTTTGGTAATTAAACTTCCCAATGGATAAATCTGCCACAAACACGTTGATCAAACTAAAAGGAGGTTCAGCAACCCCATAGAAGAAGCAGAGGAAGAACACAACGTAGAGTTTACTTCACCACAGGTGACCGAACACCGGAACCAAGTGGAGGAGAGCCCAGTCACTCTGGGCAATCCGGACAGGCCTGAGGCACCGCAAACAGCAGACACTCAGGCCAGCGCCCAACAACCGGAGCCCCAACTCAGGCGCTCTACAAGGGAGCGTAAACCATCAGAGAAACTTAACCTGTGATCCCAATAAGACTTTGGGGGGGAGGTGATGTCATGTATTCAACTATCATTGTAACCCATGTATAAGCTGACCTAAGTTATACACCTTGAGAACATTGACCACAAGGGGGTGAACTTGTGGGAGACTCTCCTAACCTGGACTTTCAGGTGTAAAAGGGGAAGCTCCACCCACCTTCATCACTTGAGGTCTTGGTAATAAAGGTAACTGATCGCAGAGTGACCTTCTCTCAAGTATGGGCCTTGTGTGCATTTATACTGTCTAGTAAGGACCTATCAGTGTAGACATATATTGAGCCACCCTTCAAACTTCAAGTAATTTTATACTTACTGGCTGGCACAGGGCAACTGTGTTGTGACATATTTGAACGTGGCAGTGCAGGAAGATATCGTTGTAGGATTCCCCCACAAACTTAAACATCTGGATACGAAACATGGCCTCAGAACCTTGGCCATTTGTTTTCACTAAAAGGATGTGCTCAGTCGAAACCTCTGGGCAGCTGTTATGGAAAAAATAACACGGCATCAGTCACACCCGAGGCGAGGGTGAGCGATTGTACGCAAATCATAGGTTGCTGTTACAGATTCCATCTTCTGCAGCACCGGTACCAAGCGTTGCCAACCCTCCAGGATTGCCCTGGAATTTCCAGGAATTGAAGATTAATCTCCAGGATACTGCTGGGAGCAAAAAACTCAGGGAAAAAAATCATAGCTGGGGGCATTAAAAAAAATTGCTTTCTCTCAACATTTGTGTTATAAAAATGTTGGGAGTTGGAAAAGGAAGGGCTGTTTGTCTAACAGTCAGTCAGGTAATGACGAGTCTGTTCGCTTTCCAATTGGCCGCAAGAAGGCCGTGCCCTGTGAGGATGGACATGTTGGGCAACCAATGGGGGAAGGGTAGTGGTATGGCATGGAAGCAGGAGGTCATGTGATGTTACCTCCAGGATTGTATCCAGCCAGGGTTGGCAACCCTAACTACAAGAGCGGATGCAATGAATGACAAGATGGAACATTCACTCCCAATTCATTGACCTTATTCACATGAATATTGCATAAATTGACAGATCTGTTCCAAACACAAAGGCATGCTATAGAAACATAGAAACATAGACATTTACAGTGCAGAATATCTGGCCATGACTCTGGCCACTGACAGCACAATCCTCTTTGTCAACTTCTGCACAATTGTTTCGATGAGAAAATGTCCATCCTCCTTGTCAAACCCTGTCCAATCCTCTCTCAGTGGTCCTCTTCCTGGCCACTGTCTCAGGCTGAACCAGACTGTTCACAACCTCAGTGTCCTATTTGAACCTGAGCTGAGCTTCCGGCCCCTATAGTCTCTCCACCACCAAGACCGCCTACTTCCACCCTTCTCTGCTCCTGCCTCAGCCCTTCCATACACCTAGGCAAGGTGTTCCAGTGCAGCTGCAGCACTGGCACCTACCCGTTACTGTGGATAATCGGCCTGTTCAGGGGGAGAGGGGTTTGGGGTATTCGTCGCATTGCAACCAGATTCTCGAGCACACAGGCACCCGTGGTCACATTATTCCAGTGTTAATGACCTGACCAGCAATACCCATCAGTCAATTGAAGCCTGACCCAGATCTGTTTCTCCTGCTCCAATTAAATTAGTTTAAATTCAGTCAATCGATCTGCCCTTGGTACATCAAAGACCTGTGACCAGCAACAATTGAAGCCACACATGTGTGTCCTGCTTTGCTGCAGTGACCAATGGTCAAGTGTAAGTGCCTTACCTTGTGATCTTCAACTTCGCTCTGAAGGGAATGTTTTTCCCTGCTTCCCTTTTAAACGATCCAACCAAACACCTTGAGGCCTCATTGGCCTGTACCAGTCACAAGCCATTTTCGCTGTTTGACTACGCCGACTTATGGCAGATTTTACCTGTGGAGTTGTGCTAATGCATCTGCATGGAAACGTGAGCGTAACTCCACCTCGGCAAAACCGGCGCAGTCTGGGTGCCTTTTTTGCCGATTGCAGTCCTAGCAGAAGCTCCACGCCTGGGCCCATGCACACACAACAAAGTTTGTGCAGAGACTGATCTTACAGTAGGTATGTGAGCATGTTACATCACGCGGTAAGTGTTATGTCTTGAAGAAAGAGTCAGACTAGATATTGCAAGCTCAAAGTAAGGTGTGACCATAGTCCTTTATTACAGATCTCAGAGTGCCTCTCCAGCCTGGGAGGGCTCCTTATATACAGGTGCTCCAAAGGGATTGTGGGATGCCTTGGGACTCCAGGGGATAAGCCCTCTGGTGGTTAGACATGATATTTACAGGTTTACATACATAACAACACTCACCACCGCCCCCCCCCCCCCCCGCCCCCGAAAATCAATAGTATTACTATTTACAATGTGAGTCGATCTGGGACCTTCCTTTCCCTGGCTGATCGTCTCGGTGCAAATGCTGGTTTTGGTGAATCGTTTGTTGGGCCCTCGCTGGGCTGCTGCGCAGCTGGCCTTGCAGGGGGTGGTGAGTCCTGCTGGGCTTCTGCGGGTGATGGGTTCTGCTTTGTGGTCAATCGCTGGGTCGGTTACCACTGGTGTGTGTTGGAGGGTCGAAAAAGGTGGAGTCTATTGTGGGTTGTTCTGGATAGTCTGTAAATCTGAGTTTGGTTTAGTCCAAGTGTTTCCTGCAGATGAGTCCATTTGAATGTTTGACCACAAACACCCTACTCTCCTCTTTGGCCAAAACAGTACCAGGGAGCCACTTGGGACCTTGTCCATAGTTCAACACAAATATTGGTTCATTTATCTCAATTTTGCGTGACACATTTGCATGATCATGATAAGTATTCTGTTGAAGCCGCTTGCTCTCTACCTGTAGATCAGGGTGTACTAACGAGAGCCTTGTCTTGTGCCCTTTTCATGAGCAGTTCCGTGGGAGGGACCCCAGTGAGCGAGTGGGGTCTTGTGCGGTAACTAAGCAGGGCTTGGGATAAGCGAGACTGCAGTAGGCCTTCAGTTACCCTTTTCAAACTCTGTTTGATTGTTTGAACTTCTCGTTCTATCTGACCGTTGGACGCTGGTTTAAACAGGGCAGATGTGACATGTTTGGCCCCATTGCGGGTCATGAACTCCTTGAACTCGGCACTGGTAAAGCATGGCCCATTGTCGCTTACAAGGACATCAGGCAGGCCGTGCGTGGCAAACATGGCCCATAGGCTTTCAATGGTGGCAGCGGACGTGCTTGCCGACATTATCACACATTCAATCCATTTGGAGTACACATCTACACGACTAAGAACATTTTTCCCAAGAATGGGCCTGTATAGTCGACATGGAACCTGGACCACGGTTTGGAGGGCCAGGACCATAAACTTAGTGGCGCCTCCCTGGGTGCATTGCTTAATTGTGAACATGTATTCCATTTGTGCACGGAGGACTCTAGGCCCTCTGTAGGCCCTCTCGCCTTAGACAGACTTCTGGATGCATAAGCAACCGGTTGCAATTTCCCAAATTCATTAGCTTGTTGCAATACACACCTGACCCCATACGACAACGCATCACATGCTAGTACCAAACGTTTACATGGATCCTACAACACAAGCAATTTATTTGAACATAACAGCTTACTAGCTTTCTCAAAGGCATTTTCTTGGCTTTTACCCCATACCCATTCATCTTCTTTATGCAGTAAAGAGTGCAGGGATTCTAACAATGTACTGAGACCCTGTAAGAAGTTACCAAATTAGCTCAGGAGTCTCAGAAATGACCGCAGATCCGTCACGTTCTGTGGTCTCGGTGCGTTCTTGATTGTCTCCGTCTTCGAGTCGATGGGCCTAATGACGTCCGCTGCGATTCTTCTCCCCAGGAACTCCATTTCATGTGCCAGGAAAATGCACTTCGAGCATTTTAGCCTGAGCCCCACACGATTGAGCCAGCTAAGAACCTCCTCCAGATTCTGCAGGTGCTCAATGGTGTCCTGACGTGTAACCAAGATGTCGTCCTAGAAGACCACAGTGCACGGGACTGAAGTCAACAAGCTTTCCATGTTCCTCTGGAATATCACCACAGCCGATCGAATACCAAATGGGCATCTGTTGTAAATGAAGAGACCTTTGTGCGAGTTGATGCAGGTGCGGCCCTTCAATGATTCCTCCACCTCCTGCGTCATGTAGGCCGAGGTCAAGTCCAGCTTCGTGAACGTTTTCCCTCCCGCCAGTGTCGCAAATAGGTCGTCTGCCTTTGATAGCGAGTATTGATCCTGCAGGGAGAAACAATTGATAGTTACTTTGTAATCACCACAGATTCTGATGGTGCCATCTCCCTTGAGGACTAGAACAATCGCACTGGCTCACTCATTGAATTTGATCGGCGAAATTATGCCCTCTCGATGCAGCCTGTCCAGTTCGATCTCCACTCTCTCTCTCATCATGTAAGGTACTGCTCTTGCCTTGTGATGGATGGGTCGCGCCTCCGGAATCAAATGGATCTGCACTTTTGCTCCTTGGAACTTCCCGATGCCTGGTTCGAACAGCGAGGGGAACTTGTTTAGGACCTGAGCATATGAGATGTCATCGACAGACAAAAGCGCTCGGACGTCATCCCAGTTCCAGCGTATCTTTCCCAGCCAGCTCCTGCCGAACAGCCCGGTACAACCCAGAGTGGTAACTCGTGCACTGATCCATCGTAGGAGACCTTTACAGTAGCATTGTCGATTACGGGAATCAGTTCCTTTGTGTACATTCTCAGTTTAGTATGAATGGGAGTCAGGACTGGCCTTGAGGCCTTGCTGCACCACAATTTATCGAAAGTCCTTTTGTTCATTATGGACTCCCAGCTCCATGGACACCGGGAGTCCATTTAATTCAACCTTCAGCATTATCGGGGGACACTTTGTGATAAATGTGTGCACCCCATATACCTCTGCCTCCTCTGTCCGAGGCACTGGTTCATCGTGATCCACCATGGATCTGTCCTCCTCTGCAACATGGTGGTTTGCAGGATTAGCAGGGTATGCAGCTCGCCTGCACATACGTTGAAGGTGTGCCATTGTTCCACAGCCCTTGCAAACGTATCCTTTGAAGCGGCATGAATGGAAACGATGATCACCCCCGCAGAGCTAACAAGGTGTTAATGGCCTTGTATTCACCACTTTTGATGGTGGATTCTGAGTCATCTGCGGACGTGCAGCTGCAGGTGTGCAAGTCCTGCCATGTACATTTCGATTTGAAAACAACGGTACTTTATTCACAGTACTTGCAGCAGCACTCGTGTGCTGAGAAATTTGTGTGTGGAGGGCATGAAACAAGGATTGTTAATACAGGGGCCACGTTTATTGTCACTGGTGGCAATAAACGCCTGGGCTATCGCTGTGACTTTACTCAAGGTTGAGGTCTCTACAGTCAAAGTTTGCGAATTATTACTTCATGGCCAATGCCAAGTAAAAAGAAGTCCCTGAGCATGTGCTCCAAGTGTCCTTCAAATTCGCAATGTCCTACAAGGCGTCTTAGTTCAGTGACGTAGCTCGTCACTTCCTGGCCTTCAGACCTCTTGTATGTGTGGAACCGATACCTCGCCATCAGAGCGTTTTCCTTCGGGTTTAGATGCTCCCGGACCAATGTGCACAACTCATCGTATGACTAGTCTGTGGGTTTCGCTGGAGCGAGCAGATTTTTCATGAAGCCATACGTTGGTGCCCCGCAAACGGTGAGGAGGATCGCCCTTTGTTTGGCAGCGTTTGCTTCTCCTTCCAGCTCGTTGGTCACAAAGTATTGGTCGAGTCGCTCCATGAAGGTTTTCCAATCATCTCCCTCCAAAAATGTCTCCAGGATGCCCACGGTTCTCTGCATTGTTGTGGTGGAGTTCGTCATTTGTATCTCGTCGCCAGTTGTTATGTCTTGAATAAAGAGTCAGACTAGATACTGCAAGCTCAAAGTAAGGTGTGACCATAGTCCTTTATTACAGATCTCAGCGTGCCTCTCCAGCTTGTGAGGCCTCCTTATATACAGGTGCTCCCAAGGGATTGTGGGATGCCTTGCAACTCCAGGGCATAAGCCCTCTGGTGGTTAGACATGATATTTACAGGTTTTCATACATAACAGTAGGATTGGGAAGTTTGTGAGCTGACAGGAAGCTTTTAGGCACTGGAGGCCAAGGCATGTGTGTGGAGGGCACGAAACAAGGATTGTTAATACAGGGGCCACGTTTGCAAGTTGAGGTGCCCTCTATGAGAATGTCTCTCACAGCCAGTATTGGGTTCTAGTCTACATCCTTTGAATATTCCTCTGATATGCCATGGAGCCTCCTTCGTATGGGCCTTCAAGGGGAGTGATGTTATGCAACGTGCAGCACTAAGACCAACCTTTGAAACCTTAGTCGCCGGAACTGTCCAGGTACATGCAGTTCTGTCCCAATATTGCAATGATGCGCTCAGTGAATACTTGGGTGGATGGCAGCAATTCCTTCTAACTGTGGCCAGCTGCAGTCCTGGGATATTGCTGTGGAATCACGAGTAAGAAGGCTGGAGGTTAACATAATGGAAAATACCGAGCAGCGTGTGGCGGCCCGGCCCAGAAATCGGCGCGGTCCCGGCCTGCAAGACCATCAGCAGGCCTGGGCCATCAGAGGGAGCAGCGTGCGGCGGCATACCACTGCAGGAGGGCGACGGCTGAAGTCCAGTCGCTGATTGCAGTGCGGGCAGGCACAGCAGGAGGGGCGATGGAACGGCAAGAGTTTGTAGAAGGAAGTGATCGGGGCCCAGGAGAGGCGTGAGTCTGGGGCCCAGAAGAGGCGTGGGCTCAGGGGCAGTACGGGCCAGCCCACATTGCGATATGTGTGCATGCTCGCTGCGTGCAGCAGAGCTGGTCTCCAGTCATCTTGGGTAATCCTCGCCACTGGACCAAGACCTAGCTCTGTCAAGCCCGTGTGGTGGCTGGTGTGCAACAGCCACCACACGCTAAAAAAATCCATGCACATGCACTCTCCAAGATGTAG
Source organism: Pristiophorus japonicus (assembly GCF_044704955.1). Taxonomy (NCBI): domain Eukaryota; kingdom Metazoa; phylum Chordata; class Chondrichthyes; family Pristiophoridae; genus Pristiophorus; species Pristiophorus japonicus. The sequence goes on from NC_091983.1 coordinate 29,136,710, forward strand.
TTCTGGACCTGGAATATTAAGGCCTTCATTGAAACACCTGTGAACTCATTCCTTTTTGGTGTGGAAGCAAGTCATCCTCGCTTTGAGGGACTGTCTATGATAATAATTAAAAGGAAGAGGTGGTACCATTGAAAGATGAGGTGAGTCATCTAGCACTTGAGAGAGAGGGACTATCAGAGTAGTTGATGCTTTGCAACTATTGTGCCTGAGGTTTTATAGAGGAAGGAGGCAGTGGGAGTGGGGAAGGATGGGGAAGTAAAACTACGAGTGTTAAACGTGCAAAAGCAGGTATAATAAAGAAGTAAATGGGAACGAGAGCAGAACAGTCACCACGTCCAGATGGCAAGCATCCCAGGAGTAGAGCATTGAACTATAGGGGAAAGATTCAGAACCACAGGAATAGAGTGAAGGGAAAAGCAGAGGCACAGGGAGACTTGGTGGGCAGGGTGGGGGTGGGAGGTGGGGTTGAAATTGGATACGGGTGGGGTCACATACCAGGTGGAATCGTTTGGCCGCCCAGAAATCAAAGGTACTGAGTGTCGGGCGAGGTGGCTAACAGGCGACCAATGTGATACCACACGTACCTAATTTCACTCTGGTTGCTTCTACAGTGCGAGTGGGGTATGTCCTGCGCACTGGCTTTATACTGTGTCAGTGGGGTCTCCCCCTGGGCACTGGGTTTATACTGTATCAGTGGGGTCAGTCCTGGGCACTGGGTTTATACTGTATCAGTGGGGTCTCCCCTGGGCACTGGGTTTATACTGTATCAGTGGGGTCAGTCCTGGGCACTGGGTTTATACTGTATTAGTGGGGTCTCCCCTGGGCACTGGGTTTATACTATATCAGTGGGGTCAGTCCTGGGCACTGGGTTTATACTGTATTAGTGGGGTCTCCCCTGGGCACTGGGTTTATACTATATCAGTGGGGTCTGTCCTGGGCACTGGCTTTATACTGTATCAGTGGTGTCTCCCCTGGGCACTGGGTTTATACTATATCAGTGGGGTCAGTCCTGGGCACTGGGTTTATACTGTATCAGTGGGGTCTGTCCTGGGCACTGTGTTTATACTGTATCAGTGAGGTCTCCCCTGGGCACTGGGTTTATACTGTATCAGTGGGATCTCCCCCTGGGCACTGGGTTTATACCGTATCAGTGGGGTCTGTCCTTCGCACTGGCTTTATACTGTATCAGTGAGGTCTTCCTTGGGCATTGGGTTTATACCGTATCAGTGGGGCTCCCCCTGGGCACTGGGTTTATACTGTATCAGTGGGATCTCCCCTGGGCACTGGGTTTATACTGTATCAATGGAGTCTCCCCCTGGGCACTGGGTTTATACTGTATCAGTGGGGTCTGTCCTGGGCACTGGGTTTATACTGTATCAATGGGGTCTGTTCTGGGCACTGGGTTTATACTGTATCAGTGGGGTGTCCCCTGGGCAATGGGTTTATACTGTATCATTGAGGTCTGTCCTGAGCACTGGGTTTTAAACTGTATCAGTGAGGTGTCCCCTAGGAACCGGTTTTATACCATATCATTGGGGTCTCCCTTGGGCACTGGGTTTATAATGTATCAGTGAGGTCTCCCCTTGGCACTCGGTTTATATTGTATCAGTGGGGTTTCACCTGGGCACTGGGTTTATACTGTATCAGTGAGGTCTCCACTAGGCACTGGGTTGATACTGTATCAGTGGTGTCTGTCCTGGGCACTGGGTTTATACTGTATCAGTGAGGTCTCCACTAGGCACTGGGTTTATACTGTATCAGTGGTGTCTGTCCTGGGCACTGGGTTTATACTGTATCAGTGAATTCTCCCCTCGGCACTGGTTTTATACTGTAACAGTGAGGTCTCCGCTGGGCAATGGGTTTATACTGTATCAGTGGGGTCTCCCCTGGCAACTGGGTTTATACTGTATCAGTGGGGTCTCCCCTGGGCAATGGGTTTATACTGTATCATTGAGGTCTGTTCTGAGCACTGGGTTTTAAACTGTATCATTGTGGTCTCCCCTGGGCACTGGGTTTATAATGTATCAGTGAGGTCTCCCCTTGGCACTCGGTTTATTTTGTATCAGTGGTTTCCCCTGGGCACTGGGTTTATACTGTATCAGTGAGGTCTCCACTAGGCACTGGGTTTATACTGTATCAGTGGTGACTGTCCTGGGCACTGGGTATATATTGTATCAGTGAGGTCTCCACTCGGCACTGGTTTTATACTGTAACAGTGAGGTCTCCGCTGGGCACTGGGTTTATACTGTATCAGTGGGGTCTCCCCTGGCAACTGGGTTTATACTGTATCAGTGAGGTCTCCCCCAGGCACTGGTTTTATACCGTATCAGTGGGGTCTCCCCTAGGCACTGGTTTTATACCGTATCAGTGGGGTCTCCCCTGGGCACTGGGTTTATACTGTATTCGTGGTGTCTGTCCTGTGCACTGGGTGTATACTGTATCAGAGGGGTCTTTCCTGGGCACTGGGTTTATACTGTATCAGTGAGGTCTCCCCTTCGGCACTGGTTTTATATTGTATCAATGAGGTCTCCCCTGGGCACTGGGTTTATACTGTATCAGTGGAGTCTGTCCTGGGCACTGGGTTTATACTGTATCAGTGGGGTCTCAACTGGGCACTGGGTTTATACTGTATCAGTGAGGTCTCCTCTTGGCACTGGGTTTTTACGACATCAGTGGGGTCTGTCCTGGGCACTTGGTTTATACTGTATCAGTGAGGTATCCACTAGGCACTGGGTTTATACTTTATCAGTGGTGTCTGTCCTGTGCACTGGGTGTATACTGTATCAGTGGGGTCTGTCCTGGGCACTGGGTTTATACTGTATCAGTGGTGTCTGTCCTGGGCACTGGGTTTATACTGTATCAGTGAGGTCTCCCCTAGGCACTGGTTTTATACCGTATCAGTGGGGTCTGTCCTGGGCACTTGGTTTACACTGTATCAGTGGGGTCTGTCCTGGGCACTGGGTTTATACTGTATCAGTGGGGTCTGTCCTGGGCACTGGGTTTATATTATATCAGTGGGGCCTGTCCTGGGCACTGGGTTTATACTGTATCAATGGGGTGTGTGCTGGGCACTGGGTGTCTACTGTATCAGTGGGGTCTGTCCTGGGCACTGGGTTTATACTGTATCAGTGGGGTCTGTCCTGGACACTGGGTTTGTACTGTATCAGTGAGGTCTCCCCTAGGCACTGGGTTTATACTGTATCAGTGGGGTCTGTCCTGGGCACTGGGTTTGTACTGTATCAGTGAGGTCTCCCCTATGCACTGGTTTTATACTGTATCAGTGGGGTCGCCCCTTGGTACAGGGTTTATACTGTATCAGTGAGGTCTCCACTAGGCACTGGTTTATACTGTATCAGTGGGGTCTGCCCTGGGCACCGGGTTTTTACTGTTTGAGTCGGGTCTGTCCTGGGCACTGGGTTTATACTGTATCAGTGAGGTCTCCCCTAGGAACGGGTTTTATACTGTATCAGTCTGGTCTCCCCTGGGCACTGGGTTTATACTGTATCAGTGGTGTCTGTCCGGTGCACTGGGTGTATACTGTATCAGTGGGGTCTCCCCTGGCAACTGGGTTTATACTGTATCAGTGAGGTCTCCCCTAAGCACTGGGTTTATACTGTATCAAAGAGGTCTCCCCTAGGCACTGGGTTTATACTGTATCAGTGAGGTCTCCCCTGGGCACTGGGTTTACACTGTATCAGTAGGGGCTCACCCTGGGCACTGGGTTTATACTATATCAGTGGGGTATGTCCTGGGCACTGGGTTTATACTGTATCAATGGGGTCTGTCCTGGGCACTGGGTTTATACTGTGTCAGTGGGGTCTGTCCTGGGCACTTGGTTTACACTGTATCAGTGGGGTCTGTCCTGGGCACTGGGTTTATACTGTATCAGTGAGGTCTCCCCCAGGCACTGGGTTTATATTGTATCAGTGGGGTCTCCCCTGGGCACTGGGTTTATACTGTATCAGTGGGGTCTGTCCTGGGCACTGGGTTTATACTTTATCAGTGTGGTCTCCCCTGGGCACTGGGTTTATACTGTATCAGTGGGGTCTGTCCTGGGCACTGGGTTTATATTATATCAGTCGGGCCTGTCCTGGGCACTGGGTTTATACTGTATCAATGGGGTGTGTGCTGGGCACTGGGTGTATACTGTATCAGTGGGGTCTGTCCTAAGCACTGGGTTTATACTGTATCAGTGGGGTCTGTCCTGGGCACTGGGTTTGTACTGTATCAGTGAGGTCTCCCCTAGGCACTGGGTTTATACTGTATCAGTGGGGTCTGTCCTGGGCACTGGGTTTGTACTGTATCAGTGAGGTCTCCCCTATGCACTGGTTTTATACTGTATCAGTGGGGTCGCCCCTTGGTACAGGGTTTATACTGTATCAGTGAGGTCTCCACTAGGCACTGGTTTATACTGTATCAGTGGGGTCTGCCCTGGGCACTGGGTTTTTACCTTTTGAGTCGGGTCTGTCCTGGGCACTGGGTTTATACTATATCAGTGAGGTCTCCCCTAGACACTGGGTTTATATTGTATCAGTGAGGTCTCTCCTGGGCACTGGGTTTATACTGTATCAGTGAGGTCTCCCCTAAGCACTGGGTTTATACTGTATCAAAGAGGTCTCCCCTGGGCACTGGGTTTATACTGTAACAGTGAGGTCTCCCCTGGGCACTAGGTTTATACTGTATCAGTGAGGTCTCCCCTGGGCACTGGGTTTACACTGTATCAGTAGGGGCTCACCCTGGGCACTGGGTTTATACTATATCAGTGGGGTCTGTCCTGGGCACTGGGTTTATACTGTATCAGTGGGGTCTCCCCTGGGCAATGGGTTTATACTGTATCATTGAGGTCTGTCCTGAGCACTGGGTTTTAAACTGTATCAGTGAGGTGTCCCCTAGGAACCGGTTTTATACCATATCATTGGGGTCTCCCTTGGGCACTGGGTTTATAATGTATCAGTGAGGTCTCCCCTTGGCACTCGGTTTATATTGTATCAGTGGGGTCTCCCCTGGGCACTGTGTTTATACTGTATCAGTGGGGTCTCCCCTGCGCACTGGGTTTATACTGTATCAGTGGGTTTCTGTCCTGGGCACTGGGTTTATACTTTATCAGTGGTGGCTCATCCTGTGCACTGGGTTTATACTGTATCAATGGGGTCTGTTCTGGGCACTGGGTTTATACTGTATCAATGTAGTCTCCCCTGAGCACTGGGTTTATACTGTATCAATGGGGTGTGTCCTGGGCACTGGGTTTATACTGTATCAATGGGGTGTATCCTGAGCACTGGGTTTATACTGTATCAGTGAGGTCTGTCCTGGACACTGGGTTTATAATGTATCAGTGGGGCTTGTCCTGAGCACTGGGTTTATACTGTATCAGTGGGTTTCTGTCCTGGGCACTGGGTTTATACTGTATCAATGGGGTCTGTTCTGGGCACTGGGTTTATACTGTATCAGTGGGGTCTCCCCTGGGCAATGGGTTTATACTGTATCATTGAGGTCTGTCCTGAGCACTGGGTTTTAAACTGTATCAGTGAGGTGTCCCCTAGGAACCGGTTTTATACCATATCATTGGGGTCTCCCTTGGGCACTGGGTTTATACTGTATCAGTGGTGTCTGTCCTGGGCACTGGGTTTATACTGTATCAGTGAATTCTCCCCTCGGCACTGGTTTTATACTGTAACAATGAGGTCTCCGCTGGGCAATGGGTTTATGCTGTATCAGTGGGGTCTCCCCTGGCAACTGGGTTTATACTGTGTCAGTGGGGTCTCCCCTGGGCAATGGGTTTATACTGTATCATTGAGGTCTGTTCTGAGCACTGGGTTTTAAACTGTATCATTGTGGTCTCCCCTGGGCACTGGGTTTATAATGTATCAGTGAGGTCTCCCCTTGGCACTCGGTTTATATGGTATCAGTGGGGTTTCCCCTGGGCACTGGGTTTATACTGTATCAGTGAGGTCTCCACTAGGTACTGGGTTTATACTGTATCAGTGGTGTCTGTCCTGGGCACTGGGTATATATTGTATCAGTGAGGTCTCCACTCGGCACTGGGTTTATACTGTATCAGTGGGGTCTCCCCTGTCAACTGGGTTTATACTGTATCATTGAGGTCTCCCCTAGGCACTGGGTTTATACTGTATCAGTGGTGTCTGTCCTGGGCACTGGGTTTATACTGTATCAGTGAGGTCTCCCCTAGGCACTGGTTTTATACCGTATCAGTGGGGTCTGTCCTGGGCACTTGGTTTACACTGTATCAGTGGGGTCTGTCCTGGGCACTGGGTTTATACTGTATCAGTGGGGTCTGTCCTGGGCACTGGGTTTATATTATATCAGTGGGGCCTGTCCTGGGCACTGGGTTTATACTGTATCAATGGGGTGTGTGCTGGGCACTGGGTGTCTACTGTATCAGTGGGGTCTGTCCTGGGCACTGGGTTTATACTGTATCAGTGGGGTCTCCCCTGGGCAATGGGTTTATACTGTATCATTGAGGTCTGTCCTGAGCACTGGGTTTTAAACTGTATCAGTGAGGTGTCCCCTAGGAACCGGTTTTATACCATATCATTGGGGTCTCCCTTGGGCACTGGGTTTGTACTGTATCAGTGAGGTCTCCCCTAGGCACTGGGTTTATACTGTATCAGTGGGGTCTGTCCTGGGCACTGGGTTTGTACTGTATCAGTGAGGTCTCCCCTATGCACTGGTTTTATACTGTATCAGTGGGGTCGCCCCTTGGTACAGGGTTTATACTGTATCAGTGAGGTCTCCACTAGGCACTGGTTTATACTGTATCAGTGGGGTCTGCCCTGGGCACTGGGTTTTTACTGTTTGAGTCGGGTCTGTCCTGGGCACTGGGTTTATACTGTATCAGTGAGGTCTCCCCTAGGAACGGGTTTTATACTGTATCAGTGGGGTCTCCCCTGGGCACTGGGTTTATACTGTATCAGTGGTGTCTGTCCGGTGCACTGGGTTTATACTGTATCAAAGAGGTCTCCCCTAGGCACTGGGTTTATACTGTATCAGTGAGGTCTCCCCTGGGCACTGGGTTTACACTGTATCAGTAGGGGCTCACCCTGGGCACTGGGTTTATACTATATCAGTGGGGTCTGTCCTGGGCACTGGGTTTATACTGTATCAATGGGGTCTGTCCTGGGCACTGGGTTTATACTGTATCAGTGGGGTCTGTCCTGGGCACTTGGTTTACACTGTATCAGTGGGGTCTGTCCTGGGCACTGGGTTTATACTGTATCAGTGGGGTCTGTCCTGGGCACTGGGTTTGTACTGTATCAGTGAGGTCTCCCCTAGGCACTGGGTTTATATTGTATCAGTGGGGTCTCCCCTGGGCACTGGGTTTATACTGTATCAGTGGGGTCTGTCCTGGGCACTGGGTTTATACTTTATCAGTGTGGTCTCCCCTGGGCACTGGGTTTATACTGTATCATTGTGGTCTGTCCTGGGCACTGGGTTTATATTATATCAGTCGGGCCTGTCCTGGGCTCTGGGTTTATACTGTATCAATGGGGTGTGTGCTGGGCACTGGGTGTATACTGTATCAGTGGGGTCTGTCCTAAGCACTGGGTTTATACTGTATCAGTGGGGTCTGTCCTGGGCACTGGGTTTGTACTGTATCAGTGAGGTCTCCCCTAGGCACTGGGTTTATACTGTATCAGTGGGGTCTGTCCTGGGCACTGGGTTTACACTGTATCAGTAGGGGCTCACCCTGGGCACTGGGTTTATACTATATCAGTGGGGTCTGTCCTGGGCACTGGGTTTATACTGTATACATGGGGTCTGTCCTGGGCACTGGGTTTACACTGTATCAGTGGGGTCTGTCCTGGGCACTGGGTTTATACTGTATCAGTGGGGTCTGTCCTGGGCACTGGGTTTGTACTGTATCAGTGAGGTCTCCCCTAGGCACTGGGTTTATATTGTATCAGTGGGGTCTCCCCTGGGCACTGGGTTTATACTGTATCAGTGGGGTCTGTCCTGGGCACTGGGTTTATACTTTATCAGTGGGGTCTCCCCTGGGCACTGGGTTTATACTGTATCAGTGGGGTCTGTCCTGGGCACTGGGTTTATATTATATCAGTCGGGCCTGTCCTGGGCACTGGGTTTATACTGTATCAATGGGGTGTGTGCTGGGCACTGGGTGTATACTGTATCAGTGGGGTCTGTCCTAAGCACTGGGTTTATACTGTATCAGTGGGGTCTGTCCTGGGCACTGGGTTTGTACTGTATCAGTGAGGTCTCCCCTAGGCACTGGGTTTATACTGTATCAGTGGGGTCTGTCCTGGGCACTGGGTTTATACTGTATCAGTGGTGTCTGTCCCGGGCACTGGGTTTGTACTGTATCAGTGAGGTCTCCCCTAGGCACTGGGTTTATATTGTATCAGTGGGGTCTCCCCTGGGCACTGGGTTTATACTGTATCAGTGGGGTCTCCCCTGGGCACTGGGTTTATACTGTATCAGTGGGTTTCTGTCCTGGGCACTGGGTTTATAATGTATCAGTGGGGCCTGTCCTGAGCACTGGGTTTATACTGTATCAGTGGGTTTCTGTCCTGGGCACTGGGTTTATACTGTATCAGTGGTGGCTCATCCTGTGCACTGGGTTTATACTGTATCAATGGGGTCTGTTCTGGGCACTGGGTTTATACTGTATCAATGTAGTCTCCCCTGAGCATTGGGTTTATACTGTATCAATGGAGTGTGTCCTGGGCACTGGGTTTATACTGTATCAGTGGGGTCTGTCCTGGGTACTGGGTTTATACTGTATCAGTGGGGTCTGTCCTGGGCACTGGGTTTATACTGTATCAGTGGGTTTCTGTCCTGGGCACTGGGTTTATACTGTATCAGTGGGGTCTCAACTGGGCACTGGGTTTATACTGTATCAGTGAGGTCTCCTCTTGGCACTGGGTTTTTACGACATCAGTGGGGTCTGTCCTGGGCACTTGGTTTATACTGTATCAGTGAGGTATCCACTCGGCACTGGGTTTATACTTTATCAGTGGTGTCTGTCCTGTGCACTGGGTGTATACTGTATCAGTGGGGTCTGTCCTGGGCACTGGGTTTATACTGTATCAGTGGGGTCTGTCCTGGGCACTGGGTTTATACTGTATCAGTGAGGACTCCACTCGGCACTGGTTTTATACTGTAACAGTGGTGTCTGTCCTGGGCACTGGGTATATATTGTATCAGTGAGGTCTCCACTCGGCACTGGTTTTATACTGTAACAGTGAGGTGTCCGCTGGGCACTGGGTTTATACTGTATCAGTGGGGTCTCCCCTGGCAACTGGGTTTATACTGTATCAGTGAGGTCTCCCCTAGGCACTGGTTTTATACCGTATCAGTGGGGTCTCCCAAGGGCACTGGGTTTATACTGTATTCGTGGTGTCTGTCCTGTGCACTGGGTGTATACTGTATCAGAGGGGTCTTTCCTGGGCACTGGGTTTATACTGTATCAGTGAGGTCTCCCCTTCGGCACTGGTTTTATATTGTATCAATGAGGTCTCCCCTGGGCACTGGGTTTATACTGTATCAGTGGAGTCTGTCCTGGGCACTGGGTTTATACTGTATCAGTGGGGTCTGTCCTGGGCACTGGGTTAAAACTGTATCAGTGAGTTTCTGTCCTGGGCACTGGGTTTATACTGTATCAGTGGGGTCTCAACTGGGCACTGGGTTTATACTGTATCAGTGAGCTCTCCTCTTGGCACTGGGTTTTTACGACATCAGTGGGGTCTGTCCTGGGCACTTGGTTTATACTGTATCAGTGAGGTATCCACTAGGCACTGGGTTTATACTTTATCAGTGGTGTCTGTCCTGTGCACTGGGTGTATACTGTATCAGTGGGGTCTGTCCTGGGCACTGGGTTTATACTGTATCAGTGAGGTCTCCCCCTCGGCACTGGATTTATACTGTATCAGTGAGGTCTCCCCTTGGCACTGGGTTTATACTGTATCAATGAGGTCTCCCCTGGGCACTGGGTTTATACTGTATCAGTGCGGTCTGCCCTGGGCAGTGGTTTTATACTGTATCATTGGGTCTGTCCTGGGCACTGGGTTTATACTGTATCAGTGAGGTCTCCCCTAGGCACTGGTTTTATACTGTATCAGTGGGGTCGCCCCTGGGCACAGGGTTTATACTGTATCAGTGAGGTCTCCCCTAGGCACTGGATTATACTATATCATTGGGGTCTGCCCTGGGCACTGGGTTTTTACTGTTTGAGTCGGGTCTGTCCTGGGCACTGGGTTTATATTGTATCAGTGAGGTCTCTCCTGGGCACTGGGTTTATACTGTATCAGTGAGGTCTCCCCCTCGGCACTGGGGGTATACTGTATCAGTGAGGTCTCCCCTAAGCACTGGGTTTATACTGTATCAAAGAGGTCTCCCCTAGGCACTGGGTTTATACTGTATCAGTGAGGTCTCCCCTGGGCACTGGGTTTACACTGTATCAGTAGGGGGTCACCCTGGGCACTGGGTTTATACTATATCAGTGGGGTCTGTCCTGGGCACTGGGTTTATACTGTATCAGTGGGGTCTGTCCTGGGCACTGGGTTTATATTATATCAGTGGGGCCTGTCCTGGGCACTGGGTTTATACTGTATCAATGGGGTGTGTGCTGGGCACTGGGTGTCTACTGTATCAGTGGGGTCTGTCCTGGGCACTGGGTTTGTACTGTATCAGTGAGGTCTCCCCTAGGCACTGGGTTTATACTGTATCAGTGGGGTCTGTCCTGGGCACTGGGTTTGTACTGTATCAATGAGGTCTCCCCTATGCACTGGTTTTATACTGTATCAGTGGGGTCGCCCCTTGGTACAGGGTTTATACTGTATCAGTGAGGTCTCCACTAGGCACTGGTTTATACTGTATCAGTGGGGTCTGCCCTGGGCACTGGGTTTTTACTGTTTGAGTCGGGTCTGTCCTGGGCACTGGGTTTATACTGTATCAGTGAGGTCTCCCCTAGGAACTGGTTTTATACTGTATCAGTGGGGTCTGTCCTGGGCACTGGGTTTATACTGTATCAGTGGTGTCTGTCCGGTGCACTGGGTGTATACTGTATCAGTGGGGTCTCCCCTGGCAACTGGGTTTATACTGTATTAGTGAGGTCTCCCCTAGACACTGGGTTTATATTGTATCAGTGAGGTCTCTCCTGAGCACTGGGTTTATACTGTATCAGTGAGGTCTCCCCTAAGCACTGGGTTTATACTGTATCAAAGAGGTCTCCCCTGGGCACTGGGTTTATACTGTAACAGTGAGGTCTCCCCTGGGCACTGGGTTTATACTGTATCAGTGGGTTTCTGTCCTGGGCACTGGGTTTATACTTTATCAGTGGTGGCTCATCCTGTGCACTGGGTTTATACTGTATCAATGGGGTCTGTTCTGGGCACTGGGTTTATACTGTATCAATGTAGTCTCCCCTGAGCACTGGGTTTATACTGTATCAATGGAGTGTGTCCTGGGCACTGGGTTTATACTGTATCAATGGGTTGTATCCTGAGCACTGGGTTTATACTGCATCAGTGAGGTCTGTCCTGGACACTGGGTTTATAATGTATCAGTGGGGCTTGTCCTGAGCACTGGGTTTATACTGTATCAGTGGGTTTCTGTCCTGGGCACTGGGTTTATACTGTATCAGTGGTGGCTCACCCTGGGCACTGGGTTTATACTGTATCAGTGGGGTCTGTCCTGGGCACTGGGTTTATACTGTATCAATGGGGTCTGTTCTGGGCACTGGGTATATATTGTATCAGTGAGGTCTCCACTAGGTACTGGGTTTATACTGTATCAGTGGTGTCTGTCCTGAGCACTGGGTATATATTGTATCAGTGAGGTCTCCACTCGGCACTGGGTTTATACTGTATCAGTGGGGTCTCCCCTGTCAACTGGGTTTATACTGTATCAGTGAGGTCTCCCCTAGGCACTGGGTTTATACTGTATCAGTGGTGTCTGTCCTGGGCACTGGGTTTATACTGTATCAGTGAGGTCTCCCCTAGGCACTGGTTTTATACCGTATCAGTGGGGTCTGTCCTGGGCACTTGGTTTACACTGTATCAGTGGGGTCTGTCCTGGGCACTGGGTTTATACTGTATCAGTGGGGTCTGTCCTGGGCACTGGGTTTATATTATATCAGTGGGTCCTGTCCTGGGCACTGGGTTTATACTGTATCAATGGGGTGTGTGCTGGGCACTGGGTGTCTGCTGTATCAGTGGGGTCTGTCCTGGGCACTGGGTTTATACTGTATCAGTGGGGTCTGTCCTGGGCACTGGGTTTATACTGTATCAGTGAAGTCTCCACTCGGCACTGGTTTTATACTGTATCAATGCAGTGTGTCCTGGGCACTGGGTTTATACTGTATCAGTGGGGTCTGTCCTGGGCACTGGGTTTATACTGTATCAGTGGGGTCTGTCCTGGGCACTGGGTTTATACTGTATCAGTGAGGTCTCCTCTTGGCACTGAGTTTTTACGACATCAGTGGGGTCTGTCCTGCGCACTTGGTTTATACTGTATCAGTGAGGTATCCACTAGGCACTGGGTTTATACTTTATCAGTGGTGTCTGTCCTGTGCACTGGGTGTATACTGTATCAGTGGGGTCTGTCCTGGGCACTGGGTTTATACTGTATCAGTGGGGTATGTCCTGGGCACTGAGTTTATACTGTATCAGTGAGGTCTCCACTCGGCACTGGTTTTATACTGCAACAGTGAGGTCTCCGCTGGGCACTGGGTTTATACTGTATCAGTGGGGGCTCCCCTGGCAACTGGGTTTATACTGTATCAGTGAGGTCTCCCCTTGGCACTGGTTTTATACCGTATCAGTGAGGTCTCCCCTGGGCACTGGGTTTATACTGTATTCGTGGTGTCTGTCCTGTGCACTGGGTGTATACTGTATCAGAGGAGTCTTTCCTGGGCACTGGGTTTATACTGTGTCAGTGAGGTCTCGCCTTCGGCACTGGTTTTATATTGTATCAATGAGGTCTCCCCTGGGCACTGGGTTTATACTGTATCAGTGGGGTCTGTCCTGGGCACTGGGTTTATACTGTATCAGTGAGGTCTCCTCTTGGCACTGGGTTTTTACGACATCAGTGGGGTCTGTCCTGGGCACTTGGTTTATACTGTATCAGTGAGGTATCCACTAGGCACTGGGTTTATACTTTATCAGTGGTGTCTGTCCTGTGCACTGGGTGTATACTGTATCAGTGGGGTCTGTCCTGGGCACTGGGTTTATACTGTATCAGTGAGGTCTCCCCCTCGGCACTGGATTTATACTGTATCAGTGAGGTCTCCCCTTGGCACTGGGTTTATACTGTATCAATGAGGTCTCCCCTGGGCACTGGGTTTATACTGTATCAGTGCGGTCTGCCCTGGGCAGTGGTTTTATACTGTATCATTGGGTCTGTCCTGGGCACTGGGTTTATACTGTATCAGTGAGGTCTCCCCTAGGCACTGGTTTTATACTGTATCAGTGGGGTCGCACCTGGGCACAGGGTTTATACTGTATCAGTGAGGTCTCCCCTAGGCACTGGTTTTATACTGTATCAGTGGGGTCGCCCCTGGGCACAGGGTTTATACTGTATCAGTGAGGTCTCCCCTAGGCACTGGATTATACTGTATCATTGGGGTCTGCCCTGGGCACTGGGTTTTTACTGTTTGAGTCGGGTCTGTCCTGGGCACTGGGTTTATACTTTATCAGTGAGGTCTCCCCTAGGAACTGGTTTTATACTGTATCAGTGGGGTCTCCCCTGGGCACTGGGTTTATACTGTATCAGTGGTGTCTGTCCTGTGCACTGGGTGTATACTGTATCAGTGGGGTCTCCCCTGGCAACTTGGTTTATACTGTATAAGTGAGGTCTCCCCTTGACACTGGGTTTATATTGTATCAGTGAGGTCTCTCCTGGGCACTGGGTTTATACTGTATCAGTGAGGTCTCCCCCTCGGCACTGGGGGTATACTGTATCAGTGAGGTCTCCCCTAAGCACTGGGTTTATACTGTATCAAAGAGGTCTCCCCTAGGCACTGGGTTTATACTGTATCAGTGAGGTCTCCCCTGGGCACTGGGTTTACACTGTATCAGTAGGGGGTCACCCTGGGCACTGGGTTTATACTATATCAGTGGGGTCTGTCCTGGGCACTGGGTTTATACTGTATCAGTGGGGTCTGTCCTGGGCACTGGGTTTATATTATATCAGTGGGGCCTGTCCTGGGCACTGGGTTTATACTGTATCAATGGGGTGTGTGCTGGGCACTGGGTGTCTACTGAATCAGTGGGGTCTGTCCTGGGCACTGGGTTTATACTGTATCAGTGGGGTCTGTCCTGGGCACTGGGTTTGTACTGTATCAGTGAGGTCTCCCCTAGGCACTGGGTTTATACTGTATCAGTGGGGTCTGTCCTGGGCACTGGGTTTGTACTGTATCAATGAGGTCTCCCCTATGCACTGGTTTTATACTGTATCAGTGGGGTCGCCCCTTGGTACAGGGTTTATACTGTATCAGTGAGGTCTCCACTAGGCACTGGTTTATACTGTATCAGTGGGGTCTGCCCTGGGCACTGGGTTTTTACTGTTTGAGTCGGGTCTGTCCTGGGCACTGGGTTTATACTGTATCAGTGAGGTCTCCCCTAGGAACTGGTTTTATACTGTATCAGTGGGGTCTGTCCTGGGCACTGGGTTTATACTGTATCAGTGGTGTCTGTCCGGTGCACTGGGTGTATACTGTATCAGTGGGGTCTCCCCTGGCAACTGGGTTTATACTGTATTAGTGAGGTCTCCCCTAGACACTGGGTTTATATTGTATCAGTGAGGTCTCTCCTGAGCACTGGGTTTATACTGTATCAGTGAGGTCTCCCCTAAGCAATGGGTTTATACTGTATCAAAGAGGTCTCCCCTGGGCACTGGGTTTATACTGTAACAGTGAGGTCTCCCCTGGGCACTGGGTTTATACTGTATCAGTGGGTTTCTGTCCTGGGCACTGGGTTTATACTTTATCAGTGGTGGCTCATCCTGTGCACTGGGTTTATACTGTATCAATGGGGTCTGTTCTGGGCACTGGGTTTATACTGTATCAATGTAGTCTCCCCTGAGCACTGGGTTTATACTGTATCAATGGAGTGTGTCCTGGGCACTGGGTTTATACTGTATCAATGGGGTGTATCCTGAGCACTGGGTTTATACTGTATCAGTGAGGTCTGTCCTGGACACTGGGTTTATAATGTATCAGTGGGGCTTGTCCTGAGCACTGGGTTTATACTGTATCAGTGGGTTTCTGTCCTGGGCACTGGGTTTATACTGTATCAGTGGTGGCTCACCCTGGGCACTGGGTTTATACTGTATCAGTGGGGTCTGTCCTGGGCACTGGGTTTATACTGTATCAATGGGGTCTGTTCTGGGCACTGGGTATATATTGTATCAGTGAGGTCTCCACTAGGTACTGGGTTTATACTGTATCAGTGGTGTCTGTCCTGAGCACTGGGTATATATTGTATCAGTGAGGTCTCCACTCGGCACTGGGTTTATACTGTATCAGTGGGGTCTCCCCTGTCAACTGGGTTTATACTGTATCAGTGAGGTCTCCCCTAGGCACTGGGTTTATACTGTATCAGTGGTGTCTGTCCTGGGCACTGGGTTTATACTGTATCAGTGAGGTCTCCCCTAGGCACTGGTTTTATACCGTATCAGTGGGGTCTGTCCTGGGCACTTGGTTTACACTGTATCAGTGGGGTCTGTCCTGGGCACTGGGTTTATACTGTATCAGTGAGGTCTGTCCTGGGCACTGGGTTTATATTATATCAGTGGGTCCTGTCCTGGGCACTGGGTTTATACTGTATCAATGGGGTGTGTGCTGGGCACTGGGTGTCTGCTGTATCAGTGGGGTCTGTCCTGGGCACTGGGTTTATACTGTATCAGTGGGGTCTGTCCTGGGCACTGGGTTTATACTGTATCAGTG
Organism: Pristiophorus japonicus; assembly: GCF_044704955.1. Lineage (NCBI taxonomy): Eukaryota > Metazoa > Chordata > Chondrichthyes > Pristiophoridae > Pristiophorus > Pristiophorus japonicus. The sequence continues at coordinate 29,152,632 of NC_091983.1, forward strand.
AAGTCTCCACTCGGCACTGGTTTTATACTGTATCAATGCAGTGTGTCCTGGGCACTGGGTTTATACTGTATCAGTGGGGTCTGTCCTGGGCACTGGGTTTATACTGTATCAGTGGGGTCTGTCCTGGGCACTGGGTTTATACTGTATCAGTGAGGTCTCCTCTTGGCACTGAGTTTTTACGACATCAGTGGGGTCTGTCCTGCGCACTTGGTTTATACTGTATCAGTGAGGTATCCACTAGGCACTGGGTTTATACTTTATCAGTGGTGTCTGTCCTGTGCACTGGGTGTATACTGTATCAGTGGGGTCTGTCCTGCGCACTGGGTTTATACTGTATCAGTGGGGTATGTCCTGGGCACTGGGTTTATACTGTATCAGTGAGGTCTCCACTCGGCACTGGTTTTATACTGCAACAGTGAGGTCTCCGCTGGGCACTGGGTTTATACTGTATCAGTGGGGTCTCCCCTGGCAACTGGGTTTATACTGTATCAGTGAGGTCTCCCCTTGGCACTGGTTTTATACCGTATCAGTGAGGTCTCCCCTGGGCACTGGGTTTATACTGTATTCGTGGTGTCTGTCCTGTGCACTGGGTGTATACTGTATCAGAGGAGTCTTTCCTGGGCACTGGGTTTATACTGTGTCAGTGAGGTCTCGCCTTCGGCACTGGTTTTATATTGTATCAATGAGGTCTCCCCTGGGCACTGGGTTTATACTGTATCAGTGGGGTCTGTCCTGGGCACTGGGTTTATACTGTATCAGTGAGGTCTCCTCTTGGCACTGGGTTTTTACGACATCAGTGGGGTCTGTCCTGGGCACTTGGTTTATACTGTATCAGTGAGGTATCCACTAGGCACTGGGTTTATACTTTATCAGTGGTGTCTGTCCTGTGCACTGGGTGTATACTGTATCAGTGGGGTCTGTCCTGGGCACTGGGTTTATACTGTATCAGTGAGGTCTCCCCCTCGGCACTGGATTTATACTGTATCAGTGAGGTCTCCCCTTGGCACTGGGTTTATACTGTATCAATGAGGTCTCCCCTGGGCACTGGGTTTATACTGTATCAGTGCGGTCTGCCCTGGGCAGTGGTTTTATACTGTATCATTGGGTCTGTCCTGGGCACTGGGTTTATACTGTATCAGTGAGGTCTCCCCTAGGCACTGGTTTTATACTGTATCAGTGGGGTCGCCCCTGGGCACAGGGTTTATACTGTATCAGTGAGGTCTCCCCTAGGCACTGGTTTTATACTGTATCAGTGGGGTCGCCCCTGGGCACAGGGTTTATACTGTATCAGTGAGGTCTCCCCTAGGCACTGGATTATACTGTATCATTGGGGTCTGTCCTGGGCACTTGGTTTACACTGTATCAGTGGGGTCTGTCCTGGGCACTGGGTTTATACTGTATCAGTGAGGTCTGTCCTGGGCACTGGGTTTATATTATATCAGTGGGTCCTGTCCTGGGCACTGGGTTTATACTGTATCAATGGGGTGTGTGCTGGGCACTGGGTGTCTGCTGTATCAGTGGGGTCTGTCCTGGGCACTGGGTTTATACTGTATCAGTGGGGTCTGTCCTGGGCACTGGGTTTATACTGTATCAGTGAAGTCTCCACTCGGCACTGGTTTTATACTGTATCAATGCAGTGTGTCCTGGGCACTGGGTTTATACTGTATCAGTGGGGTCTGTCCTGGGCACTGGGTTTATACTGTATCAGTGGGGTCTGTCCTGGGCACTGGGTTTATACTGTATCAGTGAGGTCTCCTCTTGGCACTGAGTTTTTACGACATCAGTGGGGTCTGTCCTGCGCACTTGGTTTATACTGTATCAGTGAGGTATCCACTAGGCACTGGGTTTATACTTTATCAGTGGTGTCTGTCCTGTGCACTGGGTGTATACTGTATCAGTGGGGTCTGTCCTGGGCACTGGGTTTATACTGTATCAGTGGGGTATGTCCTGGGCACTGGGTTTATACTGTATCAGTGAGGTCTCCACTCGGCACTGGTTTTATACTGCAACAGTGAGGTCTCCGCTGGGCACTGGGTTTATACTGTATCAGTGGGGTCTCCCCTGGCAACTGGGTTTATACTGTATCAGTGAGGTCTCCCCTTGGCACTGGTTTTATACCGTATCAGTGAGGTCTCCCCTGGGCACTGGGTTTATACTGTATTCGTGGTGTCTGTCCTGTGCACTGGGTGTATACTGTATCAGAGGAGTCTTTCCTGGGCACTGGGTTTATACTGTGTCAGTGAGGTCTCGCCTTCGGCACTGGTTTTATATTGTATCAATGAGGTCTCCCCTGGGCACTGGGTTTATACTGTATCAGTGGGGTCTGTCCTGGGCACTGGGTTTATACTGTATCAGTGAGGTCTCCTCTTGGCACTGGGTTTTTACGACATCAGTGGGGTCTGTCCTGGGCACTTGGTTTATACTGTATCAGTGAGGTATCCACTAGGCACTGGGTTTATACTTTATCAGTGGTGTCTGTCCTGTGCACTGGGTGTATACTGTATCAGTGGGGTCTGTCCTGGGCACTGGGTTTATACTGTATCAGTGAGGTCTCCCCCTCGGCACTGGATTTATACTGTATCAGTGAGGTCTCCCCTTGGCACTGGGTTTATACTGTATCAATGAGGTCTCCCCTGGGCACTGGGTTTATACTGTATCAGTGCGGTCTGCCCTGGGCAGTGGTTTTATACTGTATCATTGGGTCTGTCCTGGGCACTGGGTTTATACTGTATCAGTGAGGTCTCCCCTAGGCACTGGTTTTATACTGTATCAGTGGGGTCGCCCCTGGGCACAGGGTTTATACTGTATCAGTGAGGTCTCCCCTAGGCACTGGTTTTATACTGTATCAGTGGGGTCGCCCCTGGGCACTGGGTTTTTACTGTTTGAGTCGGGTCTGTCCTGGGCACTGGGTTTATACTTTATCAGTGAGGTCTCCCCTAGGAACTGGTTTTATACTGTATCAGTGGGGTCTCCCCTGGGCACTGGGTTTATACTGTATCAGTGGTGTCTGTCCTGTGCACTGGGTGTATACTGTATCAGTGGGGTCTCCCCTGGCAACTTGGTTTATACTGTATAAGTGAGGTCTCCCCTAGACACTGGGTTTATATTGTATCAGTGAGGTCTCTCCTGGGCACTGGGTTTATACTGTATCAGTGAGGTCTCCCCCTCGGCACTGGGGGTATACTGTATCAGTGAGGTCTCCCCTAAGCACTGGGTTTATACTGTATCAAAGAGGTCTCCCCTAGGCACTGGGTTTATACTGTATCAGTGAGGTCTCCCCTGGGCACTGGGTTTACACTGTATCAGTAGGGGCTCACCCTGGGCACTGGGTTTATACTATATCAGTGGGGTCTGTCCTGGGCACTGGGTTTATACTGTATCAGTGGGGTCTGTCCTGGGCACTGGGTTTATATTATATCAGTGGGGCCTGTCCTGGGCACTGGGTTTATACTGTGTCAATGGGGTGTGTGCTGGGCACTGGGTGTCTACTGAATCAGTGGTGTCTGTCCTGGGCACTGGGTTTATACTGTATCAGTGGGGTCTGTCCTGGGCACTGGGTTTGTACTGTATCAGTGAGGTCTCCCCTAGGCACTGGGTTTATACTGTATCAGTGGGGTCTGTCCTGGGCACTGGGTTTGTACTGTATCAGTGAGGTCTCCCCTATGCACTGGTTTTATACTGTATCAGTGGGGTCGCCCCTTGGTACAGGGTTTATACTGTATCAGTGAGGTCTCCACTAGGCACTGATCTATACTGTATCAGTGGGGTCTGCCCTGGGCACTGGGTTTTTATCTTTTGAGTCGGGTCTGTCCTGGGCACTGGGTTTATACTGTATCAGTGAGGTCTCCCCTAAGCACTGGGTTTATACTGTATCAAAGAGGTCTCCCCTGGGCACTGGGTTTATACTGTAACAGTGAGGTCTCCCCTGGGCACTGGCTTTATACTGTATCAGTGAGGTCTCCCCTGGGCACTGGGTTTACACTGTATCAGTAGGGGCTCACCCTGGGCACTGGGTTTATACTATATCAGTGGGGTCTGTCCTGGGCACTGGGTTTATACTGTATCAGTGGGGTCTGTCCTGGGCACTGGGTTTATATTATATCAGTGGGGCCTGTCCTGGGCACTGGGTTTATACTGTATCAATGGGGTGTGTGCTGGGCACTGGGTGTCTACTGAATCAGTGGGGTCTGTCCTGGGCACTGGGTTTATACTGTATCAGTGGGGTCTGTCCTGGGCACTGGGTTTGTACTGTATCAGTGAGGTCTCCCCTAGGCACTGGGTTTATACTGTATCAGTGGGGTCTGTCCTGGGCACTGGGTTTGTACTGTATCAGTGAGGTCTCCCCTATGCACTGGTTTTATACTGTATCAGTGGGGTCGCCCCTTGGTACAGGGTTTATACTGTATCAGTGAGGTCTCCACTAGGCACTGGTTTATACTGTATCAGTGGGGTCTGCCCTGGGCACTGGGTTTTTACTGTTTGAGTCGGGTCTGTCCTGGGCACTGGGTTTATACTGTATCAGTGAGGTCTCCCCTAGGAACTGGTTTTATACTGTATCAGTGGGGTCTGTCCTGGGCACTGGGTTTATACTGTATCAGTGGTGTCTGTCCGGTGCACTGGGTGTATACTGTATCTGTGGGGTCTCCCCTGGCAACTGGGTTTATACTGTATTAGTGAGGTCTCCCCTAGACACTGGGTTTATATTGTATCAGTGAGGTCTCTCCTGAGCACTGGGTTTATACTGTATCAGTGAGGTCTCCCCTAAGCACTGGGTTTATACTGTATCAAAGAGGTCTCCCCTGGGCACTGGGTTTATACTGTAACAGTGAGGTCTCCCCTGGGCACTGGGTTTATACTGTATCAATGTAGTCTCCCCTGAGCACTGGGTTTATACTGTATCAATGGAGTGTGTCCTGGGCACTGGGTTTATACTGTATCAATGGGGTGTATCCTGAGCACTGGGTTTATACTGTATCAGTGAGGTCTGTCCTGGACACTGGGTTTATAATGTATCAGTGGGGCTTGTCCTGAGCACTGGGTTTATACTGTATCAGTGGGTTTCTGTCCTGGGCACTGGGTTTATACTGTATCAGTGGTGGCTCACCCTGGGCACTGGGTTTATACTGTATCAGTGGGGTCTGTCCTGGGCACTGGGTTTATACTGTATCAATGGGGTCTGTTCTGGGCACTGGGTATATATTGTATCAGTGAGGTCTCCACTAGGTACTGGGTTTATACTGTATCAGTGGTGTCTGTCCTGAGCACTGGGTATATATTGTATCAGTGAGGTCTCCACTCGGCACTGGGTTTATACTGTATCAGTGGGGTCTCCCCTGTCAACTGGGTTTATACTGTATCAGTGAGGTCTCCCCTAGGCACTGGGTTTATACTGTATCAGTGGTGTCTGTCCTGGGCACTGGGTTTATACTGTATCAGTGAGGTCTCCCCTAGGCACTGGTTTTATACCGTATCAGTGGGGTCTGTCCTGGGCACTTGGTTTACACTGTATCAGTGGGGTCTGTTCTGGGCACTGGGTTTATACTGTATCAGTGAGGTCTGTCCTGGGCACTGGGTTTATATTATATCAGTGGGGCCTGTCCTGGGCACTGGGTTTATACTGTATCAATGGGGTGTGTGCTGGGCACTGGGTGTCTACTGTATCAGTGGGGTCTGTCCTGGGCACTGGGTTTATACTGTATCAGTGGGGTCTGTCCTGGGCACTGGGTTTATACTGTATCAGTGAAGTCTCCACTCGGCACTGGTTTTATACTGTATCAATGCAGTGTGTCCTGGGCACTGGGTTTATACTGTATCAGTGGGGTCTGTCCTGGGCACTGGGTTTATACTGTATCAGTGGGGTCTGTCCTGGGCACTGGGTTTATACTGTATCAGTGAGGTCTCCTCTTGGCACTGAGTTTTTACGACATCAGTGGGGTCTGTCCTGCGCACTTGGTTTATACTGTATCAGTGAGGTATCCACTAGGCACTGGGTTTATACTTTATCAGTGGTGTCTGTCCTGTGCACTGGGTGTATACTGTATCAGTGGGGTCTGTCCTGGGCACTGGGTTTATACTGTATCAGTGGGGTATGTCCTGGGCACTGGGTTTATACTGTATCAGTGAGGTCTCCACTCGGCACTGGTTTTATACTGTAACAGTGAGGTCTCCGCTGGGCACTGGGTTTATACTGTATCAGTGGGGTCTCCCCTGGCAACTGGGTTTATACTGTATCAGTGAGGTCTCCCCTTGGCACTGGTTTTATACCGTATCAGTGAGGTCTCCCCTGGGCACTGGGTTTATACTGTATTCGTGGTGTCTGTCCTGTGCACTGGGTGTATACTGTATCAGAGGAGTCTTTCCTGGGCACTGGGTTTATACTGTGTCAGTGAGGTCTCGCCTTCGGCACTGGTTTTATATTGTATCAATGAGGTCTCCCCTGGGCACTGGGTTTATACTGTATCAGTGGGGTCTGTCCTGGGCACTGGGTTTATACTGTATCAGTGAGGTCTCCTCTTGGCACTGGGTTTTTACGACATCAGTGGGGTCTGTCCTGGGCACTTGGTTTATACTGTATCAGTGAGGTATCCACTAGGCACTGGGTTTATACTTTATCAGTGGTGTCTGTCCTGTGCACTGGGTGTATACTGTATCAGTGGGGTCTGTCCTGGGCACTGGGTTTATACTGTATCAGTGAGGTCTCCCCCTCGGCACTGGATTTATACTGTATCAGTGAGGTCTCCCCTTGGCACTGGGTTTATACTGTATCAATGAGGTCTCCCCTGGGCACTGGGTTTATACTGTATCAGTGCGGTCTGCCCTGGGCAGTGGTTTTATACTGTATCATTGGGTCTGTCCTGGGCACTGGGTTTATACTGTATCAGTGAGGTCTCCCCTAGGCACTGGTTTTATACTGTATCAGTGGGGTCGCCCCTGGGCACAGGGTTTATACTGTATCAGTGAGGTCTCCCCTAGGCACTGGTTTTATACTGTATCAGTGGGGTCGCCCCTGGGCACAGGGTTTATACTGTATCAGTGAGGTCTCCCCTAGGCACTGGATTATACTGTATCATTGGGGTCTGCCCTGGGCACTGGGTTTTTACTGTTTGAGTCGGGTCTGTCCTGGGCACTGGGTTTATACTTTATCAGTGAGGTCTCCCCTAGGAACTGGTTTTATACTGTATCAGTGGGGTCTCCCCTGGGCACTGGGTTTATACTGTATCAGTGGTGTCTGTCCTGTGCACTGGGTGTATACTGTATCAGTGAGGTCTCCCCCTCGGCACTGGGGGTATACTGTATCAGTGAGGTCTCCCCTAAGCACTGGGTTTATACTGTATCAAAGAGGTCTCCCCTAGGCACTGGGTTTATACTGTATCAGTGAGGTCTCCCCTGGGCACTGGTTTTATACTGTATCAGTGGGGTCTCCCCTGGGCACTGGGTTTATACTGTATCAGTGGTGTCTGTCCTGTGCACTGGGTGTATACTGTATCAGTGAGGTCTCCCCCTCGGCACTGGGGGTATACTGTATCAGTGAGGTCTCCCCTAAGCACTGGGTTTATACTGTATCAAAGAGGTCGCCCCTTGGTACAGGGTTTATACTGTATCAGTGAGGTCTCCACTAGGCACTGGTCTATACTGTATCAGTGGGGTCTGCCCTGGGCACTGGGTTTTTATCTTTTGAGTCGGGTCTGTCCTGGGCACTGGGTTTATACTGTATCAGTGAGGTCTCCCCTAGACACTGGGTTTATATTGTATCAGTGAGGTCTCTCCTGGGCACTGGGTTTATACTGTATCAGTGAGGTCTCCCCTAAGCACTGGGTTTATACTGTATCAAAGAGGTCTCCCCTGGGCACTGGGTTTATACTGTATCAGTGAGGTCTCCCCTAGACACTGGGTTTATATTGTATCAGTGAGGTCTCTCCTGGGCACTGGGTTTATACTGTATCAGTGAGGTCTCCCCTAAGCACTGGGTTTATACTGTATCAAAGAGGTCTCCCCTGGGCACTGGGTTTATACTGTAACAGTGAGGTCTCCCCTGGGCACTGGCTTTATACGGTATCAGTGAGGTCTCCCCTGGGCACTGGGTTTACACTGTATCAGTAGGGGCTCACCCTGGGCACTGGGTTTATACTATATCAGTGGGGTCTGTCCTGGGCACTGGGTTTATACTGTATCAGTGGGGTCTCCCCTGGGCAATGGGTTTATACTGTATCATTGAGGTCTGTCCTGAGCACTGGGTTTTAAACTGTATCAGTGAGGTGTCCCCTAGGAACCGGTTTTATACCATATCATTGGGGTCTCCCTTGGGCACTGGGTTTATAATGTATCAGTGAGGTCTCCCCTTGGCACTCGGTTTATATTGTATCAGTGGGGTTTCCCCTGGGCACTGGGTTTATACTGTATCAGTGAGGTCTCCACTAGGCACTGGGTTGATACTGTATCAGTGGTGTCTGTCCTGGGAACTGGGTTTATACTGTATCAGTGAGGTCTCCACTAGGCACTGGGTTTATACTGTATCAGTGGTGTCTGTCCTGGGCACTGGGTTTATACTGTATCAGTGAATTCTCCCCTCGGCACTCGTTTTATACTGTAACAATGAGGTCTCCGCTGGGCAATGGGTTTATACTGTATCAGTGGGGTCTCCCCTGGCAACTGGGTTTATACTGTATCAGTCGGGTCTCCCCTGGGCAATGGGTTTATACTCTATCATTGAGGTCTGTTCTGAGCACTGGGTGTTAAACGGTATCATTGTGGTCTCCCCTGGGCACTGGGTTTATAATGTATCAGTGAGGTCTCCCCTTGGCACTCGGTTTATATTGTATCAGTGGGGTTTCCCCTGGGCACTGGGTTTATACTGTATCAGTGAGGTCTCCACTAGGTACTGGGTTTATACTGTATCAGTGGTGTCTGTCCTGGGCACTGGGTATATATTGTATCAGTGAGGTCTCCACTCGGCACTGGTTTTATACTGTAACAGTGAGGTCTCCGCTGGGCACTGGGTTTATACTGTATCAGTGGGGTCTCCCCTGTCAACTGGGTTTATACTGTATCAGTGAGGTCTCCCCTAGGCACTGGTTTTATACCGTATCAGTGGGGTCTCCCCTGGGCACTGGGTTCATACTGTATTTGTGGTGTCTGTCCTGTGCACTGGGTGTATACTGTATCAGAGGGGTCTTTCCTGGGCACTGGGTTTATACTGTATCAGTGAGGTCTCCCCTTCGGCACTGGTTTTATATTGTATCAATGAGGTCTCCCCTGGGCACTGGGTTTATACTGTATCAGTGGAGTCTGTCCTGGGCACTGGGTTTATACTGTATCAGTGGGGTCTGTCCTGGGCACTGGGTTTATACTGTATCAGTGGGTTTCTGTCCTGGGCACTGGGTTTATAATGTATCAGTGAGGTCTCCTCTTGGCACTGGGTTTTTACGACATCAGTGGGGTCTGTCCTGGGCACTTGGTTTATACTGTATCAGTGAGGTATCCACTAGGCACTGGGTTTATACTTTATCAGTGGTGTCTGTCCTGTGCACTGGGTGTATACTATATCAGTGGGGTCTGTCCTGGGCACTGGGTTTATACTGTATCAGTGAGGTCTCCCCCTCGGCACTGGATTTATACTGTATCAGTGAGGTCTCCCCTTGGCACTGGGTTTATACTGTATCAATGAGGTCTCCCCTGGGCACTGGGTTTATACTGTATCAGTGCGGTCTGCCCTGGGCAGTGGGTTTATACTGTATCATTGGGTCTATCCTGGGCACTGGGTTTATACTGTATCAGTGAGGTCTCCCCGAGGCACTGGTTTTATACTGTATCAGTGGGGTCGCCCCTGGGCACAGGGTTTATACTGTATCAGTGAGGTCTCCCCTAGGCACTGGATTATACTGTATCATTGGGGTCTGCCCTGGGCACTGGGTTTTTACTGTTTGAGTCGGGTCTGTCCTGGACACTGGGTTTATACTGTATCAGTGAGGTCTCCCCTAGGAACTGGTTTTATACTGTATCAGTGGGGTCTCCACTGGGCACTGGGTTTATACTATATCAGTGGGGTCTGTCCTGGGCACTGGGTTTATACTGTATCAATGGGGTCTCCCCTGGGCACTGGGTTTATACAGTATCAGTGGGGTCTGTCCTGGGCACTTGGTTTACACTGTATCAGTGGGGTCTGTCCTGGGCACTGGGTTTATATTATATCAGTGGGGCCTGTCCTGGTCACTGGGTTTATACTGTATCAATGGGGTGTGTGCTGGGCACTGGGTGTCTACTGTATCAGTGGGGTCTGTCCTGGGCACTGGGTTTATACTGTATCAGTGGGGTCTGTCCTGGGCACTGGGTTTATACTGTATCAGTGGGGTCTGTCCTGGGCACTGGGTTTGTACTGTATCAGTGAGGTCTTCCCTATGCACTGGTTTTATACTGTATCAGTGGGGTCGCCCCTTGGTACAGGGTTTATACTGTATCAGTGAGGTCTCCACTAGGCAGTGGTTTATACTGTATCAGTGGGGTCTGCCCTGGGCACTGGGTTTTTACTGTTTGAGTCGGGTCTGTCCTGGGCACTGGGTTTATACTGTATCAGTGAGGTCTCCCCTAGGCACTGGGTTTATATTGTATCAGTGGGGTCTCCCCTGGGCACTGGGTTTATACTGTATCAGTGGGGTCTCCCCTGGGCACTGGGTTTATACTGTATCAGTGGGGTCTGTCCTGGGCACTGGGTTTATAATGTATCAGTGGGGCCTGTCCTGAGCACTGGGTTTATACTGTATCAATGGGGTCTGTTCTGGGCACTGGGTTTATACTGTATCAATGTAGTCTCCCCTGAGCACTGGGTTTATACTGTATCAATGGGGTGTGTCCTGGGCACTGGGTTTATACTGTATCAATGGGGTGTGTCCTGGGCACTGGGTTTATACTGTATCAGTCGGGTCTGTCCTGGACACTGGGTTTATACTGTATCAGTGAGGTCCCCCCCTCGGCACTGGATTTATACTGTATCAGTGAGGTCTCCCCTGGGCACTGGGTTTATACTGTATCAGTGGGGTCTCCCCTGTCAACTGGGTTTATACTGTATCATTGCGGTCTCCCCTGTGCACTGGGTTTATACTGTATCAGTGGAGTCTGTCCTGGGCACTGGGTTTATACTGTATTAGTGGGGTCTGTCCTGGGCACTGGGTTTATACTGTATCAGTGGGTTTCAGTACTGGGCACTGGGTTTATACTGTATCAGTGAGGTCTCCTCTTGGCACTGGGTTTTTACGACATCAGTGGGGTCTGTCCTGGGCACTGGGTTTATACTGTATCAATGGGGTCTCCCCTGGGCACTGGGTTTATACAGTATCAGTGGGGTCTGTCCTGGGCACTTGGTTTACACTGTATCAGTGGGGTCTGTCCTGGGCACTGGGTTTATATTATATCAGTGGGGCCTGTCCTGGTCACTGGGTTTATACTGTATCAATGGGGTGTGTGCTGGGCACTGGGTGTCTACTGTATCAGTGGGGTCTGTCCTGGGCACTGGGTTTATACTGTATCAGTGGGGTCTGTCCTGGGCACTGGGTTTATACTGTATCAGTGGGGTCTGTCCTGGGCACTGGGTTTGTACTGTATCAGTGAGGTCTTCCCTATGCACTGGTTTTATACTGTATCAGTGGGGTCGCCCCTTGGTACAGGGTTTATACTGTATCAGTGAGGTCTCCACTAGGCAGTGGTTTATACTGTATCAGTGGGGTCTGCCCTGGGCACTGGGTTTTTACTGTTTGAGTCGGGTCTGTCCTGGGCACTGGGTTTATACTGTATCAGTGAGGTCTCCCCTAGGCACTGGGTTTATATTGTATCAGTGGGGTCTCCCCTGGGCACTGGGTTTATACTGTATCAGTGGGGTCTCCCCTGGGCACTGGGTTTATACAGTATCAGTGGGGTCTGTCCTGGGCACTTGGTTTACACTGTATCAGTGGGGTCTGTCCTGGGCACTGGGTTTATATTATATCAGTGGGGCCTGTCCTGGTCACTGGGTTTATACTGTATCAATGGGGTGTGTGCTGGGCACTGGGTGTCTACTGTATCAGTGGGGTCTGTCCTGGGCACTGGGTTTATACTGTATCAGTGGGGTCTGTCCTGGGCACTGGGTTTATACTGTATCAGTGGGGTCTGTCCTGGGCACTGGGTTTGTACTGTATCAGTGAGGTCTTCCCTATGCACTGGTTTTATACTGTATCAGTGGGGTCGCCCCTTGGTACAGGGTTTATACTGTATCAGTGAGGTCTCCACTAGGCAGTGGTTTATACTGTATCAGTGGGGTCTGCCCTGGGCACTGGGTTTTTACTGTTTGAGTCGGGTCTGTCCTGGGCACTGGGTTTATACTGTATCAGTGAGGTCTCCCCTAGGCACTGGGTTTATATTGTATCAGTGGGGTCTCCCCTGGGCACTGGGTTTATACTGTATCAGTGGGGTCTCCCCTGGGCACTGGGTTTATACTGTATCAGTGGGGTCTGTCCTGGGCACTGGGTTTATAATGTATCAGTGGGGCCTGTCCTGAGCACTGGGTTTATACTGTATCAATGGGGTCTGTTCTGGGCACTGGGTTTATACTGTATCAATGTAGTCTCCCCTGAGCACTGGGTTTATACTGTATCAATGGGGTGTGTCCTGGGCACTGGGTTTATACTGTATCAATGGGGTGTGTCCTGGGCACTGGGTTTATACTGTATCAGTCGGGTCTGTCCTGGACACTGGGTTTATACTGTATCAGTGAGGTCCCCCCCTCGGCACTGGATTTATACTGTATCAGTGAGGTCTCCCCTGGGCACTGGGTTTATACTGTATCAGTGGGGTCTCCCCTGTCAACTGGGTTTATACTGTATCATTGCGGTCTCCCCTGTGCACTGGGTTTATACTGTATCAGTGGAGTCTGTCCTGGGCACTGGGTTTATACTGTATTAGTGGGGTCTGTCCTGGGCACTGGGTTTATACTGTATCAGTGGGTTTCAGTAGTGGGCACTGGGTTTATACTGTATCAGTGAGGTCTCCTCTTGGCACTGGGTTTTTACGACATCAGTGGGGTCTGTCCTGGGCACTTGGTTTATACTGTATCAGTGAGGTATCCACTAGGCACTGGGTTTATACTTTATCAGTGGTGTCTGTCCTGTGCACTGGGTGTATACTATATCAGTGGGGTCTGTCCTGGGCACTGGGTTTATACTGTATCAGTGAGGTCTCCCCCTCGGCACTGGATTTATACTGTATCAATGAGGTCTCCCCTAGGAACTGGTTTTATACTGTATCAGTGGGGTCTCCCCTGGGCACTGGGTTTATACTGTATCAGTGGTGTCTGTCCTGTGCACTGGGTGTATACTGTATCAGTGGGGTCTCCCCTGGCAACTGGGTTTATACTGTATAAGTGAGGTCTCCCCTAGACACTGGGTTTATATTGTATCAGTGAGGTCTCTCCTGGGCACTGGGTTTATACTGTATCAGTGAGGTCTCCCCCTCGGCACTGGGGGTATACTGTATCAGTGAGGTCTCCCCTAAGCACTGGGTTTATACTGTATCAATGGGGTCTCCCCTGGGCACTGGGTTTATACAGTATCAGTGGGGTCTGTCCTGGGCACTTGGTTTACACTGTATCAGTGGGGTCTGTCCTGGGCACTGGGTTTATACTGTATCAGTGAGGTCTGTCCTGGGCACTGGGTTTATATTATATCAGTGGGGCCTGTCCTGGGCACTGGGTTTATACTGTATCAATGGGGTGTGTGCTGGGCACTGGGTGTCTACTGTATCAGTGGGGTCTGTCCTGGGCACTGGGTTTATACTGTATCAGTGGGGTCTGTCCTGGGCACTGGGTTTGTACTGTATCAGTGGGGTCTGTCCTGGGCACTGCGTTTATACTGTATCAGTGGGGTCTGTCCTGGGCACTGGGTTTATATTATATCAGTGGGGCCTGTCCTGGGCACTGGGTTTATACTGTATCAATGGGGTGTGTGCTGGGCACTGGGTGTCTACTGTATCAGTGGGGTCTGTCCTGGGCACTGGGTTTATACTGTATCAGTGGGGTCTGTCCTGGGCACTGGGTTTGTACTGTATCAGTGAGGTCTCCCCTAGGCACTGGGTTTATACTGTATCAGTGGGGTCTGTCCTGGGCACTGGGTTTGTACTGTATCAGTGAGGTCTCCCCTATGCACTGGTTTTATACTGTATCAGTGGGGTCGCCCCTTGGTACAGGGTTTATACTGTATCAGTGAGGTCTCCACGAGGCACTGGTTTATACTGTATCAGTGGGGTCTGCCCTGGGCACTGGGTTTTTACTGTTTGAGTCGGGTCTGTCCTGGGCACTGGGTTTATACTGTATCAGTGAGGTCTCCCCTAGGAACTGGTTTTATACTGTATCAGTGGGGTCTCCCCTGGGCACTGGGTTTATACTGTATCAGTGGTGTCTGTCCGGTGTACTGGGTGTATACTGTATCAGTGGGGTCTCCCCTGGCAACTGGGTTTATACTGTATCAGTGAGGTCTCCCCTAGACACTGGGTTTATATTGTATCAGTGAGGTCTCTCCTGGGCACTGGGTTTATACTGTATCAATGAGGTCTCCCCCTCGGCACTGGGGGTATACTGTATCAGTGAGGTCTCCCCTAAGCACTGGGTTTATACTGTATCAAAGAGGTCTCCCCTGGGCACTGGGTTTATACTGTAACAGTGAAGTCTCCCCTGGGCACTGGGTTTATACTGTATCAGTGAGGTCTCTCCTGGGCACTGGGTTTACACTGTATCAGTAGGGGCTCACCCTGGGCACTGGGTTTATACTATATCAGTGGGGTCTGTCCTGGGCACTGGGTTTATACTGTATCAATGGGGTCTGTCCTGGGCACTGGGTTTATACTGTATCAGTGGGGTCTGTCCTGGGCACTTGGTTTACACTGTATCAGTGGGGTCTGTCCTGGGCACTGGGTTTATACTGTATCAGTGGGGTCTGTCCTGGGCACTGGGTTTGTACTGTATCAGTGAGGTCTCCCCTAGGCACTGGGTTTATATTGTATCAGTGGGGTCTCCCCTGGGCACTGGGTTTATACTGTATCAGTGGGGTCTGTCCTGGGCACTGGGTTTATATTTTATCAGTGGGGTCTCCCCTGGGCACTGGGTTTATACTGTATCAGTGGGGTCTGTCCTGGGCACTGGGTTTATATTATATCAGTCGGGCCTATCCTGGGCACTGGGTTTATACTGTATCAATGGGGTGTGTGCTGGGAACTGGGTGTATACTGTATCAGTGGGGTCTGTCCTAAGCAGTGGGTTTATACTGTATCAGTGGGGTCTGTCCTGGGCACTGGGTTTGTACTGTATCAGTGAGGTCTCCCCTAGGCACTGGGTTTATATTGTATCAGTGGGGTCTCCCCTGGGCACTGGGTTTATACTGTATCAGTGGGGTCTCCCCTGGGCACTGGGTTTATACTGTATCAGTGGGGTCTGTCCTGGGCACTGGGTTTATAATGTATCAGTGGGGCCTGTCCTGAGCACTGGGTTTATACTGTATCAGTGGGTTTCTGTCCTGGGCACTGGGTTTATACTGTATCAGTGGTGGCTCATCCTGTGCACTGGGTTTATACTGTGTCAATGGGGTCTGTTCTGGGCACTGGGTTTATACTGTATCAGTGAGGTCTCCTCTTGGCACTGGGCTTTTACGACATCAGTGGGGTCTGTCCTGGGCACTTGGTTTATACTGTATCAGTGAGGTATCCACTAGGCACTGGGTTTATACTTTATCAGTGGTGTCTGTCCTGGGCACTGGGTTTATACTGTATCAATGGGGTGTGTGCTGGGCACTGGGTGTCTACTGTATCAGTGGGGTCTGTCCTGGGCACTGGGTTTATACTGTATCAGTGGGGTCTGTCCTGGGCACTGGGTTTGTACTGTATCAGTGAGGTCTCCCCTAGGCACTGGGTTTATACTGTATCAGTGGGGTCTGTCCTGGGCACTGGGTTTGTACTGTATCAGTGAGGTCTCCCCTATGCACTGGTTTTATACTGTATCAGTGGGGTCTGCCCTGGGCACTGGGTTTTTACTGTTTGAGTCGGGTCTGTCCTGGGCACTGGGTTTATACTGTATCAGTGAGGTCTCCCCTAGGAACTGGTTTTATACTGTATCAGTGGGGTCTCCCCTGGGCACTGGGTTTATACTGTATCAGTGGTGTCTGTCCGGTGTACTGGGTGTATACTGTATCAGTGGGGTCTCCCCTGGCAACTGGGTTTATACTGTATCAGTGAGGTCTCCCCTAGACACTGGGTTTATATTGTATCAGTGAGGTCTCTCCTGGGCACTGGGTTTATACTGTATCAATGAGGTCTCCCCCTCGGCACTGGGGGTATACTGTATCAGTGAGGTCTCCCCTAAGCACTGGGTTTATACTGTATCAAAGAGGTCTCCCCTGGGCACTGGGTTTATACTGTAACAGTGAAGTCTCCCCTGGGCACTGGGTTTATACTGTATCAGTGAGGTCTCTCCTGGGCACTGGGTTTACACTGTATCAGTAGGGGCTCACCCTGGGCACTGGGTTTATACTATATCAGTGGGGTCTGTCCTGGGCACTGGGTTTATACTGTATCAATGGGGTCTGTCCTGGGCACTGGGTTTATACTGTATCAGTGGGGTCTGTCCTGGGCACTTGGTTTACACTGTATCAGTGGGGTCTGTCCTGGGCACTGGGTTTATACTGTATCAGTGGGGTCTGTCCTGGGCACTGGGTTTGTACTGTATCAGTGAGGTCTCCCCTAGGCACTGGGTTTATATTGTATCAGTGGGGTCTCCCCTGGGCACTGGGTTTATACTGTATCAGTGGGGTCTGTCCTGGGCACTGGGTTTATATTTTATCAGTGGGGTCTCCCCTGGGCACTGGGTTTATACTGTATCAGTGGGGTCTGTCCTGGGCACTGGGTTTATATTATATCAGTCGGGCCTATCCTGGGCACTGGGTTTATACTGTATCAATGGGGTGTGTGCTGGGAACTGGGTGTATACTGTATCAGTGGGGTCTGTCCTAAGCAGTGGGTTTATACTGTATCAGTGGGGTCTGTCCTGGGCACTGGGTTTGTACTGTATCAGTGAGGTCTCCCCTAGGCACTGGGTTTATATTGTATCAGTGGGGTCTCCCCTGGGCACTGGGTTTATACTGTATCAGTGGGGTCTCCCCTGGGCACTGGGTTTATACTGTATCAGTGGGGTCTGTCCTGGGCACTGGGTTTATAATGTATCAGTGGGGCCTGTCCTGAGCACTGGGTTTATACTGTATCAGTGGGTTTCTGTCCTGGGCACTGGGTTTATACTGTATCAGTGGTGGCTCATCCTGTGCACTGGGTTTATACTGTATCAATGGGGTCTGTTCTGGGCACTGGGTTTATACTGTATCAGTGAGGTCTCCTCTTGGCACTGGGCTTTTACGACATCAGTGGGGTCTGTCCTGGGCACTTGGTTTATACTGTATCAGTGAGGTATCCACTAGGCACTGGGTTTATACTTTATCAGTGGTGTCTGTCCTGTGCACTGGGTGTATACTGTATCAGTGGGGTCTGTCCTGGGCACTGGGTTTACACTGTATCAGTGGTGTCTGTCCTGTGCACTGGGTGTATACTGTATCAGTGGGGTCTGTCCTGGGCACTGGGTTTATACTGTATCAGTGAGGTCTCCCCCTCGGCACTGGATTTATACTGTATCAGTGAGGTCTCCCCTTGGCACTGGGTTTATACTGTATCAATGAGGTCTCCCCTGGGCACTGGGTTTATACTGTATCAGTGCGGTCTGCCCTAAGCAGTGGTTTTATACTGTATCATTGGGTCTGTCCTGGGCACTGGGTTTATACTGTATCAGTGAGGTCTCCCCTAGGCACTGGTTTTTACTGTATCAGTGGGGTCGCCCCTGGGCACAGGGTTTATACTGTATCAGTGAGGTCTCCCCTAGGCACTGGATTATACTGTATCATTGGGGTCTGCCCTGGGCACTGGGTTTTTACTGTTTGAGTCGGGTCTGTCCTGGGCACTGGGTTTATACTTTATCAGTGAGGTCTCCCCTAGGAACTGGTTTTATACTGTATCAGTGGGGTATCCCCTGGGCACTGGGTTTATACTGTATCAGTGGTGTCTGTCCTGTGCACTGGGTGTATACTGTATCAGTGGGGTCTCCCCTGGCAACTGGGTTTATACTGTATAAGTGAGGTCTCCCCTAGACACTGGGTTTATATTGTATCAGTGAGGTCTCTCCTGGGCACTGGGTTTATACTGTATCAGTGAGGTCTCCCCCTCGGCACTGGGGGTATAATGTATCAGTGAGGTCTCCCTTAAGCACTGGGTTTATACTGTAACAAAGAGGTCTCCCCTAGGCACTGGGTTTACACTGTATCACTGAGGTCTCCCCTGGGCACTGGGTTTACACTGTATCAGTAGGGGCTCACCCTGGGCACTGGGTTTATATTATATCAGTGGGGTCTGTCCTGGGCACTGGGTTTATACTGTATCAGTGGGGTCTGTCCTGGGCACTGGGTTTATATTATATCAGTGGGGCCTGTCCTGGGCACTGGGTTTATACTGTATCAATGGGGTGTGTGCTGGGCACTGGGTGTCTACTGAATCAGTGGGGTCTGTCCTGGGCACTGGGTTTATACTGTATCAGTGGGGTCTGTCCTGGGCACTGGGTTTGTACTGTATCAGTGAGGTCTCCCCTAGGCACTGGGTTTATACTGTATCAGTGGGGTCTGTCCTGGGCACTGGGTTTGTACTGTATCAGTGAGGTCTCCCCTATGCACTGGTTTTATACTGTATCAGTGGGGTCGCCCCTTGGTACAGGGTTTATACTGTATCAGTGAGGTCTCCACTAGGCACTGGTTTATACTGTATCAGTGGGGTCTGCCCTGGGCACTGGGTTTTTACTGTTTGAGTCGGGTCTGTCCTGGGCACTGGGTTTATACTGTATCAGTGAGGTATCCCCTAGGAACTGGTTTTATACTGTATCAGTGGGGTCTCCCCTGGGCACTGGGTTTATACTGTATCAGTGGTGTCTGTCCGGTGCACTGGGTGTATACTGTATCAGTGGGGTCTCCCCTGGCAACTGGGTTTATACTGTATTAGTGAGGTCTCCCCTAGACACTGGGTTTATATTGTATCAGTGAGGTCTCTCCTGGGCACTGGGTTTATACTGTATCAGTGAGGTCTCCCCTAAGCACTGGGTTTATACTGCATCAAAGAGGTCTCCCCTGGGCACTGGGTTTATACTGTAACAGTGAGGTCTCCCCTGGGCACTGGGTTTATACTGTATCAGTGAGGTCTCCCCTGGGCACTGGGTTTACACTGTATCAGTAGGGGCTCACCCTGGGCACTGGGTTTATACTATATCAGTGGGGTCTGTCCTGGGCACTCGGTTTATATTGTATCAGTGGTGTTTCCCCTGGGCAATGGGTTTATACTGTATCATTGAGGTCTGTTCTGAGCACTGGGTTTTAAACTGTATCATTGTGGTCTCCCCTGGGCACTGGGTTTATAATGTATCAGTGAGGTCTCCCCTTGGCACTCGGTTTATATTGTATCAGTGGGGTTTCCCCTGGGCACTGGGTTTATACTGTATCAGTGAGGTCTCCCCTAGGCACTGGTTTTATAGCGTATCAGTGGCGTCTCCCCTGGGCACTGGGTTTATACTGTATTCGTGGTGTCTGTCCTGTGCACTGGGTGTATACTGTATCAGAGGGGTCTTTCCTGGGCACTGGGTTTATACTGTATCAGTGAGGTCTCCCCTTCGGCACTGGTTTTATATTGTATCAATGAGGTCTCCCCTGGGCACTGGGTTTATACTGTATCAGTGGAGTCTGTCCTGGGCACTGGGTTTATACTGTATCAGTGGGGTCTGTCCTGGGCACTGGGTTTATACTATATCAGTGGGTTTCTGTCCTGGGCACTGGGTTTATAATGTATCAGTGAGGTCTCCTCTTGGCACTGGGTTTTTACGACATCAGTGGGGTCTGTCCTGGGCACTTGGTTTATACTGTATCAGTGAGGTATCCACTAGGCACTGGGTTTATACTTTATCAGTGGTGTCTGTCCTGGGCACTGGGTTTATACTGTATCAGTGAGGTCTCCCCCTCGGCACTGGATTTATACTGTATCAGTGAGGTCTCCCCTTGGCACTGGGTCAATACTGTATCAATGAGGTCTCCCCTGGGCACTGGGTTTATACTGTATCAGTGCGGTCTGCCCTGGGCAGTGGGTTTATACTGTATCATTGGGTCTGTCCTGGGCACTGGGTTTATACTGTATCAGTGAGGTCTCCCCTAGGCACTGGTTTTATACTGTATCAGTGGGGTCGCCCCTGGGCACAGGGTTTATACTGTATCAGTGAGGTCTCCCCTAGGCACTGGATTATACTGTATCATTGGGGTCTGCCCTGGGCACTGGGTTTTTACTGTTTGAGTCGGGTCTGTCCTGGGCACTGGGTTTATATGTATCAGTGAGGTCTCCCCTAGGAACTGGTTTTATACTGTATCAGTGGGGTCTCCACTGGGCACTGGGTTTATACTATATCAGTGGTGTCTGTCCTGGGCACTGGGTTTATACTGTATCAATGGGGTCTCCCCTGGGCACTGGGTTTATACAGTATCAGTGGGGTCTGTCCTGGGCACTTGGTTTACACTGTATCAGTGGGGTCTGTCCTGGGCACTGGGTTTATATTATATCAGTGGGGCCTGTCCTGGGCACTGGGTTTATACTGCATCAATGGGGTGTGTGCTGGGCACTGGGTGTCTACTGTATCAGTGGGGTCTGTCCTGGGCACTGGGTTTATACTGCATCAGTGGGGTCTGTCCTGGGCACTGGGTTTGTACTGTATCAGTGAGGTCTCCCCTAGGCACTGGGTTTATACTGTATCAGTGGGGTCTGTCCTGGGCACTGGGTTTGTACTGTATCAGTGAGGTCTTCCCTATGCACTGGTTTTATACTGTATCAGTGGGGTCGCCCCTTGGTACAGGGTTTATACTGTATCAGTGAGGTCTCCACTAGGCAGTGGTTTATACTCTATCAGTGGGGTCTGCCCTGGGCACTGGGTTTTTACTGTTTGAGTCGGGTCTGTCCTGGGCACTGGGTTTATACTGTATCAGTGAGGACTCCCCTAGGAACTGGTTTTATACTGTATCAGTGGGGTCTCCCCTGGGTACTGGGTTTATACTGTATCAGTGGTGTCTGTCCGGTGCACTGGCTGTATACTGTATCAGTGGGGTCTCCCCTGGCAACTGGGTTTATACTGTATCAGTGAGGTCTCCCCTAGACACTGGGTTTATATTGTATCAGTGAGGTCTCTCCTGGGCACTGGGTTTATACTGTATCAATGAGGTCACCCCCTCGGCATTGGGGGTATACTGTATCAGTGAGGTCTCCCCTAAGCACTGGGTTTATACTGTATCAAAGAGGTCTCCCCTGGGCACTAGGTTTATACTGTAACAGTGAGGTCTCCCCTGGGCACTGGGTTTATACTGTATCAGTGAGGTCTCCCCTGGGCACTGGGTTTACACTGTATCAGTAGGGGCTCACCCTGGGCACTGGGTTTATACTATATCAGTGGGGTCTGTCCTGGGCACTGGGTTTATACTGTATCAATGGGGTCTGTCCTGGGCACTGGGTTTATACTGTATCAGTGGGGTCTGTCCTGGGCACTTGGTTTACACTGTATCAGTGGGGTCTGTCCTGGGCACTGGGTTTATACTGTATCAGTGGGGTCTGTCCTGGGCACTGGGTTTGTATTGTATCAGTGAGGTCTCCACTAGGCACTGGGTTTATATTGTATCAGTGGGGTCTCCCCTGGGCATTGGGTTTATACTGTATCAGCGGGGTCTCCCCTGGGCACTGGGTTTATACTGTATCAGTGGGGTCTGTCCTGGGCACTGGGTTTATAATGTATCAGTGGGGCCTGTCCTGAGCACTGGGTTTATATTGTATCAATGGGGTCTGTTCTGGGCACTGGGTTTATACTATATCAATGTAGTCTCCCCTGAGCACTGGGTTTATACTGTATCAATGGGGTGTGTCCTGGGCACTGGGTTTATACTGTATCAATGGGGTGTGTCCTGGGCACTGGGTTTATACTGTATCAGTGGGGTCTGTCCTGGGCACTGGGTTTATACTTTATCAGTGGGGTCTCCCCTGGGCACTGGGTTTATACTGTATCAGTGGGGTCTGTTCTGGGCACTGGGTTTATATTATATCAGTAGGGCCTGTCCTGGGCACTGGGTTTATACTGTATCAATGGGGTGTGTGCTGGGCACTGGGTGTATACTGTATCAGTGGGGTCTGTCCAAAGCACTGGGTTTATACTGTATCAGTGGGGTCTGTCCTGGGCACTGGGTTTATACTGTATCAGTGGGGTCTGTCCTGGGCACTGGGTTTATACTGTATCAGTGGGGTCTGTCCTGGGCACTGGGTTTATACTGTATCAGTGGTGTCTGTCCTGGGCACTGGGTTTGTACTGTATCAGTGAGGTCTCCCCTAGGCACTGGGTTTATACTGTATCAGTGGGGTCTGTCCTGGGCACTGGGTTTATACTGTATCAGTGGGGTCTGTCCTGGGCACTGGGTTTATACTGTATCAGTGTGTTTCTGTCCTGGGCACTGGGTTTATACTGTATCAGTGGGGTCTCAACTGGGCACTGGGTTTATACTGTATCAGTGAGGTCTCCTCTTGGCACTGGGTTTTTACGACATCAGTGGGGTCTGTCCTGGGCACTTGGTTTATACTGTATCAGTGAGGTATCCACTCGGCACTGGGTTTATACTTCATCAGTGGGGTCTGTCCTGGGCACTGGGTTTATACTGTATCAGTGAGGTCTCCCCCTCGGCACTGGATTTATACTGTATCAGTGAGGTCTCCCCTTGGCACTGGGTTTATACTGTATCAATGAGATCTCCCCTGGGCACTGGGTTTATACTGTATCAGTGGGGCCTGTCCTAAGCACTGGGTTTATACTGTATCAGTGAGGTCTCCCCTAGGGACTGGTTTTATACTGTATCAGTGGGGTCGCCCCTGGGCACAGGGTTTATACTGTATCAGTGGGGTCTGTCCTGGGCACTGGGTTTGTATTGTATCAGTGAGGTCTCCACTAGGCACTGGGTTTATATTGTATCAGTGGGGTCTCCCCTGGGCATTGGGTTTATACTGTATCAGCGGGGTCTCCCCTGGGCACTGGGTTTACACTGTATCAGTAGGGGCTCACCCTGGGCACTGGGTTTATACTATATCAGTGGGGTCTGTCCTGGGCACTGGGTTTATACTGTATCAATGGGGTCTGTCCTGGGCACTGGGTTTATACTGTATCAGTGGGGTCTGTCCTGGGCACTTGGTTTACACTGTATCAGTGGGGTCTGTCCTGGGCACTGGGTTTATACTGTCTCAGTGGGGTCTGTCCTGGGCACTGGGTTTGTATTGTATCAGTGAGGTCTCCACTAGGCACTGGGTTTATATTGTATCAGTGGGGTCTCCCCTGGGCATTGGGTTTATACTGTATCAGCGGGGTCTCCCCTGGGCACTGGGTTTATACTGTATCAGTGGGGTCTGTCCTGGGCACTGGGTTTATAATGTATCAGTGGGGCCTGTCCTGAGCACTGGGTTTATATTGTATCAATGGGGTCTGTTCTGGGCACTGGGTTTATACTGTATCAATGTAGTCTCCCCTGAGCACTGGGTTTATACTGTATCAATGGGGTGTGTCCTGGGCACTGGGTTTATACTGTATCAATGGGGTGTGTCCTGGGCACTGGGTTTATACTGTATCAGTGGGGTCTGTCCTGGGCACTGGGTTTATACTTTATCAGTGGGGTCTCCCCTGGGCACTGGGTTTATACTGTATCAGTGGGGTCTGTTCTGGGCACTGGGTTTATATTATATCAGTAGGGCCTGTCCTGGGCACTGGGTTTATACTGTATCAATGGGGTGTGTGCTGGGCACTGGGTGTATACTGTATCAGTGGGGTCTGTCCAAAGCACTGGGTTTATACTGTATCAGTGGGGTCTGTCCTGGGCACTGGGTTTATACTGTATCAGTGGGGTCTGTCCTGGGCACTGGGTTTATACTGTATCAGTGGGGTCTGTCCTGGGCACTGGGTTTATACTGTATCAGTGGTGTCTGTCCTGGGCACTGGGTTTGTACTGTATCAGTGAGGTCTCCCCTAGGCACTGGGTTTATACTGTATCAGTGGGGTCTGTCCTGGGCACTGGGTTTATACTGTATCAGTGGGGTCTGTCCTGGGCACTGGGTTTATACTGTATCAGTGTGTTTCTGTCCTGGGCACTGGGTTTATACTGTATCAGTGGGGTCTCAACTGGGCACTGGGTTTATACTGTATCAGTGAGGTCTCCTCTTGGCACTGGGTTTTTACGACATCAGTGGGGTCTGTCCTGGGCACTTGGTTTATACTGTATCAGTGAGGTATCCACTCGGCACTGGGTTTATACTTCATCAGTGGGGTCTGTCCTGGGCACTGGGTTTATACTGTATCAGTGAGGTCTCCCCCTCGGCACTGGATTTATACTGTATCAGTGAGGTCTCCCCTTGGCACTGGGTTTATACTGTATCAATGAGATCTCCCCTGGGCACTGGGTTTATACTGTATCAGTGGGGCCTGTCCTAAGCACTGGGTTTATACTGTATCAGTGAGGTCTCCCCTAGGGACTGGTTTTATACTGTATCAGTGGGGTCGCCCCTGGGCACAGGGTTTATACTGTATCAGTGAGGTCTCCCCTAGGCACTGGTTTATACTGTATCACTGGGGTCTGCCCTGGGCACTGGGTTTTTATTGTTTGACTCGGGTCTGTCCTGGGCACTGGTTTTATACGGTATCAGTGAGGTCTCCCCTAGGAATTGGTTTTATACTGTATCAGTGGGGTCACCCCTGGGCACTGGGTTTATACTGTATCAGTGGTGTCTGTCCTGTGCACTGGGTGTATACTGTATCAGTGGGGTCTCCCCTGGCAACTGGGTTTATACTGTATCAGTGAGGTCTCCCCTGGGCACTGGGTTTATACTGTTTGAGTCGGGTCTGTCTTGGGCACTGGGTTTATCCTGTATCAGTGGGGTCTGTTCTGTGCACTGGGTGTATACTGTATCAGTGGGGTCTGTCCTGGGCACTGGGTTTATACTTTATCAGTGAGGTCTCCCCTAGGCACTGGGTTTATATTGTATCTGTGGGGTCTGTCCTGGGCAGTGGGTTTATATTGTATCAGTGAGGACTCCACTGGGCACTGGGTTTATACTGTATCAGTGGGTTCTGCCCTGGGCACTGGGTTTATACTGTATCAATGCGGTCTCCCCTGGGCACTGGGTTTATACTGTATCAATGGGGTCTGTTCTGGGCACTGGGTTTATACTGTATCAGTGGGGTCTCCCCTGGGCAATGGGTTTATACTGTATCATTGAGGTCTGTTCTGAGCACTGGGTTTTAAACTGTATCATTGTGGTCTCCCCTGGGCACTGGGTTTATAATGTATCAGTGAGGTCTCCCCTTGGCACTCGGTTTATATTGTATCAGTGGGATTTCCCCTGGGCACTGGGTTTATACTGTATCAGTGGGGTCTCCCCTGGCAACTGGGTTTATACTGTATCAGTGAAGTCTCCCCTAGGCACTGGTTTTATACCGTATCAATGGGGTCTCCCCTGGGCACTGGGTTTATACTGCATTTGTGGTGTCTGTCCTGTGCACTGGGTGTATACTGTATCAGAGGGCTCTTTCCTGGGCACTGGGTTTATACTGTATCAGTGAGGTCTCCCCTTCGGCACTGGTTTTATATTGTATCAGTGAGGTCTCCCGTTGGCACTGGATTTATACTGTATCAGTGGAGTCTGTCCTGGGCACTGGGTTTATACTGTATCAGTGGAGTCTGTCCTGGGCACTGGGTTTATACTGTATCAGTGGGGTCTGTCCTGGGCACTGGGTTTATACTGTATCAGTGGGTTTCTGTCCTGGGCACTGGGTTTATACTGTATCAGTGGGGTCTCAACTGGGCACTGGGTTTATACTGTATCAGTGATGTCTCCTCTTGGCACTGGGTTTTTACGACATCAGTGGCGTCTGTTCTGAGCACTTGGTTTATACTGTATCAGTGAGGTATCCACTAGGCACTGGGTTTATACTTTATCAGTGGTGTCTGTCCTGTGCACTGGGTGTATACTGTATCAGTGGGGTCTGTCCTGGGCACTGGGTTTATACTGTATCAGTGAGGTCTCCCCCTCGGCACTGGATTTATGCTGTATCAGTGCGGTCTCCCCTTGGCACTGGGTTTATACTGTATCATTGGGTCTGTCCTGGGCACTGGGTTTATACTGTATCAGTGAGGTCTCCCCTAGGCACTGGTTTTATACTGTATCAGTGGGGTCGCCCCTGGGCACAGGGTTTATACTGTAGCAGTGAGGTCTCCCCTAGGCACTGGTTTATACTGTATCAGTGGGGTCTGCCCTGGGCACTGGGTTTTTACTGTTTGAGTCGGGTCTGTCCTGGGCACTGGGTTTATACTGTATCAGTGAGGTCTCGCCTAGGAACTGGTTTTATACTGTATCAGTGGGGTCTCCCCTGGGCACTGGGTTTATACTGTATCAGTGGTGTCTGTCCTGTGCACTGGGTGTATACTGTATCAGTGGGGTCTCCCCTGGCAACTGGGTTTATACTGTATAAGTGCGGTCTCCCCTAGACACTGGGTTTATATTGTATCAGTGAGGTCTCTCCTGGGCACTGGGTTTATACTGTATCAGTGAGGTCTCCCCCTCGGCACTGGGGGTATACTGTATCAGTGAGGTCTCCCCTAAGCACTGGGTTTATACTGTATCAAAGAGGTCTCCCCTAGGCACTGGGTTTATACTGTATCAGTGAGGTCTCCCCTGGGCACTGGGTTTACACTGTATCAGTAGGGGCTCACCCTGGGCACTGGGTTTATACTATATCAGTGGGGTCTGTCCTGGGCACTGGGTTTATACTGTATCAATGGGGTCTCCCCTGGGCACTGGGTTTATACAGTATCAGTGGGGTCTGTCCTGGGCACTTGGTTTAAACTGTATCAGTGGGCTCTGTCCTGGGCACTGGGTTTATACTGTATCAGTGGGGTCTCCCCTGGGCACTGGGTTTATACTGTATCAGTGGGGTCTGTCCTGGGCACTGGGTTTATACTGTATCAGTGGGGTCTGTCCTGGGCACTGGGTTTATACTGTATCAGTGGGGTCTCCCCTGGGCACTGGGTTTATACTGTATCAATGGGGTGTGTGCTGGGCACTGGGTCTATACTGTATCACGGGGTCTGTCCTGGGCACTGGGTTTATACTGTATCAGTGGGGTCTGTCCTGGGCACTGGGTTTGTACTGTATCAGTGAGGTCTCTCCTAGGCACTGGGTTTATACTGTATCAGTGGGGTCTGTCCTGGGCACTGGGTTTATACTGTATCAGTGGGGTCTGTCCTGGGCACTGGGTTTGTACTGTATCAGTGAGGTCTCCCCTAGGCACTGGGTTTATATTGTATCAGTGGGGTCTCCCCTGGGCACTGGGTTTATACTATATCAGTGGGGTCTCCCCTGGGCACTGGGTTTATAATGTATCAGTGGGGCCTGTCCTGAGCACTGGGTTTATACTGTATCAGTGGTGGCTCATCCTGTGCACTGGGTTTATACTGTATCAATGGGGTCTGTTCTGGGCACTGGGTTTATACTGCATCAAAGTAGTCTCCCCTGAGCACTGGGTTTGTACTGTATCAATGGGGTGTGTCCTGGGCACTGGGTTTATACTGTATCAATGGGGTGTATCCTGAGCACTGGGTTTATACTGTATCAGTGGGGTCTGTCCTGGGCACTTGGGTTTATATTATATCAGTGGGGTCTGTCCTGGGCACTGGGTTTATACTGTATCAGTGAGGTCTCCCCTAGGCACTGGATTATACTGTATCATTGGGATCTGCCCTGGGCACTGGGTTTTTACTGTTTGAGTCGGGTCTGTCCTGGGCACTGGGTTTATACTGTATCAGTGAGGTCTCCCCTAGGAACTGGTTTTATACTGTATCAGTTGGGTCTCCCCTGGGCACTGGGTTTATACTGTATCAGTGGTGTCTGTCCTGTGCACTGGCTGTATACTGTATCAGTGGGGTCTCCCCTGGCAACTGGGTTTATACTTTATCAGTGAGGTCTCCCCCTCGGCACTGGGGGTATACTGTATCAGTGAGGTCTCCCCTAAGCACTGGGTTTATACTGTATCAAAGAGGTCTCCCCTAGGCACTGGGTTTATACTGTATCAGTGAGGTCTCCCCTGGGCACTGGGTTTACACTGTATCAGTAGGGGCTCACCCTGGGCACTGGGTTTATACTATATCAGTGGGGTCTGTCCTGGGCACTGGGTTTATACTGTATCAATGGGGTCTCCCCTGGGCACTGGGTTTATACAGTATCAGTGGGCTCTATCCTGGGCACTGGGTTTATATTATATCATTGGGGTCTGTCCTGGGCACTGGTTTTATACTGTATCAATGGGGTATGTGCTTGGCACTGGGTTTATACTGTATCAGTGTGGTATGTCCTGGGCACTGGGTGTATACTGTATCAGTGGGGTCTGTCCTGGGCACTGGGTTTGTACTGTATCAGTGAGGTCTCCCCTAGGCACTGGGTTTATATTGTATCAGTGGGGTTTCCCCTAGGCACAGGGTTTATATTGTATCAGTGGGGTCTCCCCTGGGCACTGGGTTTACACTGTATCAGTGGGGTCTGTCCTGGGCACTGGGTTTATAATGTATCAGTGGGGCTTGTCCTGAGCACTGGGTTTATACTGTATCAGTGGGTTTCTGTCCTGGGCACTGGGTTTATACTGTATCAGTGGTGGCTCACACTGGGCACTGGGTTTATACTGTATCAGTGGGGTCTGTCCTAGGCACTGGGTTTATACTGTATCAATGGGGTCTGTTCTGGGCACTGGGTTTATACTGTATCAGTGGGGTCGCCCCTGGGCACAGGGTTTATACTGTATCAGTGAGGTCTCCCCTAGGCACTGGATTATACTGTATCATTGGGATCTGCCCTGGGCACTGGGTTTTTACTGTTTGAGTCGGGTCTGTCCTGGGCACTGGGTTTATACTGTATCAGTGAGGTCTCCCCTGGGCACTGGGTTTATACTGTATCAGTGGTGTCTGTCCTGTGCACTGGGTGTATACTGTATCAGTGGGGTCTCCCCTGGCAACTGGGTTTATGCTGTATAAGTGAGGTCTCCCCTAGACACTGGGTTTATATTGTATCAGTGAGGTCTCTCCTGGGCACTGGGTTTATACTGTATCAGTGAGGTCTCCCCCTCGGCACTGGGGGTATACTGTATCAGTGAGGTCTCCCCTAAGCACTGGGTTTATACTGTATCAAAGAGGTCTCCCCTAGGCACTGGGTTTATACTGTATCAGTGAGGTCTCCCCTGGGCACTGGGTTTACACTGTATCAGTAGGGGCTCACCCTGGGCACTGGGTTTATACTATATCAGTGGGGTCTGTCCTGGGCACTGGGTTTATACTGTATCAATGGGGTCTCCCCTGGGCACTGGGTTTATACAGTATCAGTGGGGTCTGTCCTGGGCACTTGGTTTACACTGTATCAGTGGGGTCTGTCCTGGGCACTGGGTTTATACTGTATCAGTGGAGTCTCCCCTGGGCACTGGGTTTATACTGTATCAGTGGGGTCTGTCCTGGGCACTGGGTTTATATTATATCAGTGGGGCCTGTCCTGGGCACTGGGTTTATACTGTATCAATGGGGTGTGTGCTGGGCACTAGGTGTATACTGTATCAGTGGTGTCTGTCCTGGGCACTGGGTTTATACTGTATCAGTGGGGTCTGTCCTGGGCACTGGGTTTGTACTGTATCAGTGAGGTCTCCCCTAGGCACTGGGTTTATATTGTATCAGTGGGGTCTCCCCTGGGCACTGGGTTTATACTGTATCAGTGGGGTCTCCCCTGGGCACTGGGTTTATACTGTATCAGTGGGGTCTGTCCTGGGCACTGGGTTTATAATGTATCAGTGAGGCCTGTCCTGAGCACTGGGTTTATACTGTATCAGTGGTGGCTCATCCTGTGCACTGGGTTTATACTGTATCAATGGGGTCTGTTCTGGGCACTGGGTTTATATTATATCATTGGGGTCTGTCCTGGGCACTGGTTTTATACTGTATCAATGGGGTATGTGCTTGGCACTGGGTTTATACTGTATCAGTGTGGTATGTCCTGGGCACTGGGTGTATACTGTATCAGTGGGGTCTGTCCTGGGCACTGGGTTTGTACTGTATCAGTGAGGTCTCCCCTAGGCACTGGGTTTATATTGTATCAGTGGGGTTTCCCCTAGGCACAGGGTTTATATTGTATCAGTGGGGTCTCCCCTGGGCACTGGGTTTACACTGTATCAGTGGGGTCTGTCCTGGGCACTGGGTTTATAATGTATCAGTGGGGCTTGTCCTGAGCACTGGGTTTATACTGTATCAGTGGGTTTCTGTCCTGGGCACTGGGTTTATACTGTATCAGTGGTGGCTCACACTGGGCACTGGGTTTATACTGTATCAGTGGGGTCTGTCCTAGGCACTGGGTTTATACTGTATCAATGGGGTCTGTTCTGGGCACTGGGTTTATACTGTATCAGTGGGGTCGCCCCTGGGCACAGGGTTTATACTGTATCAGTGAGATCTCCCCTAGGCACTGGATTATACTGTATCATTGGGATCTGCCCTGGGCACTGGGTTTTTACTGTTTGAGTCGGGTCTGTCCTGGGCACTGGGTTTATACTGTATCAGTGAGGTCTCCCCTGGGCACTGGGTTTATACTGTATCAGTGGTGTCTGTCCTGTGCACTGGGTGTATACTGTATCAGTGGGGTCTCCCCTGGCAACTGGGTTTATGCTGTATAAGTGAGGTCTCCCCTAGACACTGGGTTTATATTGTATCAGTGAGGTCTCTCCTGGGCACTGGGTTTATACTGTATCAGTGAGGTCTCCCCCTCGGCACTGGGGGTATACTGTATCAGTGAGGTCTCCCCTAAGCACTGGGTTTATACTGTATCAAAGAGGTCTCCCCTAGGCACTGGGTTTATACTGTATCAGTGAGGTCTCCCCTGGGCACTGGGTTTACACTGTATCAGTAGGGGCTCACCCTGGGCACTGGGTTTATACTATATCAGTGGGGTCTGTCCTGGGCACTGGGTTTATACTGTATCAATGGGGTCTCCCCTGGGCACTGGGTTTATACAGTATCAGTGGGGTCTGTCCTGGGCACTTGGTTTACACTGTATCAGTGGGGTCTGTCCTGGGCACTGGGTTTATACTGTATCAGTGGAGTCTCCCCTGGGCACTGGGTTTATACTGTATCAGTGGGGTCTGTCCTGGGCACTGGGTTTATATTATATCAGTGGGGCCTGTCCTGGGCACTGGGTTTATACTGTATCAATGGGGTGTGTGCTGGGCACTAGGTGTATACTGTATCAGTGGTGTCTGTCCTGGGCACTGGGTTTATACTGTATCAGTGGGGTCTGTCCTGGGCACTGGGTTTGTACTGTATCAGTGAGGTCTCCCCTAGGCACTGGGTTTATATTGTATCAGTGGGGTCTCCCCTGGGCACTGGGTTTATACTGTATCAGTGGGGTCTCCCCTGGGCACTGGGTTTATACTGTATCAGTGGGGTCTGTCCTGGGCACTGGGTTTATAATGTATCAGTGAGGCCTGTCCTGAGCACTGGGTTTATACTGTATCAGTGGTGGCTCATCCTGTGCACTGGGTTTATACTGTATCAATGGGGTCTGTTCTGGGCACTGGGTTTATACTGTATCAATGTAGTCTCCCCTGAGCACTGGGTTTATACTGTATCAATGGGGTGTGTCCTGGGCACTGGGTTTATACTGTATCACGGGGTCTGTCCTGGGCACTGGGTTTATACTGTATCAGTGGGGTCTCCCCTGGGCACTGGGTTTATACTGTATCAATGGGGTGTGTGCTGGGCACTGGGTCTATACTGTATCACGGGGTCTGTCCTGGGCACTGGGTTTATACTGTATCAGTGGGGTCTGTCCTGGGCACTGGGTTTGTACTGTATCAGTGAGGTCTCTCCTAGGCACTGGGTTTATACTGTATCAGTGGGGTCTGTCCTGGGCACTGGGTTTATACTGTATCAGTGGGGTCTGTCCTTGGCACTGGGTTTATACTGTATCAATGTAGTCTCCCCTGAGCACTGGGTTTATACTGTATCAATGGGGTGTGTCCTGGGCACTGGGTTTATACTGTATCACGGGGTCTGTCCTGGGCACTGGGTTTATACTGTATCAGTGGGGTCTCCCCTGGGCACTGGGTTTATACTGTATCAATGGGGTGTGTGCTGGGCACTGGGTCTATACTGTATCACGGGGTCTGTCCTGGGCACTGGGTTTATACTGTATCAGTGGGGTCTGTCCTGGGCACTGGGTTTGTACTGTATCAGTGAGGTCTCTCCTAGGCACTGGGTTTATACTGTATCAGTGGGGTCTGTCCTGGGCACTGGGTTTATACTGTATCAGTGGGGTCTGTCCTGGGCACTGGGTTTGTACTGTATCAGTGAGGTCTCCCCTCGGCACTGGGTTTATATTGTATCAGTGGGGTCTCCCCTGGGCACTGGGTTTATACTATATCAGTGGGGTCTCCCCTGGGCACTGGGTTTATAATGTATCAGTGGGGCCTGTCCTGAGCACTGGGTTTATACTGTATCAGTGGTGGCTCATCCTGTGCACTGGGTTTATACTGTATCAATGGGGTCTGTTCTGGGCACTGGGTTTATACTGCATCAAAGTAGTCTCCCCTGAGCACTGGGTTTGTACTGTATCAATGGGGTGTGTCCTGGGCACTGGGTTTATACTGTATCAATGGGGTGTATCCTGAGCACTGGGTTTATACTGTATCAGTGGGGTCTGTCCTGGGCACTTGGGTTTATATTATATCAGTGGGGTCTGTCCTGGGCACTGGGTTTATACTCTATCAGTGAGGTCTCCCCTAGGCACTGGATTATACTGTATCATTGGGATCTGCCCTGGGCACTGGGTTTTTACTGTTTGAGTCGGGTCTGTCCTGGGCACTGGGTTTATACTGTATCAGTGAGGTCTCCCCTAGGAACTGGTTTTATACTGTATCAGTTGGGTCTCCCCTGGGCACTGGGTTTATACTGTATCAGTGGTGTCTGTCCTGTGCACTGGCTGTATACTGTATCAGTGGGGTCTCCCCTGGCAACTGGGTTTATACTTTATCAGTGAGGTCTCCCCCTCGGCACTGGGGGTATACTGTATCAGTGAGGTCTCCCCTAAGCACTGGGTTTATACTGTATCAAAGAGGTCTCCCCTAGGCACTGGGTTTATACTGTATCAGTGAGGTCTCCCCTTGGCACTGGGTTTACACTGTATCAGTAGGGGCTCACCCTGGGCACTGGGTTTATACTATATCAGTGGGGTCTGTCCTGGGCACTGGGTTTATACTGTATCAATGGGGTCTGTCCTGCGCACTTGGTTTATACTGTATCAGTGGGGTCTGTCCTGGGCACTGGGTTTTTACTACATCAGTGGGGTCTGTCCTGGGCACTGGGTGTATACTGTATCAGTGGAGTCTCCCCTCGGCACTAGGTTTATACTGTATCATTGGGGTCTGTCCTGGGCACTGGGTGCATACGGTATCAGTGGGGTCTGTCCTGGGCACTGGGTTTATAATTTCTCAGTGGGGTCTGTCCTGGGCACTGGGTTTATACTGTATCAGTGGGGGCTCACCCTGTGCACTGAGTTTATACTGTATCAATGCAGTCTCCCCTGGGCACTGGGTTTATACTGTATCAATGGGGTCTGTCCTGGGCATTGGGTTTATACTGTATCAGTGCGGTCTGTCCTGGGCACTGGGTTTATACGGTATCAGTGGGGTTTCCCCTGGGCACTGGTTTATACTGTATCAGTGCGGTCTGTCCTGGGCACTGGGTTTATACGGTATCAGTGGGGTCTCCCCTGGGCACTGGGTTTATATGGTATCAGTGGGTTTCTGTCCTAGGCACTGGGTTTACTCTGTACCAGTTGGGGATCACCCTGGGCACTGGGTTTATACTGTATCGATGGGTTCTATCCTGGGCACTGGGTTTATACTGTATCAGTGGGGTCTCTCCTGTACACTGGGTGTATACTGTATCAGTGGGGTCTCCCCTGTGCACTGGGTGTATACTGTATCAGTGGAGTCTGTCCTGGGCACTGGATGTATACTGTATCAGTGAGGTCTCCCCCTCGGCACTGGTTTTATACTGTATCAGTGGGGTCTCCCCTGGGCACTGGGTTTATACTTTGTCAGTGAGGTCTCCCCTTGGCACTGGGTTTATATTGTATCAGTGGGGTTTCCCCTGGGCACTGGGTTTATACTATATTAGTGAGGTCTCCACTAGGCACTGGGTTTATACTGTATCAGTGGTGTCTGTCCTGTGCACTGGGTTTATACTGTATCAGTGGGGTCTGTCCGGGGCACTGGGTTTATACTGAATCGATGGGTTCTGTCCTGGGCACTGGGTTTATACTGTATCAGTGGGGTCTGTCCTGGGCACTGGGTTTATACTGGATCAGTGGGGTCTGTCCTGTGCACTGGGTGTATACTATATCAGTGGGGTATGTCCGGGGCACTGGGTTTATACTGTGTCAGTGAGGTCTCTCCCTCGGCACTGGTTTTATACTGTATCAATGAGGTCTCCCCTGGGCACTGGGTTTATACTGTATCAATGAGGTCTCCCCTGGGCACTGGGTTTATACTGTATCATTGAGGTCTCCCCTAAGCACTGGTTTTATACTGTATCAGTGGGGTCTCCCCTGGGCACTGGTTTTATACTGTATCAGTGGGGTCTCTCCTGTACACTGGGTGTACACTGTATCAGTGGGGTCTCCCCTGTGCACTGGATGTATACTGTATCAGTGGAGTCTGTCCTGGGCACTGGATGTATACTGTATCAGTGAGGTCTCCCCCTCGGCACTGGTTTTATACTGTATCAGTGGGGTCTCCCCTGGGCACTGGGTTTATACTGTGTCAGTGAGGTCTCCC
Source organism: Pristiophorus japonicus (assembly GCF_044704955.1). Lineage (NCBI taxonomy): Eukaryota > Metazoa > Chordata > Chondrichthyes > Pristiophoridae > Pristiophorus > Pristiophorus japonicus. The sequence continues at coordinate 29,187,682 of NC_091983.1, forward strand.
CTTGGCACTGGGTTTATATTGTATCAGTGGGGTTTCCCCTGGGCACTGGGTTTATACTATATCAGTGGGGTCTCCCCTGGGCACTGGGTTTATACTGTATCAGTGGGGTCTGTCCTGTGCACTGGGTGTATACTGTATCAGTGGGGTCTGTCCGGGGCACTGGGTTTATACTGTGTCAGTGAGGTCTCTCCTTCGGCACTGGTTTTATACTGTATCAATGAGATCTCCCCTGGGCACTGGGTTTATACTGTGTCAATGTGGTCTCCCCTGTGCACTGGGTTTATACTGTATCAGTGGGGTCTGCCCTGGGCACTGGGTTTATACTGTATCAGTGGGGTCTGTCCTGGGCACTGGGTTTATACTGTATCAGTGGGGTCTGTCCTGGGCACTGGGGTTATACTGTATCAGTGACCTCTCCCCTTGGCACTGGGTTTATATTGTATCAGTGAGGTTTCCCCTGGGCACTGGGTTTATATTGTATCAGTGAGGTCTCCCCTGGGCACTGGGTTTATATTGTATCAGTGAGGTCTCCCCTCGGCACTGGTTTTATACTGTAACAGTGAGGTCTCCCCTGGCAACTGGGTTTATACTGTATCATTGAGGTCTCCCCTAAGCACTGGTTTTCTACTGTATCAGTGGGGTCTCCCCTGGGCACTGGTTTTATACTGTATCAGTAGGGTCTCCCCTGTACACTGGGTGTATACTGTATCAGTGGGGTCTCCCCTGTGCACTGGGTGTATACTGTATTAGTGGAGTCTCCCTCGGCACTAGGTTTATACTGTATCAATGGGGTCTGTCCTGGGCACTGGGTGTATACGGTATCAGTGGGGTCTGTCCTGGGCACTGGCTTTATACTTTATCAGTGGGGTCTGTCCTGGGCACTGGGTTTATACTGTATCAGTGGGGGCTCACCCTGTGCACTGAGTTTATACTGTATCAATGCGGTCTCCCCTGGGCACTGGGTTTATACTGTTTCAATGGGGTCTGTCCTGGACACTGGGTTTATACTGTATCAGTGCGGTCTGTCCTGGGCACTGGGTTTATACGGTATCAGTGGGCTCTCCCCTGGGCACTGGGTTTATACTGTATCAGTGCGGTCAGTCCTGGGCACTGGGTTTATACGGTATCAGTGGGGTCTCCCCTGGGCACTGGGTTTATACTGTATCAGTGGGGGCTCACCCTGTGCACTGAGTTTATACTGTATCAATGCGGTCTCCCCTGGGCACTGGGTTTATACTGTTTCAATGGGGTCTGTCCTGGACACTGGGTTTATACTGTATCAGTGCGGTCTGTCCTGGGCACTGGGTTTATACGGTATCAGTGGGCTCTCCCCTGGGCACTGGGTTTATACTGTATCAGTGCGGTCAGTCCTGGGCACTGGGTTTATACGCTATCAGTGGGGTCTCCCCTGGGCACTGGGTTTATACTGTATCAGTGGGATATGTCCTGGGCTCCAGGTTTATACGAGTGTGGAGCTCACCACCAAGCTACTCCTTTGTGCTGAGTTTGAAATTTGATTTGTGCAGCTGTGACTGTTGCCTCTAGACATTGTTCATGTTCCGCCACTAACCTGTCAGCAGATGATCATACGAAGAGTGGGCCTGACAACTACAGACACCTACCTGTCTATAATGAAGATGTACTGAGTGTTCTGATGGGGCTCATTGGTTGGTGTTGCCCAGCACCTTTCTAGACGCACCATTAAATTAGTTGGTATCTGTTAAACAACCACAAAGTGCATTGTCGGGGGAAACTCCAAGTGCCTTTTAACTATTGAGAATAAATGCTATGAGAAACAAATTATAACAGTGACTGGATAAAAAACTGAAGTTTACATTTTAAATACATTTGCATACAATCATTTATTAACAAGTGACTTTCAATTATTAACGAATCCATCTTTTGGATGAGACATTAAACCGAGGCCCCGTCTGCCCTCTCAGGTGGACGTGACCCATGGCAGTATTTGCAGAAGAGCAGGGAGTTCTCCCTGGTGTCTTGACCAATATTTATCCCTCAAGCTCATCACTAAATAAATCAGGTTATCTTATTTATTGCAGTGCTGTGCACAAATTGTCTGCTGCTTTTCCTACATTACAACAGTGAGTGCATTTCAAAAGTACTGTTGTGCCTTTAAAGCACTTTGGGATATGCTGAGGTTCTGAAAGGCGTCAAATAGATGCAAATTCTTTCTTTAACTTGTGATTAACATTTGTTAACTGGTGAGTTACATCTTGATGGAATTTCTTCCAGTGAGAAATGACATCAACATGGGATAACCATTCTGATTTATGGGAATGGTCCCTCTGGTGTTGACCATGTGATCTGGCTGCAAATCCCAGCTCTCCTCTGAGATCACTGGTCCCTATTGCAGGTATGCACCACTTCCCATCCTGTGTACTCCCACCAGGAGCTTGGATTCTGCACAGAATGCATGACAGCCTCAGCTTGCTTCACGGAGTTAAAGGAGAAATTGATATTCAACCCCACAATTTTCCAGGTTTTGGGGCAGAAGTGCCACCTAATATTAATTCCTCCCGCCGAGATGACACCAAAGCCCCACTTTCACGTGAACCAGCCGTTCTCCATGCCGTTGCTCACCTGCCTGGCAATGATAAAGACAGCAACAACTCACAGCTATCGAACACCTTTAGCATAGAAAGATGTCACAAGGGACTTAACAGGAACATAAACAGGCAAAAATGGATGCAGAGTCAAAGGAGGAGATATTATGAGCAGTGACCAAGAGCTTGGTCAAAGAGGTGGGTCTTAAGCATTATCAGACAAAGTTTGACACTGAGCCACATAGGAAATATTAAGACAGGTGACCAAAATCTTGGTCAAAGAGGTAGATTTTAAAGGAACTTCTTAAATGAGGAGAGGAAAGTAGAGAGGCAGAGGGGTTTATTAAGGGAATTCCAGAGTGTGGGGCTTAGGCAGCTGAAGGCGGGGCATACATTGAAGGGCTGGAGAAGGTCACAGAGACATAGAGGGCCAAAGCCATGGAGAGATTTAAGCATGAGGATGAGAATTTTGATTACAAGGTGTTGGGGGCCTGGGAGCCGATGTAGATCAGCAAGGTCAGCAGTGATGGATGAGCGAATCTTGGCTACTGGGAGCAAAGGAGTTGGAGGGTGGAGGATTGGGGGGACAGACAAGAGAGCATTGAAATAGTCCAATCCGGAGGTAACAAAGACACGGATTAGATTATCAGCATCAACTGGGCTGAGGCAGGGCGGAGACAGGTGATGTTACAGAGGTGGAAGTAGATGGCCTTTACGATGGAGAGAATACGAGATCAGAGCAGATCGGGTTCAAATAGGACTCCAAGATTGCAAACACTCTGTTTCAACCTGAGACAGTGGCCAGGAAAGGGCATGGAATCAATGACAATGATATGGAGTTGATGATGCGGGCTGAAGATGATGGCATTGGTCTCTCTAATGTTAAATTCTGGCTCATCCAAGAGTGGATATGAAATAATCTGTCTGACCACATCTAGGGGCAGTAGAAGGTGTGATAGAGGTGGTGGAGAGGTAGAGCTGAGTGCCATCAGTGTACATGTGGAACCTGACCCCATACCTTTGATGATGTCATCAAGGGGCAGCATGTATATGAAGAAGAGGAATGAGCTAAAAATAGATCCTTAGAGAACTCTAGAGGTAACGGTGTGGGGACCAGAAAAGAAGCCATAGCTTAAGATGCTCGAGCTAGGATTGGATAGGTGAGAGTGGAACCAAGCAAGGGTAATCTCTTTGAATTTGACAACAGAGGAGAGGCATTGCAGAGGATGGTGTGGTCAACTGTGTCAAGGGATGCAGAGTGTTCGAGAAGGATGAGGCGGTATAGTGCACCATGGTGACAGTCACAGAAGATGTCTTTGCGACTTTGATTAGGGCCATTTCAGTGCTGTGGAAGAAATGGAAAACTGATTGGAGATGTTCAAACAAGCAGTTGCAGGAAAGAAGATTACTGATTTGGGAGGCAACAACACATACGAGATCTTGAGATGAAAGGGAGGTTGAAATGAGTCAATAGTTTGCAAGGATAGCGGGGTTGAGTATGTTTTTTTCAGGAGGCGGGTGTTTTGAAAGGAAGGAGGATAGTGCCTGAGGAGAGGAAACCATTTGCAATTACAGCTGGCAAGGAGGCCAGGAAGGGGAGTTGGGTGGTCAGCAGTTTAATGGAAATGGGGTCAAGCGAGCAAGAGGTGGGTATCGTAGACAAGATGTGCTCAGAGAGGGCACAAGCCAAAATACAGGAGAATCTAGAGAAGGACAGGGGATCGGGGTTGGTCAGGGGCTAAGTGAATAATTTAATCTATTGAAGTAATCTTTATATTAGCAAGACTCGGTTGGTAACAATCCCACCTATGAGCCCATGACTTGAGCCCATAATCTAGATTGACACTACAGTGTAGTACAAAGGAGGACAAAGGAGGCCTTTGATGTGACAATCACTATCAGAACAAATAAATGAATTTCAGAGAGTGTATAAAAATGGTTGCAATTAATCACCCCTACTTCATTCAGAGGGTTTTGATAGAGTAAATAAGAAGAAACTGTTTCCAATGCTTACGGGTCAGTAACAAGGGGACACAGATTTAAGTTAATTGGCAAAAGAGCCAGAGGGGAGACGAGGAGAATTTTGTTTTTACGCAGCAAGTTATGATGATTAAGAATGCACTGCCTGATATGGTGGAGGAGGCAGATTCAATTGTAACTTTTAAAAAGGATTTGGATAAATATTTGAAAATGAGAAAATTGTAGAGCTATGGGGGAACAGCAGGGGAGTGAGAGTAATTGGAGAGTTTCAAAGAGCCGGCACAGGCACTAAGAGCAGAATGGCCTCCTTCTGTGCCGTAAGATTCTATGATTTCTATTTGTACATTAGTTCTACATGTAATAATAGTTGCTGGCAGCCCATAGTGTGATCCAAGATGTTAACTGTATAGTCCCACCGCAGTGACCTGCTATTGACACCATGTTGGAATGAGTACCTACGTGAAGCCTTTATAAAGGTTCTCCTCCTCACTCTACCTCTGCTTCTGGACTGATATAAATCTCTCATTTGTTCCTTTGCCTTCTCCCGCTGCTCCCATTTGTTCAGCTTCCAGATAAAATTTCACAGATGTTGCATCTATAATGCCAAGCTCAGATCAAAGGGCAGGGTGGGGTTGGGGATGGGGAGGCGGGGCAGGTTGGGGGGGTGGGGGGGGGAGAGAATTCATACCATGTTGACTTTCACGTAAATGTTATCTTCCAGACTTAGAAAAGGAACAGTCGTCCATTTCTCCTTATAACTTTCATCTTTGAAAAGTATCATCGCAATAGAAAAGTTCCCATCTTCAGTGTTCAATGTAATGATTCTAAAACAAGCACAGTGAATTAGCACCGAAACAGCATCTTTGTATATAAGGGGGGAAAACACATGCAATATTCCATACATGGAGCAGTCACCTGGTGTCAACACTTATCTTGTTTTCAGCATTGAACTGCTGTACCATGTAGTTCATTGGGTATCTGCATGCAAACGTGATGTTGATGTGGGTTCTGGTGATAATGCCGGAGTTGTTGTTCTGTATTGTATTACTAAACACGATGTACACATTATCAGAAGCCTGGAAACAATACAGCAATTTTTAAAAAACAATTTACAGCATTCATTTACAAAAAATAAGTTAAGGAAGACAATGGGACATTTGGCCCATCTAACTCTATCAGCTTAACTCTCCCACAAAAGCGCATCCTTCTTCTACATTTACTATCCCATCAAATCCCAATCCCTGGTACATTCATTTTCCTATCAAATCCCAATCCCCTGGTACATTCATTCTCCCATCAAATCCCAATCCTCTGGTACATTCATTCACTTATTAAAGTGTTTTTCTTCTTAGGCATTCCCTCAGAGTTGAGGATGACTTGCTTCCACACTAATATAAGTTCTCAGGTGACTGGTGAGTCCAAAGCGGGCTGTACAGTCTCTGTCACAGGTGGGGCAGACAGTGGTTGAAGGGACGGGTGGGTGGGGTGCTTGGGCTAATTCTCCCATCAAATCCCAAACCTCGAGTACATTCATTCTCCCTATCAGCCTAGGACATTAACTACCATCAAAGCCCAGTCCTCTCATACATGAATTCTCCCATCAAACCCCTATTAAAAAGGCAGGGACTTGGTGCAGCAGTAGGATATAAAACCTACGGCTATTCCGGTGGCTGCTGAGCTCTTTCTACTGGCTTCTTTTCTTCTTGGATTTTCCATTGGAAGGCAATTCATCAGGGCAAAGATATGCAGGACACAACTGGGGACACTAGCTAATGGTTACTGCAATGCTCCCCGATCTATGGAGACAGCGGGGTATGTAGAATACCAATGGTATGCTCCACAACAATACAAGACCTGGCATGGGCCTCAGGATACTTTTTCTCTGCACAGGTGGAGGGACTACAGACAAAGCGTCATTAGCCAAACCAGCAGGGAAAGTGCTGGCCACCAAGCAGCCAGCCAGACCCAGCTCCTTCTCACTGGAGCACAGCAGGAGCTCCTTAGAGTGAAGGCATCATGACAGGTTCCTGAATGTTTAGCATTTGCATGGAAGATCTGATGCAGCTGTCACATACCTCTTGAACATTGAGGGAGTGGAAAACTTTGCAATTTATCAAGTTCAGTGAGTTCGGAGGTGGGACCCTATTGTGACATGGGAGCACTGCTGTCACATGATAAGATTTAAAAGCCTCTGATTTCACAGGAACAACCAGGAGTCGGCCATTCAGCCGCTTGAGTCTGTTCCGCCATTCAATTAGATCATGGCTGATCTGTATCTTAACTCCATCTACCCACCTTGGTTCCATAACCCTTAATACCCTTACCTAACAAAAGTCTATCAATCTCAGTTTTGACATTTTCAATTGACCCCCAGCCTCAACAGCTTTTCAGAGGCAGTGCTTCCATCACCCCTAAACGGCCTAGCTCAAAATTTAAGGTTATGCCCCCTTATTCTAGACTTCCCTACTAGAGGAAATATCTACCCTACTGAATTATTTAATCATTATAAAACACCTCAATTAGATCACCCCTTTATATTTTATGACTTTCCCAGGCTAACTTGCCAAAGGTTATAAATCAGGAGGCACTGCTGGAAAGTGCATCATTAATTTACTGTAAGGGTCAATGGGTGAAAAATGAGTGATGCTGCAGAAGTCATCAATTGCTACCTGAAAGGATTCTGCAGAATCGCAACTGAGAGGCTGGGTGATTCCCATCTTGGATGGAGATCAGTGGGCGTCAGAGAGAATGTTTGGAAGTCTGTTTACAACAGGACACAGACTTCCTGCAGAGCCTTCTCACTGAACCATAGCCCTCTTACAGAGCCCTCTTCTGATAGGTCCTCAAAGGGACATCGTGGTCAGGTGATAAGGTCTTCTCCTGTCTGCCTCTCTCATCTTTTCATCATTCTCTTGTTCTATCTCCACAATGAGGGCATATATGGCAATACTCATCGGGAAACCCATGGAAAGAGGGCAATGAAGGTAGAGTGGGGGAAACAATTCCCTGCCATAAATTTCAGAGAGGCAGTTTTTATTGTCTGTAGCAAGAAATTCATCAGGCTTCATTCAATTCTAAGATATCACATGGGAAACTTTCCAGCAGTCAGAGCCTCTGTGTTGAAGCATTTTCTGCAGGGGTGCTACTCAGATCGGAGAAGAATTGGAAATGGTAAACCCAAGGGTCAATGCTGTGTCCAAATGTTGTTCTCGGTATATATCGATAATTTGGGCTTGGGTATGGAAAGCATAGTATCAAAGTTTCTGACAACAGAGAAGCAGAGGGGATTGTCAAACAGTGAAGTGGATTGTGAGTGACTTCAGGACGGCTTAGACAGATTAATGGAATGGGTGAATGTGTTTGAATTAAGAATTTACTTTGAAAACATTGACCACTGCATTGCCATTTACCTTTATGGACAAACTGCTATTTTTATTTCATAAATTCAGTTGACCAATATGTTTCCCATTGGTAAGTTCATTTCATTGCATAAAATCAGACCAATACAAGACCACTGGGTCCTCACTGAACTAACTACATATCAAGGAGTGATGTCTGTACCGGGATTTAGTAAATTCTATAAGGAAACAATAATCTTCTCGCTTTTTGGCGCTAACATTAACTTAGAGCCAATATTGCATCGCGGTAATTCTCCCAAATTATTATTGTCAAAAGGTAGCAGTGAAAGCTGGGGGAACAGTACCATAATGGTGCCGCAGTCTGAAAGGTTTGTTTTTACGCTGAACACATAGAAATCTTCAGTCTCCGTTCCATGGCATTCGGGATCATTCAGATGTAAATCCCAGATCTGTAAGGAGTCAAGGGATTGATAAAAGACAGCTGGCATTGCAAACTTCCAGAGACCAACACTTTACTGTTGCACTGTATCAGTAATCACTAATAAGATTGACACCAGTTTTGCTGATGAATCTTTGCGTCAAACCAAAGGAAGCTTCAAGTGCTCACTGGCAAGGAAAAACAAGGCTAAGCTAGGAATTCTGCCTGGGGCTCCTGCCACCCATGCCCACTTATAACTCTCCGCACTCGTGTTTGACATGCCAGACCAGAGCTGTCCTCTGCTCAACATTCTGTCCCGAGAGCTGATGTTGTCTATCTCCTTTGCCTCTCCACATCCACAATTGTAACAATATCATCTCTCAACCATCAAAAGCCATTTATCCTTATGCTGTACTGTGGAGAGCATGTAGATTCTGTACTGTAAAACTATCATTATGAGGGAGTCAATAGAAACTGGACAGGTACCAATAGTTTGGAAACAGTTCAATGTGGTGCCCATCTTAAACAAGGTGACAAATTAGACATGGGCATCTACAAACTCATTAGTCTAGAACTACATTTTATGGCATAGAACAGGCCATTCAGCCCAACAGATCTATACTGCTGTTTATTCTCCATGTGAGCCTTGTCCCACCCCTTTTCATCTCACCCTATCAGCATGCCCTTCTATTCCTTTCTCCTTCATGTGGTTATCTAGCTTCCCCTTAAATGCATCAATGCTATTCACCTCAACTACTCCCTGTGGTAATCGAGTTCCACATCCTCTCCACTCTTTGGTAAAGAAGTTTCTCCTGAATTCCCTATTTGATTTATTATTGTCTATCTTATATTCATGGCATCTAGTTTTGGTGTGCAAAAGAGGTGTATTCTGCTGTATAAATCCATGCACTGTGCAATAGAGGTGTAATCTCCTGTATAAACCCATACATTGTGAGAATTGTGCAATATCAATATACTCTCCTGTATAAACGAATATACCTCAGGCTGTACAATACACATTACCTGCGGTGCTTATTTAGGTCATATTGTCCTTCTGTTAACAATTTACTCACATTCACTGGAGGGCTCCTCATCAAGAAGAAGTATTTTGGGATCTCCACTTCCATCAAGTCCTTGGTGCACATCACTGTTTCATTGATTTCTGCATAAACAGAAGATGGGTTTGCTTATTATACATCTACTGTGACCAAGGAACGTGGGGATTCTGGTGCACCGGGGACCTGACCACACACAGAAATACATCACCATGTTGAAGGGTCTCCAAGTCAAGTTACAGCCAAATCTGCAACAACCTGTTGTGTTACTGTTACCCCAATATGGCGTGGGACTGGGTTTAGGGAGGCGGGGGCGGAGAGCACGCTTGAGGCGTCTGAAAGCTCTGCCTCCAGTGGGATGAGGGGAGGAGGTGAAGGGAGGACGGGATTCAGGAGAAAGGCCAGAGTCAGAGGAATATAGCCTGATGGGGAGGAGAAGGCTGGAGGAGATTACACAAGTAGAAAGGGAAAAAGCCGTGGAAGGATTTGAAGATACAAACATACAAAATTGATAGGCAGGGTAAGATCAAGCCTGCCCCACAACCTATGATGACTGGAATATTATGACTAAACATTTCCCCTTCATTGCCACGTCACATAATCTCCTGGGAGAAACGAAAAAATGGAGAACAACCCAGGGCCAATAAGGGAAAATTTCTCTCCAACCCCCTCAGGTAATTGTAGCCAGTCCAGGAGATCACATAATAATAATAATAATAATAATGGCCCTGAAATTCTATGGAGGGCTTCCCACGGGTAAATCCGGAAAAAATAGAAATAAACTGTGCACTTACCTGGAGCTGCTGCGCACCTTGGGACTTCCGATCCACAGGCCTCCTCTCCCAACGACGCGCAGCGCGTGCATGTCAGGACGTCCGCAGGAGTCACGTGTGCCTGGACATCCAATCACAGGTAAGTATTTTCTCATTCATAGTAATAGGAGATTCGTAAGTTACAAATCTCCCATACTATGAATGAGAAAAACCCCAAAATGCACAAATACTATACAAAACATTTAAAAAAAACCTCACACAATAAACTAATAGAAATTAAAAATGTTACACATGTTTTTTAATAAAAAAAATTCCCGATTTTTAAAAAAAGTTAGGGTTAGAGTTTAAAATTAAATTATCTGAGTGAGCAGGGTTTTAAATAAATGTGTTTTTAAAATTTTTATTTTAATCATGTTTTTTCTTATGTTTTTCAACTCTTATGCCTGTAAAAGTAGGCTATATGTCTGCTTTTTCAGGCGCAAGATTTTAAAGGACATTTGCTGGGCAAGATATTCGTAAATATCAGAAATCTTTCCCTGCAAGTGTCCTCGCTCCTGAGATACGGAGGATCTGTCAAACCAGAAATTTGACAGATTGGAAATGCTGGTTTTCAGCACATGCACATTGCGCGCTGAAACCCGGCTTTTCCAATGCCTCCTCGGGTCCGTACGAAGTTTGTACGGACCCGGGACATCGGAATTTCAGGGCCAATAACTTTTATTTATATAGCGCCTTTAACGTAGTAAAACGTCCCAAGGCGCGTTACAACAGTGTTACAGATAAACAGATAAATTTAACACCGAGCCACAGAAGAAATTAAGGCAGATGATCAAAAGCATGTTTAGAAACATCGACACATAGAAACATAGAAAATAGGTGCAGGAGTAGGCCATTCGGTCCTTCGAGCCTGCACCACCATTCAATGAGTTCACGGCTGAACATGCAACTTCAGTACCCCATTCCTGCTTTCTCGCCATACCCCTAAAGAGGTAGGTTTTAACGAGCGTCTTCAAGGAGGAAAGAGAGGTAGAGAGGCATAGAGGTTTAGGGAGGGAGTTCAAGAGCTTAGGGCCCAGGCAGCTGAAGGCATGTCTATCGATGGTTGAGCAGTTGTAATGAGGGATGTTCAAGAGGCCAGAATTTGAGGAGCGCAGACATCTCGGGAGGTTGTGAGGCTGAAAAAGATTACAGAGATAGGGAGGGGCAAGTCCACGGAGTGATTTGTAAACAAGAATGAGAATTTTGAAATCGAGGCATTGTTTAACTGGGAGCCCATGTAGGTCAGAAAGCACAGGGTGACGGCTGACCTTGACTTGGTATGGGTCAGTACATGGACTGCTGAGTTTTAGATGACTTCAAGTTTACGTAGTGTGTGTTATATATGTAGACTTGTATTTACTCTGTACAGCCACCATTCCTCGGAGTCCCAAGGGATCCCATAATCCCTTGGGAGCACAGGTATTTAAGGAGGCTTCACAGGTTGGAGAGGCACTCTGGAGACCTGCAATAAAAAACTAAGGTCACACTTTACTTTGAGCTCACAGTGTCAGTCTGACTCTTTCTCCAGACACAACAACTGGCGACGAGATACAGATAGCGAACCCAAAGATGCAGAGAGCAGTGGGCATCCTGGAAAAATTCTCGGAGAGAGATGATTGGGAAACTTTTGTGGAGCAACTTGACCAATACTTCGTGGCCAACGAGCTAGATGGGGAAGAGAGCACTGCCAAACGTAGAGCGATCCTCCTCACCGTCTGTGGGGCACCAACGTATGGCCTCATGAAGAATCTGCTCACTCCAGCGAAACCCACGGATAAATCGTACTGCGATTTGTGCACACTGGTCCAAGAGCATTTGAACGCGAAGGAAAGCGTTCTGATGGCGAGGTACCGGTTCTACACCTACAAAAGGTCTGAAGGCCAGGAAGTGGCGAGTTATGTCGCCGAGCTGAGACGCCTTGCAGGACATTGCAAATTTGAAGGACATTTGGAGCACATGCTCAGAGACTTTTTCATACTTAGCATTGGCCACGAAACCATACTTCGCAAGCTTTTGACTGCAGAGACCCCAACCTTGAGTAAGGCCATAGCGATAGCCCAGGCATTCATTGCGACAATACTAAGCAAATCTCTCAGCACATAAGTGCTGCTTCAAATACTGTGAACAAAGTGATCTTGTTTTCAAATCGTAACATGCAGGGCAGGTCACACATACCTGCAGCTATACGTCGGCAGATGACTCAGAGTCCACCATCAAGGGTAATGAATGCAAGGCCATTAACACCTTGTTGGCGCTGTGGGAGGTGATCATCGTTTCCATTCATGCCGAATCAAAGGATAAGTTTGCAAGGGCTGTGGAACAATGGGACACCTCCAACGAGTGTGCAGGCGAGCTGCTAAGCCTGTTAAACCTGCAAACCATCACGTTGCACAGGAGGACAGATCCACGGAGGATCACGACGAACCAGAGCCTCAGATAGAGGAGGCAGAGATACATGGGGTGCACACATTCACCATGAATTTTCCCCCGATAATGCTGAATGTTGAACTAAATGGACACCCGGTGTCAATGGAGCTGGACATGGGCGCGAGCCAGTCCATCATGGGCAAAAAGACTTTCGAAAGGTTGTGGTGCAACAAGGCCTCAAGTCCAGTCTTAACTCCAGTTTGCACGAGACTAAGAACTTACACAAAAGAATTGATTCCTGTAATCGGCTGTACTACCGTAAAGGTCTCCCACGATGGAGCGGTGCACAAGCTACTACTCTGGGTGGTACCGGGCGATGGTCCCACACTGTTCAGCAGGAGTTGGCTGGGAAAGACACGCTGGAACTGGGATGACGTCCAAGCGCTATCGCCCGCTGACGACACTTCCTTCGCTGTTCGAACCAGGCATCAGGAAATTCCAAGAAGCAAAAGTGCAAATCCACCTAATTCCGGGGGCGTGACCCATCCATCACAAGGTGAGAGCAGTACCGTACATGATGAGAGAATGGATAGAGATCGAGCTAGACCAGCTGCAAAGAGAGGGCATCATTTCTCCGATCAAGTTCAGCGAGTGGGCCAGTCCTATTGTCCCAGTCCTCAAGGGAGATGGCACTATCAGAATCTGTGGCGATTACAAAGTAACTATCAATCGTTTCTCCCTGCAGGACCAATACCCACTACCAAAAGCCGACGAGCTCTTCACAACGCTGGCGGGAGGAAAGACGTTCACGAAGCTGGATCTGACTTCAGCTACATGACGCAGGAACTGGAGGAATCATCGAAGGCCCTTACTTGCATCAACACGCACAAAGGTCTTTTTGTTTATAACAGATGCCCATTTGGAATCCGATCAGCGGCGGCGATATTCCAGAGAAACATGGAAAGTTTACTGAAGTCGGTCCCGCACACTGTGGTCTTCCAGGATGACATCTTGGTCACAGGTCGGAACACAGTCGAGCACCTGCAGAAGCTGGAGGAGGTTCTTAATCGACTCAACTGCATGGGGCTCAGGTTAAAATGTTCGAAGTCGTTTTCCTGGTGCCTGAAGTGGAGTTCCTGGGAAGAAGGATTGTGGCGGACGGCATTAGGCCCACAAACGCGAATACGGAAGCAATCGAGAATGCACTGAGGCCACAGAATGTGATGGAGTTGCGATCATTTCTGGTACTCTTGAACTACTTTGGTAACTTCTTACCAGGTCTCAACACCCTGATAGAACCACTGCATATCTTACTACGAAAAGGGGGCGAATGAGTCTGAGGCAAAAGCCAAGAAAATTCCTTTGTAAAAGCGAGAAAATTATTATGCTCAAACAAATTGCTTGTGTTGTATGATCAATGTAAGTGTTTGGTACCAGCATGTGATGTGTCGTCATATAGCATCAGGTGTGTATTGCACTAGCTAATGATTTCGGGAAACTGCAACCAGTTGCTTATGCATCCAGGAATCTGTCGAAGGCTGAAAGAGCCTACAGCATGATTGAAAAAGAAGCGTTAGCGTGTGTCTATGGGGGAAAGAAAATGCATCAATACCTGTTTGGTCTAAATTCGAATTGGAAACTGACCATAAGCCACTTATGTCCCTGTTTTCCGAGAGTAAAGGAGTAAATCCCAATGCATCGGCCCTCATCCAGAGATGGGTGCTCATGTTGTCCGCATACAACTACGCCATCCACCACAGGCCAGGCACAGAAAACTGCGCCGATGCTCTCAGTAGGCTGCCATTCCCCACCAAGGGGGTGGAAATGGCGCAGCCCACAAATCTAGCCATGGTTATGGAAGCATTTGAGAGTGAGCAATCACCCGTCACTGCCCGGCAGATCAAAACCTGGACAAGCCAGGATTCCTTATTATCTCTAGTCAAAAGCTGTGTGCTTCACGGGAGCTGGTCTAGTGTCCCAGTGGAAATGCAGGAAGAGATAAAGCCATTCCAGCGACGCAAAGATGAAATATCTATCCAGATAGATTGCCTTCTGTGGGGCAATCAAGTAGTGGTCCCCAAGAAGGGCAGAGACACCTTCATCAATGATCTCCATGGCACATACTCAGGCATCGTAATGATGAAAGCGACAGCCAGATCCCATGTGTGGTATCGATGCGGACTTAGAGTCCTGCATTCACAGATGTAATACATGCTCGCAGTTAAGAAATGTACCCAGGGAGGCACCGCTAAGTTTATGGTTTTGGCCCTCCAAACTGTGGTCTAGGGTACACGTCGACAATGCAGGCCTGTTCTTGGGTAAAATGTTCCTTGTCATTGCAGACGCGTACTCCAAGTGGATTGAATGTGAGATAATGTCGGCTAGCATATCCGCTGCCACCACTGAAAGCCTGCGGGCCATGTTTGCCACACACGGCTTACCCGATGATCTGGTGAACGACAACGGGCCGTGTTTTACCAGTGTTGTGTTGAAAGAATTCATGACCTGTAACGGGATCAAACATGTTACATCTGTCCCGTTTAAACCAGCGTCCAATGGTCAGGCAGAGAGAGCAGTTCAAACCATCAAGCAAGGCTTGAAGAGGGTAACTGAAGGCTCACTGCAGACTCGCCTATCCCGAGTCCTGCTTAGCCACTGCACGAGACCACACTCACTCACTGGGATATCACCTGCTGAACTGCTTATGAAAAGAGCACTTAAGACAAGGCTCTTGTTCGTTCACCCTGATCTACATGAACAGGTAGAGAGCGTGCGGCTTCAACAAAGTGCATACCATGATAGTGCAAATGTGTCACACGAGATTGAAGTCAATGATCCTATATTTGTATTAAATTATGGACAAGGTCTCAAGTGGCTTCCTGGCACTGTCGTGGCCAAAGAGGGAAGCAGGGTGTTTCGGGTCAAACTTTCAAATGGACTCATTCACCGGAAACACTTGGACCAAATCAAACTCAGATTCACAGACTATCCTGAGCAACCCACCTTGGATCCTACCTTTTTTGATCCCCCAACACACGCACAGAAACTGACACCACGGTTGACCACAAAGCAGTACCCATCATCCATAGCAGCCCTACAGGGCCCAACACACCAGGCAGCCCAGCAAGGCCAGCTGCACAGCAGCCGAGTGAGGGCCCAACAAATGATTCAACAACACCAGTTTTCACACTGAGATGATCAACCAGGTCAAGAAGGGCCCCAGATCGACTCACATTGTAAATAGTTACACTATTGACTTTGGGGGAGAATGTTATTATATACGTGGACTTGTATTTACTCTGTACAGCCACCAGAGGGCTCATTCCCCGGAGTCCCAAGGGATCCCATAATCCCTTGGGAGCACAGGTATTTAAGAAGGCTTCACAGGTTGGAGAGGCACTCTGGAGACCTGCAATAAAAGACTCAGGTCACACTTTACTTTGAGTTCACAGTGTTCAGTCTGACTCTTTCTCCATACACAACAGTGTGGAATGTGGAAGGCCGGCCAGGAGTGAGTTGGAGTAGTCAAGTCTAGAGGTAACAAAGGCATGGATGAGGGTTTCAGCATGGACCAAAGTTATCTATAAAGTCACTTACCTACATTACAGCAGTGATTTCCATTCAAAAAAATACTTCATTGGCTATAAAACACTTTGGAACATCCTGAGATTGTACTCGAACAGGTCATTATCACATTTGCATCTGTGGGACCTGTGTGCAAATTGTCTGCCACATTTCCTACATTACAAAAGTGGCTACCCTTCAAAAATTACTTAATTGGCTGTAATACATTTTGGGACATTCTGAGGTGGTGAAATGTGTTGTATAAATGCAAGTTTATCTTCTATAAGTAAGAGTAGAACCATGCCAAGACAGTCCCATGGAGAGGGACAGCTAAGGAGGGCAGTGGAGGTGGATGGTGTGGTGAACAAAATAAAATGCTGAAGAGAGGAGGACAAGGAGGAATGATACACCATGGTCACAGACCCAGAAGAGGATATTCATGACTTTGGCCAGGGCTATTTTGATGCTGTGGGATGGGTGAAAACCAAACTGAAGAGATTTGAACAGGGATTTATGGGAGAGATGGACATGGAGCTGAGAGACAACAACACACTTGAGGACCTTAGAAAGGAAAGGGAGATTAGAGATGGGGCAATTAGCTGGAAAGGATGAGACAGGCAAATGTATTGCTGGAGAATGGGTCTAGATGTTCTGAGCATTTTATTGCCCATTTTCTAGTGTTTTAGGATTAACGAGCTCCACGGGGTACATGGTGAAAGAGTAGAGAAAGGCCGCAGAACTCTGTAGCTAAAAAATAAAATATAAGCACGTTATGGGCGTTACACGCAGACTTGTTTCTGGCAAGGTGGGAGAGGGGCTTGTAGGAGAACTTGCAGAATTTTTTCCACAATGTTGAACATGGAAGTTGTGTTTGAACCAGATGTCTGAAAAACTGTTTTTGCAGGGGCGACAAGTAGTACTCAGGAAGAGTACTTAGTTCCGTCTGCAGATGTCTTGCAGTAAAGACTCTCCTGTGCAAATTCTGCCTGCAGTTAGCCCTCGGTTGCCTGTTCACCCTGCTGGCCTGGCACTCCATCCTCTTTCTCCTACGTCCCAGCTTAAACCTCATCGCCTCTCTCTCCTCCTTAAAGACACTCCTTAAAAGCTACCTCTTTGCCCAAGCTTTTGATCATCTGCCCTACTATCCCCTTATGTGGATCAGTATTGAATTTTGTTTGATAACATTCCTGTGGACCTTTTACAACGTTAAACAAAGAAAGACTTGCATTTATATAGCACCTTTCACGACTCCCGGATGCCCTGAAGTGTTTTACAGCCAATGAAATACTTTTAAAGTGTAGTCACTGTTGGAATGTACTTACAGATAATGAGCCAGAAAAGCGGTAGCCTGACTTTCAGTGGACGTCTGCAGATGACGGGGAAGATGAGGAGGGGGTGGAGAGCAGTGTGCCGGCACAGTGTGACAAGTCCTCATTGCCAGTTAGTGGGGAGACCACCTCGGTGGAAAAGGCTGTCTTCCCGGGGTAGGCTGAACCTGAGGCTCCTGGGCCCAGTGGCCTGCAGCAACACCCAATGCGAGGGGAAGCTCAAGGGCCAGCTCTCCAGAGGGTAAGTTGGCCCAGGAGTCCTGCTCACAGATAGGCAGATGACCACCTGGACTTGGAGGCTATGTCCAGGGAGTGAATGCAGATGCACCGCGAGTTAATGGATGGAATAGCGAGGATTTCGCTGAGCGTGGAGGCATTTGCTTTGAGAGTGGTGGAGGCCACCTCAACCTTTGCATTTGCATCTCTGGAGCCCATTGAGCCCATCCTTGGTACATACCAACGGATGCTCGACGCCACAAGTGACCATGGGGTCTTAGACATGATAGCATGCGCCACAGATGTGGCAGTAGCCATTGAACGGCCAGCTGACACCAAGCTACACCTGCATTCTGCCATGTCGTCAGCGCGTGGTGGCATTAATGTGCTATGTGTTCTGATGAGGCTTAAATTGATGCCTCGCAAGCACTGACTGCTGCCATCGTGTCTGGGTCCCCATCAGTCCAACAGGGAGCTAACAGTATCGAAGTAAGCCAGCAATCTGCGCTCCACCAGATTGCTCCGGATGCTGAGGCTCTGCCCTGGGGGAGTGACAGCCAGTCGGTCGAGATGGAACCTGATGTCCTCTCTCAGGAGAACATCATTCGGTCTCCCGACACTGCATTCCACCTTTGTACCTGCCGCAGTCTGCACCCCAGCCATCCCACACTGCTGACGCCCATTTTCAGGCGGTGCTGTCAGCAGCCGGGCCTTCCAGGCCCAGAGCTGGTCCAGGGCGTCCTGTTAGGTCATTTGTCCTCTCTCCCTCAGGCACACAGCAGCCCTCCAGCGACCTTGCTGCAGGCACTAAGGACCTATTGAGGAGCAGTAGGTGAAGGAGGGGGATAAGGCAGAGGGGTGGGAAATGCCAGCGTAAGACCCACTGAATAAATGTGTCCCCATGGGACCTATGCACACATGTTGGGAAGTTTCATTATTAGCTGGATCCCTCAGCTCCCTCCATGTAAGCAAAGCGTTCCCTTATGAGCTGCTGCCGAATAGCCCTGGCACCGCCAACATTGGCATGCTGCCTCCTCCGTGGCTGCTGCTGGTCCTCGTCATGTTGCTGGACATTCGGAGCCTCGGCAAGCTCCTCCTCCTCCTCCTCCCCCTTCTCCTCCTCCTCCTCCTGAGGTGGGCCCACTGGCAAGGCTTAGGCCTTCATGATGGCCAAGTTGTGCAGCATGCTGTACACCACAATGAATAGTGAGATCTGTTGAGGGGAGTATTGAAGGCTGCCTCCAAAGCAGTCCAGGCATTGGAATCGCTGCTTCAGCAACCCTATTGTCTGCTCTATGATGTTGCGTGCGGCGGCATGGCTCTCATTGTAGCGTTCCCCCGGCTCTATGGTGGGGTTGCGGAGGGGACGTCATTAGCCAGGTGTCCAGGCCGTATCCCTTGTCCCCGAGCAGCCAGCCGCGGCCTTACCATGGTGGCTGAAACAGCTGAGGCTCAGTGCTCGCCCGCAGGATAAATGCATCATGTGCGCTTCCAGGATAGTGAGCATTGACTGTGAGGATGCGCTGCGTGTGGTCACACACCAGCTGCGCATTTAGGGAGTGGTATCCCTTTCTGTTTCTGAAGATCCCTGCATTCTCGAATGGTGCTCGTAAGACCATGTGTGTGCAGTCAATTGCTCCTTACACCTTTGGGAAGCCCTCTGGCAAACTCACGTGTGCTCATCCTATTTCTACCTAGTCTTTGGGAAATGAATGAAGTTCATTCTACGTGTGTAGAGAGCCTGTGTAACGTCGCGGTTGCAGCGATGTGCTGTGATTTGTGAGATGCTGCATATG
The DNA here is from genome assembly GCF_044704955.1 of Pristiophorus japonicus. Taxonomy (NCBI): domain Eukaryota; kingdom Metazoa; phylum Chordata; class Chondrichthyes; family Pristiophoridae; genus Pristiophorus; species Pristiophorus japonicus. The sequence goes on from NC_091983.1 coordinate 29,207,141, forward strand.
TCCCCTGATACAGCCTGGAAGGAGCCGGAGGCATACAATGTGAGTGCCACTGTGACCTACATTGCGACTGGCAGCGCAGTTCTGGTACCGATGTGAGGTGGCAGATCTTCCTGCAGGAGATGGCATATCTCTGTAACTAACTCCTTTCAGAAGCGCAGCCTTCTGACACGTTGCTCCTCAGTTAGGTCCAGGTATGAGCGTTGCTGCTAGTAAAGCCGTGGGGGGTAAGGCCTCCTGCCCCGATGTCTACGGGCTCTCCTCCTTTGGCGGTCGACATGGCCAACAGCCCTTCTCTCTTGAGAGGAGACCTCATAGAAACATTTAAAATTCTGACGGGGTTAGACAGGTTAGATGCAGGAAGAATGTTCCCAATGTTGGGGAAGTCCAGAACCAGAGTTCACAGTCTAAGGATAAGGGGGAAGCCATTTAGGACCGAGATGCGGAGGAACTTCTTCACCCAGAGAGTGGTGAACCTGTGGAATTCTCTACCACAGAAAGTTGTTGAGGCCAATTCACTAAATATATTCAAAAAGGAGTTAGATGAGGTCCTTACTACTAGGGGGATCAAGGGGTATGGCGAGAAAGCAGGAATGGGGTACTGAAGTTGAATGTTCAGCCATGAACTCATTGAATGGCGGTGCAGGCTAGAAGGGCCGAATGGCCTACTCCTGCACCTATTTTCTATGTTTCTATGTTTCTATGATGCTGCCTTGCTAGAGCTTGTAGAATGCAACGCTAGCAAACTAGTAATGCCCCCATTAAAGTTTTCCAAAATACTTTTTCTCAAGCTAAACTGTTATGTCTGTCTGCCGCTGCAAACTCAGAGACTCTCACACCGTGCTCTGTGTAAACGTGGCACTGACTGTGACCTCGGAGGGAAACGTTTCCTCATCCCTTTAAGTAGCAACCAGCTAACAACTCTGCAAGCCTGTACCGACTGCTTTCTAGATGTTGTTATTGGCGGGTGCTAAATGAAGCGGCCGCACCTAATTTAGTGAGCGGAACACAAGCGTGGGCATTGCACCAGGATTACGTCATGATCGGAGTGATCGTCAACAGCCAGGCACTATCGGTTTGAACCCCCGCTAAACATGTAACAAATTTTCAGGCAAGGCACTAAAAGCTGCGCGCCCGGTCGCTAACCTCTAACGCTCGCATTAACGCCCCCTCTGGGCACTAACTGAGGCTTATAGACAACCAAAAATCTGGCCCTAGTTATCCGCTCTATACGAATATATCAACAATGACGGACAGGTATAGACTCTATTCCATCCAGCTTGTCCCACACAAAGGTGATACCTTGTGACCAAGGTCGCCAAACCGATCCATATCCATGTATAACTACTTTTTGCCTGCGTCCTTCCAGCCAGTTCTCAAACAAGCTCAATATATTACCACTAATACCAGAGGCTTCGATCTTGAAGAGAAGCTTTTTGGATGTCTAAGTAAACAATGTCTCCAGGGCTTCCCTCATTCACCATCTTGGTGACTTCTTCAAACAATACAATCCGATGTTTAAGACGTGACCTCCTTTCTGTGAAGCCATATTGGATGTCCTTAATGTCCCTCTCAATCCAAGCAATCATATATTGCATCCCGAATGATTCTCTCAAGCATCTTTCCCCTAACTGATGTCAAATTAATAGGATATAGTGCAGTGAGTTGTTATGATCTGGAATGCACGGCCTGAAAGGATGATGGAAACAGATTCAATAGCAACTTTCAAAAGGGAATTGGATAAATATAATAGGGAAAGAGCAGGGCAATGGGAAAAGAGCAGGATGTGTGGGACTAATTGGGACATCTTTCAAAGAGCTGGCCACCTTCTGTGCTGTATGATTCTATTATTCTAACTCCTGTGTAACCCCATGGGTGAAGCACATCATTACCAAGCATTGCTGAGGTTGAGATAGAAGCATCTTGCTCTGGAGATGCAGATATGAGGGTACATATAGAAAGAAAGAGTTGGATTTATATAGCGCCTTTCATGACCATCAGATGTCTCAAAGCGCTTTACAGCACTTTTGGAGTGTATTCACTGTTGTAATGTAGGAAGCAACAGTGTTACATTATAACATTATGACAGTGAATAGGCTCGAAAAGTACTTTGTTGTCTGTAAAACGTTTTGGGATGTCCTGAGATTGTGAAAGGCGCTATAGAAATGCAAGTTCTTTCTTTACCTGCTGGTGGGTACCAGACATCGCCTGTGATGCCTGATTAGCTTGCCTTCCTCTTCATCATTCTCCTCTTTACCCGCACAGAGATAGAGGAATCCCTAATGGTTACACCATGGCCTCATCTGTTGAATGACTCACAGTACAAAGGAAAAACTGGAACAAAAAGCAGCCAGGCAACACTGAAAGATTCTTGCATAGAAACACCGTTCGTCACGGGCAATCATGGTGGGGAATCCAATAGCTAACTTCTTGCCAAACTTTAAATGGTATTCACAAACAGCGGCAGAAAGGGCCAATAAAAGTGAAAGATAAAGAGAGAGAAGACCCCGACAAAAAAACAAGCTCTCATAATCACGGATCAAGTGACCGTTAAATTCACTCCTGATTCTTAGCGAGCCTGTGGGAAGGTTCTTCCTCCGGCTTTGAAAGGCGCGCAGTGTTGGCCTCACTCCAAGTGTGCAACGCATTAGAATCCCCAGCGCAGGAAAGACGCACCTCTCAAACATCCCCAAAAGTAATGTGGTATGGAGGATTCAGTCATTGCTCAGTGGGTGCCACTCTCATCTCTGAGTCAGAAGGTTGTGGGTACAAGTCCCACTCCACAGACTTGAGCAAAAAAATCTCCAGTACTGAGGGAGTGCGGCGCTGTCCAGAACTAGGGATCATAGTCTCAGGATAAGGGGTCGGCCACTTAAGACTGAGATGAGTAGTGTTAGCCATGGCTCAGTGGGTAGCACTCTCCTCTCTGAGTCAGGACGTTGTGGGTTCAAGTCCTGTTCCAGAGATATGAGTGCAAAAATCTCGGCCGATATTCCAATACAGTGGTGAGAGAGTGCTGCACTGTTGGAGGTCTTTCGGATGTGATGTTAAACCGAAGCCCCGTCTGCTCTCTCAGGTGGACATAAAAGATCCCATGGCACTATTTCAAAAAGTAGCAGAGGACTTCTGTCCAGTGTCCTGGCCAAAATTTATCCATCAACCAACATCACTAAAAAGAGATTATCAGGTCATTATCACAGTGCTGTTTGTTGGAGCTTGCTGTGTGCAAAATTGGCTGCCACGTTTCCTACATTACAACAGTAATTTATTGGCTGAAAAGTGCTTTGGGACGTGCTTATGTCATGACAGGCACTACAGAAATGCAAGTCTTTCATTCTTTTACCCTACCCTCGCACCTTTATCGCCACATGGGGATATTGGCCCCAGATGTTTCATGGTGTTTGCCGTCCTGTCAGTACAGCTCACTCCTCTTCCAGAACTGGTTCCACACTGCAGATTGGAAACCTTCCCTCTTGCACCACCCCTGTAGCCAGAAATGTACTGTTCTAAATTGGCTGCTCCTGGACTATAAGGTGCAGGGCACTGGGTGCAATCCTGCGATTACAACCTTGGAGGTGCTACTTCTGAATATACATTAGGGGGTGAAATTCATTGTCCCGTTTGGGGACGGTAACAGTTGCAAGGCGCGAAACTTAGTGCCAGACGCTAAAGTTTCAGCCCTCTTCAAAAATTCGGCAAATCCCCCTGGAAGGAAGTGGAGTCCTAAATTAGCACTTCCTTCTTGGGGTGCTAATGGAGTAGACGCCTCAGCAAACTGGGCCTTAAAGGGAAGGGCCCACGCTGCAGACTCTGCAAAATAAAAAGGGACCTACCTGGACCACCATGGAGCGGGGGTGCCGCGCGATCAGCCCGGGACACAAACAGAGTGCCAGGCAGAGCGATCGTGGCCAGGACCCCGCGAAGTACACGGAGCAGCAGCGCAAAAACAAAGGCAAGTGCTTTTTTGATTTTCCATCAGCCGCCTCACCTTTAATTTGTGTCCTGGTAGCGGCCGGCTGCGGAATCGACACCTCCTGCAGCTCTCGGTGTTTTCGCCCAGCGCTGCTACAGTTGCTATGTACGCAGCGATGACGTCACGATTTCCGGGCGCAGGAGATCGGGTCACAAAGCCGTAGCGCCGCGGCTAAATTCCCACCCAATATGGCGGATATCATTTTCAGCGCTGCACCCATGCAGTAAGACATTTGCGCTCCGCTAACGGGAGGTGCAGCTGCATTGAATTTCTGGATTCTAGAATTGCATACTAACCTTCCATGTACCCTGAGCTTCAAAAAGTAATAGATAAAACTGGCATACAGAAAAAGCAACATATAATGATCATTCTATCCCAAAAATATCAGAACACTCCCAGAATACTTATGCAATTAAAAAATAATTTGTCTTATTCAGTTACCATTTAAGAAAGAAAGAAAGAAAGATTTGGATTCATATAGCGCCTTTCACAACCACCGGACGTTTCAAAGCGCATTACAGCCAATGAAGTACTTTTGGATTGTAGTCACTGTTGTAATGTAGGAATCATTGTTTATTAAGATAGATAGATATACAGATATATAGATATTCAGCTAGATGGACAGACAGACAAATAGATAAAGACATATAGCTATAGACAGATAGACAGACAGCTACAGCTAGGCAAATAGGCAAGCATATATGGACATACAGCTACAGATAGACAGCTATAGGCAAATAGGTAAATAGATATAGATGGATAGATGGATACAAATTCCAGAATAAAAGAATTACATCCTGTCTCAAAGGAACCTGAAGAGAGTGACTCTATTCCAGACCAGTTGCAGGCGGTTGGCCAGTTCTGGGTTTGCTCACCGTATTATGTGAAATTAACTGGGAGAGATATGTTGCTGCTTCATTACAATACTCACCCACTCCAGTGATAAGAAATGATGAAGTCAAAGCTGGGAAGAGAACCAATATAATCGGCAGTTTTAAGCAAGTCATTGAGGAGCTGGACCAATTCTCAGTCTTGGTGTGTAGTATTCGGACACTGAGGAATAGATCTGCCTTTCGCTCACACTTCAGAACGGCTCATTCCCCTTTCCTCTTTAAATCACACTTGGGTCCTAAGTGGCGTTTTCGACCTTAACTACCCACTTGGATCGCATCCAGACACGTAGATTCTGAAGATGAATGGGACATGCCAGTGGGGACCCGGGTAACAGAAAAATACGGAGAAACTCTCACCAGGCATTCAGTGAAACAAACAGCTTAGGCTCCACTGAACATTTCCCCAGGCTCACATCACACTTAGCAGTGAGCAAAGACAATGAGATGTGACTCACGGGCAAGAGGGCAGTGACTCCAAGCACTTTTCTTCGGAGAATGAAGCAAGCTCCCAGGAAGAACTAATAATCATGCTGTAGCTATTGTTAGCTACAGCAGTGGCTCAGTGGATAGCACTCTCACCTCTGAGTCAGAAGTTTGTGGGTTCAAGCCCCCCCCCACCAGAGACTTTAGCACAATAATCTCGGCTGACACTCCAGTGCAGTACTGAGGAAGTGATACACTGTCGGAGGGGCCGACTTTCAGATGAGACGTTAAACCGATACCCCTATCTGCCCTCTCAGGTGGACATAAAAAATCCCATGATGTTATTCAAAGAAGAGCTACAGCAACTTACATTTACAAAGGGCCTTTAATGTAGTGAAAAATCAAAAGGTGGTTCACAAGAGCATTATCAAACAGTCACATAAGGAGAAATTAGTGTTATGTATGTAAACTTGTATTTACTCTGTACAGCCACCAGAGGGCTCATCCCCGGGAGACCAAAGGAATCCCATGTTTGCTTGGGAGCACAGGTATTTAAGGAGGCTTCACAGGCTGGAGAGGCACTCTGGAGACCTGCAATGAAAAACTAAGGTCACACTTTATTTTGAGCTCACAGTGTTCAGTCTGACTCTTTCTCCATACACAACAACTGGCGACGAAATGCAGATAGCAAACCTAAAGATGCAGAGGGCAGTGGGCATCCTGGAGAAATTCTCGGAGGGAAATGATTGGGAAACTTTTCTGGAGCAACTCGACCAATACTTCATGGTCAATGAGCTAGATGGGGAAGAGGGTGCTGTCAAACGAAGGGTGATCCTCCTCACCATCTGTGGGGCACCAACGTATGAAGAATCTGCTCACTCCAGCAAAACCCACGGAGAAATCGTACGATGATTTGTGCACACTGGTCCGAGAGCATTTGAACCCGAAGGAAAGCGTTCTGATGGCGAGGTACCAGTTCTACACCTACAAAAAGTCTAAAGGCCAGGAAGTGGTGAGTTATGTCGCCGAGCTAAGACGCCTTGCAGGACATTGCAAATTTGAAGGACATTTGGAGCACATGCTCAGAGACCATTTTTACTTGGCATTGGCCACGAAATCATACTTCACAAACTTTTGACTGTAGAGACCCCAATCTTGAGTAAGGCCATAGCGATAGCCCAGGCATTCATTGCCACCAGTGACAATACGAAGCAAATCTCTCAGCACACAAATGCTGCTACAAGTACTGTGAACAAAGTGATGTTGTTTTCGAATCGTAACATACAGGGCAGGTCACACATACCTGCAGCTGCACGTCTGCAGGAGTCTCAGAGTCCGCCATCAAGGGTGATGAATTCAAGGACATTAACACCTTGTTGGCGCTGCGGGGTGATCATCGTTTCCATTCATGCCGATTCAAAGAGTATATTTGCAAGGGCTGTGGAACAATGGTACACCTCCAATGAGTGTGCAGGTGAGCTGCAAAGCATGCTAAACCTGCAAACCACCACGTTGCAGAGGAGGACAGATCCACGGAGGATCACGACGAACCAGAGCCTCAGATCAAGGAGGCATGGGGTGCACACATTCACCATGAATTGTCCCCCAATAATGCTGAATGTTGAACTAAATGGACTCCCGGTGTCAATGAAGCTGGACACGGGCGTGAGCCAGTCCATCATGGGCAAAAATACTTTCGAAAGGTTGTGGTGCAACAAGGCCTCAAGTCCAGTCTTAACTCCAATTCGCACGAAACTAAGAACTTGCACGAAAGAACTGATTCTTGTAATCGACAGTGCTATCGTAAAGATCTCCTACGATGGAGCAGTGCACAAGCTACCACTCTGGGTGGTACCGGGTGATGGTCCCACACTGCTCGGCAGGAGCTGGCTGGAAAAGATACGCTGGAACTGGGACAATGTCCGAGCGCTATCGCCCGCTAACAACATTTCGCATGCCCAGGTCTTAAACAAATTTTCTTCGCTGTTCGAACCAGGAAATTCCAAGGAGCAAAAGTGCAGATCTACCTAATTCCGGGGGCATGACCCATCCATCACAAGGCGAGAGCAGTACTGTACATGATGAGAGAAAGGGTAGAGATCGAGCTAGACCGACTGCAAAGAGAAGGCATCATTTCCCCAATCGAGTTCAACGAGTGGGCCAGTCCTATCGTCCCAGTCCTCAAGGGAGATGGCACCGTCAGAATCTGTGCCGATTACAAAGTAACTATCAATCGTTTCTCCCTGCAGGACCACTACCCACTACCAAAAGCCGACGACCTCTTTGCAATGCTGGCGGGAGGAAAGACGTTCACGAAGCTGGATCTGACTTCAGCCTACATGACGCAGGAACTGGAGGAATCATCGAAGGGCCTCACCTGCATCAACACGCACAAAGGTCTTTTTATTCATAACAAATGCCCGTTTGGAATTAGATCAGCGGCGGCGATGTTCCAGAGAAACATGGAAAGCTTACTGAAGTTGGTCCCGCACAACATGGTCTTCCAGGACGACATCTTGGTCACAGGTCGGAACATAGTCAAGCGCCTGCAGACCCTGGAGGAGGTTCTTCGTCGACTCAACCACGTGGGGCTCAGCTTAAAATGCTCGAAGAGTGTTTTCCTGGTGCCTGCAGTGGAGTTCTTGGCAAGGAGGATTGCGGCGGACGGCATCAGGCCCACCAACGCGAAGACGGAGGCAATCGAGAACGCACCGAGGCCACAGAGCTGCGGTCGTTTCTGGGACTTTTGAACTACTTTGGTAACTTCTTACCAGGTCTCAGCTAGAACCACTGCATGTCTTACTATGAAAAGAGGCGAATGGGTTTGGGGCAAAAGCCAAGAAATGCCTTTGTAAAAATGAGAAAATTGTTACGCTCAAACAAATTGCTTGTGTTGTATGATCCATGTAAGCGTTTGGCACCAGCATGTGATGCATCGTCATATGGCGTCGGGTGTGTATTGCAACAAGCTAATGATTTCGGGAAACTGCATTCAGTTGCTTATGCATCCAAGAGTCTGCCGAAGGCTGAGAGAGCCTACAGCATGATTGAGAAAGAAGCGTTTGCGTGTGTCTATGGGGTAAAGAAAATGCATCAATACCTGTTTGGGCTAAAATTCGAATTGGAAACTGACCATAAGCCACTTATATCCCTGTTTTCCAAGAATAAAGGGATAAATATCAATGCATCAGCCCACATCCAGAGATGGGCGCTCACGTTGTCCACCTACAACTACGCCATTTGCCACAAGCCAGGCACAGGAAACTGCGCCGATGCTCTCAGTAGGCTGCCATTGCCTACCACAGGGGTGGAAATGGCGTAGCCCGCAGATCTAGCCATGGTTATGGAAGCATTTGAGAGTGAGCATTCACCCGTCACTGCCCGGCAAATCAAAACCTGGACAAGCCAGGACCCCTTATTATCTCTAGTCAAAAGCTGTGTGCTTCACGGGAGCTGGTCCAGTGTCCCATTGGAAATGCAGGAAGAGATAAAGCCATTCCAGTGGCGCAAAGATGAAATGTCTATACAGGCAGACTGCCTTCCATGGGGCAATCGAGTAGTGGTCCCCAAGAAGGGCAGAGACACCTTCATCAATGATCTCCACAGTACCTACCCTGGCATCGTAATGATGAAAGCGAGAGCCAGATCCCAGGTGTGGTGACCCACTATCGATGCAGACTTAAAGTCCTGCGTTCACAGATGTAATACATGCTCGCAGTTAAGCAATGTACCCAGGGACGTGTCACTACGTTTATGGTCTTGGCCCTCCAAACCATGGTCTAGGGTACACGTCGACTATGCAGACCCGCTCTTGGGTAAAATGTTCCTTGTGGTTATAGACGCGTACTCCAAGTGGATTGAATGTGAGATAATGTCAGCTGGCACGTCCGCTGCCACTATTGAAAGCCTGCAGGCCATGTTTGTCACTCGCACCTTACCCGATGTCCCGGTGAGCGACAACGGGCCATGTTTTACCAGTACTGAGTTCAAAGAATTCAAGACCCACAACGGGATCAAACATGTCACATCTGCCCCATTTAAACCAGTGTCCAATGATCAGGCAGAGAGAGCAGTACCAACTATCAAGCAAGGCTTGTAGAGGGTAACTGAAGGCTCGTTGTAGACTCGCCTATCCCGAGTCCTGCTTAGTTACCGCACGAGACCCCACTCCCTCACTGGGATCCCACCTGCTGAACTGCTCATGAAAAGAGCACTTAAGACAAGGCTCTCATTATTTCACCCTGATCTACATGAACAAGTAGAGAGCAGGCGGCTTCAACAAAGTGCATACTATGGTAGCGCAAATGTGTCACGCGAGACTGAAATCAATGATCCTGTATTTGTATTTGTTAGCGTTAGTGTTTTCTTAGAAGAATCACTCAACACTCAAAGTCGGTTCCAATGCCTGGCGGCATTTAATAACGCTCAGCGGGGAGGAAACACACAGGACCGTATCCAGGTTTCTCTCCACAGAACAAAGAGTTACATGTATCTTTATATGTTTCACAACAGTTACAAAACAGTTTACTACAGTTACACAGCCCATCACGGCTGGACACAAGCCAATCACAACGATTATAGATTACATATAGGTTCTTTTAACCCAATAGAATTCTCCTAGTATCCAGGGAACCATATGTTCGGTTATTGTCAGCTTGGGCTGATCGATGGCTTTATAGGTTCTCTCCCTAGTTCTTTCATCTGGGAGAAATAATTGGTATATAGCCTTGTTTACAGCAAATGGTTTCCCTCTTATCTTTCTTCCTGGGGAATTAATTGGTTTATGGCCTTGTTCACAGGAGATGGTTTCCTTCTTATCTCTGTCTTCCCAGGCATTCCTACAGTGGGCCTCACAGGGTTATTGCTCGGTCAGTGAACGTTCAACAGTTCACAGTTTGACTACCTGATTTCCCATAATGCCTGGGCAGCCATTTTATGTGTGTGTCCATTTAAGCTTATGTGAGTTTTAAATATCCAGCAGGTGCCTAATGCCTAAGTCTATATATATATTTCTACTCTCTACAACAGTATTAAATTATGGACAAGGTCCCAAGTGGCTTCCCGGTACTGTCGTGGCCAAAGAGGGGAGCAGGGTGTTTCGGGTCAAACTTTCAAATGGACTCATTCACCGGAAACACTTGGACCAAATCAAACTCAGATTCGCGGACTATCCTGAGCAACCCACCTTGGGCCCTACCATTTTAGATCCTCCAACACACACACCAGCGGCAACCGCCACCATGGTTGACCACGAAGCAGAACCCATCATCCACAGCAGCCCTACAGGGCCCAACACACCAGGCAGCCCAGCAAGGTCAGCTGCACAGCAGCCCAGTGAGGGCCGAACAAATGAGTCAACAATGCCAGCTTTCACACCAAGACGATCAACCAGGTCAAGAAGGGCCCCAGATCGACTCACATTGTAAATAGTTACACTATTGACTTTGTGGGGGGGGGGAGGCGGGGGTGTTGTTATATATGTAAACTTGTATTTACTCTGTAAAGCTTCCAGAGGGCTCATCCCCAGGAGTCCCAAGGGATCCCATAATCCCTTGGGAGCACAGGTATTTAAGGAGGCTTCACAGGTTGGAGAGGCACTCTGGAGACCTGCAACAAAAGACTAAGGTCACACTTTAATTTGAGCTCCCAGTGTTCAGTCTGACTCTTTCTCCATGCACAACAATTAGGACAGGTGATAAATAGCTTGGTCAAAAAGGTAAGTTTTAAGGAGCGTCTTAAAGGTGGAGAGAGCTAGGCAGAGTGGTTTAGGAAAGGAGTTCCGGAGCTTAGGACCCAGGCAGCTTTGACTGCCGTGTTTCCTAAATATAACAGTGACTACACTTCAAGAGTAATTAATTGGCAATAAAGCGCTTTAGGACAGCCTGCGGTTGTGAAATGTGCTGTAGAAATACAAGTCTTTCTTTTTGTATCTGGGAAGCAAGCTAATGAGACAAGATGTGCACTGAAGGTGGGATCTGGGCTTGAATTAATGGATTCTTGTTAATTCAGCTATTGGCAGTCCAGCAAGAAGCACTCCATTGGTGGCCAGTTTGAAAATAAACGGGGCATTCAAAGCGATTGTTGGCGAATGGTTTTAGTTTCCATATGTTCAGATGTCAACTACTGAGTCACGGCTGACAGAGCAACAAGTCAATTACATTGCTTGATTTTAACTGTCCCATGATCGACTGCAATAGAGATAATGCAGATTGCCCAACTGGGGAACGCTTTTTAAAAATGTATCCGGTGTGTGTTATGGAACCTTTTTAAATTGTAGCCTCACACTGTATCCTTACACTGTAGCCTGACACTGTAGCCTCACACTGGAGCCTCACACTGTAGCCTGACACTTTAGCCTGACACTGTAGCCTCACAATGGAGCCTCACACTGTAACCTTACACTGTAGCCTTACACTGTAGTCTCATACTGTAGCCCTACACTGTAACCTCACGCTGTAGCCTCACATTGTAACCTTACACTGTAACCTCACATTGTAGCCTTACACTGCAGCCTTACACTGCAACCTTACACTGTAGCCTCATACTGTAGACTCACGCTGTAGCTTCACACTGTAGCCTCGCACTGCAGCCTTACACTGTAGCCTGAGACTGTAGCCTCACACTGTAGCGTCACACTGTAGCCGTACACTGTAGCCTGAAACGAAACTATAGCACTCACACTGTAGCCTGAAACTATAGCACTCACATTGTAGCCTCAAACTGTAACCTTACACAGTAGCCTCACACTGTAGCCTTACAATGTATAGCCTTACACTGTAGCCTCACACTATAGCCTCACACTGTAGCCTTACACTGTAGCCTCACACTGTAGCCTCACACTGTAGTCTGACACTGTAGCTTCATACTGCAGTCTCACACTGGAGCCTGACACTGTAGCCTCACACTGTATCCTCACACTGTAGCCTGACACTGTAAACTTACACAGTAGCCTCACACTGTAGCCTTACATTGTAGCCTGATACTGTCGCCTCACACTGTAACCTCACACTGTATGGCCTGACACTGTAGCCTGACACTGTAGCCCGAAATTGTAGCCTCACATTGTAGCCTCAAACTGTAGCCTTATACTGTAGCCTCACACTGTAGCCTTACACTGTAGCCTCATACTGTAGCCTTACACTGTAGCCTGACACTGTAGCCTCACACTGTAGACTTACACTTTAGTCTCACACTGTAGCTCACACTGTAGCGTAACACTGTAGCCCAAAACTGTAGCCTCACATTGTAGCCTCACACTGTAGCCATATACTGTAGCCTCATACTGTAGCCTTACACTGTAGCCTGCCACTCTAGCCTCAGACTGTAGAGTTACACTGCAACCTGACACTGTAGCCTCACATTGTTGCCTCACACTGTAGCCTTACACTGTAGCCTGACACTGTAGCATCACACGCTAGACTTACAATGTAGCACTGTAGCCTGACACTGCTGTCTGACACTAGTCTCACACAGTAGCCTTACACTTTAGCCTCACACTGTAGCTCACACTGTAGCGTGACACTGTAGCCTCATACTGTAGCCTGGCACTGTAGCCTGGCACTGTAGCCAGAAACTGTAGCTTCACATTGTAGCCTCACACTGTAGCCGTATACTATAGCCTCACACGTTAGCCTCACACTGTAGACTTACACTGCAGCCTGACACTGTAGCCTCACATTGTAGCCTTACACATTAGCCTCACACTGTAGCCTCACACTGTAGTCTTACACTGTAGCCTCACACTGTAGCCTCACGCTGCAGATGCAAACTGCAGCCTTACACTGTAGCCTCACACTGTAGCCTTCCACTGCAGCCTCATACTTTACCCTTATATTGTAGCCTGACACTGTAGCCTCACACTGTAGACTGACACTGTAGCCTGACACTGCTGCCTGACACTAGCCTCACACAGTAGCCTTACACTGTAGCCTCACACTGTAGCTCACACTGTAGCCTCACACTATAGTCTTATACTGTATAGCCGCACACTGTTGCCTGACACTGTAGCCTGACACTGTAGCCTGACAATGTAGCCTCACACTGTAGCCTCACACAGTACCTTACACTGTAGCCTCACACTGTAGCCTCATGCTGTAACCTTACACTGTAGTCTTACACGGTAGAGCCTTACACTGTTGCCTCACACTGTAGCCTCGCACTGTACCTGATACTGTAGCCTCACACTGTAACCTTACACTGTAGTCATACACTGTAGTCTCACACTGTAGCCTGACACTGTAGCCTCACACTGGAGCCTCACACTGTAGCCTTACACTGTATAGCCTCACACCTTGGCCTTACACTGTATAGTTTGACGCTGTAGCCTCAAACTGCTGCCTGACACTGTCGCATCACACTGTAGCCTTAAAGTTTATAGCCTCACACTGTAGCCTTACACCGTAGTTGTACACTGTAGTCTCACACTGTAGCCTCACACTGTAGCCCTACACTGTAGCCTCACACTGTAGCCTCACTCTGTAGCCCTACACTATAGCCTCACACTGTAGCTTTATACTGTAGCCTGACACTGTAGCCTAACACTGTAGCCTCACACTGTAGCCTGACACTGTAGCCTGACACTGTAGCCTCATCTGTAGTCTCAAACTGTACCATATACTGTAGCCTTACACTGTAGTCTTTACACTGTAACCTTACACTGTATTCTTACACTGTAGCCTGACACTGTAGCCTGAAACTGTAGTCTTAGAGTGTAGCCTCACGCTGTAGCCTTACACTGTATAGCCTCACATTGTAGCCTGACACTGTAGCCTGATGCTGTAGCCACACACTGTAGACTTACACTGTATTGCCTCACACTGTAGCCTGACACTGCAGCCTGGCACTGTAGCCTCACACTGTAGCCTCACAGTGTAGCCTTACACTGTCTAGCCTTACACTGTAGCCTGACACTGTAGCCTTTACACTGTAACATTACACTGTAGCCTCACACTGTAGCCTCACAATGTAATCTTACACAGTAGCCTCACATTGTAGCCTTACATTGTAACCTCACACTGTAGCTTCACACCGTATAGCTTTACATTCTAGCCTGACACTGTAGCCTTTACACTGTAGCCTCACACTGTAGCCTCACACTGTAGCCTTACAACGTATAGCCTCACACAGTAACCTTACACTTTATAGTCTTACACTGTAGCCTCACAATTTAGCCTGACATTGTAGCCTCACACTGTAGCCTTACACTCTAGCCTGACTCTGTAGCCTCACACTGTAGCCTGACACTGTAGCCTGACATTGTAGCCTCAACTGTAGCCTCAGACTGTACCATATACTGTAGCCTTACACTGTAGTCTTTACACTGTAACCTTACACTGTATTCTTACACTGTAGCCTGACACTGTAGCCTGAAACTGTAGTCTTAGAGTGTAGCCTCATGCTGTAGCCTTACACTGTATAGCCTCACATTGTAGCCTGACACTGTAGCCTGATGCTGTAGCCACACACTGTAGACTTACACTGCATTGCCTCACACTGTAGCCTGACACTGCAGCCTGGCACTGTAGCCTCACACTGTAGCCTCACACTGTAGCCTGACACTGTCTAGCCTTACACTGTAGCCTGACACTGTAGCCTTTACACTGTAACCTTACACTGTAGCCTCACACTGCAGCCTCGCAATGTAATCTTACACAGTAGCCTCACATTGTAGTCTTACACTGTAACCTCACACTGTAGCTTCACACTGTATAGCCTTACATTCTAGTCTGACACTGTAGCCTTTACACTGTAGCCTCACAATGTAGCCTCACAATGTAGCCTTACAATGTATAGCCTCAAACAGTAACCTTGCACTTTATAGTCTTACACTGTAGCCTCACAAAGAAGCCTGACATTGTAGCCTCACACTGTAGCCTTACACTCTAGCCTGACTCTGTAGCCTCACACTGTAGCCTGACACTGTAGCCTGACACTGTAGCCTCACACAGTAGTTTTACACTGTACCTTCACACTTTAGCCATACACTGTAGCATTTCACTGCAGCCTCACACTGTAGTCTTCCACTGTAGCCTCACACTGTAGCCTCACACTGTAGCTCACACTGTAGCCTCACATTGTAGCATGACACTGTAGCCTTATGCTGTAGCCTCACACTGTACCTTACACTGTAGCCTTGAACTGTAGTCTTTACACTGTAACCTTACACTGTAGCCTCACAATGTAGCCACACACTGTAGCCTTACAATGTATAGCCTTACACTGTAGCCTCACACTGTAGCCTCACACTGTAGCCTCACACTGTAGCCTGACACTGTAACCTTACACAGCAGCCTCACACTGTAGCCACACATTGTAGCCTCACACTGTAGCCTTACACTGTAGCCTCACACTGTAGCTTGACACTGTCGCCTCACACTGTAGCCTTACACTGTAGTCTCACACTGTAGCCTTCCACTGTAGCCTCACAATGTAGCCTTACATTGTAGTCTCACACTGTAGCCTTACACTGTAGCCTCACACTTTTGCTTCACACTGTAACCTTACACTGTAGCCTTACACTGTAACCTCACAGTGTGGCCTTACACTGTAAGCTCACATTGTAGCCTTTACACTGTATCCCTACACAGTAGGTTCATACTGTGGTCTTTACACTGTAGCCTTTCACTGTAGCCTCACACTGTAGCCTTACACTGTAGCCTTTACACTGTAGCCTTACACTGTAGTCTCACACTGTAGCCTTACACTGTAGCCTCACACTGTAGTCTCACAATGTAGCCTCACACTGTAACCTCAACAGTAGCCTTTACACTGTAGCCTCACACTGTAGCTGCACACTGTAGCCTTTCACTATAGCATTACACTGTAGCCTCACACTATTGCCTCACACTGTGACCTTACTCTGAAGCCTTGCACTATAGCCTCACACTGTAGCCTCACACTGTAGCCATACAATGTAACCTCACACTGTAGACTTACACTGTAACTGTACACTGTAGCCTTTACACCGTAGTCTCACACACTAGCCCTACACTGTAGCCTCACACTGTAGCCTCATACTGTAGCCTTACACTGTAGCCTCACAACTGTAGTCTGACACTGTAGCCTGACACTAGCCTCACACTATAGTCTTACATTGTAGCTTCACACTGTAGCCTCACACTGTAGCCTCACACTGTAGCCTTACGCTGTATAGCCTCACACTGTAGCCTTACACTGTATAGCCTCACACTGTAGCCTTACACTCTAGCCTGACTCTGTAGCCTCACACTGTAGCCTGACACTGTAGCCTGACATTGTAGCCACAACTGTAGCCTCAGACTGTACCATATACTGTAGCCTTACACTGTAGTCTTTACACTGTAACCTTACACTGTATTCTTACACTGTAGCCTGACACTGTAGCCTGAAACTGTAGTCTTAGAGTGTAGCCTCATGCTGTAGCCTTACACTGTATAGCCTCACACTGTAGCCTCACACTGTAGCCTCACACTGTAGATTCACACTGTACTTTTACACTGTAGCCTTACACTGTATAGCCTCACACTGTGGCCTTACACTGTAGCCTCACACTGTAGCCTCACACTGTAACCTCACTTTGTAGCCTCACACTATAGCCTTACACTGTAACCTCACGCTATAGCCTCACACAGTTGCCTCACACTGTAGCCTCACACTATAGCCTTTCACTGTAGCCATACACTGTAGCCTCATACTATTGCCTCACACTGTAACCTCACACTGTAGCCTTACACTGTAACCTCACACTGTAGCTGTACACTGTAGTCTTATACTATAGTCTCACACTGTAGACTTTACACTGTAGCCTTTCACTGTAGCCTCACACTGTAGTCTTCCGCTGTAGCCTCACACTGTAGCCTTTACACCGTAGCCTCACACTCTAGCCCTAAACTGTAGCCTCACACTGTAGTCTTACACTATAGCCTCACACTGTAGTCTGACACTGAAGCCTGACACTATAGCACACACAGTATAGCCTCACAATGTAGCCACAAACTGTAACCTTACACTGTAGCTTAGACTGTAGCCTGACACTTTAGCCTCACACTGTAGTCTGACACTCTAGCCCCAAACTGTAGCCTCACACTGTAGCCTGACACTAGCATCACACTGTAGTCTTACACTGTAGCCTCACACTGTAGCCTGACATTAGCCTCACACTAGTCTTACATTGTAGCTTCACACTGTAGCCTCACACTGTAGCCTCACACTGTAGCCTTACACTGTATAGCCTCACACTGTAGCCTTACACTGTATAGCCTTACACTGTAGCCTCATACTGTAGCCTCACACTGTAGCCTCACACTGTAGCCTTACACGGTATAGCCTAACACTGTGGCCTTACACTGTAGCCTCACACTGTAGCCTCACACTGTAACCTCACATTGTAGCCTCACACTATAGCCTTACACTGTAACATCACGCTATAGCCTCACACTCTAGCCTTATACTGTAACCTCACACTGTAGCCTTACACTGTAGCCTTACACTGTAACCTCACACTGTAGCCATACACTGTAGCCTTACACTATAGCCTCAAACTGTAGACTTTACTCTGAAGCCTTGCACTATAGCCTCACACTGTAGCCTCACACTGTAGCCATACAATGTAACCTCACACTGTAGACTTACACTGTAACTGTACACTGTAGCCTTTACACCGTAGTCTCACACACTAGCCCTACACTGTAGCCTCACACTGTAGCCTCATACTGTAGCCTTACACTGTAGCCTCACAACTGTAGTCTGACACTGTAGCCTGACACTAGCCTCACACTATAGTCTTACATTGTAGCTTCACACTGTAGCCTCACACTGTAGCCTCACACTGTAGCCTTACGCTGTATAGCCTCACACTGTAGCCTTACACTGTATAGCCTCACACTGTAGCCTTACACTCTAGCCTGACTCTGTAGCCTCACACTGTAGCCTGACACTGTAGCCTGACATTGTAGCCACAACTGTAGCCTCAGACTGTACCATATACTGTAGCCTTACACTGTAGTCTTTACACTGTAACCTTACACTGTATTCTTACACTGTAGCCTGACACTGTAGCCTGAAACTGTAGTCTTAGAGTGTAGCCTCATGCTGTAGCCTTACACTGTATAGCCTCACACTGTAGCCTCACACTGTAGCCTCACACTGTAGATTCACACTGTACTTTTACACTGTAGCCTTACACTGTATAGCCTCACACTGTGGCCTTACACTGTAGCCTCACACTGTAGCCTCACACTGTAACCTCACTTTGTAGCCTCACACTATAGCCTTACACTGTAACCTCACGCTATAGCCTCACACAGTTGCCTCACACTGTAGCCTCACACTATAGCCTTTCACTGTAGCCATACACTGTAGCCTCATACTATTGCCTCACACTGTAACCTCACACTGTAGCCTTACACTGTAACCTCACACTGTAGCTGTACACTGTAGTCTTATACTATAGTCTCACACTGTAGACTTTACACTGTAGCCTTTCACTGTAGCCTCACACTGTAGTCTTCCGCTGTAGCCTCACACTGTAGCCTTTACACCGTAGCCTCACACTCTAGCCCTAAACTGTAGCCTCACACTGTAGTCTTACACTATAGCCTCACACTGTAGTCTGACACTGAAGCCTGACACTATAGCACACACAGTATAGCCTCACAATGTAGCCACAAACTGTAACCTTACACTGTAGCTTAGACTGTAGCCTGACACTTTAGCCTCACACTGTAGTCTGACACTCTAGCCCCAAACTGTAGCCTCACACTGTAGCCTGACACTAGCATCACACTGTAGTCTTACACTGTAGCCTCACACTGTAGCCTGACATTAGCCTCACACTAGTCTTACATTGTAGCTTCACACTGTAGCCTCACACTGTAGCCTCACACTGTAGCCTTACACTGTATAGCCTCACACTGTAGCCTTACACTGTATAGCCTTACACTGTAGCCTCATACTGTAGCCTCACACTGTAGCCTCACACTGTAGCCTTACACGGTATAGCCTAACACTGTGGCCTTACACTGTAGCCTCACACTGTAGCCTCACACTGTAACCTCACATTGTAGCCTCACACTATAGCCTTACACTGTAACATCACGCTATAGCCTCACACTCTAGCCTTATACTGTAACCTCACACTGTAGCCTTACACTGTAGCCTTACACTGTAACCTCACACTGTAGCCATACACTGTAGCCTTACACTATAGCCTCAAACTGTAGACTTTACACTGTAGCCTTTCACTGTAGCCTCACACTGTAGCCTTACACTGTAGCATTACACTGTAGCCTTTACACCGTAGCCTCACACTCGAGCCCTACACTGTAGCCACACACTGTAGCCTTACACTATAGCCTCACACTGTAGTCTGACACTGCAGCCTGAAACTATAGCACACACAGTATAGCCTCACAATGTAGCCACAAACTGCAACCTTACACTGCAGCCTTAGACTGTAGCCTGACACTCTAGCCTCACACTGTAGCCTGACACTAGCCTCACACTGTAGTCTTACACTGTAGCTTCACACTGTAGCCTCACACTGTAACCTGACACTAGCCTCACACTGTAGTCTTACATTGTAGCTTCACACTGTAGCCTCACACTGTACTTTTACACTGTAGCCTTACACTGTAGCCTCACACTGGCCTTACACTGTAGCCTCAAAATGTAACCTTACACAGTAGCCTCACATTGTAGCCTGATGGCGTAACCTGACACTGTAGTCTGACTAGTCTTACACTGTAGTCTGACACTGTAGCCTCACACTGCAGCCTTACACTGCATAGCCTCACACTGTAGCCTTACACTGTATGGCCTTACACTGTAGCCTCGCACTGCAGCCTGATACTGTAGCCTCACACTGTCGCCTTACACTATAGCCTCACATTGTAGACTTTACACTGTAGCCTTTCACTGTAGCCTCACACTGTAGCCTTACGCTGTAGCATTAATTGCAGCCTTTACACCGTAGCCTCACACTCTAGCCCTACACTGTAGCCTCACACTGTAGTCTGACACTGCAGCCTGACACTATAGCACACACAGTATAGCCTCACAATTTAGCCACAAACTGTAACCTTACACTGTAGCCTTAGACTGTAGCCTGACACTTTAGCCTCACACTATAGTCTGACACTCTAGCCTCACACTGTAGCCTCACACTGTAACCTGACACTAGCCTCACACTGTAGTCTTACACCATAGCTTCACGCTGTAGCCTCAAACTCTAGCTTGACACAAGCCTCACACTAGTCTTACATTGTAGCTTCACACTATAGCCGGCACCGTAGCCTCACACTGTAGCCTTACACTGTATAGCCCCACAGTGTAGCCTTACATTGTATAGCCTCACACAGTGGCCTTACACTGTAGCCTCACACTGTAGCCTCACACTGTAACCTCACATAGTAACCTCACACTATAGCCTTACACTGTAACCTCACGCTATAGCCTCACACTGTAGCCTTACACTGTAACCTCACACTGTAGCCTTACACTTTAGCCTTACACTGTAACCTCACACTGTAGCCGTACACTGTAGCCTTACACTATAGCCTCACACTGTCGCCTCACACTGTAGCCGTACACTGTAGCATTACACTAGCCTTTACACCATAGCTTCACACTTTAGCCCTAAACTGTAGCCTCACACTGTAGCCTTACACTATAGCTTCACACTGTAGTCTGACACTCTAGCCTCACAATGTAGCCTCACACAAGCCTCACACTGTAGTCTTACACTGTAGCTTCACACTGTAGCCTCACACTGTAGCCTGACACTAGCCTCACACTGTACTCTTACATTGTAGCTTCACACTGTAGCCTTACACTGTATAGCCTCACACTGTAGCCTCACACTGTAGACTCACACTGTACTTTTAAACTGTAGCCTTACACTGTAGCCTCACACTGTGGCCTTACACTGTAGCCTCAAAATGTAAGCTTACACAGTAGCCTGACATTGTAGCCTGATGGCGTAACCTGACACTGTAGTCTGACTATAGTCTTACACTGTAGTCTGACACTGTAGCCTCACACTGTAGCCTCGCACTGTAGACTCACACAATAGCCTCACACTGTAGCATTACACTGCATAGCCTCACACTGTAGCCTCACACTCTATGGTCTTACACTGTAGCCTCGCACTGCAGCCTGACACTGTAGCCTCACACTGTAGCCTTACACTGTATAGACTTACAATGTAGCCTCACACTTTAGCCTCACACTGTAGCCTCACACTGTAGCCTTACACTGGAGACTCACATTTCAGCCTCACACTGTAGCATTCCACTGTAGCCTCACACTGTAGCCTTACACTGTAGCCTGACACTGTCGCCTCACACTGTCACCTGACACTGCAGCCTGACACTGTAGCCTCACACTGTAGCCTCACACTGTAGTCTTACACTGTAGTCTCACACTGTAGCCTGGCACTGTAGCCTGACAATGTCTCCTGACACTGTAGCCTCATGCTGTAGCCTTACACTGTATAGCCACACACTGTAGCCTGACACTATAACCTTACACGGTAGCCTTACACTGTATAGCCTCACACTAGCCTGACATTTTAGCCAGACACTGTAGCCTTTGCACTGTAGCCTCACACTGTAGGCTCATATTGTAGCCTTTACACTGTAGCCTTACACTGTAGGCTCACACTGTAGCCTTTACACTGTAGCCTTTCACTGTAGCCTCACACTGTAGCCTTACACTGTAGCCTTACACTGTAATCTCACACTGTAGCCATACACTGTAGCCTTACACTATAGCCTCAAACTGTAGACTTTACACTGTAGCCTTTCACTGTAGCCTCACACTGTAGCCTTACACTGTAGCATTACACTGTAGCCTTTACACCGTAGCCTCACACTCGAGCCCTACACTGTAGCCACACACTGTAGCCTTACACTATAGCCTCACCCTGTAGTCTGACACTGCAGCCTGACACTATAGCACACACAGTATAGCCTCACAATGTAGCCACAAACTGCAACCTTACACTGCAGCCTTAGACTGTAGCCTGACACTCTAGCCTCACACTGTAGCCTGACACTAGCCTCACACTGTAGTCTTACACTGTAGCTTCACACTGTAGCCTCACACTG
The DNA here is from genome assembly GCF_044704955.1 of Pristiophorus japonicus. Lineage (NCBI taxonomy): Eukaryota > Metazoa > Chordata > Chondrichthyes > Pristiophoridae > Pristiophorus > Pristiophorus japonicus. The sequence continues at coordinate 29,229,511 of NC_091983.1, forward strand.
TAACCTGACACTAGCCTCACACTGTAGTCTTACATTGTAGCTTCACACTGTAGCCTCACACTGTACTTTTACACTGTAGCTTTACACTGTAGCCTCACACTGGCCTTACACTGTAGCCTCAAAATGTAACCTTAAACAGTAGCCTCACATTGTAGCCTGATGGCGTAACCTGACACTGTAGTCTGACTAATCTTACACTGTAGTCTGACACTGTAGCCTCACACTGTAGCCTTACACTGCATAGCCTCACACTGTAGCCTTACACTGTATGGCCTTACACTGTAGCCTCGCACTGCAGCCTGATACTGTAGCCTCACACTGTCACCTTACACTATAGCCTCACGTTGTAGACTTTACACTGTAGCCTTTCACTGTAGCCTCAAACTATAGCCTTACGCTGTAGCATTAATTGCAGCCTTTACACCGTAGCCTCACACTCTAGCCCTACACTGTAGCCTCACACTGTAGTCTGACACTGCAGCCTGACACTATAGCACACACAGTATAGCCTCACAATTTAGCCACAAACTGTAACCTTACACTGTAGCCTTAGACTGTAGCCTGACACTTTAGCCTCACACTGTAGTCTGACACTCTAGCCTCACACTGTAGCCTCACACTGTAACCTGACACTAGCCTCACACTGTAGTCTTACACCATAGCTTCATGCTGTAGCCTCAAACTCTAGCTTGACACGAGCCTCACACTAGTCTTACATTGTAGCTTCACACTATAGCCGGCACCGTAGCCTCACACTGTAGCCTTACACTGTATAGCCTCACAGTGTAGCCTTACACTGTATAGCCTCACACAGTGGCCTTACACTGTAGCCTCACACTGTAGCCTCACACTGTAACCTCACATTGTAACCTCACACTATAGCCTTACACTGTAACCTCACGCTATAGCCTCACACTGTAGCCTTACACTGTAACCTCACACTGTAGCCTTACACTTTAGCCTTACACTGTAACCTCACACTGTAGCCGTACACTGTAGCCTTACACTATAGCCTCACACTGTCGCCTCACACTGTAGCCGTACACTGTAGCATTACACTAGCCTTTACACCATAGCCTCACACTTTAGCCCTAAACTGTAGCCTCACACTGTAGCCTTACACTATAGCCTCACACTGTAGTCTGACACTGTAGCCTCACAATGTAGCCTCACACTAGCCTCACACTGTAGTCTTACACTGTAGCTTCACACTGTAGCCTCACACTGTAGCCTGACACTAGCCTCACACTGTAGTCTTACATTGTAGCTTCACACTGTAGCCTCACACTGTAGCCTCACACTGTAGCCTTACACAGTATAGCCTCACACTGTAGACTCACACTGTACTTTTAAACTGTAGCCTTACACTGTAGCCTCACACTGTGGCCTTACACTGTAGCCTCAAAATGTAAGCTTACACAGTAGCCTCACATTGTAGCCTGATGGCGTAACCTGACACTGTAGTCTGACTAGTCTTACACTGTAGTCTGACACTGTAGTCTCACACTGTAGCCTTACACTGCATAGCCTCACACTGTAGCCTCACACTGCAAATTCACATTGTAGCCTCATACTGTAGCCTTACATTGTAGCCTCATACTGTAGCCTTGCACTGTAATCTCAAACTGTAGCCTCACACTGCAGCCTCACACTGCAGCCTTTCACTGTAGCCTTACACTGTAGCCTCACACTGTAACATCACACTGTAGCCTTAAACTGTATCCTTACACTGTAAGCTCACACTGTAATCTTACACTGTAGACTTACACTATAGCTTCAGACTGTAGCCTTTACACTATTGTCTCACACTGATGCCTTCACACTGTAGCCTTCACACTGTAGTCTTACACTGTAGCATTACACTGTAGCCTCACACTGTAGCCTTCCACTCTAGCCTCATACTGTAGCCTTCCACTGTAGCCTCATGCTGTAGCCTCACACTGTACCCTCACACAGTAGTCTTACACTGTAGTCTTACACTGTAGCCTCATACTGTAGCCTTCCACTGTAGTCTCACACTGTGGCTTGACACTGTAGCCTGACACTGTAGTCTGACACTGTAGCCTCATGCTGTAGCCTTACACTGTATAGCCTGACACTGTAGCCTGACACTGTAGCCTCACACTGTAGCCTTATACTATAGAGTTTACACTGTAGCCTCACACTGTAGCCTCACACTGCAAATTCACATTGTAGCCTCATACTGTAGCCTTGCACTGTAACCTCAAACTGTAGCCACACACTGCAGCCTCACACTGCAGCCTTTCACTGTAGCCTTACACTGTAGCCTCACACTGTAACATCACACTGTAGCCTTAAACTGTATCCTTACTCTGTAAGCACACACTGTAATCTTACACTGTAGACTATAGCTTCAGACTGTAGCCTTTACACTATTGTCTCACACTGATGCCTTCACACTGTAGTCTTCACATTGTAGCCTTACACTTTAGCCTTTACACTGTAGCCTGACTCTGAAGCCTGAAACTATAGCCTCACACTGTAGTGTCATACTGTAGCCTTTACACTGCAACCTTTACACTGTAACCTTTACACTGTAGCCTTTACATTGTAGTCATGCACTGTAGGCTCACTCTGTAGCCTTAACACTATAGCCTTACCCTGTAGCCTTTACACTGTAACCTTTACACTGTAGCCTCACACTTTAGCCTTGCACTGTAGCCTTTACACTGTAGCCTCACACAGTAGCTTTAAACTGTATAGCCTTACACTGTAGCCTCACACAGTAGACTCACACTGTACTCTTACACTGTAGCCTCCTACTGTAGCCTCACACTGTAGCCTCATACTGTATCCTTAAACTGTAACCTTACACTGTAGCCTCACACTTTAGCCTGACACCGTAAACTCACACTGTAGCCTTACACTGTAGCCTTACACTGTAGCCTTTACACTGTAGCCTCACACTGTAACCTTACACTGTATAGCCTTACACTGTAGCCTCACACTGTAGCCTTTCACTGTAGCCACACACTGTAGCCTCATACTGTAGCCTCACACTGCAGTCTTACAATGTAGCCTTACACTGTAGTCTCACACATTAGCCTTCCACTGTAGCCTCACACAGTAGCCTTATACTGTAGCCTCACACTTTAGTCTTACACTGTAGCATTACACTGTATAGCCTCACGCTGTAGTCTTACACTGTAGCCTCACACTTTAGCCTTCCACTGTAGCCTCATGCTGTAGCCTGACACTGTAGCCTCATACTGTAGTCGTACACTGTAGGCTTACACTGTAGCCTTTACACTGTAGCCTTACAATGTAGCCTTACGCTGTAGCCTTTACACTATAGCCTTACACTGTAGGCCCACACTGTAGCCTTTACACTGCGGCCTTTCACTTTAGCCTCACACTTTAGCCTTACACTGTAGCCTCACACTGTAGCCTCACACAGTAGATTCACACTGTACTCTTACACTGTAGCCTCACACTGTAGCCTCACACTGTAGCCTCATTCTGTAGCGTCAAACTGTAACCTTACACTGTAGCCTCACACTTTAGCCTGACACCGTAACCTCACACTGTAGCCTTATACTGTAGCCTAACATTATAGCCTCACACTGTAGCCTGCCACTGTAGCCTCACACTGTAGCCTGAAACTGTAGCCTGACACTGTCACCTCACACTGTAGCCTTACACTGTATAGCCTGACACTGTAGCCTGACATTGTAGCCTCACACTGTCGCCTTACACTGTAGTCTTACACTCTATAGCCTCACACTGTAGCCTAACACTGTTTAGCCTTATACTGGAGCCTTTCACTGTAGCCTTTAGACTGTAACCTAAGGCTGCAGCCACACACTATAGCCTCACACTGTATCCTCATTCTGTAGCCTTACACTGTGGCCTTACAACGTAGCCTGATACTTTCACATGACACTGTAGCCTTACAATGTAGCCTTACACTGTAGCCTCACATGGTAGCCTTCCACTGTAGCCACATACTGTAGCCTCATACTGTGGCCTCACATTGTAGTCTTACACTGTAGCCTTATACTGTAGTCTCACATTGTAGCCTTCCACTGTTGCCTCACACTGTAGGCTTATACTGTAGCCTCCCACTTTAGTCTTACACTGTAACCTTACACTGTATAGCCTCACACTGTAGCCTTACACTGTAGCCTCACACTTTAGCCTTCCACTGTAGCCTCATGCTGTAGCCTGACACTGTAGCTTCACAGTGTAGTCTTACACTGTAGCCTTACCCTGTAGCCTTTACACTGTAACCTTTATACTGTAGCCTTTATGCTGCAGCATTAGACTGTAGCCTCACACTTTAGCCTTACACTGTAGCCTTTACACTGTAGCCTCACACTGTAGCCTTACGCTGTAGCCTTTACACTATAGCCTTACACTGTAGGCTCACACTATAATTTTTACACTGCAGCCTTTCAAAGTAGCCTCACACTTTAGCCTTACACTGTAGCCTTCACACTGTATCCTTCACACTGTAGCCTCACACTGTACCCTCACACAGTAGTCTTACACTGTAGTCTTACACTGTAGCCTCATACTGTAGCCTTCCACGGTAGTCTCACACTGTGGCTTGACACTGTAGCCTGACACTGTAGTCTAAAACTGTAGCCTGACACTTATACTATAGAGTTTACACTGTAGCCTCACACTGTAGCCTCACACTGCAAATTCACATTGTAGCCTCATACTGTAGCCTTACATTGTAGCCTCATACTGTAGCCTTGCACTGTAACCTCAAACTGTAGCCTCACACTGCAGCCTCACACTGCAGCCTTTCACTGTAACCTTACACTGTAGCCTCACACTGTAACATCACACTGTGGCCTTAAACTGTATCCTTACACTGTAAGCTCACACTGTAATCTTAGACTGTAGACTTACACTATAGCTTCAGACTGTAGCCTTTACACTATTTTCTCACACTGATGCCTTCACACTGTAGCCTTCACACTGTAGTCTTACACTGTAGCCTTACACTGTAGCCTCACACTGTAGCCTTCCACTATAGCCTCATACTGTAGCCTTCCACTGTAGCCTCATGCTGTAGCATCACACTGTACCCTCACACAGTAGTCTTACACTGTAGTCTTACACTGTAGCCTCATACTGTAGCCTTCCACTGTAGTCTCACACTGTGGCTTGACACTGTAGCCTGACACTGTAGTCTAAAACTGTAGCCTGACACTTATACTATAGAGTTTACACTGTAGCCTCACACTGTAGCCTCACACTGCAAATTCACATTGTAGCCTCATACTGTAGCCTTACACTGTAGCCTCATACTGTAGCCTTGCACTGTAACCTCAAACTGTAGCCTCACATTGCAGCCTCACACTGCAGCCTTTCACTGTAACCTTACACTGTAGCCTCACACTGTAACATCACACTGTAGCCTTAAACTGTATCCTTACACTGTAAGCTCACACTGTAATCTTACACTATAGACTTACACTATAGCTTCAGACTGTAGCCTTTACACTATTGTCTCACGCTGATGCCTTCACACTGTAGCCTTCACACTGTAGTCTTACACTGTAAGCTTACACTGTAGCCTCACACTGTAGCCTTCCACTCTAGCCTCATACTGTAGCCTTCCACTGTAGCCTCATGCTGTAGCCTCACACTGTACCCTCACACAGTAGTCTTACACTGTAGTCTTACACTGTAGCCTTCCACGGTAGTCTCACACTGTGGCTTGACACTGTAGCCTGACACTGTAGTCTGACACTGTAGCCTCATGCTGTAGCCTTACACTGTAAAGCCTGACACTGTAGCCTGACACTGTAGCCTCACACTGTAGCCTTATACTATAGAGTTTACACTGTAGCCTCATACTGTAGCCTCACACTGCAAATTCACATTGTAGCCTCATACTGTAGCCTTGCACTGTAATCTCAAACTGTAGCCTCACACTGCAGCCTCACACTGCAGCCTTTCACTGTAGCCTTACACTGTAGCCTCACACTGTAACATCACACTGTAGCCTTAAACTGTATCCTTACACTGTAAGCTCACACTGTAATCTTACACTGTAGACTTACACTATAGCTTCAGACTGTAGCCTTTACACTATTGTCTCACACTGATGCCTTCACACTGCAGCCTTCACACTGTAGTCTTACACTGTAGCCTTACACTGTAGCCTCACACTGTAGCCTTCCACTCTAGCCTCATACTGTAGCCTTCCACTGTAGCCACATGCTGTAGCCTCACACTGTACCCTCACACAATAGTCTTACACTGTAGTCTTACATTGTAGCCTCATACTGTAGCCTTCCACTGTAGTCTCACACTGTGGCTTAACACTGTAGCCTGACACTGTAGTCTGACACTGTAGCCTCATGCTGTAGCCTTACACTGTATAGCCTGACACTGTAGCCTGACACTGTAGCCTCACACTGTAGCCTTATACTATAGAGTTTACACTGTAGCCTCACACTGTAGCCTCACACTGCAAATTCACATTGTAGCCTCATTCTGTAGCCTTGCACTGCAACCTCAAACTGTAGCCTCACACTGCAGCCTCACACTGCAGCCTTTCACTGTAGCCTTACACTGTAGCCTCACACTGTAACATCACACTGTAGCCTTAAACTGTATCCTTACACTGTAAGCTCACACTGTAATCTTACACTGTAGACTTACACTATAGCTTCAGACTGTAGCCTTTACACTATTGTCTCACACTGATGCCTTCACACTGTAGTCTTCACATTGTAGCCTTACACTGTAGCCTTTACACTGTAGCCTGACTCTGAAGCCTGAAACTATAGCCTCACACTGTAGTGTCATGCTGTAGCCTTTAAACTGCAACCTTTACACTGTAACCTTTACACTGTAGCCTTTACAATGTAGTCATGCACTGTAGGCTCACTCTGTAGCCTTAACACTATAGCCTTACCCTGTAGCCTTTACACTGTAACCTTTACACTGTAGCCTCACACTTTAGCCTTGCACTGTAGCCTTTACACTGTAGCCTCACACAGTAGCCTTAAACTGTATAGCCGTACACTGTAGCCTCACACAGTAGACTCACACTGTACTCTTACACTGTAGCCTCACACTGCAAATTCACATTGTAGCCTCATACTGTAGCCTTGCACTGTAATCTCAAACTGTAGCCTCACACTGCAGCCTCACACTGCAGCCTTTCACTGTAGCCTTACACTGTAGCCTCACACTGTAACATCACACTGTAGCCTTAAACTGTATCCTTACACTGTAAGCTCACACTGTAATCTTACACTGTAGACTTACACTATAGCTTCAGACTGTAGCCTTTACACTATTGTCTCACACTGATGCCTTCACACTGTAGCCTTCACACTGTAGTCTTACACTGTAGCCTTACACTGTAGCCTCACACTGTAGCCTTCCACGCTAGACTCATACTGTAGCCTTCCACTGTAGCCACATGCTGTAGCCTCACACTGTACCCTCACACAGTAGTCTTACACTGTAGCCTCATACTGTAGTCTCACACTGTGGCTTGACACTGTAGCCTGACACTGTAGTCTGACACTGTAGCCTCATGCTGTAGCCTTACACTGTATAGCCTGACACTGTAGCCTGACACTGTAGCCTCACACTGTAGCCTTATACTATAGAGTTTACACTGTAGCCTCACACTGTAGCCTCACACTGCAAATTCACATTGTAGCCTCATACTGTAGCCTTGCACTGTAACCTCAAACTGTAGCCTCACACTGCAGCCTCACACTGCAGCCTTTCACTGTAGCCTTACACTGTAGCCTCACACTGTAACATCACACTGTAGCCTTAAACTGTATCCTTACACTGTAAGCTCACACTGTAATCTTACACTGTAGACTATAGCTTCAGACTGTAGCCTTTACACTATTGTCTCACACTGATGCCTTCACACTGTAGTCTTCACATTGTAGCCTTACACTGTAGCCTTTACACTGTAGCCTGACTCTGAAGCCTGAAACTATAGCCTCACACTGTAGTGTCATACTGTAGCCTTTACACTGCAACCTTTACACTGTAACCTTTACACTGTAGCCTTTACATTGTAGTCATGCACTGTAGGCTCACTCTGTAGCCTTAACACTATAGCCTTACCCTGTAGCCTTTACACTGTAGCCTCACACTTTAGCCTTGCACTGTAGCCTTTACACTGTAGCCTCACACAGTAGCCTTAAACTGTATAGCCATACACTGTAGCCTCACACAGTAGACTCACACTGTACTCTTACACTGTAGCCTCACACTGTAGCCTCACACTGTAGCCTCATACTGTATCCTCAAACTGTAACCTTATACTGTAGCCTCACACTTTAGCCTGACACCGTAAACTCACACTGTAGCCTTACACTGTAGCCTTACACTGTAGCCTTTACACTGTAGCCTCACACTGTAACCTTACACTGTATAGCCTTACACTGTAACCTCACACTGTAGCCTTTCACTGTAGCCACACACTGTAGCCTCATACTGTAGCCTCACACTGCAGTCTTACAATGTAGCCTTACACTGTAGTCTCACACATTAGCCTTCCACTGCAGCCTCACACAGTAGCCTTATACTGTAGCCTTACACTTTAGTCTTACACTGTAACATTACACTGTATAGCCTCACGCTGTAGTCTTACACTGTAGCCTCACACTTTAGCCTTCCACTGTAGCCTCATGCTGTAGCCTGACACTGTAGCCTCATACTGTAGTCATACACTGTAGGCTTACACTGTAGCCTTTACACTGTAGCCTTACAATGTAGCCTTATGCTGTAGCCTTTACACTATGGCCTTACACTGTAGGCCCACACTGTAGCCTTTACACTGCGGCCTTTCACTTTAGCCTCACACTTTAGCTTTACACTGTAGCCTCACACTGTAGCCTCACACAGTAGATTCACACTGTACTCTTACACTGTAGCCTCACACTGTAGCCTCACACTGTAGCCTCATTCTGTAGCGTCAAACTGTAACCTTACACTGTAGCCTCACACTTTAGCCTGACACCGTAACCTCACACTGTAGCCTTATACTGTAGCCTAACATTATAGCCTCACACTGTAGCCTGCCACTGTAGCCTCACACTGTAGCCTGAAACTGTAGCCTGACATTGTAGCCTCACACTGTCGCCTTACACTGTAGTCTTACACTCTATAGCCTCACACTGTAGCCTAACACTGTTTAGCCTTATACTGGAGCCTTTCACTGTAGCCTTTAGACTGTAACCTTAGGCTGTAGCCACACACTATAGCCTCACACTGTATCCTCATTCTGTAGCCTTACACTGTGGCCTTACAACGTAGCCTGATACTTTCACATGACACTGTAGCCTTACAATGTAGCCTTACACTGTAGCCTCACACGCTAGCCTTCCATTGTAGCCACATACTATAGCCTCATACTGTGGCCTCACATTGTAGTCTTACACTGTAGCCTTATACTGTAGTCTCACATTGTAGCCTTCCACTGTTGCCTCACACTGTAGGCTTATACTGTAGCCTCCCACTTTAGTCTTACACTGTAACCTTACACTGTATAGCCTCACACTGTAGCCTTACACTGTAGCCTCACACTTTAGCCTTCCACTGTAGCCTCATGCTGTAGCCTGATACTGTAGCTTCACAGTGTAGTCTTACACTGTAGCCTTACCCTGTAGCCTTTACACTGTAACCTTTATACTGTAGCCTTTATGCTGCAGCATTAGACTGTAGGCTCAAACTGAAGCCTTTACACTGTAGCCTTACACTGTAGCCTTTACACTGTAGCCTCACACTTTAGCCTTACACTGTAGCCTTTACACTGTAGCCTCACACTGTAGCCTTACGCTGTAGCCTTTACACTATAGCCTTACACTGCAGGCTCACACTATAATTTTTACACTGCAGCCTTTCAAAGTAGCCTCACACTTTAGCCGTACACTGTAGCCTTCACACTGTAGACTTCACACTGTAGCCTTACACTGTAGCCTTACACTGTAGTCTCACACTGTAGCCTTCCACTATAGCCTCATACTGTAGCCTTCCACTGTAGCCTCATGCTGTAGCCTCACACTGTACCCTCACACAGTAGTCTTACACTGTAGTCTTACACTGTAGCCTCATACTGTAGCCTTCCACTGTAGTCTCACACTGTGGCTTGACACTGTAGCCTGACACTGTAGTCTAAAACTGTAGCCTGACACTTATACTATAGAGTTTACACTGTAGCCTCAAACTGTAGCCTCACACTGCAAATTCACATTGTAGCCTCATACTGTAGCCTTACATTGTAGCCTCATACTGTAGCCTTGCACTGTAACCTCAAACTGTAGCCTCACACTGCAGCCTCACACTGCAGCCTTTCACTGTAACCTTACACTGTAGCCTCACACTGTAACATCACACTGTAGCCTTAAACTGTATCCATACACTGTAAGCTCACACTGTAATCTTACACTGTAGACTTACACTATAGCTTCAGACTGTATCCTTTACACTATTGTCTCACACTGATGCCTTCACACTGTAGCCTTCACACTGTAGTCTTACACTGCAGCCTTACACTGTAGCCTCACACTGTAGCCTTCCACTATAGCCTCATACTGTAGCCTTCCACTGTAGCCTCATGCTGTAGCATCACACTGTACCCTCACACAGTAGTCTTACACTGTAGTCTTACACTGTAGCCTCATACTGTAGCCTTCCACTGTAGTCTCACACTGTGGCTTGACACTGTAGCCTGACACTGTAGTCTAAAACTGTAGCCTGACATTTATACTATAGAGTTTACACTGTAGCCTCACACTGTAGCCTCACACTGCAAATTCACATTGTAGCCTCATACTGTAGCCTTACATTGTAGCCTCATACTGTAGCCTTGCACTGTAACCTCAAACTGTAGCCTCACATTGCAGCCTCACACTGCAGCCTTTCACTGTAACCTTACACTGTAGCCTCACACTGTAACATCAGACTGTAGCCTTAAACTGTATCCTTACACTGTAAGCTCACACTGTAATCTTACACTATAGACATACACTATAGCTTCAGACTGTAGCCTTTACACTATTGTCTCACACTGATGCCTTCACACTGTAGCCTTCACACTGTAGTCTTACACTGTAGGCTTACACTGTAGCCTCACACTGTAGCCTTCCACTCTAGCCTCATACTGTAGCCTTCCACTGTAGCCTCATGCTGTAGCCTCACACTGTACCCTCACACAGTAGTCTTACACTGTAGTCTTACACTGTAGCCTTCCACGGTAGTCTCACACTGTGGCTTGACACTGTAGCCTGACACTGTAGTCTGACACTGTAGCCTCATGCTGTAGCCTTACACTGTATAGCCTGACACTGTAGCCTGACACTGTAGCCTCACACTGTAGCCTTATACTATAGAGTTTACACTGTAGCCTCATACTGTAGCCTCACACTGCAAATTCACATTGTAGCCTCATACTGTAGCCTTGCACTGTAATCTCAAACTGTAGCCTCACACTGCAGCCTCACACTGCAGCCTTTCACTGTAACCTTACACTGTAGCCTCACACTGTAACATCACACTGTAGCCTTAAACTGTATCCTTACACTGTAAGCTCACACTGTAATCTTACACTGTAGACTTACACTATAGCTTCAGACTGTAGCCTTTACACTATTGTCTCACACTGATGCCTTCACACTGTAGCCTTCACACTGTAGTCTTACACTGTAGCCTTACACTGTAGCCTCACACTGTAGCCTTCCACTCTAGCCTCATACTGTAGCCTTCCACTGTAGCCACATGTTGTAGCCTCACACTGTACCCTCAAACAGTAGTCTTACACTGTAGTCTTACATTGTAGCCTCATACTGTAGCCTTCCACTGTAGTCTCACACTGTGGCTTGACACTGTAGCCTCACACTGTAGTCTGACACTGTAGCCTCATGCTGTAGCCTTACACTGTATAGCCTGACACTGTAGCCTCACACTGTAGCCTCACACTGTAGCCTTATACTATAGAGTTTACACTGTAGGCTCACACTGTAGCCTCACACTGCAAATTCACATTGTAGCCTCATACTGTAGCCTTGCACTGTAACCTCAAACTGTAGCCTCACACTGCAGCCTCACACTGCAGCCTTTCACTGTAGCCTTACACTGTAGCCTCACACTGTAACATCACACTGTAGCCTTAAACTGTTTCCTTACACTGTAAGCTCACACTGTAATCTTACACTGTAGACTTACACTATAGCTTCAGACTGTAGCCTTTACACTATTGTCTCACACTGATGCCTTCACACTATAGTCTTCACATTGTAGCCTTACACTGTAGCCTTTACACTGTAGCCTGATTCTGAAGCCTGAAACTATAGCCTCACACTGTAGTGTCATACTGTAGCATTTACACTGCAACCTTTACACTGTAACCTTTACACTGTAGCCTTTACATTGTAGTCATGCACTGTAGGCTCACTCTGTAGCCTTAACACTATAGCCTTACCCTGTAGCCTTTACACTGTAACCTTTACACTGTAGCCTCACACTTTAGCCTTGCACTGTAGCCTTTACACTGTAGCCTCACACAGTAGCCTTAAACTGTATAGCCGTACATTGTAGCCTCACACAGTAGACTCACACTGTACTCTTACACTGTAGCCTCACACTGTAGCCTCACACTGTAACCTCATACTGTATCCTCAAACTGTAACCTTACACTGTAGCCTCACACTTTAGCCTGACACCGTAAACTCACACTGTAGCCTTACACTGTAGCCTTACACTGTAGCCTTTACACTGTAGCCTCACACTGTAACCTTACACTGTATAGCCTTACACTGTAGCCTCACACTGTAGCCTTTCAATGTAGCCACACACTGTAGCCTCATACTGTAGCCTCACACTGCAGTCTTACAATGTAGCCTTACACTGTAGTCTCACACATTAGCCTTCCACTGTAGCCTCACACAGTAGCCTTATACTGTAGCCTCACACTTTAGTCTTACACTGTAACATTACACTGTATAGCCTCACGCTGTAGTCTTACACTGTAGCCTCACACTTTAGCCTTCCACTGTAGCCTCATGCTGTTGCCTGACACTGTAGCCTCATACTGTAGTCGTACACTGTAGGCTTACACTGTAGCCTTTACACTGTAGCCTTACAATGTAGCCTTACGCTGTAGCCTTTACACTATAGCCTTACACTGTAGGCCCACACTGTAGCCTTTACACTGCGGCCTTTCACTTTAGCCTCACACTTTAGCCTTACACTGTAGCCTCACACTGTAGCCTCACACAGTAGATTCACACTGTACTCTTACACTGTAGCCTCACACTGTAGCCTCACACTGTAGCCTCATTCTGTAGCGTCAAACTGTAACCTTACACTGTAGCCTCACACTTTAGCCTGACACCGTAACCTCACACTGTAGCCTTATACTGTAGCCTAACATTATAGCCTCACACTGTAGCCTGCCACTGTAGCCTCACACTGTAGCCTGAAACTGTAGCCTGACACTGTCACCTCACACTGTAGCCTTACACTGTATAGCCTGACACTGTAGCCTGACATTGTAGCCGCACACTGTCGCCTTACACTGTAGTCTTACACTCTATAGCCTCACACTGTAGTCTAACACTGTTTAGCCTTATACTGGAGCCTTTCACTGTAGCCTTTAGACTGTAACCTTAGGCTGTAGCCACACACTATAGCCTCACACTGTATCCTCATTCTGTAGCCTTACACTGTGGCCTTACAACGTAGCCTGATACTTTCACATGACACTGTAGCCTTACAATGTAGCCTTACACTGTAGCCTCACACGGTAGCCTTCCACTGTAGCCACATACTGTAGCCTCATACTGTGGCCTCACATTGTAGTCTTACACTGTAGCCTTATACTGTAGTCTCACATTGTAGCCTTCCACTGTTGCCTCACACTGTAGGCTTATACTGTAGCCTCCCACTTTAGTCTTACACTGTAACCTTACACTGTATAGCCTCACACTGTAGCCTTACACTGTAGCCTCACACTTTAGCCTTCCACTGTAGCCTCATGCTGTAGCCTGACACTGTAACTTCACGGTGTAGTCTTACACTGTAGCCTTACCCTGTAGCCTTTACACTGTAACCTTTATACTGTAGCCTTTATGCTGCAGCATTAGACTGCAGGCTCAAACTGAAGCCTTTACACTGTAGCCTTACACTGTAGCCTTTACACTGTAGCCTCACACTTTAGCCTTACACTGTAGCCTTTACACTGTAGCCTCACACTGTAGCCTTACACTGTAGCCTTTACACTGCAGCCTTTCAAAGTAGCCTCACACTTTAGCCTTACACTGTAGCCTTCACACTGTAGCCTCACACTGTAGCCTTACAATGTATAGCCTTACACTGTAGCCTCACACTGTAGCCTCACACAGTAGACTCACGCTGTACACTTACACTGTAGTCTCACACTGTAGGCTCACATTGTAGCCTTACACTGTAGCCTCACACGGTAGCCTTCCACTGTAGCAACACACTGTAGCCTCATACTGTGGCCTCACATTGTAGTCTTACACTGTAGCCTTACACTGTAGTCTCACATTGTAGCCTTCCACTGTTGCCTCACACTGTAGCCTTATACTGCAGCCTCACAATTTAGTCTTACACTGTAACCTTACACTGTATAGCCTCACACTGTAGCCTTACACTGCAGCCTCACACTTTAGCCTTCCACTGTAGCCTCACGCTGTAGCCTGACACTGTAGCTTCACACTGTAGTCTTACACTGTAGGCTTACACTGTAGCCTTACACTGTAGCCTTTACACTGTAGCCTTTACACTGTAGTCGTACACTGTAGGCTCACTCTGTAGCCTTAACACTGTAGCCTTACCCTGTAACCTTTGCACTGTAACCTTTATACTGTAGCCTTTACGCTGCAGCCTTACACTGTAGACTCAAACGGAAGCCTTTAAACTGTAGCCTTACACTGTAGCCTTACGCTGTAGCCTTTACACTATAGCCTTACACTGTAGGCTCACACTGTAACCTTTACACTGTAGCCTTTACACTGTAGCCTCACACATTAGCCTTACACTGTAGCCTTTACACTGTAGCCACAAACTGTAGCCTTATGCTGTAGCCTTTACACTATAGCCTTACACTGTATGCTCACACTATAATTTTTACACTGCAGCCTTTCACTGTAGCCTCACACTTTAGCCTTACACTGTAGCCTTCACACTGTAGCCTCACACTGTAGCCTTACACTGTATAGCCTTACACTGTAGCCTCACACTGTAGCCTTACACAGTAGACTCACGCTGTACTCTTACACTGTAGCCTCACACTGTAGCCTCACACTGTAGCCTCATACTGTAGCCTCAAACTGTAACCTTACACTGTAACCTCACACTTTAGCCTGACACCGTAACCTCACACTGTAGCCTTACACTGTAGCCTTACACTGTAGCCTTTACACTGTAGCATCACACTCTAACATTACACTGTATAGCCTTACACTTTAGCCTCACTCTGTAGCCTGATACTGTAGCCTCACAATGTAGCCTCACACTGTATAGCCTTACACTGTAGCCTAAAATTTGTAGCCTCACACTGTAGCCTTCCACTGTAGCCTGACACTGTAGCCTGACATTGTCGCCTCACACTGTAGCCTTACACTGTATAGCCTGACACTGTAGACTGACATTGTAGCCTCACACTGTAGCCTCACACTGTAGCTTTGCACTGTAGTCTCACACTGTAGCCTTATACTTTAGCCTCACACTGTAGTCTTACACTGTAGCCTTCCACTGCAGCCTCACATTGTAGTCTTACACAGCCTTACACTGTAGTCTCACATTGTAGACGTCCACTGTTGCCTCACACTGTAGCCTTATACTGTAGCCTCACACTTTAGTCTTACACTGTAACCTTACACTGTATAGACTCACGCTGTAGCCTTACACTGTAGCCTCACACTTTAGCCTTCCACTGTAGCCTCACGCTGTAGCCTGACACTGTAGCTTCACACTGTAGTCTTAAACTGTAGCCTGACACTGTAGCCTTATACTATAGAGTTTACACTGTAGCCTCACACTGTAGCCTCACACTGCAAATTCACATTGTAGCCTCATACTGTAGCCTTGCACTGTAAGCTCAAACTGTAGCCTCACACTGCAGCCTCACACTGCAGCCTTTCACTGTAGCCTTACACTGTAGCCTCACACTGTAACATCACACTGTAGCCTTAAACTGTATCCTTACACTGTAAGCTCACACTGTAATCTTACACTGTAGACTTACACTATAGCTTCAGACTGTAGCCTTTACACTATTGTCTCACACTGATGCCATCACACTGTAGTCTTCACATTGTAGCCTTACACTGTAGCCTTTACACTGTAGCCTGACTCTGAAGCCTGAAACTATAGCCTCACACTGTAGTGTCATACTGTAGCCTTTACACTGCAACCTTTACACTGTAACCTTTACACTGTAGCCTTTACATTGTAGTCATGCACTGTAGGCTCACTCTGTAGCCTTAACACTATAGCCTTACCCTGTAGCCTTTACACTGTAACCTTTACACTGTAGCCTCACACTTTAGCCTTGCACTGTAGCCTTTACACTGTAGCCTCACACAGTAGCCTTAAACTGTATAGCCTTACACTGTAGCCTCACACAGTAGACTCACACTGTACTCTTACACTGTAGCCTCACACTGTAGCCTCACACTGTAGCCTCATACTGTATCCTTAAACTGTAACCTTACACTGTAGCCTCACACTTTAGCCTGGCACCGTAAACTCACACTGTAGCCTTACACTGTAGCCTTACACTGTAGCCTTTACACTGTAGCCTCACACTGTAACCTTACACTGTATAGCCTTACACTGTAGCCTCACACTGTAGCCTTTCACTGTAGCCACACACTGTAGCCTTTCACTGTAGCCACACACTGTAGCCTCATACTGTAGCCTCACACTGCAGTCTTACAATGTAGCCTTGCACTGTAGTCTCACACATTAGCCTTCCACTGGAGCCTCACACAGTAGCCTTATACTGTAGCCTCACACTTTAGTCTTACACTGTAACATTACACTGTATAGCCTCACGCTGTAGTCTTACACTGTAGCCTCACACTTTAGCCTTCCACTGTAGCCTCATGCTGTAGCCTGACACTGTAGCCTCATACTGTAGTCGTACACTGTAGGCTTACACTGTAGCCTTTACACTGTAGCCTTACAATGTAGCCTTACGCTGTGGCCTTTACACTATAGCCTTACACTGTAGGCCCACACTGTAGCCTTTACACTGCGGCCTTTCACTTTAGCCTCACACTTTAGCCTTACACTGTAGCCTCACACTGTAGCCTCACACAGTAGATTCACACTGTACTCTTACACTGTAGCCTCACACTGTAGCCCCACACACTAGCCTCATTCTGTAGTCGTCAAACTGTAACCTTACACTGTAGCCTCACACTTTAGCCTGACACCGTAACCTCACACTGTAGCCTTATACTGTAGCCTAACATTATAGCCTCACACTGTAGCCTTACACTGTATAGCCTGACACTGTAGCCTGACATTGTAGCCTCACACTGTCGCCTTACACTGTAGTCTTACACTCTATAGCCTCACACTGTAGCCTAACACTGTTTAGCCTTATACTGGAGCCTTTCACTGTAGCCTTTAGACTGTAACCTTAGGCTGTAGCCACACACTATAGCCTCGCACTGTATCTTCATTCTGTAGCCTTACACTGTGGCCTTACAACGTAGCCTGATACTTTCACATGACACTGTAGCCTTACAATGTAGCCTTACACTGTAGCCTCACACGGTAGCCTTCCACTGTAGCCACATACTGTAGCCTCATACTGTGGCCTCACATTGTAGTCTTACACTGTAGCCTTATACTGTAGTCTCACATTGTAGCCTTCCACTGTTGCCTCACACTGTAGGCTTATACTGTAGCCTCCCACTTTAGTCTTACACTGTAACCTTACACTGTATAGCCTCACACTGTAGCCTTACACTGTAGCCTCACACTTTAGCCTTCCACTGTAGCCTCATGCTGTAGCCTGACACTGTAGCTTCACAGTGTAGTCTTACACTGTAGCCTTACCCTGTAGCCTTTACACTGTAACCTTTATACTGTAGCCTTTATGCTGCAGCATTAGACTGTAGGCTGAAACTGAAGCCTTTACACTGTAGCCTTACACTGTAGCCTTTTCACTGTAGCCTCACACTTTAGCCTTACACTGTAGCCTTTACACTGTAGCCTCACACTGTAGCCTTATGCTGTAGCCTTTACACTATAGCCTTACACTGTAGGCTCACACTATAATTTTTACACTGCAGCCTTTCAAAGTAGCCTCACACTGTAGCCTTCACACTGTAGCCTTACACTGTAGCCTTACACTGTAGCCTCACACTGTAGCCTTCCACTATAGCCTCATACTGTAGCCTTCCTCTGTAGCCTCATGCTGTAGCCTCACACTGTACCCTCACACAGTAGTTTTACACTGTAGTCTTACACTGTAGCCTCATACTGTAGCCTTCCACTGTAGTCTCACACTGTGGCTTGACACTGTAGCCTGACACTGTAGTCTAAAACTGTAGCCTGACACTTATACTATAGAGTTTACACTGTAGCCTCACACTGTAGCCTCACACTGCAAATTCACATTGTAGCCTCATACGGTAGCCTTACATTGTAGCCTCATACTGTAGCCTTGCACTGTAACCTCAAACTGTAGCCTCACACTGCAGCCTCACACTGCAGCCTTTCACTGTAACGTTACACTGTAGCCTCACACTGTAACATCACACTGTAGCCTTAAACTGTATCCTTACACTGTAAGCTCACACTGTAATCTTAGACTGTAGACTTACACTATAGCTTCAGACTGTAGCCTTTACACTATTGTCTCACACTGATGCCTTCACACTGTAGCCTTCACACTGTAGTCTTACACTGTAGCCTTACACTGTAGCCTCACACTGTAGCCTTCCACTATAGCCTCATACAGTAGCCTTCCACTGTAGCCTCATGCTGTAGCATCACACTGTACCCTCACACAGTAGTCTTACACTGTAGTCTTACACTGTAGCCTCATACTGTAGCCTTCCACTGTAGTCTCACACTGTGGCTTGACACTGTAGCCTGACACTGTAGTCTAAAACTGTAGCCTGACACTTATACTATAGAGTTTACACTGTAGCCTCACACTGTAGCCTCACACTGCAAATTCACATTGTAGCCTCATACTGTAGCCTTACATTGTAGCCTCATACTGTAGCCTTGCACTGTAACCTCAAACTGTAGCCTCACATTGCAGCCTCACACTGCAGCCTTTCACTGTAACCTTACACTGTAGCCTCACACTGTAACATCACACTGTAGCCTTAAACTGTATCCTTACACTGTATGCTCACACTGTAATCTTACACTGTAGACTTACACTATAGCTTCAGACTGTAGCCTTTACACTATTGTCTCACACTGATGCCTTCACACTGTAGCCTTCACACTGTAGTCTTACACTGTAGGCTTACACTGTAGCCTCACACTGTAGCCTTCCACTCTAGCCTCATACTGTAGCCTTCCACTGTAGCCTCATGCTGTAGCCTCACACTGTACCCTCACACAGTAGTCTTACACTGTAGTCTTACACTGTAGCCTTCCACGGTAGTTTCACACTATGGCTTGACACTGTCGCCTGACACTGTAGTCTGACACTGTAGCCTCATGCTGTAGCCTTACACTGTATAGCCTGACACTGTAGCCTGACACTGTAGCCTCACACTGTAGACTTATACTATAGAGTTTACACTGTAGCCTCACACTGTAGCCTCACACTGCAAATTCACATTGTAGCCTCATACTGTAGCCTTGCACTGTAATCTCAAACTGTAGCCTCACACTGCAGCCTCACACTGCAGCCTTTCACTGTAACCTTACACTGTAGCCTCACACTGTAACATCACACTGTAGCCTTAAACTGTATCCTTACACTGTAAGCTCACACTGTAATCTTACACTGTAGACTTACACTATAGCTTCAGACTGTAGCCTTTACAATATTGTCTCACACTGATGCCTTCACACTGTAGTCTTCACACTGTAGTCTTACACTGTAGCCTCACACTGTAGCCTTCCACTCTAGCCTCATACTGTAGCCTTCCACTGTAGCCTCATGCTGTAGCCTCACACTGTACCCTCACACAGTAGTCTTACACTGTAGTCTTACACTGTAGCCTCATACTGTAGCCTTCCACTGTAGTCTCACACTGTGGCTTGACACTGTAGCCTGACACTGTAGTCTGACACTGTAGCCTCATGCTGTAGCCTTACACTGTATAGCCTGACACTGTAGCCTGACACTGTAGCCTCACACTGCAGCCTTATACTATAGAGTTTACACTGTAGCCTCACACTGTAGCCTCACACTGCAAATTCACATTGTAGCCTCATACTGTAGCCT
This sequence comes from Pristiophorus japonicus, assembly GCF_044704955.1. Lineage (NCBI taxonomy): Eukaryota > Metazoa > Chordata > Chondrichthyes > Pristiophoridae > Pristiophorus > Pristiophorus japonicus. Next base: position 29,249,930 of record NC_091983.1, read on the forward strand.
TGCACTGTAATCTCAAACTGTAGCCTCACGCTGCAGCCTCACACTGCAGCCTTTCACTGTAGCCTTACACTGTAGCCTCACACTGTAACATCACACTGTAGCCTTAAACTGTATCCTTACACTGTAAGCTCACACTGTAATCTTACACTGTAGACTTACATTATAGCTTCAGACTGTAGCCTTTACACTATTGTCTCACACTGATGCCTTCACACTGTAGCCTTCACACTGTAGTCTTACACTGTAGCCTTACACTGTAGCCTCACACTGTAGCCTTCCACTCTAGCCTCATACTGTAGCCTTCCACTGTAGCCTCATGCTGTAGCCTCACACTGTACCCTCACACAGTAGTCTTACACTGTAGTCTGACACTGTAGCCTCATACTGTAGCCTTCCACTATAGTCTCACACTGTGACTTGACACTGTAGCCTGACACTGTATAGCCTGACACTGTAGCCTCACACTGTAGACTCACACTGTAGCCTTATACTATAGAGTTTACACTGTAGCCTCACACTGTAGCCTCACACTGCAAATTCACATTGTAGCCTCATACTGTAGCCTTGCACTGTAACCTCAAACTGTAGCCTCACACTGCAGCCTCACACTGCAGCATTTCACTGTAGCCTTACACTGTAGCCTCACACTGTAACATCACACTGTAGCCTTAAACTGTATCCTTACACTGTAAGCTCACACTGTAATCTTACACTGTAGACTTACACTATAGCTTCAGACTGTTGCCTTTACACTATTGTCTCACACTGATGCCATCACACTGTAGTCTTCACATTGTAGCCTTACACTGTAGCCTTTACACTGTAGCCTGACTCTGAAGCCTGAAACTATAGCCTCACACTGTAGTGTCATACTGTAGCCTTTACACTGCAACCTTTACACTGTAACCTTTACACTGTAGCCTTTACATTGTAGTCATGCACTGTAGGCTCACTCTGTAGCCTTAACACTATAGCCTTACCCTGTAGCCTTTACACTGTAACCTTTACACTGTAGCCTCACACTTTAGCCTTGCACTGTAGCCTTTACACTGTAGCCTCACACAGTAGCCTTAAACTGTATAGCCTTACACTGTAGCCTCACACAGTAGACTCACACTGTACTCTTACACTGTAGCCTCACACTGTAGCCTCACACTGTAGCCTCATACTGTATCCTCAAACTGTAACCTTACACTGTAGCCTCACACTTTAGCCTGACACCGTAAACTCACACTGTAGCCTTACACTGTAGCCTTACACTGTAGCCTTTACACTGTAGCCTCACACTGTAACCTTACACTGTATAGCCTTACACTGTAGCCTCATACTGTAGCCTCACACTGCAGTCTTACAATGTAGCCTTACACTGTAGTCTCACACATTAGCCTTCCACTGTAGCCTCACACAGTAGCCTTATACTGTAGCCTCACACTTTAGTCTTACACTGTAACATTACACTGTATAGCCTCACGCTGTAGTCTTACACTGTAGCCTCACACTTTAGCCTTCCACTGTAGCCTCATGCTGTAGCCTGACACTGTAGCCTCATACTGTAGTCGTACACTGTAGGCTTACACTGTAGCCTTTACACTGTAGCCTTACAATGTAGCCTTACGCTGTAGCCTTTACACTATAGCCTTACACTGTAGGCCCACACTGTAGCCTTTACACTGCGGCCTTTCACTTTAGCCTCACACTTTAGCCTTACACTGTAGCCTCACACTGTAGCCTCACACAGTAGATTCACACTGTACTCTTACACTGTAGCCTCACACTGTAGCCTCACACTGTAGCCTCATTCTGTAGCGTCAAACTGTAACCTTACACTGTAGCCTCACACTTTAGCCTGACACCGTAACCTCACACTGTAGCCTTATACTGTAGCCTAACATTATAGCCTCACACTGTAGCCTGCCACTGTAGCCTCACACTGTAGCCTGAAACTGTAGCCTGACACTGTCACCTCACACTGTAGCCTTACACTGTATAGCCTGACACTGTAGCCTGACATTGTAGCCTCACACTGTCGCCTTACACTGTAGTCTTACACTCTATAGCCTCACACTGTAGCCTAACACTGTTTAGCCTTATACTGGAGCCTTTCACTGTAGCCTTTAGACTGTAACCTTAGGCTGTAGCCACACACTATAGCCTCACACTGTATCTTCATTCTGTAGCCTTACACTGTGGCCTTACAATGTAGCCTGATACTTTCACATGACACTGTAGCCTTACAATGTAGCCTTACACTGTAGCCTCACACGGTAGCCTTCCACTGTCGCCACATACTGTAGCCTCATACTGTGGCCTCACATTGTAGTATTACACTGTAGTCTTATACTGTAGTCTCACATTGTAGCCTTCCACTGTTGCCTCACACTGTAGGCTTATATTGTAGCCTCACACTTTAGTCTTACACTGTAACCTTACACTGTATAGCCTCACACTGTAGCCTTACACTGTAGCCTCACACTTTAGCCTTCCACTGTAGCCTCATGCTGTAGCCTGACACTGTAACTTCACAGTGTAGTCTTACACTGTAGCCTTACCCTGTAGCCTTTACACTGTAACCTTTATACTGTAGCCTTTATGCTGCAGCATTAGACTGTAGGCTTAAACTGAAGCCTTTACACTGTAGCCTTACACTGTAGCCTTTACACTGTAGCCTCACACTTTAGCCTTACACTGTAGCCTTTACACTGTAGCCTCACACTGTAGCCTTACACTGTAGCCTTTACACTATAGCCTTACACTGTAGGCTCACACTATAATTTTTACACTGCAGCCTTTCAAAGTAGCCTCACACTTTAGCCTTACACTGTAGCCTTCACACTGTAGCCTCACACTGTAGCCTTACACTGTATAGCCTTACACTGTAGCCTCACACTGTAGCCTCACACAGTAGACTCACGCTGTACTCTTACACTGTAGTCTCACACTGTAGCCTCACACTGTAGCCTTACACTGTATAGCTTTACACTGTAGCCTCACACTGTAGCCTCACACAGTAGACTCACGCTGTACTCTTACACTGTAGTCTCACACTGTAGCCTCACACAGTAGCCTTATACTGTAGCCTCACACTTTAGTCTTACACTGTAACATTACACTGTATAGCCTCACGCTGTAGTCTTACACTGTAGCCTCACACTTTAGCCTTCCACTGTAGCCTCACGCTGTAGCCTGACACTGTAGCTTCACACTGTAGTCTTACACTGTAGGCTTACACTGTGGCCTTACACTGTAGCCTTTACACTGTAGCCTATACATTGTAGTCGTACACTGTAGGCTCACTCTGTAGCCTTAACACTGTAGCCTTACCCTGTAACCTTTACACTGTAACCTTTATACTGTAGCCTTTACGCTGCAGCCTTACACTGTAGACTCAAATGGAAGCCTTTACACTGTAGCCTTACACTGTAGCCTTACGCTGTAGCCCTTACACTATAGCCTTACACTGTAGGCTCACACTATAATTTTTACACTGCAGCCTTTCACTGTAGCCTCACACTTTAGCCTTACACTGTAGCCTTCACACTGTAGCCTCACACTGTAGCCTTACACTGTATAGCCTTACACTGTAGCCTCACACTGTAGCCTTACAGTAGACTCACGCTGTACTCTTACACTGTAGCCTCACACTGTAGCCTCACACTGTAGCCTCATGCTGTAGCCTCAAACTGTAACCTTACACTGTAGCCTCACACTTTAGCCTGACACCGTAACCTCACACTGTAGCCTTACACTGTAGCCTTACACTGTAGTCTTTACACTGTAGCCTCACACTCTAACATTACACGGTATAGCCTTACACTTTAGCCTCACTCTGTAGCCTGATGCTGTAGCCTCACAATGTAGCCTCACACTGTATAGCCTTACACTGTAGCCTAAAATTTGTAGCCTCACACTGTAGCCTTCCACTGTAGCCTGACATTGTCGCCTCACACTGTAGCCTTACACTGTATAGCCTGACACTGTAGACTGACATTGTAGCCTCACACTGTAGCCTCACACTGTAGCTTTGCACTGTAGTCTCACACTGTAGCCTTATACTTTAGCCTCACACTGTAGTCTTACACTGTAGCCTTCCACTGTAGCCTCACATTGTAGTCTTACACAGCCTTACACTGTAGTCTCACATTGTAGACGTCCACTGTTGCCTCACACTGTAGCCTTATACTGTAGCCTCACACTTTAGTCTTACACTGTAACCTTACACTGTAAAGAGTCACGCTGTAGCCTTATACTGTAGCCTCACACTTTAGCCTTCCACTGTAGCCTCACGCTGTATCCTGACACTGTAGCTTCACACTGTAGTCTTAAACTGTAGGCTTACACTGTAGCCTTACACTGTAGCCTTTGCACTGTAGCCTTTACACTGTAGTCGTACACTGTAGGCTCACTCTGTAGCCTTAGCACTGTAGCCTTACCCTGTAGCCTTTACACGTAACCTTTACACTGCAGCCTTTACACTGTAGCCTTATACTTTAGCCTCACACTGTAGTCTTACACTGTAGCCTTCCACTGTAGCCTCACATTGTAGTCTTACACAGCCTTACACTGTAGTCTCACATTGTAGACGTCCACTGTTGCCTCACACTGTAGCCTTATACTGTAGCCTCACACTTTAGTCTTACACTGTAACCTTACACTATATAGAGTCACGCTGTAGCCTTATACTGTAGCCTCACACTTTAGCCTTCCACTGTAGCCTCACGCTGTATCCTGACACTGTAGCTTCACATTGTAGTCTTAAACTGTAGGCTTACACTGTAGCCTTACACTGTAGCCTTTGCACTGTAGCCTTTACACTGTAGTCGTACACTGTAGGCTCATTCTGTAGCCTTAGCACTGTAGCCTTACCCTGTAGCCTTTACACTGTAACCTTTTCACTGTAGCCTTTACGCTGCAGCCTCACACTTTAGCCTTACACTGTAGCCTTTACACTGTAGCCTCACACTGTAGCCTTACGCTGTAGCCTTTACACTATAGCCTTCCACTGTTGCCTCACACTGTAGCCTTATACTGTAGCCTCACACTTTTGTCTTACAGTGTAACCTTACACTGTATAGCTCCACACTGTAGCCTTACGCTGTAGCCTCACACTTTAGCCTTCCACTGTAGCCTCACGCTGTAGCCTGACACTGTAGCTTCACACTGTAGTCTTACGCTGTAGGCTTACACTGTAGCCTTACACTGTAGCCTTAACACTGTAGCCTTTACACTGTAGTCGTACACTGTAGTCGTACACTGTAGGCTCACTCTGTAGCCTTAGCACTGTAGCCTTACCCTGTAGCCTTTACACTGTAACCTTTACACTGCAGCCTTTACACTGCAGCCTCACACTTTAGCCTTACACTGTAGCCTTTACACTGTAGCCTCACACTGTAGCCTTATGCTGTAGCCTTTACACTATAGCCTTACACTGTATAGCCTTACATTGTAGCCTCACACTGTAGCCTCACACAGTAGACTCACGCTGTACTCTTACACTGTAGCCTCACACTGCAGCCTCACACTGTAGCCCTACATTGTATAGCCTCACACTGTACCCGTACACTGTATAGCCTTACACTGTAGTCTCACACTGTAGCCTGATGCTGTAGCCTCACACTGTAGCCTGACACTGTAGCCTGACATTGTCGCCTCACACTGTAGCCTTACACTGTATAGCCTGACACTGTAGCCTGACATTGTAGCCTCACATTGTAGCCTAACACTCGAGCCTGACACTGTACCCTTACACTGTAGCCTCACACTGTAGCTTTGCACTGTAGTCTCACACTGTAGCCTTATACTTTAGCCTTACACTGTAGTCTTACACTGTAGCCTTCCACTGTAGCCTCACATTGTAGTTTTACACTGTAGCCTTACACTGTAGTCTCACATTGTAGTCTTCCACTGTTGCCTCACACTGTAGCCTTATACTGTAGCCTTACACTTTAGTCTTACACTGTAACCTTACACTGTATAGCCTTGACACTGTAGCCTGACACTGTAGCCTCACACTGTAGCCTCATACTGTAGCCTCAAACTGTAACCTTACACTGTAGCCTCACACTTTAGCCTGACACCGTAACCTGACACTGTAGCTTTACACTGTAGCCTTAAACTGTAGCCTTTACACTGTAGCCTCACACTGTAACCTTACACTGTATAGCATTACACTGTTGCCTCACACTGTAGCCCTACATTGTATAGCCTCACACTGTACCCGTACACTGTATAGCCTTACACTGAAGTCTCACACTGTAGCCTGATGCTGTAGCCTCACACTGTATCCTCACACTGTATAGCCTTACACTCTAGCCTAAATTTGTAGCCTACACTGTAGCCTTCCACTGTAGCCTCACACTGTAGCCTGACATTGTAGCCTCACATTGTAGGCTCACACTGTAGCCTTACACTGTAGTCTCACACTGTAGCTTTACACTGTAGTCACACTGTAGCCTTATACTTTAGCCTCACACTGTAGTCTTCCACTGTAGCCTTCCACTGTAGCCTCGCACTGTAGCCTTCCACTGTAGCCTCACACTGTAGCATGACACTGTAGCCTGACATTGTCGCCTCACACTGTAGCCTTACACTGTATAGCCTGACACTGTAGCCTGACATTGTAGCCTCACATTGTAGCCTCACACTGTAGCCTTACACTGGAGGCTCACACTGTAGCTTTGCACTGTAGTCTCACACTGTAGCCTTATACTTTAGCCTCAGACTGTAGTCTTACACTGTAGCCATCCACTGTGGCCTCACATTGTAGTCTTACACTGTAGCCTTACACTGTACTCTCACATTGTAGCCTTCCACTGTTGCCTCACACTGTAGCCTTATACTGTAGCCTCACACTTTAGTCTTACACGGTAACCTTACACTGTATAGCCTCACACTGTAGCCTTGCACTGTAACCTCACACTTTAGCCTTCCACTGTAGCCTCACGCTGTAGCCTGACACTGCAGCCTCACACTGTAGCCTCACACTGTAGCCTCATACTGTAGCCTCAAACTGTAACCTTACACTGCAGCCTCATACTTTAGCCTGACACCGTAGCCTCACACTGTAGCCTTACACTGGAGGCTCACACTGTAGCTTTGCACTGTAGTCTCACACTGTAGCCTTATACTTTAGCCTCAGACTGTAGTCTTACACTGTAGCCATCCACTGTGGCCTCACATTGTAGTCTTACACTGTAACCTTACACTGTACTCTCACATTGTAGCCTTCCACTGTTGCCTCACACTGTAGCCTTATACTGTAGCCTCACACTTTAGTCTTACACGGTAACCTTACACTGTATAGCCTCACACTGTAGCCTTGCACTGTAACCTCACACTTTAGCCTTCCACTGTAGCCTCACGCTGTAGCCTGACACTGCAGCCTCACACTGTAGCCTCACACTGTAGCCTCATACTGTAGCCTCAAACTGTAACCTTACACTGCAGCCTCATACTTTAGCCTGACACCGTAACCTCACACTGTAGCCTTACACTGTAGCTTTACAATGCAGCCTTTACACTGTAGCCTCACACTATAACCTTACACTGTAAAGCCTTACACTGTAGCCTCACACTGTAGCCCTACATTTTATAGCCTCACACTGTACCCGTACACTGTATAGCCTTACACTGTAGTCTCACACTGTAGCCTGATGCTGTAGCCTCATACTGTAGCCTCACAGTGTATAGCCTTACAATGTAGCCTAAAAATTGTACCCTCACACTGTAGCCTTCCACTGTAGCCTCACACTGTAGCCTGACACTGTAGCCTGACATTGTCGCCTCACATTGTAGCCTAACACTCGAGCCTGACACTGTAGTCTTACACTGTAGCCTCACACTGTAGCTTTGCACTGTAGTCTCACACTGTAGCCTTATACTTTAGCCTCACACTGTAGTCTTACATTGTAGCCTTCCACTGTAGCCTCACATTGTAGTCTTACACTGTAGCCTTACATTGTAGTCTCACATTGTAGCCTTCCACTGTTGCCTCACACTGTAGCCTTATACTGTAGCCTCACACTTTAGTCTTACACTGTAACCTTACACTGTATAGCCTCACACTGTAGCCTTACACTGTAGCCTCACACTTTAGCCTTCCACTGTAGCCTCACGCTGTAGCCTGACACTGTAGCTTCACACTGTAGTCGTACACTGTAGGCTTACACTGTAGCCTTACACTGTAGCCTTACCCTGTAGCCTTTACACTGTAGCCTTATGCTGTAGCCTTTACACTGTAGCCTTACACTGTAGCCTTACAGTGTAGCCTTTACACTGTAGCCTCACACTATAACCTTACACTGTATAGCCTTACACTGTAGCCTCACACTGTAGCCCTACATTTTATAGCCTCACACTGTACCCGTACACTGTATAGCCTTACACTGTAGTCTCACACTGTAGCCTGATGCTGTAGCTTCACACTGTAGCCTCACAGTGTATAGCCTTACAATGTAGCCTAAAAATTGTAGCCTCACACTGTAGCCTTCCACTGTAGCCTCACACTGTAGCCTGACACTGTAGCCTGACATTGTCGCCTCACTTTGTAGCCTAACACTCGAGCCTGACACTGTAGCCTTACACTGTAGCCTCACACTGTAGCTTTGCACTGTAGTCTCACACTGTAGCCTTATACTTTAGCCTCACACTGTAGTCTTACACTGTAGCCTTCCACTGTAGCCTCACATTGTAGTCTTACACTGTAGCCTTACATTGTAGTCTCACATTGTAGCCTTCCACTGTTGCCTCACACTGTAGCCTTATACTGTAGCCTCACACTTTAGTCTTAGACTGTAACCTTACACTGTATAGCCTCACACTGTAGCCTTACAATGTAGCCTCACACTTTAGCCTTCCACTGTAGCCTCACGTTGTAGCCTGACACTGTAGATTCACACTGTAGTCGTACACTGTAGTCTTACCCTGTAGCTTTTACACTGTAAGCTTTACACTGCAGCCTTTACGCTGCAGCCTCACACTTTAGCCTTACACTGTAGCCTTTACACTGTAGCCTCACACTGTAGCCTTACACTGTATAGCCTTACACTGTAGCCTCACACTGTAGCCTCACACAGTAGACTCACGCTGTACTATTACACTGTAGCCTCACACTGTAGCCTCATACTGTAGCATCAAACTGTAACCTTACACTGTAGCCTCACACTGTACCCGTACACTGTATAGCCTTACACTGTAGTCTCACACTGTAGCCAAATGCTGTAGCCTCACACTGTAGCTTCACACTGTATAGCCTTACACTGTAGCCTAAAATTTGTAGCCTCACACTGTAGCCTTCCACTGTAGCCTCACACTGTAGCCTGACACTGTAGCCTGACATTGTCGCCTCACACTGTAGCCTTACACTGTATAGCCAGACACTGTAGCCTGACATTGTAGCCTCACACTGTAGCCTTATACTGTATAGCCTGACACTGTAGCCAGACATTGTAGCCTCACATTGTAGCCTAACACTCGAGCCTGACACTGTAGCCTCACACTGTAGCCCTACATTGTATAGCCGCACACTGTACCCGTACACTGTATAGCCTTACAGTGTAGTCTCACACTGCAGCCTGATGCTGTAGCCTCACACTGTAGCCTCACAGTGTATAGCCTTACAATGTAGCCTAAAACTTGTAGCCTCACACTGTAGCCTTCCACTGTAGCTTCACACTGTAGCCTGACACTGTAGCCTGACATTGCCGCCTCACATTGTAGCCTAACACTCAAGCCTGACACTGTAGCCTGACATTGTAGCCTCACATTGTAGCCTAACACTCGAGCCTGACACTGTAGCCTTACACTGTAGCCTCACACTGTAGCCTTACACTGTAGCCTCACACTGTAGCCTCACACTGTAGCCTTACACTGTAGTCTCACACTGTAGCTTTGCACTGTAGTCTCACACTGTAGCCTTATACTTTAGCCTCACACTGTAGCCTTACACTGTAGACTTCCACTGTAGCCTCACACTGTAGCTTTCCACTGAAACCTCACACTGTAGCCTCACACTGTAGTTTTACACTGTTGTCTTATACTGTAGCCTCACACTGTCACTTCACACTGTAGCCTTACACTGTATTGGCTGACACTGTAGCCTGACACTGTAGCTTGAAAATGTAGCCTTACATTGTAGCATGACACTCTAGCCTGACTCTGTAGCCTCACACTGTAGCCTTATGCTGTAGCCTTACACTGTAGTCTCACACTGTAGCTTGACACTGTAGCCTGATACTGTAGTCTGACACTGTAGCCTTACACTGTAGTCTTACACTGTATAGCCTGACACTGTAGCCTGACACTGTAGCCGGAAACTAGACTGACACTGCAGCCTCACACTGTAGCCTTACACTTTGTAGCCTTACACTGTAGCCTTTCACTGTAGCCTTTAGACTGTAACCTTAGGCTGTAGCCGCACACTATAGCCTCGCACTGTATCCTCATTCTGTAGCCTTACACTGTAGCCTGACAATGTAGCCTGATACATTCACCTGACACTGTAGCCTTACAATGTAGCCTTTACACTGTAGCCTGACACTGTAGCCTGACACTGTAGCCTCACAATGTAGTCTTATACTGAAGCGTCACATGTAGCCTTACACTGTAACCTCACACTGTAACCTGACACTGTAGCCTTTGCACTGTAATCTCACACTGTGGCCTCATACTGTAGCCTCAAACTGTAACCTTACACTGTAGCCTCACACTTTAGCCTGACACCGTAACCTCACACTGTCGCCTTACACTGTAGCCTTTACACTGTAACCTCACACTGTAACCTTACCCTGTATAGCCTTACACTGTAGCCTCACAATGTAGCCCTACATTGTATAGCCTCACACTGTACCCGTACACTGTATAGCCTTACACTGTAGCCTCAAACTGTAGCCTGACGCTGTAGCTTCACACTGTAGCCTCACACTGTATAGCCTTACACTTTAGCCTCACATTGTAGCATCGCACTGTAGCCTCACACTGTAGCCTTACACTGTAGCCTAACATTATAGCCTCACACTGTAGCCTTCCACTGTAGCCTCACACTGTAGCCTTCCACTGTAGCCTCACACTGTAGCCTGACATTGTAGTCTCACACTGTAGCCTTACACTGTAGTCTTACACTGTATAGCCTCACACTGTAGCCTGACACTGTAGCCGGAAACTGTAGACTCACACTGTAGCCTCACACTGTAGCCTCACAATGTAGCCTTACACTGTGTAGCCTTACATTGTAGCCTTTCACTGTAGCCTTTAGACTGTAACCTTAGGCTGTAGCCACACACTATAGACTCACACTGTATCCTCATTCTGTAGCCTTATACTGTGGCCTTACAACGTAGCCTGATACTTTCACCTGATTCTGTAGCCTTACAATGTAGCCTTTACACTGTAGCCTGATGCTGTAGCCTGACACTGTAGCCTCACAATGTAGCCTTACACTGCAGTGTCGCATATAGCCTTACACTGTAACCTCACACTGTAACCTGACACTGTAGCCTTTGCACTGTAATCTCACACTGTGGCCTCACACTGTCATCTCAACTTTAGCCTGACACTGTAGCCTTAAATTTGTAGTCTTACACTGTAGTCTCACACTGCAGCCTCACACTGTAGCCTTATACTGTAGCCTCACATTGTAGCCTTCCACTGTAGCCACACACTGTAGCCTCATAATGTGGCCTCACATTGTAGTCTTACACTGTAGCCTTACACTGTAGTCTCACATTGTAGCCTTCCACTGTTGCCTCACACTGTAGCCTTATACTGTAGCCTCACACTTTAGTCTTACACTGTAACCTTACACTGTATAGCCTCACACTGTAGCTTTACGTTGTAGCCTCACACTTTAGCCTTCCACTGTAGCCTCACGCTGTAGCCTGACACTGTAGCTTCACACTGTAGTCTTACACTGTAGGCTTACACTGTGGCCTTACACTGTAGCCTTTACACTGTAGCCTATACATTGTAGTCGTACACTGTAGGCTCACTCTGTAGCCTTAACACTGTAGCCTTACCCTGTAGCCTTTACACTGTAACCTTTACACTGTAGCCTTTATGCTGCAGCCTCACACTTTAGCCTTCCACTGTAGCCTCACGCTGTAGCCTGACATTGTAGCTTCACACTGTAGTCTTACACTGTAGGCTTACACTGTAGCCTTTCACTGTAGACTTTACACTGTAGCATTTACACTGTAGTCGTACACTGTAGGCTCACTATGTAGCCTTAACACTGTAGCCGTACCCTGTAGCCTTTACACTGTAACCTTTACATTGTAGCCTTTACACTGCAGCCTTACACTGTAGGCTCACACTGAAGCCTTTACACTGTAGCCTTAAACTGTAGCCTTTAAACTATAGCCATCAACTGTAGGCTCACACTGAAGGCTTTACACTGTAGCCTTACACTGTCGCCTTTACACTAATAGCCTCACACTGTAGCCTTACACTGTAGCCTGACACTGTAGCCTGATATTGTAGCCTCACATTGTAGCCTAACACTCGAGCCTGACACTGTAGCCTTACACTGTAGCCTCACACTGTAGCCTCATACTGTAGCCTTACACTGTAGTCTCACACTGTAGCTTTGTACTGTAATCTCACACTGTAGCCTTATACTTTAGCCTCACACTGTAGTCTTACACTGTAGCCTTCCACTGTAGCCTCACACTGTAGCCTTCCACTGTAGCCTCACACTGTAGCCTTCCACTGAAGCCTCACACTGTAGCCTTACACTGTATAGCCTGACACTGTAGCCTGACATTGTAGCCTCACATTGTAGCCTAACACTCGAGCTTGACACTGTAGCCTTACACTGTAGCCTTACACTGTAACCTTTACACTGTAGGCTCACACTATAAACTTACACTCTATAGCCTTACAGTGTAGCCTCACACTGTAGCCCTACATTGTATAGCCTCACACTGTACCCATACACTGTATAGCCTTACACTGTAGTCTCACACTGTAGCCTGATGCTGTAGCCTCACACTGTAGCCTCACAGTGTAGCCTAAAAATTGTAGTCTTACACTGTAGCCTTCCACTGTAGCCTCACACTGTAGCCTTCCACTGAAACCTCACACTGTAGCCTCACACTGTAGTTTTACACTGTGGTCTTACACTGCAGCCTCACACTGTCACTTCACACTGTAGCCTAACACTGTATTGGCTGACACTGTAGCCTGACACTGTAGCTTGAAAATGTAGCCTTACATTGTAGCATGACACTCTAGCCTGACTATGTAGCCTCACACTGCAGCCTTATGCTGTAGCCTTACACTGTAGTCTCACACTGTAGCTTGACACTGTAGCCTGATACTGTAGTCTGACACTGTAGCCTTACACAGTAGCCTTACACTGTATAGCCTGACACTGTAGCCTAACACTTTGTAGCCTTACACTGTAGCCTTTCACTGTAGCCTTTAGACTGTAACCTTAGGCTGTAGCCGCACACTATAGCCTCACACTGTATCCTCATTCTGTAGCCTTACACTGTAGCCTGACACTGTAGCCTCACACTGCACCGTCACATGTAGCCTTACACTGTAACCTCACACTGTAACCTGACACTGTAGCCTTTGCACTGTAATCTCACACTGTGGCCTCATACTGTAGCCTCAAACTGTAACCTTACACTGTAGCCTCACACTTTAGCCTGACACCGTAACCTCACACTGTAGCCTTACACTGTAGCCTTTACACTGTAACCTCACACTGTAACCTTACCCTGTATAGCCTTACGCTGTAGCCTCACAATGTAGCCCTACATTTTATAGCCTCACACTGTACCCATACACTGTATAGCCTTACACTATAGCCTCAAACTGTAGCCTGATGCTGTAGTCTCACACTGCAGCCTCACACTGTATAGCCTTACACTTTAGCCTCACATTGTAGCATCGCACTGTACCCTCACACTGTAGCCTTACACTGTAGCCGTCCACTGAAGCCTCACACTGTAGCCTGACATTGTAGTCTCACACTGTAGCCTTACACTGTAGTCTTACACGGTATAGCCTCACACTGTAGCCTGACACTGTAGCCGGAAACTGTAGACTCACACTGTAGCCTCACACTGTAGCCTCACAATGTAGCCTTACACTGTGTAGCCTTACACTGTAGCCTTTCACTGTAGCCTTTAGACTGTAACCTTAGGCTGTAGCCACACACTATAGACTCACACAGTATCCTCATTCTGTAGCCTTACACTGTGGCCTTACAATGTAGCCTGATACTTTCACCTGATACTGTAGCCTTACAATGTAGCCTTTACACTGTAGCCTGATGCTGTAGCCTGACACTGTAGCCTCACAATGTAGCCTTACACTGCAGTGTCGCATATAGCCTTACACTGTAACCTGACACTGTAACCTGACACTGTAGCCTTTGCACTGTAATCTCACACTGTGGCCTCACACTGTAGCCTTTGCAATGTAGCCGCACACTGTAGCCTCACACTGTCATCTCACACTGTAGCCTGACACTGTAGCCTGACACTGTAGCCTTATATTGTAGTCTTACACTGTAGTCTCACACTGCAGCCTCACACTGTAGCCTTACACTGTAGCCTCACATTGTAGCCTTCCACTGTAGCCACACACTGTAGCCTCATAATGTGGCCTCACATTGTAGTCTTACACTGTAGCCTTACACTGTAGCCTCACATTGTAGCCTCACACTGTAGCCTTATACTGTAGTCTCACACTGTAGCTTTGCACTGTAGTCTCACACTGTAGCCTTATACTTTAGCCTCAGACTGTAGTCTTACACTGTAGCCTTCCACTGTGGCCTCACATTGTAGTCTTACACTGTAGCGTTACACTGTAGTCTCACATTGTAGCCTTCCACTGTTGCCTCACACTGTAGCCTTATACTGTAGCCTCACACTTTAGTCTTACACGGTAACCTTACACTGTATAGCCTCACACTGTAGCCTTGCACTGTAACCTCACACTTTAGCCTTCCACTGTAGCCTCACGCTGTAGCCTGACACTGCAGCCTCACACTGTAGCCTCACACTGTAGCCTCATACTGTAGCCTCAAACTGTAACCTTACACTGCAGCCTCACACTTTAGCCTGACACCGTAACCTCACACTGTAGCCTTACACTGTAGCCTTACAGTGTAGCCTTTACACTGTAGCCTCACACTATAACCTTACACTGTATAGCCTTACACTGTAGCCTCACACTGTAGCCCTACATTTTATAGCCTCACACTGTACCCGTACACTGTATAGCCTTACACTGTAGTCTCACACTGTAGCCTGATGCTGTAGCCTCACACTGTAGCCTCACAGTGTATAGCCTTACAATGTAGCCTAAAAATTGTAGCCTCACACTGTAGCCTTCCACTGTAGCCTCACACTGTAGTCTGACACTGTAGCCTGACATTGTCGCCTCACATTGTAGCCTAACACTCGAGCCTGACACTGTAGCCTTACACTGTAGCCTCACACTGTAGCTCTGCACTGTAGTCTCACACTGTAGCCTTATACTTTAGCCTCACACTGTAGTCTTACACTGTAGCCTTCCACTGTAGCCTCACATTGTAGTCTTACACTGTAGCCTTATATTGTAGTCTCACATTGTATCCTTCCACTGTTGCCTCACACTGTAGCCTTATACTGTAGCCTCACACTTTAGTCTTACACTGTAAGTTTACACTGTATAGCCTCACACTGTAGCCTTACACTGTAGCCCCACACTTTAGCCTTCCACTGTAGCCTCACGCTGTAGCCTGACACTGTAGCTTCACGCTGTAGTCGTACACTGTAGGCTTACACTGTAGCCTTACACTGTAGCCTTTACATTGTAGCCTTTACACTGTAGTCGTACACTGTAGGCTCACTCTGTAGCCTTAGCATTGTAGCCTTACCCTGTAGCCTTTACACTGTAAGCTTTACACTGCAGCCTTTATGCTGCAGCCTCACACTTTAGCCTTACACTATAGCCTTTACACTGTAGCCTCACACTGTAGCCTTACACTGTAGCCTTTACACTATAGCCTTACACTGTAGGCTCACACTATAATTTTTACACTGCAGCATTTCACTGTAGCCTCACACTTTAGCCTTACACTGTAGCCTTCACACTGTAGCCTCACACTGTAGCCTTACACTGTATAGCCTTACACTGTAGCCTCACACTGTAGCCTCACACAGTAGACTCACGCTTTACTCTTACACTGTAGCCTCACACTGTAGCCTCATACTGTAGCATCAAACTGTAACCTTACACTGTAGCCTTACACTGTAGCCTTTACACTGTAGCTTCACACTCTAACCTTACACTGTATAGCCTTACATTGTAGCCTCACACTGTAGCCCTACATTGTATAGCCTCACACTGTACCCGTACACTGTATAGCCTTACACTGTAGTCTCACACTGTAGCCTGATGCTGTAGCCTCACACTGTAGCCTCACACTGTATAGCCTTACACTGTAGCCTAAAATTTGTAGCCTCACGCTGTAGCCTTCCAATGTAGCCTCACACTGTAGCCTGACACTGTAGCCTGACATTGTCGCCTCACACTGTAGCCTTACACTGTATAGCCTGACACTGTAGCCTGACATTGTAGCCTCACACTGTAGCCTTATACTGTATAGCCTGACACTGTAGCCAGACATTGTAGCCTCACATTGTAGCCTAACACTCGAGCCTGACACTGTAGCCTTACACTGTAGCCTTACACTGTAGCCTTTACACTGTAGCCTCACACTATAACCTTACACTGTATAGCCTTACACTGTAGCCTCACACTGTAGCCCTACATTGTATAGCCTCACACTGTACCCGTACACTGTATAGCCTTACACTGTAGTCTCACACTGCAGCCTGATGCTGTAGCCTCACACTGTAGCCTCACAGTGTATAGCCTTACAATGTAGCCTAAAAATTGTAGCCTCACACTGTAGCTTTCCACTGTAGCTTCACACTGTAGCCTGACACTGTAGCCTGACATTGTCGCCTCACATTGTAGCCTAACACTCAAGCCTGACACTGTAGCCTGACATTGTAGCCTCACATTGTAGCCTAACACTCGAGCCTGACACTGTAGCCTTACACTGTAGCCTCACACTGTAGCCTTACACTGTAGCCTCACACTGTAGCCTCACACTGTAGTCTCACACTGTAGCTTTGCACTGTAGTCTCACACTGTAGCCTTATACTTTAGCCTCACACTGTAGTCTTACACTGTAGCCTTCCACTGTAGCCTCACACTGTAGCCTTCCACTGAAACCTCACACTGTAGCCTCACACTGTAGTTTTACACTGTTGCCTTACACTGTAGCCTCACACTGTCACTTCACACTGTAGCCTTACACTGTATTGGCTGACACTGTAGCCTGACACTGTAGCTTGAAAATGTAGCCTTACATTGTAGCATGACACTCTAGCCTGACTCTGTAGCCTCACACTGTAGCCTTATGCTGTAGCCTTACACTGTAGTCTCACACTGTAGCTTGACACTGTATCCTTACACTGTAGTCTTACACTGTATAGCCTGACACTGTAGCCTGACACTGTAGCCGGAAACTGTAGACTGACACTGTAGCCTTACACTTTGTAGCCTTACACTGTAGCCTTTCACTGTAGCCTTTAGACTGTAACCTTAGGCTGTAGCCACACACTATAGCCTCGCACTGTATCCTCATTCTGTAGCCTTACACTGTAGCCTGACAATGTAGCCTGATGCATTCACCTGACACTGTAGCCTTACAATGTAGCCTTTACACTGTAGCCTGACACTGTAGCCTGACACTGTAGCCTCACAATGTAGCCTTATACTGCAGCATCACATGTAGCCTTACACTGTAACCTCACACTGTAACCTGACACTGTAACCTTTGCACTGTAATCTCACACTGTGGCTTCATACTGTAGCCTCAAACTGTAACCTTACACTGTAGCCTCACACTTTAGCCTGACACCGTAACCTCACACTGTCGCCTTACACTGTAGCCTTTACACTGTGACCTCACACTGTAACCTTACCCTGTATAGCCTTACACTGTAGCCTCACAATGTAGCCCTACATTGTATAGCCTCACACTGTACCCGTACACTGTATAGCCTTACACTGTAGCCTCAAACTGTAGCCTGACACTGTAGCCTCACACTGTATAGCCTTACACTTTAGCCTCACATTGTAGCATCGCACTGTAGCCTCACACTGTAGCCTTACACTGTAGCCTAACATTATAGCCTCACACTGTAGCCTTCCACTGTAGCCTCACACTGTAGCCTTCCATTGTAGCCTCACACTGTAGCCTGACATTGTAGTCTCACACTGTAGCCTTACACTGTAGTCTTACACTGTATAGCCTCACACTGTAGCCTGACACTGTAGCCGGAAACTGTAGACTCACACTGTAGCCTCACACTGTAGCCTCACAATGTAGCCTTACACTGTGTAGCCTTACACTGTAGCCTTTCACTGTAGCCTTTAGACTGTAACCTTAGGCTGTAGCCACACACTATAGACTCACACTGTATCCTCATTCTGTAGCCTTATACTGTGGCCTTACAACGTAGCCTGATACTTTCACCTGATACTGTAGCCTTACAATGTAGTCTTTACACTGTAGCCTGATGCTGTAGCCTGACACTGTCGCCTCACAATGTAGCCTTACACTGCACTGTCGCATATAGCCTTACACTGTAACCTCACACTGTAACCTGACACTGTAGCCTTTGCACTGTAATCTCACCCTGTGGCCTCACACTGTAGCCTTTGCACTGTAGCCGCACACTGTAGCCTCACACTGTCATCTCACACTGTAGCCTGACACTGTAGCCTCACACTGTAGCCTTAAATTTGTAGTCTTACACTGTAGTCTCACACTGCAGCCTCACACTGTAGCCTTACACTGTAGCCTCACATTGTAGCCTTCCACTGTAGCCACACACTGTAGCCTCATAATGTGGCCTCACATTGTATCTTACACTGTAGCCTTACACTGTAATCTCACATTGTAGCCTTCCACTGTTGCCTCACACTGTAGCCTTATACTGTAGCCTCACACTTTAGTCTTACACTGTAACCTTACACTGTATAGCCTCAAACTGTAGCCTTACATTGTAGCCTCACACTTTAGCCTTCCACTGTAGCCT
The DNA here is from genome assembly GCF_044704955.1 of Pristiophorus japonicus. Classification (NCBI taxonomy): domain Eukaryota; kingdom Metazoa; phylum Chordata; class Chondrichthyes; family Pristiophoridae; genus Pristiophorus; species Pristiophorus japonicus. Next base: position 29,269,039 of record NC_091983.1, read on the forward strand.
CACGCTGTAGCCTGACACTGTAGCTTCACACTGTAGTCTTACACTGTAGGCTTACACTGTAGCCTTACACTGTAGCCTTTACACTGTAGCCTTTACACTGTAGTCGTACACTGTAGGCTCACTCTGTAGCCTTAACACTGTAGCCATACCCTGCAGCCTTTACACTGTAACCTTTACACTGTAGCCTTTATGCTGCAGCCTCACACTTCAGCCTTCCACTGTAGCCTCACGCTGTAGCCTGACATTGTAGCTTCACACTGTAGTCTTACACTGTAGGCTTACACTGTAGCCTTACACTGTAGACTTTACACTGTAGCATTTACACTGTAGTCGTACACTGTAGGCTCACTCTGTAGCATTAACACTGTAGCCGTACCCTGTAGCCTTTACACTGTAACCTTTACATTGTAGCCTTTACACTGCAGCCTTACACTGTAGGCTCACACTGAAGCCTTTACACTGTAGCCTTAAACTGTAGCCTTTACACTGTAGCCTTCAACTGTAGGCTCACACTGTAGCCTTTACACTGCAGCCTTTCACTGTAGCCTCACACTTTAGACTTACGCTGTCGCCTTTACACTAATAGCCTCACACTGTAGCCTTACACTGTAGCCTGACATTGTCGCCACACACTGCAGCCTTACACTGTATAGCCTGGCACTGTACCCTGACATTGTAGCCTCACATTGTAGCCTAACACTCGAGCCTGACACTGTACCCTTACACTGTAGCCTCACACTGTAGCCTCACACTGTAGCCTTACACTGTAGTCTCACACTGTAGCCTTCCACTGTAGCCTCACACTGTAGCCTTCCAATGAAGCCTCATACTGTAGCCTTACACTGTATAGCCTGACACTGTAGCCTGACATTGTAGCCTCATATTGTAGCCTAACACTCGAGCCTGACACTGTAGCCTTACACTGTAGCCTTACACTGTAGCCTTTACACTGTAGGCTCACACTATAAACTTACACTGTATAGCCTTACAGTGTAGCCTCACACTGTAGCCCTACATTGTATAGCCTCACACTGTACCCATACACTGTATAGCCTTACACTGTAGTCTCACACTGTAGCCTGATGCTGTAGCCTCACACTGTAACCTCACAGTGTATAGCCTTACAATGTAGCCTAATAATTGTAGCCTCACACTGTAGCCTGACACTGTAGCCTGACATTGTCGCCTCACATTGTAGCCTAACACTCGAGCCTGACACTGTAGCCTGACATTGTAGCCTCACATTGTAGCCTAACACTCGAGCCTGACACTGTAGCCTCACACTGTAGCCTTACACTATAGTCTCACACTGTAGCTTTGCACTGTAGTCTCACACTGTAGCCTTATACTTTAGCCTCACACTGTAGTCTTACACTGTAGCCTTCCACTGTAGCCTCACACTGTAGCCTTCCACTGAAACCTCACACTGTAGCCTCACACTGTAGTTTTACACTGTGGTCTTACACTGTAGCCTCACACTGTCACTTCACACTGTAGCCTTACACTGTATTGGCTGACACTGTAGCCTGACACTGTAGCTTGAAAATGTAGCCTTACATTGTAGCATGACTCTGTAGCCTCACACTGTAGCCTTATGCTGTAGCCTTACACTGTAGTCTCACACTGTAGCTTGACACTGTAGCCTGATACTGTAGTCTGACACTGTAGCCTTACACAGTAGCCTTACACTGTATAGCCTGACACTGTAGCCGGAAACTGTAGACTGACACTGTAGCCTCACACTGTAGCCTCACACTGTAGCCTTACACTTTGTAGCCTTACACTGTAGCCTTTCACTGTAGCCTTTAGACTGTAACCTTAGGCTGTAGCCGCACACTATAGCCTCACACTGTATCCTCATTCTGTAGCCTTACACTGTAACCTCACAATGTAGCCTGATACTTTCACCTGACATTGTAGCCTTACAATGTAGCCTTTACACTGTAGCCTGACACTGTAGCCTGACACTGTAGCCTGACACTGTAGCCTTATACTGCACCGTCACATGTAGCCTTACACTGTAACCTCACACTGTAACCTGACACTGTAGCCTTTGCACTGTAATCTCACACTGTGGCCTCATACTGTAGCCTCAAACTGTAACCTTACACTGTAGCCTCACACTTTAGCCTGACACCGTAACCTCACACTGTCGCCTTACACTGTAGCCTTTACACTGTAACCTCACACTGTAACCTTACCCTGTATAGCCTTACGCTGTAGCCTCACAATGTAGCCCTACATTGTATAGCCTCACACTGCACCCGTACACTGTATAGCCTTACACTATAGCCTCAAACTGTAGCCTGTTACTGCAGTCTCACACTGCAGCCTCACACTGTATAGCCTTACACTTTAGCCTCACATTGTAGCATCGCACTGTAGCCTCTCACTGTAGCCTTACACTGTAGCCTAACATTATAGCCTCACACTGTAGCCTTCCACTGTAGCCTCACACTGTAGCCTTCCACTGTAGCCTCACACTGTAGCCTGACATTGTAGTCTCACACTGTAGCCTTACACTGTAGTCTTACACTGTATAGCCTCACACTGTAGCCTGACACTGTAGCCGGAAACTGTAGACTCACACTGTAGCCTCACACTGTAGCCTCACAATGTAGCCTTACACTGTGTAGCCTTACACTGTAGCCTTTCACTGTAGCCTTTAGACTGTAACCTTAGGCTGTAGCCACACACTATAGACTCACACTGTATCCTCATTCTGTAGCCTTATACTGTGGCCTTACAACGTAGCCTGATACTTTCACCTGATACTGTAGCCTTACAATGTAGCCTTTACACTGTAGCCTGATGCTGTAGCCTGACACTGCAGCCTCACAATGTAGCCTTACACTGCAGTGTCGCATATAGCCTTACACTGTAACCTCACACTGTAACCTGACACTGTAGCCTTTGCACTGTAATCTCACACTGTGGCCTCACACTGTAGCCTTTGCAATGTAGTCGCACACTGTAGCCTCACAGTCATCTCACACTGTAGCCTGACACTGTAGCCTGACACTGTAGCCTTATATTGTAGTCTTACACTGTAGTCTCACACTGCAGCCTCACACTGTAGCCTTACACTGTAGCCTCACATTGTAGCCTTCCACTGTAGCCACACACTGTAGCCTCATACTGTGGCCTCACATTGTAGTCTTACACTGTAGCCTTACACTGTAGTCTCACATTGTAGCCTTCCACTGTTGCCTCACACTGTAGCCTTATACTGTAGCCTCACACTTTAGTCTTACACTGTAACCTTACACTGTATAGCCTCACACTGTAGCCTTACAATGTAGCCTCACACTTTAGCCTTCCACTGTAGCCTCACGCTGTAGCCTGACACTGTAGCTTCACACTGTAGTCTTACACTGTAGGCTTACACTGTAGGCTCACTCTGTAGCCTTAACACTGTAGCCTTACCCTGTAGCCTTTACACTGTAACCTTTACACTGTAGCCTTCCATTGTAGCCTCACATTGTAGCCTGACATTGTAGTCTCACACTGTAGCCTTACACTGTAGTCTTACACTGTATAGCCTCACACTGTAGCCTGACACTGTAGCCGGAAACTGTAGACTCACAATGTAGTCTTACACTGTAGCCTTTCACTTTAGCCTTTAGACTGTAACCTTAGGCTGTAGCCACACACTATAGACTCACACTGTATCCTCATTCTGTAGCCTTATACTGTGGCCTTACAACGTAGCCTGATACTTTCACCTGACACTGTAGCCTTACAATGTAGCCTTTACACTGTAGCCTGATGCTGTAGCATGACACTGTAGCCTCACAATGTAGCCTTACACTGCAGTGTCGCATATAGCCTTACACTGTAACCTCACACTGTAACCTGACACTGTAGCCTTTGCACTGTAATCTCACACTGTGGCCTCACACTGTAGCCTTTGCAATGTAGCTACACACTGTAGCCTCACACTGTCATCTCACACTGTAGCCTGACACTGTAGCCTCACACTGTAGCCTTAAATTTGTAGTCTTACACTGTAGTCTCACACTGCAGCCTCACACTGTAGCCTTACACTGTAGCCTCACATTGTAGCCTTCCACTGTAGCCACACACTGTAGCCTCATAATGTGGCCTCACATTGTATCTTACACTGTAGCCTTACACTGTAGTCTCACATTGTAGCCTTCCACTGTTGCCTCACACTGTAGCCTTATACTGTAGCCTCACACTTTAGTCTTACACTGTAACCTTACACTGTATAGCCTCACACTGTAGCCTTACATTGTAGCCTCACACTTTAGCCTTCCACTGTAGCCTCACGCTGTAGCCTGACACTGTAGCTTCACACTGTAGTCTTACACTGTAGGCTTACACTGTAGCCTTACACTGTAGCCTTTACACTGTAGCCTTTACACTGTAGTCGTACACTGTAGGCTCACTCTGTAGCCTTAACACTGTAGCCATACCCTGCAGCCTTTACACTGTAACCTTTACACTGTAGCCTTTATGCTGCAGCCTCACACTTCAGCCTTCCACTGTAGCCTCACGCTGTAGCCTGACATTGTAGCTTCACACTGTAGTCTTACACTGTAGGCTTACACTGTAGCCTTACACTGTAGACTTTACACTGTAGCATTTACACTGTAGTCGTACACTGTAGGCTCACTCTGTAGCATTAACACTGTAGCCGTACCCTGTAGCCTTTACACTGTAACCTTTACATTGTAGCCTTTACACTGCAGCCTTACACTGTAGGCTCACACTGAAGCCTTTACACTGTAGCCTTAAACTGTAGCCTTTACACTGTAGCCTTCAACTGTAGGCTCACACTGTAGCCTTTACACTGCAGCCTTTCACTGTAGCCTCACACTTTAGACTTACGCTGTCGCCTTTACACTAATAGCCTCACACTGTAGCCTTACACTGTAGCCTGACATTGTCGCCACACACTGCAGCCTTACACTGTATAGCCTGGCACTGTACCCTGACATTGTAGCCTCACATTGTAGCCTAACACTCGAGCCTGACACTGTACCCTTACACTGTAGCCTCACACTGTAGCCTCACACTGTAGCCTTACACTGTAGTCTCACACTGTAGCCTTCCACTGTAGCCTCACACTGTAGCCTTCCACTGAAGCCTCATACTGTAGCCTTACACTGTATAGCCTGACACTGTAGCCTGACATTGTAGCCTCATATTGTAGCCTAACACTCGAGCCTGACACTGTAGCCTTACACTGTAGCCTTACACTGTAGCCTTTACACTGTAGGCTCACACTATAAACTTACACTGTATAGCCTTACAGTGTAGCCTCACACTGTAGCCCTACATTGTATAGCCTCACACTGTACCCATACACTGTATAGCCTTACACTGTAGTCTCACACTGTAGCCTGATGCTGTAGCCTCACACTGTAACCTCACAGTGTATAGCCTTACAATGTAGCCTAATAATTGTAGCCTCACACTGTAGCCTGACACTGTAGCCTGACATTGTCGCCTCACATTGTAGCCTAACACTCGAGCCTGACACTGTAGCCTGACATTGTAGCCTCACATTGTAGCCTAACACTCGAGCCTGACACTGTAGCCTCACACTGTAGCCTTACACTATAGTCGCACACTGTAGCTTTGCACTGTAGTCTCACACTGTAGCCTTATACTTTAGCCTCACACTGTAGTCTTACACTGTAGCCTTCCACTGTAGCCTCACACTGTAGCCTTCCACTGAAACCTCACACTGTAGCCTCACACTGTAGTTTTACACTGTGGTCTTACACTGTAGCCTCACACTGTCACTTCACACTGTAGCCTTACACTGTATTGGCTGACACTGTAGCCTGACACTGTAGCTTGAAAATGTAGCCTTACATTGTAGCATGACTCTGTAGCCTCACACTGTAGCCTTATGCTGTAGCCTTACACTGTAGTCTCACACTGTAGCTTGACACTGTAGCCTGATACTGTAGTCTGACACTGTAGCCTTACACAGTAGCCTTACACTGTATAGCCTGACACTGTAGCCGGAAACTGTAGACTGACACTGTAGCCTCACACTGTAGCCTCACACTGTAGCCTTACACTTTGTAGCCTTACACTGTAGCCTTTCACTGTAGCCTTTAGACTGTAACCTTAGGCTGTAGCCGCACACTATAGCCTCACACTGTATCCTCATTCTGTAGCCTTACACTGTAACCTCACAATGTAGCCTGATACTTTCACCTGACATTGTAGCCTTACAATGTAGCCTTTACACTGTAGCCTGACACTGTAGCCTGACACTGTAGCCTGACACTGTAGCCTTATACTGCACCGTCACATGTAGCCTTACACTGTAACCTCACACTGTAACCTGACACTGTAGCCTTTGCACTGTAATCTCACACTGTGGCCTCATACTGTAGCCTCAAACTGTAACCTTACACTGTAGCCTCACACTTTAGCCTGACACCGTAACCTCACACTGTCGCCTTACACTGTAGCCTTTACACTGTAACCTCACACTGTAACCTTACCCTGTATAGCCTTACGCTGTAGCCTCACAATGTAGCCCTACATTGTATAGCCTCACACTGCACCCGTACACTGTATAGCCTTACACTATAGCCTCAAACTGTAGCCTGTTGCTGCAGTCTCACACTGCAGCCTCACACTGTATAGCCTTACACTTTAGCCTCACATTGTAGCATCGCACTGTAGCCTCTCACTGTAGCCTTACACTGTAGCCTAACATTATAGCCTCACACTGTAGCCTTCCACTGTAGCCTCACACTGTAGCCTTCCACTGTAGCCTCACACTGTAGCCTGACATTGTAGTCTCACACTGTAGCCTTACACTGTAGTCTTACACTGTATAGCCTCACACTGTAGCCTGACACTGTAGCCGGAAACTGTAGACTCACACTGTAGCCTCACACTGTAGCCTCACAATGTAGCCTTACACTGTGTAGCCTTACACTGTAGCCTTTCACTGTAGCCTTTAGACTGTAACCTTAGGCTGTAGCCACACACTATAGACTCACACTGTATCCTCATTCTGTAGCCTTATACTGTGGCCTTACAACGTAGCCTGATACTTTCACCTGATACTGTAGCCTTACAATGTAGCCTTTACACTGTAGCCTGATGCTGTAGCCTGACACTGCAGCCTCACAATGTAGCCTTACACTGCAGTGTCGCATATAGCCTTACACTGTAACCTCACACTGTAACCTGACACTGTAGCCTTTGCACTGTAATCTCACACTGTGGCCTCACACTGTAGCCTTTGCAATGTAGTCGCACACTGTAGCCTCACACTGTCATCTCACACTGTAGCCTGACACTGTAGCCTGACACTGTAGCCTTATATTGTAGTCTTACACTGTAGTCTCACACTGCAGCCTCACACTGTAGCCTTACACTGTAGCCTCACATTGTAGCCTTCCACTGTAGCCACACACTGTAGCCTCATACTGTGGCCTCACATTGTAGTCTTACACTGTAGCCTTACACTGTAGTCTCACATTGTAGCCTTCCACTGTTGCCTCACACTGTAGCCTTATACTGTAGCCTCACACTTTAGTCTTACACTGTAACCTTACACTGTATAGCCTCACACTGTAGCCTTACAATGTAGCCTCACACTTTAGCCTTCCACTGTAGCCTCACGCTGTAGCCTGACACTGTAGCTTCACACTGTAGTCTTACACTGTAGGCTTACACTGTAGGCTCACTCTGTAGCCTTAACACTGTAGCCTTACCCTGTAGCCTTTACACTGTAACCTTTACACTGTAGCCTTCCATTGTAGCCTCACATTGTAGCCTGACATTGTAGTCTCACACTGTAGCCTTACACTGTAGTCTTACACTGTATAGCCTCACACTGTAGCCTGACACTGTAGCCGGAAACTGTAGACTCACAATGTAGTCTTACACTGTAGCCTTTCACTTTAGCCTTTAGACTGTAACCTTAGGCTGTAGCCACACACTATAGACTCACACTGTATCCTCATTCTGTAGCCTTATACTGTGGCCTTACAACGTAGCCTGATACTTTCACCTGACACTGTAGCCTTACAATGTAGCCTTTACACTGTAGCCTGATGCTGTAGCCTGACACTGTAGCCTCACAATGTAGCCTTACACTGCAGTGTCGCATATAGCCTTACACTGTAACCTCACACTGTAACCTGACACTGTAGCCTTTGCACTGTAATCTCACACTGTGGCCTCACACTGTAGCCTTTGCAATGTAGCTACACACTGTAGCCTCACACTGTCATCTCACACTGTAGCCTGACACTGTAGCCTGACACTGTAGCCTTATATTGTAGTCTTACACTGTAGTCTCACACTGCAGCCTGACACTGTAGCCTTACACTGTAGCCTCACATTGTAGCCTTCCACTGTAGCCACACACTGTAGCCTCATAATGTGGCCTCACATTGTATCTTACACTGTAGCCTTACACTGTAGTCTCACATTGTAGCCTTCCACTGTTGCCTCACACTGTAGCCTTATACTGTAGCCTCACACTTTAGTCTTACACTGTAACCTTACACTGTATATCCTCACACTGTAGCCTTACAATGTAGCCTCACACTTTAGCCTTCCACTGTAGCCTCACGCTGTAGCCTGACACTGTAGCTTCACACTGTAGTCTTACACTGTAGGCTTACACTGTCGCCTTACACTGAGCCTTTACACTGTAGCCTTTACACTGTAGTCGTACACTGTTGGCTCACTCTGTAGCCTTAACACTGTAGCCTTACCCTGTAGCCTTTACACTGTAACCTTTACACTGTAGCCTTTATGCTGCAGCCTCACAATTTAGCCTTCCACTGTAGCCTCACGCTGTAGCCTGACATTGTAGCTTCACGCTGAAGTCTTACACTGTAGGCTTACACTGTAGCCTTACACTGTAGACTTTACACTGTAGCATTTACACTGTAGTCGTACACTGTAGGCTCACTCTGTAGCCTTAACACTGTAGCTGTACCCTGTAGCCTTTACACTGTAACCTTTACACTGTAGTCTTTACACTCCAGCCTTACAATGTAGGCTCACACTGAAGCCTTTACACCGTAGCCTTAAACTGTAGCCTTACGCTGTAGCCTTTACACTATAGCCTTACACTGTAGGCTCACACTGTAGCCTTTACACTGCAGCCTTTCACTGTAGCCTCACCCTTTAGCCTTACACTGTCGCCTTTACACTATAGCCTCACACTGTAGCCTTACACTGTAGCCTGACACTGTAGCCTGACATTGTCGTCACACACTGTAGCCTTACACGGTATAGCCTGACACTGTAGCCTGACATTGTAGCCTGACATTGTAGCCTAACACTCGAGCCTGACACTGTAGCCTCACACTGTAGCCTCACACTGTAGCCTCACACTGTAGCCTTACACTGTAGTCTCACACTGTAGCTTTGTACTGTAATCTCACACTGTAGCCTTATACTTTAGCCTCACACTGTAGTCTTACACTGTAGCCTTCCACTGTAGCTTCACACTGTAGCCTTCCACTGAAGCCTCACACTGTAGCCTCACACTATAGTTTTACACTGTGGTCTTACACTGTACCCTCACACTGTCACTTCACACTGTAGCCTTACACTGTGTTGGCTGACACTGTAGCCTGACACTGTAGCTTGAAAATGTAGCCTTACATTGTAGCATGACACTCTAGCCTGACTCTGTAGCCTCACACTGTAGCCTTATGCTGTAGCCTTACACTGTAGTCTCACACTGTAGCTTGACACTGCAGCCTGATACTGTAGTCTGACACTGTAGCCTTACACTGTAGCCTTACACTGTATAGCCTGACACTGTAGCCTCACACTGTAGCCGGAAACTGAAGCCTGACACTGTAGCCTCACACTGTAGCCTCACACTGTAGCCTTACACTTTGTAGCCTTACACTGTAGCCTTTCACTGTAGCCTTTAGACTGTAACCTTAGGCTGTAGCCGCACACTATAGTCTCACACTGTATCCTCATTCTGTAGCCTTACACTGTAGCCTGACAATGTAGCCTGATACTTTCACCTGACACTGTAGCCTTACAATGTAGCCTTTACACTGTAGCCTGACACTGTAGCCTGACACTGTAGCCTCACAATGTAGCCTTATACCGCAGCGTCACATGTAGCCTTACACTGTAACCTCACACTGTAACCTGACACTGTAGCCTTTGCACTGTAATCTCACACTGTGGCCTCATACTGTAGCCTCAAACTGTAACCTTACACTGTAGCCTCACACTTTAGCCTGACACCGTAACCTCACACTGTCGCCTTACACTGTAGCCTTTACACTGTAACCTCACACTGTAACCTTACCCTGTATAGCCTTACACTGTAGCCTCACAATGTAGCCCTACATTGTATAGCCTCACACTGTACCCGTACACTGTATAGCCTTACACTGTAGCCTCAAACTGTAGCCTGATGCTGTAGCCTCACACTGTAGCCTCACACTGTATAGCCTTACACTTTAGCCTTACATTGTAGGGTCGCACTGTAGCTTCACACTGTAGCCTTACACTGTAGCCTAACATTATAGCCTCACACTGTAGCCTTCCACTGTAGCCTCACACTGTAGCCTTCCACTGTAGCCTCACACTGTAGCCTGACATTGTAGTCTCACACTGTAGCCTTACACTGTAGTCTTACACTGTATAGCCTCACACTGTAGCCTGACACTGTAGCCGGAAACTGTAGACTCACACTGTAGCCTCACACTGTAGCCTCACAATGTAGCCTTACACTGTGTAGCCTTACACTGTAGCCTTTCACTGTAGCCCTTAGACTGTAACCTTAGGCTGTAGCCACACACTGTAGACTCACACTGTATCCTCATTCTGTAGCCTTACACTGTGGCCTTACAACGTAGCCTGATACTTTCACCTGACACTGTAGCCTTACAATGTAGCCATTACACTTTAGCCTGACGCTGTAGCCTGACACTGTATCCTCACAATGTAGCCTTTACACTGTAGCCTGACGCTGTAGCCTGACACTGTAGCCTCACAATGTAGCCTTACACTGCAGTGTCGCATATAGCCTTACACTGTAACCTCACACTGTAACCTGTCACTGTAGCCTTTACACTGTAATCTCACACTGTGGCCTCACACTGTAGCCTTTGCAATGCAGCCGTACACTGTAGCCTCACACTGTCACCTCACACTGTAGCCTGACACTGTAGCCTGACACTGTAGCCTTATATTGTAGTCTTACACTGTAGTCTCACACTGCAGCCTCACACTGTAACCTTACACTGTAGCCTTACATTGTAGCCTTCCACTGTAGCCACACACTGTAGCCTCATAATGTGGCCTCACATTATAGTCTTACATGTAGCCTTACACTGTAGTCTCACATTGTAGCCTTCCACTGTTGCCTCACACTGTAGCCTTATACTGTAGCCTCACACTTTAGTCTCACATGTAACCTTACACTGTATAGCCTCACACTGTAGCCTGACACTGTAGATTCACACTGTAGACTTACACTGTAGGTTTACACTGTAGCCTTACACTGTAGCCTTTACACTGTAGCCTTTACACTGTAGTAGTACACTGTAGGCTCACTCTGTAGCCTTAACACTGTAGCCTTACCCTGTAGCCTTTACACTGTAACCTTTACACTGTAGCCTTTACACTGCAGCCTTACACTGTAGGCTCACACTGTAGGCTCGCACTGTAGCCTTTACACTGCAGCCTTTCACTGTAGCCTCACACTTTAGCCTCACACTTTAGCCTTACACTGTCGCCTTTACACTGTAGCCTCACGATGTAGCCTGACACTGTAGCCTCACACTGTGGCCTGACACTGTAGCCTCATACTGTAGCCTCAAACTGTAACCTTACACTGTAGCCTCACACTTTAGCCTGACACCATAACCTCACACTGTAGCCTTACACTGTAGCCTTACACTGTAGCCTTTACAATGTAGCCTCACACTGTAACCTTACACTGTATTGCCTTACACTGTAGCCTCACACTGTAGCCCTACATTTTATAGCCTCACACTGTACCCGTACACTGTATAGCCTTACACTGTAGTCACACACTGTAGCCTGATGCTGTAGCCTCACACTGTAGCCTCACACTGTATAGCCTTACATTGTAGCCTAAAATTTGAAGCCTCACACTGTAGCCTTCCACTGTAGCCTGACACTGTAGCCTGACACTGTAGCCTGACATTGTCACCACACTCTGTAGCCGTACACTGTATAGCCTGACACTCTAGCCTGACATTGTAGCCTCACATTGTAGCCTAACACTCGAGCCTGATACTGTAGCCTTACACTTAGCCTCACACTGTAGCCTCACACTGTAGCCTTCCACTGTAGCCTCACACTGTAGCCTTCCACTGAAACCTCACACTGTAGCCTCACACTGTAGCCTCACACTGTAGTTTTACACTGTGGTCTTACACTGTACCCTCACACTGTCACTTCACATTGTAGCCTTACACTGTGTTGGCTGACACTGTAGCCTGACACTGTAGCTTGAAAATGTAGCCTTACATTGTAGCATGACACTCTAGCCTGACTATGTAGCCTCACACTGTAGCCTTATGCTGTAGCCTTACACTGTAGTCTCACACTGTAGCTTGACACTGTAGCCTGATACTGTAGTCTGACACTGTAGCCTTACACTGTATAGCCTGACACTGTAGCCTGACACTGTAGCCGGAAACTGTAGACTGACACTGTAGCCTCACACTGTAGCCTCACACTGTAGCCTTACACTTTGTAGCCTTACACTGTAGCCTTTCACTGTAGCCTTTAGACTGTAACCTTAGGCTGTAGCCGCACACTATAGCCTCACACTGTATCCTCATTCTGTAGCCTAACACTGTAGCCTTACAATGTAGCCTTTACACTGTAGCCTGACACTGTAGCCTGACACTGTAGCCTCACAATGTAGCCTTATACTGCAGCGTCACATGTAGCCTTACACTGTAACCTCACACTGTGGCCTCATACTGTAGCCTCAAACTGTAACCTTACACTGCAGCCTCACACTTTAGCCTGACACCGTAACCTCACACTGTAGCCTTACACTGTAGCCTTTACACTGTAACCTCACACTGTAACCTTACCCTGTATAGCCTTACACTGTAGCCTCACAATGTAGCCCTACATTGTATAGCCTCACACTGTACCCGTACACTGTATAGCCTTACACTGTAGCCTCAAACTGTAGCCTGACGCTGTAGCCTCAAACTGTAGCCTCACACTGTATAGCCTTACACTTTAGCCTCACACTGTAGCGTCGCACTGTAGCCTCACACTGTAGCCTTGCACTGTAGCCTAACATTATAGCCTCACACTGTAGCCTTCCACTGTAGCCTCACACTGTAGCATTCCACTGTAGCCTCACACTGTAGCCTGACATTGTAGTATCACACTGTAGTCTTACACTGTATAGCCTCACACTGTAGCCTGACACTGTAGCCGGAAACTGTAGACTGACACTGTAGCCTCACACTGTAGCCTCACAATGTAGCCTTAAACTATGTAGCCTTACACTGTAGCCTTTCACTGTAGCCTTTAGACTGTAACCTTAGGCTGTAGCCACACACTATAGCTTCACACTGTATTCTCATTCTGTAGCCTTACACTGTGGCCTTACAACGTAGCCTGATACTTTCACCTGACACTGTAGCCTTACAATGTAGCCTTTACACTGTAGCCTGACACTGTAGCCTGACACTGTAGCCTGACACTGTAGCCTCACAATGTAGCCTTACACTGCAGTGTCGCATATAGCCTTACACTGTAATCTCACACTGTAACCTGACACTGTAGCCTTTGCACTGTAATCTCACACTGTGGCCTCACACTGTAGCCTTTGCAATGTAGCCACACACTGTAGCCTCACACTGTCATCTCACACTGTAGCCTGACACTGTAGCCTTATATTGTAGTCTTACACTGTAGTCTCACACTGCAGCGTCACACTTTAGCCTTACACTGTAGCCTTACACTGTAGCCTCACAGTGTAGCCTTCCACTGTAGCCACACAATGTAGCCTCATACTGTGGCCTCACATTGTAGTCTTACACTGTAGCCTTACACTGTAGTCTCACATTGTAGCCTTCCACTGTTGCCTCACACTGTAGCCTTATACTGTAGCCTCACACTTTAGTCTTACACTGTAGGCTCACACTATAATTTTTACACTGAAGCCCTTCACTGTAGCCTCACACTTTAGCCTTACACTGTAGCCTTCACACTGTAGCCTCACACTGCAGCTTTACACTGTATAGCCTTACACTGTAGCCTCACACTGTAGCCTCACATAGTAGACTCACCCTGTACTCTTACACTGTAGCCTCACACTGTAGCCTCACACTGTAGCCTCATACAGTAGCCTCAAACTGTAACCTTACACTGCAGATTTACACTGTAGCCTTACACTGTAGTCTTTACACTGTAGCCTCACACTGTAACCTTACACTGTATAGCCTTACACTGTAGCCTCACACTGTAGCTCTACATTGTATAGCCTCACACTGTACATGTACACTGTATAGCCTTACACTGTAGCCTAATATTGTAGCCTCACACTGTATCCTTCCACTGTAGCCTGACACTGTAGCCTGACACTGTAGCCTCACACTGTAGCCTCACACTGTTGCCTTACACTGTAGTCTCACACTGTAGCTTTGCACTGCAGTCTCACACTGTAGCCTTATACTTTAGCCTCACACTGTAGTCTTACACTGTAGCCTTACACTGTAGCCTCACACTGTAGCCTTCCACTGTAGCCTCACACTGTAGCCTTCCACTGTAGCCTCACACTGTAGCCTCACACTGTAGCCTTACACTGTATAGGCTGACACTGTAGCCTGACAATGTAGCTTGAAAATGTAGCCTTACATTGTAGCATGACACTCTAGCCTGACTCTGTAGCCTCACACTGTAGCCTTATGCTGTAGCCTTACACTGTAGTCTCACACTGTAGCTTGACACTGTAGCCTGATACTGTAGTCTGACACTGTAGCCTTACACTGTAGCCTTACACTGTATAGCCTCACACTGTAGCCTGACACTGTAGCCAGAAACTGTAGAATGCCACTGTAGCCTCACACTGTAGCCTCACACTGTAGCCTTCCACTTTAGCCTCACACTGTAGCCTTCCACTGTAGCCTCACACTTTAGCCTCACACTGTAGTCTTACACTGTAGTCTTACACTGTAGCCTCACACTGTCACGTCACACTGTAGCCTTACACTGTATAGGCTGACAATGTAGCCTGACACTGTAGCTTGAAAATGTAGCCTTACATTGTAGCATGACACTCTAGCCTGACTCTGTAGCCTCACACTGTAGCCTTATGCTGTAGCCTTACACTGTAGTCTCACACTGTAGCTTGACACTGTAGCCTGATACTGTAGTCTGACACTGTAGCCTTACACTGTATAGCCTGACACTGTAGCCTGACCCTGTGCCGGAAACTGTACACTGACACTGTAGCCTCACACTGTAGCCTCACACTGTAGCCTTACACTTTGTAGCCTTACACTGTAGCCTTTCACTGTAGCCTTTAGACTGTAACCTTAGGCTGTAGCCGCACACTATAGCCTCACACTGTATCCTCATTCTGTAGCCTTACACTGTAGCCTGACAATGTAGCCTGATACTTTCACCTGACACTGTAGCCTTACAATGTAGCCTTTACACTGTAGCCTAACACTGTAGCCTGACACTGTAGCCTCACAATGTAGCCTTATACTGCAGCATCACATGTAGCCTTACACTGTAACCTCACACTGTAACCTGACACTGTAGCCTTTGCACTGTAATCTCACACTGTGGCCTCACACTGTAGCCTTTACAATGTAGCCGCACACTGTAGCCTCACACTGTCACCTCACACTGTAGCCTGA
This sequence comes from Pristiophorus japonicus, assembly GCF_044704955.1. Classification (NCBI taxonomy): domain Eukaryota; kingdom Metazoa; phylum Chordata; class Chondrichthyes; family Pristiophoridae; genus Pristiophorus; species Pristiophorus japonicus. Next base: position 29,284,905 of record NC_091983.1, read on the forward strand.
CACTGTAGCCTGACATTGTAGCCTGACACTGTAGCCTTATATTGTAGTCTTACACTGTAGTCTCACACTGCAGCCTGACATTGTCACCTAACACTGTAGCCTCACACTATAGGCTTACACTGTAGCCTTACACTGTAGTCTCACACTGTAGCCTTCCACTGTAGCCTCACACTGTAGCCTTATACTGAAGCCTCACACTTTAGTCTTACACTGTTACCTTACACTGTATAGCCTCACACTGTAGCCTCACACTTTAGCCTTCCACTGTAGCCTCACGCTATAGCCTGACACTGTAGCCTCACACTGTAGTCTTACACTGTAGGCTTACACTGTAGCCTCAAACTGTAGCCTAACACTTTATAGCCTCACATTGTAGCCTCACACTGTAGCCTGAGACGCTCGCTTCACATTGTAGCTTGACACTGTAGCCTGAAACTGCAGTCTGACACTGTAGTCTCACACTGTAGCCTTACACTGTATAGCATGACGCTGTAGCCTGACACTGTAGCCTTACACTGTAGCCTTACACTGTATAGCCGCACACTGTAGCCTGACAATGTAGCCTGACACTGTAGCCTGACACTTAGCCTCACACTGCAGCCTTACACTGTGTAGCCTTACACTGTAGCCTCACACTGTAGACTGACACTGTAGCCTCACACTGTAGCCTCACACTGTAGCCTTACACTGTGTAGCCTTACACTGTAGCCTTTTACCATAGCCTTGAGACTGTAACCTTAGGCTGTAGCCTCACACTGTAGTCATACACTGTAGCTTTACACTGTAGCCTGACACCGTAGACTTACACTGTAGCCTTCCACTGTAGCCTCACGCTGTAGCCTGACACTGTAGCTCCACACTGTAATCTTACACTGTAGTCTTACTCTGTAGCCTCACACTGTAGCTCCGAGAGGCGGGAATTCCTGGCGTTGGTGAGGCCTATAAAAGGCCCAGCGGCAGCGAGAGGCGGCGGCAGTCCGAGAGGCAGGAGTTCGTGGTTGGTGAGGCCTATAAAGGCTCAGCGGCAGCGAGAGGCGGCGGAAGTCCGAGAGGCGGGAGTTCGTGGTTAGTGAGGCCTATAAAGACTCAGCGGCAGCGAGAGGCGGCGGCAGTCCGAGAGGCGGGAGTTCCTGGCGTTGGTGAGGCCTATAAATGCCCAGCGGCAGCGAGAGGCGGCGGCAGTCCGAGAGACGGGAGTTCCTGGCGTTGGTGAGGCCTATAAAAGGCTCAGCGGCAGCGAGAGGCGGCGGCAGTCCGAGAGGCAGGAGTTCGTGGTTGGTGAGGCCTATAAAGGCCCAGCGGCAGCGAGAGGCGTACCTGTGCAGCTACAGCGGGGAGAGAAGGCAAAAAAGAAGTAAAAAGAAATCAAAAGGTGACGTCACAGCCAAGGGGGTAAGTGATTGGTTGGTGATTGGTGAGTAGTTTTTCTTTTTTCTCTTCTATATCAGTGAGTAACTTTTAACATTGTTGTTGCCAATTTAAGTGTATCTAAGGGTTAAGTCATGGCAAGAGAGCTCGGTCGGGTGTTATGCTCCTCCTGTACCATGTGGGAACTCAGGGATGACTCCAGTGTCCCTGATGACTACGTGTGCAGGAAGTGTATCCGCCTCCAGCTCCTGACGGTCCGCGTTGCGGAGTTGGAGCTGAGGGTGGATTCACTCTGCCGCATCCACGATGCTGAGAATGACGTATCACGTGTAGCGAGTTGATCGTACCGCAGGGAAAGGGTCCACAGCCAGATAGGAAATGGAAGACTAACAGGAAGAGCAGTGCAAGGATGGTAGTGCAGGAGTCCCCTGTGGTCATCCCCCTGCAAAACAGATACACTGCTTGGGTACTGTTGAGGGGGATGACTCATCAGGGGAGGGCAGCAGTAGCCAAGTTCATGGCACCGTGGCTGGCTCTGTTGCACAGGAGGGCAGGAAAAGAGTGGGAGAGCGATAGTGATAGGGGATTCACTTGTAAGGGGAATAGATAGGCGTTTCTGCGGCCACAACCGAGACTCCAGGATGGTATGTTGCCTCCCTGGTGCAAGGGTCAAGGATGTCTCGGAGCGGGTGCAGGACATTCTAAAAAGGGAGGGAGATCAGCCAGTTGTCGTGGTGCACATTGGGACCAACGACATAGGTAAAAAAAAGGATGATGTCCTACGAAACGAATTTAAGGAGCTCGGAGCTAAATTAAAAAGTAGGACCTCAAAAGTAGTAATCTCGGGATTGCTACTAGTGCCACGTGATAGTCAGAGTAGGAATCGCGGGATAGCGCAGATGAATACGTGGCTTGAGCAGTGGTGCAGCAGGGAAGGATTCAAATTCCTGGGGCATTGGAACCGGTTCTGGGAGAGGTGGGACCAGTACAAACCGGATGGTCTACATCTGGGCAGGACCGGAACCAATGTCCTCGGGGGAGTGTTTGCTAGTGCTGTTGGGGAGGATTTAAACTAATATGGCAGGGGGATGGGAACCAATGCAGGGAGACAGAGGGAAACAAAAAGGAGGCAAAAGCAAAAGACAGAAAGGAGATGAGGAAAAGTGGAGGGCAGAGAAACCCAAGGCAAAGAACAAAAAGGGCCATTGTACAGCAAAATTCTAAAAGGACAAAGGGTGTTAAAAAAAACAAGCCTGAAGGCTTTGTGTCTTAATGCAAGGAGTATCCGCAATAAGGTGGATGAATTAACTGTGCAAATAGATGTTAACAAATATGATGTGATTGGGATTACGGAGACGTGGCTCCAGGATGATCAGGGCTGGGAACTCATCATCCAGGGGTATTCAACATTCAGGAAAGATAGAATAAAAGGAAAAGGAGGTGGGGTAGCATTGCTGGTTAAGGAGGAAATTAAGGCAATAGTTCGGAAGTACATTAGCTTGGATGATGTGGAATCTATATGGGTAGAGCTGCAGAATACCAAAGGGCAAAAAACGTTAGTGGGAGTTGTGTACAGACCTCCAAACAGTAGTAGTGATGTTGGGGAGGGCATCAAACATGAAATTAGGGGTGCGTGCAATAAAGGTGCAGCAGTTATAATGGGTGACTTTAATATGCACATAGATTGGGTTAACCAAACTGGAAGCAATACGGTGGAGGAGGATTTCCTGGAGTGCATAAGGGATGGTTTTTTAGACCAATATGTTGAGGAACCAACTAGGGGGGAGGCCATCTTAGACTGGGTGTTGTGTAATGAGAGAGGATTAATTAGCAATCTCGTTGTGCGAGGCCCCTTGGGGAAGAGTGACCATAATATGGTGGAATTCGGCATTAGGATGGAGAATGAAACAGTTAATTCAGAGACCATGGTCCAAAACTTAAAGAAGGGTAACTTTGAAGGTATGAGGCGTGAATTGGCAAGGATAGATTGGCGAATGATACTGAAGGGGTTGACTGTGGATGGGCAATGGCAGACATTTAGAGACCACATGGATGAACTACAACAATTGTACATTCCTGTCTGGCGTAAAAATAAAAAAGGGAAGGTGGCTCAACAGTGGCTATCAAGGGAAATCAGGGATAGTATTAAAGCCAAGGAAGTGGCATACAAATTGGCCAGAAATAGCAGCGAACCCGGGGACTGGGAAAATTTAGAACTCAGCAGAGGAGGACAAAGGGTCTGATTAGGGCAGGGAAAATGGAGTACGAGAAGAAGCTTGCAGGGAACATTAAGACGGATTGCAAAAGTTTCTATAGATATGTAAAGAGAAAAAGGTTAGTAAAGACAAACGTAGGTGCCCTGCAGTCAGAATCAGGGGAAGTCATAACGGGGACAAAGAAATGGCGGACCAATTGAACAAGTACTTTGGTTCGGTATTCACTGAGGAGGACACAAACAACCTTCCGGATATAAAAGGGGTCGGAGGGTCTAGTAAGGAGGAGGAACTTAAGGAAATCCTTATTAGTCGGGAAATTGTGTTGGGGAAATTGATGGGATTGAAGGCCGATAAATCCCCAGGGCCTGATGGACTGCATCCCAGAGTACTTAGGGAGGTGGCCTTGGAAATAGTGGATGCATTGACAGTCATTTTCCAACATTCCATTGACTCTGGATCAGTTCCTATGGAGTGGAGGGTAGCCAATGTAACCCTACTTTTTAAAAAAGGAGGGAGAGAGATAATAGGGAATTATAGACCGGTCAGCCTGACATCGGTAGTGGGTAAAATGATGGAATCAATTATTAAGGATGTGATAGCAGTGCATTTGGAAAGAGGTGACATGATAGGTCCAAGTCAGCATGGATTTGTGAAAGGGAAATCATGCTTGACAAATCTTCTGGAATTTTTTGAGGATGTTTCCAGTAGAGTGGACAAGGGAGAACCAGTTGATGTGGTATATTTGGACTTTCAGAAGGCTTTCGACAAGGTCCCACACAAGAGATTAATGTGCAAAGTTAAAGCACATGGGATTGGGGGTAGTGTGCTGACATGGATTGAGAACTGGTTGTCAGACAGGAAGCAAAGAGTAGGAGTAAATGGGGACTTTTCAGAATGGCAGGCAGTGACTAGTGGGGTACTGCAAGGTTCTGTGCTGGGGCCCCAGCTGTTTACACTGTACATTAATGATTTAGACGAGGGGATTAAATGTAGTATCTCCAAATTTGCGGATGACACTAAGTTGGGTGGCAGTGTGAGCTGCGCGGAGGATGCTATGAGGCTGCAGAGCGACTTGGATAGGTTAGGTGAGTGGGAAAATGCATGGCAGATGAAGTATAATGTGGATAAATGTGAGGTTATCCACTTTGGTGGTAAAAACAGAGAGACAGACTATTATCTGAATGGTGACAGATTAGGAAAAGGGGAGGTGCAAAGAGACCTGGGTGTCATGGTACATCAGTCATTGAAGGTTGGCATGCAGGTACAGCAGGCGGTTAAGAAAGCAAATGGCATGTTGGCCTTCAGAGCGAGGGGATTTGAGTACAGGGGCAGGGAGGTGTTGCTACAGTTGTACAGGGCCTTGCTGAGGCCACACCTGGAGTATTGTGTACAGTTTTGTCCTAACCTGAGGAAGGACATTCTTGCTATTGAGGGAGTACAGCGAAGGTTCACCAGACTGATTCCCGGGATGGTGGGACTGACCTATCAAGAAAGACTGGATCAACTGGACTTGTATTCACTGGAGTTCAGAAGAATGAGAGGGGACCTCATAGAAACCTTTATAATTCTGACGGGGTTAGACAGGTTAGATGCAGGAAGAATGTTCCCAATGTTGGGGAAGTCCAGAACCAGGGGACACAGTCTAAGGATAAGGGGTAGGCCATTTAGGACCGAGATGAGGAGGAATTTCTTCACCCAAAGAGTGGTGAACCTGTGGAATTCTCTACCATAGAAAGTTGTTGAGGCCAATTCACTAAATATATTCAAAAAGGAGTTAGATGAAGTCCTTACTACTAGGGGGATCAAGGGGTATGGTGAGAAAGCAGGAATGGGGTACTGAAGTTGCATGTTCAGCCATGAACTCATTGAATGGCGGTGCAGGCTAAAAGGGCCGAATGGCCTACTCCTGCACCTATTTTCTATGTTTCTATGTTTCTATGTAGCCATGCATTGTAGCCTTTACACTGTAGCCTCACACTGTAGCCTCACACTATAGCCTTTCACCGAAGCCTTTAGACTGCAACTTTAGGCTATAGCCTCACACTATAGCCTCACTCTGAAGCCTCATGCTGTAGCCTTATACTGTAGCCTTACGCTGTAGCCTGAAACTGTCGCCTGACACTGTAGCCTTTACAATGTAGCCTTTGCACTGTAGCCTCACACTGTAGCCTCACACTGTAGCCTCACAATGTAGCCTTACACTGCAGCATCACATTGTAGCCTTACACTGTAACCTCACACTGTAGCCTGACACTGTAGCCTTTGCACTGTAATCTCACACTGTGGCCTCACACTGTAGCCTTTGCAATGTAGCCGCACACTGCACCCACTGTCACCTCACACTGTAGCCTGACACTGTAGCTTGACATTGTAGCCTGACACTGTATCCTCACACTATAACCACACACTGTAACCTCACACAGTAGCCTCACACTACAACCTGACACTATAGCCTTACACTGTAGCCTCACACTGTAGCCTTTGCACAGCAGCCTGACACTGTAGCCTGACACTGTAGCCTGACACTATAGCCTTTACACTGTAGTCTCACACTGTAGCCTCACACTGTAACCTTACACTGTAGCCTCACACTGTAGCCTTACACTGTAGCCTATCATTGTAGTCTCACACTCTAGCCTTCCATTGTAGCATCACACTGTAGCCTGACACTGTAGCTCACACTGTAGCCTCACACTGTCGCCTGATACTGTCGCCTGACACTGTAGCCTCACACTGTAGCCTGATACTGTATCACCGCTCACTGTTGCCTGACACTGTAGCCTCACACAGTAGCCTGTCACTGTTGCCTCACACTGTAGCCTGACACTGTAGCCTCACATTGTAGCCTCACATTGTAACCTGACACTGTAGGCTCAGACTGCAGACGTACACTGTAGCCTGACACTGTAGCCTTGCACTCTAGCCTTACATTGTAACTCACACTGTAGCCTCACACTGTAGCCTGATACTGTCGCCTTTACACTGTAGCCTTTACACTGTAACCTCACATTGTAGCATTAAACTGTAGCCTTCCACTGTAGCCTCACACTGCAGCCTTTACGCTGTAGTCTCACACTGTAACCTTTACACTGTAGCCTTACACTTTAGGCTCACACTGTAGCTTTAAAACCAGTTCGAGTGACGATTTACTCCCTGAACACGGAGGTCGTCACCAACTTGTGTTTTGGGAGCTTTTGTTTTGCTGGTTGCAGCTTCCTGCTGCTGAGATTGATTGATGTGTCTGAGCTCTTTTGTTTTTGTAAATTTAATGGTTGAAAGCACGCAGATTCAGTGTTAATTGTTCAGATGCCATGCCTCGAACAAATCCCAGACTGGAGACATCGCTGGAAAGTATCTGCTTCATTTATTGCCTAGATTTATATGTGAGAGGATTAGCTGACAGGCATAACCAGCTTTTGTATCAATGTAGCGCTGAAGCTGCATAAGAATCTCTGGGCTGCAAGAAAACGTTACGGGCCTTTCTCGCACTATTTCACATTTGTGTTTGTTAAATGTCTAGAAAATGATCGGCAGCAAAAGACAAAAATCTTCCGCCATTCCCTGCCTGTGTCACAGTGCCTCCCTCTCACAAACTAACACGAGCCACAGAAATATATCTTCTGACTCTTTTACACTTCACTTATTGGATTGTACGAGGCGATTGAGGGTAAAACGTGAGTTAAAAGTTATTAACATTTTTTCTCTTCAAAAAAACTTAAAAGGCAGAATTCCACGGATTAACAATCTGACATACAAACAGATTCACACGCAGACACACAGATCTATGACTTCACGATGTCCCAGATCGTTTAGCAGCCAATTACGTACTTTTTGAAATAGAAACAGAAAATGCTGGAAATACTCAGCAGGTCAGGCAGCACCTGTGGAGAAAGAAACAAAGTTAGTGTTTCAGGATGATGATCTTTTTGAAGTGTAGTCACTGCTGTAATTAAGGACACATGGCAGCCAATTTGCACACAGCACAGCAATGAGATAAATAACCAAATGAATTTTTTTAAAGTGATGTTGGTTGAAGGATAAATATTGGCCAAGACACTAGGGAGAACTCCCAGGCTCTTCTTCAAACTAGTGCCATGGGATCTTTTACATCCACCTGAGAGGTCAGACGAGGCCTTGGTTTAACACCTCATCTGAAAGACGGTACCTCTGACAGTGCAGCACTCCCTCAGCACTGCACTGGAGTATCAGCCTCAATTTTTGTCCTCAAGTCTCTGGAGCGGGACTTGAACCCACAACCTTCTGACACAGAGGCAAGTGTGCTACCCACTGAATTACAGTTGACACCTGATCCATCAGACATCTATTGGATCTGCAAGCATCATATTAACTGGCAATGAGCCACATGCCTAAGAATGACGGAAGTGCCACTCCTCCGCAGGTGAGCTGGCTTCTTATGGCAAAGCTCTATAACTGGGACTTTGCTGTCCCATACTGAAACGAAAAAAGTTATTCTTGGTCATTGATAGGCACAGATAAGACCTGATCTCTGACCCCTACCTTCTTTCAATCTGCACCATGTAAAACCACAAAATTATGCATTTCAGGGACTTTCAAAATACCTCAAGGGACAAAGCACAATTGGGTCCCCGACTTCTTCTGAAATTAAAACTGAAGTGCCAGTGGGGGGGGGGGGAAATCTGTAATAAAAACTTCCACCTGAGAGGGCAGATGCATCTACTGTTTAACGTCTCATCAGAAGACGGCACCTCCGACAGTGCAGCTCTCCATCTGTACAGCACTAGAATGTCAGCTAAAAATATGAATATTGAAACAAATACTTCAATAACCCCTGAACCCGTGGAGCTTCTCTGCAAGGTGGCCTCCATCAAAGTGCCTCTCTCAAAGTAATTACTTCTTGCCCATTTCTGGGCGTGAATTCGATGACTTAAAAGCAGGCATCACAGTTTGGAACAATAAAATATTTATTTAGAAATGAGTTGTTCCTTTCCCCAAAAATGATACTGAAAAAAGTTAAGTTACTAACACCCTTACCTTATCCACCCAAACAATGATGGATTTGGATTGAAAGGAGGCGCCAACTGTAAAATGCAATTATGTTTTGTCTTCCTGGGTTGAATTCCCTTTATCCACGAGGAATTTACTGAATTGGTAGCTTTAAGATAAACATACATCAGAAACACAAGGCAGACTGATTTATCTTTCAGACTTTGCATCTGCCTGCATTTCAAATTTTAAAAGAACACACATTACTATCAATGGCACCTTCTCATGTCAGTCACAAAATAATCTGCTTTTACAACTTACGGTTATTTTGAAAGGATGAGCCAATAGATTTTTTTTAAAGCAAGGTTTATAGTAACTATTGGAAAAGGGATCAGTGGGGAATGCTGCAACAATAATTCCCCATCAGGAGGAAGAAAGTGCACTCAGATAGCAAATCATTGCTAAAACTTGCCCAATTTTTCAATATGACCTGCTAGTTTTACATATTAGTCAATGAGTCCTGTGTGCAGGATGGAAGTCGCTAATGTCCTATATCAAACTAAGAGTAACCACACAAATATGTCATACTGTCTGAAGCTTCAAGGGTACTTCCCACCATAAATTGTCCCTTTCTTACTGGCACTCCTTGTCATTTTGAATGTCTGCGTTATTTCATTGTGCTTTTGTTATAAAATGATGCGAGTGCATTAATGATGGTAGTGTGGCTGGGCCGCCAACATGCAGCCTGGCACCCCCGCTAATGCCCCAGTAGTGCCCCACAGAGGCCATTCCCGCCTCCGATAACCCCCCGCAACTTTTTCTCTTTCTAAGTGCCCAATTCAGCAAGATTTAGCAGCCCATCTAGCCGGGCACTAAATCTTCACTTAATTCAAATTGTGCATCCCAAATGGGGCACAAGGCAATTTGGCCCCCATTATCTAGTCATGTATCTCAGTGTTTCTTAAACTGGGGTCCACCGACTCCTGGGGGCTCTGTGATAGGAGGCAATTGAAGGCAATTTCAAGCCTGCTCCTTTATAAAACTGACACTGATTCAGTTCTTGTGAATTATTCTCAATGACAGGGTCGACCCCCTCACAGAGGCCCACAGCTCTCATTCACTTTGCAACAAGCGCTCCCTGTCGGTCGAGCCGATTCCTCTCCCTGGTGCTGCGGCTCTGTGTCATCCTCACAACACGTGATCACGGGGCCCTTCAAACACGCATCCGAACGTGTTCACGCAAACACCTACAATCCCACAGTACAGCTGTTAGAGAGCATGCCAGTGGGCCAGTGCGGCAATGAGACACGCTTCCAGCAGCATCCCAGCACGTGCATGGGTGCTTGTGCCCTCACTAACCTTGGCCAGCCTGCTGACGGCTTTAAAACCAGCATTAAGTGGCTAATAGTGGCCATCTATTGCTGCGGAGTCCCCAGAATTGGTGAGAAATAGGCACACCCACCTCACTGATATCTGTAAGTAAATACCTGTTTTCATAAAAGCATTATTAAAACATCGTGTGCCGCCCTGACCCATGTGAGAACACCACCGCAGGTCCAGGCTATAAATAGAGCTGGAGCGCCGGGCCCTGGAACATCATGGCGGAGGTGCGGCGAATGAGGGTACGGGGCCCAGAAGAGCCGAGGGCCCAGGGGTAGAACGGGCCAGCCCACATTGCGATATGTGTGCGCACTAGGTCCGTGCAGCAGAGCAGATCTCCGGTCATCCTGGTTCAACCCTTGCCACTGAATAAAGACCTAGCTCTATTGGCTGATGTGCAATGGTCACCACACGTTAAAAAAATCCATGCACAGGCATCTTCCACTTCCTCAATTGGAGTTCAGGACTGGAACATCGGGTCCTTCATTGAAACATCTGCGAACTCTTGTGGAAGGAAGCAAGTCATCCTCGTTCGAGGGACCGCCTATGATTGAATATTAAAACACTCTTTATATAAAGTACTTTCATATCATGAGTGTGAGACAGTGTTAGAATTTAGATGGGAGTCCGTGATTACTAATCCATTTGAAAAAGGGTTCTTCAACCAAAAAAGTTTGAGAACTGATCTATCTCACTGTTGTTTTTGGGTTGCTGTGCACAAAGTGCTTGCCGTATAACAATAGTAACTGCATTTTAAAAGTAATCCATTGACTGTGAAGCACTTTGGGACATCCAAACTCTCCCATCAAAATCCACCTCCCAAACCACCGAACTCTCCCGAAGTCTATCCATCACCCAAAGTCCATCCCTCTCCCACCCAAACTCTCCCAAAGCCCATCCCTCTCCCATCCAAACTCTCCCAAAGCCCATCCCTCTCCCATCCAAACTCTCCCAAAGCCCATCCCTCTCCCACCCAAACTCTCCCAAAGTCCATCCCTCTCCCATCCAAACTCTCCCAAAGCCCATCCCTCTCCCATCCAAACTCTCCCAAAGTCCATCTCTCTCCCACCCAAACTCTCCCAAAGTCCATCCCTCTCCCACCCAAACTCTCCCAAAGCCCATCCCTCTCCCATCCAAACTCTCTCAAAGTCCATCCCTCTCCCATCCAAACTCTCCCAAAGCCCATCCCTCTCCCATCCAAACTCTCCCAAAGTCCATCTCTCTCCCACCCAAACTCTCCCAAAGTCCATCCCTCTCCCACCCAAACTCTCCCAAAGCCCATCCCTCTCCCATCCAAACTCTCTCAAAGTCCATCCCTCTCCCACCCAAACTCTCCCAAAGCCCATCCCTCTCCCATCCAAACTCTCCCAAAGTCCATCCCTCTCCCACCCAAACTCTCCCAAAGTCCATCCCTCTCCCACCCAAACTCTCCCAAAGTCCATCCGTCTCCCACCCAAACTCTCCCAAAGCCCATCCCTCTCCCATCCAAACTCTCCCAAAGTCCATCCCTCTCCCACCCAAACTCTCCCAAAGTCCATCCCTCTCCCACCCAAACTCTCCCAAAGCCCATCCCTCTCCCACCCAAACTCTCCCAAAGTCCATCCCTCTCCCACCCAAACTCTCCCAATGTCCATCTCTCTCCCACCCAAACTCTCCCAAAGTCCATCCCTCTCCCTTGCTCACTTGTAAAGTGTGAATCACAAGATGAAAACCCAACTATGTGTCTAGCTGGACCCACTGAAGTGCGAGTATCTGAGCAGGTACATGGTAATATATTAGCAAGGATAGAGGATTGGCTAACTAACAGAAAACAGAGAGTCGGGATAAATGGTTTATTCTCAGGTTGGCAATCAGTAACTAGTGGGGTGCCGCAGGAATCAGTGCTGGGACCCGAACTATTTACAATCTATATTAACGACTTGGAAGAAGGGACTGAGTGTAACGTAGCCAAGTTTGCTGACGATACAAAGATGGGAGGAAAAGCAATGTGTGAGGAGGACACAAAAAATCTGCAAAAGGACATAGGCTAAGTGAGTGGGCAAAAATTTGGCAGATGGAGTATAATGTTGGAAAGTGTGAGGTCATGCACTTGGGCAGAAAAATTGAAAGAGCAAGATATTATTTAAATAGAGAAAGGTTGCAAAGTGCTGCAGTACAGAGGGACCTGGGGGTACTTGTGCATGAAACACAAAAAGTTAGTATGCAGGTACAGCAAGTGATCAGGAAGGCCAATGGAATCTTGGCCTTTATTGCAAAGGAGATGGAGTATAAAAGCAGGGAAGTCATGCTACAGTTATACAGGGTATTGTTGAGGCCACACTTGGAATACTGCGTGGAGTTTTGGATTCCATATTTCCGAAAGGATATACTTAAATTCAGAGAAGTTTCACTAGGTTGATTCTGGAGATGAGGGGGTTGACTTATGAGGAAAGGTTGACTAGGTTGGGCCTCTACTCATTGGAATTCAGAAGAATGAGAGGTGATTTTATCGAAACGTATATGATTCTGAGGGGGCTTGACAGGGTGGATGCAGAAAGGATGTTTCCACTGATGGGGGAAACTAGAACTAGATCTTAGAATAAAGGACCACCCATTTAAAACTGAGATGAGGAGGAATTTCTTCTCTCAGAGGGTTGTAAATCTGTGGAATTTGCTGCCTCAGAGAGCTGTGGAAGCCGGGACATTGAATAAATTTAAGACAGAAATAGACAGTTTCTTAAACGATAAGAGAATAAGGGGTTTTAGGGAGCGGGCAGGGAAGTGGACCTGAGTCCATGATTGGATCAGTCATAATCGTATCAAATGGTGGAGCAGGCTCAAGGGACCGTATGGCCTACTCCTGCTCTTATTTCTTATGTTCTTATGTTCTTATGGTAAGCATGAGTCGTGTGGTGGTGCAACCTCAGATGTAATCAGCTCCTCCGCGGAATCGTCATTTGCAAGGTCCATGGACTGCTGCTGCACGCGTGAAAGCCCTGTCGGAGAGAAAATATATGAATTTGCACTGGCAAGGTAAGATAAATTGCAACTTATTATTATGAAAATGATCATATTTCACTCACTGCTGAAATCAATTTAACGTGAGTGGTATGTATGTGCATTATATGTAATTCTCTCATCAGGTAGCTGGGAGGTCCCCATCACCCCGCCTCCAATGGCCAGTGACGCCAAGACGTCACTGATCTCCAGCGCTTCCTCCTCTGCAGCTGTCAGTTGTGAGTTCTGTGGAGGACCACCTCTCCATCTCCCTTGCTATTTGTGCTCTCTTCTCCTGGAATGGTGAAAAGGACAAACCTATGAGTGACTGTAATGACCAATGGATGGAGTGCATTTGGTGAGGACGACTATCAGGGCGAGGCGTCAAGTTGCATAAGGATCAGGGTGGCAGTGGTGGATGGACAGATGGGGATGTGAGGAAATGCATAGAATGGAAGGATAATTGCCCTTGCAAGGTAAATGGGTGTGTGGAGTGATGTGATGGAGTAGGCTTGACAAGGCAGTGTGAGGGGGTGGGATGATGTGCATATTAGGATGTAGATCAATGAACAACTGTACTCAGCTTTCCTGACCGGGCTAGATCATTAGAGCACTTCCTGCACTGAATCCAGGAGCATGGCACACTGCTCCTGCTGCTGATCTCTTCAACCACCTCCAGCCGCTCCTTCGTTGTTGTAACAGCAGGCTTTGTCTTCCCGTTGCTGGGGAAGATTATCTCTCTCTGGCTCTTCACAGGCCCCCAGTAGTGCATCAAGGGAGGTGTCATTGAAAAAAGATGCAGCCTTCGATCACCTGAAATCCATTGTGAAGTTCTTCCTCTCTTGCTTACAACTCCAAACCTCCAAATTCCATCTTTGGATTGGCCCTTTAAATATTCGAGTTGAGATCGTGTCACACAGTCCGCATCACATCCACTGCCGCGCAATCGACACCAAACCCGGAAGCAAAATGATCATGATGTGCCTATATTGGAGCCCGCCACTCCCGACACTCCTCAGAGTTATTATCGGGGCCACTGTTTCCAATGGCAGAAGGGTCAGTAACCAGAGGGCACAGATTGAAGGTAACTGGCATTTGAACAATTGGCGACATGAGGAAAGAAAATGACCAGCGAGTTGTTACCACTGAGTTGTTATGATCTGGAATGCACTGCCTGTCAGGATGGTGGAAGCAGATTCAACAGTAACTTTCAAAAGGGAATTGAAGGGAAACAATTTGCAAGGCCATGGGGAAAGAGCCAGGGAGTGGGACTAATTAAATAGCTCTTTCAGACAGCCAGCACAGACATGATGAGCCAAATGGCCTGTTTCTGTGTTGGATCCTTCTATGATTCTATGATACCCAGACCCCTTTTCACAGTTATACACAGGGAGCGGGTGGAAGCAATGAGCAGTATCAGGTGCACTAGACTTTTCTTGCCACCAGAGGCTGCTCTCAGCTTTGCATTGTCACACTGCCTTCAATCAGCAGTCTTGTTGCTGCATGTGCTCTCACTTTCCTTTGCCCCGTTCTTTTCTGCAGTATCAGCTGTGGCTCAGTGGGTAGCACTCTTGTTTTTGAGTTCACGAAGGTTGTGGGTTCAATTCCAACTCCAGGAACTTGTAGCACAAAAAATCTAAGCTGACACTCCAGTGCTGCACTGTTGGAGAAGCCATCTTTTGGATGAGACATTAAATTGAGGCCCCGTCTGCTCTCTCAGAAGGACGTAAAAGATCCCATGATAATATTTTGAAGAAGAGCAGGGGAGTTATCCCTGGTGTCCTGGTCAATATTTAAACTTCAATCAAAAAAACAGATGATCTGGGCATTATCACATTGCTGTTTGTGGGAGCTTGCTTGTGCACAAATTGCCTGTGGCATTTCCCACATTACAACAGTGACTACACTTCAAAAGTACTTCACTGGCTGTAAAGCGCTTTGAGATGTCCTGTGGTCGTGAAAGGCACTGTATAAAGTCTTTCTTCTTTCTTTCTGTACATACTCCTGCTGGCACACAAAGGCACAAAGGCAGCAAGGTCAAGAAAGGGAGAAAAAAGTAAGTAAAATACGCTGGCAAAAAAACGGAGACAGACCGGGAAGCCTTAAAGTAAAATAAATGAAGCCATACACTGTCGCTGACTTCTATGGCAGCACCTGATCTGGTTTGCTCTAAAAGATTAAGCAGAATTAGGCTTGGCCAACACTTGGATGGGAAACCAACTGTGATTAGCAGGTATGGTAAAACTATCTTGGGCAGTGGCTGGAGTAAGCAGGTGCTGCTTGATGTTTAATTGCTGGTGCCAATTTGAGTTAGTTTGGAAAACATTGGCGGTGTGCCTTAATTAGGGAGTTTAGGGCCTTTTTAGTCTGTTAACAGCAGCCGGGTGGCTGCAAACGGGCATGAGATACCCGGCTCCTCGAAGGACGATGTTCCCGGGACGAGTTAAAACGGGAGAAAATGCTGGGGGAAGGGTGGAGGAAAGGCTGAAGGATTCAGACCAGGACTCTCAGAGGTTTGGGAAGGAGAACACGGTTGTTGTGCATTAAAAAGGAAAAGATTTGCCTGAGATTATATAGTGCCTTTCATGACTACCAGACGTCTCAAAGCACTTTACAGCCAATTGAGTACTTTTGGAATGTAGCCACTGTTATAATATAGGAAACGCGGCAGCCAATTTATGCACAGCAAGCTCCCACAAACAGCAATGTGATAATGACCAGATAATCTGCTTTGTTGTTATGTTGATTGAGGGCTAAATATTGGTCAGGACACCAGGGATAACTCCCCTGCTCTTCTTCGAAATAGTACCATGGGATCTTTTACATCCACCTGAGAGAGCAGATGGGGCCTCGGTTTAAAATCTCATCCAAAAGACAGCACCTCCGACAGTGCAGCACTCCCTCAGGAGTGTCAGCCTTGATTTTTTGTGTTCAAGTCACAAGAGTGGGACTTGAACCCACAACATTTAAACTCAGAGGCAATAGTGCTCCCCACTGAGCCACAGCTGACACTAAGGGGCTAAGAGCCTGGGATATTACCCACTGGACATCCCCAAACCAGATGGGTTTTTATGCTAATCCAGTAGTTTCGTGGTCACTGTTACTGTTACTAGCTTTTTATTCCAGATTTATTTAAACAATTGAATTTAAATTTCCCAGCCATCAGTGGTGGGATTTGAACTTATGTCTCTTGATCATTAGTCCAGGCCTGGAATTACTAGTCCAGTAAAATAACCTATACTACTGTACCATACTACAGAGAAGGAAGCTGCTTTGCCTGCCAACCGAAGTTAAATGTTAGGTGGAAGCTGACGGTCCCTTGCCGAGAGGAGTTGGAAAGACTTTTACTGGGTTTGAAAGTTGATGATAAGATCCTACTATACTCCGTGGAGGTGGTGGTCTCATTAAACCTACCAGTTTATATCGAGGACAAAGTCCTAATTCAAAAACTGGAACAGTGTGACGTTAAAATCTGTTCAGCTGTAAGGAGAAGATACTATTCGGGGACAAGGATAGTGTATGGAACCCGTTATGGGAAGGTTACGGATTCCAGAGCGGGTGAGGTTTCTGCCTTACGAAATGAAGTTTGAGACAATGGAGGAAGTGCAATATTTCCAGGTACTGCAAGATAACCAAGTTAAGGTGTGCGACTGCTGTCTAGGACATGACCATCTATTTAAAAACTGTCCAGTCTCTTAACTGCGGAGAACTGGACACATCGCACAGAGCTTCAGGGCGGAGAGCTGTGGGGGGTGTCACAAAGGCCCCACCCACTGCGGTTGCGCGGAAGAAGGAAGCTCCTTGAGGGATGCGGAGGTGGGAAAAGGAGCAGGAAGACAAAGTAGAGCTGCCAGTGGAGCGGAGCGGGCGGAGGACACAGCCGGGGAACTGAGAACAGGCGGAGCCAGAGCTGAGAACAGGCTGGAGATTATGGGGAAACCTCCCAAGGGTGGATGCAAAGGAGAAAGGCTGTGGATGAGAGAGAGGGTCCTGGGCAGAGTTAGACTCCAACACGGCTCAGTCGGCCCCCAAAATCTGGAGTCTATGGGAAGGGGGGGGGCAAGGGGAGGGGGGGGGCAGGCAGAAATGGAGAGTGGGGAAAATGTAAGTACTCAAAAAAATAACAGGGGATCTGACATCTTGGGGAATAGGAGGGGACAAGAAGGGAGAGGACGCAGGAGGGAAGAGCATTAAAGGTGCAGCAGGACAGGAGCAGGGAGACAAAGTCGCCAGAACTGAGCAAGAAAGGGGAAGCGGTGTTGCTGGACCAGATGACGATGCAAGCATCAGCGATCATGGTGGAGGCCGAAAAGAGTGGGATAAGATAAAGTATAAAGATTAGAAGGTTAGGAAAATTAAAATAAATTTGGGAAGATGGAAACAAAATTTTTGAAAGTCATCAATCATAGGCGGTCCCTCAAATGAGGATGACTTGCTTCCACGAGTTCACAGATGTTTCGAGGAAGGACCCGATGTTCCAGTCCTGAACTCCAATTGAGGGAGTGGAAGATGCCTGTGCGTGAATTTTTTTAACATGGTGACCGTTGCACACCAGCCACACACGGGTTTGACAGAGCTAGGTCTTGGTGCAGTGGCAAAGGTTAACCACTGGAGACCAGCTCTGCTGCACGGACCTAGTGCGCACACATATCGCAGTGTGGGCTGGCCCGTGCTGCCCCTGGGCCCTCGGCTCTTCTGGGCCCCGTACCCTCATCTGTCGCACCTCCGCCACGATCTCTCGCCACTCCTCCGCCACAAACATTCACCGCATCTCGCCACAAACACTCGCCGCTCATCCGCCCAGACCTTCCCGCTCCTCTGTACCTGGGTCCTGCCGATGTTCCTGCCCAAGCTCCAAAACGGCGACCAGGGTTTTGATGACATCGCCCAGTCGCCCATCTCAAAATCGTCGCACACTTAGAGCAGCTCGCTCTGGAGATTGAAGTGGTACGCCGCTCCAGCTCTTTTATAGCCCAACCTGCGCAGCTGTTCTCTCGCAGCTCGAGGGGGCTATGCAAGTACAAGGTGGAGCGACTGTGGTGTTCGTGCTCCTGCCAACCAAACTATGGTGCATATTGATGGTGGAGGATATTCCTGGGTGGGCGCAAAGGTCCATCTGAGAGATTTGTGTGAGGTTTTTATGGGAAAGGAAAGCAGCCTTGGTGGCTACCTTTCCAGACACTGAATGGAAGAAAAAATCTTTTAGAATTGAATGGATGAAAAGATTTCTTCAAATGTCAAAAGCAAGTTTTTGGATGGGTCGTTTTGAGCATTTTTTTTAAATGAAGGGAGGTCAGAGTAGATTTTATATGGAATACAGCAATATATTTTAAAAATCTATTAATCTTCCTAGCTTTTATAAGGGGGTTCTAGGTATTTGGATACAATTCTTAAAAGTGTGCAGTTTACTTCCAAAGGTGCTGGGGATTTTTTAGAAGAGCTCTTATTTTTAAACAGCTGGTTAAATATTGAAGGGAGGGGATTATTTAATCAGACTTTTATAAAAGCTGCAATTATATGTGTGAAAGATATATTATATGAGATAATTCCAGGTTGGCTGCCGGTGACAGTTGTGAGGGACATGGTCTGAGAGCAGAATCAGGAGGTACGAAAAAAAGAATTAGGGATCATGCACGAGAAGATTGGATGGAAGATATAAATGTAGAAATCTCTAGAGGAAATGAACTGTGTCCTGTTTTTCCAGGCTTTCAGCTAGGAAAAAGTGATGAGTTTGCCCAATTAGAAAACTGCAATAATTGAGATTCTTACAGTGTCTTTAGAGAATGGAGATTCAAGACACCTGCTGGTCACAAGTTTTGGCTGAGGAAATATCCACAGCTGGACTTCAGCAGGACTTGGAAAGGCATGTGGACAAATTTTAAATGTCCAGTGTGGATTGAACTAGATTTTAAATCGACCCACATCCGGATTTTTACCATGACTGTTTTATGACTCAGGATAAGTGGCCGCCCATTTAAAAGTGAGATAAGGAGGAATTTCTTCTCTCAGAGGATTGTAATTCTATGGAATTCTCTGAGCCAAAGAGCTGTGGAGGCTGGGTCATTGAATATATTTAAGACGGAGATACACAGATTTTTGAGTGATAAGGGAGTAAAGGGTTATGGGGAGCGGGCAGGGAAGTGGAGCTGAGTCCATGATCAGATCAGCCGTGATCTTATTGAATGGCGGAGCAGGCTCGAGGGACCGTATGGCCTACTCCTGTCCTTATTTCTTATGTTCTTATGTAAGACGGGGCGAGGGGAGGCAGCAACCTGCCCAGTGTGTGGGACACAGGACAAAACTGTCCCACTTACTAGTCTTATTTCCGGAGTGTAAACATTATAATCGGAGGTTCTGTGAAGTTTTCTTGTTGGGTGGGGGCCGAGGAGCGAGAATGGGAATTACATGGGACTCTATTTTGAGATGAGGATTGCAGGAGTTTCTCCCCGAGACTGGTGGAGCGGCGATAGACTTAACGTTCATTTGGCCAGTTTTGTGATCGTCTGATGAAGGAATGCTCTTTTTTATAAGGGCTGAAGAATAAACCTGAATGAATATGTCAACTGTAGACTAAAAGAGCTTTGTTTGGGTCGGTGGATTTAATATTCTGCAAGAAATTTATGGATGGTATCTTAAATCAGTTCTTGAAGTTCAATAGATTAATATATTTCGTAGGAGGCAAAGTGATGTTTAATTTCTGAAGTTAATTACTGGTGAAGGAATGATTGCATAGTACAACAGAATGATCGCGATGTTGTAAATGTGTCTAATGATGAATTCATTGATCTCAGAAGCTAAGCGGATTGGGGTGTGATTAATACTTGGATGGGAGATAGCTGGACAATACCAGGTGCAGTAAGCTTTTCTTGCCACCAGAGGCTGCTCTCGGCTCTGCCCTCTCACAGTGCCTTCAGTCAGCAATCTTCTTGCTGCGTGCTGCTGCACTTGCTCGCTCACTCTCACTTTCCTTTGCCCCATTTCTTCACTGCACATTCCCATGGTGGTACACAAAGCCAAAGGATTCAAGAGAGAGCAAAAAAAAATAAAACAAAATTGGCTGGCAAAAACAGAGCCAGACCAGGAAGCCCTTAAGCAAAATAAACAAAAGTGAATGACCACTGACTTCCACGGCGCTCCGATAGTGCCCAATCTGGTTTGGTGTTGGAAACTATGTAGATTAGGGGGGGGAGAAATTGGGAATGTTTGCACCTGTCATTAGTGAGCACTAACAGGGCGCAAATGACTTTCCCCCCCCTGGCCCGGTACCGATAATGACTCCCGCTAAGTTTAGCAGGGGTGTAGCGCCGGTGGTAACGGGTAATGCCCAGCTCTGCTGCACCGGCGATCATGACATCATCACCATGCACAACACTCTGTTTTCTCCCCGGAACAAAAATTGGCTCGTGTCTCCTGAAGCTGCGCCGGGCAATGACAGCGGCAGGAGACTTGTGGGTTGTTACTTAAAGGGGAGGTGTCGGCCCTGTTGGAAACAAACGTCGGCATTTTCACGGGCACCCTGTTGCCACTTTAATCGGGTCCGTGCCGCGATCTGGCAGCCCTGCACTCCGCTTGAGTGCCAGGCTGGTGGCACGGCACTCCGCTCCCCGGTGGTCCAGGTAGGGCCCCGCAGAGTTGGCAGCTTGGGCACTCTCCGCTTTAATGTAGGGAAGAGCCCCTCCTACACAGCAGCACCACGTGGCCCAGTGCGTAGCGCTGTGCCCCATTCCCTCTGCTTCCTACTTACGCGCCCGGTGCTATCAGTTTTTAAACCTCATAACACACCTGTGAAGCGCCTGGGATGTTTCACTACGTTAAAGGCGCTATATAAATACAAGATGTTGTTGTTGTTGTTGTTAGTGTCCCACATGCCTTAGCGCTCCACTTCCTCTCGGGGCAGTAACCCCAATTTCGCGAGCGGGGCGGAACTTCTGCGCTTGCCGCAAAAGTCCCGCCTCTCAGATGATACCGCCCCCAAACGGAGCGCAACGGAAATGTTCCCCCTCGGAGCTGTTAGCATTTGGACGGGAGACTGACTGTGAGTGCGAGGTGCAATAGGATTTTCTCGCCACCAGGGGCTGCTCTCGGCTCTGCCCTTTCATACTTCCTTCAATCAGAAATTCTTTTTATGCAGCTAAGCCTGCCTTTTCATGGGATATGTGGAACATTCTTTGTCTCAGTCCTACTCGGGTCCCCTCCCTCACCTCTTTTTCTGGTACATTGATGACTGTATCAGTGCCGTTTCCTGCTCTCGCCCTGAACTTGAACATTTCATTCACTTTGCATCCAATTTCCACCCTTCCCTCACCTTCACATGGTCCATCTCCCACTCTTCCCTCTCTTCCTCGACTTCTCCGTCTCCATCTCTGGGGATTGGCTTTCGACCTGTATCCACTATAAGCCCACTGACTCCCACAGCTACCTGGACTACATTTCCTCCCATGCCACATCCTGTAAGGACTCCATTCCATTCTCTCAGTTTCTCCATCTCCACCGCACCTGCTCTGATGACGTCACCTTCCACACTAGTGCCTCTGACATATCTTCCTTTTTCCTCAACCGAGGATTCCCCTCCGCCGTGGTTAACATGGCCCTCGACCGTGTCCATTCTATTACCCACACCTCTACTCTCACCCCTTCCCCTCCCTCTCAGAACCATGACAGGGTTCCCCTTGTCCTCACCTTTCACCCCACCAGCCTCCACATTCAATGGATCATCCTCCGCCATTTCCGCCACCTCCAGCGTGATCCCACCACCAATCACATCTTCCCCTCCCCTCTCAGCATTCCGAGGGGACCACTCCCTCCGCGACACTCTGGTCCATTCCACAGTTACCCCCCAGCAGCCCCTCCCCTTCCCACGGTACCTTTCTGTGCAAGCGCAGGAGATGCAACACCTGCCCTTTTACCCCCTCCCTTCCCACTATCCAGGGCCCCAAATACTCCTTTCAGGTGAAACAGCAATTTACCTGTACTTCTTTCAATTTAGTATACTGTATTCACTGCTCACGATGTGGTCTCCTCTACATTGGGGAGACCAAACGCAGATTGGGTGACCGCTTTGCGGAGCATCTCCGTTCAGTCCGTAAGTGTGACCCTGAGCTTCCGGTCACCTGTCACGTTAATTCTCCGCTCCATTCGCACTCTGACCTCTCCGTCCTCAGTCTCCTACACTGTTCCAACGAAGCTCAACGCAAGCTCGAGGAACAGCACCTCATCTTTTGTTTAGGCATTTTACAGCCTTCTGGACTCAACATCGAGTTCAGAAATTTCAGAGTGTAATCGCTGCCAATCTTTGGCTCCCTTCCCCCGCCCCACCCCGAGCCCGTTTCTTTTTTTCTCCTTATCTCTAATGGCAGTTGGTCATTATCCCGCCATTCACACCCTCCCTTGACTAATGTTTTTCTAACTCCCAGCATTACCATTTGAATTTGGGCCATCATCCCTTTTGTCTCTCTAATCTCTCCTGCCTTCCACCCTATCACAGACCTTCCCTTTTGTTCTTTCTTCCCCTCCCCCTTTCAGTGTTTGATAAGAATCTGTTCTTTCCGAACACTCTCCAGTTCTGACGAAGGGTCTCTGACCTGAAACAGTAACTCTGTCTCCACAGATGCTGCCTGACCTGCTGAGATTTCCAGGATTTTCTGTTTTTATTCCAGATTCCAGCAACCGCAGTATTTTTCTTTTGTGTTTGTTGTAGTAATTCTTTTTTGCTGTGCGCTCCTGCACCACTTGATCTTTCTCACTTTCCTCTGCCCCATTTCTTCACTGCACATTCACCTGCAGGTACATAAAGACAAGGCGGTCAAGTGAGAGAAAACATAGAAAGCAAAATATGCTGGGAGAAAAGGATACAAAACAAGAAGCCTTTAAGTGAAAAAAATGAAAGCAAGCTATCGCCAACTTGCACTTTGCTCCGATAGCCCCTGCTGCAGTATGATCTCGGATACTAAGTAGAGATAGGCTTGGTTTGCACTGGAATGGGAGATAGGCAAACAATACTAGGTGCAGTGAGCTTTATTTGCCACCAGAGGCTGCTCTCAGCTCTGTCCTCTTATGCTGCCTTCAATCAGCAATCTTTCTGCTATGCGCTCCTGCACTCACTCACGCTCTATCGCTTTCCTTTGCCACCTATCTTCAGTGTACATTCTCCAGCTGGTACACAAAGACAAAGGGGTCAAGAGAGCATGAAAAGATTAAAACAAATAAGAAGGCAAAAGCAGAGACAGTACAAATCAAAAGAGGTTGTATTGTTGTCGAAGGCAATAATCAGACCTTAATTGGAGTACTATGTATAGTCCTGGCTAATTGTAGGAATGATGGCCCGTAATTTGTGGTTATGCCACTTGCCGCGTGTAATGTATGCTCACAGGTGCGTAGAGCTGTTGAGTTGGGGGCGGCTTAGCCAGGCACGTGATGTTCACAAGTCTCAATAAAACCCCAATACAAAAGAAAAATACTGCGGATGCTGGAAATCTCAGCGGGTCAGGCAGCATCTGTGGAGAGAGAAACAGATTTAACGCTTCAGGTCAATAAAACTCCAGCCAATTGGGTTCAGGGGATCCACGATGAGGCAGGTGGTTATGAACCTGGTGGATGAACTGGTAATGTGTAGTGTGATTGTTAAACATTTGTTAATCAACCAATTCATTCTTAACAGCAACGTTTGCTATGAATTCTTCAGCAAAGAACCCATGCAGCACATACATTACACCGCTGACCTCTAAGAAAGCTGCCCAGAGATCTCGTGATCTCTGCGTCGAGAAGTTTGCCTTTCTCAACGTGCAATTGATTGTAGCACAGTGCAATGGGAATTCCCAGGGAAGAGCTGCTGTGATGTAAACAAGCTCTCTAAGCAGCCAATCACGTTGAGAAATTCTCACGGACAGCAAACCAGGAATGAAAAGCAACTTTTATAAAAGCTGAAATACTATGAACAAACTTTAAAAAAATTAAAGTTTATAAAAATTGTAATTTTTACCATAATGGAGCAATTTAACACTCCAAAATATAAACATTGTTTTTTCAGGGCCATAACGTTTGTTTACCAGTCAATACACTGTTAAAACCCCAGTTACACCTATTCCTACAAGGCTTAACATTTATCGGGTTATTTAGCAGCAATAATACCACGGGAAAGCCCAAGCTTTCGTCAGTTCCACTGATTTCACTGATTACACTGAGTGCCGGCTATGGGGCGGGGCGGGGGGGAGCGTGGGGTTCCACAGCATAGCCAGTGTCGGAGCAGTGAATGACTGACCGCAACTTTAGGATTATCACGTTTAGATGCGCACGCACTAAATCCTAAGTTGCGGTCGGTTTCAGTGGGGTAATGACAGTTCACTGTCATTACCCGCCGCAAAATCTGGCCTATAATATTGGTCTTGAGAGATCGCAGCTGTGGGCAATGAAGATGGCCCACAGTATCAGTAATTTGGAGGAAAGGTTAAGGAAGTTAGAGTGAGGGTGTGTGGTCACGGGTGGCGAGGGAGAACTGGCCTGGATGTGCAGTGACCAACTCAACCCTTCATGAACACATGTACAATGTTCCTATACATAGCAAACAAAGCAATCTCCCTGCCCTCAACTCTCTTTCTTTGCCAAAGAGAAAATGGAAAGGCTCATGGAACAGTGCTCTTAGGGAACGCAGGTCGGGAGATTGTGAGACCCAGTTCTCGCAAGTGACCTAAGTGAAGTTTTCAAGATTGTAAAGGCAGGAGGTGAAAGGAAACCCATTGCGAAGGCACAAAGCAGATTCTGTGATCAAGTGATGGAGTGCTGCAACACCGTGTTTTAAGAACAGCTACTTGTACATCAGCTGCACGAGGTGGGTGCGAGGATGGTTTGCTGATGACAACACCACACCAGCCCTAGCAGCCCAATGCTGTGTACAGTACCTACAGGACTCAGGAACAGCAAAGAAAGACAATCTAACATTGCCGTATATCTCATGGATGGCCTGTCAAAATGTTTTACATATACTATTAGAACATGCTAAGTCCACACTCCTTGTAACTCTTTCTTTGCATCTTGTTCATACCCATATTTCAGCAGGGTATAGCTTTAGGATGCAATTCACCCCCATGTGACTGAGAATCATTGATCTGGGAATCACAATCAAATTGTCTCAAACTTAAATATGATATTGCCCCAGCACATCCTAAAAACCCAATCAGCATTCATAGAAACATAGAAAATAGGTGCAGGAGCAGGCCATTCAGCCCTTCTAGCCTGCACCGCCATTCAATGAGTTCATGGCTGAACATGAAACTTCAGTACCCCCTTCCTGCTTTCTCGCCATAACCCTTGATCCCCCGAGTAGTAAGGACTTCATCTAACTCCCTTTTGAATATATTTAGTGAATTGGCCTCAACTACTTTCTGTGGTAGAGAATTCCACAGGTTCACCACTCTCTGGGTGAAGAAGTGGCCTCACCAAGGCCCTGTACAACTGTAGCAACACCTCCCTGCCCCTGTATTCAAATCCCCTCGCTATGAAGGCCAACATGCCATTTGCTTTCTTAACCGCCTGCTGTACCTGCATGCTAACCTTCAATGACTGATGTACCATGACACCCAGGTCTCGTTGCACCTTCCCTTTTCCTAATCTGTCACCATTCAGATAATAGTCTGTATCTCTGTTTTTACCACCAAAGTGGATAACCTCACATTTATCCACATTATACTTCATCTGCCATGCATTTGCCCACTCACCTAACCTATCCAAGTCACTCTGCAGCCTAATAGCATCCTCCTCGCAGCTCACACTGCCACCCAACTTAGTGTCATCCGCAAATTTGGAGATACTGCATTTAATCCCCTCGTCTAAATCATTAATGTACAATGTAAACAGCTGGGGCCCCAGCACAGAACCTTGCGGCACCCCACTAGTCACTGCCTGCCATTCTGAAAAGTACCCGTTTACTCCTACTCTTTGCTTCCTGTCTGACAACCAGTTCTCAATCCATGTCAGCACACTACCCCCAATCCCATGTGCTTTAACTTTGCACATTAATCTCTTGTGTGGGACCTTGTCGAAAGCCTTCTGAAAGTCCAAATATACCACATCAACTGGTTCTCCTTTGTCCACTTTACTGGAAACATCCTCAAAAAATTCCAGAAGATTTGTCAAGCATGATTTCCCTTTCACAAATCCATGCTGACTTGGACCTATCATGTCACCATTTTCCAGATGCACTGCTATGACATCCTTAATAATTGATTCCATCATTTTACCCACTACTGAGGTCAGGCTGACCGGTCTATAATTCCCTGTTTTCTCTCTCCCTCCTTTTTTAAAAAGTGGGGTTACATTGGCTACCCTCCACTCCATAGGAACTGATCCAGAGTCAATGGAATGTTGGAAAATGACTGTCAATGCATCCGCTATTTCCAAGGCCACCTCTTTAAGTACTCTGGGATGCAGTCCATCAGGCCCTGGGGATTTATCGGCCTTCAATCCCATCAATTTCCCCAACACAATTTCCCGACTAATAAAGATTTCCTTCAGTTCCCCCTCCTTACTAGACCCTCTGACCCCTTTTATATCCGGAAGGTTGTTTGTATCCTCCTTAGTGAATACCGAACCAAAGTACTTGTTCAATTGGTCCGCCATTTCTTTGTTCCCCGTTATGACTTCCCCTGATTCTGACTGCAGGGGACCTACGTTTGTCTTTACTAACCTTTTTCTCTTTACATACCTATAGAAACTTTTGCAATCCACCTTAATGTTCCCTGCAAGCTTCTTCTCGTACTCCATTTTCCCTGCCCTAATCAAACCCTTTGTCCTCCTCTGCTGAGTTCTAAATTTCTCCCAGTCCCCAGGTTCGCTGCTATTTCTGGCCAATTTGTATGCCACTTCCTTGGCTTTAATACTATCCCTGATTTCCCTAGATAGCCACGGTTGAGCCACCTTCCCTTTTTTATTTTTACGCCAGACAGGAATGTACAATTGTTGTAATTCGTCCATGCGGTCTCTAAATGTCTGCCATTGCCCATCCACAGTCAACCCCCTAAGTATCATTCGCCAATCTATACTAGCCAATTCATGCCTCATACCTTCAAAGTTACCCTTCTTTAAGTTCTGGACCATGGTCTCTGAATTTACTGTTTCATTCTCCATCCTAATGCAGAATTCCACCATATTATGGTCACTCTTCCCCAAGGGGCCTCGCACAATGAGATTGCTAATTAATCCTCTCTCATTACACAACACCCAGTCTAAGATGGCCTCCCCCCTAGTTGGTTCCTCAACATATTGGTCTAGAAAACCATCCCTTATGCACTCCAGGAAATCCTCCTCCACCGTATTGCTTCTAGTTTGGCTAGCCCAATCTATGTGCATATTAAAGTCACCCATTATAACATTTATTGCACCTTTATTGCATGCACCCCTAATTTCCTGTTTGATGCCCTCCCCAACATCCCTATTACTGTTTGGAGGTCTGTACACAACTCCTACTAACGTTTTTTGCCCTTTGGTGTTCTGCAGCTCTACCCATATAGATTCCACATCATCCAAGCTAATGTCTTTCCTAACTATTGCATTAATCTCCTCTTTAACCAACAATGCTACCCCACCTCCTTTTCCTTTTATTCTATCCTTCCTGAATGTTGAATACCGCTGAATGTTGAGTTCCCAGCCCTGATCATCCTGGAGCCACGTCTCCGTAATCCCAATCACATCATATTTATTAACATCTATTTGCACAATTAATTCATCCACCTTATTGCGGATACTCCTTGCATTAAGACACAAAGCCTTCAGGCTTGTTTTTTTAACACCCTTTGTCCTTTTAGAATTTTGCTGTACAGTGGCCCTTTTTGTTCTTTGCCTTGGGTTTCTCCGCCCTCCACTTTTCCTCATCTCCTTTCTGTCTTTTGCTTTTGCCTCCTTTTTGTTTCCCTCTGTCTCCCTGCATTGGTTCCCATCCCCCTGCCATATTAGTTTAAATCCTCCCCAACAGCACTAGCAAACACTCCCCCTAGGACATTGGTTCCGGTCCTGCCCAGGTGCAGACCGTCCGGTTTGTACTGGTCCCACCTCCCCCAGAATATACTCTCGCTCAAGTACCATGTGATGAAACTGCACAGTGACTTCACAAATGGATGTTCAGTGTATTTGATTTTCTGATTAGGAAGATACATTTTTTAAATGTGTGTGAAAACTTCTGCAGATCATACCAATTTTTATCTTAATGGTAATGTCGCCTATGTTCAGGACTCAAAGAGCACCAAGTGTTTTTTTCTTTAGGTAAGCTGGACTTTATTCCATTTGCATACTGTTCATTGTGATTTGGTTACTTAGGAAAGTAATTTGCACCATTTTGGTACAGAATGTACTCTTCTCACATAGCCACCTGGATTCTAAGGGGAAAAGATTTGATTTGTTTGGGCCACTTGTTAGTGCTCCTGGGGGCCGCTAATGGGGCACAAACAACTTTTCGCCTGGGCACAGTGCCGCTACCGACTCCTGTGGGAGTTTAGCCGTGGCGCTAACCGGTAACGCCCCGCTCCTGATGGTAGCGCTGGCGATGACAACGTTATCACCGTGCGTAGTGGCCCGTTTTCACACCGGGGTGAAAATTCGGTCGTGCCCATGAGGTTGCTGCGGGCGGTGCCTGCGACAGCTTTGTGGGGCGCGTACCGGGCTCTAGGCTGCTCGCGGGACAAAAGTTAAAGTGGAGGTGCGACGCTGAATACTTTAAAAATAGCCTACTTACCGGGTCGCAGCCTTCCCACCTTCATATCGCAGGGTCCCACGGCACCCCACTCCCTAGTAGTCTAGTGGTGGCCCCGTCGCACTAATGCAGAGTCTGCAGTGTGCCCTTTCCTTTAGTGGAAGGGGAGGACCCTGTGTTCTTCTCCACGTGGCGCTGGAAAATTCATGATGGTTAGCGCCCCAGTCCCGCCCCCGAGAGGAAGTGGAGCATGAGATTTTGCGCTCCACTTCCTCTCGGGGGCGGTAAGCCCAATTTATCTGGCAGAGCGGGACTACCGCGCCTGGCGCAGGAACCCACGCCTCGCAGCTGTTACCGGAGCGGTATGCAATTACACGCTCTGAGGGTTTTGATGCTCGGATTGTGTGTACGAAGACCAATCTGCAAATACTGATTTTGCCCTTAAAAACTGTGATGCGTGCTTTTTGCAGAATCTTCCCTGAATGATATTTTAAGAGAGCATACACATACTTCCTGGATTAATTGATGAAGGATCCTGTGAACTTTTTCTAATGTCTATGCCTAATAGGTGTGGAACATGTCGTTTATGCTGTGTAGTATATTGTTCTACAAATTCAGGCATGCTGAATATGCAATTATATCTCTGGAATTACAGAGATTCCAAATGATCCAGCTGCAGGGCATCTGCTGTCCAAAACATTCTTAATTACTTTTGGTCAGTTGCAAATGTGACTTTTAGTGGTAGTGACTTCAGATTTAAAGTTAACTCTGAAACTTAGGAGAGGTTTGAGCTCAAATCTGGTCTTCACAACCTCGCACAAAACACTATTTTTTAATTATGGCATTGCTTTGGAATTGTATGTTGCACAATTTCTCAGTCGCCTTAAGGCTGCCTTACAGTGTCTCACTCTGACCTTTCGATCTTGAGGTCACTATTTAAGGGTCAACGGTGGTAGTTGCAAAACTTGGCTGAGCCAAATGCAATCATCTTAGCCCCAGCCTCTGATGTCTCCAATTCATTCATTGGATTTAAATCCAAGAAAACTAATCCTGGGATGAAATAAAATAAAACATGTGTGCGTGTGAATATCTAGCCAGTAGGGTACTGACTGCAAAAGGTTAAATGTTCAAATGAGTTCACAGAGAAAAGAAAATTGCTATGGATATCTGTGCGAGATACTTCAGTAAATTTTGTTCTCCATAGGATACATGTTGCTTTACCATACTGATTTTTAACAATATATAAATAAAGTTACAGATTTGAAACGTCAATGTTTTCTATCTTAATTTGCAAAGGTTGTGTTTGTGAGAATGTGCAGCTGGAGAAGGGTTTCCAACTCTGGTTGGACGGATTCGTAAAGATTTGATCATGTGATAACTGTTCATGTGATGTTTGATCACACGACATTCGATTGTGGGACATTGATCATGTGATGCTTAATCACATGACATTTGATCACTGTTTGCAAATGTTATTGCATTTACCTCAGCTCAGTCTCAATCAATGCTCCCATGCAGCCGGCTCATCATCTCGCCGACTTTTAAACAGGAAAAAACCAGCATCCCGGTTAAAGGGGCCGCACACCCAAAAAACAATTAAAGGATACATTGGTCATTGAGGAGAGTACTGCAAGGTGCCACCAGAGTGGTCCAGGCACTGGAATAAGGATGGCTATGTACTGCTCGATGATGCACCTGTTGGCACAATGAGCATCATTGTATGCATGCTCTGGTGCTGTCCTGGGGTTCCGCAGAGGAGTGAGCAGCCACAGAGGATATCCCTTTTTCCCAAGCAGCCAACTGTAATCCTGATTTAGGCTGATCAAGACGGCGGGCACACTGGTCTGGCGCAGAATGAATGAATCGTGGCTGCTGCCTCACTTGCCCGCTGCCTCTCTGCACGGTGCTGACGGCGACGCCTTCTCCTGAGTGCTGCCTTGCTTCTGAGCAGGTGTACCTGGTGTCACCTTCCCAACGCTCCTCCCATTCCTCAGGGTGAACCCTGCCAAGCAGGTCTCTGCAGCCCACAGGCCTCCACTAAAGAGTCAGACCTGAAAGTTGTATAAAAGTACAGGGATATGTGCAAACTTTTGAGCAGCACTCAGCAGGTTGCATGGAGCCAAAACAATTAATAGAACAATATGAAAAGATAAATACAGTGGATGATGTGATATTAAATAAAAACACGAATAATTAATAAAACTATGAAAAGATAAATACAGTGGATGCTGGAATCTGAAATAAAAACGCTCAAATTAATAAAACTATTTCCTTACCAAAGGGCCCCGATCGCGGCAACACTCCCGTTCAAGTACCGACTCGAATACCTCGCGGGGACACTGCTGGGAAAAGTATTACATTTTTTGCAGCTGAAGATCCCTATCCTTGCCGCTTTTCAGCGGCCCGCACGCTACAGAGCTCACCGCTGGAATGTTTCCTTTACAGCGTCTTCACCGCGCTGTTTCCGGCGGAAGTGAGCACCGCTCAAATCTCCCCCGAGCTGAATATGGCTCAGGGAGGGAAACCTACCTGACTGCGGCGACCGATCGATTTTTTCGATCGACCGCCCAAACTCCGCGGTAGCCATCCCTTCAGGGACAGTGAATTTCAGCTCCATAGAATCTTACAGAACAGAAGGAGGGCATTCGGCCCATCGTGCCTATGCCAGCTATTTGAAAGAGCTCTCCAATTTGGTCGCACACCTCATAGCCCTGCAAATTTTTCCTTTTCAAGTATTTATCCAATTCCCTTCTGAAAGTTACTATTAAATCTGCTTCCAGCACTCTTTGAGCCAATGCATTGCAGATCACAACAATTCGCCTCATCACCATCCCCCCGCCCGCCCCTCCCCCCGCCACCACTGGTTCTTCTGCCAATTATCTTAAATCTGTGTTCTCTGATTATCGACCCCCCCCCCCCCCCCCGCTAGAGGAAACAATTTCACCCTATCTACTCTATCAAAACCCTTTGTAATTTTGAACACCTCGAGTAAATCTCCCCTTAACCTTCTGCTCTGAGAAGAACAATCCCAGCTTCTCCAGTCTCACTGCATAACTAATGTGCCTTATTCTTCCTTCCAAAGTGCCTCACTTGACATTTCCCTGCATTAACTTTCATCTGCCCATTTCACCAATCTGTCTGTGTCCTCCACAAGTCAGCTATTATCCTCCTCATTTTCGAGTTATGTATTATCCGCAAACTTTGAAATTATGCCCTGAAGACCCAAGTCCAGCCCATTAATATATATCAAAAAGAGCAGTGTTCCTAATACCAACGCCTGGGCGATGTCACTGCACAGTTCTCTCCAGTCTGAAAAACAAGCGTTCACCATTATTCTCTGCTTTTTGTCTCATTGACAATTTTGTATCCATGCTGGCAATGCCCGTTTAATCCCATGGGTTTCAATTTTGCAAATTATTATGTGATAATTTGGAAAGTCCATACACACATCAACCACACTACCCTCATCAACCCTCTCCATTACTTCTTTGAAGAACTCAATCAAGAACTGTGCCTCTCCTACCGGCTAGGTTGGTCTATCCAGGGACTATGGCACCCGGCTCCTCTCCATCCTTCCTTCCTTCAGTCACTGGAGACCAGGTCACATTTAAATGACACATGGTTTGTTTCTCCCTCCTCACCCTGCTCTTACTGATCCTGCAACTGATGGCCCCATCACGAATGTCACAGGCTGCACTGGTTAGTAGACAGAGAAGAGAGAACAGAGTTGAAATCCTGAGGCAGGGTATTTCCTCGTGACTGGTCGGGCTCCAGACCATGGCGTATCTGGAAGTGCAAGGTCACGGGACGGAATTACGAAGAAATTCCAGGCCGCTTCTGGGAGGTGGGGAAAGACTAAAACAGTCAGACAACCTCCTCGAGCAGGTATGATGGTGGGGCAGAAATTACAAGTCGGGACGGCTGTGGCCCGCTGGTGTAAAGTTCTGTGATCTGCGGATGTAAAGTACTTTTCTCCCGGGGTAGCTAGCAGCAATGCCCAGGAGAGCATCCCTCAATTTTGGGAGACTGCTGGATAATCCAGGCTGGTTATCGACCCTAGTGGAAAGATTAAATTGTCAAGTTTGGTGGAAGGAGAGTTTGCAGAAAAATAAAGTTGAATCAACAGCTTCATCACCTGTTTTTATTTGGAGCAGGAATTTGTGTATTTGGCAACACTTAATCCCTGTTCACATCTCTGCTGATTCATGCTGGTGTGATAACACTTGTGCATACTGACCAAGGCTAAGGTAACTGTCCTTTCTCCTTCAAAGAAGGGGCTTGTGCTTTTGCATCTTGGACACTTACCTTAACACTTGTACACACAGGCCAAGGCGATCATACCTGCACACAAAACCTATCATTCACAAAGAATGCTGTAGCGCCTCCTGGATCCAGGCCTTACAATCACTTCAAGAGGCAGGGAAGGGCTGCCGTATCTGCAAAGGTCACTTCTGCCTTGAATTCTATTGCCACTGTTTTCTTTCACAAGCACCAGCAGGAGATGCCTGTCAAATCTCACAACCAGCAGTGCACAGCTACAACATGCAGGTGACAGATGAATTGTTTGCTGGGCCAGGAATTTCATTAATTTCCCCATGGAAACCAGCCAAAAACCAGGAAAGAGCTCTGGGCTTTTACCATCTGTTTGGCATTCCCTAAAACGCAGGACATTATTGACGGTACGCATGGGGCCCTACTAGGCCCTTGCTCCTTTGCCATCCTCTTTGTATAGCTGGTCGGTGACCATTAGTACAGAGTCATCAAAGTTAGTGCCCACTACCCTGGTAGAAGTCATAATATTTTTATTTTACATCAATTGATAATGCCGCCGCAGGATGTTAAAGCAAAGGTACAAATGCCTGGACCGATCAGGAGAAGGCTTACAGTGCAGACTGGCAAAAATACCCTAGATTACTATTACCTACTGCAGCTCTACATGACTTTACCCCACAATGAGGCACTGCTATGGAGCAGGCAGAAGAACAAAGGCAGGCACACCAATAGCCATGAGTCAGAAAGAGATGATTACTGAACGAGCCAACCGCTCAGGAAAAGTCTTACGGCAAACTTTACTACAAGAACATTTGGAATATCCGTGGGGGTTCTGATTGTCTGCTATAACTTAAGTAGATGATGGGCAGAAACCCTGGAGAAATGGCATAAATGGCTTTTTATGCCATTTCTCTGGGTTTTCTGTTGAACTTCTGCTGAAGTTGTGATGGACAATCGGGAGAATACCATGAAAATGCCAACCCGACATATTTAGATAAGTGCTGGTACCACTCAGTGCACATGTGCCCAACACCCTGCCAAAAAATAGGATCCCCCAAATTGCCCTTAGCTGGGACAAGAACTGGCACCCCAACTACAGGCACCGCAGATAGTGCTACAGTGACTGTCTGGGCCACTACGCTATGTTGACACATTGCAGTTTTGGAGTGGAGCAGTTGTGTGATTGTATGCGATGTGAGCCTGAGCAACATCCCTATCATATGTGCCTTTGTTGTTGCATGCTCCCTCAACATGTCAAGACTCAGTATGGGAGCAGGCCACTGGGCAGCAAAGGTTGCTGAAGACCGGCATTATGGCGGTCTTAATTGATTCCCAAACATGGTGAGTCCAGATAAGAGAGACTGCCAAAGATTAGAACCTAGTCTCTACAGCCTCAGTCAGAGCATTCATTCAGGAATCCACGCCTGTGGTATTGGACACTGTATCTGATCAGTAC
This sequence comes from Pristiophorus japonicus, assembly GCF_044704955.1. Taxonomy (NCBI): domain Eukaryota; kingdom Metazoa; phylum Chordata; class Chondrichthyes; family Pristiophoridae; genus Pristiophorus; species Pristiophorus japonicus. Next base: position 29,319,214 of record NC_091983.1, read on the forward strand.
TGCAGCGAGCCCTAAGATCTGTCCAGATAGTGAAAACATTGTTTGGGCAACTTGATTATATGCTCTATGATGGCTCTAGTGGTCCCATGGCTTTGGTTACATCTCTGTATGAGTACAGGCTACATACAGGTGTCAATGTCACAGTAAAGCAGGAAGGGGTAGGGAAATTGGACAGGATACAAAATAGATATAGAGGAAGTACCTGACAAAGTCGGCAGTATTCAAAGCCAAAAAGTCACCCGGTCCAGATGGGATGTATCCTAGACTGCAGAGGGAAATAAGGGTGAAAAAAGCAGAGGTTCTGGCCTCAATCTTCCAATCCTCCTTAGATATGTCGAGTGGTGCCAGAGGACTGGAGGGTTGCAAATGTTACACCCAAGTTCAGTGGTGGGGAAAATTCCAGAGGCTTTAATCCAGGACAAAATTGATTTTCACTTGGAGAAACATGGATTAATCGATGACAGCCAACATGGATTTGTTAAAGTCAGGTCGTGTCTGATAAACTTGATTGAGTTCTTCGATGAAATAATGGAGAGAGTTGTTGATGGTTGTGCAGCTGATGTTGTGTATAGAACTTTCAAAAGATGTTTGATAAATTGCCACTTAATAGACTTGTCAGCAAAATTGAAGTCCATGAGATTAAAGGGACAGAAAGCAGAGAGTAGTGAACGGCTATTTTTCAGACTGGAGGGAAGTATACAGTGCTGTCCCCTAAGGGTCAATATTAGGATCACTGCTCTTTATGATATAGAAAATGAGTATACAGGACATAATTTCAATGTTTACAGATGGCACAAAACTTGGAAATGTAGTAAACAGTCATGATGATAGTAACTGACTTCAGTAGGATATAGAAGGATGGTTGAAATGGCCACATGGCTGCTGAAACTTAATGCAGAGATGTGTGAAGTGGTGCATTTTGGAAGGATGAGTAGAGGCAATATAAAGGAAATGGTATAATTTTACAGGCGGGTGTAGGAACAGGGAGACCTGGAATTTCACATACACAAATCTTCGAAGGTGGCAAGACAAGTTGATAAAGCTGTTAAAAAAGCATACAGGATCCTTGATTTCATAAATATTGGCATAGAGTACAAAACCAAGGAAGTTATACTAAATCTTTATAAATCACTGGTTACACCAGAAGATGAGCTAAGCCTGCCATGTCTGTGCATTTGTCCAGCTGCAGAGCAAAGTACTGGCTGCGAATGACATGGTTCACTAATTGAGTTAGGACATCAATGGCCATGTTATTAATCCAAAGTGACACTGTGTTGTTTGATAATGGCACTAACTGAATTAATTTTGGGGCCTTCTCTCTAAGCATAGTGCAGCCGCAGATAGCGTAAGTCCCTCTGCTATGGTGTGAGGTTATCCAACTCTGTAACTCACTAAGTGTGAGGCTTCAAGGGCCTCAATATTGTCAGCAGCAGAGCGCAAAACTGTCTTGCTCGCCATTAGCTGCGCCTGTGTCCACTTGAAAAATGTTGGCGGTTTCTCCTTGTGTTGTTCAAGTTTTGTTTCCAAGTGTCTGCATAGAAGAGATGGTTCCAGGCTGTTATTTGACAAGACGTCACCACATAACACACGCTGCGGCTGAGGGTATTCACCGGCTCCAGTCCAAGTAAATCCCATTTCGAAGTACTTTTCATCATATTTACATCTCTTTGTTATAGATACTGCTTTGTGCCTGCCGTCAGCATTTCGCTTCACAGGCTGAGATTCGCATGTTGAGTCAGTAGTCGTTGTCCCAGTGGCGATTTCAGCAAGTGCACTGGTACTTCAGCAAGTGAACTCGTGGAAGCAAGTCATCCTCCTTCGAGGGACTGCCTATGATGGTACTGGCAAGACAAATTTCATTACTTCGCTTCTCATCTCTGATACTTTGTGTGTTCTTCTTAACACTAGCTGTCTTTAGCCATCTGTCCATTTTTCACTGTTACGTCAAGGCAGATATGGTTATAGAGCGACGTACACAACTGAAGAAAAACTCGACTTCATTCTGAGCTCAGTTAGACTGGACAGTTGCTCTAGTGTATGGTGATTGGGGGTGAGGGCTCTGTGTATCATCATCTCTGTGTAGTTGTGTTCTCATTGGTACATCTTCAAGTAAATTAACGTAATTATGTAACAATTAATAAATAAAATCCACCATTAGACAATTTTTCCTGAGTACCCCCCGGAGATGTCTTGCGTACCCACAGGGGTACGGTTACCACAGTTTGGGAACACCAGCGCTTGAGTATTGTGTCCAATTCTGGGCACCACACTTTAGAAAGGATATCAAGGCCTTGGAGATGGTGCAGAGAAGATTTAGCAAAATGATGCAAAGCATGAGGGACTTCACTAGAGATGCTGGGATTGTTCTCTTTGGAGCAGAGAAGGTTAAGGGGAGATTTAACAAACCCTTGTAGAAATTCTCCTCAGAAAATGTATCTGAACTATAAATATAAGCACTGAGTTATGAGTATGATATCAATTGGAGCTTAACAGAGGGATTTGTTCACTGCTGATTCACACCTCATGCTTTCTGTTATATATCTATCTATACATCTATGATATATATAAATCCTTGGTTCTAAAGATTCGAAGGGTAGCGCATCTTAGCGTTACTAAGATGCATCCTCCCCTCATCTCTGTTACTGACCCTACCAAAGTTCACATGCTCAGAGGAGATCATGTGATTCGCAAATGTTCCGCAGGCTAGAGGAGTACCTGGGGTCCTGGGTCAGGGACCACCCCTTCATGAGATAGCCTTGTAAGGGGCAGTGAGAGCTCTGCTCTCACAAAGCTATCTGAACAGTTTTCCTCAAGGCCATGAACTGGCATAACCAGGTCTGAGCCTAGTTTCAGCAGAATTGGAGGCAATATTTCATAGCGAGGAACTGTGTAGGGATAGTAGGGATAACTGAAACATGGCTCCATAAAGATCAGGACTGGCAGTTAAATATTGCAGGTTATAACATATTTAGAAAGGATTGGCAAGGGAGGAGGTAGGGTGGATTAGATGTACTAATCAGAAATAACATTATGGCTGTTGAAAAAAGACATAATTAACATTAATACATTCATATGGATCCATATAGGTTGAGCTAAAGCAGTGATGAGCAAAATATTCGGCCCGCCAAGTCATTCTATCTGACCCACTGCATGGGACAGAAATAGAACGTGAGCCAGAGCTTGAGCTGTCTATTCACTTTCACTTCTCAAGGGTCAGGGACAGATTTGAACTGCAGCCAAGGAAAAACAATAGTAATATTTCATTCAAATTAATAATTCGCAAAAGCGATTCTCCCTGGCCCGATCTTAAAAGGATCCGTTCCGTGATTCTGGGCCCCAATGCCATACCCAGAATGCACTGAGCACTCGAATATGCCCTATCCAATTTAGAGTGGAGTTATGGCTGCTCATCTCCACAAATCTTTGACTGAAGAAAGCGGCATCTTTCCTCTCCCGGTATCCAGAGTACGACGGCAGGGGAGTTCTCATCTGGCACCAATTGGGATGGCATTAATAATCTTTGCAGAGGGGCATAAGGATGACTGAGGTGGCAAATTGATGCTGACACAGGGTCTGAAGAGGGCACAGTTCTATTTCACAGCACTGATTTACAGAGACCAGAACATACCATAACATTTTCAACTTTTATCTTTGATTCATTTCTAAGCAGTATCGAATGTGTATATAAGATAGCATCTGACTACAATCTGAATTTATGTTTATACAACGTTTACGGTTATGCAATTATACCCTCTAATTTTTTTCACCACTATGTAGCCGCGCATGTGCAGTATCTCTTCCAGCAGCAGGAGCTGGGGATCAGCCTGCACGGGACCGCGCGATTGATGGAACATTGGTTGGTGGCCCTCAATAGCTCACCAAAACTTGATAAGTGGCCCTCCAGCCCAAGTAAGTGCCCACCCCTGAGCTAAAGGATAAGAAGGGCTTGATCACGCTAATAGGGATATGCTACAGTCCCCCTAATAGTGGAAGGGAAGCAGAGGAAGAAATATAGAAACATAGAAAATAGGTGTAGGAGCAGGCCATTCGGCCCTTCGAGCCTGCACCGCCATTCAATATGATCATGGCTGATCATAAGCAAATCAATGGAATAATAATCATGTGAGATTTCAACTACCCCCAAATAAACTAACAAGAAGAGGTAGGGAAAGGGGAAAAGGGAATTAAGGTTTTACAGTGTGTATGAGACTCCCAGTGCATTAGAAATCCCAGAGAGGAATCACTGCTGCATCTAGTTATGGGAAATGAAACAGAGGAGATAATGAAATAGGAAGGCAAAGAGGAACTACAAAATTAAATGATCAAAGAATATACAAATAAATAGTGAAGTATTCTACAGACACATAAATAACATAATGAAAATCAGGCTAGGGGTGCACAAGATAAACGCACAGGTAATGACAGCGAGATGCTTGGGACCACCATAGTTCAGCGTTTACATTAATGATTTGGACTCAGGAATCTGAAGTGCAATTTCAAAATTTGTGGATGACACCAAATTGAGGGGTATAGTTAATAGTGAGGAAAACTACAACAAAATACAGTAAGATGTTAGCAAACTTGCAGAATGGGTGTGTAAATGGCAAATTCATTTCAATATAGATAAATATGAGGTGGTGCATTTTGGTAGGAGGAATAAGGAGGACACATATTCCTCGGAATATAAGAGTCTGCATGGGGTAGAGGAGCAAAGAGATCGAGGGAGACAGATTACAAATTGTTAAAAGTAGCAATTCAGGTTAACTAAGCCATAAAAATGCAAACAAAATGTTGGGTTTCATTTCTATTGGAATAGAATTGGAAAGCAGAGAAGTTATATCAGACTTGTATAGAACCTTGGTTTGCCCACAGTTGGAGTACTGTGCACAGTGCTGGTCTTCAAATTCCTTCAAAATGGATAAAGAGGCACTGAATAAGGTGCAAAAAAGATTTACAAGGATAATACCAGAACTGGGAGGTTATACCTGTCAGGAAAAACTGAACAGGCTGGGGCTCTTTTCTCTAGAAAAGAGAGAGCTGAGGGGTTACCTGCTAGAGGTCTTTAAAAGGATGTAGGAGTTTGATAGGATAGATGTAGAGAAAATGTTTCTGCTTGTAGGGGCATCTGTCACTCGGTTCTGGGATTTTCCTGTGCAGTTGAGTCCAACACTGACTTTACCAAATGAGTCTTTCAGTGAGCCCCAAGCTAGACTTTCTGTATCATATTTCTTTAGTTCAGATGAGAATGTGAATGATTCTGAGGAAGCGATGAAGGGGTTAAATTGACTTATTAAAACGTGGTCCCGACTCACTTCCTCTTGCAGCTGACCAACAGCTAGTGACAGATTTAGAAATGGTTACTTCCTATTGAAGCAGGCAAAAATAATTGACCACAATCACCCTTGTGCTACGGGAATATGACAAAAACATACAAATATCGAACAGATCTGGGGGTAGAATTTCTGCAATTCGACTGAAATCGGCCAAACCAGCGCGAATGATCGAAGAATTTCAAGCACAAGTTACGGTGGGCAGAAATCGAGTTTCTGCGATCTTCATCGCCGGTTTAAAAAACATTGTGCTAGAAGCCGGCCCGCCCATAAAACTAGCCACCACCCCCAGAATGAATTAATCCGCATGGTGAGTTTCCGTTGATGGTACCCATTTGCGGGCCTTCGAGGAGGCTCTTAAAATTAAGCTGTTTTTTTAGGCTCAAGGACACTAACAGGAAGTTTATAAATGTTTTAAAATTTAAGTTACTAAGAAAATAACTAGCGTGCACCAATGAAACTAGTAAATGGTTCTTTATATATATTTTTTAATACATTTTCGGTTATTTAAAATCAAGTTACTCACAGGTGTTCAGTTCAACATCTTCAGCCGCAGTTCAGAAGCAGAGAGAGGGAGCGAAGGGAACAGGCCGCGTCCCATCTTAAACCATCCAGGGGGCACGCTGTCTGAGGTGGCCGAATAAACAGGGCAGTTTTGGGGCATTTCACTTTATTTTTTTTTATGTGTGTGAAACCCCGCTTTATTTTCCTGCTGATAAGTTTGTGGAGACGCTGGGATCTGGCTCTATTCATTGGAAATGTGCGTAACCTAGGTACAGAATGGCAGAGTGAAGTCTGAAACACTAGTACAAAGGGGACTGAGGTCAGGCGGATGAGCGGCGAGAGTTTGTGGCATAGGTGCGGCAAATGATCGTGGCGTAGGAACGGTGAGAGATTGTGGCAGAGGTGTGGTGTGAGATCGCGGCGGAGGTGAGACGAATGTTTGAAGGAGGAGCGGCGAGAGATCGTGGCGGAGATGCGGTGAATGTTTGTGGCGGAGGAGGGGTGAGAGATTGTGGCGGAGGTGCGACAAATGAGGGTACGGGGCCCAGAAAAGCCGAGGGCCCAGGGGCAGCACGGGCCAGCCCACACTGCGATATGTGTGCGTGCTAGGTCCGTGCAGCAGAGCAGGTCTCCAGTCATCCTGATTAACCTTTGCCACTGGATGAAGGCCTAGCTCTGTCAAGCCCGTGTGATGGCTGGTGTGCAACGGTCACCACACGTTAAAAAAGTTCACGCAAAGGCATCTTCCACCCCGTCAATCAGGAGTTCAGGACTGGAACATCGGGACCTTCATTGAAACATCTGTGAGCTCTTGGAAGCAAGTCATCATCGTTCGAGGGACTGCCTATGATGATATGATGACTCACAAGTGGTGGACTGGAGACCCTTATTAAAAATGCTTATTTATGTGATAAACACATTTTTAGCTGTATTAATGAAACTGTGCCAGGTTACCACTCTTAAATACATCAAGGAATATTTTTTAATGAAAGAGGGAAATAATACAATTACATTGAGGTTGGGGGTAATATATTAGCATGGATAGAGGATTGGCTAACTAACAGAGAACAGAGAGTCGGGATAAATGGTTCATTCTCTGGTTGGCAAACAGTAACTAGTGGAGTGCCGCAGGGATCAGTGCTAGGACCCCAGCCATTTACTGTTAAGTCCTGATCTAATGTACTGACTTACACGAGACACATGCTGAAGTCAAGGTCACTCAGGACCTGCACCTTTAATTCCAGCTCTCCCAGTGCTGCACTTGCCTGAGACCTGTCTTTATATACCTCAGTGGGACAGGTATAGAGTGTCTCCTGCAAGTGCACCCCTGGTGGTAAGGTATGCTTATTGTTACAGGTCATATCCAGTTACAGTCATGTATTGCATGGTAAGATACAGTTATATACAGTAAATTGAGATACATGACATTTACAATCTATATTAACGACTTGGAAGAAGGGACTGAGTGTAACGTAGCCAAGTTTTCTGAAGATACAAAGATGGGAGGAAAAGCAATGTGTGAGGAGGGCACAAAAAATCTGCAAAAGGACATAGATAGGCTAAGTGAGTGGGCAAAAATTTGGCAGATGGAGTATAATGTTGGAAAGTGTGAGGTCATGCACTTTGTTAGAAAAAAATCAAAGAGTAAGTTATTATTTAAATGGAGAAAGATTGCAAAGTGCCACAGTGCAGCGGGACCGAGGGGTACTTGTGCATTAAACACAAAAGGATAGTATGCAGACACAGCAAGTGATCAGGAAGGCCAATGGTATCTTGGCCTTTATTGCAAAGGGGATGGAATATAAAAGCAGGGAAATCTTGCTACAGCTATATAAGGTATTGTTGAGGCCACACCTGGAATACTACGTGCAGTTTTGGTTTCCATATTTACGAAAGGATATACTTGCTTTGGAGGCAGTTCAGAGAATGTTCACTAGGTTGATTCCGGGGATGAGGGGGTTGACTTATGAGGAAAGATTGAGTAGGTTGGACCTTTACTCATTGGAATTCAGAAGAATGAGAGGTGATCTTATAGAAATGTATAAGATTATGAGGGGGCTTGCCAAGGTGGATGCAGACGAGAACTAGAGGGCATGATTTTAGAATAAGGGGCCGCCTATTTAAAACAGAGATGAGGAGAAATTTCTTCTCTCAGAGGGTTGTAAATCTGTGGAAATTGCTGCCTCAGAGAGCTGTGGAAGCCGGGTTATTGAATAAATTTAAGACAGAAATCGACAGTTTCTTAAATGATAAGGGGATAAGGGGTTATGGGGAGCAGGCGGGGAAGTGGAGCTGAGTCCATGATCAGATCAGCCATGATCTTATTGAATGGTGGAGCAGGCTCAAGAGGTCGTATGACCTACTCCAGTTCCTATTTCTTATGTTATTATTCCCAATTGCACTGGTTCATTTTACATTTGTGAATATGCAAATAAGCTTTAACCCAAACTTGAGCCATAACTTTACTTCGGAAAACTAAAACAATTTTAAGTGCAATTTAGGCCCGGAGTGCCGATGACACACAAGGCAGAAACTTTACCCCATGTGCTCTGACCTAATCTAGTTAGATTAAGAAGTCTGATGGTGTATTAACCACTCTGAAGTGTGATTTCTGAATAAAGGTAGAATTAAAACTTGTAATGAAAATGTGGGGCTAGACTGAAGCGTGTGATTTTTGAAGAGAGGTAAATTTATATTGGAAGAACAATGAGTCCAAAATTAATAATTGGATAAATTGGGCAAATGTAATAAGGACATTGTATTGTGGGATATGATAGTAAGAGTCCTCCAGGTATATAAAAAGGAAGAAAGTGGCTAAAGTAAATGTTGGTCCCTTAGAGGATGAGAATGGGGAATTAATAATGGGAAACGGAAATGGCAGAGACTTTGAACAAATATTTTGTATCGGTCGTCACGAAGACACTAAACACATCCCAATAATGGATAATCAAGGGGCTATATGGAGGGAGGAACTTAATACAATCACTATCACTAAAGAAAAAGTACCCGGTAATATTATGGGACTAAAGGTGGACAAGTCCCCTGGACCTGATGGCTTACATCCTCGGGTCTTAAGAGAAGTGGCTGCAGATATAGAGGATACATTAGTTATAATCTACCAAAATTCCCTGGATTCTGGGGCGGTCCCAGCGGATTGGAAAACCACAAATGTAATGCCCCTATTTAAAAAAGGAGACAGACAGAAAGGAGGAAACTATAGACCAGTTAGCCCAACTTCTGTCGTTGGGAAAATGCTGGAGTCCATTATTAAGGTAGCAGTCATAGGACATTTGGAAAAGCAGAATACAGTCAAGCAGAGTCAGCATGGTTTTATGAAAGGGAAATCATGTTTGACAAATTTTCTGGAGTTCTTTGAGGATGTAACGAGCAGTGTGGATAAGGGGGAACCAGTGGATGTGGTATATTTGGATTTCCAGAAGTCATTCAATAAGTTGCCACATAAAAGGTTACTGCACAAGATAAAAGTTCATGGGGTTGGGGTAATATATTAGCATGGATAGAGGATTGGGTAACTAACAGAAGACAGAGTCGGGATAAATGCGTTACTTTTGGTTGGAAAATGGTAACTAGTGAGGTGCCACAGGGATTGGTGCTGGGGCCTCAACTATTTACAATTTATGTTAATAACTTGGATGAAGGGACCAAGTGTAATGTAGCCAAGTTTGCTGATGAAACAAAGATGAGTGGGAAAGCAAGTTGTGAGGAGGACACAAAAAAGTCAAAGAAATATAGACAAGCTAAATGAGTGGGCAAAAATTTGGCAGATGAAGTACAATGTGGGAAAATGTGAGGTTATCCATTTTGGCAGAAAAAAACCCAAATTATTATGGTCCTTGTGCATGAAACACAAAAAGTTACTATGCAGGTACAAAAGGTAATCAGGAAGGCAAATGGAATGTTGGTCTTTATTGCAAAGGAGATGCAGTATAAAAGCAGAGACATCCTGACGTTGCAACTGGAGAGGGTACTAGTGAGGCCACACAGAGTGTGGTGTATGTTGCACATAAATCACTGACTCCACACGGTCTGGTGTAAGTCTAACTGCTGTGACCTTCGTCCTTTATTGTTCAGCTCCAGAGTGCCTCCCAGGTGTGGTGGTCACCCTTATATAGTCCTTGTTACAGGTACTACCAGGGTTTCCCACCGCAGCGCCGTCTATGGTGTAGCATTGTACTTACATTACATTTAAGGTACTGGGACGATACACACATCATTACATAACATCACCTTCCCCCCCCTCACCTGGACGCAGGACAACGATACACACACCATTACATAACATCACACTTGTCCAACGGAAGGCAGGTGGGCATAGACAGTGCGTTAGTATGGTACATATTATCTGGTACATTAACTGGTTATTGACTGGTAGCGGAACCTTGATTTCCTTGTTAGCCGCTATCATTAATTGTACTTCATCCATTATTTTACACAACTACAGTGGCTATTCAGCATAAAAAAGGTAATTCTTATTATAAATTCACTATCTCACATTAACATTGCTCATTTTAGACTTGCTCTGCCTAACAGAAGTCCTTTGTGGGGACTACCTCTTTGTAAGGCCCTTTTAAGACTCCCGGGTGCATTTCCTCTTTAAGGCGCCATCTTTGATGCAGGAGGATTCCACGAGGATTCTCCTTGGGCGCCGCCATCTTTGATGCTCTGCAGCTCCGACACGATGCCGCCGCCATCTTCTTCTCCGCCGCTCTGAATGCCCTCCGCCGTCGCAGCCTCCGCTCCCCTCCGCTGCCACCTGACTTGCCGCCTCCCCCGCGGCTGCCATGGCCGCCCGACGCTACCAGCTCCTCTGCGGGGTCCTTCCGAACCGTCGGCCCCTGGATCCCTCAGCACCCCTCCTGCAGCGCCCCGCCGGCTCAATCCCCACCCCCCCTTGGGCCCCTCTGTGCAGGGCTGCTTGCCTGTGGGGGCTGGGGCTGCAGGATCTCTGTGTGAGGTCCGGGCCTGGGACTTGCCTGTGGGGATTAAGGCTGCAGGGTCTCTATGTGTGGTCCGGGGCTGGGACTTGCCTGTGGGGGCTGAGGCTGCAGGGTCTCTGTGTGAGATCCGGGCCTGGGACTTGCCTGTGGGGGCTGAGGCTGCAGGGTCTCTGTGTGAGATCCGGGCCTGGGACTTGCCTGTGGGGATTGAGGCTGCAGGATCTCTGTGTGAGGTCCGGGCCTGGGGCTTGCCTGTGGGGGCTGAGGCTGCAGGGTCTCTGTGTGAGGTCCAGGCCTGGGACTTGCCTGTGGGGGCTGGGGCTGCAGGGTCTGTGTGTGAGATCCAGGCCTGGGACTTGCCTGTGGGGATTGAGGCTGCAGGGTCTCTATGTGAGATCCGGGCCTGGGACTTGCCTGTGGGGGCTCCAGGCCTGGGACTTGCCTGTGGGGGCTGAGGCTGCAGCGTCTCTATGTGAGATCCGGGCCTGGGACTTGCCTGTGGGTGGATTGAGGCTGCAGCTCCAGCTCGGTCGGCGCTGCTCTCTGGGGACCCGGGGCAGGGCAGCACCCCGGGGAGCAGCAGCCTGTGGAGTGATGAAGTCTTCCCAGCTCCCATGGACCTTCCCCATCCACCTCCGGCCGAGGAGTGTCGGCCCATCGCTTGCAACGACCCACGGAGGTAAAGCGTGCGTCTCGTCCCCTTGGGATACCTGCACCATCGCTCTGCCGAGAACGGGTATCAGTTCCCTGGTGTAGGTACGCAGCTTCGCCGTGACCGGGACCAGCTTGGGTCGTGCAGCTGGGTTAATCCACAGTTTATCAAAAGTTCTCCGACTCATCAACGACGGACCCGAGCTCGCGTCCACTTCCATACTCACTGGGACTCCGTTGATTTTTACTTCACTTATCACTGGGGGCGAATCGTCGGTGCACGTATACAGTCCAAGCACCTCATCTTCTTCTACCTGCTCCTCGCTGAACAGTGGATCATCCCCCATCTCCTCAGCCACACGGTGAGTCCGATTTCTTTTACACATACGCTGAAGGTGGCCTTTAACATGGCAGGTATTGCACGTGTACTCCGCAATCCTGCACCGGTGAGCCCCATGGCTTCCTCCACAGCGCCAGCATGGTGCTGCTTGATTGGCCCCCCTCGGCGGACTCTGAGCTCCAGGATCCCAAGGTCCGTGCTCTCTGCCCCGGGCAGAGACATGTTCTGCAGTTTTGTCCGTGGTGGGCGCTATCCTGTGGACCGTGCCTGCCGGGTTCTAGATTGTGTGGATTATTTGCTTGGTGCTGCAAGTCGAGGTCATATATGCCCGGCTGATGGTGATGGCCTTTGTCAGAGTGACTGTGGGTTCTGTGGCCAGCAGCTTGTGAAGGAGGCCCTCGTGGCCAATCCCCATAACGAAAACGTCCCGCAAAGCCTCGTCAAGGTGTGCCCCAAAATCACACAGCGCCGCGAGTCTCCTGAGGTCCGCAGCATATTTGGTGACATCCTGGCCCTCAGGTCTGCAGTGATGGTAAAATTTGTATCTGGCCGTGAGGATGCTCTCCTTCGGTTTCAACTGGTCACGAATGAGTTCAATCAGCTCCTCGTATGACTTGTCCCTGGCGCTCCCAGGTGCCAGCAAATCCCTGACGAGACAGTAAACCTCATCTCCACAACTGGAGAGCAATATCACCTTACGCTTCTCTCTCATTGCGTATGTGTCCTCCGTCAGGTCATTTGCTGTGAAGTAGTACTCGAGCCTTTCCGTAAAGGCCTTCCAATCATTGCCCACAGTAAAATCCTTTAGCGAGCCCAGAGTAGCCATGGTTCCGTGGAGTTCGTCCGCTTCCTCGTTGCCAATGTGATGTATGTAGCACATAAATCACTGACTCCACACGGTCTGGTGTAAGTCTAACTGCTGTGACCTTCGTCCTTTATTGTTCAGCTCCAGAGTGCCTCCCAGGTGTGGTGGTCAGCCTTATATAGTCCTTGTTACAGGTGCTACCAGGGTTTCCCACCGCAGCGCCCTCTGTGGTGTGGCATAGTACTTACATTACCTTTAAGGTACTGGGACGATACACACATCATTACATAACACAGAGAGTACTGCATACAGTTTTGGTCTCCATATTTAAGGAAAGATATACTTGCATTGTAGGCAGTTCAGAGAAGATTCACTAGGTTGATTCCTGAGATGAAGAGGTTGACTCATGAGGAAAGGTTGAGTGGGTTGGGCCTATACTCATTGGAGTTTAGAAGAATGAGAGGTAATCTTATTGAAACATATAAGATACTGAGGGGGCTCGACAAGGTAGATAGAGAGGATGTTTCACCTCGTGGGGGAATCTAGAACTAGGGGGCATAGTTTCAGAATAAGGGGTCGCCCATTTAAAACTGAGATGAGGAGGAATTTCTTTCGTCAGTGGGTTGTAAATCTGTGGAATTCTCTGTCCCAGAGAGCTGTCATTGAATATATTTAAGGTGGAGATAGACAGATTTTTGAATGATAAGGGAGTCAAGAGTTATGGAAAGTGGGTAGGAAAGTGGAGCTCAGCCTCAAATCAGATCAGCTACAATTTTATTGAATGGCGGAGCAGGCTCGAGGGTTCAAATGGCCTTCTCCTGCTCCTATTTCTTATAGGACATAGCTTTGAAGTAAAATGGGATATAAACCACATATCTAATACAGTCTGGGGATTGATGCCTTTTGACTGCGTCAAATAACGCTGAGCTGATCATTGGCTGATCGACAGGCGATCAGTCGATTGCCGGTAAGCTGAAATGCATTTGGCCACATTGCTGTTGTAAACTGTTCTGTTGTGTGCCTGTCTATGCTGAGCTAACTGAAGTGAGATTCGTGTATTTGGGGATATTTGATGCTAACTAAATATTTAATACTTTATCCTAACTTATTTATTTGGTGTGGTTTACCATACCCGAGCCTGAGGCATGAATCATAGAATTATAGAATAGTACAGAACAGAAGGAGGTCATTTGTCCCATTTGGCTCTTTTGAAGAACAATCCAGTTAGTCCCACTCCCCTGCTCTTTCCTCCATATTTTTCCCACTAGTTGGTGGCCTATAGAATACACCTCGTAGTGTAATGGCACCTCTATTGTTTCTTAACTCTAACCAAACAGATTCTGTTCTTGACACCTTTAGTACATCCTCTCTCTCCAGCACTGTAATATTCTCCTTAATTAATACTGCCACCTCACCTCCTTTCTTTCCTTCCCTGTCGTTCCTGAACACCTTATATCCAGGAATATTTCTTATCCAACCCTGCCCTTTTTTGAGTCAGGAGTCCGTTATCACCACAACATCATATTCCCATGTGGCTATTTGTGCTGCAGCTTACCAACCTTATTTATCACATATTATGCGTTTAAACACATACACTGTAAACCCATCTTAGACCTGCTTTTAATCTCCCTTAGTCTGACCCCTACCTAATAGCGTACTATTTCTTACTCTGGTGCCATCTGTCTTTGCCAATCCTTTGTGCACCTTGTTTCTTCTTTCTAATGCTACATCCTGTGCTTGCCCCCCTGCCGAATTAGTTTAACGCTGCCCCAACAGCACTTGCAACCCACCCTGCCCCCCGTGAGGTTATTTGTCCCGGCTCTTTTGAGGTGCAACCTGTCTGGCCTGAAAAGACAACGGGAGATTTTTTTCAGGAGCAGCCGGCCACCTCCCCTTTAAATGTCGTCCCGGTAGTAGCCGGCCACCTAGTACATGTACCCTGAAGCTGTCGCTATCGCCCGGCGCAGTTTCAAGGGGCGAAACCCAATTTAGATGCTGGGGCGCTAAAGGGGCGATGTACACGCTGATGACGTCACGATCTGTGACCGCAATGCCGTAGAGCCACCACTAAACTCATGCTGGATCGTTAGTGGCACCGCGTCCAATGACCCCTTAGTGCCCTCCCCACCCCGGGAGGCAGAAATGACCCCAATTTCTCCCTCAAATTATTTACCCTTTTGCTTCTTTTCTGGGCCTGCACTCAGGACATTTGGTGAGACCAGCACACCGAATGTGGCTGTCTACAGTTAAAGTATAGTTGGGGTCTGAATGATGTCAACAGACCCCAACTTTTGAATTTTAATACGGCTCTCACCTGCCTGGTATGAGCACCTCATGCCTGACATGGTCAGAACACGCAATGTTAAAATGGAGCATCTCACAAGGGCAATGAGGTTTGGGTGAGTACGTCACTGCAAGAACCTTAACCCTCTCCAAGCTCTGTTCTTATCGGGCGCAGTGTGTTAAAATCGTACTTTGTAGATATCCTTGTACTTCATTGACTGTGAAGCACTTTGGGACATCCTGAGGTCATGAAAGGCACTATATAAATGCAAGTTCTTTCTTCAGAAAGCCATCCATGGCCAAATAAAGAAATAAAGGACGACATCCAATTTAAAAACAAGGACATACAAAGTGGCCAAAACTAGTGGGAGGACAGAAAATTGTAAAGCTTTTAAAAGCCAGCAAAGAACGACTAAAAAAATTATTAAGAAAGGAAAGCTAGACTATGAAGGTAAACTAGCACAAAATATAAAAACAGATAATAAGAGTTTCTATCGGTATATAAGACAAAAAAGAGTGGGTAAAGTAAATGTTGATCCCTTAGAGGACGGGACTGGGGATTTAGTAAAGGGGAACATGGAGATGGCAGAAACTCTAAAAAAGTATTTTGTATCAGTTTTTATGGTAGAGGACACTCACAATATTCCAACAGTGGATAGTCAAGGGGCTATAGGGGGGAATGAACTTAAGACAATCACAATCACTAAGGAGGCGGTGCTCAGTAAGATAATGGCACTAAAGGCAGATAAATCCCCTGGACCTGATGGCTTGCATCCTAGGGTCTTGAGAAGTCACGGCAGGAATTGCGGATGCATTGTTTGTAATTTACCAAAATTCTGGGAATTCTGGGGAGGTCCCAGCAGATTAGAAAACTGCAAATGTAATGCCCCTATTCAAAAAAGGAGGCAGACAAAAAGCAGGAAAGCCAGTTAGCCTAACATCTGTGATTGGGAAAATGTTGGAGTCTATTATTAAAGAGGCAGTAACAGGCAAAGTCAGCATGGATTTATGAAGGGGAAGTCATGTTTGGCAAATTTGCTGGAATTTTTTGAGGATGCAACAAACAGTGTGGATAAATGGGAACCAGTGGATGTGGTGTATTTGGACTTCCAGAAGGTATTTGACAAGGTGCCACACAAAAGGTTACTGCACAAGATAAAAGTTCACGGGGTTGGGGGGTAATATATTAGCATGGATAGAGGATTGGCTGACAAACAGAAAACAGAGAGTCGGGATAAATGGTTCATTCTCTGGTTGGCAATCAGTAACGAGTGGGATGCCACAGAGATCAGTGCTGGGACCCCAACTTTTTACAATCTATATTAACGACTTGGAAGAAGGGACTGAGTGTAACGTAGCTAAGCTTGCTGGCGATACAAAGATGGGAGGAAAAGCAATGTGTGAGGAGGACATAAAGAGGCTGCAGGAGGTCATAGACAGGCTAAGTGAGTGGGCAAGAATTTGGCACATGGAGTATAATGTTGGAAGGTGTGTGGTCATGCACTTTGGCAGAAAAAATTAAAGAGCAAGTTATTATTTAAATGGAGAAAGATTGCAAAGTGCTGCAGTACAGCGGGACCTGGGGGTACTTATGCATGAAACACATAAGGATTGTATGCAGGTACAGCAAGTGATCAGGAAGGCCAATGGAATCTTGGCCTTTATTGCAAAGGGGATGGAGTATAAAAGCAAGGATGTCTTGTTGCAGCTATATAAAGTATTGGTGAGGCCACACCTGGAGTACTGCGTGCAGTTTTGGTTTCCATATTTACGAAAGGATATATTTGCTTTGGAGGCAGTTCAGAGAAGGTTCTGGGGATGAGGGGGTTGACTTGTGAGGAAAGGTTGAGTAGGTTGGGCCTCTACTCATTGGAATTCAGAAGAATGAGAGGTGATCTTATAGAAACATATAAGATTATGAGGGGGCTTGACAAGGTGGTTGCAGAGAGGATGTTTCCACTGATGGGGGAGACTAGAACTAGAGGGCATAATCTTAGAATAAGGGGCCGCCCATTTAAAACAGAGATGAGGAGAAATTTCTTCACTCAGAGGGTTGTAAATCTGTGGAATTCGTTGCCTCAGAGAGCTGTGGAAGTTGGGACATTAAATAAATTGAAGACCGAAATAGACAGTTTCTTGAGCAATGGGGGGATGAGGGGTTATGGGGAGCGGGCGGGGAAGTGGAGCTGATCCATGATCAGATCAGCCATGATCTTATTGAATGGCGGAGCAGGCTCGAGGGGCCTTATGGCCTACTCCTGCCCCTATTTCTTCTGTTCTTATGTTTAATTTCATTTTAACAACTTCATTTTGAAGCTTGCGCAGCAGATGAACATTTTGACATTTGATCCCTTAAGTCGTATGTTAATGGTTCTCCATTGCAAATAGTCTATTCTACTCACACTGACAAGACTTTAATTTTTTATGAAAGAAAGCAGAACAATGTATAGAAAATACATACTGCATAAATAATCTCTTGGTGATCTACTGAAATATACAATTGACCCTTCTGTGAATCCTTGTTATGATGACATCAGCTCATAATTACACTCTGTCCATGTATAATTAAACAGCTGACTAAATTTATTCTCCAGATCCACAGACGTAGCATGGTATGATCTCCATTATATCGCACCAATAGAACTTATAATACAGAGCACCAGTATGGAGAGTAAGAAAGTATGCATTACATTTGTATAGCATGTTTTGTGACCTTACGATGTCCCAAAGCACTTTACAGCCAGGTAAGTGCTTTTATTTTAAAGCCAATGAAGTAATTTTGAAGTGTAGTCACTGTTGTAATGTAGGAAATGTGGCAGCCAACTTGCGCACAGCAAGCTCCCAAAAACAGCACTGTGATAATGAGCAGATAATCTGTTTTAGTGATGTCGGTTGAGGGATTGGCCAAGACACCAAGGAGAACTCCCTGGCTCTTCTTCGAGTAGTCCCATGGGATGTTTTATGTTCACCTGAGAGGGCAGACATGGCCTCAGTTTAATGTCTCATCTGAAAGACAGCACCTCCGTCAGTATAGCACTGATGATTTGACTCCCTCAACACTGCACTGGAGCGTCAGCCTGAATTTTATGCTCAGGTCTTTAGAGTGAAACTTGAAACCACAATCTTCTGACTCTGAAGTGAGAGTGCTACCAACTGAGCCACGGCTGACACTGTAGCAGAGCTAAGGCAACCATTTAAAGGAATATTTTTGCCCCTAAGGTTTAGTTAACGGAGCTTCTTCCCGTTATTATGTAACTTGCTCCAAAAAGCATCACTATCACTAAGATATAGCTGTACCACTTGTGTTCATTATCACATGTAACACTTGAGGTACCTGTTCCATCTGGCATCCCTCCACTGAAAAATTACTCCCTTTAAATGCTATATTACAACCATATAGGCTTTCAGCATTATGTAATGATGGCAGTACCTGTATAAGCTTTTATAGCATGTTGATTTGAATTGTGTATTCCCAGCAGAATTATTGACCTAGAAATTCATGTTGCCTGCTGATTATAACAACTCAGGTAAGCAGCCTGAACTACTCATTGGATGCACGCCTCACTGGGGGCAGGATATTGAGCATCTGTGACACCACTTAACGACAGCCAGCAACTCTTATAGAGGATGTCCACTCTGGCTGCAGACATCATGGAGACTATACAAACTGGAAGAAATAGCTGGAAGAGGTCCAGAAAAGGCACCCAGATTCTCCGATGCTACGTTGGAGATGCTGGTCCAGACCGTGAACAGGAGGAAGGACATCTTCATTCCATCCGGGGGCAAGAAGCATTCAGGCATCAGCTCTGGTGACAGTGGGAATAGGTTGCATAGCATGTCAATGCTAGGAGTTTAGTGCCCAGGACATGTTGCAATGACAAAAGAAGTTCAGTGACCTCACTAGAATTGCTGAGGTAAAAATACTGCTCTCTTACACATCCACTACCTCTTGCCTCACTACTCACAATACTTCCTCCACCCACCCACCACCTCCTTCCTTCATTTCCTACAATCACTGCACCACACTTCACTATACCTTCCTCTCCTTATATTCACAGTCACCACTATTCTAATCCTCACTTACCCACAATTCACATCCAATAAACTGACTACCACTTATTCCACCATAACAGGCACATTCTGTAAAACTTCACACTACTGTCACTTCTCTCTCTCTGCTTTGCTTCACACCAAAAGTTAAACCCTTGTCACCTAGTAGACAGCCTGTAACTTGATGGCCTGGCTGCAATAAAGGAGGTATAAAGGACTGATGCAGGATGAATCAGGAATGGTGCTGGGATAGTCGGCACAGACCTGCGTGATGCGCTGCCTGTGGTCGCAGACCAGCTGAACGTTGAGGCAATGGAATCCCTTTCCACTGATAAAGATGCCAGGCTGGTGATGTTTTTTAAAAAACTGGTTCCTGGGATGTGGGCGTCGCTGGACAGGCCAGCATTCCTAATTGCCCTTGAGAAGACGTGGTGAGCCGCCTTCTTGAACTGCTGCAGTCCTTGTGGTGAAGGTTCTCCCACAGTGCTATTAGGGTGGGAGCTCCAGGATTTTGATCCAGCGACAATGAAGGAATGGCGATATATTTCAAAGTCAGGATGGTGTGTGACTTGGAGGGGAACTTGGAGGTGGTTCTGTTCCCATGTGCCTGCTGCCCTTGTCCTTCTAGGTGGTAAAGGTCGTGGATTTGGGAGGTGCTGCCAAGAAACCTTGGTGAGTTGCAGCAGTGCATCTTGTGGATGGTACACACTGCAGCCAGGGTACACCAGTGGATCGAGGGAGTGAATGTTGAAGGAGGTGGATGGGGTGCCAATCAAGTGGCCTGCTTTGTCCTGGATGGTGGCAAGCTTCTTGAATGTTGTTGGAACTGCACTCATCCAGGCAAGTGGAGAGTATTCTATCACACTCTTGACTTGTGCCTTGTAGATGGTGGAAAGGCCTTTGGCCGTCAGGAGGTGAGACACTCACCGCAGAATACCCAGCCTCTGACCTGCTCTTATAGCAACAGTATTTATGTGGCTGGTCCAGTGAAGTTTCTGGTCAATGATGACCCCCAGGATGTTGATAATGGGGAATTCGGCAATAGTAATGCCGTTGAATGTCAAGGGGTGATGGTTAGACTCTTGCTTGTTGGAAATCATCATTGCCTGGTATTTTTATGGCGTGAATGTTATTTGACACTTATCAGCCCAAGCCTGAATGTCTTGCTGCATTCGGGAATAGATTACTTCATTATCTGGGGAGTTGCGAATGGAACTGAACACTATACAAACATCAGCGAACATTCCCATTTCTAACATTATGATGGAGGGAAGGTCATTGCTGAATCAGC
This sequence comes from Pristiophorus japonicus, assembly GCF_044704955.1. NCBI lineage: Eukaryota > Metazoa > Chordata > Chondrichthyes > Pristiophoridae > Pristiophorus > Pristiophorus japonicus. The sequence continues at coordinate 29,339,426 of NC_091983.1, forward strand.
TGAAGATGGTTGGGCCTAGGACACTGCCCTGAGGAACTCCTGCAGAGATGTCCTGGGGCTCTGATGATTGACCTCCAGCAACTACAACCATCTTCCTTTGTGCTAGGTATGATTCCAGCCAGTGGTGAGTTTTACCCCTGATTCCCATTGACTTCAATTCTACTAGGCCTCCTTGATGCCACACTCGGTCAAATGCTGCCTTGATGTCAAGGGCAGCCACTCTCACCTCACCTCTGGAATTCAGCTCTTTTGTGCATTTTTGGACCAAGGCTGTAATGAGGACTGGAGCCGAATGGTCCCGGCGAGATCCTTGCAGGACAATGTGGGTGAAGTCTATGGCACCTTGTACCCTGGGGAAGCCTGTCATGTGAGTGAAATCTAGTGCTCGCTCGTCTTGCTTTGCTCTGTCCATAGGGAATGAAATGTAAATGTTGCTCCTGGTACAGAGAAGCTCCCACCCTGAGACATTGGTGTACTGCAAACTGGATATGTTGCTAAATTCACCTGCTTCAACCTGGGCATAAATGAGCACATTAACCTTGACAGTCATAGGCCGTGCTGTCCATGTCAGGATTCGAGGCTCGAATTGTAACTGAAGGGAACATATCGCAGTGACAACCTCCTTGGTGAATGAAGCAAAGACGCCTTAAACGTTGCTCCTCTGTGAAGTTTATCTATGTGAAGTGCTCTCTGAATATCCACTGTGGGTGTAGTCTTCTGCGCAGTGGCCCCCTCCCTCTTGTGGCAGCTGCTCCTGCTCTTCTGCTGTTGCATCGTTCTAATTGGTGCTCCTGATACGAACGGAATTGCCTATACCAATACAGCGGGCAATGAACATCTGGCTCATAGTAAGAGTACTCTTCATAATGGATCATTTGGAAGCTATTGAGCAGTTGTGCGGTTGACTTTCCAGGCCAGTGACTTTGTCCCTGCAAATACGCGTTGTGTCTGGAGAGTATTTTGATCTGTATCAGACAGGATATTGATCAAAATAAAAGATACTGTTACCGTTCTGGAAAGGGATGATGCACTGCAGCAACTTGCCAAGGCTTCTTCGGCAGCACCTCCCAAACCCACGACCTCTATCATCCAGAAGGACAAGAGCAGCTGGCACATGGGAACACCATCACCTCCAAGTTCTCCTCCAAGTTAGACACCATCCTGACTTGGAAATATATCGCCGTTCCTTCATCGTCTCTGGGTCAAAATCCTGGAACTCCCTCCATTTAACAGCACTGTGAGAGTACCTTCACCACAGGGACTGCAGCGGTTCAAGAAGGCGGCTCACCACCATCTTCTCAAGGGCAATTAGGGATGGGCAATTAGATGCTGGTCTTGCCAGCGATGCCCACATCCCAGGAACGAATAAAACAAATCTGCTTGATGCTTCAAAGACAGAATTTATTTGGTTGGAATTAAGCAGCGGAACAGGAGCTGTTACACTGCTGGTTGCATATTATTGGTCACCAAATAGTTTGAATGAGCTGGAAGAACAAATTTCAAAAAGATGTAAAAATGTTAGAGTAGTAATAATGGGGGATTTCAATTATCCTAATATAGACTTGGGAAAAAGGTGTGAAGGGCAAGGAGGGGGAGGAATTCCTGAAATATGTACAGGAGAATGGTATGTTTCCAGCCCAACAAGGATGGACGCAGTGCTGGATCGATTTCTGGGGAATGAAATGGGTCAAATGGATGATTCAATAAATTGGGATTAAAATGAAACAGAAAAATGAGGCATTATTAAATGCTAGGTACAAAATACAGTAGAGAACCAAGCAAAATACATAAAGTGCAGAGGAGAAGTTAAAAAAGGGAAATAAGAGGGACAAAGAAAATGAGAAAACATTAGCAGTTAACATAAAAAGGAACACTACAGTATTTTATAAACATATAACTAGTAAAAGGATACTCAAGGAAGGATGGGGCCAGTTAAGGATCAAAACGAAGGGTATGGCTGAGGTACTAAATTAATACATTGCAACTGTCTTTACAAAAGAAGAGGATGCTGCCAATATAATAGTAATGGAGGTGTGGGAGAAATTGGATAGGACAGAAATAGGTAATGGGGAGGTAGTATAGTAGTGTTAGACAGTCCCTCGTGTCAAGGATGACCCACTTCCACACCTGACCCACTTCCACACCAAAAAGGGATGAGTTCACAGGTGTTTCCCGAAATACATCCTGAAGGGTGGAAGATGCCTGTGCATGGATTCTTTTAACGTGGAGTGGCCGTTGCACCCCAGCCACCACACGGGCTTGACAGAGCAAGGTCTTGGTCCAGTGGCAAAGGTTAACCAAGACGACTGGAGACCGGCTCTGCTGCACAATCCTAGTATGCACACATACTCCTACTGTCCATAGATCGCAGTGTGGGCTGGCCCATGCTGCAACTTCCCTGGGCCCCGATCCCGTTGTTGTTATATGCTGCGCCACTCCTGGGCCTCTGCTTCACTGCTGGGCTCCTCGACTCCGACCCCGCTGCTCCTGGGTCACGAGCTCGCTGCTCCTGGGCCACAACCTCGCCGCTCCTAGGCCCCGACCCCACCTCTCCTGGGCCTCGGCCCCACCGCTCCAAGGCCCCGACCCCACCGCTCCTGGGCCACGACCACGCTGCTCCTGGGCCACGACCCCACCGCTCCTGGGCCTCAACCCCACCGCTCCTCGACTCCGACCTCGCCGCTCCTCAACCCCACCGCTCCTGGACCCTGATCCCACCGCTCCTGGGCCTCGACCCCACCGCTCCTGGGCCTCGACCCCACCGCTCCTGGGCCCCGACCCCACCACTCCTGGGCCACGACCCCACCGCTCCTGGGCCCCGACCCCACCGCTCCTGGGCCTCGACCCCACCGCTACTGGGCCCTGATCCCACCGCTCCTGGGCCCCGACCCCACCGCTCCTGGGCCTCGACCCCACCGCTCCTGGGCCACGACCCCACCGCTACTGGGCCCTGATCCCACCGCTCCTGGGCCTCGACCCCACCGCTCCTGGGCCACGACCCCACCGCTCCTGGGCCCTGATCCCACCGCTCCTGGGCCCCGACCCCACCGCTCCTGGGCCCCGACCCCACCGCTCCTGGGCCTCGACCCCACCGCTACTGGGCCCTGATCCCACCGCTCCTGGGCCCTGATCCCACCGCTCCTGGGCCACGACCCCACCGCTCCTGGGCCTCGACCCCACAGCTCCTGGGCCCCGACCCCACTGCTCCTGGGCCACGACCCCACTGCTCCTGGGCCACGACCCCACCGCTCCTGGGCCTCGACCCCACCGCTCCTGGGCCTCAACCCCACCGCTCCTGGGCCACGACCCCACCGCTCCTGGGCCACGACCCCACCGCTACTGGGCCCTGATCCCACCGCTCCTGGGCCCCGACCCCACCGCTCCTGGGCCTCGACCCCACCGCTCCTGGGCCCCGACCCCACTGCTCCTGGGCCATGACCCCACCGCTCCTGGGACCCAACCCCACCGCTCCTGGGCCACGGCCCCACCGCTCCTTGACTCCGACCCGACCGCTCCTGGGCCACGACCCCACCGCTCCTGGGACCCAACCCCACCGCTCCTGGGCCACGGCCCCACCGCTCCTTGACTCCGACCCGACCGCTCCTGGGCCCCGACCCCACTGCTCCTGGGCCACGACCCCACCTCTCCTGGGCCTCGACCCCACCGCTCCAAGGCCCCGATCCCACCGCTCCTGGGCCTCAACCCCACCGCTCCTCGACTCCGACCTCGCCGCTCCTCAACCCCACCGCTCCTGGACCCTGATCCCACTGCTCCTGGGCCTCGACCCCACAGCTCCTGGGCCCCGACCCCACCGCTCCTGGGCCACGACCCCACCGCTCCTGGGCCCCGACCCCACCGCTCCTGGGCCTCGACCCCACCGCTCCTGGGCCACGACCCCACCGCTACTGGGCCCTGATCCCACCGCTCCTGGGCCCCGACCCCACCGCTCCTGGGCCCCGACCCCACCGCTCCTGGGCCCCGACCCCACTGCTCCTGGGCCCCGACCCTACCGCTCCTGGGCCCTGATCCCACCGCTCCTGGGCCTCGACCCCACCGCTCCTGGGCCACGACCCCACCGCTCCTGGGCCACGACCCCACCGCTACTGGGCCTCGACCCCACCGCTCCTGGGCCCTGATCCCACCGTTCCTGGGCCTCAACCCCACCGCTCCTGGGCCCTGATCCCACCGTTCCTGGGCCTCAACCCCACCGCTCCTGGGCCACGACCCCACCGCTACTGGGCCCTGATCCCACCGCTCCTGGGCCATGACCCCACCGCTCCTTGACTCCGACCCTACCGCTCCTGGGCCACGATACCACCGCTCCTGGGCCCCGACCCCACCGCTCCTGGGCCACGACCCCACCGCTCCTTGACTCCGACCCGACCGCTCCTGGGCCATGACCCCGCCAGTCCTTGACTCCGACCCTACCGCTCCAAGACCCCGACCCCACCGCTCCTGGGCCATGACCCCACCGCTCCTGGGCCCCGACCACACCGCTCCTGGGCCTCGACCCCACCTCTCCTGGGCCTCGACCCCACCGCTCCTGGGCCTCGACCCCACCTCTCCTGGGCCTCGACCCCACCTCTCCTGGGCCTCGACCCCACCGCTCCTGGGCCCCGACCACACCGCTCCTGGGCCTCGACCCCACCTCTCCTGGGCCTCGACCCCACCTCTCCTGGGCCTCGACCCCACCGCTCCTGGGCCCCGACCACACCGCTCCTGGGCCTCGACCCCACCTCTCCTGGGCCCCGACCCCACCGCTCCTGGGCCCCGACCCCACCGCTCCTGGGCCCCGACCACACCGCTCCTGGGCCACGACCCCACCGCTACTGGGCCCTGATCCCACCGCTCCTGGGCCTCGACCCCACCGCTCCTGGGCCACGACCCCACCGCTACTGGGCCCTGATCCCACCGCTCCTGGGCCCCAACCCCACCGCTCCTGGGCCTCGACCCCACCGCTCCTGGGCCCTGATCCCACCGTTCCTGGGCCTCAACCCCACCGCTCCTGGGCCCTGATCCCACCGTTCCTGGGCCTCAACCCCACCGCTCCTGGGCCACGACCCCACCGCTACTGGGCCCTGATCCCACCGCTCCTGGGCCATGACCCCACCAGTCCTTGACTCCGACCCTACCGCTCCTGGGCCACGATACCACTGCTCCTGGGCCCCGACCCCACTGCTCCTGGGCCATGACCCCACCAGTCCTTGACTCCGACCCTACCGCTCCTGGGCCCTGATACCACCGCTCATGGGCCCCGACACCACCGCTCCTGGGCCATGACCCCACCAGTCCTTGACTCCGACACTACCGCTCCTGGGCCACGATCCCACCGCTCCTGGGCCACGACCCCACCGCTCCTCGACTCCGACCTCGCCGCTCCTCGACCCCACCGCTCCTGGGCCCTGATCCCACCGCTCCTGGGCCTCGACCCCACCGCTCCTGGGCCTCGACCCCACCGCTCCTGGGCCCCGACCCCACTGCTCCTGGGCCTCGACCCCACCGCTCCTGGGCCCCGACCCCACCTCTCCTGGGTCATCACCCCACCTCTCCTGGGCCCACGACCCCACCACTCCTTGACTCCGACCCCACCGCTCCTGGGCCATGACCCCACCTCTCCTGGGCCCCGACCCCACCGTTCCTGGGCCATGACCCCACCGCTCCTGGGCCCCGACCCCACCGCTCCTGGGCCGCGACCCCACCACTCCTGGGCCCCGACCCCATCGCTCCTTGACTCCGACCGTGGCACCCCGGGTCACGACCCTGCCGCTCATGTGCCACGACCCCCCGCTCCTCGACTCTGCAGCTCCTGGGCCATGACCCCACCACTCCTCAACTCCACTGCTCCTGGGCGACCACCCCACCGCTCCTTGAGTCCGACCTTGCTGCTCCTGGGCCACGACCCCACCTCTCCTGGGCCCCGACCACACCGTTCCTGGGCCCCGACCCCACCGCTCCTGGGCCACGACCCCACCGCTCCTGGGCCATGACCTCACCGCTCCTGGGCCCCGACCCCACCGCTCCTGGGCCTCGACCCCACCGCTCATGGGCCACGACCCCACCGCTACTGGGCCCTGATCCCACCGCTCCTGGGCCCTGATCCCACCGCTCCTGGGCCCCGACCCCACCGCTCCTGGGCCTCGTCCCCACCGCTCCTGGGACACGACCCCACCGCTACTGGGCCCTGATCCCACCGCTCCTGGGCCTCGACCCCACCGCTCCTGGGCCACGACCCCACCGCTACTGGGCCCTGATCCCACCGCTCCTGGGCCCCGACCCCACCGCTCCTGGGCCTCGACCCCACTGCTTCTGTGCCCCGACCCCACTGCTCCTGGGCCACGACCCCACCGCTACTGGGCCCTGATCCCACCGCTCCTGGGCCCCGACCCCACCGCTCCTGGGACCCAACCCCACCGCTCCTGGGCCACGGCCCCACCGCTCCTTGACTCCGACCCGACCGCTCCTGGGCCACGTCCCCACCTCTCCTGGGCCTCGACCCCACCGCTCCAAGGCCCCGACCCCACCGCTCCTGGGCCACGACTACGCTGCTCCTGGGCCACGACCCCACCGCTCCTGGGCCTCAACCCCACCGCTCCTCGACTCCGACCTCGCCGCTCCTCAACCCCACCGCTCCTGGACCCTGATCCCACTGCTCCTGGGCCTCGACCCCACAGCTCCTGGGCCCCGACCCCACCGCTCCTGGGCCACGACCCCACCGCTCCTGGGCCCCGACCCCACCGCTCCTGGGCCTCGGCCCCACCGCTCCTGGGCCCTGATCCCACCGCTCCTGAGCCCCGACCCCACCGCTCCTGGGCCCTGATCCCACCGCTCCTGAGCCCCGACCCCACCACTCCTGGGCCACGACCCAACCGCTACTGGGCCCTGATCCCACCGCTCCTGGGCCTCGACCCCACCGCTCCTGGGCCCCGACCCCACCGCTCCTGGGCCCTGATCCCACCGCTCCTGGGCCTCGACCCCACCGCTCCTGGGCCACGACCCCACCGCTCCTGGGCCACGACGCCACCGCTACTGGGCCCTGATCCCACCGCTCCTGGGCCCCGACCCCACCGCTCCTGGGCCACGACCCCACCGCTCCTTGACTCCGACCCGACCGCTCCTGGGCCATGACCCCGCCAGTCCTTGACTCCGACCCTACCGCTCCAAGACCCCGACCCCACCGCTCCTGGGCCATGACCCCACCGCTCCTGGGCCCCGACCACACCGCTCCTGGGCCTCGACCCCACCTCTCCTGGGCCTCGAACCCACCGCTCCTGGGCCACGACCCCACCGCTCCTGGGCCTCGACCCCACCGCTCCTGGGCCACGACCCCACCGCTACTGGGCCCTGATCCCACCGCTCCTGGGCCTCGACCCCACCGCTCCTGGGCCACGACCCCACCGCTACTGGGCCCTGATCCCACCGCTCCTGGGCCCCAACCCCACCGCTCCTGGGCCTCGACCCCACCGCTCCTGCGCCCTGATCCCACCGTTCCTGGGCCCCGACCCCACTGCTCCTGGGCCTCGACCCCACCGCTCCTGGGCCCCGACCCCACCTCTCCTGGGTCATCACCCCACCTCTCCTGGGCCCACGACCCCACCACTCCTTGACTCCGACCCCACCGCTCCTGGGCCATGACCCCACCGCACCTGGGCCACGACCCCACCTCTCCTGAGCCCCGACCCCACCGCTCCTGGGCCACGACCCCACCTCTCCTGGGCCCCGACCCCACCGTTCCTGGGCCATGACCCCACCGCTCCTGGGCCCCGACCCCACCGCTCCTGGGCCGCGACCCCACCACTCCTGGGCCCCGACCCCATCGCTCCTTGACTCCGACCGTGGCACCCCGGGTCACGACCCTGCCGCTCATGTGCCACGACCCCCCGCTCCTCGACTCTGCAGCTCCTGGGCCATGACCCCACCACTCCTCAACTCCACTGCTCCTGGGCGACCACCCCACCGCTCCTTGAGTCCGACCTTGCTGCTCCTGGGCCACGACCCCACCTCTCCTGGGCCCCGACCACACCGTTCCTGGGCCCCGACCCCACCGCTCCTGGGCCACGACCCCACCGCTCCTGGGCCATGACCTCACCGCTCCTGGGCCCCGACCCACCGCTCCTGGGCCTCGACCCCACCGCTCATGGGCCACGACCCCACCGCTACTGGGCCCTGATCCCACCGCTCCTGGGCCCTGATCCCACCGCTCCTGGGCCCCGACCCCACCGCTCCTGGGCCTCGTCCCCACCGCTCCTGGGACACGACCCCACCGCTACTGGGCCCTGATCCCACCGCTCCTGGGCCTCGACCCCACCGCTCCTGGGCCACGACCCCACCGCTACTGGGCCCTGATCCCACCGCTCCTGGGCCCCGACCCCACCGCTCCTGGGCCTCGACCCCACTGCTTCTGTGCCCCGACCCCACTGCTCCTGGGCCACGACCCCACCGCTACTGGGCCCTGATCCCACCGCTCCTGGGCCCCGACCCCACCGCTCCTGGGACCCAACCCCACCGCTCCTGGGCCACGGCCCCACCGCTCCTTGACTCCGACCCGACCGCTCCTGGGCCACGTCCCCACCTCTCCTGGGCCTCGACCCCACCGCTCCAAGGCCCCGACCCCACCGCTCCTGGGCCACGACTACGCTGCTCCTGGGCCACGACCCCACCGCTCCTGGGCCTCGACCCCACCGCTCCAAGGCCCCGACCCCACCGCTCCTGGGCCACGACTACGCTGCTCCTGGGCCACGACCCCACCGCTCCTGGGCCTCAACCCCACCGCTCCTCGACTCCGACCTCGCCGCTCCTCAACCCCACCGCTCCTGGACCCTGATCCCACTGCTCCTGGGCCTCGACCCCACAGCTCCTGGGCCCCGACCCCACCGCTCCTGGGCCACGACCCCACCGCTCCTGGGCCCCGACCCCACCGCTCCTGGGCCTCGGCCCCACCGCTCCTGGGCCCTGATCCCACCGCTCCTGAGCCCCGACCCCACCGCTCCTGGGCCCTGATCCCACCGCTCCTGAGCCCCGACCCCACCACTCCTGGGCCACGACCCAACCGCTACTGGGCCCTGATCCCACCGCTCCTGGGCCTCGACCCCACCGCTCCTGGGCCCCGACCCCACCGCTCCTGGGCCCTGATCCCACCGCTCCTGGGCCTCGACCCCACCGCTCCTGGGCCACGACCCCACCGCTCCTGGGCCACGACGCCACCGCTACTGGGCCCTGATCCCACCGCTCCTGGGCCCCGACCCCACCGCTCCTGGGCCACGACCCCACCGCTCCTTGACTCCGACCCGACCGCTCCTGGGCCATGACCCCGCCAGTCCTTGACTCCGACCCTACCGCTCCAAGACCCCGACCCCACCGCTCCTGGGCCATGACCCCACCGCTCCTGGGCCCCGACCACACCGCTCCTGGGCCTCGACCCCACCTCTCCTGGGCCTCGACCCCACCGCTCCTGGGCCACGACCCCACCGCTCCTGGGCCTCGACCCCACCGCTCCTGGGCCACGACCCCACCGCTACTGGGCCCTGATCCCACCGCTCCTGGGCCTCGACCCCACCGCTCCTGGGCCACGACCCCACCGCTACTGGGCCCTGATCCCACCGCTCCTGGGCCCCAACCCCACCGCTCCTGGGCCTCGACCCCACCGCTCCTGCGCCCTGATCCCACCGTTCCTGGGCCTCAACCCCACCGCTCCTGGGCCACGACCCCACCGCTACTGGGCCCTGATCCCACCGCTCCTGGGCCTCAACCCCACCGCTCTTGGGCCTCGACCCCACCGCTCCTGGGCCCTGATCCCACCGTTCCTGGGCCTCAACCCCACCACTCCTTGACTCCGACCCGACCGCTCCTGGGCCATGACCCCACCAGTCCTTGACTCCGACCCTACCGCTCCTGGGCCACGGCCCCACCGCTCCTTGACTCCGACCCGACCGCTCCTGGGCCACGACCCCACCTCTCCTGGGCCTCGACCCCACCGCTCCAAGGCCCCGACCCCACCGCTCCTGGGCCACGACTATGCTGCTCCTGGGCCACGACCCCACCGCTCCTGGGCCTCAACCCCACCGCTCCTCGACTCCGACCTCGCCGCTCCTCAACCCCACCGCTCCTGGACCCTGATCCCACCGCTCCTGGGCCTCGACCCCACAGCTCCTGGGCCCCGACCCAACCACTCCTGGGCCACGACCCCACCGCTACTGGGCCCTGATCCCACCGCTCCTGGGCCCCGACCCCACCGCTCCTGGGCCTCGACCCCACCGCTACTGGGCCCTGATCCCACCGCTCCTGGGCCCCTACCCCACCGCTCCTGGGCCTCGACCCCACCGCTCCTGGGCCACGACCCCACCGCTCCTGGGCCCTGATCCCACCGCTCCTGGGCCCCGACCCCACCGCTCCTGGGCCTCGACCCCACCGCTCCTGGGCCCCGACCCCACCGCTCCTGGGCCATGACCCCACCGCTCCTGGGCCTCGACCCCACCGCTCCTGGGCCTCGACCCCACCGCTCCTGGGCCATGACCCCACCGCTCCTGGGCCTCGACCCCACCGCTCCTGGGCCTCGACCCCACCGCTCCTGGGCCACGACCCCACCGCTCCAAGACCCCGACCCCACCGCTCCTGGGCCCCGACCACACCGCTCCTGGACCTCGACCCCACCGCTCCTGGGCCACAACCCCACCGCTACTGGGCCCTGATCCCACCGCTCCTGGGCCTCGACCCCACCGCTCCTGAGCCACGACCCCACCGCTACTGGGCCCTGATCCCACCGCTCCTGGGCCCCAACACCACCGCTTCTGGGCCTCGACCCCACCGCTCCTGGGCCCTGATCCCACCGTTCCTGGGCCTCGACCCCACCGCTCCTGGGCCATGACCCCACCGCTCCTGGGCCCCGACCACACCGCTCCTGGGCCTCGACCCCACCTCTCCTGGGCCCCGACCCCACCGCTCCTGGGCCCCGACCCCACCGCTCCTGGGCCCCGACCACACCGCTCCTGGGCCACGACCCCACCGCTACTGGGCCCTGATCCCACCGCTCCTGGGCCTCGACCCCACCGCTCCTGGGCCACGACCCCACCGCTACTGGGCCCTGATCCCACCGCTCCTGGGCCCCAACCCCACCGCTCCTGGGCCTCGACCCCACCGCTCCTGGGCCCTGATCCCACCGTTCCTGGGCCTCAACCCCACCGCTCCTGGGCCCTGATCCCACCGTTCCTGGGCCTCAACCCCACCGCTCCTGGGCCACGACCCCACCGCTACTGGGCCCTGATCCCACCGCTCCTGGGCCATGACCCCACCAGTCCTTGACTCCGACCCTACCGCTCCTGGGCCACGATACCACTGCTCCTGGGCCCCGACCCCACTGCTCCTGGGCCATGACCCCACCAGTCCTTGACTCCGACCCTACCGCTCCTGGGCCCTGATACCACCGCTCATGGGCCCCGACACCACCGCTCCTGGGCCATGACCCCACCAGTCCTTGACTCCGACACTACCGCTCCTGGGCCACGATCCCACCGCTCCTGGGCCACGACCCCACCGCTCCTCGACTCCGACCTCGCCGCTCCTCGACCCCACCGCTCCTGGGCCCTGATCCCACCGCTCCTGGGCCTCGACCCCACTGCTCCTGGGCCTCGACCCCACCGCTCCTGGGCCCCGACCCCACTGCTCCTGGGCCTCGACCCCACCGCTCCTGGGCCCCGACCCCACCTCTCCTGGGCCATCACCCCACCTCTCCTGGGCCCACGACCCCACCACTCCTTGACTCCGACCCCACCGCTCCTGGGCCATGACCCCACCGCTCCTGGGCCACGACCCCACCTCTCCTGAGCCCCGACCCCACCGCTCCTGGGCCACGACCCCACCTCTCCTGGGCCCCGACCCCACCGTTCCTGGGCCATGACCCCACCGCTCCTGGGCCCCGACCCCACCGCTCCTGGGCCGCGACCCCACCACTCCTGGGCCCCGACCCCATCGCTCCTTGACTCCGACCGTGGCACCCCGGGTCACGACCCTGCCGCTCATGTGCCACGACCCCCCGCTCCTCGACTCTGCAGCTCCTGGGCCATGACCCCACCACTCCTCAACTCCACTGCTCCTGGGCGACCACCCCACCGCTCCTTGAGTCCGACCTTGCTGCTCCTGGGCCACGACCCCACCTCTCCTGGGCCCCGACCACACCGTTCCTGGGCCCCGACCCCACCGCTCCTGGGCCACGACCCCACCGCTCCTGGGCCATGACCTCACCGCTCCTGGGCCCCGACCCCACCGCTCCTGGGCCTCGACCCCACCGCTCATGGGCCACGACCCCACCGCTACTGGGCCCTGATCCCACCGCTCCTGGGCCCTGATCCCACCGCTCCTGGGCCCCGACCCCACCGCTCCTGGGCCTCGTCCCCACCGCTCCTGGGACACGACCCCACCGCTACTGGGCCCTGATCCCACCGCTCCTGGGCCTCGACCCCACCGCTCCTGGGCCACGACCCCACCGCTACTGGGCCCTGATCCCACCGCTCCTGGGCCCCGACCCCACCGCTCCTGGGCCTCGACCCCACTGCTTCTGTGCCCCGACCCCACTGCTCCTGGGCCACGACCCCACCGCTACTGGGCCCTGATCCCACCGCTCCTGGGCCCCGACCCCACCGCTCCTGGGACCCAACCCCACCGCTCCTGGGCCACGGCCCCACCGCTCCTTGACTCCGACCCGACCGCTCCTGGGCCACGTCCCCACCTCTCCTGGGCCTCGACCCCACCGCTCCAAGGCCCCGACCCCACCGCTCCTGGGCCACGACTACGCTGCTCCTGGGCCACGACCCCACCGCTCCTGGGCCTCGACCCCACCGCTCCAAGGCCCCGACCCCACCGCTCCTGGGCCACGACTATGCTGCTCCTGGGCCACGACCCCACCGCTCCTGGGCCTCAACCCCACCGCTCCTCGACTGCGACCTCGCCGCTCCTCAACCCCACCGCTCCTGGACCCTGATCCCACTGCTCCTGGGCCTCGACCCCACAGCTCCTGGGCCCCGACCCCACCGCTCCTGGGCCACGACCCCACCGCTCCTGGGCCCCGACCCCACCGCTCCTGGGCCTCGACCCCACCGCTCCTGGGCCCTGATCCCACCGCTCCTGAGCCCCGACCCCACCGCTCCTGGGCCCTGATCCCACCGCTCCTGAGCCCCGACCCCACCACTCCTGGGCCACGACCCAACCGCTACTGGGCCCTGATCCCACCGCTCCTGGGCCTCGACCCCACCGCTCCTGGGCCCCGACCCCACCGCTCCTGGGCCCTGATCCCACCGCTCCTGGGCCTCGACCCCACCGCTCCTGGGCCACGACCCCACCGCTCCTGGGCCACGACGCCACCGCTACTGGGCCCTGATCCCACCGCTCCTGGGCCCCGACCCCACCGCTCCTGGGCCACGACCCCACCGCTCCTTGACTCCGACCCGACCGCTCCTGGGCCATGACCCCGCCAGTCCTTGACTCCGACCCTACCGCTCCAAGACCCCGACCCCACCGCTCCTGGGCCATGACCCCACCGCTCCTGGGCCCCGACCACACCGCTCCTGGGCCTCGACCCCACCTCTCCTGGGCCTCGACCCCACCGCTCCTGGGCCACGACCCCACCGCTCCTGGGCCTCGACCCCACCGCTCCTGGGCCACGACCCCACCGCTACTGGGCCCTGATCCCACCGCTCCTGGGCCTCGACCCCACCGCTCCTGGGCCACGACCCCACCGCTCCTTGACTCCGACCCGACCGCTCCTGGGCCATGACCCCGCCAGTCCTTGACTCCGACCCTACCGCTCCAAGACCCCGACCCCACCGCTCCTGGGCCATGACCCCACCGCTCCTGGGCCCCGACCACACCACTCCTGGGCCTCGACCCCACCTCTCCTGGGCCTCGACCCCACCGCTCCTGGGCCACGACCCCACCGCTCCTGGGCCTCGACCCCACCGCTCCTGGGCCACGACCCCACCGCTACTGGGCCCTGATCCCACCGCTCCTGGGCCTCGACCCCACCGCTCCTGGGCCACGACCCCACCGCTACTGGGCCCTGATCCCACCGCTCCTGGGCCCCAACCCCACCGCTCCTGGGCCTCGACCCCACCGCTCCTGGGCCCTGATCCCACCGTTCCTGGGCCTCAACCCCACCGCTCCTGGGCCACGACCCCACCGCTACTGGGCCCTGATCCCACCGCTCCTGGGCCTCAACCCCACCGCTCCTGGGCCTCGACCCCACCGCTCCTGGGCCCTGATCCCACCGTTCCTGGGCCTCAACCCCACCACTCCTTGACTCCGACCCGACCGCTCCTGGGCCATGACCCCACCAGTCCTTGACTCCGACCCTACCGCTCCTGGGCCACGGCCCCACCGCTCCTTGACTCCGACCCGACCGCTCCTGGGCCACGACCCCACCTCTCCTGGGCCTCGACCCCACCGCTCCAAGGCCCCGACCCCACCGCTCCTGGGCCACGACTATGCTGCTCCTGGGCCACGACCCCACCGCTCCTGGGCCTCAACCCCACCGCTCCTCGACTCCGACCTCGCCGCTCCTCAACCCCACCGCTCCTGGACCCTGATCCCACCGCTCCTGGGCCTCGACCCCACAGCTCCTGGGCCCCGACCCAACCACTCCTGGGCCACGACCCCACCGCTACTGGGCCCTGATCCCACCGCTCCTGGGCCCCGACCCCACCGCTCCTGGGCCTCGACCCCACCGCTACTGGGCCCTGATCCCACCGCTCCTGGGCCCCTACCCCACCGCTCCTGGGCCTCGACCCCACCGCTCCTGGGCCACGACCCCACCGCTCCTGGGCCCTGATCCCACCGCTCCTGGGCCCCGACCCCACCGCTCCTGGGCCTCGACCCCACCGCTCCTGGGCCCCGACCCCACCGCTCCTGGGCCATGACCCCACCGCTCCTGGGCCTCGACCCCACCGCTCCTGGGCCTCGACCCCACCGCTCCTGGGCCATGACCCCACCGCTCCTGGGCCTCGACCCCACCGCTCCTGGGCCTCGACCCCACCGCTCCTGGGCCACGACCCCACCGCTCCAAGACCCCGACCCCACCGCTCCTGGGCCCCGACCACACCGCTCCTGGACCTCGACCCCACCGCTCCTGGGCCACAACCCCACCGCTACTGGGCCCTGATCCCACCGCTCCTGGGCCTCGACCCCACCGCTCCTGAGCCACGGCCCCACCGCTACTGGGCCCTGATCCCACCGCTCCTGGGCCCCAACACCACCGCTTCTGGGCCTCGACCCCACCGCTCCTGGGCCCTGATCCCACCGTTCCTGGGCCTCGACCCCACCGCTCCTGGGCCACGACCCCACCGCTACTGGGCCTCGACCCCACCGCTCCTGGGCCACGACCCCACCGCTACTGGGCCCTGATCCCACCGCTCCTGGGCCTCGACCCCACCGCTCCTGGGCCACGACCCCACCGCTACTGGGCCCTGATCCCACCGCTCCTGGGCCCCAACCCCACCGCTCCTGGGCTACAACCCCACCGCTACTGGGCCCTGATCCCACCGCTCCTGGGCCTCGACCCCACCGCTCCTGAGCCACGACCCCACCGCTACTGGGCCCTGATCCCACCGCTCCTGGGCCTCGACCCCACCGCTCCTGAGCCACGACCCCACCGCTCCTGGGCCCCAACACCACCGCTTCTGGGCCCCGACCACACCGCTCCTGGGCCTCGACCCCACCTCTCCTGGGCCTCGACCCCACCGCTCCTGGGCCACGACCCCACCGCTCCTGGGCCTCGACCCCACCGCTCCTGGGCCACGACCCCACCGCTACTGGGCCCTGATCCCACCGCTCCTGGGCCTCGACCCCACCGCTCCTGGGCCACGACCCCACCGCTACTGGGCCCTGATCCCACCGCTCCTGGGCCCCAACCCCACCGCCTCTGGGCCCTGATCCCACCGCTCCTGGGCCCCGACCCCACCGCTCCTGGGCCACGACCCCACCGCTCCTTGACTCCGACCCGACCGCTCCTGGGCCATGACCCCGCCAGTCCTTGACTCCGACCCTACCGCTCCAAGACCCCGACCCCACCGCTCCTGGGCCATGACCCCACCGCTCCTGGGCCCCGACCACACCACTCCTGGGCCTCGACCCCACCTCTCCTGGGCCTCGACCCCACCGCTCCTGGGCCACGACCCCACCGCTCCTGGGCCTCGACCCCACCGCTCCTGGGCCACGACCCCACCGCTACTGGGCCCTGATCCCACCGCTCCTGGGCCTCGACCCCACCGCTCCTGGGCCACGACCCCACCGCTACTGGGCCCTGATCCCACCGCTCCTGGGCCCCAACCCCACCGCTCCTGGGCCTCGACCCCACCGCTCCTGGGCCCTGATCCCACCGTTCCTGGGCCTCAACCCCACCGCTCCTGGGCCACGACCCCACCGCTACTGGGCCCTGATCCCACCGCTCCTGGGCCTCAACCCCACCGCTCCTGGGCCTCGACCCCACCGCTCCTGGGCCCTGATCCCACCGTTCCTGGGCCTCAACCCCACCACTCCTTGACTCCAACCCGACCGCTCCTGGGCCATGACCCCACCAGTCCTTGACTCCGACCCTACCGCTCCTGGGCCACGGCCCCACCGCTCCTTGACTCCGACCCGACCGCTCCTGGGCCACGACCCCACCTCTCCTGGGCCTCGACCCCACCGCTCCAAGGCCCCGACCCCACCGCTCCTGGGCCACGACTATGCTGCTCCTGGGCCACGACCCCACCGCTCCTGGGCCTCAACCCCACCGCTCCTCGACTCCGACCTCGCCGCTCCTCAACCCCACCGCTCCTGGACCCTGATCCCACCGCTCCTGGGCCTCGACCCCACAGCTCCTGGGCCCCGACCCAACCACTCCTGGGCCACGACCCCACCGCTACTGGGCCCTGATCCCACCGCTCCTGGGCCCCGACCCCACCGCTCCTGGGCCTCGACCCCACCGCTACTGGGCCCTGATCCCACCGCTCCTGGGCCCCTACCCCACCGCTCCTGGGCCTCGACCCCACCGCTCCTGGGCCACGACCCCACCGCTCCTGGGCCCTGATCCCACCGCTCCTGGGCCTCGACCCCACCGCTCCTGGGCCACGACCCCACCGCTCCTGGGCAACGACCCCACCGCTACTGGGCCCTGATCCCACCGCTCCTGGGCCCCGACCCCACCGCTCCTGGGCCTCGACCCCACCGCTCCTGGGCCCCGACCCCACTGCTCCTTGACTCCGACCCGACCGCTCCTGGGCCATGACCCCGCCAGTCCTTGACTCTGACCCTACCGCTCCAAGACCCCGACCCCACCGCTCCTGGGCCATGACCCCACTGCTCCTGGGCCTCGACCCCACCGCTCCTGGGCCTCGACCCCACCGCTCCTGGGCCATGACCCCACCGCTCCTGGGCCTCGACCCCACCGCTCCTGGGCCTCGACCCCACCGCTCCTGGGCCACGACCCCACCGCTCCAAGACCCCGACCCCACCGCTCCTGGGCCCCGACCACACCGCTCCTGGGCCTCGACCCCACCGCTCCTGGACCTCGACCCCACCGCTCCTGGGCCACAACCCCACCGCTACTGGGCCCTGATCCCACCGCTCCTGGGCCTCGACCCCACCGCTCCTGAGCCACGACCCCACCGCTACTGGGCCCTGATCCCACCGCTCCTGGGCCCCAACACCACCGCTTCTGGGCCTCGACCCCACCGCTCCTGGGCCCTGATCCCACCGTTCCTGGGCCTCGACCCCACCGCTCCTGGGCCACGACCCCACCGCTACTGGGCCCTGATCCCATCGTTCCTGGGCCTCAACCCCACCGCTCCTGGGCAACGACCCCACCGCTACTGGGCCCTGATCCCACCGCTCCTGGGCCACGACCCAACCGCTACTGGGCCACGACCCCACCGCTCCTGGGCCTCGACCCCACCGCTCCTGGGCCACGACCCCACCGCTCCTGGGCCCTGATCCCACCACTCCTTGACTCCGACCTGACCGCTCCTGGGCCCTGATCCCACCACTCCTTGACTCCGACCCTACCGCTCCTGGGCCACGATACCACTGCTCCTGGGCCCCGACCCCACTGACCCCACCAGTCCTTGACTCCGACCCTACCGCTCCTGGGCCATGACCCCACCAGTCCTTGACTCCGACCCCACCGCTCCTGGGCCCTGATCCCACCGCTCCTGGGCCTCGACCCCACCGCTCCTGGGCCTCGACCCCACCGCTCCTGGGCCTCGACCCCACCGCTCCTGGGCCCCGACCCCACTGCTCCTGGGCCTCGACCCCACCGCTCCTGGGCCCCGACCCCACCTCTCCTGGGCCATGACCCCACCTCTCCTGGGCCCACGACCCCACCACTCCTTGACTCCGACCCCACCGCTCCTGGGCCCTGATCCCACCGCTCCTGGGCCCCGACCCCACCGCTCCTGGGCCTCGACCCCACCGCTCCTGGGCCACGACCCAACCGCTACTGGGCCACGACCCCACCGCTCCTGGGCTTCGACCCCACCGCTCCTGGGCCATGACCCCACCGCTCCTGGGCCCTGATCCCACCGCTCCTGGGCCTCGACCCCACCGCTCCTGGGCCACGACCCCACCGCTCCTGGGCAACGACCCCACCGCTACTGGGCCCTGATCCCACCGCTCCTGGGCCCCGACCCCACCGCTCCTGGGCCTCGACCCCACCGCTCCTGGGCCTCGACCCCACCGCTCCTGGGCCTCGACCCCACCGCTACTGGGCCCTGATCCCACCGCTCCTGGGCCCCGACCCCACCGCTCCTGGGCCACGACCCCACCGCTACTGGGCCCTGATCCCACCGCTCCTGGGCCTCGACCCCACCGCTCCTGGGCCACGACCCCACCGCTACTGGGCCCTGATCCCACC
This sequence comes from Pristiophorus japonicus, assembly GCF_044704955.1. Lineage (NCBI taxonomy): Eukaryota > Metazoa > Chordata > Chondrichthyes > Pristiophoridae > Pristiophorus > Pristiophorus japonicus. Next base: position 29,358,297 of record NC_091983.1, read on the forward strand.
GCTCCTGGGCCCCAACCCCACCGCTCCTGGGCCTCGACCCCACCGTTCCTGGGCCTCGACCCCACCGCTCCTGGGCCACGACCCCACCGCTACTGGGCCCTGATCCCACCGTTCCTGGGCCTCAACCCCACCGCTCCTGGGCCACGACCCCACCGCTCCTGGGCCCTGATCCCACCGCTCCTGGGCCTCGACCCCACCGCTCCTGGGCCACGACCCCACCGCTCCTGGGCCACGACGCCACCGCTACTGGGCCCTGATCCCACCGCTCCTGGGCCCCGACCCCACCGCTCCTGGGCCACGACCCCACCGCTCCTTGACTCCGACCCGACCGCTCCTGGGCCATGACCCCGCCAGTCCTTGACTCCGACCCTACCGCTCCAAGACCCCGACCCCACCGCTCCTGGGCCATGACCCCACCGCTCCTGGGCCCCGACCACACCGCTCCTGGGCCTCGACCCCACCTCTCCTGGGCCTCGACCCCACCGCTCCTGGGCCACGACCCCACCGCTCCTGGGCCTCGACCCCACCGCTCCTGGGCCACGACCCCACCGCTACTGGGCCCTGATCCCACCGCTCCTGGGCCTCGACCCCACCGCTCCTGGGCCACGACCCCACCGCTCCTTGACTCCGACCCGACCGCTCCTGGGCCATGACCCCGCCAGTCCTTGACTCCGACCCTACCGCTCCAAGACCCCGACCCCACCGCTCCTGGGCCATGACCCCACCGCTCCTGGGCCCCGACCACACCACTCCTGGGCCTCGACCCCACCTCTCCTGGGCCTCGACCCCACCGCTCCTGGGCCACGACCCCACCGCTCCTGGGCCTCGACCCCACCGCTCCTGGGCCACGACCCCACCGCTACTGGGCCCTGATCCCACCGCTCCTGGGCCTCGACCCCACCGCTCCTGGGCCACGACCCCACCGCTACTGGGCCCTGATCCCACCGCTCCTGGGCCCCAACCCCACCGCTCCTGGGCCTCGACCCCACCGCTCCTGGGCCCTGATCCCACCGTTCCTGGGCCTCAACCCCACCGCTCCTGGGCCACGACCCCACCGCTACTGGGCCCTGATCCCACCGCTCCTGGGCCTCAACCCCACCGCTCCTGGGCCTCGACCCCACCGCTCCTGGGCCCTGATCCCACCGTTCCTGGGCCTCAACCCCACCACTCCTTGACTCCGACCCGACCGCTCCTGGGCCATGACCCCACCAGTCCTTGACTCCGACCCTACCGCTCCTGGGCCACGGCCCCACCGCTCCTTGACTCCGACCCGACCGCTCCTGGGCCACGACCCCACCTCTCCTGGGCCTCGACCCCACCGCTCCAAGGCCCCGACCCCACCGCTCCTGGGCCACGACTATGCTGCTCCTGGGCCACGACCCCACCGCTCCTGGGCCTCAACCCCACCGCTCCTCGACTCCGACCTCGCCGCTCCTCAACCCCACCGCTCCTGGACCCTGATCCCACCGCTCCTGGGCCTCGACCCCACAGCTCCTGGGCCCCGACCCAACCACTCCTGGGCCACGACCCCACCGCTACTGGGCCCTGATCCCACCGCTCCTGGGCCCCGACCCCACCGCTCCTGGGCCTCGACCCCACCGCTACTGGGCCCTGATCCCACCGCTCCTGGGCCCCTACCCCACCGCTCCTGGGCCTCGACCCCACCGCTCCTGGGCCACGACCCCACCGCTCCTGGGCCCTGATCCCACCGCTCCTGGGCCCCGACCCCACCGCTCCTGGGCCTCGACCCCACCGCTCCTGGGCCCCGACCCCACCGCTCCTGGGCCATGACCCCACCGCTCCTGGGCCTCGACCCCACCGCTCCTGGGCCTCGACCCCACCGCTCCTGGGCCATGACCCCACCGCTCCTGGGCCTCGACCCCACCGCTCCTGGGCCTCGACCCCACCGCTCCTGGGCCACGACCCCACCGCTCCAAGACCCCGACCCCACCGCTCCTGGGCCCCGACCACACCGCTCCTGGACCTCGACCCCACCGCTCCTGGGCCACAACCCCACCGCTACTGGGCCCTGATCCCACCGCTCCTGGGCCTCGACCCCACCGCTCCTGAGCCACGGCCCCACCGCTACTGGGCCCTGATCCCACCGCTCCTGGGCCCCAACACCACCGCTTCTGGGCCTCGACCCCACCGCTCCTGGGCCCTGATCCCACCGTTCCTGGGCCTCGACCCCACCGCTCCTGGGCCACGACCCCACCGCTACTGGGCCTCGACCCCACCGCTCCTGGGCCACGACCCCACCGCTACTGGGCCCTGATCCCACCGCTCCTGGGCCTCGACCCCACCGCTCCTGGGCCACGACCCCACCGCTACTGGGCCCTGATCCCACCGCTCCTGGGCCCCAACCCCACCGCTCCTGGGCTACAACCCCACCGCTACTGGGCCCTGATCCCACCGCTCCTGGGCCTCGACCCCACCGCTCCTGAGCCACGACCCCACCGCTACTGGGCCCTGATCCCACCGCTCCTGGGCCTCGACCCCACCGCTCCTGAGCCACGACCCCACCGCTCCTGGGCCCCAACACCACCGCTTCTGGGCCCCGACCACACCGCTCCTGGGCCTCGACCCCACCTCTCCTGGGCCTCGACCCCACCGCTCCTGGGCCACGACCCCACCGCTCCTGGGCCTCGACCCCACCGCTCCTGGGCCACGACCCCACCGCTACTGGGCCCTGATCCCACCGCTCCTGGGCCTCGACCCCACCGCTCCTGGGCCACGACCCCACCGCTACTGGGCCCTGATCCCACCGCTCCTGGGCCCCAACCCCACCGCCTCTGGGCCCTGATCCCACCGCTCCTGGGCCCCGACCCCACCGCTCCTGGGCCACGACCCCACCGCTCCTTGACTCCGACCCGACCGCTCCTGGGCCATGACCCCGCCAGTCCTTGACTCCGACCCTACCGCTCCAAGACCCCGACCCCACCGCTCCTGGGCCATGACCCCACCGCTCCTGGGCCCCGACCACACCACTCCTGGGCCTCGACCCCACCTCTCCTGGGCCTCGACCCCACCGCTCCTGGGCCACGACCCCACCGCTCCTGGGCCTCGACCCCACCGCTCCTGGGCCACGACCCCACCGCTACTGGGCCCTGATCCCACCGCTCCTGGGCCTCGACCCCACCGCTCCTGGGCCACGACCCCACCGCTACTGGGCCCTGATCCCACCGCTCCTGGGCCCCAACCCCACCGCTCCTGGGCCTCGACCCCACCGCTCCTGGGCCCTGATCCCACCGTTCCTGGGCCTCAACCCCACCGCTCCTGGGCCACGACCCCACCGCTACTGGGCCCTGATCCCACCGCTCCTGGGCCTCAACCCCACCGCTCCTGGGCCTCGACCCCACCGCTCCTGGGCCCTGATCCCACCGTTCCTGGGCCTCAACCCCACCACTCCTTGACTCCGACCCGACCGCTCCTGGGCCATGACCCCACCAGTCCTTGACTCCGACCCTACCGCTCCTGGGCCACGGCCCCACCGCTCCTTGACTCCGACCCGACCGCTCCTGGGCCACGACCCCACCTCTCCTGGGCCTCGACCCCACCGCTCCAAGGCCCCGACCCCACCGCTCCTGGGCCACGACTATGCTGCTCCTGGGCCACGACCCCACCGCTCCTGGGCCTCAACCCCACCGCTCCTCGACTCCGACCTCGCCGCTCCTCAACCCCACCGCTCCTGGACCCTGATCCCACCGCTCCTGGGCCTCGACCCCACAGCTCCTGGGCCCCGACCCAACCACTCCTGGGCCACGACCCCACCGCTACTGGGCCCTGATCCCACCGCTCCTGGGCCCCGACCCCACCGCTCCTGGGCCTCGACCCCACCGCTACTGGGCCCTGATCCCACCGCTCCTGGGCCCCTACCCCACCGCTCCTGGGCCTCGACCCCACCGCTCCTGGGCCACGACCCCACCGCTCCTGGGCCCTGATCCCACCGCTCCTGGGCCTCGACCCCACCGCTCCTGGGCCACGACCCCACCGCTCCTGGGCAACGACCCCACCGCTACTGGGCCCTGATCCCACCGCTCCTGGGCCCCGACCCCACCGCTCCTGGGCCTCGACCCCACCGCTCCTGGGCCCCGACCCCACTGCTCCTTGACTCCGACCCGACCGCTCCTGGGCCATGACCCCGCCAGTCCTTGACTCTGACCCTACCGCTCCAAGACCCCGACCCCACCGCTCCTGGGCCATGACCCCACTGCTCCTGGGCCTCGACCCCACCGCTCCTGGGCCTCGACCCCACCGCTCCTGGGCCATGACCCCACCGCTCCTGGGCCTCGACCCCACCGCTCCTGGGCCTCGACCCCACCGCTCCTGGGCCACGACCCCACCGCTCCAAGACCCCGACCCCACCGCTCCTGGGCCCCGACCACACCGCTCCTGGGCCTCGACCCCACCGCTCCTGGACCTCGACCCCACCGCTCCTGGGCCACAACCCCACCGCTACTGGGCCCTGATCCCACCGCTCCTGGGCCTCGACCCCACCGCTCCTGAGCCACGACCCCACCGCTACTGGGCCCTGATCCCACCGCTCCTGGGCCCCAACACCACCGCTTCTGGGCCTCGACCCCACCGCTCCTGGGCCCTGATCCCACCGTTCCTGGGCCTCGACCCCACCGCTCCTGGGCCACGACCCCACCGCTACTGGGCCCTGATCCCATCGTTCCTGGGCCTCAACCCCACCGCTCCTGGGCAACGACCCCACCGCTACTGGGCCCTGATCCCACCGCTCCTGGGCCACGACCCAACCGCTACTGGGCCACGACCCCACCGCTCCTGGGCCTCGACCCCACCGCTCCTGGGCCACGACCCCACCGCTCCTGGGCCCTGATCCCACCACTCCTTGACTCCGACCTGACCGCTCCTGGGCCCTGATCCCACCACTCCTTGACTCCGACCCTACCGCTCCTGGGCCACGATACCACTGCTCCTGGGCCCCGACCCCACTGACCCCACCAGTCCTTGACTCCGACCCTACCGCTCCTGGGCCATGACCCCACCAGTCCTTGACTCCGACCCCACCGCTCCTGGGCCCTGATCCCACCGCTCCTGGGCCTCGACCCCACCGCTCCTGGGCCTCGACCCCACCGCTCCTGGGCCTCGACCCCACCGCTCCTGGGCCCCGACCCCACTGCTCCTGGGCCTCGACCCCACCGCTCCTGGGCCCCGACCCCACCTCTCCTGGGCCATGACCCCACCTCTCCTGGGCCCACGACCCCACCACTCCTTGACTCCGACCCCACCGCTCCTGGGCCCTGATCCCACCGCTCCTGGGCCCCGACCCCACCGCTCCTGGGCCTCGACCCCACCGCTCCTGGGCCACGACCCAACCGCTACTGGGCCACGACCCCACCGCTCCTGGGCTTCGACCCCACCGCTCCTGGGCCATGACCCCACCGCTCCTGGGCCCTGATCCCACCGCTCCTGGGCCTCGACCCCACCGCTCCTGGGCCACGACCCCACCGCTCCTGGGCAACGACCCCACCGCTACTGGGCCCTGATCCCACCGCTCCTGGGCCCCGACCCCACCGCTCCTGGGCCTCGACCCCACCGCTCCTGGGCCTCGACCCCACCGCTCCTGGGCCTCGACCCCACCGCTACTGGGCCCTGATCCCACCGCTCCTGGGCCCCGACCCCACCGCTCCTGGGCCACGACCCCACCGCTACTGGGCCCTGATCCCACCGCTCCTGGGCCTCGACCCCACCGCTCCTGGGCCACGACCCCACCGCTACTGGGCCCTGATCCCACCGCTCCTGGGCCCCAACCCCACCGCTCCTGGGCCTCGACCCCACCGTTCCTGGGCCTCGACCCCACCGCTCCTGGGCCACGACCCCACCGCTACTGGGCCCTGATCCCACCGTTCCTGGGCCTCAACCCCACCGCTCCTGGGCCACGACCCCACCGCTACTGGGCCCTGATCCCACCGCTCCTGGGCCTCAACCCCACCACTCCTTGACTCCGACCCGACCGCTCCTGGGCCATGACCCCACCAGTCCTTGACTCCAACCCTACCGCTCCTGGGCCCTGATACCACCGCTCATGGGCCCCGACACTACCGCTCCTGGGCCATGACCCCACCAGTCCTTGACTCCGACCCTACCGCTCCTGGGCCACGACCCCACCGCTCCTGGGCCCCGACACCACCGCTCCTGGGCCACGACCTCGCCGCTCCTGGGCCACGACCCCACCGCTCCTCGACTCCGACCTCGCCGCTCCTCGACCCCACCGCTCCTGGGCCCCGACCCCATCGCTCCTTGACTCCGACCGTGGCACCCCGGGTCACGACCCTGCCGCTCATGTGCCACGACCCCCCGCTCCTCGACTCCGCTGCTCCTGGGCCATGACCCCACCACTCCTCAACTCCACTGCTCCTGGGCCACCACCCCACCGCTCCTTGACTCCGACCTTGCTGCTCCTGGGCCACGACCCCACCTCTCCTGGGCCCCGACCCCACCGTTCCTGGGCCTCGACCCCACCGCTCCTGGGCCCCGACCCCACCGTTCCTGGGCCTCGACCCCACCGCTCCTGGGCCCCGACCCCACCGCTCCTGGGCCACGACCCCACCGCTCCTTGACTCCGACCCGACCGCTCCTGGGCCATGACCCCGCCGCTCCTGGGCCTCGACCCCACCGCTCCTGGGCCACGACCTCACCGCTACTGGGCCCTGATCCCACCGCTCCTGGGCCCCGACCCCACCGCTCCTGGGCCTCGACCCCACCGCTCCTGGGCCCTGATCCCACCGTTCCTGGGCCTCGACCCCACCGCTCCTGGGCCCCGACCCCACCACTCCTGGGCCCCAACCCCACCGCTCCTGGGCCACGACCCCACCGCTCCTTGACTCCGACCCGACCGCTCCTGGGCCTCGACCCCACCGCTCCTGGGCCTCGACCCCACCGCTCCTGGGCCACGACCCCACCGCTACTGGGCCCTGATCCCATCGCTCCTGGGCCTCGACCCCACCGCTCCTGGGCCACGACCCCACCGCTACTGGGCCCTGATCCCACCGCTCCTGGGCCCCAACCCCACCGCTCCTGGGCCTCGACCCCACCGCTCCTGGGCCCTGATCCCACCGTTCCTGGGCCTCGACCCCACCGCTCCTGGGCCACGACCCCACCGCTACTGGGCCCTGATCCCACCGTTCCTGGGCCTCAACCCCACCGCTCCTGGGCCACGACCCCACCGCTACTGGGCCCTGATCCCACCGCTCCTGGGCCTCAACCCCACCACTCCTTGACTCCGACCCTACCGCTCCTGGGCCACGATACCACTGCTCCTGGGCCCCGACCCCACTGACCCCACCAGTCCTTGACTCCGACCCTACCGCTCCTGGGCCCTGATACCACCGCTCATGGGCCCCGACACCACCGCTCCTGGGCCATGTCCCCACCAGTCCTTGACTCCGACCCTACCGCTCCTGGGCCACGACCCCACCGCTCCTGGGCCCCGACACCACCGCTCCTGGGCCACGACCCCACCGCTCCTTGACTCCGACCCGACCGCTCCTGGGCCTCGACCCCACCGCTCCTGGGCCTCGACCCCACCGCTCCTGGGCCACGACCCCACCGCTACTGGGCCCTGATCCCATCGCTCCTGGGCCTCGACCCCACCGCTCCTGGGCCACGACCCCACCGCTACTGGGCCCTGATCCCACCGCTCCTGGGCCCCAACCCCACCGCTCCTGGGCCTCGACCCCACCGCTCCTGGGCCCTGATCCCACCGTTCCTGGGCCTCGACCCCACCGCTCCTGGGCCACGACCCCACCGCTACTGGGCCCTGATCCCACCGTTCCTGGGCCTCAACCCCACCGCTCCTGGGCCACGACCCCACCGCTACTGGGCCCTGATCCCACCGCTCCTGGGCCTCAACCCCACCACTCCTTGACTCCGACCCGACCGCTCCTGGGCCATGACCCCACCAGTCCTTGACTCCGACCCTACCGCTCCTGGGCCACGATACCACTGCTCCTGGGCCCCGACCCCACTGACCCCACCAGTCCTTGACTCCGACCCTACCGCTCCTTGGCCCTGATACCACCGCTCATGGGCCCCGACACCACCGCTCCTGGGCCATGACCCCACCAGTCCTTGACTCCGACCCTACCGCTCCTGGGCCACGACCCCACCGCTCCTGGGCCCCGACACCACCGCTCCTGGGCCACGACCTCGCCGCTCCTGGGCCATGACCCCACCGCTCCTCGACTCCGACCTCGCCGCTCCTCGACCCCACCGCTCCTGGGCCCTGATCCCACCACTCCTGGGCCTCGACCCCACCGCTCCTGGGCCTCGACCCCACCGCTCCTGGGCCCCGACCCCACTGCTCCTGGGCCTCGACCCCACCGCTCCTGGGCCCCGACCCCACCTCTCCTGGGCCATCACCCCACCTCTCCTGGGCCCACGACCCCACCACTCCTTGACTCCGACCCCACCGCTCCTGGGCCATGACCCCACCGCTCCTGGGCCACGACCCCACCTCTCCTGGGCCCCGACCCCACCGTTCCTGGGCCATGACCCCACCGCTCCTGGGCCCCGACCCCACCGCTCCTGGGCCGCGACCCCACCACTCCTGGGCCCCGACCCCACCGCTCCTGGGCCGCGACCCCACCACTCCTGGGCCCCGACCCCATCGCTCCTTGACTCCGACCGTGGCACCCCGGGTCACGACCCTGCCGCTCATGTGCCACGACCCCCCGCTCCTCGGCTCCACTGCTCCTGGGCCATGACCCCACCACTCCTCAACTCCACTGCTCCTGGGCCACCACCCCACCGCTCCTTGACTCCGACCTTGCTGCTCCTGGGCCACGACCCCACCTCTCCTGGGCCCCGACCCCACCGTTCCTGGGCCCCGACCCCACCGTTCCTGGGCCATGACCCCACCATTCCTGGGCCCTGACCCCACCGCTCCTGGGCCCTGACCCCACCGCTCCTGGGCCCCGACCCCACCGCTCCTGGGCCCCAACCCCACCACTCCTTGACTCCGACCATGCCACCCCAGGGCCCCGACCCCACCACTGCTTGACTCCGACCGTGCCACCCCGGGTCACGACCCTGCCGCTCATGTGCCACGACCCCCCGCTCCTCGACTCCGCTGCTCCTGGGCCATGACCCCACCACTCCTCAACTCCACCATTTCTGGGCCACGACCCCACCGCTCCTTGACTCCGACCTTGCTGCTCCTGGGCCATGACCCCACCACTCCTGGGCCATGACCCCACCGCTCCTTGACTCCGACCTTGCTGCTCCTGGGCCATGACCCCACCGCTCCTAGGCCACGACCCCACCACTCCTTGACTCCGACCTTGCTGCTCCTGGGCCATGACCCCACCGCTCCTAGGCCACGACCCCACCACTCCTTGACTCCGACCTTGCTGCTCCTGGGCCATGACCCCACCGCTTCTGGGCCACGACCCCACCGCTCCTGGGCCACGACCCCACCACTCCTTGACTCCGACTTCGCTGCTCCTGGGCCATGACCCCACCGCTCCTTGACTCCGCTGCTCCTGGGCCATGACCCCATCGCTCCTAGGCCATGACCCCACCGCTCCTAGGCCATGACCCCACCGCTCCTAGGCCATGACCCCACCACTCCTGAGCCATGAATCACCGCTCCTTGACTCCGCTGCTCCTAGGCCACGACCCCACTGCTCCTTGACTCCAACCTCGCCGCTCTTGGGCCATAACCCCACCGCTCCTGGTCCACGACCCCTCGCTCCTGGGCCACAACCCCATTGCTCCTCAACTCCACCACTCCTGGGCCACGACCTTGCCGCTCTGAACTCTCGTCTTGTTTCTCGGGCCGCTCCAGCTCTTATAGCCACGACCCGGCAATGGGGAGGTACTTAAACAGCTGGCAGTAGAAACATCACTCGGTCCGGATGGGATGCATCCATAGTTGCTGAGGAAAGTAAAGGTGGAAATAGCGGAGGCTCTGGCCACAATCGTTCAATCTTCCTTCGATATGGGAGTGCTGCTGGAGGACTGTAGGGTTGCAAATGTTACGACCCTGTTCAAAAAAGGAGAGCAGTATAAACCAGCAGTCAACCTAACATCGGTGGTGGGGAAATTTCTAGAGACCATAATCCCGGACAAAATGAATTGTCACTTGGAAGAATAAGGCTTAATAAATGACAGCCAACATGGATTTGTTAAAGGCAGATTGTGGCTGACAAATGTTATTGACTCCTTCAATGAAATAACTGAGAGGGTTTATGAATGTAGTGCAGCTGATGTTGTGTATATGGACTTTCAAAAGATATTTGACGGATTGAGTTGAAGTTTGATGAAGTGAGCAAAACAGAAGCCCACAGGATTAAAGGGAATGTGGCAGCGAGAATATCAAATGGGCTATGACAGAAAGCAGAATAGTGGGAACAGTTGTTTATCAGGCTGGAGGGAAGTATACAGTGGCGTATCCCATGGGTTGGGATTAGAATCACTGCTCTTTTTGATATATATTGGATATAGGGAGGCATAATTTAAAAGCTTGCAGATAACACAAAAATATAATAAATAGTGAGGAGGATTATAGCAGACTTCAGGAGGACACAGACAGGCTGGTGAAATGGCCAGCTGAAATTTAATGCAGAGAAGTGTGAAGTGATGCATTTTGGAAGGAAAAATGAGGAGAGGCAATATAAACTAAATGGTACATTTTTAAATGGGGTGCAGGTACAGAGAGATCTGAGGGTTCACATACACAAAGTTTCCAAGGTGGCAGAACAAGTTGGGAAGGCTGTTAGAAAAACATACGGGATCTTGGGCTTTAAAATAAAGGCTATGGGGGGAAAATTGGTTTCTGTAGCACAAGTTTTTTAGGCACTACATGGCTTCCTAATGCTCAAAAATGTGGTCCACAATGCACGCGCACACTTACGAAGGGAAGTGCGCCTGACGCCATCTTGGTACGGCAGTTTGCATGCGTCGCCTAAGGACCACGGTGGTGCAGCATGCAGAGCGGGCAGGTTCTGACGTTAATCAGTGTGCAACGTTGATTTGATGCCGGTACTGATATTTTTGAATACCATGCTCCAGCCTTTGCCCCGCCTTAGCCTCGCACAGCTGAACACGACATTGAACGACACAAAGGCACCTCCACCAGCGTAACTTAGAGGGATCATGAAATACTTACAGGTTAGTTGCTGGCTTATTTCTTCTGGGTATTGGTGCAATTGTACACATTCTGGGAGCTGTCCTCTACTTGCCTAAAGTTTCAGTAGTCTACGGGGAGTGGTCTGGTTGGTGCTGAAGTACTTTTTTGTTGATTTAAAAGCTTGTGCTGAAACAAGTTGCTTCCACACATGGGTGGCCTGGTAGAGGAGAATGAGGGGGAGAAAGGCTCTCAGCAGGAGGCCGTATCCATTAAGGGTCTTTAGGGAGCAATTCTCTTGCCTGAACTTCAGTGACGACCAAAGCTTGAGACCGTGACTGAAATCTGCCAATTGCTGCAGCCACAACTGCAACCTCAAAGCAGGACAAGGATCGCATTGACTGTGGCTGTCAAGGTGACCGTGCCTCTTGACGTTTATGCACCTGGCTCCCTCCAGGCTGCTGTTAGAGATATAAGCAACATCTTGCAGTTAGCAGTATACTGCTGCTTAAGGGAAGTCACTGAGGTTCATCTCATTTCCTCTTGCTAGAGACAAGCAGGCAGCGCGGAACACAATAATTTGCACGGATTGCAGGATTCCCCATGGTGCAGGGAGCCATTACTGCATGCAGCTAGTGTCCGACCACAGGCAATGCATCAATGTAGCTGAATGCCCGTTATCCTGGCAGTAGTCACGATTCCTTCATTTTGTGGCAGTCCTATGTGCCACCGATATCTGAACTACCATGGCAAGTTAAAGGATGGCTATTGGATGACATGGGTTATCCACTCATGACATGGCTCATGACTCCGGTCTGGAACCCATGCACACATGCATAACATGCCTACAATGAGAGCCATGCTACCACAAGGAATATTATAGAACACACCATCGGCATTCTCAAGCAACACTTCAGCTGCCTGGAGGAGCCCCGCAGTACTGAGCGGATATAATGATCTGTGGTAGTAAGCTGCATGCTACACAACTGGCCATTATGAGGGAACAGCGCATGCCACCACCTATCAGGTGAGAAGCTGAGGAGTAGGAGCACAAGGAAGAGGAGGAGGTGGATGGGGAGGAGGAGGTGGAGGAACAGGAAGAGAAAGGGATGCTATAATGCAGACAGCTGCTTTCTGCCTGGGCTCTATGTGATGAAACCTCAATTACACTTCCCCATTCACGAACAGTCTCACATTCCTTACCTATCCTCTATCACTGACTGTTATACATGCAGACTATAGATATACTCTCTGTGTAGTCACTGTATAGTTGCATAAGATGGAGACTTGTTACCTGATGTATTATCAATAAGGTTTACACTGTGTATATACTATGCTGGCACCCCTAGAGAGTGCAACTGGTGGAGACTGGGGTTTCCTGCCCCTGTGGCAGAGGCTGTCCACCAGAGGGCACTGCAGTGGGAGACCTGAGGGATACCTGCATAGGTGTGCAGGGCCCAGTGTAAAAGGCTCTCCACCATGATTGTGCCTCACTCTGGAGTTACGAATAAAGGACCAAGGACACTACAGTTTGAGTACCACACATTGCCTCGTGCAGTCATTCATAGGTGCATTACAGACATAACAACTGGCGATGAGAATACGGACTTTCACGCGATTATGGCTACCTTTGGCACACTAAAAGACTTTGCAGAGGGTGATGATTGGGATGCCTTCATGGAAAGACTCGAGCAATATTTCGTGGCAAACGACCTGGCAGGAGATGGGCACATTGGCGGAGAAGTGCTGACCAGTTGTGGGCCTGAGGTCTACCACCTCATCAGGGACTTGCTGTCACCCACGAAGGCCAAGGATAAGACATATGATGAGCTGACTGAACTAATTCGCAATCAACTAAAACCAAAACAGAACATCCTCATGGCCAGACAGATTCTACACTCACCGCAGACCTGAGCGCTAGGAGATTGCAAAATATGCTGCTGACCATAGGAGACTTGCGGCACCATGTGATTTTGTCACGCACCTCAATGAAGCATTACGAGACATCTTTGTTATGGGAATTGGCCAAGAGGGCCTCCTTCACAAGCTATTATCTGCGATACCACAGTATCAACCTGCAGAAGGCCATCAGCATCAGTCAGGCGTTCTTGGCCTCGACCTGCAGCACCAAGCAAATAATTCATCCTGTGGACTCAAACCCAGCAAGTACTGTACACAGAATGGTGCCTTTCACAGGCAAGACTGTAGAACGTGGCTCTGCCCAGGGCAGAGAGCACAGACCTCAGGGTTCCAGAACTCAGAGTCCTCCGAGGGGTGTTAATCGAGTAGCACCATGTTGGCATTGCGGAGGAAACCATAGGGCTCACCAGTGTCAGTTTGCTGAGTACATATGCAAAGCCTGTAACACGAAGGGCCACCTCCAGCGTATGTGTAAAAGAAATACGACTCACCATCTAGCAGAGGAGTCGGTAGATGACTTTGAATCCAGCAGGGAGTATGATTATTTGGCCAGAGAGGCAGCTCAGCCCCAAGAAGAAGTGTATGGAGTGTATACCTGCACCACCGATTATCCTCCAGTGAAGATGGAAGTTGAGATAAATGGTATTCCAGTCTTCATGGAAGTGGACACGGGAGCGAGCTAGTCAGTGATGAGCCAGGATGCCTTTGAGAGGCTATGGAATGAAAAGCGACCCGAGCTGGTTCCAGTACAGGAAAAGTTGTGCATCTACAGCAAGGAGCTGATCCCAGACCTTGGTAGTGTGGATGTAAGTGTAATCCATAATGGCGTGGTGCACAAGTTACCTCTGTGGATTGTTGCAGGTGATGGTCCAACGCTACTCGGAAGAAGGTTGATGCAGAAGATCCAGTGGAAATGGGAAGACCTCTTCACTCCAGCAATCGATGTCCCCCGTGCTCAGAGGCAGAGCAAAACCTCACCTTCGCTTGGGCCAGGCACCAGAGAACAGACCAGCGCATCACGACTGCGTTCCAGGTAAGGACAGCAGATTTCCTTCCCTAATGGACATTAGTGAACCAGGTGGGTTTTTATGCAAATCCAGTAGTTTCATGATCACCATTACTGACACTAGCTTTTTATTCCAGCTTTATTAAATTAACTTAATTTAAATTTCCCAGCTACCATGGTAGGATTTGAACTCACGTCTCTGGAACATTAGTCCAGGCCTCTGTCTGGATTACTCGTCAGCAACATAACCACCATGCTACCGTACCCCTACTCCTGTGTATTTTTGACAGGTGTCTCACCACATGCAGATCCCTCCTCTATCCTATCCTGTAAAATGCATGCTATACCAGTATCTGAGCTGGTGGCTGTGAGTGTAAGATCGAGTGATGGTGTCTCTTCATATTCACTGTCTTCTTCCTCTTCCTCCACTGACTGGACAGATTCCAGTTCTTGGGTATCCAAAATGTAAAAGGGTTGGATTGTGGTGAGGGCAGAGGAGAAATTGAGAAGTGCATACTTACACCGCTGCAGCTTGTAAGTCAGAAGAGATTGAAGGATGAGAGAAAGAAGATTAGGTATGCTGATACCTTCATTATCAATTGCTTCAGTGCCATCAATGGCCACGGCCTCAGAGATACCTCTTCCTATGATAGCACTGTCTCCTCCATGGGGGTTAAAACATATAGAAGTGCTTGTCCTCTTCAAGTTCATTGTTGCTGCCTGCTGTTATGCACAATTCTCTTGCAAGAAAGTGGGATGTGTGTCAGTGAGTATCCTGCAATATGTTTGTGTAATGTGGCTGTCATGGTTGAATAGCTGCCAGCATGCGAGAGCTGTGAGTTATTGTTGCCAGACTTGCAACAGTGTTAAGTATGTGAGGGTGAGGTAAAGCATACAAATGATAGGGTTGAGTCCTGACTGATAGAGATTGTAGGTAGATGAGTGATGGGGATGCAATGAATTGAGCAGTGGATGAGACTAGTGGTGCAGTTGTTAGGATATGGTATTTGAAGCAGTACTCGCTCACCTTGATAACTTTTATGAGATCGTTAAACTTCTTCCTGCACTCCATCCATGTTCTAGGAGCAACAGTCCTAACATTAACCTCCAACCCCCTTCTTCCCACTGCCTCCTGAGCATGTGTCTGGAGGGTCTCTTGCCCCCACTGTGGATACAGGACATCTCTCCTCCTTTCCACCTCTTTCACTAAGGCCTCCAGTGCATTATCGGAAGACCTTGGTGCTCGCTTTCTCACATGTTCAGCCATTCTTCAATCTTTCACAACATAGGCCTGGAAATTCCGGCTTCCCCGGGTCCGTACTGAGTGTCTACAGACCCGGGAAGGCATCGCAAAAGCCGGTTTTCAGTGCACAATGCGCATGTGCTGAAAACCAGCATTTCCAATCAAGCTGGAGCTTGACAGATCCAACGCATATTGGGTGCGAGGACATTTGCAAGGGCAAGATTGCAGTATTTACCCATATCTTGCCCAGCAAATGTCCTCAAAATTCTTGCGCCTGATACAGGCGTAAGAGTTTAAAAACATACAAATATATAATCAAATTAAATTTAAATATATTATTTTTAAAAACCCTGCCCACTACGTTACATTTATTTTTAACCATAATTAAAAAAACTTTTTTAAAACTCGGAAAAAAAAAATTTCTCTAAGATATTTATTAACTTTAATTTCTATGAATTTTAATTATGTGAGGTGTGTTTTTTTATTTTTTATTACGTGTTTAGTGTCTTTGTTTTTTTTCCCATTAATACCAATGAGAACGCGCAGATACGGAGTTCTCCTTGCTATTCATGAGAAAGCTGTGGAATACAGTACCTGATTGGCTGAGCAGTCACACATCACTGCACCTTCTGCGTGGGAACCTCGATGACGGGAGCGCGCTTCGCAGCGCGGGAAGAGAAGGCCTCCCCACCGGAATCACAGGCTCCTCCCGGACCACCAGGTACTTTCGTAGATTTAGGTCAGAGGCAATTGCCTGCAGGAAGCCTCCGACCGAAATTTCAGCCCCAGTGATTCAGTTCACAAAGGCCTCCCACCACTTCTTGCAGCCACAATGCAACTCCACTTTAAGAGGTGCAGGCTGCCTTTAAGTAACGCTAGCCACCTGTGATATTGGGCCCCCCTGCTGATACATGCAGCCAATGAATAGCCAATTGGTAGCATTGGCTGCATGCAGCAATCATGTAAAACAGCAGACAGCACAAATATATAATGCTGCCTGCAACACAATGAACAGGCGCGGGTTAATCATACACTGCGATCCCTGCTTCCATTTTCGAGTCGTATCCAATTTAACCACCAGAGAGTCCACAGCAAATAAATTATAGTAAACTTGTATAACTTACTGGTTAGGCCTCAGCTAGAGTATTGTCGCCAATTGTGGCCACCACACTTTAAGAAAGATGCCAAGGCTTTGGAAAGGGGGCAGAGGAAATTTACCAGAATGGTACCATATATGAGAGACTTCAGTTATGTGGCAAGACTGGAGAAGCTGGGATTGTTCTCCTCACAGCAGAAAAGGTTAAGGGAAGATTTAATAGATGTGTTCAAAATTATGAGGTGTTTCGATAGAGTACATAACAAGAAACATGTTTCCACTGCAGAAGGGACACTAACCAAAGGACACAGATTGGCAAAAAATCAAAGGGGGAAATGAAGTGATTTTTTTCTACGCAGCGAGTTGTTATGATCTGGAATGCACGATCTGAAAGGGTGGTGGAAGGAGGTTCAATAGTAACTTTCAAAAGGAAATTGATATATACGTGAAAAGGAGAATTTTGCAGGGCTGTGGGGAAAGAGCAGGGAAGTGGAACAAATTGGGTAGCACTTTCAAAGCTTTGGCCTTCTTTTATGTTGTAGGATTCTATGAACAATAGGATAAAGTCCTGGTGGCTATAGAGATGTCACTAGTGGTAATAGTGGTGAGATTAATTTTGAAGTGATGAATTAAGAATATCACCTTCGGGGTTAGAATTTCCACAAAATCCATCACCGCCGGAATGCCGCCCAAAAAACCGCTAAGATTATTAAATTAACGCCGGCGAAAAATTGATCAAAAAAAGGAAACCATTCTGCCCGGTGGGAAAAATGGGTTTTACATGCGGATTCTAGCTGGAAGACGCGATCCTGGGCAAATTGGGCGGTACTTACTCAAAATTTAGTCTGAGGCTGCGGGTTGGGACTAGGGAGGGGGGAAAACACAAAAAATATTTTTCCAGAAAACAAAAAATAAAAAAATCTGAAAACATTCTCAGGAACCTTTTCCACTGAATCGCTGTAAAAGAATTTTAAAAAACTTTAACTTACCTTTTTTTCAGGGCTTCATACCTACCGTCCAGCTCCAGCTGCTTTCTCGTGGGCGGTACATTTTCCCTCAGCTGCGGAACACCGCTACCACCAAACTCGGGTGGTGGTGTTTTTTTCCAGTCTTCCACGTCGGCAGCCTGCTCCCCAGCGCTATTTTGAAACCGCCGGCATAACCCCTTTATGAAACTTGGACTGCGTGATTTTCAACAAAAAAATAGGACTACCCCGAGAAACTGGGCGGAAATGGTGCTGAATTTCTAGCCCATGGTTATTGCACAGTAAAGTACGTTGACTCAAGTGAGCATTTTCTCTATGGTGTATTGGTAGCAATATGCTAAATAACCCTGTTGACAGCACAGGAAATATTAGATGCAAGGAATGGTTAACAAGAAATGTTATAAGAGGAAATACTTATTAGTGTTCAGTTTAAAGCTAAACCCTGTTGTTGGAAAGTAATCATCAGTTGCTGTGGGAAATAGATTGCAGGAGATATTTGAGTAAAACAATTGAGAATTCAAAGTAAAGCAGGAACATCTCTGGTGAAGTGCTTATTAGCCACAACTGAGGCTCAGACATAATGGGGTAGAATTTCTGCTTTGGGTACAATCGGGAAATTGCACCCAAAATGCACTTGACATTGCGCTGGTTAGGTTAGAGTTCAAGAGGTGAAAATTCGGTCGCTCCTCTATTGCAGCGTTAGCCCGGGTGGAGCGGTACATTTTGCGGCGGGAAATTGTTTGCGTCTTCAGGGTCGTCGACCTGAAATGTTAACTCTGTTTTTCTCTCCACAGGTGCTGTCTGACCCGCTGAGATTTCCAGCATTTACTGTTTGTATTTCAGATTCCAGCATCCGCAGCACTTTGCTGTTGTAGTAGTACAGGGATAGATGGCTAGAGATGGAACAATTTCTGACTATTTCCCCCCAATTACCTTTTCATGTCATTGTTGTTGGTGCCAGAGGTCTCCCAGAAAACATCAATGGATGTTCAGCTTCCTCTGATGTACCATGTAACTAAGAAGTGCTGCCGGCTTTTCAGTTACCGGCTGCTCCTGTCACCTTTTGATGCTACTTGGCTCATACTTGGCCTTTGTGTCAAAAAGAAAAGTTGGATTTCGGTTAAATTCTGGAGTGCAATCTCAGGATTCTGCCGGTGTTCATAAAGTGCGGTTCAGAACATCATTCGATTGAATTATAATTCCAACTCCCTTCCAAGTAATTAATAGAAGTACACAAGAAATGGCTAGAAGGAATTAAATACAAATACCAGGGTTGGGGACGTGCACGGAAAGTTCCCACCCAGTTTAGGACTCTGCTCACGTCCATTCATGCAAACAATCCATCACTCTGTTTAATAAGGCCACACTTCTGCTGCAGTTGTATATTTGGTCCAGATGTGACAGCAGTATTGCAGGGCACAGTGCCATCTTCTACATACTTTCACTACTTGCTGGGAGGGGGGAGCATTTGAAGACTGCGCCACAGGTGCCGACTCAAGCAGCCGGCGTGCGATTCGGTGGGCTGATTTGCCGGAGCTGTCACATCATGGTGCAGTCGGTGAGGCTCAGCCAGCTTACAAAGGAGCCCCAGATGGCTCACCCTGCCAGAGCCATCTTTCACATTGCTCCAGACCAGCAGCCAGCCGGACACGACTGCAGCACCCTAAACCGCCCACCATGACCATGCTGTCAGAGTGACTCCGGACAACACCAGAGCGGATTGAGAGCTGCTGCAGGAAAATAGCCCCGTGTTTGCCAAATCGAGGCGAACACTTGAAAAGAGCACCTTTATTTTTCTCAAACTGCAAGCTCAGTCCTGCGATGTCGGTCACTGATACAAAATTGCCAAATATCATTGCAGTAAAAATAAAGACAACTTAGCAACTTGCCTTCTTTAACCTTCAGCAACCAGAAGATTGCTTTTAAATAAATGAACAATTTTTACAAAAATTGCTTAAAAAAAAAACAGGCGCCTGGAAGGTGAAACAAAAGCTGGCATGTTCAACATTGCAGATGGAGATCAGAGGCAGGTCAGAGCCCGGAGTGTTGCAGGAGAGGGGGTGGGTGGGTGCTGGGGAGAGCTGGTAATGCGTGCGCCAGCTAGCGGTGGATTGAGGCCAGTGCGGAGCGTGTAGCTGAGAGAGAGAGACGAAGCCTGCACGCAGTAACTCACACACGCAGAGGAACCGCGGCACAGTCACGACTGCCGCTCCACTCTAAACTCTGGCAAGACAAGACACCAAGAGAGAGGCTTAAAAAAAAACAAATACTTGTATGTTTTTCTTTAAGGAAAGCGAGGGGGGAACTAACGGCTGCTGCAGTTTTTGTCGTTGCTGAAGCAGCACATATAAAACCTAAACCCAACCAAAGTGGGATTTCCAGCGGCGCTATGAACGCATTACCTGCCTGCTGCTGCTGCTGACAGCTAACTCCTGGACCTGCCCGGGACTTTATGAAAGAAAAGGGCAACTGTTGACAGAGACAAAGTTATAAAGGCAGAACAAACAAATAACCAACCAGCAACAACAAAACCCTGCATTTATTAAACAGAAAGACATCAGTGCAATGAACAAACGAAGAGGTCTCTCTAAAGCAACCGTGGGACTGCTGTGGATCTGTTGCGTGTTTGTGGGAAGCGCCGAGGGGAATTTTGCGGATCACCACGTCCACTCCAGCTTCATCTACAGGCGTTTGCGGAACCACGAGAGGCGGGAGATCCAGCGGGAGATCCTGTCCATCCTGGGGCTGCCGCACCGTCCCCGGCCCTTCTCGGTGGGCAAGCACAGCTCCTCGGCTCCCCTCTTCATGCTCGACCTGTACAACGCGATGTCGGGCGAGCAGGAGGCGGAGCGAGGAGCGGCCAGGGGCGCCGTGCCGTACCGCGCCGCACTGCCCACACAGAGCCCGCCTCTCGCCAGCCTGCACGACACCAACTTCCTCAACGACGCCGACATGGTCATGAGCTTCGTCAACCTAGGTAACCAGCCGCTTCCCAGTCCAGCACCCCCTCTCCCCCGGGCATGGCATGGCTATGAGACGCGCTGAGTCTTCAGTATTGTTGGCCTTCATACCTCAATTCTGTTCTTCAGGTGTTCAGTAGGAATTATAAATGTTATTTTTGGTGTTTTTTGCTGTATTCTTTGTAAACTTAGGTTCGGTTCTGTGCTTCAGCTGATGGATGAAGGCAGTTGTCATATATCCGTCTGTCTCTCTGTGTCTGTCTTTCTATCTGTTTGTCTATCTGTATATCTGTCTGACTCTGTCTATCTCTGTCTGTCTGTCTATCTGTGTCTGTTTGTCTGTATGTCTGTCTATCTGTGTCTGTGTCTATCTATCTGTTTGTCTGTGTCTCTATCTATCTGTTATCTGTCTGTCTCTCTGTCTATCTGTGTCTGTATGTCTGTCTATTTGTATTTGTTTGTCTATCTATTTATCTGTTTGTCTATCTGTGTCTCTATCTATCTGTATATATGTCTGTCTCTCTGTCTATCTGTTTGTCTGCCTGTCCGTGTCTCTATCTATCTATCTATCTATCTAAAACATATAGCTCTACCTCAAACCTTCGCCCTTCCCAGAGTGAGAGAAAGTTTACTTTAAAATGTTATTTTTAGCTGGGATGTTCATTCAATTTCTGCAAACTTTATCGGTTGCATTTATCAAGCGCATCCACCTCAGAAAGGAGCACGTATTTGAACGCGAAGTAACATCCCCTGAAAATGTGTACAGATTTGAGAGAAACTCTTCCTATCATAGGTCGTTGGCATCAGTGAGGGAAATCTAGGAATAGTGCATCAGAATACTCCCACCAACAAAACAAATAAGCTGAGATTGGTCACAGAAATTATTGTGAAGAGATAAACTTGCACATGATTTAATTGCTCAATTATTGTTAACGTGCATGCTTTCAACGGAGTTTGAAACCCTGGAGTTAAAGTTCTGTAATCCCAGGTTAAATAAGCACAGGTCGGAGCGAAAAACCCAGCGCTAATTACAAAAAAATGCAATGAAATGCTTTACGAAGTGCGGATAAACTTGATGCGATTTATTCTAATTTTAGAAAGAACCGTGATAAGACACTTTGCTAAGTCTTTCAAACATAATGGTAAGATCCTATGTCAAAAAGGAGTTGAGAAGAAAATCCTGTCAGAGATTGTCAAATTGACGGATAATCCCACGCAAAGAAATCTTTGCAAGTGGAAGTGTAATAGTCTGTCATAAATAGAGCTAGTGTGTATATACTTAAACAAAAAGGTTTCTTGTCAAAGCAGGTTGTGATAATAACGGTGATCAAACTTTCTTAACAGATGTCAACAAATGCATTTTTTTTAAGTCACTGCTTTCTTTGTTAACTCCAGGGGAGTTGCTGCCTTTTGATTCGTGACAAATTTATAGATCTCTGCTATATCCTTGCTAGCACTGCAATGCTGTCATTTTCTCATCTCGGTTACAAAGGGGATCAAAGAAGCAGCGCTGCCGACCGGTTTAGCAGATGGCTAACAGCGGACCGTATATTTTCTTTTTTTTCCGAGAGAGAACGACTTAAACAGTCCTCCTTTTACATTTCTCTGCCAGACGAAACACAGAACACCATTAGAGTTTATGGCGCGACCATCAGTCAGTTCCGCAGCAAACTTCACACAAAGTTACAGAAATAATTCAACGTGGAAACCCAAAGAAATGCGTATCACTTATTTTTTAAATGCACTTTTGGAGATCTTACGCGTTTCTGTGCAATAATTAATTGGAGTTTAGTTTCCAGAAATCAAGTTTGATCTAATCTTCCACTCTCTTTGAAACTGCAGTCTTTACATTACTGAAGCCGGCTGCACATTCTCAGTTCGTGTGTATATTATGTTACAGAAATAACTTGGCATGAAGTCGCTATTTTCTGTGGCAACATCTGTATGAGTATCTTGTCCAAACAATCCAGTTCAATTAGCAACTTCACTACCACCAATATTATCATAAACCTACTGTTCCGTAAACTATTTTCACATCAGAATGGCTTCACTCAGCCGGATAGGAATAACTAAAGATACAGACGTGTTTGGGTTCCGGTGGTGTGTGGGGTGCTTTTAATATACTAAAGTCAGCCAGATGTTTACTTGTAACGAACTTAGTTTGTTTAGGAAACGTATTTCTTTCGTAATTTGGGTTCGCAAGTGCTATATTAGTTTAAATTAAAACAGTTCGCAAGGTGTCAATTATGAAGTGTGGATAAAGGCACCTCAGGAGATTTCAAGGCACTCTGACTGTTTCAATCCCCTCTAATTATTTCCCGTGAATCCCCCAGCGCTGCCAGCAAAGGCGGAGGCCAAGTGAAGTGAAGTTTAATTTTGTTGCAATTTCATTTCCCCTGGAGCTAAAAGAGGTTAGCCTTTGTACCTCTGCAGGTGGAACGAGCATCCGACATTCTTTATTGTCACTAGTTAGAACTCAAGAGTATCCGATTTTTGCAAAGACAAATGGTTGAACAGCATTTTACTTCGTAAGGCATGATTATACCCCGAAATATTAAAGCTTCTGCGGAAATCCCCAATTCTGACTGAAATCATAGACACACTCATAATTGTTTGGGAGTTTTGAAATATAGCATTAAAGTACGGCGAGATACATTAGCGGTTGTGTTTAATATTTATTGTAGGATTATGTTCTAAAGCGTTTTCTTTTAGAATAACGTATATGCAAGCGAAAAACAGGCCATTCGGCCCAACCAGTCCATGCCGGCGTTTATGTTTGACTGGAGCTTCCTCCCATCCTTCCTCATAGCCCTCTAATCCTTGCTGCCTCATATGCTCATCTAGTTTCCCCTTAAATGCATCTATACTATTTGCCTCAGCCACTCCCTGTGGTAGCTAGTTCTACATTCCCACCACTCTCTGGGTAAATAAGTTCCTTCTGAATTCCCTATTGGATTTCTTGGTGACTATCTTATATTGATGGTCTCTAATTTTGCTCTTCCCCATAAGTGGAAACAGTTGCTCTGTGTCTGCTCTAGCAAAGCCTTTGTGTAATTGTTGATGGCGTGTACAATCTTAAGGAAATTGCTCACTTGAGAACTAAACTTCTGAATAACATGGCAAAAGTAGAATTACTTTCAGTTTACCATTAACATTATAAAGAAATCTAATTTCAAATGTGGTCAGTTTCACTTTTGGAGGAGTGTTGGACAGTTCCTTGATACTGTAAGGGAGGTATGTAGTTGGTGTCCAGTTTCATTACTCGAGGCACAAAATAAGAAACATATTAATGCTTATGTTTGTACCAGTTGGAAATATAACCTGCAACAGTTTCAAGACAAGCTATTTACTTAGCAACACATTCATTTACAGAACCAAATGTAATGCTTTAAAAGTTTACATTTGAATGAATGTAGGTGAAATGCACTCTTTATCATTGCTAACACAGTGGGGAAAACATGCAATTTGTGAGTGAATAACTGCAAATGAAGCATGCCCATATAAGTAATAAAGTCGACTGGGACTGTCACATCACTGAAATATATCAGAAGCATTATATTGCAAACTGTTATTTGCTGTTACATATACAATAAATATCAGGAAAGGACCCTTTGGCAAAGTAATTAATTGAATGGGCAAAACTGTGGCAAATAGATTTCAGGGTAAGCAAATGTGAGGTCATCCACTTTGGAACTAAAAAGGATAGAACAGGATACTTTCTAAATGATGAAAAGCTAAAAACAGTGGCTGTCCAAAGAGACTTGCGGATTCGGGTACGTAGATCATTAAAATGTCATGAACAGGTACATAAAATAATGAAAAAGGCTAATTGAATGCTGGCATTTATATCTAGAGGACTAGAGTTATGCTGCAGCTATACAAAGCCCTGGTTAGACCACACCTGGTGTACTGTGAGCAGTTCTGGGCACCACACCCTAGGAAAGCTACATTGGCCTCGGAGGGAGTGCAGCATAGGTTTACCAGAATGATACCCAGACTCCAAGGGTTAAATTATGTGGAGAGATTACACAGATTAGGGTTGTATAATTTAAAAGGTTAAGAGGTGATCTGATCGAAGATAGAGAGAAACTATTTCTGCCGGTTGGGGATTCTAGGACTAGGGGGCATGGTCTAAAAATTAAAGCTAGACCTTTCAGGAGTGAAATTAGGAAACACTTCTGCACAGAAAGGGTGGTAGAAGTTTGGAACTCTCCTCTGCAAATGGCAATTGATGCTAGATTATTTGTTAATTTTAAATCAGAGATTGATAGCTTTTTATTAACCAAAGGTATGCAGGGATATGGGCCAATGGTGGGTATATGGACTTAAAATGCAGATCAATCATGATCTAATTGAATGCCGGAACAGGCTTGAGAGGCTGAATGGCCTACTCCTGTTCCTATGTCCCTAAGTTGCATTTGATCATTAGAAGTTGTCTTTAAGTTACATCTTATACACTGGAGTATGGGTAATCATGACTTCTGCTGTAGAGAATAGTAGTAACCTTTTGTAGTTGTTTGCATGTATGTATACACAAACTAAGTGACACCTACTGAAAACATCCATACAATTATTAAACAGGGACGAGGAATTCAATTTCTGCAGTGCTGTGGCACAATGTACTTTGTTAGCAGGTGTTGATTTCTAACTACAATTTATATGGGCAGTTTTTTTATCATTGAAACTTGAAGATCAGTATCAATTTAATAATAATCATAGAATCATAGAATGGTTTCAGCACAGAAGGAGGCCATTCGGCCCATCAAGCCCATGCTGGCTATCTGCAAGAGCACTTCAGCTAGTTCCACTCCCCCGGTCTTTTCTCGTAGCCCTGCATATTCTTTTCCTTCAGATACTTATCCAATTCTCTTTTGAAAACCACAATTGAATCTGCCTCCACCACCCTTTCAGGCAGTGTATTCCAGATCCTAACATCGCTGCATAAAAAAAGTTTTTCCTCATGTCGCCTTTGGTTTTTCTGCCATCACCTTAAATCTGTGTCCTCTGGCTCTCGACCCTTCTGCCAATGGGAAGTTTCTCTCTATTTACTCTATTTAGACCTGTCATGATCTTGAACACCTTTATCAAATCTCCTCTCAAATTTCTTCTGCTCTAAGGAGAACAACCCCAACTTCTCCAGTCTATCCATGTAAATCTAGTTCCCCATCCCTGGAACCATTCTCATCAATCTTTTCTGCATCCTCTCTAAGGCCTTCACATTCTTCCTAAAGTGCGGTGCGCAGAATTGGATACAGTACTCCAGTTGAAGCCGAACCAGTGTTTTATAAAGGTTCATCATAACTTCCTTGCTTTTGTACTCTTTGCCTCTATTTATGAAGCCCAGGATCCCATATGCTTTTTTAACTACTTTCTCAACCTGCCCTGCCACCTTCAATGATTTGTGCACATATACCCCCAGGTCGCTCTGTTCATTCATCCCCTTTAGAATTGTACCCTATGGTTTATATTGCCTCTCCTCATTCTTCCCACCAAAATGTATAATTTCTTACTTTTCTGGGTTAAATTTCATCTGCCACATAGCCACCCATTTCACCAGCCTGTGTATGTCCTCTTGAATCTATCACTATCTTCCTCACTGTTCACTATACTTGTAAGTTCTGTGTCATCTGCAGATTTTGAAATTATGCCCTGTACATCAAGTTATTAATACATACCAGGAAAAGCAGTGATCCAAGTACTGACCCCTGGGGAACATCACTGTATACCTTCCTCCAGTCCGAAAAACAACCATTCAACACTACTCTCTGTTTCCTGTCACTTGGCCAATTTCATATCCATGCTGCCACTGTCCCTTCAACCTTGCCGGAGAGCCTATTATGTGGCACTTTATCAACGCCTTTTGAAAGTCCATGTACACCACGTCAACCACATTGCCCTCATCAACCCTCTATGTTACCTCATCAAAAAACTCAATCAAGTTCGATAAACACAATTTGCCTTTAACAAATCCGTGCTGGCTTTCCTTAATTAATCCACACTTGTCCAAGAGACTGTTAATTTTGTCCCGGATTATTGTTTCTAAAAGCTTCCCCATTACAGAGGTTAAGCTGTCTGGCCTGTAGTTGCTGGGTTTATCCTTACATCCTTTTTTGAACAAGGGTGTAACATTTGCAATTCTTCAGTCTTCTGGCAACGCCCCCTGTATCTAAGGAGGATTAGAAGATTATGGCCAGTACCTCTGCAATTTCCACCCATAGCTCTCTCAGCATCCTTGGATGCATCCCATCCGGTCCTGGTGATTTATCTAGTTTATCTAGCCAGCCTTTCTAGTACCTCCTCTTTATCAATTTTTATCCCATCCAGTATCTCAACTACCTCCTCCTTTAATATGACTTTGGCAGCATCTTCTTCCTTGATAAAGACAGATGTAAATTACTCATTTTGTACTTCAGGCATGCCCTCTGCCTCTATGCATAGGTCTCCTTTTTGGTTCCTAATCGGCTCCACCGAGCAGACTATGGCCTCGATATTAACCGTCCCATAATGCGTGGGAAAGGTCAGGTTGGGGGGTGGTTAAACTCTTAAAAACTGTGAAAAGCAAACCCAACCCAGGGCATTACAGTGGCGGGTAGTATACCATGCGAATATCCCATTGTGGCGAAGCAGGTCACTTCATTATAATATTTAAATCAGGCTCCCGCAGTGCAAATAGGAGCACTAGCTCTATAAGGTATGCGCTTTTTATAGCACTCCTTGTGAGTCAGAAGTGCTCCCCCCGGCCCCTCAAGGAAGCCTTCAGTCTCCCTTCTGCCAATCGCAGTCTCTCTCGCGCCCCTATGGCGATCGGCGACCTCCCCTCAACCACTGATTTACGTCCTGATCTGCAATTGTAGCTGTCATCGCCCCCTCCAAGCCCCGATCGGCAGCCTGCTGCCCTCCCGATTGACGGGAACCCAAGGGTCCCCGGCTGCAGCCTCCTGCCGTTGGTTTTCCCACCTGGCTGTCGGCCAGCCTATCAATTTGGTCGACTGCCAATCCCTGTCACATCCCTATCCCTCACCAAATATCACAATACAGGGTACTACAATTAGAACTCTTGCAACTGCAGTGAATTATATGACAATAACACGTTAAATTGACAACTAACTAGTGAACAATGTTTAGTTCTTAATTATGAAATAACTGAAGTGAAAGTTATCTATACGTACTGCACTGGAGTGTCAGATTTGCTCTGAGATGACCTGAAGCCTGGGTCCATGTGCTGCAGAGCCCCAACAGTGGAACTTAAGGTGACCATGGCTCTCAACTGTTATGGGTCTGGATCCTTCCAGGCATCCACGGGGGACCTGTGTCGGATCATTCAAAGGGTAGTGACAGCATTTAACAGGTGACTGGAGCCCTGTTCCAGGCATCCACGGGGGATCAGTGTCGGATCAGTCAAAGGGTAGTGACAGCATTCAACGGGTGACTGGAGCCTTGTTCCATGGGGCTAAAGAGTTAACCAAATTTGCAATGTCTGCGGTGGAGCAAAGGCAGAGAGCATTAAGCTTCGAGAGGATTTCTGGCTTCCCCAGAGTGCTGGGAGCGTTTGACAGAAAGCACGTGAAGACTACCCTTCACAACCCGCAAAGCAACATGAACAAAAAGGGCTTCCACTCCCTCAAATTGCAGATAGTCTGCGACACCTGGCTGCGTATCCTGTATGCGAACCCGCGGGGGGCCTGTCACGGTGCATTCATCGTGTGCAGTTCAGTAACAGCATGCCTGCTTGGGGCTGGGGGAGCGGTGGAAGGATGGATATTTGGTGGCAAGGCTTATCTCTGTTGGCGTGGCTGATGGCGCCCTTTCGTGCCCTGCAGACCGAAGTTGAGGAGAGACACAAACAAGTGCATGAGTCCACCATTGGTCATTTACCAAATCATTGGAGTGCTGAAGAAATAATAAAGAAAGACTTGCATTTATACAGTGCCTTTCATGACCACCAAACATCTCAAAGCCCTTACAGCCAATGAAGTATTTTTGGAGTGTAGTCATGTTGTATCGTGGGAAACACAGGAGCCAACTTGTGCACAGCAAACTCCCACGAACAGCAACGTGATAATGACCAGTTAATCTATTTTTGTTATGTTGATTGAGGGATAAATATTGGCCAGGACACTGAGGATAATTCCCCTGCTCTTCTTTGAAATAGTACCATGGGATCTTTTACGTCCACCTGAGAGGGCAGGTGGGACCTCTGTTTAATTTCTCATCCGAAAGATAGCACCTTCAACAATGCAGCACTCCCTCAGCACTGCACTGGAGTGTCAGCCTAGATTTATGTGCTCAAGTCCCTGGAGTGGGACTTGAACCCACAAACTTCTGACTCAGAGGCGAGTGTGAGACTGAGCCACAGCTGATACGCTGAAGAGTCGTCTCAGATGCCTGGATAGATCTGGGAATACACTTAATTACTCCCCAGAGAGAGAGAGAGAGACGAGGATTGTCATAGTGTGTTGCGCCTGCACAACTTCACCATGACTGAAGGTCTGGATCTTGACCTACAATGCAGGAGCCAATACAGGCCAAAGATCCTGCACTGCAGGAGATGGAGCAAAGGGACTTGGCATGTCCACAGGAGGCATGTGTTTAAGAGGGGAGGGCTGGTGGCGCAGACGTCTACCCAATGGTTTCTTCACCACCTTCAGAGGTTGCAACCATCAGACACAGATCTCTTCAAATTCAAATAACGTTTCATTACAAAAATGTTAAAGTGCAAATTGTTAACGACAAATAAAAAAGTTGGAATAAAAAATGTGAAACCTCTTTGAGAATGCTAGAATTTGGAACTCGCTACCACAGGGAGTAGTTGAGGCGAATAGCATAGATGGAGTGAAGGGAAGCTGGATAAAGACAAGGGGAAGAAAGGTATGCTGATCAATGTTGGCCACGCAGTGCTCTGGAGATCCCGCATAGCCTGCTCGTTGGCTTTTAAATAGGAAAACCACCAATGTGCAGAATTTTAAATGTGCTGCACTGCCCGTTAAAAGAGCTGTGTTCCCCCCAAAAAAAAATTAGAGGGAACATTGATGCTGATAGTGTTAGATGAAGTAGGGTGGGAGGAGGCTCTTGTGGAGCCAAAGCACCGGCATGGACCAGTTGGGTGGAATGGCCAGTTTCCATGATGTGAATTCTATGTAATATGTAGAATCTTCCATTATTCTACCATAAGAAACATATTTAAATAACAAAAGTGCTCAATTTAAATGTTAAACTTTTTTTTTAGAAATTTGAAAAAACATTTTGAAAAATATAACTTTAAACAACAAGATCACCTATTCGAACAGGTGCAAACTGGAGTTCAACTAATGTAAACCTTTGAAGTTTTGTGCAAGGTTTTGCTAACTTTAAAAATTGTAATTAAACATTTACCTATTTCAGACATGTAACTTCTAATGATCAGAAAGAAAAGAAAAAATCAAACAACAAGCGCAACATGACTGAGACAACAGATATCTTCCAGCCTGGTAGCTTTCCCACTTGACTAGAAAGGGGGAGAAAGAGGAGGTAGCAGAGGCAGGCTTAGAATTCTCTGACTCCCACAAGTCACCTTGTGTGGCCCTCGAGCCGAGTCGAGCTCTGGCCAGCTGCCTCCCTGCACTGTGTGCCAGTCACTGTGAATGGGCGGGATCTGGGGCGTGATGGGTGCGATGCTGGTCTGGTGACCTGAGGTCCTGTGTTTCTTCAATCCTTGCAGCCATCTGCTTCTGGGACAAGTTGCAGCCGCTTGCACCCAGGTTTGAGATCCCGAGCTGCTTCGTGCTACTTGCCGTGTGCAGCTGGCAACCTGCACGTAGAGGTGGAAGCATCAGCCACTTGGATGACACAAGAACTTGCATTTATATGGCGCCTTTACGTAGTAAAATGTCCCAGGGCATCTCACGAGCGTAATTAGCCAGAACAATTAACACAGAGACTGAGAAGGAGACATTAGGACAGGTGACCAAAAGCTAGGTCAAAGAGGAAGGTTTCAAAAGAGGAAAGAGAGGTAGAAAAGCGGAAACGTTTAGGAAGGGAATTCCAGAGCTTAGGGCCCAGATAGCTGAAGGCACAACCACCAACGGTAGGGCGAAGGAAGTCGGAGCTGTGCAAGAGGCCAGAATTGGAGGAACTCAGAGGCCGGGATTTCCCATACCTCGGCAAGTTTGGGGCGGGCAGTGTCGGTTGTTGGTTGTGGCCCCGCTGCTGGCTCCATCCTGCTGTCTAAAATGAATTTCCATTGATAGGGCTTGTGAAGCCTGCCCAGCGCATTTCCGGAGGAAGAGGGTCTGGTGATGTCATTCATGACACGTCATCAGCCGATTTCCTTAACAGAACCATGGGCAACTTTCTATCGACATTTGTGCTGTCAGTGTTCTACAACATTGAGGTGCCGCAAACACTGACAAGCACTGCACAGAGGTGCAAGGCTGCACCCAGGCTCTCCCATCACTCCCTCCATATGCTTATGGAGGAAGTCAGAGCATGCTGGGAGGTCCTCCTCCCTTCCGATGGGCAGAAGACACCTCTCCAGGAGACCAAAGCAGCCTGGTTGCACATTACACAGGAGGGCACAAGCAAGGATATAGTCAGGAGAACCTGTGTGCAGTGCACAAACCTTTCAATGATCTCAGTAGATCATGAAACAGTACCACAAAGCCACACTCAACCTCATCCTGCTGTGCCACTCATCACATCCCCATCACTCTGCCTTCCCTACCCTACTCCTGCACATCCTTACTCACACCAACTGACCTTGCACCTCCACCCATCCCTCTCTCACTATACATTATCACAGCTCCATCTCACTAACCAACCCTCGCCTTCATCCTAGTGCAATTGTACCAATTAACAACACACAAGGGTAGGGTTTTATCCACTGTTTATGTAAAGTTTCTGTTAATGTGGTGTCAAACATTGAAATCTTTATTTTCAACACTTTCTGGTCTTGGACAGGCTTGTGTGCACATTTCTGAGTTGCAGTGAATGGTAAGACATAATGGTAACCCCCGCAGTGGTCATGAGTGTGAAAGGAATGGCTTGGGCATTGCAGGATTGCTTTGTGGCGTTGGTGTGGGGTGGTGCCAACCTGGTACATCATGTGGCAGCCAGGGTATACAGCATAAAGTGAAATAAATTTGGCCATGGTGAGGCCATTCCTTGCCACCTGGGCAGCACGGTGGTCCGGCGCTGTTTCTCCTGTGTCTTGACAACATCAGTTGATTGCAGAGAAGATTGTTGTTGTTGTTGGTGCTGCTAGTGTTGGGGCTCATCGTAGTCTGATTCTGAGGACCAAGGTGAGACAGTATAAATGGCACCCATGTTAATGGAATAGATGGCAGGTGAAGTACAGATGACAGAAGCGATCTGTCAAAGGTGAGAGATGTAATGAGGTGAGATTGGATGGAGACGTGTGGAAAGACTTGTAGCATGCTGAATCTGTTGTGGAAATATAGAAAGGAACAGCTTGTGGCTGAGGAAAATGATCTCCATCAGGTGTGAACTTTTACTGTGTATTTGACGCTGTCAAGGAATCAGCTGGAGTAATGGCCACTGAGCTCCTGCTTCAGGGTGACAGATGTGGTCACCACCCAGCAGGTGTGTCTTCATGCATGCAGCTGTTAAGTCAGACTCCACTGACTCACCAGTCCATGGCTGCTTTCTGGTCGGTCTCTCTGGAGATGTAACTGCATCCTCCACCTTTCCCCAGTCTCCTCCCTCCTGGAAACTGGATCAAGACACCTGAGAGTTCACCTGGCATTGAAGTGCCACTCGGCACAGTATTGTGTCTCCATGCTGGTGCCTGGTTGAGGAGAGTTGGTTGACTATCTCTTTTTGAGTTGACTTGAAGGTGGGGTGGAGGCTGCATTTCTCCGGCGGAGCCTCAGCCCCATCTCTGGTAGCTCAATGGTCACAAGCAGCATGGCAAAGCCAGAGTCCTCGTCCTCCATCTCCCCTGGAATCTGCTACGTGTCCCTTTCCAACACCCTCAACTCTTCTCCAAGTCCTGTTCCGCTTCCTCCTCATCCCCTCCTCCAGAAGCAGCCTTCCTGCATCTCAGCTGACCTATGGGAAGAAAACAAACACAGTTAAAATGTTTGCCCTTGCCAGTGCTGAGATACCCCACGGGGGTGGGGGGAGATGTGGGTGTGATGGAGGTGGGAATCCTGTGTCAGTAGCCAGTAGAAAAGTACTCACCTGGTTGTGAACTCTATTCCCCTGCAGCGTCACCCTCCCTCACCCCCCCCCACCCCCAGCACCTTGGCCTCCACTGTGGTCACAATGGTGCAGTAGCTCCACTGCCTTCTGCTCATGTGGGGCCAGAGATTGGAGATTTGGGATCCTCCTCAGCTCTTTTCCCTCTCTCGAGCACAGTGAGCATTGATGCCTTGCAAGGACTGAAATGGAAAAGATTAGGCTTGCAGTGCTCTAACTTTGTGTAGGAGCTACTGGTTTGCATCTTACGGGAATGGGGGGGGGGGAGGTAGGGCGGGGGGCACCTTGTCAACAGCTCACTACTCAGCTTGTTCTGCCTGAGTGTGGCGACCACATTGGGCATGGGAGAAACATTTGGCATCGGAGGTTTCTTACCTTTCCGGCTCTGGTCTGGCCAACCTTGGGACAATCGCCATGGCACTCAGTGCCTCTGCCACTTGCCCACAAGTGAGGGCTGGGATGTGGGGGAGCTGATCAGCTGCTTGTGCCTTCCCTCTATCTCATCCAAGAAGGCCTGCAAGTCCTCATCTGAGAAGCTAAGAGCCCTTTTGCTGGCCTTCTCTTGTGAATCAGTCATCTGTGAGAGGGTAGAAGTTTAGACTTTCAAGAGAGCAATTTCAGTGAACGACTTAAAAAATCTACAGGACAAAAACTTGGGCACTGCTTACCTTGCCTTCCCCAGACTCACGCTGAAGGAAAACATTTTTATCTTCAACTTTTATAGTCCCTTACACTAGCACCTTGAAGTCCCATTGACTCTATTCCAACTACCTTTGAACCACGCTGGAATATTTTGCGGAATTAACCCTATTTTAAGTTCCAGTGTATTTAAATGAGATTGGGAGGGTGCTTGGGCGCAATGTGCCCATGGAGGACCCTCTAGGCCCAAGTGTGTTAGCTTCTAGTCCTTCCATTTGCAGTTTGTTCTATGTTTTCTTTTATTTTCTGTTTCCAAGCACTTGTTGCTCTTGGCCATCATTTTATTTTTGGACAGTCACTGCCAGTTCATTTTTCCAACTGGAGCATCCACAGGTCCTTGGTCCATTGAATAATATTTTTTGCTCATTCTCCCTTTAAAACAGTATCATTTTAACTCTTTATTTTAAACATTGAATGCAATATTCCAAAAAATTAAACAACAGGAAGGATATTGATAACCAAATAGATTAGTGTCCATCCTTTTCTCCTTGTAATGTCTACAAATATTACAATAATTAGGGCAAAATTAATTGTCGTTTGGAAAATCATGGGTTAATTAATGACAACCAGCATGGATTTGTTACAGGCAAATCATGTTTGACTAATTTGATTGAGTTCTTTGATGAAGTAACGGTTGATGAGGGCAGTGCGGTTGTTGTGTATATGGACTTTCAAAAGACGTTTGACAAAGTACCAGATAATAGCAAAATTGAAGGATTAAAAGGACAGTGGCTGCGTGGATACAACATTTGCTAAGGGTCAGAAAGCAGAGAGTAGTGGTGAACGGTTGTTTTTCAGATAGGAGAGAAGTATACAGTGGTATCCCCCACGGATTGGTATTCGGACCACTGCTCTTTTTGATACATATTAATTAGCTGGACTTGGGTATACAGGGTATAATTTTAACTCGGAACGGTAGTAAACAATGAGACAGATAGTAACAGACTTCAGGAGAACATAGATAGACTGGTGAAATGGCAGATGAAATTTAACATAAAAATAGAAATGTGAATTGGTACACTTTGGTTGGAAGAATGAGAAGAGACAATATAAACTAAATGGTACAATTTAGTCCGATACAATGAGGAAGATGGTAGCAGACTTCAGGCTCTGGTACTTAAACATGACTTTAAAAACTGAATGTGTAAGGATTGGCAGAGGCTGCTGTCCTTGTCTATGTACCAGGACTGAAAGTTCCAGATGCAGGAGCCAAAAACTTCCAAACTTATTAAGGGTTAAATGAAGATACTCACAGACATCACTCAGGGTCACACAGCGATGCTTCGTTATAGAAGATCGCACGTAACAGTCGTTGAGCTCAATTTTCTAAATCTTCTTCCTTTTGCTTCATCTTCTAACCTTGCATTACAATCTTGCCCCTTTTCAAATCTTTCAAACTACATTTCATTCCATGACCTTTATACACTGTCCCACCCAACCCCCCCCCCCCCCCCCCGTTCGTACCAGTCATTATCAAAACGTTACAGGTTCTGTGAACATCAATCATCTGTGGTCCCAGGATTCAGCAGAAGCTGTTGGTGGTGTTTAGGTTTTAAACAAAGCAGAGCATACACCCTATTATGGCTATGCTACAGGCAAGTTAGTCTCTAAGTATGCCTGAATTGTGAGAAAGTTAAGATCTAAATGTAATCAGTGTGTTGTTTAACTTTGAGATCAGGCCTCTGTGAAGACTGCCTCTGTCAGCATGATGTTAACCTTAGGCGCTTAATACAAAATGGATTCCTCACGGTCTCGATCCCTTAACAGATGTCTTAATGTCAGGTGTTCACTAGGAGTTTGTATTAACAGTAAAGGTAACCATCAGACACACATATTGCATAGAATGACATAGAATGTAAAGTGCAGAAACAAGCTATTCAGCCCAACTGGTGCATGCCAGTGTTTATGCTCCACACGAGACTGCCCCCACCACTCTTCATCGCACCCTATCAGCATATCCTTCTATTCCTTTATCTAGATTTCCCTTAAATGCATCTCGAGCAGGCAAAACAAAATTACTGCAGGCTACTATTATTTTCAGAAGCTTTCATTTAACTTTATTGACCATTCCAAGTGTGTAGATTTAAGACTGGTATTCAACTAAGTGGAAATATGTAAACCTCAGGTCCTCCAGCACCTGGATGGCCATTCATATCATTGTGGTATTACAGTTCATGAACTGGATTTTTAAAATTATATACACAATTAAAAATAATAGCAGTTACTTCTGTGGTCTCTAGTAGCCAAAAGAAATTGTACCAAGAGAGAGTATGTAAAAGGGATCAAAAGTATTTAATCCAAATGGTATGTCATTCTATTATCTAGTTCTTCATTTATGTACTAAACTATAATCAATGCTATGCCATTGGTGGCTTTGGTTGACAAAGTACAGGGTACTCTAAATATACAAAAACCTCAGTGCATTAATATTCAGATAACTTCACTGATTTGAGAAGAAGACATCAATTAATTCACAAATTCCTACTAAATCCTTAGAACCGCATCATCATTCTTCATATCAAGAATTATTCCTTCCACGTAACTGCAACAATTACTTCTCACATTCCTGATCCATTTTTTACCCTTTTAATGTGAGTTTTGTGCTGAGACAGCAACTCAGCAATTCAGCTGATAAATTAGTATACACACAATCTGATTTTACCAATTGAGTTTAATAAATTAAAGATCAATCTTCATGGCTGCTTGACACAGCAGACACGGAATTGTTTTTTTTAGCATCTCTGCCTTGAATTTGGACCTTTTTGATAGACTGAAAGAGGGAGAAATTTAGTATTGCCCCATTTGGGGACGGTAATAGTCAGCAGGCGAGAGACTTAGCGCCAGGCGCTGAAGCCTCGCCCCTCTCCAGAAATTCGGGTTACCGCCCCTGGAAGGAAGTGGAGCGCTAAGCACTCCACTTCCTTCCTGGGGCGGTAACGGGGTGGTCGCACTTGGCCACACAGCGCTGCCAGCATCCGAGGGGCCCTTCCCTCACTTAAAGGGAAGGAGCCACGCTGCCGACTCTGCAGAGGGAAAAGGGACCTGTCTTGGACCACCGGGGAGCGGGGGTGCCACGCAATCAGCCCGGCACTCAAGCAGAGTGCTAGTCTGAGCGATCGCGGCAGGACCCTGCGAAGAAACCGGATCAGAAGCGGCAACAAAAAGTTTTTGTTTTCACTCACCCACTTCGCCTTTAATTTTCGCCCCGGTAGTTGCCGGCTGCCCTGCAGTGTTATCGTCGGGCGCTGCTGCAGGGGTAAAACTCAATGCTCATGGGAGGCTCAAATGTACCCAATTTCTCCCCCAGAGTCTTCTTTCTGTTGGTAGTTAGGAGCCAAAATGTAATAGGTTTGGGCTATTTCAATACAGCTCCTGGTGGCACAAGTCCTCAGTAAAAAGAAAACTGTTCAAGGTTTATTCTATTGGCTCAGAGCCACTTTTAAGAGGTTGTTACATATAATGACCTGGGATAGCTTGAGTGGGTGCCAAAAGTGGAAAATATACCATTGCCCTTGCACTGACTCAGAGCAGTCACATGAGTGGCTTGTGTATGGGTTGAAAATGTGACATTGGTGCAGTAGTGAATGCTCACCTGAGGGCTTTATAGTGCAACAGGGTAAGTATTCCTCAGGTCACTGTGCATCGTGATATTGTAAATATGTTTATTAAAATGTCCTCTCTGCTATTTGTTACAAAATTATAAACATGTCCTGATCTCAGAAAGAGCATTAAGCATAGGAAAGCGTTATAACCACTTTTAAGATGTTGTTACCTATAATGAGCAGAAGAATATTACCCCATTGTTGGATAGAGTAGAGCGAGCTTTACTGACTTGGGATAGTATGACTGGGCGCCAAAAGAGGATAATATTCCATTCCCCTAGTACTGACATTTGTCACCTTAATGAGCACTAAATAATTTGCCAAAAGTTCTGAGCTTTGTTACAATGCATTAATATAGAGATGATTAATATTCAGAAAATTTAATAGATAGCTCACAATGCAGGATGACAATAATTCACACTAGGATTGATTTTTTTTTAAATTAATTTAATTTGATTATTAATATTAATAAACTATATAGAAACAGTACAATTCTATTAACATGTAACATCCCCCAAATGTTTAATATAAATTTTAGCTGTTAAGTGGTATTTGAAAGAGTAACTTGTGAAAGAAGGACAAGGGGACAGAGGCTCCAACATAAAAGACAAGTTTAAGATTGATTTCAGGAAGTTGTTCTTCACACAAACAGTGATCAATACATGGAATAGATTTCTGGGCAGAGTGGTGGAGCCGAGAACACTGGAATAATTTAGGAAATGACTGGATGCTGCAATGGGAGGACTAGAGCATCCTTCTGGATGGATGAACTAAAATGAGCTGAATGGCCTTCGTTATCCATAATTATCTTGTGAAAGCTTTTCTTTTAATGTTAAACAGCTTAAAAGGTTGTGGAAATGTGGGTGTAAATGAGTTATGCTCGTAACTACAATACACACAAGTATCCGCGATCTTTTAAGGGAGTTCATTGAATCCTTCACCTGAACGGATCAGCGCCCACAATACTGGCCATGTCTCCAGCACCTAAAGGCGACTTTCTGCCAAATGCACTTGTTCGGGATGTTCATCATATTGCTCCCAGCCTCTCAGGTCATATGACTCCAACGCAAATCAGCTGACCAGCAGCGAATTAAGGCCTCGGGCCTGCCCAGTAGCCACAGAACTCTTGCATTTTTTTTTAAAAAGCTTTAAAGGCTGGCTCAATTTTGGCTTTGAACTTTATAATGCTGGCGGAGGAAGAGGAGGGAGAGGAGGAGAGGAGAAAGAGTTCCGGGTACTCAAGGCCCATAGAATTAAGCACTGCAGGAAAATACTGCAGCACACTTGCAGGTACCCTGTCCACAGAGTGTACAGGCCTCAAAATGAGGAGATATCTGAGGAGCTGGCTGTGTGCTATCGACTCACTAAAGGTGTTATCCCTCAACAACTATCTGTCCCGCCCTGTGACAGGGACTGTGGTTCTCGTATTGGACTGTTCAGCCACCTAAGGACTCATTTTTAGAGTGGAAGCAAGTCTTCCTCGATACCAAGGGACTGCCTATGATGATGATGAAAGGTGTTGTCGGCCAACTGCGAGAATTGCTGCAAAATGATCTTAAGCCCCGGTCCATAAGCTGCAGAGCCATCACAGTGGAGATGAAGGTCACC
Organism: Pristiophorus japonicus; assembly: GCF_044704955.1. Classification (NCBI taxonomy): domain Eukaryota; kingdom Metazoa; phylum Chordata; class Chondrichthyes; family Pristiophoridae; genus Pristiophorus; species Pristiophorus japonicus. Next base: position 29,396,707 of record NC_091983.1, read on the forward strand.
ACGGCTCTAAACTCCTTTGGGTCCGGATTATTCCAGGCATCCTCGTGGGTTCTTGTGACGGATCAGTCAAAGGGCAATGAGAGACAGGATACCTCAGGTGACTGATGCCTTGGGCTGGAGGGTTCATAGAATTTGAGGTGTCAATCGATAATGCACTGCACTGGAGTGTCAGCCTGGATGTTTTTGTGCTCAAGTCCCTGGAGTGGGACTTGAACTCACAACTTTCTGACTCAGAGACAAGTGTGCTACCCACTGAGCCACGGCTGACATGAAATTTAAATCTCCAACTGTTAACACTCAATAGAAAACATAGAAATTTGAACTTCTTTTGCTGTTCTCTAACTATATACACGTGCAAATATTTAACAGAACAGTTTGCAAGACCAAATGACGTGAACTTTGTAAAAACTGTGCAAAAACTGTATTAGTCTTTAAGTATATGTCTTCCAGCCCAGCTGCCACTTGCAGAGGCCCTGCCAGTTATTCCAAAGAATCAATCAGCTGCTGCATGGGCTCCTGGAGCTGGAACGTCACTTGTGCAATGCTGCCGCTGATCATTACAACTGAGTCTGAAACCAGCTCGACAAGTCCATATTGTCGTTGATGGAGCTTCGGGGACCTCGTGGCCCTTTGAGGCTTCATCAGTAGACACCACTTCATGCCTGCAGCTGACAAGTCAGGCCCCGCTGACTCACCGCTCCCTGCTGCCGTCTTGGGGCAATTTCACTTTGGATAGACGGGCGCAATTTCAGGTGCATTTTGAGTAGAATTTCCCGATTGTGTCAATGGAGAAAACTCCAGACTACAGGACTCAATATTTTCTTTGTTGAAATTTTAGTTATTTTTTTTAACTTATTTGTAATTTACTTTGCTGTTATATCATTATAACATGTGTTGATTATGGCAAATCCTTGCTTTAATATATTTAATGCTCAATAGTGTCATTATTGTCAATTCGTAGATTTCAGATGCTAGTCATTACACTGCATTTATTGTTCCAAATAGTAAACAAAAAAAGGCAATAACTGGAATTTAACTGTTTCCAAAATGTATCATCGCATCTTTTTTGTCGGAATTATAAGTAAAACTCCTCCAATGGCTCAGCAAGTTTACACAGTGAGTGGCTGAGTAGCAAAGTCCAGGGAGGATAGGCTGATACGGTTCAATGAAGAGAGGTGGGAGGAAGCTCGTGTGGAACCTAAACACCAGCATAGACCAGTCTGTGCTGTAAATCCGATGTAATAGACCAGGAAAGTCCCAGGTTTGATCAATGGCCTCTGCTCACATAGCTGATCTCAGCTGGAGCAACAGTATGGACATTACAGATGACCTCACTGCCCCTAGGTTAGCAAGGAGAAAATGGGCCAGAATTCCTGGCCCTGGTTGTTATCCAAGGAGCCCTGCTGAAAGGGTAGAGGAGCGACGACAAACAAGACAAATGAAGTGATATAAAAACAAGAACTTGAAAGATACAACAGTTTGATCCACGTCTGAAAAATGAAGATGGGTTAATAATCTGGGTACAGATTTGCATTGGTTCTCTTTAAAAAAATGACAATTTTTCTGACGTTAAACATTCACTAGATTTATTAAATATTTTTGTTTCTACATTTATTGATTATTAGACAATAGTTTTCAATTTTTGGAAATGAGTTTTTTTTACTGGTTTGTAATTTACTCTGCTATTATACCGATTCTAATATGCGCCGATTGTTGTAAAACCTTGTAATCAACAGAAGGTTAAAAATGGTTGAAACCTTTCTGTGAGCATTATGTCATACATCAAAAACATAATGTATGCTGTCAAACATCACAACTCATGAATGAAGTGAGCAGCGCACAAGCAGATAAAACTACATATATGTAAAATAAAATAATAATGAATAAGAGGAGTGAGTTTAAGGCTGTAATCTAATCTAAGGATACAGATGAAGGTCATAAACCATTACCTTTGTGGTTGAAATTTATGATGCCATCTATACCCCTTGGTTAGATTACAGCCTTGTAACTCACTCCCATGTATTCTTTATTCTCTATTTATTAAGTGCCTTTAAAAACAGAAAAGTAACATCATATGGACATCTTTTCTCAGTATTTTTGTAGCTCTGATCACTTTTTAACAGAATATTATGTGACGTGAGATTTTGTTTTAAATTCAACGCAAGCAGTATTTTCTGAATTTTGACAACTGATGGGAAGAAACTCCCATCATTTACTTTGGTTAACATCACATGAGCTAAGCAATGCTGACCTTCCCTGACTACTTGATCTTGGCTATTCTTATCAGATGACCGTCTGACCTGCTGGTAATTGCACTTAATTATTTCCTGTTGTAAATTCAAGAAAATGGGAGGTGCGCTGTGTGATTTAGGAACATGGGAATTTTTTTTTTCAAGAGCTTACATTATCAAATCCCACAGGTAGTATTTCTTGACAATGTCAGTATCGAGTTTCTCAAACAGCAGCAAATAGTTTGCAGTCCTCTCAAAAAGCTAGTCAGGTTTCCAGGACCAACAACATTTTTCTTTGTGGCAGTTTTCAAGAGAGAAAGTTCTAAATACTAACAGATGTGATGGTAATTTGGTAATGATGGGAAATATATGTGCTGCTCTAATCGCCAATCTTAGCAAAAGCTAAGTTGATTCATATTCAGCCTTAGCAATCGATGATAAGGACAATCTGATTATTCTGTAAGTAAACTACAACAGAATAAAAAGGGCAGGCTGTACACAAGTTCAAGAGACTATGAAGTGAAATCTAGATTATAAATGTTTATAATCAAAAGTTAGTGGTTTAGTAGCCCAGTTGCATTTTAATGCACTGCATCATGAAGGGATGGGACACAAGTGTGCACCTGCAGCCTCTACACACAGTAATGTCCCAACAAGGAGCTACAAGTGGAGGCTCGTTGCCCAGTTGAGCTAGCGAGGGACAAATGGTTGATGAGTCAACCCAGGGTTGTCTCATACATCTCCCGGTGGGCAGTTACAAAACAATATTGGCAAAGACCTGGGAACATGTCACCAGTATGCCTTCTCAGCCGGAAGAACAAAAGTGGGCAGAATAACTTAAAAGGAATGCTTTTATAAGTTTCAAAAGGACTGCAGTTGATTGTTTGCATGGGGCCAGAGGTGAAATTCTTCTTCCAACAAAAATGGAAGAATGCTTATTTTTCTCTCTAATTAACGAGCCCCAAACTGAATCACGCGAATCAATAACACGAGATTGCTCAGAATACAATTTAATTATTGGGTTGCTAGTTACAGAGCAAACAAGGCATTCTCTTGTTTTTTGTTATGACAGAAGTTTTATCCCTTGGTGGTGTGGTATTGAAACATACAGGTCAAGAAGGTTCTTGGTACAGTTCCTGGTCTGTGCTGCATTTGCTGATCTAGCTGAGGCATCATCCGCGACCCTTCAATTATCCCTGGGATTGAAAGGCAAAACTGGCCATGGGTTTCACTCTTGTTCAGAGCCCTAAACTCTAGAATTCCCTCCCGAAACCACGCCACCTTTTTACCTCCCTCTCCTCCTTTAAGAGGCTTCTTAAAACCTACCTCTTTGACTAAGCTTTAGGTCACCTGTCCTAATATTTCCTTATGTGACTCGGTGTCAAACATTGTTTGGTAACACTCCTGTGAATCGCCTTGGACCGTTTTACGACTGTAAAGGTGCTATATAACTGCAAGTTGTTGTTGTTGCTGCTGGAAATTGACATTCTGCAGATCAGTACACGTTTGGGTTTAGCATTAATGCTCCACAATCAAATCCTCACAGTGCAGGATCACAGTGGAGATTAGTTACTTGTATGAGTTATCGGAAATGAAAAGTCAGTTGCAGAACTGTAGTTTCATTGCAGTGCACCTGCTGAGAGTAACCTGGATAAATATAAAAAGATGCATGTCACCATCTAACTGAATGCGTACGCTAATGTTTTAATGACATCATTATCTCCTTATAGTTGAAATTTGAGTGCTAATCTTCCATTGTTTGGACTTTAAGAACAGTGGAATGTGCTCCACAATCAAGGGAAGATGGTGCTTCCAGGCATAAAGCATTTATGCTTTGTCTGCACCTTGATTAAATCTCTTAGGGTGCTGTTGTCTAACAAATACTGGTCTCAGACCAGCGTATTCACACAGCAAGCAGTCCGAAGATCTGCATCACTCCCTACTGGAGTGAAATTGGAGTTTTGCGAATGCGTGATGTAAGTATATGCAGAGTTCTGGCCATCAACATTCAAATGCCACTTAAGTTTGACGTTAGCAGAGAACCAACTGCACTGCCACTCCATACTAACATTAAACATGAAGTTTAAAATGTTCCCAGGCCATCCATTTTAAACTTCGCTTTGGGCCAGAGCAGAATGATACTAACATCTAGTGTGAAGCCACACAGATGTGAGAGACCACTTTGAGTTATAGAGGGTCTCTATAACCTACGTCTACGCAAATCAGGACGGTGGACCAATGACCACTGGTCTTTCCGTCAGCATCTTTAGTTGCCGCTTCATCCGAATCACGCCTGAATTAAGGCGCAATCCAATTTCTAGGCTTTTCAATAACTGTGGAGAACACAGCAGCTTCCAACTGAGCTAACTTAATTGTAACTGAACTTGAGCTTCCTGCTTTCTTTATTTCGACAAACTGTCAGCTTGAAATGTTTAAAATGTTTACACATGATGTATTGAAATGTTTGTTTTGGTGAACATTTGCCATGGCAAATAAGATCTTGCTCCAAAGCTGTTAGACTCTCGGGGGCCGAATTTTCCCTGTTAGCGCCTCCAGGGGGTGCTAATGGGGTGCAAGGCACTTCTCGCCATTGAGAAGGGGGAGGGGGAGGCGGCGCTACCGCCTCCTGGGAAATTGCCCGCGAGTTTGCAGAGGCCCTGCCATTGAAGCGGCACTCCCCGCAGTTAGCGCCCCAGGCCGCTGCGCGTGGTGACCCTTCAGCACCCTGCGCCGACCCCTTAACGCACCGCAGGGGAAATTGCCCCGGGTCGTGAAGACGGCGGACATTCGCTCTCACGGCACTCTTTAAAAGGGAGGGCGAAAGCGCTCTGGCCCGCCATCTTTTTTGTCTATACTCTTGGGTCAGTTAAATGATCGTGGCCCTCGTGTGGACCGAGCCGCCATTGTGCAGCCCGGCAGTCCGTTTTGGGTGCCGGGGTGCTGGTCCGGTTGCACGCTGTCCTGGTAGCCCAGTGGAGGCCATCAGAGGCCTGCAGAGTGCGCAGTGGCCCTTCCATTTAATTGAAGGGGAGGGGCGTTGAAACGGGTCAGCGCTTGGTGGAGCATCCATGTAGCGCTTCCCTCAGCGCCCCAGTAGCGTCCCGGTTCCTGCCCCCCAAAGGAAGTAGAGCATGCGAGATTGCGCTCCGCTCCTTTCAAGGATGGTAAGGGCAATTCCGCGGCCCCAGAAGGTTACCGTTCTCTAGGTACGTGTTTTTTGCTCTATTTTAAATATGACACTGTTGTCAATCGTTAAAAAACATTTTTTTTTGCGCTTTTCAAAATAATTTAGTGAATGTTGTGCTCATCTAGATAGGGACATCACTGCTCAGGAATGAACCATTCCCTACATTTCACATCTAGTCAAGGATTTTGCAGTTAGACATAAGGGTGATTTTCTAAGTGCATGCTCCCATCATGGAGTCTTAATTTAATGAAGGGGAAATTATGGGGAGCACACTCGTGATTTCCCAGTATGTGCTGCTGGCTGGTGAGGCACCATGCTGGGGGTTAGGGACTCAGAAAATCAACTCTATAGATTAACGCTTTCAATGCTATGCCTGTACAGCATGGCACAACTCAGAAGAGCACTTTCTCCTCCAGTAGTTTGAATATTTCCACCTCCTGTTGCCAGCTGTCCTGATGGTATCTCTGAGTTACAGTTAGATTGTGCTAACTATCTGTGACCGATAGCTGCAGGTTGCAATTTACAGCCAGAAAGATGTTGGCAAATTGTACTCTGCTGTCAGGAAAGGACTTTAGCCATTCATATTTATATACATGCAAGGTGCTGTTCACAGACAGTAAGCTTTTACTATTTAAGATTGCGAACAGAAGTGTCTGCTTAGGCTTGGCTTACATTTTACAAAATGTCTAACAGGTTCTTTGGACTTTTGAAAACTTTTAAAATCCAGCTTGGCCACTGGAGTAAAATGGCCTCCCTATGTGGGTCTCATACCACTGTATTGCATTGATGGCCGTGCCTTCAGCTGCCTGGGCCCCAAGCTCTGGAACTCCCTCACTAAACCTCCCACCTCTCTACCTCTCTCTCCTCCTCGAAGATGGTTCTTAAAACCTACCTCTTTGACCAAGCTTTTGGTCACCTCTCCTAATATCTCTTTATGTGGCTCAGTGTTTGATAACACTCCTGTGAAGCGTCTTGGGACGTTCAGCTACATTAAAGGCTCTGTATCAATGCAAGTCGTTGGATTAAGATTTGGACCTGATTAGGACCTGACTTTGAATTATAACTTTACTCAGACTGAGATTGTCAATTTGTACCAAATTATGGGCAGTTATAAACTGGGGGGCCAATCAATTCGTAGTTGGGTTGAGGCTATACTAACCAGTTTTACATGGGATCCTCAAAACCAACAAAGGGGGACATCTCAATCCATGAGTAAATGTTAGGTTTGAATCTCGGACAGAGATGAAAGAACAGCGCATCCACTACACTACCAAGTTCTCTGATGCTGTAGTTGTCTCTTCTACACATTAACTCATTCAATTTGTGTACAGCTGCAATAAAAGTTATTGTACCACATAGGCTGACTAGGCTAACACAACAGCCAGCAAAGTCTGCTCGAAATAGTTAAAGAATATCTGTTATGATTATGATGTTGCTTGGTATTACAGAATACATAGCTAAACATTTTAAAATCATTTGATCCAAATCATGACTTAAATGAAAGGAACCATTTTCAGATACATGGAGCAAAGGCAAAGAAAAATATTTGGATTTTTTCAGCCTTTTTTTGTAAAGTAAATATCCAGACTTGTCTTTTCCACTTTACCAGTACTGAAATATTTATGCACTTCAATTCCACTGTTGCATTTCTCTCTGTAACAGTTTCATATAGTCAGTCTAGTTATGCAAGTCTCTATGACGTCAGTCTGTAAATTAACTGCTAAATTAGCACTGTGACGTTGACTTTGGCACTGTGTCGTCAATCATATATTAGCTCGCCAAGCGGATGATCCAGCCTCATGAGTATCCTTGGTTTTTCAGATGCAGTGTACTTCAGTAGTAGCAAATTATCAGAATATAGGTCTAATGCTGCTGGAAATTGCTGAATCCAGTTGGTTGGATCTTGCTGGAGCAGGACATCTTGTGCTGCCTGTCGTTAGTTAAAAGATTTGTGCTGTAACTTGCTGGAAGTGCGAGCTAATAACGGCACGGTGAGGGCAACGGAACATTGGGATTCTCAGTAAATGGTGGGACTAATAGTCTATCTCCTTAACCAATGAGATTTAAAGATTGAGAAAGAAACAGAGGAACGACTGAGAAGGAAAGTGAACGAGAGTCAAATCAGGTACAGAAATAGAAATAAAGTAAGGGAAGAAAGATTGGATTAAGAGAGATGGAAAAAAAAGACAAAAAGTAAAAGTAAGAAAAAAAATTAATAATTTAAGTTTGATATTTTAAAAATCTCCACCAACTTACTACATGTAGGAATGAGATTCAACAGTTTAAATTGTTCCCTTTCTGGGCCGAGAGGTTGAGTGGCATTGCATTACGACAATGTTAAAAAGGGTACACTGTTAAATTCAAGTCCTAACTTTCTGCGGTGAGTTTAATGGGCAATTAATGTGCAAATCCAGTAAATTCTTCACTATAACATTGCGGCTTTGGATGAGATGTTGTGTGTGCAAAGCAAACAGCAGAGCGGCATAAATTGACCAGCAACCTCTGGAGATTCATAACTCACGCCATATTTCTTAATCCCCTGAACTTGCCAACCAATTTGTGCATTAATAACAGCGCACATCGTAAACACTTTATTTTTCCAGCAAGATTCGGCTCAATCTTGAAAGTTACAACCAGGAAGATTGAAAAGATAGACTACCAGCTCCAGTATCTGAACTACTAGAAACATTTTGGTGGTTATTCACTGCTACAGTACTTGGCTCTGTGATTGAAAGGCTGCATTGGAGGGAGCAGCGTGCGGCAGCCTGGCCCGGAAATCGATGCGGTCCCGGCCTGCAAGACCATCAGCAGGTCAGGGCCATCAGAGGGAGCAGCGTGTGGTGGCATACCACTGCAGGAGGGAGACGGCTGAAGTCAGGTCGCTGATTGCAGTGTGGGCAGGCACAGCAGGAGGGGCTAAGGAGCGGCAAGAGTTTGTAGAAGGAAGTGACCGGGGCCCAGGAGAGGCGTGAGTCTGTGGCCCAGAAGAGGCGAGGGTCCAGGGGCAACACGGGCCAGCCCACACTGTGACATGTGAGCGCTAGGTCTGTGCAGCAGAGCTGGTTTCCAGTTGTCTTGGGTAATCCTTGCCACTGGACCGAGACCTAGCTCTATCAAACCCGTGTGGTGGCTGGTGTGCAACGGCCACTACACATTAAAAAAATCCAAGCACAGGCATCTTCCACCCTCCAAGATGTAGTTCGGGACCTGGAATATTAGATCCTTCATTGAAACACCTGTGAACTCATTCCTTTTTGGCGTGGAAGCAAGTCATCCTCGCTTCGAGGGACTGCCTATGATGATGATGATGATGATGACTTGGTTGCTTTATTGCTGAGTTTAAGTTGGTGCACCAATTTAATAGATCATCCTATCTCATTATTTTCAACAATGGGAATGCGCATTGTTTATAAAACAATACAAAGTGAGCCTATCATTCAAAACAACATCATCAACTCATTCAATGGTCTGTTGAGAAGCGCCACTAAAATTTTGTTGCCATGGGGCCATTTGAAGAGTAAACTGAAGCTTGTTATGAAAGCTATGGGGGAGAAATTGGACATCGATGTTCTATTTTTCAGGTGCAAAATAGATGAAACGGGATCCAAAAATCAGGTTGCGATCTCATAAGAATGTTTGAAATAGACGCGAGTAGGCCAAAGGTCTCATCGAGCCTGCTCCACCATTCATTAAGATCATGACTGATCTTCGCCCTCAACTCCACTTTCCTACCTGATTCTCATATCCCTTGATTCCCCGAGAGTCCAAAAATCTATCTATCTCAGTCTTGAATATACTCAATGACTGAGCATCCACAGCCCTTTGGGGTTGAGAGTTCCAAAGATTTACAACCCTTTGAGTGAAGAAATTCCTCCTCATCTCTGTCTTAAATAGCCTGCCCCTTATCCTGAGATTGTGCCCCCTAGTTCTAGACTCTCCCGCCAGGGGAAACAACCTCTCAGCATCTATCCTGTCAGTCCCTCTCAGAATCCCATTCTTCTAAACTCCAGAGAGTACAGGCCCAATCTACTCAATCTCTCATAGGACAACCTTATCATCCCTGGGATCAATCTCCTGCACCCGTTTATCCCACGAAAATTGAAACAAGTGATAGGCTTGATGTGGTTATGCAAATGGAGCCCTATACTAGTTGTCGGACACCAATGTGAAATTGGACAGCAGTTAGGTGGTGTTTGATGGCTCTTCCAGGTCTAGAGCGGCTTAACCATCGGTCCTTAAATAGACTGCTGGAGGCCACTAAAAAAAGACCAAAAACTTAGCAGACATTTCTATTTTGTGGAGTCGGAAAGAGCAAGAGTTCTCCTCATGGCTCCAGAGGACAACTGCAGGCTGCAGGCCAGGACTCGTCCGGTCAGCATGGCTTCCCCCTCCGCACAGAGCGGGGGGCTGCCGGCAGCGCAGCCGGCCAAACTTGCTACCGTTGGTGCTGGCAAGCTGTTTCCAGATGCCCGATTGGGGTTTGCAGCTCTCTGGTTAAATGCAGATGAAGCCTGGTGTCGAATTTGGCTCGGGCTTCACGCCAGCACGGGCCCATGCGCGGAATGTCCGCTCTACCGACGTGCTGCCCATTTTGAGCACAAGTTCAATTTCTCCCCCTGTGTTTTACCAAAACAATCGGAATTGGCAAGTGTGAATTTTGAGGCATGGCTCTAACTTTCATGAGCCCACTAGCTAGGTATGGTTTTGTGGAGTAAAACGGAATGAAAGCTGTACTTAGATTCCCAGTAGATTACCCTGAGTTAGAACCATTTTTCTAGAAAGAATAAAAAATATCAGTGGAATCTCTTTGAGCTGGTCATGAAACATAAACTGCGCTGGTGTTATAATATCCAAAAATGGGGGCAGTCTATAGAGCAGGACGGTTCCAGGCAGGTGTTAATAAGTATCCTCAATGACAAGATGCAACTTTCTGTAGTACTGGGAAGCATATCGTCTGCAGATCTGTAACCATTTCAGCTACTATACTTGGAAAAATCAATTAAAAAGACCCATCTTATGAATTCTAATTAACAGGAGACATTTTCTGTGCTAACTTTCGCTGGGCAGCATCAACAACAATTCAACGTTACTTTGACACAGTGCTGATAGAGTAGGTACCAAGGATTATGTAACTCAATGACATGCCAGATGAGCAGTAAGCATTTGCTGTTTTTGACACTTGAAGAAAAGCCGTTACCGGAGAAGAATTTATTTAAAAGTCACATGGCAGTCACCATTGTTGTGCATGTGGCCTGAATCTTTCCGTGAATGGTCTTTCAAAACAAGAATTTCCAGTGTGTTTCTAGTTCCTGATATGCAACCTTCAAAACACATCAGCAATATAAATGCAGACACAAGACTGTCTGCAATAAAAGACTGCCATGTTAATCGGGGCCGCATTAACTTGGGTCATCTTGCAGTTAAAATAAATATTTGTCAACTTTCCTGGTGATATATGGTCATCAGTAATGGTGACCCTAAAACTACTGGATTGTCATAAAAACCTATCTGTTTCACTAATGTCCTTTAGGGAAGGAAATCTGCCGTCCTTACCTGGTCTGCTCTGTATGTGACAGCAATGTGGTTGACTCTTAGCTGCCCTCTGAAATGGCCTAGCAAGCCACCCAGTTGTACCAAGCTGCTATGATAAAATAACTGTGGGAGTACCTTCATCGCATGGATGCAGCTCACCACCATCTTCTCGAGCAATTAAGGATGGGCAATAAATGCTGGCCTTGCCAGTGACGCCCACATCCCATGAATGAATTAAGCTGGTGATTTATAGACACTAGCTTAAAGGAAGCTATGGAATCTATTGTGATCTATCATGTGGCAATGCTACAACTGTTTTCCATACTGTATGCAGTAATATTCTGTAACACATCTGGGAATACTACAGTACTTTGTGGACACTGATCAAAGTCAATTATACTGCATGTTGTTTGCTGTAATTTACCCTATTGGCCTTTTTCAGTAGCATTGACGCAGTTTTTGATCTGCTTTGCAGTGCACTGTATCCTGGAATAAGACCAATGTTTTTGAGTGCAGAGGATATGGTGACAATGCAGCAAATACTTTTCTGTTACAAATGCTAAATTAAACAATGTTTACTTCTTGAAAACAACTTCAATATTGTAGTAAGAAAAAAAAATTAGAAAAAAAACACATGACTTTTCGCGTCAAAGAGCAGAATAAGTGCAACAAACTAGCAGGAGTCACGGTCTCAATTCCTAAAGAGCAAACTTACTTCTTGGATAAGATGGTGGAGGGATGCCTAGGCCAGCAACGAATTGTAAGCTGAAACAGAAATCTAGAACTGCTCTCTAAATGTCCCTCTTCCTCCTAAATGCTGGGTAAACACATGGCTGCTGACCTAACCTGATGCAGACATCATAGCAGTCATGTGGTAGTTCTTCTATTCTTCCACAACAATCCTGTCAGTCTCTTTGCACCAATAACAAGCTATTACTTGGTACCAATGCAGATGGCATAGAGTCAGTCCAGTCCTAGACTATGAACAGTGGGCTCAGCATTACGTTCATTACAGTGGGTTGTGGGGGAAGCAAGAATGCTGTCGTCCTGAGATGCCGGTGTCTCTCCATGGAGAAAAGGCCACTCTCCTGGGGCGGTGCTTCAGCACTTCGAGAACAGAGTGCAGGAGTGATGGAAGCCTCTTTTAACGGTGTCCTCCAAAGCCAATGTGGCAGCAATCTGAGCTTTCATGGCAGCAGTCTGTGGAACCTGTCACAACAAGCTCCATCATGGCTTTACTGTGCTGTTGATGGATCTGACCACTATTGGACCTTATTGTCTTCATGATTGTTGGCCGGCGTGGACACGATGGGCCGAAATGGCCTCTTTCTGTGCTGTAAAATGTTATGATTCTATGATGATCAGCGCAAAGTCTTGAGGCAAATTGGAGCTAGACTCCTTCATGCTCTGTGATATTGTCCATATGCTCTCTGGCATCCATGACACACTAACTAATGGAAGACAGCGCCTCTTAAAGGGGTAGCACGTTCTTACTGCAGACACCAGGGAAGAACATCTGTTGATGAAATGGCTGAAGGAGGTAATGAGTGGACATTAAATGTGCTGATCTCGGCACCTGATTCGCTGATCTGTAGTTCTATCAATTGAGACTCTGCCTGGAATCATAGCCTCACTGAATGTACTTGTTAATTTCAACTTAAACATTGGTTACATGGGGGGGAAAAAATCCAAAAATAAACAGGGAATAAAACAGTTTCATAAAAAAGCAAAAACAAAGTAACAATGTCTGCCCGATTGTCTGTTGCCCCTTTAAGAGCACCATTAAAGAGCACCATTGCACATCGTACTTACCTTTTCACCTACTCCAGGTAGGTGAGCAGAGTGCAAATAAACTGGAAATCATTCAGTTCATCATTTGCATACAATTAAATTGATCGTAACAGTTTGTACAACAACAAATGGAACCCCGGGACTAAGCAATCCAGGTAGGAAGTATACTCCATAGTTTAAAAAAAATACCCATCAGATGCTAAGAATACAACAAAAGTCTCATTAGAAAATGTAAGCGTGCTGCTCAGTCAAGTGGAAATTGTTAGAGAAGGTATGAAAATGCACAGGAGACCAAATGTCGTTCAAGCATAACTAATATTCCTTTTATAAAGAAATAATAATATAAGTCTCTATTCTATCTTTGCAATCTTGTAACATTTCCACTATTCTAATTGCCTGCTTATAATACTGTACCTCATTATTTATGTTTATTGATAAATGTGGCTGTTAGATAGGATAACTTGGAATAAATGTGTTTTAAAATTGGAGAGCTGTAAGTGCCGAAGAATATGGTTATGCCTAACAGAAGCAACTCATTTTGAATTGAACACGGTACATGCATTGGGCTCTTTTGTAACAATAATTCTCTTATGTATTTGCATTAATTGTGCATTGATTTGAATCCCTGCTGACACTTGTGTGGCCAGGCAACTGTAGAAATAAAAATCTTATTTCCACAGATGCCACATCATCAGACAACATACTGACACTACTGGGAGTCTAGCCAGAAATCTGAATCAGTGTCATGATATTACTTGTGGCAGGGATACTCTGGTGAACATAGAAAATAGTGCATTGTATTGGCACATGCTTTGTTTTACTTTTATTCTATTTAGCTTCCTTTGTCATTAATTTCCTCTCCTTTCCTGGTTTTACTTTTTAAATACTTCTGCCTTTTTGTATCTTCAAGTACTAGTTTGTTGTCTTTATGGGAAAATGGGTCTGCCCCTCTTTCCCAAACATAAATTTAGTACACTTTTTAAAATCTTGAGGAGCACTCTTTAAAGAGCAGGCAGGCAAACTACTTCGAAGCCTGTTCTCTTGAACAAGGAGGCAAAAGATCTGTAAAAGTACAAAAATACCCTCTTTGTAACCTCCAATTATCCTTATCTTTTGTCTTCCTGTGAGGCCGTTGTTGGTTTCTGCTTGACACTTTCCCCAGAGAAACTGGATGAGTTGGGAGCTTCCCATGGGATGAACTTTAGCTGAGAGTATGCATCGCATGACTCAGCATATAAGAACATAAGCATACAACATTGAATAAGAAGCTTTCATTCATTACATCAACCCTATTCCTTCTGCAGTCCATGTGCAGTTCTCTGTATCACTTTCTTTTCCTGTGCAAAATATTCTCCAAAATTTTTCCCTGACACCCAATGTAAACCAAGCAAACTCCAGAGTAGCTGGCTAACCTTACACCCTGTGGTAAACATCCATGATGAATTTGCTTTGATTGGCCTTTAGGCTGCAGGGCAGGTGCATTGCAAACTTTCTGCTGACGCAAAATAGGGATGGCAAATTCCATCGAAACTTCAGGGTCAGCCCTAATTATATAGGAATTGCAGGCCCTCCGCCAACATTCGGCCTCTAACTGGGAGCTTAGCAAAAGCAGTGTGGCAGTGGAATATTCAGTGCAGCGCAGCTCATAAAGGGCTGCAGCTGCTATTTAAAGGGAAGGTGGGCACTTAAAGGGAATAGTGGCCAATTAATTTTGAAATGCATCTTGCAACGTGCAGTTTTGGGATGGGGAAGAATGAAGCTTTGCTACAGGCATACAAAAATTACATTAGGAAGGAATATTTATTTAAATTTAGTCCTCTACCTTCCTGATGAGGTGCACCACATCCATATTAAATGGACTCTTTGGGAGTCTCGGGGACTGGCCTGCCCAAGTAGGTTTCTTGAAAGATTATTGTTTGAGCTGCTTTAAAATAATTGGGCTTGCAAATTTTGCTGCATGTATTAGTTAGTTTTGCTGTGAAGCCTGCAATTTTTGAGGTTTTTTTTATCCAGTACTTTCCTTCGTTACTCTTGCCTGCTGCCCTTTATATAACATTATATAAAGTCACAAGGATGAAAATTCCTTTTGGGGTTCCTACAGTTTTGCATGATTTAGATGAGGAAGATGAGTTATTGAAGGGCGAACAAATGAAGGTTGTTGGAGAGATGCACAGATACAGAATGGCCAGCAAATAACACCTGGAACTGGCAGGGCTCATTCCTTGAAGCTACGACAGCATGAAACTTTCATTCTACCATTTCCAAGTCACCACAAGGGAGATCTGCTACATCAGACAGTCTGCAGTGAACACGTGTATCGACCTCATTGGCTGCTCTTGCAGGTATCCCACATGCTGGACTGGAAGGAGGAGGAAACAGAAAAGACGAGGACAATGGTGACCAGTCCCATCCCAACCTTATAGAATTGTATTAAATTATAGAATCTTACAGCACAGAAGATGGCCACTCGTGCCTGTGCCAGCTCTTTGAAAGTGCTATCTAATTAGTCCCACTCCCCTGCCCTTTCCCCATAAGCCCTGTACTTTTTTCCCTTTCAAGTATTTATCCCTGTATAGGTTGGGTGCAGGTATTTTGGGAGCAGATTGTACAAATTTGCAACTGGCTGCTTGCTGATGTGCAGAGGGAGTTGTCCCCAATCACAGGTAGGTGTGAGAGTGCCTCCTTATAGTGCCAGTGACTTAATGGTGAGACTGGGTAGCCTGACTCTGGTGCCCGCTGATCTCCATCACATGTCGTCTTTCATCTTATACCACTTCAGTCATGAAATGCTATATTGGGAGTGTGTTAAAAACAACTCTCATTATTAATTTTAAGTGAACTTGCTGACTGTGCATGATTCTGTAGCTTGTAGTTAGATTTACACTCTTTAAACCACAATGAAAGCTTATATTGTAGGAGATCCTTCTCATGCCCCTTTCTAAGCTCCTATTTTTCTCTGAACTATGACAGTTGTTTTTCCAATGACTTTGCAGACACTATTTGGCATTTTAGTTTCTGCCTAAGTATTCACTATATGTTGTGATTTGAAAAAAACTTAACAAGAAAAACGCAGAAAAAATTCAGAGAAAAAAAATTGAAAGAATGAAAGAAGAAAGAAAGACTTGCATTTATATAGTGCCTTTCATGAACACCGGATGGCTCAAAGCGCTTTACAGCCAAATGTAAGATTAGGATCACAGGTCATACACAGATACCCAAATGGTCTTAGGAGTTATAAGGCTTTTTATTAAGGGAGCGGTAGTTCAAATATAGTCAAACACAACACACAATCAGGATAGACATAGTAGACATACGACCGTGACAAGTAGCTGTGATTAGTCACGATCAGACAGACGGCTTGTGGTACAAACAGTTCTTCTCTTCACCATCTGTCCTGAAAAGCACTTTAGACATCCCTTTTATTGCCTTTTTAGGGGGAACGTGATGGACAGGACGATTTAACCTATAAGGGCTCTTATCAAACTGGGATGCCCAATGGGCTTCTGAGTTCTTTATCTCCACTCTGAGGTGAAACCCTCCCCTTCACATGTCTTTCCTGTTTACACTTTCTGAAAAGCCATCGTCCCAAGGTTGGAGTCAGATATGGTATTCTTGGCCTTCAGATGTTTGGAGCTGCCTTATCAGTTATTTATGTTCACACTGTTCAAGTCCTTTAGCTATTGTACCAGGGAATGAATTCTTCAATTCTAATACCAGTTTGAAGAGACTTTTTGGTGTCAAGTTATTTCTTCCAATTCACGATTTCTTACACAATGAAGAACTTTTGGAGTGTAGTCATTGATGTAATGTGGGAAAGAGAAAAAGCGAGAAAAAAGAACAAAACCCAGCACCAAAAAGCACCGGAAGAAAGATGAGGAAAAGATCTGCCGCATTATGCATAGAGCTTCTCTTTTCATCCAGAGGAGTGAGCAGTGCACATCATGGTCCTGTCCTAATTGAATGGGAAATCATGTTCGGGATAGGACCATATATTATAATGTTAAAACAAAGTTCTCAAAGAGTGGCTGAGAACACTTTAGGATGGCTTAAAAAGCCTAAAAGATGTTGTGCTGGTCTAATTGGATGAAGGATAGCAAAAGGGATCACCGCCTGGTTTCCTGTACCTACACCTCACATTGCACGCTATCTCTATCTGTACCTAAATCTTATGCAGTATATTAAGTTAGAAGTACAAGTAAATCGATGTTTCACCTGGAAGGAGTGTTTGGCGCCTGAACAGTGGGAAGGGAAGAGGTGAAAGGGCAGGTGTTGCATCTCCTGCACTTGCATGGGAAGGTGCCAGGGAAAGGAGAGCAGGTGTTGGAAGTGATGGAAGAGTGGACTAAGGTGTCACGGAATGCTGAAAAAATGGGAGGTAAGGGGAAGATGTGTTTGGTGGTAGCATCGTTCTGGAGGTGGTGGAAATGGCAGAGCATAATCTACTGAATGTGGAGGTGGAATATGAGGACAAGGGGAACCTATCATAATTTTGTGAGTGAGGGGAAGGGGTGAGGGTAGAAGTGCAGGCAATGGGACGAGCATGGTTAAGTGTCCGGTCAACCATCGTGGAGAGGAATCCTTGGCTGAGGAAGAAAGAAGACATTTTGGATGCACTGGATTGGAAGGTGGCATCATTGGAACAGATGTGACAGAGAAGAAGAAACTGGGAGAATGGAATAGACCTTACAGGAAGAGGAGTGGGAGGTAGTATAATCAAGGTAGCTGTGGGAGTCGGTGGGCTTATAGTAGATAGTGGTGTTCAGCCTATCCCCAGAAATGGAACTAGAGAAGTTTAGGAAGAGAAGAGAATAGTCAGAGATGGACCATGTGAAGGTAAGGGAGGGGTGAAAGTTAAAGCAAAGTTGCTGAAAGTTTCCAGTTCATGGTGAGAGCCCTGGAAAATGAGGTCAGGGAGACGACCTGCGTAGGATTTGGGTACATCTTTTAGGCTTTTTAACCTATCCTAAAGTGTTCTCAGCCATTCTTTGAGAACTTTGTTTTAATATTATAAAATATGGTGTCCTCTACATTGAAGAGACCGAATGCAGATAAAGTGATAGCTTTGTTCAACACTTCCATTCAGTCCGCAAACATGCCCTAGAGCTTCCAATTGCTTATCGCTTTAATTATCCATCCCACTCCCACACTGACCTCTCTGTCCTTGTCCTCCTACACTATTCCAATGAAGCTCAAAGCAAGCTCAAGGAACAATAACATGTGTTTTCAACGTAGTAAAATGTCCCAAGGTGCATCACAGGAGCATTTCAGACAAAATTTGACACAGAGCTACATAAGGAGATATTAGGACAGGTGAAAAAAGCTTGGTCAAAGAGGTAGGTTTTAAGGAGCGTTTTAAAGGAGGAAAGGGAGGTAGAGAGGTGGAGCGGTTTAGGGAGTGAATTTCAGGGCTTAGGGCCGAGGCAGCTGAAGGCACGGCCGCCAATGGTGGGGCGATGAAAATTGGGGAAGCGCAAGAGGCCAGAATTGGACAAGCTCAGAGATCTAAGAAGGTTGTAGGACTGGATGAGGCTACAGAGATAGAGAGGAACAAGGCCGTAGAGGGATTTATACACAGAGAATGTTAATTCGAGGCATTGCTATAGGGGAAGCAAATGTAGATCAGTGAGCACAGGGGTGCTAGGTGAACAGGACTCTGTGCAAGTTTGGACACGGACAGGAGAGGTTTGGAAGAGCTGAAGTTTACGATGGGCCAAGGATAGGAAACCAGCCAGGAGAGCATTGCAATAGTCGAGCCTAGTGAAAACAAAGGCATGGATGAGGGTTTCAGCAGCAGATGGGCTGAGGCAGATGCGGAGATGAGCACTATTACAAAAGTGGAAGTAGGTGATGGAGAGGATATGGGGTCAGAAGTTCAGCCCAGGGTCATAAGAGCATAACAACATAAGAAATAGGAGCAGGTGTAGTCCATTTGGCCCCTCAAGCCTGCTCCGCTATTCAATAAGATCATGGCTGATCTGATCATGGACTCAGCTCCACTTCCCTGCTGCTCCCATAACCCTTTATTCTCTTATCGTTCAAAGATCTGTCTATCTCTGCCTTAAATATATTCAATGACCCAGCCTCCACAGCTCTCTGAGGTAGAGAATTCCATATATTTACAAGCCTCAGAGAAGAAATTCCTCCTCATCTCAGTTTTAAATGGGCGACCCCTTATTCTGCAACTATGTCCCCAAGTTCTAGTTTCAGCTATGAGTGGAAATATCCTCTCTGCATCCACTTTGTCGAGTCCCCTCATTATCTTATATATTTCAATAAGATCACCTCCCATTCTTCTGAACTCCAATGTGTATAGGTCCAACCTACTCAACTTATCTTCATAAGTCAACCCCCTCATCTCCGGTCAAATAAGACAGTGGCTGGGAATGGGGATGGAATCAGTGACTGGGCAACAGAGTTTTTAAAAATGTATTCATGCACAGGATGTGGCAAAGGCAGCATTTATTGCCCATCCCTAATTACCCTTGAGAAAATGAGCCGCTGTCTTGAACCGTTGCAGTCCATGTGGTGAAGGTATTCCTAACAATGCTGTTAGGGAGGGAGTTCCAGGATTTTGACCCAGCGACGTTGAAGTAACGGTGATATATTTCCAAGTTAGGATGGTGTATGACTTCGAGGGGAACTTGGAGATGGCGGTGTTCTCATGTGCCTGCTGCCCTTGTCCTTCTAGGTAGTAGAGGTTGCAGGTTTAGGAGGTGCTGTCGAAGAAGCCTTGGTGAGTTGCTGCAGTGCATCTTGTCAATGGTACACATTGCAGCCATGTTGCGACGGTGGTGGGTGAAGTCAATATTTAAGGTGGTGCCGAACAAGCAGGCTGCTTTGTCCATGATGGTGCTAAGCTGCTTGAGTGCTGTTGGAGCTGCATTCATCCAGGCAAGTCAGAACACTCCTGACTTGTAGATGGTGGGAAAAGGTTTGGGGAGTCAGGAGGTGAGTCACTTGCCCCAGAATACCCAGTCTCTGGCCTGCTCTTGTAGTCACAGTATCAATGGGCCCAAATTTTCCCATGAGTTGCACCATTTTTTTTGGTGTAACTTGATTTTTCTGGTGTATCTTTTTAGTTGCAAATATGGCCATTTAATTTGCATCAGTGTAAGTGAGTTAGTTAGGTTTTTTGTTAGGTCAGTTTTTTTTTCAAAAGAGGGCGTTCCCAGCGACTTACACCATCTATGCCAATTTGGCCAGAAAAAGGTTGTACTAAACTAACTTAGGGCAGAGTATGTGTCCACTTTTGTCCGCATAGAAAGACCTTACTTACAGTTAAGGAATCGGCGCAAGTAACTACATTTAAAGCACCACCAAGCACCAAACAAAGCACAAAAAGTAATAAGCAATTAATTAACAAATAAAATAGAAGGAACCCTGTACCTAAAGCATCAAGACCAAAGTAATAAGCAATCAATAAATAACCGAAAGCACCAAAATCAATTAGTAAATAACAAATAAAAAATAGAAGTCCTACCTTAAGGAATGCAGCGGGCCGCCGATGAGGGAGCCCATTCGTCCAGGGCTAGGGATGGCGCACTTCGGGCCCCTCCCACACAGCCTGCAGCGCACGTTTGCAGAAACGGCCTGCCAGGAGCTACTGCACATGCGTGCAGACTCTAGCGCGCATGTGCAGAGGTCCTGGCACTGTTTTCAGCACTGGGACCTGGCTCCGCCCCCAATCCATTAGGCCACGATGGAGGAGAGGCTGGGGAGTGGCCAACATACGGAGGTCTTTTTTCGGCGTGCTTGGAGGTGGGCAAAAGCAGCGCAGCTCGAGTGAGGGCGCCAGAAAAAGAGATTTGGGAAATTTGGACCCTATGTGTGGCGGGCGCCGAAAGTAATGGCTTTGGTCTTCCCAATATTTAATTGGAGGACATTTCAATTAATTGGACAAGCAGTGTGATGAATCAGAGGCAGTGAAGGGGTTGAGAGAAATAATGATTAGGTGGAGCTGGGTGTTGTCAGCGCAGATATGGAATCTTACGTTATGCACCTCATCTTTTTACTAGGCAGTTTACAGCCTTCCGACTTTAACATTGAGCTTAGATCATAACCACTGCTCCTATTTTCTCTTGAACAGCCAGCACTGGTAATGGAAGCTGGCTGCACCAGAGCCATTGGGAGTGGAGAAGCTGTGGGCTAGCTCTTAGGGTGATCCACAACCCTGGGATCCACCTGGCTTTTCTCCGCCACATTTATGAGCCATGGCAACCTCTCCACTTTGCCAGATTTTCCCTGCTTCCCTCCCCTCAGCTGTTATTCTGCTGTGAACATTTACACCTCCTCCGGACCCATCTTTTGTTTCTATACTTGTTCCATTATCAGCCCCTTTTACCTTGCACCATCCTTTTTGTTATTTTTTTCATTCGTTCCTGGGATGGGGCAAAACCAGCATTTATTGCCCACCCCTAATTGCCCTTGAAAAGGTGCTAGTGAGCCACCTTCTTCAATCACCCCTGACCTCCACCCTGCCACAGATCTTCATTTTGTTATTTTCCTGCCCCCTTTTCCCTGGCTGTGTACTTGCTTAAAATCAGTTCATCTTCCAGTTCTGGTAAAAGGTCATCGGCCTGAGATGTTAACTCTCTATCTCCATCGATGTGGCCTGGCCTGCTGAATATTTCCAGCATTTTCTGTTTTTATCTCAGATTTCCCGCCTCCGCCATATTTTCTTTTGTGTTCTGTCTGTGCCTGTCTGCACCACCATAAATCCTGTTCTTGAACAGATATGAGATTAGCCTTAACTGTTTTAGCTGGGAATCTGCCTCAAATATTCTCTACTCTGTGGGAACCTTCCTTCTGATTGCTAGCTTTGCTTGAGAATTGTTACTTTTATGCCCATATTCTGAGATCTGCCCAGATATCCAAAGTTCAATAACCTGTTTTCATCCGTATTGTCTATTCCTTTACGTTCTACATGGATCATAGCTCTTCTCTATTTTCTTTTCTCTAGTGGAAACTAGTTCATTCTGTGAGTCTCTGTCCGAGTGCTCCATCCTGGAATCATCTTCCCACTTCTTTCCCAAGCCCTGTCCTTTTGAAGGAAGGTCGAATGCGTAGACAAATTAAGAGTGACACATATGGCCGTGACATGAGAAAGATTAGTTACATTGGGATGATGCTGTCAGTAGATTCATTGTTGGAGAACTGTATTCTGGGTCATGCAATCTGACCGTTTGTTCATCAATAAGTTGCTGCTCTTTTTACTGGGAAGCTGGGCCCCCTTGGGATCGGTCAGCTGGCATGGAATTTCAAGATCGTCAGAAAAGGAAATAAATCAGGTCAGGAATCGCTTTTGCTCAATCCTTGGCCAATGAGCTCTTTGGGCTGACTTTGAGGCACTCTCGCATACAACATGCAAATGTTCAATTTAAATATTCAAATCAATGCTAATGCAATAATAATGAGCACTAGCACAATATTCAGATTTTTTTTCCTAGGGAATGTGCTATACTCTCAACTCACCCGTATAAAATGGCCAATAATGTCAGACAAGCTGTAGCCTTTGTGTAATTGATTTCTTTAAAGGTGACGCGCTGGAATTGTCACAGATGGATTATTGAATATGGCATTTAACTTTGGTTCTTTTTTAGAACTGGATTTATTTATTTTTTCTGCAATTTTAGTTTATTGTATTTGTTTGTCTAGATTTTTAGTCGCAATATTTTTGATTGCTACTATTAGAAATCTGGATATGGGAACAACTTTAGGTATTCCTCTCTTTTAGAGTTTTTTGGAGGAGGGAGAAGAGGGTGAAAGGAGGGATGAGAGGGAGGTTTGCTTGCACCAGAGATGGATGGCTCTCACCCACGTGGCTGTGTATACAGGTGCAGGCATACCCACCTGGAGAAGTCTGAAGAAAACTGGCTCCACTTCATGGTTCTGCCAACTGTTGCAATTTGACAACCTCCACTGCAGCAGCGGTACTGCCAGGGTCACAACAGCCCTGAGCTTTCATGCCACAAGCTCATCCCAGGATATCATAGCAACATCAGAAATATCACAGATCCACCAAGCAGTTCACTGGCACATTAGTTTTGTCAAAGGAAACACTTTCAACAATTTCATGGAAAATTGGCTTCAGAATTTTCTCCTTCTTAGGCAGTCCCTCGTATCCGGGATGACTTGCTTCCAAAGGATGAGTTTACAGGTGTTTCAATGAGGGACCTGTGCAGCGCTGCTGTGTTCCGAGGCTCCTTCCCTCCCATAAAGGGAAGAGCCATTGCTGCAGGCTCTATGAAAGAAGAACTTACCTTCTCCCCGACGACAGCTGATCAGCCCGATGCACTGCAGCAGAGTGCCGGGCTGATCAATTGCTGACAAGAAGATCTGAAAAAAATTGAAACAGTGGAGTGAAATTTTTTTGTACTTATCTCGGCCACCTCGCCTTTAAGGATTGTCCCCGAAGTGCCCGGCCTCCTGATGAATGGCTCCTGCAGCCGCCAGCGTTTTCGCCCGGCGATGCTGCAGGGGGCGGAACCGAAGTTTGGGTCCAGAGCGCTACCGGGGCGATGACACGGCAATGCCGTCACGATTTCCAGGCGAAGGAGATTGGGGCGCAACGTCGTACCTCCGCCGCAAACCTCCCGCCGAATATGGCGGGAGTCGATCTTCTGGCCACGCCCGGTTGGTAAGCACCCTATCATCAGCCTCCCCCCCTCGGAGGCGATAATGGGAAACAAAAGGAACCATATTCTAGGCCAAATATTTGTCCATTTTGCCTAGATTTACTTTCTCCATTGTTACCTCCTCTTAACCCTCCTCTTAAGCTTTGCTTGCCTGTACTTAAAAGTTTTATAAATCTAGTTTACATCAACCACAAATCCTATCTGTATATTAACAGCTAGGCAACCTAATCCTTGAAAGTTGAGTTGCAACCCATTCTTCTTGTTTCAAATTAATTATCTGCAAAACTCCATATCCTAAAAATCATGTTTTGCGATATTATCTTACAAGTGCTTAATGCATTCAGATCTCCTATTTTAGTAGCGAGATTGAACTCCTTTATTTTATCGATATATAATAGCACATACAAATTACTCATCATGTTTGAGAAACAGCCCGGAATATAAGCCTATGACATAGTTACATTGAAAGTACATACTAATATACGAAGGATAGGAAAAGACCAGGTGGTCCATCAAGCATGTCATGGTGCAAATCATACATATTCTTTCACGCCCCACCCTACGCCCCATTTCCTGTAGAGAGGTTGCGGGCTATTGTGGAATGTACTGGTACTTTGTATTGACCTGTATTTGCACTTTGTATTGTTGACCTCTATTGGTACGCTGTATTGAGAACCTTGATATTCTCCATCTATGTCTGTATTGGAACTCCACATTGTTGACTTTTGTTGGTAGTATTGTAGATCTGCATTGGCACTCTGTCACTCTGTATTGTCGATCTGCATTGGTACGCTATATTATGGACCTATATTTGTAATCTGTATTGTGGACCTGTATTGCTACACTTTATTGTACATCTTTATTAGTACACTGTATTGTGGCAATCTATTGGTCCTCTGTATCATGGACCTGTATTGGAACTCTGTATTTTAACACAGTACTGCTACTTTCATATGACGGGAAAAGCTTATTATGGGATGTCTAGTTTCTCTATCCATTCGATGGCCTCCTGAGATGCTGAGTGGAGAAATGAGGAGCCTCCCACAACAGATCTCAGTGGGCAGGTGGATGTAATGTGTTCCCTGGTCTGGAACTCATGGCCACAGTCACACCTCAGGTCGTCCCTCACCTTCCACTTGTGGAGCAGGTGGCCACATCGTCCGTGCCTTGTGCGGATTGGGTCGAGCGCTGTCCACTATTTCAGGTCGGAGCCAGGGAACTGTGCTGTTGGGTCAGTGTTGAGGCATTGGTTCTTTATGTTGCCTGTGTCCCACCATTCCGTGCATCTGGATAGTGGGTCGATACCGTCTGTGTAAATATTGGCTGCTTTTCCCCAGAATGGCCGGCGTGGGTTTTTCAAGTCTTCGTAAATGGGTAGGTCGATGTTGTTCATGATATTTTCCATCTCATGGTGTATGGTGGAGGAGCAATGACTGGCGGGTGGGGCAATGTGGAACAGCAGTTGGAGTGATGGCGGGCGGGGCGATGTGGAACAGCAGTTGGAGTGGGCTTAAGCGTCCCGGACACCGTCCTCATGGCAGCGTTTAGCTGCACATCCGCGATCTTTGTGTGGCGGCTGCAGGACTATAAGGCAGAGCAGTATTCTGCAGCAGAGTAGACAAGAGCCACTGTCGTGTTGTGCAGTGTTCTGGCTGTGCTCCCCCATGATGTTCCAGCGAGTTTCCGGACCAGGTTCACCCCGGTTTTTACTTTTTGGCCAGTGTTGATGAGATGAGGCCAACAGGAGAGAGTCCTGTCCAGGGTGACACCCAGGTACTTTGGGTGTGGTTCATGGGTAAGTTGCCTTCCACAGAAGGAAAAGTTGAGTTATTTCCTGGCAGCCTTGTTGTTCAGATGGAATGGCGACACAACTGTCGTCTCTGGATTGGGGCGGAGACACCAGGTCTGGAAGGAGAATTCCTACAGGTCCAATCACTAGTGAACATCCTACTTGCTTCCTCTAACATTGATGCCTGTGTCAGCCGTGCTATCTCATCGGCAAAGGCAAACTTCCGGGATTTGGAGCAGGGCATGTGCGCCGTGTAGGTGTTGAAAAAGACCAGTGTGAGCACCAACCCCTGTGGCAGATCATTGTTGAGCCTCCGTGTTCGGCTGAACTTGTCACCAAGGTAGACACGGAACTTATGGTTGCTCGTCCGGGTGTTGATAAACCTGAGGGACTCGCGGCATTGGATGATCATTGAAAGCTTCAGTAGCAGGCCTTCACAGCAGACAGTGCCGTCTGCCCATGATGTCTCTGATGGCAGTTCCAGTCTTCAGCTGTTTCTGGAACCCTGCCTCAATGTTGGTAGTCAGTGCTAGGCCCTGGTCAGAACCGCTCCTGTCCTCTCTGAAACCCACCTGCTCGTTTGGGAGGGTAGCTTCTAAAGCCGGTTTTATCCGGTTAAGGACAATTTGTTCGACCACCTTGTAGGCAGTAAACAGAAGGGTGATGGGACGGTAGCTGTTAGGATCATTGGCTGGGTTTCCTGGTAATGACTTTGGAATGGTGCCAGACTTCCGGAACTGTCAAGGATGTTGCAGGTGAGTTTGGCCAGCTACAGACGCCCTGGTCCTTGAGGAATTCTGGGTAGATGCCATCAGTGCTGGCGGCCTTCCCAGACTTGGTGGCTGGCAAACCTGTGTCCACCTCTGCGGAGGTGAAGTCTGCCGGAAGGATGGTGTGTGGAGTAGCTTTTTGCAGAGAGAGCTTAAGCAGTTTTTTCTCTCTGAGTTTGTTTGCGGTGGTAGTCATCACCTTTGAGTTGGTTAGGAGGCAGGCCACAGTGGCATCTGCATTGACCTTTGGTGCCTCACTTGGGGCAGTGAGGGAATGCCAAGCCGGCAGAGCAAGCTCCAGGGTTTCCTGTGAGAAATCCTGGTGTTTGGTGGTATCTCGCCATCGCGCTAATCTGCCTTTATCCAGGGAATCTGTGAGTGCTGTTGCTGTATCTGGGTCTTGAGTGACACTGAACTCTGCCAGCAGTCCCCACTCTCCTGGGACCAGCATGGCACGTAGTCTTTCCTGTAGCTGCTCAGGATGCGTCTGGCAGCCTCAACTTTCAGCAGTTGAACAAAACGATCGTAGTTGTTTGGGGACGACGGTATTCTCTGAATTGTGTCCCCGACAATACTCGTGAAGGTGGGCCACAAAGCCTTATGGAAGTTCCATCTTGGTTTTGGGACCGAGGTGACTATCAGCACCTTGACCCCTACATGTACAATGCTGGGTCGGTGTTGTGGGCGGAGGAAATTCTTAAAAATCTTCCGGGAGCAGGTGAGCAGCCATCCTTTGCTGTCACCAGTCGTGAAACCAAGGTCTGGTGAGTATTCCTTCCACCAGCAGGCAGAAAAAAAGGTGCCTGGCTATTTGGCGTCGTAGATAAAATGGATATCGGAGACCAGCGGCCAGTCTTCCAGTTGTTCGCCTGCTCGGTCTACATTTTGGTAGCCCCGCATGTAGTGGTGGCTGTTGAAATCGCCGATGTAGATGGCTGGGTGGTTAGCAGTTGGTAGGGCGATTTGGTTGGCGGTTGGTAGGGCAATGTATGGCCATGTCTCTGTCGGTGACTTGTAAATGTTCATAATGGTCAGCTTGTCCACTCTGATTGCGATGGAAAGCGGTGAGCTGTCTGCTGGCGGGATTTCTTCAGCTTCGGTAGTTAGGTCGGCCCGGATGTGTGTATCATGTTGGATCCATGGATCTGCATCCGGTATGGGTTGGGTTCAGGTAGGTGGGTTTCTTGGAGGGACAGAACGTCAATTATTTGCATTCCAAGTTCCCTTGACAAGACCTCACACTTCACTCTAGATAGGCCTTCAACGTTGAGTTGATAAATGCGGAGTGCTGGGCCGATTATCTTGGTGGGTTGGTCCTGAAAGCAACCTTTGGTTGACATGTTTCAGATCAGGAGGCTGCTTTTGGGTGTTTGGTCATCTTCTTGATAACATTAGTTGGCAAGTTCTCAGTGAACAAGCGCACAAAAGGAGAACGCGTGTAGATTGTCATCAACTCCCCAGCACTCTACTGGTACTCTGTATTGTGGACTTGCATTAGTACTCTTTCTGTCAACCTGTATTTATACTCTGTATTTTGGACCTGTATTTGTACTGTGTATTGTAGCACTCTACTATGACTTTGTATGCTGGGAAAAGCTTTTAATGGGATGTCTAGTTTGGCTATCCATTCGATGGTACTCTGTATGGTCGATTTGTACCTGCGTTTAATATTGTGGACCTGCATTGGTTCCCTGTATTGGTTCTCTGTATTGTGGACCTGTATTGGTTCTCTGTATTGTGGACCGGTATTGGTTCTCTGTATTATAGATCTCTATTAGTACTCTGTATTGTGCAATTTTTTGGTCCTCTGTACCGTGGTCCTGTATTGGTGTTCTCTATTGGCATTCTGCATTGTAGATCTATATTGGTACTCTATTATGCAGGTGTATTGGTACTCTGTATTGTGGACTTCTAATTGTACTCTGTATTGTAGCTCT
The DNA here is from genome assembly GCF_044704955.1 of Pristiophorus japonicus. NCBI lineage: Eukaryota > Metazoa > Chordata > Chondrichthyes > Pristiophoridae > Pristiophorus > Pristiophorus japonicus. Next base: position 29,424,578 of record NC_091983.1, read on the forward strand.
GTATTGGTAATAGGAACATAGGAACACAGGAACAGGAGTAGACCATTTAGTCCCAATAGCATGTTCCGCTATTCAAAGAGACCATCGATGATCTGTGATCTAACGCCATATATCTGCCCTATCAGCCTACTCTCAATCATCAGCAAAGTGATGGAAGGGCTTGTTGACAATGCAATCAAGTGACATTTACTCACTTATAACCTGCTCACCGGTGCTCAGTTTGGGTTCCGCCCAGACCACTCAACTCCAGACCTCATTACAGCTTTGGTCCAAACATGGACAAAAGAGCTGAATTCCAGAGGTGAGGTGAGAGTGACTGCCCTTGACATCAAGTCAGCATTTGACCAAGTGTGGCTTCAAAGAGCCCTAGTAAAACTGAAGTCAATGGGAATTAGGGGGTAAACTCTCCACTGCTGGAGTCATACCTAGCACAAAGGAAGATGGTTGTGATGGTTGGAGGCCACTCATTGCAACTCCAGGACATCACTGCAGGGGTTCCTCAGGGCAGTGTCCTAGGCCCAACCATCTTCAACTGCTTCTTCAATGACCTTCCCTCCATCATCAGATCAGAAGTGGGGATGTTCGCTGATAATTGCACAGTGTTCAATTCAAGTCATAATGCCTCAGATAATGAAGCAGTCCATGCCCGCTTGCCGTAAGATCTGGACAACATTCAGGCTTGGGCTGATAAGTGGAAAGTAACATTCACGCCACACAAGTGCCAGGCAATGACTATCTCCAAAAGGACAGAGTCTAACTATCTTCCCATGACATTTAATGGCATGGCCATCGTCAAATCCCCCACCACCACGATTGACCAGAAACGTAACTGGACCAGCCACATAAATACTGTGGCCACAAGAGCAGGTCAGAAGTTGGGTATTCTGCAGTGAGTGACTCACCTCCTGACTTCTCAAAGCTTTTCCCACCATCTACAAGGCACAAGTCTAGAGTGTGATGCAGTAGTCTCCACTTGCCTGGTTGAGTGCAGCTCCAACAATGCTCAAGAGGCTTAACAGCATCCAGAACAAAGCAGTGCACTTGATTGGCACCCCATCTACCATCTTAAACATTCACTCCCTCCACCACCGGTGTACATTGGCTGCAGTGTGCACCATCTACAGAGGCACTGCAGCAACTCGCCAAGGTTTCTTCGACAGCACCTCTCAAACCCGCAACCTCTACCACCTAGAAGGACAAGGACAACAGGCACGTGGAAACGCCACCACCTCGATGTTTCCCTCCAAATCACACACCACCCTGACTTGAAAATATATCACGATTCCTTCATTGTCGTTGGGTTAAAATCCTGGAACTCCCTCCCTAACAGCACTATGGAAGTACCTTCACCACACAGACTGCAACGGTTCAAGGCGGCTCACCACTATCTTCTCAAGGGCAATTAGGGATGGGTAATAAATGCTGGCTGTGCCAGCAATGCCCACAACCCATGAATGAATTTAAAAAATCTGTATTGGTACTCCATATTGTAGATCTGTATTGGTACTCGCTCTGTAAATCTCTGTTGATACTCTAATAGCTCTGTATTGCTACAAAGTATTGTAGCTCTGTATTGGTACTCTGTATGGTAGATCTGTATTGGTACTTGGCATTGTATATCTATATTAGTATCAATAATGTGGCAATCTACTGGCCCTCTGAATCATGAACCTGTATTGGTGTTCTATATTGCAGACCTGTATTGCTATTCTATCTTCTTCTCCTTCTTAGACAATCCCCCGGAGTCGAGGATGACTTGCTTCCACACTAAAATGAGTTCTAAGCTAACTGATGAGACCAATGTGGGATCTAGTCTCTGTCACAGGTGGAGCAGATGGTGATTGGAGGGACGAGTGGGTGGGGTGCTTGATTTGTCATACGCTCCTTCCGCTGTTTGTACTTGGCTTCCGCGTGCTCCCGGCAAAGAGACTCGAGGTGTTCGGCGCCTTCTCCGGTGCTGCCCCACCACTTTGAGTGGTCTTGGACCAGGGATTCCCAGGAGTCGGTGGGGATGTTCCATTTTTTCAAGGAGGCTTTGAGGGTGTCCTTGAAGTGTTTTCTTTGCCCTCCTGGGGCTCGTCTGCCATGACGTAGCTCAGAGTAGTGTGCTTGTTTCGGGAGTCTCGTATCGGGCATGTGGACAACATGGCCCATCCATCGGAGCTGATTGAGCGTGGTCAATGCCTCGATGCTGGGGATGTTGGCCTCAGAGAGAACACTGATGTTGGTGCACCTATCCTGCCAATGAATTTGCAGGATTTTGCGGAAGCAGCGTTGGTGATACTTCTCCAGTGCTTTGAGGTGCCGACTGTACATAGTCCATGTCTATGAAGCATATAGGAGCTTGGAAGCATATAGGAGCTCTGTAGACCATGAGCTTGAGATCCTGGTCTTCGAACACTCTCTTCCTCAGGCTGCCGAAGGCTGCATTGGCACACTGAAGGCGGTGTTGGACTTTGGCATCGATATCTGTCTTTGCTGATAGTAGGCTCCCAAGGTATGGGAAGTGGTCCACATTATCCAAGGACCTTGATAATCGGGGAGCAGTACTGTGTGGCGGGGGCAGGTTGGTAGAGAACCTTTGTCTTACTCATGTTTTAATGTAAGGCCCAGACTCTCATATGCTTCAGTGAAGGTGCCAACGATGGTTTGGAGTTCAGACTCCGAGTGTACACAAACGCAAGCATCGTCTTCAAACTGTAGTTCAATGACAGAGGTTGGAACAACCTTGGAACTGGACTATAGGCGACGGAGGTTGAACAATTTGCAGCTTGTCCTATAAATTAACTCTGTCCAGTGGGGAGCTTGTTAAGGGTGGGATGAAGCATTGCAGTGAGGAAGATTGAGAAGAGCGTTGGTGTGATGACACAGCCTTGCTTGACCCCGGTCTGCACTTGTATTGGGTCTGTTGGTAAGAATCACGGTTTGCATGTCATCGTGAAGACGCGGAGGATGGTGACAAATTTTTGAGGACAGACGAATTTGAGAAGGACACTCTATAATCCCTCCCAGTTGACAGTGTCAAAGGCCTTTGTGAGGTCAAAGAAAGCCATGTACAGAGGTTGATGCTGCTCCCTACATTTTTCTTGGATTTGTTGCGTGGTGTAGATCATGTCTGTTGTACCCCTTAGTCAGCGGAATCCGCATTGCGACTCTGCGAGGAGCTCTTCAGCCACTGGGAGGAGACTATTGAGGAGAATTCTTGCGATGATTTTCCCTGCGGCAGACAGCAGGGAAACTCCTCTGTAATTACTGCAATCGGATTGTCATCTTTCTTGAAGATGGTCATAATTACAGCGTCTCTGAGATCCCCTGGCATGCTATCCTCCTTCCAGATAAGAGAGATGAGGTTGTGGATTCGCGCTAAGAGTACTTCTCCACCATGCTTTAGTACTTCGGCGGGGATTCCATCTGCTCCTGAGGCCTTGTTGTTTTTCAGGTGCCAGATTTCCTGTTCAACCTCATGCCGGGCTGGGATTGTGCTGAGGTAGTGACGGGTAGCATGCTGTGGGATGGGATCAAGGACACTCACATCAAAGACAGATTCTTAGTTGAGGAGGTGCTCGAAGTGCTCCTTCCTGACTACCTGCCTTTCTGTCCCTGATGAGCACTTCTCCGCTCTTGGCTATTGCTGTATTGTAGCTCTCTATTGGTACTTTGTATTGTTGACCTTTAATGTTATTCTGTATTGTGGCTCTAGCAAATGCTCTTTGAAAATCCAAGTACTCTCTGTATTGTGGCTCTATATTTAACATAAGAACATAAGAAATATGAGCAGGAGTAGGCAATTCAGCCCTTTGAGCCTGCTCTGCCATTCAGTAAGATCATGACTGGTCTTTTAGCTCAACTCCACTTTCCTGCACTATCCCCATATTCCTTGATTCCCTTAATATCCAAAAATCTATCAATCTCTGTTTTGAATATACTCAACGACTGAGCCTCCACAGCCCTCTGGATAGAGAATTCCAAAGATTCACCACCCTCTGAGTGAAGAAATTTCTCCTCATCTCAGTCCTAAATGGCCGAACCCTTATTCTGAGACTGTGACCCCTGGTTCTAGACTCCCCTGCCAGAGGAAAGATCCTCCCTGCATCTACCCTGTCAAGCCCTGTCAGAATTTTGTAAGTTTCAATGAGATCACCTCTCATTCTTCTAAACTCTAGAGAATATAGGCCCACTCTACTCAATCTCTCCTCATAGGACAATCCCCCCATCCCAGGAATCAGTCTGGTGAACCTTTGTTGCACTCCCTCTATGGCAAGTATATTGTTCCTTAGGTAAGGAGACCAAAACTGTACACAATACTCCAGGTGCGGTCTCACCAGGGCCCTGTATAATTGCAGTCTGATGTATTTACTCATATTCAAATCCTCTTGTCATAAAGGTCAACATGCCATTTGCTTTCTTAATTGCTTGCTGTACATGCATGTGAACTTTCAGTGATTCATGTACAAGGACACCCAGGTCCCTCTGAAAACCAACATTTCCCAAACTCTCACCATTTAAAAATATTCTCCTTTTCTATTTTTCCTACTAAAGTGGATAACTTCACATTTCTCCACATTTTAATTCCATCTGTCATATTCTTGACCACTCACTTAACCTGTCTATATCCCTTTGCAGCCTCTTTGTGCCCTCCTCACAGCTTACTTTCCCACCTAGCTTTGTATCAGTAGCAAACTTGAATATATTACACTCGGTTCCCTCATTTAAGTCATTGAAATAGATTGTAAATAGCTGAGGCTCAAGCACTGATCCTTGTGGCACCCCACTAGTTACTGCCAACCCAATAATGACCCGTTTATTCCTACTCTCTATTTTCTATCCGTTAACCAATCCTGCATCCATGAAACGATATTATCCCCAATCCCTTGAGCACTACTTTTGTGTAATAACCTCTTGTGTGGCACCTGGTCGAATGCTTTTTGAAAATCCAAATGCACTACACCCACTGCTTTCTCTTTATCTATTCTGCTAGTTACAAATTCAAAAAATTTGAACAGATTTGTTAAACACGATTTCCCCTTCATAAATCTGTGTTGACTCTGTCTAATCATATTATGCTTTTCTAAGTCTGTGTTACCACATCCCTAATAGTTTCAAGCATTCTCCCTATAACTGATGTCAGGCTAAATAGCCTCTAGCTCCCGGTTTTCTCTCTCTCACCTTTCTTGAATAACGGGGTTATATTTGCTACCTTCCAATCCGCGGAAACCATTCTAGAATCTAGGGAGTTCTGAAAGATCAAAACCAGGTATCTGTAGATACCTCTTTTAAAACCCTTGGATGTAGGACATCAGGTCCAGGCAATTTGTTGACTTTTTGTCCCATTAATTTCCCCAGTAAAATTTCATTACTAATACTAATTTCTTTAAATTCCACATCCTTAGTAGACCCTTTGTTCTCCACTATTTCATTTGTGTCTTCTACTGTGAACACAGATACAGATGCTTGTCTAATGTCTGCCTTTTCTTATTCCCCATAATAATTTCTCCTGTGTTTGCCTGTGAGGGACCAATGTTTACTTGCGCTCATTTCTTCCTTTTTACATATAAGAACATAAGAATATAACAAATAGGAGCAGGAGTAGGCCATTTGGCCCCTCGAGCCTGCTCTGCCATTCAATAAGATCATAGCTGATCTTCTACCTCAACTCCACTATCCCCATATCCCTTGATTCACTTAATATTCAAAAATGTATCGATCTCTGTCTTGAATATACTCAACGACTGAGCCTCCATAGCCCTCTGGGGTAGCGAATTCCAAAGATTCCCCACCCTCTGAGTGAAGAAATTTCTCCTCATCTCAGTCCCAAATGGCCGACTCCTTAGTCTGAGACTGTGATCCCTGGTTCGAGACTCCCCAGCCAGGGGAAACATCCTCCCTGCATCTACCCTGTCAAGCCCTGTAAGAATTATAGAATATAGTGGCTTGGAAATCCCGGCCTCTCCTGGTCCGTACAGAGTGTGTACGGACCCGGGAAGGCATCGTAAAAGCCGGTTTTCAGCACACGGACAGATCTTCCATATCTCAAGAGCGAGGACATTTGCAAGGGCAAGATTGCAGTATTTACCCATATCTTACCCAGCAAATGTCCTCAAAACTCTTGTGTTTGATAAAAGCAGTCGCATAGCCCAATTTTACAGGCGTAAGAGTTTTAAAAGATACAAATACATAACTAAATTAAATTTAAAAAACACATTTTATTGTTAAAAACCCTGGTCATTACGGTAAGTTTATTTAAAAAAATAATTTTTAAAAGTTTTTTAAAAATCAGAATTTTTTTTCTAAGACTTTTATTAACTTTAATTTCAATTAATTTTAATTATGTGAAGTGTGTTTTTTATTTTTTATTATGGCGTTTCATGTGTTTGTTTTTCTTTCTCATTAATAGCAGTGAGAACTCGTAGATACGGAGTTCTCATTGTTATTAATGAGAAAGCAGTGGAATACTGTACCTGATTGGTTAAGCAGTCACACCTGACTGCACCTTCTGCGTCTGAACCTCGAGGACGGGAGCACGCTTTGCAGCGCGGGAAGAGAAGGCCTCCCCACCGGAATCGCAGGCTCTTCCCAGACTACCAGGTAAATTCGTAAAAATTCTCCAGTCGGAGGCATTCGTCCGAAAGAAGCCTCCGACCGCAATTTCAGGGCCAATATCTATAGAAGCTTTTACAATCTGGTTTTTATGCCTGGTGCTAATTTACTATGATATTATTTTTTCTCTTTATCAATTTCTTGGTCATCCTTTGCTTAATTCTAAAATCCTCCCAATCTTCAGGCTTACTACTTTTTGGGCAACATTATGAACCTGTTCCTTTAATCTAATACTATCTTTAACTTTTCTTGCCAGCCATGGTTGGACTACTAATCCTGTGGGTGTTTTACTCCTTAGGGGAATGTATGTTCATCGTGAATTATGAATTAATTCTTTAAATGTTTGCCATTGCTTATCTACCATCATATCTTTTAATCTAGTTTCCCAATCTACCTTAGCCAACTCGCTCTTCATACCTACATAGTTCAAAGCCTCCCTGATAAAGTGCGACATCCCCACTGACACCTGGGAGTCCCTGGCCCTAGTCCGCACTAAGTGGAGGAAGTGCATCCGAGAGGGCGCTGAGCATCTCGAGTCTCAACGCCGAGAGCATGCAGAAATCAAGCGCGGCAAACCAGTCCCACCCACCCCTTCCCTCAAGGACTATCTGTCCCACCTGTGACAGAGCCTGTGGCTCTCGTATTGGACTGTTCAGCCACCAAAGAACTTACTTCAGGAGTGGAAGCAAGTCTTCCTCGATTCCAAGGGACTGCCTATGATGATGATGATGATGAGTTCAGATTTAAGACCCGAGTCTTGGACTTTGCTAAATTACTCTCAATATAAAATTACATCATATTATGATCACTCCTCCCCAGAAGCTCCTTCACTAGAAGGTTATTAATTAACCCTTTCTCATTGCACAATACTAGATCTAAAATAGCCTGTTCCCTAGTTGGTTCCTCGACATTCTGATCTCGAAATCTAGAATGCATTCCACGAACTCATCCTCCACAATATTACTGCCAATTTGTATTGCCAGTCTACATGAAGATTAAAGTCCCCCGTGATTACATTATTACCCTTGTTACATGTACCTCTGATTTAGACTATGCCCGACACTACAATTACTGTTAGGGGGCCTATAAACTACTTCCATCATGTTTTCTGCCACTTGTTGAATCTTAGTTCCACTCAAACTGATTCTACAACTTGATTTGCAAAGCGAAGATCCACTCTCTCTACTGTTTTTATCCCATCCTTTATTATCAGGGCTATGCCCTCCCCCCCACCCCCCACCTTTTCCATTTTGCCTATCTCTTCCAAAAGTCAAGTATTCTGGAATATTTACTTCCCAACCTTTGGTCACTCGACAACCACATCTCTGTAATGGCTATTAGATCATATCCATTTATTTCTATCTTTGCTATTAATTCATCTATTTTGTTGCGAATGCTTCAGCATTCAGATATAGTGCCTTTAGTTTGAACTTTTTTCTATTTTCTCCTGATGTCAACTTAGTCTCGAATGTCCTCGTACCTTTGTTAAGCTCTCTGTCTCTGAACCACCCTGTATTGTATTCTATATTGGTACTTTGTATTGTACTCAATACTGCTACAGGTACTCTGTATTGTGGCCACGTATTGGTACTCTGTATTGCTGATCTATATTGGTACTCTGTAGTGTAGATATGTAATGGTATTCTGCATTGTGGACTTGTATTGGTACTTTGTATTGTAGATCTCTATTGGTACTCCGTATTTTATACCTATATTGTTACTCTGTTGCTAGATCTTGTTGTTAAACTATTGTTATATTGATTTTACCGTTGCCTCTGTGATATGGAGGCCTTCTTCTGGCCTCTCCCCAGTTCATGGAGACCCTCTTTTCTGTATCCATCCCAGTTCATCCCCCTTCACTTTTAGTTCATGCTGTCACTCTTATTCTCTACTCAGTTCATGGTGACTTTCCTCGTTTGCCCTCCAGTTCATGTTAACTCTCCCCTTCCCTCTGTCCTTCCCCAGTTCATGTTCGCTCTCACCTTCTCCCTGTCCTTCCCCAGTTCATGTTAACTCTCTCCTTCTCAATGTCCTCCCCCAGTTCATGTTCGCTCTCACCTTCTCCCTGTCCTTCCCCAGTTCATGTTAACTCTCACCTTCTCTTTGTCTTTCCCCAGTTCATGTTCGCTCACTGCTTCCCTCCGTCCTTCCCCAGTTCATGTTAACTCTCTCCTTCTCCCTGTCCTTCCCCAGTTCATGTTAACTCTCACATTCTCCTTGTCCTTCCCCAGTTCATGTTAACTCTCTCCTTCTCAATGTCCTTCCCCAGTTCATGTTAACTCTCTCCTTCTCAATGTCCTTCCCCAGTTCATGTTAACGCTCACTTCTCTCCGTCCTCCCCCCAGTTCATGTTGGCTCTCCCATTCTCTCCGTCCTCCCCCCAGTTCATGTTTGCTCACCCCTTCTCTCTGTCCTCCCCCCAGTTCATGTTTGCTCACCCCTTCTCTCCGTCCTCCCCCCAGTTCATGTTGGCTCTCCCATTCTCTCCGGCCTCCCACAGGTTCACGATGGTCTTCTTCTTCTTCTCCTTCCCTCGCCCCAACCCCTCTCCTAGTTCATGGAGTTACTGTACTCCAATTCTCCCCCTGCACTTCTCCCGGTCCACAGTGGTAATGTATCTTCTCAATTCTCTCCTCAATCTTACCTAATGCTGCTGCTCTGGGAGATTGAAACACTGCTACACACTGTGGAATTCCTGAGATCAGATCGTGGTGTATGAAACGACGTAGAATTTCAATCCAAATCTGTGGACAAACAGACACTTCAGTTTGAAATGCTGATGGTCTGTGTAAACGAGGCTGTATGCAACTGAGACCCTGATTACAAACGCCTCACACCAAAACATTTGTTTTAGACAAAATGCTTCAGCCATCCTGGTGTGAGGGGGGCAGGCTTGATGGACCAGCTGGTCTTTTCCTACCTGTCAATTTTGTATGAATGACTCCTTATTATTTAACCGTTTGTGTTTGGGTCGGTGGAAGTGGGATTGGAATGAAAAGTGAACAACGCATTGTTGGAGTTCCAATGAGAAAAAAGAGGCCTGCATTTTTTTCCTTTACTGCTGTTTTATTTAGATCGAATGTTGGACAAAATGCCGGCATGAGGAAAAAGAAATGGGCATTGCAGCTTTGTCTTCACGAAGGGTTACCCATGGGGAGACTCCCTATTCAATGTAATATATCCCCCACCCCGTCCCTCACCACCACCAACCGAGCAAGCCAAAAATAACTTTCATTGCCTGAAAATCTGCTCTGAGCAAAACCCACGATGGTTGTCTACAACTGCAGCAGATACAGAGGGCCCGAAATTTCTCTCTGTCAGAATTTAGAGAGCTGGCACAATACTTTTGCACAAACTGACTGTAACATATGTTGCTGAAAACGTTACACTTTCTGCAGATTGTTAAGAAAATCTTGCCCTAAGGGAATGATGAATTAATTAATGCAATCTATGCTCTTCCATCTCGGCAGGGAGTAAAAGTGATATTTAAATTAAAACATTTAATGCAGGCTATTTGAAGGTGGATACATGATATTTTGCATATCCACTTTGTCCCATTGTAATAGAAAGTTGATTCTGAGGTATTTTTTCTTTCATTAACATTGGCCCATCTTAATTTTAAGTTTAAGATTAATTTGAACAAAAAAGTATATATGTGCAATCTTAGGTGAGCAAGTCTTATAGAACTGGTCGAAAGGAAGTTAGCATAAAAATTGCTTATTAGGGACTTCCGAGACTTGTTTAAAGACCTATCCTGAGAAAATGCTATCCCAGAATTTCCTCAGGCCTTCTCTTCCCCTGCCACCGGAATGTCAGCAGAATTCCAACAGAAATCCCTTTTACACACAGAATCGGAGAAGCTCAAAGAAATTTCCGATCAGTGCAGATTTGCATGGGAGAAGGGGATGTAAACACAAAGTGAGTCTTCAACTCACTCAGAAAAGGAGTTCATTAGGAGAGTGAAATTCTATGCAAAGGGGAATGCCCTGTGACTATTTATTTTCTATTCCAAGAAAATGCAGCCCGCTCAATTTATGGTGCAGCATCAGTGGTATTGTGTTCAACAGGAACCAAAACTCATGGAAGCCAAGGACCGCTGACAAACATGTTGTAAGTCTAATACAAAATACTGTGGATGCTGGAATCTGAAATAAAAACAAAACTCAGGGTCACAGACCTGAAGCGTTAACTCTGTTTCTCTCCACTGATGTTGCTTGACCTGCTGAGATTTCCAGCATTTTCTGTTTTTATTTATGTTGTAAGTCTAGTTGATTCAGAACCTTTATAATTTACAGTAATCAATGGATTTATAGTCAGCTTTGGTCTTGACACAACTGGCTGCTTACCTGAAGAGACCACAGCTTTTGAAAGAGGACTTTGAAATTGATAATTAATGCGAGTTATCTGATTCAATACTTCTCCGAAAATATGAATGCTTTATCCATACCCTCCCTCCTCCACTGAAAACTGCTTGTATATGGGAAAGGGGGAAAAGGGGATAATACCATTGATTTGATTGGAATCCACATAGTAAAAGAAATGCTGGTAACTCCAGCTTTGATTCATTAAAATTGTGGAGACGAAAGGCAAGAATTTGGAAATCTCAACAGAGACTGACAGAAGTGAATAATGCAGAGGGTTTTTCAGCTCCTCAGAATGGGTGTAGCAGCTATTGTTGGCTGTGTGATAATACACTGGGAGCAGGAGGAGCGAGAGGTCTGGGTGTGTAGATAGCACACTGAATGCACCACTTGCTGGGCTCAAATTTGGCCCCTGCTGATTTTTCCGCACTCACGTGAGATGCGCCAACTCCCTAGGATAAAAACGGCACCAAAAAGTTGTCCCCGCATTCTGGCTGCTCTGTGGCCTCTCCCATGACTTGGTTCGTGCGGCGTGGCAATTCAATTAGGGGGTGGAGCGAGGGCTCCGCACTCAAAAGAGTGTCGGCAGCTCAACGCATGCACACTAGAGGTTTTGCGCATGCGCAGTAGCTCCTCTGCAGCGTGGGACCCGATGTCCCGCCCCTATCCCAGGCCGAGTGGCGTCACGATGCTCACCGGGCTGCTGCACGCCATGGAGAGAGTCCCGCACCTATCCCTGGCCGAGTGGTCTCCCGCACTGGCCAGCCGGCCCGCTGACTTCCCAGGCCGAGGTAGGACTTGAGGTTTATTTTTTATTTATTGATGGTTGTGATTTGTTTAGTGAGGAGAGTTTTGATTGAGGGGGGAGGAGGAGAGTTTTGATGGGGGGGAGGGAGGGGGAAGAGTTTTGATCCGGGGGTGGGGGAGAGTCTTTTGATCGGGGCGGGGGGTGGAGTTTTGATGGGGAGGAAGGGAGAGTTTTGATATGTGGGGGGGGGGAGAGCATTTTGATCCAGGGGTGGGGAGTGTTTTGATCGGGGGTGGGGGGGGGTGATAACTTTTTATTTGGATATTTTGAAAAAATTATGTAAATATATTTTATCTCTACTTTTATTTTTGTAGTTTAAACTTCCATGAATGCTTCTGTTGTATAGTAAATTAACTTTGTGAAGTTTGTCATATGTCCTGTATAGCTGTTTGATCCTATTCACATTCTTTAGTCAAGTCATTAAGTACCTACCTGCGCTGATTTCTTAACTCTCCGCAAGGGTTTTCTGTGCGGCCACAAGTGGCCACATGCGCTGGCCTAAGTTACTTTGGAGCAACTATTAGCTATGCAAAGTGGCTTAAATGGCCAAAACGGGTGAAGGTGGCTGGTAACGCCCCCTTTTGAAAAAAAAACGAAACAAAAAAAAATCCTAACTAACTCACTTACACTGGCGCAAATTGAATGTCCAGAATGGGAATTTTTAAGATACTCCAGAAAAATCAAGTTGCTCCAAAAAAAATTAATTTGGGCAAATTTGGGCCCGCTGAGTCTAACTGAATCGCTTTCCAGAGAATACCTTTAGTTTGCATTACATTTGGACAACTGTTGCTTTTTTCCTCCTACAAATGAAAAGAATGGCAAACAGCAAGATATATTTAAAGCAACATAATGTCATTATTTTTGAGTGCAGATAGTGTTTCTGTGCACATGCTTTATGTAAAGCTAAAAGGATCAAACTATGAGGACAGGTTGCATAGACTAGGCTTGTATTGCATTCAGTATAGAAGATTATGGGGTGAGGTAATTCAGGTGTTTAAGATGATTAGAGGATTTCATGCAGTAGATAGAGAGAAACTATTTCCTCTGGTGGGGGAGTCCAGAAGAAGGCGGCATAACCTTAAAAATAGAGCTAGAATGTGCAGGGGTGATGTCGGGAAGCACTTGTTCACACAAAGGGCAGTGGAAATCTGGAACTCTCTCCCCCAAAAGGCTGTTGAGGCCGGGGATCAATTGAAAATGTCAAAACCGAGATTGATAGATTTTTGTTCATCAAGGATATTGAGGGTTGCTGAAGCAAGTCGGGTAGATGGAGTTAAGATACTGATCAGCCTTGGTCTAATTGAATGGCGGAGCAGGCTCGAGGGGCTGAATGGACTACTCCTGTTCCTATGTTCCAATGTATTCAGCCCATTTTTCTGGGTGTTTTGAGTTCTAAACTTCATTGTGTCCCTTCTGTGGTTGCCCCTGCTCCTAAGTCCTTCCCCAGTTGAGGAAGTATCAGTTGTGGCTGTTTAATTGGTTAGTTAATCAGCTGCTAGGAATTCATAATGCCAGCTACTTGTACCTAAGGCTTCCTCTGATTTACCTGCAACAGTGCCAGGAGTATCCTTTGCTTCAACTACTGTTTGCACCATGAGTTTGGAGGCAGCACCTGTAGCCTTCTTTGTACTGCTGGAGTCCATGCTTCATGATGCCAATGTAGTCTGTAAGCATTCCCCAAGGGAGTTGAAGCTAGCTATGACTGCTTGGTGACAACCTATTAATACAACCTTCCACTGCTATGTGTATGGAACATTTAGAAGTAAGGGACAAGTCCCCTGGACCTGATGGCTTGCATCCTAGGGTCTTAAAATAAGTGGCTGCAGAGATAGTGGATGCATTGGTTGTAATCTACCAAAATTCCCTGAATACTGGAGAGGTCCTAGCAGACTGGCAAACCACAAATGTAACACCTCTATTTAAGAAAGGAGGGAGACAAAAAGCAGGAAACTATAGACCAGTTAACTTAACATCTGCCATTGGGAAAATGTTGGAGTCCATCATTAAGGAAGTAATAGCAGGACATTTAGAAAATCACAATGCAGTCAAGCAGAGTCAGCATGGTTTTATGAAAGAGAAATGATGTTTGACAAATCTGCTGGGGTTCTTTGAGGATGTAATGAGCAGAGTGACTAAAGGAGAACCAGTTGATGTCGTATATTTGGATTTCCAGAAAGCATTTGATAAGGTGCCACAGAAACGTTTACTGCACAAGATAAAGGCTCACGGGGTAATATATTAGCGTAGATAGAGGATTGGCTAACTAACAGAAAGCAGAGAGTCGGGATAAATGGGTCATTTTCAGGTTGGCAAACAGTAATTAGTGGGGTGCCACAGGGATCAGTGCTCGGGCCTCAACTATTTACAGTTTATATTAATGACTTGGATGAAGGGACCAAGTGTAATGAAGCCATATTTGCTGATGATACAAAGATAGATGGGAAAGCAAGTTGTGAGGATGACACAAAGAATCTACAAAGGGATATAGATAGGCTCAGTGAGTGGGCAAAAATTTGGCAGATGGACTATAATGTGGGAAAATGTGAGGTTATCCACTTTTGTAGAAAAAATAAAAAAGCAAATTATTATGTAAATGGGGAGTGATTACAAAATGCTGCAGTACAGAGGGATCTGGGGGTTCTTGAGCATGAAACACAAAAAGTTAGCATGCGGATACAGCAATTAATCAGGAATGCAAATGGAATGCTGGCCTTTATTGCAAAGGGGATGGATAAAAGTAGGGAAGTCCTGCTACAATTGTACAGGGTATTGTTGAGGCCACACCTGGAGTACTGCGTACAGTTTTGGTCTCCTTATTTAAGGAAGGATATACTTGCAGAAATAGCAGCGAACCCGGGGACTGGGAGAAATTTAGAACTCAGCAGAGGAGGACAAAGGGTTTGATTAGGGCAGGGAAAATGGAGTACAAGAAGAAGCTTGCAGGGAACATTAAGGTGGATTGCAAAAGTTTCTATTGATAAGTAAAGAGAAAAAGGTTAGTAAAGACAAACGTAGGTCCCCTGCAGTCAGAATCAGGGGAAGTCATAACGGGGAACAAAGAAATGGCAGACCAATTGAACAAGTACTTTGGTTCGGTATTCACTAAGGAGGACACAAACAACCTTCCGGATATAAAAGGGGTCAGAGGGTCTAGTAAGGAGGAGGAACTGAGGGAAATCTTTATTAGTCAGGAAATTGTGTTGGGGAAATTGATGGGATTGAAGGCCGATAAATCCCCAGGGCCTGATGGACTGCATCCCAGAGTACTTAAGGAAGTGGCCTTGGAAATAGCGGATGCATTGACAGTCATTTTCCAACATTCCATTGACTCTGGATCAGTTCCTATGGAGTGGAGGGTAGCCAATGTAACCCCACTTTTTAAAAAAGGAGGGAGAGAGAAAACAGGGAATTATAGACCGGTCAGCCTGACATTGGTAGTGGGTAAAATGATGGAATCAATTATTAAGGATGTCATAGCAGCGCATTTGGAAAAAGGTGACATGATAGGTCCAAGTCAGCATGGATTTGTGAAAGGGAAATCATGCTTGACAAATCTTCTGGAATTTTTTGAGGATGTTTCCAGTAAACTGGACAAGGGAGAACCAGTTGATGTGGTATATTTGGACTTTCAGAAGGCTTTCGACAAGGTCCCACACAAGAGATTAATGTGCAAAGTTAAAGCACATGGGATTGGGGGTAGTGTGCTGACGTGGATTGAGAACTGGTTGTCAGAAAGGAAGCAAAGAGTAGGAGTAAATGGGTACTTTTCAGAATGGCAGGCAGTGACTAGTGGGGTACCGCAAGGTTCTGTGCTGGGGCCCCAGCTGTTTACATTGTACATTAATGATTTAGACGAGGGGATTAAATGTAGAATCTCCAAATTTGCAGATGACACTAAGTTGGGTGGCAGTGTGAGCTGCGAGGAGGATGCTATGAGGCTGCAGAGTGACTTGGATAGGTTAGGTGAGTGGGCAAATGCATGGCAGATGAAGTATAATGTGGATAAATGTAAGGTTATCCACTTTGGTGGTAAAAACAGAGAGACAGACTATTATCTGAATGGTGACAGATTAGGAAAAGGGGAGGTGCAACGAGACCTGGGTGTCATGGTACATCAGTCATTGAAGGTTGGCATGCAGGTACAGCATGCGGTTAAGAAAGCAAATGGCATGTTGGCCTTCATAGCGAGGGGATTTGAGTACAGGGGCAGGGAGGTGTTGCTACAGTTGTACAGGGCCTTGGTGAGGCCACACCTGGAGTATTGTGTACAGTTTTGGTCTCCTAACTTGAGGAAGGACATTCTTGCTATTGAGGGAGTGCAGCGAAGATTCACCAGATTGATTCCCGGGATAGTGGGACTGACCTATCAAGAAAGACTGGATCAACTGGGCTTGTATTCACTGGAGTTCAGAAGAATGAGAGGGGACCTCATAGAAACATTCAAAATTCTGACGGGTTTAGACAGGTTAGATGCAGGAAGAATGTTCCCAATGTTGGGGAAGTCCAGAACCAGGGGTCACAGTCTAAGGATAAGGGGTAAGCCATTTAGGACCGAGATGAGGAGAAACTTCTTCACCCAGAGAGTTGTGAACCTGTGGAATTCTCTACCACAGAAAGTAGTTGAGGCCAATTCATATATCCAATTAAATATATTCAAAAGGGAGTTAGATGAAGTCCTTACTACTAGGGGATCAAGGGGTATGGCGAGAAAGCAGGAAGAGGGTACTGAAGTTGCATGTTCAGCCATGAACTCATTGAATGGTGGTGCAGGCTAGAAGGGCTGAATAGCCTACTCCTGCATCTATTTTCTATGTTTCTATGTTTCTATGCATTGGAGACAGTTCAGAGAAGGTTCACGAGGTTGATTCCTGAGATGAAGGGTTTGTCATACGAAGAAAGATCAAGCAGGTTGGGCCTATATTCCTTGGAGTTTAGAAGAATGAGAGGTGATCTTATTGAAATGTATCATATTCTGAGGAGGCTTGACAGGGTAGATGCAGAGACGATATTTCCACTCATAGGGGAATCTAGAATTAGGGGGCATAGTTTCAAAATAAGGGGTCGCCGATTTAAAACAGAAATGAGGAGGAATTTCTTCTCTCAGAGGGTCGTGAATCTTTGGAATTCTGTTCCACAGAGAGCTGTGGAGGCTGGGTCTTTGAATATATTTAAAGTGGAGATAGACAGATATTTGAATGATAAGGGAGTCAAGGGTTATGCGGAGTGGGCGGGTAAGTGGAGTTGATGCCAGGATCAGATCAGCCATGATCTGATTGAATGGCGGAGCAGGCTCGATGGGCCAAATGGCCTATTCCTGCTCCTATTTGTTATGTTCTAATGTTCTTCTGTTAAGGGACTACTTAACACTGTCCAATTTTTGCTGTGTTCTCTTTTTCAAAGCAAACCCACAGAAATCTGAATCGTGAGTGACTCAGGAAGAAAGACTTGCATTTATATAGCGCCTTTCACGACCACTTGACAGCCATGAATTACTTTTGAAGTACAGTCACAGTTTTTATGTAGGAAACGTAGCAGCTAATTTGCGCACAGCAAGCTCCCACAAACTGCAATGTGATAATGACCAAATAAACTGTTTTTGTTATGTTGATTGGGGGATAAAATTTACCAAGACTCAGGGGATAACTCCCCTGCTCCTCTTTGAAATAGTGCCATGGAATCTTTAACGTCCACCTGAGAAAGCAGACGGGGCCTTGATTTAAAGTCTCCTTCAAAAGACAGCACCTCCGACAGCGCAGCACTCCCTCAGCAGAGCACTGAAGCGTCAGTCTAGATTTCTGTGCGGGAGGTTACCGCCTCCAAATGGGGCACGCGGCAATTTTGCCCCCGAGATACGGAATAAAATCATAAAATACCTAATCATTATGGTGCTTACCTTTTACTTTTCTGCACCTCTATATGCACCTGTTCAACTTCATCAAGATTTGGAACAGGGTCAGCGATAGTTCAAAGTGGCAGGTGGAGGTTCTGTGCTACTTCACTTCCACCCCGTCAAAAGGGCCTGCGGAACATCCAGCCTCTGATCTGTTACGTATTACTTTGCGTTATGTCTCTGTTCTATGTTGATAACCTGCAGCTCAAAAAAAATGAATTCCTTTTCTCTGTTGTAAAACCTACCAGTCCCTTCATGTCCCTGGCATTAAATCAAGTTTTTCAAACTGGGTGCTGAGCCATATCGCCAAAGTGTTGCTCACTCCATAGCTAGCAAATTGAACTGTACATCATTTATAGTGGTTATCCGGTTTGTTAGCTGCTTGAGAACTGTGCAAGGAACTGTACTGCTTCATGATTGGCCAGTTTTCTAGCATTCCCATTAACGAGGTCATGCTTCATGAATTTGATCATCGGAACATCGTGCCCACTAACCAGTTAATCGGAAGTTGTTAACATCTACACAAACACAGGGAAAATGTTTCTGTGCAATGGATTTTCTAATAGCTAAGTGAACAAATCCATTGTATTGTGTCATTCTGTGCCTTAAAGACAAGAATGGTCCCAGATTTAAATTTTGGCTTGGGCTAAAATAGAGCGCTATATATAGCTTCAGTGTCTCTGGACTAAGACAGGGAAAAATCACCAGTGTGAGAATGGTGTTGGCCCTGTCTGGGCTCACGCATGAAGCACTAAGGTGTCTCTGAAGAGCATGTGATTATAAGTCAAAACAGCTACTTTTAATCCGATATAATTCATTGATAACGCCACACTTTAGATCCTGCAGTGTGCTGAGTGATGGGTCTACTGTAAGGACCCTGAAAGATTTTTTTAATTTGAGGGATCTCAACCTCCTGATAAATAGAGCACCCTGCACGATGGCCAGCAATCCAGATCACCTTTTATACATTCAGGTTAAGTTTAACCTACTATCAAGTGAAAGAGTGGATTCTGAAGTAAGATTGAAGATTGAAGCTCTCCTGACAAGCTAAGCAGACCTCTATTGATCCTCCAATTTATCAAGCCACCAATGGGAATTTGATTAGATCAACCATTTTATAGGGTCTATACTATGGCATACTTTATCTCTTGAAGCTCCATATTGATTTTCGAGGCAGTCGTTTTCTTATAAAAGCAGTGAAGCTTTCTCAACAATTCTTGGTTGAGAATGCTTCACCTTCAACTACACATGTTCCTGAGACTTTGACCTGGAAGAATCATCACCCTTGGTGGGCACTCGGCTCATGAAATCCTGGCTGATCATTGTTAGTAGCAAAGAATTGTAATTTTGAGGGAAGATCCAATCAGAAAGAGTGCAGCAAACATGCTCCTCCACAGCCATGTCTGAGGAAAGCTGAGGTGCATTGAGATAGAATCTCTGGATTTAAGATGTGTGTGTCTTCCTGAAAATTGCAGGTTTCCAGGCTAATTATATGATTCATGTAGTTTATGAGTTCTTTGTGAGCTGGTCATAATGATGGGATTTTTGCTTTATATAGTTGTCTAAATTAGTAGGTTGTATTGCTTTTTTTTGTTGAATCATTCATTGATTGCTGCCCGAATTTATATGGTAGATGAATGGTATGTGCATTATGGTTGAAGGAACATGCTGGTTTGACTATTTTGTTTATTCGTTCATGGGATGTGGGTGTCGCTGGCAAGCCCAGAATTTATTGCCTATCCTTAATTGCTCTTGAGAAGATGGTGGTGAGCCGCCTTCTTGAACTGCTGCAGTCCCTGTGGTGAAGGTACTCCCACGGTGCTGTTATGGAGGGAGCTCCAGGATTTTGACCCAGCAACAATGAAGGAACGATGATATAGTTCCAAGTCAGCATGGTGTGTGACTTGGAAGGGAACGTGGAGGTGATGGTGTTCCCATGCGCCTGCTGCCCTTGTCCTTCGAGGTGGTAGAGGTAACGGGTTTAGAAGGTGCTGCCAAAGAAGCCTTGGTGAGTTGCTGCAGTGCATCTTGTAGATGGTACCCACTGCAGCCATGGTACGCTGGTGATGGAGGGAGTAAATGTTTAAGGTGATGGATGGGGTGCCAATCAAGAGGGCTGCTTTGTCCTGGATGGTGTCGAGCTGCACTCATCCAGGCAAGTGGAGAGTATTCCATCACACTCCTGACTTGTGCCTTGTAGATGGTGGGAAGGTTTTGGGTAGTCAGGAGGTGAGAGACTAGCCTCAGAATACCCAGCCTCTGACCTGCTCTTGTTGGTATAGTGTTTATGTGGCTGGTACAGTTAAGTTTCTGGTCAATGGTGACCCCCAAGATGTTGAAGATGGGGGATTAGGCGGTGGTAATGCCGTTGAATGCCAAGAGATGATGGTTCGACTCTCACTTGTTGGAGATAGTCATTGCCTGGCACTTGTGTGGCTCAAATGTTACTTGCCACTTATCAGCCCAAGCCTGAATGTCATCCAGGTCTTGCTGCATGCGGGCATGGACTGCTCCATTAACTGAGGAGTTGCGAATGACACTGTGCAGCCATCAGCGAACATCCCTATTTCTGACCTTATGATGGAGGGAAGGTCATTCATGAAGCAGCTGAAGATGGTTGGGCCTAGGATACTGCCCTGAGGAACTTCTGCAGCGATGCCCTAGGGCTGAGATGATTGACCTCCAACCACCACAACCAGCTTTCTTTGTGCTCGGTATGAATGTAAATATCATTAATATCAAAAGACTTAAGTTAAAATATTGATAAAAGTAGAACAATCTTTACTATGTGTTTGTAAGTTTACTTGGATGTTTACATTTTCTTAAGAGATCCTTAACAGTTTTTAGTTTGTGGATAATGCTCTTCATATGGCCCAGGCATACATTTTAAAGGGAAACTTTGATTTTCTGCACACCCCTTATCCATGATCTCGATTATTGTTGAAAAACATTGCAAAAATCAGGGTGGTTTGAAAGAATTCGCATGGGCTATTGGGTGTGGAGAACAGAAAGCATTATGTCCAAAACAGGAGACCAGTGGCATCAAGTCCAGATTGAGAGAGCATCGAGAGTTGAATCAGGTGGCAATAGGAGCTTGATGAGAAAAAAAATGGGGATAACATTTCCTAAAAACTTCTATTTCAACAGACCTGAAAGAGATGGATGGGAGGGGTGAGTGGGAGCAGTTGGTGGTTGAGTGCAGGACAGAACACTGGACAAAGAATTTTGAATGACTTGGAGTTTACGTAAAATTGATTTGTGGAGGGCAACAAGGAGTGCTTTGATGAAGTTGATCCTTGAGGTAAGAAAGGATGAGGGCTTTAGCATCAGTGATGAGGAGATAAGGTGAAGGATGTTATGGAGGTGGAAGTAAGTGACCTTGATGGTGCACCAGATGTAAAGTTGAAAGCTCAACTTAGGGGTCAAATCCACACAGCAAAATTGCACCCATCAGGCTTGGTCTGAGTGAACAGCCACAGAGATGTAGGCCTTGAAATTCCTGATGCTGGATAGGGCAGAAAACCCAATTTTCACTTCGGGCCACAGGAACCCAATTTATGCTGAGATTCCACCCTGTTTTCAGTGGTGTAACTGTGGGTGGATCTTACAATCTCTCCCTCTAAATTAAGGGGCACATTTTGGGGAGGTCCAAGTCTTTCCTGAGAATGTACTTTTTATGTTCTCCATGGGTCTCAGATGTGGCTTCTATTGAGGCCTGGAGAAAGGCTTCAAACGTTTATTAGGGACAGGAATGTCCATGATTGCTCTCAGTAAAGGATGAGAGTTTCTCCTCTTTACTATTGGAATGGTACTGACATTTCAGCTGGTGATTCTAGGTGTGGACTGCTGGCGCATCCTTGCAGGTGTGATGCACCTACCCCAGCCATGCAATGACACCATCTCCGGGATTTGGGACCAGGTCTGAGGCTTGGGAATAGGACAGGTGGAGGTTCAGCTTCACTGTGTTTACGCCACTGGAGTGGGACGTCAGGATTTTGGGGGCGATACAATCAGCAATTTCATCATCATCGTAATCGACTATCATTGGGCCTCTTATCTCGGTCCTCCACACCTCTTTATTCATTATGCATGATGGTCATTTTTTTTTCATACTGTCCATGGTTGCATTTTTAAGCTACGTCATGGCATACAGGTTGTGGATGACATTGGATAATTCAAGGGTTAGCTTATTTGCATTTTGATGGCATCTCCTACTCAAGGGGTCCGCTACCCAGCTCCAGGTACTATTCGCTCGAAGCCATTAGCATTTTCCGGAGGTGACCAGGTTACTTAACCACTGCCCAGCACCAGGCACTGACCAGTCACAGGCTGTACCATATACTGTCATTACAGTAGCAGGTCTTAACATCTAACCTGACCAGAATCAGCATTTTAGGTGCAAAGTGTCTTGCAGGAACCAAGCCAGATGGCTTCAGTCTAGATGTTGAAATGAAGAATGTTCTGGCTTATCCAAGACTTGGATGTCAGACAGACACAGCAACAATTTTGGAACAGGTAGAATTGTAGGCTGCAAGTTGACAAGCTGATCCCACATTTGTTGCCAAGGGGCAGCATATAGGCAGGGAAATGGAAAGGGTTATTGGAAGAACCTTGATGCACATGAATCCATTTTTGTGAGTGTTACTTTCATGCTATGGTTATACTTCTATGGTTATCTATAATAGTAATTGTATCAGCCAAACAAAAGATTGTCTGTTGCTTTCCCCTCAGTGAAAGTTTTACCTCAGGAATGGTATGTGCATTATGCCTCTCCGCTTAAGTTGCTATTTATTTTTATGGTGCCAAAAGGTCTCTTAATAATATATCACTGAATGGTTAAGAATTTAATCTGTCAATCAAGCAATGGAAGGTACTTGCATCAAGTATCGCCTTCGCTCAGTAGTCTGAGCTTCTGAATTGTCCATTGCAGAGATTTAAACACATAATCTAGGCTGAAACTTGAGTACAGCACTAAGGGAGTGCTGCATTGTCAGAGGTGCTGTCTTTTGGATGAACTATTATATCGAGACCCTGTCTGCTTGTTCAAATGGATGCAAAAGATCCCATGGCACTATTCAAAGAATAACAAAGGATTTCTTCCGGTGTCCTGGCTGACTTTTATACCTCAACCAACATCATCAAAAGAGAGTAAATGGACATTCATCTCATTGCAGTTTGTGGGACTTTGCACAAATTGGCTGCCTCGTTTCCCTACATAACAACAGTGACTACATTTCAAAATAGTCCATTTGTTGTGGAGAACTTTAGGGCACCTTGAGGTTGCTGTACACATGCAAGTTATTTCTTCTTTCTCCGCAGGGAGATGCAGACATTTCCTTACTTTGAGAGATGCACGTATCTCTGGCAGAGCATGAAATCTTCTCTCGCCTGTACGTCCAACGGAAAAAGGGTATGAGGAATTGTGTACGTTGGTGGGTAACCATCTGAAGCCAAAAGAGGGGATCTACGCACATGTTCGTGCTGAGGGCCAGGTCGTGTCGGGATTTGTCGCCGACCTGCGACATCTTGCTGAGCCGTGTAAGTTCGGGAACATGCTGGAAGACATGCTGCATGATGTCTTCGTGATAGACATCAGCCATGATGTGATCCTCAGGAAGCTGTTGGCTGCAGAGACGCTGGATTTGAAAAAGGCCATCATGACTGTCCAGGCATGCATGACGATGGATGATAATTTGAGGCAGATATCAATGAGTCGGAGTTCCACGGCAAGTACAGTAAACAAGATGGCCTCGTCTTCGGGCAGAGCTGCTTACTCGAAACCTGCCGCTGCTCAGAGCCCGCCAACTGGTTCAAACCAGATTTCACCCTGTTGGCATTGTGGGGGCAATCATCGGCCTCATCAGTGTCGGTTTAGACAATACTCATGCTATGGTTGTTCGAAAGTGGAGCATCTTCACAGGATGTGTCCACAATGGAGCAAGCGTGGTGCGGTTCAACACATGGTTGATGAGGACCAGTTCAGTGATGGCCCGGATACACAACCCGAGGAGGAAGTGAGTGGTTTGTATTAATTCCTGAGCAAGAGCCAGCCGATAGTCGTTAATGTGAAGTTGAATGGCGTGCATGTATCAATGGAGCTGGACACGGGTGCGAGCCAGTTGATAATGAGCCAAAGGACATTCGACAAGCTGTGGGACACTAAGGCTGCGAAACCGAAGCTGAGTCCAGTCAATGTCAGATTGCGTTCTTACACTAAGGAACTCATACCGGTGCTGGCAGTGCAGCAATCGAGGTGTCATATGATGGTGTGGTTCACGAGCTACCATTATGGATTGTCCCAGGTAATGGTCCAACGCCTTTCGGCAGGAATTGGCTCGAGAAAATCAAGCTGAACTGGAATGATGTCAAGATGTTGTCCCCGGTGAATGATACTTCGTGTGCTCAAGTATTGAAAAAGTTTCCTTCTTTGTTTGAACCGGGCATAGGTAATTTTACATGAGCCAAGGTGCAGATTCACTTGGACTCCAATGCAAGGCCTATCTATCAAAATGCTCAGTCTGTCTTTACCTCCAACAAAAGGAAAAAAGTGCAGGCATTCCAGCTTCAATTTGGAAGGAAGAATCTGAGTGCTGGAATTTGCTTTTACGAAGAATCAAACAGCCAAGCTCTTCTGCCCCTCGGGAGATTCAAGAAGAATTAGATTATTTCATGAGCTCCAATATTGGAGGACTACTTTGGCTTAACCCTGTTCGTTACTAAAAGCAGAGGAATAGACCAGGCTGTGTCCTGGCAGAAGCCTCAGGAAACAGCTGCAGAGTTGGGTAGCCCAGCAGTGCGTTGTGGGAGTGAGCAGGTTCCCATTAGTCCTGAGGATGTTGGCCGCGAGTTTCGCTGGTGTAAGTCAGAAAACAAAGCATCCTCCGATACTACTCATGCAACCATCCTCTGACACTAGCATGAGGTAGACTGTGTAGCTTTGAAATTGGACAAAGCATTCTAAGGCATAATTCTGTTCAGACTAACAAGACTCCTAGCTCAGTTGATTACACAACTGACTTTAAAAAAAAATAACCTCACAACAATAACTTATATTTAAATAGTACCTTTAGTATAGTAAAACATCTCAAGGCGCTTCACAGGAGTATTATGAGACAAAAAGTTTGACACCGAGACGTATCAGGAGAAATTAGGGCAGGTGAGCAAAAGCTTGGTCAAAGAGGTAGGTTTTAAGGAGCATCTTGAAAGGGGAAAGGGAGGTAGAGAGGCGGAGAGGTTTAGGCAGGGAGTTCGAGCTTGGGGCCTAGGCAACAGAAGGCATGGCCACCAATGGTTGAGCGATTATAATCAGGGAAGCTCAAGAGGGCAGAATTATAGGAGCGCAGATATCTCGGAGGGTTGTGGGGCTGGAGGAGATTACAGAGATAGGGAGAGGCGAGGCCACGGGAGGGATTTGAAAATAAGGATGAGAATTTTCAAATCGAGATAGAGCTTCACCAGATTGGAACACATGGTTGGAATTTGCCAAGGCCCCTGCCCCACAATTCTCTGCGTTGGCATGCACTACCGGTGTGCAAAGTTCTGGGCTGGGACCGTTGGAGATGCTCATTTACACAGATGTTTTGGCAAATAATCCCTTTAAACAAAAAACGGATAAATGCCTCTTGGGAAAGAGATCAAAGGTTATACGAATAAGTATAGACTGAGATAATTAAATACCCAAGGGGACACAATGGAGGCCAAGGAGTGAGGGAGGAATGCGATGCTTGGAGGCCAGTTGTTGAGGTTTGAATAGTAGGGATGGATAGATAGTCTATCTTTTTTCTTATGAATAAGAATAGTCATTTATATTTTTACACATAATAAGGGAAATAAATAAGGGGAAAAAGTACATTAGGGAACTGTTGTGTGGAAACTTAGTGAACTTTTCCAACACAAATATATCTAAAAATATGAGTGCAGCCCACTTGTTGCATAAGATTTCATGTAAACAATAACCTACTTAATTAAATATATTTGATGGTAAAAACCATTTAAATGAGTTACTTAATATCTTATTTAGTTGCATGAAATGGTGTGACTTGCCTCTTATTAAAATAAAGGCCCAGATTTTGCGGTCAGCTGCGAAGTGATGGGGCTCGCTGCTGACCTCGAAGAAAGCTGCCCACAAAGATCGATCGATCTCTGTGGCATGGATTTCACCTTTCCTGACATTAATTTGATTCTGTCGCCTTCTCAAGGGGATTTCCAGAGTCTAGCAATAGTGAAGTCATCAAGCAGGCTAAGCAGCCAATCACTTTGTCCAGCAATAGTGAAGTCATCAAGCAGGCTAAGCAGCCAATCACTTTGAAGAATTCTCATCGACAGCAAACCAGGGAGTAAAATGCACTGATTATCTTTCAGCTTTTATAATTTTTACAGAGAGCAAAATAAATATTGGGATTAAGTTAGAATCTAAAATATTATAAACAATCTTTTCAAAGAAAAAATGATAGTTCTGATTGTATTAAAAACCATGGAATTTTTATTATAATGGAAAAATTTGGCATTCCTCAAATATAAATAAGTTTTTCAGGGCCAGAGAGGTTGTTCAGCGGTAGTCCTGACTTGGTACACTGTTAAAAACCCAGTTATACCTCATTGAACAAGGCTTAGCTTTTATGGCGGGGGCGGGGGGGGGGGGGGGTGGAGTGGTGGGAGGGGTTTAACAGCGATATTAGGGCTCGTCAGTTCAGTGATTTTTAAAAGATTGCCGTCTGTGAGGATTGCAACAGTGCACATGTGGCAGAACAGGGAATCACTGACAGCCACTTCTGGATTTCTGCATTTAACTGCGCCTGTGCAGATGCCACAAGTTGCTGCCCGTTTCACAGGGTAATGAGGGCGAACACTGACAATTTTGCTGTAATTACAATTGCTAAATATGGGCCAGGGTGTCTGAAGTCATTGTGAAGTGCTGCGATTCTACAACCACATTGATGCACGATTTCTATCCCAAGTACAGGACTGTTTGTGCTAAAGTGATTGTAATGCAAATTGACTTTACCCATCCCCCAATTCATTTCAACAGGTTTCTTGACTGGCCAGCACACTTAGTTAAAGAAAATGTTTTACGATTGAGAGGGACCAGGTGTGCATTCCATTGACTGCTTCCTACTAATATCTATCTGTAATTCTGTTTCATTTTTGCTTTATCAATTTTGGTTTGCTCAAAGACTGAGTGCTGATGGTTTCATTGGGATTCACGGTTGATGGAGTGACAGAGGTATATATAACAAATTAAAATATTTCAAGAATTTGATGATTTTTAAAAAAAACTTTTCTTCAACATCCTCTTGATAATTTTAAAGAGATTCTCAGAAGCAATATGTAAAGACCTAAGTACATTTTAGGAAATGTGTCCTTTAAAATATTGCATATTAATTTGTAGGGATGGGGCAGAAGCAGTTTTCAAATTGAAATTGTGTGCAATAGGCCAAAATTTGCACAGGCAAAATAAAATCTAATTGTGGCCCAACTGATTCTATCCCCTTCCCTGGCCATTGTATTAGGCTAAACCAGACTGTTCGTAGCCTCGCCATCCTATTTGCCCCTAGCTGAGTTTCCGTCCCCATATCCTCTCAGTCACAAAGGCCGCCTACTTCCACCTCGGCAATATCCCCAGTCTCCACCCCATCTCAGCTCATCTGCTGCTGAAACTCTCATCCACGCTTTTGTTAACTCCAGAATTGACTATTCCAATGCTCTCCTGGTTGGCCTCCCATCTTCTACCCTCTATAAACTTCAGCTCATCCAAAATACTGCTGCCTGTATCCTAACCCACACCAAGCCCTCCTTAAAACAAAAACAACTTGCATTTGTATAGCACCTTTAATGTAGTAAGATGTCCCAAGGTGCTTCACAGGAGTATAATTAGACAAAAATTGACATCACTGTACCCATCGACCCTCTACTCGCTGACCTACAATGCCTCCCAGTCCTCCATTGGCTCAATTTTAAAATTATGATCCTTGAGTTTTAATCCCTCTATGGCCTTGCCCCTCCCTAGCTCTCTAATCTCCTCCAGCCCTACAACCCTCCGAGAACTCTACGTTCCTCCAACTCTGGCGTCTTCTGCAGCCCTCACTTCTTTCACCCCTCAATTGCTGTGCCTTCAGTCATCTAGACCTCTAGCTCTGGAATTCTCCCCCTAAACCTCTCTGCCTCTCCACTTCTCTCGCCTCCATCAAGATCCTCCTTAAAACCTAGCGCTTTGGCAAAGCTTTTAGTCACCTCTCCTAATACCTCCTTCTTTGGCTCACTGTCAATTAATGTTTCTGATTACACTCCCGTAAAGCCCAATGTTTTTCTATCTTAATGTCATTATATCAGTGCAAGCTGTTCAATCTCTCAAGCACCAGTACTGTAATAGAAACTGATATCCCTATTTTTATAATTCTAATCACATTCATTTTGCTTCCCCTGACACTTTCATTCGACTGCTTCATAACAACAACAACAGCAACAAGTTCCATTTATATAACACTTTTACTGTAGTAAAACATCCCAGGGTGCTTCACAGGAGCGATTGTAAAATTTAACACCGAGCCACAAAAGGAATGATTAGGTCATGTGACCAAAAGCTTGGTGAAGGAGATAGATTTTGAGGGTGTCTTAAAGAAGGAGAGAGGGGTGGATAGGTGGCGAAGTTTAGGGAGGGAATTCCAGAACTTAGGGCCGAGGCAGCTGAAGGAGTGACTGTCAATGGTGAAGCGATGAACATCATGATGCCCAAGAGGCCAAAATTGAAGGAACACAGTGATTCCAGAGGGTTGTAGGGCTGGAGGAGGTTAAAGGGATAGGGAGGGATTTGAAAAGAAGCATGAACATTTTGAAATCGAGGTATTGCCGGCCTGGGAGTCAATGTAAGTCAGCAAGCACAGATGTAATGGGTGAATGGGATTTGGTGCGAGTTAGGAAATGGACACCAGAATTTTGAATGAGCTCATGTTTACAGAGGACGCAAGGTGGGAGGCAGGCCAGGAGAGCATTGGAGTAGTTGAGACGAGAGTTAATAACGGCATGGATGAGGGTTTCAGTGGCAGATGAGCTAAGGCAGGGATAGGGATGGGAGATGTTATGGAGGTGGAAGTAGGCGGGCTTGGTGATGGAGAGGATATGGAGATGGAAGCTGATCTCTGGGTCAAATAGGACTGCAAGGTTGTGAACAGTCTGGTTTAGCCTCAGACAGTGGCCAGGGAGAGGGATGGAGACAATGTTGAGGGAATGGAGTTTTTGGTAGAGATCAAAGACAATAGCTTTGGTCTTTCCAATATTTATTTGGATGAAATTTCTTCTCATGTCAGACAAGCAGAGTGACAAATCTGAGGCATTTGACGGAGTCGAGAGAGGCGGTGGTGAGGTAGAGCTGGGAGTCTGACATCGTGTTTTGAATGATATTGCCGAGGAGCAGCATGCAGATGAGAAATAGAAGGGGGCCGAATATGGATTCTTGGGGAACTCCAGAGGTAATTGTGTGGGAGTGGGAAGAGAAGGCATTGCAGGTGGTTGTCTGGCTACGACTGAATAGATAAGAATGGAACCAGGTGAGTGCAGTCCCACCCAGCTTGACAACAGAGGAGAGACGTTGGAGAAGGATGGAGTGGTCAACCGATTCAAAGGCTGCAGACAGGTCAAGAAGGATGAGGAGGGATATTTTACCTTTGTCACAGTCACACAGTGACTCTGATAACCGTGACGATATGGAAGAACTGACTATTGGAGTTGTGAGAGTGAAGTGGGTCAATATGTTTGAGTTGAGTCCGGGCTATTTTGTATCCCTCAACACCACAAAAAACAGATTATCTGCCCATATTGCTCATTGCTATTTATGGGACCATGTTGTGTGCAATTTTTACCTATCAGACATCAGTGACTACACCTCAAAAGTAATTAGTTGGTGTGAAGTCACTTGGGATGTGCTGAGGATGTGAAAGGTGCTATATAAATGCAAATTCTTGCCCCGTTAGTGTTTTACGAGAAAAAAGTGAATGATTGGCGGTTGTTAATATCAACCAATCACATCAGTTGGAGGCCGTAAATAAAGGATGTGACAGCCAACTTTTTCTCACACTGTTGTTTGTGGAAACACTTGACGCAGAATAGTTTTGAGATGGGCTGATGGTTTCTGAGAGTCAGCTGTTTTTATCTAGTGTTTTTTTCCCCCGAGGAGGTAGTATATGACAAATAAATTGCCAAAATGCATCTTTTAAAAATTTTAAATTTCCCTCAGAAGAATTTTCTGTGACACACTCTGCGGTATTTTCCTCAAAGCTAGCTGCAGCTACTTTCTTGAGATGAGGATTTTCCTGGTGTGAATCATTAACTTGCTTTTAACAGGATTTTGAAATATAAAGGACGGTAGAAATGTTAACAAAATGTCACAATTTTAAAGGGGGTGCAGGAACAGAGAGACCTGGGGGTTTGCATACAAAAATCTTTGAATGTCGCAGGACAAGTTGAGAAGGCTGTTAAAAAAGCAGACGGGATTCTTAGCTTTCTAAATAGAGTCATAGCGTACAAAAGCTAGAAAATTAGGGTAAACCTTTATAAATCCCTGGTTAGGCCTTAGCTGGAGCATTGTGCCTAATACTGGGTGTTGGAGCGCAAGCCCGCATTTCTGAATGCTTCGCTTTGGCTGTGGTCTGGAAATATCGAAAGGGTTAAAAGTTGGAAGATTCAAGATTGGATCGAAAGAGGCTGCTAGACGAAATGGTGCCTTTTAGCCAGTGACATGTTGAGTATGAGTGTAACTTGTTACTATGCGAATAGTAATAGTAATTCATGTCATTGTCTGTATTTGAGTGTACCCTGTTACTATGCGAATAATCATTTGATGACATCATCTGTATGTTAAACGATTCAGAAAGCAGTTAGCCGTGATTTCAAGACAATGCCATTTTTGATTCTACATTGTCTGCATGTTAATTGTCTAAATGTACTATGCAAAGATATAACGGTTCAAAGGCTTTTTAGGTATAAGAGATGGAACTGGTCTTTGTCACACACACACACGGACACCAGTGACACTGGAATCTCAAAAAGGTGTGCCATTTCTTGGAGAGCTGCCTTTGCAAGCAGAGAGCTGGCTTGTGTTTTGTGGCTCATATGAATGTCTGAATAAAAGATCCGATCCGGCCTTTGCTACAACTGAGTTTAAAACAATGAAGCGAAAAGAGCAAGATAGCCGTTACAACACTGGGCACAACAGTTCAGGAAGGATGTCAAGGTCTTGGAGAAGGTGCAGAAGAGATTTGCTAGTGTGATATTTTCACAGAGCACAGCACACACAGCTTCCTACATGGCAGACAGCTCTCCTGGAAGCCTCCGGAATCTGCCTAGTTCTGTTGATTTATTAACCCTGCACTTGCAGTACACAATATGTCCACATCCACAGTGTAGAGCTACAAACATTACAAGCTTACAGAGATGACACTTCTCCCTCCTTAATGAAGAAGTTATCATAACAACATCATACATAACTTTCATTTTTATACATAACATACGATATAGACTTATTTTTTTTCCATATTTACAAATTTAACTTCACCACTTGTTTTCTGTTTCGAAGAGGATACCTTCGCTCTCGAACAGAACCTTTCTATACTCATTCGAGGCTCATCCTGAGGAACGTTTTCCTCCATGGAATTTCCTGATTCTCATTTTAACTCAATCTAACTTCAGGCTCTTTGTTTTCCTGACTCGAACTCAGACTTTCATTCTGATTCTCTCCTGGATTTGTTTCCAGTACATTGGATTTAGTATTTGCTACTGGTCTATCAAAACTATCTGATGAGTCAGAAATAATTGAATCTTTCCCACCTTCAACTCCTTCCATGTCTGTCGGTAAAATATGATCAATATGAACAAACCTAACCTGTCCATTATCAAACATCTTTACCAAATATGTGCGAGGACCACATATCTTCACCACTCTTCCTGGTAACCACTTTACCCATTTATGGTGATGGTTCTTCACTCTCACCTTCTGGTTTAATTTCACACTTCTCTCTTTTACTCTACCTCTATCATGATTCTCTTTCTGTCTTAATTGTGTCTCTTCTACGGACTGTGCCAAATTTGGTTTTAACAAAGAGAATCTGGTTTGTGTCTGTCGTTTGAGAAACAACTCTGCTGGCGTTCTATCAGTAGTTGTATGAGGAGTATTTCGATATGTAGTCAAAATTAGCCAAGTTGTGATCCAATGACAGCTGTCGTTTCCTTGGATTTGGATCTAACATTTGTTTTTGAGGGCATGTTTTACAATTTATACAATGCACTCTGCTGCACCATTCGAAGCAGGATGGTATGGTGGAACCTTGGTATGTTTCACAGTATTTTTGCTCGTGAATTGTGCAAATTCTTCTGAATGAAATTGTGGTTCATTATCCGAAAAAATTTCTTCAGGGAGGCCAAATGAAGAAAATAATTTTCGTAAAATGTCCAATGTTTTACTTGTTATTTTTCACATTGGAAACACCTCAACCCACTTCGAATGGCTATCAATCACAGTGAACAATTGTTGTCCTTCTAACTCAGCAAAATCAATACGTAGCCTTTGCCACATCCTGGGAGGCCATTTCCATGGCTGTAATGGTACTGGTGGTGGTTGCTTGCTTACCGATTGACATGTCATACACTGACTCACGATGTAATCTATTTCTTTATCAAGACCTGGCCACCATAATTAACTGCGTGCAAAACTCTTGGTCAAGCACATTCCCAGGTGCTGGTCATGGAGGTCTCCTAATAATTTGGACTTGAATTTATTTGGTATAATCACTCTTGCACCCCACATGATGCAATCTTTAGCGACTGATAATTCATTCTTACGAATGAAGAATGGATGTGTATCTTTGTCTATTACCTGGTTTGGCCATCCATTTGCAATATACTCATACACCTTTGACATCACTGGGTCACGTTCGGTTGCTCTACCAATCTCTTCAGCTGTAACTGGCAGTTCATCAATGTATGAAAAATAAAACACTTCTTCCCTATCAAGTGTAACTTGTGATGGGGAAGGCAATCTAGACATTGCATCAGCATTACTGTAATCAGCTGATTGTCTGTATTCAATATCATATGTATATGCTGACAAAATCAAAGCCCGTCTCTGCATTCGGGCTGCAGCTAATGTTGGAATTGGGGACGTTGGATGGAGGATTGCTGTTAGGGGCTTATGGTCCGTAACAATGGTAAACTTACGACCATACAAGTATTTGTGAAACTTCTTGACCCCAAAAATTAATGGCAAAGCTTCCCTTTCAATTTGCACATAATTACTCTCACTGGCACTGAGAGTGCATGAAGCAAAGACAATTGGTCTCTCCTCCCCACTACGTGATACATGAGAGATCACTGCCCCAACTTCATATGGAGAGGCATCACATGCTAGCTTAATCTCCTTAGATATGTCATAGTGAACTAAAATGGTGCTCTCTACCAATTTGCTTTTACACTCCTTGAATGCTGTATCGCATTCTTTTGACCACTTCCAATGGACCCATTTTTCCAAAAGTTCATTCAGTGGATGTAATATTGTAGCCAAATTTGGTAGGAACTTCCCATTATAGTTCAAAAGACCCAAGAATGAACAAATTTCTGGGAGTGGGTGCATTTCTGATTGCATCCAGTTTTTCCTTGGTCGGATGTAAACCATCTTTGTCTGCTCTGTACCCTAGGTACTCCACTGAGTTTTTAAATAACTCACACTTATAAGCAGACACTCGTACTCTGTGCTTCTCTAGCCGTTTGAGGACTTCATTCAATATGTTATTATGAATTTGCCTATTTGGTGCTGAAATTAGTATGTCATCCAAATAACATACTACCCCTTCAATACCTTGCAAAATCTGGTTCATCACCCCTTGGAATATGGCAAGGGCGGAAGACACTCCAATTGGTAGCCTATTAAATTGATATAGGCCTAGATGAGTATTTATAGTCAAACATGACTTGGACTCCTCATCTAGTTCAAGCTGTAAGTAGGCTTTCGTAAGATCCAGTTTTAAGAAGATCTGACCACCTGTCAGTGTTGTGCACAAATCTTCTATATTCTGCAATGTATTGGGGAAATTACCCTGGTTTATGGTTACTTTATAATCACCACACAATCTTACCTTACCATCGGACTTAGGTACAACAACAATGGGTGTAGCCCAATTACATCGATCTATCTTACACATAATGTTCTCAGTCTCTAGTCTTTTGAGTTCTTGCTCAACCTTCTCCGTGAGTACATATGGTACGGAACGTGGCTTGTAGTAAACTGATCTAGCATCCTTCTGTACCCTGACACTCGCCTTGAAGCCTTGGATTGGACTGCCCGTTTCACAGAACACCTTCGGATACTTCTTGATAACCTCATCCGTTGATGAAAATCTCGCTTCCACACAGAAAATCTTACTCCAATCCAGCTTAAGTGAGCTCAACCAATTTCTTCCTAGTAAGGCAGACTTGTCTCCTTTCACTACTATTAGAGGCAAGTTCTGAAACCGATCTTTATATTTCACCGGTACGGTAATATGACCTACCACAGGAATTTTCTCTCCCGAGTAGCCTCGCAGCTCTATCTTGGATTTCTCCAGTTGGAAATCACGCAATTTGTCGAGGTACAGCGACTCTGGTACTACACTCACGGATGCACCCATGTCAATTTCCATTGGTATCTTGAATCCCGCAGCATCTGTGTGGATTTTGATACTTTCCGAATCGCTGTCCATTAACCTCGTGCTCCTGATGACGTGTAACTCTAACAAATCTCCTCGTCCTGTTGTTGTTCTTCCATGCTATGTAGTCTCTTGGGATTTCTACACATAGCTTTGAATGCTGAACTCAGCTTTAAAAGCTGGTTTACCCTTCAGTTGGCATGCCTTCGCAAGATGCCCAGTCTTTCTGCAGAAGAAACACTCTGCCTTCACTTATGGACAACTTTGAGCAATGTGTTGTCCCAGGCACCTATAGCACGACTTCGACGCTCTGTTAGAATTTCCAGTTTCTGAGACTTTGGGCCCCCACCATCTCTTACCTTGAACCTGCATGTGATTTATCTCGGTTGACTGATGACCGTAATTATTATTTAATTCTCGGGAATATTGTTCGGCCATGTCCATCGACCTCGCTATCTGACATGCAATCTCAAAAGTCAAGTCATCCGTCGTCAGTAACTTCCTTCTGATCGCATCATTTTTCACCCCACAAACAAAACGATCCCATAATGCTCGGTTTTGAAAGTTTCCAAAATTACAGTGCATCGATAGCTTTTTTAATGCTATGATGTAATCACTGATACTTTCATCAGCTTTTTGATTCCGAATCCCGAAACGATAGCTTTCATCAATTTCTAATGGTTTGGGGTTATAGTGCTGCTCCAGCTTCATTAAAATCTCTTTAAGCGTTGTGTCCTTTGGCTCGTCAGGCACAAGCAGATTTACAAGGGTTTCGTACAATGCCGGACCCGCCTCCGATAAGAAGATCGCTTTCTTACGTTCCAACACAGCCCGGTTCTGGACTGCATTATCTGGAACTTTGATTATGTTATTTACAGTGAAATACATTTCTAGCCAATCCAAATATGCTTTAAAACGTTCCCAGTCATGTCTATATTTCCCCAAATGTCCGATTACACCTGCCATTTTAATCTCTAGCTGTTCAGACCATGTGCTGTATTTTATCTCGGATTTTGTAGCTTTTTTCCAAAGACAGAAACTTCCAAAGTCTCTCTGTCAGCTAGCTGAATCCTTCACGAACAAAATTTAAGCTTTAAATCATCCGAAAAATCCCATCTCATCGCCAAATGTGATATTTTCACAGAGCACAAGCACACACAGCATCCAAAATCTGCCTGGTTCTATTTATTTATTAACTCTGCAGTTGCAGTACACAATACATCCACATCCACAGTGTGGAGCTACAAACATTACAAGCTTACGGACATTACAACTAGAATGGTGCCGGAGATGAGAGTCTAGAGAAGCTGCAGTTGTTCTCCTTAGAGTAGAGACGGTTAACTGGAGATTTAATCGATATAATTAATGAAGGGTTTGATCGAGTAACTAAGGAGCAACTGTTTCCACATGTAGAGGGGCCAGTAACCAGAGGACGCAGATTTAAGATAATTACCAAAAGAGTCGGAGGTGCAATGAGCATAATTTTGTTGATGCGATGAGTTGTTATGATCTGGAATGCATTGCCTGAAAGAGTGGTGGAAGCCTGTACCCAACCAGGCCTCGGATCACCTACCACCAAGGGCACTACCCAGCATCAAGCCTGTGGCCAACATCTTGCCGTAGGCAACTAGACCTATATAGCAGTGCCTGGTCTCCAGTCGACTTGGACCCCGTTGCCACTGGATCAAGACCTTGCTCAGCTAAGCCCGTGTGGTAGCCGGTGTGCAACGACCACTCCACGTTAAAAGAACTCACGCAAAGGCATCTTCCACTCCTCTATCATGAAGCTCGGGAACTGGAATGTCAGGACCCTCATGGACAACCCCAACAGCGACAGGCCGGAACGCCGCACCGCCATAGTTGCCCGGGAACTTAGACGCTTTGATATCAACATCGCCGCCCTAAGCGAGACCCGAAGGGCAGGGGAAGGCCAGCTCAAGGAACAAGGTGTACGTTACACCTTGTTCTGCAAAGGGAAATCAGAAGAAGAATGCCGCTTCCACGGAGTCGGTGTTGCCATCAAAAACGAGCTGGTTGACTGCCTCAAAGACTCCCCCTGCAAGATCCTACAAATCTCCTGGGAGGACAGGCACACTAACATCAGTGTCCTCATGCAGGCTAACATCCCCAGCATTGAAGCACTGACCACACTCGATCAGCTCCACTGGGCAGGTCGCATAGTCCGCATGCCAGACACGAGACTCCCAAAGCAAGTGCTCTACTCGGAGCTCCTTCATGGCAAACGAGCCAAAGGTGGGCAGCGTAAATGCTACAAGGACACCCTCAAAGCCTCCCTGATAAAGTGCAACATCCCCACTGACACCTGGGAGTCCCTGGCCCAAGACCGCCCTAAGTGGAGGAAGTACACCCGAGAGGGCACTAAGCACCTCGAGTCTCAACACCGAGAGCATGCAGACATCAAGCGCAGACAGCGGAAAGAGCATGCGGCAAACCAGTCCCACCCACCCCTTCCCTCAACGACTATCTGTCCCACCTGTGACAGAGTCTGTGGCTCTCATATTGGACTGTTCAGCCACCAAAGAACTCACCTCAGGAGTGGAAGCAAGTCTTCCTCGATTCCGAGGGACTGCCTATGATGATGGTGGAAGCAGATTTAATAGTAACTTTCAAAAGGGAATTGGATATATACTTGCAGGGGAAGAAATTTGCAGGGGTTTGAGGCCAGAGCAGGGGAGTGGGACTAATTGGAGAGCTCTTTCAAAAAGCTGGCACAGGTACGATGAGACAAATGGTCTTCTTCTGTGCTGTAAGATTCTAAATGGTAGCGACCTTGTACTGAGTTTAAACAACTTACACTGAGATTCCCATGTTTAGGATTTTACTACAGTGTACTGCTGTGATGCAGACTGTTGGCCTGTTTGTGTGTGAGTCACAGTGCCCGTTTATGTTCTGTAACTCTTAACAATTCCTGTTTTTGGAAATCATATTGTTGCGCACTTTACTTTTCCAATGATTGCATAGTATAATAAATATTTATTCCAGTAGAAGAAAAGAAACCTTTTTGATAGGTTCCAAAGAGTAACATCGGCTTCCGGATGAGCGGCACATCCACATTCCCCCAGAGAATAAATCTTGCACTTTCAGCACCCATGTTCTCCTTCAGTAATTTTTATGTTCACCACTGCTGCAAACTGCACTTTTATTTACTTGAGGATTTTCCACCTGCAATACAAGTGATTAAATGATAAAGCATGTGGAATCCTGGGCTTTATAAATAGAGGCATAGAGTACAAGAGCCAGGAAGTTATGCTAAACCTATATAAAACACCAGCTCGGCCCCAGCTGGAGTATTGTGTCCAGTTCCGGGCACCACACATTAGGAAAGGCATGAAGGCTTTGGAGTGGCCACAGAAGAGGTTTACTCGAACGTTTCCAGGGATCAGGGATTACAGTTACGTGGATAGACTGGAGAAGCTGAGGTCGTTCTCCTTAGAGGAGAGAAGGCTAAGAAGAGATTTGAAAGAGATGTTTAAGATCATGAAAGGTTTAGATAGAGTAAATAGAGAGAAACTGTTTCCAGTGGCTGAAGGGTTGATAACTAAAGGGCACAGAACCAATGTGGTAGGCAAAAGATTCAGAGGCGACATGAGGAAACGAGTGGTTAGGATTTGGAATGCTCTGCCTGATCAAGTGGTGGATACAGATTTAATAGTAGACTTCAAAAGGAAATTGGATAAATACTTGAAGGAAAAAGAAATGCAGAGATATGGGGAAAGAGCGGGGGAGTGGAACTGACTGAGTTATTATTCGAAAGAACCGGTGCATATTCGATGAGCTAAATGGCCTCCTTCTGCGGTATAGTATTCTATGATTTTATGATTCTGTGTTGGATATTCCTGCAACTTCAGTTATGGCCTGCCCATGTCCCACTGCCAGTCATGGCTTGCCCATGTCCCACTGCCAGTTATGGCCTGCCCCTGTCCCACTGCCAGTTATGGCTTGCCCATGTCCCACTGCCAGTTATGGCCTGCCCATGTCCCACTGCCAGTTATGGCCTGCCCCTGTCCCACTGCCAGTTATGGCTTGCCCCTGTCCCACTGCCAGTTATGGCTTGCTCCTGTCCCACTGCCAGTTATGGCCTGCCCATGTCCCACTGCCAGTTATGGCCTGCCCCTGTCCCACTGCCAGTTATGGCTTGCCCCTGTCCCACTGCCAGTTATGGCTTGCCCCTGTCCCACTGCCAGTTATGGCTTGCCCCTGTCCCACTGCCAGTTATGGCCTGCCCCTGTCCCACTGCCAGTTGTGGCCTGCCCATGTCCCACTGCCAGTTGTGGCCTGCCCATGTCCCACTGCCAGTTATGGCTTGCCCCTGTCCCACTGAACTTTCAGTGCAAATTCTCATATGTCATAAAGCTTATATTCAATACTATTTTTCTGCTGTTAGATTTTGCGGGACTGCTTTTGGCAGTTTTTGCGAGTTTTCTAGGTTAGCGTACATTCTGGGAGCGCTTGCGAAATGCAATTCCTTCTCAGCCTCTTTGTGTTTCAATTGCCTTATCAGTTTTGTTCTCTTATAAAATATTTAGATTATCATATTTGATCATTTGATTTGAAATAAAATGGGAAATGTTGTGTTAATTACATGTTTTAGTTTC
Organism: Pristiophorus japonicus; assembly: GCF_044704955.1. NCBI lineage: Eukaryota > Metazoa > Chordata > Chondrichthyes > Pristiophoridae > Pristiophorus > Pristiophorus japonicus. The sequence goes on from NC_091983.1 coordinate 29,463,517, forward strand.
AGCCTATGAATCACTCCACTTTCGGTTTGATTCATTATTTACAAAATGGCATGAAGTGCCTTGAAATGTTTTACTATACTAGAAGCGCTATATAAATACAAGTTGTTCTCGTTTAGCATAAAATATGCAACAACATAATGTCTCATTGAAAACATATTTCTGCAACACTTGTTTGTTTGTCTATCTATCTGTCTATCTATTATTTCTCCAATTCGAGTCACTTTATCTACCTATCTTCTTTTATTTTGCATACCACTGAGCCAGTTTCCATCCTTCAGTCTTTGTGAAAGGAGAACTAAGTTGGGTGTGAACATGACATCATAATCAGCCAGAGGGAGAGATAGTGTGAAGAAGGCAAATCAAACAGAGTAATTTGTCCACCTCTCCAAAAATAAAGGTAAAACAGCATTATTACAGGGTGCACCAAGGAAGTGACGATTCTAACTTCAGTAAATGGATCTCTTCCTGCCCAGTGTCAGAAACCCTGATCATAACCTAGATTCTGGAGAGCTTGTTCCTGCACTGTGGGAAAGGTCAAAAATTCAGAAAATGTTTGCAGAGAAAATTCTGCCGGCCTCATCCAAATTGTTTGCAAGTTCACAAGTGAAAATTAAACGGATGTTATGTGAAACACGTAGGCAGAGAGATTTAAAAGCAATGACAAATTCTTGTTCTTATGACTAATGACTAATATCTGAATCGTTTGAGTGTGATACTGCCTCATAAAGCTCTCTTAATGTTTATTTTGTGTGCATGATGCTAGAAATGTTTTTAACATCGCTAGGTTAGACTATTTATGTTATAGTTATCTTGTTTCAGCTGAAGCTGACTAAAAGTATGCATGAAGAATGTTAGCCAAAAGAGTTGAAATCTGAAAGCGATGCCATATTTCCACAAAACCTCTTAACTAGTTTACAACCAGTTAATTGTCAGTAGGATAAACCGATAAACACCGCAGACAGTCCACAGCTGGTTTTGCTGGAGGATTTTATCTTCATCCCACAACTCTTCACCAAAGAGCTAGGGGCTGGATTTTCGGCTTTGATGGTTTTGGGATGGGAATGGTGGCGGGGCGGGAAAGTTTGCTCCCAGGAACAGTTTGTCCCTCAGTAAGTAAGTTTGGGCAGCTGGACCCTGCGTCAGGGGGCTCAGCACTAAGGGAAGCGTTGTACATCTCTCTTAGGGCGTTAGGATGGGGAACTCCAAAGCTAAACAGCTGGCCCAGCAGTGCTCCGATAGATGCCTGGGGGAGGGGGGGGGGGAACAAACCCTAAACAACCCCCCCCCCCCACAAAAACATTTCCAAAACATTGCCCATGCCACCACAACATAAATCGCAAAAAAATTAAAAGAAAAAACAATCACACTTACCTCAGGAGCCCATTACCTGCCTCTCTGCTGTCGGCATCGTTGGGCCGCCCTGATTTCCCAGGCGGTCAATGCGAGGCGCACTCTGGGGCCTACGGGTCGGGCAATAGTCCAAACTCGTGTCGGCGTCGCAAACAGGGGCGTTGTGCACCGGGGCAGTTCTTGCGGGCAGTGCTGTTCAGCGTCGCTGCTAAACCAGACCCGAGGATCGCTGTGGGGCACTGGAGGCTGCCCACCACCAATGCAGCCGCTCCAGGGCACAAAAACGGAATGGAGAGGAGCCGAAAATCCGCCCCATCATATGTTGATATAACTGCTCTATGGAGAGTTTTATGAGAGTTACCGTGTGCACTCGGTTTAATTGAATGGAGACCATCATTATTATATTCCTCTCATTATTCTTTCTAGATCATAAAATCATACAGCACAGAAAGGGGCCATTCGGCCCATTATGTCTGTGCCAGCTCTTTTATAGAGCTGTTCAATTAGTCCCACTCCCCTACTCTTTCCCTACAGCCCTGCAATGTTTTCCTTTTTAAATATATATCCAATTCCCTTTTGAATCTGCTTCCACCACCCTTTCAGGCAGTGCATTCCAGATCACAACCACTCACTACGTATGAATATTGTTCCTCATATCTTTAATTATCTTAAATCTGTGTCCTCTGCTTACCAACACTCGTACCAGCAGAAACAGTTTCTACTCTTTTATAATTTTGAACACCTCTAATAAATCTCTCCTTAAACTTCTCTGTTCTGAGGAGAAGAGGGTGAATCGCTGCTGCACTATCTCCAAGACCTTGACATCCTTTCTAAAGTGCGGTGCCCAGAATTGGGCAAAATGCTCAACTTAGGCCTAATCAGGGATTTGTAAAGGTTTAGCATAATTTTCTTGCTTTTGTACGCTATACCTCTATTTAGAATCATAGGATCATAGAATCATAGAAACTGACAGCACAAAGCAAGCATATGGATTACTTGGGTTTATAAATAAATGCATAGAATTTAAAAGCATCCTCTCTGCATCTACCCTGTCAAGCCCCTCAGAATCTTATATGCTTCAATAAGATCATCTCTTAAGTCTTCTAAACTCCAATGAGTATAGGCCCAACCTGCTCAATCTTTCTTCCTCAACCCCTTCATCTCAGGAATTAACCTCGTGAACCTTTTCTGAACTGCCTCCAGCAAGTATATCCTTCCTTAAATAAGGAGACCAAAACTGTATGCAGTACTCCAGGTGTGGTTTTATTAACGCCCTGTACAGTTGTAGCAGGACTTCCCTACTTTTACACTCCATCCCCTTGCAATAAAGGCCAACATTCCATTTGCCTTCCGAATTATTTGCTATACCTGCATGCTAACATTTTGTGTTTCATGTACAAGGACCCCCAGATCCCTCTGAACCACCGCATTTTGTAACTTCTCCCCATTTAAATATTAATTCGCTTTTGTACTTTTCCTACCAAAATGGATAATCTCACATTTTCCCACATTATACTGCATCTGCCAAATTTTTGCCCACTCACTTAGCCTATCTATGTCCTTTTGTAGATTCTTTGCTTCCTCCTCACAACTTGCTTTCCCACCTATCTTTGTATCATCAGCAAATTTGGCTACATTACACTCGGTCTCTTCATCCAAGTCATTAATTTAAATTGTAAATAGTTGAGGCCACAACACAGATCCCTGTGGAATCCTACTAGTTACCGTTTGCCAACCGGAAAATGACCCATTTATCCCAACTCTGCTTTCTGTTAGTTAGCCAATCCTCTATGCATGCTAATATATTAACCTCAACCCCGTGAGCTCTTATCTTGTGCAGTAACCTTTTATGTGGCACCTTATCGAATGTTTTCTGGAAATCCAATTACACCACAGCCATTGGTACCCCAATGGTCTCGCCCCCTCCCCCGTTTACCTTATGTCAAAGGCCCGTTCCCATAGATCCCTGAACACTGTGCGTGAAAAGGTGGTGGAAGCTGATTCCATAAATAATTTTAAAAGCGAGTGGGACAGGTACTTAATGATGAGGAACTTACAGGGTTACAGACCAAAAAGTGGGGCTGTGGGACTAAGCATGACTGCTGTTTTGGGGAGCTGGTACAGGCACGACGGGCCGAATAGCCTCCTTCTGTGCTGTAAGTTTCTATGATTCTACAAAAAGTACATCCACTCACAGACCTGGGCACCGATTAGAAACTGACAAATACCTAGATATGGCACCAGCAGCGTACTGTGAAAGTTGGACAATGCATTATTTGTGAGGCTATTTGAAAAAATAAATTTCATGTCAGCTACTTTTACTGAACAATGTACTTTGCACAGAGACCAGCAATCAGATCAAACTCCTCAATACAAACACTGTGGTGGAGATTACTATTTGAAATTGCTGAAGATTTTATAAAGAGGGGAGGGCCATGGTGCATGGGAGTACCGAAGAGGAGGGCCCAGCCGGCAATTGTGAATGAAGTGAAGCCTGGCTCATTTTAACTTAGGGGCCATTTTTGATGAATTGAGTTTGGTGTTCAGAATGCCGGCGGGCGTGATGTCAAGGCCACCGGATGGGATTGGGAATTGAGGTGGGAGCCGGCCTCCACCAGGGATCTGTGGGAACGGGCCTTTGACATACGGTAAGCGGGGGAGGGGGAGTGAGACCATTGTGGAAAGAGACGTGGGAGGGCCGGGTAGGGTTCCCAAACCGCTCGCTTTTGGTGGGTCTCTCGAAATTGCCAATTCCTTTGCCGAGCATTGCCTCTAGTTGCCCGGGAAATCAGCTCTTTAAATTTTTACATTTAAATTTGGCCCTCGCTTGCCGATATCATCATCATAGGTAGTCCCTCGGAATCGAGGAAGACTTGATTCCACTCCCTAAGTGAGTTCTTTGATGGCTGAACAGTCCGATACGAGAGCCACAGACCCTGTCACAGGTGGGACAGACATTCGTCGAGGGAAGGAATCGGTGGGGCTGGTTTGCCGCGTGCTCCTTCGCTGCCTGCGCTTAGCCTCTTCACGCTCTTTGCGTTGAGACTCAAAGAGATCAACGCCCTCCCGGATGCACTTTCTCCACCTCGGGCGGTCTTCGGCCAGGGTCTCCCAGGTGTCAGTGGTGATGTCGCACTTTACCAGGGAGGCTTTGAGGGTGTCCTTATAATATTTTCGCTGTCCTCCTTTGGCTCGTTTACCACGAAGGAGCTCCGCATAAAGCATTTGCTTAGGGAGTCTCGTATCTGGCATGAGTACTATGTGGCCTCCCCAGCGAAGCTGATCGAGTGTGCTCAGTGCTTCAATACTGGGGATGTTAGCCTGGTCGAGGACACTGATATTGGTCCACTTGTCCTCCTAGGTGATTTGCAGGAACTTGCGGAGACATCGTTGGTGATATATCTCCAGCGACTTGAGGTATCTTCTATACATCGTCCATGTCTCAGATCCATACAGGAGGGTGAGTATTACTACAGTCCTATAGACCATGAGCTTGGTGGTAGATTTAAGGGCCTGGTCTTCAAACACTCTTTTCCTCAGATGGCCGAAGGCTGCTCTGGCACACTGGAGGCGATGTTGAATCTCCGCATCAATGTCATGTCTGCCTTTGTTGATAAGTGGCTCCCGAGATATGGGAAATGGTCCATGTTGTTGAGGGACGCGCCGTGAATCTTGATGATTGGAGGACTGTGCGGCGGTGACAGGCTGGTGGAGGACCTTTATCTTACAGATGTTAAGCGTAAGGCCCGTGCTGTCAAATGCCTCAGTGAATACATTGACTATATCCTGGAGTTCAAATGCAGATGCAGGCGTCGTCCGCATACTTCAACTCAACGACAGAGGTTGGGGTGATCTTGGACCTGGCCTGGAGGCGGCGTAGGTTAAACAGCTTCCCACTGGTTCTGTAGTTCAGTTCCACTCCAGCCGGGAGCTTGTTGATTGTGAGGTGGAGCATGGCGGCGAGGAAGATTGAGAAGAGGGTTGGAGTGATGACGCAGCCCTGTTTGACCCCAGTCCGGACGTGAATTGGGTCTGTAATGGATCCGTTGGTAAGGATCACAGCCTGCATGTCACCGTGAAGCAGGCAAAGGATGTTGACAAACTTTAGCATGGGAATCCGAAACGGAGGAGAACGCTCCATAGACCCTCATGGTTGACCGTGTCAAAGGCCTTTGTAAGATCGAAAAAGGCCATGTATAAGGGCTGGCGCTGCTCCCTGCATTTTTCCTGCGGCTGTCGTGCTGCAAAAATCATGAGAGTCAAAGGCAGAGTCTCGATTGAGGAGATCTTCAAAGTGCTCCTTCCATCGGGCCCTGACAGCCTCTGTGTCCTTGATGAGTGTTTCCCCGTTCTTGGCCAGGAGTGGGGTGGGGCCTTGGGAGTTTGGACCATAGGTGGCCTTGACTGCAGTGAAGAATCCTCGCATATCGTGGCTGTTGGCCAGTTGTTGTATCTCCTGTGCTTTCTCCATCCACCAGCTGTTCTTTAGGTCCCGGGTTTTTTGTTGGACCTGAGCCTTGAGCCATCTGTAATGTTGTTTTGCAGCTCCCGAGTTGGGCTGATGCTTGAGGCTCAGAAATGCTTTGCGCTTGCGATCTATTAGTTCTTCGATCTCCTGATCATTTTCATCAAACCAGTCCTGATGTTTTCTGGTTGAGTGACCAAGTGTCTCTTCACAGGCAACAGGTTATAGAGGCCTGGAGGGCAGACCAAGCGCTGTGGGCATTCAGCATCTCAGGGTCATCAAGACACACCAGATTGGCTGTGAGGCGCTGGCTGTATTAGCTGGGTCTCTAAGTGCCCCGGCATTAACTTTTTTGCTGAACTGCTTCTACTGTCCCCTCTGCTTTGGGGCTATGTTAATATTGATCATGGATCGGATTAGGTGATGGTCCGTCCAGCAGTCGTCAGCTCCTGTCATGGCGCGGGTGATGCGCACATCCTTGCGATCCCTGGCTTGGACGATGACATAGTCAAGCAGGTGCCAGTGTTTGGAGCGAGGGTGTTGCCACGATACCTTGTATTTGTCCCTCTAGTGGAACAGGGTGTTGGTGATGAGGAGTTCATGTTCTAGATATTTTATCAGGAGTAGGGTACCACTGGGGTTGGCTTTCCCTACCTCCTCTCTGCCAATCATGCCTCCCCAGAGGGCTGTGTCTTTGCCGACCCTGACATTAAAATCACCTAGGAGGATCAATTTGTCACCCGTGGGGACGCGGGACAAGGATGTCTCGAGGTTGGAATAAAAGCCCTCTTTAGCCTCATCCGGGATAGGGCAAGACGAAGAGTCATGAGGCGTTCGTTAACCCCACAGGTGGAGTCTTTGAAGCGGTCGACCAGCTCATTCTTGATGGCAAAGCCGACTCCATGAAGGTGGCGTTCTGCCTCTGGTTTCCCTTTCCAGAAGAAGGTGTAACCTCCACCATGTTCCTTCAACTGGCCTTCCCCGGGAATCTTGGCCGACTTCAAAGTTGGTGAAGATAAGATGTGACCGGCGGGAATGGTGCGGTCTCAGGCCAATAAGTGGATTTGACCTGATCTTAAACCCCTCCCACACTCTAATTGACCTGATCTTAAACCCCTCCCACACTCTAATTGACCTGATCTTAAACCCCTCCCACACTCTAATTGACCTGATCTTAAACCCCTCCCACACTCTATTTTCTTTGGGCGAGGAGGGTTCATATTGACTCAGTACTGGTTTGACATCCAGCGGGGTACTCGCGCCCAATGGGAGTTGAGTACCAATCCAAATAGGTTGCCTCATGTTCGGCTCGGAGATGACGTAGAAGACACTTCCTGCAGTCATCCTGATCTCTTATTTTTGGAAATTTTAATGCAGCTGTTACTTCTTTTGAAAAACAGCAAAATATCCACAGAAAATTGGAGCATGTATTTCCTAAGTGTTATTACAAGTATTTTGACCCTGTGGTTCTGTGGTAACACTCTTGCCTATGAATCAGAAGATTGTGGGGTCAAATCCCACTCGATATTTGAACACAAAATCCAAACTGACAATCCAGTGACAGATTGCTGCACTGTCACTGGACATAATAGGTCCCATGGCACTAATTATCCCCAGTATCCTGGCCAATATTTATCCCTCAACCTACATCATTAAAACAGATTATCTGGTCATTATTACATTGCTGTGCGTGGAAGCTTGCTGTGTGCAAATTGGCTGCCATGCTTCCTACATTACAACAGTGAATACATTTTAAAAAGTACTTAATTGGCTGTAATTAGGGACATCCTGAGGTCATGAAAGGCACTATTATTGCAAGATCTTACCTTTTATACACCATTTATACACTACTAATGGAAGTATTTGTTAGACAAGATTTCTCAGAGTCCAAGTTGATTTCTGGATCATTGTGATGAATCTTTTTCACCATTTTAACTTGAATGTGATAGGATGATGAAGTCCAACACTGCCTTTAGTGCGCCAGTGCAGCCTTCAGCCGACTGAGAAAAAGAGTTTTCGAAGACCAGGATCTCAAACCCGGCACCAAGCTCACGGTCTACAGAGCAGTAGTGAAACCCACTCTCCTATATGCTTCAGAGACATGGACTAAAAGCACTGGAGAAGTACCACCGACCCTGCCTCTGCAAAATCCTGCAAATCTATTGGCAGGATAGGTGCACCAACATCAGTGTTCTCTCTCAGGCAAACATCCCCAGCATCGAGGCATTGTCTACGCTCGATCAGCTCCGATGGATGGGCCACATTGTCCACATGCCTGATACTAGACTCCCGAATCAAGCGCTCTACTCATGGCAAGTGAGTCCCAGGACGGCAAAGAAATCTCTTCAAGGATACATTAACAGCCTCCTCGAAAAAATGTAACATCGCCACCGAATCCCTGACCCAAGACCGCTCAAAGTGGAGGAGAAGCATCCGAGAAGGCACCAAACACTTTGATTCTCTTTGCTGGGAGAAGACGGAAGTCAAGTACAATCAAGCACCCCACCCCACCCATCCCTCCAACCACCATCTGCCCCACGTGTGACAGAGACTGTAGATCCCGCATTGGCCTCACCAGTCACCTTAGAACTCATTTTAGTGTGGAAGCAAGTCATCCTCTACTCCGGGGGGCTGCCTAAGAAGAAGAAGTTAGGAAAATTGCATTTACAGCTGATAGATCTATTGTGGATCAAAGCAGAACTTGTACTTATCATTTTGGTGGAAATGATGCAGAATCTTTGTGGAATTACTGCCAAGAGTCACTATGAGCTAACAAGTGCAAACTCTAGCCTCATATCTGTAGGAACTGGTACTTAATACATAACTGCATTCACACCCACTTTCTCAATATTATTTCCAATTCCTTGTTAATAAGATAATTCTGAGCTGCATGGCCTCATCTTAGAATGCTGTCTTTGATATTTTAACTTAGTTTAGTTTGTACAGACCTTGTTTGTCAATACTGCTCCTTTATCGCAATGATTCTAACAATGCATTGGGATCATAGCAACATGCAAAAGCACTTGATGCAATTCAACTGGGGTATTGACTATCATTAAAACTTTTCACTTGTTCATGGTTAGAGGAACTTGTGTTTTTCTCTGCCATGTTACAACGACGACCTAAGGGGGTTCTCGACAACAACAGCAAGACTGTGAGCTTCTCCTGGCTATCGTGATGTCTTAATAACTACTAAAATGGGATAATACGGTATGCAGCACAGGCAAATTTTAAAAGGGAAAATATTTTGCGTTCCTTTTGATTCATAATTAATTCCAAATGATGAAATTCTGTTAATTGCATTTGAAAAATTATCCATTGTTAAATATTGTAATTTTTAAAGGTTTTGTGTTTGACATGACCTTTACAGCAATTAATATTAAGGATTATTCACTATTCTTATGCACTTATCTTTTTCATGTTTTTTTTTCTAAAGTAAGATGAAGTTTTGGTGTATTTGAAAACAAAGATTTTTAGTTAGATGAGTCGATTTTATTCCTCGCAGACAGTGGCAACCTGCGTCTTTTCACAGGAACATAATAACTGATTCTTTTGACCTATGACCTGTGTAGTGCGGGCATCTGCAATCGTCTGTAGCTTATCTGTCACACAGCACATTTCATATTTTGGGTTTCTGCTTCTAATTAACAATCATTACTAGAACTATTGTAACTTCAGTAGAAAACTCATGTGACCTTTGACCTCTTTTTGGGAAAGAAACCAATGTTTTTGTTTATTTTTTGGGGGGGGAGAGGTGGGGGTGAAGGTTAATGGATGATATTCAATTCCCCAGTTAAACTGTATCATGTGCGACTGTATGTTATTATGATCAAGCAGGCAATCCCATTGACCTGTAGATCACAAAGGAATGAAAGCAAAATGGATAGGTTAAGAATGAGCAAAAAACTTTCGATCTCGTGCCGATTCATCTCCTAAATAAATTATATGTGCTTTTGTGAGCAATTCATTTGCTATTTCATTTTGGGATTGCTGTACCTTCACACTGAAACATAGCTTCAATTTTTAACGGTGACACAATGATTAAGTTTAATAGATCAGAAGTACAAAGGATTGGATCATTAATTTAAACAGGCCATGAAATGTTTCCAGAGTTTACCGATTCTGGCTGGTCATCAGTTATAGAAGCCTAAGGGTACCAAAGTGTAATGTTGAGACAGCTAGCGATGTAGTCAGCTGTGGCTCAGTGGGTAGCAAACTCATCTCTGAGTTAGTAGATTGTGGGTTCACGTCCCAGGCTAGGCACTTGAGCACAAAAAATATCTAGGCTGACACTGCAGCGCAATGCTGAGGCAGGTTAAAAGTAAAAGGCAGTTAGGTCCTAAAGCCTCAGCAACTGGCCAAGGTAACAGTAAATTGAAGTTGTGCTATCTGTGCCTGGGACAATATATTGCTCAAAGCTGGCCATATGTAAAGACAGAGTGTTTCTGCTGCAAGAAAACTGGGCATCTTGCGAAGGGGTGCTGACTGAAGAGTAAACCGATGTTTAATGCTATAAGTAGAAATTGCCATCCTCCTTGCAATAAAAGCCAATATTCCATTTGCCTTCCTGATTATTTGCTGTACCTGCATACTAACTTTTTGTGTTTCATGCACAAGGACCCCCAGGTCCCTCTGTACTGCATAGCATTGAAGAGAAGCAACAGAACAAGGAGGTTCTGGGGATACACGTCATCAGGAGCACAAGGTATCTAAGAATGATTCATGAAGTAGTGTCATCCAAGTAGACATTACAGGAACATAAGAAATAGGAGCAGGAGCAGGCCATTTGGCCCCTCGAACCTGCTCTGCCCTGCTTGCATCCTAGGGTCTTAAGAGAACTGGCAGCAGGGATAGTGGAAGCATTGGTTGTAATTTACTAAAGTTCCCTGGATTCTGGGGAGGTCCAAACAGATTGGAAAACTGCAAATGTAATGCCCCTATTTAAAAAAGGAGGCACACAATAAGCAGGAAACTATAGACCAGTTAGCCTAACATCTGTGGCTGGGAAAATGTTGGAATCCATTATTAAAGTAGCAGTAGCAGAACATTTGGGAAAGCATAATTCGGTCAGGCAGAGTCAGCATGGATTTATGAAAGGGAAGTCATGTTTGACAAATTTGCTGGAATTCTGTAATTGAGGATGTAATGAACAGGGTGGATAAAGGGGAACCAGTGGATGTGGTGTATTTGGACTTCCAAAAGGCATTTGACAAGGTGCCACGTAAAAGGTTACTGCACAAGATAAAAGTTCACGGGGTTAGCATGGATAGAGGATTGGCTAACGAACAGAAAACAGAAAGTCAGGATAAATGGTTCATTCTCAGGTTGGCAATTAGTAACGGGTGGGATGCCGCAGGGATCAGTGCTGGGACCCCAACTATTTACAATCTATATTAACGAATTGGAATGACCAAGTATAATGTAGACAAGTTTGCTGATGATAAAAAGATGGGAGGAAAAGCAATGTGTGATGAGGACACAAAAAATCTGCAAAAGGACAGACAGGCTAAGTGAGTGGGCAAAAATTTGGCAGATGGAATATAATTTTGGAAAGTGTGAGGTCAAGCACTTTGGCAGAAAAAATCAAAGAGCAAGTTATTATTTAAATGGAGAAAAATTGCAAAGTGTTGCAGTACAGTGGGACCTGGGGATACTTGTGCATGAAACACAAAAGGTGAGTATGCAGGTACAGCAAGTGATCAGGAAGGCCAATGGAATCTTGGCCTTTATTGCAAAGGGGATGGAGTATAAAAGCAGGGAGGTTTTGCTACAGTTATACAGGGTATTAGTGAGACCACAACTGGAATAATGCGTACAGTTTTGGTTTCCATATTTACGAAAGGATATACTTGCTTTGGAGACAGTTCAGAGAAGGTTCATTCGGTTGATTCCGGAGATGAGGGGATTTACTTATGAGGAAAGGTTGAGGAGGTTGGGCCTCTACTTATTGGAATTCAGAAGAATGAGAGGTGATCTTATCAAAATGTATAAGATTATGAAGGGGCTTGACAAGGTGGATGCAGAGACGATGTTTCCACTGATAGGGGTGACTACAACTAGGGGCATAATCTTATTATAAGGGGCCACCCAGTTAAAACAGAGATGAGGAGGAATTTCTTCTCAGACGGTTGTAAATCTGTGGAATTCGCTGCCCTAGAGAGCTGTGGAAGCCGGGACACTGAATAAATTTAAGACAGAGATAGACAGTTTCTTAACTGATAAGGAATTAAGGGGTTATGGGGAGCGGGCAGGGAAGTGGACCTGAGTCTATGATCGAATCGGCCATGATCGTATTAAATGGCGGAGCAGTCTCGAGGGGCCGTATGGCCTACTTCTGCTCCTATTTTCTTATGTTCTTAATAAGATCATGGCTGATCTGATCATGGGCTTAGCTCCACTTCACTGCCCGCTCTCCATAACCTTTACTCACATCGCTCAAAAATTTGTCTATCTCCGCCTTAAACATATTCAATGACCCAGCCTCCACCGCTCTCTGGGGCAGAGTATTCCACAGATTTACAACCCTCAGAGAAGAAATTTCTGCTCATCTCCATTTTGAATGGGCGACTCCTTATTCTGAAACTATACCTCCTAGTTCTAGATTCCCCTATGAGTGCAAACATCCTCCCTGCATCTACCTTGTCCAGCCCCCACATTATCTCATATGTTTCAATAAGATCACCTCTCATTCTTCTGAACTCCAATGAGTGCAGGCCCAACCTGCTCAACCTTTCTTTGTAAGTCAACCATTCCATCTCAGGAATCAACCTAGTGAACCTTCTCTGAACTGCCTCCAATGCAAGTATATCCTCCTTAAATAAGGAGACCAAAACTGTACGCAGTATTCTAGGTGTGACCTCACCAATACCCTGTACAGTTGTAGCAGGACTTCTCTGCTTTTATACTCCATCTCCCTTGTAATAAAGGCCAACATTCCATTTGCCTTCCTGATTACTTGCTGTACCTGCATACTAACCTTTTGTGTTTCATGCACAAGGATCCCCAGCTCCCTCTGTACTGCAGCATTTTGTAATTTTTCTCCATTTAAATTATAATTTTAAAAAAATGTTCTGCTAAATTGGATAACCTCACACTTCCCCACATTATACTCCATCTGCCAAATTTTTTCCCACTCACCAGGATACCCATGGAAATCGACACTGGTACATCCATGAGCGTAGTACCGGAATCGCTATATCTCACCAAGTTACGTGATTTTTGACTGGAGAAGTTGAAGATAGAGCTGCGAAGCTATGCAGGAGAGCAAATTCCTGTTGTAGGATATATTACCACACCGGTGAAATACGAGGATCGGTTTCAGAGTTTGCCTCTCATAGAAGTGGCAGGAGACAATCCTGCCTTGATAGGTATAAATTGGTTAGGATCACTGAAGTTGGATTGGAATGAGATTTTTCGTGTGGAAACTAAATTTGCCTCGAAAGATGACATCGTCAATCAGTATCCGGAGGTGTTCTATAAAACAGGCAGTCCGATCCAAGGCTTCAAGGTGAGTGTCAGAGTACAGAAGGATGCAAGACCAGTTTACTGCAAGCCATGTCCCATACCATACGCACTCAAGGAGAAAGTTGAGTAAGAACTCAAAAGACTAGAATCTAAGAACATTATCTGTAAGGTACAAGAAATGTTCTATTTTTCATACATTGGTGAACTGTCAGTAACAGCTGAAGAGATTGATAGAGCAACCAAACGTGATCCAGTTATGTCAAAGGTGTATGATTACACAGCAAGTGGCTGGCCAAACCAGGTATCAGAGGAAGATATTCATGCATACTTTGTTTGTAGGAAGGAATTATCAGTGGATAAAAATTGTATCATGTGGGGTGCAAGAGTAGTTATTCCAAATAAGTTCAGGTCCAAATTGTTATGAGATCTTCATGACCAGCACTTGGGAATGTGATTGACCAAGAGTTTTGCACATAGTTACTTATGGTGGCCAGGTTTAGATAAAGATATAGAGTACATTGTTAATCCGTGTACAACATGTCAATTGTTAAGCAAGAAACCACCATCAGTACTGTTACAGCAATGGAAATGGTCTCCCAGGGTGCGGCAAAGGTTACATATAGATTTTGCTGAGCTAGAGGGACAACAGTTGCTCATTGTGATTGACTGTCATTTGAAGTGGGTAGAGGTGTTCCGATGCAGAAAACAAGTAAAACACTAGACAATTTGTGAAGATTGTTTTCTTCATATGGCCTCCCAGAAGAAATTGTGTCTGATAATGGGCCGCAAATTTGTTCAGCAGAATTTGCAGTTCATGAGCAGAAACGGTGCGAAACTTACCAAAGTTCCATCATACCACCCTGCTTCAAATGGTGCAGCACAATGCACAGTACAAATTGTAAAACATGCCTTCATGAAGCAAATGTTGGATCCAAATCCAAAGAAATGGCAGTTGTTGTTGGACCACAAATTGGCAATTTTTCAAGTTACTTATAGAAACATAGAAACATAGAAAATAGGTGCAGGAGCAGGCCATTCAGCCCTTCTAGCCTGCACCGCCATTCAACGAGTTCATGGCTGAACATGAAACTTCAGTACCCACTTCCTGCTTTCACGCCATACCCCTTGATCCCCCGAGTAGTAAGGACTTCATCTAACTCCCTTTTGAATATATTTAGTGAATTGGCCTCAACTACTTCCTGTGGTAGAGAATTCCACAGGTTCACCACTCTCTGGGTGAAGAAGTTTCTCCTTATCTCGGTCCTAAATGGCTTACCCCTTATCCTTAGACTGTGACCCCTGGTTCTGGACTTCCCCAACATTGGGAACATTCTTCCTGCATCCAACCTGTCCAAACCCGTCAGAATTTTAAACGTTTCTATGAGGTCCCCTCTCACTCTTCTGAACTCCAGTGAATACAAGCCCAGTTGATCCAGTCTTTCTTGATAGGTCAGTCCCACCATCCCGGGAATCAGTCTGGTGAATCTTCGCTGCACTCCCTCAATAGCAAGTATGTCCTTCCTCAAGTTAGGAGACCAAAACTGTACACAATACTCCAGGTGTGGCCTCACTAAGGCCCTGTACAACTGTAGCAACACCTCCCTGCCCCTGTACTCAAATCCCCTCGCTATGAAGGCCAACATGCCATTTGCTTTCTTAACCGCCTGCTGTACCTGCATGCCAACCTTCAATGACTGATGTACCATGACACCCAGGTCTCGTTGCACCTTCCCTTTTCCTAATCTGTCACCATTCAGATAATAGTCTGTCTCTCTGTTTTTACCACCAAAGTGGATAACCTCACATTTATCCACATTATACTTCATCTGCCACGCATTTGCCCACTCACCTAACCTATCCAAGTCACTCTGTAGCCTCATAGCATCCTCCTCGCAGCTCACACTGCCACCCAACTTAGTGTCATCCGCAAATTTGGAGATACTACATTTAATCCCCTCGTCTAGATCATTAATGTACAATGTAAACAGCTGGGGCCCCAGCACAGAACCCTGCGGTACCCCACTAGTCACTGGCTGCCATTCCGAAAAGTACCCATTTACTCCTACTCTTTGCTTCCTGTCTGACAACCAGTTCTCAATCCACGTCAGCACACTACCCCCAATCCCATGTGCTTTAACTTTGCACATTAATCTCCTGTGTGGGACCTTGTCGAAAGCCTTCTGAAAGTCCAAATATACCACATCAACTGGTACTCCTTTGTCCACTTTATTGGAAACATCCTCAAAAAATTCCAGAAGATTTGTCAAGCATGATCTCCCTTTCACAAATCCATGCTGACTTGGACCTATCATGTCACCATTTTCCAAATGCGCTGCTATGACATCCTTAATAATTGATTCCATCATTTTACCCACTACTGAGGTCAGGCTGACCGGTCTATAATTCCCTGCTTTCTCTCTCCCTCCTTTTTTAAAAAGTGGGGTTACATTGGCTACCCTCCACTCGATAGGAACTGATCCAGAGTCAATGGAATGTTGGAAAATGACTGTCAATGCATCCGCTATTTCCAAGGCCACCTCCTTAAGTACTCTGGGATGCAGTCCATCAGGCCCTGGGGATTTATCGGCCTTCAATCCCATCAATTTCCCCAACACAATTTCCCGACTAATAAAGATTTCCCTCAGTTCCTCCTCCTTAATAGACCCTCTGACCACTTTTATATCCGGAAGGTTATTTGTGTCCTCCTTAGTGAATACTGAACCAAAGTACTTGTTCAATTGGTCTGCCATTTCTTTGTTCCCCGTTATGACTTCCCCTGATTCTGACTGCAGGGGACCTACGTTTGTCTTTACTAACCTTTTTCTCTTTACGTACCTATAGAAACTTTTGCAATCCGCCTTAATGTTCCCTGCAAGCTTCTTCTCGTACTCCATTTTCCCTGCCCTAATCAAACCCTTTGTCCTCCTCTGCTGAGTTCTAAATTTCTCCCAGTCCCCAGGTTCGCTGCTATTTCTGGCCAATTTGTATGCCACTTCCTTGGCTTTAATACTATCCCTGATTTCCCTAGATAGCCACGGTTGAGCCACCTTCCCTTTTTTATTTTTACGCCAGACAGGAATGTACAATTGTTGTAATTCATCCATGCGTTCTCTAAATGTCTGCCATTGCCCATCCACAGTCAACCCCTTAAGTATCATTAGCCAATCTATCTTAGCCAATTCATGCCTCATACCTTCAAAGTTACCCTTCTTTAAGTTCTGGACCATGGTCTCTGAATTAACTGTTTCATTCTCCATCCTAATGCAGAATTCCACCATATTATGGTCACTCTTCCCCAAGGGGCCTCGCACAATGAGATTGCTAATTAATCCTCTCTCATTACACAACACCCAGTCTAAGATGGCCTCCCCCCTAGTTGGTTCCTCGACATATTGGTCTAGAAAACCATCCCTTATGCATTCCAGGAAATCCTCCTCCACCGTATTGCTTCCAGTTTGGCTAGCCCAATCTATGTGCATATTAAAGTCACCCATTGTAACTGCTGCACCTTTATTGCATGCACTCCTAATTTCCTGTTTGATGCCCTCCCCAACATCACTACTACTGTTTGGAGGTCTGTACACAACTCCCACTAACGATTTTTGCCCTTTAGTGTTCTGCAGTTCTACCCATATAGATTCCACATCATCCAAGCTAATGTCTTTCCTAACTATTGCATTAATCTCCTCTTTAACCAGCAATGCTACCCCACCTCCTTTTCCTTTTATTCTATCCTTCCTGAATGTTGAATACCCCTGGATGTTGAGTTCCCAGCCCTGATCATCCTGGAGCCACGTCTCCGTAATCCCAATCACATCATATTTGTTAACATCTATTTGCACAATTAATTCATCCACCTTATTGCGGATACTCCTTGCATTAAGACACAAAGCCTTCAGGCTTGCTTTTTTAACACCCTTTGTCCTTTTAGAATTTTGCTGTACAGTGGCCCTTTTTGTTCTTTGCCTTGGGTTTCTCTGCCCTCCACTTTTCCTCATCTCCTTTCTGTCTTTTGCTTTTGCCTCCTTTTTGTCTCCCTCTGTCTCCCTGTATAGGTTCCCATCCCCCTGCAATATTAGTTTAACTCCTCCCCAACAGCACTAGCAAACACTCCCCCTAGGACATTGGTTCCGGACCTGCCCAGGTGCAGACCGTCCGGTTTGTACTGGTCCCACCTCCCCCAGAACCGGTTCCAATGCCCCAAGAATTTGAATCCCTCCCTGCTGCACCACTGCTCAAGCCATGTATTCATCTGCGCTATCCTGCGATTCCTACTCTGACTAGCACGTGGCACTGGTAGCAATCCCGAGATTACTACTTTTGAGGTCCTATTGTAATACTTCTCATACAACTACTAGTAGAACACCAACAGAGTTGTTTCTCAAACGACAGCCACGAACCAGGTTCTCATTGTTAAAGCCAAACTTGGCACAGTCAGTAGAAGAGAAACAATTAAGACAGAAAGAGAATTAGAATAGAGGTAGAGTAAGAAAGAGAAATGTGAAATTGAATCAGAAGGTGAGAGTGAAGAACCATCACCATAAATGTTTAAAGTGGTTACCAGGAAGAGTAGTGAAGATATGTGGCCCTCGCACATATTTGGTCAAGAAGTTTGATCATGGAAAGGTTAGGTTTGTTCACTTTGATCATATTTTATGGACAGATGTGGAAGAAGTTGAAAATTGGAATGTTTCTATTATTTCTGATGAGTCAGATAGTCTTGTTACAAGTAGTGTACCAGTAGCAAATCCTCCATCAGATGTACTAGAAACAAGACCAAGAAAAAGTCAGAATTTAAGTCTGAGTCTGAGTCAAGCGTACAAACAGTCTGAAATTGTAGAGCCCAAATGTAGATCAAGGCCTGCCCTTGGAGAAAAACTCCCCTCAGGCTCAGCCGAGAATGAGTCTAAGTTCAACACCAAGTTTGGAAAGTTCTGTTCGAGAGCGAAGCAGAAACTAATGGTTAAGTTTGATTTGTAAATAGGGAAAAATAAGTTCATATTTTTTGTTGTGTATAACTATGAAAGTTATGTATAATGATTATTTTGTTATGATTACTTCTTCAATAGGATGTAGAAGTGTAATAGAGCTCCCGCTAGAGGTCTACTGCTCCACCTAATGGACTACTGATATGCTGTAATTGTTGATGTAAATAATAAAGTATCATGTGGCAAAGTCACATGAAGACAGGTTTCTGTATTGGAGCCATCTTGTAGAGTGTATTTCTTAGTGATGTCGTAAGAATATATCACATACCCATCAATCAACATAACAAAAAAGATTATCTGGTCATTATTACATTGCTGTTTGTGGGAGCTTGCTTGTTTCCTACATTACAACAGTGACTACACTTCAAAAGTACTTAATTGGCTGTAAAGTACTTCATTGCTTTGAGATGTCCAATGGTTGTGAAAGGCGTTCTATAAATCCAAGTCTTTCAAGTCTTTCTTTAGTCATGACTAGAGGTGTGGACTGGTTCTTATGTCACTGTAAAGACAACTGATCCCTATGAGATTTCAGCACATAACATACATGTGTTTGCGGTTAAAATAAAGGTAGAGGTTGCTTTAGGAAATTTTCATTAGGGTAGTTTACTTGCACTCTAATAAACCTCAACCTTCTGTCTGACATAACACTAGAGACCTGTCTAAAGCTTGGTGATAAATCAAGAAAATAAAATCCATATTTAATTGTTTCCAAGAATATAGTACAAGACATACTGTTCTAGAATAATGAACTAACGTAATGTAATCATAATTTATATTGATGTGCTGGCTATTTGTATGCATTCAGTCCCAAATCTGCAAATTTTGAACCAAGGAGTCCATTGTTCAGGAAGTCTGAGAGTTCGGGAGGCTCGAAGGTCCGAGAGTTCGGGAGGTCTGAGAGTTCGGGAGGTCCGAGAGTTCAGGAGGTCTGAGAGTTTGGGAGGTCTGAGAGTTCGGGAGGCCCGGAGGTCTGAGAGTTCGGGAGGCCCGAGAGTTCGGGAGGCCCGGAGTCCGAGAGTTCGGGAGGTCAGAGCGTTCGGGAGGTCAGGAGTCCGAGATTTTGGGAGGCTCAGCGGTCTGAGAGTTCGGGAAGTCAAGAGTCCGAGGAGTATAAGGCCTGGAGGTCGGCGAGAAGTTCACTTCTGGCGAAGAGTTCACAGCCCTCGTCCGGGCAGGTAAGTGATCGGCTGTTTGATTGATAAATAATCTCTCTTTCTCGTTTATTATCAGATAAGTCTAATTAGAGGGATGGCAGGGCAGCTCAGACCCGTGGAGTGCACATCCTGCGGAATGTGGGGAGTCCTGGATGCTTCGTGCGGCCTAGACAACCACGTGTGCAGGAGGTGTCTCCAGCTTCAAGTACTCGAGGTCCGCGTTTCGGAGCTTGAGCGGCGGCTGGAGTCAATACGGTGCATCTACGAGGCTGAGAGCTATGTGGATAACACGTTTCAGGAGGTGGTCACCCCACAGCTTTAAAGCATGCATGTAGAGGGGAAGTGGGTGAACACCAGACAGAGGAAGAATGCTAGGCAGGTAGTGCAGGAGACCCCCCGTGAGTCCATCTCACTTTCCGACCGATATTCTCTTCTTAACACCAGTGAGGACGATGGTGCCTCTGGGGAGTGCAGCCAGAGCCAAGTCCAAGGCACCACGGGTGGTTCAGCTGCACAGGGGGGAGGGACAAAGAATAAAAGAGCTGTAGTGGTAGGGGTTTCAATAGTTTGGGGAATAGAGAGGCGTTTCTGCAGTCATAGCCGTGACTCCAGGATGGTATGGTGCCTTCCTGGTGCCAGGGTCAAGGATGTCACAGAGCGGATGCAGGGCATTCTGGGGAAGCGGGTGAAAATCTAGAAGTCGTGGTCCATATCGGGACCAGTGACATCGGTAGAAAGAATGATGAGGTCCTGCAGTCAGAATTTAGGGAGTTAGGAGAAAAATTAAAGGGTAGGTCCTCAAAGGTAGTAATCTCTGGGTTACTATCGGTGCCACGTGCTAATGAGTACAAGAATCGAAGGATAGAGAGGATGAACGTGTGGCTGGAGTGTTGGTGTAGGAGGGAGGGCTTTAAATTCCTGAGGCATTGGGACCTCTTCTGGGGGGATGGGACCTGTACAAACTGTAAAGGTTGCACCTCAACAGCGCCAGGACCAATATCCGCATGAGGAAATTTGCTAGTGCTGTTGGGGAGTGATTAAGCTAGCTTGGCAGGGGGATGGGAACCTGAGAACAAATTCAATAGGGAAGGAAGTAAAGCTGAAATTGGAAAGCAAGAATGTAGAATCTGTAAGATAGAAGAAACAAGGCTTAGTAAGTAGTAATCAAGGAGGTCTTCCTGTGCTAAATAGTATATGCTTTAATGCAAGGAGTATAGCGAATAAGGCGGATGAGCTAAGAGCACAGGTAGACACTTGGGAATATGACATTATAGCCATTACAAGACATGGCTGAAAGGGGGGCAGGTTTGGCAGCTAAATATTCCTGGTTACAGGATTTTTAGACAAGACAGAGAGGGGGGTAAAAAGGGAGGGGGGAGGTTGCGGTATTGATTAAAGAAATTATTACAGCTGTGAGGAGGGATGATATGTCAGAGGTATCATCAAATGAGACCATATGGGTCGGACTGAAAAATAAAAAAGGGGCGAACACACTGCTAGGAGTGTACTATAGACACCCAAACAGTGAGAGGAAGATAGAGGAGCAAATATGTAGGCAAATTTCTGTAAAGTCCAAAAACCATAGGGCAGTAATAGTAGGGAATTTCAACTATCCTAATATTGATTGGGAAAAATATAGAGTGACGGGTATAGAGGGTGCGGGATTCTTAAACTGCATTGAAGAGAACTTTTTTAGTCAGTATGTAAGAAGCCCAACACGGGAGGGAGCGGTTCTGGATTTAGTTTTGGGGAATGAAGCTGGGCAGGTGGATGGGGTATCAGTGGGAGAGCACTTGGGTGCCAGTGACCATAATTCAGTCAGATTCAAGTAGTTAAGGATAAGGACAAAGATAGACCAGGAATAAAGGTCCCAAATTGGGGAAAAGCTAACTTTGCTAAGTTGAGAAGTGATTTGGCCATAGTGGACTGGAAACAGCTACTTATAGGTAAATCAGTGTCAGAACAGTGGGAGACATTCAAGGAGGATATCCGGAGGGCTCAGGCCAAACATGTGCCCTTAAAGAAAAAGGTGGGAATAACAATGCTAGAGCCCCCTGGATGTCGAGGGACTTACAGGGGAGGATTAAAAAAAAGGGAATCGTCTGTCATGCACCGGTAGCTAAATACTGTAAAATTTCTGGAGGAATGTAGAAATTTCAGAGGTAAAATTAAAAAGGATATTAGGAAAGCTAAGAGAGAGCCTAAAAAATTATTGGCAAGTAAAATTAAGGAAAACCCAAATTTGTTCTTTAAATATATTAAGATTAAGAGGATAACTAAAGAAAAGATAGGGTCTATTAGAGACCATGAGGTTAATCTTTGTGTGGTGGCGGAAGATGTTGTTATGGTTCTTAATGAATACTTTGCGTCTGTTTTCATAAAGGAAAAGGACAATGCAGATACTGTTATCGAGGAGGACTGTGAAATTCTGGATGAAATAAACAGTGAGAGAAGAGGTATTAAGGGGTTTAGCAGCTTTGAAAGTGGATAAGTCCACAGGCCCAGATGAAATGCATCCCAGGCTGTTGAGCAAAGCAAAAGAGGAAATAGCAGAGGCCTTGACCATTATTTTTCAGCCCTCTTTAGATTTAGGCATGGTGCCAGAGGACTGGAAGACTGCTAATGTGGTACCCTTGTTTAAGAAGGGAGAAAGGGATAGGCTGTGTAATTACAGGCCAGTCAGCCTAACCTCAGTGGTGGGAAAATTATTGGAAAAAAATCCTGAAGGACAGGATAAATCTACATTTAGAAAGGCAAGGATTAAATCGGGAACAGTCAGCACGGATTTGTTTAGGGAAGGTTGTGTTTGACTAACCTGATTCAATTTTTTGAGGAGGTAACCAGGTGGGTCAATGAGGGTAGTGCATACGATGTAGTGTATATGGACTTTAGCAAAGCTTTTGGTAAGGTCCCACATGACAGACTGGTCACGAAGGTAAAAGCCCATGGGATCCAGGGCAAAGTGGCAAGTTGGATCCAAAATTGGCTCAGAGACAGGAAGCAAAGGCTAATGGTTGATGGATGTTTTTATGACCGGAAGGATGTTTCCAGTGGGGTTCCGCAGGGCTAAGTACTGAGTCCCTTGCTTTTTGTGGTATACATCAATGATCTAGACTTGAATATAGTGGGTATGATTAAGAAGTTTGCAGATTTGTGGTCGATAATGAAGAGGAAAGTCATGGACTGCAGGAGGATATTAATCCACTGGTCAGGTGGGCAGAACAATGGCAAACTGAATTTAATTCGGAAAAGTGTGAGATAATGCACTTGGGGAGGGCTAATAAGGAAAGGATATACACATTAAACGGTAGGCCACTTAGAAATGTAGATGAACAAAGGGACCTTGGAGTGCTTGTCCACAGATCCCTGACAGTAGCAGGCCATGTGGATAAGGTGGTTAAGAAGGCATACAGAATGCTTGCCTCTATTAGTCGAGGCACTGAATACAAGAGCAGGGAGTTTATGTTTAAATTGTGTAATATTCTGGTTCGGTCACAGCTGGAATACTGCGTGCAATTCTGGTTGCCGTATTATAGGAAGGACGTGATTGCACTGGAGAGGGTGCAGAGGAGATTTGAGGATGCTGCCTGGAATGGAGAATCTTAGCTATGAGGACAGATTGGATAGGCTGGGTTTGTTCTCCTTGGAACAGAGGAGGCTGAGAGGAGACCACATTGAGGTGTATAAAATTTTGAGGGGCCTGGATATAGTGGATATCAAGGGTCTATTTCCATTGGTGGAGGGGTCAATTACGAGGGGGCATAGTTTTAAGGTGGTTGGTGGAAGGTTCAGAGGGGATTTGAGAGGAAGCTTCTTCATGCAGAGTGTTGTGGGGATCTGGAACTAACTGCCTGGAAGGGTGGTGGATGCAGAAACCCTCAGCACATTTAAAAGATGCTTAGATGGGCACTTGAAGTGCCATAACCTACAGGGTTACGGACCTAGAGCTGGTAAGTGGGATTAGACTGGAAAGTCTCTTGTTGGCTGACGCAGATACGATGGTAAATACTTCAGGGAATCGAATACGGCCAGAGTGATCTCCTGGACTAGTTTCGATCATCTGGATGGCTCGGAGAGGAATTTTCCCAGATTTTGTTTTCCCCAATTGGCCTGGGTCTTACCTGTTTTTGTGCCTCTTCTAGAAGACCGCATGGCTCTGGTTGGGGTGGAGTGTAAAATGTTGCGATACATGGGGTATCGGAGTTGTGTGGGGCGGAGTGTTTGGGCCCATCCACCATTGTTCATTGGTTTATATGTAACCTTCAGGGCTGCTGACCGAGGCCCATGTAACTCTTTGTTGGCTGACGCGGACAGGATGGACTGAAATGGCCTCCTTCTGCGCTGTAAATTTCTATTTTTCTATGTTTCTATATAGTTTTAAAGCATGTATACCAAACCTATTTATGTTGCAGAAAACAAATAAACATTAATATAATAAAGGGCTGAAATTGTCCTCCGCCTGAAATGGGGTGCAGCTACTGATTTTTTAAGTGCTCCGTCCGCCCCAATGCATGGGTCGGAAAATCCGGAGAAATTCAGCACTTGGGGTTTTTTTTAAGAGCGGGATGGATGTGGTGTCATCAGCGGGGCAGAAGTGCAGGCGGATTGGAACACCCCGTTACACTGATATCATTAACCCGTCGCTCCGAGTCATTAGCGTGGCGCTGATGACTCGGAGCGACGGGTTAATGACATCAGTGTAACGGGGAGGGCCGCTGCGAACTCTGCAGCCACTTTAGTGGCAAACACTGGGCCACCAGGGATGGTCTCGACCGGGCCAGTGGCCCGGTACCCAAGAGGGGAAGCCAGGCTGCCTGTTGGCATCCCGGCTGAACCCGTGCCCACCATTATCGGGCCGACAATTAAAATATATATGGCGGCAATGCGCGCTTCCCTTTAAGGGCGGACGCGTCACCCAGCTACACACAGCTTCCTGCTGGGAAAAGCTGTTGGGAGCACCGACCGGTGGCCAATCCGTTCCCGCAGGGCAATTTCCCGTGGGGCAATTTCCCATGCGCGGTGGAAAGGGGTTCACTGTCGGTCGGTAAGGGGTCAATAGAGTGGCAACACGGGCGGGACGGAGACTTTCTCTGCTGGGAAAATCCACGAGGGCAATTTGTAAAATGGCGGCCCCTCCACGCCGACCGAACGGTGAGTGCTTTCCAACCCATGGCCGCCTCTTTGAGGCAGTCACGACTCTTATAGAAAGGGGCAATTTCGTCCCCTAAATGTTAAATCACAGTGCCTAATCAACTGCTAGCTCAGTTTTCTGTCCATTGAAGAGAATATGGCTAACAAGGATATTCTTACTCTCCTCACGTAGTGCAATTTCAGCCATGAGTCAATGGGTAGCATGCTCACTTCTGGAGTCAGAAGATTGTGGAGTCAAGTCTCACTCCAGAGATTTGAGCACAAAAATCTAGGCTGACATTCCAGTACAGTGCTGAGGGAGTGCTGCACTGTCAGAAGTACTGTCTTTTGGATGAGATGTTAAACCAAGACCCTATCTTCTCCCACAGTTGGACGTAGAAGATCTATTTAGAAGGAGAGCTGGGGAATTAGCCCCAGTATCCTGGCCAATATTTATCCCTCAATCAACGTAACAAAAATACATAATCACGTTGGTGTTTGCGAGAGCTTGCTGTGCGCAATTGGCTGCCGCGTTTCCTACATTACAGCTTTGGGGCATCCTGAGCTGATGAAAGGCACAAGTCTTTTCTTTCAATTTCTATCAGGCCAGCCCCATTAACAGCTTTTGACTATATATCTGCTATGTGTTAAATGTAATGTTTATACACCATCACCTGCGAATCTATTGGCAAGTAGTTTACAGAAGATGAAATGACAGTCCTTGATCAGAAAAAAAAATGATGGACTTGAAATTATGCCATGGTATACTAGCAGGTAAACAAACCTCATTGCCTGAAGTGCCTCTCACTGCAATTTTATGGGGTTTCCATAATCCTTCCCCAATGTGGTTTTCTTTATGGCCAGCGGTCTGGATTGGATCGTGAATCCCTAGTCTGGCCACTCTGAACAAGGATAAGACCTTCTTTCTTCCTGTCCTGGGATGAGGGACATTATTGTACACACAAATAGGTGGTATATCTTCTTTGGTCACCTGGGGTAGTAGCACTGCCAACTGTTATAGATATGCTAAGTCCGACAAGAATGCTCCAGGTTTATAGGAGGTTGCTTGCCTCTTTTAAAAATATCTCTCCACCTGTGCCTGCTATGCTCTTTTAGCTATATTCGGCATTTTCTCTCCCCATTTATCCACCACCCTTTTGGTTTCTTAACTCTGTTGAATTTTCTCTCCTGTTCTTCTTCGTTCTTTGCTTCATCAAAGTTTGAGGTGTTGGGAGGGCTGCTGCTATTGGAGTTAAACACGGCTCAATGATTTCTGATTGTTAAGACATTGAATCCATTGATTGAGCTTTGGGAAGCTGCACAACTGAAATGAAAATCCTGACATAATTGCACTGCCTCCATGGCCAGATGGGTGCCCTTACCATCCAGTGATGTCCAGTGGGGAACTTACCCACTCCTTCCGCAGCACTTATGGAACAAACCACCCAGCAAGGAGTTAACTCCTTTAGCAGAAAAGGAGAGGAGAGAAAATTGGCACCAATTTAAAATAAATCTGGCCATCCCAGGCAAAGCGTTGTTTCCCAGAGGTCCAGCAAAGTAAGTTTTTAAATATCACGCCTGGTGTTGTAATCAGTCAGAACCATCTCACCTTTATTTCTGCCTGTAACTTCTGTAAATATGAAGAGCCGCAAAATTTGATCCAGTAGTGCCAGGTTTTTCAGTGCTACAGGTGCCGTTTTGTGTTCAAAATGGCTTCCGCGCCACGCGCATACACTTCTTGTGCAGGGCACACCGGACATCATTTTGGTGAGGTCGTTAACGCAGGTGCTGGGAGTGTGCGGCGGACATATGCAGATTAGGCAGATGGTGACGTCGGTCAGGGTGCAACGCTGATATGACCGTGCTGCCATTTCCGACCTCAATGCTAACGCCCTCTCTTAAAGACACAGAGTTGAACATGCATTCGTTGGCAGGAGGAAGCCTCCACCAGCGATTTGTAAAGGGATTATCACCTGCTTTCAGGTTAGTCGCTGACTGATTTCTATTGGCGCTTGGTGAGTTTGTAGAGGTGTTTCTTGGTTTGATGTCTAATTTGAAGTTGCTGAAGTGTCCAGGGAGTGGTGTGGCAGGTTACTTCAAGGCTTCTATTCAGACCAGTTGCTCCCAGGCATGCAGTAGCTTATATCCCCCTTGGCCTGCAGCATGACAGGGAGAATGAGCAGAGGTGACACAGAGGTGGACAAGCTGCTCGAAGAAGGAGAAGGATGGGGAGATGGGCTCTGAGCAGAAGGCCATATCCACCCAGGGCCTTCAGGTAACAATTCTCCTACTTAAACTCAGCGAAGAACAGTGTATGCAATGTTTACGCTTCACTAAGGAAGTGCTCACTGAAATCTGCCACCTGTTGCAGGCAAACCTGCAGCCTCAGAGCAGGGCTAGGACAGCAATGCCAGCAGCTGTGAAGGTGAACGTGGCCATGTATTTTTGTGCGTGGGGCTCTTTCCAGGCTGGCGCAAGCGATATTTCCAACATCTCCCAGTTTACTTTGCACTGTTGCATAAAGGTGAATACATTTAATTGTCTCTTGCCAGTGAAAAGCAGGCAGAGTGAGCACACAGCTTTGCATGGATAGCAGGCTTCCCCACAGTGCAGGATGAATTGACTGCGCACACGTGGCTTTGTGAGCACCGCATGTCAATTCGGAGATGTACTGTAACTGGAAGGATTCCACTCCCTCAATGTCCAGTTGGTGTGCGACTATATTCAGCGCATCATGCAAGTCAATGCTCGATATCCATGATGCCTTCTTTCTGTACCATTCGCATTTGAGCCACCAAGACAAACCAGAGTGTGGCTACTGGGCAACAAGGGCTATCCACTGACCACCTGGCACATGACTCCGCTGTGCAACCCACGCACACATGGGCAGCATGCATATAATGAAAACCATGCTGCCACATGGAATGTGATTGAGCAGACCATTGGGGTCCTTAAACAATGGTTTAGCTGCCTGGCCTGCTCTGGAGGAACCTTGCAGTACTCACCAGAAAGTGTCTCAAGATTCATGGTGGTCTGCTGCACAACCTTGTGGTGGTCTGCTCCACAAACTCGTCATCATGAGGGCACTGCCCATACTATCAGGTATATGGTGAAGAGCTGAAGAGGAGGAGGAGGAGGGAAGTTGGCAACCAACACAGCCCCTGTCTGGCTGGGCTGTTGGTGAACAACTCATCCGACTGAGGTACCAGTGAACGCCACTGTAATTCAACATTCACCAACAGTCCCAGATGTTACCTTCCCTCTGTTACTGACCATCACAGCATCCTCTTGGCCACAATGCAATATTCCAAACCAAATTTATAAATCAAAGCATTCAATATTACATACCAAAGTCAACTAATCACCCGTAAGCATTCCCTTAGTGCGGGTCTTCCTTGTGCCTTTTCCTGTCCTAGTGCTCCTACGCAGTGCTACTCCAGTGGCTGCAGCCTGGCTGGTGGAAGACTTCAATGGAGGAGACTGCAGATGGCCTTGGAGGATGACCTTGAGCAGTTCTGGGCTCAGCTTTAGACTGCATCCTTTCGGCATGGGCGGCAGCAGTCTGGGCTGGCAGTAGTCTGGGCTGGCTGGCTGACAGGCAACAGCAAGGGCACTGGTGGAGTGGCAATGGTGGTAGGATGGATGCAGTCATGCTGAGAGTGGACAGCAGATTCGTGCTCCATGGAGCTGCTGCACGCACGGGGCGCACCTCAGCCACCCTAGTGACCTGTTGGAGGGCAGATTGCAAGACTGCTGTGACACCCTACAAGCTCCTTTCAACACTGATAACCACAGCCATGATGTCGTCAGTGCGAGCCAGCATTGCAGCAAGCTGAACGTGTATGACAGCAGTCTGAGCTTCCACTGCAGCACTCAGACGTTGAGTGGCTTTTGCTTGTGCTGCAATAGAAGCTGAGACATCGGCCATCAGGCGCTGAATCATGGTTGGGCCCATAAGTGCGTGAATGGACATAAGAGATAGGAGCAGGAGTAGGCCTATGGCCCTTCGAGCC
Organism: Pristiophorus japonicus; assembly: GCF_044704955.1. Classification (NCBI taxonomy): domain Eukaryota; kingdom Metazoa; phylum Chordata; class Chondrichthyes; family Pristiophoridae; genus Pristiophorus; species Pristiophorus japonicus. The sequence goes on from NC_091983.1 coordinate 29,492,081, forward strand.
TGCTCCGCCATTTAATACGATCAAGGCTGATCCGATCATGGACTCAGGTCCACTTCCCTGCCCGCTCTCCATAACCCCTTATTCCCTTATCGTTTAAGAAACTGTCTATTTCTGTCTTAAATTTATTCAATGTCCCAGTTTTCACAGCTCTCTGAGGCAGCAAATTCCCCAGATTTACAATCCTATGAGAGAAGAAATTTCTCCTCATCTCGGTTTTAAATTGGCAGCCCCTTATCTAAGATTATGCCCTCTAGTTCTAGTATCCCCCATCCGTGGAAACATCCTTTGTGCATCCACCTTGTCAAGCCCCCTCATAATCTTATACGGTTCGATAAGATCACCTCTCATTCTTCTGAACTCCAATGAGTAGAGGCCCAACCTACTCAACCTTTCCTCATAAGTCAACCCCCTCATCCCCAGAATTAACCTAGTGAACCTTCTCTGAACTGCCTCCAAAGCAAGTATATCCTTTCGTAAATATGGAAACCAAAACTGCACGCAGTATTCCAGATGGAGTTGGCCATCACTTCCAAACTAGAAAGGATGGGCTTCAATCTCTGCATAAATCCCTGTGCAAGTTTGGTACCGGTCTCCTCCATGTGCCTTGACATTGCACACAGGCTTTCTGGCAGGCCTGCCAATGCACCAAGCATTTCATTGTGCATACCCATCAGCATTCTTCTGTAGCCCGCCCCATCGAGGTTCTCATTTGAGTCCTGTGCAGCAGAACTCATGTGCGACCTCGGCCTCTGGGAGTTGGTGCCTGCACTACCCTTGTCCCCTGCCTTGGCTGAAGGCCACTTGTGTCCAATGTATCCTGATGTGCAGATCCTGCATGTAACCTAGCCTCTAAAGTACACTGAGTGTCAGTATCCAAGCTGGTGGCTGTGAGTGTGAAATTGAGTGACATTCCTGTGTCTTCAGCATTATTGCCTTCTTCCTCTTCCAGTTCTTGCTCCTCCCCCACAGCCTGGGCAAGTTGCACTTCTTGGCTATCTGAAAGGAGACAAACACAAGGGTAGGGTGCAGTGAGAGGTGGGGTGGGAAAGCATAGGTGCACGCTTACACCATCTGCAGCTTGTAAATCAGAAGAGATTGTGGGCTGAGGGAGAAGTGGGATTTGAGAAGGAGGATTAGGTATGAGGATACCGGCATCTTCGGTGATTTCAGCCCTGTCGCTGGCCACTGGCTCAAGGATGACTGCTCCAATAATCTCCAGCATTGTTTCCTCCATGGGGGTTAGATCATGTAGGCACACCTGTCTCCTTGATAGTCGCCCCTGCTGCCTCTAGTTATGAGCCATTTTGTCCTGCAAGAGAGAGGGACGTGTGTCAGTGAATGTGATGCAATGTGTTTGGATGATGTGACAGTCATGGTTGAATAGCTGGTAGTGTGTGAAAGCTATGAGATGTCGGTGTGAGACTTGCAGCAGTGCTAAGTGTGTGAGGGTGAGTTGAAGCTATGAATATGAGGAATGAATCATGATTGACAGAAATTGTTGGAAGGTGAGTGAAGGGGGTGGTGAATCGAGCAGTGTCTGAGCCTAGTGGTTCAGTTGTAAGGATATAGCATTTGAAGATGAATTCACTGACCTTGACCATTCGTATGAGGTCATTGAACTTCTTGCGGAACTGCACCCAGGTCCTCGGGGCTAAACTGATGGCATTGCCCATGATGGCTATCTGCTCCCATTGCCTTCTCACAGTTTGTCTGGAGGGCCTCCTGGGCCCCTGTGAATAGAGGAGCTCTCTCCCCCTGTTCACCTCCTGCACCAGGGCCTCCACTGCTGCGTTGGAAGATCTTGGAGCCTGCTCACTCTCCTGTTGTGGCTTTAGTACATCTTCTATCTGCTCAGAATGTCTTTCCCAGCCACTTCCAGTACCTGCTCCAGCCAGAATGCACCTCCCCTTTAAGAGGTGTAGGCTGGCTTTAAGTAGAGCAGGCTGGCTTTAAGTGGTGCTAGCCTCGCACGAACTTGGACCCCCATTTAGCACTCGGCTGCATGCTACTGTGATTTAAAGTAGCAGGCAGTGCAAAGTTTACGTGCTCCCTGCATCGGAAGGAACAAGCGCAGGCTAATCACACGTTGCGATATCCGTGCCTGATTTCGGGGGTGATTGAATTTAGCTCCCAATAGCTGCTAATGGCTATTTTATTGAAAAAAATGTCACAACTGCTTTCTACTTACTGCCTCTGTTATGCACCTTTGGAAATCTACTTTGCAAGTGTGAGGTCAGCCACTTTGGACCTAGAAAGGATAGAACAGGGTACTTTCTAAATGCTGAAAAGCTAGAAACAGTGGAGGTCCAAAGAGACTTGGGGTAACATGTACAAAGATTATTAAAATTACAAGGACAGGTACAAAAAATAAATCAAAAAGGCTAATAGGAATGTTGACCGTTTTATCTGGAGGACTAGAATAGAAGGGGGTAGAAGTTATGTTACAGATATACTAATAACTGGTTACACCACACCTGGAATACTGTGTTCAGTTCTGGGCACCAAACATTAGGAAGAATATATTGGCTTTGAATGGAGTGCAGCGTAGATTTACAAGAATGATACTAGGACTAGAAATCCGGTGCATTTGCGCCTCCCCTTAACTTCCCCCGGGGCACATGTCTTAGTGCTGGCACTGACTCCCGCCATATTGGCTGAGGATTTTGCAGTGGTGCTACGGCTTTGCACCTGATCTCATGTGCCCAGAGATCATGATGCACATCACCCCGTTAGTGCCCCGGCCCCGAAATTCACTTACGCCCACTGAAGCAGCGCGGGCGAAAACACCCAGAGCTGCAGGAGACGTGTCTCGGGTGGCCGGTCGCTCCCAGGGGATGAATAAAGGCAAGGTAGCTGAGAGAAAATACAAAAAAAAACTTACCTTGGTTTTCCTACTGCTCCGTTTTCTTCGCGGGTTCCTGGCCACGATTGCTCAGCCCGGCACTTTGCTTGGGTGCTGGGCTGATCACGTGGCACCCCCGCTCCACGGTGGTCCAGGTGGGACCCTTTTTCTTCTGCAGAGTCGGCAGCATGGGCACTTCCCTTTAAGTGAGGGAAGGACCCCTCAGACGCAGCAGCCCCGTAAGCACCCCAGGAAGGAAGTGGAGCCCTTGATTTAGTGCGCCACTTCCTTCCGGGGTGGTAACCCGAATTTCTGGGGAGGGGGCGAGACTTCAACGCCTGGCGCTAAGTCTCATGCCACCCCTCTGTTACCGCCCCCAAACAGGGCGATACAAAATTTTTCCCCCCTGGACTTCAAGGTTTAAGTTAGGAGAAGAGATTACACAAACTCAGGTTTTATTCCCTGGAATTTAGAAGGTTAAGGGGTGATTTGATCGAAGTTTTCAAGATATTAAGGCAAACTGATAGGATAGGCAGAGAGAAACTATTTCTGCTGGTTGGGGAATCTCGGACTAGGGGACGTAGCCTAAAAATGAGAGCCTTTTAGGCATGAAGTTAAGAAATGCTTCTACTCACAAAGTGCTAGAATTTTGCCACTCTAACATGTGTTTTAACGCAATTTTATTTCCTGTTAAAATGAAGTTTTCGTCCGAAAAATAAACTGTTTATAATTCCACAAATTTAAGGATGACGTTGTCAAAATAGCGGCATTTTCAGTAACGCCATATCTAAAAAAATGTACCGCCTTAATTTGGTCATTTGGCACTGCCGTACTCACTTCGCAAAACACTTTTGAAAAACCTGCCGTTGCAGCTTCAAAAATACCGATAAGTAAGAAGACCTACAAAAAAGGTAAGTTGAATAAAAAATGTTTGTGATTCTGATGTTAATGCTTTTGTGAATGTTTTTCCAATTTTTATTATTTTATTTTTGAAACTATTTTTGGGTGTTTTTTCCCATGTATTTGTCGCGCTATCGGCCTCGTGGTAAAGTTGGAGAGGACGGCGTTTTCCAACATGATTCCTCCAGCAACGCCATTTTTTAACAACGGGGTTATTTTTTGTCCAAACTTACCTCATTAAAAAAATGGCAACATTTTTTTCTTATTTTTTCACAAAAATGCCGTTATTTGTCAAATAACGACAGCTTGGCGAGATTCTAGCCCAAAGGGTGGTAGAAGTTTGGAACTCTCTTCTGCAAATGGCTGTTGATGCTAGGTCAATTGTTAATTTTAAATCCGAGATTGATAGCTTTTTGTTATAGATTAGCCATGATCGCATTGAATGGCAGAGCAGGCTTGAGGGGCTAAGTTGTCCTACTCCTGTTCTTATGTACTCTTGAAAACTTTGCATCAACTATCATTGTTAACTTTTGAACGAATCAAGTTGATTTTTTTCTAGTACCAAAGTTATTTTCTTGGCTATCTCATTTCTTCTCAAATGTCACTACCTCTCCTGACAGATCCTGAGAAATGACACTTTGCCTGGACTGGCCAAATTTATCTTAAATTGTTGCCAATTTTCTCCCCTCTCCTGCTCTGCTAAAGGTGTTATTATCATCATAGGCTGTCCCTCAGAGCTGAGGATGACTTACTTCCACATTAGAAATGAGTTCTCAGGTAACTGAAGTGTCCAATGCGGGAACTACATTATCTGTCACCGGTGGGACAGAAGGTGGTTGAACGAATAAGGTGGGGTGCCTGGGTAGCCGTACGCTTCTTCCGCTGTCGATGCTTGGCTTCAGCTTGCTCTCGGCGAAAAAACTCGAGGTGTTCAGCGCCTTCCCGGATGCTTTTCCTCCACGTTGGGCGGATTCCTATTACGGAGGCTTTGAGGGTGTCCTTGAAAAGTTTCCTCTGCCCACGTGGGACTCGCTTGCGTGTAGGAGTTCCGAGTAGAGCGCTTGCTTTGGGAGTCTCGTGCCAGGTATGCGGACGATGTGGCCCGTCCAGTGGAGCTGATCGAGTGTGGTCAGTGCTACGATGCTGGGGATATTGGCCTGAGCGAGAACACGGACGTTGGTATGCCTATCCTGCCAATGGATAGGTGGTCAGCATTGGTGGTACTTCTCCAGTGTTTTGAGTCCATGCCTCTGAGCCATATAGGAGGGTGGGTATCACCATTGCACTGTAGACCATGAGCTTAGTGCCAGGTTTGAGGTCCTGGTCTTCAAACATTCTCTTCCTCGGGTGACCGAAAGCTGCACTGGCACATTGAAGGCTGTGTTGGACCTCGTCGTCGATGTCTATCCTTGTTGATAGTAGGCTCCCGAGGTATGGAAAATGGTCCACATTGCTCAAGGCCTTGTCTTGGATTTTGATAACTGGAGGGCAGTGCTGTGTGCCGGGGGCAGGTTGGTAGAGGACCTTTTTCTTACAGATGTTTAGTGTAAGGCCAATGCTCTCGTACATCTCGGTGAAGATGTTGACGATGGCTTGGAGTTCGGCCTCTGAGTGTGAGCAGATGCAGGCATCGTCTGCGTACTGTAGTTCGATGACGGAGGATGGGATGACCTTGGATCTGGCCTGGAGGCAGCGGAGGTTGAATAGATTCCTGTTTGTCCTGTAATTTAGCTCCACTCCAGCGGGGAACTTGCTGAGGGTGAGGTAGAGCATTGCAGCAAGGAAGATCGAGAAGAAGGTTGGTGCGATGATGCAGCCCTGCTTGATCACAGTCTGAACGTGGAATGGGTCTGTGGTGGATCCGTTGTTCAGGATCACAGCTTGCATATCAACGTGGAGCAGGCGGAGAATGGTGACAAACTTTTCAGGGCAGCCGAATCTGAGGAGGACGCTCCATAATCCCTCACGGTTGACAGTGTCGAAGGCATTTGTGAGGTCGAAGGCGGCCATGTACAAGAGTTGGTGCTGCTCCCTGCATTGCTCTTGAATCTGCCGTGCGGTGGAGATCATGTCCATTGTGCCCCTCAGTGGGCGGAATCCGCATTGCGACTTAAAGGTGTTAACTCCTTGCTGGGATGGAGGGGGGGTTGGGGGTGGAGGTTTGTTCCATTATTCATATGTAAGCCTTGCTACTGAATGCCAGCAGACTATTCGATTGCAGATTCATTCATAGGCAAGCCCGTTACTGTCCCCACTCAACATCTACACATGTGCACTTCTGGGATAATAGCAATCAGGAGTGGCTGAATTCCCCACTCCCTAATCCAGGTCACTGACAAGACCCAATTGCTCATATTGCTGTCCCAGCTGAGATTAACTAACCTAGTACAGATTAGGTTTTGAATCTGGTATCTTGCTGGTTTTTATGACTGAGTTACTCACTGGGTAAAGTTGCTGGGCCACCAGGGGAACTTTATGGCCACCTTTAAACTTTTAGCTCACCCATGAATCAGGCAATAATAAAACACTGGCAGGAGTAGCTTTCTCACTATAATGACCCAGCATTGCGCAGTTAAGCTAAACAGAAACATTGTAAACACTTTGGGCCTGAGATGCTGATGGCGATGAAAGCACGAGGCGAGGGAGTGAAAGGATACAGCTGTGGGGTCCAGAAGATGCCTGAAGGAGAGGCAGAGACTTGGTGCAGCATCAGATCTTAAAACCAGTTGTGCTAAAAGAGGCAGTGACAACACTGGAGAAAGCAGGCAACCTGTGCAACAATCTTCATGGAGTCACACCTACATAACCTCGTAATGGAGTGCAGAGCAGGAGGGATACTTGGATTTGGGGTCAGGTGGCCAGAAGCCCACTAAGAAAATGGTACACAGTGGGTGCCACCTCCTTGAATTCTAATCCTTTGTAGTGCAGGAAGAAGTTTAATGCTCTCCATGACGCTTCCTTATTGTCTCATTTATAAGGTGTCACTCCTTCCTTCATTGCGCTTATTGTACCAGAGGACAATGTGGAAGCTACAAAGGAAGGAGAGGGTCTGGCAAAATAAGCCTCGGGCTCCTGGGAACAGAGACTCAATTCTCTGGGGTATGCTGCTCTAAAATGAGGGATGGCGATGACCATCATACTCACATGGCGGCACTGGGAATCATCTTGGAGGACCACAGACAGATTACAGCAGTCATGGCAAAGTCAAACGTCATCCTCAGTGCCAATATCTGAGAAGAATTCAACACAATGCAGCACTACCTGGAGTGGGTGGTGGCACCACAAACATTTGCATGTCCCCCCCCAACAGAGCGGACTCCAAACCACTCAGCACATACAAAAGGGGATGCTTTTACCACTGGTCTTCAGACCATGGGGGACCATTCAGAGAGCAATAGAGGCAGCTTCTGAGAGCTTCGGGCTGACATCTCTCAGGGTCTGCAGGAGTTAATTGATACCATTAAGTCAGCCTTCCAGTGGAAACTCAGGTCCAGGACTCAGCACAAATGGATATGATGTCCACCTTCATGGAATCGTCCTCTTTGATGATGATAGCTTGCAATGTTTCTAGCCATTCCCCTCAGATACCTGCACATGTAGGTATCACAATATAGGACCAGGCTGCCCAGGCACCTGCAATAGCAATGCATTCTAATGAAGATCCTCCTAGAAGTCAGAAGCTCAGAGACAAGGTCAATGCAGTTGCAAGGGGCTCATGATACCACAGCACAGCTGAGCACCATTGGCATCCTGGCCCTCAGGTATCACTTCAGCGCAGCACCAGGATAGGTTTAAGAACAGGTCAGACAAGCACCAGGATTAGACAGGGTGATAATAAGAAGCTCTTGCTGCAAATATATATGTGACAGTAAAGCCATTTTGTGTTAGTAAGTCCAGTGTTCTGAACTATGTCTAGTTTTTGCTTTGTGTTTGAGTGGATGTTTGGAGGTCAGATTTCTCTATCAGAGACACAGAGTTTCCTCTATGCTTTTTTACTGGACTGTTGCCTCCTGAAGAAAACCTCTTCTGAGACACCATCAAAGAAGCAGCATGGTCTATAGCCTCTAGTGGAATGATACGTCCTGTCGGTCTACCTTTTCCTGTGTGCCTCTCGCATTTCTTTTTCCTTCTGCTTCTTCTGCCTCCATCATGAGGAGATATCTGGAAATGTCAGCTTGATAATACAAGGGAGGATCAGGCTGAATATAAAAAGTTCGGAGAAGTGAAAAAGGAAATAAGAGGAACAGAGAAACAATGCAAGAATGGGTTGGTGGCTAACATAAAAGGGAGTCCAAAGGTTTTCTATTTAACTGTAAAAGGGTTGTCAGATGAGTGGTGGGGCTGATTAGAAACCAAAATGGAGATCTATTAGTGGAGGCAGAAGGCACAGCTGAGGTACTAAATGAGTACTTTGTATCGGTGTTTACCAAGGAAAAGGACTTTGCCAAAGCTATGGTAAACAAGGAGGTTGCCAGAATAATGAACAAGATAAATATAGTTAAAGAGGAGGTACTAGAATGGGTGGCAGTAATTAACGTGAATAAGTCACTCCGTCCGGATGGGATGCAACCTGGGTTGCAGAGGGAAGTGAGAGTAAAAACTGCAGAGGTGCTGGCCACAATCTTCCAATCCTCACTAGATACAGAGGTTCTGCCAAAGGACTGGAGGATTGCAAATGTTACATCCTTGTCCAAAAATGGAAAGAGAGATAAACCTGCCAATTACAGTTAGTCAGTTTAACGTCGGTGGTGGGGAAGGTTTCAGAAACAATAATCTGGGAGAAAATTAACAGCCGCTTGGACAGGCATGGAATACTAAAGGAGAACCAACATGGATTTGTTAACGGCAAATCCTGTTTGATTTGATGGAGTGTTTTGATGAGGTAACAAAAAGGGTGGATGAGGGAAGTGCAGTTGGTGTTGTGTATATGGACTTTCAAAAGGCGTATGAAAATTGTTAGCAAAATTGCAGTAAATGGGATAAAAGGGGCAGTAGCAGCATGGATGCTAAATTGGCTTAGCGATAGAAAACAGAGTTGTGGTAAATGGCTGTTTTTCGGACAGGAGGGAGGTATTCAGTGGAGTTCCCCAAGGTTCAGTGCTAGGACCACTGCTGTTTTTGATATATATTAATGACTTAGACTTGAGTGTACAGGGTACAATTTCAAAATTTTCAGATGACACAGAACTTGGAAGTGTAGTAAACAGTGAGGAGTATAGTAATAGACTTCAAGAGGACAGACAGGCTGGTGGAATGGACGGACAGATGTCAGATGAAATTTAATGCAGAAAAGTGTGAGGAGGTAAATTTTGATAGGAAGAATGAGAAGAGATATGCTAAATAGTACAATTTTAAAAGGGGTGCAAGATGAGAGAGTCATGGGAGTGTTTGTGCACTAATCTTTGAAGGTGGCAGGAGAGGTTAACAAAACAATTAATCAAGCATATAGGACTCTGGGCTTTATAAATAGAGGCATAGAGAATAAAAGCCAGGAAGTTATGCTAAACTTATACTAAAACAATCGTTCGGCCCCAGCTGGAGGGATTAGATAGAATAAATAAAGAGGGCACAGATTTAAGGTGATTGACAAAAGAACCAGAGACAACATGAGGAAAAACATTTTCACGCAACGGGTGGTTAGGATACAGATTCAATAGTTACCTTCAAAAGGGAATTGGATAAATATTTGAAGGAGAAAAATTGCAGGGATATGGGGGAAAAGCAGGGGAGTGGGAGTAACTGGATTGTTCTTCAATAAAGCCAGTGCAGACTCGATGGACCAAATGGCTTCCTTCTGTGTGGTACTATTCTTTGGTGCATGGAGTGAGTTTGATAAGTTTGTTGCTAATGAAGGCTATGAGCTTGATATGATCTTGGTGCAGGGTCTGTGGAGTGAGTGAGCTTGATATGATAGTTGTTGTATGGAGAGAGTGAGGTTGATAAGGTAGTTGGTGCATGTAGACAGTGAGTTTGATAAGCCAGCAAGTTATTTCATTCCATCAATGTTCAGCTGGTGTGCAACCACAAGAAAAGGTTCGACAGGTCTGTGCCAGATTCCCTGGGGGCTGCCATGAAGTTCTCATACTGCGACAGTCCAACATCCCTGACCTGTTCAAACCTGGAACCAGCCTTAAAGGGTGTCTGCTAGGCAACAAAGGATACCCCCTTCAAATCTGGCTGATGAGATCTCCGAGGAACAAGAGTGTTACAGTCTGAACTATATGACAACCGGACATGTCATCGAGCAAGCCACTGGCATGCTGAAGTTGTGCTTCGGATGCCTCAGCAGATCTGGAGATCCCCTTCAGTACTCACCAGCGAGGTTCCCCAGGATAATGCGGTGTTGATGGCTTGATAAAGTATCCCAGAACATATCCCGATTTGTTTCAGCAGCAATAAACATGAAATGGTGAGTACATCTTTAAGTAGCACTTGAAATCAACATCAATGCCATTTTTACTCCTAAACAGCTGGTTGCAGTTAGGAGAGGGCGTTAGGACAAGTGCTATCCACCAAAATGTCTTCAGCCTCTTTAATGAGCAGTAGCAGGCATTTTAAGTGGCAATCAACTGTTTAACAAACCTCCGGGTGGCCTTTCCTGGCACTGGCTTCAACTCCTTTACCAAGATGGCGTCTTGCACGAAACGTGGGCTAAATCAGCATTTCCGCTTAAGACTCCATTGACCGCCTCTTAACCTCTTTAGCATCTAAAGTATTCAGTGAATATCACGCCCAATGCCTCTATTTATAAAGCCCAAGAATGAGAATTTAAAAATCACAGTAACTTCAGCATGCCAGTGGCTTGCTCGATGACATGTCCGGTTGTCATATGGTTCATGCTGTAACGCTTTACTAATTGCTTTGTTAACCCCTTCAAAGATTTGTGTACAAACACATCCAGGTTTCTCTCATTTTGCAACCCCTTTAAAATTGTACCATTTAGCATGTATTGTCTCTCCTCATTCTGCCTACCAAAATATATCACCTCACTCTTTCCTGCATTGAATTTCATCTGTCATGTTGGCTGTCCATTCCACCAGCCTGTCTATGTCCTCTTGAAATCTATTACTATCTTCCTCACTGTTTACTAAACTTCCAAGATTTATGTCATTTGCAATTTTTGAAATTGTGCCCTGTACCCCCAAGTCCAGGTCATTAATGTGACATGGGTTGGAAAGTAGGAGACAGAAAGAAGGGATCAAGGGGAATTACTCTGATTGGAGGGATGTGACATGCTTTTTTTTCCAGGGATTTGCACTGCAGCCTCAGCTTTTCACCATATAGAGCAATGACTTGCATGAGTGAATAGACAACAGCAATATGCATTTTTAAAACATCCTAAGGCGCTTCACAGAAGCGTTATCAAACAAAATTTGACACCAAGCTACATAAGGAGCTATTAGGACTGGTGACAAAAGCTCGGTCAAACAGGTAGGTTTTAAGAAGGGTCTTGAAGGCAGAGAGGTTTAGGGAGGGAAATCCAGAGTTTAGGGTGCAGGCAGCTGAAAGCACAGTCACCAATGGTGGAGCAATAAAAATCGGGGTTACTCAAGAGACGAGAAAGAGGAGCGCAGAGATCTCAGAGGGTTATAGGGTTAACAGAGGTTACAGAGGTAGGGAGGGACGAGGCCATGCAGAGATTCTAAAACAAGAGTGAGAATTTAAAAATCACGGCATTGCCAATGTAATTCTGCGAACACAGGGTTGATGGTGTAAGTTAGGAACTGGGTAGCAGAGTGAGCTCAAGTTTACGGAGGGTGCAAGGTGGGAGGCCGGCCAGGAGAGCATTGGAATAGTCGAGTCTAGATGTAATAAAGGCATGGATGAGGGTTTCAGCAACAGATGATGTCTGTGGGCAGAGTGAGCTTGTTAAGGTAGTTGGTATATGATCTATGAAAAGGGGTACTGAGGTGAATGATCAGCCATGATCTTATTGAATGGTGGTGCAGGCTTGAAAGGCCGAATGGCCTACTCCTGCACCTATTTTCTATGTTTCTGTATTTCTATCTGTAGACAGAGTGAGCATGGCAGTTGGTGGATGGTCTGTGGTGGGAGTTGGCTAGATGTGGTAGATAGTGTTTTCTCACTCCATGCCCTTAAAATTCCATGACACCATGTTATCCCTTGTAAATGTATAGTAGTGGTACAAGACGGTGGTAAAGAAAGTAAACCAGAAAACCAGATAGGTGATAGCCCATTTCATAGGATTACATAAGATATGCGGCACAGAAACAGGACATTCAGGACATTCAGGACATTCAGCCCAACCAGTCCATGCCGGTGTTTATGCTCCTCCTATCTTTCTTCATCTAATACTATCAGCATTACCCTCTATTCCCTTTTCCCTCATATGCTTATCTAACCGCCCCTTAAATGCATCTATACTATTTGCCTCAATTATTCCCTGTGGTAGCGAGTTCCACATTCTCACCACTCTTTGGGAAAATAAGTTTCTTTTGAATTCCCTATTGGATTTCTTGTTGACTATCTTATATTGATGGTCTCTAGTTATGCTTTTCCCCACAAGTGGAAACAGTCTCTCTATATCAACTCTATCCAAACCTTTCATAATTTTAAAGACCTCTATAAGGGCACCACTCAGCCTTCTTTTTGCAAGAGAAAAGAGACACCGCCTGTTCATCCTCTCCTGATAGGTATATATAGGTATATTGGTATTTCTGGTATCTCACATTTCTAACAACCTGCTACCAGCATGAACATTCATCTCCAAACGACTACACATAGCTTTAACTGTAACAATACTGGGCTACACACTGAGCCAGTACAGCCTCAGTGGCTTTCTCGCTCCATGTGGAAGTTCAGTAAAATTGCAGAATGGAAATCAGGGGGCTTTTCCACCACCATTTTACTCTTTGACTACTTTGTTGGCGGAGGATCGTTGTGGACATTTACAGTTTCATAGTGTTATTTTCAGTACATTGCCTTAAGAAACACAGAAGCGGTTAAGCACATACAGAACAGTTCAAAGCTGAGAAAGGCCACAAATGACATAAGCGAAGAAGTAAAAGCAAGGTGCACGAAAAAGTGAATTAATTTATCTGCAGTAGACTACAAAAGCATATCTAGGTGTGCTTATAAATGAGCTGCAAAATATCTCATGTTGATCATCTCGTCCTGTGTGCCAAGATGCTCATGCACACACGACAGCACCAAAACATTTGAAGCTGCGTGTCGGAGGAAAAGGCTAACTTGTGGCGGTGCAGCTGAATCCTGAAAGTGTAACTCGTTTGCCAAGAAATGCTATGCTTGGATCAGGGTTCCATAAACTGCAGATAACAACGGCCAATTTGAAAATCTTTGCATCGTAGCCCATTTAATCATTCAGTCAGCAACTTAATCAAAATAAATTCACCGGAAAACACTTAACGAAAACACATTTTGTATAAAAATGATTAGATTTTATAAAGAAATGTGCTGCTGCCTTTAGGTGAAACTTTGGCAGTGAATTTGCTGTATTTAATGTACTGACCATTGTAAAACAGTTAATTGAGGAACAGTTTTTGGTTGGATAAAGATTTTATATTTAAATATTATGCTTGGATCAGAACTCATTTACAATGGGACGAGATGGGAAGTGGTTTCGTACATTGAAATTCCATGCTTAGATCTGGTATGCATTTTTCTGTGGTTGACTATAATGCGTGCAGGATCAGGCCTATAGAGCACTACGAAAAATGAATGGGCTGTGTCAGGGACACATAATTAGTAAGCATGTAAGCAGTGGAGCAGCAGTGAATATGGAACAATTCCAACTAAGCATGAGATGGTCCCTTTACCAGCCTGGAGAGAAAGTGAACAGTCCCAGGCTGTTATCTAAGGAAGGTAATCAGAGGCACCACAATTATATTAAAAATTTGATGCAGGTGGTGTTCCTCCTGTCAATAATTTTACTGGAAAAGATGGCATGAGTACAAAACAGGAAATCGACAAATGGAATTTCACTCTCAAGGGAGCAGATTAGGGCTGAAGAGAAATAAGGAAATAGTTTTCAGCAAGAGAGGGAACAGCAGCATTCAGCAATTTTCACTCCAGCCTTGCACTTGCAAAAAGCGCACTGTCAATTGAAATCAGAATCAGTTTGATACAGTAGAAAGATTCAAAGAGTATGGTTGAAGTTAGCACAAATTGCCTCTGAATTTTTACAAGCTACATATAATTACTGTGCATTCAAATATAGAATTTGCAAAGAAAATGGCTCCTTCTTCCCATACAAAATGAGTTGATACAAATACCGCTGTGTCAAACTGAAATGTAATAACATACAACATAATGCCATATTACTGACATGAAAAGGAATCATTGCAATGGAGGGAACAGACTGAGAAAAGAAAGGGAGGGAAAAAATAGAGATGAAAAAATGAAACCAATCTTCAACAATAAATTATATAGTTCTTATCTCTCCATACTTATTGTAAGTCCAGCCCAAAAAATTATTGCATTATATGACACGACACGTTTCTGACTTATGGAATGTTGGCCCTTCTGATGCATATTGTTGGCTTATGATACTACCAACACAATCACAGTAATGTTCTTTTATTGGATAGTACTAAAGAAATTTTTAAAACTGTAAAAATTGCAGCTAGGAGCATAGGAAGGTACAGTAGTGGAAATGACTGCTTATTTAGCATGTGTAGAAAGATTTAACTATTTGACTAAAATAAAAACAGGTTTTCCTCTCACTGCCCCCACCCGCTGACCTCCCCCCCCCCCCCCACCCCCACCTCCCAACACCAATTCTTCTGCGAATCTCAAGCAGATGCTGGCATCCACTCACTCAGGGCAGCTCTCTGCCTCGTACTCACCTTCTCTCCATTTCCCAGGGTTTATGTCTGAATAACACTGGCCCACATGTAGACAGCTGCATCGAAATTCAATTCATTACAGCCACCTCTTCTAATACCAGTGTTTACAGCATCTATATTTAACTCTGAGATGTAGCTCCTTTTAAGATTCAATAGTTTAAACAGTATAACAACGCCTCAATAGTATTCCCAACAACTTTCAAAAGCCACTTTATAAAGTACCACATATTAGGCATGTTAGAAAAATTGAAGCCCGTAGGATAAAAAGGGGCAGGAGCAACATGGATGTAAAATTGGCTAAGGGATAGAAAAGAGAGTTGTGGTGAATGGCTGTTTATCAGATTGAAGGGAGGGAGTTTCCCAAGGTTCAGTACTAGGACCACTGCTGTTTTTGATCTACTTTTGGTTTGCTTTAGGGGGTTACAGGACACAATTTCAAAATCTGCAGATGATAAGAAACTTGGAAGTGTGGTAAACAGTGAGAAAGATAATGGGGGGAAAATTGAGGTCGGAGGCTTCCTTCGTACGAACACCTCTGACCCCCAAAAAATCTACGAAAGTACCTGGTGGTCCTGGAGGAAAGTAGAGATCCTAGTTGGAGGACTAGATTCACTGCGCAGCGCACAGGGAGATGACTTCGAGGTATGTACGCACATGCTGGAGTCACATGGGCCTGGACCACCAATCACTATGTAGTATTCCCATTGGTAAAAATGGCAGCTGTTTGTATGGACTCCCATTACCATCAATGAGAAAAAATTCCTATAACACCGAAACACAGCATAATAAATAAATAAAACACCTCACATATTTTAAATTAATTGAAATTAAGTGTTTTAGAAAAAATATATATTTTTTGGAATTTTTTAATGTGTTTTAATAGAGTTAAAAATAAACATACCTTAATGGACAGGGTTTTAATATAAAATTGAGTGTTTAAATTTAATTTTTATATGTTTTAAAACTCTTACACTGGTAAAAGTAAGCTATGCGCCTGCTTTTACCAAGCGTAAAAGTTTGAAGGACATTCGCTGGGCATGAGTTGGGCAAATGGCTCAATCTCTCCTGCGCGGATGTCCTTCTCCCAGGGATGCAGAGGATCTGTCAAGAGAAATTTTGACAGATTGGAAAAGCCGGCTTTCGACGCATGTGCAGCGCACCCCAAAAAACGGCTTTTGCGTGGCCTTGCTGGGTCCATGCGCACTTCGTACGGACCTGGCAAGGCTAGAATTTTCGGCCCAATTAGAGACTTCAAGAGGACATAGACAGGCTGGTGGACACAAGGCAGATGAAATTCAATGCAGAAAAGTGTGAGGTGATATAATTTGGTAGGAGAAATGAGGAGAGACAATACATGCTAAATGATGCAATTTTAAAGGGTGTGCAAGAAGAAAGAGACCTGGGGGGTGTTTGTGCATATCATAGGTAGCAGACCAGGCTAACAAAGTAGTTAATGAAGCATATGGGATCCTGGGCTTTATACATAAAGGCATAGGGGGTGAAATTGCCCCATGCCCCGATTGTGGGCGGTAACCTGCCGGGGCCGCCTCAAACCCAGAATTGCCCTTACCGTCCCTGAGAGGAAGCAAAGCTCAATCTCCCGCGCTCCATTTCCTTTAGGGATGCGTCTCAGGGCGCTACTGGGGTGAAATGTTCAGCATTACGCGGATGATACACATAGTGCAGATGCGCTTCAACACCCCTCCCTTTCGATTAAAGGGGAGGGTCACTGCGCGCTTTGCACGGCCTCTGATGGCCTTCACTGGGCCACCAGGGCAGTGTGCGACCGGACCAGCAGCTCGGAGTGGTGAGGGGTCGCCGCGCACCTGGATGACATCATCGCTGGTTGCGCGGCGGCCATGGGCGCTGACCTTGGGGTGCGGCACTAACTGCGGGGCAGCACCTGCACAAACTCTGGGGCAATTTCCCGCAAGTTCGTAGCGTCCACGCCCCTGCGCAAAAACTGCCTTGCGCTAAGTTAGCGCCCCTTGGAGGGGCTAACGTGTCTATAAAAAGGGCCAATTCCATCCCCATAGAGTACAAAAGCCAGGAGGTTATGCTAACCCTGTCTAAAACAGTAGTTCAGTCCTAGCTGGAGTATTGTTTCTAATTCTGGGCACCACACTTTAGAAGGACGTGAAGGCTTTGAAGCAGGTACAGAAGAGATTTACTAGAATGTTTCCAGGGATGAGGGAATATAGTTACAAGGATAGACTGGAGAAACTGAGGTTGTTCTCCTTAGATAGAGAAGACTACTA
Organism: Pristiophorus japonicus; assembly: GCF_044704955.1. Taxonomy (NCBI): domain Eukaryota; kingdom Metazoa; phylum Chordata; class Chondrichthyes; family Pristiophoridae; genus Pristiophorus; species Pristiophorus japonicus. Next base: position 29,508,907 of record NC_091983.1, read on the forward strand.
AGAGGAGATTTGATAGAGGTAGATGTAAATAAAGAGAAACTTTCCAATAGCTGAAGGGCACAGATTAAAGGTGATTGGCAAAAGAACCAGAGGCGACATGAATGCCCTTGACATCAAGGCAGCATTTGACCGAGTGTGTCATCGAAGAACCCTAGTAAAATTGACATCAATAGGGATCAGGGGGAAAACTCTCCATTGGCTGGAGTCATACCTAGCACAAAGGAAGAAGTTGTGGTTGTTGGATGCCCCAGGAGATTGCTGCAGGAGTTCTTCAGGGCAGTGTCCTAGAGCCAAACACCTTCAGCTGCTTCATCAATGACTTTCCCTCCATCATAAGGTCAGAAGAAGGATGTTCGCTGATGATTGCACAGTGTTCAGTTCCATTCGCAACTCCTCAAATAATGAAGCAGTCCGTGCCCACAGGCAGCATGACCTGGATGACATTCAGGCTTGGGCTGCTAAATGGCAAGTAATATTTGCAGCAGGCAATGACCATCTCCAACAAGATAAAGTCTAACATTCAACAGCATTACCATCATCAAATCTCCCACCATCAGCATCCTGGGGGTCTCCTTTGATCAGAAACGTAACTGGACCAGCCACATAAATACTGTGGCAATGAGCAGGTCAAAGTCTGGGCATTCTGCAATGAGTGACTCACCTCCTGACTCTCCAAAGCCTTTCCACTACCTACAAGGCACAAGTCAGGAGGGTGATGGAATACTCTCCACTTGCCTGGATGAGTGCAGCTCCAACAACACTCAAGAAGCTCGACACTATCCAGGACAAAGCAGGCCACTTGATCAGCATCCCATTCACCATCGTATATATTCACTCCGTCCATCGCCAACGTACCGTGGCTGCATTGTGTACCATCTACAAGAGGCACTGCAGCAACTCACTAAGGCTTCTTTGGGAGGTGCATGGAAACATCACCACTTCCAAGTTCCCCTCCAAGTCATACACCATCGTGACTTGGAAATATATCGCCATTCCTTCATCATCGCTGGGTTAAAATCCTGGAACTCCCTCCTCACAGCACTATGGGAGTACCTTCTCCACCAATTTCTGAAGACAATTAGGGATGGGCAATAAATGTTGATCTTGCCAATGACGCCCACATCCTGTGAATGAATTTTAAAAAACATGCATGTGCCTCTGGTTTTAGAGAGGATAGAGTCTCATATTAATAACAAGAATGAAAAAGTGCATTCTAACCAGCTTGACTTCATGTTCTTTTTAACAATTCAGGGGCTTAATTTGATGAAAGCATCAGTTTTGGATGATCCTGCCATTGCAATGCTTCAGAACTCACTGTTCCTATCAGTGCTAAGTATTTCGCAAATGCAGATTCAGTGTGTAATTCCAGGCTTCTTAGAGCATTATCATTTGCAGCATTGTATAAGTCACCAGACAGTTAGTGGACTCGAGTCACGGCAGTGAGACATGGTTGTATCAGTCCACAAAGGCATTTGTCATTATCACAAAGGCCCCATAGGTGGATTTGAGACACAGTGTCCCAGTCTAGTTTGAAAGCAGTTGAAATGTGCCTAATTATAACGTGGCCAGTTGAGTTCTGGTGGATTAACTGAAGGGTCAGAGTTGATATGGTGATTTATTGGAGTATCTGCTGTCTATTTTTCACACCTGTGAGTTGCCAAGGAAAATTCAAATAAATCAGGAAAGGTTGACCATGTTGGGTGTCTCAACGAGAGCCATGCTGTTTACATAGAAACATAGCAACAGGAGTAGGCCATTTAACCCCTCAAACTTGTTCCACCAGTCAATAAGATCATGGCTGATCTGTGACCTAACTCCATATACCCACCTTTGCCCCATATCCCTTAATAAATCTATTGATCTCCAATTTAAAATTAACAATTGAGCCCGCATCAACTGACGTTTGCGAAAGAGAGTTCAAAACTTCTACTTTATTCATAGAAACATAGAAACATAGAAAAATAGGTGCAGGAGTAGGCCATTCGGCCCTTCGAGCCTGCACCGCCATTCAATAAGATCATGGCTGATCATTCTCTCAGTACCCCTCTCCATACCCCTTGATCTCTTTAGCCACAAGGGCCATATCTAACTCCCTCTTGAATATATCCAATGAACTGGCATCAACAACTCTCTGCGGCAGGGAATTCCACAGGTTAACAACTCTCTGAGTGAAGAAGTTTCTCCTCATCTCAGTCCTAAATGGCCTACCCCTTATCCTAAGACTATGTCCCCTGGTTCTGGACTTCCCCAACATCGGGAACATTCTTCCCGCATCTAACTTGTCCAGTTCTGTCACAATCTTATACATTTCTATGAGTTCCCGTCTCATCCTTCTAAACTCCAGTGAATAAAGGCCCAGTTGATCCAGTCTCTCCTCATACGTCAGTCCAGCCATCCCTGGAATCAATCTGGTGAACCTTCGCTGCACTCCCTCAATAGCAAGAATGTCCTTCCTCAGATTAGGAGACCAAAACTGAACACAATATTCCAGGTGAGGCCTCACCAAGGCCCTGTACCACTGCAGTAAGACCTCCCTGCTCCTATACTCAAATCCCCTAGCTATGAAGGCCAACATACCATTTGCCTTCTTCACCGCCTGCTGTACCTGCATGCCAACTTTCAATGACTGATGAACCATGACACCCAGGTCTCGTTGCACCTCCCCTTTTCCTAATCTGCTGCCATTCAGATAATATTCTGCCTTCTTGTTTTTGCCCCCAAAATGGATAACCTCACATTTATCCACATTATACTGCATCTGCCATGCATTTGCCCACTCACCTAACCTGTCCAACTCACCCTACAGCCTCTTAGCGTCCTCCTCACAGCTCACACCACCACCCAGTTTAGTGTCATCTGCAAACTTGGAGATATTACACTCAATTCCTTCATCTAAATTGTTAATGTATATTGTAAAGAGCTGGGGTCCCAGCACTGAGCCCTGCGGCACTCCACTAGTCACTGCCTCCCATTCTGAAAAGGACCCATTTATCCCGACTCTTTGCTTCCTGTCTGCCAACAAGTTCTTTATCCACGTCAGTACATTACCCCCAATACCATGTGCTTTGATTTTGCACACCAATCTCTTGTGCGGGACCTTGTCAAAAGCCTTTTGAAAGTCCAAATACACCACATCTACTGGTTCTCCCTTGTCCACTCTGCTAGTTACATCCTCCAAAAATTCCAGAAGATTCGTCAAGCATGATTTCCCTCTCATAAATCCATGCTGACTTGGACCGATCCTGTCACTGCTTTCCAAAATGCGCTGCTATTTCATCCTTAATGATTGATTCCAACATTTTCCCCACTATGATGTCAGGCTAACCGGTCTCTAATTACCCGTTTTCTCTCTCCCTCCTTTTTTAAAAAGTGGTGTGACATTAGCTACCCTCCAGTCCATAGGAACTGATCCAGAATGGATAGACTGTTGGAAAATGATCACCAATCATCCACTATTTCTAGGGCCACTTCCTTAAGTACTCTGGGATGCAGACGGTCATGCCCTGGGGATTTATCGGCCTTCAATCCCATCAATTTCCCTAACACAATTCCCGCTTTTTAAGGATATCCTTCAGTTCCTCCTTCTCACTAGACCCACTGTCTCCGAGTACATTTGGAAGGTTATTTGTGTCTTCCTTCGTGAAGACAGAACCGAAGTATTTGTTCAATTGGTCTGCCATTCCTTTGTTCCCCATTATAAATCCACCTGAATCCGACTGCAAGGGACCTACGTTTGTCTTTACTAATCTTTTTCTCTTCACATATTTATAGAAGCTTTTGCAGTCAGTTTTTATGTTCCCTGCAAGCTTCCTCTCATACTCTATTTTCCCCCTCTTAATTAAACCCTTAGTCCTCCTCGGTTGAATTCTAAATTTCTCCCAGTCCTCAGGTTTGTTGCTTTTTCTAGCCAATTTATATGGCTCTTCCTTGGTTTTAACACTATCCTTAATTTCCCTTGTTAGCCACGGTTGAGCCACCTTCCCCGTTTTATTTTTACTCCAGACAGGGATGTACAATTGCTGAAGTTCATCCATGTGATCTTTAAATATTTGCCATTGCTTATCCACCGTCAACCCTTTAAGTATCCTTTGCCAGTCTATTCTAGCAAATTCACGCCTCATACCGTCGAAGTTACCTTTCCGTAAGTTCAGGACCCTAGTTTCCTAATTAACTGTGTCACTCTCCTTCTTAATAAAGAATTCTACCATATTATAGCCACTCTTCCCCAAGGGGCCTCGCACAACAAGATTTCTAATTAGTCACCGCACAAGTGCCAGGCAATGACCATATTAAACAAGAGAGAGTCTAAGCACTTTCTCTTCAATGGCATTAACATCACCGAATCCCCACCATCAACATCCTGGGGGTCACCATTGACCAGAAACTTAACTGGACCTGCCACAAAATGCCATGGCTACTAGAGCAGGTCAGAGGCTGGGTATTCTGCGGCGAGTGACTCATCTCCTGACTCCCCAATGCAACTTCACCATCTACAAGACACGAGTCAGGAGTGTCGTGGAATACTCTCCATGTGGATGAGTGCGGCTCCAACAACACTCAAGAAGCTCAATACTATCCAGGACAAGGAAAGCCCCCTTGATTGGCATCCCACCCACCACCTTAAGCATTCACTCCCTTCACCACCGACGTACCGTGGCTGCAGTGTGTACTATCTACAAGATGCACTGTAGCAACTCACCAAGGGTTCTTTGACAGCACCTCCCAAACTCACTGTCTCTACCACCTAGAAGGACAAGGGCAGCAGGCGCATGGGAGCGCCATCATTCAATTTCCCCTCCAAGTCACACATTATATATCGCCATTTCTTCATTGTCACTGTGTGAAAATCCAGGAACTCCTTACAACAGTATTGTGAGAGCACCTTCACTGCACTGATTGCAGTGGTTCAACAAGGCAGCTCATCATCACCTTCTCAAGGGTAAATATTGATGGGCAATAAATGCTGGTCTTGCCAGTGATGTCCCTATCCCAAAAATGAATCAATAAAAATGTATTTTGCACATCACAGATGATTGAAATGAACATTGTTATTGGATAATCAAGACAGAGCAGTGTTCCTATGCATTTCAATTTTGCTTAGATATTAATTTTAAGAGATATTAAAGACATTCTAAGACTGCATATAAGTAGAGGTGGTCTCGCACCTCTTGCTGAAGCGTGCTTTGGATTACTTTGCATCTGACTTACATGATACAGTCGAAACTGCTTCACATTGATATACTCTGTTAGTACAGCATGTCATTAAACAGGGAGCTCTGCAACAATCCTCCTGTTTAACGACCTGCTATACTAACAAAGAGTGCATCATTTGAAGCACCAATATTGATATTAACTGCTGGCATTGTTGGTTCAGTTAGAGAAGCTGTTAACATCTGCTCAGCTAAAGCTGGTTATTTCCTTCAGTAGTAACCTCAGGTCTTGCTGGTCCAGTGACTTACAATGAATCTGTTCCACTAGAGGGAGCTGGAATGTTCACATTATAGCACTTATGTGGCACCCTTAACTGCAATTTTTTTTAGAAAGAATGATATTAGAACAGATGGAAAAGCCCTCCTGGATGACTAAATCCTGTCCTAACCCATTATCTCAACTAAAGGAACTATCTGCCCCAGTCTGGAAAGCATCTTGCTTTACAATGAGAGGACATTTTGATGAATATAACAATTGATTCTGATTTCAATTTTTTTTTAATAATCTCTGCTGAAATTGGAATGACTGCAAATCTGGTGTCACTGCTTTACTGCACTATTGTACTATACTGTTGAAGAGTCATGATAAGACATGGTTTCCCCTGACATTCCCAATGACATCTGGGAGACGGAGATAGCACACCTGAATCTTTTTTCCTGAAGAAGGGAAATTTGTGCGGCACATTAATCCTTATTTACCGTGTACCTCTTGTAGATTAGTCCTGCGCACGAGTCACCTTTCCAACAACTGAATTGAAGAATGATGTATGGTACGGGAGTAATAACTTATAAATCTAAATATATCAGTCATCGAGGGGAATCCTCTGACCATCAGTTTCGAACTGATTGTGAATAGTCAGAATTTTCAGTTTGAGCAGAAAGTTGTATTTGGGTTGAACTCTGAGTTTGTTTGTCCCCATGTTATACTGGGCATCAGATTTTATGTGACTTTTTTTTAAACACTCACAAAATCTACTAATAAGTCAGTGATTTGTAGCAATTTGAATGTATTTCAGAAACAATACACTTATCCAATGTACCTCCTACCTACCTATCTCCATCCCTACCTACTATATACTGTATATATTATCTATTATATACTCTATTAAACGTGGTACAAGATGTGTACATTTTATTGAAAACTCATTATAAGCACTTGCAGTACCTGTTACTCGGGTAAGTGGCACTGTTATAGGCTTTTCAATATTAAAGGTGTCATACTTTGTGACACACAACAGCTGTTTTCTTATCATAGAATCTTACAGCACAGAAGGGCTATTTTGTCCATAGTGTCTGTGTCGGTTCTTTGAAGAGCTGTCCAATTAGTGCTGCAAATTTTTCCTTTTCCCCGTACACATCCAATTCCCATTTGAAAGTTATGATTGAATCTGCTTCCATCACCCTTTCAGGCAGTGCATTCTAGATCATAAAAACTCGCTGCTAATATTGCATTTTAACAAAAACAACACAATCTTAAAGTAATACAAGGTCAAACTTAATCATCATCATCATCATAGGCAGTCCCTCGAAATCGAGGAAGACTTGCTTCCATTCAAAATGAGTTCTCATGTGACTGTACAGTCCAATGTGGGAATTCTGGTCTCTGTCACAGGTGGGACAGACAGTGGTTGAAGGAAAGGGTCGGTGGGGAGTTTGGTTTGCCGCACGCTCCTTCTGCTGTCTGCACTTTTTTTCTGCATGTTCTCGGCATCCTCCCGGATGCTCCTCCTCCACTTGGGGTGGTCTTTGGCCAGGGATTCCCAGGTGTCGGTGGGGATGTTGCACTTTATCAGGAAGGCTTTGAAGGTGTCCTTGAAACGTTTCCTCTGCCCACCTGAGGATCGCTTGCTGTGTAGGAGTTCCGAATAGAACGCTTGTTTTGAGAGTCTTGTGTCGGGCATGCAGACAGTGTGGCCCGCCCAAAGGAGTTGGTCGAGTGCAGTCAGTGCTTCGATGCTGAGGATGTTGGCCTGATCGAGTACACTGACGTTGGTGCGTCTATCCGCCCAGGGGATTTGCAGGATCTTGCGGAAACATCATTGGTGGTATTTCTCCAGCGATTTGCTTCAGTGCTTCAGTCAATGCTTCAGTGTCAGCTATGGCTCAGTGGGTGGCACACTCGCCTCAGAAGGTTGTGGGTTAAAGTTCCACTCCAGGGACTTGAGCACATAAATCTAGGCTGATACTCCAGTGCAGATTATCTGGTCATTATTACATTGCTGTTTGTGGGAGCTTGCTGTGCGTAAATTAGCGTTTTCCACATTACAACAGTGCCTGCACTTCAAGAAGTACTTCATTGGCTGCAAAATGCTTTGAGATGTCCGGTCATCGTGAAAGGTGCTATAGAAATGCAAGTCTTTCTTTTTTCTTTTTCTTCTGAATGGAGCAAAAGTGTTTTTTTTTTCACTGAATTATCTTTTGTGTTAGTTAATGCCTTCATTTTCACTTTTAGTTGAAGGCTTCAGCCTCTCCTAAAACGTGGGCTTGGACTTAATGGCCCAGAATTTGTGAGTTCACGGCGCTCGCCATTATGAATGTGTTAAAAATCCAACAATTTCTGGCGAGGAAGAGATATGGCTGAATTACAAATCACCACAAATTGCTCACCGATTTGCCTTGCTCCGCTGTTAGCCTTGTAGGAACTGGAGCTCGCCATTAACCTCCCCAGGAGTGTCAGGACATTGTGCCGTAAATGCAAAATTCAACTCTAGGGTAGAGAGTTCCAAAGGTTCACAGCCCTCTGAGTGAAGACATTTCACCTCATCCCAGTCCTAAATGGCTGGCCCCGTATTCTGAGACTGGTTATAGACTCTCCAGCCAAGGGAAACAGCCACTCAGCATCTACCCTGTCAAGTCCTTTCATTCAGAGCACCTCTCATTCTTCTAAACTCCAGAGTCGAGGCACATTCTATTCCATCTCTCCTCATAGGGCAGCCCTCTCTTCCCAGGAATCAATCTAGTGAACTTTTGTTGCGCCCCAACTAAGGCAAGTTCATCCTTTCTTAGGTAAGGAGACCAAAATTGTACTCCAGGTGTAGTCTCACCAAAAGCCCTATATAATTGCAGCAAGACTTCCTTACTCTTGTCCAACCCCATTGCAATAAGGGCTAACTTACCATTGCTTGCTGTACCTGCATGTTAACTTTTCATGATTTGTGTACAAGGACACCCAAATCCTTCTCAATACAAACATTTACTAGTCTCTCACCTTTTTAAAAAATTCTGCTTTTCTATTCTTCCTACAAAAGTGGGTAATTTCACACACGTACTCCATCTGCCACCTTCTCGCCCACTCACTTAATCTGTCTATAACCCTTTGGGGCCTCTTTTATGTCCTCCTTGCAGCTTACTTTCCCATCTAGCTTTGCATCATCAACAAACTTGGATATATTACACTCGGTCCCCTCATCTAAGTCATTGATATAGATTGTAAATAGCTGAGGGGACCGAGTGTAATATATCCAAACACTGATCTTTGCGGCACTCCACTAGTTACATCCTGCCATCCCGAAAATTGCCCGTTTATTTCTACTCTCTGATTTAGAAACATAGAAACATAGAAAATAGGTGCAGGAGCAGGCCATTCGGCCCTTCGAGCCTGTACCACCATTCAATATGATCATGGCTGATCATGCAACTTCAGTACCCCACTCCTGCCTTCTCTCCATACACCCGATCCCATTAGCCATAAGGGCCACATCTAACTCCCTTTTGAATATATCCAACAAACTGGACTCAACAACATTCTGTGGTAGAGAATTCCATAGGTTCACAATTCTCTGGATGAAAAAGTTTCTCCTCATCTTGGTCCTATATGGCTTACCCTTTATCCTTAGACTGTGACTCTTGGTTCTGGACTTCCCCAACATCGGGAACATTCTTCCTGCATTTAACCTGTCCAATCCCGTCAGAATTTTATATGCTTCTATGAGATCCCCTCTCATTCTTCTAAATTCCAGTGAATATAAGCCTAGTCGTTCCAGTCTTTCTTCATAAGTCAGTCCCTTTTCTCAAGGGAATATATATTAATTGGGAATTAGGAGTTATTTCTTTAAATGTTTGCCATTGCTTATTTACTGTCATATCTTTTAATGTAATTTCCCAATTTATCTTAGCCAACTCACCCCTCATATCTCTGTAATTGGCTTTGTTTTAAATTTAAGACCCTAGTTTCGGACTTAACCACATCACTCTCAAACTTAATATGAAATTCTATCATTATGATCATTCTTCCCCAGAGGATCCTTTACTATAAGATTACTAATTAACCCTGTCTCAATTGTGCCCAGAATAGAAACAATGAAACTGTGGAGTCTCATTCCTGCTGGTAGTAAATTGTTCCTCGAGGTTTTTAAATTGAAAATGACAAAAAATCTTACCTTTCCTTTCTGTCTCATTTTTCTATCACTCTTAATCCAATCTTTCTTTCCCCTTGCTTTATTTCTCTTTCTGCTACTAATTTGACTGCAATTCACTCTTTTTCCTGTGTTGACGTTCACCTTGATTCTTTCTCTATCCTTAAATTTCATTGATTAAGGAGGTAGACTGTTAGTGTCTTCATTCACCAAGGTCCCAGATGTCCCGTTAACCCCTGTATCAACTCGCACTTCCAGCAATTTATGGCGCAAAAATAATTGGAGCCGAAGAGCGAGGAAAAAAAAATCCAACTCACAGCACTCACCACGAGATGCACTGCTCCAGCACAGTCTAGACCGATATTTTTGGGCACAGCTATGAATCAATAGGGTAGATTTTGACCTAAGTCCGGCTAACAAGCACACTGGCTGGCTGCCCGTCCCAGGCCCCCACAATTTTGAGGCCCGTGCCACGTTTGAATCCCACTGGTGATGGCCCGTCCCACCGTAGCTCACTGCTTTGTGCCACAGGCTGGGATGCCGTAGGTAAGTCCTGGGGGGCAGAGGTGAGGCTCTGAGGAGTGAGCCCAGGCCAGCAGTGGCCTGTAGTATTCCTGAGGCCACCCCCTGCTCCTCTGGCCACACAAAAATTAACATGAAACTTAACTTTCCAGAACCGCTTTGGCTCTGATGCTCGTAAAGCTGGTCTGCAATCAGTTCTCTCCAAAAGGGGCAATCGGAATCCTACGTACATCAGAAGATAATTTGCATTTTAATTGTGTCTCCCACCTGACTTGGGAGGTGCTCCGGCTGTACAGCAGGAGGCTCATGGAAATATTGCCACGGCCACAGGGATGGTGGAAATGGGAAGGTGAATTCCGGATAACCACATGTGCAGGAAGTGGCTCCAGTGAGGGTGATAACACCTTGGGAGAGTTCAGACGAGAACAAATCCAAGGCACACATCATCATAGGCAGTAGACTGGGTCTTCGTTGAGTAGACTGGGTCTTTACTCGTTGGAGTTCAGAAGGATGAGGGGTGATCTTATATAAACATTTAAAATAATGAAAGGGATAGACAAGATCGAGGCAGAGAGGTTGTTTCCACTGGTCGGGGAGACTAGAACTAGGGGGCACAGCCTCAAAATACGGGGGAGCCAATTTAAAACCGAGTTGAGAAGGAATTTTTTCTCCCAGAGGGTTGTGAATCTGTGGAATTCTCTGCCCAAGGAAGCAGTTGAGGCTAGCTCATTGAATGTATTCAAGTCACGGATAGATAGATTTTTAATCAATAAGGGAATTAAGGGTTACGGGGAGCGGGCGGGTAAGTGGAGCTGAGTCCACGGCCAGATCAGCCATGATCTTATTGAATGGCGGAGCAGGCTCGAGGGGCTAGATGGCCTACTCCTGTTCCTAATTCTTATGTTCTTATGTCGTCCCTTGAAACGAGGATGACTTGCTTCCAGGCCAAAAAAAAAGGATAAGTTCACAGGTGTTTTGAATGAAGAACCCGAGCCACGAGCTCAAGGGTGGAAGATGCCTGCGCGTGGATTTTTTTAACATGTGGTGGCCAGTGCACACCCCACCACACGTGCTTGACAGAGCTCGGTCTTGGTCCAGTGGCAAGGATTACCCAAGACAACTGGAGACTTGCTCTGCTGCACGGATCTAATGCGCACACACATCGCAGTGTGGGCTGGCCCGTACTGTCCATGGCACTGTGTGGCAAATGACTGCCCAGAGGGGCACAGCAAAGTTTAGAAACACAGTTGTCACAGGAGGTTCAATAGTGAGGAGGACAGAGAGCCTTTTCTGCAACCATTGACGTGAGTCTCGCACAGTATGTTGCCTCCCTGGTGCCAGAATAGAGGATGTCATGGAACGGGTGAAGAGCATTCTGTGGGGGGAAGGGGAAACAGCCAAAAGTCGTGGCCCATGTTGGAACAAACAACATAAGAATGAAAAGATTTAAGGTCCAATAGACAAGAGTTTCAGGAGCTAGGGAGTGTAGGGGCAAATAGCACAAAGTGATTTCATTCTTTACTTTGGGGAAATACCTTTTTAATTCCACATGGTTTCATTTTATATTTAATATTATGGGCTGTTTTTCCTAAAGAAACTTCAGGCATAAACCATGGCTTTGTAAAGAAAACAATCGTACTAGAAATTGGCATTGGAATTAAACAACATCTTCAGTTGATGCATGATTTAGATTTGCTTTAACAACAATAAAAAAACACCTTCTCACCAAAGTTCCCTTTAAGCTGTGTGGCGGTGCACTGTCTGCAGCTCCCGCACAGTCATCTCACCGGCTTTTAAATCGTAAAATCTGTGCGTGCACGATATTTTGAATGGGCCACGCACCCGCCAAAAATTAAAGGCAACATTGCTTCTGACTCTCCAAAATGCATTCCCATTTGAAAACAAAATTCTACCTTTGATTAATCCTTTGACGAAAGTGTGCATACTCTAAATATCTTAATGGGCACAGTTGTGGTGGAACACATGGTTCTTTCTTATAGTGGGGGGGAACCATTCCAGAAGCAATCTGTTAACCTGCTTCCAGGTAGAAAGCAGTAAGATAGCAGAGCTGTGAGAAAGCTGCGAGGAGGCGGTGCTGTGGGGAAGCGATGCTGCGAGGAGGTGGAGCTGTGAGGATTACTCCCAGTGCCAAGTGCTAGTAAATATAGGAACAGCAAGATAAAGCATGTTCATGATGTTATATATGTACACTATAGATATACTCTCAGTGTAGTCACTGTATAGTTGCAAAAGATGGAGACTTGTTTACCGGAGGCACTGTCAACAAGGTTCACACTGTATACACTATGCTGGCACCACCAGAGGATGCTACTGGTGGAGGCCCAGGGGTCACCTGAGGCCCAGGGGTCTCCAGGGGTGGCTGGAGAAATGGTGCAGGAGGGAGGGCTTCTGATTCATGAGGCAGTGGAACCAGTTCTGGAGCAGGTGGGACTGGTTCAAGGTCGACGCATTGCACCTGAACAGAGCTGGGGCCAATATCTGGATGGGGAGATTAACTAGTGTGTTGTAGAGGGAGAGAAACCAAGGTGAAGCATCAGAGAGGAGAAGCAAGGTACAGAGAGGAATATGAGAGACAGCTAGAATTGTAATAAAGAGCAGTCCAGGAATAGGAGAGATCTGGCAGGGAAGCAGACTAAGGTGGGTTTGGAGTGTTTATAAGTAAATGCACAAAATATTACAAATAAAGTTAGTGAGCTGCAGGTCTGGAGGTTGCCACCTGAGGTTATGATATAGTAGCAATAATTGAAACCTGGCTCAAATAAGGAGGATTGGGAACTTAATATTCCTGGTTACCATGTAGCATAGTAAAAAAAGGAGGGGATTGGCAGTATTTTGCTGGTTTCAGCCAATTGACTGCTTGCCAGCCTTACCTTGGTATCTCAAGCCAGAGCGCACCTCCGCTTTAAAAGACCTTGGCTGCCTTTAAGTGACATCAGAGGTGCCTAATATCCGCGCCCCCCCCCCCCCCAACACACGTGCAGCCAGTGTATAGTGTGAGTAGTGCTAGCTGCGTGCCTGCTTGATTAAAATGATCACACAGCACGAAACTTGTGCGCTGCCTGAGTCAAGTCTAACAGCATTTCTAGGCCTTTATGTTACTTCAGTTTCCAAAACAAAGTTGCAATTTGAGTCAACTAAGTGTTGCTGACAGTTAGAAAAGGGAATTGATGATTGCTTACACATGTGAGACAGAGGCTAAGGGAGAAAAATTCAGGAGCGCCCCGTTCGGGATGCTAACTTTTGAAAGCTGGGAATCATTAGCTCAAGGCGGTGTTTGCGCTCCAGGAAGAAAGTGGAGCGGTAAATCAAGCGCTCTACTTCCTTCCTGGAGCGTTAAAGGATGCAGGCGGGGCGATAGTGGAGCAATAGGCTGTGCAGCGCTGCTGCGTTGGGAGACTCCTTCCCTCCCTTAAAGGAACGGGACATTGCTGCAGCCTCTGCATTGGGACCAGTGAGCTGGTCCCTGACGGCAGCCACGATCCGGCCCGATCAGCCCCAAGCCCTCCAGAAGAGTTAATCGATTGCGGCCGAAGAGCAATGAAAAAAATTGAAAAACAGCATTGTAGAAATTTTAGTTCTTACCTCGGCCACCTCCCCTTTAACTTTCGCCGGTGTTTCCAGCAGGCGATGCTGCAGGGAGCGGAATTGAAGTTCGGATCGGGGGTGATGCGCACGGCAATGATGTCACGATCTCCGGGCACAGGAGATCGGGGCGCAACGTCATACCGCAAACCTCCCGCCAAAGTTAACGAGAGTCGTTCATCTCGCCGCGTCCGGTCGGTAAGTAGTTAGCGCTCCGCTATCGCCCCCTGGAGGTGATAATGGGAGACGCTAAGGAGGCCAACTCCTCGGCCTAAGACTTTCCTCAAAGCTCCACCACCTTAACTTCACTGGAAGTGCAGTGGAAATCTTGTTTACGCATCTGCTGCGCTTCCCGTGCGCTTACAGCGGCAGAGTAGAATTAGCTTCGAGATAACTTCCGGCCAAAGATTCTAATTGTTAATGGCTATGAAACAGAGAGATGGACAAATAGAGAGAGAGGGAAACCCTGAGAGAAACACAGAAAGAAAGAGATCGTTAAAAGGAAGGGGGAGGCAGTCAGACAGAGACAGACCAACCGATGGAGGGAAAGGCAGACAGTCTTTTTTTCAAAGGGAACGCAGCCTCTGAGGTGAACAAATAGTAAAAAAGGGAGGAGAGAGATGGGTTCAAGGTGAAGGGGGCCTTCGGCCTCTCACCACCTGCTCTTGAGGGGAGTGAGTAGGAATTCAGGGGACTGGATGGAGGGTTACAAGTAGCAAGAGAGCAAGAGAGAAGGAGAAAATATAAAGGTTAAATGCGTAGTTTAAGGTGGCAGAGAACAGAAGAGTAATAGGAGTGGCGGGGTCAGCGGCTGGTCAAGCAATTGGTTGCTAGTAGGAAAATGAAGAGGTAGAGAATGTAATGGGAGTGAGGGGGTGAGGGAAAACACTAGTGATGGGGAGAGGATTAGAATGTTCTCAAATTATTATCGCCACTTTCCTGATCTTTCGGTGCGATATCTTGGCATGCAGCCTGTAATAGCAAGCTGTTTGGTCACTTTCACACCAATTCAAAGGGAACTGCTTATTTTGACAAAGTTGGATAATCCCTGATATGTTGACATAAGCTGATAGAACTGTAGCTGTGTGCAATTGGATCTGTCTGCATTATGCAGTAATCGCATCTGTATCTTGTTTCTGATGTACAGAGCTACTGGGTCAAATCTTGGTGGATCTCCGCTAATTCTGCTCTCTTGAACATCCCTGATTTTAATCGCTCAACCATTGGTGGCCGTGCCTTCATTTGCCTAGGCCACAAGCTCTGGATCTCCCTGCCTAAACCTCTCCGCCTCTCTATCTCTCTTTCCTCCTTCAGGAAATTGTGTTAGGGAAATTGATGGGATTGAAGGCCGATAAATCCCCAGGGCCTGATAGTCTGCATCCCAGAGTACTTAAGGAAGTGGCCTTAGAAATAGTGGATGCATTGGTGATCATTTTCCAACAGTCTATCAACTCTGGATCAGTTCCTATGAAAGAAGGGAGAGAGAAAACGGGGAATTATAGATTGGTTAGCCTGACATCAGTAGTGGAGAAAATATTGGAATCAATTATTAAAGATGAAATAGCAGCGCATTTGGAAAGTAGTGACAGGATCGGTCCAAGTCAGCATGGATTTATGAAAGGGAAATCATGCTTGACAAATCTTCTAGAATTTTTTGAGGATGTAACTAGTCGAGTGGATAAGGGAGAACCAGTGGATGTGGTGTATTTAGACTTTCAAAAGGCTTTTGACAAGGTCCCACACAAGGGATTGGTGTGCAGAATTAAAGCGCATGGTATTGGGGGTAATGTATTGACCTGGATAGAGAACTGGTTGGCAGACAGGAAGCAGAGAGTCGGGATAACGGGTCCTTTTCAGAATGGCAGGCAGTGACTAGTGGGGTGCCGCAGGGCTCAGTGCTGGGACCCCAGCTATTTACAATATACATCAATGATTTAGATGAAGGAATTGAGTGTAATATCTCCAAGTTTGCAGATGACACTAAGCTTGGTGGTGGTGTGAGCTGTGAGGAGGATGCTAAGGGGGTGCAGGGTGACTTGGACAGGTTAGGTGAGTGGGCAAATGCATGGCAAAAGCAGTATAATGTGGATAAATGTGAGGTTATCCACTTAGGTGGCAAAAACACGAAGGCAGTATATTATCTGAATGGCAGCAGATTAGGAAAAGGGGAGGTGCAATGAGACCTGGGTGTCATGGTACATCAGTCATTGAAAGTTGGCATGCAGCTACAGCAGGCAGTGAAGAAGGCAAATGTTGGCCCTCATAGCTAGTGGAGTTGAGTATAGAAGCAGGGAGGTCTTACTGCAGTTGTACAGGGCCTTGGTGAGGCCTCACCTGGAATATTGTGTTCGGTTTTGGTCTCCTAATCTGAGGAAGGACATTCTTGCTATTGAGGGAGTGCAGCGAAGGTTCACCAGACCAATTCCCGGGATGGCAGGACTGACATATAAGGAGAGACTGGATCGATTGGGCCTTTATTCACTGGAGAGAGGATCTCATAGAAACATATAAAATTCTGATGGGACTGGACAGGTTAGATGCAGGAAGAATGTTGCCGATGTTGGGGAAGTCCAGAACCAGGCGACACAGTCTAAGGATAAGGGGTAAGCCATTTAGTACCGAGATGAGGAGAAACTTCATCACTCAGAGAGTTGTTAACCTGTGGAATTCTCTACTGCAGAGAGTTGTTGATGCCAGTTTGTTGGATATATTCAAGAGTGAGTTAGATATGGCCCTTTCGCTAAAGGGATCAAGGGGTATGGAGAGAAAGCAGGAAAAGGGGTACTGAGGTGATGATCAGCCATGATCTTATTGAATGGTGGTACAGGCTCGAAGGGCCGAATGGCCAACTCCTGCACCTATTTTTTATGTTTCTATGTTTCAAGACGCTCCTTAAAATCTACCTCTTTCATCTGCCCTAACTTCTTTTTATGTGACTCGGTGTCAAATTTTTAGTCTTATGATACTCCTATGAAGCACTTTGGGAAGCTTTACTATGTTAAAGGCGCTATGTAAATACAGGTTGCTGTTGTTGTTGTGGAGCCGGGCATCTCGCAGCATGTGCCATTAGTTCGATCTTTTGCTGCACCCTTCAGCTCGAAAAATGTTTGCACCGTAACTTGTTGGAAGTGTAAGTTGATAATGGGGCAACAGGACATCTGGGACCTTAGTGAACAGTGGGACCAATGAGTGCATCTCCTTAACCAATGAGATTTGAGGGTTGAGAAAGAAACAGAGCAATGGCAGAGAAGGAAAGAGGGGGAAATTAGAGTCAAATCAGGTAAAGAAAGAGAAATAAAGAGGGAGAGAAAGATTGGATTAAGAGAGAGAAAAAAAAGAGACAGAAAGGAAAAAGGAGAATGTTGTCATTTTTTAAATCTCTAAGAAGAATTTACTACCTGCAAGATTGAAATTGAGCAGTTTAAATTGTTCCCTTTCTAGATCACAGAGGTTGACATTGCATTAACAATTATCAGGGATTAATAGAGCACTTAGGCTTTTAATCATCTGCCCTAACTTTCTGCAGCACGTTTAATGGGCAATTAACGTGCAAACCCAGCAAGTTCTTAAAAATAACGGGGAGGCTAAGGGCGAGATGCCATTTTGTGCAAAGTGTATCGGCATAAATCGACCAGCACGTTCTAGAGATTAACATCTCACGGCATATCTCTTTATCCCCTGAACTTGCTGGCCGACGTGCGCGTTAATAATGGTGTGCGCCATTAACATGCCTTTATTTTTCTAACAAGCTTTGCCCACATGCTGTCGGATTGTGTTGGAGGATATGAAAGAAGCACCTGTTGACTATAGGAGCTGAGTTCCTCTTATCAGTGATGGGCAGAAAGTACGTCAACAGGAAATAAAAATTTGCACATGCACAGATTGTGGCTTGAAATGTGAATACAAAAGTTTTAACTCCCATTCTCCCTCAGTGTAAAACCTAAAACATTGGGTTGTATCTGGACTACAAGGGTGGACAATGGTAGATACTGCTATAGAACAGAGTGCCACCTGATGCCCTATTAATCCTTACATAAGGACTTTATTGCACATCGTGTCATTTCCACATCTTTCTCAGTTGCATCTTGTTCCTTCTCCTGATCTGATCCGAAGGATGAAGTTGTAGTCAGATCACCATAGTGGTTGAGGAACAAGGTTTTGCTCAATTCATGATAACTTTATGTTAACAGTAAGACTATATATGAAAATCAGTTAGAACAAACAGAAAGAAGGAAACAACATTGTACATATTTCAATGAAAGACTCTGCTGAACTTATTAAAAAGTAATTGTGGAAAGAAAAAGAGCATTTGCATTTGTTTTATCGGACTTACTTAGAGTATTCCAATGCACTTGCACAGTTTGTAATGATACAGTAATAGCTAAAACTGCAATGTGCAAACTATTAAAAGTGTATTAAAAGTACCGGAACTTGGTACCAGAATAACATAATACTATTCAGTAATGTATAAGTGATTCCTTCTCATTAAAAAATAAATGCCCCTTTAAAATTTTTTAAAACTATATAATACATGTGTGACTGATTGGGGTAAGTCTGTATGTTTTCTCTTTTCAAAACATTTGCAAATTTCTAAGAACTTGCAACATTGCAGAATTGATTTGGTGACTATTAATTAGTGTGTGAGAATACATGTGTACCTCCTACACTTACTGCTATTCTGTTCTTCTGAAGAAAGTTTTGCTGCGTGAATAATTCTTCAAGTTTATCTTGTGACACAAATAAAATCAGCACTTAAATCTCGTCATGCTAAGTTACAATAGAAAGAAGCCTCTATAATAAAATGTCATAAGGCAAAGATCTACAAGGCCATAACACCTTTGAAAATAGTGCTTTTGTCCGCATCAACTCCAATCTCTCCGATTCTTGAAAATAAGCCACAAGAAATCAGTGAATAAAAAAAAAAGGTTTCTGCGGGTGACATGGAGTTTCAAAATGTTTTAAGTAATCTTATGGAATATTGAGAAAGGAACTTGGTGGAAGCCATCTACATCTTCTCTCATGTGTATGTATGTCAAGGCTGAGATGGATAGATTTTTGGAGTCATGGGGAATGAAGGGATATGGAGATCGGGCAAGAAAGTGGAGTTGAGGTCGATGATCAGCCTTGATCTTATTGAATGGCAGAGCAGGCTCAATGGGCCGTATGGCCTGCTCCTATTTCTTATGTAAACACACAGAGATTTGCATATCACATTATTTATTGGATCTTGACCATAGCGTGATTATAGTGATTTCCTTCCACCATCCCTAAGTTCCTTTCTAAAATGGCTGTGTTGAGAACCATCAGTGTATGTGACCATATGTCTGTAACCACTGACTTTAGGCAGCAATTCATCATCTCAGCAATGTGTTTTGTGGACATTCACCACATTTTTGAATGCCTTAGTCGTCATCATGTTCTGTTCCTTTCAAAAACGAACATACTTGAAACCACACATGGGTGTAACCAGAAACCACTTTTTTTTTTAAAAAAAAGCTTGATGGTGTTTTCATTAAATTTAATGAGTATCTCCAGAGTCTGGAAATTACTGAATGATGTTGTAGCCCTGAATGCTTAGCAAATTTCTCTCTCCCTATTTTAATTGAGGCATTAACCTGTTTACTTTATAAGGGTTATCACCTATATTAAAATAATGGAGATGGGAATTTGATCAGAAATGTATGGTCATATCATTCACAATCATTTCCAGGCTCTAGTAATCAGACCGCTGATTTAAAAAAAAATAGCCTTACTGAAAAGTGATGCCAAAAATGTTACTTAGCCGCTAAAATCAGTTTTGACAGATCTGGAATGCACTGCCTGAAAGGGTGGAGGAAGCAGATCCATAATAACTTTAAAAAGGGAATTGGATAAATATTGGGGAGAGTGCGGGGGAAGTGAGACTAATTGGATAGCTTTCAAAGAGCCAGCACAGGCTCAATGGGCCGAGTGGCCCCCTGTGCTATATCATTCTATGATTCTATACACAAATTGAATTATTATCAAGGCTTGTTTGTATGGCCGTAAAGCTGGTCACATTCAACACAAGAGCAGCTCAAAAAAGTTAGAAACCAGCAACTCCATGCAATTAGCAACACCTCTGCTGTGAGTACTGATTCCCGGAGTGAAACATTTGGCGCACTCCCTTTTGATTTGGAAAGGAAATGATCCAGAAGCGGAACAGGTACATTTTATTTTGATAATGAGGTGCAATGATAATATACTTGAGGTGATTTTCAATATTTTGCCACGTATTTGTTAACAAAATGCCAAAAACGTTTTCACAGAGGTTGTGCCTTTTTAAGAGTTAATTTGAAATGGCCATGGGAATATTTTCCAGTCACTATCGATTGTGGCATCAGACTGAAAAGCACACAGAAAGGTGGTAAATTTGGCAGAGATCCCATCCTGCGCTGATCATAAATTTTATCGTATTATACTAATCAATTTTGAGATTACCTCCAACACAAATTCCTATGATTCTCATCTGGAATGCACTGTGCCTTAAATTCAGCAGCATCAGTTTGACCTTGGAGGTGTGGCCATTCCATGCTAACAGAAGTCAGCATCTAAAAGGTGACTACAGCCAGAATTTTGCTGGTGCTGAGAGGGCGGATTCGGAGGCACGTCTGCTGTCAAAATAAAATAAAATTGACAGCAGGTCGGCAGCCCACTGTCAACCCACCTCCACATCAGTTTCCCAAGTGCCGTGTCTGTCAGTGCTTTACAGACCCGACACCAAGTGGCGGGGGAGGCAATTGACATCATTAACAGCTTGTTACAAGGTACTTAAATAGCATTTTACCATGTATTTACCAGTTTTCCAGCTTTTTGACAAAGTTCATGGCGCTCGGGGATCACGTCAGATAAGTAGGTTAGGTTTTCAATGACTCTCCGTTCTTCTGAAAAGGTGACAGCTGCAAATCATCATCATCATCATAGGCTGTCCCTCGAAATCGAGGAAGACTTGCTTCCACTCTAAAAGTGAGTTCTCAGGTGACAGTGCAGTCCAATACGGGAATTACGGTCTCTGTCACAGGTGGACAGCCAGTGGTTGAAGGAAAGGGTGGGTGGCGAGTCTGGTTTGCCGCATGCTCCTTCCGCTGTCTACGCTTAGTTCCTGCATGCTCTCGGCGACGAGACTCGAGGTGCTCAGCGCCCTCCAGGATGCCCTTCCTCCACTTAGGGCAGTCTTGGGCCAGGGATTCCCAGGTGCCAAT
Organism: Pristiophorus japonicus; assembly: GCF_044704955.1. NCBI lineage: Eukaryota > Metazoa > Chordata > Chondrichthyes > Pristiophoridae > Pristiophorus > Pristiophorus japonicus. Next base: position 29,529,817 of record NC_091983.1, read on the forward strand.
GGGGATGCTGCATTTTATCAAGGAGGCTTTTAGGGTGTCCTTGAAATGTTTCCTCTGCCCACCTGGGGCTTGCTTGCCGTGTATGAGTTCCAAGTAGAGCGCTTTATTAGGGAGTCTCATGTCGGACATGTAGATGATGTGGCCTGTCCAACGGAGCTGGTCGCGTGTGGTCAGTGCTCCGATGCTGGGGATGTTGGCCTGAGTGGGAACACTGACGTTGGTGCGTCTGTCCTCCCAGTGGATTTGCAGGATCTTGCGGAGGCAGCGCTGGTGGTACTTCTCCAGCGCTTTTAGGTGTCTACTGTATATAGCCCACGTCTCTCAGCCATACAGGAAGGTGGGTATCATTACTGTCCTGTAGACTATAAGCTTGGTGCCAGATTTGAGGTCCTGGTCTTCAAGCATTCTCTTCCTCAGGCGACCGAAGGCTGCGCTGGCACACTGGAGGCGGTGTTGTTCTGAATAGGTGACAGCTGCAAAGGTGGCATAAAAGCTACCATTTCACAACTGTTCATTTTCCAATCTTAGAAGCTGGAGCTTTCAGGATTTGGAAGATACTTTTAAGCTTTACGCAGTTTGGAAGTATTTGGAACAAACTCTCTATCCACTGTCACCTCCTTGGAACAAAATCTCTCACCATTGACAGATCGCTTCTGTCGTCTCAACTACAGCTGCAATCTATTCCATCAGCATCAGTGCCCTTGACAAAATCTCACCTTGGTCCTCAGAATTCCACCACGATCAGCCCCAAGACTAACATCACCAGGCACACCAACAGCATCTACAACAACACCAACCTCCTTCGCATTCGCAATCAACTGATGCCGCACAGGACACAGGGCATCAGCACCCGAACACATTGCTGCCACGGAGGCCAGGAATGCCTTCAGCATGGCCAGATTTACTTCACTTGAAGCTGTACACCCTGGCTCCCTCGTGATGTGCCAGGTTGACATCACCACACACCATCACCATAAAGCATCCTTGAAATGCCCATACCATTTTTTTCACACTCATCACCATTGCGGGGGCTACTGTTATGTCTCACCATTCATTACAACTCACCAAGCCACTTCCAAAGGGGCACGCAAATCTATCCAAGAACGCAAAGTGTTGAAAACAAAGATTTCAATGTTTGACAACACATTAGCAGAAACTTTACATGAACATTGGCTAAAAGATACAATTGCTTACACTTGTGTGTTGTTAGATGGCATGATTGGACAACGATGAGGGTGAGTGTGAGGGGTGGCTAGTGAGATAATGTAGATAGTGAGAGAGGGATGGGTGGAGATGTAACATCAGTTGGTGTGAGTAAGGATGTGCTGGAGTAGGGTAGGGAAGACAGAGTGATGAGGATGTGATGAGTGGCACAGCAGGATGAAGTTGAGTGTGGCTTTGCAGTAATGTTTCATGATCTATTGAGATCATTGAAAGGTTTGTGCCACTGCAGCCTGATCCTCCTGACGGCATCCCTGCTTGTGCCTTCCTGTGCAATGTGTAACCAGGCTGCGTTGGTCTCCTGGGGAGGTTTCTTCTGCCCATTAGAAGGGAAGAGAACCTCCCTGCGTGTTGTTACTCCCTCCATAATCATCTGCAGGGCTACACCCAGACTCTCCCATGACTCCCTCCATAATCATCTGGAGGGAATCATGGGAGAGTCTGGGTGCAGTCCTGCACCTTTGTGCAGTGCTTGTCAGTGTTTACAGCACCTGAATGCTGTAGAACACTAATAGTGCAACTGTCAAAATCAACGTGGACATGGTCTCTTTAAGGAATCTAGCTGATGACGTATCATCAAATGATGTCACCAGACCCGCTTCCTTTTAATTGGCCGGGAAACTCGCAGGGCGGGCTTAACAAACCCCATCAATGGAAATTTCTCGCCTTGGTAGGCAAAATTACGGCCTAAAAGTGCAATTTCTGTAGAAGATGAATTTCTGTTTATGATTAGAAGAATCATACTGTGCTTAAATCAAAAGGCAGCAGTAGAGTTACACTCTCTCCTGGAAACTGATCTTCACAGGATGGCAGTTCCAGCAGCTGTCAAGTTCTTGTTAGTTCTAACCTTTATATCTCAGGTTCATTGCAAGCTACCACAGGTTAATCTGCAGTGCTCAGATGTATCAAGCAGATGACCAATATCTCATCCGTCAGGGTAAAGAATTTGCTTTCCTCATGGAGAACACTTTCCTCATGGAGAACACTGTCCTCATGGGGAACACATTCCTCATGGGGAACACTTTCCTCATGGAGAACACTTTCCTCATGGGGAATATTTCCTCATGGGGAATATTTCCTCATGGAGAACACTTTCCTCATGGAGAACACTTTCCTCATGGGGAACATTTCCTCATGGAGAACACATTACTCATGGGGAATATTTCCTCATGGAGAACACTTTCCTCATGGGGAATATTTCCTCTCATGGAGAACACTTTCCTCATGGGGAACACTTTTCCCATGGGGAACACTTTCCTCATGGAGAACGCTTTCCTCATGGGGAACATTTCCTCATGGAGAACACTTTCCTCATGGGGAACATTTCCTCATGGGGAACACTTTCCTCATGGAGAACATTTCCTCATGGGGAACACTTTCCTCATGGGGAACATTTCCTCATGGAGAACACTTTCCTCATGGAGAACACTGTCCTCATGGAGAACACTTTCCTCATGGGGAACACTTTTCTCATGGGGAACACTTTCCTCATGGAGAACACTGTCCTCATGGGGAACACTTTACTCATGGGGAACACTTTACTCATGCAGAATTGGCAGCAGAATGGAAAGGTCTTTTTTCAGCTCGTGGGAGTCCACAAAGTCCAAAGTGCCAATATTACTCCAGTTGCAAAGAAAATTGCTGGTTTGGCTGCTAAGATTAGATCCCAAGCAACCTTGGACCTCTCAAGTACTGGCTAACGGTATTTAGAACAGACCATCAGCATCCTCAAGCAACGCTTCCGCTGCCTGGACCACTCTGGAGGAGCCCTGCAGTACTCGGCTGAGCGGATATCCAGATTTGTGGTAGTTTGCTGCATGCTGTATGAACTGGCCACGATGATGGACCAGCCCTTGTCAACCACCTATCAGGCTAGAAGCTGAGGAGGAGGAGCATGAGAAAGTGGAGGAGGAGGAGGAGGAAGCGGAAGGGAGGCTGTAACATAGATAATGACTTTCTACCAGGGCTCTTCATGATCAGATGATTCAAGAGCGATTCCAGTGACCTCAACTGCATCTCCTCATTCACCAGCAGTCTCACACACTTTAGCTTCTCTCTTCCTTCACTTAATTGGTTGTGATTGTTTGAGGCCAATCATCTCAGGACTTCGTTGTAGGAGTTCCACAGGGCAGTGTCCTAGGCCCAACTACTTTCAGCTGCTTCATCAATGACCTTTCACCATCATAAGGTCAGATCTGTGATGTACGTTGATGACTGCACAGTGTTCAGTTCAATTTGCAACTCCTCAGATAATGAAACAGTCCATGACTGCATGTAACAAGACGTGGACAACATTCAGGCTTGGGCTGACAAGCAGCAAGTAACATTCGCGCCACACAAGTGCCAGGCAATGACCATTTCCAAGAAGAGAGAGTCAAACCACCGTCCCTTGATATTCAATGGCATTACCATTGACGAATCCCCCACCTTCAACATCATGGGGGTTATCATTGATCAGAAACGTACCTGGACCAGCCACATAAATACAGTGACTACAAGAGCAAATCAGAGGCTGGCTATTTTGCGGCGAGTGTCTCACTCCTGACTCCCCAAAGCCTTTCCACCATCTACAAGGCACAAGTCTGGAGTGTGAGGGAATACTCTCCAGTTGCCTGGATGAATGTAGCTCCAACAACTCTCAAGAAGCTCGACACAACCCAGGACAAAGCAGCCTGCTTGATTGGCACCCCATTCACCACCTTAAATATTCACTCCCTCCACCATCTACAAGATGCACTGTAGCAACTCACCAAGGCCTATTCGGCAGCACCTCCCAAACCCTCGCCCTCTACCACCTGGAAGGACAAGGGCAGCAGGCACATGGGAGCACCACCATCTCCAAATTCCCCTCCCAGTCACACACCATCCTGACTTGGAAATATATCATCGTTCCTTCATAGTCGCTGGGTTAATATCCTGGAACCCCTCCCTAACAGCACTGTGGGAGTATCTACACTACATGGACTACAGTGGTTCAAGAAGGCGGCTCACCACCAACTTCTCAAGGGCAATTAGCGAATGGGCAATAACTGCTGGCTTTGCCAAAGATACCCCCATCCTATGAATTAATAAAATAAAACATCACATTGTCCTCTTTCTGACAATACTTACTGGCCCTCCCTCGTTTGACTTCAGATATTAAAAACCAATCAAATCATAATTTATTAAAATAATTTACCAACATAACAAAGAACCAATCACCCTTGTGTATTTCCGTAGTGCCTGTCTTATGTGTGCCTTTCGCTCTCCTGTGAGGTGCTTCTTTAATGGCTGTAACATGGAAGGTGAAAGGCTGCTGACCTTCAATTGAGGAGTGTGCAGATGGTCTTAGAGGATGACCTCGAGTAGCTCTGGGCCTGGATCAGCTTCAGACTGCACGATCTCAGCCTGGGCTGCAGCAATCTGAGCTGACTGACAGGCAACAGCAAGGGCACTGGCAGAGTGGCTGGGATGGGAGCAGGAATGCTGTCATCCTGAGTGAGGATAGCAGGTTCTTGTTTAATGGAGCCACTGCTGCTCTCCCAGGGCTGTGCCTCAGCAATCCCGGTAAGCTGTTGGAGACCAGATTGGTCGCCTGCTGTGATGCCCTGGAAACCCTTTTGAACAGTGGTATCCAGAGCCATGTTGGCAGCAGTCTGAACTTTTAAGGCAGCAGTCTGAGCTTTGGTGGAAGCTGTGACATTGGTCATCAGACGTTGCATTATGGTGGATTGCAGAGATGTGCTGATGGAGGTTGGAAATGAAGGGCTCCAGGGTCTGTGCAAAATCCTGTGCCAAGTTGGTGCTGGACTCATTCCTGCTCCTTGCCATTATGTTCAGATGTTCCAAGCATTGGGTTGTGAACACCCATCAGTGTTCTTCTATAGCCTGAGCCATCAAAGTTCTCATCTGACACCTCTGCAGTAGAACTAGTGCACCAGCTGTGCTATCCTTGTCTCCCCCCAACCCCCTGCCCTGGCTCCTGCACATTTGTGCCCGGTATCTCACCATGTGAAGGTCCCTCTTCTATCCTATCCTCTTAAGTACGTGCAGTGTCAGTCTCTGAGCTTGTGGCTGCAAGGGTAAAATTGAGTGATGGGGTCCCTTCATGTTCACTGTCTTCTTCCTCATCGTCCTATGACTGGGTTAAGTTCCAGTTCTTGGGTATCTGAAATGAAAAAGGGACAAAGGTTGGGTTGTGGTGAGAGGAGAGGAGAAAGTAAGAAGTGCGTGCTTCCATCGTCTGCAGCTTGTGAGTCAGAAGATATTGCGGGATGACGAAGAAGGAAGAAGTGGAAAAAGAGAAGGAGGATTAAGACTGCAGATACCCTCATCATCAACCCCTCCAGCACCGCCACTGGCCACGGCCTCAGCGATGCCCCTTCCCATGATGGCCAGCATGTCTCCTCCATGGGGGTTAATACATTCAGGTGAACTTCTCCTCCTCCAGTTTCTTGCTACTGCCTCCCAATTCAGGCATGATCCAATTTCTAGACCTATCTTGCTGTCTCTGTGTCTTGGCGCTGGTTCAGCTTGTCAACGCACAGTAGGGAGAAGATTTTATGGAGTGATAGACAACATCAAATGGATGTAAGATAGCTCAGTAACAATCCTGGATGCAGCTATATTGCCTGGGTATCTTAGTCCTGAATTCAGAAGAAATCCTAAAACAAAAGTAAAATACTGCGGAGGCTAGACACCCTTTTTACCTCCTCCCTTCCCACCGTCCAGGGCTCCAAACACTTCTTCTAGGTGAAACAACGATTTACTTGTACTTCTTTCAATTTAGTATACTGCACTCACTGCTCATGTTGCGGTCTTCTGTACATTAGGGAGACTAAACGTAGATTGGGTGATCACTTTGCTGAACACTGCCATTCAGTCCGCAAGCGTGACCCTGAGCTTCTGATCCCTTACCACTTTAATTCTCTGTTCCACTCCCACTCTGACCTCTCTGTCCTCCGCCTCCTACACTGTTCCAATGAAGCTCAACACAAGCTTGAGAAACAGCACCTCATCTTTATATTAAGCACTTTGCAGCCTTCCAGACTTAACACTGAGTTCAACAATTTCAGATCATAACCTCTGCCCCCACTTTCTCACGCTGATTCTGTTGCCATTTACAGCTCCTCTGGACACATCTTTTGTTTCTTTGTTATCTCATTACCACCCCGTTTCACCTTGCACCATCATTCCTTTTGTCATTTAATCACTGCTGCCTCCAACGCTGTCACAGACTTTCCCTTTTGTTCTTTCCTACCCCCACCTTTTTTTCGCCGGCTCTCTACTTGCTTATAAACTGTTAAATCTCTAACCTTTTCCAGTTCTGATCAGAAACGTCTTCGGGCTAGAGTTTCCTCATTTTTTGCATGCATAACGCCCACTTAATGTCCATTTTACCACTGAAATGACATATAATGCCCATATATTGCCCATTTAGCCACAAAATGGAAACTGACATTTTTCAGAAACTTATCGCCGAGTGTTTCTTTCCCCATGTGCATAACCCCGGGAAAAAATAATACCGCCCACCCACATTTTTGGGCGGAATCATCAGAATGGGCGAAATCAATGCCCATAATATCGCCTATCGTTAATTTTCGCATTGATTTAACGCCGAGGTTCAATAATACTGCCCGCCCACTTTTTTTTTGTCATAAAGATCACATTTGCCGAAACTAGCGACCATGAGATTACCCAGCGTCACTTTCACCACCTCGCACACATATCGCTCACAATATCGCTCGCCCAAAAAAACACCCAAAAAAAGTGGAACTAACCAGAACTAATCATAGCGTTATGGACGCCATGATCTACATCACATGTCGCATTCTTTAAAAGGCTGCTGTGCTTCAACCTCGGCGGAGTTCGGGTGTACTCTGGAGGTCGTTGGAGCTGATGTGAACCTCTGTAAAAACATCTTGACCATACTGTGACCGATTGGAATTTAATAGGTGTCTTCGTCAGGACAGTCATTGTTTGTGATCAATCGGTGGAAAACAGAGAGCTATTGCAATGGGGCCTGTCCTTTCTCACCCTCTCTTGATGACCAATTAAATGCTGCAGACTCGAGATGGCCGAAGGTACGCTCCACAGCATTATGTGCCCAATGTAAGACGTGCCAGACTGATCAGGAGGACCAGACGTTACACCTCCCACAAGTGCCGGGAGAAGCAGTCTTACCTCAACTTGCCCAACACCACCTGCCTTCGGAGACTGAGACTGCGCTGCCAGAGGTATCACTGAGGTATGCCAGCTCATAAGGGGAGATCTGCAGCCTGCCAGCACCATCACTACTGCACTGTCTGCCGAGGTCAAAGTCACTGCGGCACTGTCATTCTACGCGTCGGGTTCTTTTCAGGCCTCAGCTGGCAATATTTGCGGTCTGTCTCAGCATTAGACACGTCACTGAAGCCCTGTACGAACGCAGGAGGGACTTGATCAGCTTCCCTATGACCAGGGAGGCACAGAGTGAGAGGGCTCGAGGATTCTCCAGAATTGCAAACTTCCCCAAGGTGCAGGGAGCAATAGACTGTATGCACATCGCGATTCGGGTACCTTTTCAGGATGCAGAGGTTTTCAGGAACCGTAATGGATTCCATTCCCTGAATATCAAACTCGTTGTCGACCACCTTCAAATGATTATGGCAGTGAATGCTAAATTTCCAAGCATCATCCTGCATGAGAACACTATATCTGACTTGCTTAACAATCAGCCACAAGGTCAATGCTGGATGCATGTTGACAAAGGATATGACCTTGCCACCTGGCTGATGACTCCCCTGCATGACACCCAGACTGAAGCCGAGAGGCAATACAACAAGAGCCACAGAGCGACTCGCAATATCGTGGAGAAAACCATTGGAGTGCTTAAGCAGTGCTTTAGATGCCGGGACCACTCAGGAGGCGAGCTCCAATACCACCCTGAGCAGGTAGCTCAATTCGTGGTGGTGTGCTCTATGCTGCACAACTTGGCTATCAGGAGGGGACAAGAATTGCTTGATGAGTCTGAAATTCCTCCTCTCCAGAGAGAAGAAGAGGAGGATGAGGAGGCGGACGCTGACATCGTCCCTTACAATCAGGCTGATGCTGAAACCATGCCCCCGCCCCCTGTAGACCGCATGGCTCTCATGTGGTTGGCAATGGGGGTGCGGCACCTTGGGGTGCTGTGCCGCACTCGGGGACCACTGGGAACCCTCTGCCACCAGTGTTCCTGGCTACCAGCTCCAGGGCTTCCACCATCCCTTCCATGTTATATATTATTTGTTGGACAAAAACTCGGTGCCAACTATGTTCTTGGTGCTTAATAGGCTTTTTGCTACTGGTAAATCTCCCTCGTGCCCAACAGCCAAACAAGCACACACCACAGCCACACACGCTTTCAGTCGCTCTCAGCTCCCTCTCTCTCTGTCTCCTCTTATGCGCATGTCATGATGACCCTTGACCTCCTGAATCACGGGAATCGAGCGTTGCCATGCTGTTGCTAAGGATGCGACACTTTATGGCAGAAGGTCAGCGAGATTTAACGCTACCGCGCATTTCATATCGCTCGCGGTAATGCCCAATTTCAAAAACGGAGACTAGGTGCTTTGAGAATGGGCGAGAGGCCGGCAATCTGAAAACCCATTTTTACCTCCCATTTTTGGACAATAAGCACAAAAGTGTAAAATCTAGCCCATCGACTTGAGATGTTGGCCCGGATATTGCGAAGTAATGATGGCGAAACTGTCAGCATTAGTCGTCACTGCCCCTCTGAAACTGACCGTAACTTCAGGATTTAGCGCATATGCAGATAAACGTGGAAATCCTGAAGTTGTGGTCAGTCATTCCCTGCTCCGCCACAGGTTGCACTGTGGAACTCATTAAAAGTTAAGCCTTGTTCAATGAGGTCTAACTGGGTTTTTAATGGCATTCTGAGTACTAACTACTACTGATCAACTCTTCTGACCCTGAACAACTAATTTTATACTTGTGGCATGTCAAATTTGTCCATTATGATAAAAAATTACTAGATTTTTAAAATAATAAAAAATATTTTATTTTTAAGTTTGTTTATATTTCAGCTTCTAACTTAACCCCAAGTGTCTGTCCCAATCTTTATTTTGCTCTCTGTAAAACAGTTTAAAAGTGAATGATAAAAGCTGCCTTTTATTTCCTGCTTTGCTGTCTGGGAAAATTCTTCAAAATGATTGGCTGCTTAGCCAGCTTGATGGCATCACTGCTGCTGGATGTTGGAGATCCCCAATAGACAGCACTACAATCAAATTAATGTTGAGAAAGTTAATGGTTTTGCCATAGAGATTGTAAGATCTTTGTGGGCAGCTGTCTTTGAGATCAACGGTGATCACTGTCACCTCACCACGGACTGCAAATTCCAGGCTGTTATCTTTGTTTCTCTATCCAAAGATGCTGCCTGCTGAGTGTTTTCAGCATATTCTGGTTTTATTTCAGAACAAGTCCTATTGCACTGGATATTTCTATTATCCTTCTTTGGTAGGACATCCACACAATGGATTCATATGCTCTATACACAGTTTAAAAACCCACCACAAATCAGTTTGACTCTTATCCATGACTTTTGTCATTGACACAAGAGGATGTTATCTCCTGTACCAGGTTTGGTCATGAACTTAGATTCCCATTCATGACATAATAATTGTTTTCGGATTTTAAGGAAACTTTGCCTCACATTTGCTAAGATGCAGAAATTTACTATCCCATTCAAATGGTTTTATTTTTTTTTTTAAATGTCACACCGTTGAACCCCAGATGTTCACTTTGCTTAATCTGCCTCTCAGAAAAGCTGAAAATCAACTGAACAACCAAAAGCACCAGTGGCTCCTCAGTAAACCAAAGGAATGAAATGGGGCACACGATCACTGGCACATTTACAGTATGTAAATAGGGCAGAAATTGTGTTGTGCATGCACTGATAACAATGTGAGAACTGTCATTCATCCCTCCAGTGTTACCTATTGAAGAGATTTGAATGCATTTCTTTCAAAATACAGTACCTCAAGCGAAGGAAAAGTATATGGTGATTCTTGTAATTGTATCACCTTTTTGTTTTAAATAAATAAATAGAATGGAGTGGAGGCACTAACCATTTTGGCACAGAACACATAGTTTGATAGTCTTATTCCTAGAATACTAAAATGAATTTATTTTCATTGAAATATCTTCTGTGGATGTTAGAAGGCCAAGGCAAAACATACTATTTTACAGTTTGATGGAGATCTTTTGCGCTGTTTATTTATGAATGCCACTAACTAACCTCCCTGGTCCTCCCCCCCCCCCCCCCCCCCCCCGCAGCGCTGGTACAAATTTTGAATGTGTTTTATAAAGTGACGAAAAGCTTGAAAATACTGAAATCTGTTTCTCCTCATTGACAGCCCATTTGTCATTTGAAAGGAAATGTGGTGAGAGCATCGAATATTATTCTTTTCAATTCGATTTTTTCTGCCCTTTGTGGTTAGCTCTGCTAGGTCCAGGACTGTTCTCACCTGACAAAAATAGCTTAGATGGAGGCGTAAACCAAGCTATATAACGGGAAAAAGAAAAGGTTGTGCTTCTACCACATGTAGCTAAGGCCGTAAGTGATACCAATTTTTTTCTTTTTTTTTCTTATTCCTTATCTTAGTTGAAAGAGACAAGTATTTTTCTCACCAGCGAAGGCACTACAAGGAATTCCGATTTGATCTCACACAGATTCCTGAAGGAGAGGCAGTAACAGCAGCAGAATTCCGCATTTACAAAGATCGAAGCAACAGTAGATATGAAAATGACACCTTTAGGATTACTATATACCAGGTTGTTAAAGAATATACTAATAGGTAAGTTTTCAATTAAATATGGACATATTATTAAAGTGCCATAATCTGTTTGTTATGATATTGGTAAAGATTACAGGGCTATGGGGAAAAAACGGGAGTGGGACTAATTGGAGAGTTCTTTCAAAGAGCCTTCAGACGCATGATGGGCCAAATGGCCTCCTTCTATGCACTATGTAGTATATACTCAATGATAGTAATCAAAAAGACTCTTTGATTTGCAGATGTTGCATATTATTATAATAATAGTTGGAAAGAACACATTAACATCCATTAAAAACTGATTCAACCAATAGTTAGAAATTGACTTTTCTGAATGATGATCATTTAATATTGGAATTTAAAAAAAAAGTGATTTCCATTCTTGAAAAATACTTCCTGTCAGTGTACCATGAAAGATGACAAGATTGTTGTATGTTTAAGAGATCGTTAAGATGGGTGTGCTGGCAATTGTAACAACTGTAACAAATCTTGCAAAGCTGAAAATTTGTATTGTTTCATTTAGTTTTATTACAATACAGTAACTAAATGAGAAACTGAAAGCAAGGGAGAAGCAAAACCTGAGTGGTTGCTGGGAATAACTTAATGAGAATGTGTAACATTATATATTGGAAGAATTCTTTGATTCATTTATATCTGAAACAATTTGAAATTTCCAAACAAGAAATGAATCCCACCTATTACTGTACAAAATAATATTTTACAAAATGAAATGCTTGCAAATATGAATAGCCATTATAAAGTTTTCACACATTCCACAATAGTTAGTTATTGAGCTCTTTCATTGTATAATAGTTATTAATTCAGCTTTATATATAAGAGGTAATTTTGTGAGGCAGTAGACAAAAATGCAGTTACAGAATTATCTGTAGTGTTATTCCCATATCTCCAACCTGCATTCCCAGCCAATGAAGCTCTCATCTGAAGAGGAGCTTTGCAGAATTGCCCCTAAATTCTCCGTAGATTGTAAGTGTTATCACTATTCACAAAAAGATTTCTGGCTTACTTTTTTTGTTGATATATAATACACATTGCCATTCCTATTGTGCCATTATTGTGGACCGTCAGCGTGATGCTCTGTTGACAATTTTGTAGGCATAGCTTTGAGGTAGATATGACACAGAGAGACTCAAGTCTCCTTTTATCTCAGTACACAGTCACATAAAATGTAGGCTCTTCCTGGAGTTGAAACTGAACATATGTACTTTATGTGGGAAAATAATAATACTTCCTCTAATTACCTTTACTTTAATTTAATGAATGTATACACTTTTGAGCACATAAGGTTTTCAAGATACTTCAAAAACTGAACAAAATCTCAGAGCATTTCATAAAGATTGAATGCTTTAATCATTTATTTTTGGCGTCATCATCAACAATAATTGCGTTGGAAAGACATTCACTCAGTGGCTATTTGATTACCAGGTGACCACTGAAGCGACTTACTGATGAGCGCTCATCCATACCTACTTTTTTTCTTCAATGTGGTGCCTTTTTTACAAAAGTTATTTTCTTCCCTCTTTTAGCTCTCTCCCTCTCCCAGGCCCCATGCCATCCTGCTGGAAGGCAAGCGACTTCCTCTCAAGTCTCTTTCAACTCAGCTCTGAAACTGGCTCCACAGGTGCACAAGAGCTCTCTTCCTCTGTCAAACAGTGTTTGGGTTTAGTACACTCAAGAGTCAGACTGGTACCCGACTCCCAAATTATGCTGCCACTTTCATGTTAATGTGTACCTGGAACCACCACATCAAAATGACAATGGCAGTGTAATTTGCCCCAAAGCACTTTTTCTATCGGACACACTAAGATCAGATACAACAGTGGTATGCAGAGCAAAACTCCCTTTAATTTGCCCCAACTATGTGGCTTACTCACAGACTCAAAAGACTGCCCCTACTTCATCAGTGTGAGCATTTCCACTTCCCAAACCAGCCATCCCTGTGACCTGTCTGAGTGAAATTTTCAATTCATGCCAACATTTTTCAGATTATAGTCTGCACTACGTACTCATTATTGAACAAAAAGGGATTCTAAACTACATTCTAGGAAGGAAAGCAACCGGAGTGCACTGAAATGTTCAGAGCTGGTACTTCTCATGTTGTGGATTAATAACCAGGATCAGTTTCTGCCACAGGCATTCAAACATTTTGGCCCTGAAATTCCGTTCGACCTCTTCCCGTGGGGAAACGACCTAAAAAAAGCAAAAAGATATGCACTTATCTGCTGCTGCTGCGACTGTCCGAACTTCCAAGCCTGAGGCCCAGAGGTGACTGCGCGCGCAGCTCGTGCACGTGGGGACGTGCGCAGGCTGGGATCTAGTGACAGCAGCCAATCAGCTACAGTATAGTTTCTCATTCATAGCAATAGGAGTTCTGTAAGTACGGAACTCCTATTGCTATGAATGAGAAACACCCCCCAAAACACTTAAAAACCAATAAAAAAATAGAAAATAAAGTACACAATTAACATGCATTTAAATTAAAGTTGTTATAAAAAAATAGTTTTCCGACTTAAAAAAAATGTTTTATTAACACTTAAAATAAGCTTACCGTAGTGGGGAGGGTTTTTAAACATTAAAAAGTGCTTTTATAACTTTATTTCTTATTTGTATGTGTATTTTTAACCACTTATGCCTGTAAAAGTAGGCTATATGCTTGCTTTTTCAGCTGTAGGATTTTAAAGGACATTTGCTGGGCAAGATATTCGTAAATATCGGAAATCTTGCCCTGCAAGTGTCCTCGCTCCCGAGATGCGGCCATCTGTCAAGACCAAAAACTTGACGGATCAGAAATGTCGGTTTTCAGCGCATGCGCATTGTGCGCCGATGCCTTCCTGGCTTCTTACGGACCCGGGACATCAGAATTTCAGGGCCATTGCTTTACCAAAGACAGTTGTCTAATGCACTAGTTGATGTTTCTGCAGTAGTCAGTATATTTTGATTACCTTCCCTTGTTTTTGTTTCAATTGATGAGCCTCAATGAGCAAAACTATCTACAATTTTTAACCAAACAGCTATTTTAATTTCTTACCACTTATCAGTGGTGGGATATTAAGGAGAAAGAGCAGCAAAATATAGTAAAACCAAAGAATGTTACAGTATAATGGCAAATCCATTAAGTAGCAAAAGTTCTAGTTGTTTGAAATCTCTATTGCCTCAACTTTGCCGTTCACTGTTTTGCAGGATGTAATTCTGTCTATTGACAGTTAACAGTAAAATCAAAGGCCTTACACTGAACAGCCCATAAATCACCTCCGAGATTGGGAATGTTTATTTTAGGTGGTTACACTTAAAGAATCATCACATGAGACATGTCTAATTAGTTACAAACTTTCTAGCAGTTCAAAGAGCACACTGGCCATTAGTCAGAGATTTCGCATTTCAGACTCCAGAGAGTACTAAATACAATTTATTAGGTAGTGGTACCTTTTCATTTTGACCAGTTCTGGAGTGGCAGGTCAAGGCCGCTCCAATTATATGACTGTTGCCATCTCAGATGTACCCATGGGAGGTGAGCAATGTTCTCCTTGTGTGGCCATTCTAGCATTTGCAGCATTACAGAATTACAGAGTAAAAGAGATTAAAGCTGCACTGTAATCAGCATTAGCTGCCTGACAGAACAATACCAGGACTGATATCATTATCAACTGATCTCCAGTATGCCCCAAGCTTTAGGGGAAGGGGGAAGGCTGTATTGCCAATTTCTCACATTATAGTGTGTATACTTTGCGCCTATAACATTTTTGCAGCTATTGCTTTATGCATTTTGATGTAAAAGCATTGGGCCTGAAATTCTTGGGAGATGGAAGCCCACAAAATGGGTGGATTTCCCATAGGGGTGGTTGGAAATTGGGGAAGAACCGGGTTGCATCTGGTTTGTGCCCCATTTAAGACGCGACGCAAATTCTGATTGGGAAGTGGACAAGTCTTCCTCTTCTTCTTCTTCGGCAGTCCCTCGGAGTCGAGGATGATTTAAATCTTCCTCACACCTTTCCTAGCACTGCAGACTGCTTTGAGGGCCATGTATGTGGGTGTTCCCAGGCTACCCCAGGATTTCCACCCTTTTCACCATCTTAACAACAGCAGAAAATATTCCTGATGTTGAAGAAAACTTGCATTTATATAATGCTCTTCACGACCACTGGACGTTCCAAAGCGCTTTAAAGCCAATGAAGTACTTTTTGAAGTGTAGTCACTGTTGTAATGTAAGAAACGCAGCAGCCAATTTGCACACAGCAAGCTCTCACAAACAGCAATGTGATAATGATGTTGGATGAGGGATAAATATTGACCAGGACACCAGGGATAACTTCCCTGCTCTTCTTTGAAATGGTATCATGGGATCTTTCACTTCCTGAGAGAGCAGCGGGGCCTCGGTTTAGCATCTCATCCAAAAGACGGCCCCTCTGACAATGCAGCATTTCCTCAGTACTGCACTGAAGTATCAGCCTAGATTTTTGTGCACAAGTCCCTGGAGTGTGACTTGAACCCACATCCTTCTGAACTCAGAGGCAATTGTACTACCCACTGAGCCACTGCTGACACTACTGATGGAACGGGGCTGGAATTTACAGCCCACTGATATATTTTGTACACCATTGTTTTCTCTTTATTTTTTGAGAAGTAAATCTGTATATACGTGCCATATATTCCACAATGAATTGTGTGTGAATTCGTGTTTGCAGTATTAGCTTGGCTAAGTGTGAAGCACTTTCGCCTTTAAGTCAAAAGGGAATGGGTTCAAACCCCTCTCTTGAGCACAAAACCTAGACTGATATTATTGGAGGTGCCTTCTTTTAAATAAGATGTTAAAATGAGACACAATCTGCCCATTCAGAGGGATGCAAAAGATTCCCTAGCACTACTTGAAATTATTCTGATCCCCTCGGAAATATTTTTCCCTCACCAACATCTTCAAAACAGATTATCTGGTGACATCACTTTGCCATGCTTGCCTACAAAACACTAGTGACTACACTTCAAAAGTAATTCATTGATTGCAAAACACTATGCGGTGTGCTCAGGATGTGAAATGTGTGCTATAAATGCAAGTTCTTCTTATCTATTGGTCTGCATTATAACTGATTGCCGGCTGTATTTCTGTTTACTAGGGATGCTGACCTCTTTCTGCTGGACAGCAAGAAAATCCGCGTATCAGATGGAGGATGGCTTGTCTTCGATATCACTGCTACCAGCAATCACTGGGTAGTAAACCCACAGCATAATCTGGGCTTGCAACTTTGTGTGGAGATAATGGATGGTAGGTTATCTGCTGCTGTCAACAAATTGTGGTAGTTTTCAGAACAACCTGAGAGGTCATCTTGGGAGCTGTTTGTTACCATTTTACAATTGGGGGCTATTTTTAACTGTCTTGCGTGAATTGCATCATTGGAGCAGGTTTCATGCCAGAGGGGAGGAACTTGAATTGCACCCAAAATGGCCGGTGAGTCAGCAGCGATCTCGCTCCGTGTGCCCTTTCTGTGCCAGCCTGGGGCCTGAGCCAAACGCAGCATTTGAATGAAAGTGGCGAGCTGCGGGCATCAAATGGCCGTCCTGATGCAGCTTACCAGTGGGGGACTAGTGAATTCTGGCCAGCTCTAACGCCGCGCGTAAGTAGATCCCGGGGGGTGGGGTGTAGGACGAAGCTGAGGGTGGGTCGGGCCTGCTCCCTTTGGGTCCACAAAATATATAACGTTGAAGAAGTTTTGCAGCAGTTTGTGGCTGGTCAGGCAGCACAAAGCCTGTACAACTAGGCATGGCCCATTTGTAACATCAGGGTTCCGCAACCGGCGCAAGAATCCTTTTTGCCTAGGCTCACCTGAATATGGTATCAGGCAGGCTTTGGGCATCAATGAGGTGGGTGAGGTGCCCCCTCAATTTTCACCTCCTGTCCACCCTTTTTCCAGGCGCAAAAGAGACAGTCGTGAGTTTAACTTCTCCCCCCGCCAACCGCCCCCCCCTCCGCCAGGTGTCAGCTGTGGCTCAGTGGGTAACACTCTCATCACTGAGTCAGAAAGTTGTGGGTTCAAGTCCCACCCCAGGGACTTGAACACAAACTCTAAATGAACATTCCAGTGTACTGTTGAATGGTGCCATCTTTCAGATGAAATGATAAAACAAAGACCCATCTGCCCTCTTAGATGGATGCAAAAGATCACACAGCAATATTTCAAAGAAGAGCAGGGGAATGCTTCCTGGTGTCCTGGCTAATATTTATCTGTCAACCAACACCCAAAAAACAGATTATCTGGTCATTATCATACTGCTATTTTCCATTTTCCATACCTCGGGAGCCTACTGTCAACAAGGGCAGATGTCGATGACGAGGTCCAACACTGCCTTCAGTGTGCCAGTGCAGCCTTCGTTCGTCTGAGGAAGAGAGTGTTTGAAGACCAGGACCTCAAACCCAGCACCAAGCTCATGGTCTACAGAGCAGTAGTTTTACCCACCTTCCTATATGCTTCAGAGACATAGACTATGTACAGCAGGCACTTCAAAGCACAAGAGAAGTACCATCAGCTGCCTCCGCAAGATCCTGCAAATCCATTGGCAGAATAGGCACACCGACGTCTGTGTTCTCGCTCAGTCCAACATCCCTAGCACCGAGGCATTGACCACGCTCGATCAACTCCGTTGGGTGGGCCACATCGTTGACATGCCCGATAAGAGACTCCCAAAACAAGTAATCTACTCAGAGCTCCGAGACGGCAAGTGGGCCCCAGGTGGGTAGAGGAAACGCTTCAAGGATACTCTCAAAGCCTCCTTGAAAAAGTGCAACATCCCTACCAGCACCTAGGAATCCCTGGCCCGACACCGCTCAAAGTGGAGGAAAAGCATCCGGGAAGGCGCTGAACATCTCGCCGGGAGCAAGCTGAAGCCAAGCATAGACAGCGGAAGCACTGCACGGCAACCCAAGCACCCCACTCACCCGTCCCTCCAACTACCATCTGCCCCACCTGTGACAGAGACTGTAGATCCTGCATTGGACTCATCAGTCACCTGAGAACTCATTTTTAGTGTGGAAGCAAGTTATCCTCGACTCCGAGGGACAGCCTGATGGAAAGAAATTTGTGGGGCCTTGCTGTACGCAATTGGTTTCCTATAGTACAAAAGTGCCTACACTTCAAAAGTACTTAATTGGTTGTAAAGTATTTTGGGATGCTCTGAGTTCATGAAAGGTGCTATATAAATGCACTAGAGGAAAGTATTGGTTGAAAAAAAATCACTTCAGTTACAAAACAATACCAACAAACAACTGAGTCAAAGAGGCGTGCAAATATATTATGTTAAAAAACACTTATTATGAAAAAACAGTTAAATAAAATTAATTCTCGGGATGTGGGCATCGCTGGTAAGACTAGCATTTATTGCCCATCCTTAATTGCCCTTGAGAAGATGGTAGTGAGCCTTCTACTTGAACCACTGTACTCACACAGTGCTGTTAGGAAGGGAGTTCCAGGATTTTACACAGCTACAATGAAGGAATGGCGATATACGTCCAACTAAAGGTGCTGTGTGTCTTGGAGGGAAAACTGGAGGTGATGGTGCTCCCATGCACTTGCTGCCCTTGTCATTCTAATTGGAGGACATTGCAGGTTCGGGAGGTGCTGTCGAAGAAGCCTTGGTGAGTTGCTGCAGTGCATCTTGTAGATGGTACACACTACAGCCATGATGCACCGGTGTTGGAAGGAGTGAATGTTTGTTCCCTCCCCCAGCCGTGAACTTGCATCTTACACCAGTTTCTCTCCGATTTCCCCTCATGACCTCCATGCTCATCATGTTCATGCAACCCACTTCCTGCTCCCTCGACCCTATTCCCACCAAACTGCTGACCACCCAACTTCCTTTTCTGGCTCCCATGTTAGCTGACATTGTTAAGGGTTCTCTCTCCTCAGGTACAGTCCCCCTCTCCCTCAAATCTGCCGTCATCAATCCTCTCCTCAAAAAAAACAACCCTTGACTCCCTCCATCCTTGCAAACTACTGCCCCATCTTTAAACTCCCTTTCCTCTCCAAAGTACTTGAACATGTTGTCGCCTCCCACACCTGTGCCCATCTTTCTCGTAACTCCATGTTTGAATCCCTTCAATCTGGTTTCTACCCCTGCCACAGTACTGAAACGGCATTCATCAAAGTCACAAATGACATCCTTTGTGACCGTGACAAAGGCAAACTATCCCTCCTCATCCTCCTTGACTTGTCTGCAGCCTTTGACGTGGTTGACCACTCCATCCTCCTGAAATGAGCTTCTGACCACATATCTGCGGCATAACTAAGCCTGCCTATTTCCACTTCTGTAACATCGCCCGTCTCCGCCCCTGTCTCAGCTCACCCACTATTGAAACTCTCATCCATGCCTTTACCTCTCGACTTGACTATTCCGATGCACTCTTGGCTGGCCTCCCACGTTCTACCCTAATAAACTTGAGATCATTCAAAACTGGGCTGCTCATATCCAAACTCGCACCAAGTCCCATTCACCCATCATTCCTGTGCTCGCTGACCTACATTGGCTCTCAAATAAGTAATGCCTCAATTTCAGAATTCTCATCCTTGTTTTCAAATTTCTCCATGGCCCCGCCCCTCCCTATCTCTGTAATCTTCTCCAGCCCCACAACCCCGGAGATATCTGCATTCCTCTAATTCTGCCCTCTTGAGCATCCCTGATTATAATCGCTCAACCATTGGTGGCCGTACCTTTTGTAGCCTAGACCCTAACCTCTGGAATTCCCTGACTAAACAGCTCCACCTCTCTACCTCTCTTTTCTCCTTTAAGACACTCCTTAAAACCTACCTCTTTGACCAAGCTTGTGGACAAATGCCCTAATTTCTCCTTATGTGACTCGGTGTCAAGTTTTTTTTGTCTGATAATGCTCCTGTGAAGCGCCTTTGGGCGTTTTACTACATTAAAGGTGCTATATAAATACAAGTTGTTGTTGTTTTCTAGTTTTATTCTTTTGCTCCTTTCTAGCAGTTTGATACAACTGAGTGGCTTTCTAGGCCACTTCAGAGGACAGTTAAAAGTCAACCACATTGATATGGGACTGGAGTCACATATACATAACATTTCATAGACGTTTACAGCACAGAAACAGTCCATTCAGTTTTTATGCACCACACGAGCCTCCTCCCACCTTACCTCATCGAATCCTTTCAATATATCCTTCTATTCATCTCTCCCTCATGGATTTATCTAACTTCCACTTAAAGGCATCTATGCTATTCGTCTCAACCACTCCATGTGGTAGCGAGTGCCATGTTCTCACCAGTAAAGAAGTTTCTCCTCAATTCCTTATTAGTCTGGGTAAGGATGGTAGGTTTCCTTCCCTAAAGGACATGAGTGAACTAATTGCATTTTTAAGTCAATCGGACAGCTTGCAGAAACATAAGAATACAGGAACAGGAGTAGGCTAATAAGCCCCTCGAACCTGCTCCACCATTCAATGAGCTCATGGCTGATCTGTGACCTAACCCCATATACCTTAATACAGTTGGTTAACAATTTCCGATTAAAATTAACAATTGATCGAGCATCAATTGCCATTTGAAGAAGAGAGTTCCAAATTTCTACCATGCTTTGTGTGTAGAAGTGTTTCCTAATTTTTTCTCCTGGAAGGTCTGGCTCTGATTTTTAGACTATGCCCCCTAGTCCCAGAATCCCCAATGAATGGAATTAATTTTTCTCTATATACCCTATCCATTCCCCTTACTATCTTGAAAACTTCGATCAGACCACACCTTAACCTTCTAAATGCTAGGGAATACAACCATAATTTGTGTAATCTCTCCTCGTAACTTAACCTTTGAAGTCCGGGTATCATTCTGGAAAACCTACACTGCACTCCCTCCAAGGCCAATATGTCCTTCCTAAGGTGTGGTGCCCAGAACTGGTCACAGTACTCCAGGTGTGGTTGAACCATGGATATGTATCTTCTTAGGCGGTCCTTCGTATCGAGGATTACTTGCTTCCACACCAAAAAGGGATGAGTTCACAGGTGTTTCAATGAAGGACCTGACATTCCAATCCTGAACTACATCCCGAAGGGTGGAAGATGCCTGCGCATGGATTATTTTAACGTGTGGTGGCCGTTGCATATCAGCCACCACATGGGCTTGACAGAGCTAGGTCTTGGTCAGTGGCAAGGATTAACCAAGATGACTGGAGACCAGCTCTGCTGCACGGACCTAGTGCGCACACATATCGCAGTGTGGGCTGGCCCGTGCTGCCCCTGGGCCCTCGACTCTTCTGGGCCCCGAACTCATGCCTCTCCTGGGCCCCGATCACATCAGTCTCCAATCTCTCGCCGCTCCTCCGCCCTGACTTTGCCGCTCCTCTACTATTTGCCGCCTCTCCTGCTGGACCTGCCTATGCTCCAATCAGTGACCTGGATTTTGATGACGTCCAATCCAGTCGCCCTTCTCCAAGTCGTTGCCCTCATGCACCAGCTCGCGCTGCTCCGCGATACAGGGATATGTATAGCTGCAGCATAACTAACCAGCTTTCTGATCACTTTTACTGATACCATCTTTTTATTTCCAGATTTTAATTGTTTGAGTTGAATTGAAATTCTCAAAATGCCATGCTCACATTCAAATTAGTTCAGGGCCTATAAATTGGCCTTCTAATGCCTCCCTGTTATCGCCTTCGGAGGACGATAACGGGGCACTAATGGGGAGCGATAACGGGGCACGATGATCTACTCCGGCTAACTTCGGTGAGAGGTTTGCGGTGGCGACATGGTGTCGTGCCCCGATCTCCTTCGCCCGGAGATCGTGACTTCATTTCCATGCGCATTGCCCCAGTAGCGCCTCAGACCCGAACTTCAGTTCCACCCCTGCAGCATCACCAAGCAAAACCATGGACAGCATTCATCAGAAGGCCGGGCGCTTCAGGCGAGGTGGCCAGGTAAGTAAAAAAGTTTCTGCAATGTTCCAATTCAATTTTTTTCAAGCCTCTTCCGTCCCGATCTATCAACCCAGCACTCTGCTGCAGTGCATCAGGCTGATCGGGTCGTATCACGGCTGCCGTCGGGGACCAGGTAAGTTTTTCCCTTGCAGAGCCTGCAGTGATGGCCCTTCCCTTTAGAGGAGGGAAGGAGCCTTCCAACGCGGCAACGATGCGCGGTCCATTGTGCAGCGCTGCACACCTACCGCCCCACCTGCATCCTATTGCGATCCTATTCCTGGAGCACAAATCCTGAATTTTTTAAACTCCGTGATAAAATGCAGTCCTTATGGTGCTTCCACTATGCTGCCAGCAGAAAATTCCAGGATAGTGGCCAAAGACAATGAAGGAACAGTGAAATGTGTCCAAGCCAGGATAATGCCTTTTTTAAAATGACCAACAAATGAATGCCATACAAACTCAACAATGTTCACAGCGGGCTGGTGCTGCCTGCCACATTCTTTCTTTGCACAGTAATCATCACCATAAATTTGCCAAGTTTGCTGACAATACAAAGATGGGAGGAAAAGCAATGTGTGAGGAGGACACAAAAATCTGCAAAAGGACATTTGCAGTGAGTGGGAAAAGATTTGGCAGATGGAGTATAATGTTGGAAAGTGCGAGGTCATGCACTTTGGCAGAAAAATCAAACAGCAAGTTATTATTAAAATGGAGAAAGATTGCAAAGTGCCGCAGCACAGCGGGACCTGGGGGTACTCGTGCATGAAACACAAAAGGATAGTATGCAGGTACAGCAAGTGATCAGGAAGGCCAATGGAATCTTGGCCTTTATTGCAAAAGGGATGGAGTATAAAAGCAGGGAAGTCTTGCTGCAGCTATATAGGGTATTGGTGAGGCCACATCTGGAATACTGCGTGCAGTTTTGGTTTCCATATTTACGAAAGGATAAGCTTGCTTTGGAGGCAGTTCAGAGAAGGTTCACTAGGTTGATTCCGGAGATGAGGGGAAAGGTTGAGTAGTTTGGGCCTCTACTCATTGGAATTCAGAAGAATGAGAGGTGATCTTATCGAAATGTATAAGATTATGAGGGGGCTTGACAAGGTGGATGCAGAAAGGATGTTTCCACTGATGGGGGAGACTAGAATTAGAGGGCCTGATCTTAGAATAAGAGGCCGCCCATTTAAAACTGAGATGAGGAGAAATTTCTTCTCTCAGAGGATTGTAAATCTGTGGAAGCTGGGACATTGAATAAATTTAAGACAGAAATAGACAGTTTCTTAAACGATACGGGGATAAGGGGTTATGGGCAGCGGGCAGGGAGGTGAAGTTGAGTCCATGATCAGATCAGCCATGATCTTATTGAATGGCGGAGCAGGCTCGAGGGGCTGTATGGCCTACTCCTGTTCCTATCTCTTATGTTCTTATGTTCTTATAACTTGCTCCCCCAGTGGGTACACATTGTGATACTGATATATAGACCAGGAAGGCCTCGGATTCAATAGCTGTTCTGTGTTGCTTTAGTTGTTCTTACAGGGCAGCAGTTTGGTGCTAGGTCTCGGTGGCGAGGGAAGAGAAAAGACAACTAAGATTCTTAATCACCAAGGGATGGCTGCTGGTAAAGTGTATATCTGTGGCCCTTGGGTGAGGAGAGGATCAGAATGGTCCCTTGGCTAAGGTATCAAGAGGGGAGGGGCTATCAGTTCCCATGGACGAGTCAGGGCCTTCAAAATGTGAGGGAGGATATTGTGGGAGGGGGCAAATGTAATAGTCACTGAATTTTAATTGGAGTGGGTTTCGGGTGGGTGGGGTGGGAGATGGTTGAAGTGAGAATAAATGCATTCAAACACTTAGCAGTTCTGGTTTGTTGTATTAAAAAGAAAAACAATTAATCTCAACGTAGTTTACAATATACTTTTCATATTTATATGTGTTTCCTGTCGATTGTATTGTAGTTTTTTTGGAATGGTTTCATCAGCATCATTTAAAGAGTGAGCCTTGCGTCTATAGCCAACAATCACTGGAGGGGGCAGAACGAGGGAAAAGTGCTCCTCCTCTCTCCCCCAAACTCTACTGCCACGATTTAAGGCCACCTCTCCACCTTACTCTAAATCCTGCTATTTCCCTTGAGATTTCCTGAACTCTCTTTTGCAGGCTTGTGCCTTTGCTAAGTTTTTTTGTCATTTGACAAAAATCTGTCATATTTTAGTGGATATCCACAGCCTCCGGATACATTAATATTCATTAAAACATTTATTTTGCTGTCTCTATTGGGTACCTTGTTCATATTATCCACTTGATATACAAGCTGTTAACTGCTTCCGTCAGTCTTATTTGTTAATGATTGCTACAACATATATCCCAGTTAAACTTGTTTACAATGGGTTCCGGCCTAACAACACAGGACAGTACAAGAGATGAAGCAGATGCAACTTAAGTAATTATGGCATAGCTTTTGACATTGATCTGTGTTATATCTGTCCTGGGTCTATTTTTGCTCTTTCACAACTGACATGAAGGACTGCACTTATTATAATATTGCAAACTCTTGTGCTGGCAACAAGCTACATGGCTTGATAAATGTAATGGCGATTCATAGCATTCAAAGCAAGCTGAACTAATTAAGTGTATGGACTATTGAAATACAAATTTCAATATGCATAAAGCTGAAGGTAATGAATAAGAAATACTAATTTTGTTTCTATGCCAGATGGGTTGAATTTTGCATAAGGTGAGGCATATTTACAGAGCACTATTTCACCTCTCTCAGAAATCTGTCAAAGTACTTCACATATAATGAATTGCACTGTCTTGTTATGTAGGCAAACATGGTAGTTATTCTGCATACAGCAAGACCCCAGAAATAGCAATGACATGAATGACCAATTAGCCTGTTTACAGTTGAGGGTGGAATGTTGGTCAGGACACTCGGTAAACTCCCTCCACTTCTTCAACTAATGGCAAGGGACCATTGACCTGCCTTGAACAGGCCAGCAGTTACTCAGTTTAATGTTTCATCCAAAGGATAGCAGCTCCAACAACGCAGCATTCTCTCAGCACTACACTCGAGTCCTAGTCCTGAAGTCCGGGAATGGTGCTTAAACCCACAATGTTTTGATTCAGAGATCAGAGTGCTACCCATTTGAGTCAAGCTGACAATATATTGAAGGTTTTCAATCAATGTTAAGCGGTTATCAACAGGGTATTAATGTACTTGAATATAACTCAAGGGCATTTGATAATTAATCAGAACAAGTTATTCAAATCTTATACAGATCATGAAAATAGGTGCAGTTTTAGGCATTTTGCCTGGAAAAGGACATTGATGGATTAGCTGAGTTTCAGAGAAAGGCAAAATAATTAATTTTCATTGGGGAACAGAAGATTAAAGGAGTATCATCCTCATCTTTAAAATGATGAGGCAGAGATCGTGTAGATTTCCGTACGCTATTTAACTTGGGCTGTGAGCATAGAATGAGAGGACAAAGTGAGAGTGGCGAGGAAAATAATTTGTTCCCATATTGTGTCCATGTGGAACTGACTGCTCCAGCAATACAGTGGATTTATCCTTTCAAAAAGGAACTAGAATCATAGAAGCATAAAACACAGAAGGAGACCTTTCAGCCCATCGTGATTGTGCTGGTTCTTTGAAAGAGCTATCCACTGGTCCTACTCACCTGCTCTTTCCCCACAACCCTGCAGATTTCCCATTTTTAATATTTATCCAATTCCCTTTTGAAAATCACTCATGAATTTGCTTCCAGTGCTTGTGAGATCATAACAACTAACTGTGTAAAAAACCTCTGGTTCTTTTGCCAATTATCTAAGACCTGTGTCCTCTGGTACCGACCTTCCTGCCAGTGGAAAAAGTTTCTCCTTACTGATTCTATCAAAACCAATCACATTTTTGAACGCTTCTATTAAATGTCCCCTTAACCTTTTTTCTGCTCTAAGGAGAACAATCCCAGCTTCTCTAATATCTCCACATAACTGAAATCCCTCATCTTCGGTATCATTCCAGTTACTCTCCTCTACACCTTATATGGTAATGCCACAGATAATACACATCCTTCGTAAAGTGTGGTGCCCAGAATGAATTTGCAACTAGGTGACAAATATCTCTAAAACACCTATCAGATGGAGGCTACAGGGACCATCTTTGCCTCCACAGCTTTTTCAACAGCTTTAATTAATTTGAATAAGTTACATGTTTTATTTAATTCACTCTTGGTCAAATTTCAAAGGGCACCAGGGACATAAGAACATAAGAATTAGGAGCCTGCTGCGCCATTCAATAAAATCATGGCTGATCTTCTCCCTCAACTCCACTTTCCCGCTCGATCTCCATATCCCTTGAATTCCCCTAGTGTCCAAAAATCTATCTAGAGCTATGTACATCAACAGATACTGGGCATATTGCACGGAGTATGCTCCTAGTTAACCAATACTGCTGAGGCTACCAAGATAGAGGCTGGTAACGCCACAGATAATACAAAAGCTGCCATTTATATTATGAATGCAGATCCAGGTTTAATGGCAGCAGAGTTAACGAAGTGCTATGTCTTTTGTTATTTTGTACCCAAGTATAAAAGTTCTATAAACATAGTGCCAATAGAGTATTCTTTTTTCTGCAGCATATCTGTATTTTTTGGATTGTTCCATAGTTTGGAATCTAAGTCACAGTCTGATAGAGTGTTTATTCAACTGCTTTGTGAAGTTTAGAAGATGGTGACAGGGCTCATGACATATTTAGTAAACTAAATGCAGTGACTAGGGTTTAATTCCAGGGCTTTGTATGTCAACAGATACTGGGCATATAAAGGTATAATCTGGTTTGTAGGAAGCAGTGATTCACATTTAAAAGTAGTCTTTGGTACTGAGCATCAGGAAAATATCTTGAGTTAAAAAATCCAAAACATAGCATGTGCTTTCTTTAGTTGTATTCTGTTCGACCTCCTGTACTAAGACCAATACTATCAGCAATATAACTCCTGGCAGAGATTGGTTCCATATCCTACCATTGATGGTATGTTGAAAAGAAGTGAGTACCCATGTTCAGTAAATGTAACTAATTTGATCCAATTGAAAACAAATAGAGCTGTAGATAATACTTTAAACTAATAATAAACTAATAGTAGGATCTGGTAGAATTAACTACCAGATAGCCAGTAACCTAATGATAAAGGGATTAGGAGATGAGAGTAAAGGTCAGGGCAAGGAATTGAATAAGGGTAACATAAATGGTCAGCAAACAAATAAAGTTATAGGCCCAGAAATTGGATTACTTACCTGTTAGTGTCGGAATCCTGAAAAAAATGGCGGGCGTGGGAGTTGGCGAACGCCATTTTGGTGAGGGTCATAGCACTGCCAATATCAGAGCTGGCCTGGACACACAAAACGGGAGAGTGCGACGTCAGTTAGCGTGCAACGCCTAATTAACAACTGTTCTGCGAATTTGGACCTTACCACTGAGTTTAGCGCTGGTTCCTAAGATTGCTCTGAAAAGCAAACGAGCAGCATACTGACAGAGATGCTGTCAGCACTTCTTAAAGGGGCACACGCATCTTTCAGGTAAATTTGCATTTAAGCTTTTGCATTGGATTTTTTATATCTTATTGAAGTATTGGCTTGGTGCTAAAAGTTTTTAAAGAATGCAGGGAATTCTGCTTAATGCTTGTAAGGCTTTGGATGGTAAAGGAGGGCCTCTGAGAAGACAGAAAATGCTGGCAATACTCAGCAGGTCAGGCAGCACCCAAGGAGAGAGCACAGAGTTCACGTCTTCGGTTGAGATGCTGCCTGACCTGCTAAGTATTTCCAGAATTTTCTGCTTTTATTTCAGATTTAGAGCATCTGCTCATAGAGGAAAGAGGAAGGCGCAGAAGAGGAGGAAGCCGACGAGGAAGCAGATGGATTGATGCAACCCTGACAGCTTCTGAAGATGCATTCACTGACCTTGACCACTGTTCCGAGGTCATGAAGCTTCTTTAGGCACTGGAGCCAGGTCGTGGGCGCAACACTGCTGGCAGTGACAGCCTCAGTGATCTGGTCCCACATCATTCGTTCTTGGGATGCCCCCTGGCCCCTGTGGGTAGAGGGCCTGACTGGCAGTATTGACCCCCTGCACAAAGCTGGAGTGCTGCATGCGAGACCCTGGCTGCTCCTTCTCTGGCTTGTTGAGCCATTTGTGTTAGTGTTGAAGCACTTTTCCCTTTTTTTTAGGTGCGGAAGGCAATTCAGCTTTAACAACTGAAGACTCGCATTTGAGAATTTTTTAATGTTTCTGTTTTTTTCCAGAAGGCATGTTGAGCTGTAAGGGCTAAAAACTGTCCATTTTTAAATTATTTTTTTTTAGTTTAGAAGGCAGTACTAAAATGACAGCCTTGCTTTAAGAGAAGCTGTTGTTGCTGCAATGACGCTATGACCACGCTACATTGGGCCTCCTGCTGAGACGACCGCCAGGAGAACCAGGCCTTGCACAGTGAGTTTAGCACTGGGCTAATGTTAATGAGCAAGCAGCAGCAATATACAGGTGCTACCAGCGCTGTAAATCTTGGTCGTTAACTGTGGTCCTCGGTGCCACTAGCAGGTTTCCAGTGCTCTCGAATTTCTAGGCCACAGAACCTATGTATAAAATATCTATTAAAAATAATGCAAGAGGAACTATTAATAAAAACAAATTGCCTGTACAGCAATATGCACAGCATCTAAAACAAAATGGGGGAACTGGAGGCAATAATTCAGAGAGAGGAACTAGCTGTAGTAGGGATAACTGAAACATGGCTACACAAAAAGCATGACTGGCAGTTAAATATAGCAGGATATCATGTATTTTGGAAATATAGGGGGGAGGTAGGAAGGGTAGAGTAGCTATACTAATTAGAGATAATATAATAGCATGTAGTAAAAAAGGACAAAACTAACATAAAGATGCATATAGAACCCACATGGATTGATGTAAAGTATAAGAAGGGAATGATTATGCGAATAGGGATATTCTTTAGACCACCTAATAGTGGAAGGGAAGTGGAAGAAGAAATATGCAAGAAAATTTATGCAATGAGTAAAAGACACAGAATAATAATCATGGGAGACTTCAACTACCCTCAAATAAGCTGGCAAGAACAGGTAGGGAAAGGGGAAAAGGGAACGGTGTGTTCAGGGCTCCATTCATTTGCAGTGCACAGGAAGCCCAACAAGAGAGGAATCACTGCTAGATCTAGTAATGGGTAGTGAAGCAGAGCAGATAAGAGAAGCAAGGGAGCATCTCGGCAATAGCAATCACAACATAATAAGTTTTAAGATAATGATTTGGAGAGACATAAGTACGACAAAGAACAAAGTAATAGATTGGAAGAAACCTAATTATGAGGGGATGAGAATGGAACTAGGGAAGGTAAACTGAAAAAATATATTGACTAACAAAGAGATAGAACAGCAGTGGGAAGTATTTTTAAAAGTGATCAATAGAGTTCAGGTCAATCATCATTTTGTCTTTCCCATGGGAAGCTGATGCGCCGACCTGTGTTTCAAGCAAATTGGGATCCTAGTATGTAGTTAGAGCACAAATCGCCATTTTAAGGAACATATAGGTGGAAATACGGGAAAGTCGGAGGCCTGGCTGAATATAACAACAGGACCTCATTAGAATTGTTGTACTCAGTTTGCCGCCCGGCCGCGGGGAAAGGGATTGTGGCCGGGGGGTGGGGGGGGGGGGTGGGTGTGGATCACGGGGCAAGCAATCGTGAGGAGGAAGAGATTGCAGGGGGTACAGATCGCCAGGGTGGAAGGGATCGGGGGGGGTTTGAGTTCGGGGGGGGGGGGGTAGAGATTGCGAGGGATGAGATTGTGAGTGGGAAGAGATCATCAGTGGTGGGGAGAAATCGCCAGGGGAAGAGAATGGCAGGGGGTAGAGATTGCCAGGGTAGAAGGGAACGCAATGGGTAGAGATCGCCAAGCCATGAGATCACGGGGGGTAGACATACCAGGGGATAGAGATGCCAGGTCAAGAGATCGCAAGTGGGAAGATTTCGTGGGGTGAAGATTTTGCCGTAGGGAGAGGTGGGTGGGGATGGGGAGGAAATCATGATGGGGAAGAGATCGGGAGGGATGAGTTCGTCAGGGGCTAGAGATACCGGGGAATGGAGATTCCGGGGTTAGAGATCGCAGGTGAGAAGAGGTTACGGGGGAAGAAATCGCGGAGGGGACAACATCGCCGCCAGGGGCAGGGTTCGTCTGATTACGGAGCGAGAAGCAGATCGTAGCCAGTTAGTTTGGGAGGGGGATGTGGGGTGGGTGGTGGTGAAACACACACTCCTACTCCTTCTGGCACATCAGCAGTGCTGGAAAAGGCATGAGCTGCTTGATCTGGAAGTTCTTGCCTCCCTTTAACTATCGGGTTTCCCGAGCCCTGAGAAATTCGGCCCGCAGCCATTAATTCCAAATGTCAGCTGAAATCTGTGACACGCAGCCTCATTAACATATTATAATTCCTGAGCCGCCTCCCGAGAGCAGGTTACTCGCTCGCCCTGACTGATCTGGAAGCAGGTGTATTCATGGTGGGTTGTGGTTGGGTTTCCCATTTTGTAGAATTTAACCCTCCCCCATGCCTCTGCTGCCTGTCCTGGGAAGGTTAAAATTCCCTCCCCGCCATTCTCTGTAAACTGCTGTGGCCTTTTCAGTTTTTACAGGCCTCTACCAGGGAAGCAACCAATGTCAAACAGTAACCGCACCTGGTGTCAAACAGTGACCACACCTGGTGTCAAACAGTAACCACACCTGGTGTCAAACAGTAACCACACCAGGTGTCAAACAGTAACTATACCTGGTGGCAAACAGTAACAACACCTGGTGTCAAACAGTAACCACACCTGGTGTCAAACAGTAACCACACCTGGTGGCAAACAGCAACTACACCTGGTATCAAACAGTAACCACACCTGGTGCCAAACAGTAACCACGCCTGGTGTTAAACAGTAACAACACCTGGTGTCAAACAGTAACCACACCTGGTGTCAAATATGAATAGTAACCACACCTGGTGTCAAACATTAACCACACCAGGTGTCAAACAGTGACCACACCTGGTGTCAAATAGTACCACACCTGGTGTCAAACAGAAACCACACCTGGTGTCAAACAGTAAGCACATCTGGTGTCAAACATTAATAGTAACCGCACCTGGTGTCAAACAGTAACCACATCTGGTGTCAAACAGTAACCATAGCTGGTGTCAAACAGTAACCACACTTTGTATCAAACAGCAACAACACTAGGTGTCAAACAGTAACCACACGTTGTGTCAAACACTAACCACACTTTGTGTCAAACAGAAATCACACCAGGTGTCAAACAGTAACCACAACAGGTGTCAAACAGTAATCACACCTGGTGTCAAACAGTATCCACACCTGGTGTCAAACAGTAACTACACCTGGTGTTAAATAGTAACCACACCTGGTGTCTAACAGGAACCACATCTGGTGTCAAACAGTAACCACAACTGGTGTCTAATAGTAAGTACACCTGATGTCTAACAGTAACCACGCCTGGTGTCAAATAGTAACCACACCAGGTGTCAAACAGTAACCGCACCTGGTGTCAAACAATAACCACACCTGGTGTCAAACAGTAACCACACCAGGTGTCAAACATAACCAACACCTGGTGTCAAACAATAACCACACCTGGTGTCAAACAGTAACCACACCAGGTGTCAAACATAACCAACACCTGGTGTCAAACAGTAACGACACCTGGTGTCAAACAATAACTACACCTGGTGTCAAACAATAACCACACCAGGTGTCAAACTGTAACCACACCTGGTTTCAAACAGTAACCACACCTGGTGTCAAGCAGTAACCACACCAGGTGTCAAACAATGACCACAACCGGTGTCAAACAATAACCACACCTTGTGTGAAACATTAACCACACCAGGTGTCAAACAATAACCACACCCGGGATCAAACAATAACCACACCAGGTGGCAAACAGTAACCGCACCTGGTGTCAAACAGTGACCACACCTGGCGTCAAACAGTAACCATACCTGGTGGCAAACAGTAACCGCACCTGGTGTCAAACAATAACCACACCTGGTGTCAAACAGTAACCACACCAGGTGTCAAACATAACCAACACCTGGTGTCAAACAATAACCACACCTGGTGTCAAACAGTAACCACACCTGGTGTCAAACAGTAACCACACCTGGTGTCAAACAGTAAGCACACATGGTGTTAAACATTAATAGTAAACGCACCTGGTGTCAAACAGTAACCACACTTGGTGTCAAACAGTAACCAAACCTGGTGTCAAACAGTAACCAAACTTTGTGTAAAACAGTAACAACACCAGGTGTCAAACAGTAACCACACGTGGTGTCAAACTGAAACCACACCAGGTGTCAAACAGTAACCACACCTGGTGTCAAATAGTAACCACACCAGGTGTCAAATAGTAACCACACCAGGTGTCAAACAGTAACCACACCTGGTGTCAAATAGTAACCACACCAGGTGTCAAACAGTAACCGCACCTGGTCTCAAACAATAACCACACCTGGTGTCAAACAGTAACCACACCAGGTGTCAAGCAGTAACCACACCTGGTGACTAACAGTAACCACATCAGGTGTCGAACAGTAACCACACCTGGTGTCAAACATAACCAACACCTGGTGTCAAACAGTAACTACACCCTGGTGTCAAACAATAACTACACCTGGTGTCAAACAGTAACCACACCAGGTGTCAAACAATGACCACACCTGGTATCAAACAATAACCACACCTGGTGTGAAACAGTAACCACACCAGGTGTCAAACAATAACCACACCTGGTATCAAACAATAACCACACCTGGTGTCAAACATTAACCACATCTGGTGTCAAACAGTAACCACTCCTGGTGTCAAACCGCAACTACAAATGGTGTCAAATAGCAACCACACCTGGTGTCAAAAATTAACCACACCTGGAGTCTAACTGTAACCACACCTGGTGTCTAACAGTAACCACACCAGGTGTCAAAGAGTAACCACACCAGGTGTCAATCAGGAACTACACCAGGTGTCAAACAATAACCACACCTGGTGTCAAACAGTTACCACACCAGGTGTCAAACAGTAACCACACCTGGTGTCTAACAGTAACCACACATGGTTTCAAACAGTAATCACACCTGGTGTCAAACAGTAACCACACCAGGTGTCAAACAGTAACCACACCTGGTGTCAAACAGTAATTACACCTGGTGTCAAACAGTAACCACACCTGGTGTCAAACAGTAACCACACTTTGTATCAAACAGTAACAACACCAGGTGTCAAACAATAACCACAGCTGGTGTCAAACACTAACCACACTTTGTGTCAAACAGTAACCACAACAGGTGTCAAACAGTAATCACACCTGGTGTCAAACAGTAACCACACCAGGTGTCAAAAGTAACCATACCTGGTGTCAAACAGTAACCACACCTGGTGTCAAACAGTAACCACACCAGGTGTCAAATAGTAACCGCACGAGGTGTCAAACAGTAACCGCACCTGGTATCAAACAATAACCACACCTGGTGTCAAACAGTAACAGAACCAGGTGTCAAACAGTAACCACACCTGGTGTCAAACAGTAATTACACCTGGTGTCAAACAGTAACCACAACTGATGTCAAACAGTAACCACACCAGGTGTCAAACAGTAATCACACCTGGTGTCAAACAATAACCACACCTGTTGTCGAACAATAACCACAGCTGGTGTCAAACAGTAACCACACCTGGTGTCAAACAATAACTATACCTCGTGTCAAACAGTAACCACACCTGGTGTCAAACAGTAACCAAACTTTGTGTCAAACAGTAACCACACCAGGTGTCAAACAGTAACCACAACAGGTGTCAAACAGTAATCACACCTGCTGTCAAACAGTAACCGCACCAGGTGTCAAACAGGAACCACACCTGATGTCTAACAGTAACCACACCTGGTGTCAAATAGTAACCACACCTGGTATCTAACTGGAAGCACATCTGGTGTCAAACAGTAACAACACCTAGTGTCTAATAGTAAGCACACCTGCTGTCTAACAGTAACCACACCTGGTGTCAAATAGTAAGCACACCTGGTGTCAAACAGTAACTACACCTGGTGTCAAACAATAACTACACCTGGTGTGAAACAGTAACCACACCAGGTGTCAAACAATAACCACACCTGGTAGCAAACAATAACCACACCAGGTGTCAAACAGTAACAACACCAGGTGTCAAACAGTAGCCACACCAGGTGTCAAACAGTAACCACACCTGGTGTCAAACATTAACCACACCTGGTGTCAAACAGTAACCACTCCTGGTGTCAAACCGTAACCACAACTGGTGTCAAATAGCAACCACACCTGGTGTCAAAAAGTAACCACACCTGGAGTCTAAATGTAACCACATCTGGTGTCGAACAGTAACCACACCAGGTGTCAAACAGTAACCACACCAGGTGTCAAACAGTAGCCACACCAGGTGTCAAACAGTAACCACACCTGGTGTCAAACATTAACCACACCTGGTGTCAAACAGTAACCACTCCTGGTGTCAAACCGTAACCACAACTGGTGTCAAATAGCAACCACACCTGGTGTCAAAAAGTAACCACACCTGGAGTCTAACTGTAACCACATCTGGTGTCTAACAGTAACCACACCAGGTGTCAAACAGTAACCACACCAGGTATCAATCAGGAACTGCACCAGGTGTCAAACAATAACCACGCCAGGTGTCAAACAGTAACCACACTGGTGTCTAACAGTAACCACACCTGGTTTCAAACAGTAATCACACCTGGTGTCAAACAGTAACCACACCAGGTGTCAAACAGAAACCACACCTGGTGTCAAACAGTAAGTACACCTGGTGTCAAACAGGAACCACACCTGGTGTCAAACAGTAACCACACCTGGTGTCAAACAGTAACCACACCTGGTGTCAAACATTAACCACACCTGGTGTCAAACAGTAACCACACCTGGTGTCAAACAGTAACCACAGCTGGTGTCAAATAGCAACCACACCTAGTGTCAAAAAGTAACCACACCTGGAGTCTAACTGTACCCACACCTGGTGTCGAACAGTAACCACACCAGGTGTCAAACAGTAACCACACCAGGTGTCAAACAGGAACTACACCAGGTGTCAAACAGTCACCACACCAAGTGTCAAACAGTAACCACACCAGGTGTCAAACAGGAACTACACCAGATGTCAAACAATAACCACGCCTGCTGTCAAACAGTTACCACACCAGGTGTCAAACAGTTACCACACCCCTGGTGTCTAACAGTAACCACACCAGGTATCAAACAGTAACCATACCTGGTGTCAAACAATAATCACACCAGTTGTCAAACAGTAACCACACCTGGTGTCAAACAGTAACTACACCTGGTGTCAAACAGTAACTACACCTGGTGTCAAACAGTAACCACACTTTGTATCAAACAGTAACAACACCAGGTGTCAAACAGTAACCACACCTGGTGTCAAACAGTGACCACACCTGGTGTCAAACAGTGACCACACCTGGTGTCAAACAGTAACAACACCTGGTGTCAAACAGTGACCACACCTGGTGTCAAACAGTAACCACACCTGGTGTCAAACAGTAACCACACTTGGTGTCAAACAGTAACTGCACCTGGTGTCAAACATTAATAGTAACCACACCCGGTGTCAAACATTAACCACAGCAGGTGTCAAACAGTGACCACACCTGGTGTCAAACATTAACCACACCTGGTTTCAAACAGTAACCACTCCTGGTGTCAAACCGTAACCACAACTGGTGTCAAATAGCAACCACACCTGGTGTCAAAAAGTAACCACACCTGGAGTCTAACTGTAACCACATCTGGTGTCTAACAGTAACCACACCAGGTGTCAAACAGTAACCACACCAGGTGTCAAACAGTGACCACACCTGGTGTCAAACATTAACCACACCTGGTTTCAAACAGTAACCACTCCTGGTGTCAAACCGTAACCACAACTGGTGTCAAACAGTAACCACACTTTGTGTCAAACAGTAACCACAACAGGTGTCAAACAGTAATCACACCTGGTGTCCAACAGTAACCACACCAGGTGTCAAACAGTAACCACACCAGGTGTCAAACAGTAACCACACCTGGTGTCAAACATTAACCACACCTGGTGTCAAACAGTAACCACTCCTGGTGTCAAACCGTAACCACAACTGGTGTCAAATAGCAACCACACCTGGTGTCAAAAAGTAACCACACCTGGAGTCTAACTGTAACCACATCTGGTGTCTAACAGTAACCACACCAGGTGTCAAACAGTAACCACACCAGGTGTCAATCAGGAACTGCACCAGGTGTCAAACAATAACCACGCCTGGTGTCAAACAGTTACCACACCAGCTGTCAAACAGTAACCACAGCTGGTGTCAAACAGTAACCACACCTGGTGTCAAACATTAACCACACCTGGTGTCAAACAGTAACCACAGCTGGTGTCAAATAGCAACCACACCTGGTGTCAAAAAGTAACCACACCTGGAGTCTAACTGTACCCACACCTGGTGTCGAACAGTAACCACACCAGGTGTCAAACAGTAACCACACCAGGTGTCAAACAGGAACTACACCAGGTGTCAAACATCACCACACCAAGTGTCAAACAGTAACCACACCAGGTGTCAAACAGGAACTACACCAGGTGTCAAACAATAACCACGCCTGCTGTCAAACAGTTACCACACCAGGTGTCAAACAGTTACCACACCCCTGGTGTCTAACAGTAACCACACCAGGTATCAAACAGTAACCATACCTGGTGTCAAACAATAATCACACCAGTTGTCAAACAGTAACCACACCAGGTGTCAAACAGTAACCACACCTGGTGTCAAACAGTAACTACACCTGGTGTCAAACAGTGACCACACCTGGTGTCAAACAGTAACCACACTTTGTATCAAACAGTAACCACACCTGGTGTCAAACAGTAACTACACCTGGTGTCAAACAGTAACCACACCAGGTGTCAAACAGTAACCACACCAGGTGTCAAACAGTAACCACACCTGGTGTCAAACATTAACCACACCTGGTGTCAAACAGTAACCACTCATGGTGTCAAACCGTAACCACAACTGGTGTCAAATAGCAACCACACCTGGTGTCAAAAAGTAACCACACCTGGAGTGTAACTGTAACCACATCTGGTGTCTAACAGTAACCACACCAGGTGTCAAACAGTAACCACACCAGGTGTCAAACAGTAACCACACCAGGTGTCAATCAGGAACTGCACCAGGTGTCAAACAATAACCACGCCTGGTGTCAAACAGTTACCACACCAGCTGCCAAACAGTAACCACACTGGTGTCAAACAGTAAGTACACCTGGTGTCAAACAGGAACCACACCAGGTGTCAAACAGTAACCACACCTGGTGTCAAACAGTAAGTACACCTGGTGTCAAACAGGAACCACACCTGGTGTCAAACAGTAACCACAGCTGGTGTCAAAAAGTAACCACACCTGGAGTCTAACTGTACCCACACCTGGTGTCGAACAGTAACCACACCAGGTGTCAAACAGTAACCACACCAGGTGTCAAACAGGAACTACACCAGGTGTCAAACAGTCACCACACCAAGTGTCAAACAGTAAACACACCAGGTGTCAAACAGGAACTACACCAGGTGTCAAACAATAACCACGCCTGCTGTCAAACA
This sequence comes from Pristiophorus japonicus, assembly GCF_044704955.1. Taxonomy (NCBI): domain Eukaryota; kingdom Metazoa; phylum Chordata; class Chondrichthyes; family Pristiophoridae; genus Pristiophorus; species Pristiophorus japonicus. Next base: position 29,567,504 of record NC_091983.1, read on the forward strand.
GTTATCACACCAGGTGTCAAACAGTTACCACACCCCTGGTGTCTAACAGTAACCACACCAGGTATCAAACAGTAACCATACCTGGTGTCAAACAGTAACTACACCTGGTGTCAAACAGTGACCACACCTGGTGTCAAACAGTAACCACACTTTGTATCAAACAGTAACCACACCTGGTGTCAAACAGTAACTACACCTGGTGTCAAACAGTAACCACACTTTGTATCAAACAGTAACAACACCAGGTGTCAAACAGTAACCACACCTGGTATCAAACAGTGACCACACCTGGTGTCAAACAGTGACCACACCTGGTGTCAAACAGTAACCACACTTGGTGTCAAACAGTAACTGCACCTGGTGTCAAACAGTAATAATAACCACACCTGGTGTCAAACAGTAACCATACCTGGTGGCAAACAGTAACTACAACTGGTGTCAAAAAGTAACCACACCTGGTGTCAAACAGTAAACACACCTGGTGTTAAACAGTAACAACACCTGGTGTCAAACAGTAACCACACCTGGTGTCAAACATTAATAGTAACCACACCCGGTGTCAAACATTAACCACAGCAGGTGTCAAACAGTGACCACACCTGGTGTCAAACAGTAACCACACCTGGTGTCAAACAGTAAGCACACATGGTGTTAAACATTAATAGTAACCGCAACTGGTGTCAAACAGTAACCACACTTGGTGTCAAACAGTAACCAAACCTGGTGTCAAACAGTAACCAAACTTTGTGTAAAACAGTAACAACACCAGGTGTCAAATAGTAACCACACCTGGTGACTAACAGTAACCACATCAGGTGTCAAACAGTAACCACACCTGGTGTCAAACATAACCAACACCTGGTGTCAAACAGTAACTACACCCTGGTGTCCAACAATAACTACACCTGGTGTCAAACAGTAACCACACCAGGTGTCAAACAATGACCACACCTGGTGTCAAACAATAACCACACCTGGTGTGAAACAGTAACCACACCAGCTGTCAAACAATAACCACACCTGGTGTCAAACAATAACCACACCTGGTGTCAAACATTAACCACATCTGGTGTCAAACAGTAACCACTCCTGGTGTCAAACCGCAACTACAAATGGTGTCAAATAGCAACCACACCTGGTGTCAAAAATTAACCACACCTGGAGTCTAACTGTAACCACACCTGGTGTCTAACAGTTACCACACCAGGTGTCACAGAGTAACCACACCAGGTGTCAATCAGGAACTACACCAGGTGTCAAACAATAACCACACCTGGTGTCAAACAGTTACCACACCAGGTGTCAAACAGTAACCACACCTGGTGTCTAACAGTAACCACACATGGTTTCAAACAGTAATCACACCTGGTGTCAAACAGTAACCACACCATATTCAAACAGTAACCACACCTGGTGTCAAACAGTAACTACACCTGGTGTCAAACAGTAACCACACTTTGTATCAAACAGTAACAACACCAGGTGTCAAACAGTAACCACACCTGGTGTCAAACAGTGACCACACCTGGTGTCAAACAGTGACCACACCTGGTGTCAAACAGTAACCACACTTGGTGTCAAACAGTAACTGCACCTGGTGTCAAACAGTAATAATAACCACACCTGGTGTCAAACAGTAACCATACCTGGTGGCAAACAGTAACTACAACTGGTGTCAAAAAGTAACCACACCTGGTGTCAAACAGTAAACACACCTGGTGTTAAACAGTAACAACACCTGGTGTCAAACAGTAACCACACCTGGTGTCAAACATTAATAGTAACCACACCCGGTGTCAAACATTAACCACAGCAGGTGTCAAACAGTGACCACACCTGGTGTCAAACAGTAACCACACCTGGTGTCAAACAGTAAGCACACATGGTGTTAAACATTAATAGTAACCGCAACTGGTGTCAAACAGTAACCACACTTGGTGTCAAACAGTAACCAAACCTGGTGTCAAACAGTAACCAAACTTTGTGTAAAACAGTAACAACACCAGGTGTCAAATAGTAACCACACCTGGTGACTAACAGTAACCACATCAGGTGTCAAACAGTAACCACACCTGGTGTCAAACATAACCAACACCTGGTGTCAAACAGTAACTACACCCTGGTGTCCAACAATAACTACACCTGGTGTCAAACAGTAACCACACCAGGTGTCAAACAATGACCACACCTGGTGTCAAACAATAACCACACCTGGTGTGAAACAGTAACCACACCAGCTGTCAAACAATAACCACACCTGGTGTCAAACAATAACCACACCTGGTGTCAAACATTAACCACATCTGGTGTCAAACAGTAACCACTCCTGGTGTCAAACCGCAACTACAAATGGTGTCAAATAGCAACCACACCTGGTGTCAAAAATTAACCACACCTGGAGTCTAACTGTAACCACACCTGGTGTCTAACAGTTACCACACCAGGTGTCACAGAGTAACCACACCAGGTGTCAATCAGGAACTACACCAGGTGTCAAACAATAACCACACCTGGTGTCAAACAGTTACCACACCAGGTGTCAAACAGTAACCACACCTGGTGTCTAACAGTAACCACACATGGTTTCAAACAGTAATCACACCTGGAGTCAAACAGTAACCACACCAGGTGTCAAACAGTAACCACACCTGGTGTCAAACAGTAATTACACCTGGTGTCAAACAGTAACCACACCTGGTGTCAAACAGTAACCACACTTTGTATCAAACAGTAACAACACCAGATGTCAAACAATAACCACACGTGGTGTCAAACACTAACCACACTTTGTGTCAAACAGTAACCACAACAGGTGTCAAACAGTAATCACACCTGGTGTCCAACAGTAACCACACCAGGTGTCAAAAGTAACCATACCTGGTGTCAAACAGTAACCACACCTGGTGTCAAACAGTAACCACACCAGGTGTCAAACAGTAACCACACCTGGTGTCAAACAGTAATTACACCTGGTGTCAAACAGTAACCACACCTGGTGTCAAACAGTAACCACACTTTGTGTCAAACAGTAACCACAACAGGTGTCAAACAGTAATCACACCTGGTGTCCAACAGTAACCACACCAGGTGTCAAACAGTAACCACACCAGGTGTCAAACAGTAACCACACCTGATGTCAAACATTAACCACACCTGGTGTCAAACAGTAACCACTCCTGGTGTCAAACCGTAACCACAACTGGTGTCAAATAGCAACCACACCTGGTGTCAAAAAGTAACCACACCTGGAGTCTAACTGTAACCACATCTGGTGTCTAACAGTAACCACACCAGGTGTCAAACAGTAACCACACCAGGTGTCAATCAGGAACTGCACCAGGTGTCAAACAATAACCACGCCTGGTGTCAAACAGTTACCACACCAGCTGTCAAACAGTAACCACAGCTGGTGTCAAACAGTAACCACACCTGGTGTCAAACATTAACCACACCTGGTGTCAAACAGTAACCACAGCTGGTGTCAAATAGCAACCACACCTGGTGTCAAAAAGTAACCACACCTGGAGTCTAACTGTACCCACACCTGGTGTCGAACAGTAACCACACCAGGTGTCAAACAGTAACCACACCAGGTGTCAAACAGGAACTACACCAGGTGTCAAACATCACCACACCAAGTGTCAAACAGTAACCACACCAGGTGTCAAACAGGAACTACACCAGGTGTCAAACAATAACCACGCCTGCTGTCAAACAGTTACCACACCAGGTGTCAAACAGTTACCACACCCCTGGTGTCTAACAGTAACCACACCAGGTATCAAACAGTAACCATACCTGGTGTCAAACAATAATCACACCAGTTGTCAAACAGTAACCACACCAGGTGTCAAACAGTAACCACACCTGGTGTCAAACAGTAACTACACCTGGTGTCAAACAGTGACCACACCTGGTGTCAAACAGTAACCACACTTTGTATCAAACAGTAACCACACCTGGTGTCAAACAGTAACTACACCTGGTGTCAAACAGTAACCACACCAGGTGTCAAACAGTAACCACACCAGGTGTCAAACAGTAGCCACACCAGGTGTCAAACAGTAACCACACCTGGTGTCAAACATTAACCACACCTGGTGTCAAACAGTAACCACTCCTGGTGTCAAACCGTAACCACAACTGGTGTCAAATAGCAACCACACCTGGTATCAAAAAGTAACCACACCTGGAGTGTAACTGTAACCACATCTGGTGTCTAACAGTAACCACACCAGGTGTCAAACAGTAACCACACCAGGTGTCAATCAGGAACTGCACCAGGTGTCAAACAATAACCACGCCTGGTGTCAAACAGTTACCACACCAGCTGCCAAACAGTAACCACACTGGTGTCAAACAGTAAGTACACCTGGTGTCAAACAGGAACCACACCAGGTGTCAAACAGTAACCACACCTGGTGTCAAACAGTAAGTACACCTGGTGTCAAACAGGAACCACACCTGGTGTCAAACAGTAACCACAGCTGGTGTCAAAAAGTAACCACACCTGGAGTCTAACTGTACCCACACCTGGTGTCGAACAGTAACCACACCAGGTGTCAGACAGTAACCACACCAGGTGTCAAACAGGAACTACACCAGGTGTCAAACAATAACCACGCCTGCTGTCAAACAGTTATCACACCAGGTGTCAAACAGTTACCACACCCCTGGTGTCTAACAGTAACCACACCAGGTATCAAACAGTAACCATACCTGGTATCAAACAATAACCACACCTGGTGTCAATCAGCAACCACACCTGGTGTCAAAAATTAACCACACCTGGAGTCTAACTGTAACCACACCTGGTGTCTAACAGTAACCACACCAGGTGTCAAACAGTAACCACACCAGGTGTCAATCAGGAACTACACCAGGTGTCAAACAATAACCACACCCGGTATCAAACAATAACTACATCTGGTGTCAAACAGGAACCACACCTGGTGTCAAATAGTAACCACACCTGGTGTCTAACAGGAACCACATCTGGTGTCAAACAGTAACCACACCAGGTGTCAAACAGTAACCACACTTTGTATCAAACAGTAACCACACCTGGTGTCAAACAGTAACTACACCTGGTGTCAAACAGTGACCACACCTGGTGTCAAACAGTAACCACACTTTGTATCAAACAGTAACCACACCTGGTGTCAAACAGTAACTACACCTGGTGTCAAACAGTAACCACACTTTGTATCAAACAGTAACAACACCAGGTGTCAAACAGTAACCACACCTGGTGTCAAACAGTGACCACACCTGGTGTCAAACAGTGACCACACCTGGTGTCAAACAGTAACCACACTTGGTGTCAAACAGTAACTGCACCTGGTGTCAAACAGTAATAATAACCACACCTGGTGTCAAACAGTAACCACACCAGGTGTCAAACAGTAACCACACCAGGTGTCAAACAGTAACCATACCTGGTGGCAAACAGTAACTACAACTGGTGTCAAAAAGTAACCACACCTGGTGTCAAACAGTAAACACACCTGGTGTTAAACAGTAACAACACCTGGTGTCAAACAGTAACCACACCTGGTGTCAAACATTAATAGTAACCACACCCGGTGTCAAACATTAACCACAGCAGGTGTCAAACAGTGACCACACCTGGTGTCAAACAGTAACCACACCTGGTGTCAAACAGTAAGCACACATGGTGTTAAACATTAATAGTAACCGCAACTGGTGTCAAACAGTAACCACACTTGGTGTCAAACAGTAACCAAACCTGGTGTCAAACAGTAACCACACCAGGTGTCAAACAGTAACCACACTTGGTGTCAAACAGTAACCAAACTTTGTGTAAAACAGTAACAACACCAGGTGTCAAACAGTAACCACACCAGGTGTCAAACAGTAACCACACCTGGTGTCAAATAGTAACCACACCTGGTGTCAAATAGTAACCACACCTGGTGACTAACAGTAACCACATCAGGTGTCAAACAGTAACCACACCTGGTGTCAAACATAACCAACACCTGGTGTCAAACAGTAACTACACCCTGGTGTCCAACAATAACTACACCTGGTGTCAAACAGTAACCACACCAGGTGTCAAACAATGACCACACCTGGTGTCAAACAATAACCACACCTGGTGTGAAACAGTAACCACACCAGCTGTCAAACAATAACCACACCTGGTGTCAAACAATAACCACACCTGGTGTCAAACATTAACCACATCTGGTGTCAAACAGTAACCACTCCTGGTGTCAAACCACAACTACAAATGGTGTCAAATAGCAACCACACCTGGTGTCAAACAGTAACCACACCAGGTGTCAAACAGTAACCACACCTGGTGTCAAACAGTAATTACACCTGGTGTCAAACAGTAACCACACCTGGTGTCAAACAGTAACCACACTTTGTATCAAACAGTAACAACACCAGATGTCAAACAATAACCATACGTGGTGTCAAACACTAACCACACTTTGTGTCAAACAGTAACCACAACAGGTGTCAAACAGTAATCACACCTGGTGTCCAACAGTAACCACACCAGGTGTCAAAAGTAACCATACCTGGTGTCAAACAGTAACCACACCTGGTGTCAAACAGTAACCACACCAGGTGTCAAATAGTAACCGCACGAGGTGTCAAACAGTAACCGCACCTGGTGTCAAACAATAACCACACCTGGTGTCAAACAGTAACCACACCAGGTGTCAAACAGTAACCACACCTGGTGTCAAACAGGAATTACACCAGGTGTCAAACAGTAACCACACGTGGTGTCAAACACTAACCACACTTTGTGTCAAACAGTAACCACAACAGGTGTCAAACAGTAATCACACCTGGTGTCAAACAATAACCACACCTGTTGTCGAACAATAATCACGCCTGGTGTCAAACAGTAACCACACCTGGTGTCAAACAGTAACTATACCTCGTGTCAAACAGTAACCACACCTGGTGTCAAACAGTAACCAAACTTTGTGTCAAACAGTAACCACACCAGGTGTCAAACAGTAACCACAACAGGTGTCAAACAGTAATCACACCTGCTGTCAAACAGTAACCGCACCAGGTGTCAAACAGGAACCACACCTGGTGTCTAACAGTAACCACACCTGGTGTCAAATAGTAACCACTCCTGGTATCTAACTGGAAGCACATCTGGTGTCAAACAGTAACAACACCTAGTGTCTAATAGTAAGCACACCTGCTGTCTAACAGTAACCACACCTGGTGTCAAATAGTAAGCACACCTGGTGTCAAACAGTAACTACACCTGGTGTCAAACAATAACTACACCTGGTGTCAAACAGGAACGACACCAAGTGTCAAATTGTAACCACACCTGGTGTGAAACAGTAACCACACCAGCTGTCAAACAGGAACCACACCAGGTGTCAAACAATAACCACACCCGGTATCAAACAATAACCACACCTGGTGTGAAACAGTAACCACACCAGGTGTCAAACAATAACCACACCTGGTATCAAACAATAACCACACCTGGTGTCAATCAGCAACCACACCTGGTGTCAAAAATTAACCACACCTGGAGTCTAACTGTAACCACACCTGGTGTCTAACAGTAACCACACCAGGTGTCAAACAGTAACCACACCAGGTGTCAATCAGGAACTACACCAGGTGTCAAACAATAACCACACCCGGTATCAAACAATAACTACATCTGGTGTCAAACAGGAACCACACCTGGTGTCAAATAGTAACCACACCTGGTGTCTAACAGGAACCACATCTGGTGTCAAACAGTAACCACACCTGGTATCTAATAGTAAGCACACCTGGTGTCAAATAGTAACCACACCTGGTGTCAAATAGTAACTACACCTGGTGTCAAACAGTAACCACACCTGGTGTCAAACAATAACCACACCTGGTGTGAAACAGTAACCACACCAGGTGTCAAACAATAACCACACCTGGGATCAAACAATAACCACACCAGGTGTCAAACAGTAACAACACCAGGTGTCAAACAGTAGCCACACCAGCTGTCAAACAGTAACCACACCTGGTGTCAAACATTAACCACTCCGGGTGTCAAACAGTAACCACTCCTGGTGTCAAACCGTAACTACAACTGGTGTCAAATAGCAACCACACCTGGTGTCAAAAAGTAACCTCACCTGGAGTCTAACTGTAACCACACCTGGTGTCTAACAGTAAACACACCAGGTGTCAAACAGTAACCACACCAGGTGTCAATCAGGAACTACACCAGGTGTCAAACAGTGACCACACCTGGTGTCAAACAGTAATCACACCTGGTGTCAAACAGTAACCTCACTTGGTGTCAAACAGTAACTGCACCTGGTGTCAAATAGCAACCACACCAGGTGTCAAAAAGTAACCACACCTGGAGTCTAACTGTAACCACAACTTGTGTCTAACAGTAACCACACCAGGTGACAAACAGTAACTACACCAGGTGTCAAACAATAACCACGCCTGATGTCAAACAGTTACCACACCAGGTGTCAAACAGTAACCACACCTGGTATCTAACAGTAACCACACCAGGTGTCAAACAGTAACCACACCAGGTGTCTAACAGGAACCACACCTGGTGTCAAATAGTAACCACACCTGGTGTCTAACAGGAATCACATCTGGTGTCAAACAGTAACCACACCTGGTGTCAAACAATAACCACACCTGTTGTCGAACCATAACCACACCTGGTGTCAAACAGTAACCACACCTGGTGTCAAACAGCAACTATACCTGGTGTCAAACAGTAACCACACCTTGTGTCAAACAGTAACCAAACTTTGTGTCAAACAGTAACCACACCAGGTGTCAAACAGTAACCACAACAGGTGTCAAACAGTAATCACACCTGCTGTCAAACAATAACCACACCCGGTATCAAACAATAACTATATCTGGTGTCAAACAGTAACCACACCAGGTGTCAAACAGTAACCACACCTGGTGTCAAACAGTAACCACAACTGGTGTCAAACAGTAACCACACCTGGTGTCAAATAGCAACCACACCAGGTGTCAAAAAGTAACCACACCTGGAGTCTAACTGTAACCACAACTTGTGTCTAACAGTAACCACACCAGGTGACAAACAGTAACTACACCAGGTGTCAAACAATAACCACGCCTGGTGTCAAACAGTTACCACACCAGGTGTCAAACAGGAACCACACCTGGTATCGAACAGTAACCACACCAGGTGTCAAACAGTAACCACACCAGGTGTCTAACAGGAACCACACCTGGTGTCAAATAGTAACCACACCTGGTGTCTAACAGGAACCACATCTGGTGTCAAACAGTAACCACACCTGGTGTCTAATAGTAAGCACACCTGGTGTCAAATAGTAACCACACCTGATGTCAAACAGTAACAACACCAGGTGTCAAACAGTAACAACACCAGGTGTCAAACAGTAGCCACACCAGGTGTCAAACAGTAACCACACCTGGTGTCAAACATTAACCACACCTGATGTCAAACAGTAACCACTCCTGGTGTCAAACGTAACTACAACTGGTGTCAAATAGCAACCACACCTGGTGTCAAAAAGTAACCACACCTGGAGTCTAAAAGTAAGCACACCTGGTGTCTAACAGTAACTACACCTAGTGTCAAACAATAACTACACCTGGTGTCAAACAGTAACGACACCAAGTGTCAAATTGTAACCACACCTGGTGTGAAACAGTAACCACACCAGGTGTCAAACAATAACCACACCCGGTATCAAACAATAACAACATCTGGTGTCAAACAGTAACCACACCAGGTGTCAAACAGTAACCACACCTGGTGTCAAACATTAACCACACCTGGTGTCAAACAGTAACCACACCAGGTGTCAAACAGTAACCACACCAGGTGACAAACAGTAACTACACCAGGTGTCAAACAATAACCACGCCTGGTGTCAAACAGTTACCACACCAGGTGTCAAACAGTAACCACACCTGGTATCTAACAGGAACCACACCTGGTGTCAAATAGTAACCACACCTGGTGTCTAACAGGAACCACATCTGGTGTCAAACAGTAACCGCACCTGGTGTCAAACAATAACCACACCTGTTGTCGAACCATAACCACACCTGGTGTCAAACAGTAACCAAACCTGGTGTCAAACAGTAACTATACCTGGTGTCAAACAGTAACCACACCTGGTGTCAAACAGTAACCAAACTTTGTGTCAAACAGTAACCACACCAGGTGTCAAACAGTAACCACAACAGTTGTCAAACAGTAACCACACCAGGTGACAAACAGTAACTACACCAGGTGTCAAACAATAACCACGCCTGGTGTCAAACAGTTACCACACCAGGTGTCAAACAGTAACCACACCTGGTATCTAACAGTAACCACACCAGGTGTCTAACAGGAACCACATCTGGTGTCAAACAGTAACCACACCTGGTGTCTAATAGTAAGCACACCTGGTGTCAAATAGTAACCACACCTGGTGTCAAATAGTAACTACACCTGGTGTCAAATAACCACATTAGGTGTCAAACAATAACCACACCTGGTATCAAACAATAACCACACCAGGTGTCAAACAGTAACAACACCAGGTGTCAAACAGTAGCCACACCAGGTGTCAAACAGTAACCACACCTGGTGTCAAACATTAACCACACGTGGTGTCAAACAGTAACCACTCCTGGTGTCAAACCGTAACTACAACTGGTGTCAAATAGCAACCACACCTGGTGTCAAAAAGTAACCACACCTGGAATCTAAAAGTAAGCACACCTGGTGTCTAACAGTAACCACACCTGGTGTCAAATAGTAAGCACACCTGGTGCCAAACAGTAACGACACCTGGTGTCAAACAGTAATGACACCAAGTGTCAAATTGTAACCACACCTGGTGTGAAACAGTAACCACACCAGCTGTCAAACAGTAACCACACCAGGTGTCAAACAATAACCACACCCGGTATCAAACAATAACTACATCTGGTGTTAAACAGTAACCACACCAGGTGTCAAACAGTAACCACACCTGGTGTCAAACATTAACCACACCTGGTGTCAAACAGTAACCACACCAGGTGTCAAACAGTAACCACACCAGGTGTCAAACAGTAACCACACCAGGTGTCAAACAGTAACCACAACTGGTGTCAAACAGTAACCACACCTGGTGTCAAATAGCAACCACACCAGGTGTCAAAATGTAACCACACCTGGAGTCTAACTGTAACCACAACTTGTGTCTAACAGTAACCACAGCAGGTGTCAAACAGTAACCACACCAGGTGACAAACAGTAACTACACCAGGTGTCAAACAATAACCACGCCTGGTGTCAAACAGTTACCACACCAGGTGTCAAACAGTAACCACACCTGGTATCTAACAGTAACCACACCAGGTGTCAAACAGTAACCACACCAGGTGTCTAACAGGAACCACACCTGGTGTCAAATAGTAACCACACCTGGTGTCGAACAGGAACCACATCTGATGTCAAACAGTAACCACACCTGGTGTCTAATAGTAAGCACACCTGGTGTCAAATAGTAACCACACCTGGTGTCAAATAGTAACTACACCTGGTGTCAAATAGCAACCACACCTGGTGTCAAACAGTAACCACACCAGGTGTCAAACAATGACCACACCTGGTGTCAAACAATAACCACACCTGGTGTGAAACAGTAACCACACCAGGTGTCAAACAATAACCACACCTGATATCAAACAATAACCACACCAGGTGTCAAACAGTAACAACACCAGGTGTCAAACAGTAGCCACACCAGGTGTTAAACAGTAACCACACCAGTTGTCAAACAGTAACCACACCAGGTGTCAATCAGGAACTACACCAGGTGTCAAACAATAACCACGCCTGGTGTCAAACAGTTACCACACCAGGTGTCAAACAAAAACCACACCTGGTGTCTAACAGTAACCACACCTGGTTTCAAACAGTAATCACACCTGGTGTCAAACAGTAACCACACCAGGTGTCAAACAGTAACCACACCTGGTGTCAAACAGTAATTACACCTGGTGTCAAACAGCAACAACACCTGGTGTCAAACAGTAACCACACTTTGTATCAAACAGTAACAACACCAGGTGTCAAACAGTAACCACAACAGGTGTCAAACAGTAACTACACCAGGTGTCAAAAGTAATCACAACTGGTGTCAAACAGTAACCACACCAGGTGTCAAAAGTAACCACACCTGGTGTCAAACAGTAACCATACCTGGTGTCAAACAGTAACCACACCTGTTGTCGAATAATAACCACACCTGGTGTCAAACAGTAACCACACCTGGTGTCAAAACAGTAACTATACCTGGTGTCAAACAGTAACCACACCTGGTGTCAAACAGTAACCAAACTTTGTGTCAAACATTAACCACACCAGGTGTCAAACAGTAACCACAACAGGTGTCAAACAGTAATCACACCTGCTGTCAAACAGTAACCACACCAGGTGTCAAACAGTAACCACACCTGGTGTCAAATAGTAACCACACCTGGTGTCTAACTGGAACCACATCTGGTGTCAAACAGTAACAACACCTCGTGTCTAATAGTAAGCACACCTGTTGTCTAACAATAACCACACCTGGTGTCAAATAGTAAGCACACCTGGTGTCAAACAGTAACTACACCTGTTGTCAAACAATAACCACACCTGGTATCAAACAGTAACCACACCTGGTGTCAAACAGTAACCACACCCGGTGTGAAACATTAACCACACCTGGTGTCAAACAGTAACCACACCAGGTGTCAAACAGTGACCACACCAGGTGTCAAACAGTAGCCACAACTGGTGTCAAACAGTAACCACACCTGGTGTCAAATAGCAACCACACCAGGTGTCAAAAAGTAACCACACCTGGAGTCTAACTGTAACCACAACTTGTGTCGAACAGTAACCACACCAGGTGTCAAACAGTAACCACACCAGGTGACAAACAGTAACTACACCAGGTGTCAAACAATAACCACGCCTGGTGTCAAACAGTTACCACACCAGGTGTCAAACAGTAACCACACCTGGTATCTAACAGTAACCACACCAGGTGTCAAACAGTATCCACACCAGGTGTCTAACAGGATCCACACCTGGTGTCAAATAGTAACCACACCTGGTGTCTAACAGGAACCACATCTGGTGTCAAACAGTAACCACACCTGGTGTCTAATAGCAAGCACACATGGTGTCTAACAATAACCACACCTGGTGTCAAATAGTAACTACACCTGGTGTCAAATAGTAACCACACCTGGTGTCAAACAATGACCACACCTGGTGTCAAACAATAACCACACCTGGTGTGAAACAGTAACCACACCAGGTATCAAACAATAACCACACCTGGTGTCAAATAGTAACCACACCTGGTGTCAAATAGTAACTACACCTGGTGTTAAATAGTAACAACACCTGGTGTCAAACAGTAACCACACCAGGTGTCAAACAATGACCACACCTGGTGTGAAACAGTAACCACACCAGGTATCAAACAATAACCACACCTGGTATCAAACAATAACCACACCAGGTGTCAACCAGTAACCACACCTGGTGTCAAACATTAACCACACCTGGTGTCAAACAGTAACCACTCCTGGTGTCAAACCGTAACTACAACTGGTGTCAAATAGCAACCACACCTGGTGTCAAAAAGTAACCACACCTGGAGTCTAACTGTAACCACACCTGGTGTCTAACAGTAACCACACCTGGTGTCAAACAGTAACCACACCAGGTGTCAATCAGGAACTACACCAGGTGTCAAACAATAACCACGCCTGGTGTCAAACAGTTACCACACCAGGTGTCAAACAGTAACCACACCTGGTGTCTAACAGTAACCACACCAGGTGTCAAACAGTAACCACACCAGGTGTCTAACATGAACCACACCTGGTGTCAAATAGTAACCACACCTGGTGTCTAACAGGAATCACATCTGGTGTCAAACAGTAACCACACCTGGTGTCTAATAGAAAGCACACCTGGTGTCTAACAGTAACCACACCTGGTGTCAAATAGTAACCACATCTGGTGTCAAATAGTAACTACACCAGGTGTCAAACAATAACCACGCTTGGTGTCAAACATTTACCACACCAGGTGTCAAACACTAACCACACCTGCTATCTAACAGTAACCACACCAGGTGTCAAACAGTAACCACACCAGGTGTCTAACAGTAACGACACCAAGTGTCAAATTGCAACCACACCTGGTGTCAAATAGCAACCACACCCGGTGTCAAAAAGTAACCACAACTGGAGTCTAACGGTAACCACACCTTGTGTCTAACAGTAACCACACCAGGTGTCAAACAGTAACCACACCAGGTGACAAACAGTAACTACACCAGGTGTCAAATAATAACCACGCCTGGTGTCAAACAGTTACCACACCAGGTGTCAAACACCACACCTGGTATCTAACAGTAACCACACCAGGTGTCAAACAGTAACCACACCTGGTGTCAAATAGTAACCACACCTGGTGTCTAACAGGAACCACATCTGGTGTCAAACAGTAACCACACCTGCTGTCTAACAGTAAGCACACCTGGTGTCTAACAGTAACCACACCTGGTGTGAAATAGTAACCACACCTGGTGTCAAACAGGAACCACACCAGGTGTCTAACAGTAACCACACCTGCTGTCAAACAGTGACCACACCAGGTGTCAAACAGTAACCACACCTGGTGTCAAACAATAACCACACCTCGTGTCAAACAGTAACCACACCTGGTGTCAAACAGTAACCACACTTTGTCTCAAAAAGTAACAACACCAGGTGTCAAACACTAACCACACTTTGTGTCAAACAGTAACCACACCAGGTGTCAAACAGTAAACACAACAGGTGTCAAACAGTAATCACACCTGGTGTCAAACTGTCAAACAGTAACCACACCTGGCGTCGAACAGTAACCACAACTGGTGTCAAACAGTAACCACATCTGGTGTCAAACAGTAACCACTCCAGGTGTCAAACAGCAACCACATAAGGTGTCAATCATAACCAACATCTGGTGTCAAACTGTAACCACACCTGGTGTCAAGCAATAACCACACCTGGTGTCAAACAGTAACCACACCAGGTGTCAAACTGTAACCACACCTGGTGTCAAACAGTAACCACACCAGGTGTCAAACAGCAACCACACCAGGTGTCAAACAGTAACCACACCTGGTGTCAAACAGTAACCACACCTGGTGTCAAATAACAACCACACCTGGTGTCAAACAGTAACCACACCTGGATTCTAACTGTAACCACACTTGGTGTCAAACAATAACCATGCCTGGCGTCAAACAGTAACCACACCTGGTGTCAAACAGTTACCATACCTGGTGTCAAACAATAACCACACCAGATGTCAAACACTAACCACACCAGGTGTCAAACAGTAACCACAACTGGTGTCAAACCGTAACTACAACTGGTGTCAAATAGCAACCACACCTGGTGTCAAAAAGTAACCTCACCTGGAGTCTAACTGTAACCACACCTGGTGTCTAACAGTAAACACACCAGGTGTCAAACAGTAACCACACCAGGTGTCAATCAGGAACTACACCAGGTGTCAAACAGTGACCACACCTGGTGTCAAACAGTAATCACACCTGGTGTCAAACAGTAACCTCACTTGGTGTCAAACAGTAACTGCACCTGGTGTCAAATAGCAACCACACCAGGTGTCAAAAAGTAACCACACCTGGAGTCTAACTGTAACCACAACTTGTGTCTAACAGTAACCACACCAGGTGACAAACAGTAACTACACCAGGTGTCAAACAATAACCACGCCTGATGTCAAACAGTTACCACACCAGGTGTCAAACAGTAACCACACCTGGTATCTAACAGTAACCACACCAGGTGTCAAACAGTAACCACACCAGGTGTCTAACAGGAACCACACCTGGTGTCAAATAGTAACCACACCTGGTGTCTAACAGGAATCACATCTGGTGTCAAACAGTAACCACACCTGGTGTCAAACAATAACCACACCTGTTGTCGAACCATAACCACACCTGGTGTCAAACAGTAACCACACCTGGTGTCAAACAGCAACTATACCTGGTGTCAAACAGTAACCACACCTGGTGTCAAACAGTAACCAAACTTTGTGTCAAACAGTAACCACACCAGGTGTCAAACAGTAACCACAACAGGTGTCAAACAGTAATCACACCTGCTGTCAAACAATAACCACACCCGGTATCAAACAATAACTATATCTGGTGTCAAACAGTAACCACACCAGGTGTCAAACAGTAACCACACCTGGTGTCAAACAGTAACCACAACTGGTGTCAAACAGTAACCACACCTGGTGTCAAATAGCAACCACACCAGGTGTCAAAAAGTAACCACACCTGGAGTCTAACTGTAACCACAACTTGTGTCTAACAGTAACCACACCAGGTGACAAACAGTAACTACACCAGGTGTCAAACAATAACCACGCCTGGTGTCAAACAGTTACCACACCAGGTGTCAAACAGGAACCACACCTGGTATCGAACAGTAACCACACCAGGTGTCAAACAGTAACCACACCAGGTGTCTAACAGGAACCACACCTGGTGTCAAATAGTAACCACACCTGGTGTCTAACAGGAACCACATCTGGTGTCAAACAGTAACCACACCTGGTTTCTAATAGTAAGCACACCTGGTGTCAAATAGTAACCACACCTGGTGTCAAACAGTAACAACACCAGGTGTCAAACAGTAACAACACCAGGTGTCAAACAGTAGCCACACCAGGTGTCAAACAGTAACCACACCTGGTGTCAAACATTAACCACACCTGATGTCAAACAGTAACCACTCCTGGTGTCAAACGTAACTACAACTGGTGTCAAATAGCAACCACACCTGGTGTCAAAAAGTAACCACACCTGGAGTCTAAAAGTAAGCACACCTGGTGTCTAACAGTAACTACACCTAGTGTCAAACAATAACTACACCTGGTGTCAAACAGTAACGACACCAAGTGTCAAATTGTAACCACACCTGGTGTGAAACAGTAACCACACCAGGTGTCAAACAATAACCACACCCGGTATCAAACAATAACAACATCTGGTGTCAAACAGTAACCACACCAGGTGTCAAACAGTAACCACACCTGGTGTCAAACATTAACCACACCTGGTGTCAAACAGTAACCACACCAGGTGTCAAACAGTAACCACACCAGATGACAAACAGTAACTACACCAGGTGTCAAACAATAACCACGCCTGGTGTCAAACAGTTACCACACCAGGTGTCAAACAGTAACCACACCTGGTATCTAACAGGAACCACACCTGGTGTCAAATAGTAACCACACCTGGTGTCTAACAGGAACCACATCTGGTGTCAAACAGTAACCGCACCTGGTGTCAAACAATAACCACACCTGTTGTCGAACCATAACCACACCTGGTGTCAAACAGTAACCAAACCTGGTGTCAAACAGTAACTATACCTGGTGTCAAACAGTAACCACACCTGGTGTCAAACAGTAACCAAACTTTGTGTCAAACAGTAACCACACCAGGTGTCAAACAGTAACCACAACAGTTGTCAAACAGTAATCACACCTGCTGTCAAACAATAACCACACCCGGTCTCAAACAATAACTACATCTGGTGTCAAACAGTAACCACACCAGGTGTCAAACAGTAACCACACCAGGTGTCAAACAGTAACTACACCTGGAGTCTAACTGTAACCACAACTTGTGTCTAACAGTAACCACACCAGGTGACAAACAGTAACTACACCAGGTGTCAAACAATAACCACGCCTGGTGTCAAACAGTTACCACACCAGGTGTCAAACAGTAACCACACCTGGTATCTAACAGTAACCACACCAGGTGTCAAACAGTAACCACACCAGGTGTCTAACAGGAACCACATCTGGTGTCAAACAGTAACCACACCTGGTGTCTAATAGTAAGCACACCTGGTGTCAAATAGTAACCACACCTGGTGTCAAATAGTAACTACACCTGGTGTCAAATAACCACATCAGGTGTCAAACAATAACCACACCTGGTATCAAACAATAACCACACCAGGTGTCAAACAGTAACAACACCAGGTGTCAAACAGTAGCCACACCAGGTGTCAAACAGTAACCACACCTGGTGTCAAACATTAACCACACGTGGTGTCAAACAGTAACCACTCCTGGTGTCAAACCGTAACTACAACTGGTGTCAAATAGCAACCACACCTGGTGTCAAAAAGTAACCACACCTGGAATCTAAAAGTAAGCACACCTGGTGTCTAACAGTAACCACACCTGGTGTCAAATAGTAAGCACACCTGGTGCCAAACAGTAACTACACCTGGTGTCAAACAATAACTACACCTGGTGTCAAACAGTAATGACACCAAGTGTCAAATTGTAACCACACCTGGTGTGAAACAGTAACCACACCAGCTGTCAAACAGTAACCACACCAGGTGTCAAACAATAACCACACCCGGTATCAAACAATAACTACATCTGGTGTTAAACAGTAACCACACCTGGTGTCAAACATTAACCACACCTGGTGTCAAACAGTAACCACACCAGGTGTCAAACAGTAACCACACCAGGTGTCAAACAGTAACCACACCAGGTGTCAAACAGTAACCACAACTGGTGTCAAACAGTAACCACACCTGGTGTCAAATAGCAACCACACCAGGTGTCAAAAAGTAACCACACCTGGAGTCTAACTGTAACCACAACTTGTGTCTAACAGTAACCACAGCAGGTGTCAAACAGTAACCACACCAGGTGACAAACAGTAACTACACCAGGTGTCAAACAATAACCACGCCTGGTGTCAAACAGTTACCACACCAGGTGTCAAACAGTAACCACACCTGGTATCTAACAGTAACCACACCAGGTGTCAAACAGTAACCACACCAGGTGTCTAACAGGAACCACACCTGGTGTCAAATAGTAACCACACCTGGTGTCGAACAGGAACCACATCTGATGTCAAACAGTAACCACACCTGGTGTCTAATAGTAAGCACACCTGGTGTCAAATAGTAACCACACCTGGTGTCAAATAGTAACTACACCTGGTGTCAAATAGCAACCACACCTGGTGTCAAACAGTAACCACACCAGGTGTCAAACAATGACCACACCTGGTGTCAAACAATAACCACACCTGGTGTGAAACAGTAACCACACCAGGTGTCAAACAATAACCACACCTGATATCAAACAATAACCACACCAGGTGTCAAACAGTAACAACACCAGGTGTCAAACAGTAGCCACACCAGGTGTTAAACAGTAACCACACCAGTTGTCAAACAGTAACCACACCAGGTGTCAATCAGGAACTACACCAGGTGTCAAACAATAACCACGCCTGGTGTCAAACAGTTACCACACCAGGTGTCAAACAAAGACCACACCTGGTGTCTAACAGTAACCACACCTGGTTTCAAACAGTAATCACACCTGGTGTCAAACAGTAACCACACCAGGTGTCAAACAGTAACCACACCTGGTGTCAAACAGTAATTACACCTGGTGTCAAACAGCAACAACACCTGGTGTCAAACAGTAACCACACTTTGTATCAAACAGTAACAACACCAGGTGTCAAACAGTAACCACAACAGGTGTCAAACAGTAACTACACCAGGTGTCAAAAGTAATCACAACTGGTGTCAAACAGTAACCACACCAGGTGTCAAAAGTAACCACACCTGGTGTCAAACAGTAACCATACCTGGTGTCAAACATTAACCACACCAGGTGTCAAACAGTAACCACAACAGGTGTCAAACAGTAATCACACCTGCTGTCAAACAGTAACCACACCAGGTGTCAAACAGTAACCACACCTGGTGTCAAATAGTAACCACACCTGGTGTCTAACTGGAACCACATCTGGTGTCAAACAGTAACAACACCTCGTGTCTAATAGTAAGCACACCTGTTGTCTAACAATAACCACACCTGGTGTCAAATAGTAAGCACACCTGGTGTCAAACAGTAACTACACCTGTTGTCAAACAATAACCACACCTGGTATCAAACAGTAACCACACCTGGTGTCAAACAGTAACCACACCCGGTGTGAAACATTAACCACACCTGGTGTCAAACAGTAACCACACCAGGTGTCAAACAGTGACCACACCAGGTGTCAAACAGTAGCCACAACTGGTGTCAAACAGTAACCACACCTGGTGTCAAATAGCAACCACACCAGGTGTCAAAAAGTAACCACACCTGGAGTCTAACTGTAACCACAACTTGTGTCGAACAGTAACCACACCAGGTGTCAAACAGTAACTACACCAGGTGACAAACAGTAACTACACCAGGTGTCAAACAATAACCACGCCTGGTGTCAAACAGTTACCACACCAGGTGTCAAACAGTAACCACACCTGGTATCTAACAGTAACCACACCAGGTGTCAAACAGTATCCACACCAGGTGTCTAACAGGATCCACACCTGGTGTCAAATAGTAACCACACCTGGTGTCTAACAGGAACCACATCTGGTGTCAAACAGTAACCACACCTGGTGTCTAATAGCAAGCACACATGGTGTCTAACAATAACCACACCTGGTGTCAAATAGTAACCACACCTGGTGTCAAATAGTAACTACACCTGGTGTCAAATAGTAACCACACCTGGTGTCAAACAATGACCACACCTGGTGTCAAACAATAACCACACCTGGTGTGAAACAGTAACCACACCAGGTATCAAACAATAACCACACCTGGTGTCAAATAGTAACCACACCTGGTGTCAAATAGTAACTACATCTGGTGTTAAATAGTAACAACACCTGGTGTCAAACAGTAACCACACCAGGTGTCAAACAATGACCACACCTGGTGTGAAACAGTAACCACACCAGGTATCAAACAATAACCACACCTGGTATCAAACAATAACCACACCAGGTGTCAACCAGTAACCACACCTGGTGTCAAACATTAACCACACCTGGTGTCAAACAGTAACCACTCCTGGTGTCAAACCGTAACTACAACTGGTGTCAAATAGCAACCACACCTGGTGTCAAAAAGTAACCACACCTGGAGTCTAACTGTAACCACACCTGGTGTCTAACAGTAACCACACCTGGTGTCAAACAGTAACCACACCAGGTGTCAATCAGGAACTACACCAGGTGTCAAACAATAACCACGCCTGGTGTCAAACAGTTACCACACCAGGTGTCAAACAGTAACCACACCTGGTGTCTAACAGTAACCACGCCAGGTGTCAAACAGTAACCACACCAGGTGTCTAACATGAACCACACCTGGTGTCAAATAGTAACCACACCTGGTGTCTAACAGGAATCACATCTGGTGTCAAACAGTAACCACACCTGGTGTCTAATAGAAAGCACACCTGGTGTCTAACAGTAACCACACCTGGTGTCAAATAGTAACCACATCTGGTGTCAAATAGTAACTACACCAGGTGTCAAACAATAACCACGCCTGGTGTCAAACATTTACCACACCAGGTGTCAAACACTAACCACACCTGCTATCTAACAGTAACCACACCAGGTGTCAAACAGTAACCACACCAGGTGTCTAACAGTAACGACACCAAGTGTCAAATTGCAACCACACCTGGTGTCAAATAGCAACCACACCCGGTGTCAAAAAGTAACCACAACTGGAGTCTAACGGTAACCACACCTTGTGTCTAACAGTAACCACACCAGGTGTCAAACAGTAACCACACCAGGTGACAAACAGTAACTACACCAGGTGTCAAATAATAACCACGCCTGGTGTCAAACAGTTACCACACCAGGTGTCAAACACCACACCTGGTATCTAACAGTAACCACACCAGGTGTCAAACAGTAACCACACCTGGTGTCAAATAGAAACCACACCTGGTGTCTAACAGGAACCACATCTGGTGTCAAACAGTAACCACACCTGGTGTCTAACAGTAAGCACACCTGGTGTCCAACAGTAACCACACCTGGTGTGAAATAGTAACCACACCTGGTGTCAAACAGGAACCACACCAGGTGTCTAACAGTAACCACACCTGCTGTCAAACAGTGACCACACCAGGTGTCAAACAGTAACCACACCTGGTGTCAAACAATAACCACACCTCGTGTCAAACAGTAACCACACCTGGTGTCAAACAGTAACCACACTTTGTCTCAAAAAGTAACAACACCAGGTGTCAAACACTAACCACACTTTGTGTCAAACAGTAACCACACCAGGTGTCAAACAGTAAACACAACAGGTGTCAAACAGTAATCACACCTGGTGTCAAACTGTCAAACAGTAACCACACCTGGCGTTGAACAGTAACCACAACTGGTGTCAAACAGTAACCACATCTGGTGTCAAACAGTAACCACTCCAGGTGTCAAACAGCAACCACATAAGGTGTCAATCATAACCAACATCTGGTGTCAAACTGTAACCACACCTGGTGTCAAGCAATAACCACACCTGGTGTCAAACAGTAACCACACCAGGTGTCAAACTGTAACCACACCTGGTGTCAAACAGTAACCACACCTGGTGTCAAGCAGTAACCACAACAGGTGTCAAACAATAACCGCACCTGGTGTCAAACAATAACCACACCTGATGTCAAAAAGTAACCACACCTGGTGTCAAGCAGTAACCACAACAGGTGTCAAACAGTAACCACACCAGGTGTCAAACAGCAACCACACCAGGTGTCAAACAGTAACCACACCTGGATTCTAACTGTAACCACATCTGGTGTCAAACAATAACCATGCCTGGCGTCAAACAGTAACCACACCTGGTGTCAAACAGTTACCATACCTGGTGTCAAACAATAACCACACCAGATGTCAAACACTAACCACACCAGGTGTCAAACAGTAACCACAACTGGTGTCAAACAGTAACCACACCAGGTGTCTAACAGTAACCATACCTCGTGTCAAACAATAATCACACCAGATTTCAAACAGTAACCACACCTGGTGTCAAACAATAACCACACTTCGTGTCAAACAGTAACAACACCAGGTGTCAAACAGTAATCACACCTGGTGTCAAACAGTAACCACACTTTGTGTCAAATAGTAACCACACCAGGTGTCAAACAGTAACCACACCTGGTGTCAAACAGTAACCACACCAGGTGTCAAACAGTAACCACACCTGGTGTCAAACAATAACCACACCTGGTTTCAAACAGTAACCACACCTGGTGTCAAGCAATAACCACACCTGGTGTCAAACAGTAACCACACCAGCTGTCAAACTGTAACCACACCTGGTGTCAAACAGTAACCACACCTGGTGTCAAACAGTAACCACACCTGGTGTCAAGCAGTAACCACACCAGATGTCAAACAATAACCACACCTGGTGTCAAATAGTAACCACACCAGGTGTCAAACAATAACCACACCTGGTGTCAAACAGTAACCACACCTGGTGTCAAATAACAACCACTCCTGGTGTCAAACTGCAACCAAACTTTGTGTCCATCAGTAACAACACGAGGTGTCAAACAGTAACCACACCTGGTGTCAAACAGTAACCACACTTTGTCTCAAAAAGTAACAACACCAGGTGTCAAACACTAACCACACTTTGTGTCAAACAGTAACCACACCAGGTGTCAAACAGTAAACACAAGAGGTGTCAAACAGTAATCACACCTGGTGTCAAACTGTCAAACAGTAACCACACCTGGCGTTGAACAGTAACCACAACTGGTGTCAAACAGTAACCACATCTGGTGTCAAACAGTAACCACTCCAGGTGTCAAACAGCAACCACATAAGGTGTCAATCATAACCAACATCTGGTGTCAAACTGTAACCACACCTGGTGTCAAGCAATAACCACACCTGGTGTCAAACAGTAACCACACCAGGTGTCAAACTGTAACCACACCTGGTGTCAAACAGTAACCACACCTGGTGTCAAGCAGTAACCACAACAGGTGTCAAACAATAACCGCACCTGGTGTCAAACAATAACCACACCTGATGTCAAAAAGTAACCACACCTGGTGTCAAGCAGTAACCACAACAGGTGTCAAACAGTAACCACACCAGGTGTCAAACAGCAACCACACCAGGTGTCAAACAGTAACCACACCTGGATTCTAACTGTAACCACACCTGGTGTCAAACAATAACCATGCCTGGCGTCAAACAGTAACCACACCTGGTGTCAAACAGTTACCATACCTGGTGTCAAACAATAACCACACCAGATGTCAAACACTAACCACACCAGGTGTCAAACAGTAACCACAACTGGTGTCAAACAGTAACCACACCAGGTGTCTAACAGTAACCATACCTGGTGTCAAACAATAATCACACCAGATTTCAAACAGTAACCACACCTGGTGTCAAACAATAACCACACTTCGTGTCAAACAGTAACAACACCAGGTGTCAAACAGTAATCACACCTGGTGTCAAACAGTAACCACACTTTGTGTCAAATAGTAACCACACCAGGTGTCAAACAGTAACCACACCTGGTGTCAAACAGTAACCACACCAGGTGTCAAACAGTAACCACACCTGGTGTCAAACAATAACCACACCTGGTTTCAAACAGTAACCACACCTGGTGTCAAGCAATAACCACACCTGGTGTCAAACAGTAACCACACCAGCTGTCAAACTGTAACCACACCTGGTGTCAAACAGTAACCACACCTGGTGTCAAACAGTAACCACACCTGGTGTCAAGCAGTAACCACACCAGATGTCAAACAATAACCACACCTGGTGTCAAATAGTAACCACACCAGGTGTCAAACAATAACCACACCTGGTGTCAAACAGTAACCACACCTGGTGTCAAATAACAACCACTCCTGGTGTCAAACAATAACCACACCTGGAGTCTAACTGTAACCACACTTGGTGTCAAACAGTAACCACGTCTGGTGTCAAACAGTAACCACTCCTGGTGTCAAACAATAACCACACCTGGTGTCAAACAGTAACCAAACCTGGTGTCAAACAATAACCACACCAGGTACCTAACAGTAACCACACCTGGTGTCAAACAGTAACCACATCTGGTGTCAAACAGTAACCACACCTGGTATCAAACAGTAACCACACTTTGTATCAAACTGTAACAACACCAGGTGTCAAACAGTAACCGCACGTGGTGTCAAACACTAACCACACTTTGTGTCAAACAGTAACCACACCTGGTGTCAAACAGTAACCACACCAGGTGTCAAATAGTAACCGCACGAGGTGTCAAACATTAACTGCACCTGGTGTCAAACAATAACCACAACTGTTGTCGAACAATAACCACACCTGGTGTCAAACAGTAACTATACCTGGTGTCAAAGAGTAACCACACCTGGTGTCAAACAGCAACCAAACTTTGTGTCCATCAGTAACAACACGAGGTGTCAAACAGTAACCACAAGTGGTGTCAAGCAGTAACCACACTTTGTGTCAAACAGTAACCACAACAGGTGTCAAACAGTAATCACACCTGCTGTCAAACAGTAACCACACCAGGTGTCAAACAGTAACCATACCTGGTGTCTAACAGTAACCACATCTGGTGTCAAGCAGTAACCACACCTGGTGTCAAATAGTAACCACACCTGGTGTCAAACAGTAACCAAACCTGGTGTCAAACAATAACCACACCAGGTACCTAACAGTAACCACACCTGGTGTCTAACAGTAACCACAACAGGTGTCAAACAGTAACCACACCAGGTGTCAAACAATAACCACACCCGGTATCAAACAATAATCACACATGCTGTCAAACAGTAACCACACCAGGTGTCAAACAGTAACCACACCTGGTGTCAAACAGTAACCATACCTGGTGTCAAATAACAACCACACCTGGTGTCAAACAGTAACCACACCTGGATTCTAACTGTAACCACACCTGGTGTCAAACAATAACCACGCCTGGCGTCAAACAGTAACCACACCTGGTGTCAAACAATAACCACACCTGGTGTCAAACAGTTACCATACCTGGTGTCAAACAATAACCACACCAGATGTCAAACACTAACCACACCAGGTGTCAAACAGTAACCACACCTGGTGTCAAACAGTAACCACACCAGGTGTCTAACAGTAACCATACCTGGTGTCAAACAATAATCACACCAGATTTCAAACAGTAACCACACCTGGTGTCAAACAGTAACCACACTTTATGTCAAATAGTAACCACACCAGGTGTCAAACAGTAACCACACCTGGTGTCAAACAGTAACCACACCAGGTGTCAAACAGTAACCACACCTGGTGTCAAACAATAACCACACCTGGTTTCAAACAGTAACCACACCTGGTGTCAAGCAATAACCACACCTGGTGTCAAACAGCAACCACACCAGCTGTCAAACTGTAACCACACCTGGTGTCAAACAGCAACCACACCTGGTGTCAAACAGTAACCACACCTGGTGTCAAGCAGTAACCACAGCAGATGTCAAACAATAACCACACCTGGTGTCAAACAGTAACCACACCTGGTGTCAAATAACAACCACTCCTGGTGTCAAACAATAACCACACCTGGTGTCAAACAGTAACCACGCCTGGTGTCAAACAGTAACCACACCTGGTGTCAAACAATAACCACACCTGGTGTCAAACAGTAACCAAACCTGGTGTCAAACAATAACCACACCAGGTACCTAACAGTAACCACACCTGGTGTCAAACAGTAACCACATCTGGTGTCAAACAGTAACCACACCTGGTATCAAACAGTAACCACACTTTGTATCAAACTGTAACAACACCAGGTGTCAAACAGTAACCACACGTGGTGTCAAACACTAACCACACTTTGTGTCAAACAGTAACCACACCTGGTGTCAAACAGTAACCACACCAGGTGTCAAACAGTAATCACACTTGGTGTCAAACAGTAACCACGCCTGGTGTCAAACAATAACCACACTTCGTGTCAAACAGTAACAACACCAGGTGTCAAACAGTAACCACACTTTGTGTCAAATAGTAACCACACCAGGTGTCAAACAGTAACCACACCTGGTGTCAAACAGTAACCACACCAGGTGTCAAACAGTAGCCACACCTGGTGTCAAGCAATAACCACACCTGGTGTCAAACAGTAACCACACCAGCTGTCAAACTGTAACCACACCTGGTGTCAGACAATAACCACACCTGGTTTCAAACAGTAACCACACCTGGTGTCAAGCAATAACCACACCTGGTGTCAAACAGTAACTACACCAGCTGTCAAACTGTAACCACACCTGGTGTCAAACAGTAACCACACCTGGTGTCAAACAGTAACCACACCTGGTGTCAAGCAGTAACCACACCAGATGTCAAACAATAACCACACCTGGTGTCAAATAGTAACCACACCAGGTGTCAAACAATAACCACACCTGGTGTCAAACAGTAACCACACCTGGTGTCAAATAACAACCACTCCTGGTGTCAAACAATAACCACACCTGGAGTCTAACTGTAACCACACTTGGTGTCAAACAGTAACCACGCCTGGTGTCAAACAGTAACCACTCCTGGTGTCAAACAATAACCACACCTGGTGTCAAACAGTAACCAAACCTGGTGTCAAACAATAACCACACCAGGTACCTAACAGTAACCACACCTGGTGTCAAACAGTAACCACATCTGGTGTCAAACAGTAACCACACCTGGTATCAAACAGTAACCACACTTTGTATCAAACTGTAACAACACCAGGTGTCAAACAGTAACCGCACGTGGTGTCAAACAGTAACCACACTTTGTATCAAACTGTAACAACACCAGGTGTCAAACAGTAACCACACTTTGTGTCAAATAGTAACCACACCAGGTGTCAAACAGTAACCACACCTGGTGTCAAACAGTAACCACACCAGGTGTCAAACAGTAGCCACACCTGGTGTCAAGCAATAACCACACCTGGTGTCAAACAGTAACCACACCAGCTGTCAAACTGTAACCACACCTGGTGTCAGACAATAACCACACCTGGTGTCAAGCAATAACCACACCTGGTGTCAAGCAATAACCACACCTGGTGTCAAACAGTAACTACACCAGCTGTCAAACTGTAACCACACCAGGTGTCAAACAGTAACCACACGTGGTGTCAAACACTAACCACACTTTGTGTCAAACAGTAACCACACCTGGTGTCAAACAGTAACCACACCAGGTGTCAAACAGTAATCACACTTGGTGTCAAACAGTAACCACGCCTGGTGTCAAACAGTAACCACACCAGCTGTCAAACTGTAACCACACCTGGTGTCAGACAATAACCACACCTGGTGTCAAGCAATAACCACATCTGGTGTCAAACAGTAACCACGCCTGGTGTCAAACAGTAACCACTCCTGGTGTCAAACAATAACCACACCTGGTGTCAAACAGTAACCAAACCTGGTGTCAAACAATAACCACACCAGGTACCTAACAGTAACCACACCTGGTGTCAAACAGTAACCACATCTGGTGTCAAACAGTAACCACACCTGGTATCAAACAGTAACCACACTTTGTATCAAACTGTAACAACACCAGGTGTCAAACAGTAACCGCACGTGGTGTCAAACAGTAACCACACCAGGTGTCAAATAATAACCGCACGAGGTGTCAAACATTAACTGCACCTGGTGTCAAACAATAACCACAACTGTTGTCGAACAATAACCACACCTGGTGTCAAACAGTAACTATACCTGGTGTCAAAGAGTAACCACACCTGGTGTCAAACAGCAACCAAACTTTGTGTCCATCAGTAACAACACGAGGTGTCAAACAGTAACCACAAGTGGTGTCAAGCAGTAACCACACTTTGTGTCAAACAGTAACCACACTAGGTGTCAAACAGTAACCACAACAGGTGTCAAACAGTAATCACACCTGCTGTCAAACAGTAACCACACCAGGTGTCAAACAGTAACCATACCTGGTGTTGAACAGTAACCACACCTGGTGTCAAGCAGTAACCAGAACAGGTGTCAAACAGTAACTACACCAGGTGTCAAATAGTAACCACACCTGGTGTCAAACAGTAACCACAACAGGTGTCAAACAGTAACCACACCAGGTGTCAAACAATAACCACACCCGGTATCAAACAATAATCACACATGCTGTCAAACAGTAACCACACCAGGTGTCAAACAGTAACCACACCTGGTGTCAAACAGTAACCATACCTGGTGTCAAATAACAACCACACCTGGTGTCAAACATTAACCACACCTGGATTCTAACTGTAACCACACCTGGTGTCAAACAATAACCACGCCTGGCGTCAAACAGTAACCACACCTGGTGTCAAACAATAACCACACCTGGTGTCAAACAGTTACCATACCTGGTGTCAAACAATAACCACACAAGATGTCAAACACTAACCACACCAGGTGTCAAACAGTTACCACACCAGGTGTCAAACAGTAACCACACCAGGTGTCTAACAGTAACCACACCAGGTGTCAAATAATCACACCAGGTGTCAAACAGTGACCACACCTGGTGTCAAATAACAACCACACCTGGTGTCAAACAGTAACCACACCTGGATTCTAACTGTAACCACACCTGGTGTCAAACAATAACCACGCCTGGCGTCAAACAGTAACCACACCTGGTGTCAAACAATAACCACACCTGGTGTCAAACAGTTACCATACCTGGTGTCAAACAATAACCACACCAGATGTCAAACACTAACCACACCAGGTGTCAAACAGTAACCACACCTGGTGTCAAACAGTAACCACACCAGGTGTCTAACAGTAACCATACCTGGTGTCAAACAATAATCACACCAGATGTCAAACAATAACCACACCTGGTGTCAAACAGTAACCACACCTGGTGTCAAATAACAACCACTCCTGGTGTCAAACAATAACCACACCTGGAGTCTAACTGTAACCACACTTGGTGTCAAACAGTAACCACACCTGGTGTCAAACAATAACCACACCTGGTGTCAAACAGTAACCAAACCTGGTGTCAAACAATAACCACACCAGGTACCTAACAGTAACCACACCTGGTGTCAAACAGTAACCACATCTGGTGTCAAACAGTAACCACACCTGGTATCAAACAGTAACCACACTTTGTATCAAACTGTAACAACACCAGGTGTCAAACAGTAACCACACGTGGTGTCAAACACTAACCACACTTTGTGTCAAACAGTAACCACACCTGGTGTCAAACAGTAACCACACCAGGTGTCAAACAGTAATCACACTTGGTGTCAAACAGTAACCACGCCTGGTGTCAAACAGTAACCACACCTGGTGTCAAACAATAACCACACTTGGTGTCAAACAGTAACAACACCAGGTGTCAAACAGTAATCGTAACTGGTGTCAAACAGTAACCACACTTTGTGTCAAATAGTAACCACACCAGGTGTCAAACTGTAACCACACCTGGTGTCAAACAGTAACCACACCAGGTGTCAAACAGTAACCACACCTGGTGTCAAACAATAACCACACCTGGTTTCAAACAGTAACCACACCTGGTGTCAAGCAATAACCACACCTGGTGTCAAACTGTAACCACACCTGGTGTCAAACAGTAACCACACCTGGTGTCAAACAGTAACCACACCTGGTGTCAAGCAGTAACCACACCAGATGTCAAACAATAACCACACTTGGTGTCAAATAGTAACCACACCAGGTGTCAAACAATAACCACACCTGGTGTCAAACAGTAACCACACCTGGTGTCAAATAACAACCACTCCTGGTGTCAAACAATAACCACACCTGGAGTCTAACTGTAACCACACTTGGTGTCAAACAGTAACCACGCCTGGTGTCAAACAGTAACCACTCCTGGTGTCAAACAGTAACCAAACCTGGTGTCAAACAATAACCACACCAGGTACCTAACAGTAACCACACCTGGTGTCAAACAGTAACCACATCTGGTGTCAAACAGTAACCACACCTGGTATCAAACAGTAACCACACTTTGTATCAAACTGTAACAACACCAGGTGTCAAACAGTAACCGCACGTGGTGTCAAACACTAACCACACTTTGTGTCAAACAGTAACCACACCTGGTGTCAAACAGTAACCACACCAGGTGTCAAATAGTAACCGCACGAGGTGTCAAACATTAACTGCACCTGGTGTCAAACAATAACCACAACTGTTGTCGAACAATAACCACACCTGGTGTCAAACAGTAACTATACCTGGTGTCAAAGAGTAACCACACCTGGTGTCAAACAGCAACCAAACTTTGTGTCCATCAGGAACAACACGAGGTGTCAAACAGTAACCACAAGTGGTGTCAAGCAGTAACCACACTTTGTGTCAAACAGTAACCACACTAGGTGTCAAACAGTAACCACAACAGGTGTCAAACAGTAATCACACCTGCTGTCAAACAGTAACCACACCAGGTGTCAAACAGTAACCATACCTGGTGTCTAACAGTAACCACACCTGGTGTCAAACAGTAACCACAACAGGTGTCAAACAGTAACCACACCAGGTGTTAAATAGTAACCACACCTGGTGTCAAACAGTAACCACAACAGGTGTCAAACAGTAACCACACCAGGTGTCAAACAATAACCACTCCCGGTATCAAACAATAATCACACATGCTGTCAAAAATTTACCACGCCTGGCGTCAAACAGTAACCACACCTGGTGTCAAACAATAACCACACCTGGTGTCAAACAGTAACCACACCAGGTGTCAAACAGTAACCACAAGTGGTGTCAAGCAGTAACCACACTTTGTGTCAAACAGTAACCACACTAGGTGTCAAACAGTAACCACAACAGGTGTCAAACAGTAATCACACCTGCTGTCAAACAGTAACCACACCAGGTGTCAAACACTAACCACACCAGGTGTCAAACAGTTACCACACCAGGTGTCAAACAGTAACCACATCAGGTGTCTAACAGTAACCACACCAGGTGTCAAACAATAATCACACCAGGTGTCAAACAGTAACCACACCTGGTGTCAAATAACAACCACACCTGGTGTCAAACAGTAACCACACCTGGATTCTAACTGTAACCACACCTGGTGTCAAACAATAACCACGCCTGGCGTCAAACAGTATCCACACCTGGTGTCAAACAATAACCACACCTGGTGTCAAACAATAACCACACCTGGTGTCAAACAGTTACCATACCTGGTGTCAAACAATAACCACACCAGATGTCAAACACTAACCACACCAGGTGTCAAACAGCAACCACACCTGGTGTCAAACAGTAACCACACCAGGTGTCTAACAGTAACCATACCTGGTGTCAAACAATAATCACACCAGATTTCAAACAGTAACCACACCTGGTGTCAAACAGTAACCACACTTTATGTCAAATAGTAACCACACCAGGTGTCAAACAGTAACCACACCTGGTGTCAAACAGTAACCACACCAGGTGTCAAACAGTAACCACACCTGGTGTCAAACAATAACCACACCTGGTTTCAAACAGTAACCACACCTGGTGTCAAGCAATAACCACACCTGGTGTCAAACAGCAACCACACCATCTGTCAAACTGTAACCACACCTGGTGTCAAACAGTAACCACATCTGGTGTCAAACAGTAACCACACCTGGTATCAAACAGTAACCACACTTTGTATCAAACTGTAACAACACCAGGTGTCAAACAATAACCACACGTGGTGTCAAACACTAACCACACTTTGTGTCAAACAGTAACCACACCTGGTGTCAAACAGTAACCACACCAGGTGTCAAATAGTAACCGCACGAGGTGTCAAACATTAACTGCACCTGGTGTCAAACAATAACCACAACTGTTGTCGAACAATAACCACACCTGGTGTCAAACAGTAACTATACCTGGTGTCAAAGAGTAACCACACCAGGTGTCAAACTGCAACCAAACTTTGTGTCCATCAGTAACAACACGAGGTGTCAAACAGTAACCACAAGTGGTGTCAAGCAGTAACCACACTTTGTGTCAAACAGTAACCACACTAGGTGTCAAACAGTAACCACAACAGGTGTCAAACAGTAATCACACCTGCTGTCAAACAGTAACCACACCTGGTGTCAAATAGTAACCACACCTGGTGTCTAACTGGAACCACATCTGGTGTCAAACAGTAACCACACCTAGTGTCTAATAGTAAGCACACCTGGTGTCTAACAGTAACCACACCTGGTGTCAAATAGTTGGCACACCTGGTGTCAAACAGTAACTACACCTGGTGTCAAACAATAACTACACCTGGTGTCAAACAGTAACGACACCAAGTGTCAAATTGCAACCACACCTGGTGTGAAACAGTAACCACACCAGCTGTCAAACAGTAACCACACCAGGTGTCAAACAATAACCACACCTGGTGTCAAACAGTAACCATACCTGGTGTCAAACAGTAACCACACCAGGTGTCAAACAGTAATCACAACAGGTGTCAAACAGTAACCACACCTGGTGTCAAATAGCAACCACACCAGGTGTTAAAAAGTAACCACACCTGGAGTCTAACTGTAACCACACTTTGTGTCGAACAGTAACCACACCTGGTGTCAAATAGTAACCACACCTGGTGTCTAACAGGAACCACATCTGGTGTCAAACAGTAACCACACCTGGTGTCTAATAGTAAGCACACCTGGTGTCTAACAGTAACCACACCTGGTGTCAAACAATAACCACACCTCGTGTCAAACAGTAACCACACCTGGTGTCAAACAGTAACCACACTTTGTCTCAAAAAGTAACAACACCAGGTGTCAAACACTAATCACACTATGTGTCAAACAGTAACCACACCAGGTGTCAAACAGTAATCACAACAGGTGTCAAACAGTAATCACACCTGGTGTCAAACAGTCAAACAGTAACCACACCTGGCGTCGAACAGTAACCACATCTGGTGTCAAACAGTAACCACAACTGGTGTCTAATAGTAAGCACACCTGGTGTCTAACAGTAACCACACCTGGTATCAAATAGTTGGCACACCTGGTGTCAAACAGTAACTACACCTTGTGTCAAACAATAACTACACCTGGTGTCAAACAGTAACGACACCAAGTGTCAAATTGCAACCACACCTGGTGTGAAACAGTAACCACACCAGCTGTCAAACAGTAACCACACCAGGTGTCAAACAATAACCACACCAGGTGTCAAATAATAACCATGCCTGGTGTCAAACAGTTACCACACCAGGTGTCAAACACCACACCTGGTATCTAACAGTAACCACACCAGGTGTCAAACAGTAACCACACCTGGTGTCAAAAATTAACCACACCTGGTGTCTAACAGGAACCACATCTGGTGTCAAACAGTAACCACACCTGGTGTTAATAGTAAGCACACCTGGTGTCAAATAGTAACCACACCTGGTGTCAAATAGTAACCACACCTGGTGTCAAACAGTAACCACACCTGCTGTCAAACAGTGACCACACCAGGTGTCAAACAGTCACCACACCTGGTGTCAAACAATAACCACACCTCGTGTCAAACAGTAACCACACCTGGTGTCAAACAGTAACCACACTTTGTGTCAAACAGTAACCACACCAGGTGTCAAACAGTAACCACACCTGGTGTCAAACTGTCAAATAGTAACCACACCTGGCGTCGAACAGTAACCACATCTGGTGTCAAAAAGTAACCACATCTGGTGTCTAATATTAACCGCACCTGGTGTCGAACAATAACCACACCAGGTGTCAATCATAACCAACACCTGGTGTCAAACTGTAACCACATCTGGTGTCAAAAAGTAACCACTCCAGGTGTCAAACAGCAACCACACCAGGTGTCAATCATAACCAACACCTGGTGTCAAACTGCAACCACACCTGGTGTCAAGCATTAACCACACCTGGTGTCAAACTGTAACCACACCTGGTGTCAAGCATTAACCACACCTGGTGTCAAACAGTAACCACACCAGGTGTCAAACTGTAACCATACCTGGTGTCAAACAGTAACCACATCTGGTGTCAAGCAGTAACCACAACAGGTGTCAAACAATAACCGCACCTGGTGTCAAACAATAACCACACCTGGTGTCAAACAGTAACCACACCTGGTTTCAAACAGTAACTACACCTGGTGTCAAATAATAACCACAATTTGTGTCAAACAGTAACAACACCAGGTGTCAAACAGTAACCACACCTGGTGTCAAACAGTAACCACACCTGGTGTCAAACAGTAACCACACCAAGTGTCAAACAGTAACCACACCTGGTGTCAAACAGTAACCACACCTGGTGTCAAATAGTAACCACACCTGGATTCTAACTGTAACCACACCTGGTGTCAAACAATAACCATGCCTGGAGTCAAACAGTAACCACACCTGGTGTCAAACAATAACCACACCTGGTGTCAAACAGTTACCATACCTGGTGTCAAACAATAACCACACCAGATGTCAAACACTAACCACACCAGGTGTCAAACAGTAACCACACCTGGTGTCAAACAGTAAACACACCTGGTGTCAAACAGCAACCAAACCAGGTATCAAACAGTAACCACACCTGGTGTCAAACAGTACCCACACCAGGTGTCAAACAGTAACCACACCTGGTGTCAAACAGTAACTACACCTGGTGTCAAATAATAACCACAATTTGTGTCAAACAGTAACAACACCAGGTGTCAAACAGTAACCACACCTGGTGTCAAACAGTAACCACACCAGGTGTCAAACAGTAACCACACCTGGTGTCAAACAGTAACCACACCTGGTGTCAAGCAGTAACCACACCAGGCGTCAAACAGTAACCACACCAGTGGTCAAACAGTTACCACACCTGGTGTCAAACAGTAACCACACCTGGTGTCAAATAACAACCACTCCTGGTGTCAAACAATAACCACACCTGGAGTCTAACAGTAACCACAACAGGTGTCAAACAGTAACCACGCCTGGTGTCAAACAGTAACCACACCTGGTGTCAAACAATAACCACACCTGGTGTCAAACAATAACCACACCAGGTACCTAACAGTAACCACACCTGGTGTCAAACAGTAACCACATCTGGTGTCAAACAGTAACCACACCTGGTATCAAACAGTAACCACACTTTGTATCAAACTGTAACAACACCAGGTGTCAAACAGTAACCACACGTGGTGTCAAACACTAACCACACTTTGTGTCAAACAGTAACCACACCAGGTGTCAAACAGTAACCACACCTGGTGTCAAAAAGTAACCACACCTGGTGTCAAACAGTAACCACACCAGGTGTCAAATAGTAACCGCACGAGGTGTCAAACATTAACTGCATCTGGTGTCAAACAATAACCACAACTGTTGTCGAACAATGACCACACCTGGTGTCAAACAGGAACTATACCTGGTGTCAAACAGTAACCACACCTGGTGTCAAACAGTAACCACACTTTGTGTCAAACAGTAACCACACTAGGTGTCAAACAGTAACCACAACAGGTGTCAAACAGTAATCACACCTGCTGTCAAACAGTAACCACACCAGCTGTCAAACAGTAACCACACCTGGTGTCTAACAGTAACCATACCTGGTGTCAAACAATAATCACGCCAGGTGTCAAACAGTAACCACACCTGGTGTCAAACAGCAACCAAACCAGGTATCAAACAGTAACCACACCTGGTGTCAAACAGTAACCACACCTGGTGTCAAACAGTAACCACACCTGGTGTCAAACAATAACCACACCTGGTCTCAAACAGTAACCACACCCGGTGTCCAACAGTAACCACACCTGGTGTCTAACAGTAACCACACCTGGTGTCAAACAGGAACCACGCTAGGTGTCAAACTCTAACCACACCTGGTGTCAAACAGCAACCAAACCAGGTATCAAACAGTAACCACACCTGGTGTCAAACAGTAACCACACCTGGTGTCAAACAGTAAACACACCTGGTGTGAAATACTAACCACACCTGGTGTCAAACAGTAACCACACCTGGTGTCTAACCGTAACCAAACCTGGTGTCAAATAGTAACCACACCTGGTGTGAAATACTAACAACACCTGGTGTCAAACAGTAACCACACCTGGTGTCTAACAGTAAGCAAACCTTGTGTCAAATAGTAACCACACCTGGTGTGAAATACTAACCACACCTGGTGTCAAACAATAAACACACCTGGTGTCAAACAGTAACCCCATCTGGTGTCAAACAGTAACCACACCTGGTGTCAAACAGTAACAACACATGGTGTCAAACAGTAACCACACCTGGTGTCAAACAGTAACCACACCTGGTGTCAAACAGTGATGTTAACCAAACCTGTTGTCAACTCGTCACCACACCTGGTGTCAAACAGTAACCACACTAGGTGTCAAACTCTAACCACACCTGGTGTCAAGCAGTAACTACATCAGGTGTCAAACAATAACCACACCTAGTGTCAAACAGTAACCACACCAGGTGTCAAACAATAACTACACCTGGTGTCAAACAATAGCCACACCAGGTGTCAAACAGTTACCACACCAGGTGTCAAACAACCACACCTGGTGTCAAATACTAACCACACCTGATGTCAAACAGTAACCACACCTGGTGTCAAACAGTAACCACACCTGGTGTCAAACAATAAACACACCTGGTGTCAAACAGTAACCCAATCTGGTGTCAAACAGTAACCACACTTGGTGTCAAACAATAACCACACCTGATGTCGAACAGTAACCACACCTGGTGTCAAACAGTAACCACACCTGGTGTCTAACAGTAGCCACACCTGGTGTCTAACAGTAACCACACCTGGTGTCAAACAGTAACCCCACCTGGTGTCAAACAGTAACCACACCTGGTGTCAAACAATAACCACACCTGATGTCGAACAGTAACCACACCTGGTGTCAAACAGTAACCACACCTGGTGTCTAACAGTAACCACACCTGGTGTCTAACAGTAGCCACATCTGGTGTCTAACAGTAACCACACCTGGTGTCAAACAATAACCACACCTGGTGTCAACTAGTAACCACACCAGGTGTCAAACAGTAACCACACCTGGTGTCAAATAGTAACCACACCTGGTGTCAAACAGTAACCACACCTGGTGTCTAACAGTAACCACATCTGATGTCAAACAGTAACCACACCTGGTGTCTAATAGTTACCACACATGGTGTCTAACAGTAACCACACCTGGTGTCAAATAGTAACAACACCAGGTGTCAAACAGTAACCGCACCTGGTGTCTAACAGTAACCACACCTGATGTCGAACAGTAACCACACCTGGTGTCTAACAGTAGCCACACCTGGTGTCTAACAGTAACCACACCTGGTGTCAAACAATAACCACACCTGGTGTCAACTAGTAACCACACCAGGTGTCAAACAGTAACCACACCTGGTGTCAAATAGTAACCACACCTGGTGTCAAACAGTAACCACACCTGGTGTCTAACAGTAACCACATCTGATGTCAAACAGTAACCACACCTGGTGTCTAATAGTTACCACACATGGTGTCTAACAGTAACCACACCTGGTGTCAAATAGTAACAACACCAGGTGTCAAACAGTAACCGCACCTGGTGTCAAACATTAACCACACCTGGTGTCTAACAGTAACCACACCTGGTGTCAAACAGTAACCACACCTGGTGTCTAACAGTAGCCACACCTGGTGTCTAACAGTAACCACACCTGGTGTCAAACAATAACCACACCTGGTGTCAACTAGTAACCACACCAGGTGTCAAACAGTAACCATACCTGGTG
This sequence comes from Pristiophorus japonicus, assembly GCF_044704955.1. Classification (NCBI taxonomy): domain Eukaryota; kingdom Metazoa; phylum Chordata; class Chondrichthyes; family Pristiophoridae; genus Pristiophorus; species Pristiophorus japonicus. The sequence goes on from NC_091983.1 coordinate 29,606,303, forward strand.
TCAAATAGTAACCACATCTGCTGTCAAACAGTAACCACACCTGGTGTCTCACAGTAACCACATCTGATGTCAAACAGTAACCACACCTGGTGTCTAATAGTTACCACACATGGTGTCTAACAGTAACCACACCTGGTGTCAAATAGTAACAACACCAGGTGTCAAACAGTAACCGCACCTGGTGTCAAACAATAACCACACCTGGTGTCAAACAGTAACCACACCAGGTGTCAAACAGTAACCACACCTGGTGTCTAACAGTAACCACACCAGGTGTCAAACATTAACCACACCTGGTGTCAAACAGTAACCACACCTGGTATCAAACAGTAACCACACCAGATGTCAAACAGTAACCACACCAGGTGTCAAATAGTAACCACACCTGGTGTCAAACAGTAACCACACCTGGTGTCAAACAGTAACCACACCTGGTGTCTAACAGTAACCACACCTGGTGTCAAACAGTAACCACACCTGGTGTCAAATAATAACCACACCTGGTGTCAAACAGTAACCACACCTGGTGTCTAACAGTAACCACATCTCATGTCAAACAGTAACCACACCTGGTGTCTAATAGTTACCACACATGGTGTCTAACAGTAACCACACCTGGTGTCAAATAGTAACAACACCAGGTGTCAAACAGTAACCGCACCTGGTGTCAAACAATAACCACACCTGGTGTCAAACAGTAACCACACCAGGTGTCAAACAGTAACCACACCTGGTGTCTAACAGTAACCACACCAGGTGTCAAACATTAACCACACCTGGTGTCAAACAGTAACCACACCTGGTATCAAACAGTAACCACACCAGATGTCAAACAGTAACCACACCAGGTGTCAAATAGTAACCACACCTGGTGTCAAACAGTAACCACACCTGGTGTGAAATACTAACCACACCTGGTGTCAAACAGTAACCACACCTGGTGTCTAACAGTAACCAAACCTGGTGTCAAATAGTAACCACACCTGGTGAGAAATACTAACAACACCTGGTGTCAAACAGTAACCACACCTGGTGTCTAACATTAAGCAAACCTGTTGTCAAATAGTAACCACACCTGGTGTGAAATACTAACCACACCTGGTGTCAAACAGTAACCACACCTGGTGTCAAACAATAAACACACGTGTTGTCAAACAGTAACCACACCTGGTGTCAAACAGTAACCACACCTGGTGTCAAACACTGATGTTAACCAAACCTGTTGTCAACTCGTCACCACACCTGGTGTCAAACAGTAACCACAAATGGTGTCAAACAATAACCACACCAGGTGTCTAACAGTAACCACACCTGGTGTCAAACAATAACCACACCTGGTGCCAAACAGTAACCACACCTGATGTCAAACAGTAACCACACCTGGTGTCACCAAACAGTAACCACACCAGGTGTCAAACAGTAACCACACCTGGTGTCAAACAGTAACCACACCAGGTGTCAAACAGTAACCACACCTGGTGTCTAACAATAACCACACCTGGTGTCAAACAGTAACCACACCAGGTGTCAAAGAGTAACCACACATGGTGTCAAACAGTAACTAAACCAGATGTCAAACAGTAACCGCACCTGGTGTCAAACAATAACCACACCTGGTGTCAAGCAGTAACTACATCAGGTGTCAAACAATAACCACACCTAGTGTCAAACAGTAACCACACCAGGTGTCAAACAATAACTACACCTGGTGTCAAACAATAGCCACACCAGGTGTCAAACAGTTACCACACCAGGTGTCAAACAACCACACCTGGTGTCAAATACTAACCACACCTGGTGCCAAATAGTAACCACACCTGGTGTCAAATACTAACCACACCTGGTGTCAAACCGTAACCATACCTGGTGTCAAACAGCAACCACACCTGGTGTCAAACAATAATCACACCTGGTGTCAACTAGTAACCACACCAGGTGTCAAACAGTAACCACACCTGGTGTCAAATAGTAACCACACCTGGTGTCAAACAGTAACCACACCTGGTGTCTAACAGTAACCACATCTGATGTCAAACAGTAACCACACCTGGTGTCTAATAGTTACCACACATGGTGTCTAACAGTAACCACACCTGGTGTCAAATAGTAACAACACCAGGTGTCAAACAGTAACCGCACCTGGTGTCAAACAGTAACCACACCTGGTGTCTAACAGTAACCACACCTGGTGTCTAACAGTAACCACACCTGGTGTCAAACAGTAACCACACCAGGTGTCAAATATAACCAACAACTGGTGTCAAACAGTAACCACACCTGGTGTCAAACAATAACCACACCTGGTGTCAAACAGTAACCACACCAGGTGTCAAACAATAAACACACCTGGTGTCAAACAGTAACCACACCATGTATCAAACAACCACACCTGGTGTCAAATACTAACCACACCTGGTGTCAAACAGCAACCACACCTGGTGTCAGACAGTAACCACACCTGGTGTCAAATACTAACCAAACCTGGTTTCAAACAATAACCACACCTGGTGTCAAACAATAAACATACCTGGTGTCAAACAGTAACCCCATCTGGTGTCAAACAGTAACCACACCAGGTGTCAAACAATAACCACACCTGATGTCGAACAGTAACCACACCTGGTGTCAAACAGTAACCACACCTGGTGTCTAACAGTAGCCACACCTGGTGTCTAACAGTAACCACACCTGGTGTCAAACAGTAACCCCACCTGGTGTCAAACAGTAACCACACCTGGTGTCAAAGAATAACCACACCTGATGTCGAACAGTAACCGCACCTGGTGTCAAACAGTAACCACACCTGGTGTCAAACAATAACCACATCTGGTGTCAACTAGTAACCACACAAGGTGTCAAACAGTAACCACACCTGGTGTCTAACAGTAACCACATCTGATGTCAAACAGTAACCACACCTGGTGTCTAATAGTTACCACACATGGTGTCTAACAGTAACCACACCTGGTGTCAAATAGTAACAACACCAGGTGTCAAACAGTAACTGCACCTGGTGTCAAACAATAACCACACCAGGTGTCAAACAGTAACCACACCTGGTGTCTAACAGTAACCACACCAGGTGTCAAACATTCACCACACCAGGTGTCAAACATAACCAACAACTGGTGTCTAACAGTAACCACACCTGGTGTCAAACTCTAACCACACCTGGTGTCTAACAGTAACCACACCAGGTGTCAAACTCTAACCACACCTGGTGTCAAACAGTAACCACACCTGGTGTCAAGCAGTAACCACACCAGGTGTCAAACAGTAACCACACCAGGTGTCAAACAGTAACCACACCAGGTGTCAAACAGTAACCACACCTGGTGTCAAATAACAACCACACCTAGTGTCAAATACTAACCACACCTGGTGCCAAATAGTAACCACACCTTGTGTCAAATACTAACCACACCTGGTGTCAAACAGCCACCACACCTGGTGTCAAACAGTAACCACACCTGGTGTCTAACAGTAACCACACCTGGTGTCAAACAATAACCGCACCTGGTGTCAAACAGTAACCACACCAGGTGTCAAACAATAACCACACCTGGTGTCAAACAGTAAGCACACCAGGTGTCAAATAGTCACCACACCTTGTGACAAATAGTAACCACACCTGGTGTCTAACAGTGACCACACCTGTTTTCAAACAGTAACCACACCTGGTGTCAAACAGTAACCACACCAGGTGTCAAACAATAACCACACCAGGTGTCAAACAGTAACCACACCAGGTGTCAAACAGTAACCACACCTGGTGTCAAACACTAACCACACCAGGTGTCAAACAGTAACCACACTTGGTGTCTAACAGTGACCACACCTGTTGTCAAACAGTTACCACACCTGGTGTCTAACAGTAACCACACCTGGTGTCAAACAATAAACACACCTGGTGTCTAGCAGTGACCACACCTGTTGTCAAACCGTTACCACACCTGGTGTCTAACAGTAACCACACCTGGTGTCAAATAGTAACCACACCTTGTGTCAAATAGCAACCACACCTAGTGTCTAACAGTGACCACACCTGTTTTCAAACAGTAACCACACCTGGTGTCTAACAGTAACCACACCTGGTGTCAAACAGTAACCACACCTGGTATCAAACAGTAACCACACCTGGTGTCTAACAGTAACCACACCTGGTGTCAAACAATAACCACACCAGGTGTCAAACAGTAACCACACCTGGTGTCTAACAGTAACCACACCTGGTGTCAAACAATAACCACACCTGGTGTCAAACAGTAACCACACCAGGTGTCAAACAGTAACCACATCTGGTGTCTAACAGTTGCCACACCTGGTGCTCGGCCACTCTTTACCAATATACCGGAGCCATAACTGCAGCCGGTGCAAAACAAGTGATGTCATCACTGGAGTGCTGGGCCAAGTCCAGAACTGGCAGCAGTATGTTGAGCATTCTGGTTGTTAATTTAACTGAAATAAGCTCCAATCAGAGGGAGCTGGATACCAAGTGGTTTCAGGAACTGATTCTCCAATTTAGCGTGTTTTTTCAGTATATAGCAGTACTCTCATTCGTGAAGATAGCTTTTATTTATATTTTACAAATAAACATGCAGCTCTTTACAAACTGAATTCCCCAGAAAGTATAGTTTGGTGTTATTTTCGTGTGCTACTGTAACATTGCTGGGACCATTAACGGAAGCAACATTGTGACCTTTACTTTTCATTTTAATTTGTTTACTGTTTACATCCACTTGAGACAAACAGTTCCAACTCCTACTGGGCCTCAAAGAGGAAACCTAACTAATCCAAGGACTAATTTGCAGCAGACTCATGTAGTGAGGCCTGTATGCATTAAACACAGAAAAGAAGGAAGAGGGAAAATGACCTCTGTTCACTATTTGTAGCAGAATTGTAAATGCATTCGGAAAGACTTCCCTTGTTTGCTGATGTATTGAAATTTTGAATGTCACTATACATAGATAGTTTCCAATTTTCTTCAAAATAAGCACAGAAACAACTGGCCCCGGTATTAATGGGGAGGCGGGGAGGAAGCGAGGGGAGCAGTTTTACATTTAGGTCCTGCCGATTTTAATGGGTCGGCCTTTGGCACAGGAAGGAGGGATCAGTAAAGGCCCGGGGGTGTGAAGGGAGAGATCAGAGGTCATAGAGGTGTAGATTTGAGGCTAGTGTTGGAGGGGGGAGATCGGAGGCCGGTGTTGCGGGGAAGATCAGAGGCTGCCGGGGTGTGGATGGGTGATCAGAAGCTGGTGCTCGGGGTTGCGGGGGTGGGGAGGAGATCGGAAGAGTCGGGCAGTGAGATTCCAGGCGGGGGACGGACATTGGAAGGGTCGGGAAGAGATCGGAAGAGTCGTGGGGCGATTGGAGGCTGCAGCAGGGGAGTGGAGCAGAGGGAGGGATTGGAAAGGCCAGGGGGTGGGGCGGTCCGATTGGAATGGCTGGGTCGGGGGGACATCATGACTGGAGGGGAGACCGGAACTCGGGATGCCTGATCATGGGGGGAGTCCAAACGCGGGGTGTATAGGGAAAGGCCAATAGCGGCAGAGGAAGCATGTTACCTCGGTGGGCCACGGGAAAGCACTCCTGCTCTTCATGTCCCACAAACTCTACTGGAAAGGCAATTACCTCTTCAATGCAGTTTACCTGTTCCATACAGCAGTCCTCGCCTCCCTTTAGCTGCTGGGTTTCCTGAGGACCAGGAAATCTGGCCACCAGCCTCATTATAAAATTGAAAGTGCCAACCCACCTCCTAGGCGGGGATTGGCTGCCCGTCTCTATCCCACCTCTGTTAAAATCGGAAGTGGCCGAGTTGGGATCGGGATTCAGGTTGTTAATTGATTGACCTCCAACCTGTTTTTTGGGGGTTAAAATTCCCTCCAAAATGTAAGGAAAGTAGCCTCATTAAAATATTTACATGAGGGACCCACCTCCTGCGAGTGAATTTGTCGCCTCCCCTCCCTCCCTCCCCCTCTCCCCCCCCCCCCAGTCAAACCTCCTTTAAAATCGGAAGTAGGTGGGTTTGGGTTTCAGATTTTTAACATTTTAACATCTCACCCAACTCAAATTCCGCCCATTTTGGGGGGTTATAACTCCCCCACCCCCCCACCCGTACACAATCTCCCACAATTCTACTAAAAATGGGGAACAAAGGAAATAGTTCCTTCAATGTATAGACATTTTAAAAAGGCTGCACATTGGCTGTGAAAATGAATGTAGATGTTCTCTCGAATATTTTAAAAGATGGCATATAAATTGTTGTGTTTAATCTTTGGCTTTAAGACTATTTAACGATTGAAGCACCATGCTTAAAAATAATAGCAGAATCCCAGCATGCTTCAAGTAATTTTTAAAAGTCGGATTTTACACCATGACCTTGTGTTACTTCAAAATTAAAAATTCTGATCATTACAAAAATTAAGTATTTGAGGATTGGCAACACAGACCCAAAGCATGTGGCAAGTTGACTTTTTAACCTTTAGTCCAGGATTCAAATCACAGCAGAGGTTGACCCTTGACCTCAATAACCACAACACCACTGTGAGGTTGCCAACACTGCTTGGTGGATGGAACAACTCACCCTGGGAGAGAGAAAACTGACAGCTGCCTTCTAATCCCAATCTAACCCACCTTTGTGCCAGTAGCAGCATCAGTGTCAGATCAGTAACAGAGCAGGAAGATTTCAGATACAGCCCCTCGTTTCAGTTTGATCACCTATTCTCAGCCGGGGCAGAGGTCAGAGCACCATTGCTGGCTGCAGCCCTCCTGGATTGGGGAATATCAAATCAGCCAGAGCTTTTTGTCCAGATTGCTATCCAATGATTCCCCGCATAGAATATGTGTGGACGTCAGTTGAAGCCATGATCGTGGTCGGTTGGTGGTGCCCCACAGTTCAAATTACCCGTCAACGCTCACTATCAAGAGCCATAGTGATGGCGACCAGGCCAAGAAGCAGAAGGGCAGTCAGTGTCCATGGAACTGTTCCCCCAGCAAGGATGCTTTAAGGAGGGGATGGGCGAAAATAAGCAAGGAAAAATAAATCCTTAAAAAAAAATTAGGTCTTTTTTGGAATAATTCCTGTGAGCCAAGATCTAAAATACCAACAATATTAAGTGGTTATGAATGGTTATGGATTCATGTTCCACGAAAGATTAAGCTCAGAATGAGTCCGACAAAAAGACCTTTTTTAACAGAGAAAAAAACATGTCTGTAATTTTTCTTTTCAGTGTGCATTAGGTCATTTGTTGATCTTGGATCAAGTAGAATTAAATGAAAGTAATCTAATTTATTTTTTCAGAGTGCGTACTTCAAACTGGCTAAAACATCTCATTACAAAGTGTCCACTGTAACTTGCAAGGACATTTTGTTATGCAATTTGAAAGGTTTTTTTTTCACAGTCGTTTGGTGTGGACTAGAATGATACAGCTGCATATATTCATTAAAGTGTTCAGTTCTTTCTGCCTGAGCTGTGCTTCTTTTCATTGGAAACATCTTAAACTAATTTAAAGTGGAACACCTGAATAAACATGTTGTAAAAGTGTTTATGTATTGAAGTGGGCCATTTCAAGGTATGGTATTTGGCTGGAATTTGTAATTTCTCTTTTACAGCAAACAGGCTGCCAGAGGGAGGAAGTTAGATCTGAATTAATACGTTTGTTACAGTGGAACTAGAATGGAAACGGCTGAAACCACAAATAAAACTGCTCCATTCATATGTGCCAGGACAGGACGTTTTCATGCAAAATACAGACTTTGGCTCTCGGCCACCTTAGGCTTTCCCTTTAAAAGTACCTTAACAGATTATTTGTTCAGGGTTTACTCACATGAATAGATCCGAGTTCTTTCATTAGTCGAAAAAAAATGGATCTGATTGCACATTTGGGAGACAGATGCTTTTACAACCCGTTGTTCAGAAATACTCCATATTGCACAACTGGTTCTGTGCAAATTACGTTGCAGGAAATTGTTTGTGTCATGAAGTAAACTGTTTGATCGTGCAATGCCAAGGAGAAAAAGAAGAAAATAAGGGCGGGGAAGGTTCGGAAGCTTGTTTCCATAGCCGCAAGTTCAAAGATACAGCGCCCTGGTTCCAGCTTGAAAAGCACTGGGTCCCAACAGCTGCACAGTTTCATATGACAGGTCCTCATTTTTCACCGAGAGCGCCTTGCATTTTACAAAATAAACGGTTTACTTTGCCAAAGCAAATATCTATAGCTAGAATTGGTACACTTGTCAGTAAAATAATATGAGTAAATCACAATTACCAGGAGAAAAAACTAATATGGACAAAGATGCAGTCCCCTAGTTGGTAAGGCATACTTAAACGGTGAAGGAATCCAAACCAGTGAACCTCGGGTACATGTTATATAGCTTTTAGCAGTTTCATCCTCAGCGTATCCTAACTGGCTGTATTTGCATGCTGCCTGCCGGGCGGTGTGTACCTGACTGGTGGCAGCACTCAGAGACCTGGATGTGCAAAGTGCTGTGTGCAGCAGCCGGCCAGAGAACCAGGAGCAGGTAGCACCCTGCTCACCGACAGCGCTGCTTTGGGCATGGGGTGGAAGCATGGGATGCACACAGCTCAGCTTGTTGGCCGCTGAGATTTCATCGGGACAGAGCGACTTGGATGATATTAAAAAAAAACACACACACATCCAACATCAAGAAGTTTTTGAACTCGCTTTTAACACCGGACTGAAGCGACTGCATCTGGTGAGACGCCCAAGCAGTGTGACAACATCTCCCGGAGGTGGTCTTCACCTCTTGTGCTTTAATGTGGTCGGGAGTCAGAAGGCTGACTCTCATGTCATGCTTCCTGATTTTACACCCGCACACATCCAAACCTGTATTCCATTGATGTGAAAGTGGCAGTACAATGACAGGGTAAGTGCAAAAATGCAGCTGCGGAGTTTTATTCTTTTTGAATCTGAAGAATCTTTTTTGGAGTACATGGTCTTATTTGTCGATTTCCTTGTGGAAAAGGCCCCCTGTAAGAATGATTGTAGTAAAGTTTATGCTGAAGATTTGTGTATGTTCAAATATGAACTCTGCATTTCATTTTAGGTCGCACCATTAATATTAGATCGGCTGGCCTCATGGGAAGACACGGACCACAATCGAAGCAGCCGTTTACGGTGGCCTTTTTTAAAGCCAGCGAAGTGCTGCTTCGTTCTGTGAGGGCGGCCAATAGTAAACGGAAAAACCAAAACCGAAACAAATCCAGTAGCTCTCAAGATTCCTCAAGATTATCCAGCCCTGGAGGTATGAAAACCTAACCTTGCACCATAAATTAAGGGGAAATTTTCCTCTGTGTGCTAGCTGTAGCAAAATTGGCAGCGTGTTCCTTATAAATGTTTTTACAAATTTGTTCCACATATCAGGCACTGCATTTCTCCCTCGGCTTCACCCTTTTAAAAGTCTTCGCGCAATCTTTCTAAATGTTCTGATTCAAGTAAACTGGGATGGTATCACAGAAGTACTCTACATTTCTATACACTTTTGTCTCTTACTTGGTTCGATCATTTCACAATCATAGTTGCCTTTTCAGGGAAATCTGAGGGAAGACTTTGATTCGGAAATGTTCATCTATCATCCTTAAAGCTACCTCGGCCTCCTTACTGTAACTTGTGACCTATTTCAACTCCAATTAAACCAGTTCCCTATTACTTATTACAGGATGTTATGTCTAGTGCGATGCAGAATTCATGTGGAAAGCTTTGATCTTCCAGAACCTTTTTCCTGTGATGGTTCTGTCATCCTTCATTTCTCAATGGATACTCCAATTCCTGTCTATTATATTAAAGCCATGATGTGGCCATGCTGTCACTCATTTATGTTTTAAAAAAAATGGGTTTTAATCAGTATTTTACCAGAGGGTTTAAAAAACATAATTAAAGAGCTAGATGACAACAAGAACGACTTCTTACTTCCTGCCTGTATGAGTATATGTTTGTGGTCTGGTTTGCTGGTATTTTATGCTACCAAGCCCTTAGGGCACAGCTGGTTATCAGATCACTCTGTTTAGAATGATGAATTGAATCCTGCTGGCATTGAGAACCAAGCTCTTGTCCGTCCTCTGATATTGCTTGAAAAATAACTCAGTCACATTTAGCAAAAAAAAATTGTGTCAAAAATAATTAATGCAATGCTGAAATCTGTTGGCAAATCCGGAATCCTTTCAGTGCTAAAAAAACAAAAGCACGTTCACTGTAGTTTTAAAAACACAGGAGAAAAATTAAAGGAAAAAAAAACAGAATTTTGCTGTTTATGTCATTCAGCCTTCAAAAACCTATTCAGGCAGATGTAACATTTTGAAAGTTGCCAAGGAGATTCAGTGCTAAGCTTAATTCTCCGTATAGCTCATGCAATAGTCAACGTTCCATTTTGTTTTCTTTTCTGCTTCCCTAAATGGTAATGACATCTGTTGCTAGATAATGAGAGTGATTATGTTTGACATAGTGTAAAACTGAATTTGAATGCCTTAAATACTGTACTTAAAACTCAATTGAAACAGTATGACAAAAATGTCATTTTTAATTGTGATAATTAAAACCACATTTGAAAGAACTAGTCAAACACATACCCTATATTCCAAGGCCAGGGTAAGAACTCAGTGGTGTGATGAAATTGCCAGTTTCCCCGTCAAGTTGTGCGGTGAAAGCAATTCACCTGCATAAAACTGGCAACCATCACGCAACATCTCAAGCAACCAGAGGCGTTTCAGTCAAACACACAAATGAGGATTCAGTTCAGTACTATTAGAAAGGTTTTGCGAGCTCCCCTTGTGGCTTAGAATTCAATCTATGAGTCTGTGCTGAGGTAGTGGGACTCCACCAAGGATGTGAGGGCACTGAAATTGGTCACGGCAGCCATGCATTAGGGAGAAATCACCCAGGTTCACACTCCTGATCCCTAGTTAGCTGTTTGAAGTGCGCACGAGTCAATGTAGGTTGCAGAGAGCATCAAGTTTGGCTGTGATGCCTTCCATAGTTGAATAGTCTGCCAACACATGAACAATTGGGCAAGACACTACAGTTCAAAGGGCACACATAGAACCATATTCTAACAAGATAGCAACAACAACAACTTGTATTTATATAGCGCCTTTAACATAGTAAAACGTCCCTAGGCGCATCACAGTATTATAAGACAAAACAATTTGACACCGAGCCACAAAAGGAGAAATTAGGACAGGTGCAAAGAGGTAGGTTTTAAGGAGCATTTTGAAGGAGGAAAGAGAGGTAGAGAGGCGGAGAGGTTTAGGCAGGAAATTCCACAGCTTAGGGCCGAGGCAAGAGAAAGCACGGCCACCAGTGGTTGAGCGGTTATAATCAGGGCTGCTCAAGATGGCAGAATTAGAGGAGCGTTGAGAGAAAATTGGGGGTTGGGGGATAGAAAGCTTTTGTGGAAATGCCTGAAGGATTTAATTCATGTTTAACCCTGATCTTTTTTTCTGTGGATTTTAGGCCCCGACTTATTTTACTGATACCGATACAGGTCTCACAGATATAAAGCGCCAAACATTTGTGGCCCTTCTTGTGCGCTCTTGTCATAGGTTTGGTGGGAGTGCAAGGGAAAGGCCAGGAATTAGGCCAGGACCCGTACACACCACATCTCAGCCTTCCCGACCAGCAGCTTCCACAGGACAAAGCCTCCACCCATCCTACAAGGACATGGCACCCAAAGAGGTGCAGCCAGACGAGAGGACTCTCAAACCAGGCGTTTTCTTTGGCCTCTGTCTGGTGGAAGAGTGGCGGGCTGTTACACCGGACCTCTCGTCTACAAGCCAGTTCATGGGGCCTGAAGATTAAAACCATTTCATAGTATTTTCCCACCCTTTATAAAAGGGCGAAGGACCCAGATCCTACATGGGAATTTCTGACCTTCCCTTTTGGACAGCTGTCGAAGATGCACCCCTGGTGGTCTGGAGACAGACCAGTCCATGCCGGTGTTTATGCTCCATTTGAGCATCCTCCCATCTTTCCTCATCTAACTCTTTCAGCATAGCCCTCTATTTTCTTCTCCCTCATATGCTTATTTAGCCTCCCCTTAAATGCATCTATACTATTTGCCTCTACCACTCCTTGTAGGAACGAGTTCCACATTCTCATCACTCTTTGGGTAAAGAAGTTCCTTCTGAATTCCCTATTGGATTTCTTGGTGACTATCTTATATTGATGGCCTATAGTTTTGCTCTTCCCCACAAGTGGAAACACTCTCTGTATCTACTCTATCACAATCTTTCATAATTGTAAAGATCTCTATTAGGTCACCCCTCAGCCTTCTTTTTTCAAGAGAAAAGAGACCCAGCCTGTTCATCCTTTCCACCGACCAGTTCGCATTTGTAACTTTTTTGGGTGTCTGTCATGGAATGTTTTTGGTATTGCAATTCCACAGGAGCAGTGAGCAGTGGCTGTATTTCCACCTTTGACTCTGGGCACAGGCCACAGTCCAGGGGCTGGCACACGCCTGGGAAATGTCAGGCCTAGAAATGTAACTGGGTTCAGGTCATTTTGGGTGGATGGCATGTTGGATGCACATGTGGAACCAGGGCAGGGGAGGGGAAGAAGATTGGCCTTGATAAACAAATCTGTTGATATGAACTGTTGTTAAATTTTCAGTATAAATTTTTAAAAGCCAGGTGCTATAATCAAATGTAAAGAATGGATCTCTACATTTAATATTTTAACAACTCTTGAATAGACTAATCTTTTTTATCAGAAAAATTAGTAACGATTGAAGTGTTCATACTTTACCTTGATGGGATTGCTAGGGGAGTGGTGGGAGGAATAGTAATAAGCACACAGCTGCTTTAATAAACATAAATTGCATAAATAAACAATCTCTAGTTAAGTGTATTATCTCACAAGTTCAACAGTTCATGCTTTACTTTCATTTTTTATGTAAAAGAAACCAATTTAATTTTGCAAAAAGCAAAGTACTACGGATGCTGGAAATCTGAAATATAAACATAAAATGCTGGAAATATTCAGCAGGTCAGGCAGCATGGTTTCAGGGCTGTGACCTCTCGTCAGAACTGGAAAATGTTACAGATGTAACAGGTTTTAAGCAAGTACAGAGCCAGAGAAAGGCGGGAGGGGGAGAAAGAATATAGGGTGAAAGGGGGGAGAAATTTAAATGATGAAAGGGATGATGGTGCAAGGCAAAAGGGAGTGGTAATGGGACAAGTAAAGAAACAAAAGATGGGTCTAGAGAAACTGTAAATGGTAATAGCAGAAGCATTACCAGTTCCTGCTGTTCTGAAAAAATAAGAGCAGTGGTTATAATCTGAAATCGTTGAACTCGACGTTGAGTCCAGAAGGCTGTAAAGTGCCGAATCGAAAGATGAGGTGCTGTTCCATGATCTTCCCTTGAATTTGGTTGGACAGTGTAGGAGGCCGAGGACAGAGAGGTCAGAGTGTGAGTGGGGCAGAGAATTAAAATGGCAAGTGATCACGGGCTCAGGTTCGTGCTTGCGGACTGAACAGAGGTGTTTCACAAAGCAATCAGGCAATCTGCGTTTGATCTCCACAATGCAGAGGAGACCACATTCTGAGTAGTGAATACGGTATTATTTAGTTTTACTTTCAAAGCAAATTATGGTTTCCCGCATTTGTTCTGTCAATAGTTTCCTTTCACTTGGAAAGTGGGGTGAGAGTTGGGGTTTTCAAACAGCAAGTCCTGGTGAACAATGTTGTGAATCATAAAACATTTCTAGAATTTACCTATGGTCAGTTCAAGGTTCAGAATTCATGTCAGTTTGAGGTCTGTAATATATGCAAAAATACAAGTAACTCAGAGAGGTTTTTAGATATTTCTATCACTGTACTGCAATGGTTTACAAAGAGAAAGTGAATATTACTTTTTTTAATATTCAACATGCTCTGTGAATATTCATTTCACTCAGTAGGAAAGATTCTTAACTGGAGGGCTGAAGGACTAGAGGGTTGCTAATTTTATACCACTATTCAAGAAAATGGGAGAGGGATAATTCAATAAACTACAGGCCAGTCAGCCTAACATTGGTGGTGAGGAAGTTATTGGAAACCATTATCAGGGATAAAATAAACTTTCATTTGGAAAGGCATAGGTTAATCAAGGAGAGCCAGCACGGATTTGTTGAAGGCAAATCGTGTCTGACTAACTTGCTTGAATTCTTTGATGAAATAACATAGAAGGTTGATCAAGGTAGATGTTGTATATATGGACTTTTGGAAGGCATTTTATAAAGTGCCACACAGGAGTCTTGTTACGAGGATAGAAGTCCATGGAATTAAGGGGAAAGTGGCTCATTGAGGGGAAACAGGGTGGTAGTGGATGGATGTTTTTCAGAGTGGGATGTGATTTCCAGTGGTGTTCCCCAAGGGTCAGTCTTGGGTTCATTACTCTTTTCAGTTTTTATAAATGACCTGGATTCAGGTGTAGGTAGCAGTATTATAAAATTTGCAGATGATACGAATCTTGGCAAAGTAATAGATAATGATGACTTCAGGTTAACAAATACAGGATGGAGAAATGGGCAGAAGCATGGCAGATGGAATTCATTGTAGAGAAGTGTAAAGTGATGAACTGTGGGAGAAATATGGAAAGACAGTATACTATAAATGACACGATTTTGAAAAGTGTAGATGTGCAGAGAGACCTTGGTGTCCTTACACACTAATCCTTAAAGTTGGCAGGGCAACCAAAAGTTGGTCAAAAAAGCATATGGGTTGCTTGGGTTTTTAAATAGAGCGATAGAATATAAAAGCCAAGAAATCATGCTTGAACTTTATAAATCACTGGATAGGCCTCAGCTGGAGTATTGTGGACAATTCTGGGCACCACACCAGGAAAGATGTAAAGGCCTTAGAAAGGGTGCAGAGGAGGTTTACCAGGATGTTACCAGGGATGAGGGACCTCAGTTATGAGGAGAGGTTGGAAATGTTAAGACTGTTCTTCTTGGAACAGAGAAGGTTAAGAGGTGACCTAATAGAGATTTTCAAGATGATGAGAGATTTTTATTGCGTAGATAGAGAGAAACTATTCTCTCTGGCGAGTGGGTCAATAGTCAGAGGTCATCGATTCAAAATCATTGTCAAAAGATCTAGAGGGGAGATGAGGAGAATTGTTTTCACTCAGAGAGTTTTCAGGATCTGGAACGCTGTACCTGAAAAGGTGGTGGAAGCTGATACCATAAATAATTTTAAAATGGAGTAGGACAGGTACTTGAGGATGAAGAATTTACAGGGTTATGGGCACAACGGCTCTTTCAAAGAGCCAGCACAGGCATGGCGGGTCGAATGGCTTCCTTCTGTGCTGTAAGATTCTATGAACTATACTCTTGGGAGGTGAAATTCGACTCAGGTGGTAGTGCAAAATACGCGACAGTAAATCAGCAGCCCGCTTTGCACTCCACCCGCTTTGTGTTGCTGCCGAGATTGAATTTCACCCCTTGGAGTCATAATGAACAGTAGGGGAACTCATTGTAATTGACATCAACAACTGACAATCAAAAGAAATCAAGGCATTAGCTGGATAAATGGTCAGCAATGATCACCTGATAACTCAAACAGTGGCCAAGTACCTCAAATTGGGCTCCAGTCTTCTGCAGGCTAACAATTTCCAGAGCTTTACAACACTGCACAGTCCACACTATCAGGGGGGAGAGGTGGTTAACTCATTCCGATTGGTGAAAATGGAGCAGGGCAAGAGTTCAAATACAGTGGCTCCATTTCCAGATCCATTGCCTCTGACATCCCTATTTTTTTGGCAGACGATGAGATTCCTGCCAGCATCCAGCGTGAGTCTCATTAATCAATGGAAATCCGGGTCCCATATATGTAATTTTGCATGGCATTTTAACCCACTCCTACTTTGGCTGCTCTGCCAAGTAAAGTCAGGAAGCTAGTGAGGCCACTGAAGGTAAGTGAAAAATGTTTCCTTAGTGGAGCCAGGAGGAGACAGAGTAACAACAACACCAACTTGCATTTATATAGTGCCTTTAATGCAGTAAAACGTCCCAAAGCACTTCACAGCAGCGATTATCAAACACATTTTTACCACCAAGCCTCAAGGAGATATTAGGAGAGATGACCGAAATCTTGGCCAATGAGGTAGGTTTTAAGGAATATCTTAAAAGAGGAGAAAGAGGTAGAGAGGCGGAGAGGTTTAGGGAGGGTATTCCAGAGCTTAGGGCCTGGACAGAGGAGAAATTTGGGGATGCACAATAGGTCAGAATTGGAGGAGGGCAGAGATCTCGGAAAGTAGTAAAGCTGGAAGAGGTTACAGAGTCAGGGAGGGGCAACATAAGAACATAAGAATTAGGAACAGGAGTAGGCCATCTAGCCCCTCGAGTCTGCTCCGCCATTCAAAAAAATCATGGCTGATCTGGCCATGGACTCAGCTCCACTTACCCGCCCGCTCCTCATAACCCTTAATTCCTTTATTGGTTAAAAATCTATCTATCTGTGACTTGAATACATTCAATGAGCTAGCCTCAACTGCTTCCTTGGGCAGAGAATTCCACAGATTCACAACCCTCTGGGAGAAGAAATTCCTTCTCAACTCGGTTTTAAATTGGCTCCCCCGTATTTTGAGGCTGTGCCCCCTATTTCTAGTCTCCCCGACCAGTGGAAACAACCTCTCTGCTTCTATCTTGTCGATCCATTTCATTATTTTAAATGTTTCTATAAGATCATCCCTCATCCTTCTGAACTCCAACGAGTAAAGACCCAGTCTACTCAATCTATCATCATAAGGTAATCTCCTCATCTCCGGAATCAGCCTAGTGAATCGTCTCTGTACCCCCTCCAAAGCTAGTATATCCTTCCTTAAGTAAGGTGACCAAAACTGCACGTAGTACTCCAGGTGTGGCCTCACCAATACCCTATACAGTTGCAGAAGGACCTCCCTGCTTTTGTACTCCATCCCTCTCGCAATGAAGGCCAACATTCCGTTCGCCTTCCTGATTACCTGCTGCACCTGCAAACTAACTTTTTGGGATTCATGCACAAGGACCCCCAGATCCCTCTGCACCGCAGCATGTTGTAATTTCTCCCCATTCAAATAATATTCCCTTTTACTGTTTTTTTCCCCAAGGTGAATTACCTCACATTTCCGACATTGTATTCCATCTGCCAAACCTTAGCCCATTCGCTTAACCTATCTAAATCTCTTTGCAGCATCTCTGTGTCCTCTACACAACCCGCTTTCCCACTAATCTTTGTGTCATCTGCAAATTTTGTTACACTACACTCTGTCCCCTCTTCCAGGTCATCTATGTATATTGTAAACAGTTGTGGTCCCAGCACCGATCCCTGTGGCACACCACTAACCACTGATTTCCAACCCGAAAAGGACCCATTTATCCCGACTCTCTGCTTTCTGTTAGCCAGCCAATTCTCTATCCATGCTAATACATTTCCTCTGACTCCGCGTACCTCTATCTTCATGGAGGGATTTGAAAACAAGCATGAAAATTTTAAAATTGAGGCATTATGGACCAGGAGCCAATGTAAGTCAGCGAGCACAGAGGCGATGGGTGAATGGAACTTGGTGCGAGTTAGGACACGGGCGACAGAGGTTTGGATTAGCTCAAGTTTACCAAGGGTACAAGTTGGGAGGTCGGCCAGGAGAGCGTTGGAAAAGTCAAGTCTAGAGGTAACGAAGGAAAGTCTATGCTTCTGCTGCCACAGGCTCCCCTCCCATCCACCGAGCTGCAAGACCCATGAGGCACCGTATCCCACGGCTTATCTTGCTGCCGGCGGCATTTTCTCGGAGTCGGCGGGTGGCAGCTGCACCACCGGATCTTCATCGCCCACCTGCTGGCCAGCCGCCACTTTTGGCCCCAAAAAGGACAAGCAGTTGACTCATGGCATTCAAAAGAAGCCTGGTAGAAAATATCTGCTAGGCCCCTGACTCAATCTCGCAGGCGGGAATGCCGTCCTCTTCCGTCAGCTTCCCGCCGGGAGTTCAAATCTGCTCTTTAAGAATAAGTATTTAAGCTGACGTGTTCGTGTCTGACAGGTTTCTTTTCTTATAAATATTACTTTTATTAATAAATTTTCAGCTGGGACAAAACAAACATGGTGATTGAAATTATGTGGTTGATAAGAAGAAAGCTGTAGACGACAGGAAGATATCAATGGACTGGTCAGGTGGGCAGAACAGTGGCAAACGGAATTCAATCCAGAGAAGTGTGAGGTAATGCATTTAGGGAGGGCTAACTAGGCAAGGGATTACACATTAAATGGTAGGACACTGAGAAGTGGAGAGGAACAAAGGGACCTTGGAGTGCAAGTCCACAGATCGCTGAAGGTAGCAGGCCAGGTAGATAAGGTGGTTAAGAAGGCATGCGAAATGCTTGCATAGAATACAAGAGCAGGGAGGTTATGCTTGAACTGCATAAAAACTAGTTAGGCCACAGCTAGAGTACTGCGTGCAGTTTTGGTCACCACATTACAGGAATGATGTGATTGCACTAGAGAGGATACAGAGAAGATTTAAGAGGATGTTGCCTCAACTGGAGAATTTTAGCTATGAGGAAAGATTGGATAAGCTGGGTTTGTTTTATTTGGAACAGAGGAGTCTGAGGGAAACTTTATTGAGGTGTATACAATTATGAGGGGCATAGATAGAGTGAATTGAAGGACCTAGTTCCCTTAGCAGAGGGGTCAACAACCAGATGGCATAGATTTAAAGTAATTGGTTGGAGGTTTAGAGGGGATTTGAGGGGAAATGTTTTCACCCAGAGGCTGGTGGGGGTTTGGAACTCACTGCCTGAAAGGGTGATAGAGGCAGAAAACCTCACCACTTTTAAAAAGCACTTGGATGTGCACTTGAAGTGCCATAACCTACAGGGCTATGGACCAAGAGCTAGATAGTGGGATTAGGCTGGATAGCTCTTTGTCGGTCGGCGCGGACACAATGGGCCTCCTTTCGTGCTCTAAATTTCTATGATTCTATGAAACCAATTTCACAAAATTTTCAGAGCAATTCTCCTTTCTTTTACTTATAGCCTCTGCTGACTTCCATTTTTGATTTGTATTTTTTAAACCGGAATCCACAAATGTATTTAAAAATAAGAGCAACTTTGTACTCCAGGCCTCCAACTATGGAGGATCGGTAACCCTCTTTTGCTGTATTGAACAGCATTATCAATATTAAAATAAATAGTAATATCACCTTGGATAGATTAGAAAAGCACAAAGTTGATAGGGTTCCAGTTCTGGATAATATCCATCCGAGAGTGATTAAAGAGATGGGACAGGTGCTCTGTGGGCCTCTTGGTCATATCTTCAGTAGTTCAACAGATAGTTCCTTCAGACAAGAAACTAGCTCATGCAGTTCCTATTTTCAAAAATGGGGGGAATTATCAGAGCCAGGGAACTACAGATCTATCAGCCTGAAATCCATTATTGGAGAAAATGCTAGAAGGGATCCTAAGCGATGCCCTTTATGGTCACTGAAAAACGGAGGGTGCCATTAGAAAGAAGCAAGACAGTTTCTGGTAAAATAGGTGCTGCCGTACAATTTTACTAAGAGTTTTCTGAGGAAGTCACTAAGGTAGTGGATGCTGGAGATACTATAGACATTGCCTACCTGGACTTTTAGAAAACCTTTGATAAAGTACTTCACACTACGTTACTCCACAAGATAGAATTTTGTGGTATCAGTAGGAATTTGATATGCTGAATTGGCTCCAATCCCACAACTGAAATGTTGTAGTTAATGGATGAGGTTCCGCCTGGATGTACATTATTAGTGGTGTCCACCATGGATCGGGCTTTATTAATGACCTGGACAGTGGTGTTGGGAATGTGGTCAGTAAGTTTGGCAATTACACCAAAATCTGTGCAAAGGTTAAGACAATAGAGGAGTGCAATCAACTACAAACTATTTAGAATGTGCTAGGGGAGTGGGCCACACATTGGCAAATGGCATTTAACTTAGCTAATTGTAGTGTCATGCTTGTTGACAGGACCAACACAGACTATAGTTATCATTAGCAGGGAACAACGCTGAAAGACGTTGAGAGAGAAAAAGAGCTAGGCATAATTGTGCACAGATCACTGAAGGTTCATGACCAATGTAGCGAAGCTGTAGCTAAAGCTAACAGGGTATTGGGTTGTATTAATAAAACCATTCAGTATAAATCAAAGGAGACCATTTTATCACTATACGGATCGCTGGTCAGATCGCATTTGGAATACTGTGCCCAGTTTAGGTCCACCCACATGATGGGTGATATAGTGGCCTTGGAAAAGATCCAGAGCAGAACTGCAAGAATGATTCTTAGCTTAAAGAAGTTCAGCTAGTCAGATAGGTTTAAGGACCTTTGTCCAGTTACTTTAGAGCAGTGTAAATGTAGTGGTGACCTGATAGAGTTTTATAAAATAATTAAAGGGCTGGATAGTGTCCCTATTGATAGATTATTGCAGTTTACCAGATTGGGGAGGACCAGGGGACATGAGGTTAAACTGTGTAAGAGTAGAAATAAACCGGAGGTTGGGTGGTCCTTCTGCTCTCAGAGAGCAGTGAGCCTCGGGAATGTATTGCCGCCTGGTGTGGTGGGTGCTGACTCTCTGCACACCTTCAGGAGGGAACTGGACCCGTGACTGGAAAAAGAGTGGAAGAGCGATAGTGATAGGGGATTCAATTGTAAGGGGAACAGATAGGCGTTTCTGCGGCCGCAACCGAGACTCCAGGATGGTATGTTGCCTCCCTGGTGCAAGGGTCAAGGATGTCTCGGAGCGGGTGGAGGACATTCTAAAAAGGGAGGGAGAACAGCCAGTTGTCGTGGTGCACGTTGGTACCAATGACATAGGTAAAAAAAGGGATGAGTACCTACGAAATGAATTTAAGGAGCTAGGAGCTAAATTAAAAAGTAGGACCTCAAAAGTAGTAATCTCGGGATTGCTACCAGTGCCACGTGCTAGTCAGAGTAGGAATCGCAGGATAGCTCAGATGAATACGTGGCTTGAGCAATGGTGCAGCAGGGAGGGATTCAAATTCCTGGGGCATTGGAACCGGTTCTGGGGGAGGTGGGACCAGTACAATCCGGACGGTCTGCACCTGGGCAGAATCGGAACCAATGTCCTCGGGGGAGTGTTTGCTAGTGCTGTTGGGGAGGAGTTAAACTAATATGGCAGGGGGATGGGAACCAATGCAGGGAGATAGAGGGAAACAAAAAGGAGGCAAAAACAAAAGACAGAAAGGAGATGAGGAAAAGTGGAGGGCAGAGAAACCCAAGGCAAAGAACAAAAAGGGCCATTGTACAGCAAAATTCTAAAAGGACAGAGGGTGTTAAAAAAACAAGCCTAAAGGCTTTGTGTCTTAATGCAAGGAGTATCCGCAATAAGGTGGATGAATTAACTGTGCAAATAGATGTTAACAAATATGATGTGATTGGGATTACGGAGACGTGGCTCCAGGATGAGCAGGGCTGGGAACTCAACATCCAGGGGTATTCAACATTCAGGAAGGATAGAATAAAAGGAAAAGGAGGTGGGGTAGCATTGCTGGTTAAGGAGGAGATTAAGGCAATAGTTAGGAAGGACATTAGCTTGGATGATGTGGAATCTATATGGGTAGAGCTGCAGAACACCAAAGGGCAAAAAACGTTAGTGGGAGTTGTGTACAGACCTCCAAACAGTAGTAGTGATGTTGGGGAGGGCATCAAACAGGAAATTAGGGGTGCGTGCAATAAAGGTGCAGCAGTTATAATGGGTGACTTTAATATGCACATAGATTGGGCTAACCAAACTGGAAGCAATACGGTGGAGGAGGATTTTCTGGAGTGCATAAGGGATGGTTTTTTAGACCAATATGTCGAGGAACCAACTAGGGGGGAGGCCATCTTAGACTGGGTGTTATGTAATGAGAAAGGATTAATTAGCAATCTCGTTGTGCGAGGCCCCTTGGGGAAGAGTGACCATAATATGGTGGAATTCTGCATTAGGATGGAGAATGAAACAGTTAATTCAGAGACCATGGTCCAGAACTTAAAGAAGGCTAACTTTGAAGGTATGAGGCGTGAATTGGCTGAGATGGATTGGCGAATGATACTTAAGGGGTTGACTGTGAATGGGCAATGGCAGACATTTAGAGACCGCATGGATGAACTACAACAATTGTACATTCCTGTCTGGCATAGAAATAAAAAAGGGAAGGTGGCTCAACCGTGGCTATCAAGGGAAATCAGGGATAGTATTAAAGCCAAGGAAGTGGCATACAAATTGGCCAGAAATAGCAGCGAACCTGGGGACTGGGAGAAATTTAGAACTCAGCAGAGGAGGACAAAGGGTTTGATTAGGGCAGGGAAAATGGAGTATGAGAAGAAGCTTGCAGGGAACATTAAGACGGATTGCAAAAGTTTCTTTAGATATGTAAAGAGAAAAAGGTTAGTAAAGACAAATGTAGGTCCCCTGCAGTCAGAATCAGGGGAAGTCATAACGGGGAACAAAGAAATGGCGGACCAATTGAACAAGTACTTTGGTTCGGTATTCACGAAGGAGGACACGAACAACCTTCCGGTTATAAAAGGGGTCGGGGGGTCTAGTAAGGAGGAGGAACTGAGGGAAATCCTTATTAGCCGGGAAATTGTGTTGGGGAAATTGATGGGATTGAAGGCCGATAAATCCCCAGGGCCTGATGGACTGCATCCCAGAGTACTTAAGGAGGTGGCCTTGGAAATAGTGGATGCGTTGACAGTCATTTTCCAACATTCCATTGACTCTGGATCAGTTCCTATGGAGTGGAGGGTAGCCAATGTAACCCCACTTTTTAAAAAAGGAGGGAGAGAGAAAACAGGGAATTATAGACCGGTCAGCCTGACATCGGTAGTGGGTAAAATGATGGAATCAATTATTAAGGATGTCATAGCAGTGCATTTGGAAAGAGGTGACATGATAGGTCCAAGTCAGCATGGATTTGTGAAAGGGAAATCATGCTTGACAAATCTTCTGGAATTTTTTGAGGATGTTTCCAGTAGAGTGGATAAGGGAGAACCAGTTGATGTGGTATATTTGGACTTTCAGAAGGCGTTCGACAAGGTCCCACACAAGAGATTGATGTGCAAAGTTAGAGCACATGGGATTGGGGGTAGTGTACTGACATGGATTGAGAACTGGTTGTCAGACAGGAAGCAAAGAGTAGGAGTAAATGGGTACTTTTCAGAATGGCAGGCAGTGACTAGTGGGGTACCGCAAGGTTCTCTGCTGGGGCCCCAGCTGTTTACACTGTACATTAATGATTTAGATGAGGGGATTAAATGTAGTATCTCCAAATTTGCGGATGACACTAAGTTGGGTGGCAGTGTGAGCTGCGAGGAGGATGCTGTGAGGCTGCAGAGCGATTTGGATAGGTTAGGTGAGTGGGCAAATGCATGGCAGATGAAGTATAATGTGGATAAATGTGAGGTTATCCACTTTGGTGGTAAAAACAGAGAGACAGACTATTATCTGAATGGTGACAGATTAGGAAAAGGGGAGGTGCAAAGAGACCTGGGTGTCATGGTACATCAGTCATTGAAGGTTGGCATGCAGGTGCAGCAGGCGGTTAAGAAAGCAAATGGCATGTTGGCCTTCATAGCAAGGGGATTTGAGTACAGGTGCAGGGAGGTGTTGCTACAGTTGTACAGGGCATTGGTGAGGCCACACCTGGAGTATTGTGTACAGTTTTGGTCTCCTAACCTGAGGAAGGACATTCTTGCTATTGAGGGAGTGCAGCGAAGGTTCACCAGACTGATTCCCGGGATGGCGGGACTGACCTATCAAGAAAGACTGGATCAACTGGGCTTGTATTCACTGGAGTTCAGAAGAATGATAGGGGACCTCATAGAAACATATAAAATTCTGACGGGGTTAGACAGGTTAGATGCAGGAAGAATGTTCCCAATGTTGGGGAAGTCCAGAACCAGGGGTCACAGTCTAAGGATAAGGGGTAAGCCATTTAGGACCGAGATGCGGAGGAACTTCTTCACCCAGAGAGTGGTGAACCTGTGGAATTCTCTACCACAGAAAGTTGTTGAGGCCAATTCACTAAATATATTCAAAAAGGAGTTAGATGAGGTCCTTACTGCTAGGGGGATCAAGGGGTATGGCGAGAAAGCAGGAATGGGGTACTGAAGTTGAATGTTCAGCCATGAACTCATTGAATGGCGGTGCAGGCTAGAAGGGCCGAATGGCCTACTCCTGCACCTATTTTCTATGTTTCTATGTTTCTATATGGACGTGTTCTTGTGCTTGGTCTCTGTGACCTTCTGGACTGGTTTCGATCACCTGAGGGGTTAAGAGAGGAATATTCTTTCCACGCATTGGCCCTGGCTTTTTTCTCTTGTTATTTTGCTTCTCCCGGGGGATTACATTGCTGCAGAGATCGGCGGGGCGGGGGTTTGGGGGGGGGTGGTCTCATTAACAGGGTAGATGCTGAGAGGTTGTTTCCCCTGGCAGGATAGAGTAGAACGAGGGGAATAGTCTCAGGATAAGGGTAAGGGTTCGGGCATTGAGATGAGATTGGGAGGAATTTCTTCACAGAGTTGTGAATCTTTGGAATTCTCTGCCCCAGAGGGCTATGTATGCCGAATCATTGAGTATATTCAGGGCTGAGAGAGATTTTTGGACTCTAGGGGAATCAAGGGAAATGGAGATAGGGCAGGAAAGTGGAGTTGAGGTCGAAGGTCAGCCAATCTATTACTGAATGGCAGAGTAGGCTCGAGGGGTGGTATGGCCTATTCCTGCTCCTAATTGTTATGGTCATATGTGACTGGCATAACTCCGAGGGAAACAGTAAACAAAGGTTGTTTCCTGATTGAGTTATGGTGGGAGACTGGAATTTCAGAGCCTACGGGCTAAAAATTCAATTGTTAACGCCACCCATTAGTGCCCGAGAGGGGCACTAACGGGCCGCTAAGCGCTTGCCGCCTGAGTGCCGGGCTGTTAGTGCCTGCCACGAATTTCATTGGTGGTTTAGCGGCTATCAGTTAGCGCTACCTACTCTAGCACCACCTACTTGGTGACGTCATGGGTGTGCAACACCACGTCAGCGCCGCAATCCCGAACTTCAGTCCTTTTGCCTGCCGTAGCGCCTGGCGCCGTCACCGACAGGGAGAGCAGGCAATCCGTGGAAGCTCTCGGAAAGATGTTGTAAAGCAGGAGCAGGTGGATGTTCAGTGTAAAATATTTTAACATTGCTGTGATTCTGTGAGCTCTGACATCCTGCTGCTGATGTTTCCAATGCTCCCTTCAACTTACTCTCATTTTTTGGGTGGTCCAGCTGATCACTTTAGGCGTGAGGATGCCGATTTCCTCGCACCAGGGCTTCATTATCCCTGCAGCGCTACCATCCCATAATGCCCCCTTAGCGTTCCACTCCCTTCTTGGAGCGCTAATAGTGAATATCCCAGTTGGAGGCGGTAAACATCGCCCGGCGCTAAAATTAGCATCCAGGCGGTGTTACCGCCTCAAACCGGGCTATAACGAATTTTTAGCCCGTGTTTAAATTTCCCCCCATAAGGTGTGAACAATAAAAATCTGCAAGCCATAAGATGCACAGGTGAATTGTGAATGCTGCCAAGTGTACGTGTTTGTTTAGACTGCTAGCTAACATCTGTATTTCACTTAACAGATTACAATACCAGTGAGCAGAAACAAGCCTGCAAGAAGCATGAACTGTACGTGAGTTTTCGGGACTTGGGGTGGCAGGTACTTAACAGTATTTTTTTGTCATCTATTTTTTGTAAATGTTTCAGAGATTTTTCCAGGAGAAATGTTCTGGTCCCTTGCACTGAGGTGGCAGGACCGAGTGCAACACGAGTTACACTCACCACTTTGGCCCAATGCTGACTTCACTGGATTGACCTGTGGTCAACTGATTTAATATATTCCGATATTAGGCTCGATGCTGGGATTTTATCGGAAGGAGAAGGGCGAAGGCCAGGAAATTGTATGTCAGCTGACCATAGAGGGCACACATGGAGATGTAAACTTTACTGCCTTCATAAAGGCTGTACTGATAAAGATCAGACAGCAGGGTCCAGGGGGAATCGTGGAGAGATTGAAGAGGGTGGGTGGGTGGAGAGATTGGAGGGTGGGGGGTAGCCAGAGAGATTGTTGGGTCCGGTGCGATTGGGGAGTGGGATGGGGGGTCGGAGGTGGGGGGGTGGCCGGAGAGATTGGTTGCAGGCTGAAGAGATCACGGGGACGGTGAGAACGTGGATGAAGAGACCGTGGGGGGGGGGCGAGGGGGAGGGGCAGAGAGATTGGTTGGGGGCTGGAGAGAATAGGGGTAGCAAAGAGGGAGGGGAGGGGGAAGGAGAGATCGGTTGGGGGATCGGAGTGAACGTGGACGGAGAGATCGAGGGGGCAGAGAGATGGGGGGGGTGTTACGGCGAGAAGTCGGGGACGCAGAGAGATCAGGGGGTCAGAGTGATTGGTGTGAGGGGACTGGAGAGATCCTTCGGGTGACTGTGCAGAGACCGGGCAGTGGTCGGAGACATCGGTGAGGGGCAGAGGGAATTGTCGGGCGCGGGCTGTGCATAGATCATGGGGGTGTATTTGTTAGGAGGGGGCTGCGCTCATGGAGGAGATCATAGCGGGGATTGGACAGATGGCACAAGGATGTTTGCAGGTTAGCTTGTTGGGAGGAAACACTCCCGGCCCACAAGCAGTGCTCAAAAAGCACTTACCTGTTGAATCCAGTCCTTCTCGCCTCCCTGCAGCTGCGGAATCTCGAGCCCTGGGAAACCCGGTCCACAGGCGTTCCATTTAAAACAGAGCTAAAATTTGAGTCACACAACCTGAGTAAAATATTTAAATTAGGGACCTGCCTAATATAAGAGAGCAGGTTAGTCGTCTGACCCCCAACCTGCTTCTGTTAAAACGGAAATGGGCGCTGTGTAGGGGAGTTAGGGTCAGGTTCCCAATTTTTGAATTTTTAACCCGTTCCCTCACTCCTCTTCCACCCATCCTTATAAGAAAGAAATAAGAGCAGGAGTAGGCCATTTGGCCCCTTGAGCCTGCTCCACCATTTAATAAGATCATGGCTGATCTGATCATGGACTCAGCTCCACTTCCCTGCCCGCTCCCCATAACCCTTTACTCTCTTATCACTCAAAAATCTGTCTATCTCCGCCTTAAATATATTCAATGACCCAACCTCCACAGCTCCCTGGGGCAGCCAATTCCATAAATTTACAACCCACTGAGAGAAGAAATTCCTCCTCATCTCAGTTTTAAATCTGTGTCCCCTTATTCTAAGACTATGTCCCCTAGTTTTAGTTGCCGCTACGAGTGGAAATATCCTCTCTGCATCCACCTTGTCGAGCCCCCTCATTATCTTATATGTTTCGATAAGATCACACCTCATTCTTCTGAACTCCAATGTGTATAGGCCCAACCTATCTTCATAAATCAACCCCCCTCATCTCTGGAATTAGCCTAATGAATCTTCTCTGAACAGCCTCCAATGCAAGTATATCCTTCCTTAAATACGGAGACCAAAACTGTACGCAGGTGTGGCCTCACCAATACACCAGTTGTAGCAGGACTTCTCTGCTTTTATACTCTATCCCCCTTGCAATAAAGGCCAACATTCTATTTACCTTCCTGATTACTTGCTGTACCTGCATTCTAACTGTTTGTGTTTCATGCACAAGAACCCCCAGGTCTTTCTGTACTGCAGCACTTAGAAATTTAAATGGAGAACAATTGCAATTATTTCTGCCGAAGTGGATAACCTCACATTTTCCCACATTGTACTCCATCTGCCAAATTTTTGCCCACTCACTTAGCCTGTCTATATCTCTTTGCAGATTTTGTGTCCTCCTCATAATTTGCTTTCCCACCCATCTTTGTATCAGCAAACTTGGCTACATTACACTTGGTCCCTTCATCCAAGTCATTAATATAGATTGTAAATAGTTGACGACCCAGCACCGATCCCTATGGCACCTCACTATTTACTATTTGCCAACCAGAAATTGACCCATTTATCCCGACTCTCTGTTTTTCTGTTAGTTAGCCAATCCTCCATCTATGCTGTATATTACCCCCAACCCAGAGAGCTTTTATCTTGTGCAGTAACCTCTTAAGTGGCACCTTATCGAATGCCTTCTGGAAATCCAAATACACCACATCCACTGGTTCCCCCTTATCCACCCTGCTTGTTACATCCTCAAAGAACTCCAGCAAATTTGTCAAACATGAGTTCCCTTTCATAAAACGCTTGGGGGATTAAATGATTCTGCTGCTTCTTTCATTTTGCAAAAAGATGATTTGATCGGGAATACGCAGGAAGAATGTATTAAACGTTACTTGCAAAATTCAACAAAAATCATTATTATCATATTAGTTGAGGTGGGACCTTTGTCCAAACATCTGAAATAGAAATGCAGAAACATAGAAAGTTACAGCGCAGAAGGAGGCCATTTCGGCCCATCGTGTCTGCGCCGGCCGACAAAGAGCCGCACGGCCCTTCGTCAGCAGCCCTAAAGGTTACACACAAACCCGTGAACAATGACGGAAAGGCAAAGAGCACTCAACCCAACCAGTCCGCCTGACACCACTGCACCACCCCTTATACTAAAAACATCTACACTCCACCCCAACCGGAGCCATGTGATCTCCTCGGAGAGGCAAAAACCAGATAAAAACCCAGGCCAATTTAGGCAGAAAAAATCTGGGAAAATTTCTCTCCGACCCATCCAGCCGATCGAAACTAGTCCAGGAGATCACCCTGGCCGTATTCTATTCCCTGCAGTACTTACCATTATATCTGCACCGACCAACAAAAGGTCATCCAGTCTAATCCCAATTACCAGCTCTAATTCCTTAACCCTGCAGGTTACGGCACTTTAAGTGCCCATCCAACCATCTCTTAAAAGTGGTGAGGGTTTCTGCATCCACCAGTCTTCCAGGTAGCGAGTTCCAGATCCCCACAACACTCTGTGTAAAGAAGCCCCCCCTCAAATCCCCTCTAAACCTTCCACCAACCACCTTAAAACTATGCCCTCTCATAATAGCCCCCTCCACCAATGGAAATAGACCCTTACTATCCACTATGTCCAGCCCCCTCAATATTTTGTACACCTCATTGAAGTCTCCTCTCAACCTCCTTTGTTCCAATGAGAACAAATCCAGCCTATCCAATCTGTCCTCATAACTAAGATTCTCCATTCCAGACAGCATCCTAATAAATCTCCTCGACACCCTCTCTAATGCAATCACGTCCTTCCTATAATACGGCGACCAGAACTGCACGCAGTACTCAAGCTATGGCCTAACCAAAGTATTATGCAATTTAAGCATAATCTCCCTATTCTTATATTCTATGCCTTGGCCAATAAAGGCAAGCATTCCATATGCCTTCTTAACTACCTTATCCACCTGGCCTGCTACTTTCAGGGATCTGTGGATAAGCACTCCAAGGTCCCTTTGTTCATCTGCACTATTAAGTGGCCTTCTGCTTAATGTGGATACCCTTTCTTTATTAGCCCTCCCAAAGTGCATCACCTCAAACTGCTGAATTAATTCCATTTGCCACTGCACTGCCCACCTGACCAGTAGATTGATATCTTCCTGCAGCTCATCAATGTGAAGGAGCCTGCTAAAGTGGCTTCAGTAGCATGCTGGAAATATCACTCTCAGGCTCAGACTGAATGGCAGGGAAGAATGTGGATGCACAGCATGGAAGGAGGTCACCGTGAGACATGTTTGCAGTAGGAACAAGGCGGAAGGGCTCACCACCCAATGTCCCAGTCCCCGCTTGCCCAAATCCTGCTGTCAGTACCAATAACGCCAGGCAGAAAATTGTCACTTAAGTGTCTTCATGATTAAGATTTGTGCAGAGTGCTCGTTACAGAACCTGGTTCTCGTATATCAACAGACAGTTTTCCGGATTCTGCTGCAAGCAACCCGAGAGAAAATTCATTGGGACATTTAAAGAACTGTGGGGGCAAAATTGGGTTGTGCCCCATTTGGGGGCGGTAAACAAGGCGAGGCAGGACTTCCTGCATCCCGCGCGGAAGTCCTGTCCCGGCCACGAAATTGCAGTTACCACTGCTCACAGGAAGTGGAGCACAATGTCGCACGCTCCACTTCCTGTTCGGGTGGGTTCGGCAGCGATCAGCGGCTTCTCCGCGTAGTGCTGACGTATTTCAACGCCCCTCCCTTCCATTAAAGGGGAGGGACGCTGCGACCTCTGCACAGCCATTTCAAGGCTTCCACTGGGCTACCAGGGATGCTTGGCGCCATGGCGGAGTGCCGGGCTACACGATAGCGAACCGGACTATGCGACAGCAAGGCTGACCGGTGAGTCGGCCAAAGAAATAAAATGGCGGTGTGCGGCACAGCGCACCTCCCCTTTAACTTCCGCCCCACGAGCGGAGGTCGGCCCGATATGCAACCCGCGAGGCTGATACTGACATCATCCACGGCAGCCCCGCGGTGCGCTGGCCAATTTCTGCCGAGGGGCGGAAAGGGGTTGGCGTGGGATGAGAAAGGGTCGCCGGGCACTGTGATGATGTCATCACTGGAGGCTCGGCGGCCTGGGGTGCTACCAACGGGGCGCGGCACTACCGTGTTCATGCCTCCGCTAACTCCCGCGCAATTTTGCCGGAACCGGTAACGTTCCCTCCCCCCCCCCCCCCGTTAGCGCCCTCCTGGAGGCATTAACGGGAGGCGCATAAATGGGAAATTTTAGCCCCTCTGTCTTTTTTTCATTTTCTTTAAACCCCTTTGTTTATTAGTTACAAAAATATTGGCGATGCAAATAAAAGCTGTTTGACTGGACTCCAGCAATACACCCAACTTTTGCAAGCCTAGTGCACCATACAAACTATTTGTTACTCTTTCACTTCTGAATCGTGAAATTAACTTTGAAAGGTTACTCTTTTGGGGTGTTTGTGGGCAGACTTAATGGCCGAATGAACATCTGGTGCTGTGATGCACATTTGACTGACAGTTGTGATAATGCACTCTAACGTGAGACTGTCTGACAGCATGGACAGAGCATCAATCTCCCAATATCATAACTTCTAACATTAGAAGAGAGAGCCTTCCTCCTACTGGGTATTCAACACATTCCCTTCAACACCTTACATCCCAGTGGGTCCAACTAATAGTCTGGGCACTTTTGAAATGCAGCTTCTCACCATCCTGGAATTAGACTGCTGCCAGGTTAGGAAATGACAACCGAATGATACCATTACTTTTCATGTTGATAAGCAGCCAAAACCACTTTGCACTGATGTGAAACTCTACCCTTGGGTCCCACAACAGTCAGAAGCAGCCTGAACACGCAAGAAATTCGTCACGGGCAGTGGTGCAAAACGGGTGCTATCGGATCAGTTTCAGTTCCATTGTAATCAAGTAACTAAATATCAGGCACTGCCCATAACGGGCAACCATTTTGCACCACCACCCGAGATCAATTTCTCGGTCATCATTTTCAGTTATTGGCTACTGCAAAAGATCAATGCTGCCAACAACATCAATGACGTTATACAAAGATCATTCACTGCCCTTCACTTATTTGGTGCCGAAGATTTGCTGAGTGAGGCTACTCTGCCCTGAACTTCTGCTGCTGACCACACCAAAGTGGTTTCACTGTCTTTTTCACTGCCTTTTAATGGCTAGGGGCATATCTGAGGCACTCTCCACTCCCACCCCAATCTGCCAAAAAGGCCAGAAAGCCCGTCCCCAAAACACCATCCTTAAAACCTCAGCCCTCGGCCAGGACTCGGTATAACTGGGCTCTAACCTACTTTCCAGATATTCCAGATTGCAGCAGAATCCCCCTGAAGTTATGGCCAGAGTCTGCGAGAATAGTTGTGGATTTTTATGGTTTGCAAGTAACAATTTTTGTTAATATTAGTGGAATGTCAACAGTGTGTAAGACTCAGAAAAGTTCTTCTAAATTATTTTTTCCTTTAAGTATATGAATCGACAGGCCTGCATTTCTGTCATTCTGTTATCGGAGGATTAGGATTACTGGCAGATTGTGTTTCCTTTGTTTATTCACGGTGTGGGCCTTCTCCCTCGAAGGAATGGCCATGGGGAGCTCAGGAGGCTGGATGCGCAAATACAAGTTAGGGAAACAGAGCCACTGGTCCTGAACTCAGTGGAGATAATCCCAGCACTGCATTGGCTTCACCTTCTATTTCTACGGCACATATATTATGTATATTAACTAAAGTGTCAAAAATCAGCTATGAACAGTGTAGTACCATAAAATGCTAAGAGTACTATACAGGTGCTGAAAAATTAAGAATATGCTATCAATTTCATGGCGATCATTGAAAATTGCCCCAAATATTTTCAGCATTTTTAAAATATGATGGCATACTTTAAAAATGACACTTAGGATGCTTAATTCTAATTGATTCGGTCCAGAAAAAAAGAGGGTTTGTAATATATAAGGGAGCTAATGAATTTTTCAGGAAGAAAATGTAGTCATTTTTCTCATTTTGATATAATAGCAATGTAACTTTCCTATATTTCTAGGACTGGATCATAGCACCAGAAGGCTATGCTGCATTCTACTGTGATGGAGAGTGTTCGTTTCCACTCAATGCTCACATGAATGCTACAAACCACGCAATTGTGCAAACACTGGTATGTGCTATAATCTTAAGAATTCATATATAAATTCATAGGAGTGCTGTGGTCTAGGTTCATCAAGCTGTTCAGATCTGATAAAGTCATTTTCAGAGATTTGCAAGCAGTTGGATGAATTTATGACCCTTTGCAGACAAGTTCGAGAACACCGGATTTCATTAAATTGGCTAAAGGTTTGTAAATGCATTGTTAATATGTCTGAGAATTGCTAGAGATTTAGGATTGAGAAACTCTTTAACTTTGTATAGCATTAACTAACCAATTATTCGTAAAGTGATTATACTTTATTGAAAATTTTACATATTCATATATTTGGTATAATGAAGATGAATATGCAAAGATTAAAATGTAATTAAAGAAACCCCAGTGCTATGATGGTCTCATTAATTTTACAAAAAAATCAATGCATAATCAACTCCTTTGTTCCCTCCATGCTGCTTCAGTGGTGGGACTGAAATTTCTCCTGTTGATAATTTTAACAAAAAAAAGGCATTATACATAAAACTTAAAATGTCCCATTTTGTACACACACAGACCTTTTCACTAAAAGTATGAACATCTAAAGCTCACCCTAATAGTTTCTTAGCTCCAACTTTGGGCAAGCGCCCACTACTGCAATTATGTGATATTTTGAGTCAGAAATTGATTCGCTCCTGACAGCGGTGGCTCTGAACCGGACACATAAAATTGGTCCTCTTGCATCATTAGGACGCGGTTGGCAATCTGGGGATGTCACTTGTGCCCCAAGAGGCAGTGCGCCAGTCCTGAGAATGATGAAAGTTGGCCACGATTTAATTGAATGGCAGAACAGGATCTGGGGGCTCAACTGTCTATTCCTGTTCCTATATAACACTTTTATTCACCATGCTATTTATTGGCTGTGTTTTTTCATTAACTTTGGGGATCATAGGTCTGTCCCTCGGCCTTGAAATCTTATGAAACAATCTATCATCTAATAGTTCAATAACTTTTATTTTTCTCTGGGTACGGTGGTTTTGAACATGTAAGTTGATTTAAGAATTTTGTTTCCATTTGCAGGTTCACTTGATGTTCCCCGACAACGTCCCCAAACCTTGCTGTGCGCCAACTAAGCTAAATGCAATCTCTGTGCTGTACTTTGATGACAGTTCAAATGTAATATTAAAGAAATATAGAAACATGGTGGTAAGATCATGTGGTTGCCACTAGCTGGGAAATTAAAACAAAAAGAGGACCCAATTACAAATACAATCGTTATGCCATCCTTAAACTTTTACTAAGTGACTCCAAATTGGGTTTGAAGGTGCTTCATGTACAGTATTATGTATATAGTACTCTTTGTGCTTGTAATTTATTTCTTTCAATTTAACTACTTTACTACAGGAAAACTAAAACAGATGTTCTCAGTCCTTTCTGATAGTGCACAAAAACAACTGTGGTTGACTAAATATTTATTCAGTACAGCTGAAAACTGGTACATTTTTAGACAAAGCTTTTCTTTATGATACAAACATTGCAAAGGTGGTAAATGGTTTATTAACTTATCTGATTTCCTGCTATATATATTTTTTTTAAACAGAGGGATCTAAAAATATTTTTACACACTTCATCTCTTTCTTAAACTGTACTATATAAAATATTAGAGATTAAAAAGTTGTCTAATATTTGTACTAAACTTAATGTACTGCATATCTACAAACTTGGTGGCCATTATCTGAAATATATTACCATTCTTCTGGTGACTAATTCTTAATTTTCAATACTATTCTAATTAGTTATTTGTATCTATTCAGTCCAGCAGTTCAAAATATTAGCACCACTTTGTAAAAATATCCCCCTCCACTACAAAAAAAGGAACATTTATGTAATGGGCAGCTGGATGGGCATTGGGATTTGGGCATAGTGAACCCAACTCTGTCAGTTTCATCCCAGTGAATCGTATAGTGTACTGTGCATTGACCATGATAAACTACAAGGCTCACGTTCTATCATCAAGCCTTTTCAATGTGAAATTAGACATTATGAATAAGCTGAATACAAAGCTAAAATACAAAGGGGAAGAATTGATGCTTCAGTTGTACAGAGCCTTGGTCATACCCCATCTGGAGTACTGTGTTCAGTCTTGGGCACCGAACCTGGGGAAAGACATACGGGTTGAACCTCCCTTATCCGGAACCCTCGGACCTGGCCTGTTCTGGATAAGGGATTTTTCTGGACGAGGGGTTGTCATGTTAAATTGGATGGTACAGGTATTGAGCAAGGGGGTATTGGGGCTGGCTGGCTTGGGTCTGGGAGTGCAGCAGAGAGATTATGGGTGGGCGGGGATGGGGGGTGGCGGGGGGAGCGGTGGATTGCGGGGTCAGGCCAGTGATTGCGGGAGTCGGCAGCGAGGAAGGAATTCAATTTGTTGATGTCGGAGTTCTGTGCATGCACCACCCGGTGGCCGGGAATGGTTCTGGACAAGGGGTGGTCTGGATAAGGGAGTTCTGGATAAGGGAGGTTCAACCTGTATTAGCATTGGAGGCATGCAGCGCAGATTCTCCAGAATGATATCAGAGCTTAAAGGGTATATCACTGAAGACTTAGGTTGATAGATTTTATTGGGCAAGGGTATCAGGGATAGGGATCAAAGTCGGCAAAATGTGATTGAGATGCAGATCAGCCATGATCTAATTGAATAGGCCCGAGGGACTAAATAGCCTCCTCCTGTTCCTATGTTTCTATGACCACATCTCTCAATTTGCTGGGGTTTTCTGTTATGTCTGAGACTGCCTTTGCTTTATTTGTTCTGCCCTAGCCTATTTTCCCCGGGCTGATTAATTTATCATTCCAATGTGATCCAGTATTTTCTAAATCATTTGATATCTGCACATGGGCACACCGCCTGAAACTGAACAGAAAGTCAGAACTGGAGCAATGTTATATTTGTCACCCCCTGTCTTTCAGTCTCCTGACAAAAAAGTATAATGACTAGTGCATTGGCTAACTCGATTTTTGAGCCAAAATCCCAGCTACTTTTCAAAATGAAATACTCTGATATTTTAGAGTTAAGCTTAGTTGCAAGAAAATTTTCTATAGTTATGACCCTGAAATAACATTGTGGGATAATAGGATATGAACACTTAATTCTGGTCTTCCTTTCTATTCTATTATAGTGGAGGCATTAACTTGTTTAAAGTAAATGGAATAATGTCGAGGCCTTTGTGTTATATGAGGAATATCTGGGAATAAACTAGTAACATAATCTACCACATACAGTGATTGACTATTCATCGTACTGAAAATCTAAAATGTACCATTTAAAGGAGGTAAAAAGAGTAATGTGGGCTGAAGCACAACTACCCAGGACCTTTAATGCCGTGGAATGAAGGCATGTAAATCAAACAACCCCCCCTCCCCACACTTGGAACCAAATTCTTGATCTCAAATGTGATGTGCTGTGGGAAGATGCGCAGCAGAAACCAGGTAGATGACTTCTTGCTAGTAGGGCGCGTCATAACTGCAGCATCCAACATCCAAATCTTACAGAACAGAAAGAGGCCATTTGGCCCATTATGCCTGTGTTGGATCTTTGAAAGATCTATCCAAGTAGTATCACTCCCCTGCTCTTTCCCCATTGTCCTGCAAACATTTCCTTTTCAAGTATATATCCAGTTTTCTTTGGAAAGTTAATATTAATTCTGCTCCCACCACCCTTTCAAGCAGTGCATTCCAGATGCACAACTGCACAACTCGCTGCACAAAAAGAATTCTCCTCATCTCCCCTCCCGGCCCTCCCCCTGCTTCTTTTGCCAATTATCTTATATCTGGTTATCAACCCTTCTGAGAGTAGAGACAGTTTTTATCTTTATTTACTCTTATTAAAACGCCTCAAATTTTGAACATCTCTATTAAATCTTTCCATAACATTCTCTGCTCTAAGGAGAACAAACCCAGCTTCTACAGTCTCTCCAAATAACTGAAGTCCATCATCCCGGGTACCATTCTAGTAAATCTCCTCTGCAGCCTCTCCAAGGCCTTGACATCCTTCCTAAAGCATGGTCCCCAGAATTGGATGCAATACTCAATGCAACTATCCTCCCCAAATCATTCACGAGGAATATCCATCTACTTTTTCAATACTTCTTAAACAGGTTTGTGTATTCGCATCATCAAATCTCTACTCTTGCAGGTTTATTAATTCAGTATGGCTAATTTTCAATATGAATCCTCAGATTATTTGGCATTGCCTGAAGTGTTCATGAATGTAAAATAGTTATTTTTACCTGCTTTTTGCATAATATATATATATATAAACAAAGAAATCAGAACATTGCTTTTTAGCCTCAATTTCATAGTTGGTTTCTAATATTTAAGACAGGCATTACACTTTCTGAGTTATTTCTTCACCATGTTGCTTGACACCTGGGTGCAGAATCATTTACTCCCGCACTAAGGTACAAGTTCCAGAAATATGCTAAAATTGTGGAATTTAGTGTAAGGTCACTCAGACTGATTCAGATTATGTTCTTTTGACAATACAATTATTCTAGAATTTATAATACAAGCTACACTTCCTTCATATAACTTGTTTAAACAGAAATATAAAATCACTCCTCAACATCCCATTTTAAATCATTGGAGCTAAAATTAGAAAAAGAAAGACTTGATTTCTATAGCACCTATCACAACCTCAGGATGTCCCAAAGTGCTTTACAGCCAATCAAGTACTTTTGGAGTGTAGTCACTGTTGTAATGTAGGAAACACAGCAGCCAATTTGCGCACAGCAAGATCCCACAAACAGCAATGTGATAATGACCAGGTAATCTGTTTTTAGGAGTTGGTTGAGGGATAAATATTGGCCAAGACACCGGGGACAACGCCCCTCCTTTTCTTCAAATAGTGCCATGGGATCTTTTTACACCCTCCTGGGAGGACAGCCGGAGCCTCAGTTTCACGTCTCATCCGAAAGACGGCACCTCCGATAGTGCAGCACTCCCTCAGCACTGCACTTGGGTGTTAGCATAGATTTTTGTGCTCAAGTCTCTGGAGTGGGAGATGAACCCACAACTTTCTAACTCAGAGGCAAGACTCTAGCGACATCATATACAGACAGTACTGTTTGCAGAGTTTAGAAGATGTTATGGCCTTGTTTGAAAGAGTCCTTGATCGATATAGAGGAACACTTTTTCACTGGTTGTGCTTTTTTTAATATCAGGGAACTTTTAAATCTTTAATATTAACATTGTCTACTTTAGCAGCATCCTTGTCCAAAATGGCAATTAAAAGGTTTTGTAACTCTGTTTTGTAAGAAAGTTGTATACCGGTATTGTATGTATGTTATACAGGAATATATTTTCTAGAATAAAAGATGGATAAGTGTCAATAACTGAACTGTGGAGTTTCTTTCTGGATTACTATACTGTCCTATAGTGAAAGCTATTGTTCCTCCTATTCAATAACCTACCCCATATTATATATTTACAAGGCTGTAGGGCAATTGTGGGTTTCAATGATATTCTAAACTGCAAGCATGAAGCTTGTGCCATTTATGATCTTATCTGTACATTTCAGCTTACGCACATCTGCTTTCTGAACTTGTTTTTTTATTAATGCTGGGATGTGGGCGACACTGGCAAGGCCAGCATTTATTGCCCATCCCTAATTGTCCTTGAGAGGATGGTGGTGAGCCACCTTCTTGAACTGCTGCAGTCCTTGTGGTGAAGGTACTCCCATAGTGCTGTTAGGGAGTGAGTTCCAGGATTTAGACCCAGCGACGATGAAAGAACAGTGATATATTTCCAAGTCAGGATGGAGTGTAATTTGGAGGGGAACTTGCAGGTAATGATGTTCCCATGCGCCTGCTGTCCTTGGCCTTCTAGGTGGTTGTAATGTATTTACTTCATGGGTTCTTTGTTTAAGAATTCATAGCAACATATTGCTATTAAGAACTAGTTGATTTATTAACAAAGGTTTAACAATCAAACTACACATTACCATTTCATCTACTGGGCTCAAAACTGCATACCTTATTGTGGTTGGCCTAGACTCAACTGACTGGGTTTTATTGAGGCTTGTGAACATCATGTGACTGGCTAAGCCACTCACAATTCACCAGCTCTACAAACCTGTGAGCATCCTCAAAGGTGCATACAGTACAGTGGTAGAGGTCGCTACATGCCATCACACTCTTATTGTGAGAGTCTTTCTGCCTTACTGAGGCCTGAGCTGGTTATACAACTGGGGAAAAAGAACGTCTTTTCTTCATTTAATTAAAATATATTGATCAATAAATAACATCTAAAAGGTTATTGTTTTCAATATGATGCTTGGTTCTAAATGTTTCCAATTATATGTAGTTTGCAAACATGAATTCTAAACACAATGTAAACATTTATTGCACAATTTGATCAATAATCACCAGTAGGGCTTTATTAAAATTAATAATTAACTATGCTTTTTTATGGTAACTTCTAATATCTGCTTCACTTGAGTGTTTTCTCACTTCGATTCCAGAGTTATCACTGTGAGAAAGAGTGTGGTTACTGCGAGAACAGTATTACCGCCATTGCTATCCTTTTCCTAATGGGTGAACAATGGGCGCATACGGAGAGGTGAAAATGACTCAAGTATAGTCCTGATCTGTTCTCACCTCGTAGGACTGGGCCCCTGATTAATCGTGTCCATTGAGAACTGGTTGGTTCTTCCTAGGTCCCTATATTCTTCTGAGTTTATTTTCACTCGCTTCCTACTTTCTTTGCAAACTTTAAATCTTAATCTGAGCTGGCCTGTGATATACCACATAATGTATCATGCACTGCACTGAGATTCAACTTAATCTCCTTTCTAGACTGTAAAGTTTAAGCTTCCCCTAATCTTTCTTCATAGCTCATCATCTTTGCACTTGTTGATGTTTCCTGTACCTTTCTTCATATCAGAAAGTCTATTTCCGTGCTGTGGTGACCAAAACTAAACACTGTATGCAGGGTTGTCTGCCTTAGTATAACTTCTGTTATGAATTAATAGTATGTGTTATGTTACATAAACACAGTTCAACATTTTCCATTCAGTTTAAGAACAGGCAAATAATGAAATGGCATATCGCCAGGCAGTTCAAACAGTTGAGCACTTGACTTCCAATCAGAAGGCTGCATATTTAGGCTTCAGGGCTGCCTTTCTGCCTGACGTGGAGATTTCGCAGATTCTAGTCACGCTATAAGATGAAGTACCACACAGAAGTTTTTAATTGAGAGAATAAAAAAACTAACTGCCCATTTCACCCTGCCTCAACTATTGGTGGGATAACCTGCGGTAGCCACACATTGTACTCATACCACAATAATGTAATTGTGGGAGGACGCACGATTATGTCTCCTGCAGAACATGGATATTTAAAGAATTGCTGCTTTCCATTTTACTTACTGGCAAAATTACAATGACCGGAGGTGGAAGAAATTAAAATATTAAAATAATTATTGCAAGTATTTACAGCACCCATTAGTTGCATAGTGCTGGCCAGACAGTACTGTTGACAATATCAGCAGACAAATGCTTGTATGGCATAACTCTGTCATCTATTTTAATGGAGGTGCAAACCTGGTTTGATGGCTCCATTAAAATAGCGGACAGAGGAATGCTGTATGGCCACATTGTTTATCCATTCATATGAAGCAAAGTTTTGGGCCTGATACCTTAAAAAAACCTTAATTTTGAGTACTGAAAACTATACAGCTTCTTTGTATTAAAGAAGACATTGTAAATTGGAATTATAAAACAGTACAGAATCCTTTCGCCCCCAACAATTCCTAGATTATAGCATTTTTGGACTTTTTTTTAACATTTTATTTTGGTACTGAAATTTGTTTATAATCAAAACATTAAGATCAGCTTGGATGAAGAGGTAGCCAAAAAATAAACCGCACAAAAATCTTGCATTTGAATCTAGCTCTTGCATGAAATATGTTACAAATTCTTTTAAAGTTCTTAATCTCTAATATTCTTTTGCTATAACTACTTCACTAGGTCCAGATACATTTTTCATCTACTTTAGGTGTTTTCCATTCACTTCCATTTGAAAATGTAAGAATGTCTGACACACATTTACAATATACAATGTTTGGCTATTGATAAACTGATGGCAACTACAATAATAGTTCTGCAGAAACCCATTAAGATCTACATTGGAAGGCATGAACATATGTTCCCAGCTGTTCAGTTATTTTGGAACTAAAATCACTAATCTCATTTGGAATTGCTTTTCTAATTACTTTGGCTTTCCAAGTGCTGGTCAAAGGTCATTAGCAGGAAGTTGGACCAGTGCAATGAATTTCCTTGTTCTGTAATAAGGAGGATTTATAGGCAACGATGTCAGTGACTAGTGAATAGTTCACACGTTAGCTGAACACTAATGTATATCGATGACAGCAGATGTCTAAATAGGCCAGATCGAGAACGATTTACTGTGGTTAGTGAAAATAAAATGAATCCTTGAAGCTGCAATGCCCCATGCTACCTCAGGCAAGATTTAAATCAGCTTATCTTCAGCTCTGGGTGTTCCTTGGCTTTGAAACCCCGGTTGAAGATCTCGAGTAAGCATTGGAAGAAAATTTGGAACTTAGCTTATTGGTGGTTTCTTAAGTAAAATGTGATTTTATTTAGAAAGAAAGGAGTTATATCTAAATAATTCCATTGAACCATATCCAATATGACCCACCTATACATGATTAGGATGGGGAGGGGTCTATTTCCTCTAATACATGCTGATACGATGCCAGTGATTTTTCTTTTTTTGGTACTTTACCTTTGGGACTGCCTTAAGATTAACGACCTTTTGCCAGAGATGCTTCAGCTATTGGAGCTGATAGGGGCTATTTAGATCTCAAATATTCCAAGTATTTCTAAGTGAGCCGCCCTTCCAGCCACCCCCCACCCCCTTGCAAGATTCCATTTTTGCTAACTGCCTCACCCATCATTCGTACATTGGTCTTATGTGAAGGAATGAAGAAACAACTAGAATCATCGAATGGCTACAGCACGGAAGAAGGCCATTCAGCCCGTCGAGCCCATGCCAACTCTCAGCTCGTCCCACTCCCCTGCACTTTCCCTGTAGCCTTGTAATTTTTTCTCCTTAAGATACTTATCCAACTCCATTTTGAATGATAAAATTGAGTCTGCCCCCACCACCCTTTCATGCAGTGCATTCCAGATCTTAACCATTCACCGTAAAAACGTTGGTCACACTTTGGTGGCAATCAGTGAGGCAGCACTAATTCAATTCACCTTTGTCAAAAAATAAATTAAATACTAGTATCCTGTACCATGGCGGTTTGCAATTATGATTTATACCATTGCTACTTTTTGCTAGGACATCGCTTTTACTTCTGCATTCCTGACAAACTATTAAAACAAAAATATTCTAAACTTGTATTTATTTGTTAGACTGTATGCAGAGGCTATATCAGTATTTAATTAAATTGTAAGTAGTGAAGATAATCATTTTTCTTTCTTGTGCAAATGGAAGCATGGATAAAGAATAATTAAGCTTTATGGGACCTAGATTAACAATTAAAATAAGTCTAAAATTATATTGTAACAATGTCAAGACTAAATATTCTGATAAGGCCCGAAAATGTGCGCCAGGATGGTAATGCGCAGTCTGCCCACGCCCGTACCTGCTGCCTGCTAGATTATATGATCGAAGCGCTGGGCACAACACTGCTCATTGGCTCAGCACTCAGCAGGAGGTCCAATTGCGTGGGAAGTAATGTCTATTTAAAGCTAGCAGTTAGCAGTGTGAAATGTAGTCTGCACTTCTTAAAGGGGAGGTACTTTCTGAAATAAGTACCTCATTGTTATTGTTGCAAAGGAAACTGGAAGGTAGCTATGGCTCAACAGGCCAGAGAAAGGGCACCTAGGTTCTCCGGAAGGAGTGGAAAGGAGGAGACAGGTCATCTTTGTGCAGGGGGCCAGGAGGCCCTCCAGACTGACTGTAAGAAGGCAGTGGGAGCAGATTGCTGAAGTGATCAGTACCACCAGTCTTTCCCGCAGGACCTGGATTTTTTCCCAAAATAAGTTTAATGACCTTACACGAGTGGTCAAGGTCAGTGAATGCATCTTTAAATGTCACATCCCACCAACCACACCACTAGCCTCACACACTGCCTAATGCACCATACCCCCATCACTCACCTACCAACAATCTCTATCAAGCATGACTCAAAACCTCACAATCATAGCTTCATCTCATCCTCACACATTTAACACTGTTGCAAACCTCACACCCACATCTCACACCTTGCACACACTGCCAGTTATTCAACCATGATGGGCACTTTGGCCAAACACATCACACCACACTCACTGACACCTTTCCCTTTCTCTTGCAGGCCAAGGTGGCGCATAACCGGTGCCAGCAGCAGTGAACAGGTGGGGAACAGGCATGGCTGCAGAACCTGACCCAGCTGGAGGAGACAGTGCTAGATATCATTGTAGGGGCCGTCACTATCAGCAAGGCTGAAAGCATTGATATTGACGGTATGCTCATACCTAATCGTCCTTCTCAAATCCCACTTCCACCTCATCCCACAATTTCTTCTCACTTACAAGCTGCTGAGGGTGTAAGCATGTACATCTTGCTTCCCCCCCCCCCTCCCATTACCACAACCCTATCCTCGTG
Source organism: Pristiophorus japonicus (assembly GCF_044704955.1). Taxonomy (NCBI): domain Eukaryota; kingdom Metazoa; phylum Chordata; class Chondrichthyes; family Pristiophoridae; genus Pristiophorus; species Pristiophorus japonicus. The sequence continues at coordinate 29,649,534 of NC_091983.1, forward strand.
CCTTTCTCCTTTCAGATACCTAAGAACACCAACCAGTCCAGCCAGTGCAGGAAGAACAAAAGGAAAGTGACGGAGAAGAAGAGACACCATCACTTGAGCTGACACTTGTAGGCACCAGCATCACTGCCACTCTGTCAGTGCCCTTGCTGTTGCTTGTCAGCCAGCCAGCCCAGACTGCTGCCATCCATGCCGAAATGATAAAGTCTACAGCCGGGCCTTCTCGACCCAGAGCTGCTCGAGGTCGTCCTGCAAGGCCATCTGCAGTCTCGCCCACTGAAAGTCAACAACCTTCAACCAGCTGTGCTGCAACCATTGGGGTAACATGGCATAGGAGCACTAGACCGGCAAAGACACATGAAAGACAGGCACTAAAAGAATGCACATGGATGATAAGTTGACTTTGTTAAGTAGTTTTGGAATGAATCATTCCTAAATCTTGTTTGAATGTTTGTTTTGTGGTGGTTTAGATTTCAGCATTGTGGCCAAGAGGACGCTGTGATATTCCATGACAAAGGGATGGCAAGGTGGGGAAGTGGTGAGCAATGGGGATCTAGAGTTTCATTCATGGGAACCGGAGTCTGATCCCTCTGCCTCCTCCCTCCTCTTCCTCATCTTTCTCCTCCTCCTAAGTCCATGATCAGATCAGCCATGATCTTATTGAATGGCAGAGCAGGTTCGAGGGGCCAAATGGCCTACTCCTGCTCCTATTTCTTATGTTCCTCTTCCTCCCCCTCCTATGGTGGTGAGAGCTGTCCCGTCATGATGGCCAAGTTGTGGAGGATGCAGCAGATCACCACAAAGAGGGACACCCACTCAGCCAAGTACTGGACAGTTTCTCCAGAGCAATCAAGGCAGCAGAACCATTGCTTGAGCACCCCAATGGCCTGCTCAATGATGTTCCTGGTGGCAGCATGGCTCTCATTATATGAGTGCTGGGCCACGAGTGGTTGGGTTGCGGAGGGGAGTCATCAGCCAGGTGTAGACTGAATATCATCATTCACCTAAGAGCTCATTTTTAGTGTTGACTCCGAGGGACTGCCTAAGAAGAAGGATAGCCGTTGGTACCTAGCAGCCACCATAGGATTCAACATGGTGGCTGGAAGATTGCTGGCATAGGTGACTGGCGCAGGATGTTGCCAGGAGAGCGGGCATTCACCATCATGATGTGCTGAGCATGGTCGTACATCAACAGTACATTAAGTGAGTGGTAGCCTTTGTGGTTACGGAATAATTAGGATTGGTTTACGGTGAATGCAAAGCCATGTGGGTGCAGTCGATGGCACCCTGCACCATGGGGAAGCCCGATATCCTGGAAAAACCATGTGCGTGCTCCTCCTGCTTCTCTCTGTTTAGAGAGAAGACAATGAAATCCCCTCTCCTACAGTACAGAGCCTCTGTAACCTCCCGGATGCGTTGGCCAGTGAACGGTGAGAGCTATGTCGCCTGTTCCAGCCTGGAAGGATCTGCTGGTGAATCTATTCAGGGCCATGCTCACCTTGAGGGCCACTGGCAGCACTGATGTCACCCTGCTCTGCGGCTGCAGGTTTGGTTCCAAGGTGTGACAGAGTTCTGTGACCACCCCTTGGTGAAGCGGAGCCGACGAACTGGCCTTAACTAGCGGCAGCAAGATGCCGAATTTCGTGGCCTCTGTGTCTCTATAGTTATATCCAGCTCAAATAGAGACATTGAAGGATTTTATTTTCTGACGGCTGTTATTGATAACAAGAAAAATTATTTCCAGCCATCTTGATTCATTGCCCTGCAATATCCATCTATAGGACAAATTGCCAGAAAAGTCTCACTAACAAATATTAATTCAGCACTGCTGCTTGAACAGAACATTAAAATAGAAAGGATATTGAAAGGAAATATAACATTTGTGGAAAAAGGATTACTGTTCTACGTTTCGGGGTTAAGCTGTATTTCGTCTGCAAATTAACTTAGAGGGAATCTCGCATTGCATTTGTCAACTATTCGAGTCTCAATGTACAAAACCTGCATTCCTTTTGGGTTCCATTCCTGTCATTTCTTGCCCTCTGTTTTTAAATGGGTTTCAGTCTGAGGATATAATACTGAATGCTATATCTGTAATGTATTGGCTTCATGGGTTCTTTGCTTAAAAATTCATAGCAACACATTGCTTTTAAGAACTAGTTGGTTTATTAACAAAGGTTTAACAATCATACTACACATTACCAGTTCACCCACTAGGCTCACAACTGCATAGCTCATTGTGGATGACCTAGACCCAACTGACTGGGGTTTTATTGAGTCTTGTGAACATCACGTGACTGGCTAAGCCACTCACAATGCAACAGCTCTACAAACCAGTGAGCATACATTACAATATCCATGCTGTTGGATAGACCAGGATCTCTCAGATAAATGCGAGGCCTACTAATCTGCCTACATTTGGCGACTGCCTAAGGATCACAATCTCCTGCATCTATAGCCCTTGTTGGGTTATACCCAGCATTTCGCTTGGTTTGAAAGTAAGAGAAAACACTTTCAATTATAGACAAGCAAAACAAAGCGAGAAAATGAAGTGAGTGGAAAGAGCAAAAAGAATAAAGAAGGAGGGCAAGGAGCCCATTAATCCCATTTGTCCATCCCTTGCAGCTCATGTATCAGAATTACCTTGCTGCTTTTCATCACATATTTATGTTTTTGGCACAAGTGAAAGGCTCACAGATGAATATTTCACACCGAGGATTTGCGCATTGTTGACAGCATTGACAGCAGGTCCTGAACAATGAGCAATGGTTGTGTGCTAGAACAAAAGAAAATTGTTCAATTCAACACAACTAGGTCCAACAAAAAAAGGCTTTATGAACAGAACAGGAAACATTTTGACAGAAACTCAGCAAAACAAAGTTACTCCTCACCAGCACAAATAGAAACAGCTTTTCAAAAGTAGACAAAGTAGAGGGTTATACTACATTCCACCAAGGGAAATTTGTGTCCTAGTACAGGTCAGTTAATTTAACCTGACCTCAAACTGCAGAATGTGACACAGGCCTTTGCATCATAGTGCACTCATTAATTGACAAATACAACATGCTTTACAAAAAAGCCTTCCCAATTTTTAGTCTGGCATTTATGGAGAACATAGTCATATTCTGACTTCAAAATATATTTTCACGCTTCGTATCATGCATATGCTGGTGTACATAATTGGGTTAAATATATGCTGGCATGAAAATTCAGAACAATCTAACACACTTCAAAATATGAATGAAGAACATATGGACTAGATTTTCAGTTTTGATGTTTTTGGGAAAAAAATAGCGGCGGGGCGGGAAAGTTAGCACCCGGGAACAGTTTGTGCCTCAGTAAGTAAGTTTGGGCAGCTGGGTCCTGCGTCAGGAGGCACAGCGCTAAGGGTGGCATCCTACACCTCTCTTACGGCGCTAGCACGGGAAACTCCCTAACTAAAAAGCCGGGCTGTGACCGCTCCGAGACTCCGAGGGGGGAAAACAAAACCTATAAAAAACCCACAAAAAAATTCCCAAAACATTGCTGCCCACGTCACCACAACAGAAACCGCAAAAAAAAATGAGAAGAAAAAACAATCACACTTCCCTTAGGAGTCCATTACTTACCTCTCCGCTGTCAGGATCGTTGGACCGCCTGATTTCCCAGACGGTCAGTGCGAGGCGCGCTTTGCAGTGTACGGGTCGAGCTGAAGTTCAAACTCGCGTCGGTGTCGCAACCAGGGGTGTTGCAGCTCCTCCGGGCGGTGCTGCTCAGCGCCGCTGCTAAACTAGACCCGAGGACTGCTGCGGGGTGCTGGAGGCTGACCGCCCAGCAAAAACACCTCATCGCCTCCATTGCTGCCGCTCCAGGGGTGGAAAAACAGAGCGCAGAAGATCCGAAAATCCCGCCCATAATAGAACTACATTTAAGTTCGAAAGTCGAACATTTGAGGCAAAGAATTAACATTTTCAAAAATAAATAGAACAGCAAAAATAAATCCAGGATATTTCACTCCATTCTGCATTGAGCCACATGTTCAAAGGCTTTCTGCAGCCTCATGCTTCACCCTTCAACCTTCCACACCAGTAACCTTCATAGCTCATCCATTCATAAAAACAGGGTGGGATTTGCTATTCCATGTTCCAGTGTCAGATCTAACACCTTGCTCAGATCTGTAGACTTAACTGTTTAGAATTCTATCTGTAACTCTCAATTTCCCAGACCAATAATACATTGAAACAAAAGCAAAGTACTGCGAATGCTGGAAATCTGAAAGAGAAACAGAAAAGGCTGGAACTACTCAGCAGGTCAGGCAGCATTTTGTAGAGAGAGAAACGGAGTTAAAGTTTCAGGTCGATAACCAGAACTGGAAAAAGTTAGAGATGTGATAGATTTTAAGCAAGTGTAGGGCAGGGAAAGGGGGAGGGGAGGAAAGAACTAGGGGGAGGGGAGATTTGTGATGGGGTGGACGGCAGGAGTGATTCAATGATAAAGGGATGATAGTACACAGCAAAAGGAGATGGTAAAGGGACAAGTAAAGAAACAAAAAAAAATAGGGGCACAAGTTATGGTCTGAAATTGTTGAACTCGATTTTGAATCAGGAAGAGTGTAAAGTGCCTAAACGAAAGATGAAGTGCTGTTCCTCGAGTTTAGGTTGAGCTGCGTTGGAACAGTGTAGGAGACCGAGGACAGAGAGATCAGAGTGGGAGTGGAGCGAAGAATTAAAGTGACAGGCGACCGGAAGCTCGGGGTCACGCCTATGGACTGAATGGAGGTGTTTCGCAAAGCGGTCACAAAATCTGCGTTTGGTCTCCCCAATTGCCATGGGAAGGGGAGGGGGTGCTGGGGGTGACTGCGGAATGGACCAGGATGTCGTGGATGGAACGATCCCTTCGGAATGCTGAAAGGGGAGGGGAGGGGAAGATGTGCTTGGTGGTGGGATCATGGTGGAGCTGCCAGAAATGGCGGAGGATGATCTGTTGAATGTGGAGGCTGGTGGGGTGAAAGGTGAGGACAAGGGGAACCCTATCGTGGTTCTGGGAGCGAGGGGTAGGGGTGAGGACACGATCAAGGGCCATGCCAACCACTGTAGAGGAGAATCCTCGGTTGAGGAAAAAGGAAGACATATGAGAAGCACTTGTATGGAAGGTGGCAGAACAGATGCAACAGAGACGAAAAAACTGGGAGAATGGAAAAGAGTCCTTACAGGTAGCGGGTGGAAGGAATTGTAATCCAGGTACTGCGGAAGTCAGTGGGCTTATAGTGGAGGTTTACCTATAGCCTATCACCAGAAATTGTGATAGAGAAGTCAAGGAAAGGAAGGGAAGAGTCAGAGATGGACCATGTGAAGGTGAGGGAAGGGTGGAAATTGGATGTAAAGTGAATGAAATGCATTGATATGTAATCAGACCCGAGAATAAAATTCAATATAAAGTTGCTCTACAAACATATCGAGGTTGTTATAAATTATCCCAAGTAATTATCTTCAGATGTCTTGTAGTCCAGTGCAATCACACCAATGAAAATTAATATTCAAAGATACCACACTTGGATGTAAGGAGCCTGGAAAAAAGTTGTAATTTATTTCAAAGCACAGTCAATTGGGGTAATTTTCAACTCCACCACCTGGATGGTAATCTGGTAGAAATCAGTGTGATGAAAATTGGATGGGTCTACAATGGGCAGGTGATCCACTCTGCCAAATTACTACCCAAGTGGTGAAACTGGAAATAAGGCCCAATGGCAGAAACAGGAACAGCTGCTGATGGCACAACATGACACAACTGACCCAAAGTATTTACCACTGAGATTGCTGAGGATATTTCAATCTGAAGTGATCCAGAACTGTATTCAGATATCAGTGCAGGGCAAATACATACATCAGATTAACCTGCTCTCAAAAATGTTACCCTATATGGACCAATGCAAAGAAAAATGAACAACAAAGAGAAGAGGAAGGAAAGCTACTTGGAAGAATATACAAAATTTCAGAGTCACGTCAAAAGGGCGATCAGCAAAGAGGGAACTGAAAATGAGTATATCTACTGACACTGAATGCTAGGATGTCTCACTGGATTGTAAACAAGGTATGTTAACTTATCAAAGAAAGGGGATAAATCCAACCTAGGCTACGACAGGTTGGGGTCAATTTTTATGTCCTCCACCCAGCGGGAACAGGCATCCAAGAATGGCAGTGGACCAATATCGCCCTGTTCCTGCTCCCGGTGTGGCTACTGCCATTTTCTAGGCGTTTTCACATGGATGGCCCAGGCACTCACCTGTTTCAGGGAGGAGCCAACTTTCAATATGCTAATTATTTCATTCATTCACGGATGGCAAAGTCATCATTTATTGCCCATCCCTAATTGCCCTTGAGAAGGTGGTGGTAAGCCACCTTCTTAAAGAGTTGCAGTCCGTGTGGTGAAGGAACTCCCATGGAACTGTTAGGGAGGGAGTTTCAGGATTTAGACCCAGCGACGGTGAAGGGATGGCGATATATTTCAAAATCAGGATGGTGTGTGACTTGAAGGGGAACTTGCATGTGATGGTGTTCCCATGCGCCTACAACCCTTGTCCTTTTAGGTTGTAGAGGTTGTGGGTTTGGGAGGTTCTGTCAAAGAAGCCTTGGCGAGTGCTGCAGTGTATCTTCACTCACTGCAGCCACGTTGCATCGGTGGTGGAGGGAATGAATGTTGAAGGTGGTGGATGGGGTGCTAATCAAACGGGCTGCTTTGTCCTGGATGGTGTCGATCTTCTTGAGTGTTGTTGGAGCTGCACTCATCCAGGCAAGTGGCGAGCATTCCATCACATTCCTGACGTGTGCCTTGTATATGGTGGAAAGGCTTTGGAGAGTCAGGAGGTGAGACACTTGCCACAGAATACCATCCTCTGACCTGCTCTTGCAGCCACAGTATTTATGTAGCTGGTCCAGTTAAGATTCTGGTCAATGGTGACCCCCAGGATGTTGATGGGGAGTTTGCCGATGGTAAGACTCTCTTTTGTGAGAGATAGTCATTGCTTGGCACATGTGTGGCACGAATTTTACTTGCCACTTATCAGCCCAAGCCTGAATGTCGTCAAGAGGAATTGTCTCGAATGCATTCCATGAACTCATCCTCCAGACTACCTTTGCCAATTTGATTTGATTTGACCAGTCTATATGAAGATTACCCCCACAATTATTGTAGTACCTTTGTAACAAGCTCCTATTATTTGTTAATTAATACTCTGTCCGACGGTAAAGCTACTGCTTAGGGGGCGGGGGGCTGCCTTTTAACTGCTCCTACCAGTGTTTTCTGCCGTTTGTTATTTCTTATCTCTAATTTTACTTCTTGATATTCCGAGCCAAGATAGTGGAGGTGAGAACTCTTGCTTCATTCAAGGCACTGCTAATTGACATGATGCTGGGGGGGCGGAGGAGGGTACATTTTTTTGTTGTTGTGGATATATGATCTATGCCAGAATACATGGGGATAAAAATTGCTCCCTGCCTAAAATGGCTGTGGTTCAGGTCACCTCTTGAGCAACATTCAGCTTTTTATTTTTTTTTTGTTTTGATCCGGAAGTGACTACACCTGAGGGGCAAAGCCGCGGTGGTGACAGCAACTGAGGGACGGAAGTTGGAGGTGGGTGCGGAGTCACCGCCGCGATGATGTCACCATGGCGCCGCATCACCACGGCTCTCCCCTTCACTTAAACGGGAGAGCCATCGAGATTTTAAAATATTGGCCCACCAGGGAGGGTTTCGGCCAGGCCAGTGGCCTGGCACCCAAGAGGGGGTGCTAGGCTGCCTGTTGACAGCCCGGCAGAACCCGGGGACATAATTGTCGGGCCGACATGGCAGTCAGTCAACAAGCAAAAACATGGCGGCTTTAAGGGAAGCCGCACCGCCACTGTAGAAGGCCACAGCCTCACTGGACCACCGGGGAAAAGTTTGTTTTGGCACCACCAGGCGGGCCAAAGATTTTCCGAGGGAAAATTGAAGGGACTGAAGGCCGATAAATCCCCAGGGCCTGATAGGCTGCATCCCAGAGTATCTAGGGAAGTGACCCTAGAAATAGTGGATGCATTGGTAGTCATTTTCCAACATTCTATAGACTCTGGTTCAGTTCCTTTGGACTGGAGGGTAGCTAATGTAACCCCACTTTTTTAAAAAGGAGGGAGAGAGAAAAACCAGGGAATTATAGACCGGTTAGCCTGACATCAGTGGTGGGGAAAATGTTGGAATCAATTATTAAAGATGTAATAGCAGCGCATTTGGAAAGCAGTGACAAGATCGGTCCAAGTCAGCATGGATTTGTGAAAGGGAAATCATGCTTGACAAATCTTCTAGAATTTTTTGAGAATGTAACTAGTAGAGGAAGAACCAGTGGATGTGGTGTATTTGGATGTTCAAAAGGCTTTTGAGAAGGTCCCACACAAGAGATTAGTGTGTAAAATTAAGGCACATGGTATTGGGGGTAATGTATTGACATGGATAGAGAACTGGTTGGCAGACAGTAAGCAAAGAGTGGGAATAAACGGGTCCTTTTCAGAATGGCAGGCAGTGACTAGTGGGGTGCCGTAGGGTTCAGTGCTGGGACCCCAGCTGTTTACAATATACATTAATGATTTAGACGAAGGAATTGAGTGTAATATCTCCAAGTTTGCAGATGACACTAAGCTGGGTGGCAGTGCGAGCTGTGAGGAGGATGCTAGGAGGCTGCAGGGGGACTTGGACAGGTTAGGTGAATGGGCAAATGCATAGCAGATGCAGTATAATGTAGATAAGTGTGAGGTTATCCACTTTGGTTGCAAAAACATGAAGGCAGATTATTATCTGAATGGAGACAAATTGGTAAAAGGGGAGGTGCTACGAGACCTGGGTGTCATGGTACATCAGTCATTGAAGGTAAGCATGCAGGTATAGCAGGTAGTAAAGAAGGCAAATGGCATGCTGGCCTTCATAGCGAGGGGATTTGTGTATAGGAGCAGGGAGGTCTTACTGCAGTTGTACAGGGCATTGGTGAGACCACACCTTGAGTATTGTATGCAGTTTTGGTCTCCTAATCTGAGGAAGGACATTCTTGCTATTGAGGGAGTGCAGCAAAGGTTCACCAGACTAATTCCCGGGATGGAAGGACTGACATATGAAGAAAGACTACATCAACTAGGCTTATATTCGCTGGAATTTAGAAGAATGAGAGGGGATCTCATAGAAACATATAAAATTCTGACGGGTTTAGACAGGTTAGATGCAGGAAGAATGTTCACGATGTTGGGGAAGTCCAGAAACAGGGGTCACAGTCCAAATATAAGGGGTAAGCCATTTAGGACCGAGATGAGGAGTAACTTCTTCACTCAGAAAATTATGAACCCGTGAAATTCTCTACCACAAAAAGTTGTTGAGTCCAATTCATTAGATATATTCAAAAGGGAGTTAGATATGGCCGCTACGGGTAAAGGGATCAAGGGGTATGGAGAGAAAGCAGGAATGGGGTATTGAAGTTGCATGATCAGCCATGATCATATTGAATGGTGGTGCAGGCTCGAAAGGGCGAATGGCCTACTCCTGCACCTACTTTCTATGTTTCTAAGACATGCTTAAGATGGATCGGCAGCAACGGAGCGGTAAGGGGGGCATCGGGGCACCGCCGGGAAAACTTGGGAGGGCAATTGGGCTCACAGCGTCCATTCTACGTAAAGTAGGCAGCCACTCCATTCCGCAGCGTGGCCGCCGAGTTGCGGTGATAACCGGCCTTAAGGAAAGGGGCAATTTAGGCCCCTTGACGTCTTTTATCTGTACCTATCCTGTGAGTGAACTGGTAATGTAAGTAGAGATAATGGGCCAAATCTTGCTTGAGCGGAGCGTTCCTGCACCCTTCCTTGCGCCATAAGTTGCTGGAAGTGCGAGCTGATAACGGATAATGACTCATCTGGGACGTTAGTGAATGACGGGACCAACAGTCTATCTCCTTAACCAATGACATTTAAGGATTGAGAAAGAAACAGGAAAGATGGAAAAGGAGGGTGAAATCGAGTCAAAATCTGGTACAAAAAGAAAAATAAAAGAGGAAAAGTAATATAAAAGTTATAAATGTAAAATTTTTAAAGTATCTAAAAAAAATGTACCACATGCAGGAATGAGACTCAACAGTTTAGATTGTCATCTTTCTGGGCCAGAGAGGTTGATTGGCATTGCATTAACAATTATCACCTCGTTCAAAGGGTACTTACACTGGTAATTACCAGCCCAGACTTTCTGCGGAGAGTTTAATGGGCAATGAATGTGAAAATCCAGCATAATTGTAAAAACAACAGGGAGATTGAGGGCGAGATGCTTTTTGTGCGAGGCAAACCCTCTAGCACTCTGGAGATTTGCAACTCACAACTACTCCTAATCCCCTGAACCTGCTGGCCGATGCGCATTAACAGCAGCGTGCATCCTGAACTCGCCATTATTGTTCCAGGAAGATTTGGCCCAATGGATCTCTTCAAGTAGTGTGCAGCCCGCCCAATCCAGAGATGCACACCGATCCTTTCAAATTTTATTAAGTTTCCAAATGAAACTTTATTTTTTCTGCAAGATCTAGCCCAATATGTGCCATTAGATTATATTATCTAGAGCTACTGACTCTTGGCATTCGGGGACGACTTACGGGCATGGCAAATTTCTTGGATATAGCATCCCTGCAATCGCTTGACAGGAAAGTCATGGCAGGACAGCTCGGTCACATGATATGCTCCTCCTGTACCATGTGGGAACTCAGGGACGACACCGGTGTCCCTGACGACTACGTGTGTGGGAAGTGTGTCCGCCTCCAGCTCCTGAAGGTCCGCGTTGCGGAGTTGGAGCTGAGGGTGGATTCACTCTGGAGCATCCACGATTCTGAGAATGACGTGAGTAGCACGTGTAGCGAGTTGGTCGTACTGCAGGGAAAGGGTCCACAGCCAGATAGGGAATGGAAGACCAACAGGAAGAGCAGTGCAAGGAAGGTAGTCAGGGGTCCCCTATGGTCATCCCTCTGCAAAACAGATACACTGCTTTGGGTACTGTTGAGGGGGATGACTCATCAGGGGAGGGCAGCAGCAGCCAAGTTCATGGCACCGTGGCTGGCTCTGTTGCACAGGAGGGCAGGAAAAAGAGTGGGAGAGCGATAGTGATAGGGGATTCAATTGTAAGGGGAATAGATAGGCGTTTCTGCGGCCTCAACCGAGACTCCAGGATAGTATGTTGCCTCCCTGGTGCAAGGGTCAAGGATGTCTCGGAGCGGGTGCAGGATATTCTAAAAAGGGAGGGAGATCAGCCAGTTGTCGTGGTGCACATTGGTACCAATGACATAGATTTTAAAAAAGGGATGAGGTCCTACGAAACGAATTTAAGGAGCTAGGAGCTAAATTAAAAAGTAGGACCTCAAAAGTAGTAATCTCGGGATTGCTACCAGTGTCACGTGCTAGTCAGAGTAGGAATCACAGGATAGCGCAGATGAATACGTGGCTTGAGCAGTGGTGCAGCAGGGAGGGATTCAAATTCCTGGGGCATTGGAACGGTTCTGGGAGAGGTGGGACCAGTACAAACCGGACGGTCTGCACCTGGGCAGGACCGGAACCAATGTCCTAGGGGGAGTGTTTGCTAGTGCTGTTGGGGAGGAGTTAAACTAATATGGCAGGGGGATGGGAACCAATGCAGGGAGACAGAGGGAAACAAAAAGGAGGCAAAAGCAAAAGACAGAAAGGAGATGAGGAAAAGTGGAGGGCAGAGAAACCCAAGGCAAAGAACAAAAAGGGCCATTGTACAGCAAAATTCTAAAAGGACAAAGGGTGTTAAAAAAACAAGCCTGAAGGCTTTGTGTCTTAATGCAAGGTGTATCCGCAATAAGGTGGATGAATTAACTGTGCAAATAGATGTAAACAAATATGATGTGATTGGGATTACGGAGACGTGGCTCCAGGATGATCAGGGCTGGGAACTCAACATCCAGGGGTATTCAACATTCAGGAAGGATAGAATAAAAGGAAAAGGAGGTGGGGTAGCATTGCTAGTTAAGGAGGAGATTAAGGCAATAGTTAGGAAGGACATTAGCTTGGATGATGTGGAATCTATATGGGTAGAGCTGCAGAACACCAAAGGGCAAAAAACGTTGGTGGGAGTTGTGTACAGACCTCCAAACAGTAGTAGTGATGTTGGGGAGGGCATCAAACAGGAAATTAGGGGTGCATGCAATAAAGGTGCAGCAGTTATAATGGGTGACTTTAATATGTACATAGATTGGGCTAACCAAACTGGAAGCAATACGGTGGAGGAGGATTTACTGGAGTGCATAAGGGATGGTTTTCTAGACCAATGGTCCAGAACTTAAAGAAGGGTAACTTTGAAGGTATGAGGCATGAATTGGCTAGGATAGATTGGCGAATGATACTTAAGGGGTTGACTGTGGGTGGGCAATGGCAGACATTTAGAGACCGCATGGATGAACTACAACAATTGTACATTCCTGTCTGGCGTAAAAATAAAAAAGGGAAGGTGGCTCAACCGTGGCTATCAAGGGAAATCAGGAATAGTATTAAAGCCAAGGAAGTGGCATACAAATTGGCCAGAAATAGCAGCGAACCCGGGGACTGGGAGAAATTTAGAACTCAGCAGAGGAGGACAAAGGGTTTGATTAGGGCAGGGAAAATGGAGTACGAGAAGAAGCTTGCAGGGAACATTAAGACGGATTGCAAACGTTTCTTTAGATATGTAAAGAGAAAAAGGTTAGTAAAGACAAACGTAGGTCCCCTGCAGTCAGAATCAGGGGAAGTCATAACGGGGAACAAAGAAATGGCGGACCAATTGAACAAGTACTTTGGTTCGGTATTCACTAAGGAGGACACAAACAACCTTCCGGATATAAAAGGGGTCAGAGGGTCTAGTAAGGAGGAGGAACTGAGGGAAATCCTTATTAGTCGGGAAATTGTGTTGGGGAAATTGATGGGATTGAAGGCCGATAAATCCCCAGGGCCTGATGGACTGCATCCCAGAGTACTTAAGAAGGTGGCCTTGGAAATAGCGGATGCATTGACAGTCATTTTCCAACATTCCATTGACTCTGGATCAGTTCCTATGGAGTGGAGGGTAGCCAATGTAACCCCACTTTTTAAAAAAGGAGGGAGAGAGATAACAGGGAATTATAGACCGGTCAGCCTGACATCGGTAGTGGGTAAAATGATGGAATCAATTATTAAGGATGTCATAGCAGTGCATTTGGAAAGAGGTGACATGATAGGTCCAAGTCAGCATGGATTTGTGAAAGGGAAATCATGCTTGACAAATCTTCTGGAATTTTTTGAGGATGTTTCCAGTAGAGTGGACAAGGGAGAACCAGTTGATGTGGTATATTTGGACTTTCAGAAGGCTTTCGACAAGGTCTCACACAAGAGATTAATGTGCAAAGTTAAAGCACATGGGATTGGGGGTAGTGTGCTGACATGGATTGAGAACTGGTTGTCAGACAGGAAGCAAAGAGTAGGAGTAAATGGGGACTTTTCAGAATGGCAGGCAATGACTAGTGGGGTACCGCAAGGTTCTGTGCTGGGGCCCCAGCTGTTTACACTGTACATTAATGATTTAGACGAGGGGATTAAATGTAGTATCTCCAAATTTGCAGATGACACTAAATTGGGTGGCAGTGTGAGCTGCGAGGAGGATGCTATGAGGCTGCAGAGCGACTTAGATAGGTTAGGTGAGTGGGCAAATGCATGGCAGATGAAGTATAATGTGGATAAATGTGAGGTTATCCACTTTGGTGGTAAAAACAGAGAGACAGACTATTATCTGAATGGTGACAGATTAGGAAAAGGGGAGGTGCAAAGAGACCTGGGTGTCATGGTACATCAGTCATTGAAGGTTGGCATGCAGGTACAGCAGGCGGTTAAGAAAGCAAATGGCATGTTGGCCTTCATAGCGAGGGGATTTGAGTACAGGGGCAGGGAGGTGTTGCTACAGTTGTGCAGGGCCTTGGTGAGGCCACACCTGGATTATTGTGTACAGTTTTGGTCTCCTAACCTGAGGAAGGACATTCTTGCTATTGAGGGAGTGCAGCGAAGGTTCACCAGACTGATTCCCGGGATGGCGGGACTGACCTATCAAGAAAGACTGGATCAACTGGGCTTGTATTCACTGGAGTTCAGAAGAATGAGAGGGGACCTCATAGAAACGTTTAAAATTCTGACGGGGTTCGACAGGTTAGATGCAGGAAGAATGTTCCCAATGTTGGGGAAGTCCAGAACCAGGGGTCACAGTCTAAGGATAAGGGGTAAGCCATTTAGGACCGAGATGAGGAGGAATTTCTTCACCCAGAGAGTGGTGAACCTGTGGAATTCTCTACCACAGAATGTTGTTGAGGCCAATTCACTAAATATATTCAAAAAGGAGTTAGATGAAGTCCTTACTACTAGGGGGACCAAGGGGTATGGCGAGAAAGCAGGAATCGGGTCTGAAGTTGCATGTTCAGCCATGAACTCATTGAATGGCGGTGCAGGCTAGAAGGGCCGAATAGCCTACTCCTGCACCTATTTTCTATGTTTCCATGAAACACAGTGCACTGAAAACCTGGACTTATGATACTCGGTCTCCACTCCCACAGAGTTGCCGTGAACTGGGGTAGTAATATTTCTGAGAGTTTATTTACCTGGAAAGCCTAGCAAGTTGTCAAGCTTACTTGTGAAATATAATTGATGTGTGCAACAAATCTATTTTTGATGGAAATATAAAGGAACAATTTATACAGCAATGTCATTGACAGCGTTGTAATTTTTAACATTCCTTTGTTTAAGGTTTTGACTTTTACAGCACCCTTTACTGTATCCAAAGCACTGACAGCTAACATTATCTCATACTAGCTTTTAAATTGAAAAATGTAGGGAAGTAGAAAATGTCACGATCTAATTACAGTGTCCTGCCAACTTCAAAGTCCCCGAAGGATTGGCACAGAATAATTCTACGAAACAACACATTCTCTAACAAGGGTTTTATTACATACAGAAGAACAATGGAAATCTCTGTATCTCTCTATCTGCACGAAGAAACTGTTAGGAATGACAAGATGTACCCTCTGCAATACTCCATACTCTCATGATGTGTGACCCAGTTTCCTGGTATATCGTGTCAATGGGCTCTTCCTACTGATTTGTAGGAAACTCTGTCCATATCTTCGATCCTTCTAGAATTCTCCTAAGGCAACTCCAGATCTGATTATCTCAGGCATATACTGGAACAATATAAACTTGTACCTCTTAACGGTATGGTGGGTCAGGTCAGCTCAGGCATACCACACAGCCTTTCAGGTCAATTACAGCAATGTTCCTCCAAGGCTGTTGGACCTGGGCTTAATATCCTCAGATGGATTGTGGAGTGTTGGGGGAGAATGCTACTTCAATGCTGATCACCTTTGTTGGTCCAAAGTAGGACTTTAATGAGTTCCTGGTATCCAGTGAAACAAATGCCATTGTTACAGTTTATCAACTCAATAGCTGATTTTCATTTATTTTCCAAGTACAGTAAGCAAACTTAAACATCTGAAATCACAAATTTGAAATGTAATCTCCACCAGATTAAACCTGCACAAGGTAATGCAACAGATGCACTCATTCCACAAGAAAGGTTGTTGAGTGATGAATTCAAGTGGGCAGAAACACAATGAGTCAGCACTGGGTATAGATCACCCAAATCAGTGGGTTAAGATAACACAAATAGTAGGCAGTAGGAAGCGAAGTCTGTCGATAGTGCAGAACAGTACTGCTAGTTTTGGTGGTGGGCAGGGCTGACAAGCTATTAAGCAAGCATCCTGACATTGGGCAAGAGGGATGGGCAGTAAATGCTGGCCTTGCCAGCGACACCCACATCCTGTGAATGAATGAATTAAAAAAAATACTTGCTGCACTTTCAAAGTTTTTCAACCACTTTATTCCAGATGTTGAATGTCACAAGGCGAAGATTCTGAGTTCCTCTGCCAGGCGGGTACGGGAGTTAAAATCAAAACTTTAACCGTTTTGTAGCTATTTTAAAGCTAGATGGCTGAGGCTCCATCCTTACTCAAGCGGAAGCTCCATGAAGTCAGGATCGCATCACTTCGATAGGACTTTCAAGCTATTTTAATGGCCTAGTGAATGGACCAACCACTCAGTAGAGGCTGCCAGACACAGGGTGGAGGTACCAAACAGTAAGGTCAAAACTTATTTCTCAGCAGCCAAATGGAGCAGAAGTGCTCCTCGATGCTCCACAAGGAAAAGTTGGGCTGCTGCCACCCTAGGCTTCCACCCGTCCTTGCTCCTTGTACCCTCCCGAACACCGCCCCCTCGACAACTTATCTGCCTGCTACTTTATACGTAGCAAGATTCCGCAAACAGTAAATCACTGAACATTTTTTCAAATGATGGGGTTGGCCAGGGTATCTGGAGATCTCCATGCTTTCCTTTGAATAGAACCATGGGGTCTTTTATGTCCACCTGACCAAGTCGATTGTACATGAGAGGGCACCTCCAAAAATGGAGCACTTGATATTGCACCAGCTGGAACAACCATTTTGGGTGGGCAGCTTGTTGGCTGAATTTAAATAAGGCCCAGCCATTAAAATAGACCAGATCTCCCACTGCCCATTGTTCCATTGATTGACAAGCTCGGATTTAAAATTCCCCCTTAAATGTAATCACTTGAGTTTACTGATAGTCACCCAGCTGTGTGCACAACCTGAACACAGCAACTTTAACTTTAGCCTGGATCAATATGAAATGGAACTGCCACCAGATACCACCAGAGTTTTAATGTTCATTTGGCAATTCCCCTTGAAAGTTGAATATAAAGCTCTAGGTATTTCAGCCCTGTCAGTGAAAAAAGCAGGGCACTGGCTTTGATTTAATATGCTGTGGTCTGTGACAGTAATTCATTAACTTAAGCTCATAATTCACCTGCCCCTGTATTAACAGGTATATATCAAAGTGGTTAAAGTTGGAGCTTAATAAAGTTGAATACTGTTGCTTCCAGTGACAAAAAAAAACATTTTGTCAAATGAGAAGCCCTTTATTTCTCTCAGGAAATACATGTGAATTTATGCAACAGTAAAGGTGATGAAGTGGCTGGAAGAGACAAATGTATTAACAGAAGAGATGGAGCTCCAAATGGGCAGTATGTATAAGATCATCACAGTAAAAATGGAGCAGATAAAAGGAGTGCAACAACAGGGGCCTGAGAACGGAAAATAAAGTCCGGTGACATCACAGGATAGTTGGTAATTCATTGGCTGGTTAAGGGCACATCGTTTTTTTTTACTACTCAGGTTAGGGGCCGATGAGCACCACTATTGCCTTTTCTTCTTGGTGAGTATCACTGTTGCCTTTTATTCTCTCTGGTAGGGCAGAGGTCTATACTAAAAACTTTAGTTAATAATCTAATAAACAGAGGCATGGCAGGGCAGCTCAGTCCCGTGGAATGCACAACCTGTGGCATGTGGGGACACTTCTCATGGCCTGGATGACCACGTGTGCAGGAAGTGTCACCCGCTAGAGCAGCTCGAGCTCCGGGTTTTAGAGCTTGAGCGGCGGCTGATGTCACTGCAGTGCATCCGCAAGGCAGCGAACTTCGTGGATAACAAGTTTTTAGAGATGGTCAGCCTGCAGCTTAAGAGTGTACAGCCAGAGAGGCAATAAGAACATAAGAAATAGGCGCAGCAGTCAGCCATTTGGCCCCTTGAGCCTGCTCCGCTATTCAATAGGATCATGGCTGAGCTGATCTTGGCCTCAACTCCACTTCCCTGCCCTCTCCCCATAGCCTTGACTCATTTATCATTCAAAAATCTGTCTATCTCCACCTTAAATATATTCAATGCGTGACCAAACAGACAAGGTGGACCAGGCAGGTAGGGCACGATTTCCCTAAGTGCATCTCGCTCGCTAACCGGTTTTCATTTCTGAATACTGGTGAGGGCAATGGTTCCTCTGGGGAATGCAGCCAGAGCCAAGTGCACGGCACCATGGGTAGCTCAGCTGCACTGGGGAGTGGAAGAAGCGTGGAAGAGCAATAGTGGTAGGGGATTCAATAGTTAGGGGAACAGACAGGCGTTTCTGCGGCCGCAGCCGTGACTCCAGGATGTTATGTTGCCTCGCTGGTGCCAGGGAAAAGGATGGCACTAAACAGCTGTAGGACATTCTGAGGATCAGCTAGAGGTCGTGGTCCATATCGGTACCAATGTAGAAAGTGGATGAGGTCCTGCAGGCAGATTTTAGGGAGCTAGGAAAGAGATTGAAAAGCAGGACTTCAAAGGTAGTAATCTTCGGATTACTCCAGGTGCCACGTGTTCGTGAGTACATAAATAGGAGGATAGAGTGGATGAATGCGTGGCTGGAGAGATGGTGCAGGAGGGAGGGCT
Organism: Pristiophorus japonicus; assembly: GCF_044704955.1. Taxonomy (NCBI): domain Eukaryota; kingdom Metazoa; phylum Chordata; class Chondrichthyes; family Pristiophoridae; genus Pristiophorus; species Pristiophorus japonicus. Next base: position 29,667,891 of record NC_091983.1, read on the forward strand.
TTAGATTCCTGAGGCATTGGGACGGTTTCTGGGGGAGGTGGGACCTGTACAACCAGATGGGTTGCACCTCAACAGGCCCGGGACCAATATCCTCGCAGGGGAAGGTTTGCTATGTTGTTAGGGAGGGTTTAAACTAGCTTGGCAGGGGGATGGGAACCTGAGAGTAGATTCAAAAGGGAGAGAAGCAAAGCTGGAAATGGAAGGCAGAAAATTAGTAAGCAAGTTTGGAAGGCAGAGGAAACAAAGGCTAGAAAATAGACAACAAGGGACTTTGGCGGTGCATAATGGTATATACTTCAGTGCAAGGAGTCTGGGGAATAAGACCGAAGAGGTGAGGGCACAGATAGAGACATGGGAGTATGATATTATAGCCATGACTGAGACATGGCTGAAAGAAGGTCAGGAATAGCAGCTCAACATTCCTGGTTGCAGGGTTTTCAGACAGGATAGAGAGGGGGGGGGGTAAAAAGCAGGGTGGGGGTTGCGATATTGATTAAAGAAACTATTACAGCTGTGAGGAGGGATGATATGTGAGAAGGATCATCAAATGGAACCATATGGGTTGAACTGAAGAATAAAAAAGCAGCGATCACACTGCTGGGAGTTTACTATAGACCCCCAAATAGTCAGAGGGAGATAGAAGAGCAAATGTGCAAGCAAATTTCTGAGAAGTGCAATAACTATAGGGCAGTAATAGTAGGGGATTTCAACTACCCTAATATTAACTGGGATAAAATTAGTGCTAGAGGGTACAGAATTCCTAAAATGCATTCAGGAGAACTTTTTTAGCCAATGCGTAGCAAGCCCAACAAGGGAGGGGACAATTCTGGACTTAGTTTTAGGGAATGAAGCTGGACAGGTGGAAGGGGTATCAGTGGGAGAGCATTTTGGTGCTAGTGACCATAATTCAGTTAGATTTAGGGTAGGTATGGAAAGGGACAAAGATAGACCAGGAATAAAAGTTCTCAACTGGGGAAAAGCCTATTTTACTAAGCTGAGATGTGATTTAGCCATAGTGGACTGGAAACAGCTACTTGACGGTAAATCAGTGACAGGGCAATGGGAGGCATTCAAGGAGATCGTGAGGGTTCAGTACAGTATGTTCCCTTAAAGAAAATGGGTGGGACTAACAATTCTAACCCCCCCTAGATGTCAAGGGGCATACAGGGTAGAATAAAGAAAAAAAGGGAGGCTTATGACAGATACCGAGGTCTCAATACTGCAGAAACCCTGAAGGAGTATAGAAAGTGCAGGGGTTAAATTAAACAGGAAATTAGGAAAGCAAAGAGAGAGCATGAAAAAATATTTGCAAGTAAAATCAAGAAAAACCCAAAGATGTTTTATAAATACATGAAGAGCAAGAGGATAACTAAAGAAAGAGTAGGGCCTATTAGAGACCATAAAGGTAATCTGTGTGTGGAGGCGGAAGATGTGGATATGGTTCTCAATGAATACTTTGCATCTGTTTTCACAAAAGAGAGGGGTGATGCAGACATTGCAATCAGGGAGGAGGAGTGTGAATATTAGATGAAATAAGCATCGTGAGAGAGGAAGAATAGTGAGAGGGGTTAGCATCTTTGAAAGTGGATAAATCCAAGGCCCAGGCTATTAAGAGAAGCAAACGAGGAAATAGCAGTCCTCTCTGGCTACAGGTGTGGTGCCGGAGGTCTGGAGGACTGCTAACATTGTACCATTGTTAAAAGGGAAGAAGGGGATGTAATTAAAAGCCAGTCAGCGATGGGAAAATTATTGGGAAAATTTCTGAGGGACAGGATAAAACTTCATTTAGAAAGACACGTATTCATCAAGGACAATCAGCATGGATTTGTTAATGGAAGGTCGTGTCTGACTAACTTGATTTAATTTTTTGAGGAGGTAACAAGGAAGGTCGATGAGGGTAATGCTTATGATGTAGCGTATATGGGTTTTAGCAAGGCTTTTGATAAGGTCCCACATGGCAGACTGGTCACGAAAGTAAAAGCCCATGGGATCCAAGTCAAAGTGGCAAGTTGGATCCAAAATTGGCTCAGAGTCAGGAAGCAAAGGTTAATGGTTGATGGGTGTTTTTGTGACTGGAAGGCTGTTTCCAGTGGGGTTCCGCAGTGCTCAGTACTCGGTCCCTTGCTTCGTGTGATATATATCAATGATTTAGACTTGAATGTAGGGGGTATGAATAAGAAGTTTGCAGATGATACACAAATTGGCCATGTGGTTAATAATGAAGAAGAAAGCTGTAGACTGCAGGAAGACTTCAATAGACTGGTCAGTTGGACAGAATAGTGGCAAATAGAATTCAATCTGGAGGAGTGTGAGGTAATGCAGTTAGAGAGGGCTAACAAGGTGAGGGAGTACACAACAACTGGTAGGACAAAGAGGTGTAGAGGAACAGAGGGACCTTGGAGAGCATGTCCACAGATCCCTGAATGTAGCAGGACAGGTAAATAAGGTGCTTAAAGAAGGCATACTTGCCTTTATTAACCAAGGCATAGAATACAAGAGCAGAGAGGTTATGCTTAAACTGTATAAACACCAGTTAGGCCCTATCTAGAGTGCTGCATGCAGTTCTGGTCACCACATTACAGGAAAGATGTGATTGCACAAAAGAGTGCACAGAGGAGATTTACGAGGATGTTGCCTAGGCTGGAGAATTTTAGCTATAAGGAAAGATTGGATAGGCTGGGGTTGTTTTCTTTGGAACCAAGGAGGCTGCGGGGAGACAAAATTGAGGTGTATAAAATTATGAGGGGCCTTGATAGAATGGGTAGGAAGGACCTATTTCCCTTAGCAGAGGGGTCAACAACCAGGCAACATAGATTTAAAGTGTTGGGAGGTTTTGAGGGGATTTAAGGGAAATGTTTTCACCCAGAGGGTGGTGGGGGTCTGGAACTCACTGCCTGAAAGGGTTGTAGAGGCAGAAACCCTCACCACATTTAAAAAGTACTTGGCTATGCACTTGAAGTGCCATAATCTACAAGGCTACGGACCAAGAGCTGGAAAGTGGGATTTGGTTGCGTAGCTCTTTTTCAGCCGGCACGGACACGATGGGCCGAATGGCTCCTTCCATGCTGTAAATTTTTATGATTCTATAATCATCTTTCATGACAATAGAACTGTAGATGTTTCAATATGGATCAGATTGGCTTAATTAATAACACATTCGCTGCAGAGTCAGAATGTTGTTGGATTAAGACTAACTATATAAGCACAAAACCTAGGCTGGCACGTCAGTGCTGTGCTGAGGGAGTGCTCCATATTTGGAGGTGCCCTCTCATGCACAATCTGCTTGGTCAGGTGGACATAACAGACCCTAGGGCCCTATTCAAAGAAGAGCATGGAGTTCTCCTCGTACCCTGGCCAACATTCCCACATCCATCATTTGACGAAATAATCAGTGATTCACTGTTTGCGGGATTTTGCTCTGTGTAAACTGGCTAAAACGTTTGCCTACATAAAAATAGTGGGCAAAGATCAGGTGTAGTTGGGTTTAACTGATCTATGGATGTAACTTGGGTAGCACTGATCTGAATATTCAGTGCCCAGGTTGTGTATTTTGAAGAGAAAAAAAATTAAGATGTCCACCCATCATCATCATCATCATAGGCAGTCCCTCGGAATCGAGGAAGACTTGCTTCCACTCTTAAAATGAGTCCTTAGGTGTCTGAACAGTCCAATACGAGAGCCACAGTCCCTGTCACAGGTAGGACAGATAGTCGTTGAGGGTAAGGGAGGGTGGGACTGGTTTACTGCATGCTCTTTCCGCTGCCTGCGCTTGGTTTCTGCATGCTCTTGGTGATGAGACTCAAGGTGCTCAGCGCCCTCCCGGATGCACTTCCGCCACTGAGCAGTAATGGAGCAATGGAGGCATTCAGGGAAGAGATAGTTCAGGTACATCCTGAGGCTTTGAGGGTGCCCTTGTAATGTTTCCTCTGCCCACACAAGTAGAGCGCTTGCTTTGGGAGTCTCGTGTCTGGCATGCGGACAATGTGGACTGCCCAGCGGAGCTGATCAAGTATGGTCAGTGCTTCAATGCTGGGGACGTTGGCCTGGTCGAGGAAGCTAATGTTGGTGCGTCTGTCCTCCCAGGGGATTTGTAGGATCTTGCGGAGACATCGTTGGTGGTATTTCTCCAGTGACTTGAGGTGTCTATGGTCCATGTCTCTGAGCCATACAGGAGGGTGGGTATTACTACAGCCCTATAGACCATGAGCTTGGTGACAGATTTGAGGACCTGGTTTTCGAACACTCTTTTCCTCAGGCAACCGAAGGCGGTGTTGAATCTCGTCATCAATGTCTGCTCTTGTTGATAAGAGGCTCCCGAGGTAAGGGAAATGATCCATGTTGTCTAGGGCCGCACCATGGATCTTGATGACTGGGGGGCAGTACTGTGCGGCGAAGACATGCTGGTCCACCAACTTGTAAACAACATACCGAAAGTATGTTGAAAATAGGGGTGAAACAGGTCTTCACCAGTAGGATGAATCGTGTTTGTAGCAAATCGACAGTCAAATAGAAGAGAAAACCGGGCTCCATGTAAATGGGCTACTAGCGAAGACCAATTTCACCTCCTATGTTGCAAATCAGCACAGATTAATATTACATCAAGGTCATCTCGCTAAACATCAACAGTTAATAGTTTCTCAAAATAATCTGTTGTTCTATTCTTCCTACCAAAGTGAATAACCTCACATTTCCCCACATTATCTGCCATCTAGCCACTGTCTGTACCCCTTTGCAGCCTCTGTGTGCACTCCTCACAGCTTACTTTCTCACCTAGCTCTGTGTCGTCACCAAACTTGGATACATTACACTCGATCCCTTCATCTAAATCATTGGGGGAAAATTCCGGTCGGAGGCTTCCTTCGGATGAACGCCTCCGACGCGAACAAAATTTGCGAAGATACCCGGTGGTCATAGAAGTGCCTTTGATTGCAGTCGGAGGCCTTCATTCGATGCGCAGCCTATGTGGAGAGAACTTCCCTGTACGTACAAAAAACTGGAGTCACATGGGACTGGACCACTAATCACTAGCTGGTATTTTCATTGATTATAATGGGAACACCGTTTTTACGAGTTCCCATTGTTATCAATGAGAATTATCCCCTAAAACAAGAAACACAACATAATCAATTTAAAAAAGGACCTCAGATGTTTAAAATTAATTGAAATTAAAGTTAATTAAATGTTTTAGAAAAAAACATGTTTTAGAAATATTTTTTAATGTGTTTTAATAGAGTTTAAAATAAACTTATCTTAAGGGACAGAATTTTTAACATAAAAATGGATGATTACATTAAATGTTTATAGGTTTTAAAACTCTCACGCTGGCAAAAGTAATCTATGTGCCTGCTTTTACCAGGTGTAAAAGTTTGAAGGACATTTGCTGGGCATGAGTTGGGCACATGCGCATAGCGCCCCAAAAACCGTCTTTTGCGAGGCCTCGCTGGGTCCGGGCATATGTCCGGGGAAGGCTGCAATTTTAGGCCCGTTAATACAAATTGTAAATAGCTGAGGCCTAAGCACTGATCCTTGTGGCACCCCACTAATTATAGCCTGCCAACCTGAAAATGATCCATTTATCCCTACTCTCTGTTTTCTGTCTGTTAACCAATCCTTTAGCCATGCTAATATATTAACCCCCTCCACCCCTCCCCAACCCCATGATCTCTTATCTTGCATAGCAACCTTTTATGTGGCACCTTATCGAATGCCTTTTGGAAATCCAAATATACTGCATCCATTGGCCTAGCGTAACTCTTACATCAATTTATATTGAAACAGCACTAAATGCACAATTCTCATTGAACTTCTACATCCTTGTCTGGAGTAAAAATAAAATGGGGAAGGTGGCTCAACCGTGGTTAACAAGGGACATTAAGGATAGTGTTAAATCCAAGGAAGAGGCATATAAATTGGCCAGAAAAAGCAGCAAACCTGAGGACTGGGAGAAATTTAGAATTTAGCAGAGGAGGACAAAGGGTCTAATTAGGAGGGGGAAAATAGAGTATGAGAGGAAGCTTGCTGGGAACATAAAAACGGACTGCAAAAGCTTCTATAGATATGTGAAGAGAAAAAGATTAGTGAAGACCAATGTAGGTCCTTTGCAGTCAGTATTAGGTGAATTTATAATGGGGAACAAAGAAATGGCAGACCAATTGAACAAATACTTTGGATCTGTCTTCAATAAGGAAGACACAAATAACCTTCCAGAAATACTGGGGGTTCGAGGGTCTGGAGAAAAGGAGGAACTGAAGGAAATCCTTATTAGTCAGGAAATTGTGTTCGGGAAAATAATGGGATTGTAGGTCGATAAATCCCTAGGGCCTGATAGACTGCATAGCAGAGTACTTAAGGAAGTGGCCCTAGAAATAGTGGATGCATTGGTCATCATTTTCCAACATTCTATAGACTCTGGATCAGTTCCTATGGACTGGAGGGTAGCTAATGTAACCCCACTTTTAAAAAAAAGAAAACAGGGAATTATAGACCTATTAGCCTGACATCGGTGGTGGGGAAAATGTTGGAATCAATTATTAAAGATGAAATAGCAGCGCATTTGGAAAGCAGTGACAGGATCGGTCCAAGTCAGCATGTATTTATGAAAGGGAAATCATGCTTGGCAAATCTTCTGGAATATTTTGAGGATGTAAATACTAGAGTGGACAAGGGAGAACCAGTGGATGTGGTGTATTTGGACTTTCAAAAGGCTTTTGACAAGGTCCCACACAAGAGATTAGTGTGCAAAATTAAAGCACATGGTATTGGGGGTAATGTATTGACGTGGATAGAAAACTGGTTGGCAGATAGGAAGCAGAGAGTCGGAATAAACGGGTCCTTTTCAGACTGGCAGGCAGTGACCAGTGGGGTGGCACAGAGTTCAGTGCTGGGACCTCAACTATTTACAATATACATCAATGATTTAGACGAAGGAATTGAATGTAATATCTCCAAGTTTGCAGATGACACTAAGCTGGGTGGCAGTGTGAGCTGTGAGAGGATGCTAAGAGGCTGCAGGGTGACTTGGATAGGCTAGGTGAGTGGGCAAATGCATGGCAGATGCAATATAATGTAGATAAATGTGAGTTTATCCACTTTGGTGGCAAAAACAGGAAGACAGAATATTATCTGAATGGTGACAGATTAGGAAAAGGGGAGGTGCAACGAGACCTGAGTGTCATGGTATATCAGTCATTGAAAGTTGACATGCATATCATGTACAGCAGGCGGTGAAGAAGGCAAATGGCATGTTGGCCTTCATAGTGAGAGGATTTGAGTATAGTAGCAGGGAAGTCTTACTGCTGTTGTACAGAGCTTTGGTGAGGCCTCACCTTGAATATTGTGTACAGTTTTGGTCTCCTAATCTGAGGAAGGACATTCTTGCTATTAACGGAGTTCAGCGAAGGTTCACCAGACTGATTCCCGGGACAGCAGGACTGACATATGAGGAGAGCCTGGATCAACTGGGCTTGTATCCACTGAATTTAGAAGAATGAGAGGGGATCCCATAGAAACATATAAAATTCTGACGGGATTGGACAGGTGAGAGGCAGGAAGAATGTTCCCGTTGCTGTGGAGTTCCAGAACCAGGGGTCACAGTCTAAGAATAAGGGGTTAGCCATTTAGGACCGAGATGAGGAGAAACTTCTTCACTCAGAGAGTGGTTAACCTGTGAAATTCTCTACCGCAGAAAATTGTTGAGGCCAGTTCATTAGATATATTCAAAAGGGAGTTAAATATGGCCCTTATGGCCAAAGGGATCAAGGGACATGGGGAGAAATCAGGAAAGGGGTACTGAGGTTGAATGATCAGCCGTGATTTTATTGAATGGCGGTGCTGGCTCGAAGGGCCGAATGGCCTTCTCCTGCAACTAATTTCTATGTTTCTATGTTTCTAAATTTCTGAATGATTATCCAGTGTTACAATTAACTCTTTAACACTACACCATAGGGTTAATATTTCTCTCACTACTGTTGCAATAGCATCAGTTAGCTCTTGTTTGAGTAATCGGGCAACAATTATCCTTTTGTCTACTTTTCCCGTTTTCTGCCAAGAAATGCCGACAATATCTTGTGGATACGATACACCCTTTTTGCAAGAATGTCCTTATCATTACGTTCACACAATAGTAAACTTGTATATCCACTAAATCTACAAAAGCCGCAAATTAAACCTACATCCTGTAATAATGATGTTATTATAATGCAGTTTACCTAAAGCCAATAGAGGTTCACTCACAAAGTTAAAATGTCATTGAGTTTTAAACACAAGCAATCTATTGTCAAATTGGAGTGAAACATTTTTCAATGTGCTTTTTATTTTGAGCCACACCTTGATGCACAGTTTCACTTCTTCAAGGTAGTTTCATGTATGGATCACACCTAAAAGTTATACGGCACTACAAGATACAACTCTGGAAAAAAAGTTTGGATCTTTAAAGAAAAAAGCCGAATGCATATTGCAGAGTGGAGAAGGTTCTCAGCAAGCTACATTTACTTGGGTGAATGGGGTCAGTTTAAAGCTTTTCTTGTGCAGCAACCCTCCACTTTCTTCTCCCTCATCACCTGTGATTTACAGATAGCAGGTCAAGTTACGTTTCTTTGCTTTGCAGCATTTACGCCCTCAGATCTTTCCAAATAATAAAAAAGCCTTTTCCTTTTTATCAGATCACACTGAGATTTCTGATTACTGTCTACCTTCTTGTCACAGACAGTGGGGGTGCTTTCTACACATGGTACCAAAGTGAATCTTCACTGGCCCCACTGCCTCCCTGTTGAAAGATACTGCCACAAAATTCAAAGGTCAGCATTGCACAAAATCAGATCATTAATGATAGCATTTGCTTTTTTTTTTAAGAAAAAGAATATGCGATGAATAGTTTTATTTATCCATTGCCCTCTCCTTGCTTCAGTGAAAGAAGAAAGGCAGAGGTCTACAGCAGCTCTGAATGTTCATTGGTTTCAATGCCACTTCAATAAGTATCACCCACACAAAAACAATTCCCAAAGAGAAAGCCTTTATAGTAACCATGTCTGGCTACATTCTTGGGTATAAAATAGTGGCTAATAAATCCAGTTATACTATACATTTCGCATCAATGAAAAGTGGTTTTAGCTTTGAATCGACATGAAACATGTAAAGTTGCTTGAACTGCAAGTGGCGTGAAACCACACCTAATTAGTTTCACACCAGATATAGTATAAACCGTCCTGGTGGGAGAGGGATATAGTATAAACCGTCCTGGTGGGAGAGGGGGATAGTATAAACCGTCCTGGTGGGAGAGGGATATAGTATAAACTGTCCTGGTGAGTGGAGAGGGGTACAGTATAAACTGTCCTGGTGGGAGAGGGATATAGTATAAACTGTCCTGGTGGGAGAGGGATATAGTATAAACTGTCCTGGTGGGAGAGCGATATAGTATAAACTGTCCTGGTGGGAGAGCGATATAGTATAAACTGTCCTGGTGAGCGGAGAGGGGTATAGTATAAACCATCCTGGTGGGAGAGGGATAAAGTATAAACCATCCTGGTGGGAGAGGGATATAGTATAAACTGTCCTGGTGGGAGAGGGATATAGTATAAACCGTCCTGGTGGGAGAGGGGGATAGTATAAACCGTCCTGGTGGGAGAGGGATATAGTATAAACTGTCTTGGTGGGAGAGGGATATAGTATAAACTGTCCTGGTGGGAGAGGGATATAGTATAAACCGTTCTGGTGAGCGGAGAGGGATATAGTATAAACCGTCCTGGTGGGAGAGGGATATAGTATAAACTGTCCTGGTGGGAGAGGGATAAAGTATAAACCGTCCTGGTGGGAGAGGGATATAGTATAAACTGTCCTGGTGGGAGAGGGATAAAGTATAAACTGTCCTGGTGGGAGAGGGATATAGTATAAACTGTCCTGGTGGGAGAGGGATATAGTATAAACCGTCCTGGTGGGAGAGGGATATAGTATAAACCGTCCTGGTGGGAGAGGGATATAGTATAAACCGTCCTGGTGGGAGAGGGATATAGTATAAACCGTCCTGGTGGGAGAGGGATATAGTATAAACCGTCCTGGTGGGAGAGGAATACAGTATAAACCGTCCTGGTGAGCGGAGAGGAGATTTCTGGTCTGTGAATACTAGGGTAACATTCAGTCGGGTACTCGCATCCAATGGGAGGGGAATGGCCAACCTTTTGCCATCTAGTCAGTTATCCTGGTAAGGTGTCATGAAACAAGGCGAACGAACTGTTTATGTAAAAAGGATCTTTGTTATGGACATGACCCAGAGCACGATCTGCTGGACGTAAGAGAAATGGAAGAAATGGGTTGCCTTGTATATCGCTCGGCACAGAAGAGAAGTACTCAGCAAAGTGTGTTTGAGAAATTTTCAATTGCTTTTCACCTTTTTAATCTTCAGGCTCTTCATTTGCATCAAACTTTAATCAGTACTGCTGAGTAAAGGTTTTAGACAACAGAAGTTTCCTTGCCGTAGCTTCAATTGGGTTCTGCTTCCCTGCTAAGCTGCCACAACATGTAAAGAAACACACAGCTGGTGGCGGCAAGCCCGAAAAGCTGACTTTAAACTGACCCTTGCACTACATGCAAGTCTAATATAGATGCATAATTAGAGACCCCCTGGCCACCTAGCTGTCCATCAAAGAGAACTACAACCAATCATTGGCTCTGACCTACGCTCAAAGGTCTCAGACACAGCTGTCAATTAAATTCACTACCTCAGGCCATGCCTGATTCTATGATCTGTGTCAAGATGGCTTCAAAAATATCACTACAGACAGGTTTAACTCAGGACTATAATCCAAGCCCCTCTAAAAGGCTATTGATGGCCGACAACTGCTATAGTAGGCAGTTGCCATGCAAGTAGATAAGTTCTACTGCTCATCCTCCTGCAACATGTTCCATTTACTGCTGCACTCAAGCTGCTGACACTCTTACAATGTCAGATCTCTGCTACTTTCTTGCACTACTTTTATGGCAGTTATCATTTTTTAATTTATTTGTTCATTCATGGGTTGTGGGCATCACTGGCAAGGCCAGGATTTATTGCCTATTCCTAATTGCCCTTGAGAAGGTGGTGGTAAGCCGCCTTCTTGAACCGCTGCTCTCCGTGTGGTGAAGGTACTCCCATAGAGCTGGTAAGGAAGGAGTTCCAGGATTTTGACCCAGCGACGATGAAGGAACGCCGATATATTTCCAAGTCTGGATGGTGCATGAAATGGAGGGGAATTTGGAGCTGATGGTGTTCCCATGTGCCTGCTGCCCTTGTCCTTCTAAGTAGTATAGGTCACGAGTTTGGGAGGTGCCGTTGAAGAAGCCTTGGCGAGTTGCTGCAGTGCATCTTGTAGATGGTGCACACTGCAGTCATGTTGCACCGCTGGTGGAAGGGGTGAATGTTTAAATTGGCTGATGGGGTGCCGATCAAATAGGTTGCTTTATCCTTGGTGGTGAACTTCTTGAGTATTGTTAGAGCTGCACTCATCCAGGCAAATGGAGAGTACTCCATCACACTCCAGACTTGTGCCTTACAGGAGGTGGAAAGTTTTAAGGGAGTCAGGAGGTGAGTCACTCACTGTAGAATACCCAACCTCTGACCTGCTCTTGTAATCACAGTATTTATGTGGCTGGTCCAGTTAAGAATCAGGTCAATGGTGACCCCAGGTTGGGGATTTGATGATGGTAATGCCATTGACTATCAAGGGGCAGTGGTTAGATTCTCTCTTGTTGGAGATAGTCATTGCCTGGCACTTGTTTGGCATGAATGTTACTTGCCACTTATCAGCAAAATGTCTGGATATTGTCCAGATCTTGCTGCATGCGGGCATGGACTGGTTCATTATCTGAGGAGTTGCGAATGGCACTGAACACTGTGCAATCATCAGCAAACAATCCCATTTCTGACTTTATGATGGTAGGAAGGTCAATGACTTCAGTTTTATTTGCACTCCTTGGTGTCACACTCAGTCAAATGCTGCCTTGATGTCAAGAGCAGTCAGTTTCACAACTGGAATTCAAATATTTTTCCATGTTTGGACCAGGGCTGTAATGAGGTCTGGAGCTGAGTGCTCCTGGTGGAACCCAAACTAAGCATCAGTGAGCAGGCTATTGGTAAGTAAGTGCTGCTTGATAGCACCGTCATCACTTTACTGATAATTGAGAGAAGGCTGATGGGGTGGTAATTGACCAGATTGGATTTGTCCTGATTTTTGTGGACAGGACATACCTGGACAATTTCCCACATTGTCAGGTAGATGTCAGTGTTGTAGCTGTCCTGTAATAGCTTACCAGAGGTGCGGCTAGTTCTGGAGTACAAGTCTTCAGCACGACAGCCGGGATATTGTCAGGGCCCATAGCCTTTGCTATATCCAGTGCGTTCAGCCATTTTTTGATATTATGTGGAGTGAATGCAATTGTCTGAAGATTGGCATCTGTGATGGTGGGGATCTCAGGAGGAGGCCGATATGAATCATCCACTCGGCACTTCTGGCTGAAGATGGTTGTAAATACTTCAGCCTTGTCTTTTGCACTCACATGCTGGGCTTCGCCATCATTGAGGATAGAGATATTCATGGAGCCTCTTCTTCCTGTTAGTTGTTTAATTGTCCACCGCCATTCAGTTGGTTGTGACAGGACTGCAGAGCTTTGATCTGATTCATTTTTTGTGAGAGCACTTAGCTTCACCAGGTTGGCACCTCATTTTCAGATATGCCTGGTGCTGCTCCTGGCATGTCTTCTACACTCCTCATTGAACCAGGACTGGTCCTCTGGCTTGATGGTAATGGTAGAGTGAGGGATATGCTGGGACATGAGGTTACAATTATGGTGGAATACAATTCTGCTGTTGCTGGTGGCTCACAACACCTCATCAATGCCCAGCTTTGGGCTGCTAAATCTGTTCTGAATCTATCCCATTTAGCATGGTGGTCATGCCACACAACACGATGGAGGGTGTCCTTTGTGTGAAGATGGGACTTTGTCTCCACAATGACTGTGCAGTCGTCACTTCTACCAATCCTATCATGGACAGATGCATCTGCACAGATAGATTGGTGAGGACGAGGTCAAGTAGGTTTTTCCTTCGTGTTGGTTCTCTCACCACCTGCTCCAAGCCCTGTCTGGCAGCTATATCCTTCAGGACTCAGCCAGCTCGGTCAGTAATGGTGCTACTGAGCCACTCTTGGTGATAGATATTGAAGTCCCCAACATGAGTACATCCTGTGCCCTGCAATCTTGAGTGCTTCTTTCAAGTGGTGTTTAACATGCAGGAGTACTGATTCATCAGCTGAGGGAGGGCGATAAGTGGTAGGTGACAAACAGTAGGAGGTTTCTTTGCCCATGCTTGACCTGATACCATGTGACATCATGGGGCACGGAGTCAATGTTGAGGACACCCAGGCCCACTCCCTTCCAACTGTATACCACTGTGCCACCATTTCTAGTGGGTCTGTCCTGTCCGTGAGACAGGACTTACCCAGGGATGGTGATGTAGGAGTGCGGGACATTGGCTGAAAGGTATAATTCTGTGAGTATGACTACATCAGGCTATTGCGGTGGGACAGCCCTCCCGGTTTTGGCATAAGTCCCCAGATGTTAGTGAGGGGAACTTTGCAGGGTCGACTGGGCTGGGTGTTCCTTTGTCATGTCCGAATTTGATACTTGGGTCAATGCAGGTTGGTCCGTTCGATTTTATTCTTATTATAGTTTGTTGTAGTGGTTTGATATAGCTGTGTGGCTTGCTAGGCTATTTTGGAGGACAGTTAAAGATCAACCACATTGCTGTGAATATGGAGTCACATGTAGGTCAGACCTGTAAGGATGGTTTCCTTCCCTAAAGGACATTAATGAACCAGTTAAGTTTTGACGATAGTTTCATGGTCACCATTACTGACACGAGCTTTTTATTCCAGATTTATTTAATTAATGGAATTCAAACTCACAAATTGCCATGGTGAGATTTGAACTCATGTCATTAATGTCAAGTATGTGCAAAGTTACATGTTTCTTTTTAATTGCCCCTAGATAAGCTGGAGGGCTGGATTTTCAGCTCAGTTGCGCCTCAGTTAGTGCCCCGGAGTGGCGGTAAATGGTGTTTCTGGGTGTAATACCAGGCGTCCAACTTTTACCGCTCGGTGGCAAATTCGGCTCATTGTTTGCGGCGGTGTAAAAACTTACCACCCCACCCTCTAGTTTCACTAAGATCCTGATGTCAATCATCACACAATGCTCCGCTACCGCCCTGGATGCAAAATTTGGCCCGAACGTCTAATTTAACGTCCGCCCCAGGAAAAACCAGGCATTCCCAGGGTACAACAGGTGGTATTGGCAGCATATTAAACATAGAAACATAGAAAATATGTGCAGGAGTAGGCCATTTGGCCCTTCAAGCCCGCACCACCATTCAATATGATCATGGCTGATCATGCAACTTCCGTACCCCATTCCTGTTATTTAAATGGAGGGATGAGGCTCCTCCATCGCAGGTCACATTGACTGCAACGGTTGCGCACAGCACGTTATGTGAAGCTCCAACTTGCAAATGGCACTTTTATCTGCCATTATAGTGCCCTTACAACTTCAGCGAGGGAATTTAATGGGGGAATTACTAGTTCAACAGCAAATCATGCTCCATGCTATTGCCAGATGGCGTCAAGCTAGAAGAAGGGCTCTTGGCCATGTTGGCCACGGGATGAGGAGAGCCCGAAGACGCCTGGGGAGGAGGGCTTACCCCCCACGGGTTTACAGGCACCAACATGCATACCTCCAGCTCTTTGAGGAGCAGTGTGTGAGAAGGTTGCGCCTCTGAAAGGAAGTGCTGACAGGGATATGCCATCTCCTACAGACAGACCAATGCCTGGACCGCTCTGGAGGCAGCCTTCAATACTCCCCTCTACAGGTATCCGAATCATTGTGGTGTGCTGCATCTTGCACACTTGGACATCATGAGGGGCCAGCCATTGCCAGTGGGGATTGTATGCCCACCTCAGGAGGAGGAGGACGATGAAGAGGAGCCTAGCGAGGCCCCCATTGGATAACCACACTATCCATGAGGGAGGCAGCATGGATGCTGCCAGACTAAGAGTCGCACGTCGCCAGCTCATAATGGACCAGCTCTCCTAAATTGAGGAAACTGAGGATTGGAGCTAATACTGGACACACTATGTGCCCCCATAAAGGCACATCTCCGGTGAACGTTGGAATGATACACAAGACACCAAAGGCAAAGGATGAATTATAAATTTTACTCTAACAAAGTAACAAAAACTCACTCCACCAAAATAAAACCGCACAATATACAACATTATGTTGCTGGGCAATGAGCAACAATTAAGTTCCGTAAATCAACAAAACTTTTTTAACACCGCGATTTTCGGCTGTTCTTCCTGCCTAATTTTGCAGCTCCGATCAGGAAACCTCATTTTTTGCTGAATTTTTCAGACGCGGGAGCAATCTTTTTCTAGACTCGCTGCCATTACCGCCCCGAAATCTCAAAAGCCGAAAATCCAGCCCTGAACAAGTAAAAAATTGTTACCGCTAGCTCTGAGCATTAATGGGCATTAAATTGGTTAGATCCCAGGAGGAATTTAGGGAGCGTAGGCAAAAATGTGTTAATGATCATTTCAGAAATAATTGTTACATATGAATTCACATAGCAGAAGCATTGGCCTCGATGTTAACCCCAACTTGAATGGGGGGCGGGAGGGATTTAAAATGTCACATTTGCATAAACCAACACGCCGCACACGTGCCCGCCAATAATTTTACAGTGGCAGATATTGGGATGTTCGTGGTGAGATTTATATCAGGATCCAATAATGCGACTAGGATCCCAACTTGGAATTAATGGCTGGTGCACGGATTTCCCGGGGGTCAGTAATGGTGACCATAGGCTGGAAATTGCCCAACCTTGCGCTGGGTTTTTCGGCAATTTTTCGCCGTTTTGGGCAGGAAATGGTGCAGCGGGAAATTGCCTGAAGTCTCGCGCCGGCGGTTTTGAAATACAGCTGGGGAGTGGACCGCTGGTGTGCAAGACTGGAAAAAGCGCTTTCGCCAGATACTTGGCTCAGCGGTGACCCGTAGATAGGACCAAAAAAAACGTCAGGAGAAAAACCTGCATTGCAGCCCTTGGAACATTGGTATTTATGAAGTTTTTATTTTAAAATTCTTTTGCAGTGATTCGTTAGGAAAGGGTCTTGTGAATGTTTTGTGATTTTTTATTTTTGGTTGTTTGGAAAAATAAAATTGTGTTTTCCCCCTCCCTAGGCCCAATTCGCAGCGGTATTGGCCTCGGAGTAAAATGACAGAAAATTCGCGGTTTGCACCACGAATCCTCGTGCAATGATGATTTTTACCATTGGGTGCATTTTTTTCCCATTTTTTTCCCGAATATTAGGCCTTGAAATCATAGCGGTCATAGCGCTATTTTTGGCGGAAAAAAAACGCTATGACCCATTACCGAATTTCTAGTCCCATGAAACTACCGGATTGTCGTAAAAACCCATCTGGTTCACTCAAGTCCTTTAGGGAAGGAAATCTACTGTCCTTACCTGGTCTGGCCTATATGTGACTCCGGATCCGCAGCAATGTATTTGACTCTTAGCTGCCCTCTGAAATAGCCTCGCAAGCCACCCAGTTGTAAAAAATCATTACGAAAAACAACAATAACAATAAAACCGGACAGACCACCTGACATTAACCTCGGCACCTGCTTCGGACACGACAATGGCACACCCAGCCCAGTCGACCCTGCAACGTCCTTCTCACCAACATCTGGGGACTTGTGCCAGAAATTGAGAGAGCTGTTTCACCGACTAGTCAAGCAACATCCTGACATAATCATACTCACAGAATCATACCTTTCAGCCAATGTCCCAGCCTCCTCCATCACCATCCCTGGGTATGTCCTGTCCCACCAGCAGGACAATCCACCTGAGGTGGCGGCACAGTGGTAAACAGTCGGGAGGGAGTAGCCCTGGGAATCATCAACATTGACTCCAGATCTCATGAAGTCTCATGGCTTCAGGTCAAGCATGGGTAAGGAAACCTCCGACTGATTACTCACTACCACCTTCCCTCAGCTGATGAATCAGTGCTCCTCCACGTTGAGCACCACTTGGAAGAAGCACTGAGAGTAGCAAGGGCACAGAATATACTCTGGTTGGGGGACTTCAATGTCCATCACCAAGAGTGTCTCGGTAGCGCCACTACTGACCGAGCTGGCTGAGTCCTGAAGGACATAGCTGCCAGACTGGGCCTGTGACAGGTGGTGAGAGAACCAACACGAGGGAAAAACCAACTTGACTTCGTCCTTATCAATCTACCTGTCGCAGATGCATCAGTCCATGACAGCATTGGTAGCAGTGATCACTGCACAGTCAATGTTGAGACAAAGTCCCATCTTCAGACTTAAGATACCCTCCATCATGTTGTGTGGGACTGCCACTATGCTAAATGGGATAGATTCAGAACAGATCTGGCAGCTCAAAACTGGACATCTATGAGGTGCTGTGGGCAATCAGCAGCAGAATTGTATTCCATCAAAATCTGTAACCTCGTGGCCCGGCATATCTCTCACTCCACCATTACCAGCAAGGCAGGGGACCAACCCTGGTTCAATGGCGACTGTAGAAGAGCATGCCAGGAGCAGCACCAGGCGTAACTGAAAATTAGGTACCAACCTGGGGAAGCTGCATGCATAAGACTACAGGTATGCTAAGCAGCAGAAGCATCATACCATAGATAGGGCTAAGTGATCCCACAATCAACGGATCAGATTAAAGCTCTGTAGTTCTGCCACATCCTATAGTTGACAATGGTGGTGGACAATTAAACAATTAACAGGAAGAGGTGGCTCCATGAACATCCCCATCCTCAATGATGGCGGAGCCCAGCATGTGTGTGCAAAAGACAAGGCTGAAGTGTTTAGAACCATCTTCAGCCAGAAGTGCCAAGTGGATGATCCATATCGGCCTCCTCCTGAGGTCCCCACCATCACAGAAGCCAGTCTTCAGACAATTTGATTCACTCCACGTGATATCAGGAAGCGGCTGAGCAAAGGCTATGGGCCCCGACAACATCCCAGCTGTTGTGCTGAAGACTTGTGCTCCAGAACTAGCCGCGCCTCTAGCCAAGCTGTTCCAGTACAGCTACAACACTGGCATCTTCCTGATGTGGAAAACTGCCCAGGTACGTCCTGTCCACAAAAAGCAGGACAAATCCAATCCGGTCAATTACCACCCCATCAGTCTACTCTCAATAATCAGCAAAGTGATGGAAGGTGTCATCAGCAGTGCTATCAAATGGCACTTAATCACCAATAACCTGCTCACCGATGCTCAGTTTGGGTTCCGCCAGGGCCACTCAGCTCCAGACCTCATTACAGCCTTGATCCAAACATGGACAAAGAAACTGAATTCTAGGGGTGAGGTGACAGTGACTGCCCTTGACATCAATGCCGTATTTGACCGAGTGTGGCATCAAGGAACCCAGTAATATTGAAGTCAATGGTAATCAGGGGGATAACTCTCTACTGGCTGGAGTCATACCGAGCACAAAGGAAGATGGCTGTGGTGGTTGGAGGCAAATCACCACAGCCCCAGGACATCGCTGCAGGAGTTCCTCAGGGCAGTGTCCTTGGCCCAACCATCGTCAGCTGCTTCAGCAATGACCTTCCCTCCATCATAAGGTCAGAAGTGGGGATATTCGTTGATGATTGTAGTGTTCCGTTCCATTCACAACTTCTCAGAAAATGAAGCAGTCCATGCCCGCATTCAGCAAGACCTGGACGGCATTCAGGCTTGGGCTGATCTGTGGCAGGTTACATTCACACAATATAAGTGCCAGGCAATGACCATCTCCAACAAGCGAGAGTCTAAACATCTCTCCTTGATATTCAAGGCATTACCATCGCTGAATCCCCCACCATCAACATCCTGGGGGTCACCATTGACTAGAAACTTAACTGGACCAATCACATAAATACTGTGGCAATAAGAGCGGGTCAGAGGCTGGGTATCCTGCGCTGAGTGTCTCACCTCCTGACTCCCCAAATCCTTTTCACCATCTACAAGGCATAAATCAGGAGTGTGATGGAATACTCTCCAATTGACTGGATGAGTGTAGCTCCAGCAACACTCAAAAAGTTTGATACCATCCAGGACAAAGCAGCCCACTGGATTGGCACCCCATCCATCACGTTAAACATTCACTCCCTCCATCACCGGCGTACCGTGGCTGCAGTGTGTAACATCTACAAGATGCTCTGCAGCAACTCTGCAAGGCTTCTTTGACAGCAGCTTCCAAACCCACAACCTCTACCAGCTTGAAGAACAAAGGCAGAAGTTGCATGGGAGCATCATCACCTCCAAGTTCCCCTCCAAGCTTCACACTATCCTGACTTGGAAATATATTGCCATTCCTCCACCATCGCTGGGTTAAAATCCTGGACCTCCCTCCCTAACAGCACTGTGGGAGTACCTTCACCACACGGAATGCAGTGGTTCAAGAAGGCGACTCACTACCACCTTCTCAAGGGCAACTAGGGATGGGCAATAAATGCTGGCCTTGTCAGCGACGCCCACATCCCGGAATGAATTTAAAAAAAATTCTCTCCCCTGCCTCCTTCACCTTTACCTCCAACAACAAATGTCAGCTCATGAACTTCTTTTTTCACTAATATTGAGACCATCCGTTCAGCTGCCCCTGCCCTTTCCCTCATTTCCCCATGCCTACCAAGTCAAATGTCCTCAAGGTTCCACCCTGCCGTATCCCTGAACTCGCATTTTTCTCTAGTTTCTCTCCTATTTCCCTTCTCTGAGCTCATCTTGTCCATGAGATCCACCTCCTACTCCCTCTACCCTACTCTCACCAAACTGACCACCCAACTTCCCTCCCTAGCCCTCTCATTAGCTGATGGACGAGAGGCGTTGGAGGAGGCTGTGGTCCCCACCCTCCAAAGCTGCCATCATTGACCCTCCTCAAAAAATCCACCCTTGACCTCTCCGTCCTTGCAAACTACTGCTCCATCTCCAACCTCCCTTTCCTCTTCAAAGTCCTTGAATATGTTATGACCTCCCGAATCCATGCCCATCTTTCCCGTAACACCATGTTTGAACCTCCCCAATCAGGTTTCCGCCCCTTCCACAGCAATGAAATGGCCCTACTCAAAGTCAAAAAATAAAACCTATGGGGAGAAATTAGCTTCCTTTGCGCCTCCCATTAGTGCCTCCAGGGGGATGCCCTCTATAGAAAGAGAAGGGATTATGGGGCCAAAATTGCCCCTTCCATTAAGGCATGTCACCGCCGGAAATTGGCAGCCATGCTGCAGAGTGGAATGGCCGCCAATTTTTCGTGGAATGGCCACCATTTTGAAAATTCCGCTCCTGCGCTATCCCGGCAGTGACTCGCTCCCCCCACTACTGCTCCACTGCTGCTGATCCGTCATAAGTGCATCATAAGAGTGCTTGCCGCCGATGTTCCCCCTCTGAACGCGAAATTCCGTGCTGAAAATCTTCCTCCCACTGCTCGGTGCCAGCAACAGCTTTTTCTGACATTGTATAGACACCGGTTTTCCACGCACTGGCGGCAAGAAGGGCAAAGCGTTCCTGACTTCGTGGCAGATCTCTGGCGACTGGCGAGCCTATGTAAGTTCACAGATGCATGCAGAGCGGAGATGCGCGAGACTTTTTTATTGAGGGCATCGGGCACGCTCGGGTTTTCATGAAACTGATTGAGACCAAAGACTTGACCTTGGAAGCGGCGGCTCTGATAGCCCAGACATTTATCTCAGGGGAGGAAGAGACCAGAATGATGTATGACAAAAATCTTGGCTCAAATGCGGCAAACGACCAGGGAGTCAACATTGTTAACGCGGCACACAGTTCTCTAGGCAGACAAGGGCAATTGGACATGCCCGAGCATGTAGTCGAACCCAAAAGGGGAATTCAACAGAGACAATGGCTAGTTGAACGGCGATTCACTTCATTGCAATGGACAATGCAGCCAGTAATGGGGCCATCAACACCTGTTACTGGTACGCTTAAGGACAGTTACAATGACAGTCAGAGACTGGTAATGGACCTTTTGTTTCCAACAAGGGGGCCTTCAGCTCATGCTAGAGGTGTGGAGGCAGACACCCAGCCAGAGCTTGCAGGTATCAGCAATATACGTGCAGAAACTGCAATGTCAGCGGTCACTTGGCGCATATGTGCAGGAAGCCTGCAGCCAGGTTGATGTACGAGGAGGACGGGCCCAATGTAAGGCCTACGAGGCCAAATGAATACTGGGGGAAATCGCTGGAAGCTGAAGTTCAGCGAGTTCATGTGGAGCACACATACAGTTCATATACCAGGACGCCATCGATAATGATGAAAGTGCTCCTCAATGGCATCCCAGTATTAATGGAGCTAGACATGGGGGCCAGCCAGTCCCTGATGAGTATCAAACAGTTCGAAAGGTTGTGGGTGTCCAAGGCAAGGAGGCCAAAATTATTGCCGATTGATGCACAGCTACGGACATATACAAAGGAGATCATTCCGGTACTAGGCAGTGCCACGGTAGTCGTGACCCACTAAGATTCGGAGAACAGGTTGCCACTTTGGATTGTCCCGGGGGACGGTCCCGCACTACTGGGGAGGAGTTGGCTTGCTGTCATGAACTGGAAATGGAGCGATGTCAATGCAATTTCTTCTGTGGAGCGAGTATCATGCTCACAGGTCCTGGACAAATTTGACTCATTATTTCAATTCGGTATTGGCACTTTCATGAGGGCAAAGGTAGTGATTCACATAAACCCGGATGCTAGCACAAGGCCAGAGCGGTGCCGTACGTGATGCGGGAAAAGATAGAATGCGAATTGGACCGCCTGCTGAGGGAAGGCAGCATCTCGCCAATCGAATTCAGTGACTGGGCGAGCCTGATCATGCCGCTGCTCAAAGCGGATGGGTCAGTCAGGATATGTGGCGATTACAAGGCCACCATCAATCGGGTGTCACTCCAAGACCAGTACCCGCTACCGAGAGCGGAGGACTTCTTTGCGACGCTATCCGGTGGCAACCGTTTTTCAAAGTTGGACCTGACCTCAGCTTACATGACCCAGGAGCTGGCGAGTGAGTCGAAGAAGCTGACCACCATCACATCACACAAGGGGTTGTTTGAGTATAACAGATGACCGTTCGGGATTTGCTCGGCCGTCGCGATCTTTCAGCGAAATATGGAAAGCCTCCTCAAGTCGATTCCAAGGACGGTGGTTTTTCAAGACAACATCCTCATCACGGTCGCGATACTGAAGAACACCTCCACAACCTGGAGGAGGTGCTACGCAGACTGGATTCAAAAAGGCGACGTGCGTCTTCTTAACTCCAGACGTAGAATTCCTGGGGAGGAGGGTAGCAGCAGATGGGATCAGACCTACTGCGTCCAAAACGGAAGTGATCCAGAGAGCACCCAGACCCTGTAACATGACGGAGCTGCGTTCGTTCCTGGGACTCTTGAACTATTTTGGTAACTTTCTTCCCAAATTGAGCATGCTGTTAGAGCCGCTCCATGTGCTCCGACGCAAAGGTCACGATTGGGTCTGGCAGGACAGCCAGGAAAGGGCTTTTGATCGAGCACGCAATTTGTTATGCTCCAACAAACTGTTAGCATTATATGACCCATGTAAAAAACTAGTTTTAACGTGCGATGCGTCGTCCTATGGGGTCGGGTGTGTGTTGCAGCATGTGAACGCCAATGGTCAGTTACAGCCGGTAACTTAAGCCTCCAGAAGTCTGTCCCAGGCAGAAAGGGACTGCGGGATGATAGAAAAGGAAGCGCTAGCATGTGTATATGCAGTTAAAAAAAACGCACCAGTACCTGTTTGGCAGGAAATTTGAGCTGGAGACAGATCACAAACCCCTAACATCCCTTTTGGCCGACAATAAGGCCATAAATGCGAATGCATTGGCCCACATACAGAGGTGGGCACTTACGTTAGCCGCCTATGACTACACAATTCGGCACAGACCGGCTCTTAAAACTGTGCCGATATACTCAGCAGGCTACCACTAGCCACCACTGAGGGGGCAGCTGAGCATGATGCTGAGATGGTCATGGCTGTTGAAGCTTTTGAAAGCGAAGGCTCACCTGTGACAGCCCGTCAGATTAAGGTCTGGACATATAAAGACCCGCTACTATCTTTAGTTAAGAAATTTGTCCTGAATGGTGACTGGGCAGCCACGTACGGGGAATGCCCTGAGGAGTTTAAACCGTTTCATAGGCGCAAGGATGAACTCTCGATTCAGGCCGATTGCCTACTGTGGGGAAACCGAGTAGTCATGCCCCAGAAGAGCAAAGAGGTGTTTATCAGAGAACTTCACAATGGGCATCTGGGCATTGTCATGATGAAGGCAATTGCCAGGTCACACATTTGGTGGCCAGGGATAGATGCAGACCTGGAATTTTGCGTTTGCAGGTGCAACACGTGTACCAGGCTGGGCAACGCACCCAGGGAAGCCCCCCCTTAACCCTTGTCCTGGCCCGCCAAGCCATGGTCACGCATCCATGTGGTCAACGCAGGTCCTTTTATGGGAGAAATGTTTTTGGTGGTAGTTGACGCCTATTCCAAATGGATTGAGTATGCCATTTTAAATTCAAGCACATCCTCTGCCACAGTAGAAAGTCTACGGACAATGTTCACCGCCCATGGTCTCCCGGATGTCTTGATCAGTGACAATGGGCCGTGCTTCACAAGCACTGAATTCCAGGACTTCATGGCAGGCAATGGAATCAACCATGTCAAAACGGCACCGTTCAAGCCGGCCTCAAACGGCCAGGCGGAACGAGCAGTGCAGATAATCAGATAGGGGATGCTCAGAATCCAAGGGGGTTCCCTACAAAGCCGCTTATCACGCCTCCTGTTTGCCAATAGATCCTGACCACACTCGCTCACAGGAGTTCCACCCGCAGAGCTGCTAATGAAAAGGACGCTCAAAACCAGGTTATCCCTTATACACCCTGCCATGAAATAAATTGTTCAGAGCAGGCGTCAGTCACAATGTGACTACCATGACAGGAATGCGAGGGCGCGATGTATTGCTGTCAATGACCCTGTTTTTGTCCTTAATTATGCTGCAGGGCCCAAATGGCTTGCAGGCACTGTGATTGCCAAAGAGTGGTATTGGGTTTTGGTAGTTAAACTTACCAATGGACAAATCTGCTGCAAACACGTGGATCAAACTAAAAGGAAATTCAGCAACCCCACAGAAGAAGCAGAGGAAGAACACGATGTAGAGTTTACTCCACTACAGGTGACCGAACACCGGAACCAAGTGGAGGAGAGCCCAGTCACTGTGGGCAGTCCGGACAGGCCTGAGGCACCGCAAACAGCAGATACTCAGGCCAGCGCCCAACAACCGGAGCCCCAACTCAGGCGCTCTACAAGGGAGCGTAAACCACCAGAGAGACTTTGGGGGGGAGGTGATGTCATGTATTCAACTATCATTGTAACCCATGTATAAGTTGACCTAAGTTGTACACCTTGAGAACATTGACCACAAGGGGGTGAACTTGTGGGAGACACTCCTAACCTGGGCTTTCAGGTATAAAAGGGGAAGCTGCACCCACATTCATCACTTGAGGTCTTGGTAATAAAGGTAACTGGTCATGGAGTGACCTTCTCTCAAGTATGGGCCTCGTGTGCATTTATACTGTATAGTAAGGACATATCAGTCGGGATGCTGGCTCCCGAGCTATCTTTCCCCCTGGCCTTGCCACAGCCCACTCGTCCCTGGTGCATCACCTAGTGCAAACCCCTCTATTAAACTTGCCTTTAAAGATCGTGTAGTGTCAGTATCTGAGGTGGTGCCTGTGGTTGAGAGATGCATTGACGCGGTGCTTTGCTCCTCCTCCTGTTCTCCTTCCTCACTCTCTCTGTGATGCTAAGGGACAGGGTGGTCATCTGATGGCTGATTATCTGAAAGCATAAAGGCACATGACTCACATTAAGGTGAGTGCAGGGGGAAGGAATGGAGCAAGGAATACAGATAGTATCAGGAGTTGGAAAGTGAGAACGGCTTATGGTGTGAGGGGGAAGTGCGATGAGTGAAGGCGAGGGGGATGATGTCACCGACGGCCACAGCACCCACCACCTTCTGCCCAGTGAGTCGCAGCACTCGCTCCTCAAGGTCTGAAAACTGCTGGAGCTGTGTATTACACCCGCCTGTTCTCTGCTGCTCCCTCCTATTGTGGGCCATCTTGGCCTGCAAGAGAAACGAACGTGTGTGAATCAGAGTCCAGCTATGTGTTTGGGAGATGTGCGTGCCGTAGGTGAAGATCTGTAATTGTAGGCAAGGTGTGAGATGTGAACGTAAATTTTATTAGGTTGAGATGTTCGGTGGGTGAGTGGTGGTGGTTTGTGCAGTGTGTACAGACTGAGATTCAGATGTTGGTATGTAGGACCTGTCAAAGCATCTTCTCACCCTGACCACCCGAGTGAGGTCGCTGAATTTCTTCCGGCACTGTGTCAGGCTCCTCCCGACCACATTGTCCAAGACCTCCTGAGCCCCTTCCCTCTACATTGCCCTGAAGGCCTGGGGCATTGGCCCCCTTGCAGTGGCCGGGATTAGCACTGCCCTCCTTTGCTCCACTCCCGTGACCATTGCCTCCAATGCCTGGTCGGTCAAGCGGCGAGCTCTCTCCCTGGGACTGAGATCAGCCATGACAATCACCGGATTCAGTTGCTTGCAGGTCGCCTTCACAGCCAACAATGTTGATAGTGAGGATCTGCACAATGATGGAACTTCCCCTTTAAGAGCTGGAGGGAGTCAGTTTGAAGGATCATTCCCAATTGCATTGCACCTGAAATTCATTATCGCTCTGCTGGTAGAGCCTCTGTAGCGCTTAGCTGCGGTCATTAGCACTTGATTTCGCGCTCCAGTTCTTTCCTGGCGCACTAGCAGCTAATTTAGTAGAAGCTGAGAATCATTAGCTCCTGGCGCTAATTTTTCAAGATTTGGTGCTACGAATTTTTAGCCCACATGACCATGGTAAGCTATCCCTCCTCATCCTTCCTGACCTGTCTGCAGCCTTTGGCATGTTTGACCACACCATCCTCTTGAATGACCAGTTAATAATTCTTGCTGGTTTTGGTTGAGCGATTAGTGTTGGCCATGGGATCTTTTACACCCACCTAAACAGGCAAATAATTGGGGCAAGTGCAGTTCTCATAGAACTAGGCTCCAACAAAAAGTCAACGCCGTGAGGAGAGAAGGAGCGCAGAGGTGAAAATCATTAGAAATAGAAAAATGAAAGTAAATTGTACTTTGTTTACACGATTTGTGTTACAACAATAAGAAAGAAAGTCTTGCATTTATATAGCGTCTTTCACGACCACCGGACGTCTCAAAGCGCTTTACAGCCAATGAAGTAATTTTGAAGTGTAGTCACTGTTGTAATGTAGGAAACGCAGCAGCCAATTTGTGTACAGCAAGCTCCCACAAACTGCAATGTGATAATGACCAGATAATCTGTTTTTTAGTGATGCTGATTGAGGGATAAATATTAGCCAGGACACTGGGGAGAACTCCCCATCTCTTGTTTGAAATTATGCCATGGGATCGTTTACGTCCACCTGAGAAGGCAAACGGGGCCTCGGTTTAACGTCTTATCCTAAAGAGTTGACACAAAAGGAGTTGTTCTCTCACTTTGCGCTCATGATTGGAAAATTGTGTGGCAAATTTTCAATATGCACTCTTGGTGGGAGAGAATCCCAACCAGGAACAAAAAGTCATAAAATTACCGCATAAATGTCTACTTCTAGAGCGCAAACATAAAATAGTTTGTTTCAGTGAAGAAATAGAAAATAAGTGGGAAAGAGACTAGTCCACTGGCACACACATAATAAGGAATAAATAATACTACAAGAATGTACAAAGTTTTGAAAAACATTTCTTGGTATCTTGAATATACTTGAACAAACTATTAGGTACCCAAGGCTGTGATTACTTGAATTACGCTTTGTGTGGTCACATGTGTAATGTTTGAGTAATGTTATCAGAAAACACCAAAGCTGTGACATTCCTATTTGTAAAACCCTGGTGATCAACTGCAGACTAACTGATCTTACAAGCTGCAAATGCTTCTTGTTGAATGGGAGCATTTCCTGTTATAAATGGATGGATATTCATAAATAATTTTCTAGAACTAAAAATGTAAGATTTTCTCTCCTAGTGCTGAGGATCTTCTTTGCTTTTTTTGCCATTTCATTTGGCCCTTTTTAGGTTTCCCTGATCGCGTACCTTTCCTCTACGTAGGCTTCCCAGGCTTCTAATGCTACTTTTAAAACAGGAGGTGCATAACAGTGGCTGGGAATGCCGTAATCTGTGGTTATCTAGAAGTGGTTAACCTTTCCACTCAGCAGCTCCGCCTGACAGCACAACTGATGTGAGGAACTCGACACATGGGAAATAACAGGACAAAGTCCACTTCTCCACAGCAGCGCCACCTTGCTTCCATAATCAGCTATAATAACAACAACTTGCATTTATCTTATGCATTTAATGTAGTGAAATGTCCCAAAGTGTTTCACAGCTGCGACTATCAAACAAAATCTAAGGAGATATTAGCACAGGTGACCAAAAGCTTGGTCAAAGAGGTAGGTTTTAAGAAGGAGAGAGAGGGAGAGAGCAGTGAGGTTTAGGGAGGGAATTCCAGAGCTCAGAGCCAAGGCAACATAAGGCACAGCCGCCAATGGTGGAGAGAATGAAATTGGGGATGTGCAAGAGGTCGGAATTGGAGGAATACAGAGATCTTGGGGGGTTGTGGGGCTGGAGGAGATTACAGAGATAGGGAGAGGTGAGGCCATGGAGGGATTGGAACACAAGGATGAGAATATTAACTTCTACCTCAACCAATTGGGCAATAGCATCTGAGATATTTCAATAGTTTCAGAAACTACCAACTTAATACCAACTTCTATGAATATGACAGTGAACATTAACCAATGTATTTCAGTATTTGGTGTTCTATGCCTGTATTATTTACAGTTAATGCTCTTATTGACTGGTCATGGAAGATATGATCCAAAGCTGTGGCTCATGATCTCAGAGTCACCCAGAACCACCTACAGAAGAAGTAATGACACTCACATTTCTAAAATGATTGGCATGGACTAAATACTTGACCCTTACATTTCCTTTAAGCAATAATTTATAATAAAAGTTTGAGTGAATTTTGTGCTTATCAAAGTAAGGATCAGGGTGAGCTATTGCAGTATTTGTCAACCTTTGCACCCATTGCAAGCATCAGGAATTCCAAATTCAGATGTATTGCATGGGTCAGACGCAACATATAAAACCCTCGCTGTCATACCTCAATCCATTCACCACACACCCACCCTTATAGCCTGTTGGAGAAAATATGTATTTACTTTTGCAGTTTTTTTTTACTGAAACCAAGGCAGAACAGCTAATGAAAGAATTATAGCTAGGATAAAATGTAGTGATATGTGTAAATAAAGTTGGCCTTTCTGAAATCCTTGACACAGAATAAAAATATCTTATGCAAACAAAGAGGAAGTTTCTAACTTTACTAGCTGCCAGGAAGGTATGTAATGAAATATAGTTGACCACTATCTACAAGGATGATTACTTTAGACAATGTAACAGGATATTGATGAGGTAGGATCCCAATAGTATTTGTGTTCAGCTATCTGTTCGATGACCTAAGGGTCATAAAATATCCAACAAAGTTAAACTCAATGACCTAAGGGTCACAAGCTAAAACTTATTGACTTAAGTGAATTGTGGAAGTCAGAAATGTGACCATATATGGGTGATGAAATGGGTATAGAGAAGAAAAAAATATCTTCAAATCTGTCACTTTGGGACAACAGGAGAAGCATCCAAACCCAGCCGAGCTTCTGTGAGCCCTTTGCCCATATCTTCAATAGTTCAATAGAGACCTGTATAGATCCCTGAGACTGGAAGGTAGCTCATCCAGTTCTTATTTCAAAAAAGGGGACAAATCAGAGCCAGGAAATTACAGGCCTATCAGCCTGACGTCCTATATTAAGAAGATACTAGAAAGGATTGTAAGGGTTAACTTTTATGATCACTAGAAAATGGAAGGCGTCATTAAAAATTCACAACAAGACTTTCGAAAAGAATATGTACTGCCTTACACACCACTAAGGTAGTGGATGAGTCGGCTCCAATCCCACAGACAAAAAGTTGTAGTTAATGGATATGGTTCAGCCTGGCACATTACTAGTGGTGCCCACCAGGGGTCGGTCCTAAGCCCACTATTGCTCAGTATCTATAATAAACTGGACAATGGTGTTTGGAGTATGGTAAGTAAGTTTGCAGATGACGCCAAAACCTGTGCAAGAGTTAAGACAGTAGAGGAGTGCAATGGAGTGCTAAGGGAATAGGTCACATTATGGCAAACGGTGTACAATTTAAATAAATGTAGTGTCATGTATGTTGGTAGGGCCAACAAAGAATAAACGTATCCTTTGCAAGGAACAATGCTGAAAGAGGTTGAGAGAGAAAATATTTAGTTGTTTTTCTGAGCCAATTTCACATCCTTACTGCTACTTTTCCTTAATTCCATGGGCTTCCATCTTCTTAATAAGTTTCCTGTGTGGCACTTTGTTGAATGCCTTTGAAAAGTCCATATATACAACATCTGCTGCACTACCTTCATCAGCCTTTTCTGTTACTTTATCAAAGAATTCAATCAAATTAGTCAGACACAATTTGCCATTTACAAATCCGTGCTGACTCTCCTTGATTAACCCATGCCTTTCCAAATGAAAGTTTATTTTGTTCTTGATAATTGCTTCCAAATACTTCCCCACCATCGATGTTGGGCATAGTGGCCTGTAGTTTCCTGGTTTATCCCTCTCCCCTTCCTTGAATAATGTCATAACATTAGCAACCCTCCAGTCCTCCATTACTACTCCTATATTCAATGAGCATTGTGATATTGTGACCAATGCCTCTGCTATTTCTACCTTTGCTTCTTGCAACAACCTAGGGTGCAATTCACCCGGACCAGGTGACCTCCCAACTTTCTGTAATGCTAATCTTTATAGTAAGTCTTCTTTATCTATTACAATCTTGTCCATAACTTTCCTCTCTTTTAGTGTAACCTTCACTGAAGACAGACACAAAACACTCATTTAATAGTTTAGCCAAATTATCTGCCTCTAGATGAAGATTTCCCTTTAGGTCCTGAATAGGCCCAACCTTTTCTCTAGCTAACCGCTTACACTTTATTTGTTTATAAAATATTTTAGGGTTCAATTTAATGTTGCCTGCTAATCTTTTCTCGTAACCTCTCTTTTCCTGCTATATTACCTTTTTCAATTCCCTCCTGTACTGTCCACAATCTTCTTGGTTATTAACTGAATCTTGCTCCTGACATTTGCCATAAATCTCTTTTTTCTGTTTTATGTTAACTTTTATTTCCTTTGTCATCCAGTACGTATTAGCTTTGGATGCTCTATCTTTTCCCTTCAAAGGGATGTACCTGAACTATCTCTTCCCTGAATGCCCTCCATTGCTCCATTACTGCTAACTGGAAGAAATGCATCCGGGAGGGTGCTGAGCACCTCGAGTCTCATCGCCAAGAGCATGCAGAAATCAAGCGCAGGCAGCGGAAGGAGCATGCGGCAAACCTGTCCCACCCACCCTTTCCTTCAACGACTATCTGTCCCACCTGTGACAGGGACTGTGGCTCTTGTATTGACCTAAGAACTCATTTTTCGAGTGGAAGCAAGTCTTCCTCGATTCCGAGGGGCTGCCTATGATGATGACCCTCCTGCAATCTCCTTTTCCAATCTACCTGAGCAGAGTCCCTTTTTAAATTACTGAAATTAGCTCCTTCCCAGTTGAGCATTTTTACCTTTGATGTTTTGTGTTCTCTTTCCATAATTACTTTAAACCAAATGATGTTGTGGTCACTGTTAGCTCGATGATCTCCTACTGTAACATACTCCACTTGCCCTACTTCATTTCCCAGAACCAGATCCAGCACAGCTTCCTTCCTTGTTGGACTGGAGACATATTGATTGAGAAAGTTCACCTGTACACATATCAGAAATTCCTCTCCTTCCCTACTCTTAGCACTGTATGTTCCGGTCTATATTAGGATAATTAAAGTCTTCTAATATTACTATTTTTGTAATATACCATTGAAATTTGCTGATATATTTACTCATCTATCACCTACTCACTGTTTGGAGCTCTATAAAAATCTCCCAACAATGTAACAGCTCCCCTTCTGTTCCTCAACTCAAGTCAAATAGATTCAGTCCTAGAACCATCTAGTATATCCTTTATATTTAGAACTGTAACATCATCTTTAATCATTACTGTCACGCTCCTCCTCTTTTTCCTTCTCTATCATTCCTGAATACTTAGTAACAGGAATATTAAGAACCCTTTCCTAGCCATGTTTGAACCATGTCTCTGTTAATGCAACCACATCATAATCCCATGTAGCAATTTGTGCTGCAGCTCACCAACCTTATTAGTTACACTATGGACATCGAGGTACATACAAATAGGTATCTCCTTCGTCACTTTTGCTATTTTCCTCAATCTGATCCCTGCAATTTTTGGGATATTTCTGATTTTGTTGCTGCTTATATCTCTGTCCTCTGACCTAATTTCTGTTCCTTTCTGCTATTTCCTGGTTTCCCTCCCCCTGCTAAATTAGTTTAAACCCTCCCCAATTGTACTAGTTATCCACACAGCGAGAACATTGGTGTGATGGGTGCTGACTCTCTACACATCTTCAACAGAGAGCGGGACCGGTTCCTGACCGGGGCAGAGATTGCATCATATAGAAGGTAAGTGTCTTTATAGATAACACTTGATCTGTGTGATCTCCTGGACTGGTTTTGATCACCTGAGGGGGTCATAGAAACACAGAAACATAGAAACATAGAAAATAGGTGCAGGAGTAGGCCATTCGGCCCTTCGAGCCTGCACCGCCATTCAATGAGTTCATGGCTGAACACGCAACTTCAGTACCCCATTCCTGCTTTCTCGCCATACCCCTTGATCCCCCGAGTAGTAAGGACTACATCCAACTCCTTTTTGAATATATTTAGTGAATTGACCTCAACAACTTTCTGTGGTAGAGAATTCCACAGGTTCACCACTCTCTGGGTGAAGAAGTTTCCCCTCATCTCATTCCTAAATGGCTTACCCCTTATCCTTAGACTGTGACCCCTGGTTCTGGACTTCCCCAACATTGGGAACATTCTTCCTGCATCTAATCTGTCTAAACCCGTCAGAATTTTAAACGTTACTATGAGATCCCCTCTCATTCTTCTGAACTCCAGTCGGGGAAGAATGTTCCAGAATATTTTTTCCCTTATTGGCCCTGGGTTTTTTCTGGGTTTTTTGCCTCTCTGAAGACATCACATGGCCAAGGGATTGTGGGGGAGGAGGTGGTAGGGCAGAGGAGGAATGGGATGAGAGGGAGTGGATGGTGTCGGAAAGAACTGTTTAGCCATGATGCTTCTGCCATCTTGGCGTAGGGTAAGCTTGATGGACCAGATTGCTTTTTTCTATATAGCAATATCATATGTTTGTATGTTTCTTACTCATATGATCATAATTATTTTAATTTAATTCAAATCACTTTTTTGTATTTTTCCACATCTTATTTCTGACACAGACCAGTAACCAGTTCTCTGCAATGAAGTTAAACCCCATAATATTTATATCCTTCTAAAGCTTATTTAAACAAACATTTGTGGATATAATTTTCTGACACATTTTGGAAATAGGATAGGTCTTTTCCCAAGTTAATTTATAGCCAGAGGTCCTACAAAATGTATCAACAGTTTCCATAAAAGAAGTATTGAGTTGGTTAAGCTGTTCATAAATAATAAAATATCAACTGCATATATAGAAAATTCTTTGCACTCAATTACATTGGATTCCTTGGATTTTGGAGGTGGGTTTATGGCTCTGGTGTGTAGATGGCCAGCGACTGGGAAAAGGTACGTTCTTTCGCGAACGTAAAACTGTTCAGATATAGCCACTCCTGCTAATCTTATTAATTAATCGGTCTGAGAGTCTAGTTGCAGCAACTTTCAAACTTTATTAAGACTTACAAGATTTAGCTTCTGCCTTTTCTACATTGATACATCAATCATAGTAAACATACAAGTCCCATGCAGCCAGGTACTTACATGAGTCAGCTTGCTGCATGGAACCTGGGATGCCCTGAGGTTGATCCCCAGTGTCCTAAATTCAAACTACACCCACCTCTCCAGTCTGCTCTCACTTTTATACCCCATAGTGATCCATCTATATTACCTGGCCCTTTGACTTCTGCCCTGGTGTTGGCGGGAAGCTCGCCACAGCAGCTGGAACTTCTTTATCTGTGATTATCAAAGGCTCATTCCGTTACTTCTATTCAGTAATCCTCTCATTATACCAAGACTATGTTGTCTACTGCTAATTATTTTACTTCTCATAGTATTAAAATCATGTGCTACAATCTAATATATTTTGTTACTCACTCTTGCTTAAGCCTATATTGTGGTTAAGAACAGATAAAAGCCCTATTCTTCCCTCTTATCTCATTAAAATTTCCAGCTAGCTGATTCTGAGGCAGGTCTTATCATTGTTGCCTTGGCGATCTGTCTGCAGTGAAGTGCCTGTCTGAGTTTCTAACCCAGGTTAACTTCTCTTTTCCATAATGCATGTTAAATCAAGCTTTTTATGTCATTATATGTTAGACATTTTGGGGCCAAAATTGGGCTCCTGTGCGTCTGCCATTAGCGCCTCTGGGAGGCGCCATCAGGGCACAAATGGGTTTTGGATGAGGTTTTTGCGGAGGTGCTAAGAGGTAGTGCCTCACTCCTACCGGTAGTGTCCTGCTCGGCTGTGCCTGGCGATGATGTGCATCACCGTGCGCAGCGCCTCAATACCGCCCCAAAAGAGAAATTTGGCCATGCCCCTTCACTTACCATGTGCCACCGACAACAACAGCTTCAGCTGTCGAGTTCTAGTAAGGAGCGCTATTCAAAGGCACCAACTTTACTAACAATTTTTGTCCGCCATTACTCTGTGCAGCTCAGTAACGCATAGGTAGAGTGGCTGGTGGATAGATTGCAGCGATTTTCACTTAAAGGACTGTTCTGCCTCCTAACTATTCTTTTGTTGCATTGAGGGCACATTTGAAACGACAACATTTATAATGTCTCGTGGCGGTTGTGTTGGCACTCGACCTCCTGCTCAGAAGTCACCGTCTGAGGCTACGTAGACGGAGACAACGGCAGAGACAAATGCAGAGAGAAAGGCAGGGATAAATACAGGGAGAAAGACAGGGAGCAAGAGAGAGAGAAAGGCAGGGAGAAAGACAGGGAGCAGGACAGGGAGCAGGACAGGGAGCAGGACAGGGAACAGGACAAATAGGCCAGGGAGCAAGGTAGAGAGAAAGTTAGGGAGCAAGACAGGGAGAAAGGCAGGGAGAAAGACAGAAAAATGTGACCAGAGGGAGAAGGCCCAACAGGGCTGGCAACAGGAGACCTTACCTGTTATGTATGCATGCCTACAATGTTATGATGTACTGCAACACTGAATGTACCTTCACCCTGTACACATCTTACCTGCACACCAGAGGGTGCTGCTGCTGGAGACCTAAGGGTCACCTGCACACTGCAGGTAACCCAGTATAAAAGGGAGCTCACCTCTTGGTGTCCTCACTCTAGGAGCTACAATAAAGGACTACAGTTCACAGTTTAAGTACCATACCCCTGCCTCATGGAGTCATTAACAGAGTGCCTGCATACATAATAACTGGCGATGAGGTCATGAACAACACGCACAACATGTCGAATCTCAGCAACTTCCAACAATTCACCGATGGGGAAGATTGGGACACCTTCGTGGAAAGGTTAGAACACTTCTTCAAAGCCAACGACCTGGATGGGGACACACTGGCAAACAAGCGCAGGGCTATCCTGCTTAGTCGTTGTGGGCCCATTATCCATGGACTTGCTAGCCCCAGCGAAGACAACAACCAAGAGCTATAGGGAACTTGTAACCTTAATACAAGAGCAACTAAAACCCAAAGAAAGCATCCTCACAGCCAGGCACCAGTTTTACACTCTCCGGTGACTCGAAGGCCAAGAAATTGCTAAGTATGCTGCAGATTTAAGAAGATTGGCTGCACCGTGTGATTTTGATGACTATCTTACCGAAGCTCTAAGGGACATATTTGTTATCGGAATCGGCCACGAGGGCCTCCTCCACAAACTGCTCTCTGCGGACATCACAGTCACCCGGCAGAAGGCAATTAAAGTGAGCCAGGCGAACATGATTTCGGTCGGCGACTCTAGGCGAATATTGATCCACACCCAGGACTCTAAACTGACGAACGCAGTGAACCGAATGGCGACTTCTAAAGGCAGAAATGCTGCCTCGAGTCCCGCAATCCTGAGTCTGCCACATTGGGCCAACTGGCTAGCCCCATGCTGGTGCTGTGGAGGAAACCACAGGGCCCACCAGTGCTGCTACAAAGACTATACCTTATAAAGGCTGCATCGCGAAAGGTCACCTTCAGACAATGTGCAGAAAAAGCTTTACTTACCGTGTCACTGAAGAGTTGGCTGATCACACAGATGGAGACAAAGCTGCTCAACCCCTGGAAGAAGTGTATGGGATTTATACCTGCCCCACCGAGAGTTCCCCGTGGAAGATGGAAGTGGATATCAACGGAGTTCCAGTTTCGATGGAGATCGACACAGAGGCGAGCCAGTCTTTGATGAGCCAGACGACCTTTGAAAAACTTTGGATCAATCCCGTCAAATGACCAAAACTGTCTCCTGTCCAAGCGAAGTTGCTCAACTACACCAAAGGCAAAATCCCAGTCGTTGGCAGCATGGATGACCAGGTCTCCCAGGGCGGCGTGATGTACAAGCTCCCCCTGTGGATCATTGCCGGCGATGGTCCAACGCTGCTGGGAAGAAGTTGGATGAAGCAGGTCCAAGTCGGTCGAAGTGACGACGGCCTCCGGGCCCCAGCAATCCACATCGCACGCAGTCCCGAACATGGATCCATCGCTGCACCTAGAAATCCTACCGTACAGCTCGACTGCGCGGCGACGACTTCACAACACCGTGATGAGATCATCAAAACCGAACGTTCAGACTTCACCTTCCGGGCCGTGGAAGGACTCCAAGGGAAGAATATCAGCGAAAAAAGTGGAGTCCCGACGTCTGTGGCCGAACCTGAGAAGGAAAAGATCACCACAGCCTACCTGGAGGAGAGCCAGTAGATTGCGGCCGCACCACGAGGAGAAGAACTTAAAATCAAAATAGCCACGACCAGACCACGAGGGGCAGCGTTGGAGGAGCGACACGTGGCACCGAGCGGCGAACCAGACTGGAAGGCCCCCTTAAAGGAGACCAGTAACCCAGAGAAGTTAAAGGGACAGTTTCACTCTAAAGATGACTTTAAAGGACCTTAAAGTTAAAAGTGCAGTTAGCGAATGTAGGTATGCTAATGTAACGTTGAATTGTGATGCTCGAGTAACTGATGAAAAAAATGTAATGAATGCTTGTGTAAGTGATGTTAAGAACAAGTTTGTAATGTTTAATGATGATAATAGAAATTTTAAAATGACAAATGTAACCATGCATGGAGAGACCGAGATACAAGAAAGTGATGTAAATGCTGTGAGTAACAATGTAAAGAGAGTTAACAATGTAGATCCGACTATGTGTGATCAGAGCCAATGTGTTATGTATGCAGGAAGTAGACTGTTAAAGGACACCAGGTTCTACAGGGACAATGTAAATGCCAGAGGAATCCCCCCGTGGGAGACCCCCAGGTCCAGCGGGCTACCTGACCATGTAGCCTGGATCTTTGGAACAAATGTGATGCCCCAGGAAGGGCTCACACACACACAGTGGGAGCAGACCCACTGCAGGGACAGCGGTCAATGGGCAGCACAGCCACCACCACTGGCAACCTGCCCCAGATTGGCCCTACACCGCCTGGCCACCAGGGCCAACACCAGGAGCAAGAGGCCAGTACCCTCCAGCTTCCCTGGCGGACCCTGGGATGACCAGACTTTCCTCACCAATGAAGCCCACACAGTCCTCTGGCCCTGCCCACCACCACACACTACCACTTACCCACTCTACAGAGTATGTACCCTACCCACTGCACTGGCTCCCCCACAGACGGATCCCACAGCAGTGACACCCACATGGTCTGTGTGTGAGGGGGGAAATGTATGAGGCCAGCCTCAAGCACAGGGAGCACACCTGACACCCACACAACCCTTACCACAACCTCCCACAGTCCACTACTGATCACCTCCCCAGGTCATGGCAATAAGGACTTGAAAAATGCTTAGGGGGGAGTGTTGTTATGCATGCATGCCAACAATCTTATGAAGTACTGTATCACTGAATGTACATTCACCCTGTATACACCTTACCTGTACACCAGAGGGTGCTGCTGCTGGAGACCTAAGGGTCACCTGCACATTGTAGGTAACCCAGTATAAAAGGGAGCTCACCTCTTGGTGTCCTCACTCTAGGAGCTGCAATAAAGGACAACAGTCTTCACAGTTTAAGAACTATACCCCTGCCTCATGGAATCATTAACAGAGTGCCTACATACACAATATTACCCTTGCAGGATATTCTGGCAGCAGTTCTACATCAATTTCACTGAGGAACTGTGTGTTCAAAGGCTGCGCTTCAGCAAGGATGTGGTCATAGAGCTCTGCCATCCCCTGCAACCAGACCTCGAGCCTCAGACCAGGGTGAGGACGGCTCTCTCAGCGGCAGTCAAAGTCTCAATTTCTACGCCAATGGATTCTTCTAGGGTACAACAGGAGACATCTCCAACATCTCCCAGTTTGCTGACAATTGCTCCATCCGCGAGGTCACAGATGCTCAGTACAGAAGGAGAAGGGACTACATTTCCTTCCCCATGACCGGAGAGAAACAGCATAAGCATGCATGTGGCTTCGTCAGGATAGCGGGCTTCGCCATGTTGTGGAATGCCACTGACTGCACCCACGTCACTTTCTGAGCACCGCATCACAATCCTGAGGTATTCCGTAACCGCAAAGGCTACCACTCACTGAATGTGCAGTTGTTGTGCGACCACACACTCCGCATCCTCACCATAAATGCCCGCTACCCTGGCAGCAGCCACGATGCCTTCATCTTGCGCCAGAACCGTGTGCCAGCTCTGTTCCAGCCCCCATATCAAGCTCACGCTGGCTGCTCGGAGACAAAGGCTATCTGCTCTCCACCTAGCTCATGCCTCCCCTCCACAACCCCAAGACTCCTGCCCAGCACTCGTACAATGACAGCCATGCTGCCACCAGGAAGATCATTGAGAAGCCCATCGGAGTGCTGAAGCAATGGTTCTGCTGCCTTGCCCGCTCGGGAGGAATCCTCCAGTACTTGCCTGAGCGGGTGTCCCTATTCGTCGTCGTCTGCTGCATGTTGCACAACCTGGCCATCGTGAGGGCACAGCCATTGCCACCAGGCATAGCCGCACCACCTGAGGAGAGGAGGAGGAGCAGGAGGAGGAGCAAGAGGAGGAGGATAATGAGGATGTGGAGGATGAGGACGAGGAGGAGGATGAGAAGAAGCAGGAGCAGCAACAACAGCGACAGAGGAGGCAGCCAGTCAATCATGGTTCTGCACATGTGGTGTTGGAGCATTGGTGGGGGCAGTGGTGAGAAGGAGGGAGTTGCTGTTCCATCTGGAAGGAGGCCATCTCCACAGATCTCATCAGACTTTGGTTCCAGTGAATTCCATCCCACTTCCCGGTTCCTCTGGACGTCCCCATCATCACGTCAATTTGCCCTTCCATACCAAAGCCTACAAAACTGAAATGAGAGACAACAGCAAAGATGCAACTTTCCAATCAAAATTTATATAAAAATAAACTGTATCATAATGTGTTTCCTCATATCTCCTCTTTGCTTTGACTATTCCAGTGCTCCTCCGCAGTGTGTTTCCTGTGGCTACAGCACGGCTGGTGGAAGGCTGCTGAGTGTCAGGGCCAGAGACTATAGATGGCTTTGCAGGTCACTCTTGGCCAGCTCTGGGCCTGGAAGGCCCGTCTGTAGACTGCACCACCTCAGTCTGGGCTAGCTGGGTGACAGGCAGCGACAAGAGCAACGGTGGAGTGACAGTGGTGGCTGCCACACCCCCGGGCAGCACCTCAGCATCCCCACCAATCTACTGGGACACAGATTGGTGGCCTGCTGCGACACCGTGAGATCCCCGGTCGACTGAGGTGGACCCAGCGGCAATAGCAGCAGTCAGAGCTCGCATGGCATCCAGCTGAGACTGCATGAGAGCAATCTGAGACTCAATGGCTACAACCATGCTCTGCATCACAGCACCAAGACGTCGTGTTGCTTCCGGCTATGCTGCAATGGAAGCTGCCACATCGCCCATGACATGCGTCATGATGTCTGGATTGCACGGTGCCTCTGGGAGTCCACCATCGTCTGCAGACTGGCAATGATGGACTCCATGATGCATACAGAGCTCTGTACAGTGCTGGAGGCGGACTCCTCCACGCTCCTTACCATTGCCAACAGGCTCTTGGACACTTCCTTGCCATTGCACCTATGATGTCAGAATGCATGACCATCACCCTTTGTGTGTCTGCAACCCATCGAGGTCCTCATATGAGAACTGTACAGCAGAGCACGGGCACGAACTCGCCCTCAGGGGAGATGGCTCCCGAGGTTCCCTTTCCCCTTGGCCTTGCTGCAGCCTGCTTGGCCCCAGTGCAGACCCCTCTACTAACCTAATCTTTAACGAGCGCGTAGAGCCAGTGATATGTCCTTACTACACAGTATAAATGCACACGAGGCCCATACTTGAGAGAAGGTCACTCTGTGACCAGTTACCTTGATTACCAAGACCTCAAGTGATGAAGGTAGGTGGAGCTTCCCCTTTTATACCTGAAAGTCCAGGTTAGGAGTATCTCCCACAAGTTCACCCCCTTGTGGTCAATGTTCTCAAGGTGTACAACTTAGGTCAGTTTATAAATGGGTTACAATGATAGTTGAATACATGACATCACTCCCCCCCAAAGTCTTATTGGGATCACAGGTTAAGTCTCTCTGGTGGTTTACGCTCCCTTGTAGAGCGCCTGAGTTGGAGCTCCGGGTGTTGGGCACTGGCCTGAGTGTCTGCTGTTTGCAGTGCCTCAGGCCTGTCTGGACTGCCCAGAGTGACTGGGCTCTCCTCCACTTGGTTCCGGTGTTCGGTCACCTGTGGTGGAGTAAACTCTACGTTGTGTTCTTCCTCTGCTTCTTCTATGGGGTTGCTGAACCTCCTTTTAGTTTGATCCACGTGTTTGCGGCAGATTTGTCCATTGGTAAGTTTAACTACGAAAATCCTATTCCCCTCTTTGGCAATCACAGTGCCTGCAAGCCATTTGGGCCCTGCAGCGTAATTAAGGACAAAAACAGGGTCATTGACATCAATATATCGCGCCCTCGCATTCCTGTCATGATAGTCACATTGTGACTGACACCTGCTCTCAACAATTTCTTTCATAGTAGGGTATATAAGGGATAACCTGGTTTTAAGCGTCCTTTTCATTAGCAGCTCTGCGGGTGGAACCCCTGTGAGCGAGTGTGGTTGGGGTCTATTGGCCAACAGGAGGTGCGATAAGCGGCTTTGTAGGGAACCCCCTTGGATTCTGAGCCGTTTGAGGCCGGCTTGAATGGTGCCGTTCTGACATGGTTGATTCCATTGCCTGCCATGAAGTCCTGGAATTCAGTGCTTGTGAAGCACGGGCCACTGTCGCTGACCAAGACACCTGGTAGAACATGGGCGGTGAACATTGTCCATAGACTTTCTACCATGGCAGAGGATGTGCTGGAATTTAAAATGGCACACTCAATCCAGTTGGAGTAGGCATCTACTACAACCAAAAACATTTTTCCCATGAAAGGACCTGCGTAGTCCACATGGATGCGTGACCATGGCTTGGCGGGCCAGGACCAGGGGCTAAGGGGGGCTTCCCTGGGTGCGTTGCCCAGCTGAGCACATGTGTTGCACCTGCGAACACAAAGTTCCAGGTCTGCATCTATCCCTGGCCACAAAACGTGTGACCTGGCAATTGCCTTCATCATGACAATGCCCGGGTGCTCATTGTGAAGTTCTCTGATAAACATCTCTCTGCCCATCTGGGGCATGACTACTCAGTTTCCCCACAGTAGGCAATCGGCCTGAATCGAGAGTTCATCCTTGCACCTATGAAACGGTTTAAATTCCTCAGGGCATGCCCCGTACGTGGCTGCCCAGTCCCCATTCAGGACACATTTCTTAACTAAAGACAGTAGCGGGTCTT
This sequence comes from Pristiophorus japonicus, assembly GCF_044704955.1. NCBI lineage: Eukaryota > Metazoa > Chordata > Chondrichthyes > Pristiophoridae > Pristiophorus > Pristiophorus japonicus. The sequence goes on from NC_091983.1 coordinate 29,709,239, forward strand.
TATATGTCCAGACTTTAATCTGACGGGCTGTTACAGGTGAGCCTTCGCTTTCAAAAGCTTCAACAGCCATGACCATCTCAGCATCATGCTCAGTTGCCCCCTCAGTGGTGGCTAGTGGGAGCCTGCTGAGTGCATCGGCGCAGTTTTCAGTGCTCGGTCTGTGCCGAATTGTGTAGTCATAGCCGGCTAACATAAGTGCCCACCTCTGTTTGCGGGCCGATGCATTCGCATTTATGGCCTTGTTGTCGGCCAAAAGGGACGTTAGGGGTTTGTGATCTGTCTCCAGCTCAAATTTCCTGCCAAACAGGTACTGGTGCATTTTTTTTAATTGCAAATTCACATGCGAGCGCCTGCTTTTCTACCATCCCGTAGCCCCTTTCTGCCTGGGACAGACTTCTGAAGGCATAAGCTACAGGCTGTAACTAACCATTGGCATTCACATGCTGCAACACGCACCCGACCCCATAGGACGACGCATCGCAAGTTAGCACAAGTTTCTTACACGGGTCATATAACATTAACAGTTTGTTAGAGCATGCAACTTGTTATGCTCCATCAAAAGCCCTTTCCTGGCTGTTCCCCCAGACCCATTCACGACCTTTGCGTAGTAGCACATGTAGCGGCTCTAACAGCGTGCTCAATTTGGGAAGAAAGTTACCAAAATAGTTCAGGAGCCCCAGGAACGAACGCAGCTCCGTCGTGTTACGGGGTCTGGGTGCTCTCTGGATCGCTTCCGTCTTGGGCGCAGTGGGTCTGATCCTGTCTGCTGCTACCCTTCTCCCCAGGAATTCTACCTTTGGAGCTAAGAAGACGCACTTCGCCTTTTTCAGTCGCAGCCCTACCCAGTCCAGTCTGCGTAGCACCTCCTCCAGGGTGTGGAGGTGCTCTTCAGTATCGCAACCCGTGATGAGGATGTCATCTTGAAAAATCACCGTCCTTGGAATCGACTTGAGGAGGCTTTCCATATTTCACTGAAAGATCGCGATGGCTGAACGAATCCCGAACGGACATCTGTTATACTCAAACAACCCCTTGTGTGTCGTGATGGTGGTCAGCTTCTTCGACTCACTCGCCAGCTCCTGGGTCATGTAAGCTGAGGTCAGGTCCAATTTTGAAAAAAGTTTGCCACCGGATAGCGTCGCAAAGAGGTCCTCCGCTCTCGGTAGCGGGCACTGGTCTTGGAGTGACACCCAATTGATGGTGGCCTTGTAATCGCCACATTTCCTGACTGACCCATCTGCCTTGAGCACGGCATGATCGAGCTCGCCCAGTCACTGAATTCGACTGGTGAGATGCTGCCTTCCCTCAGCAGGCGGTCCAATTCGCATTCTATCTTTTCCCACATCACGTACGGCACTGCTCTGGCCTTGTGGTGTACTGGCCTGGCATCCAGGTTTATGTGAATCAATCCTTGGCCCCCATGAAAGTGCCGATGCTGGTTTGAAATAATGAGTCAAATTTGTCCAGGAGCTGTGAGCATGATACTTGCTCCACAGAAGAAATTGCATTGACATCGCCTCATTTTCAGTTCATGACAGCAAGCCAACTCCTCCCCAGTAGTGCGGAACCGTCCCCCGGGACAATCCAGAGTGGCAACCTGTTCTCCGAATCTTTGTGGGTCACGACTACCGTGGCGCTGCCTAGCACTGGAATGATCTCCTTTGTATATGTCCGTAGCTGTGCGTAATCGGCAATAATTTTGGTCTCCTTGCCTTGGACACTCACAACCTTTTGAACTGTTTGATACTCATTAGGGACTGGCTGGCACCTGTGTCTAGCTCCATTAATACTGGGATGCCATTGAGGAGCACTTTCATCATTATCGGTGGCGTCCTGGTATATGAACTGTATATGTGCTCCACATGAACTCGCTGAACTTCAGCTTCCAGCGATTTCCCCCAATATTCATTTGGCCGCGCAGGGCTTACATCAGGCCCGTCCTCCTCGTACATCAACCTGGCTGCAGGCTTCCTGCACATATGCGCCAAGTGACCGCTGACGTTACAGTTTCTGCAGGTATATTGCTGATACCTGCAAGCTCTGGCTGGGTGTTTGCCTCCACACCTCCAACCTGAGCTGGAGGCCCCGTTATTGGAAACAAAAGGTCCATTACCAGTCGATCGTCTCTGACTGTCTCTGTAACTGTCCTTAAGCGCACCATTAACAGGTGTTGATGGCCCCATTACTGGCCGCATTGTCCATTGCAGTGGCATGAATCACCGTTCAGCTAGCCATTGTCTCTGTTGAATTCCCCCTTTGGGTTCGACTACAAGCTGGGGCATGTCCGATTGCCCTTGCCTGCCTAGAGAACTGTGTGCCGCATTAACAATGTTGACTCCCTGGTCGTTTGCCGCATTTGAGCCAAGATTTTTGTCATACATCATTCTGGTCTCTTCCTCTCTTGAGATAAATGTCTGGGCTATCAGAGCCGCCGCTTCCAAGGTCAAGTCTTTGGTCTCAATCAGTTTCCTGCAAACCCCAGCGTGCCCTATGCCCTCAATGAAAAAGTCTCACAGCATCTCCGCTCTGCATACGTCTGGGAACTTACATAGGCTCGCCAGTCGCCGGAGATCTGCCACGAAGTCAGGAATGCTTTGCCCTTCTCGCCGCCGGTGCTTGTAAAACCGGTGTCTCGCCATGTGCAAGCTGCTCACCGGTTTAAGGTGTTCCCCGATCAACTTACTGAGCTCTTCGAACGTCTTGTCCGCCGGTTTCTCTGGCGCTAGAAGGTCCTTCATCAGGGAGTACGTTCTGGATCAACAAACCGTCAGGAGATGAGCCCTGTGTTTGTCGGCCGAATCCTGTCCCAACCATTCCTTAGTGACAAAACTTTGCTGTAGTCTCTCAATAAAATCGTCACAATCATCACCAACACAGTACCTCTCTTCTGTGCTGCTAGTGGCCATGCTCACATGGTTTAAATCCCAGTTTCTCGGCGCCAGTGATATGTCCTTACTATACAGTATAAATGCACACGAGGCCCATACCTGAGAGAAGGTCACTCTGTGACCAGTTACCTTTATTACCAAGATCTCAAGAGATGAAGGTGGGTGGAGCTTCCCCTTTTATACCTCAAAGTCCAGGTTAGGAGTGTCTCCCACAAGTTCACCCCCTTGTGGTCAATGTTCTCAAGATGTACAACTTAGGTCAGCTTATACATGGGTTACAATGATAGTTGAATACATGACAGCTAGTATCTGAGCTTGAGCCTGCGGGTGACAGAAGCAATGGCGCAGTGTTCGGCTCCTCCTCCTCCTGCTATTCCTCCTCTTCCTCTCCCTCCTGACTCTGTTGGGCAGCGGGGCGGGAGTTCAGGTGCAGGCTCCACATCTGCTGGCTGATTATCTGAAAGCATAAATGGCACAAGACTCACGTTAAGGTGAGAGCAGGGGGACAGGATTAGAGCAAGGAATGCAGACAGTATCAGGAGCTAGAAAGTGAGGGGGAAGTGAGATGAGAAAAGGAGAGCAGATAAAGATACCGTTGTTGTCCCCAGTGGGGTCAACGTTTCCGCCGGCCACGGCACCCATCACCTGCGGGCCAATGAACCACAGCACTCTTTCCTCAAGGACACTCAGCTCCCGCCATTCAAGTTCCCCAGCTCCAGTCCTCTGCTACTCCCTCCTGTTATGTGCCATCTTGGCCTACAAAAGAAAGGAACTTGTGTGAGCAAGACTCCAGCTGTGTATGATCAAAAAATGCCTGCCATATTTGAATAGCTGTGAATGTAGGCCAGGCATGAGATGAGGATGTGAGTCTGAGTAGGTGCAGATACTTGGTGGTTGAGGGGTGGGGAAGTTTTGGTTTGTACAGTGAGCACAGACAGAGGTGGAGAGGCTGGTATGGAGAAGGTGTGGAAACTTGTACTCACTTTCACCACTCGACTGAGGTCGTTGAAATTCTTTCGGCACTGGGTGAGGATTCTGTCCACAACTGTGCTGGCCGACAGCTCCTCAGCCATCTCTTGCCACATGGACCTGAAAACCTGTGGGGATGGCCTCCTTCCAGATGGAACAGCAATTCCCTCCTTCTCGTCACTGCCCCCACCAATGCTCCAGCACCACATAATTAAACCACATTGCCCTCTCCCTTGAAGCAGGATTCGCACCAGCCATTGCACAAAGGGTGTCTCAGTTGCTGAGATGTCTGACTCAAGTGCAACAATGCTGAAAATGAGCAGCAGCAGGTTGAAATTACCTCCCCTTTAAGAGCTAGATTGAGCTGGAGGCAAGGATTGAATGCTGATTGCTGAATGCAAGTCAGCTTAATTTGGGTAACTATCTGTCAACAGTGCCCCTTTAATGCCCAGCTTAGGCCATTAGCACCTCATTTACCGCCCCCTTCACGCCTGGGGCAAAAATGCTCAATTTCCCACAATGTTGCAAACCATTTTACCGAGCGCTAAATTTTCTAAATGCTAAAAGTTACCACCCCAAATGGGCACTATTGAATTTTGCCTTGTTCAAGTTAATATTTTAAGCTGAAAATTTGATGTAGTGAACAATGATGAGGATGGTAACAGACTTCAGGAGAACAAGTACAGCCGAGTGAAATGGGCAGACACATGGCAGATGCAATTTAACACAGAGAAGTGTGAAAGGATGCATTTCGGTCGGAAGAATGGGAGAGGCAATAAAAAACAAAATTTTAAAGTGGGTGCAGGAACAGAGAGACCTGGGGGTGTATGTACACAAATCTTTGATGCTGGCAGGACATGTTAAGAAGGCTGTTAAAAAAGCATATGATGTCCTTGGCTTTATAAACAGAGGCATAGAGTACAAAAGCAAGGAAGCTATGCTAAATTTTATAAATCACCGGTTAAATCTCATTGGAGTATTGTATCCAGTTTTTGGCACCACACTTTAGGAAGTATTGTATATGGAGAAAGAGTCAGACTGAACACTGTGAGCTCGAAGTAAAGTGTGACCTTAGTATGTTATTGCAGGTCTCCAGAGTGCCTCTCCAACCTGTGAAGCACTCTTAAATACCTGTGCTCCCAAGGGATTATGAGATCCCTTGGGACCCTGGGGAATGAGCCCTCTGGTGGCTGTGCAGAGTAAATACAAGTCCATATATATAACAACATTCCCTCCCAAAGTCAATAGTGTAACGATTTACAATGTGAGTCGATCTGGGGCCCTTCTTGCTCTGGTTGATCATCTTGGTGTGAAAGCTGGTGTTGTTGAATCATTTGTTGGGCCCTCACTGGGCTGTTGTGCAGCTGGCCTTGCTGGGCTGCCTGGTGTGTTGGGCTCTGCAGGGCTGCTGTGGATGATGGTGTTAAATCCTGACTCTAATGTACTGACTTACATGAGACACATGCCGAAGTCAAGGTCACTCAGGACCTGCACCTTTAATTCCAGCTCTCCCAGTGCTGCACTTGCCTGAGACCTCCCTTTATATACCTCTGTGGGACAGGTATGGAGTGTCTCCTGCAAGTGCACCCCTGGTGGTAAGGTATGCTTATTGTTACAGGTCATATCCAGTTACAGTCATGTATAGCATGGTAAGATACAGTTATATACAGTGATGTGAGATACATGACATCACCCTCCCCCAAGGTCTTATTGCCTTTATAGATTCAGTCTCTCAGGTGGTCTGCGCTCTCGCGTGGAGCGTCTTAGTTGTGGTTCAGTTGTTTGCCTTGGTGCCTGTTTTTCGTTCGGTGTGATTGCTGGTATCTCGCCTGGGCTGTCTGTTTCGTTCGGTGTGATTGCTGGTATCTCTCCTGGGCTGTCTGTTGAGACTGCCCTTTCCTCAGGTTGTTCCACCTGTCTGTCCACCAGGTGTGGTGTGAGTTCCACATTGTAGTCTGCCTCTGGTTCTTCAGTGTTATCAGTGAATCTACTTTTCACTTGGTCTACATGCCTCCGGCAGGTTTGGCCATTGTCCATTTGTACAAACAGTAGCCTGTTTCCCTCTTTATCTGTTACTGTCCCTGCAAGCCATTTGGGACCCCGGCCATAGTTTAGCACAAACACTTTGTCCCCTATCTCATTCCCCCTCCCCCTCGAATTTCAGTCATGGTACTCAGTTAGCTTTTGACGCTTAGCCTCAACAATTTCATGCATGTCTGGGAGGATTAACGAGAGCCTGGTCTTTAAGGATCGTTTCATCAATAGTTGCGTGGGGGAATCCCTAGTCAACGAATGTGGACGAGATCTGTATGCCAGCAGCAGTCACGACAGGCGGCTCTGCAGCGTGGGACCTTGGATTCTGAGCATGCCTTGTTTAATGATCTGCACTGCTCGCTCCGCCTGGCCATTGGAGGCCGGCTTGAAAGGTGCCGTCTTAACATGATTTATACTGTGGTCAACTATAAAATCGTGAAATTCTGCGCTGGTGAAGCACGGACTATTATCACTGACCAATATGTCAGGAATGCCATGCATTGCAAACATGGTTCTAAGGCTCTCCACAGCGGTGGAGGTGGTGCTCGAGTTTAAAATGGTGCACTCGATCCATTTTGAAAAAGCATTAACGACTACGAGGAACATTTTGCCCATGAATGGGCCCACATAGTTTACATGCACCCGTGACCACGGTTTGGTGGGCCAGGGCCAGGGGATTAGGGGGGCCTCCCTGGGGGCATTACTGAGTTGGGCACAAATGGTGCACCGACGGACGCAGAGCTCCAAGTCCGCGTCAATGCCAGGCCACCAGACATGAGATCTGGCTATGGCCTTCATAAGAATGATCCCCGGGTGCTCGCGATGGAGCTCCCGGACAAACACCTTCCTGCCTCGTAAGGGCATAACCACTCGGCTGCTCCACATCAGGCAGTCTGCCTGTAGTGAGAGTTCATGCATGCGCCTATGGAAGGGTTTGACCTCCTCAGGGCAGGCATCGCGAGCCGCTGCTCAGTCACTGGTTAAAACATATCTTTTAACTCGAGATAACGTGGGGTCGCTGGTTGTCCAGGCTCTGATTTGAAGAGCCATCATGGGCGAACCTGTGGATTCAAAGGCATTGATTGCCATGATCAGCTCACAGCCCTGTTCGTCGGACCCTTCTATGATCGCCAGGGGTAGTCTGCTAAGCGCGTCGGCACAGTTGTCTGTACCTGGTCTGTGCCTTATCGTGTAGTCATAAGCCGCCAGCATGAGTGCCCACCGCTGAATGCGCGCCGAGGCTTTGGCGTTGATTGCCTTGCACTCGGATAGTAGGGACGTGAGGGGTTTGTGGTCGGTTTCTAACGTAAACTTGGCCCCGAAAAGGTATTGGTGCATCTTTTTGACACCGTACTCGCACGAAAGCGCCTCCTTCTCAACCATACCGTACCAGCGCTCCGCCCGCGAAAGTGACCTGGAGGCATAAGCAACGGGCTGCAATTTACCCGCATCATTGACATGCTGTAAAACGCACTTGACCCCGTACGCTGATGCATCACACGTGAGGACTAAAACACTCTTGGAACATAGAAGGTTGCGTGCCTTATTGAAGGCGCGTTCTTGGGCGTCTCCCCAAGACCAATCGCACCCTTTTCTGAGTGGCACGTGGAGAGGCTCCAGCAGCATGCTCAAGTTCTGCATAAAGTTCCCAAAGTAATTGAGTAGCCCGAGAAAGGCGCGCGGTTGCGAGACATTCCGGGGCCTGGGTGCCAGGCGAATCACTTCGGTTTTGGATTCGGTTGGGCTGATTCCATCAGCGGCAATCCTTCTGCCCAAAAATTCAACCTCAGGCGCGAGAAACAGACACTTGGATTTCTTAACTCTTAGGCTTACCTGATCCAATTGACTTCGTACTTCCTCAAGATTGCGGAGATGAGAGTCGGTGTCCCTGCCCGTGATGAGTGTGTCATCTTGAAACACAACCGTCCCCGGGATAGACTTGAGCAGACTCTCCATGTTGCGCTGGAATATAACAGCTGCCGACCTGATGCCGAATGGGCATCGATTGTACATAAAAAGGCCTCGATGTATGTTGATGGTGGTGCGTAGCTTAGACTCTTCGGTCAGTTCTTGCGTCATATACGCAGATGTGAGGTCAAGTTTCGAGAAAAGTTTTCCTCCAGCCAACATGGCAAATAGGTCCTCCGCTCCGGGCAGTGGGTATTGGTCCTGTAGGGAGACTCTGTTTATGGTAGACTTGTAATCCCCACAGATTCGCATGGATCCATCAGGCTTAATGACAGGGATGATGTGGCTTGCCCAGTTGCTGAATTCCACGGGAGAAATTATGCCTTCCCGCAGAAGCCGGTCCAGTTCGTTTTCAATCTTTTCCCGCATCACATAAGGCACAGCTCTAGCCTTGTGATAGACTGGTCTGGCATTCTGTGTGATGTAGATTCTAACTTTAGCCCCTTTGAAGGTGCCCTCACCTGGCTGAAAGAGATGTTCAAAACGGCTTAGAACTGTTGAGCAGGAGGTCCGTTCCTCTGACGACATGGCGTGAACATCAACCCATTTCCAATTAAGTTCTGCTAGCCAGCTTCTCCCCAACAGGGCTGGGAGAGCCCCGGGGACAATCCACAGGGAAAGTCGGTTCACCATCCCTTTGTGTGTGACTGAGAGCATGGCGCTGCCAAGGACTGGGACGATTTCTTTAGTATAGGTCCTTAGTTTGGTGTCGATCTTTGTGAGTTTTGGTCTGTTGCTTTTGTGCGGCCACAGCTATTCAAATTGTTTGAACGCTCATGAGGGATTGACTGGCCCCCATGTCCAGTTCCATGTTGACAGGTATCCCGTTGAGTAGAACCCTCATCATAATTGGAGGCGTCTTGGTGTAAGAACAGTGGACATTGATCGTGTTAACCCGCTGTACCTCGGTGTCCTGTGCACTGTTCCAACCATCTTCTGGTCCGCTTTCCGACCCTTCCGATTCGTATACCAGCCGAGCTGCTGTTTTTCTGCACATGCGAGCCAGATGCCCTGTGTAGTTGCAAACGGCATGCTGAAATCAACACACCCTGGTTGAGTGCCTTCCCCCACATCTCCAACACAGACCGTTTCCATTGTTTCCGAAGGATGAGCTGCGTCTGGCTCATCTCCCTTGAGCTTCTCTCAATCTGTTGTTGAATGCTCGCATTGTGGGTTGATGAGGTGTGATCGGCCATTCATGTGGCCCTTGATTTTGATGGCTTCTGGCACCACTGTCTGCTGTTGAAGGCCTGGTCTCCTGCCTTTGTCTGTGTGTGGGGGTTGCGGTTTGTTTCACAATGTGAACCCCTTGTTCCGATGCCTCGTTAGTTGTCGTACCCGACGTATAGATCAGCCTCGTTTCTTCTTCGCCTGCCAAAAACATCTGTGCGACCAGTGCTGTTGCCTCTAGAATTAAGTTCTTAGTCTCTATAAGCTTTCGGAATAGGCCTGTGTGGCCTATTCCTTCAATAAAAAAGTCTCTCATTACTTCTCTCCTTAGTTCATCGGGGAACTCACATGAACTAGCCAGCCTCTGAAGTTCCGCCACGAAGTCGGGTATGCTTTGGTCCACACAGCGTCTGTAGTTGTAGAACCTGTGTCTGGCCATGTGTAGGCTGCTCACTGGCTTCAGGTGGTCTCTCACCAGTGTGCTCAACTCCTCAAACGACTTGCTTGCTGGTTTCTCGGGTACCAGCAGGTCTTTCATTAAGGCGTATGTTTTCGAGCCACAGCTGGTCAAGAGATGGGCTCTTCTCTTGTCTGCCTTATCGTCGCCCAGCCAGTCTTTGGTCACAAAGCTTTGCTGGAGCCTTTCTATAAAGTCATCCTAATTGTCTCCAGCATTGTATTTCTCATCTGAGCTGTTGGTAGACATTCTGTGGATTCTGTGATCCCGTAACTCGTCGCCACTGTTAAGTCCTGACTCTAATGTACTGACTTACACGAGACACATGCCAAAGTCAAGGTCACTCAGGACCTGCACCTTTAATTCTAGCTCTCCAGTGCTGCACTTGCCTGAGACCTCCCTTTATATACCTCAGTGGGACAGGTATGGAGTGTCTCCTGCAAGTGCACCCCTGGTGGTAAGGTATGCTTATTGTTACAGGGCATATCCAGTTCCAGTCATGTATAGCATGGTAAGATACAGTTATATACAGTGATGTGAGATACATGACAGATGGGTTCTGCTTCGTGGTCAACTGTAGTGTCGGTTGCCACTGCTGTGTGTGTTGGGGGATCAAAAAAGGTACGGTCCAAGGTGGGTTGCTCAGGATAGTCCGTGAATCTGAGTTTGATTTGGTCCAAGTGTTTCCGGTGAATGAGTCCATTTGAAAGTTTGACCCTGCTCCCCTCTTTGGCCACAACAGTGCCAGGAAGCCACTTGGGACCTTGTCCATAATTTAATACAAATACAGGATCATTTACTTAAATCTCGTGTGATACATTTGCGCTATCATGGTATGCACTTTGTTGAACCCGCCTGCTCGCTACCTGTTCATGTAGATCAGGGTGAACTATGAGAGCCTTGTCTTAAGTGCTCTTTTCATGAGCAGTTCAGCAGGTGGGATCCCAGTGAGTGAGTGTGGTCTCGTGCGGTAGCTAAGCAGGACTCAGGATACGCGAGTCTGCAGTGAGCCTTCACTTACACTCTTCAAGCCTTGCTTGATGGTTTGCACTGCTCTCTCTGCCTGACCATTGGATGCTGGTTTAAACAGGGCAGATGTGACATGTTTGATCCCGTTACGGGTCATGAATTCTTTGAACTCAGCACTGGTATAACATGGCCCATTGTCGCTCACCAGGACATCGAGTAAGCTGTGTGTGGCAAACATGGCCCGCAGGCTTTCAATGGTGGCAGCAGAAATGCTAGCCGACATTATCTCACATTCAATCCACTTGGACTACGCGTCTACAACCACAAGGAACATTTTACCCAAGATCGGGCCTGCGTGGTCAACGTGTACCCTGGAACATGGTTTGGAGGGCCAAGACCATAAACTTAGCTGCGCCTCCCTGGGTACATTGCTTAACTGCGAGCATGTATTGCATCTGTGAATGCAGGACTCTAAGTCCGCATCGATACCGTGGGTTCTGGCTATCGTTTTCATCATTACGATGCCTGGGTGGGTACTGTGGAGGTCATTGATGACGGTGTCCCTGCCCTTCTTGGGGACTACTACTCGATTGCCCCACAGAAGGCAGTCTGCCTGTATAGACATTTCATCTTTGCGCCGCTGGAATGGCTTTATCTCTTCCTGCATTTCCACTGGGACACTGGACCAGCTCCCATGAAGCACACAGCTTTTGACTAGAGATAATAAGGGGTCCTGGCTTGTCTAGGTTTTGATCAGCCGGTAGCAGTGACGGGTGATTGCTCACTCTCAAATGCTTCCATAAACATGGCTAGATCTGCGGGCTGCACCATTTCCACCCCCATGATGGGCAATGGCAACCTACTGAGAGCATCGGTGCAGTTTTCTGAGCCTGGCCTGTGGCGGATGGCATAGTTGTATGCGGACAACGTGAGCGCCCATCTCTGGATGTGGGCCGATGCGTTGGTATTTATCCCTTTACTCTCGGAAAACAGGGATATAAGTGGCTTATAGTCAGTTTCCAATTCGAATTTTAGCCCAAACAGTTATTGATGCATTTTCTTTACCCCATAGACAGAGGCTATCGCTTCTTTTTCAATCATGGTGTAGGTTCTCTCGGCCTTAGACAGACTCCTGGATGAATAAGCAATCGGTTGCCGTTTCCCGAAATCTTTAGCATGTTGCAATACACACCCGATGTCATATGACGACGCATCACATGATAGTACCAAATGCTTACATGGATCATACAACACAAGCAATTTGTTTGAGCATAACAATTTTCTCGCTTTTACAAAGGCATTTTCTTGGCTTTTGCCCCAAACCCATTCATCCCCTTTTCGTAGTAAGACATACAGTGGTTCTAACAGTGTGCTGAGACCTGGTAAGAAGTTACCAAAGTAGTTCAAGAGTCCCAGAAACGACCGCAGCTCCATTACGTTCCGTGGCCTCGGTGCATTCTCGATTGCCTCCGTCTTCGCGTTGGTGGGCCTGATCCTCCTTCCCAGGAACTCCACTTCAGGCGCCAGGAAAACGCACTTCGAGCGTTTTAACCTGAGCCCCACGCGGTTGAGTCGACTAAGAACTCCTCCAGGTTCTGCAGATGCTCGACTGTGTTCCGACCTGTGACCATGATGTTGTCCTGGAAGACCACGGTGTGCGGAACAGACTTTAGTAAACTTTCCATGTTTCTCTGGAATATCGCCGCCACTGATCGGATTTCAAAGGGGCATCTGTTATAAACAAAAAGACCTTTGTGCGTGTTGATGCAGGTGAGGGTCTTCGATGATTCCTCTAGTTCCTGCGTTATGTAGGCTGAAGTCAGATCCAGCTTCGTGAACATCTTTCCTCCTGCCAGCGTTGCAAAGAGGTCATCGGCTTTTGGTAGTGGGTATTGGTCCTGCAGGGAGAAACGATTGATAGTTACTTTGTAATCGCCACAGATTCTGACGCTGCCGTCTCCCTTGAGGACTGGGACAATAGGACTGGCCCACTCGTTGAACTCGATCGGTGAAATGATGCCCTCTCGTTGCAGCCCGTCTAGCTCGATCTCTACCCTTTCTCTCATCATGTACGGTACTGCTCTCATCTTGTGATGGATGGCTCACGCCCCCGGAATTAGGTGGATATGCACTTTTGCTCCTTGGAATTTCCTGATGCCTGGTTCAAACAGTGAAGGAAATTTGTTTCAGCCCTGGGCACATTAAGTGTTGTCAGTGGGCGATAGTGCTCGGACGTTGTCCCAGTTCCAGCGTATCTTTCCCAGCCAACTCCTGCCGAACAGGAAGGGACCATCGCCCGGTGCCACCCAGAGTGGTAGCTTGTGCACCGCTCCATTGTAGGGGACCTTTACGGCAACACTACCGATTAGAGGAATCAGTTCTTTAGTGTAAGTTCTTAGTCTCGTGCAAACTGGAGTTAAGACTGGCCTTGAGGCCTTGTTGCACCACAACCTTTCGAAAGTCTTTTTGCCCATGATGGTCTGGCTCGCACCCGTGTCCAGCTTCATTGACACAGGGAATCCATTTAGTTCAACATTCAGCATTATCAGGGGACAATTCGTGGTGAATGTGTGCACCCCATGTACCTCTGCCTCCTCGGTCTGAGGCTCTGGTTTGTAGTGATCCTCCATAGATCTGTCCTCCTCTGCACCATGGTAGTTTGCAGGTTTAACAGGCTTAGCAGCTCGCTTGCACACTCGTTGGAGGTGTTCCATTGTTCCACAGCCTTTACGGACGTGGAGCTGCAGGTATGTGTGACCTGCCCTATACATTATGATTTAAAAACAACATCACTTTGTTCACAGTACTTGTAGCAGCACTTGTGTGCTGAGAGATTTGCTTAGTATTGTCACTGGTGGCAATGAACGCCTGGGCTATCGCTATGGCCTTACTCAAGGTTGGGGTCTCTACCGTCAAAAGCTTGCGAAGTATGGTTTCGTGGCCAATGCCAAGTATGAAAAAGTCTCTGAGCACGTGCTCCCAAATGTCCTTCAAATTCGCAATGTCCTGCAAGGCGTCTCAGCTCAGCGACATAACTCGCCACTTCCTGGCCTTCAGACCTTTTGTAGGTGTAGAACCGGTACCTCGCCATGAGAACGCTTTCCTTTGGGTTCAAATGCTCTCGGACCAGTGTGCACAAATTGTCGTACAATTTCGCTGGAGTGAGCAGATTCTTCATGAGGCCGTACGTTGGTGCCCCACAGACGGTGAGGAGGATCGCTCTACGGTTGGCAGTGCTCTCTTCCCCATCTAGCTCGTTGGCCATGAAGTATTGGTCGAGTCTCTCCCAAAAGTTTCCCAATCATCTCCTTCCAAAAATTTCTCCAGGATGCCCATTGTTCTCTGCATCTTTGGGTTCGCTATCTTTATCCCGTCGCCAGTTGTTGTATATGGAGAATGAGTCAGACTGAACACTGTGAGCTCAAAGTAAAGTGTGACCTTCATCTTTTATTGCATGTCTTCATAGTGCCTCTCCAACCTGTGAAGCCTCCTTAAATACCTGTGCTCCCAAGCGATTATGGGATCCCTTGGGACTCCGGGGAATGAGTCCTCTGGTGCCTTGCAGAGTAAATACAAGTCCACATATATAACAGGAAGGATGCCAAGATCTTAGAGAGGATGTAAAGAAGATTTACTAGAATGGTACCAGAGATGAGGGACTTCAGTTACAGTGACAGACAGGAGAAGCTATGACAGTTCTTCTTGGAACAGAGAATTTAATGGCAGATTTAATGGAGGATTTCATAATCATGAAGGGTTTTGGTAGAATAAGTAAGGAGAAACTGTTTCTAGTGGCAGAAGGGTCATTAACCAGAAGACACAGAGTTAAGGTAATTGGCAAGAGAACAGAGGTGAGATGAGGATACATTTTTTTTACACAACGAGCTGTTATGATCTGGAACGCACTGCCTGAAAGGGTGGCGGAAACAGATTCCGTAGTAACTTTTAAACAACTGGCGACGGGATAAAGATAAATACTTAAAGGGCAAAGATTTAGTAGAGCTATGAGAATGAGACTAATTGGACTGTTCTATTAAAGAGTCAGCACAGACACAAAGGGCTGAATGGCCTCCTGCATCATTTTATGATTGCATGATTCTATGATCTTCAAACTCTTTCCTCCCTTTGAAGCTAAAAATGCCTCTCTTAGAAGTTTCACAACATATTTTCTTGCTAAGGCAATCTTTTCCTTAGGGCTGAAAATTCGGTGTATTTGCGCCTTCTGTTAGCGAACCCTGGGTGTGCTAACGGGACGCAAATGCCTTACTGGCTGGGCGCAACGCTGGCAACAACTCCTGTCGTATTGAGTGGGACTTTAGCGGTGGAGTTGTGCCCCAATCTCCGCCACCCGGAGATCGTGACATCATCGCCGTGCGCATCGCCCTGTTAGTGCCCCGACCCCGAAATTCAGTTTTGTCCCCTGCTGCAGCACCGGCCGAAAGCACTGACAACAGCAGGGGATGCGGATTGTGCGGCCGGCTGCTACCGGGGCAAAAATTAAAGGCGAGGTGGCTGGGAGTGGAGATGGGTGGGGGGAGGTTGGGGGGTGGGGGGGTGGGGGCGTGGGGGTGGGGGGGCGGAATTTAACCTGTTTCCCGTTGCTACTCCGTTTTCTTCATGGGGTCCTGGCCACAAGTGCTCAGCCAGCACTCTGCTGGTTGTATAGGTAGGTGCTTTTTCTCCTTGCAAAGTATGCAGCGTGGGCCCTTCCCTTTAAGTAAGGGAAGAGCCCCCTGGACATGTCAGCGCTGCATGGCCCAGTGTGCTATGCTGCTGCGACGTCCGCCCCGTTGGCACCCCTTGGCTTAACGCTCAACTTCCTTCCAGAGGCGATAACCTGAATTTCTTGAGGGAGCGGGGCTTCCACGTCTGGCGCTAGATCTCCTGGATGTTACCTCCCCCAAACGGAACGATAATGAATTTCACCCCCTTGGTTTTTAAGACTTCTCCTTACTATGCAGACAATTATGATGAAGACCATCAGGATTTCCTCCTGCGGGATAATAAGCAGCTTGCACCCAATATCAATCCATGGATGCTGACCCTTATTATGTACTATTTCCCACTATTCGCGATCTGCATGGTGAGAAATAAACTGCTCTATGTCACCATTCTGTTGTTTCTATGTTACAACAGTCACTGTACTTCAAAAGTATATCAGTGACTGTCAAGGGCTTTGGCATGTCCTAAGGTCATGAAAGGAGCGGTAGAAATGCAAGTCTTAATTTTTTTCACATGTGCCAAATGTTTCTGAGTGATGCTGCTTCACTTCAGGATAGATTTAAGGCTTTGTGCCAGTGATGGTATTGGGTGGCTGAATCCAACTACTGTTCTAAGTACTTGCTTTTGGAGGATCATGTTTACTGGAATTTCAGTTATGTCATGGGCTCGAACATACAGGGGGTTAAATTTGTTCGCCTGCGAAAATGTGCGCGGGGCTCACGATGAACTTTTAACCCGCGCCCGTTGCTTCTGATATCGGCAGCAGGCAAACTTCGTGTTGCCTGCTAATTTCTATGATTGTTGTGTGCCAAACGCGCTGTTGAGCGCCTGGACTACTTAAAGCCAGCCTGCATCTCTGAAAGGGGAAGTGTATTCTGGATGGAGCAGGTTCTGGAATTGTTTGTAGAAAAGACTCTGAGCAGGAAGAAAAGTGAATTATGACGCAACAGGAGAGAGAGAGAGCTTGCTCCAAGGTTCTCTGATGTTGCATTCGAGGTCTTGATGGAGGAGGTGGAGAAGAAGATAGAGGCGATCTATCCATGGGGGCAAGGCGGCCCTTCAGACAAACTCTGTGAAAGCAGTGGGAGCAGATAGCCATCATGGACAATGCCAGGAGCAAAGCCTCGAGGACCTGGATGCAGTGCCGTAAGAAATTCAATGACCTCACACGAGTGATCAAGACCAGTGAATTCATCTTCAAATTTCATATGTCACCAACTGCACCACTAGCCTCACACACTGCTCGATGCACCACACCCCGCCCCCACTCACCCACCAACAATTTCTATCAATCACGACTCATACCTCACATTCATAACTTCACCTCACCCTCACGCACTTAGCACTGCTGCAAACCTCACACCACCTCTCACAACTTGCACACACTGCCAACTATTCAGCATGGCAGGCACATCACCCAAACACATTGAATCACACTCAGTGACACACTTCCCTATCTATTGCAGGACAAGTTGGCACATAATGATTATTAGTAAGAAAATAGTGCTGGAGAAACTAATGGGACTGAAGGCAGATAAATCCCCAGGGCCTAATGATATGCATCCCAGAGTACTAAAAGAGGTAGCCATGGAAATAGTAGATGCATTGGTTGTCATCTTCCAAAATTCTATAGATTATGGAACAGGTCCTACAGATTGGAGAGTGGCAAATGTAACCCCACTATTTAAAAAAGGAGGGAGAGCGAAAACAGGGAACTATAGACCGGTTAGCCTGACATCAGTAGTAAGGAAAATGCTGGAGTCTATTATAAAGAATGTGATAACAGCACACTTTGATAATATCAACAGGATTAAACAAAGTCAACATGGATTTATGAAAGGAAAATCATGTTTGACAAACTAACTGGAGTTTTTGAGGATGTAACTGATAGAATAGATAAGGGAGAACCAGTGGATGTAATGTATTTGGATTTTCAGAAGGCCTTTGATAAAGCCCCACATAAGAGGTTAGTGTGCAAAATTAAAGCACATAGGATTGGGGGTAATGTATTGGCATGGATTGAAAATTGGTTAACTGACAGGTAACAGAGAGTAGGAATAAACGGGTCTTTTTTGGGGTGGCGGGCAGTGACTAGTGGAGTGTCACAGGGATCGTTGCTTGGGCCCCAGCTATTCACGGTGTATATAAATGATTTGGATGAGGGAACCAAATGTAATATTTTCAAGTTTGCTGATGACACAAAACTAGGTAGGATTGTGAGTTGTGAGGAGGATGCAAAGATGCTGCAAGGCGATTTAGATAGGTTGAGTGAGTGGGCAAATGCAGTATAACATGGATAAATGTGAAGTTATCCACTTTGGTAGGAAAAACATAAGGACAAAGTATTATTTAAATGGTGATGGCTTGGGAAGTGTCGATGTACAGAGGGACCTGGATGTTCTTGTACACCAGTCATTGAAAGCAAACAAGCAGGTGCAGCAAGCAGTTAGGAAGGCAAATGGTATGTCGGCCTTCATTGCAAGAGGATTTGAGTACAGGAGCAAGGATGTCTTACTAAGTTATACAGGGCCTTGGTGAGACCGCAGCTGGAGTATTGTGTGCAGTTTTGGTCTCCTTACCTAAGAAAGGATATACTTGCTATAGAGGGAGTGCAGCGAAGGTTCACCAGACTGATTCCTGGGAGGGCAGGACTGTCTTATGAGGAGAGATTGGGTCAACTAGGCCTGTATTCACTAGAGTTTAGAAGAATGAGAGGGGATCTCATTGAAACGTATAAAATTCTGACTGGGTTGGATAGACTAGATGCGGAGAGGATGTTTCTCCTGGCTGGAAAGTCTAGAACAAGGGGTCACAGTCTCAGGATACAGGGTAGGAAATTTAGGACTGAGATGAGGAGAAATTTTTTCACTCAGACAGTGGTGAACCTGTGGAATTCTCTACCACAGAAGGCTGTGGAGGCCAAGTCACTGAATATATTTAAGAGGAAGATAGATAGATTTCTAGAAACAAAGGCATCAAGGGATATGGGGAAAAAGCGGGAATATGGTGTTGAGATAGAGGATCAGCCATGATCATATAGAATGGTGGTGCAGACTCGAAGGGCTGAATGGCCTATGCTGCTCCTATTTTCTATGTTTCTATAACTGGACGCAGCAGGAGATAACTGGTGGAGGTCAGGCACGACTGCATGTCCTGACCATGATGGAGGAGAAGGTGGTCACCATCATTGGGGTGGCCATCGCTGAGGCCGTGGCCAGCAACGGGGCTGAAAGCATCGAAGATGATGGTGTCCTCGTACCTAATCCTCCTTCTCAAATCCCACTACCCCCTCTTCCCACAATCTCTACTGATTTACAAGCTG
Organism: Pristiophorus japonicus; assembly: GCF_044704955.1. NCBI lineage: Eukaryota > Metazoa > Chordata > Chondrichthyes > Pristiophoridae > Pristiophorus > Pristiophorus japonicus. The sequence continues at coordinate 29,727,738 of NC_091983.1, forward strand.
CAGATGGTGTAAGTATGCACCTCTTGCTTTCCCCCCTCCCCTCACCACAACTCTACCCTTGTGTCTTTCTCCTTTCAGATACCCAAGAACTCCATCCGGGCCAGGCAGTGGGGGAAGAGCAGGAAGAGAGCGATGAAGAAGAAACACTGTCACTCGAGTTCACACTTGCAGCACTCCATGTAATTTAGAGGATAGCTTAGAGACGGGATCTGCATGTGGTGAGATTCCGGACATGAGCGGCCTGCAGACAGGGCAGGGGGCAAGAGTAACACAAATTCAAGCTCTCTAGAGGGTGAGGTCGCACACAAGTTCTGCTGCAGAGGACTCAGATGAGGACTTCGATGGGGCGGGCTACAGATAAGACTGCACAACAAAATGCTTGGTGCATTGGCAGGTCTGCCAGATAGCCTGCGTGCAATGTCAAGGAGCATGGAGGAGTCCAGCACCAACTCGGCAGAGGGTTTTGTGCAGAGCTTGGTGTCTATCCTTTCTATTATGTCTGTAATGCACTTATGAATGACTCCACGAGGCAATGTGTTGTACTCAAACTGTAGTGACCTTGGTCCTTTATTCGTAACTCCAGAGTGAGGCAGCCACATGGTGGCTCCCCTTTTATACAGCCCCTGCCACCAGGGCAGGAAACCCCGGTCTCCACCAGTTGCACCCTCTAGTGGTGCCTGCATTGTATATACAGTGTAAACCTTATTGATAATATATCAGGTAAACAAGTCTCCATCTTATGCAACTATACAGTGACTACACAGAGTATATCCAAAGTCTGCATATATAAAACTTTCCAGCATGGAAGTGGTGGCCAACTCCATCAACACACTTGTGGACTCAACCATGATGCAGCGTCTGAAGGTCAATGACTCAACTTCCATTGCAACACAAGCAGAAACCACACAACGTCTGGGGGTAGAAGCTCAGACTTCTGTCATGCAAGTTCAGACTGCTCTCATTCAGGATTAGATTTCTGCCACACAAGCCCAGACTCCTGCCATCATGGCTGCGCCTACCGGCGTTGAAAGGGGCTTGCAGTATGTCACAGCAGCTGATCAATCTGTCCTCCAACAGATTAATAGATTTGCTGAAGTACCACCCAATAAGTGGCAGTGGCTCTGTGGAGCACGAACTTGCGGTCCTCCCACAGGATGACAGCATTCTTCGTTCCACCCCTGCCGCTCTGCCAGTGTCCTCGTTGTTGCCTCTCAGCCAGCCAGTCCAGACTGCTGCCGCCCATGCCGAGATGGTGCAGTCTGAAGCTGGGTCTTTTGGGCGCAGAGTTGCTCGAGGTCATCCTCCAAGGCCATCGCAGTCTCCTCCACTGAAAGAAAGCAGCCTTCCACCAGCAATGCTGTAGCCACTGGGGTAGAACGGCATAGGAGCTCGACGACAAGCAACAGCACACGGAATACAGGCACTAATGGAACACACAAGGGCGATTAATTGATGGTTGTATGTAATATAGCATGGTTTGTGTTATATATGTGCACTTGTATTTACTCTGTACAGCCACCAGAGGGCTCATTCCCTGGAGTGCCAGGGATCACATAATCCCTTGGGAGCACAGGAATTTAAGAGGGCTTCACAGGTTAGAGAGGCACTCTGGAGACCTGCAATAAAAGACTACGGTCACACTTTACTTTGATCTCACAGTGTTCAGTCTGACTCGTTCTCCTTACACAACAACTGACGACGAGATACAGATAGCGAACTCAAAGATGCAGAGTACAGTGGGCATCCTGGAGAATTTTTCAGAGGGAGATGATTGGGAAACTTTTGTGGAGCAACTCGACCAATACTTCGTGGCCAACGAGCTAGATGGGGAAGAGAGCGCTGCCAAATGTAGAGCGATCCTTCTCACCGTCTGTGGGGCACCAACATATGGCCTCATGAAGAATCTGCTCACTCCAGCGAAACCCACAGAGAAATCGTATGACAATTTGTGCACACTGGCCCGAGAATATTTGAACCCAAAGGAAAGCGTTCTCATGGCAAGGTACCAGTTCTACACTTACAAAAGGTCTGAAGACCAGGAAGTGGCGAGTTAGGTCGCCGAGCTGAGATGCCTTGCAGGACATTGCGAATTTGAAGGACATTTGGAGCACATGCTCAGAAACTTTTTCGTACTTGGCATTGGTCATGAAACCATACTTCGCAAACCTTTGACTGTAGAGACCCCAACCTTGAGTAAGGCCATAGCGATAGCCCAGGCGTTCATTGCCACCAGTGACAATACTAAGCAAAGCTCTCAGCACACAAGTGCTGCTACAAGTACTGTGAACAAAGTGATGTTGTTTTCGAATTATAACGTACAGGGCAGGTCACACATACCTGCAGCTACACGTCCGCAGATGTCTCAGAGTCCACCATCAAGGATGATGAATGCAAGGCCATTAATACCTTGTTGACGCTGCGGGGGTGATCATCATTTCCATTCATGCCGATTCAAAGGATACGTTTACAAGGGCTGTGGAACAATGGGACACCACCAATGAGTGTGCAGGCGAGCTGCTAAGCCTGTTAAACCTGCAAACCATCACGTTGCAGAGGAGGACAGATCCATGGAGGATCACTGCGAACCAGAGTCTCAGATAGAGGAGGCGAGGTACATGGGGTGCACACATTCACCACGAATTTTCCCCCGATAATACTGAAGGTTGAACTAAATGGACTCCCGGTGTCAATGGAGCTGGACACGGGCACGAGCCAGTTCATCATGGGCAAAAAGACTTTCGAAAGGTTGTGGTGCAACAAGGCCTCAAGGCCAATCTTAACTCCAGTTCGCACAAGACTAAGAACTTACACTAAAGAACTGATTCCTGTAATCAGCAGTGCTACCATAAAGGTCCCCTACGATGGAACGGTGCACAAGCTACCACTCTGGGTGGTACCGGGCGATGGTCCCACGCTGCTTGGCAGGAACTGGCTGGGAAAGATACGCTGGAACTGGGACGATGTCCGAGCGCTATCACCCGCTGACGACACTTCGTGTGCCCAGGTCTTAAACAAATTTCCTTCGCTGTTCGAACTAGACATCAGGAAATTCCAAGGAGCAAAAGTGCAGATCCACTTAATTCCGGGGGCGCAATCCATCCATCACAAGACGAGAGAAATGGTAGAGATCGAGCTAGACTGGCTGCAACGAGAGGGCATCATTTCACCTATCGAGTTCAGCGAGTGGGCCAGTCCTATTGTCCCAGACCTCAAGGGAGACGGTACCGTCAAAATCTGTGGTGATTACAAAGTAACTATCAATCATTTCTCCCTGCAAGACCAATACCCACTACCAAAAGCCGACAATCTCTTTGCAACGCTGGCGTGAGGAAAGATGTTCGCGAAGCTGGATCTGACTTCAGCCTATATGACGCAGGAACTGGAGGAATCATCGAAGGCCCTCACCTGCATCAACATGCACAAAGGTCTTTTTGTTTATAACAGATGCCCGTTTGGAATCCGATCAGTGGTGGCGATATTCCAGAGAAACATGGAAAGTTTACTGAAGTCGGTCCCGCACACCGTGGTCTTCCAGGATGATATCTTGGTCACAGGTCGGAACACAGTTGAGCACCTGCAGAACCCGGAGGAGGTTCTTAGTCGACTCAACCGCATGGGGCTCAGGTTAAAACGCTCAAAGTGCGTTTTCTTGGTGCCTGAAGTGGAGTTCCTGGGAAGGAGGATTGCGGTGGATGGCATCAGGCCCAACAACGCGAAGACGGAGGCAATCGAGAACGTGACGGAGTTGCAGTCGTTTCTGGGTCTCTTGAACTACTTTGGTAACTTCTTACCAGGTCTCAGCACCCTGCTAGACCCACTACATGTCTTACTACGAATGGGGTGAATGGGTTTAGGGCAGAAGCCAAGAAAATGCCTTGGTAAAAGCGAGAAAATTGTTATGCTCAAACAAATTGCTTGTGTTGTATGATCCATGTAAACGTTTGGAACTAGCATGTGATGGTACTAGGGTGTGTATTGCAACAAGCATTTGGTTTTGGGAAACTGCAACCGGTCGCTTATGCATCCAGGAGTGTGTCTAAGGCCAAGAGAGCCGACAGCATGATTGAAAAAGAAGCATTAGCGTGTTTCTATGGGGTAAAGAAAATGCATCAATACCTGTTTGGGCTAAAATTCGAATTGGAAACTGACCATAAGCCACTTATATCCCTGTTTTCCGAGAGTAAAGGGATAAATACCAATGCATCGGCCCGCATCCAGAGATGGGCGCTCACGTTGTCCGCTTACAACTATGCCATCCGCCACAGGCCAGGCAGAGAAAACTGCGCCGATGCTCTCAATAGGCTGCCATAGCCCAGCACAGAGGTGGAAATGGCAAAGCCCGCAGATCTAGCCATGATTATGGAAGCATTTGAGAGTGAGCAATCACTCGTCATTGTCTGGCAGATCAAAACCTGAACAAGCCAGGACTCCTTATTATCTTGAGTCAAAAACTGTGTGCTTCACAGGAGCTGGTCCAGTGTCCCAGTGGAAATGCAGGAAGAGATAAAGCCGTTCCAGCGGTGCAAAGATGAAATGTCTATACAGGCAGACTGCTATCTGTGGGGCAATCGAGTAGTGGTCCCCAAGAAGGGCAGAGACACCTTCACGAATGAGCTCCACAGTACCCACCCAGGCATCGTAATGATGAAAGCGATAGTCATATCCCACGTGTGGTGGCCCAGTATCGATGCGGACTTAAGAGTCCTGCATTCACAGATGCAATACATGCTCGCAGTTAATCAATGCACCCAGGGAGGCGCCGCTAAGTTTATGGTCTTGGCCCTCCAAACCGTGGTCTAGGGTACATGTCGACTATGCAGGCCTGTTCTTGGGTAAAATGTTCCTTGTCATTGCAGACGCGTACTCCAAGTGGATTGAATGTGAGATAATGTCGGCTAGCCCGTCCGCTGCCACCACTGAAAGCCTGCGGGCCATGTTTGCCACATACGGCTTACCCGATGTCCTGGTGAGCGACAACGGGCCATGTTTTACCAGTGCTGAGTTCAAAGAATTCATGACCCATAATGGAATCAAACATGTCACATCTGCCTATTTAAACCAGCGTCCAATGGTCAGGCAGAGAGAGCAGTGCAAACCATCAAGCAAGGCTTGAAGAGGGCAACTGAAGGCTCACTGCAGACTCGCCTATCCCGAGTCCTGCTTAGCTACCGCACGAGACTACACTCACTCACTGGGATCCCACCTGCTGAACTGCTCATGAAAAGAGCACTTAAGACAAGGCTCTCGTAAGTTCACCCTGATCGACATGAACAGGTAGAGAGCAGGCGGCTTCAACAAAATGCATACCATGATAGCGCAAATGTGTCACGCGAGATTGAAGTCAATGATCTTGTATTTGTATTAAATTATGGACAAGGTCCCAAGTGGCTTCCCGGCACTATCGTGGCCAAAGAGGGGAGCAGGGTGTTTCGGGTCAAACTTTCAAATGGACTCATTCACCGGAAACACTTGGACCAAATCAAACTCAGATTCACGGACTATCCTGAGCAACCCACCTTGGACCCTACTTTTTTTGATCCCCCAACACACACACCAGTAGCAACTGACACCACGGTTGACCACAAAGCAGAACCCATCATCCACAGCAGCCCTGCAGGGCTGAACACACCAGGCAGCCCAGCAAGGCCAGCTGCACAGCAGCCCAGCGAGGGCCCAACAAGTGATTCAACAACACCAGCTTTCACATCGAGACGATCAACCAGGGCAAGAAGGGCCCCAGATCGACTCACATTGTAAATAATTACGCTATTGACTTTGGGGGGGGAATGTTGTTATATATGTGGACTTGTATTTACTCTGTACAGCCACCAGAGGGATCATTCCCCGAAGTCCCAAGGGATCCCATAATCCCTTGGGAGCACAGGTATTTAAGAAGGCTTTACAGGTTGGAGAGGCACTCTGGAGACCTGCAATAAAAGACTAAGGTCACACTTTACTTTGAGCTCACAGTGTTCAGTCTGACTCTTTCTCCATACACAACAGTTTGATTTATAAATTTGGTTTGTAATGTTTATTTTGTGTTGATTTTTATTTCAGCATAGTGGCCTAGTATACGCTGTGCTGGTCATTAACAGAATGAAAGTAAGGCATGGGACCGTTGGTGAATAAAGAATTGGCGCTGCGTTTACTGGTATCACAGTTGGAGGAGTCGGTCATGGAGAGCCAGGGCAGAAAGGGGCTATCTGGGTTGCCTCCTTCATTTCACTTCCTCCTCCTCTTCCTCCTTCTCTTCCTCCTGCTCCTCAGCTGGTAGCCGTATAGCTGGTGGGAAGGGTCATATGGTATAGAGGGTAGCTTAGAGGCGGGATCTGCATGTAGCGAGATACCAGGCATGAGGGGTCTGCAGCCAGGGCAGTGGACCTGTCCGAAAGCTGCCATGATTGCAACATCTGCAATTTTAACCTGCTCTCCTGACCAGGCAGCAAGGAAACACACCCGGAGCCAACAGGGTCGTTCATTTCTAAGTATGTTGCGGCCCAATGACATCAACTGTAATTTTAATTCAGGCTTTGAGCATGAATGCGAGACTATGCAGCATGCAGCAAGCCCACTCTGCCTTGTACTGCACGGCTCCTCCAGATTGGTCTCGGCATTTCCTACATTGCAACAGTGACGACACTTCAAACATTCTTCGCTTTAGAATGTCGTAAGGCCATGAAAGGTGCTATAGAAAGTATTTCTTTCTATTGTTTGTCCTTACATAGAAACATAGAAAATAGGTGCAGGAGCAGGTCAAGCCTGCACCGCCATTCAATATGATCATGACTGATCATGCATCTTCAGTACCTAACTCCCGCCTTCTCTCCATATCCCCTGATCCTCTTAGCCGTAAGGGCCACATCTAACTCCCTCTTGAATATATCCAATGAATTGGCCTCAACAACTTTCTGTGGTAGAGAATTCCACAGGTTAACAACTCTCTGAGTGAAGAAGTTTCTCCTCATCTCGGTCCTAAATGGCTTGCCCCTTATCCTTAGACTGTGACCCCTGGTTCTGGACTTCCCCAACATCGGGAACATTCTTCCTGCATCTAACCTCTCCAGTCCCGTCATAATTTTATATGTTTCTATGAGATCCCCTCTCATTCTTCTAAACTCCAGTGACTATAAGCCTAACCGATCTAGTCTTTTTTCATATGTCAGTCCTGCCATCCCGGGAATCAGTCTGGTGAACCTTTGCTGCACTCCCTCAATAACAAGAACATCCTTCCTCAGATTAGGAGACCAAAACTGCACACAATACTCAAGGTGTAGTCTCACCAAGGCCCTGTATAACTGCAGTAAGACCTCCCTGCTCCTATACTCAAATCCTCTCGCTATGAAGGCCAGCATGCCATTTGCCACCTTCACCGCCTGCTGTACCTTCATGCCTACCTTCAGTGACTGATGCATCATGACACCCAGGTCTCATTGCACCTCCCCTTTTCCTAATCTGTCACCATTCAGATAATAATCTGCTTTCCTGTTTTTGCCACCAAAGTGAATAACCTCACATTTATATCCACATTATACTGCAAAATGGCGGGTGATGCATTTATGATCGAAAGTGTGTGCGCACTTCTTGCCCAATATTTTGGGGCCTTAGGAGGTTGTGTAACAAAAAAAATGGGTGTGACATGGCCCAATTTAAGCTCCAAAAGCTCTTCTTTATATCAGTGATTAACGTATTCGACCTACAATCTTTACCCATTGCTTTGGACAATTCAATACAAGAGCTTACCTGAATTTCTTTCTCAGTTCAAACAAAGGACTTTTCTCTTTTCAGATGCTGATTGACTTGCTGTGCACTTCCATTTCAATTTTGATTTCAGATTTCCAACAATTGCAGTTTTTTCTTTTTATCTCTATGATAGGATTTAATTTGGTTATTAAAATGTCCTAATCCTATATTCGGGCTCATACATATGCTTGAGGTACAGGCGATTGTAATCCTACTTGCTCAGCAGAAACCTGGTGGATGGGCAGTTAAAATCGCCCTGGCTCTTACCTGTTCGAAAGCTGCCATGATTGCAATATCTGAAATTTTAATCTGCTCTCCTGAGCAGGCAGCAAGGACAGCCCCCAGAGCCAACAGGGCCCTTCTTTTTTATGCATGTTGCAGCCCGATGACATCATTGAGACCCGTCTGTAATTTTAACTCTGGCCTGAGTAGGAAATCCAGCTGGAGTTAAAATCGGGACCCAGTCCTGCAATCATACTTTTTAATCCGTGATGAAATTATGGTGTTAGTTTCTTTTTAAATGGAAAATATAGCGAGTATGTACTTGCAGGAGGGAGCCTGGCTAGGTGGGAGTGTGAGTCAGAGATAAAACTTCAATAATATGGCCCTGACTCTTCAAAAGAGAAAAGAGCAGACTGAGGGGTGACCTGATGGAGATCGTTAAGAATATAAAGTGGTTTGACAGGGTAGATGCAGAGAATATGTTTTACTTGTAGGGGACAACCACACCAGGTGCATAACTATAAGGCAGTCACTAATAAATCCAGTAGGGAATTCAGGAGAAACTTCTTTACCCAGAGAGTGGTTAAAATGTGGAACTTGCTTCCACAAGGAGTAGTTGAGGTGAATAGCATCATGCATTTAAGGGGAAATTAGATAAACACATGAGGGAGAATGGAATAGAAGGATGTGTTGAGAGGGTTCGATGAAGTAGGGTGAGGGGAGATTCATATGGAGCATAAACAGTGGCATAGACTAGTTGGGCTGAAAGGTCTGTTTCTGTGTTGTGAATTCTATGTAACTCACTCCTCAGACTCCAGTACTGCAACCATGCTGATTTTGCTTATACCATTTGTTTCTGAGTTATAGGGTAGAAATTCCTACTGGAAAAGTGCTTTTTCCAGTGAGTGGATGTCAGAAAATAGACAGTTGTCTCCTACTTTACACTACATCCAAGATTCTGGCCCAGGTTGTAACTTCACTACAAAATACTTGGCAGCTACGCACATGCTCACACAGGCAGCCCACTGTGTGGACGGAAGCTCACTAAAAATACGGAAAATATGCTATTCACGACTTTTGAGTGTAAGCGGTTATGTGAGAAATATTGATGAGATTTCTCGCAATGCACCATTCACACTTGAATTGCTCCTCTCAAACCTCTTTCCTTATATAACAAAGGCATCTACTCAACCTATAGCGATCATGCTACACATGACATGAGATTTTTTTGCAATTTATACTGTTATTTGATTTACTACATCAATAATGTTAATCCAGGATCACTGTATTGGACAGAATGGTAGGAATACAGCAAATAACTGGTTATAACAGGTATACAGGTGTATATTAATATTCACATACAGATATTCTTATAAACTTGTGGGGGGGGGGGGGCGGGGATTTCTTCCTGTCAATAATTTTATTAGAAAAGCCTGCTCCGTAGATATCAGTTAATGAGGAAATCTCTCAATCTGTTTTTTAAAAGATTCAAGATGTCCACAAAAAATGGTTATTACGTACTTTTTTTCTTTCTCTTTTACTGCATTCCTTCGTCAAGAGCTAGTTTCCAGTTAGACTTCTCTTTCGAGCTTGTGCTAACTGTTGTGGATAAAGTTATATGGGAATGATTTCCAATTTGGGTGTATATTAGGCAGGCAGTGGTCGGGGCAGAAGATATAGTTGACATCAACATTGGACCAACGAGCTGGCAGCGCTAATCACCTTCTTCAGAGGAAGCTTGCCGATCGGGAGAGCGCGATATCCAATGGAGTTGCCGATCTTGATGGATCTGCAGCGTGACCTTAAAGGGGAGGAGGGAGGTGGGTAGGTAAATGCGTCGGGAGTGAAAGGGAGCAACAGTTGATGGTGTCAGGGAATTCTTTTTGCAGAGACTACAGCAGCAAGGGGATATAATGCTGACAAGAGGGGCCTTGTTGGCACTGTGGAACTGCGCAATAAACCTTATAGTGTGCAGGATAATATACATCTGGATAGAGTTTACAAATTCCTACTATAAGCACAGAGTTCTGTGCACGAGGAGTGAAATCAGAAATTCAGATGCACATGTCAGTGAGCCCCACAGGATTTTCCAGACAGAAACTTTTGTGGATCCCACACTGGAATCCCGATATGTCACAGCTCTGTGCCAGGAGAGAGAAGTTATAAACTCTACCTCACCATGTACAACATTTTCCTGTTTTACTCTGCCACCTCCCACTGAGATAATCCCAAGGACAGATTTTGACGCACTGAAAATTCTTGAAAAGTTCTCGGCTTAACTTTCTAACTTTATGCTCTTGGTTGGGAGCCCGGCCCACCGATAGGGTACATCAGAAATTCCAGTATAATGCATTGCTCGGTTTTCCAGCCATTTAAAGTAATGGTTGGAGAATTGTGAGCAGCATGTGCCAGAAATTGTCTCTCGATGAGCAAGGCTTCTGGCTGGAAGCACAATGTTGGAACGTTAACGCTTATATTCCTCTTTTTATTGAATTTGGAGTAGTTGCATCTCGTTAAGCTTGTATCAGTCCCTTGCAATAAGTCCTACATTGTGTCACGTCTGAGCCAGCAGGTGGTGGGTTCAAACCCCAGTCCACGATTTGAGCACGCAAACTTAGCTCTTGTACTGAGGAAACGCTGAATTGCCTGCGGTGCCCTCTTTTGGAAGAGATGTTAAAGTGAGGTTCTATCTGTCTGTTCTGATGGATGTTAAATATTGCATGGCACTATTTCAAAAGGTCAGGGAGTTCCACCAAGTGTGTCCTGGCCAATATTTCCCCTTAACCAGCACCAAAAAAACAGATAACTTGGTGTTTGTGGGACCTTGCTGTGCACAAACCAGCTGCCGCATTCACCTGCATAACAACAGGAACTGCATTTCTAAGTAATTAATTGGTCCCAATTTTAACTACCCCCACCTGGCAGAAACCAGGAGGGGGGCAAATCCCGCTTCCCAAAGCCTGCTGGGACCTGGATCCTGGGCCAAGAAGAGGCCCAGAAGGTAAGTTGAAACTTTATTTTTCCGGTTTTCTTGTGACGTATTTCTGTTTCCCACAGTAACCATCATGTAGCTTCTCTGAGTGAGAAGGCCAATAAAATGCTAATTTAATGCACAATCGGCACTGTTTTGTGCTGTGGGCTCACGCCCAATTGGAACTTGATTCAGATAGGTGAAATTCATTCCCTGTATTCATTCATATCTGTCTGGGCTTGAACCCAGGTCGCAGAGTAGATTTTTAGATATTTATCATGTTATGAGAAGCATATAGAACTGTTCCCTGTTATAATGTGGGTTTAGATATTTTTCTGGAGGTAATACAGCTTTGCAATAATTTAAAGAGTTATTTTTGGCGAGACTAGGAGGGAAGAGGTTTAGTTGTGTTTCTGGAATTTGACGTGGAGTCCAATGCTTATCACTACTGTGAACTAAATTGTAAAGTTCAAGTGCTCAGTCATTAGCTTGCTAATCTTAAACAGTTATCTGACACTGCAACCATACAGCTTGAGTTTTATTTTCATGGCTTCAACTTCAGATGTTTTCCTAATCCGTGGCAGCGAGGTTTGGGATCCATTTTACACCCACCACATTAGTTTCTGGAGAACTTTTCTGAAGCTATGAATGCCTAACTTCTAACTGAGGCCCTTCTCCTTGATCTAAGTAAAGCCTTTGATACTCTTGACCACAGTATCCTGTTGAATTAGCGTAATGTTTTTGGTTTGAGAAATGAAGCAGTAAATTGGGTTTCAGCATATTTACCAGAAAGAACATAAAATGTGTTTCTCATTGCCACATCTCACAGTGAGCTCTTTGTATCAACTTCCCTCAAGGTTCAGTTTTATGACCGTTGCTACTTTTTTTTATATACATCCTACTGGTGGGTAAAGCACACAGCAAAATGCCATTTTCTCTTTATTATTTGCACAAACTCACAAACATTAGCTGCTCCCATTTCTGAGGAAGGTTCTTCATTCCCTTTTCACCGCAAGACTTGGTCTCTTGCTGGGTAACACTCAAATAAAACCAGAAATTCTGGAGCAGGTCCGTCAACTTCTGAAAGAGCATGAAAAGATAATGCAGGACACTTTCTTGTCGCTCACCTGGAGTGGATAGACTGGAGAAGCTGGGGTTGTTCTCCTCAGAGCAGAGAAGGTTGAGAGGAGATTTGATAGAGGTGTTCAAAATCATGAGGGGTCGAGACAGAGTAGATGGAGAGAAACTGTTCCCATTGGTGGAAGGGTCGAGAACCAGAGGACACAGATTTAAAATAAAAACAGAAAATGCTGTAAATACTCAGCACAGATTTATGGTGATTGGCAGAACAACCGAAGGTGACATGAGGAAGGTTAGGATCTGGAATACACTGCCTGAAAGGGCGGTGGCGGCAGATTCAAATGTGACTTTCAAAAGGGAGTTGGATAAGTAACTGAAGGAAAAAAATTTGCAGGGCTACGGGGAAAAGGCGGGGGATTGGGACGAGTTAAAGTGCTCTTGCAGAGAGCGGGCATGGGCTCGACGGGCCGAATGGCCTCCTTCTTTGCTGTAACCATTCTATGATTCTATGGCTTCAAAATTGTCCTTTTCCCCGATTGGGGGCGGTAGCCTTCCAGGGCCAGGACTTCCTGCGCCCAGCTCGGAAGACCCGCCTCTGATGCAGAATTGGGCCATGCGCCCCTCAAAGGAAGTGGAGCGCTGTCTCCAGCACTCTGTTTCCTTGGAGGGCTGCTCCCTGGGCGATGGTGCGGCGCTGAGTCCAACGCGCGTTGGGCAGGCCAGCGGTACGCGGATGCTCCGTGTAGAAACGCCCCTGGCCCTTCAATTAAAGAGGAGGGCCAGTGTGCATTCTGCAGGCCCTTTGGTGGCCGCCTCTGGGCCACCAATGAGGTGATCGACCGAGCCAGCAGCCTGGCACACACGATGGAGCGCTGGGTCGCACAAAGGCGGCTGTTCGACGCGAGGGCTGCTATTGTTGGGCCGACGCAAGAGTCGGCCGACAAATGAAGATTGTGGCCTTTTCCTTTAAGGGGCACTCCAGTTATGCAGATGTCCGCCAGCCTCGCGGCCCGTGTGGCAATTTTCCCCGTGTGACACAAAGGGGTCAGTGCGCACAGCGATGACATCAGCGTGGTTGCGTGGCAGCCGGAGGCTTTAACCGCGGGCGGTACAGCGCCCCCCCCCCCAAACCTCCAGGGCAGTTTCCCGGGAGGTGGTAGCACAATCGGCGCTAACGGGGCTATAAAATAGGGCAATTTCACCCCCTATAATTCTATACTTGTCTAGAAATTGGTTTATGCCTGTTTTCAGTCATGAAATGGACACCCCAAGCGAAAGGCCCAAGGCTGGGACAAAATTGGGCCTTGGGACGCATCTTAATATTTTCAGTGAGCTGCCTCTGGTCTCTGGAGCTTCAATTTGGCCCAGCTGCCATGCCAGAAGTGGTCCTCAGGCAGGTTCTGGGAGGAGGGGAGGAGAATTGGACAGTGACGAGCACTGGCCAGCAATGGCCTGTGGCAGTGTTGTGGAGTGAGGAGGAGCACTTTAGTTTGTTTATTTGTTCATGGGATGTGGGCGTCGCTGGCAAGGCCAGCATTTATTGCCCATCCCTAATTGCCCTTGAGCCGCCTTCTTGAACCGCTGCAGTCTGTGAGGTGAAGGTACTCCCACAGTGTTGTTAGGGACAGAGTTCCAGGATTTTGACCCAGCAACGATGAAGGAACGGCTATATACTTCCAAGTCAGAATGGTGTGTAACTTGGAGGGGAACGTAGAGGTGGTGGTGTTCCCATGCGGCTGCTGCCCTTGTTTTTCTAGGTGGTAGAGGTCGCAGGTTTGGGAGGTGCTGTCCAAGAAACCTTGCTGAGTTGCTGCAGGGCATCTTGTAGATGGTACACACTGCAGCCACAGTACGCCAGTGGTGGATGGGATGACAATCAAATGGCCTGCTTTGTCCTGAATGGTGTTGAGCTATTTGAGTGTTGTTGGAGCTGCACTCATCCAGGCAAGTGGAGAGTATTCCATCACACTCCTGACTTGTGCCTTGTAGATGGTGGAAAGATGGGTGGGAAGTTGTGAAGAGGCCACAAAGAATCTTCAAAGGGATATTGATAGGCTAAGTGAGTAGGCAAAAATTTGGCAGATGGAGTGTAATGTGGGAAAATGTGAGGTTATCCACTTTGGTAGGAAGAATAAAAAAGCAAATTATTATTTAAATGTAGAGAGACTACAAAATGCTGTGTTACAAAGGTATCTGGGGGTCCTTGTACATGAAACTCAAAAAGTTAGCATGCAGGTACAGCAAGTAATTAGGAAGGCAAATCGAATGTTGCCATTTATTACAAGGGAGATAGAATATAACAGTAGGAACGTCTTGCTACAACTGTACAGGGTGTTACTGAGACCAGACCTGGAGTACTGCATACAATTTTGATCTCCTTATTTAAGGCAGTTCAGAGAAGGTTCACTGTTGATTCCTGAGATGAAGGGATTGTCTTATGAAGAAAGTTTGAGCAGGTTGGCCCTACACTCATTGGAATTTAGAGAAATGAGAGGTGATCTTATTGAAATGTATCATATTCCAAGTGGGCCGGACAGGGTAGATGCAGAGAAGATGTTTCACCTTGTGGGGGAATCTCGAACTAGAGGGTATAGTTTCAGAATAAGGGGTCGCACATTTAGAACGGAGATGAGGAGCAATTTCTTCGCTCAGATGGTTGTGAATCTTTGGAATTCTCTACCTCAGAGAGCTGTTGAGGCTGGGTCATTGAATATATTTAAGGTAGAGTAAACAGATTTTTGAACGATGGGGAGTCGAGGGTTATGGGGAGCGGGCAGGAAAGTGGAGTTGAGGCCAAGTTCAGATCAGCCATTGAATGGTGGAGCAGTCCCAAGGGGCCAAATGGCCTACTCTTGCTCCTATTTCTTGTGTTCTTAGAAACAAAGTTAATGCACCCAAACTTGGTGGACTCACTGCCCGCTTGCACCCACTGCCGCCGACTGCCGTCACGTTTTCTGGGCGGTCTCCACTCCGAGCGAGTTTGGTGGAGGCCTCCAGCCGATGGGGATGGAAGACCGCTGGGAACCGCCTACTGATGTCCGCCGGCGCGCAACTCACATATTTGTCCTCCTGCTCGCCGAGCTTCCAGTTTGGTTCGGGCAGGAGTCCGATGCAGCAAGGGGAAGGACCGCTGTGTGGGGGCAGGTCTAACCTCAATGGTACGTATGAAGACCTGCAATAAAAATGGATAGTAAATTTCTTTTATTTATTTATTTTCCAGCGATTCAGATGGACGGGGACCCATGAAGGATTTGCAATGTTTTTTTTTAGATTTTTAATTTTATATGTTCCCCCTCCCTGGGCCCGACTCAATCCTCGGCGGTACTTTGCCGAGGAATGCATTTGCCGCTGAGATTGGGATCTCCCGCCCACTGCCGCCCAGATTCATGGTGTAAGTCGCTTTTTTGCGGCTGGGTGGTCTTTCCAGGACTTTTCCACGAAACTCCCACCCAAAGTACCATCAGGTACTCAGCCGTCCTTTGGGCAACACTTGGGCAGAACTTAGCTTCCACCAAGTTTGGTGCCAATGTTTCAGGTCGATGATCTTTTGTCAGAACTGGAAAAAGTTAGAGATGTCACGGATTTTAAGCAAGTACAGGTGCAGGGAAAGGGGAGCGGGGGGGGGAGGAAAGAACAAAAGGGGAGGCTTGTGATAGGGTGAAAGGCAGGAGACATTAAAAGACAAAAAGGGATGATGGTGCAAGGCAAAAGGAGATGGTAATGGGGCAAGTAAAGAAACAATGGGGCCAAAATTGATCAACTCACTGCCCACTGCTGCCGACTGCAGCCCACTGCCGCTGATATTCCTCGTAACGATCCGCCCAGTGCCACTTTCAATGTGACCTGGAGTGGGCGGGAGGGGAGAGCCGCCGGGAACCGCCTGCTGACGTCAGCGGATGGTCGAGTGGCACAACTGATCTCCCACCCACCGAGCTCCTATATTCATGCGGGCGGGAGTTGGCAGGAGTCGGTGTCAGAACGTGGGTGGACTGCTGCGAGGAGGCTGGTCTGTCCCCGACAGTAAGTCTGAAGATCCTGAAAAAAAAGTTGAGTGAACATTTTTTTTTCCACAGCGACTTAGGTCTTGTGATAGTTTCAAAATTTTTTCCTGATGATTTTTTTTTGGTTCAGCTGTTCGACCCTCCTTGGGCCCGACTCCATCCTCGGCGGCACTTGGGCGGCAAGCGCCTCTGCCGCCGAGAATGAGACCTCCCACCCACTGCTGCCCAGATTGGCGGCATATGTCGATCATTTACCGCCCGCTGACCTTCGAGGGACCTCGGCGATGAGTGCCCCGCCCAAAGTGCCGTCCGGTACCTCGGCGGCCATTGGTGGCACTTTCGGTGGCACTTGGCCGGGCGGAGGCCTTGACCAAATTCGGCCCCAATAGTTGGTTCGAGAAGAGGTGTAAATGGAAATATCAGAATCGCCAACAACAACTGCCGTCTGAAAAAATGGGGGCAGAGGTTATGATCTGAAATTGTTGAACTCGATGTTGAGTCCGGAAGGCTAATCAAAAGATGAGGTTCTGTTCCTCGAGCTTACGATGCGTTCATTCTGAGGCAATTATCTGATTGCAGATCAAAATAAAGTCAAAGTCTGGCTCCTTGGTGATCATAAGCACCAACTCCCTTGAGTCTTCCTGGCACACCAGCTGAGAGAAGATAATGCATATGATTCCAAAGGGCAACATTGCTGCTTGCTGCTTGCCTGTGTGCACTGTCTACTGGATCATTGTTGTTTGCTGCATCCTACACAACACTGCCAGTGAATGAGGACCAACAACACAATGATGAAGACCAGATACGAGGCGCAACTAACCACGGTGCAGAGGAGGCTCGGGACATACCCCTGCAGGTCATAAATGTGGAAAACCATACATCACATGCCAACCTCTAATGCTCTCCCAGAAACATCTTACATCCTTTTTTCTGCCTCCTCAGCAAATCCACCCAAGACTATCTCACTGCACTCTCAACGACTGAAGTGCCACTAGTTACTTATGGTGAATATTTCCTCTGGTCACTGAGTTGGTGAGTGGTGGCATAAATGTAAGATGATCACCAAAAGAACAACAGGACATGTTAGGATTTTTTTAATACAAAAGATTATTAGGATGTGAAATGCCCTTCCAATTGGTGGAAGCACACTCTATAATAGCTTTCAAAAGTGAAATAGATAAACATTTGAAAAAAAAATGTTAAAGTGTATGGGGAAAGGACAGGGGATTGGGACTAATTGGATAGCTCTTTCAGAGAGCCAGCATATTCATGATGGGCCAAATGGCCTCCTTCTATAATTCCACATGATTGGGAGGAAGGTACCGATAACAATTTTTTTTACATGTACTGTGTACAGAAGAGATAACTATAAGCACATCCAAGGATGCAGCACAATCCTGTGGTTCAAATCAATTATTAAAGAATGTTTACTTTTATCCAAGTTGCAATTAGTATCTGTGCCTACACTGGATATTTACACTGGGCTCAATATTTCCTTCAGTAGACCCGCGCTAATGTGCATGGAAAGCCTTTGGTGAGATGAGAGTTAATGCAGAATTTCAACGAGCAATTTTGGTTATTCATATTAATGAATTCCTGCCCCAGGAATTTTGTTTGAAATGAACAGGGAGATTCTACTTTCCATAAGTTGAATGGAATTTAGGAAACTAGGAACAGGAGGAAGCCATTCAGCCCCTCGAGCCTGTTCCGCCATTCAATTAGATCCTGGCTAATCTGTGACCTAACACTATAATACCGGCCTTTGCCCCATAACCTTAATTCCTTTGGTTAACAAGAATCTATCAAGCTAAGATTTAAAAATAACAATTGATCGAGCATCAATTGCCTTTTGCGGAGGGACGTTTCAAATATCTACCACCCTTTGTGTGTAGAAATGTTTCCGAACTTCACTCCTGAAAGGTCTGGCTCTACCTTTTAGACTATACCCCCTAGTCCTAGACTCCCCAGACAGGTGGAAATAGTTTATCTCTATCTACCCTATCAGTTCCCCTTATTATCTTGAAAATTTTGATTAAATCACCCTTAACCTTTTAAATTCCAAGGAATACAACTCTAGTTTGTGTAATCTCTCCTCTCAATTTAACCCTTGGAGTCCAGCGGCTGCAAATTCGGTTGGATTACACCTTTGATAGTGTCCCGGAGGGGCGGTAATGGGTCTCGAAATGCTTACCGCCTGGGCAATCAGCTTCCAGCGCCCCGCCGGGAAATTTGGTGCCGGTTTTGTGGCGGTGCAAAACTCGACCGCCTCGCTGTGTAGTCTCATTCAGATCATGACGTCAGTCGTCGTGCAACGTCCCGCTAGTAACCGATAAGGGAGTAAAGGGTTATGGGGAGCGGGCAGGGAAGTGGAGCTAAGTTCATGATCAGATCAGCCATGATCTTATTGAATGGCAGAGCAGGCTCAAGGGACCGTATGGCCTATTCCTGCTCTTATTTCTTATGTTCTTATGTACTCCGGTCACTAAATTAGGTGAAAACGCCTCATTTAACATCTGCCTCAAATCATGCCCGAAAAACCAGGCAGCTCCATGGTCGATTGGTGCTATTTGTAGCGTATTGAAAGGGAGGGAGGAGGATTATAAATCGGAGGGCACATTGAGCGCAACGCTTTCACACAGCACATTGCGTGAACCTCTGAATTTAATCCAGAAGAACGATTTTCCTACAGGATTCTTACAGCTTGGGCAAAATAATTTAATAGGTGCATTACTGGTTCACCATCGAGCCAACTCCATGCTGTTGTTAGGCAACGTAAAGATAGTAGGGCTGTTGGCCATGCAGGGCCACGAATGAGGAGAGGCCACAGACGAATGGACAGGAGCTTTCACCCCCACAAGTTTACAGGAAGCAACGCTCATACCTCCATCTCTCTGAGCAGCAGTGTGTGAGAAGGATGTGCTTCCCAGAGGAAGTGCTGAGAGAGATATGCTATCTCCTACAGGCAGACCTGCAGCCTCACATTGGCAGGAGGAGAACGAGGAACAGGCTTGACACGGCATGTGCCATCCCCCTCTGGGGCTCTGCTATCGCTCGTTCAGCCCATCTCCCTCTGTGAGCAGGCAAGGATGGGCTCGTTGGACTCCTGAAAGGCACGGGCAATGCTTGAGGCAGCCTCTGTCACACTCACAGCAAGTGCGTCGCTGCTCTGCAGGACCCTATCAATGCACCCATGAGGTCGCGATGCATTTGCATGATTTCCCTGGAAAGGGCCACCAAGTCCAGGTCCACGTCTGACTATCCCTCAGTGGGACTCCTGGGCTGACTCACCCTCCGGGGAGCTGGCCTCCGAGCTTCCCCTCCCACTGGGCTTTGCTGTAAGCCACTGGGGCCAGGAGCCTCAGCGTCCTCAAACCCCTCAAAAACAGGCTCCTCCACTGATGTGGTGCCCCACTTGGTGCGTCTCCCGCTCAGTGGGCACACTCTCATCCTCTCCCTCGTCATCTCCCCTGTTGCCCGATGTTGATGGTTCAGGGGCAGGCTGCTGCAATTCTGGCTGATCATTTGTAAGCACAAAGCAACAGACATGTGGTTAGCAGCAGGAGAGGGGGGCAGGGAGCTAAGAGGAAGGTGGCATTGGACATTTATATGTAAAGGGGGTAGGCCTCTTGATATCAGGGGTCATGGATCTTATATAAATCGCAAACGCCATTCCCATACCGGCACTACCCATTGGGCGCTCTGCTTCACTGCCATCACCCAACTGGTGTGCCCAGGAGGGCCGACACTCGCTGCTCCACCTCAGTGAGGTCCTGCAGATCAGGCTCTCCACCTCCGGTATGATGCTGCTCCCGGCGATTATGCACCAATTTCACCTACAATAAGAACAAGAAGAAGGTGTGAGTGAGTGTGCAGCTCATCCTGTGGCATATGTGCCTTCCATAGTAGAGTAGCTTCTCCTGTCTGGAAGTGTAAAGATGTGCATTATAATCTGACGCGCTTATCACGAATCAGCAGCAGCAGAGTGGTATGGGGACAATTGGGGCACTGCCGGGAAACCTCAGAAGGGCAAATGGGCTATCAGCCGCCATTCCACAAAAAATAAGCGGCCACTCCACTCTGCAGCATGGCCGCCGATTTGCGGTGGTAGCAGGCCTTAAGGAGAGGGGCAATTTTGGCCCCAAGGTATTCAGCACTCTGGCCAATAAATTTGATTTTGGTAGAAACCTGCCGGGCACAGAGTATGGGTCCCAAGATAGCCAAAAATCGATGGCAAACGGCAGTCAGCGAGAGGCGGGAGCAGCGTGAGGGAGGCCGATAAAGGCCCAGCGGGAATTCCTGAGGTGGCGGTAGTTGGCAAGAGGCGGGAGCAGCGTGAGTGAGGCCTATAAAGGCCCAGCGGGAGTTCCTGAGGCGGCAGCAGTCAGCGAGAGGCGGGAGCAGCATGATTGGGGCCTATAAAGACCCAACAGGAGTTCGGGAGGCGGCAGCAGTTGGAGAGGCCAGCCGGTGCAGCTGGTGCTGGATGAGAAGGCAAAAAAGAAGTAGAAAGAAATTGAAAGGTGACGTCACAGCTTAGGTGGTAAGTGATTGGCTGGTGATTGATGAGCAGCTTTTCTTTTCCTTTTCTTTATCAGTAAGTAACATTTAGCATTGTTGTTGACAAATTAAGTTTATCTAAGGGTTAAGTCATGGCAGGAGAGCTCAGACACGTGTTATGCTCCTCCTGTACTATGTGGGAAGTCAGGGACGCTTCCGGTGTCCCTGACGACTACGTGTGCGGGAAGTGTATCCGCCTCCAGCTCCTGATGGACCGCATGGCAGCACTGGAGCTGCGGGTGGATTCACTCTGGGGCATGCACGATGCTGAGAATGACGTGAATAGCACGTTTAGCGAGTTGGTCTCACCGCAGGTAAAGGGTACACAGCCAGATAGTAAATGGGCGACCAACAGGAAGAGCAGTGCAAGGAAGGTAGTGCAGGGGCCCCCTGCGGTCATCCCCCTGCAAAGCAGATGTACCGCTTTGGGTACTTTTGGAGGGATGACTCATCAGCGGGGAGCAGCAGCAGCCAAGTTCATGGCACCGTAGGTGGCTCTGCTGCACAGGAGGGCAGGAAAAAGAGTGGGAGAGCTATAGTGATACGGGATTCGATTGTAAGGGGAATAGATAGACGTTTCTGCGGCCGCAACCGAGACTCCAGGATGGTATTTGCCTCCCTGGTGCAAGGGTCAAGGATGTATCGGAGCGGGTGCAGGACATTCTGAAAAGAGAGGGTGAACAACCAGTTGTCGTGGTGCATATAGGTACCAACCATATAGGTAAAACACGGGATGAGGTCCTACCAGCCGAATTTAGGGAGCTAGGAGCCAAATCAAAAAGTTGGACCTCAAAAGTAGTAATCTCAGGATTGCTACCAGTACCACGTGCTAGCCAGAGTAGGAATCACAGGATAGCTCAGAAGAATACGTGGCTTGAGGAATGGTGCGGAAGGGAGGGATTCAAATTCCTGGGACATTGAAACTGGTTCTGGGGGAGGTGGGACCAGCACAAACTGGACGGTCTGCACCTAGGCAGGACCAGAACCAATGTCCCAGGCGAAGTGTTTGCTAGTGCTGTTGGGGAGGAGTGAAACGAACATGGTAGGGGGATGGGAACCTATGCAGGGAGACAGAAGCAAAAGATAGAAAGGAGAATAGTAAAAGTGGAGGGCAGATAAACCCAAGGCAAAAAACAAAAAGGGCCACATTACAGCAAAATTCTAAAGGGGCAAAGTGTGTTAAAAAGTCAAGCCTAAAGGCTCTGTGCCTCAATGCGAGGAGTATTCGGAATAAGGTGGACGAATTAACTGTGCAGATAGCAGTTAACGGATATGATATAATTGGCATCACGGAGACTTGGATCCAGGGTGACCAAGGCTGGGAACTCAACATCCAGGGGTATTCAACATTTAGGAAGGATAGGCAGAGAGGAAAAGGAGGAGGGGTGGCGTTGCTGGTTAAAGAGGAAATTAATGCAATAGTAAGGAGGGACATTAGCCTGGATGATGTGGAATCGGTATGGGTGGAGCTGCGGAATTCCAAACACTAGTGGGAGTTGTGTAGAGACCACCAAATAGTAGTAGTGAGGTTGGGGACAGCATCAAACAAGAAATAGGGATGTGTGCAATAAAGGTATAGCAGTTATCATGGACGACTTTAATCTACATATTGATTGGGCAAACTAAACTGGTAGCACTGTGGTGGAAGAGGATTTCCTGGAGTGTACCAGGGATGGTTTTCTAGACCAATATGTCGAGGAACCAACTAGAGAGCAGGCCATCCTAGACTGGGTGCTGTGTAATGAGAAGGGATTAATTAGCAATCTTGTTGTGCGAGACCCCTTGGGGAAGAGTGACCATAATATGGTAGAAATCTTTATTAAGAAGGAGAGTGACACAGTTAATTTGGAAACTATGGTCCTGAACTTAAGGAAAGGTAACTTCGACGGTATGAGGCGTGAATTGGCTAGAATAGACTGGCAAAGGATACTTAAAGGGTTGACGGTGGATAAGCAAAGGCAAACATTTAAAGATCACATGGATGAACTTCAGCAATTGTACATCCCTGTCTGGAGTAAAAAAAAAACTGGGAAGGTGGCTCAACCATGGCTAACAAGAGAAATTAAGGATAGTGTTAAAGCCAAGGAAGAGGCATATAAATTGGCTAGAAAAAGCAACAAACCTGAGGACTGGGAGAAATTTAGAATTCAACAGAGGACTAAGGGGTTAATTAAGAGGGGGAAAATAGAGTATGAGAGGAAGCTTGCAGGGAACAAAAAAATGGACTGCAAAAGCTTCTATAAATATGTGAAGAGAAAAAGATTAGTGAAGACAAACGTAGGTCTCTTGCAGTCGGATTCAGGTGAATTTATAATGGAGAACAAAGAAATGGCAGACCAATTGAACCAATACTTCGGTTCTGTCTTCACAAAGGAAGACACAAATAACCTTCCGAATGTACTAGGGGACCGAGGGTCTAGTGAGAAGGAGGAACTGAAGGATATCCTTATTAGGCGGGAAATTGTGTTAGGGAAATTGATGGGATTGAAGAACGATAGATCGTCTGCATCCCAGAGTATTAAAGAAATACTGGATGCATTGGTGATCATTTTCCAACAGCCTATCGACTCTGGATCAGTCCCTATGGACTGGGGGGTAACTAATGTAACACCACTTTTTAAAAAAGGAGGAAGCGAGAAAACGGGTAATTAGAGACCGGTTAGCCTGACATCAGTAGTGGGGAAAATGTTGGAATCAATCATTAAGGATGAAATAGCAGCGCTTTTGGAAAGCAGTGACAGGATCGGACCAAGTCAGCATGGATTTATGGAAGGGAAATCATGCTTGACGAATCTTCTGGAATTTTTTGAGGATGTAACTAGCAGAGTGGACAAGGGAGAACTAGTGGATGTGGTGTATTTGGACTTTCAAAAGGCTTTTGAAAAGAGATTGGTGTGCAAAATCAAAGCGCATGGTATTGGGGGTAATGTATTGATGTGGATCGAGAACTGTTTGGCAGACAGGAAGCAGAGAGTCGGGATAAATGGGTCCTTTTCAGAATGGCAGGCAGTGACTACTGGAGTGCCGCAGGGCTCAGTGCTGGGACCCCAGCTCTTTACTATATATATTAACGATTTAGATGAAGGAATTGAGTGTAATATCTCCAAGTTTGCGGATGACACTAAGCTGGGTGGCGGTATGAGTTGTCAGGAGGACGCTGAGAGGCTGCAGGGTGACTTGGACAGGTTAGGTGAGTGGGCAAATGCATGGCAGATGCAGTATAATGTGGATAAATGTGAGGTTATCCATTTTGGGGGCAAAAACACGAAGGCAGAATATTATCTGAATGGTGGCATATTAGGAAAAGGGGAGGTGCAACAAGACCTGGGTGTCATGGTTCATCAGTCACTGAAAGTGGGCATGCAGGTACAGCAGGTGGTAAAGAAGGCAAATGGTATGTTGGCCTTCATAGCTAGAGGATTTGAGTATAGGAGCAGGGAGGTCTTACTGCAGTTGTACAGGGCCTTAGTGAGGCCTCACCTGGAATATTGTGTTCAGTTTGGTCTCCTAATCTGAGGAAGGACGTTCTTGCTATTGAGTGAGTGCAGCGAAGGTTCACCAGACTGATTCCAGGGATGGCTGGACTGTCATATGAGGAGAGACTGGATCAACTGGGCCTTTTTTCACTGGAGTTTCGAATGATGTGAGGGGATCTCATAGAAACGTATAAGATTCTGACGGGACTGGACAGGATAGATGCGGGAAGAATGTTCCCGATGTTGGGGAAGTCCAGAACCAGGGGACATAGTCTTAGGATAAGGGGTAGGCCATTTAGGACTGAGATGAGGAGAAACTTCTTCACTCAGAGAGTTGTTAACCTGTGAAATTCCCTGCCGCAGAGAGTTGTTGAAGCCAGTTCATTGGATATATTCAAGAGGGAGTTAGATATGGCCCTTCTGGCTAAGGGGATCAAGGGGTATGGAGAGAAAGCAGGAAAGGGGTACTGAGGGAATGATCAGCCATGATCTTATTGAATGGCGGTGCAGGCTCGAATGGCCGAATGGCCTACTCCAGCACCTATTTGCTATGTTTCTATTTTCTATGTTTCTCAACGCATTTTCCCTGATATCACCTTAGTCACTCATGCTCTATTACCTTTGTTACTCTCTCCCTTCCTGACTCACTACTTATTTTTACGCACTCTGCATATTTTTATCCAAAATTCTGCTCTGATCGAGAGCCTTGACATTTCTCTTGCTGCTTTAAAATTTACTCTTTCCGAAATCCTCCCCCCCCGCCCATCCCCCCGCCCCCCACCCTTCATTAGTGTAACACCCTGTCTACTGCCCTAGTTAATCAATTTGCCAGGACACTGGTTCCAGCATGGTCTAAGTGGAGCCCGTCCCAATGGAACATGTACTATATGCAGGTACCTTTTGCAATGACTCCACGAGGCAAAGTATGGTACTTAAATTTGTAGACTGTAGTCCTTTATTTGCAGCTCCTCGAGTGAGGACACCAAGCTGAGAGCTTCCTTTTATATTGGGTTACCTGCAGTGTGCAGGTAACCCTTAGGTCTCCAGCAGCAGCACCCTTTGGTGTACAGGTAAGGTGTGTACAGTGTAAGGGTACATTTAGTGTTACAGACTTCACACAACAATACAAGCATGCATATATAACAAAACTCCCCCCTAGCATTTTTAATATACTTATTGTCATGACCTGGGGAGGTGATCAGTGGTGGGCTATGGGAGGTTGTGGTGAGGGTTGTGTAGGTGCCAGGTGTGATCCCTGTGCTTGAGGCTGACCTCATATGCTTCCCTTCCCTCACACACAGGCCATGTGGGTGCCACTATTGTTGGCTCCCTCAGGGAGGTAGCCATAGCAGCAGTAGGTAGGGTTCATACTCTGTGATGTGGGTAATTGTGTGGTGGTGAGCAGGGCCACAGGACTGGGTGGGCTCCTTGTCCTCCAATTGAGATGAGGGTCGGGTCATCCCAGGGTTTGCCAGGGAAGCTGGAGGGTATCGCTCCTGGTGTTGGCCCTGGTAGCCAAGGGTTGTAGGGCTGGTCTGGGGCAGGTTGCCAGTGGTGGTGGCTGTGCTGCCCATTGACCACTGTCCCTCTAGTGGGTCTGCTCCCACTGGGTGTGTGTGTGTCCTTCCAGGGGCATCACATTTGTTCCAAAGGCCCAGGCTACATGGTCTGGTAGCCAGTTGAACCTGGGGGTCTCCCGCAGGGGGATTGCTCTAGCATTTGCATGGTCCCTGCAGAACCCAATGTCCTTTAGCAGTGTCCTACCGGTATACATGCCACCTTGGCTCTGATCACACATAGTCGAGCCTACATTATAAATTACAGCATTTGCATCACTTTTTGGTGTCATGATCTCACCAGATATGGTTACATTAGACATTTCAAACTCTCTGTCATAATCATCAAACATAACAAGCTTGTTCTTAACCTTCTTTGCACAAGCATTCATCTCCTTTGTCACATTAGTTACACCAGCATCACAATTCATGGTTACATTATCATACTTGCACCCTTTTATTGCATCTTTAGCTTTAAAGACTTTGTCCTCATTTAGTTAGAACTGGCCCTTTAAATTTTTTTTGTTACCGGTCTCCTTTAAGGGAGCCTTCTAATCCGATTGGCCACTCAGTGCCACGTGTCTCTCCTCCAAAGCTGCCCCTCGTGGTCTGGCCATGGCCATTTTGTTTGCAGGTTCTTCTCCTCGTGGTGTAGCTGCCATCTTCTGGCTCTCCTCCAGGTAGGCTGTGGTGGTCTTTTCTTTCTCAGGGTCGACCATGGGCGTCGGGCATCCACTTCTTTCGACGATGTTCACCTCTTGGAGTCCTGCCCTGGCCTGGAAGGTGGAGTTTTCGATCCTGGAGATTTCGCCGCGATGTCACCGCACAGTCGAGCTGGACGGTGAGATCTCTGGATGCAGCGATGGATCCATGTACGCGATCGATTGCTGGAGCCCCGAGGCTGTCGCTACTTCAACCGACTTGGATCGGGTTCATCCAATTCCTTCCCAGCCACGTGGGACCGTTGCCGGCTACGATCCACAGGGGGAGTTTGTTCAACATGCCGCCCTGGGAGACCTGGACGTCCATGCTGCCAATGTCCGGAATTTTACCTTTGGTGCAGGTGAGCAGCTTCGCTTGGACAGGATGCAGTTTTGGTCGCTTGGCAGGATTTATCCAAAGTTTTTCAAAGGTTGTTTGGCTCATCACAGACTGGCTCGCCCGTGTCGATCTCCATAGAAACTGGGACCCCGCCGATGTCTACTTCCATCGTCCACAGAGAACTTTCGGTGGAGCAGGTATAAATTCCATACTCTTCTTCCAGGGGTTGAGCAGCTTCACCTTCATCTGTGTCAGAGCCCCACTGATCAGCCAACTCATCAGAGACATGGTGAGTACAGCTTTTTCTGCACATTCTTTGAAGGTGCCCTTTCTCTTTGCAGCATTTGCATGCATAGTCTTTGTAGCGGCACCGGTGGGCCCTGTGGTTTCCCCCACAGCGCCATCCGGTTTGCCCCATATGGTGGACTCAGGGTTGCTGTACCCGGGGCAGCATTTCTGCCTTTAGAATTATCCATGCGGTGCACTGCATTCGCTGGTTTAGAGTCCTGGGTCAGTATTCGCCTGGAGTCGCTGGCCGAAACCATGTAGGCCTGGCTCACTTGAATTGCTTTCTGCAGGGTGACTGTTATGTCGGCAGAGAGCAATTTGTGTAGGAGGCCCTCGTGGCTGATTCCGATGACAAATATGTCCCTTAGTGCTTCACTTAGGTGGTCTCCAAAATCACACGGTGCAGCTAGTCTTCTTAAATGTGCAGCATACTTAGTAATTTCTTGACCTTCGGGTCGCCGATAAGTGTAGAACCGGTGCCTGGGTGTGAGGATGCTTTCTTTCGGTTTTAGTTGCTCCTGTATAAGTGTTACAAGTTCCTCATAGCTTTTGGTGGTTATCTTCACCGGGGCTAGCAAGTCCCTGACGAGACAATGGATGGGGGGCTCACAACTGCTAAGCAGGATGGCCCTGCGCTTTATCGGTCGTGTAGCCGGTGTGTCTCCATCCAGGTCGTTGGCTATGAAGAAATGTTCCAATCTTTCTACAAAAGCATCCCAATCTTCCCCATCGGTAAATTGCTGAAAGTTGCTGAGCTGTGATATGCTGAGCGTGTAGTTCGTGATCTCGTATCCTCGTCACCAAGAGTATATAGGCACCTTTTGCAATGACTCTACGAGGCAAGGGATAGTACTTAAACTGTGTAGACTGTAGTCCTTTATTTGCAGCTCCTCGAGTGAGGACACCAAGCTGTGAGCTTCCTTTTATACTGGGTTACCTGCAGTGTGCAGGTAACCCTTAGGTCTCCAGAAGCAGCACTCTCTGGTGTATAGGTAAGGTGTGTACAGTGCAAGGGTACATTCATAGAAACATAGAAACATAGAAAATAGGTGCAGGAGTAGGCAGTTCATGGCTGAACATGCAACTTCAGTACCCCATTCCTGCTTTCTCACCATACCCCTTGAACCCCCTAGTAGCAAGGACTACATTTAACTCCTTTTTGAATATATTTAGTGAATTGGCCTCAACACCTTTCTGTGGTCGAGAATTCCACAGGTTCACCACTCTCTGGGTGAAGAAGTTTCTCCTCATCTCGGTCCTAAATGGCTTATCCCTTATCCTTAGACTGTGACCCCTGGTTCTAGACTTCCCCAACATTGGGAACATTCTCCCTGCATCTAACCTGTCTAAACCCGTCAGAATTTTAAACGTTCCTATGAGATCCCCTCTTATTCTTCTGAACTCCAGTGAATACAAGCCCAGTTGATCCAGTCTTTCTTGATAGGTCAGTCCCACCATCCCGGGAATCAGTCTGGTGAATCTTCGCTGCACTCCCTCAATAGCAAGAATGTCCTTCCTCAAGTTAGGAGACCAAAACTGTAGGCAATACTCCAGGTGTGGCCTCACCAAGGCCCTGTACAACTGTAGCAACACCTCCCTGCCCCTGTACTCAAATCCCCTCGCTATGAAGGCCAACATGCCATTTGCTTTTTTACCCGCCTGCTTTTCCTGCATGCCAACCTTCAATGACTGATGTACCATGACACCCAGGTCTCGTTGCACCTCCCCTTTTCCTAATCTGTCACCATTCAGATAGAACATAAGAACATAAGAATTAGGAACAGGTGTAGGCCATCTAGCCCATCGAGCCTGCTCCGCCATTCAACAAGATCATGGCTGATCTGGCCGTGGACTCAGCTCCACTTACCCGCCCGCTCCCCGTAACCCTTAATTCCCTTACTGGTTAAAAATCTATCTATCTGTGACTTGAATACATTCAATGAGCTAGCCTCAACTGCTTCCTTGGGCAGAGAATTCCACAGAATAGTCTGTCTCTCTGTTTTTACCACCAAAGTGGATAACCTCACATTTATACACATTATACTTCATCTGTGATGCATTTGCCCACTCACCTAACCTATCCAAGTCACTCTGCAACCTCATAGCATCCTCCTTGCAGCTCACACTGCCACCCAACTTAGTGTCATCCGCAAATTTGGAGATACTATATGTAGTCCCCTCGTCTAAATCATTAATGTACAATGTAAACAGCTGGGGCCCCAGCACAGAACCTTGTGGTACCCCACTAGTCACTGCCTGTCATTCTGAAAAGTACCCATTTACTCCTACTCTTTGCTTCCTGTCTGCCAACCAGTTCTCAATCCATGTTAGCACACTACTCCCAATCCCATGTGCTTTAACTTTGCACGTTAATCTCTTGTATGGGACCTTGTCGAAAGCCTTCTGAAAGTCCAAATACACCACATCCACTGATTCTCCCTTGTCCACTCTATTGGAAACATCCTCAAAAAATTCCAGAAGATTTGTCAAGCATGATTTCCCTTTCACAAATCCATGCTGACTTGGACCTATCATGTCACCTCTTTCCAAATGCGCTGCTATGACATCCTTAATAATTGATTCCGTCAGGCTGACCGGTCTATAATTCCCTGTTATCTCTCTCCCTCCTTTTTTAAAAAGTGGGGTTACATTGGCTACCCTCCACTCCATAGGAACTGATCCAGAGTCTATGGAATGTTGGAAAATGACTGTCAATGCATCAGCTATTTCCAAGGCCACCTCCTTAAGTACTCTGTGATGTCGTCCATCAGGCCCTGGGGATTTATCGGCCTTCAATCCCATTCAGTGTTACAGACATCACACAACAATACAAGCATGCTTATATAACAGAACAACTCCCTCTTTCCCCAGTTTCTGCTTATCCCTATACCAATTGTCATGTGGCTCAGGTAACTATCCAGAGATTATTACCTTTGAGGTTCTGCTTTTGAATTTGGACCCCAATTCCTCAAACTCTCTCAGCAGAAACTCATTCCTAGTTCTACCTCTGTCGTTAGTTCCTACATAGACCATGACATCCTCCCTTTCCCACTCCAAGTTCTTCTTCAGCTGCGAGGAGATGTCTTTAACCCTGGCACCGGGCAGGCAATACAACCTACGGAACTCCCGGTCTCGGCTGCAGAGAATAGTATCTATCCCTTTGACTATACTGTCCCCTACCACAACTACGTTCTCTATCACTCTCCCCCAACTTGAATGGCCTCCTGCACCATGGTGCCATGATCAGCTTGCTCTTCCATCCTGCAGGCTTTTCCCTCATCCACACAGGCAGCAAAAACCTCATACCTGTTGGATAACTGAAGCTCCTCCAGCACTGCACCTGGGGTCGCCTTACCTATCTGAGTTGCAGTCACAGCCACCTGTCCCTGACCACTAACCAAACCAGTACCACTACCTAACCTAAGGGGTGTGACTGCCCCCTGGTTCAAAGCGGCTAGGTAACTTTCATCCTTCCTGATGCCCTGCAATGTCTGCACCTCAGACACCAGCTCAACAACTCTGAGCTGATGTCCCTCAAGATGCAGGCACATACAGCAAATGTGGTTGTCTGGGATTAAAAGTCACCAGACAGAGGTTTGAGCTGCTCAGCATTCAGCTATAAGCTTTCTTTGTCCGAGCCTCCGAGACATCTCCGCTGTCCTCCTAGCGATGAAATCCTCCAAGGACATAGCTGCGCAAGGCAAGTGATAACTCATCTGTAGATGAGTCCTGGGTCCCTGCAACTCTCTCCAGTTGAATGACTTGATTGATAGGTCAGTCAGTTTGAAGGCTTAGAGAGTGATTCTCATTAAAACTGAAGTCCAGGTAATTGGATGTGGTAATGGGCTAGAAATTGCGTAGCGCCTCGTTTGAGGTGGTAACTTTAGTGGGAACGCAAAAGTATTGGCGGGCGGTAGAGATTTGATTCTGCCGGACTTCCACTACAACGCTCCAAGAGGGAAGTGAAGCCCTAAATCAAATGCTACTACTTCCCTTACAGTGCTAAAGGGAGTGAGAGGGGCGGTATTGACAGAGCGCTGAGCAATGTGAGGGGCAGCACTGCTGTCTTCATAGGCTCATTCCCTCCCTTAAAGGGAAGGGCCAATGCTGCATTAAAGGAATCTTCATGCTGTCTGTGTTGGGCCACGGCATCTGCGCTATGTGTATAACAGCCCGAAGCGCTCTAGGAGATTGCAGGGCTAAGCAATCGCAGAGGCAAAAGATATCAGCAGGCACCAGAATGTATTTAAGTAATTTTGTGTACAGTTTAGTTCCTTGACTATTTAATTGATCGAGATTAAGTTACGGGTAATGAAATTAAATACGTACCTGTAAGGCAAAGCACTGTGTAGTGTAGGCAAAAAGCAGCAACTCCTTCCCCCTCTCTTTCCAAATTCCCAAATAAATCACTCTGTTTAAGTCACTCCATTTAAGACCATTCTGTGCAAATTGGATTACAAGAGAGATTAAAAAAGAGTTTTTAACTTGTCATTTTTGAAATCTCGAAGAACAGTTTACCACCTGATGAACTGGGACTCAACAGTTTAAATCATTCAATTCCCAATGCCAGAGCTATTGAATGGCTCTGTATTTACAATTAGCGCATTGGTAAAAAGCTATTTACGCTATTAACTTCCAGTTCTGACTTTCTGCAGTGAGAGGCAACTAATGTGAAAATCTAGCAAGTTCTTAAAAATATTGGGGAGGCTAAGGCAAGATGCCATTTGTGCAAAGCAAATGGCAGAGCGAAATAAATTGACCAGCAAGTTCTGGAGATTCATGGGGTATCACTTAAACCTCTGAACTTGCTGGGCGATTTGCACGTTAATAACGGCACGTGTGGTTAACAAGCCTTGATGTTTCCTGCAAGATAAGGCCCAATGTTGCCATTGGATTATATTATCAAGTGCACTGGAGCTACTGACCCTTGAAATTATTGGATGATTTACAGGATAGAAAATTTCCTGGATATAGCATCCCAAAAATCCCTTAACGTGACACAAAGTGCACTGATAACGTGGACTCACGGCACTCAGTCTCCACTCTCACAGAGCTGCCCCTGGACTTCCTGCAGTATTATTTTCAGAAAGCCACATCACTGAAGCAGTTGCTGGAATATAAATTAAAGGGTTATGTCACGTTTGTGACATCATGAAGGCCGGCAAACCGATTTCCTGGTTTTGTGACTGTGCGAGCTGCCCACATGAGACAAGGTGTTACCAGACAAAAAGAGATCCTGCATTGCTGCTGGGTTCTCCTGATTGCCTGCTGTAACTTCAGCAGGAGATCAGCAGAACTCCTGGAGAAATGGTGTAAATAGAGTGCGAAATTAAGGGCCAGAGTGCTTTGAGTGCTGCAAGGCCCGACATAGCAAGGATATTGAGATGGAGAAACGTTACAGTTGCTAAGAATACTTCATTGGGGCCAAAATTCATCAACTCACCGCCCGCTGCCACCAACTGCCGCCCACTGCCACCGACATTGCTCTTGCAGATCTGCCCAGTGCCACTTTGGAGGTGGCCTGGAGCGGGCGGGAGGGGAGAGCCGCCGGGAACCACCCACTGTTGTCAGTGGATAGCCGAGTGGTGCAAGTGAGCTCCCGCCCATCGAGCTCCCAGATTGATGCAGGCGGGAATCAGTGGCAGAACGGGGGAGGCTGGTCTGTCCCTAACGGTAAGTATGAAGAACCTGAAAAAATGGTTAGTGAACATTTTAAAAAAAATTCCACAGTGACTTATCTGGATACCTGAAGGTCGATAGTTTTTTTTATTTTTACTGGTAATTTTTTTTTCCAGGTCTTCGACCCTCCGTGGGCCCGACTCCATCCTCGGTGGCATTTG
Organism: Pristiophorus japonicus; assembly: GCF_044704955.1. NCBI lineage: Eukaryota > Metazoa > Chordata > Chondrichthyes > Pristiophoridae > Pristiophorus > Pristiophorus japonicus. Next base: position 29,760,510 of record NC_091983.1, read on the forward strand.
GGTGGCAAGTGCCTCTGCCGCCAAAAATGAGACCTACCGCCCGCTGCCACCCAGATTCATGGTGTACGTCATCCATTTGCCACCCGCCGGCCTCGGTGATGAATATCCCACCCAAAGTGCCGTCCGGTACCTCGGCCGCCATCGGCGGCACTTTGGTCGCCACTTGGGCAGGCGGAGGCCTCGATGAAAATTGGCTCCATTGGCTTTTTGATACTGCATTAATGGGATTGTGTCTGTGAACATGCAGGTCCTGTTTGGAAAATTGCTCCTCCGCTTTGGGGGTCCAGGTCACAGTCCTGGCCTGCTAGGTCCCACTGAGAAAGTGGGAACTCCCAATATAGGGAGTCCCTACCCCCAGCCCAACCCCCTCCTCCCTGGATACACAGGTCACAGCCTAGTTTCCGGCTGACTCTGTTGAAGATACAGCTAGAGTATGACAGAAGCGCTGAGGAATTTTGGGGCGGTAGGGTGTACGTGGCATTAAATGTTTCAGAATAAGTTGGGCAATCCACGTGATGGCAGTGTAACCTGGTCAGTGTGGTAGAAGCAAGGGTAACTGACAATTCGGAAAGATAGACAAGAAGGGAAAGGAGGTGGGGTAGCTCTGTTAATAAAGAATGATATCAGGGCAATTGTGAGAGATGATATTGGCTCTAATGAACAAAATGTTGAATCATTGTGGGTGGAGATTAGAGATAGTAAGGGGAAAAAAATCACTGGTGGGTGTAGTTTATAGGCCCCCAAATAATAACTTCACGGTGGGGCGGACAATAATCAAGGGAATAATAGAGGCATGTGAAAAAGGAACGGCAGTAATCATGGGGGATTTTAACCTACATATCGATTGGTCAAATCAAATCGCACGGGGTAGCCTGGAGGAGGAATTCATAGAATGCATACGGGATTGTTTCTTAGAACAGAACCTACAAGGGAGCAAGCTATCTTAGATCTGGTCCTGTGTAATGAGACAGGAATAATAAACGATCTCCTGGTAAAAGATCCTCTCGGAATGAGTGATCACAGTATGGTTGAATTTGTAATACAGATTGAGGGTGAGGAAGTAGTGTCTCAAACGACCGTACTATGCTTAAACAAAGGGGACTACAGTGGGATGAGGGCAGAGTTGGCTAAAGTAGACTGGGAACATAGACTAAACGGTGGCACAATTGAGGAACAGTGGAGGACTTTTAAGGAGCTCTTTCATAGTGCTCAACAAAAATATATTCCAGTGAAAAAGAAGGGCGGTAAGAGAAGGGATAACCAGCCGTGGATAACCAAGGAAATAAAGGAGAGTATCAAATTAAAAATCAATGCGTATAAGGTGGCCAAGGTTAGTGGGAAACTAGAAGATTGGGAAAATTTTAAACGACAGCAAAGAATGACTAGAAAAACAATAAAGAAAGGAAAGATAGATTACGAAAGTAAACTTGCGCAAAACATAAAAACAGATAGTAAAAGCTTTTACCGATATATAAAATGGAAGAGAATGACTAAAGTAAATGTTGGTCCCTTAAAAGATGAGAAGGGGGATTTAATAATGGGAAATGTGGAAATGGCTGATACCTTAAACAATTATTTTGCTTCGGTCTTCACAGTGGAAGACACAAAAACCATGCCAAAAATTGCTGGTCACGGGAATGTGGGAAGGGAGGACCTTGAGACATTCACTATCACTAGGGATGTAGTGCTGGACAGGCTAATGGGACTTAAGGTAGATAAGTCCCCTGGTCCTGATAAAATGCATCCCAGGGTTTTAAAAGAGATGGTGGAAGTTATAGCAGATGCATTCGTTATAATCTACCAAAATTCTCTGGGCTCTGGGGAGGTACCAGCGGATTGGAAAGCAGCTAATGTAACGCCTCTGTTTAAAAAAGGGGGCAGACAAAAGGCAGGTAACTATAGGCTGGTTAGTTTAACATCTGTAGTGGGGAAAATGTTTGAAGCTATCATTATGGAAGAAATAGCAGGGCATCTAGATAGGACTAGTGCAATCAAGCAGACACAACATGGATTCATGAAGGGGAAATCATGTTTAACTAATTTACTGGAATTCTTTGAGGATATAACGAGCATGGTGGATAGAGGTGTACCGATGGATGTGGTGTATTTAGATTTTCAAAAGGCATTCGATAAGGTGCCACACAAAAGGTTACTACAGAAGATAGAGGTACGCGGAGTCAGAGGAAATGTATTAGCATGGATCGAGAATTGGCTGGCTAACAGAAAGCAGAGAGTCGGGATAAATGGGTCCTTTTCGGTTTGGAAATCAGTAGTTAGTGGAGTGCCACAGGGATCGGTGCTGGGACCACAATTGTTTACAATATACATAGATGACCTGGAAGAGGGGACAGAGTGTAGTGTAACAAAATTTGCAGATGACACAAAGATTAGCGGGAAAGCGGGTTGTGTAGAGGACACAGAGAGGCTGCAAAGAGATTTAGATAGGTTAAGCGAATGGGCTAAGGTTTGGCAGATGGAATACAATGTCGGAAAATGTGAGGTCATCCACCTTGGGAAAAAAAACTGTAAAAGGGAATATTATTTGAATGGGGAGAAATTACAACATGCTGCGGTGCAGAGGGACCTGGGGGTCCTTGTGCATGAATCCCAAAAAGTTAGTTTGCAGGTGCAGCAGGTAATCAGGAAGGCGAATGGAATGTTGGCCTTCATTGCGAGAGGGATGGAGTACAAAAGCAGGGAGGTCCTGCTGCAACTGGACAAGGTATTGGTGAGGCCGCTCCTGGAGTACTGCGTGCCGTTTTGGCCACCTTACTTAAGGAAAAATATACTAGCCTTGGAGTCGGTACAGAGACGATTTACTCGGCTGATTCCGGAGATGAGGGGGTTACCTTATGATGATAGATTGAGTAGACTGGGTCTTTACTCATTGGAGTTCAGAAGGATGAGGGGTGATCTTATAGAAACATTTAAAATAATGAAAGGGATGGACAAGATAGAGGCAGAGAGGTTGTTTCCACTGGTCTAGACTAGAACTCGGGGGCACAGCCTCAAAATACAGGGGAGCCAATTTAAAACCGAGTTGAGAAGGAATTTCTTCTCCCAGAGGGTTGTGAATCTATGGAATTCTCTGCCCAAGGAAGCAGTTGAGGCTAGCTCATTGAATGTATTCAAATCACAGCTAGATTTTTAACCAATAAGGGAATTAAGGGTTATGGGGAGCAGGCGGGTAAGTGGAGCTGAGTCCACGGCCAGATCAGCCATGATCTTTTTGAATGGCGGAGCAGGCTCGAGGGGCTAGATGGCCTAATCCTGTTCCTAATTCTGATGTTCTTATGTTCTTATGTAACATTATTGAATGCATCTCACTTGTTCCAATGGGTCAGGCATAACAAGGGCATTGTGCATTGATAAACAACTGAGTTAAGCAACAACTTTCATTCTGCCAGCACGTAGCAGGCAATGTATACCTCCAATGCTGGCAACAGATATAATTTATCAACTTATGGAAAGCAATTCTGTCGAAGAATTTTGAAATAAAATATAATTATTGTGATGAATATGTAATTTTAGTTGTTTTTTTAATTCAGTCGTGAAATAATAGGACAATCTTACTCTCGGCTGTTCGCTGCCCAAGTGCAAAAGGCCAATTCAGGGAACGAAGGCATTCGGGCCTCCAGCGGTGACCAGCCGTTCGGGCCCCCGGCAGCATTCAGGCGTTTGGGCCCCCTTTGGAGACGACTGGGCCTCTACTTCCCCACTGTGCTCCAGGTGTGGTCTAGCCAGGGCTGCAGAGGGCTGGCAGCACTCATGGAACAGTACCAAGGGAGGTAGCTTATTACTGACTTTCATTTCATTTTAAACTTTTAATCAACTTGGGAAATTCTTAAACAACTTGGGAAAACTTTTAAAACTTCGGGAGAAACTTTTAAACAACTTGAAGAAACTTTTAAAACCTCTGGAGAAACTTTTAAAACTTCTGAATAAACTTTTAAACAATGTGGAGGAACTTTCAAGAATTATTTTCTTTTAAAAATGTTTATTAAGGAATTGAATACTGTATGCCAATCTAACTAGAAAATAGTTTGGTGTGTTTTATTAGCATCATTTGAAACCAGGTTACCCACGACGATGCCCGGCGAGCAGGTGTGCCTCTGACCAGGTGACTGGGACATCACCAACCCCCCCACCCCCCTGCGGTGGGCCTACATCCCTCCAGTGGCGGGCTCTCATCCCTTCAGCGGCGGGACTACATCCCTCTCCTTCCCCACTGGTGACCTGGCCTCTACTACTGGTGAGCATCACGGCTATGACTCTTCCACCCTCCCGGTCCTTGCTGACCTCCCACTCGGAACTCCAGCAGACAATTGACCATCCTAATGCCTGCCCCCAACCAAGCCTCAGGCCACCTACCATCAAGGGCGCTACTCGGCGCCGAGCTTGCGACCAACATCTTGCCGTAGGCAATTAGGCTCATACAGAAGTGCCTGGTCTCCAGTCGTCTTGGATCCCCTGCCACTAGACGAAGACCTTGCTCAGCTAAGCCCATGTGGTGGCCGGTGTGCACCACATGGGCTTAGCTGTGGACCTCAGGACCCTCAAGGACAACTCCAACTGCGACAGAACGGAACACCGCACCGTCATAGTTGCCCGGGAACTTTGGCGCTTTGACTTCGACATCGCCGCTCTAAGCGAGACCCAGCAGGCAGGGGAAGGCCAGCTCAAAGAACAAAGTGGAGGTTACACCTTTTTCTGGAAAGGAACACCAGAGGAAGAACATGGCCTTCACGGAGTCGTCTTCGTCAAAAATGAGCTGGTCGACCTCCTCAAAGACTCCTCCTGCGGGGTTAATGAACGCCTCATGACTCTCCGACTTACCCTATCTCGGAACCAATGCGCCACAGTCATCAGTGCATATGCCCCAACACTCGATACAACGGATGAGACCAAAGAGGGTTTTTATTCCAACCTCGAAACATCCCTGTCCCGCACCCCACGGGCGACAAATTGATCCTCCTAGGTGACTTCAACGCTAGGATCGGCAAAGACACAGCTCTCTGGGGAGGCGTGATTGGCAGAGAGGGGGTAGGGAAAACCAATGCCAGTGTTACCCTACTCCTGACAAAATGTCTGGAACATGAACTTCTCATCATCAACACCCTGTTCCACCAGAAGGACAAATACAAGGCATCGTGCCAACACCCTCGCTCCAAACACTGGCAACTGCTCGAATATGTCATCGTCCGAGCCAGGGATCGCAAGGATATGCGCATCACCCGCGCTATTACAGGAGCTGACGACTGCTGGACGGACCACTGCCTAATCCGATCCATCATCGACATTAACATAGCCCCAAAGCAGAGGGACAGCAGAAGCAGTGCCGCAAAAAAGTCAATGCCGGGGCACTTAAAGACCCAGCTAAGAGAGCCCTATACAGCCAGTGATTCACAGCTAACCTGGCGTGCCTTGATGACCCTGAGATGCTGAATGCCCACAGCGCTTGGTCTGCCCTCCAGGCCTCCATAACCAATGCCTGTGAAGAGACAGTTGGTCACTCAACCAGAAAACAGCAGGAGTGGTTTGATGCGAATGATCAGCTGATCCAAGAACTAATAGATCGCAAGTGCAGAGCATTTCTGAGCCTCAAGCAACAACCCAACTCGGGAGCAGCAAAACAACATTCAAGACCGAGGTCCAACAAAAAACACTGGACCTAAAGAACTGGTGGTGGATGGAGAAAGCACAGGAGATACAACAATTGGCCAACAGCCATGATGTGCGAGGATTCTTCATCGCAGTCAAGGCCACCTATGGTCCAAACTCCCAAAACCCCACTCTTGGCCAAGAACGGGGAAACACTCATCAAGGACACCGAGGCAGTCAGGGCCCGCTGGAAAGAGCACTTCGAAGATTTCCTCAACTGAGACTCTGCCTTTGACTCGAGTGTTCTCGACTTCACCCCGCAGCGTGTGACCCGCCACCACCTCAGTGAAATCCCAACGCTGCACGAGGTAGGATAAGCCATAAGACAGCTCAAGAACAACAAGGCTACAGGAGCAGATGGAATTCCTGCTGAGGCGCTAAAGTATGGCGGAGAGCTGCTGTTGCCGCAGATACATGACCTCATCTCTCTCATCTGGAGGGAGGAGAGCATGCCGGGAGATCTCAGAGATGCAGTGGTCGTGACCATCTTTAAAAAAGGGGACAAGTCCTGCAGCAATAGGACAACAGTTTGTTTTATTAGAGGCATTTTGTCAATGATAATTCTGATCATGGTAGTCACCTTCAAAATCCTACATTCATGCCACAACTTAATCAATTTAATATTAAGAAGAACAGCTTCCATTTGTTCATATTACTGCTCAATAGTCATTCTTTTTCCTTTCCAAACAGCTGTACCTAGGACATCCGGAGTCAGACTCCGACAGTTGTGAGAATCACAGAAACCGCCTCGGAGGAAACAGCTGGCCTTGTGAAAAATACCCTTTTCCAGATGAGGAGTACTGCAGCCCACAGCATCTCTGCTTCCACATGTTTACTCACACAGTCCTGGCAGTTTCCAAAGAACAACACAGGCATTTCAGTCGAAAGAATTGGGCACAAGAGCTGCTTCTCTACAATTATGTTATGGCCGCATGTTGCATTTGTAGAGCTGAGAGGCACTATGCAGACTGCCATAATCAATTTGAATGAAACGATGGACTTATGGATTGGTTACCATGCAGATTGGCATGAGGAACACCCGGGATACAATCCAGATCGCTGTGGCTGCAAATCAGGATGTAATCCTGGTTGACACGGGCAAATGGATAGAAACCAGCACAGTTGACCTGTGCAAGAAGCTTTGGAAGAAATCACAAAAGATTTCAATACCTCCTTACAGAACTGGTCATAAACCCAACACTCTTCCAGCTCAGGACTGATGCCAGTCACAATTCCCTTGAGAGGGCAGATGGCCAAATTAAAGGGGATGTTGAGGTAACTACTGGTGTGCCAGATTAAGCATGGGACAGTCTTCGTCCTAAGATCCTTGTTCTAATGCTTCAGCCTGCTGTGTCATAACACAAGCAGCACAAAGCAGGTGAACAAAATAATAACATATTCCTAAGGTGCCTTTCATATAACAGGATATCCCAAGATCATTTACTGAGTGAGCAGTCAACACCATATAGGAAATAGGAGAGAAACCTATGAAGGTGGGGAAAAGTAATGAAATGTAAATGTTTGGGAAAAGAACTCCAGAGTGCAAGAGCACAGTAAGGCTCTGTCGCCGATGCTGAAATGAAGGAGGTGAGGATTGTAAGGAAACGGTTAGGTATATTCACCTTCGCTTTTAGAAGGCTGGAAATGTCAGTTTCAATTCCAGTGAAATTAAAAGTCACCAGACAGAGGTTTGAGCTGCTAATCATTCAGCTACAAGCTTTCTTTGTCTGAACCTCCTAGACATCTTCGCTGTCCTCCTACATTAACTCCTCCAAGGACATAACTGCACAAGGCAAGTGATAACTTGTCTGTAGGTCTCGCCAGTTGAAGGGCTTGATTGACAGGTCAGTAAGGTTGAAGGCTTCGAGAGAGATTCTCGTCAACACTAAAGTCCAGCTAATTGGATGAGGTAATGGACTAGAAATTGCGTAGCGCCTTGTTTGGAGCGATAACTTTTGCGGGAACGTAAAAGTATCGCCGGATGGTAGAGATTTGTTTCTGCCGGGACTTCCACTTTAACGTTCCAAGAGGGAAGTGGAGCGCTAAATCAAGCGCTACTACTTCCCTTACAGTGCTAAAAGGAGTGAGAGAGGCGGTATTGACAGAGCGCTGAGCAATGTGAGGGGCAGTGCTGCCTATTTGACAGGCTCCTTCCCTCCCATAAAGGGAAGGGCCAATGCTGAGTTAAAGGAATCTTCAGGCTGTTTCTTGTGGGGGACAGCACCTGCGCTATCGGCATAACAGCCCCAAGCGCTCTAATAGAGTGCAGGATTGAGAAATCGCAGAGGCAACAGATATCAGGAGGCACCAGAATGGAGACATAAATACATTTTGCCCTACCTGAGCACCACTGCCTCTATTTTTCACTCCTCAAATGGCCGGCCGAGGTGACAACGCCTCCTGCAGCTACCGTTGTTGACGCCCGGTGATGCTGCACGGGGCAAAAGTGAATATTGCATCCAGGGTGGTAATAGGACGGGGCGCACCGGATGACATCACGATTTCCAGGGTGTAAGAGATCGAGGCGGTAAGTCTTAATGCCAGCGCTAAATCACCAGGGAAGTTCGCGAGCATCGATGATTTCGCCGTACCTGATCGATAACCCCTTAGTGTTCCGTTACCGTCCCTGGAGGCGCTAACGGGAGGCGCAGACCAGGCCAATTTCTCCCCCAATACTTTGAAACTAACGGATTCTCACGTAGCCAAAGTGAAAGAAAGGTCTACAAAAGTGTTTTAGGATAGATTCTTTAGAATTCGACAAGGTGTGTCCAGCCATTCCCCTCCAGCTCGAAAGCTGTGATGCGGTGAAATCTCCAGTCTTGTATCGTAAGTGTAACCCTATGTGTATATGTAATTATTAATAATACTGGTTATTGTATGCTTAATTCCTATGAAAGCCAATGAATGCCTTGGACCCTATTATCTTGTGGAATAAGTAAGAATATCCATTCCTAATAAGGACGAGTAATAGACCCGAACCGATTAGCAGAGGGTGCAAGCTTAGACGTGGGGCTGTAGAAGATCACAGAGTTAGAATGGAGTGAGATCATGGAAGAATTTGGAAATAAAGTCAAAGATTTCAAAGTCAATGTTCTGGGGGACAGTGAGCCAAAATAATTTGGTGAGGACAGGGGTGATGCATGTGTGGGATTCAGTGCAGGATAGAATACAAGTCATGCAGTTCTAGGTGAGTTGGAGTTAATGGAGGGTGGAGTTCAGGAGGTTAGCAAGGGCAGCTCAGGCCTTGAGGTGTTTCAGTGACAATCTTTCATATAGGGGCAGAAATGTTGTCCAGGTGGAATTAGGCAAACTTGGTGACAGTTTGGATGTGGAGCTTGAAGTTCAACTCAGGAACGGACAGAGCATGTACAGTTAAGCTCATTCTCATTAGCCAGGGGGATTGAATTATTGCCTGAGGCATGAGGTTTCTGAATTGAACCGGATATTGACACTTATGTCTTGCTGATGCTGAGTTGGAGAAACTTCTGGCTCATCTCTGACTTGACGGCAGACGGGCAATCAGACAACATGGGATGGTAGTGGAAAGATAGAAACATAGAAACATAGAAAATAGGTGCAGGAGTAGTACATTCGGCCCTTCGAGCCTGCACCACCATTCAATAAGATCATGGCTGATCATTCCCTCAGTACCCCTTTCCTGCTTTCTCTCCATACCCCTTGATCCCCTTAGCCGTAAGGGCCATATCTAACTCCCTCTTGAATATATCCAATGAATTGGCATCAACAACTCTCTGCGGCAGGGAATTCCACAGGCTAACAACTCTCTGAGTGAAAAAGTTTCTCCTCATCTCAGTCCTAAATGGCCTACCCCTTATCCTAAGACTATTTCCCCTGGTTCTGGACTTCCCCAACATCGGGAACATTCTTCCCGCATCTAACCTGTCCAGTCCCGTCAGAATCTTAGACGTTTCTATGACATCCCCTCTCATTCTTCTAAACTCCAGTGAATAAAGGCCCAGTTGATCCAGTCTCTCCTCATATGACAATCCAGCCATCCCTGGAATCAGTCTGGTGAACCTTTGCTGCACCCGCTCAATAGCAAGAATGTCCTTCTTCAGATTAGGAGACCAAAACTTGGCCCCAATATTCCAGGTGAGGGCTCACCAAGGCCCTGTACAACTGCAGTAAGACCTCCCTGCTCCTATATTCAAATCCCCTAGCTATGAAGGTCAACATAACATTTGCCTTCTTCACCGCCTGCTGTACCTGTATGACAACTTTCAATGACTGATGAACCATGACACCCAGGTCTCGTTGCACCTCCCCTTTTCCTAATCTGCCACCATTCAGATAATATTCTGTCTTCACATTTTTGCCACCAAAGATGGATAACCTCACATTTATCCACATTATACTGCATCTGCCATGCATTTGCCCACTCACCTAACCTGTACAAGTCACCTTGCAGCCTCCCAGCGTCCCCCTCACAGCTCACACCGCCACCCAGTTTAGTTTCATCTGCAAACTTGGAGATATTACACTCAATTCCTTCATCTAAATCATTGCTGCATATTGTAAAGAGCTGGGGTCCCAGCACTGAGCCCTGCGGCACTCCACTGGTCACTGCCTGCCATTCTGAAAAGGACCCATTTATCCCGACTCTCTGCTTCCTGTCTGCCAACCAGTTCTCTATCCACGTCAGTATATTATCCCAAACACCATGTGCTTTGATTTTGCACACCAATCTTTTGTGTGGGACCTTGTCAAAAGCCTTTTGAAAGTCCAAGTACACCACATCCACTGGTTCTCCCTTGTCTACTCTATTAGTTACATCCTCAATAAATTGCAGAAGATTTGTCAAACATGATTTCCACTTCATAAATCCATGCTGACTTGGACCGATCCTGTCACTGCTTTCCAAATGCGCTGCTATTTCATCCTTAATAATTGATTCCAACATTTTCCCCACTACTGATGTCAGGCTAACTGGTCTATAATTACCCGCTTTCTCTCTCCCTTTTTAAAAAGTGGTGTTAAATAGCTTCCCTCCAGTCCATAGGAACTGATCCAGAATTGATAGACTGTAGGAAAATGATCACCAATGCATCCACTATTTCTAGGGCCACTTCCTTAAGTACTCTGGGATGCAGACTATCAGGCCCCGGGGATTTATCGACCTTCAATCCCATCAATTTCCCTAACACAATTTCCCGCCTAATAAGGATATCCTTCAGTTCCTCCTTCTCACTAGACCCTTGGTCCCCTAGTATTTCCGTAAGGTTATATGTGTCTTCCTTCGTGAAGACAGAACCAAAGTATTTGTTCAATTGGTTTGCCATTTCTTTGTTCCCCATTATAAATCCACCTGAATCCGACTGCAAGGGACCTACATTTGTCTTCACTAATCTTTTTCTCTTCACATATCTATAGAAGCTTTTGCAGTCAGTTTTTATGTTCCTGGCAAGCTTCTTCTCATACTCCTATTTCCCCCCTCTTAATTAAACCCTTTGTCCTTCTCTGCTGAATTCTAAATTTCTCCCAGTCCTCAGGTTTGCTGCTTTTTCTGGGCAATTTATATGCCTCTTCCTTGGATTTATCACTATCCTTAATTTCCCTTGTTAGCCACGGTTGAGGCCCAGCAGGAGTTCGTGGTTGGAGAGGCGAGCGGGGAGTTCGAGCAGCGTCATCAGAGGCAGCGTGGGGAGGCCTATAAAAGGCCCAGCAGGAGTTCGTAGTTAGTGAGGCGAGCGGGGAGATCGGGCAGCGTCGTTGGAGGCCTACCGGTACAACTGCAGCAGGGAGAGAAGGCAAAAAGGAAGTAGAAAGAAATCGAAAGATGACGTCATAGCCAAAGGGGTGAGTGATTGGTAAGTAGTTTTTCTTTTTATTTTCTTCATCAGTAAGTAACATTTAGCATTGTTGTTGCCAGATTAAGTGAATCAAGGGGTTAAGTCATGGCAGGAGAGCTCGGACACGTGTTATGCTCCTCCTGTACTATGTGGGAAGTCAGGGACGCTTCCGGTGTCCCTGACGACTACATGTGCGGCAAGTGCATCTTGACAGACCGCATTGGAGCATCCACGATGCTGAGAATGACGTGAATAGCACGTTTAGTGAGTTGGTCTTACCGCAGGTAAAGGGTATACAGCCAGATAGGGAATGGGTGACCAACAGGAAGAGCAGTGCAAGAAATGTAGTGCAGGGGTCCCCTGCGGTCATCCCCCTGCAAAACAGTTACACCACTTTGGGTACTGTTGCGGGGGGTGACTCATCAGGGAGGGCAGCAGCAGCCAAGTTCATGGCACCGTGGCGGGCTCTGCTGTACAGGAGGGCAGGAAAAAGAGTGGGAGAGCTATAGTGATAGGGGATTCGATTGTAAAGGGAATAGATAGGCGTTTCTCCGGCCGCAACCGAGACTCCAGGATGGTATGTTGCCTCCCTGGTGCAAGGGTCAAGGATGTCTCGGAGTGGGCGCAGGGCATTCTAAAAAGAGAGGGTGAACAGCCAGTTGTCATGGTGCATATAGGTACCAACGATATAGGTATAAAACGGGATGAAGTCCTACAAGACGAATTTAGGGAGCTAGGAGCTAAATTTAAAAAGTAGGACCTCAAAAGTAGTAATCTCAGGATTGCTACCAGTGCTACATGCTAGTCAGAGTACATGGCTTGAGGAGTGGTGCAGAAAGGAGGGATTCAAATTCCTGGGACATTGGAACCAGTTCTGGGGGAGATGGGACCAGTACAAACCGGACGGTCTGCACCTGGGCAGGACCAGAACCAATGTTCTCGGGGGAGTGTTTGCTACTGCTGTTGGGGAGGAGTTAAACTAATATGGCAGGGGGATGGGAACCTAGGCAGGGAGACAGAGGGAAGTAGAATGGGGGAAGAAGCAAAAAATAGAAAGAAGAAAAGTAAAAGTGGAGGGCAGAGAAACCTAAGGCTAAAAGCAAAAAGGGCCACATTGCAGCAAAATTCTAAGGGGGCAAAGCGTGTTAGAAAGACAAGCCTGAAGGCTCTATGCCTCAATGCAAGGAGTATTCGGAATAAGGTGGACGAATTAACTGCGCAGGTAGCAGTTAACGGGTGTGATGTAATTGGCATCACGGAGATAATGGCTCCAGGGTAACCAAGGCTGGGAACTCAACATCCAGGGGTATTCAACATTTGGGAAGGATAGACAGAAAGGAAAAGGAGGTAGGGTGGCATTGCAGGTTAAAGAGGAAATTAATGCAATAGTAAGAAAGGACATTAGCTTGGATGATGTGGAATTGGTATGGGTGGAGCTATGGAATACCAAAGGGCAGAAAACGCTAGTGGGGGTTGTGTATAGACCACCAAACATTAGTAGTGAGGTTGGGGACAGCATCAAACAAAAAATAAGCGATGCATGCAATAAAGGTACAGCAGTTATCATGGGTGACTTTAATCTACATATTGATTGGGCTAATGCGGTGGAGAAGGACTTCCTGGAGTGTATTAGGGATGGTTTTCTCGAACAATATGTCGAGGAACCAACTAGGGAGCTGGCCATCCTGGACTGGGTGATGTGTAATGAGAAAGGACTAATTAGCAATCTTGTTGTGCGAGGCCCCTTGGGGAAGAGTGACCATAACATGGTAGAATTCTTTATTAAGATGGAGAGTGACACAGTTAATTCAGAAACTAAGGTTCTGAACTTAAGGAAAGGTAACTTCGATGGTTTGAGGCGTGAATTGGCTAGAATAGACTGGCAAATGATACTGAAAGGGTTGACGGTGGATAGACAATGGCAAACATTTAAAGATCACATGGATGAATTTCAGCAATTGTACATCCCTGTCTGGAGTAAAAATAAAACAGGAAAGATAAAATTGTGACCTAGAAATTTGATCTCGTCGGGAAATGTGCATGCAGGGGGCAGTGTGTGCACTACACGCACCTGTTAGTGTTATCCCAGGCACAAACTAATATTCATGCTGTGAGCTCATTATACTGAGTCAGGCCTGCACTATCAGCACTATTCATTGGCTGCACGCCTGTTTGGGGGGCGGGCGGGGCATGGGGGACGCAGAGAGAGACTGGAAATCGGGCATCTCTGACACAAATTAAGGGCAGCCAGCTATTCTTAAAGGAAATGGACACACTGGCTTCAGACAGCAAGGAAAGCTTCTGAAGAGGAAAATGGGTACTGGACCTGCAGATCGTGCCCCCAGGTTCTCCGATGCTACTTTGGAGGCCCTGGTCCAGGTAATGGAGGACAGGAGGAGAGAGATCCTGTTCCTCTCCCAGGGAGCAGCAAGTCCTCCAGGCAATAACTCTGCTGCCATTGGGAAGACATTGCAGAGGAGGGAAATGGCTCCTAGGACATAGCTGCAATGCTGAAAGAAGTTCAATGATGTTACGATAGTTATCAAGGTAACAATACTGCTCTCTTACTTTCTGACCTTCTGTTTTATGACTGGTGCCACACTGTTTTTGATTGTCTTTTAAACACTTTCACTGCAGTCATGGGTGGGTTGGTAGGGCTGCCTTTGAGGCTGGATAAGAAAGGCAGCAGAGAGCAGGAGCTGTTGCCCCAAGAGGGAGGAGGAAGAGGGCACTGCGCAGGAGGCCGCACCCACAGTGAATATTCAGGGAGCACCTCACCTACATGAACTTCACAGAGGAGCAATTTATGAGGCGTCTTCACGACACGGAGGAGGCTGTCACTGAGCTATGTCCGTTTCTATCGCCACAAATCGAACCTCATACCAGGACATAGACAGTGTGGCTGTCAAGGTCACCATGGCCCTTAGCCTTTATGCCATGAGCTCCTTTCAGGCTGCAGCAGGTGACGTCAGTGGCATATCCTAGTTCACACTACACTGATATATCAGGGAGGTCACCAAGGCTCTCTACACCAGGAGAAAAACTTCCATCACCTTCCCCGTGGACAGAGTGAAGCAGGACAAGAGCGCACTTGGCTTCACTCACAAGGCAGGCTTCCCCAGGGTACAAGGTGCCATAGACTGTACCGACATTGCCTTGCGTGCTCCCCATCCCCAGCCTGGAACCTTTATCAATCGTAAGGGATTCCACTCCCTCAATGTCCAGCTGGCTTGTGACCACAGGCAGCGCATCATCATCTGTGCCTGGTTTCCTGGCAGCGGTATTGAGTCATTTATCCTGCCACCTTTGTTCCAACCGGGCTCTCAGGTTACAGGCTGGATATTGGGTGACAAGGGCTGGCCCCTTCAGATTTGGCTCATGACTTCTACAGAGCAGGTCTACAATGAGAGCCATGTCACGACCACATCAAGCAGAACATTGGCTTCCGCTGCCTGGAACGTTGGGGGCGAGCTTTGCAGTACATCCTTAAGCTGGTATCTAGATTTGTGGTCATCTGCTGCATGCTTCATAACTTTGCCATCATGAGGGACCAGCCTTTACCACCACCTGGGCAGCAAGGAGGAGAAGGAGGAGGAGGACCACCAGCGCCCCTACCTGCCAGAGCTCTCATCGAAGAGCGCTTCACCTAAATCAACCTTCCCCTCCCTAATGCACCAAAGTTCCACAATCCTTATCAGTGACCTTACTGCCACCATCCAATTGCTTTCCTTTAGTTCAGCTTCATGGATCTTGCTCTCTGTTGCGGCATTAATCCGGGCGGAACGATAAATTTTGCGCCAGCAAATAGATTGCGTCTGCCGCCGCATAATTCATTAGCTGGGCCCTGAGTGTGGAGCGGAGTGCTAAGGGAGTCATTCCACGCCTCTTTTAGAGTGCTAGGCCGGCTGAACAAGTGAAAATCCCGAGCTAAACAGCCGGCTTCGGAGGGCACTAAGAGAAGGGGGAAATAAAATCTGAACGAAAACACCCAAAACTTTCACAATAAATAACTCACACCACTTCAACATAAATCACAATAAAAAACAATCACACTTACCCGAGGTCGACATACTTCCCTCACTGCGGCCACTACAGCTCGGACCGCCAGCTTCCACAGGCGTTCCCACCAGGCCGCGCTACGCAGCGCTACGGGTTGGGCACGATCCAAAGATCGAGTTGGTGTCGCAACCAGGGGCGTTGCACACCGCTCGGCACTTCTGGGCATTAATGTTCGAGCCCCCTCGAAACCGGCACCGAATGTCCCAGCGGGGCGCTGGAAGCTGGCTGCCTGCCCGGAAGTGCTTACTGCCGCCATTGCTGCCCCTCTGCGGTGCTAACAGGGGCAGCAGAAGACCGAAAATCCAGCCCAACACCAACAACAAATCCAGAGCAAAAATCTAATTTATTAAACAACTCAATTCCATCTGCCTCTAATATTAAGCAGAAATAATTATGAATCGCCCTCTGTATGTCTATCTATGCTTGTTTACTTATCCTAATGCTCCTACAAAGTGTTTTCCCAGTGGTTACAGCTTCAGAGGTGGAACTTCCATTGAGGACACTTCACATGACCGTGGTGACCAACTTAGAGCATGTAAGGATCAGTAATAGTCAGTAGCATATAGGCAGGATAGGCTGTGATTGTGGCAAGGGTTAAAGTGGATTAAATCACACACTGGACATGCAGAGAAATAAGATTGAGAATCTAAGTGTAGGATGGCCTGAAAGTGGAATGTTAATTATTGGACTGATGTTCAGGTGTCAGATGAAGGTATTGTGCTTCCCCTCTGCTTTGACGACCGCCTCCCCCTCCGTCGACATCGTTCCAGCTGCTCCACCCGATCCCCGACCCTCGACGGCGCCCGGCGAGCTAGACGTCAGGCGACTCGACATGACTTGAGCCTCCCAGCTGGGCCTCCCGCGGCGACTGGGCGGCTGGGCCTCCTGCAGCGACTCGACGCGGCGCGACTGGGCGACAACGCGGCTGGACCTCCTGCAGCGACGAGGCAGCTGGGCCTGGCTATCGGACCTCCACCGCCCCCGCTGGCTGGCCTCCCCTCCCCTCCTTCAGCGACAATGGATCTCCTTCTCCACTGAAGACCTGGCCTCCTCTCCTCCTCCAGCACGTGGTGAGTACAATGGCTGCAAACACTGGCACCTGCTCGACTATGTCATTGTCCGAGCCAGGGATCGCAAGGATGTGCACATCACCTGTGCCATGACAGGAGCTGACGACTCCGCCTAATCCGATCCATCATTGACATCAACATAGCCCCAAAGCGGTGGGGGCAGCAGAAGCAGTCAATGCCGGAGCACTTAAGGACCCAGTTAAGAGAGACCTATACAGTCAGCGCCTCACAGCTAACCTAGCTTGCATTGATGACCCCGAGACGCAGAATGCCCACAGCGCTTGGTCTGCCCTCCATGGCTCCATAACCAATGCCTGCAAAGAGACACTCGATCACTCAACCAGGAAACACCAGGACTGGTTTGATGAGAACGATCAGCAAATTCAGGAGCTAACAGATTGCAAGCGCAAGGCATTTCTGAGCCTTAAACAACAACCCAACTCGGGAGCAGCAAAGCAGTATTACAGACAGCTCAAGGCTGAGGTCCAACAAAAAAACTGGGACCTAAAGAATAGGTGTTGGATGGAAAAAGCACAGGAGATACAGTCGCTGGCTGACAACCATCATTGCAGTCAAGGCCACCTACGAGCCAAATTCCCAAGGCCCCACCCCGCTGCTGGCCAAGAACAGGGAAACACTCTTCAAGGACACCGAGGCAGTCAGGGCCCACTGGAAGGAGCACTTTGAAGTTCTTCTCAATCTGCCTTTGACTCAAGTGTTCTCGACTCCATTCCGCAGCATGCTACCCACCACCACCTCAGTGAGACCCAAACACTGAACAAGGTAGAAAAAGCCTTAAGACAGTTAAAAAAACAACAAGGCTACGGGAGTGGAAAAAATCCCTGCTGAGTCACTGAAGTATGGCGGAGAGGCACTGCTGGCACGAATACATGATCTCATCTCACTCATCTGGACGGAGGAAGATCTTAGAGATGAAGTGATCGTGACCATCTTTAAAAAAGGGGACAAGTCCGACTGCGACAACTGCGGAGGAATCTCCCTGCTATCAGCCACTGGGAAAGTCATCGCTAGAGTCCTCCTCAACCGTCTTCTCCCCGTGGCCGAGGAGCTCTTCCTGGAGTCACAGTGTGGATTTCGTCCCCTACGGGGCACAACGGACATGATTTTTGCAACACGACAACTGCAGGAAAGATGCAGGGAACAGCGCCAGCCCTTATACATAGCCTTCTTCGACCTTACAAAGGTCTTTGACACTGTCAACCACAGGGTCTATGGAGTGTTCGGATGCCCCCAAAAGTACGTCACCATCCTCCGCCTGCTCCATGACGACATGCAAGTCGTGATCCTGACCAATGGATCCATCACTACCCAATCCACGTCTGGACCAGGGTCAAGCAGGGCTGCGTCATCGTCCCAACCCTCTTCTCAATGTTTCTCGCTGTCATGCTTCACCTCACAGTCGACAAGCTCCCCGCTGGAGTGGAACAAAACTACAGAACCAGTGGGAACCTGTTCAACCTTCGCCATCTCCAGGTCAGATCCGAGACCACTCCAACCTCTGTCGTTGAGCTACAGTACGCGGATGACGCCTGCGTCTGCGTACACACAGAGGCTGAACTCCAGGACATAGTCGACGTTTTTACTGAGGCATACAAAAGCGTGGGCCTTACACTAAACATCAGTAAGACAAAGGTCCTCCACCAGCCTGTCCTCACCTCACAGCACTGCCCCCCAGTCAACAAGATCCACGGCGCAGCCCTGGACAATGTGTACCACTTCCCTTATCTCGGGAGCCTCCTATCAACAAGAGCAAGCATTGACGACAAGATCCAACACCGCCTCCAGTGCACCAGTGCAGCCTTCGGCCTCCTGAGGAAAAGAATGTTTGAAGACCAGGCCCTCAAAACTGTCACCAAGCTCATGGTCTACAGGGCTGTAGTAATACCAGCCCTCCTGTATGGCTCAGAAACATGGACCATGTACAGCAGACACCTCAAGTCGCTGTAGAAATACCACCAACGATTTCTCCGGAAGATCCAGAAATCCCCGGGAGGACAGATGCACCAACGTTAGTGTCCTCATCCAGGCCAACATCCCCAGCATTGAAGCACTGACTGCACTTGATCAGCTCTGCTGGGCAGGCCACATAGTTCGCATGCCAGACACGAGACTCCCAAAGCAAGCGCTCTACTCGGAACTACTTCACGGCAAACAAACCAAAGGTGGGCAGCGGAAACGTTACAAGGACACCTTCAAAGCCTCCCTGACACCTGGGAGTCACTAGCCAAAGACCGCCCTAAGTGGAGGAAGTGCATCTGGGAGGGTGCTGAGCTCCTCGAGTCTCGTTGCTGAGAGCATGCAGAAATCAAGCGCATGCAGCGGAAAAAGCGTGCGGCAAACCAGTCCCACCCACCCCTTCCCTCAAGACTATTTTCCCACCTGTGACAGAGACTGTGGTTCTCATATTGGACTGTTCAGCCACCTAAGAACTCATGTTAAGAGTGGAAGCAAGTCTTCCTCGATTCCGAGGGACTGCCTATGATAATGATGATGAAGTTGTTGGGAGTGAATTATGTTTTTGATCGGACTAACCAATAAGTTAAAGATCTCAAAGGCAAATACCTGTAGCATGTAGGGATGGTTTATTTTAAATCGGATCCAAAAGGGATTGAATGACATAAAAAATAATTGGATTCCAAATTGTATTGTGGATAAACAAATGGAAAGTTGAAAATGAGATAGGGAAATGGATTGGTGTGATGCGCAAAGATATGGGCCCATGTACTTTGCGAGGCAGCCATGCAGACAAAGTGATTTTATATCAGGACTGTTTCATGTGGTAGTGATCATGCCACTATTGGAGAGTGTTGCTAAGCCACTAGAAGTATTTAAGGTCAAGTCAATTGGTTTGTTGGAAGATGATATATATATAAGGACTTTGTGAACTATCCAAGGGTAATAGTTAGAGGGAAAGGAGTAATCTGGAAATCCCCAGATATCTCGGTCTGACTCTGTCACGGTGATTTGCTGCAGAGTGCATTACCAGCCTGTGGCTTCACCCTGGAGGAAGAATCCCTAATTGTAGTGTTCTAGTTGATAGCCTGCATTCAAAAAGGACTATCACAGTGTATTTGGAGAGAGGATGGTACTGTGTTACAACTAATGACGTGCACTACACAAATGGGACTTAATCAATGATTTTGTCTTATGCCAACCAGTATGGCTGGAATTGGTCTTGGTGTCTGTAGTCTGTAAGTAAGTATTGATGCCTGTAATGTTGCAGAAATACAAGTGACTATTAACCCCCAGACACAAGCGATGCGAGCAGTTATTAACTTTGGTCACCTACACCATCTTTTTCCACCACCTCTCATAAACACTTGATACACATGCAGCAGCAGAACAATGATATCGAATGATCTATTTCTACCCTAGGTAGTTTAGAGTTACTAGCCACCAAGTGGCGCCACTGTCGGAGGTCATTAGGCTATACGGACGTGTGTGCGGCCCAGGTATAAAAGGCAAGCCATCGTGTAATGTAATCACTTTGGGTCCTAATAAAGCAGAACCAGGTTTGTACCTGTGTTAGTTTACAGTATTCAGTCTATCAAGTTATTACATACATAACATTTGGCGACGAGGTAATTTAAGAACCTTCGCATGCAAAAATGAGCACAATTGGAATTCTGGAGAGATTTGTGGAGGGAGAGGACTGGGCAGATTTTAGAGCTCACCTGGACCAGTACTTCATGGCCAACAAAATGGAGGAACCTACTGACGCAGTTAGGTGCAGGGCGGTCTTCCTCAAGATTTGCGATCCGAAAATCTATGGACTCATAAAGAATCTTCTCTCACCTGCAAATCCAATGGACAAGGACTATGAGGAATTGTGTGCTCTGGTACATGACCATCTCAAACCAGAAGAAGGCATCATCATCTCACGATATCGATTCTACACGCATGTTTGTTCTGAGGGCCAGGATGTATCGGAATTCATTGGCGACCTAAGACGTCTAGCTGGACCGTGTAAGTTCAAAAATGCATTGAGAGACATACTGTGGGACTTCTTTGTAATCGGCATCAACCACAAGGTGATCCTGCGTAAGCTACTGGCGGCGGAGATGCTGGATTTGAGCAATGCCATCACGATTGCCCAGGCATGCATGTGGAATTCACTGCCTCAGAGAGCTTTGGAAGCTCGGACATTGAATAAATTTAAGACAGGAATAGACAGTTTCTTGAACGATAAGGGAATAAGAGGTTATGGAGAGTGGGCAGCGAAGTGGACCTGAGTCCATGATCAGATCAGCCATGATCGTATTAAATGGCGGAGCAGGCTCGAGGGGCCGTATGACCTTCTCCTGTGCCTATTTCTTATGTTCTTATGTTCATAGATTAAAAACTTAAAGCAGTTATCATCAAAAAATTGGAACTCAGCAAGTACTGTAAACAAGATTTTATCATCGTTTGGCAGAGCTGCATGTGGCGGACTCGACTACATATGCGAAACCTGTGGCTGCCCAAAGTCCGCCAACGGGAATGAATCCGATTTCACTGTGTTGGCGTTGTGGGGGCAATCATCGGCCTCATCAGTGTCGGTTTAAACAGTACATTTGTAAAGGCTGTTCGTGACTGGGGCACCTCCATTGCATGTGTCCGCAACTGAGCAAGCGTGCTGCGACACACCACGTGGAGGATGATGACCAGTATAGCGCGGATCTGGATATGCAATCTGAGATACCAGAGGAGGAAGTGTATGGACTGTATTTGTTCCTAACAAAGAGCCAACCGATAATGATTAATGTGAAACTTAACGGTGTGTATTCACTGGAGTTCAGAAGAATGAGAGGGGACCTCATAGAAACGTTTAAAATTCTGATGGGTTTAGACAGGTTAGATGCAGGAAGAATGTTCCCAATGTTGGGGAAGTCCAGAACCAGGGGTCACAGTCTGAGGATAAGGGGTAAGCCATTTAGGACCGAGATGAGGAGAAACTTCTTCACCCAGAGAGTGGTGAACCTGTGGAATTCTCTACCACAGAAAGTAGTTGAGGCCAATTCACTAAATATATTCAAAAGGGAGTTAGATGAAGTCCTTACTACTCGGGGGATCAAGGGTTATGGCGAGAAAGCAGGAATGGGGTACTGAAGTTTTATGTTCAGCCATGAACTCATTGAATGGCGGTGCAGGCTAGAAGGGCTGAATGGCCTGCTCCTGCACCTATTTTCTATGTTTCTATGTTTCTATGTGTCGGTACCGATGGAATTGGACATGAATGCGAGTCAATCAATAATGAGCTAGAGGTCATTCGACAAGCTGTGGGATACTAAGGCTGTGAGGCCAAAGCTGAGTCCAGTCAATGCCAAGTTGCGTACGTACACTAAAGAACTCATAACGGTGATTGGCAGTGCAGTAATCAAGTTGTCATATGATGGTGCGGTTCATGATTTACCGTTATGGATTGTTCCAGGCAATGGTCTAATGCTGTTCAGCGGGAATTGGCTAGAAAAAATCAAATGGAATTGGAACGATGTTGTCTGAGGATGATACTCCATGTGCTCAAGTGCTGAGCAAGTTCCTCTCGCTGTCTGAACCAGGCATCGGCAATTTCATGGGAGCCAAGGTACAGATCCACGTGCACTCGGATGCAAGACCCTTCCATCATAAAGCTCGGGCGGTTCCGTACATGATGAGGGAGAAGGTCGAAATTGAACTGGACAGACTCCTGCATGAAGGGGTCATATCACCGGTCGAATTTAACGAATGGGCCAGCCCTATTGTTCCTGTGTTGAAGAGTGATGGCACTGTCAGGATTTGTGGAGACTACAAGGTTACAATCAACCGAGTTTTGAAACAGGATCAATACCTGTTACTGAAGGCTGATGACCTGTTTGTAACGCTAGCCGGGGGTATGTCGTTCACTAAACTGGATCTGACGTCGGCCTACATGACACTGGAGATGGTTGAGACATCGGAGAAACTTATGTGCATCAACACTCATAAAGGACTACTTATCTACAACAGGTGTCCTTTCGGAAATCGCTCGGCTGCAGCCATATTTCAGAGGAACATGGAGAGTCTACTGAAGTCTGTCCCTGGAACCGTCGTGTTCCAAGATGACATACTGATCACAGGTCGTGACTCCGCCAAACATCTGAACAACCTGGAAGAGGTTCTACATCGTCTGGACAAAGTGGGACTCAGACTGAAACGTTCGAAATGCGTCTTCATGGCACTGGAATTCGAATTCCTAGGGAGGAAAATTGCTGCTGACAGCATCAGGCCTACGGACTCGAAAACCAAGGCCATCAAAAATGCACCCAAGCCTCAGAATGTGCCGGAGCTGTGTTTGTTCCTTGGTCTACTCAACTACTTCGGTAATTTTCTACCTAGATTGAGCACTTCATTAGAGCCACTGTACATGCTGCTAAGAAAAGGCGACAACTAGGTTTGGGGTGTAACTCAAGACAGAGCTTTTGAGAAAGCTACTAATCTGCTTTGCTCTAACAAGCTTCTGGTACATTATGATCTGTGTAAGCGTCTAGTATTGGCCTGTGATGCTTCATCATATGGAGTTGGTTGCGTGCTCCAACAAGCTAATGAGTTGGGTAAACTACAACCTGTTGTGTATGCTTCTAAAAGTTTGTCAAAGGCGGAAAGAACCTGCAGCATAGTAGAAAAAGAAGCATTAGCCTGTGTGTATGGGGTTAAAGAGATGCATCAGTATCAGTTTGAGCTTCGGTTTGAACTGGAAACAAATCAAAAGCCACTCATTTAATTGTTTTCGGAAAACAAAGGTATCAATACCAGTGCATCGTCCCGCATCCAGAGGTGGACGCTGACATTATCTGCCTATGAATATGTCATTTGCCATAGACCTGGCACTGAGAATTGTGCCGATGCACTGAGCCATCTGCTGTTGCCCACACCAGAGGTGGAGACGCCACAACCTGCAGACCTACAGTTATGGATGCTTTTGAAGGTGAAGGAACCCCTGTCATGGCTCAACAGGTTAAGACCTGGACCAGCCAGGACCCGATATTATCGGTTGTGAAACATTGTGTCCTTATTGGTGATTGGTCTGCCATACCCAAGCAAATG
The DNA here is from genome assembly GCF_044704955.1 of Pristiophorus japonicus. NCBI lineage: Eukaryota > Metazoa > Chordata > Chondrichthyes > Pristiophoridae > Pristiophorus > Pristiophorus japonicus. The sequence goes on from NC_091983.1 coordinate 29,784,172, forward strand.
GGTGATGAGACCAAACCTTACATCCGTTCAGTCAGATTGTTTACTGTGGAGCAATCGTGTTGTTATGCCTAAGAAAGGCAGAGAGAAATTTGTACATGATCTAAATAGCACTCATCCCGGTATTGTCATGATGAAAGCCATTGCCAGGTCTCGTGTATGGTGGCCTGAAATTGACTCTGATCTGGAATCATGTGTGCATCAGTACAACACTTGCATGCAGCTAAGTAAAGCACCAGTGGAATCACCATTGAGCCTGTGGTCATGGCCATCTAAACCATGGTCCAGGATCCACATCGACTTTGCAGGACCCTTCCTGGGTAAGATGTTTTTAGTTGTGGTGGATGCATATTCCAAGTGGATAGAGCGTATAATCATGTCATCCAGTACATCCACAGCTACCATTGAGAGCCTTCGTGTCATGTTTGCCACTCATGGTCTGCCCGACATCATTGTAAGCGACAACGGATTGTGCTTCACTAATCTGGAGTTTCAACAGTTCATGAAACTCAATGGTATCAAACATGTGAAGTCAGTACCATTCAAACCCACATCTAATGGTCAAGCAGAGTATGAAAAGTGTAACTCAAGGTTCACTGCAGACTCGCTTATCATGCATATTGCTTAGTTACAGGACAAGACCCCACATGCTTGCCGGGGTCTCCCCTGCTGAACTATTGATGAAGAGAGGTCTCAAGACCAAGCTCTCTCTTGTCCACTCTGACTTGAACGATTATGTTGAATACAGACGTCAAAGTCAGCAGTGGTATCATGATCGCGCTGCTGTGCCACACGACACTTCTGTTAACGATCCTGTGTATGTACTAAATTATGGTCAAAGTCCCAAAGGATCGCCGGTATTGTTACGACCAAGGAGAGTAACAGAGTGTTTATTGTCAAGCTCAAGAATGGGCAAACATACAGGAGACATATTGATCAGATAAAGCTGCGGCACACAGATGAACCGGAACAGTCTGGGGAAGACACAATCAGTCACCAACCAACCTACCCTCAGTCATCAGAGTACTCCGCTGTCATCAATGAATTTGGACTTTCAATCCCTGACATGGTCATTGCCACTCCCATCAGATCGGTTACCCAGCCCCCAGTCATAACAGACTCATAACGCTCGCCCAAAGCTGGAATTGATCTGAGATGATCAACTCGGGAGCGGAAAGCCCCGGACCGTCTCAATTTGTAAAAAGACTGTTACTAATATTTCAAAGGGAGATATTGTCATATATGTATGCTTGGGGTTACTAGCCACCAGATGGCGCCACTGTCGGAGGTCATTGGGCTGTACGCACGGGTGAACAGCCCAGGTATAAAAGGCAAGCCATCATGTAATGTAATCACTTTGGGCCCTAATAAAGCAGAGCCAGGTTTGTACCTGTGTTAGTTTACAATATTCAGTCTATCGAGTTATTACATACATAACAGTAACCATGCCTGGTGGGAAGTTACGTACAATGCAAGGCAGGATCCCTAGGTCACGATTACCTCTGCCTTTCTGCTCCTTTCATAGCTCATTGTACTGATCAGTCTTGTCACCATGGTATGGCGAATAGAACTCTAAGCAAGGTTAAGACATGTAAAGATACTGTGGAAATACCAACCCTGGCAAATTAAAGATTGCAAGACCATGAATGACATTCCTTCTCGGCCCTGAGGAGAGGGTGGGGGGCAACATGTGAGGTAGGGTAGGCTGCAATAGTGGCAAGGGTTAAAGCAGGTTAAATCACACTCTGGACATGCAGAGATATAAGAGTGAGGAGTTCAGTGTTGGATGGCCTGAGAGTAGAATGCTAATTATTGAATTGGTGCCTAGTTGTCTGGTGAAGGTGTTGGGAGTGTGAATAGAGAAAGGCTTCACTGTAGTAAAAATATAAAAAGATAAAGAAGTGAGAATTCTGTAGGCCAGTTTTGGCTAATCATACGTATTGAATGTCCAGAGAATAATAAACAGATAGCACTGCAGTGAGGATGCACAAAAGGAGGGCTATGGTCAGCATAACTACTAATGCGCTTATATACGAACAATACGTACTCATGTACTAACTATTCATACTATGGATGCGCCCTGCTTACTTTACGGAATTACCCAACACAGCGGTGTACTTTAAGAGCTCTCAGTAGTTTTGATGAGACTACTCTGAGTGATCAGAGGACTCAGTTCACAAGGCCTGATGAGTTTCTTTGTTTGTGAGTAAACTTGATATCAAACCTCATAAGCACTATATGTGCTGGGCTAGTTGTATTAATAAGGAAAGATTATTAAGCAGGCTTCTCACAATCTCTTGAGTACACGAAGCTGTAAAGTGAAAGATTATCCTAAACTCCAGAACAGCTCTGGGCCCTGAGGGCCTGGCTGCAGACTGCAGCACCTCAGCTTGGGCAGTCTGGGCAGGCTGGGACTAATAAGGGCACTGGTGGAGTGGTTAGCACAGGGACAGGCATGCTGTCATCCTGAGAGAGAATGGCAGATGCTGCTCCCATGGCGACAAGGCTGCTCCACTGCTGTGGCTCCTCAGCACTTTGAATGCTCTGCTGGAGAACGGAAGTGATGTGACGTGCTGAAGGCCCCGATCAGCAATGGCACCAGTCTGAGCTCCCATGGAAACTATCAGAGCTGTTGGTAGATCTCCATCATGGTGGGCACCTCCTTCTTCTTCTTAGGCGGTCCCTCGAATCGAGGATGACTTGCTTCCACGCCAAAGATGGATGAGTTCAATGAGTTCATCGGTGTTTCAATGAAGGACCTAATATTCCAGGTCCCGAACTGCATTTTGAAGGGTGGAAGATGCCCGTGCGTGGATTTTTTTTAATGTGTTGTGGACGTTGCATATCAGCTACCACATGGGCTTGACAGAGCTAGGCCTTGGTCCAGTGGCAAGGATTAACCAGGACGACTGGAGACCAGCTCTGCTGCACAGACCTAGTGTGCACACATATCACAGTGTGGGCTGGCCCGTGCTGCCCCTGGGCCCACGCCTCTTCTGGGCTCCAAACTCATGCCTTTCCTGGACCCCGATCGCATTGCTCTGCAATCTCTCGCCGCTCCTTCGCCCCAACCTCGCCGCTCCTGCTGTTCTTGCCCACGCTCCAATCACCGACCTGGTTATGGTGATGTCCAATCCAGTCGGCCTCCGAGCCCGGCTCGCACTGTACCCTGTAGTGCTATGCTGCCATGCTGCTCCTAGGCCGCTGCACGCCGTTCCTTTTATGGCCCCAACCTGCCGCTGATATTCCTCACAGGTCGGGGCCGCCACGTTGCTGTGGTACTGATGGAGCTGACTACTCAGTTCATATTGGACAGAATGCTCTCCATGCCTTACCAGAAGCCTTGAGACAAGTTGGAGCTGGTCTCCTCCATGCTCTGCAACACTCTGTGCAAGCTGGTTTCACAGTGAATTTCATAGTGTATGACCATCATACTACTTTGTGCGCCCTCAAATCTGAGTTCTCTGCAGTAGAGGTGGTATGTGATTTTTTTTTTTAACTTCATTTACAGGATGTGGGCATCGGCAGCAATTTTTGTCCATCCCTAATTTGATACAACTGAGTGCCTTGCTAGGAAATTTCAGAGGGCAGTTAAGAGTCAGCCACATTGCTGTGGGTCTGGAGTTACATACAGGTCAGATCCGGTAAGGAAAGGAGATTTCCTTCCCAAATGGGCAATAGTGAATCAGATGGGTTTTATATGACAATCTGATAGTTTCATGGTCACCATTACTAATACTGGCTTTTTATTCCAGATTTATTTAATTAACTGAACTTAAATCTCCCAGTTGTGGGGGGATTTGAACTCATGTCACTGTGTCATTAGTCTAGGCCTCTGGATTACTAGTGCAGTAACATAACCACTAAGCTACAGTTCTCATCCTCCTTGCTATCTCCTGCGGAGTCCTACTCCCCTAGTTCCTGCACAGTTGTGTCCAGTGATTCACCATGTGAAGACCCATCTCTAACCTAGCCTTTAAAGTACACATGGTGCCAATCTCTGAGCTGGTGCTTGCGAGGGTGAGATGGAGTGACACTGCATCCAGAAAGACTGGTCTCCTCTTCCTCCACTGGCAGATTTTCAGTCCCCGAAAGGGGCAAGGGTTAGCTTTTAGTGTGAAGGAAGAGCAGAGAGAATGAAGTGGCTGGTGAAAGTGGCTGCAGTTTATCATACAGAGTGTGTAGGGGGAGATACAAGTAAGAACGGATAAAGAGGATAAGATGTGAGGAAACCCTTCAAAACGTCTCCTCCAGCGTTACCACTCACCACAGCCATGACTATGTCCCTGCTCGTGATGGCCAGCACACTTTTTTCAGGGGAGCAGATAAAGTGCAGGCAGACTTGGCCATCTCCACTTGCAGCCATCTGTCACTCTGATTTTTATTTCAGATTCCAGCACCTGCAGTATTTTGCTTTTTTGTTAGTGCTTAATTCACTGCCACTTCTCTTCTGGGAATGCCCACCTTGAAGAAGTTCTGCTCTTCCCTCAGATGGGATTTCCGTTTCTCTCTTTATTTTGTTCACCTTCATTGCTTTCTGCTTCCCTTCCTGTGTTTGATTAGGTATCTACCAAAACTCGCTTTCACAGCTACACCTCGTTACTCAGTAACAGTCTCCGGCTCCGACATATTCCACGTGGATTCCAACTGAAATTCCACCCTTCGTGCTTTGGATCCGCCGAGGATTACAGATATCTCCGAGATATTCAGCGTTCCTCGAACCACTGCTCTCGTATCCTGAGATCCACACTCAACGCTATACCCGCCACATGCAAACTCTCGGCCTCTCTCTTCAGCAGCAACTGTCCTGGCCCGCAGTTCCATTTCATCCCTCACCTCATCCGACGCTTTAACAGAAACTTTTTTCCTTCCTTTCAGGTGTCAAGGATCGTAAGCTTCAACAACTCTTGGACACCAGCGCCCCTTCAGAACCTTCTTCCCCTTCTCTCTGATCCCATCCCTTCTTCCAATCTCACCCCCTGCCGTGTTTTCACTTTCCCCTCTGACCTTCCCCTCTCTGACCCCGAACGATCAGTCCTCTGCTTCATCCCATTATGCCCCCACCTTAATTAATTTCGAGCTCGGCACGACGCTGGGCTCTTTTTCAACCGCTTTCGCCTCCGTGCCCATTTCTTCGGCCAGGAGTCTTCACCCCGCTTCTACCTCCTTCCCAAGATCCACAAGCAGGACTACCCGGTAGATCCATTGTTTCAGCCTGTTCCAGCCTGTTCTTGCCCCCACGGAACTTATTTCTTCCTATCTCGACTCTATTTTTTTCCCCCTTGTCCACTCTCTTCCCATCTACTTCCGCGTCTCCTCCGACACCCTCCGTCACTTTAACAGTTTCCAGTTTCTTGGCCCCAACTGTCTCCTTTTCACCATGGACGTCCAATTCCTCTACACTTCCATCCCCCACCAGGATGGCCTGAGGGCGCTCCGCTTCTTCCTCGAGCAGAGGCCCAACCAGTCCCCATCCACCATCACCCTCCTCCGCCTGGCTGAACTTGTTCTCACATTGAACAACTTCTCCTTTAACTCCACTCACTTCCTCCAAAATAAAGGTGTTGCTATGGGAACCCGCATGGGTCTGAGCTATACCTGCCTTTTCGTGGGCTATGTGAAATATTCTTTGTTCCAGTCCCACTCAGGTCCCCTCCTTCACCTCTTTTGGTTTCTGTGCATACAGTGCAGTAGTGAGTTCTAGTAATCAGTTCTGCAGTATTGTTTTCCTCCCAGTCTGTCTTTGAATGGTATGGGGACTGGGGAGGTGATCGGTGGGGAGAAGCATGGGAAGGGATGGAGGAGCCTGCGTTTGGGGGCACTCTAAATGATCGGAGGGCCGGAAGAGAGAGCAGGGGTGCCTAAACCAATTGGGGGGCCCGGAGGAGCGAGGGTCCGGGGTTACTGCATATTAGAGTAATCATTTGTTCAGCCTCCGTTCAGCCTCCCCCCCCTCTCCCTCCTGTTCAGCCCTCCCCCCTCCACCCCCTCCCTCGCTCCTCCTCCCCCCCTACTTCCCCACCCCCTCTTTCCCCTCCACCTCCTCTAACCCCCCAACCACTCTCCCCCCCCCATCCCTCACTGTCAGAAACAGAGGGACAAAGAGAGAGACACTGACAGAGACAGAGACACTGACAGAGACAGAGAGAGAGAGACACTGACAGAGATACTGACAGAAACACGAAGAGAGGCTGACAGAAACACCTTCCCTTCACATAAAGTTAGGACTTCTATCTTTTAGTTGTTATTGATTGGTTACTTATTACTTTATTCTTAGTGCTTTAGGTGCAGGGTTCCTTCTATTTTTTATTAATTAATTGCTTATTACTTTTTGTGCTTCGTGTAGTGCTTGGTGCTTTAAATGTACTGCTTTGTTTAGTGCTTACTGCTTCTTTAATGTTGTTGTGAAGGTGTTTAGTGCTTTGGAAAATCCTCTAACTTCCCTCCCCCTCGCCCCTGTTGTGATGTTAATGTGTCCTTTGTGTTTAATGCTTCCCACCCCCTCCGTCTCTGGCTGTGCCTGCACTAAACTTAACTCTAGGTATGGTTTTTCAGAACTTACAAAACTGGACACTTACTCCATTCTAAGTTAGTTTGGAGTAAGTTATCGCTGCCGAAACTTGCAAAACAGGCCTAAGTGGCTGGACACATCCCTTTTGAAAAAAAATACCTGAACTAAAACAAACCTAAACTAACTCACTAGAACTGGAGCAAACTAAGTGCCGAGAATTGCGATTTCTAAGATACTCCAAACTAAACTAGTTACTCCAAGAAAATTGGAGCAACACCACCTGAAACTTGGGCCCCGAGAGAGGAGAGAGGAGAGATGAGAGACGTCATGACGACAGGAGAGACTGGTCAGGGAGGGATAGAGAGAAGAGAAAAAGTGGGAGTAAGAAGTGGAAACAGAAATGAATGGCTTGGGTCCAAAGCAGCAGCCAAAATGTGCATGCAAATGGACACAGGGAGAAGTTCAAGTTACGTAGGCCTGGTTATGTAGCAATTATAGGGATGCATATTTCCTGGTAGTAACAGAGAATAGGTTGGTGACAATAGTAAGGAGTCCAAAGTTAAAGTTGGAGGTCCCATGGAGGGCAAAAGTTGACATCAGTAGGATGGAGTCGGTTTGGGGCATCAACGAACTGCTTTCCAAGTTCGGAGACAGGAGTAGCAGGCAAGAGAAGTCCAGAAGCTATTTGAAGTGTAGAAAATTGAAGGATGGAGTTTAATGATGTGGTAATGAGAGTCGGTTTCAGTGCAGGAAGATGATGGCAAAGTTCCCGCAAAGTTGCAGGTCAGCGTAGATCAGAAGCAGCGGAGAAAATGTAAAACCACACAAGCCTCTGACCAACAAAGCAGAAAAAACAGTCGAACGAGTCACCAACTCAGCAGAGATATGAATCAGCCAGCTCAGCCGAGAAACAGACACAGTGAGGAAGGTATTTTTTTGTTACACACCATCCTGACTTGGGAATATATCGCCATTCCTTCATCGTTGCTGGGACAAAATCCTGGACCTCCCTCTCTAACAGCACTGTGGGTGTACCTTCGACACACGGACTGCAGCGGTTCAAGAAGGCAGCTCGCCACCACCTTCCCAAAGGCAATTAGCGATGGGCAATAAATGCTGGCATTGCCAGCGATGCCCACATCCCAGGAATGAATAACAAAAAAAATGTATTGACCTTTGTATTGTGTGCAGAAACATTTCAAGCACCAACTGCACCAACACATGTTCCTGGTCACTTTGGTGGTGTCAGCCGTGGCTCAGTGGTGCCACTTTTGCCTCGGCGTCACAAGGTTGTGGGTTCAGGAACTTGATCGCAGATTCTAGGCTGAGATTCTAGTGCAGTACTGAGGGAGTGCTGCACTGTCACAGGTTCCGTCTTTTGGATAAAACGTTAAACTGAAGCGATGCTAGATATGCCCATATCTGGTCAAAAAGTGCAGTCTAGGGCTGCCTAATTGGACCACACAGCTTAGCATGAAAGGTGCTGCTGATAGGCTGTGCGCTCAGCAGGGGCTGAAGTTCACTTTGCTGGAGTGAGACGAGCTATACTTAAAGAGGCTAGCTTTACTTAAAGCTAGCCTGCTGCTCTTCAAGGCAGCCTCTAGCTCTTAAAGGTGAGCTGCCTTCTGCAGATAAAAAAAATCCTTAAGCACTAGGTAGTCTGAACCTTTTAAAGGTGAACTGCCTTCTGTTGATCAAAAATGCTAAAAGTATTTCAGCACTCATCATCATCATCATCATTGGCAATCCCTCAAAATTGAGGAAGACTTGCTTGCACTCTAAAAGTACAGTCCAATACAGGAATTATAGTCTTTGTCATAGGTGGAATAGATAGTGGTTGAAGGAAAGGATGGGTGGGGTGTCTGGTTTGCCGCACACTCCTTCCGCTGCCTGCATTTGTTTTCTGCATGCTCTCGGCGACGAGACTCGAGGTGCTCAGCACCCTCCCGCATTCTCTTCCTCCACTTAGGACGGTCTTGGGCCAGTGAAAGGGCACCCAGGGTCTCGGACGCAGCACTCTGGATTTGTGCAGGGGGTCAACACTGGAAGAGAGGTCCTCTACCCACAGAGGGCCAGGAGGCCCTCCAGAAAGAAGGTTGTGGGACCAGATCGCCCAGGCGGTTACTGCCAGCAGTGTCGCCTCCCCCAGGACCTGGCTGCAGTGCCCAAAGAAGTTTAATGACCTCAGACAAGTGGTCAAGGTCAGTGACTGCATCTTCAAAAGCCATCTCCTTCCAACTGCACCAGCAGCCTCACACACTGCTCAATGTTCGGACTCCCCCCAACCACCCCTCCCCCCCAACCCCCCACCACCCATCACTCACCTACCAACAATCTGTACCAAATACGAGGCACACCTCTTATTCCTAGCTTCCCCTCATCCCCTTGGCAGAGACAGTGCCTGTCATTCTTCACAGGGCATGGCTGAGCCCTTGGCCAGCGGCGAAGCTGAAAGAATACAACATGCTGGCATCCTCATACGTTATCCTCATTCTCACATCCCACTTCCCCTTCATCCCATGACCACTTCTGAGTTACAAGCTGCACATGGTGTGAGCATGCACTCTTGCTTTCTCCCTCTCCCTTCTCCACAACGCTACCCTTGTGCCTTTCTCATTTCAGACACCCAAGAAATGCAGCCTTCCCAGCCAATAGCTGACTAAGAAGAGGGAGAGGAGAGTGAAGAAGAGAATCACAGTCACTCGATTTGACACTCCCAGCCACCAGCTCCTCGAGGTCGTCCTGCAAGACCACCTGCACTGTCCCCACTGAAAGTCAGCAGCCTTCCAGCAGCCATGCTGCAGCCACTGGGGTAGCACTGCATAACAGCACTAGGTTAGGCAAAGGCACATGTAAGACACTCACGAAGGCAATGCACAAGGGTGATTAGCTGATACTTTAATGTAATATGGGAATGCATATATGGATAAAGTTGGATTGGAAACGTTGCTTTGTGGTTGCTTTTATTTCAGCATTGCGGCCAAGAGGACCCTGTGATGGTCAGTAACAGAGGGAAGGTAAGGTTTGGGGAAAATGTTCAAAGGGGAATTGGGATTGTGGTCACTGATACAGTAGACAGATGACTCCATCCTGGATATCCCAGCCAGAAAAGGGCTGTCTGGGTTGCCTCTTTCCTTCCGCTGCCTCCTCCCTCTGCAAGCAGCTTGTCCCCTTTGCTACCTGTGTTCCATCTCCATGTGCTGTGGCAGCCCAAGGTGGACTGCAACTAGAACCCCCAGGACTGGGAGCAAGTGGTGTTCTCAGAGGCCCTCCTTTAAGAGCCAAAGCCTTGCAAACGTCCAGCAGCACTCCCTGCACACTTTAACAATTTTTTTTAATGTATTGCACCAAGCTACTACCCCAATAAAATGTAAAGAAGCCAGTCCAAAAGCTAAAGTCTAAACTTAACAGCAAGTTGTGTGTGTCCCTTTAAGAAATCTCTCAGAGGGTTGTAAATCTATGGAATTCTTTGCCCCAGAGAGCTGTGGAGGCTGGGTCATTGACGATATTTAAGGCGGAGATAGACAGATTTTTGAGTGATGAGGGAATAAAGGGTTATGGTCTGCGGGCAGGGAAGTGGAGCTGAGTCCATGATCAGATCAGCCATAATCTTATTAAATGGCGGAGCAGGCTCGGGGGGGCCAGGTGGCCTACTCCTGCTCCTATTTCTTATGTTCTTATGTTCCAAGTGCTTTTGTATTACCTCTGTTATACTGCTGCTCTCACGTTCTGCCATGCGTGGTCTGGAGAGGCCGGTATTAAGAGCAACAACACCCAAAATCCCAGATCGTGCATCAATTCAGGTGTTGTTTCAGTGAATGTTTAAAGTGGTGGATGGGGTGCCAATCAAATAGGTTACTTCGTCCTGGATGGTGTAGAGCTTCTTGAGTGTTGTTGATGCTACACTAATTCGGGCATGTGGAAATTATTCCATGACTTGTGCCTTGCAGATGGTGGAAAGGCTTTGGGAAGTGGGGAGGTGAGTCACTCGCCACAGAATACCCAGCCTCTGACCTGCTCTTGTAGCCACAATATTTATGTGGCTGGTCTAGTTAAGCTTCTGGTCAATGGTGACTCCCAGGATGTTGATGGTGGGGGTTTCGGCTACAGCACATGTTGCATCAGGTGGTACTTGTTGCATCTTGTTATTGAGGCTACTCAAGATGTTGGATGCAGACTCATTCAAAACATCCAGAGCTTCCTACACAGAGCTCTTCATGAAGCTAAATGACAAAGATCTAGCATCTATATAGCACCTTTCATGTCTTGAAGCTGTGCCAAGGCACTTCACGGCCAATTAATTATCGCGTATGTCACTCTTGTTTAGTAGCTAAAAGCAGCAGGGTTCGTAAATGGAATTGAGAAGAATTAGTTATTCTGTTAGTGGTGGTGGGTGAATGATAAATCATCATCATCATCATAGGCGGTCCCTCATATCAAGGATGACTTGCTTCCACGCCAAAAAGTAATAAGTTCACAGGTGTTTCATTGAAGGACCTAATATTCCAGGTCCGAAACTACATGTTGAAGGGTGGAAGATGCCTGTGTGTGGATTTTTTTAACCTGTGGCGCCAATTGCACACCAGCCACCACGCGGGCTTGACAGAGCTAGGTCTTGGTCCAGTACCAAGGGTTAACCAAGACGACTGGAGACCAGCTCTGCTGCACGGACCTTGTGTGCACATATATTGCAGTGTGGGGTGGCCTGTGCTGCCCCTGGGCCCTCGCCTGTTCTGGGCCCTGAACTCACACCCCTCCTGGGCCCCGATCACGTCGCTCCACGATCTCTCGCTGTTCCTCCGCTTCGACCTCGTCGCTCCTTCGCCCCGACCTCACCGTCCTGATGTACCTGCCTGTGCTCCAAATAGCGACCTGGATTTTGGTGACATCCAACCCAGTCGCCCTCTTCACAGCTGTCGCTCTCCTGCACTAGCACGCGCTGTACCTTGAAGTGATATGCTCCACTCTGCTCTACTGGCCAGAGCACTGGGAGAACGCCCTGATTTTCTGTTTTAAAAAGTGCATTGGGATGTTTACATCCACCTGAACAGGCAGGGTCTTGGTTTAATGTCTCATCTGAAAGACAAAGCAGGTGCACCATGCACATTGGCCAGTATCTTCTACTGAAAGGGTCTACTGAGAAGCTTACTTCCTTCGATTTGCCTGAAGACAGTTTGGCTGGGTTGCTAATCAGCACCCTCAGCCTCCCTGAAGACTCCTCTGGTAACAGACCATCACCAACACTGATGTTACCTTCACTAAATTGGATCCTGGTGCAGTTTCCTATCCTGTGAGTCCACATCGCTTAAATGCATGGAGGGGGAATACTCTGCCAACTACTCGTTCTCTTGGTCCCACTGACCAGGCTTGTGGATGCTTCATCTGTAAAGAAAGCACATAGTAAAATGGAGAGCAAGTTAATAACGTGATGCAGAGTAGGCAGTATTGGTTTTACAGAAGTCTCTCTTTACTGCTGCGATAATTGCCACAGATGCACTATGTTCAGCACATGGTTCTTATGTAATCAGGCACACATCATCAGGGTGTTGTGGGGTCTCCCAATTTAGGGGGACTAGTCCTAGGATAGTCCTACAACCAATATCCTCCCAGGACATTTCTACCAAATTATCCCACTTCAGTGACACTTCAAGCACTGGTAAATGCATGGCTGGAGAACTGGTGGATGGGGGTGGGTTACAGATTCTTGGGACATTGGGACCGGTTCTGGGGGAAGGGGCACCTGTACAAGATGGATGGGTTGCACCTGAACAAAGCCGGGATCAATGTTCTCGCTGTGAAGTTAACTGGTACTGTAGGGGAGGGTTTAAACTAATTTGTTAGGGGGAGGGAAACCAGTAAATAACAGAAAGGAGAGAGGAGGCGATCAGAGGACAGAGATATAAACAGCAACCAAATTAGAAATTTCCCAAAAATTGCAGAGATCAGATTGAGGAAAATAGCAATGATGAAGAAGGAGGTATTTAACTGTACGTACGTCAATGTCTGTAGTGCAACTAATAAGGTTGGTGAACTGCAGCTAAGTGCTAAGGGTAAAGTAGTACTAAGGATAAGGAAGGGGAGGAATTTCTGATATGTGTTACAGTACTTCAACGCCAGAGTCGGCAAGGACACAGACCTCTGGGGGCACATGATTGGCAGAGAGGGGGTAGGGAAAACCAACTCCAGCGATACCCTACTCCTGACGAAATGTCTGGAGCACGAACTTGTCATCACCAACACCTTGTTCCGACAGAGGGACAAATACACCCTCGCTCCAAACACTGGCACCTGCTCGCCAATGTCATCGCCCGAGCCAGGGATCGCAAGGATGTGCGCATCACCCGTGCCATGACAGGAGTTGACGACTGCTGGATGGACCATCGCCTAATCCGATCCATCATTGACATCAACATAGCCCCAAAGTGAAGGGGGCAGCAGAAGCAGTGCCGCAAAAAAGTAAATGCCGGAGCACTTAAAGACCCAGTTAAGAGAACCCTATACAGCCAATGGCTCACAGCTAACCTGGCATGCCATGACGACCCCGAGACGCAGAATGCCCACAGCGCTTGGTCTGCCCTTCAGGCGTCCATAACCAGTGCCTGCAAAGAGACGCTTGGTCACTCAACCAGGAAACACCAGGATTGGTTTGATGAGAATGATCAGGAGATCCAAGAGCTAATAGATTGCAAATGCAGAGCATTTCTGAGCCTTAAACAACAAAGCAGCATTACAGACGGCTCAAGGCTGAGGTCCAACAAAAAACCCGGGAGCTAAAGAACGGGTGGTGGATGGAGAAAGCACAGGAGATACAGCAGCTGGCCGACAACTATGATGTGCGACAATTCTTCATCGCAGTCAAGGCCACCTATGGGCTAAACACCCAAGGCCCCACCCCACTACTGGCCAAGAATGGGGAAACACTCATCAAGGACACTGAGGCAGTTAGGGCCTTCTGGAAGGAGCACTTCGAAGATCTCCTCAATCGAGACTCTGCCTTTGACTCGAGTGTTCTAGACTCCATCCTGTAGCATGCTACCCACCACCACCTCAGTGAGATCCCAACACTGCACGAGGTAGAAAAAGTCATAAGACAGCTAAAAAACAAGGCTACGGGTGCGGATGGAATCCCTGCTGAGGCATTGAAGTATGGCGGAGAGGCACTGCTGACGCGAATACATGACCTCATCTCTCTCATCTGGAGGGAGGAGAGCATACTGGGGGATCTCAGAGATGCAATAATCGTGACCATCCTTCAAAAAGGGGACAAGTCCGACTGCGGCAACTACAAAGGAATCTCCCTGCTATCAGCCACTGGGAAAGTCATGGCTAGAGTCCTCCTCAACCATTTTCTTCCCGTGGCTGAGGAGCTCCTCCCGAAGTCACAGTGCAGATTTCGTCCCCTACGGGGCACAACGGACATGATTTTTGCAGCGCGACAGCTACAGGAAAAATGTAGGGAACAGCGCCAGCCCTTATATATGGCCTTCTTCGACCTCACAAAGGCCTTCGACACTGTCAATCGCGAAGGTCTATGGAGCGTCCTCCTCCGTTTCGGATGCCCCCAAAAGTTTGTCAACATCCTTCGCCTGCTCCACGACGACATGCAGGCAGTGATCCTTACCAGTGGTTTCATTACAGACCCAATCCACGTCCGGACCGGGGTCAAACAGGGCTGCGTCATCGCTCCAATCCTTTTCTCAATCTTTCTCGCCGCCATGCTCCTCAGTCAGCAAGCTCCCCACTGAAGTGGAACTAAACTACAGAACCACTGGGAACCTGTTCAACCTGCGCCGTCTCCAGGCCAGGTCCAAGACCACTCCAACCTCTGTCGTTGAGCTACAATACGCGGATAAGGCCTGCGTCTGCGCACATACAGAGGCTGAACTCCAAGTCATAGTTGACGTATTTACTGAGGCATACGAAAGCATGGGCCTTACGTTAAATATCCATAAGACAAAGGTCCTCCACCCGCCTGTCCTCACCGCACAGCACTGCTCCCCAGTCATGAAGATCCACGGCGCAGCCCTGGACACTGTGGACTACTTCCCATATCTCGGGAACCTCCTATCAACAAGAGCAGGCATCGACGACGAGATCCAACACCGCTTCCAGTGCGCCAGTGCAGCCTTCAGCCACCTGAGAAAAAGAGTGTTTGAAGACCAGGTCCTCAAAACTGTCACCAAGCTCATGGTCTACAGGGCTGTAGTAATACCCGCCCTCCTGTATGGCTCAGAGACATGTACAGCAGATACCTCAAGTCGCTGGAGAAATATTACTAATGATGTCTCCGCAAAATCCTACAAATCCCCTGGGCGCACCAACATCAGCACCCTTGTCCAGGCCAACATCCTCAACATTGAAGCACTGGCCACACTCGATCAGCTCCGCTGGGCGGGCCACATAGTTCCCATGCCAGACATGAGACACCCAAAGCAAGTGCTCTTCTCGGAGCTCCTTCATGGCAAACGAATCAAAGGTGGGCAGCAGAAGCATTACAAGGGCACCCTTAAAGCCTCCCTGATAAAGTGCGACATCCCCACTGACACCTGGGAGTCCCTGGCCCAAGACCGCCCTAAGTGGAGGAAGTGCATCCAAGAGGGCATTGAGCACCTCGAGTCTCAACGTCGAGAGCATGCAGAAATCAAGCGCAGGCAGCGGAAAGAGTGTGAGGCAAACCAGTCCCACCCACCCCTTCCCTCAACGACTATCTGTCCCACCTGTGGCAGAGTCTGTGGCTCTCATATTGGACTGTTCAGTCACCAAAAAACTCACTTCAGGAGTGGAACTGATTCCGAGGGACTGCCTATGATGATGATGATGATGATCTAGCTAACTGTGACCACAACATAATTTCGTATAAATTATTAGGGAAAGAGACCACAAAATATCAACAGCAAAAATACTCAACTGGAGAAGAGCATTAATTCAATGATGTAAGAAGGGATCTAGCACAGGTAGATTGCAGGGTAAAGCAGCAATGGAGAACGTTCAATGAAGAGATAGTCCAGGTACAAACTAGGCATATTCCTTTGAAGGGAAAAGGCAGAGCATCCAATGCTAATTCACCCTGGATGTCAAAGGAAATAAAGGTTAAAGTCAAACAGAAAAAGAAGACTTATGGCAAATATCAGGAACAAAATTCACTTAATAGCCAGAAAGATTATGGAAAGTACGAGGGAATTGAAAAAGTTAATACGGAAGGTAAAGAGAGGATACGAGAAAAGATTAGCAGGCAACATTAAATTGAACCCTAAAACATTTTATAAACATAGAAATGTAAACAAGTTAGATAGGGAAAAGTTGCTGGAATCTGATTCCATAAACTATTTTAAAAGGGAGTTGGACAGGTTTTTGAGGAACTTACAGAGTTACGGACAAAAAGCAGGGATGTGGGACTAAGCATGACTGCTCTTTCAAAGAGCCGACACAGGTACGATGGGCCGAATGGCCTCTTTCTGTGCTGTAAGTTTCTATGATTCTATAGTATTGTGAACCAGTTTAGTCTAGAACAAGGACAATATTGGCCTGGATACTTCTGTACCCACTTTGCTCAGGTGCTAGACAGATGTTGCATGTCGAAAATGGCATTTGGCTGGATTATTTTCCTTGTGCCTTGAACAGGGATTAGGAACACAGGCCTAGATGCAAACTTGAGAAGACTGTAACTGTGGAACAGGCTGTTGATCTCAGGGCCTGCTGACTGACCTAATTTTCCTGAGTCACTTGATATAGGCCTTCACATAAGGCTGGCCATAGTTAGTGGGTCTTACACCTAGTGCCCAGTCTCTCACATCAAATAAGCTGAGAAGGGACTGGGAGCAAAGTCTGGAGACAGATACAAGATAGGTTGCTTCATTTCATAGGGTTAGCAGACCAACCATTCATTTCATAGGATCGATCAGGTGGTCTTCTGGACAGAAACCCTAGGTCGAAAGTGAGTTGGACAGTTACTTGAGGAACTTATACAGTTACAGACAAAAAGCGGGGATTTGGGGCTAAAAGCGACTGCTCCCAGGTCTTCACTATTGCTGCTGGTATCTAAGAACTGCATCAGCAATTGAGTTTCCTCTCCCACTTCGGATTTGAATCCCTGCCAAATAGTGAGCTTGTGCTAGGAAAGAAACAAAAAAAATGCTGGAAATACTCAGCAGATCAGGTGCAGAGAGAAACAGAGCTAACGTTTCAGGTCGATGGCCCTTCGTTAAAACTGGAGAAAGTTAGAGATGTAACAAATGTTTAAGCAAGTGTAGCGGCAGGGAAAGTGGGGAGGGGAGGAAAGAACAAAAGGGAAGGCCTGTGATTGGATGGAAAGCAGAAGAGATTAAGAGACAAAAGGGATGATGGTGCAAGGCAAAAGAAGATGGTAATGGGGCAAGTTAAGAAACAAAAGATGAGTCTGAGTCTAAATAGGGTGCAAAGGGAAATAGCAGAATCATCAACAGCTGCCATGTGAAAAAAAATTATAGGGGCAAATTTGTTACATCTCTAACTTTCTCCATTTCACACAAAGAGTCATCGACCCGAAACGTTAACTCTGTTTCTCTCTCCATATATGCTGCTTGATCTGCTGAGTATTTCCCACATTTTCTGTTTTTATTTCAGATTTCCAGCATCCGCAGTATTATGCTTTTGTATTTGTGCCAGAAAATGCTGGCCTAAGCAGATGACCCAGAAGGACAGGTGGGACATGGCCAGGCCAGGACACTGCATTTCAGGTGCACTTGCTGTTGTGTATCTGTAAAGCATGCACTCCCATGTTCTGCCACCAGGGAGCGCATCCCCTGAAATCCAAAGGGATCCCAGCATCCCTTGGGAACACTGTACATAAGCCGGCCCCTAAGGCCTATTCCTCACTCTGGAGTGTTTTAATAAAGACTGAGGTCACTGTTACATCAACCTCCATGTGTGCAGTCTCATTTGTGTTAGGAACACAATAACTGGCGACGAGTATACGAATCCAACACAAAGATGCAGCAAACTGTGGGCATCCTGGAGAAGTTCTCGGAGGGTGAGGACTGGAAAGCCTATGTCGAACGGCTAGACCAGCACTTTGTAGCCAACGAGCTGGACAGTGAAGGAAGCGCTGCAAAAAGGAGAGCGGTCCTCCTCACGGTCTGCGGGGCACCGACCTCCAGCCTCATGAAGAATCTTCTGGCTCCGGTGAAACCCACAGATAAGTCATATGAGGAGCTGTGTACACAGGTTCAGGAGCATCTTAACCCGAGGGAGAGCGTGCTGATGGTGAGGTATCGGTTCTACACGTGCCAACGATCTGAAGGTCAGGAAGTGGCAAGCTATGTCGCCGAGCTAAGGTGACTTGCAGGACAATGTGAGTTTGATGGCTACCTGGAGCAAATGCTCAGAGACTTTTTTGTACTGGGCATTGGCCACGAGACCATCCTACGAAAACATTTAACTGTAGAGACACCGACCCTCAGTAAGGCCATTGCGATAGCACAGGCGTTTATGTCCACCAGTGATAACACCAAACAAATCTCTCAGCACACAAGTGCTAGCAATGTTCATAAATTAACTGGAACTGTGTTTGCGAGCAGAAATGTACAGGGCAGAACCCATGAGTCTGCAACTGCCAGCAGGCCTCAGGTGACCCAGATGACTCAGAGTCCGCAACAAAGGATGAATGCAAGGCAATTCACACCTCATTGGCGTTCTGGAGGCTTCCATTCAGCCTATTCATGCCGCTTCAAAGCGTATATTTGCAAGAGCTGTGGAACAATGGGGCACCTCCAACGAGCTTGCAGATGAGCTGCAAGCTCTGCAAAACCTGCCAACCACCACGTGGCAGAGGAAGATCGGTCCATGGTGGATCAAAGCAATTTCGAGCCTCAGAGAGAGGAGGCAGATACTGAAGTACACGGGGTGCACACATTTTCGACGAAATGTCCACCTATAATGCAAAATGTAAAATTGAATGGCTTACCCATAGCCATGGAACTGGACACTAGCGCTAGCCAATCCATCATAAGTAAAAAGATGTTTGAGAGACTGTGGTGCAACAAGGCACTCAGATCAGCCCTGAGCCCCATCCACATGAAACTGAGAATGTACACCAAAGAGCTCATCACTGTCCTGGGCAGCGCCATGGTCAAGGTCACCTACCAGGGCACGGTGCATAAACTGCCACTCTGGATTGTTCCGGCCGATGGCCCCACACTGCTTGGAAGGATCTGGCTGGGCAAAATCCGCTGGTACTGGGATGACATCCGAGCGCTATAACATGTCGATGAGGCCTCATGTACCCAGGTTCTTAATAAATGTCCTTCCCTTTTTGAGCTAGGCATTGGAAACTTTTCTGGGATGAAGGTGCGGATCCACTTGGTCCCAGAGACACGACCCATTCACCACAAGGCGCGAGCGGTACCTCACATGATGAGGGCGAAAGTGGAAATCGAGCTGGTCAGGCTGCAACACGAGGGCATCAGCTCCCAGTGGAATTCAACGAGTGGGCCAGCCCGATTGTTCCAGTACTCAAAAGTGATGGGACGGTCAGGATTTGCGGCGATTATAAAGTAACTATTAATCGTTTCTCGCTACAGGGCCAATACCCGCTACCTAAGTTGGATGACCTATTTGTGACGCTGGCAGGAGGCAAGACGTTCATCAAGTTCGACGTGACTTCAGCCTACATGACGCAGGAGCTGGAGAAGTCTTTGAAGGGCCTCACCTGCATCAACACGCACAAGGAACTGTTCATCTACAACAGATGCTCGTTTGGAATTCGGTCGGCTGCAGCAATCTTCCAGAGAAACATGGAGAGCCTACTCAAGTCGGTACCGCGCACGGTGGTTTTTCAGGACGACATATCGGTCATGGGTCGGGACACCGTTGAGCACCTACAAAACCTGGAGGAGGTCCTCCAGTGACTGGATCGCGTAGGGCTGTGGCTGAAGAGGTCGAAATGCGTCTTCATAGCAACAGAAGTGGAGTTTTTGGGGAGAAAGATCGCGGCAGACGGCATTCGGCAGACAGACGCCAAGACAGAGGCTATCAGGAACGCGCCCAGGCCACAGAACGTCACGGAGCTGCAGATGTTCCTGGGACTCCTCAACTATTTTGGTAACTTCTGACCGGGGTTAAGCACCCTCTTAGAGCCCCTACATGTGTTATTGCGTAAAGGTGAGAACTGGGTGTGGGGAAAAAAAACAATTAATTGCTTTTGAGAAAGCCAGAAACATTTTATGTTCCAACAAGCTGCTTGTATTGTATAACCTGTATAAGAGACTTGTGCTAGCATGTGATGTGTCGTTGTATGGAGTCGGGTGTGTATTACAACAAGCTAACATTGCGGGGAAGTTGCAACCTGTCGCCTATGCCTCCAGGAGCTTGTCTAAGGCCGAGAGGGCCTACAGCATGATTGGCGTGTGCGTTCGGGGTAAAGAAAATGCATCAGTACCTGTTTGGCCTCAAATTTGAGCTGGAAACCGATCACAATCCCTTCGTATCCCTGTTCGCTGAAAACAAGGGGATAAATACTAATGCCTCAGCCCGCATACAAAGGTGGGCACTCGCGCTATCAGCGTATAACTATACCATCCGCCACAGGCCAGGCACCGAGAACTGTGTGGATGCTCTCAGTCGGTTACCATTGCCCACCACGGAGGTGGAAATGACGCAGCCTGCAAACTTGTTGATGGTGGCGCAGCCCGCAGACTTGTTGATGGTCATGGAAGCGTTTGAAAATGATAAATCACCTGTCATGGTCCGCCAGATTAGGACTTGGACCAGCCAAGATCCTCTGCTGTCCCTAGTAAAAAAACTGTGTACGGCATGGGAGCTGGGCCAGCATCCCCGTTGAAATGCAAGAGCTAATCAAGCCATTCCAGCGGCGAAAGGACGAGCTGTCCATTCGGGCAGACTGCCTGTTGTGGGGTAACCGCATAGTACTGCCCAAAAAAGGCAGGGAGACGTTCATCTCGGATCTCCACAGCACACGCCCGGGTATAGTTATGATGCAAGCGATAGCCAGATCCCACGTGTGGTGACCCGGTATCAACTCTGACTTAGAGTCCTGTTTCCGGCAATGCAGCGTGTGTGCTCAGTTGAGCAACGCTCCCAGAGAGGCACCACTAAGTTTGTGGTCCTGGCCCTCCAGACCATGGTCGAGGATCCATGTCGACTATGTGGGCCCGTTTCTCAGTAAAATGTTCCTGGTGGTGGTGGATGCTTTTTCAAAATGGATTGAATGTGAAATAATGTCATGACCCGCAATGGGATCAAACATGTCACCTCGGCCCCGTTTAAACCAGCCTCCAATGGACAGGCAGAGCGGGCAGTACAAACAATCAAACAGAGCCTTAAACTAGCCACAGAAGGCTCACTCCAAACCCGCCTGTCCCGAGTACTGCTCAGCTACTGCATGAGACCCCACTCGCTCACAGGGGTGCCCCCGGCTGAGTTACTCATGAAAAGTACACTTAAAACCAGACTCTCGCTGGTTCACCCCTACCTGCATGATAAGGTAGAGAGCAGGCGGCAGCAACAAAATGTAAACGATGGTCGCGCCACTGTGTCACGGGAAATTGATCTGAATGGCACTGTATGTGCTAAACTATGGGCATGGTCCCAAGTGGATCGCGGACACGGTGATAGCTAAAGAAGGGAGTAGGATGTTTGTAGTCAAACTAGGCAATGGACAAATTTGCAGAAAGCACCTGGATCAAATGAGGCTGTGGTTCACAGACTGCCCTGAACCACCCACAGCAGACACCACCTTTTTTGAGCCCACAACACACACCCAAAGAATCAACGACACCACCCCAGACCAGGAAATCGAACCCATCATGTCTAACAGCCCAGCAAGGCCAGGCTCACTCAGCAGCCCTGCAGGGCCAACAGCACGCCAGCCCAGCGAGGGCACAGCCAATGCACCAGAACAGACATTTGTACCGAGGCGGTCCACCAGGGAAAGAAAGGCTCCCGACCGCCTCACCTTGTAAATAGTTTTCACTTTGACTTTGCAGGGGGAGTGATGTTGTGTATCTGTAAAGCATGCACTCCCATGTTCCACCACCAGGGAGCGCATCCCCTGAAGTCCCAAGGGATCCCAGCATCCCTTGGAAGCATTGTATATAAGCCGGCCCCTAAGGCCTGTTCCTCACTCTGGAGTGTCTTAATAAAGACTGAGGTCACTGTTACTTTAACCTCCCTGTGTGCAGTCTCATCTGTGTTAGGAACACAATCCTTGCCTTGTCTCACATCCTGACAGGATGGGAGAAGTACGACCTCCTCACCCCTCCTCACCCCCTCACCCACACGTCACTAATGCTGTTTTGCGTGAAATTATACATGGGCTATACAAATTAATTCACAACATTTTGACACATGGGAAATAAATGCCATACATAACACTTTCCTCTCCATTTATAGTCACTTGTCTATGTTTGACAGTTGTTGCTTTTCTTATTATTATGAATTTAGAAAAGTGTTGTTTTACTGTTGTACTTGTGTGTAAGTCAATGAAATTCTTCCTAATCTGATCCATAGACCAAGAGATTGGATGCTTAGCAATATTTTAGCTCTTATTTAATGTACTGGCTGTTCACTATGTAAAATGTCACCCCCTCAGAGACTAACAGTAAATATTATGTTCCATTTAGAGTACTGCCTTTGTTTTAGGATATTTATATTTAATCTCATAGGTAAAGAATATAATTATATTGCTCTTAAGTTGACAGGCAAAATTTGTGTGTTTTTCAGGTAGTTATTGCATTTTAGCCAATTGAATTTGAGAATTGAACCTAAGGGTATAATAAAATGAATTAGCACACCATTAGAATCTTAACACAACCAGGGTATTCACATGTTAAAAATAGTTTTAATATGCCTGTTAACTCAGCAGGCAGCAGTCTCAAGCCAGAGGAATTAAAGTAAAATACTGCTCCCCTCACCTGTCATGTAGCTAGTACAATATTATTGTACCAATTGGGCTCAACCCATGAACTTTCCAGGCCAGTTATACTCGACAATTTATGTTGGTAAGCAGCACTGTCAGCTTCCCATCAGTGAAACTTTCGAGTATAATTCAGATGTGACATTGCTTGAAGGTTGATACTCTGAATTCCTGCTCCTGGTTGGAGCCTTCCCACTGGGAACGCAGGTCAAGAATTCACGGGCCTATGATTTTCCATCTATTAAAGTGGAACCACTATTTCCTACTTTCTGCTCCTGACCAGCGACTCTCTGTGCTGGGACATGCCTTTGGAAAATCAACCCTCCAGAGAATACATAGGTGTGGGATATCCTTCATGAAGAAACCTCATATGCCTGTTGCAGTATAGTTGCAGCCAGGCGCAAAGCCAACTTGCCAAGGAAATAAAGTTTGCAATGGCTAAGATTGAAATTAAATAACTTTTACAAGTCTATGTTGGTTATGTACTCACTGGACGAGAAACTTTTAAAATTTGATTCTTAATTGTTTAATATTAAGCTGTTGGACCAATTAGAGACTTCATTCACACTCACTGCATTAGGAACAATGCTTTTTGGTGTATAGTAATTGCAATCAATTACATGCCCGTCAAACAATTTTTAAAAATCACAGGCAAATGGTGCAGTCCAATTATCTATATTTCGTTACAAGCACATGCAAGATCATTTGGCTTCCCAAAAGATCTCAGTGCACAGTAATAACTGCAGTCTTCAGCTTTCAGTCTGAGGTAGAAAAGACCACCTGAGACTAGTTCAGGAGTGCAGTGGTTGTGTAAGCTGGATTTAGACTGTGACACAGGTTGCATCAAGCAGGTGTACTGTACGTTGCCCGAGGATAGGCAGATTTGACAGGAGTAGGGGGGATGTCACCCCATCAGTCCGGAAGCAGCAAGTCTTCCTCAATTCCGAGGGACTGCCTATGATGAGTCCAGCCTCTTACAAAAGAAGTCATGTTATTACTCCTCTCTTCGGTAGCTGGGTTTAATGAGTGATCTCAGGACTCTAAAAGGGGAGGTGTATTCTGGCTGGAGCAAGTGCTGGAACTGTTTGTAGAAGAGAGTCTGAGCAGGTAGAAGTGAGATTTAGGATGCAACAGGGGAGAGAGCATGCTCCAAGGTTCTCTGATACTCCACTGGAGGTCGTGGTGGAGGAGGTGGAGAGGAGGAGAGAGGTTGTCTATCCACAGGGTGGCAGGAGGCCTCCAGACAAACATTGCAAAGGCAGTGGGAGCAGATAGTCATGGGGGACAATGCTAGGAGTCAAGCCCAGAGGATCTGGATGCAGTGCCGCAAGGAGTTCAATGACCTTTAATGAATGGTCATGGTCAGTTAATGCATCTTCAAATTCCATATCCTACCAACTGCACCACCAGCCTCATACACTGCTCAATGAACCACACCCTCATCACTCACCTATCAACAATCGCTATCGATCATGACCCATTCCTCACATTCATAGCCTCACCTCACCCTCACACACTTAGCACTGCTGCAAGCATGACATCTCACAGCTTGCACACACTGCCAGCTATTCAACCATGACACGAACATCACCCAAACACATTGCCCCATGTTCACTGTCACACATCCCTCTCTCTTGCAGGACAAGTTGGTGCATAAACAGAGGCAACAGGAGCTAACCAGTGGGTATAGGCACGGCTGCTTGTCCTTACCCCGATGGAGGAGATGGTGGTTACTGTAATGTATTTGCTTCATGGGTTCTTTGCTTAAGAATTCATAGCAACACATTGCTATTAATAACTAGTTGGTTTATTAGCAAAGGTTTAACAATCACACTACACATTACCAGTTCATCCACCAGGCTCACAACCATCTGCTTCATCGTGGATTCCCCGAACCCAACTGGCTGGGGTTTTGTTGAGTCTTGTGAACATCACGTGACTGGCTAAGCCACTCGCAACTCAGCAGCTCCACCATCATTGCAGCAACCATCACTGAGGCCATGGCCAGCGGTGGGGCTGAAACAATCGAAGATGATGGAATCCTCATACCTAATCCTTCTCACATCCCACTTCCCACTCAACCCACAATCACTTCCAATTTACAAGTTGCAGATGGTGGAAACATGCACTCCTACCCTTGTATTTTTCTTCTTTTAGATAACCAAGAACTGCAACCTGGCCAGGCAGTGATGGAAGAGCAAGAAGTGGAAGAGCAGGAAGACAGTGATGAAGAGGAAACACCGTCACTCAATGTCACACTCTCGGCCACTAGCTTGGATACTGACACTGCGCGTAATTAAGAGCATAGTTTAGACGTGGGATCTGCACGTGGTGAGACATCGGGCACAAATAGCCTGCAGCCAGGGCAGGGGGAAAGGGTAAAGCAGGTGCCTGCTTCCCGGAGGGTGAGGTCGCACATGAATTCTGCTGCAGAGGACTCAGATGAGGACTTTGATGGGGCCAGCCTATAGAAGAAGGCTGACGGGTATGCACAATGCAATGTTCGGTGCATTTGGAAGCCTGCCAGAAAGCCCGTGTGCAATGTCATGGCACATGGATGAGTCCGGCACCAACTTGGCGCTGGGCTTTGTGCAGAGCATGGAGCTCATCCTTTCCGGCAAAGAAGTGGTGGCCAACTCCATTAGCACACTTGCGGACCCAACCACAATGCAGCGTCTGATGGGCAATGTCTCAGCTTCCATTGTAGCATAAGCAGAAGCCAACGTCTGAGTGCTGCAGTGGAAGCTCAGACTTCTGCCATGCAAACTCAGACTGCTGCCATCCTGGCTGCAAATACCAGTCATAATGGCAAAGAGACTACAAAAGCTACCATAAGGAGAAGACATCATGACTGTGAGTGAGTTTCTAGCTGTATCTATTTGGGGGTTTGCAGGGTGTCACAGAAGTCCAACAGACTCCTCGGATTGTTGAGGGAGTGTCAGTGGCTCTGTGCAGCACGAACCTCCTGTCCTCTCTCAGGATGGTGGCATTTGTCCTGCCACCACTGCTACTCCGCCAGTGCCCTTGGTTTTTTAAAAATTAGTTCCTGGGATGTGGGTACATCTCAGAGTTTACATACGGCACCCGCAAAGTGATGTGCGTGCCGTCAATGATACCTGCGCCATGGGAAAACCTGCAATCCTTGTGAAACTGTGTGCTCGCTCCGCCTGCTGCTCTCTGGCCAGAGAGAATGAAATGTATTCAGCTCTAACATAAGAACATAAATAGGAGCAGGAGTAGGCCATTTGGCCCCTCGAGCCTGCTCCGCCGTTCAATAAGATATATTCAAGAGGGAGTTAGATATGGCCCTTACGGCTAAAGGGATCAAGGGGTATGGAGAGAAAGCAGGAAAGGGGTACTGAGGTGAATGATCAACCTTGATCTTATTGAATGGTGGTGCAGGCTCAAAGGGCCGAATGGCCTACTCCTGCACCTATTTTCTATGTTTCTATGTTTCTATGGCTGAGTGATCATGGACTCAGCTCCAATTCCCTGCCCGCTCCCGATAACCCTTTACTCCCTTATCGCTCAAAAATCCATCATCTCCGCCTTAAATATATTCAATGACCCAGCCTCCATAGTTCTCTGGGGCAGAGAATTCCATAGATTTACAAGCCTCGGAGAGAAGAAATTCCTCCTCATCTCAATTTTAAATGGGCGGCCCCTTATTCTGAGACTATCTCTAGGAATACAGAGTCCCAGTGACCTCCCTCATGCAACCGTGGACAGTAAACTGGGAGATGTTGCAAATATCTCCTGCTCCAGCCTGGAAGGAGCCCGACTCATAAAAATTCATGGAAACGTGACCTTCACAGCCACTGGCAGTGCAGTCCTTGCCCTGCTCTGAGGCTGCAGTTGTGGCTGCAGCAGGGGACAGATTTCAGTGAAGACGTCCTTAGTGAAGCTCAGATGTCTGACACACTGTTCCTTGCTGAGGTTCAGGTAGGAGAATTGTTCTTTAAACACCCTGGGTGGATATGGTCCCCTGCCGAGAGCCTTTCTGCCCCCTTCTCTTCCTCCCTTTGTCGCCTCTGCTCATTCTCCAGGTCATGCTATAGGCCAAGGGGAATGCCGACAACTCCACCCATATCTGGGAGCAAACGGTCTGTACACAATTCTTGAACTCAGGACAAAGTCCTTCAGCACCTGTCACAACACTCGCTGTAGACTTTAGCAACTTTAAATAACTCTAGAAATCACCAAACACTTCGACAAGCTCAGCAACAGCCAGTCGAACTCAATCTGTAAGTCGTTGATGATCCCTTTAAATAGCGCTAGTGGGGGGGTCCTTCCTGCTTCTGAACATGTGTCCTGCTGTGTGTGTGTGTTCCTCTGGCTGGGGAGTCTGGTACCAGGGGTCACAGTCTCAGAATAAGGGGCTGGCCATTTAGGACTGAGATGAGGAGAAACTTCTTCACTCAGAGGGTGGTGAATCTTTGGAATTCTCTACTCCAGAGGGCTGTGGAGGCTCCGTCTTTCATTATATGTAAGAGAGAGATGGCTAGATTTTTGGATATTAAGGGAATCAAGGGATATGGGGATAGGGCGGGAAAGTGGAGTTGAGGTAGACGATCAGCCATGATCTTGTTGAATGGCGGAGCAGGTTCGAGGGGCCGAATGGCCTACTCCTGCTCCTAATTCTTATGTTCCTATGTTCTTAAGAGAGGTGTTAGCTGGAGTGCTGAGGCTCCAAAATGGCAAAATGATTGACTTCATGATCTGTCTACTCTGCATTCTTCCAGCAGACGCTCGCTGCACCCGCACTAATGCCCTCACCAGGATGGCGCCCGTCCGGCTCACCACGCACCGGAAGTGAGCCGAACTTTGTGGCCAAAGTGTCAGGTTTAATAGCAGGAAGCAGCTCATTTCTCACAGGGCTGTCACCCCTTGAACAGGCTACCATTACATATGTGATAATATGGTGCGGCAAATGTCACTGTATTTAACTAAGAAAAAAAGTTAACACTGTCTTGAATGTAGTTTATATTGGGGGATGATAAGAGGTTAAATATATGTGCAATCATTACATAGAGCCCCATAACTTCATACAGCTAGCTTTTCTAATTGCTCGCAATGGACAAATGCAACTAGGGATAAATGTTGAAATTAGCCACCGCACCTCCACTCCTTTTATGGCCCCGACCTGTCGCTGGAGCAGCGTTGAGGCATACTATTTCAGGGAGCAGCGCGAGCTGGTGCAGGAGGGCGACGGTAGCGAAGAGTGACGTCATCAAGTTCCAGGTCGGTGATTGGAGCGTGGCCAGGTACATCAGGTGTGGCGAGATCGGGGCGAAGGAGCGGCGAGAGACTGTAGAGGGATGTGATCGGGGCCCAGGAGAGGCGTGAGTTCGGGGCCAGGGGCCCAGGGACAGCAAGGGCCAGCCCACACTGTGATATGTGTGCGCACTAGGTCCGTGCAGCAGAGCTTGGATAACCCTTGCCACTGGACTTAGCTCTGTCAAGCCTGTGTGGTGGCTGGTGTGCAACGGCCACCACATGTTAAAAAAATCCACGCACAGGCATCTTCCACCCTTCAGGATGTAGTTCAGGACCTGAAATATTAGGTCCTTCATTGAAACACCTGTGAACGCATTCTTTTTTGATGTGGAAGCAAGTCATCCTCACTTCGAGGGACTGCCTATGATGATGATATTCCTTGGTATAAAATTCCTATTCTACTATTTTAACAAGAGTGTTAACAGATTTAAAAGAAACAAATAAATTTTGTAAGAATGCAGTCAGCATTGTTACGCTAATATTTAAAGGGCCTAAAATCAAAGCATGTTTTTTGTTTAATCTTCCACATTCAAGTATCTGTGTAAACTCTTTTCAATATGAACTTGAAGCATTATTGAAGGTTGCAGTTGGAATGGAATTATCTGGATTTGAAAAGACTGCCATTTGTTCAGGCACTTAAGCGAGCAAACAGACCAAAACATATACCAGGCCCACCAGAGTTTCAGTTTACTAAAAATGTTAAGCATTTTATTACGGCACTTTTAATGGACTATGGCAGGCCTTTGGGAGGAGTACTGTTGCTTGCTCTACTCTGGTCAACCATTTAAATAAAAATCGCATTAAAACACTTAACTTCCATTAACTCTGCCAAACCAGGGTAGGTGTGGCTGCAGCTGTAGTGGATGATGGTATAACTGTAGACGCCACATGAACAAACAAACCCATGGCATTCAGTCCTATGCCTTTCTATAATGCTCTTCAGATATTTACAGTTCTTTTGCAACTTTACACCAGAACTAACACAATTCAATTTGCATACTTATAGTCCCTGCAGTGCATACAGCAAATCTCTTCACAGTAAACCAACACTTACTTATTCTCACTGGATCTTGCTTCAGTGCCATAATGTGCATTTACTGTTTCGCTCGTTGTATATATGTTGGCTTGTTTTATAGGTTACTTGACTGATTGGCAACTAGTTTTATTTTAAGTCAAACTTTAACCAGAAGAAGTGAATATTTAAAAAAATATATTGGATAAAAAACAGGAGTTTACGAGTTGCAAAAGACAATTGAGCTGAGCTATACAAAGGAAGATGGAGAGCTAAAAAGGATATTATTTAAGAGTTGGTAAATGACTTTTTTTTTCATTTGATTGAGACCTATCTAGTTGGTATGATAACTTTTCTGTTTGATAAACTTTGCTCATATATGAGAGCATATAAGCTTTTTCTAACTATTGGTTAATATTTTGACTGGGCAAATTGTTATGTATGTAAACATTGTAACTGTGTAAGACTTTCCACCAGAAGGCGCAACTGTTGGAGGCCTAAGGGTCACCTGCATACCTCGTGCAAGGGAGTATAAAAGGTTGTTTGCCATGCTGCTTAGCCACTCTGGAGTTATATTAAATAGACTAAGGTCACATCAGTTTTAGCTCACAGTTCTCAGTTTTGTGGAGTTCTTCCATACTTAACACGAATTATGTACCCATTAGAAATTTAGAACTGGATATGTTTTGGATATATGTTACCACTATTTTTAAGGCAACAGCTATTTTTCAACATTTAAGTAACTCAGTACTGGGGTGGCACAGTTCATTGGATCTTTCGTGCATCTGTATACTGGGTGGTTATAAATGTGATTCTCGCTCTTCCCAGCATGGCTATCAGTTTTTTTTCTTCAATTTCCGCCACTTTTATTCCTCATATCAAGGTGCAAACTCATGCCTGGATACTGTTCATACAAGCAAACATTTATTACACGTAAGCCTGGACACTGAGTGCCATCAGGCCTTATGACCGTGGAGGAGATCACAACCAAGTCTGATCATATTTGCACCCGATGTCCCCACATGTGCGCTTTCCAGCTGGGTCAATGGAAACATGAGTGGGAGTGCTGGTTAATTCTTCTGCTTACTGACCCAGGGGTGCTGAAGGCAATTGGAGCATCCCAAAAATTGCCCATTGAGATCAATTAATTCAGCAAAGGGGTTTCCTGGTCTCTATGGTTTAAGAGGGTTTTTATTCCAACCTCGAAAAGTCCCTGTCCTGCATCCCCACTGGAGGCGTGATTGGCAGAGAGGAGTAGGGAAAACCAAATCCAGTGTTACTCTACTCCTGACAAAATGTCGAGAGCATGAGCTTGTCATCACCAATACTTTGTTCCGACAGAGGGACAAATACAAGGCATCGTAGCAACACCCTCGCTCCAAACACTGGCACCTGCTCGACTATGTCATCATCCGAGCCAGGGATCGCAAGGATGTGCACATCACCCATGCCACAACAGGAGCTGACGACTGCTGGACGGACCACCATCTAATCAGATCCAGCATTGACATCAACATAGCCCCAAAGCGAAGGGGGCAGCAGAAACAGTGTCACAAAAAAGTCAATGTTGGGGCACTTAAGGACCCAGCTAAGAGAGTCCTTTACAGTCAGCGCCTCACATCTAACCTGGCGTGCCTTGATGACCCCAAGACGCAGAATGCCCACAGCGCTTGGTCTGTCCTCCAGGCCTCCATAACCAGTGTCTGCAAAGAGACGCTCGGTCAATCAACCAGGAAATACCAGGACAGGTTTGATGAGAATGATCAGGAGAGTCAAGAGCTAATAGATTGCAAGCGCAGGGCATTTCTGAACCTTAAACAGCAAAGCTACTTGGGAGCAGCAAAGCAGCATTACAGACGGCTAAAGGCTAAGGTCCAACAAAAAACCCGGGACCTAAAGAACAAGTGGTGGATGAAGAAAGCACAGGAGATACAGCAGCTAGCCGACAGCCATGATGTTGCGAGAATTCTTCATCCAAACACCCAAGGCCCCACCCTGCTGCTGGCCAAGAACGGGGAAACACTCATCAAGGACACTGAGGCAGTCAGGGCCCGCTGGAAGGAGCACTTTGAAGATCTCCTCAATCGAGACTCTGCCTTTGACTCGAGTGTTCTCCACTCTATTCCGAAGCATGCTACCCGCCACCACCTCAGTGAGACCCCAACACTGCACGAGGTAGAAAAAACCATAAGACAGCTAAAAATCAAAAAGGCTACCGGAGTGGATGGAATCCCTGCTGAGGTACTGAAGTATGGCGGAGAGGCACTGCTAGCGTGAATTAACGACCTCATCTCTCTCATCTGGAGGGAGGAGAGCATGCCAGAAGATCTTAGAGATGCAGTGATCATGACCATCTTTAAAAAAGGAGACAAGTCCGACTGCGGCAACTACAGAGGAATCTCCCTGCTATCAACCACTGGGAAAGTCGTCGCTAGAGTCCTCCTGGAGTAGGACTTGAATGCAAAAGCTTCCATAATGGGAGTGCAAAGGTTGTGCTGAGGCAGCTCGTGTGTGAAGGAGCTGGAGTTGCACGTGACATTGATGACTAGCAAGAATGTTTTAGCTACTGGAATATGCCTGGAATCAGATTTCTCCAAGGCAGTCACAGGCAAGTCTCTCGAAGCAGAATGACAGGAGGACTAATTCCTGCAGCTGACCATTGGTAATGAGGCATTGCAATACATTGCACGGAATGGTAATTATCACATACATGTTTAGCATTGATTTCGTTTTGTGTCTTTTTTCTTTTTTTAAATATCTCCAGATCCAGGTTTGCTTAGAAAAAAATTGCAGATGACCTATACTTTTCCCGCTGTGATTTTTATTCCTTTTGTCGATGAGCAGAAAGATTCTATTTTCCATTTCATTATATAGACCTTTGCTGTCGATGATGAGACAGCATGGAATGTTTCCACGGCCTAGTTTTGTACTCAGGATTTTTATACACAAAGTGCCTACGTGTATCTGCTCTGCTCCGTTATGTGCGTGTGATTGCGTGCACTCAATCAAAGGTTTTGTAGCTTGGTCTACTGGTATATGTTCGTATCTGTCCAGGTATGCCATAATTGACTTGCCTCTGTCCCTGAACCAGATTTATAATTCTTGTCACACTCTTCATATTCTCCTTTTCTATTTTGAAAATATATTTGTATTGGTAGAATGTGCTGGGGAAGTGGGGCGGGGAGGGGCAAGCCAGATGGTCTGAACTTGTTCTCTAATTCTTCTATGGAAAGGGATTGGTCTCAACTTACAGAATCATAGGGGCCACTTTTCCACATGACATATTTTTGGCGCAGTTGTAGAGGTACGCCGATTTTTTTAGTGGCCGAATGCGGCAAAAAGAAAATTGCAATTCTCGCCGGAATAAACTTTGAATTTGGAGCGGCGCAGATTGTCCTTAAGCTCTGTGGGTGGAGCTTAAGTTCTGTGCCAAAAACTGAGGTTGCCAGGGTAACGAGGGACGCACTGAAGGGCTGAGGCTGGAAAGTGAAACATACACTGCTTCTATCCCGGGCCGAAAGGCCCCCCGCCCCGGTGCTGCTGCTATCTTGGGCCGAATGTCCCCCCGCCCCCCGCCCCTGGTGCCACTCCTATCCCAGGCCGAATGGCCCCCATCCCCAGTGCTGCTACTATGTCGGGCCGAATGGCCCCCCCCCCACCCCTGTCCCCGGTGCCATTACTATCCTGGGCTGAATGGCCCCCCGCCACAGGTGCCGTTGCTATCCCAGTGAAATGTATGTATGCCTGGGTTTACCTGCCACCAGGGGGAGCAACCGTCAGAGGTCATTGGGCCACAGACACACACGTGCAGCCCTTGTATATAAAGAAAGCCTCCATGCTTAATCCCGACTTTGAGAGCTAATGAAGTAGTGTCAGATCGCACCTGATTGAGTTCACGGTACTAGGCCTTTTGAGTTATTGCATGTGCAACATTTGGTGATGAGGCACAATATGAACTTTCACAGACAAAACAAAAAAATGAGCACCGTTGGAATCCTGGAGCGATTCGTGGAGGGAGAAGACTGGGAGGATTTTACAGATCGCCTCGACCAGTACTTCGTGACCAACAAGATGGATGAAGATGCTGACACAGTTAGGCGCAGGGTGGTTATCCGTACGGTTTGTGGTCCAAAAATCTATGGCCTCATAAAGAATCTGTTCTCACCTGCATGTCCAACGGAAAAGACCTATGAGAAATTGTATGCTCTGATTTGGGACCATCTGAAACCTAAAGAAGGCATCATTATCTCGAGATATCGCTTTTACAAGTATGTTCGGTCTGAGGGCCAGGATGTGGCGGAATTAGTTGCTGACCTGAGATGTCTCGCTGGGCCGTGTAAGTTTGGAACTGCGTTGGAAGACATGCGACATCTTTGTAATAGGCATAAACCACGAAGTGATCCTGCGGAAGCTGCTAGCTGCGGAGATGCTGGATTTGAGCAGGGCCATCACGATCGCCCAGGCTTGCCTGACCACGTTCGATAGTACAAAGCAGATATCCTCGCAGATTCGCAACTCCATGCCAACAACTGTGCACCAGATTGTGTCGTCAGTTGGCAGAGCTGTACCTGGCAGGGCCTACCCAAATGTGTTTGCGAAACCTGTAGCTGCTCGAAGTCCGCCATTGGGTACGAATCCGATTTCACCCTGTTGGCGTTGTGGGGTCAATTATCGGCCTCATCAATGCTGTTTCAGACAGTATATTTGTAGAGGCTATGCGAAAATAGGGCACCTTCAGCGGATGTGTCCGCAGCTCAGCAAGCGTGCTGCGGCACACCACATGGATGATGATGATCGATCCGGAGCGGATCCGGCAATTCAACCCGAGATACCCGAGGAGGAAGTGTATAGTGTACATTCGTTCCTGACAAAGAGCCAACCGATAATGATTGAAGTAAAATTGAACGGCGTGCCGGTATCTATAGAATTAGACACGGGTGCAAGTTAGTCAATTATGAGCCAGAGGACTTTCGAAAAGCTTTGGAACACCAAGGCCGTGAAACCCAAGCTGAGTCCAGTAAATGCAAAATTGCGTACCTACACCAAAGAGCTCATACCAGTGATTGGCAGTGCAGCAGTCAAGATGTTGTACGATGGGTGGTTCATGATCTATCGCTGTGCATCGTTCCAGGCAATGGTCCAAAGCTGTTTGGCAGGAGTTGGTTCGAATAATAAAGTAGAACTGGAACGATATTAAAGCATTGTTATTGGTGAATGACGCTTCGTGTGCTCAAGTACTGAGCAAATTTTCCTCACTGTTTGAACCGGGCATCGGCAACTTCACGGTGCAGATCCACCTGGACTCAGATGCAAGACCCGTTCATCACAAAATGCGGGCGATCCCGTACATGATGAGTGAGAAGGTCGAAATTGAATTGGACAGACACCAATATGAAGGGGTCATTTCACGGGTCGAATTTAATGAATGGGCTAGTCCCATTGTTTCTGTGCTGAAGAGTGATGGCACTGTCAGGAGTTGTGGAGACTACAAGGTTACGATCAACCGAGTTTCGAAACAGGATCAGTACCCGCTATCGAAAGCTGATGACCTGTTTGCAATGCTAGCCGGGGGAAAGTCATTTACCAAATTGGATCTGACGTCGGCCTATATGACACAGGAGCTTGTTGATTCGTCGAAGAAACTTACATGCATCAATAAGCATAAAGGGCTGTTCAGTTACAACAGGTGTCCTTTCGGAATTCGCTCAGCTGCAGCCATATTTCAGAGAAACATGGAGAGCTTACTGAAGTCCGTCCCTCGAACTGTGGTATTCCAAGACGACATTCTGGTCACAGGTCGCGACACTGCCAAACACCTGCATAACCTGGAAGATGTTCTCCATCGTCTGGATAAAGTGGGGCTCAGACTGAAATATTCAAAGTGCGTCTTTATGGCACTGGAAGTCGAATTCCTGGGAAGGAAGATTGCTGCAGACGGCATCAGGCCTATGGATTTGAAAACAGAGGCCATCAGAAATGTATCCAGACCCCAGAATGTGATGGAGCTGAGTTCATTCCTTTGTCTTCTCAACTACTTCGGTAATTTCTTACCTAAATTGAGCACATTATTAGAGCCACTGCACATGCTGCTCAGAAAAGGCGACAACTGGGTTTGGGGTGTACCTCAAGACAGGACCTTCGAGAAGGCTAGAAATCTGCTTTGTTCCAACAAATTGCTGGTACATTATGACCCATGCAAGCGTTTAGTATTGGCCTGTGACGCTTCATCACATGGGGTTGGTTGCGTGCTCCAACAATCCAATGAATCAGGCAAACCCGTTACGTATGTGTCGAGAAGCATGTCTAACATAGAAAGAGCCTACGGCATGATAGAGAAAGAAGCTTTAGCCTGCGTATATGGGTTAAAAAGATGCACCAGTATCTGTTTGGGCTTCGATTTGAGCTTGAAACCTATCACGAGCTGCTCATATCTTTGTTTTCAGAGCATAGAGGTATCAGTACCAATGCGTCATCCCACATCCAGAGGTGGGCGCTGACATTGTCTGCCTATGATTATGTCATTCGCCATAGACTTGGCTGTCATGTATGTAACCACAATGTAACACCACTGTATTACTGTACACACTCAACCGAGATGCACACCTTGACCACAAGGGATGAACTTGTGGGAGACTGCCCATACCTGATCAACCAGGTATATAAAGGGAGGTCCCACGCAGGGTCAGGTTTATCTTGAGTCCTGTGAATAAAGAGTTAAGGTCATAGTGATCTTGTCCCTAGAATGTGCCTCATGTGGTTTCATATGTCGAGTAAGGACTTTACATTGGTGACGTGAAACGATAACTCACGACCCACGAGAATGGCCACCGGTAGCGCAGAGGAATGGTACTGTGTTGGGGAAGACTAAGACAATTTTATCGAGAGACTTCAGCAAAGCTTCGTTACGAAAGAATGGCTGGGGGATGCAGCGGCCAAGCGAAGAGCTCATCTTTTGACCAGCTGCGGACCAAAGACTTACTCGCTCATGAAGGACTTACTAGCACCCGAAAAGCCGGCGGACAAAACCTTTGAGGAATTTAGCAAATTGATCGGGGAGCACCTCAAACCGGCGAGTAGCATACACATGGCCCGACACAGATTCTACACCCACCGACGTCGTGAAGGACAGAGCATACCGGACTTTTGTAGCGGACCTCCGGCGTTTGGCCAGCCTCTGTAAGTTCACAGACGCCTGCAGGGGAGAGATGCTAAGGGACTCCTTTATAGAGGGCATCGGTCATGTGGGAATTTTCCGCAAATTAATTAAGACCAAGGATTCAACCTTGGAAGCGGCGGTGTTGATGGCTCAAACTTTCATGGCGGGAGAGGAAGAGACGAAAATAATATACGCGCGTAATTCTGCCTCTAATGCGGCGATGGATCAGTCTTGGAGAGGAACTGGTTAGCCGAGATGAATTGGAAATGGGGGATGTTTCTCGCAATGTCATCTGTGGAGCGAAGTTCATGCTCACATTCCTACAACAATTCAATTCACTATTCCAACCTGGCGTTGGGACTTTTAAAGGCACGAAAGTAGCGATACATATCACCCCGGACGCCAGGCCAGTGCACCACAAAGTCAGAGCGGTGCCATATGTGATGCGGGAAAAAAAATCGAGAGCGAATTGGATCAGCTGTTGAGAGAGGGCATCACCTTGTCCGTTGAATTCAGCGACTGGGTGAGCCCCATCGTTCCCGTCCTAAAAGCGGATGGCTCTGTCAGGATCTGTAGCGACTACAAGGCCACCATCAATCGGGTGTCCCTACAAGATCAATACCCGCTGCCGAGAGCGGTGGACCTCTTCGCCACGCTGGCAGGTGGCAAGCTGTTCACCAAGTTGGACCTCACGTCAGCCTGTATGACCCAGGAACTGGCCGACGAACCTAAACTACTGACCACCATCACCAGGCACAAGGGACTGTTCATTTACAACATGTGCCCATTTTGCATTCGATCACCGGCCACGATTTTTCAACGAAACATGTAAAGCCTGCTCAAATCCATTCCTGGAACGATCGTATTCCAGGACGATTTCCTCATCACGGGTCGAGACACCGAGGAACACCTCCACAACCTGAAGGAGGTTCTACACCGAATGGACCGGGTAGGCCTGCGACTCAAGAAGTCTAAATGTGTGTTCTTAGCTCCTGAGGTTGAGTTTCTGGGCAGGAGGGTTGCTGCAGATGGGTTTCGGCCCACCGAATCCAAAACAGGCGATTCGACGAGCACCCAGGCCCTGCAACACATTGGAGTTGCGTTCATTACTGGGACTGTTGAACTATTTCGGGAACTTTCTGCCGAACTTGAGCACGTTGTTGGAGCCGCTACATGTGCTCCTGCGTATGGGATGCGATTGGTTTTGGTGGGACTGTCAGGAACGGGCTTTTGATCGGACGCGAAACCTACTTTGTTCAAACAAGTTGTTGACCCTGTATGACCCCTGTAAAAAATTGGTTCTGACATGTGATGCAATGACCTATGGGGTTGGGTGCGTGTTGCAGCAGTACAATGCTGAGGGTCAACTACAACCTGTGGCTTATGCCTCCAGGTCACTCTCTCAAGCAGAACGGGGATATGGGATGGTCGAGAAGGAAGCTATTGCATGTGTCTATGGTGTAAAAAAAATGCATAAATACCTCTTTGGTAGGAAGTTTGAATTAGAGACGGACCACAAGCCATTAACATCCCTGTTATCAGACAGTAAGGCTGTCAATGCCAATGCATCAGCTCGCATACAGCGATGGGCTCTCACGCTGGCTGCTTATGACTACTCCATCCGGCACCGGCCCGGCACTGAAAATTATGCAGACGCGCTCAGCAGGCTTCCACTGGTCACCACTGAGGGGTCAGCGGAGCAAAGCGCTGAGATGGTCATGGCTGTCGATGCCTTTGACAGCACAGGCCCCCCCATCACAGTCCGCAGATCAAAATCTGGACAAACAGAGATCCCCTCCTATCTTTGATTAAGAAATGTGTCCTGACTGGGGATTGGGCGCCCGCACACAGAGCATGCCCTGACGAGGTCAGACCATTCCACAGACAGATGGATGTGCTCTCCATCCAAGCCGACTGCCTACTATGGGGCAGCCAGGTAGTTATGACCCAGAAGGGCAGGGAGGCATTCATCAGGGAACTCCACAGCGAGCACCCAGGTATTGTGCTGATAAAGGCCATTGCCCGGTCACACGTTTGGTGGCTTGGAATTGATTCCGACCTGGAACACTGTGTTCGCAGGTGCACAACGTGTGCCCAGCTAGGTAATGCCCCCAGGGAGGCCCCGCTCAGCCCGTGGCCCTGGCCCAGCAGGCCAAGATCACGCATTCATGTAGACTACGCAGGCCCATTCATGGGAAAGATGTTCCTTATTGTGGTAGATGCATATTCAAAATGGATTGAGTGCATTATTCTGAATTCATGCACGACATCCACCACTGTGGAAAGCCTACGTGTGATCTTTGCAACCCATGGCTTGCCGGACATCCTGGTTAGTGATAATGGCCCATGTTTCACAAGCTACGAATTCCGGGAGTTTATTTTGGGCAATGGCATCAACCACGTCAGAACAGCACCGTTCAAGCCGGCCTCCAATGACCAGGTGGAACGTGCGGTCCAAATCATTAAGCAAGTTATGCTCAGGACTCAAGGACCCTCCCCACAATGCCGGCTATCGCACCTCCTGCTGGCCTATAGATCCCGACCGCACTCGCTCATGGGGGTCCCGCCCGCAGAGCTACGTATGAAACAGACACTCAAAACTCAGTTGTCCCTCATTTACCCAGTCCTAACCGACATAGTTGAAGGCAAGCGCCAGTCCCAAAACCAGTACCATGACCATAATTCGAGGGGGAGATGTATAGAAATAAATGATCCTGTATTCGTCCTCAATCACGCCATGGGGCCCAAATGGCTTGAACGTACTGTAATTGACAAAGAGGGGAATAGGGTCATTGTGATAAAACTCAACAATGGTCAGATATGCCATTAGCATCTCGACCAAATAAAAAAAAAGGTTCAGCATTGACACTGAGGAACCTGAAGAAGACCATGAGATGGAGCTCACACCACCGCCAGTGAACGAGCAACAAGAGCAATCAGAAGAATGCACAGTTCCTGCGGTCAGCCCAGACAGGCCGGAATCACCACAGGTGACAGACACTCACGTCAGTGTCCAACAACCAGAGCCCCAACTGCGGCGCTACACGAGGGAGCGTAGACCACCTGAAAGACTAAACCTATAATCCTAATAAGACTTTGGGGAGGGGAGGTGATGTCATGTATGTAACCACAATGTAACATCACTGTATTACTGTATATACTCAACTGAGATGCACACCTTGACCACAAGGGGTGAACTTGTGGGAGACTGCCCATACCTGATCACCCAGGTATATAAAGGGAGGTCCCATGCAGGGTCAGGTTTATCTTGAGTCCTGTGAATAAAGAGTTAAGGTCATAGAGTGATCTTGTCCCCAGAATGTGCCTCGTGTGGTTTCATCTAATAGAGTAAGGACTTTACACTGGCACCGAGAATAGTGCCGATGCACTGAGCCGTTTACTGTTGCCCACGCCGGAAGTGGAAATGCCACAGCCCGCAGACCTTTTGTTGGTCATGGATGCCTTTGAGAGTGAAGGATCACCTGTCAGTGCTCAACAAGTTAGGATCTGGACCAGTCAGGATCCGAACTTATCAGTTGTAAAATGTTGTATCCTTAGTGGTGATTGGTCAGTCATTCCCAGGGAAATGTGTGATGAGACCAAACCTTACAAGCATCGCAAAGACGAACTATCCATTCAATCTGATTGTTTGCTATGGGGTAATCGTGTTGTTATGCCCAAGAAAGGCAGGGAGAGATTTGTATAAGATTTACACAGTACCCATTCCGGTATTGTGATATCACGTTTGGAGGCCTGGAATTGACTCTGATTTGGAGTCATGTGTGCATCAGTGCAACACTTGCATGCAGTTAAGCAATGCACCAGTAGAATCTCCGCTAAGTCTGTGGTTGTGGCCATCCAAACCATGGTTGAAGATGCACATCGACTATGTGGGTCCTTTCCTGGGCAAAATGTTTTTGATGGTGGTGGACGCATATTCCAAATGGATAGAATGTGTAATCATGTCATCCAGCACATCCACATTGAGAGCCTTCGTGCCATATTCGCCACTCATGGTCTGTCCAACATCGTTGTGAGCGACAACGGATCGTGCTTTACGAGTTTGGAGTTGCAAGAGTTTATGAGACTCAATTGTATCAAGCACATAAGGTCAGCGCCATTCAAACCCACGTCCAATGGTCAAGCGGAGAGAGCCGTCCAAACCATTAAGCAGAGCCTGAAACGCGTAACTCACGGTTCTTTGCAGACTCGCTTGTCACGCATACTGCTTAGTTACAGGACGAGACCCCACACGCTTACCGGGGTCCCCCTTGCTGAACTGTTGATGAAGAGAGGTCTCAAGACCAGGTTCTCGCTTGTCCACGCTGATCTTAACGATCATGTCGAAAAAAGACATCAACATCAGCAGTGGTATCATGATCACACTGCCTTGTCACATTTCGATTAATGATCCTGTGTATGTGTTAAATTATGGTCAAGGCCCAAAGTGGGTCACTGGCATTGTTACGGCCAAGGAGTGTAACAGGGTGCTTATTGTCAGGCTCACTAATGGGCAAACATGCAGGAGGCACATTGATCAGACGAAAGTGCGGCACACAGACAAACCGGAACAGCTTGAAATAGACACCATCAATGACCAACCGATTCATATTCAGCCATCAGAAGACCCTGCTTTAGTCAATGAATCTGGAGCTTCAATCCCCGAAATGGACACTGCCACTCCCATTAGATCGACTACCCAGCCTCAAGTCATGAATGACTCAGAGAGCTCACCCAGATCTGGAATTGAACTGAGACGATCAACTAAGGAGCGGAAAACCCTGGACCGTCTCAATTTGTAAATAGGATTGATACCAAGATCTTGGCGGGGGACGGGGGGTGGGAATGATGTAATGTATGTATGCCTGGGTTTACCTGCCACCAGCGGGAGCAACCGTCGGAGGTCATTGAGCCACAGACACACACGTGCAGCCTATGTATATAAAGAAAGCCTCCATGTTTAATCCCGAATTTGAGAGCTAATAAATTAGAGTCAGGTCGCACCTGATTGAGTTCACGGTACTAAGCCTTTTGAGTTATTGCATACGTAACACCCGGGCTGAAAGGCCCCCCCACCCCCAATGCCCTGTCTTCAGCTCCGCTAAAACAATGGCGTCTTCTCTGCGCCAATTTTCTCATCTCTGCGACGATTTCCTTAAGTTCAGGTAAGATTTTTCAAAACGATGCACCGCCATTTTTGAAAAAATCCTACTTGGCCAAACTCACTTAAATGGCCAGAAATAGTGCAGCCAGCAGCCGGCACCCCTGGTGACGTCAAAAAATCGGGAGCTAAAAAAATCGGCCGTAAGTAGTTTACAATGGCGCAGAAACTTTGGCAAAACTTGCAGATTTTAGTCTGCTCCAAAAAAAAACAGCGCAGGCAAAAAAAGGGCACAGAATGGTGGCGAAAATTCAGTCCCATGTTAGTACTGCACAGAAGTCCCATCGAGTCTACTGACTCTTTCAAAGAGCAATCCAGTTAGTCCCACTCTCCTGCTCATTTCCCCATACCTCTGCAATTTATTTCTCCTTCAATTATTTATCCAATTCCACTTTTAAGGCTACTATTGAATCTGTATCCACCACTCTATCAGGCAGTGCATTCCAGAATCCTAACCAGATATTGCGTAAGAAAGCTTAGAAACATAGAAACATAGAAAATAGGTGCAGGAGTAGGCCATTTGGCCCTTCGAGCCTGCACCACCATTCAATAAGATCATGGTTGATCATTCACCTCAGTATCCCTTTCCTGCTTTCTCTCCATACCCCCTTGATCCCTTTAGCCATAAGGGCCATATCTAACTCCCTCTTGAATATATCCAATGAACTGGCATCAACAACTCTCTGTTGTAGGGAATTCCACAGGTTAACAACTCACTGGGTGAAGAAGTTTCTCCTCATCTCAGTCCGAAATGGCTTACCCCTTATCCTTAGACTATGTCCCCTGGTTCTGGACATCCCCAATATCGGGAACATTCTTCCTGCATCTAACCTGTCCAGTCCCTTCAGAATTTTATATGCTTCTATGAGATCGCCTCTCATCCTTCTAAACTCCAGTGTATAAAGGCCCAGTCGATCCAGTCTCTCCTCATATGTCAGTCCTGCCATCCCGGGAATCAGTCTGGTGAACCTTCGCTGCACTCCCTCAATAGCAAGAACGTCCTTCCTCAGGTTAGGAGACCAAAACTGAACACAATATTCCAGGTGAGGCCTCACTAAGGCCCTGTACAACTGCAGTAATACCTCCCTGCTCTTATACTCAAATCCTCTAGCTATGAAGGCCAACATACCATTTGCCTTCTTCACCACCTGCTGTACCTGCATGCCAACTTTCAATAACTGATGTACCATGACACCCAGATCTCGTTGCACCTCCCCTTTTCCTAATCTGCTGCCATTCAGCTAATATTCTGCCTTTGTGTTTTTGCCACCAAAGTAGATAACCTCACATTGATCCACATTATATTGCATCTGCCATGCGTTTGCCCACTCACCTAACTTGCCCAAGTCACCCTGCAGCCTCTTAGCATTCTCCTCACAGCTCACACCGCCACCCAGCTTAGTGTCACCTGCAAACTTGGAGATATTACACTCAATTCCTTCATCTAAATCATTAATGTATATTGTAAGCAGCTGGGATCCCAGCACTGAGCCCTGCGGCACCCCACTAGTCACTGCCTGCCATTCTGAAAAGGACCCGTTTATCCCGACTCTCTGCTTCCTGTCTGCCAACCAGTCCTCATGCTGCCGCTGGTTTAGCCAATCACCTTGAATCTGTGCCCTCTCATTTATCGACCCTTCAGCCATTGGAAACAGTTCCTCTTTATTTATTCTATCTAAGCCATTCATGATTTTAAACACCTCTATTAAATCTTATCTTAGCCATGTCTGCTCTAAGGAGAACAACCCCAACTTCTCCCAGTCTCTCCCAGTAACTTTAATCCCTCATCCCTGGGATGGCTCGGGTGTAGACCGCGGCAGGTGCAAAGGTGGCGTGGCAGTGGTGGGAGCTGGAATGCTGTCATCTTGAGCAAGGACAGCATCTTCCATTTCCAGCGGCCC
Organism: Pristiophorus japonicus; assembly: GCF_044704955.1. Classification (NCBI taxonomy): domain Eukaryota; kingdom Metazoa; phylum Chordata; class Chondrichthyes; family Pristiophoridae; genus Pristiophorus; species Pristiophorus japonicus. Next base: position 29,827,097 of record NC_091983.1, read on the forward strand.
ATTGCCACTCACCCAGGTCGGAGCATCAGCATTCGGAGCAACATGTGTGAGGACACATTGCTGGCCTGCTTCGGCACCGTCAGTTTCCCGTTAGACTATGGGGAACACAGAGAGGATGGCAGCAGTCAATGTGTGCATCACACTGAGACTGATTCAGAACATACTGAGCCTGAAACGCAGCAGTCTGCGAGTTCATAGCAGCGGTCACTGACAGCATCACATCGTGAATTCCTTGCATGGCTTGGGCTTGTGATGCGATAGCTGCTGTCAACCATTGCGCGCGCCAGCCTCTCTGGCACTCCACTATCGCTCTTTGGGTCCATCTCCCTCTGTGAGCGGGCAAGGATGGGCTTGTTGGACCCCTGAGAGGCACAGACGATGCTTGAGGCGGCCTCCCCCACACACACAGCAAGTGCATCAATGCTCTATGGGACCCTCTCCAATGCACCCATGAGGTCGCGGTGCAGTTGCATGGACTTCCTGGACATAGCCTCCAATCTAGGTCCACGTCTGGCTGTCTCTCAGCGAGACTCCTGGACCGACTCACCTTCTGGCGCGCTGGCCTCCAAGCCTCCCTCCCGCTGGGCGTTGCTGTAGGCCACTGGGGCCAGGAGCCTCAGACTCTTCAAATCCTACAAATTCAGGCTCCTCCACTGAGGTGGTGTCCCCACTCGATGGGACTGATGACGTCTCCCGCTCAGTGAGCACACTCTCGTCCCCTCCCTCATCATCTCCCCCATCGCTCGATGTTGATGGTTCATGGGCAGGCTGCTGCGCTTCTGACTGATCATCCAAAAGCACAAAGCAACAGACATGTGGTTACAACAGGGGAGGGGGCAGGGAGATAAGAGGAAGGTGGCACATCGCCCCAACTGGTGTGTCCAGGAGGGCTGACACTCGCTGCTCCACCTCAGTGAGGTCCTGAAGATCAGGCTCTCTGTCTCCGATCCACTGCTGCTCCTGGCGATTATGCGCCAATATCACCTACAATAAGAACAAGAAGAAGGTGTGAGTGAGTTTGCAGCTCATTGTGTGTCCCATGTGCCTTCCATAGTAGAGTAGCTGCTACTGTCTGGAAGTATAAAGATTTGCTATAATCTGCGTGGCTGCGTACAGAGCATGTGGGAAGGGTGGGGGGAGGTGAGAGCCAGCTAGGATTGCTGATCAGGGTGCCGTTTTGCAAATGGAAATCAACAGTGAAAGGTTAGTACGACGGGGGATGAGATTGAGTAGGGCACAAGAAGGTACGCGAAGCTTGCATATGCAGGGCATGGCTAGTGAACCGATCCTCCACTTTTCAGGTTGCTTCCCCAACCAAGACCATGGCATGGAACACATAGGGAAGAGGCAGCTACTGCAAACTCTTTATATTGTGTGAGACAGTGAGTTTGAAATCATGGCATTGATGCATTAAGGTAAAAGGTACTCACTCTGATGACCCTCGTGAGGTCATTAAACTTCTTGCCACATTGTGTCATGGTTCGTGGCACTGTATCTCTTGCTGAGACGTCCTGTGCGACCTCCCTCCAAAGCCTTCGATAAACCCGTCGGGCGGGCCTCCTTCCTATAAGAAGCTGCAAGACATGCCACGTCCTTTCAACAGCCTCTATCAATAACTCAGCCGCCGTGGCTGAGAAGCGACATGCATGATGGTGACCTTCCTGCTCCTCCATTTTCCCGCTCTGCTCAAAATGCGCAGTTGGAACTGCACATGCGCAAACTTATAGTGCCGTGCCTTTAAGACTCGGCTGGGCTTGGGATCTATCGGGGGCCCTTGGAGCATGCACATTTCGCTTTGCAGTTTAGTGCTGAGGTTTTCGGTTGGAGCGCCCGAGCACAGGTGTGGAGCGCCTGATTTAGCGCCCCCTTTCCCCCTTGCTGCGTTTCAAACACATTTCCCGACAGGAAGCGCAAACTTTTAGAGGGAGCTATACTTATCACCCCGCCAGGAATAACGTCGCAAAGTGGCCGGAACCGAATTTCCAGCCCTAAGTGTTTGAGTGTGTGGAGGATCCCAATTCTTCCGAGGAATATTTGTGTCTAATTATACTCAATGAATTTGCAGTCAGCTGGAAGGGGTTGTTTTTATAATTGTTTATAGCTAAAATAGCACTGAGTTAGAAAGCTTTTATGTTTTACTAAACTATCCCTCCTGGTTCCCCACCTGTGCCCCGAGCTCTGAAAGCAACTCATTGACGAGTGCTTCATGTAAACCTTGCCTCCCCTTCCCAATACACCAATCCTATCACCACCGCCTTGACAGAAGTTGAAGCTGGTGTTCTCCATGCTGTGAGAAATTGTGCACAAGCTCTCTGGCCGGCTGCCCGGTGCACCATATATTTCCAGCTGTAAGCTCATTATCCTTTTTCGTTAGCCTGAGCCCTCAAAGTCAGCATCTGAGTCGTCTGCAGCAGAGTTTGTTTGTGATCACAACCTCTGACAAGCTGGCACCTGTGGCGTCCTATCCCCTGACCCTAGTCCTGCGCATGAGCTCGGAAACTATTATGTGACGACCCCTCCTCCAGCTTAGCCTCTAAAGTGCACGTGGTATAAGTATCTGAGTTGGTGCTTACAAGGGCGAGATCAAGCAATGGTGCATCATCAGTAAGGTTGGCCTCCTCTTCCTGAAGTGATAGAGGCATCTCCACATCTTCAGCTCCAGACATGAAGGAAGTGGACCTCCACCATGGCTGACAGGGCCCTTGACCATGCCCATCCCATTTCCCGAACTTCTGCTCCCACCTCTTCTCCTCCCTCCCAGAATCAAGACAGGGATCCCCTCAACTTCCACCCACCAGTCTCCACAATTCAATGGATCCTCCATCATTTCCAGCACCTCCTGTGCGATGCCACTACCAAACTCATCTTCCCCTCCCCTTTCAGCATTAAGAAGGGACGATTCCCTCCGCGACACCCTGTCCACTCTTCCAACACCCGCTCCCCTTCCCACGACACCTTCCCATGTAAATGCAGAAAAATGCAGAAGAGGCAACACCTGCCTTTTCACCTTCTCCCTTCCCAAAGTCCAGGGCCCAAAAACACTGCTTCCAGGATGAAAAGTGATTTATTTATATTTCTTTTAATTTAGTATACTGTATTTGCTGCTCACGATGTGGACTCCTCTACATTGGGGAGACCAAATGCAGATTTTCTTTCACAGAAGTGGCCTCCTGTCTCACATTGTGTGCGACCTTGACAAGAAGGGTGAGTGTGAGTGACAGATTTGTACGGCGTTTAGAGAATAGTCGGTGCACAATCTGTAAGATGACAGGTGTGGGGAAGCGAGGGTTGTAATGGTGGTGAGTGTTCGTGCATGAGGAGACGGAGGTGTAGTGGAGTGTGGTGGAGTGATTGTAGGAGGATGAAGGGAAGCGATGGGGGGTGGGAGAAGTATTGTGAGTAGTGAGGTGGAGGAGATCCAGCATGAAGTTAACATGCTTCCTGGGATCACGTGAGGAGGCCCAGTTGGCCCGTTTCCGATTGAATTGTTAGGCCCACGTATCTGGATTACAAATCAAATCTATAAAATATATTAGCTACATAATTATTTCATAAGTCATTGGCTTGAAACAATCTGTGAATGATGTGATATTGCTATTCTGGTAATCCACCGTTTTGTGGATTGCTCTTACTTCCAGCCGTTGTTAACATTTTCCTCATGTTACTTAACTTGTCAGCTGTACAACCATAACTGGTACACATTAACTAATCCTTTCTTTTGCCTAAAACTTTCAAGGTCAGTGCAGTGTACGTTGCATAAAATAACAGATGCTAGGATAAGAGTTCACTTTATGTTCGGGTTTCACTGACATTCGCCGCTCAACTGAGTTATGCCGCTGTGACTCCCTGCACAGTGTCCGTGTGTACGTTTGCGCCATTTTAAAAGGATTATAAAGTTAAACAGTTTTTCCTGTACCACCATTTAATGCTATCATTAGCTCAATGGGAAGCACATGTGGTGCCCAGCCACAAGAAAACACCATAATTTATCTGGCAAACGTGATCTTAGAACAGGAAAACAAAGCTTTTTTCATTAAGTTAGAGAAACTGCCTGCTGCTCCCCTTCAACAGAACGCAGGATATTTGCACATAGAATTCCTTTTTTTTTAACCGTGTGGTTTTATTGCACAGAAATGCACCAAGTGACTGTGTTTCATTTAATTGAAAGTAGTAATCAGTCTTACCAGATGTGCTGATGGCTACAACTGCGAAGGGTATTGACTTCAGATGAAGGGGGCAGCCCACCTGCTAGTTTCTGCTTTTGGCTCAACGGATGATTTGCATTCCTGTGGCCTGTTGCTCTGCATGATCATTTTTAGCACTTCACAATTCTGTGTTCTGTTTGATATTATGGACACATTCCAATCGCACAGACCTAGATTCCCCTGTTATATCATTAATAATCACTTGTATGGTGCCTTCAATATGTCCGAGTTTGCTTCATGTCGGTCCATAACCACATAAAAAAAACCAATCTATTCCCAACAAGATAAATAAATAAATAACTCAAAGCAACAGTTTTACTGCCCATGTATCGTTTTCAGCTTCCTACCTTCTTTATTCCTTTTTACTTCAAAATAATTAATGGTACCAATCCGCTATTTCCTTCCCCCTCCTTCCAAGCGCACAAGTTGCCAGTTAAAATAAGTGATATTCATTTCTTGCTTTTACACTGAATATTTTACTGAATATGTTTACCAAAATAATTATTTTTATTTACCAAAAGTAAATCATTTATTAGAAGTTCCCCAAACAGCAAATTATATTATCCTATTCAGTGCATGCAGTTTCTCACAGGTGCTACATTTTGCCTTCCCACAGGGTTTTTTTTATTGTGCTTTCCAATTTTCTTCCATTTCTTTTTGTCCTCTTGGAGGCTGCTCGCCACGATTGCGCATTCACTTCCAGTTGGCATGCAGGGTCGCTCCAGTCGCTCCAGTCCTGTGGCTGCTTTTAGCTATGATTGCTTGGTATCCTTTCATCACGCTCTGGAGCCAACTCACAATGTCACGTAAAGAGGAAACAAGAGTTTCGCACACGTTTCTGTTGCCCCTCACCACTAGTTTTGAAACAGTAAGTGAAGGAACAATGGTGTGACTGAGAAGCAGCAGTAAGTATATGGCTATCACCCTTCATAACATTTCGCAGATCACATTTCAGGTGATTAAAATTCCATTTTAACAAAGGTATCCAAACATTAACCCTTTTGTATGCAGTTCCCTTTGTACATTATCTTAACAGAGATAGCAACCAATTTCTTTTAAACAAGTTAGTGACTATTAAAATAGGCAATTGAATATCACCACGAAATGCATTAGTCCACTAATAATCAATGTTTTCAGGTGAAGATGTGAGAAAATTTAGATAAAAATATTATATAAAGAATATTATTCTGCACAAAGATTTTTTCAACTTTGAATTGTTACTTTAACTTTAATTTGTAGCTTCAAATCATACTACTGTGATACATCTTTCTCACAGGGTTATATTCAACAGTCATGAGGTAAATCATGTGGTATCTCAACCCTGATGTCACTCTTCTCCATTGAAATTCCAGCATGAAAAATACAGCAAAGCCCTTCCTTTCATTGTTTTATAGATTTATTTCCAGCCAAATGGAAGTCCAAACTTGAATGATTGACCTGGTTGAATCTATAATGTGACCAGATCAATCTCCAGGCCTAGAAATTAGATCATTTGCACCTCCCAGGTCGCTGACAATGTCTCCCGCCATATTGGGTGGGAGTTTAGCGCTAGCGCTGCGGTGATGCGTCCCGATCCCCTGTGCCCGGAGCTCGTGAAGTCCATGTCATGCGCATCACCTCGTTGGCGCCCCGGACCTGAAATTCACTTTCACCCACTGCAACAGCGCCGGGCGAAAACATCGGCAGCTGCAGAAGGCATGGATCGGGCGACCGGTCGCTGCCGGAGCGATGATTAAAGGCGAGGTGGCCGAGGTAAATTTTTAAAAAAACTTACCTTTGCTGCTGACGTTTCCTTCCATTTTCTTCGCTGGGTCCTGCCTACAATCACTCAGCCCAGCACTCTGCTTGAGTGTCGGGCTGATCGCGCGGCACCCCTGCTCCATGGTGCTCCAGGTAGGTGAGTTTTAAATTGCAGAGCCTGCTGCGAGGGGGCCCTTTGTACATGGCAGCGTTGCACGGCCCAGTGTGCAGCACTCCTGAAGTGTGCGCTGTGTTAGCGCTTCAAGAAGGAAGTGAAGCGCTTTATTTAGCTTTATTTAGCACTCCACTTCTTTCCTGGAGTGCTAAAGCCAATGTTTTCAGAGCGGAGAAACATTAGCACCTGGTGCTATGTTTCCTGCCTCTCAAAAGTTACCGCCCCAAATTGGGGTGATGATCAATTTCTCCCCCCTAGTGTTTTAAAATTCCAAACAGGAATATGTTCAGCACCAGGTCATTCCAATGTTGGCTCCAAAGGAAAGACTTGCATTTCTATAGCTCCTTTCACAACCTCACGACATCCCAAAGCGCTTTACAATCAATGAAGTACATTTGAAGTGTAGTCACTGTTGGAACGTAGGAAGCACCGCAGCCACATTATGAACAGCAAGCTCCCACAAACAACAATGTGATAATAGAAACATAGAAATTTACAGTGCAGAAGGAGGCCACTTCGGCCCATCGTGTCCGCGCCGGCCGACAAAGAGCCACACAGCCCTTGGTCAGCAGCCCTAAAGGTTACATATAAACCCATGGACAATGACGGAAAGGCAAAGAACACCCAGCCCAAACAGTCCGCCTCACACAACTGCGACACCCCTTATACTGAAACATTCTACACTCCACCCCAACTGAAGTCATGTGATCTCCTGCTTTTTGGTGATGTTGATTGAGGGATAAATATTGGCCAGGACACCGGCGATAACTCCACTGTTCTTCTTCAGAATAGTGCCATGGGATCTTATATGTCCACCTGAGAGAGCAGATGGGGCCTCAGTTTAATGTCTCATCTGAAAGACAACACCTCCGACAATGCAGCGCCTATCAGCACTGCACTAGAGTGTCAGCCTAGATTTATGTGTTCAAGTCTCTGCAGTGGGACTTGAACCCACAACCTTCTGACTCAGAGGCGAGAGTGCTACCCACTGAGCTACGGCTGACATTAAATGCAGACATAAAAGCCCAAGGGCTAGAAATATGATGCCTCCTGTTAGCGCCCCCTGGCAACGACTCCCGCCATATTGGGCGGGGGTTTAGCGGCGACTCTATAGCTTTGCACCCCGATCACCTGCACCCGGAGATCGTGACGTCATCACCGCGCACATCGCCCCGTTAACGCTCCGGCCCCGAAATTCACTTTCGCCCCCTGCAACAGCGCCGGGTGAAAGCACTGACAGCTGCTGGGGGAGCAACTCAGGCTGCCAGCCGAAACTGGGGCGAATATTCAAGGCAAGATGTCGATGGAAAATACAAAAAAAACGTACTAGGGTTTCCCCCTGCAGCTCCGTTTTCTTAGCGGGATCCTGGCCGCGATCACTCAGCTGGGCTGATCCATGCTGCATGGTGATCCAGGTAGGTCCCTTATTCTTCTGCAGAGTTGGCAGCATGGGCTCTTCCTTTTAAGTGAGGGAAGGGCCCCTTGGATCAGACAGCAGCATTGCCGAGGCGTCCACTCTGTTAGCATCCCAAGAAGGAAGTGGAGCGCTTCCCGACTGTTACACCCCAAAACGGGGCGATACCGAATTTCTCCCCACAAATGTAGACAACTAAACTCACCTGGGGGTGAAATTGGTCTGGGCCGGTATCAAATCAGCAATATAATCAGTAACCCACTTTATACATCGTCTAGAATGTAAAACCAGCTGACAATTTTCTCCTTGATGATGGATGTTATTTGTTTTAAATCTTTTTCCAAATGAACATTTCAACATTAACAAACACTAAAGTTATCCACAGTGCAACGGAAACAGTATATCGGACCTGGTATGATATTGTATTCAAACAACTCAAGTCGAAGAGCCTTGTAACTTGTCACTTGATGCTTGGCTCCACTTACTTTTTAAAATGTGGCATCACACACCAGAATTCATATGGCATCTTCTGTTTTATAAACCACATTATACTTAATTAGTTGCGACAGCTGCTGTAGCTGCACTACATTTATTTAATCATTCTGCTCGATAGTGGATCCCAAGAGCAGTAAGTCAATATCTGGTTATCTCATCATCATCATAGACAGTCCCTCGGAATCGAGGAAGACTTGCTTCCACTCTTAACATGAGTTCTTAGGTGGCTGAACAGTCCAATACAAGAACCACAGTCTCTGTCCCTGGTGGAACAGATAGCCGTTGAGGGTAAGGGAGGGTGGGACAGGTTTGCCGCACGCTCTTTCCGCTGCCTGCGCTTGGTTTCTGCAAGCTCTCGCTGATGAGACTCGAGATGCTCAGTGCCCTCCCAGGTGCACTTCCTCCACTTAGGGCAGTCTTTGGCCAGAGACTTCCAGGTGTCAGTGGGGATGTCGCACTTTATCAGGGAGACTTTGAGGATGTCCTTGTAACGTTTCCGCTGCCCACCTTTGGCTCGTTTGCTGTGAAGGAGTTCCAAGTAGAGCACTTGCTTTGGGAGTCTCGTGTCTGGCATGTGAACAATGTGGCCCGCCCAACGGAGCTGATCAAGTGTGGTCAGTGCTTCAATACTGGAGATGTTGGCCTGGTCGAGGGCGCTAATGTTGGTGCGTCTGTCCTCCCAGGGGATTTGTAGGATCTTGCGGAGACATCGTTGGTGGTATTTCTCGAGCAACTTGAGGTGTCTACTGAACATGGTCCATTCCTTTGATCCATACAGGAGGGCGGTTATTGCTGCAGCCCTGTAGACCATGAGCTTGGTGGTAGATTTGAGGGCCTGGTCTTCAAACACTCTTTTCCAAAGGCGGCCGAAGGCTGCACTGGCGCACTGGAGGCGGTGTTGAATCTCGTCGTCAATGTCTGCTCTTGTTGATAAGAGGCTCCAGAGGTATGGGAAATGGTCCACATTGTCCAGGGCCGCGCCGTGGATTTTGATGTCTGGGGGGCAGTGCTGTGCGGTGAGGACAGGCTGGTGGAGGACCTTGTCTTATGGATGTTTAGCATAAGGCCCACGCTTTCGTACGTCTCAGTAAATACGTTGATTATGTCCTGGAGTTCAGCCTCTATGTGCACAGATGCTGGCGTCTATCTACATATATCCAATTAAACTAAGTCTTGTCATGTTGATGAGTGTTCTGATATTTTCTTTAAGAGATAGATTGGGTAGAAATAACGGTAACGAAAAAGCAGATATCTTCTATAGAGTCTTCACAGCATTCAAGTTCCACAACAAATCAAATTGGCTCTCTAATCAAAGAGGTGTAGGTGTTATGAAAGAAACCTTAAGGGATTTATTTTATTATTAGTTCTGGGATGTGGGCGTCACCCTAATTGCCCTTGAGATTGAAGGCCCTATTTCCCTATAGAAGCACTTCAGACTATTTTCCTGTATTAAGTGCAACCCATACTTCAATTCACTGCATCTTAACTTAATGATGTCATAAGTTAACATATCCAATCTACAGACAGCAATAATCACACATAACGGGCTACAGTGGCCTTGTGTCTATTGTATTGTGTGTAGCAGCCCAGAGGTCATGAGTTCAAATCCTACCATTGTAAGATGTGAAAAGTAACCATAGAATTTGCTGAATTGCAGGGAAGGGACGCCTACCCGCTCTGGCCTACATGTGGCTCTAGTTCTACACTAAGCTGTTGACTCTTAATGCACTTAGACTGGTCAATAAATCCTGTGTGTTGCTCATCACAAGAACAAATACATTAAAAAAAAGAGCTGTGACCAAGTTCTGCCCACTGCTGTACCAGAAGATGCTCTTCAGTACCAAGCAGTATAACCTTCTTACTCTCACTTCCCATGGCATCAGGTCCATTGCTGCATCAGTAAGATCAGCTGGTGCATACGTGAGGATTCTTTCAAGTCGCAGGATTTTCAGGGGCAAATCCTTTCCCAACTGATGCAGAAGCGAATGCTGCAAATTAAATGATTAATGTAAATCCTAAATGGGAGTAAATGGTCATATGAGTGGAGTAAAAGAAACCATTTGTATCACACCTTCCCTGCATCTGCCTCCCACCCACCATTTGTGCAGGAACAATATTTGCCCTCAATGAAAAGGGGGGAAGAGACCCAGAAAAACGGGGCATTTCCCCGAGGCAAATCAGGACCTGTGCCTGCAATACCGCAGGCCGAATACGCTGACACTAATGAAGCAGGACAAGGTGCCTGAAGAAGCTGGGAGTAGGCTTGCGTCGAGCACCTCCTGAGAATCAAATGTCTGAGGGGGCACTGCAACAACACAAAGAGGACCCCAACAATAAGTAAGAACAAAATTCATGCTCACCCAACCAGATCTCTGGGGCTTGGGGCCATTTCAATGCTACTCACCAGTGGCAGCTGGTGGGTCCTGAGGATGGTGCACAAGCCTGCAGTGGCACTCCTTTTCAGTCCTCCTTTTGACAGCTTAGAGCCCTGTTAGTGCTTCAGCTCAGAGTGAGAAAACAAGAGTTTGGTAAGTGGGAGAGTTACGTGAAGTGGGGGCGGGAGAAGTATTGAAACATATAAAATTCTGACTGGGTTGGATCGACTGGATGCGAGGAGGATGTTTCCCCCCGGGCTGGGAAGTCTAGAACAAGGGGTCACAGTCTCAGGATACGGGGTAGGAAATTTAGGACCGAGATGAGGAGAAATTTTTTCACTCAGAGGGTGGTGAACCTGTGGAATTCTCTACCACGGAAAGCTGTGGAGGCCAAGTCACTGAATATATTTAAAAGGGAGATAGATAGATTTCTAGAAACAAAAGGCATCAAGGGGTATGGGGAGAAAGTGGGAATATGGTGTTGAGATAGAGGATCAGCCATGCTCATATTGAATGGCGGTACAGACTCGAAGAGCCAAATGGCCTACTACTGCTCCTATTTTCTATGTTTCTATGTTAGGGGATGGCTTTCCACCCAACTCATGCTAATGGGCTGATGTGCCTGAAGTACGCGGCATCTGTCCAGGCCAAGTTGCAGCTGAATTGTGGACTTGGAGATTATCCAGATTCATTGACTTGAACTACAGTTCAGGTTGGATAGCTGGATAGGCATAGTGCACTTCAGGCACTTTGCACCTGTACAGTGCTGGGGGCGGGGGGACGGGGGGAGGGCAGTGGGGGCGGCTGGAAAATCATCCTTACTCCTTCTTTATTTTCTAGTATCCTCCTCCCACACCTGAAGGTGCTGAATCTTTTGCACTTTGGTTGCACAGGTGTCAGTAAGCCTTCAGTACTTTGCCCTAGTGGCCAGTCTTCATGTGGATGCCGAGATATTTAGTGGCAGTAGCCTACTTGACCATGGGGCTTCCCAACCAAGCTTAACTCTGTTCTCAGCTGGTGTTTACACATTCACATCCCCAGGAGGAGCCACTGGACGGCAATTAAGAGTGGGAACCCGAGCTGATTTTTGTGCCTTCAGTCTGGGCACTGAGAGTAGTTGCTGAGCCCAATTTTCCCCCCAGCTAAGAACATTTAACTCAGCTACTGACCAGCTACTGAATTTGGGACTATTTTCATCCGAATGGGACTTTCTTGATTTGTATGACTCTCATGGAAGGAAGGAAGGAAGGAACGCATACTGTCATGTCATCTTTAACATCCACCCGAGAGGGTCGACACAGCCTCAGATTAACATCTCATCAGAAAAATGGCACCTCTGACAGTGCAGCATTCCCTCAGTACCGAAGTGTGAGCCTAGATTATGTGCTCAACTCTCTACCACCCTACCATGGGTGGGGGACCAGCGTGACATACATGTTGTCCTCCTTTAAAGATAGCTTGCTGGCAGTGATGGGGAGGGTCAGACTGGAGCCTGTGGCCACTGCCAACATACTGAGCAGGGTCTCTTTGTGTCTAATCTTCTCTGTTTCTACTGATTTCTCCCTCACCTCACACACTCTACATGACAAGCTGCAGGTGCTTTCCACACCCACCATCCTCTCTGCTCTCCCTCACATAATAACTAACGCTTACCTCTTTCTCATTTCAGCTCCACGGAATGTGGACGGAACCACTGGAACCAGTGGAGGAACAGGATGAGAGCGATCATAAAGATGTACCATCACTTCACCCAAGTCTCACAGCCAGCAGCTCAGACAGACGCCACGCAGACCGTAGAAGTTAGGTTAGATGCGGGATCTGCACCCGGTGCTATCTTTATGCTTATTTCTGATTTAGTTCAAGACCTTAGAAACATAGACATAGAAAATAGGTGCAGGAGTAGGCCATTCGGCCCTTCTAGCCTGCACCGCCATTCAATGAGTTCATGGCTGAACATGCACCTTCAATGAAACACTTCACATAAATTAATCCTGCTGAAGTCAGGCTTTATTTTTAATATGTAGGTTTCACTGCAAGACAAATAGGGGCCAAAATTCAAGTCCGCCCCAAATGGAACGCACCGACTGCTTTTTGGCCACCATTACCGCCGCAATGGTTGTGGCGGCCACTCGATCAAAATTCAGCAATTTAAAAAAAAAAATGGCATCCAGCGGAATTGACACTTTGCAGCGGTGTGGCTGGGGAGTTCGGAGCGGAGCTTGCACGAGGAAATTCACCTTCTCTTGATTTAGTCTTAATGAGCCAGCGTTCCCTGGCCCTCTTAAAGGCCATGGTTTGCAGCTAGGCCCTGAGGAGGGAAAGCTTTGGAGTGAAGGTCATGGCTGCTGGACCTGCTGGACCCTTTAGCAAGGAGGGCAACCCTTTTTTCAGATGCAGAACTGGAGACACTAATGTAGGCTGTGGAGGGAAGGAGGCGAGTGCTGTACCCTGACACAGGCAGACCGACTCGCGAGGTCTTCACCAATGCCTGGAGGGAGATTGCTGTGGAGGTTTCCGGGACCTCCATCCACGACCGGATGGCCACCCCGTGCAGAAAAAGGATGAATGACATCATCCGTCTGATGAAAGTGAGAACCTGTTCCACCAACTGCTGACCTTCCATCAGCGAGCCTCTCCTTCATCCTTCTCTTATTTCCCAGCTTCACTATATAGTCACTGAAGCAGCATTTCACTGTTCAGGCCTGTATGTATGTGTGTGTTCTCACAATGGAGGCTCCCTTTCATGTCGCAGTTACAGCTGCATGTCAGGGACACACACTTGTGCACTCATTTTTGAGGCCTCATGAAACTTCTACTCACCAACCATTCTTTGTTTTGCAGGCCAAGGTTGTGCAGAACCGGATGGAGCAAAGGAGGACTGGTGGTGGTGAGGCTTAGCTTCAGATCCTGTTGCCTCTGGAGGAGAGGGTGGAGGTGCTAGTAGGCAGACATGCTGCCTTCCCTGTGGCCTCCAGTACTGGCGATCACCCTGCGGCCAGCATGGGTAAGTGAAGGCACTCCTTTTATGCTATCTCTCCCTGAAAGCACCAGCACCTACTGTGCCTTTCCTTCTGCAAGTGTCCTAGTTGCAGCCTCCATGAGTCAATTCCCTACCTCCCCCTCACCGCAGCCATTGTGCCATTTATGCTTGCAGATGAGAGGCCGAGTGAGAGCCAAGGCGTGGGTCCTAGTGCTGGTGCAAGTGGGAGGGCAATGCAGGATGACAGCTTTGAAGGCAGTGGTAGCCAAGGCCAGGGAGAGGATGAACTGGAGACTGAGAAGTGAGGCCTGGAGGACAGCCTTAAAGGCAATGACAACAATGGTGATCCTGACACCCTGGAGGAAATTGGGGGCTGTAGCCTGGATGGAAGCCTAGAGGCCACTCCATCTGTTGGCACCATCTCAGATGAGGTAGAGGAAGAGGAGGACAATGCTGTCAGCATTGGGCCACTGCTTCCTACGGTCACATCTGCCAGCTCAAGTACTGGGAGTACGCGGTCAGATCTAGTAGAGATAGCAGAGGAGTCTTCACTGGGCCCTGGCGGGCTGCAGCATGATGACGGACAGAGAAAACCTCGGGTGCCATCTCTCCGGGGGACGTGTCCGCACCGGAGTCCTGCTGAGGAGGACTCAGACGAGCCCATCGATGTTGGGGCTTATGAAAGAAGGGTGGAGGCCATGCATTCCCAGATGTTGGGGGCAGTGGCAAGGGTGCTGGACAGGCTGTGGGAAGTGGTAAGAAGCATGGAGGAGTATGCCTCCCACTTTGTCGACAGCTCTGCGCGCTCCATGGAGTCCATCATTGCCCAGTGTGCAGGCGATGGTGGACTCCCAGAGAGACCGTACGGATCCAGCTGTGATGTTGTGACTCGTAGGTGATGTGGCAACTGCCATTACAGCACAGGCACAAGGGAACAAGTGTATCAGTGCTGCTTTGGAGAATATGGCCGCAGCCCTCGTAGCTCAGAATGCTTTTACTGCTGTCATCTCTGGTGGCTTTGAGACTCTGGCTGTTCTCGTGCAGTCTCAGCTGGATGCCACCCGACACCTCAGTGCTGCCTTCGCGACTGGGTCCACCACGGGCCATGGGGGACCTTCTGGTGTGGTGCCACAGTACCGCCCTCAGATCCCTCAGATTGGTTCCAGTGGTGGTGTGCTGCCCCTTGAGAGTGACGCAAGCTCCTCAGACCAGGATCTTGATGATGTGCTCTCTCAGGATCACACCATTCCTGGCCCCAGACCTGTCACTCCACCACTGCCTCCAAGCAATCTATACTTACAATCTATATTAACGACTTGGAAGAAGGGACTGAGTGTAACGTAGCCAAGTTTGCTGATGATACAAAGATGGGAGGAAAAGCAATGTGTTGGAGGACACAAAAAAACCTGCAAAAGGACATAAACAGGCTAGGTAAGTAGGCAACAATTTGGCAGATGGAGTATAATGTTGTAAAGTGTGGGGTTATGCACTTTGGCAGAAAACATTGAGGAGCAAGTTATTATTTAAATGGAGAAAAATTGCAAAGTGCTGCATTACAGCAAGACCTGGTGGTCCTGGTGCATGAAACACAAAAGATTAGTATGCAGGTACAGCAAGTGATCAGGAAGGCCAATGGAATCTTGGCCTTTACTGCAAAGAGGATGGAGTACAAAAGCAGGGAAATTTTGCTACAGCTATATAGGGCATTGGTGAGGCCACACCCGGAATACTGCGTACAGTTTTGGTTTCCATATTTAAGAAAGGATATACTTGCTTTGGAGGCATTTCAAAGAAGGTTCACTAGGTTGATTCCGGAGATGAGGGAATTGACTTATGAGGAAAGGTTGAGTAGGTTGGGCCTCTACTCATTGGAATTCAAAAGAATGAGAGGTGATCTCTTCGAAACATATAAGATTATGAGGGGGCTTGACAAGGTAATGCAGAGAGGATGTTTCCACTGATGGGGGAGACTAGAACATAATCTTAGAATAAACTGAGACGAGGAGGAATTTCTTCTCCCAGAGGGTTGTAAATCTGTGGAATTCGCTGCCTCAGAGAACTGTGGAAGCCGGGTCATTAAATATTTATGACAGAGATTGACAATTTCTTAACCGATCAGGTAATAAGGGGTTATGGGGAGCGGGCAGGGAAGTGAACCTGAGTCCATGATCAGATCAGCCATGATCTTATTTACTGGCAGAGCAGGCTTGAGGTGCCGTATGGCCTACTCCAGCTCCTATTTCTTATGTTCTTATTAAGCATGGAGTCACCTGAGCCAAGGCTGACTGAACCCTCCAAGGAGGGTGCTGACCAGTCTCCAGGGCCAGAACTGGTCGAGGGCATCCTAGAAGGACATCTGCAGCTTCCACACAGGAAACACAGCAGCCTTCCCAGAGCCATGAGGCAGCCACAGGGGAGACACTGCGGCATAGTCATTGGATAGGTTTGTGTAAAATGGGTTACAAGGAGATGCACAAGTGTGAGAAATTATGTTGTGTATGTTTGTTGCACCGTTGTTTATTATGTAATAAATCTTTATTTTATGTCAGTATATCTGGGCAGGTGTATGATTTGATGGGGCCCAATGATGTATGAAAGGACTCATTGGGATGGCCATGGAAAAGCAAAGCTGAAAGGTGATGTGGGCATTAACTCAGCGGAAACGAGCAGCAATGAGATGGTCTGCACTTCTCTTGCAGGGTTGGGATGGCGACAATGCCTCCTGGGCGGCTGGTGATGTGCATCCTGCTCCTCCTCCTCCTCCTCTTTGTCGAAATCTCGACCTCAGAAAAGAATGACTCCGACACTTACAGCTCCGATGGAAGTTTCCCTTTTAATTTACTTGCTCGCAAGGGGTAGGTTTCACTCAGTCAAGGGCAAAATGAAACCTCCGCAATGGTACAGCTTCACAAGATATTTATACAGTAAAACCAAAGTTCTGGCCTCTCCCTGTGTATTGCTCTGTCTCACAGTCAGTGAATACAGATAAAGAGTTAATTACTATATCCTGGTACTGAAATGGTGTCAAGATATTTCCTTTTGTCAGGGTTATCAGAAAGCCAAACGGCCATTACTCCATGAGTCATAGGTAATGGGCTATCACCTGTCTTGTATTGTGAATACAGATTATCCCATTTCCTGGTCAGTTTACCTGTTTGCTTCAAATGGATGAGGTAAAGGAAAGAGATAATGGCTAGAAGATAAGGGTGGGGTGACATGGAACTCCTGTAGTGTAGACAATAGGAGAGCACCATGGGGGGTTACTTGTCTCAGCATGACTTGTCTCCTAGCTGTCTGATAACCATCAGCCATCTAACAGCAGGTTTAGCTGTTCATAATAAGCTGGCTGCTAAAATGCAGAAAGTTCTGGAAGGGCCAGGACTCCATTTTAATCAAAAGGCACACAAATACCGTTTGGTATCAGCTTGGATAAAAATACATTTCCACATTCCCCCATTTTGTCCTTCACAAGGACAACTCAATCCATACTGATCTTGTACAGTCTCTCCATTTCCATTTCTACACAAGAGCCTTCAGCAGTTGTTGCTACCATAACTCTAGCCGTGGTCTCGGTAGGTAACATAGTTTCTCCAACCCTGGCACAGCAACACTTAATGACGACAAATAATAGATACAGGGCGAAGACTATCAGCAGGAATATGATCAAACCCTGTACCACAGATTTCCACAGGGCTCCCAACCATCCTGATGCCCAACCCCACAAGGTGATACCGTCCTGGCCAACTGTCTGTTTATACTCTATTACCTTTTTCCTGATGTTTTCAGCTAGACTGCCGATATCTTCTGATTTATCTGGGATATATGTACAGCATTCTTCACCTATTAATGCGCATGTCCCTCCCTCCTTGGCTAGGAGATAATCTAAGGCCAAACGATTTTGGAGAGCCACTGTTCGAATAGCTACCATTTCGTCATTTATCCCTTCAAAGGCTTGGGAAGTTGCGTTGGCTACTGATTCTACTAAGTTAGCCAGTTCCCGTAACTGCCATTCGGTCGATGCTATTCCATAGGGTGGCACCATTACCTTGAATATTCCGTTTAGCCACGTTAAATCCCGTTTAAATCTGTGGCTTCCATAGGCCTCCCTTAGAGTCCTTACTGATCTGATAAGGGGTACCACATATCCTAAGTAACAGGACCCTGTCCAGTTGGCTGGTAACCATGGGTAGGCTTTATGGCCACAAATAAAGTAGGTGCAATTATAGGACGTCAGCTCCTGGTCCTTTCGCACTGTCCCTACTCGAGTGGTCTCACCTTCCCACCCTTCACCTGGGGCTTTGTTATGGACCGTTGTCCAGCCAACGGTTGCTATCTTTCTCTCAGTCGGATTAGTTGTGGCTTGCCATTTAATCATTTGGGAACACTTGCTGCGTCCCATTTCTGGTTCTTTTGTCTCATTACTCACTAGGCATATTATACCCTCAGGATTTCTTATTCTGGGAGTAATGCTTAGGAAGGGAGGCTGATGGTTATTATCATAATTGGGCTGGTACAATCCCTGGAAGGCTGTAAGTTTATACCCTGCCGACCTCCATTCTGTTTGCTCCTTCGTTTCTGGCCCCTTAGTTAGGTTTGTCCTGTTTTGCACTGTCAACCATTCTACCATTTCTGATTCGTTAAACGGGACAGATCTCAGGGGAATACCCCCCCTGGAGTGGACCGGTACATGGGAGCATATCCAGCAACTCGACAAGTTTCTTTCTTGAGCATACCTATGACTCAGTGCCATAAATACGTTTACGTGCAATTCCCTTCGGTGGTGGGTTTGTACCCCTGGTGTAATCAATAATGTGAAGTAAAACCCTGTCAATCCCAGCACCATCAGTCCCCATAGTCCATACAGTTCCTTATTCAGTCTTCCTTTTTCTGTTCCTCTGATTCCTTCGTCCCTTCCTCCTGGTCGGGTGCCCGTTTGCAATGGGATGCGTGGATCCATGTTGGTCTTTCCTTTACCTTGATTGCAGTATTGGTCGCCAGCAAGACCTGGTATGGTCCTTCGAATCTTGGCTGTAGACTGCTTTTCCTTTTAAAAATCTTGATGTAAACGAATTCCCCTGGCTCCAGGTTATGACACTTCCCTTCCGCTGGCTTGACTTGGGCTTCCTTTACCTGTGAATGAAAGCTGGAAATACATTTGGTTAGTGCAATACAATAATTCAACATATTTTCCTCCATTTTGTGGATGTCCATCTGTTTTGCAGTAAATGGTGCTGTAAAAGGTAGTCGTTGGGGACGTCCCATAACTATCTCATGCGGTGACAGGCCTGTTGTTCTGTTGGTTGCAGATCGCATTACCATCAAAGCTAAGGGCAGCAGTTCTGTCCATTTCAGTCCAGTGTCATTGCATAGTTTTGCCAGCTTATTTTTAAGCATTCCATTATATCTTTCAACAAGTCCAGCTGATTGTGGATGATAACTGCAATGAAAACGTTGATTAATCTGTAAAGCTTTACACATTTCTCTTGTGACAGTTCCCGTGAAATGTGACCCGTTATCACTGGAAAGCTTAGCAGGGATTCCGAAGCGCGGTACAATTTCTTTTAACAAACTTTTAGCAACAGTAGTGGCATCGGCCTTTTTACATGGAAAGGCTTCAATCCATCTAGAGAACACATCTACAATAACTAATACATACTTGAATCCCATACACATAGGTAATTCAATAAAATCCATTTGTAAATGTACAAAAGGCCCGACTGGATTTGGGTGGGAGGCAGATTCTACTTTTTCCGTCTTACCCGGATTCATTGTCTGACAGGTAACACAATTTTCACAGATTTGTTTTGTAATTGCCGAAATGCCTGGTGCATACCAAGTTGCCAAAATATAATCTGCCAATCCCCCCTTTGCCTGCATGTGTGAATGTATGAACACATCGGGCAATCCATGGAAGTAAGGATCTAGGGGCCACCACGCGGCCGTCATGGTGAACCCATATTCCTTCTGGATTTTTATAACATTGATCCTTCGTCCAGGTCACCACCTCCTCCGTACTGGCCTGTGTCTGAAAGGCCAGCACGTCATTAATAGTGGGTGGCGGGTCTGAGCAATTATTTTTCCTTAGTGGGAACAATGACACCTGCATCCCCCCTTTCGACAGAGCTGCTGACTTAGCTGCATTATCAGCTCTGGCATTCCCAAGTGCCACCTCATTCGACTGGCCTGTATGTGCTTGGTATTTGATAATGGCAAGTTTTAAGGGGCATTGAATGGCTCGCAGGAGATTTTCCACTTGTTCTGCATTTTTGATTGTCTGAGCCTGTTGCATAGCATAATAAGCTGCTGCCAACAAAGGAAGCCATCCTGGTAGTCCGCGTGCCACTGGGTCTAGTTGGGTACTGAAATACGCTACCGGTCGCTGCCTGTCCCCATGTAACTGAGTCAAAACAGATTGTGCAAAACCCGACTTGTGATGCACAAATAAGTTGAATAGCTTAGTGTAATCTGGTAATCCCAAGGCTGGTGCTGAAGTGAGGGACTGTTTAAGATTCTGGAAAGCATTCCGGAATACTTCATTCCACATCCTTTAAGCATTGTGAGAATATAGTAGATTCATTCACAGCTCGTAGGTCATGGACAAACCTCCATTTGTGTGGGCTTCTGAACTGGACGAATCTGTGTGTTACACGGACTTCTCATTTATGCTTATAGTGATTCACAGATCACAGAATGTAAAGTACTTGTTTTCTAATCTTATTAAAAGGCTTCCAAACCCAAGATTTTTCCAATACACTCAAAATGTTGATCAAGGAGATCACCTGAAATATCTCAAAATCCCAATTCAATTATTGTACTGCCACTCTTTATCCAAAAAAATCCTCCTACTGAGTTAGAAGCTTTTGTACCAAGATTTTACACCAAGGACAATGAGAGTGTACTCCCCCAGCCTGCACCTCGAGAGACCCACAAAGGCTTTTAAAAAAAAAAAAAAGGCATTACAACTTTTAACCACCGGGACCATGTCTCAACAAACCTATCCCTTTGTGCATTTCCTAGCTCTGTAACCTCTCATCCGAATAAATCCACACCTGCGCTTCTAACTTAAAATGTCTTAAACTTCCCACATACAGGACAACACTATGAAGGGTTAAAAAAAACTTCACTTTGTTTGAAAAAGTGGGTGGAGCTAAAACAAACAGGCAGCTCCACAACTTTTCCAAACAGGTTTCCAGACACAAGGAAAAAAGACAGAAGCACTCTCATTCAAAGACAAGACATTCACGCACTCTCATTCAAAGACAAGACATTCACAAGTCTCTCTCCATTCAATAAAGCTTTTTCTTTTACTAGCTTCATTTTTTTTTCATAAGTCACTATCAGGTTCTCTTTTTTTTTTCATTTGATTTACTTCCTCTGTTAATTTTACATGGACTTGAAGAATCGGAACCCAGGCCTTTTCTATTACTTTCCTTTTTTTTTCTACCTGGATCTCTGTTTATAAGACATTCCTCTAGACACGTTGTTCTCTCTAAATTAAATGAACCATCGGGTGGAAATGGCCTGTTTTCACCCTTAGTCCACTTTACTGGTTTTTGTTTCTTTGGTCAATTGAAGACTGACCACAATTCTAGAGCATGACATAGGCTGGTGTGCCTTTTGTGGTGTTTTAACTTGCTCCGGCACCCATTCTGGATGATTAAGATTTTCCCACAGTTTCTGATCTCACAATCCTTTCGGCCAACCGAGTTCTCTACGCCCACTTCTCCTGGCCGTTACGTGGCCTGAAAAGGCTCTTAATTCGGGCTCAGTCTGGGTGTGTGAGCTATGTTGGCACGAACCAATCGTAGTTGATCAATCAGTTACTGTTTCTTTTCTTAATCAATCCTTGTGTTTTTTTTTCCCGAATCACAATTTTCCCTAGTGACTCTTCCCGTTTCTCTAATGGCAATGACTCACAAAGGTATTGCACACAACAGTAATACAAGGACAACAAACAATATTCCCGTGAGTACACAAATCATAACCTCTAAACGAATTCTCAGTCTGCGTTGTACGCCACTACAGACCGAGTCCTTAACTTATCCTAATAACAGCTGATAAAACTTAAGGTTCCGTACCCAAACTCTTTGATCGATTGCGCTCTTTTTTTTTAATAGTCTTGTCACATAAGAACCCCTTCCGAATTAAAAACAATAAAAATCTTATCACATAAGAACCTTCGATCGATTATTAGCGCTTTCTTTTTTTCTTTTCTTTTAATAGTCTTATCACATAAGAACCCCTTCCGAATTAAAAACAATAAAAATCTTATCACATAAGAACCTGGAACCCTTTTCGATCGACTAGCGCTTCCTTACCTACTGAAACCTTCCCCGGGCTGTCTCGAGATTTTTTCCAGAACCTGTTCTCTTCTGCTGGCGAGCTGAGAAAGAAATGGTTATAAAAAAAATACCTTTAACTTTTAAATGCCGAGTCTTGTAGATGCAGTACCTCAGCTGTGGACAACAGATTACATCTGCGATTCAACAGTGAAGAAAACCTCTTGTGAGCAAAGGCTCACCTTGTTTGGCCACTGAAGCCTTTCACTGGAGAGGCACTATGCCTGTATCCGTTTTACTCACAGAACAGAGAGTATGCATCTCGGTGGAACCTCCAATAACTGTCGAAATCTCGACCTCAGAAAAGAATGACTCCGACACTTACAGCTCCGATGGAAGTTTCCCTTTTAATTTACTTGCTCGCAAGGGGTAGGTTTCACTCAGTCAAGGGCAAAATGAAACCTCCGCAATGGTACAGCTTCACAAGATATTTATACAGTAAAACCAAAGTTCTGGCCTCTCCCTGTGTATTGCTCTGTCTCACAGTCAGTGAATACAGATAAAGAGTTAATTACTATATCCTGGTACTGAAATGGTGTCAAGATATTTCCTTTTGTCAGGGTTATCAGAAAGCCAAACGGCCATTACTCCATGAGTCATAGGTAATGGGCTATCACCTGTCTTGTATTGTGAATACAGATTATCCCATTTCCTGGTCAGTTTACCTGTTTGCTTCAAATGGATGAGGTAAAGGAAAGAGATAATGGCTAGAAGATAAGGGTGGGGTGACATGGAACTCCTGTAGTGTAGACAATAGGAGAGCACCATGGGGGGTTACTTGTCTCAGCATGACTTGTCTCCTAGCTGTCTGATAACCATCAGCCATCTAACAGCAGGTTTAGCTGTTCATAATAAGCTGGCTGCTAAAATGCAGAAAGTTCTGGAAGGGCCAGGACTCCATTTTAATCAAAAGGCACACAAATACCGTATGGTATCAGCTTAGATAAAAATACATTTCCACATCTTCCTGGTCCTCCTCCTCCTCCTGCATCTCCTTCTCCTCCTCCTGCGCCTCCTCCTGAGGTGCTACTGCTGGATCGACCTCCAACGGCTGATCTCTCATAATTGCCAGGTTGTGAAGCGTGCAGCAGACGACCACGAATACGATGACCCGTTCAGGTGAGTATTGCAATACTCCATCAGAGCCGTCCAGGCAACGGAACCTCTGCTTGAGGATCCCGATGCAGTGCTCAATTCTGCACCTGGTGCTGCAATGTGAGTCATTGTAAGCATGTTTGCCTGCAGTCCTGGGGTTGTGAAGGGGAGTCAGCAGCCAAGTGCACAGGGGATAGCACTTGTCACCTAGCAGCCATCCACAATCCTAGTTTGGGCCTGAGAAGATGGTGGGCACACTGCTCTGGCGCAGGATGAAGGCATCGTGGCTGCTGCCTGAATACCGGGCATCGACTGCCATGATCCTGTGCTGGTGGTCGCACACCAGTTGGACGTTGAGGGAGTGGAATCCCTTTCTGTTCATAAATATCTCAGCATGGGTTTGTGGTGCTCTCAGTGCGACGTGTGTGCAGTCGATGGCCCCCTGTACCCTGGGGAACCTCGCAATCCGGACAAATCCCGTCTGCCACTCTGCCTGCTTCATCGGGAATGAAATGTATTGCACTCTTCTCCTGTACAGAGCATCTGTGACTTGCCGGATGGAGCGATGGGCGGAGAACTGAGAGATGTTCGATATATCTGCAGTTGCAGACTGCAAAGAGCCAGTTGCGTAGAAGGTCTGTGCAATGGTGACTTTTGTTTCAATACGCAGAGCTGTCCTCAGCCTTGTCTGAGGCTGCAGATCTAGGCACAGGAGAGTGCACAGCTCCCTCAGGAGGTCCTTCCTGAATCGGAGCCTTCGCAGACATTGCTCATCGGTTAGCTCCAGAAAGGAAAACTGATGTCGGTACATCTTTGGATAGTAGGGCCTCCTTCCCCCAGGTCTGTGCTGGGCCCCTCTGATGGCAGCTGGCTGATTGACTTCTCCCTCATCCTCTTGATGCTCCTCAGCCTCTGCAGGTTGCTGCTGGCAAGCATCTGGCTCCTCGCCCACTATCCGGTGCATGGGGTCAGTGTACCTGACCCTCCTCACGCCAGCCCCTTCCTGGTCAACCGCTCTGCCTTGAGGTCTATGGCCATCTCCAGGTTCTTCTCCATGTTGGGCAGCCATGCATGCTGCCTCCCTTGCCCGTTGCCTCTGGATCCGTTGCTGACAGCGCCGCCTTCTCCTGCATGCCTCCCTGCCTCATACAATGTGGACGAGGCGTTCCCCTGTTAACATTGAGCCCATTGCATCTGCAGGCTCAACCCTCACTATGAGGCCTCTGTCGAGTACAGAATGAGGCCCCCAGGCCACTAGCAATCACTGCAGATGTCAAAAGGGAGAGTGATAAACTTTTCAAAAGTCCGCAACATTTTTTTAACGCTGAATATAGCTTCCGGGGCGGAGCGGCAGCGGTGCGCGCTCTGATTGCGTCATTACGGCCACATCCACAATACAGCGGCGGAAGTGGGGGAGTGGGGCGGATGTGGGGAGCGAGGCGGATGTGGGGGAGTGGGGTGGATGTGGGGGAGTGGGGCGGATGTGGGGAGCGAGGCGGATGTGGGGGAGTGGGGCGGATGTGGGGAGCGGGGCGGATGTGGGGGGAGCGAGGCGGATGTGGGGGAGTGGGGAGGATGTGGGGAGCGAGGCGGATGTGGGGGAGTGGGGCGGATGTGGGGAGTGGGGCGGATGTGGGGAGTGGGGCGGATGTGGGGGAGTGGGGCGGATGTGGGGAGCGGGGCGGCTGTGGGGGAGTGGGGCGGATGTGGGGAGCGAGGCGGATGTGGGGGGAGTGGGGCGGATGTGGGGAGCGGGGCGGATGTGGGGGGAGCGAGGCGGATGTGGGGGAGTGGGGCGGATGTAGGGGAGCGGGATGGATGTGGGGGAGCGGGGCGGATGTGGGGGAGTGGGGCGGATGTGGGGAGCGAGGCGGATGTGGGGGAGTGGGGTGGATGTGGGGGAGTGGGGCGGATGTGGTGAGCGAGGCGGATGTGGGGGAGTGGGGCGGATGTGGGGAGCGGGGCGGATGTGGGGGGAGCGAGGCGGATGTGGGGGAGTGGGGCGGATGTGGGGGAGCGGGGCGGATGTGGGGGGAGCGAGGCGGATGTGGGGGAGTGGGGCGGATGTAGGGGAGCGGGATGGATGTGGGGGAGCGGGGCGGATGTGGGGGAGTGGGGCGGATGTGGGGAGCGAGGCGGATGTGGGGGAGTGGGGTGGATGTGGGGGAGTGGGGCGGATGTGGGGAGCGAGGCGGATGTGGGGGAGTGGGGCGGATGTGGGGAGCGGGGCGGATGTGGGGGGAGCGAGGCGGATGTGGGGGAGTGGGGCGGATGTGGGGATCGAGGCGGATGTGGGGGGAGCGAGGCGGATGTAGGGGAGCGGGGCGGATGTAGGGGAGCGGGATGGATGTGGGGGAGCGGGGCGAATGTGGGGGGAGCAAGGCGGATGTAGGGGAGCGGGGCAGATGTAGGGGAGCGAGGTGGATGTAGGGGAGCGAGGTGGATGTGGGGGAGCGAGGCGGATGTATGGGAGCGAGGTGGATGTGGGGGGAGTGAGGCGGATGTAGGGGAGCGGGACGGATGTAGGGGAGCGAGGTGGATGTAGGGGAGCGAGGCGGATGTGGGGAGGGGGGCGGATGTAGGGGAGCGGGGCGGATGTAGGGGAGCGAGGCGGATGTAGGGGAGCGGGACGGATGTAGGGGAGCAAGGTGGATGTAGGGGAGCGGGGCGGATGTAGGGGAGCGATGTGGATGTGGGGAGCGAGGCGGATGTAGGGGAGCGGGACGGATGTGATGAGCGGGGCGAATGTAGGGGAGCGATGTGGATGTGGGGAGCGAGGCGGATGTAGGGGAGCGGGACGGATGTGAGGAGCGGGGCGAATGTAGGGGAGCGAGGCGGATGTGGGGAGCGAGGTGGATGTGGGGGAGCGAGGCGGATGTGGGGAGCGAGGTGGATGTGGGGGAGCGAGGCGGATGTGGGGAGCGAGGCGGATGTGGGGAGCGAGGTGGATGTGGGGGAGCGAGGCGGATGTGGGGAGCGAGGCGGATGTGGGGAGCGAGGCGGATGTGGGGAGCGAGGTGGATGTAGGGGAGCGGGGCGGATGTAGGGGAGCGGGACGGATGTAGGGGAGCGAGGTGGATGTAGGGGAGCGAGGCGGATGTGGGGAGGGGGGCGGATGTAGGGGAGCGGGGCGGATGTAGGGGAGCGAGGCGGATGTAGGGGAGCGGGACGGATGTAGGGGAGCGAGGTGGATGTAGGGGAGCGGGGCGGATGTAGGGGAGCGATGTGGATGTGGGGAGCGAGGCGGATGTAGGGGAGCGGGACGGATGTGAGGAGCGGGGCGAATGTAGGGGAGCGATGTGGATGTGGGGAGCGAGGCGGATGTAGGGGAGCGGGACGGATGTGAGGAGCGGGGCGAATGTAGGGGAGCGAGGCGGATGTGGGGAGCGAGGTGGATGTGGGGGAGCGAGGCGGATGTGGGGAGCGAGGTGGATGTGGGGGAGCGAGGCGGATGTGGGGAGCGAGGCGGATGTAGGGGAGCGAGGCGGATGTAGGGGAGCGAGGTGGATGTAGGGGAGCGGGGCGGATGTGGGGAGTGGGGCGAATGTAGGGGAGCGAGGCGGATGTGGGGAGCGAGGCGGATGTGGGGAGCGAGGCGGATGTAGGGGAGCGAGGCGGATGTAGGGGAGCGAGGTGGATGTAGGGGAGCGGGGCGGATGTGGGGAGTGGGGCGGATGTAGGGGAGCGAGGTGGATGTAGGGGAGCGGGGCGGATGTAGGGGAGCGAGGCGGATGTAGGGGAGCGAGGCGGATGTAGGGGAGCGAGGCGGATGTAGGGGAGCGAGGTGGATGTGGGGAGTGGGGCGGATGTAGGGGAGCGAGGCGGATGTGGGGGAGCGAGGCGGATGTGGGGAGCGAGGCGGATGTAGGGGAGCGGGGCGGATGTGGGGAGCGGGGCGGATGTGGGGGAGTGGGGTGGATGTAGGGGAGCGGGGCGGATGTGGGGAGTGGGGCGGATGTGGGGAGCGAGGCGGATGTGGGGGAGCGAGGCGGATGTGGGGAGCGAGGCGGATTTAGGGGAGCGGGGCGGATGTGGGGAGCGGGGCGGATGTGGGGAGCGAGGTGGATGTAGGGGAGCGGGGCGGATGTGGGGAGCGGGGCGGATGTCGGGGAACGAGGCGGATGTGGGGAGCGAGGCGGATGTAGGGGAGCGGGACGGATGTGGTAGGGGAGCGGGGCGGATGTAGGGGAGCGAGGTGGATGTAGGGGAGCGAGGCGGATGTGGGGAGGGGGGCGGATGTGGGGGAGCGAGACGGATGTGGGGGAGCGAGGTGGATGTAGGGGAGCGAGGCGGATGTGGGGAGGGGGCGGATGTGGGGAGGGGGGCGGATGTGGGGAGGGGGGCGGATGTGGGGGAGCGGGGCGGA
Organism: Pristiophorus japonicus; assembly: GCF_044704955.1. Lineage (NCBI taxonomy): Eukaryota > Metazoa > Chordata > Chondrichthyes > Pristiophoridae > Pristiophorus > Pristiophorus japonicus. The sequence goes on from NC_091983.1 coordinate 29,854,281, forward strand.
TGTAGGGGAGCGAGGTGGATGTAGGGGAGCGAGGCGGATGTGGGGAGCGGGCGGATGTGGGTGGAGCGGGGCGGATGTGGGGGGGTGTGGCGGAAGTGGGGGGAGTGGGGCGGAAGTGGTGGGAGTGGGGCGGATGTGGGGAGGGGGGCAGATATGGGGGAGTGGGGCGGATGTGGTGAGGGGGGCGGATGTGGTGAGGGGGGCGGATGTGGGGGGAGCGGGGCGGATGTGGGTGGAGCGGGGCGGAAGTGGGTGGAGTGGGGCGGATGTGGTGAGGGGGGCGGATGTGGGGGGAGTGGGGCGGATGTGGTGAGGGGGGCGGATGTGGGGGGGTGGGGCGGAAGTGGGGGGAGTGGGGCGGAAGTGAGTACCACTGCAAAAACCCTCAAGGACAATTTCGCTGGCGGCAGCCACCGACCGTTTCAAGAGGTTGAATTTAGGCCCCGTCATATATTAAATAAATTCAAACTATTCATTATACAAGAGATTCTACAAAGGAATATTTATTATAATATTATAGTTATATCGTAAGATCCTTCACCTACCAAGCTGTGTCCGTAAACTAAACAGAATTATACTTACCAAGCTTGGGAGGCACCAGCAGATGTTGGCTGTAGCAGTCACTCTTTTTGCCCGGGCTCACACTCAACTGAGATGCTAACTTGAATTTAGAAGGTTCAGGGGTGATCTAATTGAAGTGTTGGAACTGGACTCCTCCACGCTTTCTGCCATTGTGCGGAAAGCTTTCTGGCAGGCCAGTGCACTTAGTAGTTTGTGCTGTATAGCCAACAGTTCTCTTCTGTAGCCTGGGTCCTCGAGGTCTTCCTCTCTGCCCTCTGCAGCAGGGCAAGGATTCGAGGTCAGCCACTGGCGACATGCTTCCTGGCCTGTCCTATCCAGCGGCCCTAGCTCTTGTACTCAGTGAATCTCCCGGGGCAGACCTCCCTACTCTAGCCTCTTAACTAGCCAGTGTGCCAGCCTCTGAGCTCGTGCTTCCTCAGGTAAAGTTGAGTAATACTGCATTTTCCAGAGGGCTGTGCGCCCCTCCCTCTAGAATTTCAGCATCTGAAAATAAAGGAAGGGTCAAGGGTTTGTGTCATGTATGTATGCTTGGGTTTACTAGCCACCAGGTGGCGCCACTGTCGGAGGTTATTGGGCTGTGCGCACGTGAGTGCGGCCCACGTATAAAAGGCCAGCCATCTTGTAATGTGAGCACTTCGGGCCCGAATAAAGTAAAGCCAGGTTTGTACCTCTTCGGAGTTTACAGTATTCAGTCTTTTGAGTTATTGCATACACAACAGTTTGCATTTAGTGACAAGGGTAATCAGAGCCAGGTGAGTTGGCACTGAAAGCAGCAGCCCTTTGTCATGCATTGAGTGTGAGGGTGAGATTTCAGTGAGATGGGAAAGAGGGTGAAATGCCGAAAACCCTGTGGGACATTTCCTCAAGCCTCTGCAGAGGCCATGCTCCTGAAGCGCCTCCTTCCTCCAACGTCCATGATGATCTCTGCCAGATGTTGGGGCTCCTTTTGTCGCTGTCTGCTCCCTGTTATTGCACACCAGTTTCTCTCGCAAGACAGAAGGGAATGCGTTAGCGCTAGTCTGGTAAGGATACACACATCAGCGAAGACTAGTGTTGCTGGTGAGTGACAGGTGGCACAGGTGTGAGAGGTGAGTGGAGTGATCAATAAGGCAGCAACAGGCGGTGTGTTAGTAGCAGTAGTAGGAGGGGGAGTGAAATGTGCTGCAAAGATTGAAGGAGTGGTGGGAAGCAGCACAGGAAATGGTTTATGAAATCATAGAATGATACAACATAGAAAGAAGCCATTCGGCCCATCGTTTCTGTGTCGGCGCTTTCAAGGAACTATCCAATTAGACGCATTCCCCTGCCGTTTCTTCATTGCCCTCCAAGTTTTTTCCCCTTCAAGGATTTCTTGTGAGTGCTGAGGCTACAGGTAATGCAGGTCTAAGCAGGGAGTATTGAGAGATATGAGTTAAAAGGCTTACCTTCAGTAGCACTTGTGAGGCCATTACATTTTTTCTGTGTTATAGCAATGTCTTTGGACCAATACTTCTGACGCTGAGCTGCTCTGCCAGCTAGCCGGGATACCTTCTTGCCGCTGGGTGGAAAGGTGAAGTCCCTCTTGCTGCTAGCCTCCTTCACCAGCTCCTCCATAGCTGCATCAGAAAAGCGTGGATGCCTTCCAGCATCTCTTCTGCCTTCCATTTTAGTGGTGTTCAGAATGAAGCTGATTACAGCCACTGTGCACTTCTTTAAAAAAGGTGCTGGCTGTCTTAACTGATGCCAGAGAGGTCTGAATCCCTCCCCCCCATTAGTCAATGTATTGGCCCATGAATTACATGGGTGTTCTACTGCTCTCCTGCTGTAACTCTGGGAGGAGACTGGCAGAACCCTCAGCAGATGGCTTTGTGGGAGTATCTTCAACTTCCAGCGGTTCAGGAAGGTGGCCCATCACCACCTTCTGAAAGGCAACTAGGGATGGGCAATAAATAACGGCCTTGCTAGTGATGCCCATATCCAGTATGTGAACTTTAAGAAATTGGCTATATTTTGTGAAGTTAAATCATGTTCCAGCAATTCAGGAGGTCAAGGGTCTTCATGTTGGCCAACATTCCATTCACCTTCCTAATTACCTGCTGTTCCTGGCTACCAGCTCCAGTGCCTCCTCCATCCCTTCCATTATTTGTTGGGCAAAAACTCAGTGCCAACAATGTTCTTGGTGCTGAGTAGGCTTTTTGCTGCTGGTGAATCTCCCACGTGCCTCCCACAACAGCCAAACAAGCACACACCACAGCCACACAAGCTTTCAGTCCATCTCTGCTCCCTCGCTCTGTCTCCTCTTCTGCGCATGTCATGAAGACCCTTGACCTCCTGAATTGCGAGAATTGAGCGATGCCATGCTGCTAAGGACGGCGACACTTTATGGCAGAAGGTCAGAGAGATTTAATGTTACCGTCTATTTCATAACGCCCAATGGAGTACAAAAGCAGGGAGGTCCTGCTGCAACTGTACAGGGTATTGGTGAGGCCGCACCTGGAGTACTGCGTGCAGTTTTGGTCACCTTACTTAAGGAAGGATATACTAGCTTTGGAGGAGGTACAGAGACGATTCACTAGGCTGATTCCGGAGATGAGGGGGTTACCTTATGATGATAGATTGAGTAGACTGGGTCTTTACTCGTTGGAGTTCAGAAGGATGAGGGATGATCTTATAGAAACATTTAAAATAATGAAAGGGATAGACAAGATAGAGGCAGAGAGGTTGTTTCCACTGGTCGGGGAGACTAGAACTCGGGGGCACAGCCTCAAAATACGGGGGAGCCAATTTAAAACCGAGTTGAGAAGGAATTTCTTCTCCCAGAGGGTTGTGAATCTGTGGAATTCTCTGCCCAGGAAAGCAGTTGAGGCTAGCTCATTGAATGTATTCAAATCACAGATTGATAAATTTTTAACTAATAAGGGAATTAAGGGGTATGGGGAGCGGGCTGGTAAGTGGAGCTGAGTCCACGGCCAGATCAGCCATGATCTTTTTGAATGGCGGAGCAGGCTCGAGGGGCTAGATGGCCTACTCCTGTTCCTAATTCTTATGTTCTTATGTTCTTTGCAGATTTTTTGTGTCCTCCTCACAATTTGCTTTCTCACCCATCTTTGTATCATCAGCAAACTTGGCTACATTACATTCGGTCCCTTCATCTTAGTCATTAATATAGATTGTAAATAGTTGAGGACCCAGCACCGATCCCTGCAGCACCCCACTAGTCACTGTTTGCCAACTGGAATATGACCCATTTATCCCGACTCTCTGTTTTCTGTTAGTTAGCCAATCCTCTCTCCATGCTAATATATTACCCACAACCCCGTGAACTTTTATCTTGTGCAGTAACCTTATTTGTGGCACCTTATCGAATGCCTTCTGGAAATCCAAATACATCACATCCACTGGTTCCCCTTTATCCACTCTGCTCATTACATCCTCAAAGAGCTCCAGAAAATTTGTCAAACATTATTTCCCTTTCATAAAACCATGCTGACTCTGCTTGATTGAATCATGCTTTTCCAAATGTCCTGCTATGACTTCCTTAATAATGGACTCCAGCATTTTCCCAATGACAGATGTTAGGCTAACTGGTCTATAGTTTCCTGCTTTTTGTGTGCCTCCTTTTTTAAATAGGGGCGTTACATTTGTGGTTTTCCAATCCGCTGGAACCGCCCCAGAATCCAGAGAATTTTGGTAGAAAAAACTGGGGCGTGGAATGAATTAGATAGCTCTTCATAGAATCGGCAATTGCACGATGGGCCAAATGGCCTCTTTCTATGCTGTATCATCCTATGATTCTATAAATTCAAAACAGACTTTTATATTTCCCTTGCCTCTTTTGTGTGAACCAGTGAAATGACATTGGGTGCACCAATGTCAAAAGAAAGCGACTAATACCCAACAAGTATATGGTGTAGTGTATATTGATTGGCTCGGAGGGAGGAAACAAAGGTTAATGGCTGATGTGTGTTTTTGTGAATGGAAGGCTGTATCCAGTGGGGTTCCGCAGGGCTCAGTGCTGGGTTCCTTGCTCTTTATGGTATATATCAATGACTTGGACTTAAATGTTGGTATGTTTAAGAAGTTTGCAGATGATACTTAAATAGGCTTTGTGGTTGATGATGAAGAAAGCTGCACACTGCAGGAACATATCAATGTACTGGTCAGGTGGTCAGAACAGTGGAAAATGTAATTCAATCTGGATGTGTGAGGTAATGCATTTGGGGAGGTCAAACAGGGTAAGGGAATACACAATGGGCCGGAACTTGGTGGCCTTACCGCCGGCTGCTGCTGAGTTTTTTTGGGCGGTCTCCCCTCGGTGCAGTTTCCTCTAGGTCTCCCGTCGGCGGGAGGGGAGGACCGCTGGGAACCACCCGCTGACGGCCGCTAACGCGCAAGGCGTGTAAGTGACCTCCCGCCCACCTAGCTCACAGATTCCTCCGGGTGGGAGTCGTCGGCAGCAGGGAGAAGGACCACTGCGTGGAAGCAGGTCTAACCCCAACGGTAAGTATGAAGACCTGCAAAAAAAGGTTTTTTTAACTTTTATTTATTTTTTTTGTAGCTATTCTTGTGGATGGGGTCCAGTGAAGGTTTTCCGGTCGGTTTTTTTTCTGTGCAAATTTTTATTTTTATGTGTTCCCCCCTCTCTGGGCCCCACTCAATCCTTGGCGGCACATTGGTGAGGATTGCATTTGCCGCAGAGATTGGGAGTTCCCACCCGCTGCTGCCCAAATTCATGGCGTAAGTAGTTGTTTTCCAGCCAGGTGTTCTTTGTAGATCTTTTAGAGGAATCTCCCTGCCAAAGTAACACCAGGGCTCTCAGTGGTCCTTTGGGCGGCACTTGGGTGGGCCTTAGCTTTGATCAAGTTCGGGCCAATTAAATGGTACGACACTGAAAAGTGTAGAGGAACAAAGGGACCTTGGAGTGCAGGTCCACAGATCCCCGAAGGTCGCAGGCCAGGTAGTTAAGATGGTTAAGAAGGCACATGGAATACTTGCCTTTATTAGTAAGGCATGGAATACCAAGAGCAAGGAGGTTATGCTTGAACTGTATGAAACATTGGTTAGGCTGCAGCTGGAGTATTGTGTACAGTCCTGGTCACCACATTACAGGCAAGATGTGATTACACTGGAAAGGGTGCAGAGGAGATTTACAAGAATGTTGCCTGCACTGGAGAATTTTGGCCATGAGGAAAGATTGGAAATGCTGGGTCTGTTTCTTTTGGAACAAAGGAGGCTGAGGGGAGACCTGATTGAGGTGTATAAAATTATGAGGGGCCTGGATAGAGTGGGTAGGAAGGACCTTGGCAGAGGGGTCAACAACCAGGGGGCATAGATATAAAGTAATTGGGAGAGGTTTAGAGGAGATATGAGGGGAAAGTTCTTCACCCAGAGGGTGGTGGGGGTCTGGAACTCACTGCCTTAAAGGGTGGTAGAGGCAGGAACCCTCACCACATTTAAAAGTTACTTGGATGTGAACTTAAAGTGCCGTAACCTACAGGGCTACGGACCTAGAGCTGGAAAGTGGGATTAGGCTGGATAGCTCTTAGTGGGCCGGCGTGGACACGATGGGCCGAAATGGCCTCCTTCTGTTCCGTAAATTTCTATGATTCTATGATTCTAAGTGCCCTCTCAGGGGAGCACTGTTAAATTAACTCATCCTTATTTTCAAATCTTTCCATGGCTTCACCCCTCCCTATCTCTGTAATTTACTCCAGCCCCACAACCCTCCGAGATCTCTGCATTCCTTCAATTCTGGCCTCTTGGGCTTCCTCGATTTTAATCACTCCATTGGTGGCTGTGCCTTCAACTGCCTATGCACTAAACTCTGGAATTCCCTCCCCAAACCTCTCCACCTCTCTCTCCTCCTTTAAAGTGCTCCTTAAAACCTACTTCATTCAACAAGTTTTTGTCGTAATTTCTCCACAAATGGCTCGGTGTCAAATCTTGTTTAACACTCCTGTGAAGTGCCTTGGGATGTTTTACTATATTAAAGGTGCTATATAAATGCAAGTTGTTATTAATTCTAACAAACTAAAAACACGTGTTTCAAGTTAGAATGTGATATTATTACCATCATTAGTAAAACAACATGAATCTTGTGTCCACCAGTGCGGACATTGCATGATTCAGTCCAAATTCCCCTAGGCGTGTATGAGGCCTTGGAAGCGGAGCAAACAGTCTGAGAATCTTTATCCCCTGCATAATCCTGCTCACGTTTGTTCTTGATTGGCCTTGAACAAGGTCTTAAAAGGCTTGAACAAGAAAATTTTTTAATGCAAGTTACTAAACACATTTTAGAATGGACGCAGGACTCAGAGTAGCATGTGGCATGAAAAATCTGTTACTGATTTACACCAGTCCGGCTTCTCCATTTACACAAGTCTAAGATTTTATCAAAATTAACACAGAGGAAAATGTGTCCCATGAAGAATTAGAGCACAGAAGCTATTATATCATTTTCCCTTTCCGTACAGACATTCTGTTTTATATACAGGTGGGAATACTTTGCAACTAAAACAGGTGCAAGTAAGGAACTAGAAACCACTCTGTGTGGCATAATAATCCTTCAATGAGCTACTTGATTGCACATTTCTTTGTGGTATTATTTGGCTCCACTACAAACAAGCTTTCTTGCAGCTGTAAGAAGTGTGACCCCACAATGTCACTTAAATTAAAAATCCAAGGAAAATAAAAATCCTTTGAAACTAATATATTAATTATATGGTTTATGTTTGGACAGTTCAGAAATGACAGAATTATATACAGTACAGTATACTGTTCTTTCCTTTAATGTCACCAAAGCATCAACCCGCTCCTTTAATCAAATTAATTATTGGTTTTATTTCCAATAATGAAGTACAATACTAAGTTTACGACTTAATTCATTTGTTTGTTCATCAATCAAAATGAAATGGAGCTGCCTTCTACCTCTCCTGCAGCAGTATTTTTGACTCCCCACTAAGGCTCAAGTTGAACTCCTAGCTAAGTGCCCCATCTCAGGATGAACAATAACTAGTTAGAAAACTCCAAGACCACATAAGTGTGTGGATAATCATAGATTGATGATGGCTATGGCTCAGGCTGCACTCAGCCTCCTGTCGAGAGCGGTGAACTTAAAACGGGAGGAGTGAACAGAAACACTGGGGTAGATTTTAACCCACCCAGTGGAGCAGTGAGGCAGGGGAGCGGGTTAAGATGGTGGGGTGGGGCGGGGAGATGTGATGTTTTCCTGCCCCACATCATTTTCACCTACCCTAATTCGGGGTAATAAAGAGAAGGAACGAAAAAATTGGATTGAGAGAAAAAGAGACAAAGGAAAAGTTAATTAAAAAAATAAATTCAATTTGACATTTGAAAAATTTCCAACAATTAAAACGTGAAGAAATGGGACTCCATACTTGTAATAGTTCATTTTCGGTGCCAGAAAGGTTGATTGGCAGTCATAGACAGGCTAAGTGAGTGGGCAAAAATTTGGCAGATGGAGTATAATGTAGGAAAGTGTGAGGTCATGCACTTTAACAGAGAAAAATCAAAGAGCAAGTTATTATTTAAATGGAGGAAGATTGCAAAGTGCTGCAGTACAGCGGGACCTGGGGGTACTTGTGCATGAAACACAAAAGGACAGTATGCAGGTACAGCAAGTGATCAGGAAGGCCAATGGTATCTTGGCCTTTATGGTGAAGGGGATGGAGCATAAAAGCAGGGAAGTCTTGCCACAGCTATACAAGGTATTGGTGAGGCCACACATGGAATACTGTGTGCAGTTTTGGTTTCCATATTCACGAAAGGATATACTTGCTTTGGAAGCAGTTCAGAGAAGGTTCACTAGGTTGATTCCGAGGATGAGGGGGTTGACTTATGAAGAAAGGTTCAGTAGATTGAGCCTCTACTCATTGGAATTCAGAAGAATGAGAGGTGATCTTATCGAAACATACAAGATTATGAGGGGGCTTGACAAGGTGGATGCAGAGAGAATGTTTCCACTGATGGAGGAGACTAGAACTAGAGGGCATGATCTTAGAATACGGAGCCATCCATTTAAAACAGAGATGAGGAGGAATTTCTTCTCTCAGAAGGTTGTAAATCTGTGGAATTTGCTGCCTCAGAGAGCTGTGGAAGCTGGGACATTGAATAAATTTGACAGAAATAGACAGTTTCTTAAACGATACGGGGATAAGGGGTTATTGGGAGTGGGCAGGGAAGTGGAGCTGAGTCCATGATCAGATCAGCCATGATCTTATTAAATGGGGGAGCAGGCTCAAGGGGCCGTATGGCCTACTCCTGCTCCTATTTCTTATGTTCTTATTAACACTCATCAAAGGGTACTTGTGTTTGAAATGACAAGGCTTACTTTCCTGTGCTGAGCTTAGTTCTTACCTACCACACAAATACAGCAACATTTAGCACATTCAATGCATTTCAATGGTGAGGCAGACTGCGAGATCCTGCTAACGGCGGAGCGGCACAACCTGGGCAGCAACCTCTGGATATTTGCTTTTAAATGCGCATCTGCCCTTCGCCTTAAGTTGCTGAACCATTTGCACATAAATAATGCGAACACAATTAATCTCACTGTTATTTTGACAGCAAAATCTGACCCTTCCTGTATTTCTCTTTCGTTACCTGATTTCACTCTGGTTATCACTCAAATATTAAATCTATTTTTAGTTTTAGTTTTTCCAAATTAGAGTTAATACGAATGTATGACATATTTACAAAGCTCTGAACAGATTAATGCGATTAGTTTGATAATAATCAGCATGATTAGGAATTTAGGAAAGTGGTTTTATTCTGCTGGTCCCGCTCACATCCTCAAATATGTAGTCAATTCACTCATATTTCTTCTACACTATCTTCCTCCCTGGACAATCCATTCCACAGGTTCACCATCTTTGCATGAAGTAGATAAATCTAAACCATCTGTGCAACATTCCTCTTCTTAACATGAGCCTGTGTCCCTGGTATTATATGAAAATTTGTTGTGGCATTTAAATAAGATTGGCATATTTCAGCACAAAAAAGTATAATATAAAGGCCACTAACAGGGTCCTTGCCCACTAGACATCGCTCCACACCTGCACAGCACAAAGCTGACCTTGCACCGTAACGTTATGTCAACTCATTTGCACGAAACTGTTGTGTTCCTGGCACATAGCCCATAATGTGCTGGGAGTACACTAGGGTCAAAGGGTAAGTTATCGATTTCAGCAGGTGGGGAGCTACTTTACATTGAAAAATTGCAGGCCATGTGCATCATCGGTGCTGCAGCAGGTTAAAAGGCTGCTGGTTGCCCTTAAAGCTGGCCTGCTGCTGAGGAAGCTAAGAAATAGCTGCAGCGTGCTCTGCAGTGCAGCTCCATTTATTAAAGTCTTGGATGACGGGGTAGAGTCACATATCAAAGGTTGCAGATGATATAAAGAGAGGCGGCATTCTAAACAGTGTAGATGGCAGCATAAAATTACAAAAAGATAGTAATAGATTAAGTGAATAGGCAAAACTGCCAAATGGATTTCAATGTAGGCAAATGTGAGGTCATTCATTTTGGACCTAAAAGGGATAGAGCAAGGTACTTTCTAAATGGTGACAAGCTAGAAGCAGTGGAGGTTCAAAGAGACTTAGGAGTGCATATACATAGATCGTTAAAATGTCATGGACATGTCCAAAAAATAATCTAAAAACTAATGGAATGCTGGCCTTTACATCTAGGGGACTAGAATACAAGGTGTTAGAAGTTATGCTTCATCTAAAGAAAGCTTAGGCCACACCTGGAGTACTGTGAGCCGTTCTGGGCACTGCACCTTAGGAAGGATATATTGGCCTCGTAGGGAGTGCAGCAAAGATTTGCCAGAATGACACCTGGACGCGAGTCAAATTACAAGGAGAGATTACACAAACTAGGGTTATATTCCCTGGAATTTGTAAGTTTAAGGGGTGATTTGATCACAGTTTGCAAGATATTAAGGGGAACTGATAGGATAGATAGAGAGAAACTATTTCAAAAGCAAAATACTGCAGATGCTGGAATCTGGAATAAAAACAGAAAATGCTGGAAATCTCAGCAGGTCAGGCAGCATCTGTGAAGAGGAAGCAGAGTTAACGTTTCAGGTCGATGACCCTTCGTCAGAACTATTTCCGCTGGTTGGGAATTGAAAATGAGGGGGCATAGCCTAAAAATGAGAGCCAGGCCTTTCAGGAGTGAAATCAGTTGATGCTAGATCAATTGTTAATCTTAAATATGAGATTGATACATTTCTGGTAAGCACAGTTATTAAGGGATATGGGGCAAAGGTGGGTTTATGGAGTTAGGTCACAGATCATTCATAATCTCATTGAATGGCGGAATAGGCACGAGGGGTTAAATTATGTTCCTATATTCCTCTGTTCCTATTTAATGAAACAGGTTTCGAAGGGGTCCTGAAAGGAAGTTTTGGAGCTAAGAGCCACCCTCCACGCTACAGCAGCTTAGATAGCAGTGACGACAAGTATTAAAGCAAACCTCACCCATGCACCATACCTGGGAACAGTTGAGGGAAAAACTGGTCTTAGAAAAATTATCAAAGTAGGTTGTGCCTAAATGTAGCTTAATTTTATAACATTGCCTCACAAGACAACTTAATCGCATTTAAGTTTGAGTTAGGGGCAGTGTCACAACAACAAAAGCAACAATTTGTATTTATATAGCGCCTTTAACGTAGTGAAACATCCCACAGGAGTATTATGAGATAAAAAATTTGACACCAAATCACATGTAGAAATTAGGGCAGGAAAAGAGGTAGGTTTTAAGGAGTGTCTTGATGGAGGAAAGAGGTTGAGAGATGGAGAGGTTTAGGCAGGGAATTCCAGAGCTTGGGCCTAGGCAATAGAAGGCACGTCCACCAATGGTTGAGCGATTAAAATCAGGGATGCTCAAGAAGGCAGAATTAAAGAAGCGCAGACATCTCAGGGTGGTGGGGCAGTGGGGGTGGGGGGGGCATGGGGGGTGGGTGCTAGTGTGGCTGGAGGAGATTACAGAGATAGGGAGGGGCAAGGCCACGGAGGGATTTGAAGATAAGAATGAGAATTTTGAAAGCGAGGCGTTGCTTAACCAGAAGCAAATGTAGATCAGCGAGCACAGGGGTGATGGGTGAGCTGGACTTGGTGAGAGATAGGACACGGGCAGCCGAGTTTTGGATCACCTCAAGTTGATGTAGTGTAGAATGTGGGAGGAATCATGGAGGAACAACACACAGCAACATGTTCATGTATGATCCAAATGTACAGGCATGCCCAGGTTTTACCAGAACAATAGCAATGCCTTTACCCATGTGGCAAGCAATAAGACCAAGCACAATGCCAACACAAGCACACTGCCTCTTCACAGATTCACGTAAGGTGGCTGCTGGCCTGGGCATTTGATGACACTGTCACACGTCCCATTTCTATTTGCTTGCAGGGGAAGAAATAACATAACAGACGGCAGTGCATGCAGACTGGAGCGGGGTGGGGGGGGGGGGCACCTAACGTACAAACGTTGACTACTTACAAGGAGGCTCTTGGACTTCTGAGCATGAGGATAATAAAGAGAGTATGAAAGGGTGAGATCATTCTTTTTGTCCTTACGCACAGACATAGGCTGCAGCACTGCAGCATAACAGTGAAAATTCTTACCATAATAAGTTAATTTTTTGCGGGACATCACATTGCCAGCATTGTAAAACCTATTCTTCTTGACTTCTGGTCATCGTGGAGTTTGGTTAGTGACTTGTGTGAGGGAATGCTTGGAGACGCACAGATCGTGAGTGAGGGGGAGCAAGTGCAGGTGGAATTGAAGGAGTTGTAATCTGCTGACTGGTGGGTAAACTTAAAAATATTAAGCTCGGGGTTTCACCTCACAGGTTCTGCTGACTAAAAAGCAGTTTGGGAACTCAGTGATAGCAGATCATGCAGTCATTTGTGAGTGTGTTAAGCAGGCTGTACAGTGTTGGAGTGTCTATGGAAGAGTCTATTACTTCATCTGTGCAGTTCTACATGACTCTCTGAGTGAGTTGCAGACCAACTGTAGCCATTCCATGACCAACTGCATGAGAGCCCCCTTCACTCAGCCATTTGTTCCCTTAACAAATACTGTAATGTATGTAACATTCAAATCACTGACTCCACAAAGTCTGGTGTTGTAGTAACTGCTGTGACCTTGGTCCTTTATTGTGTAACTCCAGAGTGCCCTTCAGGTGTGGTGGTCAGCCTTTTATACTCTGTCTCGCAGGTACTTTCGGGTCTCCCACCACAGTGCCCCTTGTGGCGCACCATTGTAACTGTACATTTAATGTACATGGACAATACATAACATCTCACTACCCCTCCAGTTCCAAAAGCAAATTGCGGGTAACCTCGGCCTGGTTCGTCCTGGTAGATTTGTGAGTGTGAGTCCATGACCATCCACTTCCCTCTTCCCCCCCATGTAGAGATTATGCTTGCGATCCAGTGCAAGCATGTGGTATTTGCAGTCCTTACATGGGTGATACAAGTACACAAACATAATCTCCAGTAGAAAGCAGATACACATAGACAGTACATTTGTATGCGTTGAAGAGTTATATCAAAAGGTTGCAGGTGCACTTTACAGTTATTAAATCCCAGCTCCACTGGGTGAGGTGTGGTGGTGGCATACCGGCCTTTTTTGCCCGAGGTAATGGGCTGCGCTGAGACAGGGTATGGTAACTGGTACGTTGCCTCTGTTCTCAGAAAATAGTTGCCTTTTGCTGCTTGTCTGCAGCCGCTGAACAATTGCATAAATCACATAAAATCAGAAATCGCATTAATCCATTAGTCATGTTAGTCACAGATCCATTAACCCTTTTAACTGTGCATTGTGATATTAACTCTTTTCACCAATCATCTCAATCATTTTAATCACAGTAATCATTTTAACATCAAAATATTAACTCTTGTCATAAATCACGTCATCATACAAATCATTTTGACTCACTCTTGCCCTTACAAAAGTCTCTTTGTGGGGACCGCCAATGGTGTAAGGCCCCTTTAAGACTCCCGTGTACATTTCCCTTTTAAGATGCCATTTTGATTCTTCCACGAGGTTTCTACTGGGCGCCACCATTTTAGGTGCTCTGCTGGTGCCTGCCTGCCTCTCTCTGCAGAACTCTGCTGCCACGAGGCTCGCCTCCATCTTGAACTCGCTGTGCTGCTGCCTGCTCTCCCTCTCTCTCTCCCCGCAAACAGCTGGTGACCAAAACGGTCCAGAAGAGCGCTCCGGCCACGGGCGGAGTGAAGAGGCCTCATCGCTACAGACCCGGCACCGTGGCTCTGAGGGAGATCCGCCGCTGCCAGAAATCCACCGAGCTGCTGCCTGCTCTCCCTCTCTCTTCTCCAGCTGCTGCTGGTTCCAGCACCTCTTTCTCACTCTCAGACTTTGCAGGGGAGAGTCGACGGCCGCCGCTGCTCTGCCCAACCCCACACACGCTTCCTTCGCTGCCATACGATCCGAAGGTGGAGGTGGAGAACACGGGGGACAGCGGTCTGTGGAGGAATGAAATCTTCCCAGCTCCCATGGACCTTCCCCATCCATCTCCTGCCGAGTAGCATCGGCCCATCGCCTGCAATGATCCACAAAGGTAAACCGTGCATCTCACCACCATGAGATACCTGCACATCCGCTCTGCCAAGAACAGGTATCAGTTCCTTGGTGTAGGTGTGCAGCTTCGCCGTGACCGGGACCAGTTTGGGTCGTGCAGCTGGGTTAATCCACAGCTTATCAAAAGTTTCCTGACTCATCAGCAACTGACCCGATCCAGTGTCTACTTCCATACTCACTGGGATTCCGTTAATCTTGACTTCCATAATCACTGGGGCCGAATCATCGGTACACGTATACAGTCCAAACGCATCATCTTCTTCTACCTGGGGCTGGGATGCCCGTCGAGCCAAACCGCAATGCTCCTCGCTGGACAGCAGATCATCTACCATCACCTCAGCCACGCGGTGAGTCGTGTCTCTTTTGCACATATGCTGAAAGTGGCCTTTCGTGTGGCAGGTATTGCACGTATACTCCGCTGTCGAAGTCCTAATGGCCACTGGCAGACACGTGCAAGCTGTGTATGTAATATTGGCACCTATGTTGAATCTTCACTTTGAGAATAAATAAACTGGAGTAAGGTTATGCCTGAACTAGCTCACTGTACTTAACCTCATGGAGTTATTCGATACTTAACACTGGCGAAGAGGCTCAAGGTGTTTGGTGCCTTCCCGGATGCTACTCGATTAGCCCCACTCGGCGGACTCTGAATTCCAGGACCCTGAGGTCCATGGTCTCTGGCCTGGGCAGAGCCACGTTCTGCAGTTTTGTCCGTGATGGGCGCTACCCTGTGAATAGTACCTGTCGGGTTCGAGACTGTGTGGATCATCTGCTTGGTGCTGCAAGTCGAGGTCATAAATGCCCGACTGATGTTGATGGCTTGCTGCAGGCTGACTGTAGGTTCAGTAGATAGCAGCTTGTGAAGGAGACCCTCATGTCCAATCCCCATAACAAAGACATCTCGCAACGCCTCGTCAAGGTGTGTGCCAAAATCACACGGCCCCACAAGTCTCCTGATGTCCGCAGCATATTTTGTGACATCCTGGCCCTCAGGTCTACAGTGGTGGTAGAATTTGTGCCTGGCCGTGAGGATGCTTCCTTCGGTTTCAGTTGGTTACGAATGAGTTCAATCAGCTCCTCATATGATGTGTCCTTGGCGCTCGTGGTTGCCAGCAAATCCCTGACGAGACGGTAAACCTCCTCGCCACAACTGGACAGCAATATCGCCTGATGCTTCTCTATCAGTGCGGTCGTGTCCCCTGTCAGGTCGTTTACTATAAAATAGTACTCAAGCCTTTCCGTAAAGGCATCCCAGTCATTACCCTCTGTGAAATCCTTTAGCGTGCCCAAAGTAGCCATGGTTGCTTGAAGAGCTCGTCCGTGTCCTTGTCACCAATTTGTAATGTATGTAGCACTCAAATCATTGACTCCACACAGTCTGGTGTTGTAGTAACTGCTGTGACCTTGGTCCTTTATTGTGTAACTCCAGAGTGCCCTTCAGGTGTGGTGGTCAGCCTTTTATACTCTGTCTCGCAGGTACTTTCGGGTCTCCCACCACAGTGCCCCTTGTGCCGCACCATTGTAACTATACATTTAATGTACATGGACTATACATAACAAATACCATGCCTGGCGCCCTGAGGATCTTCGATGCAATTGACCGCAGCCTAGCTCCTTTGTATTTACCATGTTGGGGAACCAGAATATGGCAGCAACCTCATTGCTACCAGTGGTCTACTCCCAAACAACTATCTGTTATGAAGGTATCTCTCAGGGCAATGACACATCTGCATCACGAGGCCTCCCTACCTAAGTGACCACAAATATGTTACACAGCATACAGACCCAGGCACCTACTGCATGACTACGTGTTGTCCCTGCAGTCCCTGCAGGATAGGCACACCAATATCAGTGTTCTCGCTCAGGCCAACATCCCCAGCATTGAAGCATTGAGTACGCTCTATCAACTCTGATGGATGGGCCACATCATCCACATGCCCGATACTAGACTCCCAAAACAAGCGCTTTACTCAGAGCTCCAACACGGCAAGCAAGCCCCAGGTGGGCAGAGGAAACGCTTCAAAGACACCCTCAAAGCCTCCTTGAAAAAGTGCAACATCCCCACTGACACCTGGGAATCCCTGGCCCAAGATCACTCAAAGTGGAGGAGAAGCATCCGGGAAGGCACCAAACACCTTGAGCCTCTTCGCCGGTGTTAAGTATCGAATAACTCCATGAGGTTAAGTACAGTGAGCTAGTTCAGGCATGACCTTACTCCAGTTTATTTATTCTCAAAGTGAAGATTCAACATGGCTGCCAACATTACATACACAGCTTGCCCGTGTCTGCCAGTGACCATTAGGACTTCGACAGTCACGCCCTCCGGTGGCAGATAAAACCCAGTTAACATACATAACATAATTCCCCCCAAAGTCCTTGGTACAGGTTGTATTTACAAGTTGAGATGGCCCAGGGCCTTCCACTCCCTGGTTGATCTTCTCAGTTCGAATCCAAGCTTGGATTGGTTAGTAGGACCATTGCTGCATTGCGGAGCAGTCGGTCTGACAGGGCTGTCAGGGATGGTAGGTTCGTCTTCGTGAATGACACAAGGGTCAACTGATGGTTGGATGTGTGTTGATTAGTCGATGATGATGTCATCTTCAATTTGTTCTGGGTTGTCTATGAATCACAGTTTAGTTTGGTCGATGTGCCTCTTGCACGTTTGGCCATTTAACAGTTTGATTACAAACACCCTGTTCCCCTCCTTGGCCAGAACCGTGCCAGCAACCTACTTTGAACCATGACCATAATTCAGGACAAACACAGGGTCATGAACAGCAATGTCACGTGATACGGCTGCGCGATCACGGTACCATTGCTGCCGTTGCCTTCTGGTTTCAATGTGATAATTGAGATCTGGGTGTACAAGGGAGAGCCTGGTTTTGAGGCCTCTCTTCATTAACAGCTCGGCAGGAGGGACCCCGGTGAGCGAGTGGGATCTCATGCGGTAACTGAGCAGAATGCGGGAAAAGCAGGTCTGTAGGGAGCTGTGAGTCACGCGTTTTAGGTGCTGCTTAATGGTTTGGACAGCCCGCTCTGCTTGACCGTTAGACACAGGTTTGAAAGGGGCAGACCTGACATGCTTGATGCCATTACAGATCATAAACTCGTGGAACTCCAAACTGGTGAAACACGGTCCATTGAGCTGACAAGGACGTCGGGCAGGCCATGGGTGGTGAACATGGCCCTGAGGCTTTCAATAGTGGCTGTGTATGTGCTGGATGACATGATTACGCATTCAATCTATTTGGAGTAAACATCCACTACCACTAAAAATATTTTGCCGAGAAAGGGGCCAGCAAAGTCTATGTGGATCCTTGACCACGGTTTGGATGGCCATGACCACAGACTCAGTGGAGCCTCCACAGGTGTGTTACTCAGTTGCATGCAAGTGTTGCACTGATGCACGCATGACTCCAATGCCTGGGTGGGTACTGTGTAAATCTCGCACAAAAGTTTCCCTGCCTTTTTTTGGCATAACAACACAATTACCCCATAACAGATAATCAGACTGAATAGACAATTTATCTTTGCGGTGGCTATAAGGCTTAATTTCATCCTGCATTTCCAGACTGGCAGATTAATTTCTATTTAGGACACACCTTTTTACGCTTGACAGTATAGGATCCTGGCTGATCCGGGTCCTAATTTGGCGAGCCGTGATGGATGACCCCTCGCTCTCGAAGGCATCCATGACCAGCAGCAAGTCTGCGGGCTGTGGCATTTCCACCCCGGTTGCAGGCAATGGTAGCCGGCTAAGCGCATCAGCACAGTTTTCAGTGCCTGGTCTGTGGCGGATGACATAACCATAAGCGGATAATGTCAGTGCCCATCTTTGGATGCTGGACGAGGCATTGGTGTTTCTATCTTTGCTCTCAGAAAATAATGAAATGAGCAGTTTGTGGTCTGTTTCAAGCTCAAATCGAAGCCCAAACAGGTATATCCTAACCCCATATATGCACGCTAAAGCCTCTTTCTCTACCATACTATAGGCTCTTTCAGCCTTAGACAGATTTCTGGATGCGTATGCAACTGGTTGGAGTTTGCCTGATACATTGGCTTGCTGGAGCATACAGCAGACCCCATATGATGAGGCGTCGCAGGCCAGCACTAATCGCTTACATGGGTCATAGTGTACCAGTAATTTATTGGAACATAGCAGGTTCCTGGCCTTCTCAAAGGCTCTGCCTTGAGATTTGCCCCAAACCAAGTCATTCCCCTTTCTCAGCAACATGTGCAAGGACTCTAGCAATGTGCTCAAACTAGGTAGAAAGTTACTGAAATAATTGAGAAGACCAAGGAACAAACACAGCTCCGTCACACTCTGGGGTCTGGGTGCATTCTTGATGGCCTCTGTCTTTGAGTCCATAGGCCTGATGCCGTCTGCTGCAAACTTTCTCCCCAGGAATTCGACTTCTGGTGCCATGAAAACGCACTTAGAGCATTTTAGCCTGAGTCCCACTCTGTCTAGACGACGTAGAACCTCTTCCAGGTTGTGCAGGTGTTCGGCGGCATTGCGACCGGTGATCAGGATGTCATCTTGGAACACGACGGTTCTCGGGATGGACGTCAGCAAACTCTCCATGTTTCTCTGAAATATAGCTGCCGCCGAGTGAATTCCGAAAGGGCATTTGTGGTATATAAACAGTCCTTTGTGCGTGTTGATGCACGTCAGTTTTTTCGACGATTCTACCAGCTCCTGTGTCATGTAAGCGGAGGTCAAGTCCAATTTGGTGAACGACTCCCCCCCCCCCCGCTAGTGTTGCAAACAGGTCGTCAGCCTTGGGTAACGGGTACTGATCCTGTATCGAGACTCGGTTGATCGTTACTTTGTAGTTGCCGCAGGTACTGACCGTGCCATCACTTTTCAACACCGGGACAATTGGACTAGCCCATTCACTGAACTCAACAGGTGATATGATTCCTTCCCATTGAAGTCTGTCCAGTTCGATCTCGACCTTCTCCCTCATCATGTATGGAACCGCCTGAGCCTTGAGATGGATGGGTCTTGCATCTGGGCCTAGGTGGATCTGCACCTTGGTTCCCATGAAGTTGCTGATGCCTGGTTCAAACAATGAGGGAAACTTGCTCAGCACTTGAACACACGAAATGTCATGCACTGATGTTAAGGTTTTAATATCTTTCCAGTTCCATTTAATTTTCTCAAGCCAACTCCTGCCGAACAGTGTTGGGCCATTGCCAGAATGATCCACAACGATAAATCATGCACAGCTCCACCGTCCGATACCTTTACTGCCGCGCTGCCAATGACTGGTATGAGCTCTATGGTGTAGGTACGCAGCATCGCTTTGATTGGGTTCAGTTTGGGTCTTTTTGCCTTAGTGCCCCACAGCTTTTCAAAAGTCCTCTGGCTCATTATTGACTGACTCGCACCCATGTCCAATTCCATGGATACTGGAACCCCATTTCATTTAACGTCTAGCATTATCAGAGGACTGTTGGTAATGTACCCCATACACTTCTTCGTCCTGTACCTCAGGTTGAGTTGCCTGTGCCGCTTGATCCACGCTGGATCGATCATCCTCAGCCACGTGGTGTGTCGCAGCCGCTTTCTCAGTTGCGGACACATTCGCTGAAGGTGCCCCATTGTTGCACAGCCTTTGCACACATATTGCTTGAATCGGCATTGATGGGCCCGGTAATAGCCCCCGCAACGCCAACAAGGTAAGATTAGATTCACCCCCGATGGCGGACTTTGAGCAGTTACAGGTCGTACGAAAACGGACAAGTAGGCCCTGCCATGTGCAGCACTGCCTGCCGACGATATTATTTTACGCACAGTACTTGTCGGTGAGTTTCAATGCTGGGAAGATATCTGTTTCGAGTTTTTGTCCGTGGACATGCATGCCTGGGCGATTGTGATGGCCCTGCTCAGGTCTAGAGATTCAGCAGCCAGCAGCTTTCGAAGGATGATCTCATGGCCAATGCCAAGGATGAAAAAGTCCCGCAGCATTTCCTCCAACGCAGCTCCGAAGTTGCATGGCCCAGCGAGACATCTCAGGTTGGCGACAGATTCCGCCATGTCCTGGTCCTCAGAGTGATTGTGCGTATAGGAACGATACCTCGCCATGATGATGCTTTCCTTCGGTTTAAAGTTGTTCCGAACCGGCGAACCAAATTCATCGTAAGTCTTATCCGTTGGTTGAGTCGGTGAGAGTAGATTCTTGATAAGGCCATAAATTTTTGACCCGCAAACGGTTAGGAGAACCGCACTGCGCTTAATTGCGTTATCTTTTCCTTCCAATCCGTTGGCTATGAATTACTGGTCAAGGCGATCAGTGAAATCCTCCCAGTCTTCCCCTTCCATGAATCTCTCCAAAATTCCAACAGACATCGTTGCGTGAGAGTTCGTATTTTTAACTCGTCACCAATTGTTAAGTATCGAATAACTCCACGAGGCTAAGTACGGTGAGCTAGTTCAGGCATGACCTTACTCCAGCTTGTTTATTCTCAAAGTGAGGATTCAACATGGCTGCCAACATTACATACACCGCTTGCACGTGTCTGCCAGTAGCCATTAGGACTTCAACAGTCACGCCCTCCGGTGGCAGGTAAAACCTAGTTAACATAAATAATAGCGGGAGCACGCAGAAGCCAAGCACGCAAACAGCGGAAGGAGTGCACGACAACCCAAGCACCCCTCCCACCTGTCCCTTCAACCACCGTCTGCCCCACCTATGACAGCGACTGTAGGTCCTGCATTGGACTCATCAGTCACCTGAGAATTCATATTAATGTGGAAGCAAGTCATCCTCGACTCCAAGGGACTGCCTAAGAAGAAAAGAGAAGAGAGTCATTTACTGTAAAGGTTAATAAAAGTTGGGAAGACTTATCCTGTAATGTGTCCTAAAAAAGTTCTTTTTGTATGAGACAGGTTAATGTAACTGTGAGAAATGCTGTTGTATTCATAGGCCTTGATGTACAGTTAGGGCCAATGCAGGCTTCTGCTTTATTTGGCTAGGGTAATTGAGCATACGTGCAGATGACTATCGTGCTTTGGATGTTTCAGACTAAATATTTTCCAGCCTGCAATACAAATCTCTTGTATGATGGTTGCTTGTACAGATGAATCTTCTGCATTCTGTTTGGAATTATCTTTTGCCTCTGCTTGCCTTCTCCTATCTGCTCGATGACAAGGTCCCTTCGCAAGAGAAGTCGTGTAAGACACAGCAGGCAACAATAATTTTGGACATCGGCCCTGAAATTGCGGTCGGAGGCATCCGCCCGCAGGAGGTCTCCGACTGCAACATTTTTTACGAAAGTACCTGGTGATCCTGGAGGTGCAAAAACTTCTGGTCCTGGGCCTAGATGAGCAGAGGCCCACGTATCCCATCAGCGCATGTGCATCAGTGGGATCACGTGGGCCGGGTCAACCTATCAAAATGGAATATTCTCATTGATAGTTATGGTGAGTTCCATTTGTACAGAGCTGCCATAACTATGAATGGGGATACCCCGAAAAACACAGAAACGCATTAAATGAATGCTTAAAATTAATTGAAATTGAATTTAATCAAATGTTTTAGACAAAAAAATTATATATGTTTTAACAGGGGTAAAAAATAAACTTATCTTAATGGACATGGTTTTAATATAAAAATTTGTGATAAAATGTTATTTTTCTATCTTTTTAAACTCTTACACTGGTAAAAGCAGGCCTTACGCCTGCTTTTATTAGGCGTAAGAATTTGAAGGACATTTGCTGGGCAGGAGTTGGGCAAATAGCCTAACTCTCCACCCGCGGAGGCCCTTCTCTTAGGGATGCACGCGATCTGTCAAAGGAAACCTTAACAGATCGCAATTTCTGGGTTTAGGCGAATACGCAATGCATGCCTAAACCCAGAACTCTATGGGCCCGTGCGCACCTCGTACTCACCCGTAGGGGCCACGATTTCAGGCCCATCGGGTACAAGTGAGAGGCTCTATTTAGGCAAAACACAATTACAGTTCCCTCAGTTAATAGCCACAGATGCTGTAAGGAGTTGTGAGTAGCTGTTGTACTGAAAACCATGAAGTAAACAATGAAATCTCTGAGTCAAATTGCAGCTACTTGTTGTCAGTACTAAGCATACGCCCCTTTAAGGAACAGGCCAACCTGTTTTTAAAAACTCAAAATAATAATAAGTCCTTGCCCCATACTGTGGTCTCAGCATCTGCAAAGAACATGCGCAACTGTGCCGCAGCAGAGAGCCAACAAAGATTTTGGAAAGCTCAAGAATGTACTTAGTCAACTACAAAGCTGCTCTGAGCAGCTGCAAAATGGTCTTGTCCAAAGGCAGACAAAACTTACTTGGTGTCAAATCAAAAATCTGTCTATGATGGATATCACTTCGCATCAGATAAATCTAGAAATCTAGGCAATTCATTCTAGGCCTGTATCAACTTTGCTGCTCTCCTACATTACAACAGTGACTACATTCCAAAAGTTCATTGGCTGTAAAGCGTTTGAGATGTCCAGTAGTTGTGAAAGGCACTATATAAATCCAATTCTTTCTTTCTTTCTTTCTTTCTTTCTTTCTTTCTTTCTTTCTTTCTTTCTTTCTTTCTTTCTTTCTTTCTTTCTTTCTTTCTTTCTTTCTTTCTTTCTTTCTTTCTTTCTTTCTTTCTTTCTTTCTTTCTTTCCTCTTTCTTTCTTTCTTTCTCTCTTTCTTTCTTTCTTTCTTTCTTTCTTTCTCTTCTTTCTTTCTTTCTTTCTTTCTTTC
The DNA here is from genome assembly GCF_044704955.1 of Pristiophorus japonicus. Lineage (NCBI taxonomy): Eukaryota > Metazoa > Chordata > Chondrichthyes > Pristiophoridae > Pristiophorus > Pristiophorus japonicus. The sequence goes on from NC_091983.1 coordinate 29,877,192, forward strand.
TTTCTTTCTTTCTTCCTTCTTTCTTTCTTTCTTCCTTCCTTCCTTCCTTCCTTCCTTCCTTCCTTCCTTCCTTCCTTCCTTTCTTCCTTTCCTTCCTTTCTTTCTTTCTTCTTTCTTTCTTTTTTTCTTTCTTTCTTTCTTTCTTTCTTTCTTTCTTTCTTTCTTTCTTTCTTTCTTTCTTTTTCTTTCTTTCTTTCTTTCTTTCTTTCTTTCTTTCTTTCTTTCTATCTTTTCTTTCTTTCTTTCTTTCTTTCTTCCCTTCCTTCCTTCCTTCTTTCTTTCTTTCCTTTCTTTCTTTCTTTCTTTCTTCCTTTCTCTCTCTTTCTTTCTTTCTTTCTTTCTTTCTTTCTTTCTCTCTTTCTTTCTTTCTTTCTTTCTTTCTTTCTTTCTTTCTTTCTTTCTTTTCTTTCTTTCTTTCTTTCTTTCTTTCTTTCTTTCTTTCTTTCTTTCTTCTCTTTCTTTCTTTCTTTCTTCTTTCTTTCTTTCTTTCTTCTTTCTTTCTTTCTTTCTTCTTTCTTTCTTTCTTTCTTTTCTTTCTTCTTTCTTTCTTTCTTTCTTTCTTTCTTTCTTTCTTTCTTTCTTTCTTTCTTTCTTTCTTTCTTTCTTTCTTTCTTTCTCTTTCTTTCTTTCTTTCTTTCTTTCTTCTCTTCTTTCTTTCTTTCTCTTCTTTCTTTTCTTTCTTTCTTTCTCTCTTTCTTTCTTTCTTTCTTTCTTTCTTTCTTTCTTCTTTCTTTCTTTCTTTCTTTCTCTCTTTCTTTCTTTCTTTCTTTTCTCTTTCTTTCTTTCTTCTCTTTCTTTCTTCTCTCTTTCTTTCTTTCTCTCTCTTTCTTTCTTTCTTTCTTTCTTTCTTTCTTTCTTTCTTCTTTCTTTTTTCTTTCTTTCTTTCTTTCTTTCTTTCTCTCTTTCTTTCTTTCTTTCTTTCTTTCTTCTTTCTTTCTTTCTTTCTTTCTCTCTTTCTTTCTTTCTTTCTTTCTTTCTTTCTTTCTTTCTTTCTTTCTTTCTTCTCTCTTTCTTTCTTTCTTTTTCTCTTTCTTTCTTTCTTTCTTTCTCTCTTTCTTTCTCTCTTTCTTTCTTTCTTTCTTTCTCTCTCTTATATGGACAGATCCCCACAAAAAGCTGTTGAGGCTCGATCAATTGCAAAATTTGAGGGTGAGATTTTTGTCAGGTAAGGGTGTTAAGGGATATGGAGCAAATGCGGGCAAATAGACTTACGACACAGATCAGCCTAGATATAATTGAATGATGGAACAGGTTCGAGGGGCTGAATGGCCTATTCCTGTTCCTGTGTTCCTAGATCACCTATTCATCCTATTTCCCTCAGGCAGCACATGCACTGCTGCAACCAGTGGGAGCAACATTTCAATAATGATTGCCATGCTGCAATTCGTATTCTGGCATTGTTAAAACCTGGCCAGCGTGTGATTTCCATTGATGGTGTTACATGTCTTTTAAAGTACAGAACATGCAACTACTTCAGTTCATTGGATCTGTGGGCCCTGTTTTTTTTAAAAATCAGTTAAGTATTTTTCCGCTCAGCAATTTTCTTCCTTACCTCCTCTGCTAAAAGCATTGATTCCTTACTGGAATAAAGTTCCACTCTACTGCCTATAGTGACTAATTTTTACATGTAAGATTTAACAGTGAGTATTGGCAGACTTTTCAACTGATAGGGAGTGGAGTTGGTCACGGTGGAAGGAATGGAATTGCAGCCAAGCCTGATCCCATTCTCATCTGCCAACAACTCTTGCGTACTTGCAGCAGGAGTCAGCAGACAGCTATCAGAAGTGCAGACCCTGGTGAAAGAAAGAGAGACTGCATTTATATAGTGTCTTTCTTGACCTCAGGACATCTCAAAATGCTTTATAGCTAATTAAGTACCTTTGAAGCATAGGCACTATTATAATCTAGGAAACGCAAACAGTAAGATCCCACAAACAGATATGAAATAAATGACCAGATTATCTGTTTTAGGTGTGGGTTGAAGGATAAATATTGTCCAGGAGAATCCCCTCTGGTCCTATCAAAATATATCAATACTCCCGCTGAGATCTTCTAACTGAACTTGAACTTGGGACTGCTAAGTCTAGTTCTGTTACTTAATTGATAAACTTTTGAAATCTTTGGTGGGGGAGGGAGACATCCAAAAATAGTCTTCATCAGTATTTTTTGTGTTAGACCTGTTTAGCAATATATAGACCAATTTTAAGTCTAAAGTACCCTTACTGGCTGTAGCAACAACAAATGCTCACAATTCTCTGCCGCGCTTTACGTAAAGTGAGACATCTCCAAAAGTTTTAAAAGAAGTTATAATAAACCTTTATAAATCACTGGTTAGGCCTCAGCTGGAGTATTGTGTCTAATTCTGGGCACCACATTTTAGGAAGGACGTCAAGACCTTGGAGAGGGTACAGAGGAGACTTACTAGAATGGTACCTGGGATGAGGGACTTCAGTTACAGGGAGAGACTGGAGAAGTTGGGACTGTTCTTCTTAGAGTAGAGAGGGTTAAGGGGAAATTTAATAGAGGTGTTCAAAATTATAAGGCGTTTTGAAGAGTAAATAAGGAGAAACTGTTCTCACGGGCAGGAGGGTTGGTAATCAGAGGACACAAATTTAAGATCATTGGCAAAAGGTCCAGGGGAGAAATGAGGAGAATTCATTTTTACACATCGAGTTGTTCTGATCTGGAATGCACTATCTGAAAGGATTGAGGAAGCACATCCAGTACTCAGTACTGATGTGAACAATTTTTGTTATGTTTAAATCTGATTATAATGAAATATTTATTACTTATCACCTTTATAACATTTACAAAATACTACTAGAGTTAAAGGGTCAGGATTATGTACTAAAACATCTTTACTCAATTGTGCTTCAACAATGCTTTTCTTCCAACAACAAGTGGAAGAAGATTCAATAGTAACTTTCAAAAGGGAACTAGATAAATACTTGAAAAGGAGAAATTGGCAGGACTGTGGGGAAACAGCAGGTGAGCGGGACTAATTGGCTAGCTCGGAATAGACACGATGGACCGAATGGTCTCCTGTGCTGTATGATTCTATAATTCTATGAGGATGTTTTAATAAAGGATCCTCTAGGAAAGAGTGACCATAACATGGTTGAATTTCAAATTCAGTTCGAGGATAAGAAAGTTGGATCTCAAACCAGTGCCCTAAGCTTAAATAAATGAGATTATGAAGGCAGAGTTGGCTAAAGTGGACTGGGAAAATAGATTAAAGTGTAGGACGGTTGATGAGCAGTGGCAGACATTTAAGGAGATATTTTATAACTCTCAACAAAAATATATTCCAATAAGAAGGAAAGACTGTAAGAGAAGGGATAACCACCTGTGGCTATCCAAAGAAATAAGGGATGGTATCAAATTGAAAACAAGGGCATACAATGAGGCCAAGACTAGTGGGAGACCAGAGGCTGAGAAACTTTTAAAAGCCAGCAAAGAAAGACTTAAAAAAATAATAAAGAGAGTGAAGATAGATTATGAAAGCAAACTAGCATAAAATATAAAAACAGATAGTAAGAGTTTCTACAGGTACATAAAAAGGAAAAGAGTGGCTAAAGTAAATGTTGGTCCCCTAGAGGATGAGACTGGGGAATTAATAATGGAGAACAGGGAAATGGCAGAGACTTTGAACAAAAATTTGTATCGGTCTTCACGGTAGAAGACACTAAAAACATCCCAATAGTGGATAATCAACGGGCTCTTGGGAGGGAGGAACTTAATACAATCACTATCACTAAAGAAGTAGTACTCGGAAAAATAATGGGACTAAAGGCAGACAAGTCCCCTGGAGCTGATGGCTTGCATCCTAGGGCCTTAAAAGAAGTGACTGCAGAGATAGTGGATATATTGGTTGTAATCCACCAAAATTACTTGGATTCTGGGGAGGTCCCAGCAGATTGGAAAACTGCAAATGTAATGCCCCTATTTAAAAAAGGAAGCAGACAGAAAGCAGGAAGTTATAGACTGGTTAGCCTAAGATCTGTTGTTGGGAAAATGCTGGAGTCCATTATTAAGGAAGCAGTAGCAGGACATTTGGGAAAACATAATTCAATCAAACAGAGTCAACATGGTTTTATGAAAGGGAAATCATGCTTGACAAATTTGCTGGAGTTCTTTGAGGATGTAACGAGTAGGGTGGATAAGGGGAAACCAGTGGATGTGGTGTATTTGGATTTCCAGAAAGCATTCGATAAGGTGCCACATAAAAGGTTACCGCACAAGATAAAAGTTCACAGGGTTGGGGGTAATATATTAGGATAGAGGATTGGCTAACTAACAGAAAACAAAGAAACGGGATAAATGTGTCATTTTCTGGTTGGCAAACAGTAACTAGAGGGGTGCCACAGGGATTGGTGCTGGGTCCTCAACTATTTACAATCTATATTAATGACTTAGATGAAGGGACCGAGTGTAACATAGCCAAGTTTGCTGATGATACAAAGATAGGTGGGGGAGCAAATTGTGAGGAGGACACAGAAAATCTGCAAAGGGATATAGACAGGCTAAGTGAGTGGGCAAAAATTTGGCAGAGTATAATGTGGGAAAATGTGAGGTTATCCACTTTGGCAGAAAGAATAGAAAAGCAAATTATAATTTAAATGGAGAAAAATTGCAAAGTGTTGCAGTACAGAGGGACCTGGGGGTCCTTGTGCATGAAACATAAAACGTTAGTATGCAGGTACAGCAAGTAATCAGGGAAGGCAAATGGAATGTTGGCCTTTATTGCAAGGGGGAGAGAATATGGATTACGTCAGATTTCTATTTAACAAGATAATTACCGTGCTCCAAAGGGCAAAAATTTGTGGCCTTTTCCACCTTTATGGTTTACTCCCAATTACATTGTTGTTTAAATTTTTGCAGCCTTTTGACTTTTCCTACAACTGTACAGGCTACTAGTGAGGCCACACCTGGAGTACTGCGTACAGTTTTGGTCTCCGTATTTAAGAAAGGATATACTTGCATTGGAGGCTGTTCAGAGAAGGTTCACTGGGTTGATTCCGGAGATGAGGGGGTTGACTTATGAAGATAGGTTGAGTAGGTTGGGCCTATACTCATTGAAGTTCAGAAGAATCTTATTGAAACATATAAGATAATGAGGGGGTTCGACAAGGTGGATGCAGAGAGGATATTTCCACTCATAGGGGAAAATAAAACTAGGGGACATAGTCTCAGAACAAGGGGCTGCCCATTTAAAACTGAGATGAGGAGGAATTTCTTCACTCAGGGGATTGTAAATCTGTAAAATTCTCTGTCCCAGAGAGCTGTGGAGGCTGGGTCATTGAATATATTTAAGGCGGAGATAGACAGATTTTTGAGCGATAAGGGAATAAAGGGATATGGGGAGCAGGAAGGGAAGTGGAGCTGAGTTAATGATCAGATCAGCCATGATATTAAATTACAGAGCAGGCTCGAGGGGCCAAATGGCCTACTCCTGCTCCTGTTTCTTATGTTCTTATGATGTTGGGTAATAAGTGAGCACTGAGTTCGGGGCAGGGTGCAAGAGAAGAGAAGGATTTGTGGGGTGGGGTGGGGGGGGGGGGGGGCTGCAGAGGGGAGAGTGCAGAAAGCGTTAAAGAGAAATACTGTTAAAGAGGCTTTTGAAAGCAGGGAGGGAATTGACTGTGTGATGGTAAGTGATCACTAAAACAAAGTACCAACAGTCTGAAAATGGGCCCTTTATTTTCTGAACTTCTGGTCCTTAGCTCCTCAATCTTTAACTGAGTTCTCCCAATGATGTCCTGAAGACTGATGTAAATAAAAATATATATTTTTAAATCAACAGATATAAAATGAAAAAAATAAAAATATTAAAATCATAACTTTGTTGATTTATGAAAATGAGGCATTTGCTCTTTAAATATGAATGATCTCTTGCACACTATTATCGAAGGAAGCATTTTAAGAACCAACAGAGTTACAACACGTGGTGCAATAGAAAGAGCACTGGCGCCGGGAGAAGGACGATGACTGGCTATTGTTTACAAACTGCAGACATGGCTGGTTGATGCAACCATACTTTTGTGTAATTTTCAGCTGGTATTCCACAATATTGTATTTATTTGTCTAAGCAACATACTTTCACAGAGTGTATGATGCAACAGAAAAAGCTCATTTGTTTTTAAAAATTTGGTTAATATTTATAATAGCACGTGGGAGATTCACTCCCAACCACAAGAAAAATGATCTGTTGTGATGCTATTCAGTGGTTCAAATATGGGCAATTTACAATGGGTTTGTTAAAAGCCAGAAAAATAAATAATAATTTCTCAATTATAACCACAAAAATGTTGTTAGTGTTTTAAAAATAAACAAGTGGGCAAGCGTGTTGAACCGCCAGTTGAATCATTAGCTGGAAAATGACACATTCACATAGTTGCTGTTTCAATATTCACCGACACCTGGGAGTCCCTGGCCAAAGACCGCCCTAAGTGGAGGAAGTGCATCCGGGAGGGCGCTGAGCGCCTTGAGTCTCATCGCGGAGAGCATGTAGAAATCAAGCGTAGGCAGTGGAAAGAGCATTCGGCAAATCTGTTCCACCCACATTTTCCTCAACAACTGTCTGTCCCACCTGTGACAGGGACTGTGGTTCTCGTATTGGACTTTTTAGCCACCTAACGACTCATTTTAAGAGTGGAAGCAGGTCTTCCTCGATTCCGAGGGGCTGCCTATGATGATGATGATGAAGTACAATAGACAAGCAAATAGATAATAAAGAAAGTCATGTCCTCCCTCAGAACCATCAGGGAAGAATTTGGCTAACCCCCGAAAACGGGCAGAGGGATCGTGGTACACGATTAACCCGTGCCCGTTCATTGTGTTGCAGGCAGCACATTAAATTGTTTCCGCCTGCTCTTTTAAATGATCGGTGTGTGCCGCCAGTGCTCCCAGCACATTTCATTGGTTGTACACACCAGCAGGGGGTCTGAAATCGCGAGTGTCTAGTGTTACTTAAAGGGGAGGTACATTGCGGCTGCAAGATGTGGTGGGAGTTTGTTCAAAAGTTAAACTGGGCTGTAATACTTGAAGAATGCCTGAAGGGAGGGAGTGAGCACCAAGATCTTCAGACAATGCACTGGAGGTTTTGGTGGAAGAGGTGGAGAGGAGAGATGCCCTTTATCCGCAGGGAGCAGGGGGCAGGAGGCCCTCCAGACATATGCTGAGGAGGCAGTGGGAAGAAGTAGCAGAGGAGGGTCAATGTCAGGTGTGTTGCTCCAAGAACAAGGATGCAGTGCAGAAATAAATGTAATGATCTGACTCGAATTGTCAAGGTGAGCGAGTTGTTCTTCAAATAGCATATCCTACCAACTGCACCACTGGCCTCATCCACTGCTCAATTCACTACATCCCCATCATCCAACCACTAACAATCTCTACCAATCAGAACTCAACCCTAAAAATGCTTTACCTTACCCTCACACACTTAGCACTGTTGCAAGCCTCACACCCATAACTTACAGCTTGTACACACTGGCAGCTATTCAACCATGACAGCCACATCACCCAAACATATTGCCTCTTTCTTACAGGCGAAGGTGGTGCATAACAGGAGACAGCAGCAAAGAACTGGATGAGGTCTAATGCCTGCATGCTCTAACCTCCATGGAGGAGACAGTGCTGGCCATCATGGGATGGGGCACCATTGAAGTCATGACCACTGGCAGGGCTGGAGGGATCGCTAATGAAGGTATCAGTATACTCAATGTTCGTTTTTTCATCATACTTCTCCCTCATCCCTCAATCTCTCCTGACTCACAAGCTGCAGATGGTGTAAGCACACATTTCTAACTTTCTCCCCTCAGCACAACCCAGCCCTTGTCCCTTTTTTCATTTTAGATATCCAAGAACTGGAACCTTCCCAGCCAGTGGAGGAAGAGGAAGTAGACAGTGATGATGAATGGGGTTGGTGTGACCAATACTGTACAGAGTAGGGGGAACCCAAGTGAAATAGAGAACAAAGATCCACAGAAACTGATCCCGTCCAACAGGTACAATGTACTTGCTACCTGTGAGGGTAAGGATAAAGACTGTTGGAAGGACAGCCAGAATGCTGACCATGGCACCTTCGAGTGAGAGGCTGTCCAAAGTGGGGAGGAGGAGGAGGAGGAGAAGGGGAAGTGTAATGTGGTAGTTGGAGCAGTTTCAATATTTAGGTGGACAGATAGCATCTTTTTAAGCAGGACTGAGAGTCCCACATGGTATATTGTCTACCTGGTGCCAGGGTGAGGGACATCTCGAACCAGTTTGAAAGGATATTGCAGAGGGAGGTGCAGGATACAGTTGTTGTGGTCCATGTTGGGACCAACAACACAGGAAAGAGTAGGCGAGGTTCAAGAGCTAGAAGATAAATGAAAGACCAGGATCACAAGGGTTATAATCTCTGGTTTATTTCTCAAGCCATGTGCAAATTGGCGTAGGAATAAGTAGATTAGGGAGGTGAACACATGGCTGAAGGAATGGTGTGGGAAAGAGGGGTTCTGCTTCATGGGACATTGGTACCAGTACTGGTAGGAAGGAACTGTACCGTGGGGTGGAGTGGCGGGGGGCGGGGAGAGAGCTCAGGAAGTACAAATTATGGGCTCAATTTTCCCCAGTGATTTGCACTGTTCTTTTGGCGCGCGCCGCTTTTTTTGGTGTGATAAAAAATTAAAGTTTTCCCAAGGAATGTGCGCCAGTTAGTTATGAATTTTTTAGGGGTTTTTTTTGCATCATAGGAGGTGTAACCTGATGTCTGCACCAGTTTTTGTCAATTATGGAAGTTTGCACCCCAAAACTTTCTCCTAGGTCCGAGTATGTGATCACTCCTGAAAAATCTTCTGGTGAGTTAAGAAAAAGCAGCACACATTGAAAAATCGGCGCTGAAAGATGCCATTGTTTTTCAGCCAATGAAGATTTGGAGGGAGACAATAACACTTAAATAAGCATAACAAAGACTACATGTTTTTTTACCTTACAACGCAGTAAATGGAAGTTAGATAGAATTCTGTAAGTTTTCATATTGTTTCAACTGACACGCCACCACCAAATTTCTGCAAACAGGAACTGGAGGGTTGGAGTGTTGGCCAGCAGAATCGGTCGGACAAAGGATCACGGGCTCGGCTGTAAAATAAGCACTACCCATCAAATCAAGCCCGGATGGGTGGGGGGGCTGTGGATGCCCTACAGAAGGCATCAGAAGATTGCACGACCCATCAATTCAAACACGGGTGGGTGGGAGGCTGTGGAAGGTGATCGGAAGGCATCAGAAGCCTGCACTACCCATCAAATGTAGCCCGGGGGTTTGAGAGGGTTCCCGATCACTGTGCCTGCTCAGACCTGGGTGTGGTCCATACAGACCTTTGGGGAGAGAGAACATAGAAACATAGAAACATAGAAACAAAGAACCTTGTCCTACCTGCCTGCCGTTTTGAGCTTCTTGCAAAGGCAAAATTTAAGCATGGGGGCAATACTGACAATGCCATAGCTTGTGCAACCCTTTTGCATGATAGTGCTGCAGAGGAGAAAATTGATTCAACCTCACATGAGGAACCTCAGAGCCCATAGGGTGATGGGCAGGAGGTCATACCCACATCGGACATATCAAGACAGGCATTCATACCTGCCACCTGAGTGATACAGACTGTGTCAGAAGGCTGCGTTTTCGCAAAGAAGTTGTAACCGAGATCTGTGAGTTAGTAAAAGCAGACCTGCACCCTAGAAGCGTCAGGAGGACTGCTTTGTCAGTTGAAGTGAAGATTACAGCTGCACTTTCATTCTATGCATCTGGATTGTTCCAGGCCACAACTGGGGATGTGTGCACCATTTCTCAACATGCAACATATGTCTGTATTTGGCAGGTGACAGCTGCACTACATGCCCGGAGGAATGACTACATAAAGTTCCACATGATCGCCCAGGCAATGCTTGACAGGGCTTTGGACTTCTCCAGGATTGCTGGCTTCCCAAAGGTACAGGGCTGCATTGATTGTACTCACATTGCCTTGCAGGACTCTGAGATGTACAGGAACAGAAAAGGCTTCCACTCCATTAATGTGCAGCTCGTGTGTGACGATATGCATCGCCTCATGTCAGTCGATGCAAGATAACCTGGGAGCACCCATGATGCGTTCATCCTATGCAAGAGCGTTATATCTGCCATGTTTCAGCAGCAGCCAGAAGGGCTGACTTTGCCACCTGGCTCATGATGCCCCAATGTGTAACCCGGACAGAAGCTGATCAGGAATACAACATGTCACACATTGCGACGCGCAGCATAACAGAGGGGACCATTGGCATCTTGAAACAGCGTTTCCAATGCCTGGACCATTCCAGGCTACTTGCTATACTCCCCTGAGATTGTCGGTCAGTTCACTGTTGTATGCTGCATGCTGAATAACAGCCATCATGAGGCAGCAACAGCTAGTAGTAGAAGACCCACCTGAGGTGAGAGTGGCTGATGATAATGATGAGGAAGATGTAGATGATGAGGAGGAAGAGGAGGGCGTGGACGAGGAAGCCATGCAACCTCCCGAACCCGGAGCACAATGGTGGAGGAGGGCGGGCCGTCATGCCCCTTTAGCGATTGCTGGAGCCTTGCACCAGCCGTTCATCCGTGAACACTTTGCTTCCTGAAGGCTCAGCGGCAACTATTCCACATGGACCATGTTTACTGTTTGGACCTGTTCCGTAATGTTGTGTTATGTTAATGGAACAAATGATGGAAATGATTCTTGTATACTTCAAAAGTTGTGTTAATAATTGAACAAATAATGAAAATGATTCTTCTTGAGTTCCAAAAGTTGTGTTAATGAACAAATAATGTAAATGATTCAGTTATAATTTAAAATATATTTTATTCAAAAGTTTAACACATATTTGTGTGTACTTAACTTTAATAAACATATTCTTGTATCAAACTTTGAAGTTTTCACTTAAGATCATTTACAAACTCTAAGATCACTTAAAAACTTTAAGATCACATACCAACTTTTAAACTTGTAAATTTACATAATTTACAAAAAACTTAATTTGAGAACAGTTCCAACAGTAGCAACAATAATAATAACAACAACAGCAGCAGCAGCAGCAAAGAAAGGCTGCACCCATCTCTCCTCCACCTTATTCTAAGATTGCCCGCTGCACTTGGTCTTGGTGATTCCACCCCTGCCCGCAGGCGGTGGCGCAGTGTTTCTTGGGTTGGTACCAAGCTTATTCTTTCAAACATCTCAGGTAATGCGCACTTCTTGATGGTTGGGGAGTGGGCGGGGGGGAAGCGGGGCGGAGGGGGAACTGGTAATGTGGAAGGCCTAGCTTGGGCCTCTTCAGAGGCTGGCCTGGGGATTGGAGTGGGAGTGGCAGTTGCTTCTGTCAATGGGCGAGGGGTCTGGGCGTGTTCCCTTATTGCAGCAGCTAACTCCAAAATTCCCTCCCTGATGTGCCCTGACAGTGTCTCAACTACTTCCAACATTCTCTCCCTCACGTTCCCTGACAGCGTTCCTATTTCTCGTGAGAGTGTTGTTACTTCTCCCGACAGTCCGGATACCTCATCACCCACCCCACTGATGGTGTCCAGGAGTGATCGCATAAGATCAATGCTCTCCACACTCATTGCCATCATCTGAAACACATCTGTTAGATTCTGCACCTCAGGAGAGCGCTGTCGCGCTCTCCATCCCTTCCTCACCCTGGGTGTGGCTCGCAGCATCTCAGTGGGACCCTCAGCCTTGGACGGTGGGGCGCTGGATCTGGCTTGCTGCATCCCACTGGGACCCGCAGCCTAGGATGGTGGGGCCCGGGGTGTTCCTCACTGCACCCCACTGGAATCCCCAGCATTGGATGGTGGGAAACCATGGATTGTCCCACCAATACTCAAACCACTATTCAGGGAAGGGGCTAGCACCTTAATGGTTGGCACCTGCACCTCCTCCAAAGTGAGTACAACAGTGGGACCTTCATCCATCCCCTCGCGCTCCCCCTCACCCCATGCTCTTGGTCTGGAAGGTGGGATTGGAAGATGTTCTCCTCCTCAGGCTCGTCCTCATCTGAATCTTCTTCAGCCTTGTCAGGGTTGACCTCAAGTTCTGCAAAATATAACAGAACAGACAAATGGTTAGCAGCAGAGGAGGGGTTAGAGTGGGTGGCATGAGTAGGCTTACACAGCGCAGGCAGCAGGCTGATTTGAAGGACCATGATGAATGATAGGACATTGCATCAACCAAAGCGTAGCTGACAGAGACATCCCCATGAACCGAAGCATGGCTAGTCGTGCAGTACTTAACATTTAGCAAAGCCAAGCTGTGGAATTTGCAGGACTTAGCCTCTCCCTCGAGTGTGGGCCCAGTTTGTGCAGTGGTGATTGCTTTTCTCCAGGCAGGACCCATCAAAGCAGCGACACTGTCTTCCAAAGATGTCAGTGGGTGCAGATTTGCCAGGCTTCCTCCTGTTCAAGTTCTTCCTTGTTTGTTGTGTGTCATTTTCCTCTGCAAAGATGAAAATATAACATTTTAGAGAGAGTGTCTTTCTGTTGGGTGGGATATATACAGATGGTCATGTTTACAATTGCAATTCCATTGAAAAATGCAAATATTATTTACACTAACTACTTGACCAAGGCTGTGCCATTTCTTTTTGCACTGGCCTCCAGACCGCGTGGTGGTCACCATTGCACAGTAATCTTCTGCAAGTTGGTACCAGCGTTTCTTCATTTCTTTGGGTGGAACTTTTATGTGACCTCTGCTGATGTCCAGCTCATGCCATCTGACCTCAATCACAGTAACTAGTGCCTCCACTTCATCCTGTAGGAAATTCTTGGTCCTTGCGCCGCGTTGCATCTTGTATTGCAGCTCTGATTTTTCAAATGAGAATTAAAGTTCTCACACACAACTGGCTCTTTATAACTGGCCGATTACAGACCGGGAGCTGTGCTGCGCATGCGTGCCCATAGCAATCACGTCAAAAATGGCCTTTGTTTTTTCGCGCATGCGCAGACGGGGCTGCATCGTTTTTTCAGTGCAGACAGTAGGCTGCACCCCCCAGAGGCTACAGGACAGGCTGCGCAGCGCCAATTTTGAAAAAATGGAGTAGGGAAACTTAGCACATTTATTTTTGGAGTAGTTCTGGCCTAGAAAAATGGGCATAACTCTGGCAATATGCCAAAAAAACAGCTTTGGGTAAAATTGAGCCGAATAGATCTAAAACAAACGAAAGGGAAGAGCATAGAGTAATAGAGTCAGAAATTGTGCTTTAGGAACTACAGGTAAAGGGAAAACTAAAAGATGTAAATTAATAAAATGTTAGATTGGAAAATTGCGTGTGTCACTCCACTATTTAAGAGAGCTGATAGGGAAAGAAGGAAATTACAGCTTAACATCTGTCATCAGGAAATTACTAGTACCAATAATTAAGGATAGGTTGACTGAACACCTTACATTTTCAGCTGTTTTGAAAATGTGACTAAAGTAGTGGACAGGGGAATGTCTTTGGATGTTATTTATATGGATTTCCACAACGTATTCAATAAAGTCCCTGAAAAGAGACTGTTAGCTAAAGTTGAAGCTCATAGAATTGAAGGGAAATTATTAACCTGATTCGGAAATTTGCTGAGTGGCAGAAAATCGAAAGTAGGGATAATGGTCAGGTACTCTAATTGCTAGGATGTGACTAATGGTGTCTTACAGGGATCTATATTGGGGCCTCAACTATTCACTGTATTTATTAATGACTTAGATGATTGGATAGAAAGCCACATATCCAAGTTGCTGATGACACAAAGGGGCCAAGTTTCCACAGGAGTTGCTCCTATTTTTTTGGAGCAGCTAGTTTTTTTGGGAGTATCTTAAAAATCGCAATTCTCCACATTTAGTTTGCTCTAGATTCAGTGAGTTAGTTCAGTTTCTTTTTAATTCAGTTCTTTTTTGAAAAGGGGGCATTACCAGCCACTTACACCTGTTTTGACCATTTAAGCAAGTTTAGACAGCCAATAGGTACTCCAAACTAACTTAGGCCAGCGTATGTGTCCACTTTTGTACGCTCAGAAAAGCCTTGCGCCACTTTAGAAATCAGGCACAGGTAGCCAGAGATGGGGGGGGAAGGAGGGAAGTTAAAGGATTTTCCAAAGTACTAAACACCTTCACAAGAACATTAAAGAAGCATAAGTACATTTAAAGCACTAAGCACTAAACAAAGCACAAAAATAAGCATTCAATAGCAAATAAAAAATACAAGAAAAGCACCAAGACTTACAAAACACAAAAAGTGATAAACAATTAATTAACAAATAAAAAATAGAAGGAACCCTGCACCTAAAGCACCAAGATCAAAGCAATAAGCAATCAATCAATCAATAACAAATAAAAAATAAAAGTCCTCCCTTTATGTGAAGGGAAGGCAGCAGGCTGCCGATGAGGGAGAGGGGAGGAGGGGAGAGGGGAGGAGGGGAGAGGAAAGGAGGGGGGAGAGGAGGGGGGAGGAGTTGGGGCAGGAGGAGGGAGGGAGAGAGGAGGGGAAGAGAGGAGGGGAAGAGAGGAGGGGGAGGGAGGAGGAGGAGAGGAGGGGGGAGAGAGGAGGGGGAGGGAGGGGGAGGAGAGGATGGGAAGAGGGGAGGGGGAGGGAGGAGGGGGAGAGGAGGGGGGGCGAGGAGATGGGAGAGAGGAGGGGAGAGGAAGGGGGGTGAGGAGGGGGGGGAGATAGGGGAGAGAGGAGGGGAGATAGGGGAGAGAGGAGGGGAGAGAGGAGGGGTGGGAGGAGGGGGGGAGGAGGATGGGGGTAGTGAGGGGGGTAGTGAGGGGGGAGAGGAGGGGGGAAGAGGAGGGGGAGAGAGGAGGGGGAAAGGAGAAAGGGGAGGAGGATGGGGGTAGAGAAGGTGGGGGCAACGTTAAACATACGAGCCTGCCCAGGTCCCATCCTACTCACGTCTTGCCCCCAATCTCTTTGCTTTCCTGCTACCCCCGCCCCTCGAACATCTCCAAGACAGTCCCAAGGAACACTTGATGGCTTCAGTCATCTTCCTTCTTGATGGTCACTTTTGCCAGCTCCTTTTTGCTTTCTTGTTTGGTTTTCCGTTCCCGGGATCTCCTGTCTCCGATGACAGACATGGCCGTCTGTTCCCTTGCAGGTCGCGGCGGGGAATCCATTCGGCCAGAGCTAGGGGTGGCGTGTTTGGGCCCCTCCCACACAGCCTGCAACACACGCACACAGAATCTGAGGGTGAAGAGCCACTGCACATGCGCACACACTCTAGCGCGCATGTGCAGAGGTGCCAGCACTGTTTTCACCGCCGGGACCTGGCTCCGCCCCCCACGCTTTCTGCTGCGCTACGCCAGGACCCTAGATCAATGCTGCTGCATGGAGAATATGAAGGTAAATAATAGGCACCGTTTCTGTTCAAAAAAGTCGGTGCACCACACGGAAGTGCGCCATTCTAACCGTGGGTGCAAACTTGGGCCCAAAGATTGGTGGCATTGTAAGCGGTGTAGATGGAAGCATAAAATTACAAAGAAATATTATAGATTAACAGAATGGGCAAAACTGTAGCAAATGGATTTCAATATAGACAAATGTGAGATCATTCACTATGGACCTTAAAACATAGTTCTTTCTAAATGATGAATAGCTCAAAGCAGTGGAGGTCCAAAGGAACTTGGGTGTCCAGGTACAAAGATCACTAAAATGTCATGAACAGACACAGCAAATAATCAAGGAGCCTAATGGAATGCTGGCCTTTATAGCTAGAGGACTAGAATACAAAAGTTATACTGCAGCTATAAAAAATCCTGGTTAGACCATACCTGGAGTACTGTAAGCAGTTCTGGGCACCACACCGTAGGAAGGATATATTGGCTTTCGAGGGAGTGCAACGTAGGTTAACCAGAATGATACTCAGACTGCAAGGGTTAAATTTTGAGGAGAGATTAAACAAACTAGGGTTGTATTCCCTGAAATGTAAAAGGTTAATGGGTGATTTGATAAAACTTTTCAAGATATTGGGCTGAAAATTGGCCCACCCCTTTTTTCGGCGCACTCACCAGAGATGCGCCGCTTTTCTGCATTGAAAGGTGCTACGACAAAATCGTTCCCCACTTTGGTCGCTGTCCAGCCTCTCCCGGGTCTTCACTCAGCGTGGCCAGTCGAGTCGGGGGCGTAGCTCCTCGCCCCCAGCCTCTCAGTGTGTTGCTGCAGTGTGGGACCCGATACCGGCAAATGTTG
This sequence comes from Pristiophorus japonicus, assembly GCF_044704955.1. Taxonomy (NCBI): domain Eukaryota; kingdom Metazoa; phylum Chordata; class Chondrichthyes; family Pristiophoridae; genus Pristiophorus; species Pristiophorus japonicus. Next base: position 29,893,392 of record NC_091983.1, read on the forward strand.
CTGTGAGTAGGGGTATTTGATTTGCAGCTTTAATCATCGAGAAATCGCAGGGATCGGCCACTCGGCCAGGGCTGGGGGCAGGGGGGCAGGGCTATTGTGACAGAAGAACATAAGTGATGGAGGAACACTGAGAGGATATCTTATTTATTGAAGTAGACTTTATTTAGATAATATGGGCTCAATTTTGGCCCAGTATAATCATTGCAAACAAATAATTGTTTAAATTATTTGTGAGATTAGGGCAATTTAATTCAACTATCTTTTACTTCTTTTATTTTTGTAGTTTAAGCTTCCATGAATGCTTCTGTTGTATTATAAATTAACTTTGCGAAGTTTGTCATATGACATAGCTGTTTGATCCTATTCACATTCTTTAGCCAAGTCATTAAGTTCTGTTGGCCTCCGATGTGCCTACTTGCGCTGATTTCTTAACTTTCCGCAAGGGTTGTCTGAAGTGGCCACATACGCTAGCCTAAGTCGATTTGGAGTAACTATTAGCTGGCCAAAGTGGCCTAAATGGCCAAAACTGACATAGGTGGCTGGTAACGCTCGCTTTTGAGAAAAAGTGAAATAAACTAAAAAAATCGTAACTAACTCACTTACACTGGCGCAAATTGAATGTGCAAAATGGGGATTTTTAAGATACTCCAGAAAAATCAAGTTGCTCCAAAAAAAACGGAGCAACTCCTGTCCAATTTTGAGCCCATAAAGGGGAACTCATAGGCTAGATAGAGATAAATTATTTCTACTGGCTGGGGAGTCTAAAGCTAAGGGACAGAGTGTAAAACCTATAGTCAGTCCTTTCAGGAGTGAAGTTAGGAAACACTTCTACACACAAAGGGTGATAGACGTTTGGAACTCTCTTCCACAAATGGCAATTGATGCTCGGTCAAATGTTAATTTTATATCTGAGATTGATAGATTTTTGTTAACTAAAGGTATTGAGGGATATGAGGCAAAGGCGAATGTATGGAGTTGGGTCACATATCAGCCAAGATCTCATTGAATGACGGGTGCAAGTGCGCAGGAGTTATGGCAGGGGGAAAGGATAGCGCAGTTGCCAGCTCGACGGAGCGCAAGGTTGCACACTAGTTCTGCTGCAGAGGAGTCAGCTGAGGACTTCGATGGGCCAGACTATAGAAGAAGGCTGATGGATGTACATAACCAAATGCTTGATGCACTGGAAGGCCTGCCAGAGAACCTGCGCACAATGTCAAGGAGCATGGAGCAGTGTCGCACCAACTTGACACACGGCTTTGCACAGAGGTTGGGGCCCATCTATTCCAGCATGGAACAGGTGGTCACCTCCATCAGAACAGCTGTGGAACCCACCAGGATGCAGCACCTGATGGCCGATGTCACAGCTTTCATTGCAGCACAAAAAGCTTCCATGAAAGGTTTGAGTGTTGCAGTGGAAGCTCCGACTGCTGCTGTCTACCACTGTTCAAAGGTGCTTCCAGGGTATCACAGCAGTCCATCAATCTGTTCTCCAAAAGATCAATATGATTGCTGAGATGCCGCCCCTGAAGAGTGGCAGTGGCTCCATTGAATACGAACCTGCTGTCCTCTCTCAGGATGACACCATTCCTGCTGCCACCCCTGCCACTCTGCCAATGCCCTTAGTTGTTGTCTGTCAGCCAGCCCCGTCTGCTGCCGCCCACGCCCAGATGGCGCAGTCTGAAGTCAGGCGTCTAAGCCCAGAGCTGCTCAAGGTCGCCCTCCAAGGCCGTCTGCAGTCTCCTCAATTGAAGGTCAGCAGCTTTCCACCGCCCATGTTGCAGACACTGGGGAAGCACCTCATAGAAGCACTGGGATAGGTAAAGGCATGTGGGAGAGGCACTAAGCGATTGCACAAGGGTGATTAGTTTACTTTTGTTTGCATTACATCATGATCAAATTTATAGAATTTGATTAGAATGTGCATTTTCTGGTGGTTCTTATTTTTGTGTTCTTGGAACAAGGACGGTGTGATGGTCAGTAAGGAGCCTGGGACTGTTGGTGAATGGGGAAGTGTGGTTGAGACTACTTGTATCGCTCATGAATTTATTTTATCACATGGAGCTTGGGACGAAAGGGCCTGTTTACGTTGTAGCCCCCTTCCTCTGCCTCCTCCACTTCCTCATCCTCATCCTCCTCTTCTTGATCCTCTTGCTCCTCAAGTTCTCACCTGATAGGTGGTGGCAAAGACTGTTCATTCTAAAATGGCCAGGTTGTGCAACATGCAGCAGACTATCTCAAATCTTGGTACCCGCTCAGCTGAGTACTGCAGGGCTCTTCCAGGATAGTCCAGGCAGTGGAAGCGTTACTTGAGGATGCCGATGGTGTGTTCTATAATATTACTTTTGGCACCATGGCTCTCATTGTAGGCCTGTTGCACACGTGTGCATGGGTCCCGGACCGGAGTCATGAGTCATGCCATAAGTGGATAACCCATGTTGCCCAATAGCCATCCTTTGACTTGCCATGGTAGTTCAGATATAGGTGGCACAGAGGACTGCCACAAAATGAATGAATCTTGACTACTGCCAGGATAACGGGCATTCAGCTACATGATGCACTTTCTGTGGTCGCACACCAGCTGCACATTGAGTGAGTGGAATCCATTTCAGTTCATGAAAATGGCCGAGTTCACATGAGGCGCACGCAAGGTGATGTGTGTGCAGTCAATGGCACCCTGCACCCTGGGGAAGCCTGCAATCCTCGCAAATCCTGGGATGAAGCTGTGTACAGAGAACCTCAGTGATCTCCCTTATGCAACAATGTACTGCTAACTGTGAAACGTTGCCTATATCGGCAGTAGCAGCCTGGAAGGAGATAGATGCATAAAAGTTAAGAGCCACGGTCACCTTGACAGCCACAGACAATGCTTTCCTTCTCTACTTTGAGGTTACAGTGGTGGCTGCAGCAGTTGCAGATTTCAGTCACAACCTCTTTTGTGAAGCAAAGACATTTCAAGCATTGGCCTTCGCTGAAGTGAAGGTAGAGAATTGCTCCATAAAGGCCCTCAGCCTCCTGCTGAAAGCCCTTATCCCATTTCTCCTCCTCCCTCTTCTAGCAGTTTATCCTGCTCTGTGTGGCCTCTCTTCATTCTCCCAGTCAGGCTCAATTCCCAGAAGGCGGCCTACCAGACCACCCATGTGTGTAAGTAACCTGTTTCAGCGTAAGCTTTTAAATCAACAAAAAATACTTCAGGACCAATCAGAACACTTCCTGTTCAAACTATTTAAACTTTAGCCAAGTATAGGAAAGCTCCAAAAATGCATACAATTGCATCTCATTTGGAGAAAATAATCCAGCAACTAACCTGTATGTATTCTTTAAATAGCTCTGGAGGAGGGCAATGTACCCTTTAATCTTTTTGGGTGCATAGCCCCTTAAAGGACTGCACCGGCCCATTCAAATTCCCGCGCATGCATGTTATTTTCTATTTCAAAGACGATGGACCGGCTGCTCGAGTGTTCCAGATAACTGAGTGGCTGCATAGCTTAAAGGGAACTTTGGTGGAGGGTACTTTGTTTTGTTTAATGTGTGTTCAGCTGTGTGAGGTTAAGACATGGGCATAGTCTGGAGTGTGGATTTCGTAAATTGCAGCGCTGGTGTCAAATCAGCGTTGATGTCATAATCTGCCTGTTCGGCATGCTACCGGCGGTCATTAGACGCCCGCACACATAAATCCTTTTACCAAGATGTTGTCCGGCTCACTTCCTGTCAGACCCCATTTTCGAGCATTAGCAGGTCGCATAGTGCCTAAATAAATGTGCGGTACATAGTCTAATTTCTCCCCCCACTTAAAATTCCAGCGCTGTCAGATAAAATTCTGAAATGAAGTGATCTTGTTTTGTAGCATAACAAAATCAGAACATCTGAGAAGAACAGATAAGATGAATATTAAGAAAATACTTGCAAAACTATTCCACTATAACATATTTGTGAACTATTTGTTAATTAGATATAATTCCTAAATTTTCCTCATTGGCAGGTTTCCTACTGGAAGTGGTACTTTTGATCCCGCTGTGACCTATCCCATTTTCCTGTCATTAAGCATTCAAGGCAGGCTCCCAGTACTGTGTGAGAAGGAAATCCTGGACAACTGCAATGTTTCACTTGCTTAAAGGGGCTAGTCACCAACTTGCAAACAGCAGTGTTTAAGCAAAGGCGCAATAACCACATCTATGGGAGCAGCAGCAGCGTCTATAGCCTCAGAGTTTAATGGTGCCTCTGTGGATGTGCTACTCAGGAAAATAGGGAAAGGAGGCACCTACTGTTTGGTAGCAAGAAAAAAAAGCCCGGCAAAGAAATTGTGCAGGCACAATGAAAGTAGGTGGCATTGGCAGCCAGTGTCACGTATAGCAACCCCCGCACAGTGACCTAGTGCCAGATGTTCAATTACATCTGGATGACATTAGCACCAGCCACATGTGTGGACAATGTCCCAGAATATGCTGCAGATGATGGATAAGTAGGAGGAGTTCCCTACCCACATCTGTAACACCATGTGAGGGACTTGTGTACAGTCATGCAATCAGTCGTGGAGCATGTGGTCATTTGGGAAAGATCTGCGGCAGGAAAGCTCCAACAGAGCTCCTAAGGATATTTGTAGCTGCTGCAATGGCATCTGCGACTGCATCCATTGACTCCTTGGGCTGGAGTAGAAATGGTTATTTCTCAGGGCTTTAAAGATTTGATTGGTACGATTCAGTTTATTGGTCAAACCGAGCCAGTGCCCAGTACCAAGTGTTCTGGCAAATGTGTGCATGTATGGTAATGCTTTCTTTCATGGTGACCTAACATGTACCCACACTCCAGTGCTCTCTGATGCCTGCATATGAGTAGAAAGCTGCCGAGGCCAGGCTGACCTCACCATAACAGAAGATGCAGCCTCTCAGCAAATGCCTCTTGTGGCCTTGACGGTAGGAGGGAACAATAGGATAATGGCAAATTTTGGCTCATGTAAGATTGGTGTTATTTTGAGTTTTCATAAAATGAAGTGATATTAGGTCGTAGCAGAGTGGATGAGATGTTCGCTGCATGGTTGAGCTTTAAATAGAAAAGTTCAGGGTCTGGTTTAATTCAAAAGGGAGCTTTGATGGCATAACTGTGCAATGGACACAGCAATGATTTAACTGCAGCTGTCTCTTATAACATCTTGCCTCAATTGCCTGGCCACTGACAAACTGGTTTCATGAGCGAGCTCTCCTCAGTGGAGGACTTGTCTGGCTGCTGAACCTTTGACCTTGGCCACTTTCCTTGTCCTCATCTAGACCATTAAGGATTAGTCCCCTTTGGGTGGAAAAGTTGAGCAGCATGCAACAATGATGTGGGAGACCCTGGCTGCGCTGATTGCTTCCCAGACCTGTCCAAACACCTGAAATGGGCCTTCGGTACCGCAACTATCTGGTCAATCAATATCCTGGTGGAGTCATGGGCTTCATTATATCTGTGTTCCTCTGTTGTGCTTGGATTTTGAATCGGGGTATCACCATAGCTACAGAGGATATCCTCGGTCCCTGATCAACTATCTACGCGGGCCTTGTCAGTGTAAGCACTGTCGTCAGCACTTAGAGGACTCAGTCAACATTTCAGCATTTCTGGTCAGAATTCAGCACAACTGGACTCCCCACCCATAACCCTGCCCCACTCCTCCCTTGAGCGTCTGTTCATTAAAGCACTGAGTAGCCCCCTACTCCGCCTCTCCCAATGCTACAGAAACCCATTGCCATCTCTGTACACTGGAGGCAGGAACATTTGAGGAAAGGCAAGGGGGGAGAGAATGTAAGGCAGGAAGCAAGGAAATAGGAAATGAATGGGGAAGGGAGAGGTGGAGATGGAGGGGAGTGAGGAGTGGAACGCAGTGAATAGGGGGAAATTGATGCTGATGTATGGGGAGTTGAGTAGATGGATGCAGAAGGAAAGAAAAATTATGATAATAAAGAGGAAAGGCAAAAGAACAGAAGTTGGGAGTTGTGTTTTCACAGGAGGAGAGAAGAAGGTGGGAGTGACACTGAGTTGGGAGAGGAAAGAGTGTGTCAGCATTGACTGGGAGTGGGCAAAGTATGTCAGCATGAACAGGGGGCAGGATGGAAGCCTACCAGTTTGAAAATGGATGAGTGGAAAAGACTACCAGCGTAATTAGGTTACATTTTGATTTCCCCTTCAGCCTTTATTATTGTTGTTCTTTATTCCTGTTAGCAGACTTCTGAGTGGTTACCATTGCAACAAAGATTTATTATTCCGATGACAATAACTCAGTTTATGCTTCACACATGTGTGACTTTTATAATAACAGGCTTCATTACAGTGAGTGAGTTGGTCTTACCAGATAATACAACCTGGTTCCCAGGTGCCGGCTACCTCGAGAATGCTTTCTGATGTCACGAGAACAACACAAATCCTGGAGTTACCAGCTCTCTCTCTTCAGGCCCTCTGTGCGGCTCCTGATCCTCGAGAATGTTCTGCCTTTGAGGGGACTTGATTCTATTCTTAGACTATAATACAATCTTGGCCTGTGCTTACATAATATTTAGGTACATAAGAAGATAAGAATTAGGAGTAGGAGTAGGCCACTCGGCCCCTCGAGCCTGCTCCGCCATTCAAAAAGATCATGGCTGATCTTCGACCTCAACTCCGCGTTCCCGCCTGATTCCCATATCCCTTGATTCCCCTCGAGTCCAAAAATCTATCTATCTCAGCCTTGAATATACTCAATGACTCAGCATCCACAGCCTTTTTGGTAGAGAAATCCAAAGATTTCCAACCCTCTGAGTAAAGAAATACCTCCTCATCCCTGTCTTAAATGGCCGACCCCTTATCCTGAGACTATGTCCCCTAGTTCGAAGCTTTCCAGCCAGGGGAAACAACCTCTCAGCAACTACCCTCTCAATCCCCCTCAGAATCTTATATTTTTCAATGAGATCACCTCTCATTCTTCTGAACTCCAGAGAATATAGGCCCAATCTACTCAATAGCAATATGTAGTTTGAACGTTTAGCTAAGGCTGTATTTTTAGGTGTTTACTCAGCATATATCTTTCGGTCTTTGCCTCTATACTGCAAGCTTTGGTTACAGTAAAGTAAGTGTGTAGACTGTACCTTATCTCATACTGTGGTATAAGCTATCTTGGAACTGTCTGTTGTTCATATATAGAGACAAGACTAAGATTTCCCTTTCTCTCATATTGCTACAATAATACAAACCTAAGTGAAAGCAAACTGGGATAGCTTGACTAACTAAATCATCTTAAAAAATTCCAACATTCTCCACACAAAAAGAAAAAATGTTGATGCTTTAAATCTGTGAGGAGTTCATCATGGGCTTACCCAGACCCTCTGGTACTGGTCCTGCCAAGGTTAGTATGGTCAGGGTAGGTCCCTTCATTTACCAGCCATTGGCTGTTAAGTGCCCACCCGCCTGTTGAAGGAGTCTGCATCCGGTGCTGGTTCCCCAGATAGAATACAGGCGTACCCACTTTGTGTGGGTAGAAGAGTTTTTAAAAAATTACTTGGCATCTTTGGAGGTCCAGCTCACAATCCAGGCCTGGTGATTCACTCCCAGGTGATTCCCCACCTCCACCATTTGGTGGACTGTTATGCCTGGTCTTACCAGGTACATTGGCTGCCAATGATCTGCCTGGCAAATGATAGATCAGGGACATGAGAATTCCGGGTGCTAGGAGTCATGCCTGCTTCCTACAGTGGTGGCCTTACTTGGCATAGGTGGAAGCTTTGTCCCTCACAAGGCCAACCAGAACCTACTATTTAGGCCATGTATTTGGATCCTCCTGATTTACACCAGCATTGCGCTGGAAGAGCCATTGATTTTTAGCCCTGTTCTGTATTCCTGCCACTTAAGATACCAAGCCTGTTTATATGCCTTGTTTTTACGCCAGACACTTGAGTTGGAAGCTATGGAAAGGTTTGCTAACTCCCACGTTTGGTACGTTATGCATGAACAGTGAATCGTGGCGAGTTTGTTGATTGCCTTAACACTAATACATTATGGCATCTCCCAAGATAGCGGGCATCAACCTGCAGTATGATGTGACTGAGATCATAAACCAGCTACACACTGAGGGAATGAAAGGCTTTTCTGTTGATGAAGTTGAATGCGTGCTCATGGAAGATTGACATGGCTCCCGTCAATGGCATCTTGAACCTGAGAGAAAACAGTCTGGGGCCGAAATTCAGTCCTGCCGGAAAACTGGCGCTCCTACTGTTTTTTTAAGAGATTTTACTGCTGTTTCAGTCCCCTCTTTCGCAAAATTAGCTCGTTGTCTTTTTTTTTAATTGGCCAGGAAGTCGGTCATAAAAGAGGCAGAAGTGCTGATGAGGGGCGGAAGTGGAGGCAGGATGGATTCTCTGCCGCTGTCACTCAGCAGCGGAGTGGTGGTGACATCATTGCACGTCTGCATCACCACGTATCTCGCCTCCGTTAAAGGGGAGAGAATCGGCCATCAGTCGCGATTGGACACTGGACCACCAGGGAGGGTTTCCGCCAAGAGGGGGTGCCAGGCTGCCTGTTGGCGGCCCAGCTGAAACAGGGGGGCACAATAGTCCGGCTGACATGGAAGTTGTCCGGCAAAAATAAACGACGTCTGCGGCATTGGGCCCTTGCCTTTAATGGCCGCTGCACAGCCAGTGCTTATGGAGGGAATCAAAGGTGCACGGACAGAAAAAGTTGCCGGGGGCACCGCTTGGCGGCAATAAGATTTTTATGGCTAAATTTTGAGGTGGGGGTTGCCGGTGGTGCGCGCACTGATGACGCACTCACGGCCACTCAGCAGCTGTAGAGTGGAAGTGGGGACACCAGAAAATCCCTCCCTGCTGAATTTAGCTTGCGGCGGCCATTCGACCAGAAATCGGTGGCCGCTCGACTCCGCCGCATGGCTGCCGCAAACTGGCGGTAACAGGCCTTATTGGGGAGCTGAATTTCGGCCCCTCTGTCTGGAAAAGGTTGACAGTCCTTTCTTGGTGTTTCACATGGTCCAAAAGGAAAGAAAATGAATTGTGATGCATGCTTCAGCACGACAAAAGTGACCTGCTTTATGCCGTGGTGGAACTACTAATTAGCTCAAACAGTTAATGTCCCAGAATGCATCGGATGGATCACATGGTATAGAAGAGTAAAGGTGTTAGGACTTTCACTGCCACTGACCATGCAAAGCCTCTGGTTGAGATAGGCTGCAGGTTCAGGACCAGTTTTTAGCACAACACAGAGCCTCTGGCAGAAAGCACATCACTCGCATGCATTGTTTGATTGATGTATTGTGTCCTCTGAGGTATGGATCCCTGCAGGTAGGGGCCAAACAGTCCCTGTGCTGTTGCATCAACCTGGCCTCCCTATACTCATACTGTTCACCCTCCTCCGTTAGTGGCTGTCTTATATTTTTGCCCCCTTGTTCTGGACTCATCCATGTGGAAAGAGGTTTTCCACATTCACCCTGTCAAACCCGTTTATAATTTTAAAGAACAACAGTTCTCCTCTCAATCTTCTCTCTTCCAGCGAAAAGAGCACCAGCCTGCTCAATCTTTCCTGATAGTTGCCTCCACTCAATTCTGGTTACACCCTTGTAAACCTTTTATGCACTTTATTCAGCGTTTCAATATCCTTTTTGAATTGTGAAAATCAGAACTGTACAGAACTGCAGGGTGGAAATTCGGTCGCGCCTCAGTTGGGACAGTGTCCCGGGTGGAGCGGTAAATTTTGCGCCGGCAAATGGTTTGTGTCTGCCGCCGCAAAATTCGTCAGCTGAGTCCGGAGTTTGGAGCAGGGCGCTAAGGAAGGCATTGCATGACTCTTTTAGGGCACTAGGCCGGCTGAGCAAGGGAAACTCCCGAGCTAAAGAGCTGGCCTCAGAGCGCCCTAACAGAGGCCCGGCGGGGAAAAAAAACCTGAAAAAAACCCACCAAAAACATTCCCAATACGTAGCTCATGCCACCACAACCTAAATCACAAAAATATACCAGTCACACTTACCTGAGGTCAACATTACTTACCTCATTACTTACCTTTCACAGGCGTTCCCAGCAGGGCCCACTACGGGGCGCTATGGGTCGGGCAGCAACCAAAAATCGAGCCTGTGTCGCAACCAGGAGCGTTGCACACCGGCTCGCCTCTCCCAGGCGGAAATGCTCCCCCCCACTCCCCCCCGTCGATAATGGCACCGAATGTCCTGCTGGAAGCTGGCTACCCTGGTGCAATGGCTTTCCACCGCCATTGCCGTCCCCTCGGGGCGCTAAGAGAGGCGGCAGAAGACATTTCCAGCACTGTGGGCTAACCAAGGTTCTATATAAATGTTGCATTACTGTCCCTGCTCTTGCATTCGATTCCTCTAGAAATTTACTTTCTTTGCACTTTTTATTGCTTTATCGACTTGTGTTGCTACTTTTAGTGGTTTATGTATCTGCATTCCCAGATGTCTTTGCTCCTCTTACCAATTAGTTTCTTTCCTCTCAAGGAATAAGTGGCCTCCTTATTCTTCCTACCAAACTGAACCACCATTTTGGTCTTGTGTTCTTATTGGCTCCCTGTTACTTCCTTTTTGACAGCAGCAAGAGTCCAGCGGAGTAGCAATTTATGTTTTAATCTGGGGATGGCAAGCTTATTAAGTGACTATGAAAAGCTGACTGAGGACGGCTCTCTGTAATTTCTCTGGCCATTGAGCTCCCTTTCCTTGCATCTTTACTATTGCTGTATGTAATTTCCGAAAGCCTAACATTGCGAAACTGTGATCTTGTCCACTAGCAGTCCATAATCAGGAAATTGAGCATGCGGTCTCCACGACTTTCTGACTTTTCATAGATGAGCTCTCATTACTGCTTTGTTGATGGTGTCTTTGCAATGTTCGTTGCTTCGGTAATTATATTGTGGGTTTTCCGCTGCAAAATTGCCGAATTTCTGGCTTTCCATCTTCAGACGTGTCCATCAAAAGGCAGTAAGGTATCATTATCATAATTACAATATTTACTCACCAGGGCAATGGAAGACATATGGGCCTAGAAATTTGATGCAGAGCGCTTGTTTTTCAGGCAGGAAATGGTCGCCTCTGCCTCTGATCTGGAGGGCAGGAAGCAGCACTCATCACAAACTAGAAGTGTGTCACCCGTCATATTGGTATAGGTAAAAAAAGATGCCAGGCCCACGCCTGAAACAGGCATTAGCTCCTTTGCATATTCCAAATAAGGGGCCTAATGCTTGTTTCAGACAACATAGCTGGCTCCAAATTTCTAGGCCATGGGCGTCACACCTATCTCGTTGCACCCTGACTGGTATATACACCATCAGGATGGGAATAATTTTCACTCTGTCACCTTGGCCCTCAGAGAATTTGACCACGATGAACTCCAACACCAGCATAAGAACATAAGAACACAAGAACATAAGAAATAGGAGCAGGAGTAGGCCATTTGGCCCCTAGAGCCTGCTCCGTCATTCAGTAAGATCATGGCTGATCTGATCATGGACTCAGCTCCACTTCCCTGCCCGCTCCCCATAACCCTTTACTCCCTTAACTTTCAAAAATCTGTCTATCTCCGCCTTAAATATATTCAATGACCCAGCCTCCACAGCTCTCTGGGGCAGAGGATTCCATAGATTTACAACCCTCTGAGAGAAGAAATTTCTCCTCATCTCAGTTTTAAATGGGCAGCCACTTATTCTAAGACAATGTCCCCTAGTTTTAGTTTCCCCTATGAGTGGAAATATCCTCTCTGTATCCACCTTGTCGAGCCCTCTCATTATCTTTCAATAAGATCACCTCTCATTCTTCTGAACTCCAATGTGTATAGGTCCAACCTACTCAACCTATCTTCATAAATCAACTCCCTCACCTCAGGAATCAACCGAGTGAACCTTCTCTGAACAGCTTCCAATGCAAGTATATCCTTCTTTAAATACGGAGACCAAAACTGTATGTAGTACTCCAGGTGTGGCCTCACCAATACTCTGTACATTTGCAGCAGGACTTCTCTGCTTTTATACTCTATCTCCCTTGCAATAAAGGCCAACATTCCATTTGCCTTCCTGATTATTTGCTGTACCTGCATACTAACTTTTTGTGTTTCATGCACAAGGACCTCCAGGTCTCTCTGTACTGCAGCACTGCAATTTTTCTCCATTTAAATTATAATTTGCTTTTCTATTATTTCTGCCAAAGTGGATAACCTCATATTTTCCCACATTATACTCCATCTGCCAAATTTTTTCCCACTCACTTAGCCTGTCTATATCCCTTTACAGATTTTTGGATCCTCCTCACAATTTGCTTTCCCACCCATCTTTGCATCATCAGCAAATTTGGCTACATTACACTCAGTCCCTTCATCTAAGTCATTAATATAGATTATAAATAGTTGAGGACCCAGCACCAATCCCTGCGGCACTAATCACTGTTTGCCAACTGAAAAATGACCTATTTATCCCGACTCTCTGTTTTCTGTTAGATAGCCAATCCTCTATCCATGCTAATATATTACTCCCAAACCCCATGAGCTTTTACCTTGTGCAGTAACCTCTTATGTGGTACCTTATCGAATGCCTTCTGGAAATCCAAAAACACCACATCCCCTGGGTTCCCCCTTATCCACCCTACTCATTACATCCTCAAAGAACTCCAGCAAATTTGTCAAACATGATTTCCCTTTCATAATACCATGCTGAATCTGCTTGATTGACTCATGCTTTTCCAAATGTCCTGCTACAGCTTCCTTAATAATGGACTCCAGCATTTTCCCAAAGACAGATGTTAGGCTAACTGGTCTATAGTTCCCTGCTTTTTGTCTGCCTCCTTTTTTAAACAGGGGTGTTACATTTGCGGTTTTCCAATCTGCTGGGATCGCCCCAGAATCCAGGGAATTTTGGTAGATAACAACCAATGCATCCACTATCTCTGCAGCCACTTCTCTTAAGACCCTAGGATGTAAAGCATCAGGTCCAGGGGACTTGTCCTCCTTTACACCCATTATTTTACCTAGTACTACTTCATTAATGATAATTGTATTAAGTTCCTCCCTACCTATAGCTCCTTGATTATCCACTATTGGGGTGTACCAGGCACATCAGCAACACCAACATCACCAACCTTCTCCAAAATCACCTGATGCTGCAGAGGACACAGGGTATGGTATGAGCACCAAACCACATTGCTGTCCAGGAGGCCAGGGATAGCCTCACCATGGCCAGATATATTTCATGTGACGCTGTACACCCTGGCTGCCACATGATGCACCAGGTTGGCACCAACCCACAACACCATAAAGCATCCCTACAATGCCCAAGCCATTCCTTTCACACTCATCACCATTGTGGGAGGCACCGTTATGTCTCACCATACATTGCAACTCACTAAGCCACTTCCAAAGATGCACACAGATCTGTCCAAGAAGGCAATGTCTTGAAAATAAAGGTTTTAATGTTTAACACCACATTAACAGAAACTTTACATGAATACTGCATAAAACACCTAAGTGCCTATTCATGTGTGTTGTTAGCTGGTATGATTACACTAGGATGATGGTGCATGTGAGGGGTGGCTAGTGAGATGGGGAATTGATAATGTGGACAGAGAGGGATGAGTGGCGGTGCAAGGTCAGTTGGTGTGAGTAAGGATGTGCCGGAGTAGGGAACGCAGAGTAATGGGGATGTGATGAGTGGCACAGGAGGATGAGGTTGATTGTAGCTTTGAAGTAACCTTTTGTGATCTACTGAGATCATTGAAAGGTTTGCGTCATTGCAGCCTGGTCCTCCTGACGACATCCCGCTTGTGTCCTCCTGTGCAATGTGCAACCAGGCTGCATTGGTCTCCAGGGGAAGTTTATTCCATTCATTGGAGGGAAGAGAACCTCACTGTGTGCTGTGACTCCCTCCAAAAGCATATGGAGGGAGTGATGGGAGAGCCTGGGTGCAGCCGTGCACCTCTGTGCAGTGCTTGTCAGTGTTTGCAGCACCTCAATGCTGTAGAACACTGACAGCACAACTGTCAAACTAAATTTGCGCATGGTCCCTTTAAGAAAACCGGCTGATGAAGCGTCATCAAATGACGTCATCAGAACCGCTTCCTTCAATTGGCCGGCAAAAGCGCTAGTCAGGCTCAACAAGCCCAATCAAATAAAAATCCTTTTAGACAGCGGGCTGGAGCCAACAGCAGGGTCCGAACCTGCCACAGACTTCACCCGCTATGGACCTGCCAAGGTTGGGAAATCACAGCCAGAGACACCTGGGGTTTTACATGCAAAAATCTTTGAAGGTGACAGAAAAGGCTGTTAAAAAAAACATATGGGATCCTTGGCTTTATAAATTGAGGCAGCAAGCACAGAATTTATGCTAAACCTTATATTTATAAATCTGGTTAGGCCTCAGCTGGAGTATTGTGTCTAACTTTGGGCATCACACTTTAAGAAGGATGTCAAGGCCTCGGAGAGTGTGCAGAGAAGAATTACTAGAATGGTACCAGGGATGAGCAACCACTTGTGTGGAGAGACTAGAGAAGCTGTGAATGTTCTCCTTCGAGCAGAGGAGATTATAGGAAGATTTAATAGAGTGACTTTAATATGCATATAGATTGGGCTAACCAAACTGGAAACAATACGGTGGAGGAGGATTTCCTGGAGTGCATAAGGGATGGTTTTCTAGACCAATATGTCGAGGAACCAACTAGGGGGGTAGGCCATCTTAGACTGGGTGTTGTGTAATGAGAGAGGATTAATTAGAAATCTCGTTGTGCGAGGTCCCTTGGGGAAGAGTGACCATAATATGGTGGAATTCTACATTAGGATGGAGAATGAAACGGTTAATTCAGAGACCATGGTCCAGAACTTAAAGAAGGGTAACTTTGAAGGTATGAGGCATGAATTGGCTAGGATAGATTGGCAAATGATACTTAAGGGGTTGACAGTGGATGGGCAATGGCAGACATTTAGAGACCACATGGATGAACTACAACAATTGTACATCCCTGTCTGGCGTAAAAATAAAAAAGGGAAGGTGGCTCAACCGTGACTATCAAGGGAAATCAGGAATAGTATTAAAGCCAAGGAAGTGGCATACAAATTGGCCTGAAATAGCAGCGAACCCGGGGACTGGGAGAAATTTAGAACTCAGCAGAGGAGGACAAAGGGTTTGATTAGGGCAGGGAAAATAGACTACGAGTGGAAGCTTGCAGGGAACATTAAGACGGACTGCAAAAGCTTCTATAGATATGTAAAGAGAAAAAGGTTAGTAAAGACAAATGTAGGTCCCCTGCAGTCAGAATCAGGGGAAGTCATAACGGGGAACAAAGAAATAACAGACCAATTGAACAAATACTTTGGTTTGGTATTCACTAAGGAGGACACAAACAACCTTCCAGATATAAAAGGGGTCAGAGGGTCTAGTAAGAAGGAGAAACTGAGGGAAATCGTTATTAGTTAGGAAATTGTGTTGGGGAAATTGATGGGATTGAAGGCCGATAAATCCCCAGGGCCTGATGGACTGCATCCCAGACTACTTAAGGAGGTGGCCTTGGAAATAGCGGATGCATTGACAGTCATTTTCCAACATTCCATTGACTCTGGATCAGTTCCTATGGAGTGGAGGGTAGCCAATGTAACCCCACTTTTTAAAAAAGGAGAGAGAGAGAAAACCCAGAATGATAGACCGGTCAGCCTGACATCGGTCATGGGTAAAATAATGGAATCAATTATTAAGGATGTCATAGCAGTGCATTTGGAAAGAGGTGACATGATCGGTCCAAGTCAGCATGGATTTGTGAAAGGGAAATCATGCTTGACAAATCTTCTGGAATTTTTTGAGGATGTTTCCAGTGGAGTGGACAAGGGAGAACCAGTTGATGTGGTGTATTTGGACTTTCAGAAGGCTTTCAACAAGGTCCCACACAAGAGATTAATGTGCAAAGTTAAAGCACATGGGATTGGGAGTAGTGTGCTGACGTGGATTGAGAATTGGTTGGCAGACAGGAAGCAAAGAGTAGACGTAAATGGGTACTTTTCAGAATGGCAGGCAGTGACTAGTGAGGTACCGCAAGGTTCTGTCCTGGAGCCCCAGCTGTTTACATTGTATATTAATGATTTAGACGAGGGGATTAAATGTAGTATCTCCAAATTTGCGGATGACACTAAGTTAGGTGGCAGTGTGAGCTGTGAGGAGGATGCTATGAGGCTGCAGAGTGACTTGGATAGGTTAGGTGATTGGGCAAATGCATGGCAGATGAAGTATAATGTGGATACATGTGAAGTTATCCACTTTGGTGGTAAAAACAGAGAGACAGACTATTATCTGAATGGTGACAGATTAGGAAAAGGGGAGGTGCAACGAGACCTGGGTGTCATGGTACATCAGTCATTGAAGGTTGGCATGCAGGTACAGCAGGCGGTTAAGAAAGCAAATGGCATGTTGGCCTTCATAGCGAGGGAATTTGAGTACAGGTGCAGGGAGGTGTTACTACAGTTGTACAGGGCCTTGGTGAGGCCACACCTGGAGTATTGTGTACAGTTTTGGTCTCCTAACTTGAAGAAGGACATTCTTGCTATTGAGGGAGTGCAGCGAAGGTTCACCAGACTGATTCCCGGGATGGCGGGACTGACATATCAAGAAAGACTGGATCAACTGGGCTTGTATTCACTGGAGTTCAGAAGAATGAGAGGAGATCTCATAGAAACATTTAAAATTCTGACGGGTTTAGACAGGTTAGATGCAGGAAAAATGTTCCCAATGTTGGGGAAGTCCAGAACCAGGGGTCACAGTCTAAGGATAAGGGGTAAGCCATTTAGGACTGAGATGAGGAGAAACTTCTTCACCCAGAGAGTGGTGAACCTGTGGAATTCTCTACCACAGGAAGTTGTTGAGGCCAATTCACTAAATATATTCAAAAAGGAGTTAGATGTAGTCCTTACTACTAGGGGGATCAAGGGCTATGGTGAGAAAGCAGGAATGGGGTACTGAAGTTGCATGTTCAGCTATGAACTCATTGAATGGCGGTGCAAGCTCGTAGGGCCGAATGGCCTACTCCTGTACCTATTTTCTATATTTCTATGTTTTTCAAAATTATGAAGAATTGATTGAGTAAATAAGGAGAATCTGTTTTCACTGGCAGGAGTTCCAAAAGCAGAGGACAGAGATTTAAGGTGTTTGGCAAAAGAACCAAAGGGGGAGATGAGGAGAATTTATTTATGCAGTGAGTTGTTAAGATTTGGAATGCACTGTCTGGAAAGGTGGTGGAATCAGGTTCAATAGTAACTTAAAAAATGATATTGGATAATTATTTGAAAAGTAATAATTTTCATGCTATGGGGAAAGAGCAGGGGAGTGGAACTGATTGGATGGCTTTTTCACAGAGCTGGTGCAGGCACGATGGGCCAAATGGTTTCCTTCCCAGCTGTATGATTCTATGATTCTTCGACAATAAAAAACAGATGGCCAGCCCGCATGGAAAATAAATATCTATGTGGTAATTTGAAGGTTTGGCCCAATAAAGCAGTCAAAATCCTGCTCTGCCCACCAGTTGTGGAAATACTTGGGCGAACCATTGAACACGGCATGTTCGTACTCAGTGGAGATCAAAACATGGGCAAGCAGATGGAGACACCCTCCTTGGAAATCTTATGCAACCTTTTGTTGACAATTTGGTCTGTCATTGCAGTTTTGGTACCAACATCTCTATCTTCCAAAAAGGATTATTGCCCACCTCAGATGAATTTCACTCCCTTGGTTTCCACATTCATCACTTTTTATCAGTCCTGATTACTTTTTAAAATAGTAAGAGAAAACATGCAACTTTTTTCCCATTTTGTGGGCGAAACTTCCTGTTTTGTAAATCATTTTCTTTCGTACAATTTCCCATGTGTTAATCTGGCTGAGAGAACAGAAAAAGCCATATTTATTAAATTTGTTCTTAGGATGTGGGCATAGCTGGCAAGGCCAGCATTTATTGCCCATCCCTAATTACCTTTGGGAAGATGGTGGTGAACCGCCTTCTTAAACTGCTGCAATCCTTGTGGTGAAGGTACTCTAATAGTGCTGTTAGGGAGGGAGTTCCAGGATTTTGACCCAGCAACGATGAAGAAACGGCACTATATTTCCAAGTCAGGATAGTGTGTAAGTTGAAGGGGAACTTGGAATGATGTTGTTCCCATGCACCTGCTGCCCTTGTCCTTCTAGGCAGAGGTCACAGGTTTTGGACATGCTGTCGAAGAAACATTGGTGAGTTGCTGCAGTACTTCTTGTAGATGGTGCACACTGCAGCCACGGTGCACTGGTGGTACAGGGAGTGAATGTTTAAGGTGGTGGGTGGGGTGCCAATCAAATGGGCTGCTTTGTCCTGGATGGTGTCAAGCTTCTTGAGTGTTGTTGGAGCTGCATTCATCCAGGCAAGTGGAGAGTATTCCATCACACTCCTGACTTGTGCCTTGTAGATGGTGGAAAGGCTTTAGGTAGTCAGGAGATGAGACACTTGCCACAGAATACCCAGCCTCTGACCTGCTCTTGTAGCCACAGTGTTTATATGGTTGGTCCAGTTAAGTTTCTGGTCAATGGTGAGCCCCAGGTTGTTGATGTTGGGGAATTCGGTAAAGGTAATGCCCTTGAATATCAAGGGGCAGTGATTAGACACTCGCTTGTTGGAGATGGTCATTGCCTGGCACTTGAGTGGCGTGAAAGTTACTTACCACTTATTAGCCCAAGCTTGAATGTTGTCCAGGTCTTGCTTCATGTGAGCATAGACTGCTTCATTATATGAGGAGTTGCAAAAGGAACTGAACACTGTGCAATCATCAGCGAATATCCCTACTTCTGACCTTAGGATGAAGGGAAGGTCATTGATAAAGCATCTGAAGATGTTTGGGCCTAGAACACTGCCCTGAGGAACTCCTGTAGTGATGTCCTGAGGCTGTGATGATTGACCGCCAACAACCACAACCATCTTCCTTTGTGCTCGGTATGACTCCAGTCAGTGGAGAGTTTTCCCCCTGGTTCCCATTGACTTCATTTTTATTAGGGCTCCTTGATGCCACACTTGGCAAATGCTGCCTTGATGTCAAGGGCAGTCACTCTCACCTCACCTCTGGTATTCAGCTCTTTTGCCAATTTGCGCGCAGCAAGCTCCCACAAACAGCAATGCGAAATGACTCGATAATTTTTTTTATGATTGAGTTTTGGTTGAGGGATAAATTTTGGCCAGCAACCCCCCAACTCTCTTAATACAGCACTGGAGTTTCAGCCTAGATTTTGTGCTGAAGTCTCTAGAATGGGATTTGAAGCTACAACCTTCTGACTTAGAGGCGAGATTGCAACAACTGAGCTTCGGCTGACCATGCAATAGTCAGTAACAAGTGTTCTGGGTAGGTGTACATATTATTTAAGGTTTGCTGAAAACATAATCAATAAGAGTATAAAGTAAGATAGACTCAGACAAGGGGAAATAAACAGTAAAGTGCAGTTTTGAGTTCCACACTTTAGGAATGATGCTGAGGCAATAGCGAGGGTATAACGCCAGTCCTTATACATGGCCTTCTTCGATCTTGCAAAGGCCTTTGACACTGTCAACCACTAGGGTCTATGGAGCATTCTCCTCTGTTTCAGATGCCCCCAAAAGTTTGGCACCATCCTCTGCCTGCTCCATGACAACATGGAGGCCAAGATCCTTACTAACGGATCCATCACAGACCCAACCCATGTCCGCCCCGACCCTCTTCTCAATCTTCCTCACTGTCATGCTCCACCTCACAGTCGACAAGCTCTCTGCTGGAGTGGAACTGAACTACAGAACCAGTAGAAACCTGTTCAACTTCACCGTCTCCAGGCCAGGTCCAAAACCACCCCAACCTCTGACGTCGAGCTACAGTGTGCGGAAGACACCTGCATCTGCGCACATACAGAGGCTGAACTCCAGGACATAGTCGATGTATTTACTGAGGCGTACGACAGCATGGGTCTTATGCTAAACATCAGTAAGACAAAGATCCTCCACCAACCTGTCCTCGCCGCACAGCACTGCTCCCCAGTCATCAAGATCCACGGCGCAGCCCTGGACATTATGGACCACTTCCCTTATCTCGGGAGCCTCCTATCAACAAGAGCAGGCATGGACAACGAGATTCAACACTGCCTCCAGTGCACCAGTGCAGCTTTTGGCTACCTGAGGAAAAGAGTGTTTGAAGACCAGGCCCTCAAAACTGCCACCAAGCTCATGTTCTACAGGGTAGTAATACCCGCCCTCCTGTATGGCTCAGAAACATTCACCATGTACAGTAGACACCTCAAGTCACTGGAGAAATACCACCAACGATTTCTCTGCAAGATCCTACAAATCCCCTGGGAGGACAGATGCACCAATGTTAGCGTTAGCGTCCAGGCCAACATCTCCAGCATTGAAGCACTGACCACACTCGATCAGCTTCGCTGGGCAGACCACATAGTTCGCATGCCAGACACGAGACTCCCAAAGCAAGTGCTCTACTCGGAAATCCTTCACGGCAAACGAGCCAAAGGAGACGTTACAAGGACACCCTCAAAGCCTCCCTGATTAAGTGAAACATCCCTACTGACACCTGGGAGTCCCTGGGCAAAGACTGCCCTAAGTGGAGGGAGTGCATCCGGGAGTGCGCTGAGCTCCTTGAGTCTTGTCGTTGAGAGAATGCAGAAATCAAGTGCAGGCAGCGGAAAGAGCGTGTGGCAAACCAATCCCAACCACCCCATCCCTCATCGACTATTTGTCCTACCTGTGACAGAGACTGTACAGCCACCTAAGAAGTCATGCTAAGAATGGAAGCAAGTCTTCCTCGATTCCGAGGAACTGTCTATGCTGATGATGATCAGAACGTCGACTGTTGCCCTGCCTGAGATTAGCTAACTCAGCACAGACCAGCATCAAACCTGGGTATTCTCTGAACCCTTGAAGTATGGAATCGTAATTTGAGGAGTAGCAAGAGATATATTGTTATACTGTGATCTTAGTTGAAAATATCTGAACAATTCAATGTTACCATACATGTTCTTAGTTTGTTCACTAAAGGCCACATACAGCATTACCAGCAAAACGTACAGTAAAACGGCATTCTTTACAGGAAGTCTGACTCTGATCTGAAACCAGTAGTCTGACTGGCATAATTCTACCCTTTATGATACAATGATTAACATAAAGAATGTTCTTTAGAGCCTTCAAAATAAGCAAAAGTTTTCGTCATACAACATCTGTAAAAATAATTTTGAGCATGTTTCTTTCATTTTCCTTTCAATGTTTTGTAAGTTAGCTTCTTCTTGACCTTTTCAGTCCCCCTTGGATAACATTTCATTTCCTGACCACGAGGATTGCAGGAAACTGATCCTCGGCTCTTGCCAATGTCACTCTCGAATGACCTGCCAAAAAGTGCGTATGAGAGGTGCAGATTGATGCCCTTTGAGAACCTCCCTCAGTAAGTGTCTTACCTCCAACTGCACCCTCCTTAGTCAGCTTGGCTATGATTAGGAACTCACCATGTGGGGAACAACAGTGGCAAAACCATATCATATCACACCATGCAATGGTTATTGCGAACATGACTTCACCATGGCATTCTGGACATTTTGAATACTAAAGGCGCTTCAATCACATGCAATCTTTAAATAAACCATGTAATAGTAATGTTACTTTTGATTTTTGAAAAAACTAACGTGCTGATCTAGCTTTAAATTCCATTGTGTAAAATTCAGATTAATTAGCTGGATCCAATGTCTGGTTCTTTACTCATGCCATACTTATTACCGTATGCAGCATTTTACAATCTAAAGGATTTTTTTTCATGAAAGCTAAGTGCTACCCAGAGAATCACTGAGACTTACTGAAAGGGAAAAACAAGAGGTGAGTATTCTTGCAGACTATGATTGCGCACAATCTTCCTTTGACTGCTATGGTTTACTGCAGCATAGACGGCTTATTAAAGATTTTGGTTTGTAAATAGCCCTGCACTATTTCCAACTTTAATTGGTCCTTTCTGTTCAATATCTTTGACAATATCCATGCAGAATGTTATTGAATTTTAATGAAATAAAACATTATTATTGCTCGTCTGAATCGGAAAGTCTACAGATTAGTCCTGTGCTTGTTTTGGGAATCTAGGATCAGTAAAATTCACATCGTTCATGCTGTGCTAGTTGTGTTTTTTGTGAGTCCTGCAGCAACACAATCTTTGAATTTTAGCCTGCGTCACCTTTCATTTTGTCATTTGTGTAATGACAAGATCACATCTGTGGATCGGTGGCGTGAATATTCAGCTGAAGCCCACAATGCGATGGGCTACAGCACCATAACATGAGCCTGGGCACGTGAACACTCCATCTCTTTCTCGCTCCCTTGCATTTCTGGTCTCCCGTTAAAATGCTTCCCCGAAAATACGGCTTCTCTTAGGCATCGTTGAGAGCTTCAGGGTCTGCCCTTTGCCTCTGGTTCTGCACATGTTTCTTCTTTGGCTTTATACAGACTAATTTACAATATGTTTCCACCTGCCTTTTTTATCCCTTGATGCCCTTACCTAACAAAAATCTATCGAACTCAGTCTCAAAAGCTCCAATTATTTCCCCAGTGTCCACAGCCTTTTTTTTATTTCAAGGGGGCTGGAATACAAAGGGGGGGAAGTTATGCTTTAGTTGTACGGAACCTTGAGCAGACCCTATCTGGAGTACTGCATTCAGTTTTGGGCACTGCACCTCAGTAAGGATATATTGGCCTTGGAGGTGGTACAGCACAGATTCACCAGAATGATACCAGGGCCTAGAGGGTTAAATTATGAGGACAGGTTGCATAAACTTGGCTAAACTTGGCTTTTATTCCCCTGCGTATAGAAAATTTAGGGGTGCCCTGATCAAGGTGTTTTCTTCAACCACTGTCTGTCCCACCTGTGACAGAGACTGTAATTCCCATATTGGACTGTTCAGTCACCTAAGAACTCACTTTTAGAGTGGAAGCAAGTCTTCCTCGATTTCGAGGGACTGCCTATGATGATGGTTTAACATGTTAAAAGGATTCAATAGGTGGATACAGATTTTCTCTGGTGGGAGAATCCAGAAAAAGAGACTGTTATATTGAAATTAGATCCAGGCCATTTAGGAGGGAAATCAGGAAGCAATCTTTACACAAAGTGTTGTAGAAATCTGGAATTCTCTCCCCAAGATAGCTACGAATACTCTGACAATTGGAGCTTTCAAGTCTGAGATCAGTCGATTTTTGTTACGTAAGGGTATCAATGAAGAAGGAACTAAGGTGGGTAAATGGAGTTGAGGTACAGATTGGCCAAGATCTAACTGAATGACAGAGAAGGCTCGAGAGGATGAATGGCCTACCCCTGTTCCTATGGAGGAATGGCCAGCATCAGGCCCCTCAGCAGACAAATGAGGAAGGAAGCTCTGCTGCCCCTGGACAGATGCACGGAGGAGCCTGTGGGGACAGAGAAGATGGAGGAGAGTTGCCCGGTCCAGGCTGGTAATGGAATGAAGTGTTTACAGAGCTATGAGTTTTTCTGCTGTCAGTTGATATTCTGATGACGAGAAAACTCTGCTGCTGCTCAAACACAATACAAGGTGCACAAATTGTCCTTTGTATCCCTCACAGGTGCTGAATGTTAAGCTCTTGAGGTAGATGAAGAACTGATAATGAATCATCCAAAACGAGCAAACTTGAACATTGTCTTCCATGGCAATTGGCGAAACACTCCAGGATATCACTTTAACATTCCTAATCCGCATTATTCAATCCAGGCCAGTTGTATTCCGCAGATGACATTCCTTTGGTTTCAACAGTGTAAGAACCATGCCATAGGCGATGATAAGTTACAGGCTCAAAACCATGTGTTCAGTTTAGTGGCAAACAATGCCATGGAGTGCATGGGCTCTTTCCTGACAGGGACTCATAGTGAATGCATATTAAACTTACGGTTAATATTCGCCTGAAGACATCTAACTATGCCGCATTCTCAAATAGCATACATTTTTAAGCTAATCTTCAAGTACTTGTTGTCAGTGATATGAGGATTAAATTAGCAAGGCTGAAACAGTAATAGTAATTATAAGGTTCCCTCCACATACTGTAGGAATATGTAGAACAGCCTTGATGATAAAGGAACCAGACAAATGTCTGGTTAAGAGCTTGACTGTCGGGATCAGGGGCGACAAAGTAATACAATACTGTATGAACTACTCTAGCCCCTGCCTTCAGGGGAGCAGGAATAAAGGGAGAAATTAGTAGAAAAAGGTTCCTTCTTTATCTAACTAATGTGAGCACACAATGTAAAAAGAATAATATATTCTCACTGTCCCAGCTAATTCTAATGGACAGAAAATGATGCAGTGGGCACTGACCTCTGCTCCGTATTCCTTATATTGACTCCCTTCTCATGAAACTGATCCAGGAGTGCTCATCTGAAAATGGATGGATTTTGATGCAATAGGCACTAACATCTGCATCCATATTTCCAACATGCTCTCCTGTTATACAAATCTCTGCATCTGGAGCGATAACTTGCAAAGTCTACTCTGTTCTGATATAATAATGATGTTTAATCCATATCAATTTGTTAGTCATGATTTTATGAGAGTCACAAAGTTAGAGTTGCGCTCACACATGGGCCGAGATTTTGCTGCTGCTCAGAGAGCAGGTTCGGAGGCGGGACTGCTGTCAAAATATAAAAGATTATGATCCTGCCTCCATGTCAGTTTCCCCAAGTGACGGGTCTGCCTGCGTTGTACATACCCTACACTAAGCAGCGGGTGAGCCAATTTAAATAGTTAAGAGCTTGTTTAAATGTACTTAAACAAGATTTTACCATCGACTTACTATTTTTCTAGCTTTTTCACGAGGTTTCCGGTGTTCAGGATCATGTCAGGTAAGTAGGTCGGGTTTTCAATGACTCTCCATTCTTCTGAATAGGTGACATCTGCAAAAGTGGTATAAAAGCTACCATTTCACCGCTGTTCACTTTCCAACCTTAGGAGCTGGAGCCTTCAGGATTTGGAAGACACTTTTCAGATTTATGCAGTTTGGAAGTGTTTGGAGTAAACTCTCTATCCACTGTCACCTCCTTGGAACAACCTATGCCACCATTGACAGATCGCTTCTGACATTACAGCTGCCATCTATTCCATCAGCATCGATGCCCTTGAAAAAATCTCACCTTGGTCCTCAGAATCCCAACATGATCAACACCAACATCACCAGGCACACCAGCAACACCTACAACAACACCAACCTTCCCCGCAATCACTTGATGCTGGTCAGGACACAGGGCATCAGGACCTGACCACTTGCTGCCCGGGAGGCCAGGGATAGCCTCACTATGGCCAGATTTACTTCACTTGACGCTGTACACCCTGGCTGCCACATGATGCGCCAGATTGGCACCATCCCACACTAACATCATAAAGCATCGTAACATTGCCCAAGCCATTCCTTTCACACTCATCACCATTGCGGGGAGCACCCTTATGTCTCACCATTCACTACAACTCACAAAGCCATTTCCAAAGGTGCACACAAATCTGTCCAAGAAGGCAAAGTGTTGAAAATAAAGATTTCAATTTTTGACAACACATTAACAGAAACTTTACATGAACATTGGTTGAAACACCCAAGTTCCTACCATTGTGTGTTGTTGGTTGGTATAATTGGACAAGGATGAGGGTGAGTGTGAGGGATGGCTGGTGAGAAGGGGAAGTGATAATGTAGATAGATAGAGAGGGATGGGTGGAGGTGCAAGGTAAGTTGGTGTGAGGAAGGATGTGCAGGAGTAGGGTAGGGAATGCAGAATGATGAGGTTGTGATGAGTGGCACAGCAGGATGAGTTGAGTGTGGATTTGCAGTAATGTTTTGTGATATACTGAGATCATTGAAAGATTTGCGTCACTGCAGCCAGATCCTCATGACGATATCTGCCCATGCAATGTGCAACAAGGCTATGTTGGTCTCATGAGGGAGGTCTCATTTGCTCATTGGAAGGGAAGAGAAACCCCCTGCGTGCTGTGACTCCCTCCATAATATATATGGAGGGAGTCATGGGAGAGCCTGGTTGCAGCCATGCACTTTGTGCAGTCATTGTCAGTCTTTTGATGGTATCAAATTGAAAACAAGGGCATACAAGGGCCAAGACTAGTGGGAGGCCAGAGGATGGGGGAACTTTTAAAAGCCAGCAAAGAATGACTAAAAAAATAATAAAGAGATGGAAGATAGATTATGAAAGTAAACTAGCACGAAATATAAAAACAGATAGTAAGAGTATCTACAGGCATATAAAAAGAAAAAGAGTGGCTAAAGTAAATGTTGGTCTCCTAGAGGATGAGACTGGGGAATTAATAATGGGGAACAGGGAAATAACAGAGACTTTGAACAAATATTTTGTATTGGTCTTCACGGTAGAAGACACTAAAAATATCTTAATAGTGGATAATGAAGGGGATATAGGTAGGGAGAAACTTAATACAATCACTATCACTAAAGGAGTAGTACTCGGCAAAATAATGGGACTAAAGACGGACAAGTCCCCTTGATCTGATGGCTTGCATCCTAGGGTCATGAAAAGAAGTGGCTGCAGAGATAGTGGATGCATTGGTTGTAATCTACCAAAATTCCCTGGATTCTGGGGAGATCCCAGCGGATTGGAAAACTGCAAATGTAACGTCCCTATTTAAAAAAGGAGTCACACAAAAAGCAGGAAACTATAGACCAGTTAGCCTAACATCTGTTATTTGGAAAATGCTGGAGTCATTATTAAGGAAGCAATAGCAGGACATTTGGAAAAGCATAATTCAATCAAACAGAGCCAGCATGGTTTTATGAAAGGGAAATCATGTTTGACAAATTTGCTGAAGTTCTTTGAGGATATAACGAGTTGGGTGGATAAGGGGAAACAGTGAATGTGATGTATTTGGCATTCGATAAGGTGCCACATAAAAGGTTACTGCACAAGGTAAAAGTTCACGGGGTTGGGGGCAATATATTAGCATGGATAGAGGATTGGCTAACTAACAGAAAAAAGAGAGTCGGGATAAATGGGTCATTTTCCGATTGGCAAACAGTAACTAGTGGGGTGCCACAGGGATCGGTGCTGGGGCATCAACTATTTACAATCTATATTAATGACTTGGATGAAGGGACTGAGTGTAATGTATCCAAGTTTGCTGATGATACAAAGATGAGTGGGAAAGCAAATTGTGAGGGGGACACCAAAAATCTGCAAAGGGATATAGACAGGCTAAGTGAGTGGGCAAAAACTTGGCAGATAGAGTATAATTTGGGAAAATGTGAAGGTATCCACTTTGGCAGAAAATATAAAAAAGCAAATTATAATTTAAATGGTGAAAAATTGCAAAGTGCTGCAGTGCAGAGTGACCTGAGCGTTCTTGTGCATGAAACATAAAAAGTTAGCATGCAGGTACAGCAAGTAATCAGGAAGGCAAATGGAATGCTGGCCTTTATTGCAAGGGGGTTAGAGTATAAAAGCAGAGAAGTCCTGCGACAACTGTACAGTATATTGGTGAGGCCACATCTACAATACTGCGTTCAGTTTTGGTCTCCCTATTTAAGGAAGGATATATTTGCAATGGAGGCTGCTCAGAGAGGGTTCACTAGGTTGATTCCGCAGATGAAGGGGTTGACTTATGAAGATAGGTGGAGTTCAGAAGAATGATAGGTGATCTTGTTGAAGCATATAATTTAATGAGGGGGCTCGACAAGGTGGACGCAGAGAGGATATTTCCACTCATAGGGGGAGCTAAAATAAGGGACCACCCATTTAAAACTGAGATGAGGAGGAATTTCTTCTCTCAGAGGGTTGTAAATCTGTGAAATTCTCTGCCCCAGAGAGCTGTGGAGGCTGGGTCATTGAATATATTTAAGGCGGAGATAGACAGATTTTTGAGCGATAAGGGAGTAAAGGATTATGGGGAGTGGGCAAGGAAGTGGAGCTGAGTCCACGATCAGATCAGCCATGATCTTATTAAATGGCGGAGCAGGCTCGAGGGGCCAAATGGCCTACTTCTATTTCTTATGTTCTTATGCTTTTTCAGCACCTCAATGCTGTAGAACACTGACAGCACAACTGCCAAAATAATTTTGGCCATGGTCACTTTAAGGAAACCGGCTGATGATGCGTCATCAAATGACGTCATAGAAACATAGAAATATAGAAAATAATTGCAGGAGTAGGCCATTCTGCCATTCGAGCCTGCACCGCCATTCAATAAGATCATGGCTGATCATTCCCTCAGTACCCCTTTCCTGCTTTCTCTCCATACCCCTTGATCCCCTTAGCTGCAAGGGCCATATCTAACTCCCTCTTGAATATATCCAATGAACTGGCATCAACAACTCTCAGCGGCAGGGAATTCCAGTGGTTAACAACTCTCTGAGTGAAGAAGTTTCTCCTCATCTCAGTCTTAAATGTCCTATACCTTATCCTGTGACTATGTCCCCAGGTTCTGGACTTCTCTAACATCGGGAACATTCTTCCCGCATATAACCTGTCCAGTCCCGTCAGAATCTTATACATTTCTATGAGATCCCCTCTCATCTTTCTAAACTCCAGTGAATAAAGGCCCAGTTGATCCAGTCTCTCCTCATATGACAGTCCAGCCATCCCTGGAATCAGTCCGGTGAACATTCGCTGCACTTCCTCAATAGCAAGAACATCCTTCCTCAGATTAGGAGACCAAAACTGAACACAATATTCCAGGTGAGGCCTCACTAAGGCCCTGTACGACTGCAGTAAGACCTCCATGCTCCTATACTCAAATCCCCTAGCTATGAAGGCAAACATACCATTTGCCTTCTTCACCGCCTGCTGTACCTGCATGCCAACTTTCAGTGACTGATGTACCATGGCACCCAGGTCTCGTTGCACCTCCCCTTTTCCTAATCTGCCGCCATTCAGATTATATTCTGCCTTCGTGTTTTTGCCCCCAAAATGGATAACCTCACATTTATCCACATTATACTGCATCTGCCATGCATTTGCCCACTCACCCAACCTGTCCAAGTCACCCTGCAGCCTCTTGGCACCCTCCTCATAGCTCACACCGCCACCCAGTTTAGTGTTATCTGTAAACTTGGAGATATTACACTCAATTCCTTCATCTAAATCGTTAATGTATATTGTAAAGAGCTGGTGTCCCAGCACTGAGCCCTGCGGCACCCCACTAGTCACTGCCTGCCGTTCTGAAAAGGACCCGTTTATCCTGACTCTCTGCTTCCTGTCTGCCAACTAGTTCTCTATCCATGTCAGTACATTACCCCCAATACCATGTGCTTTGATTTTACACACCAATCTCTTGTGCGGGAGCTTGTCAAAAGCCTTTTGAAAGTCCAAATACACCACATCCGCTGGTTCTCACTTGTCCACTCTGCTAGTTACATCCTCAAAAAATTCCAGAAGATTCGTCAAGCATGATTTCTCTTTCATAAATCCATGCTGACTTGGTCCGATCCCATCACTGCTTTCCAAATGTGCTGCTATTTCATCCTTAACGATTGATTCCAACATTTTCCCCCCTACTGATGTCAGCCTAACCGGTCTACAATTACCAGTTTTCTCTCTCCCTCCTTTTTTAAATAGTGGTGTTACATTAGCTACACTCCAGTCCATAGGAACTGATCCAGAGTTGATAGACTGTTGGAAAATGATCACCAATGCATCCACTATTTCTAGGGCCACTTCTTTAAGTACTCTGGGATGCAGACTATCAGGCCCCAGGGAATTATCGGCGTTCAATCCTATCAATATCCTTAACACAATTTCCCGCCTAATAAGGATATCCTTCAGTTCCTCCTTCTCACTAGACCCACTGTCCCCTAGTATATTCGGAAGGTTATTTGTGTCTTCCTTCGTAAAGACAGAACCGAAGTTTTTGTTCAAATGGTCTGCCATTTCTTTGTTCCCCATTATAAATTCACCTGAAACTGACTGCAAGTGACCTACGTTTGTCTTCACTAATCTTTTTCTCTTCACATATTTAGAGAAGCTTTTGCAGTCAGTTTTTATGTTTCCTGCAAGCTTCCTCTCGTACTCTATTTTCCCCCTTTTAATTAAATCCTTAGTCCTCCTCTGTTGAATTCTAAATTTCTCCCAGTCCTCAGGTTTGTTGCTTTTTCTAGCCAATTTATATGCCTCTTCCTTGGTTTTAACACTATCCGTAATTTCCCTTGTTAGCCATGGTTGAGCCACCTTCCCCATTTTATTTTTACTCCAGACAGGGATGTACATTTGCTGAAGTTCATCCATGTGATCTTTAAATATTTGCCATTGCTTATCCATTGTCAACCCTTCAAGTATCCTTTGCCAGTGTATTCTAGCCAATTCACGCCTCATTTCTTGTTTGATGCTGTCCCCAACCTCACTACTACTGTTTGGTGGTCTGTACACAACTCCCACTTGCGTTTTCTGCCATTTGGAATTCCGCAGCTCCACCTATACTGATTTCACATCGTCCAGGCTAATGTCCCTCCTTACTATTGCATTAATTTCCTCTTTAACCAGCAATGCCACCCCACCTCCTTTTCCTCTCTGCCTATCCTTCCTAAATGTTGAATACCCTTGGATGTTGAGTTCCCAGCCTTGGTCACCCTGGAGCCATGTCTCCGTGGTGCCAATTACATCATATCCGTTAACTGCTGTCTGCGCAGTTAATGCATCCACCTTATTCCGAATACTCCTCGCATTGAGGCAAAGAGCCTTCAGGCTTGTCTTTTTAACACACTTTGCCCCTTTAGAATTTTGCTATAAAGTGGCCCTTTTTATTTTTTGCCTTGAGTTTCTCTGCCCTCCACTTTTACTATTCTCCTTTCTATCTTTTGCTTCAGCCTCCATTTTATTTCCCTCTGTCTCCCTGCATAGGTTCTCATCCCCCTGCCATGTTAGTTTAACTCCTCCCCAATAGCACGAGCAAACACTCCCCCTATGACATTGGTTCTGGTCCTGCCCAGGTGCAGACCGTCCGGTTTGTACTTGTCCCACCTCCCCCAGAACCGGTTCCAATATCCCAGGAATTTGAATCCCTCCCTTTTGTACCACTCCTCAAGCCACGTATTCATCTGAGCTATCCTGCAATTCCTACTCTGACTAGCACGTGGCACTGGTAGCAATCCTGAGATTACTACTTTTGAGGTCCCATTTTTAAATTTAGCTCTTAGCTCCCTAAATTCATCCCGTAAGACCTCATCCCGTTTTTTTACCTATATCGTTGGTACCTATATGCACCACGACAACTGGCTATTCACCCTCCCTTTTCACAATGTTCTGCATCCGCTCCGAGACATCCTTGACCCTTGCACCAGGGAGGCAACATACCATCCTGGAGTCTCGGTTGCAGCCGCAGAAACATCTATCTATTCCCTTTACAATCGAATCCCCTATCACTATAGCTCTCCCACTCTTTTTCCTGCCCTCCTGTGCAGCAGAGCCACCCACGGTCATTAAACCCGCTTCCTTTTAATTGACCGGGAACTTCGCTGGACAGCTTAACAAGCCAGGAGCGGTTTTAGAACCCACCTCCAACATCACCTACCTCACTTCCGACCCGGTAGGCAAAATTGCAGCCTCGGTGTGGGCTTACCCATGCCAGCAGTAGGTCAGGGAGGCTTTGCTGAATTTAGTGAGGCAATATCCTCCCCTTCATTTGTATCTTGTTCATTTGCATGGAAAATGCAAATGAGCGGCACACCTTTGTATTTTGATTGGCTGGGAATTGTAAATTTGTACAAGCCAGAAGCTCACTGAGAAGGCAAACTGCACTCTTTTCCTGACCAAAGGGAGTTGTGGATGTATAGAGTTGAACAAATATGCTCAGCAATGATCTTTTGGAGGTCTTGTGACAAGAGGGGAATCAAAAGTGAGCAGTATTCTGGGAGCTGAAGGTCATTCACCTTCTCAAACAGAAGTGCAAACTGGATTGCTGCAGATAGCTCAGGTGAAATGCTTGCAGTCTCCCAGGTTAGTTGCACCTGGAAGCAAATGTACAAGCCATTTTATGATATCTGGAGAAATGTTGAGTTCAGTGTATCGATCTTAGCATATATGGTTACACCTTGAAGGGGAAGGGTGTTATTTTTGACATCACCACTTATTATATACAAATATGAACTGCAGACTGGCTTATCTGTGTGCCCTGGAAGCATTCTGTTGCATTGAAGTTAAATGCCAAGGTGCTTTCAGAGCTACGGGAAGAGCCATCCCAGTCCATAATAGTTGCCTGTAAGTCAGCCCCCAATAGATGACATAGCTCAGGGACTGCCTATGCTTTTGGAGTGTAGTGGAAGTCCTTGACATACCCAGTAGGAATAGCATGATATTGTTTTTTTTCGGAAAATAATGTTTCGCGATACAGAATATGAGTAATTTGAGACATGCCATATGGTCAGTGTAGCATGCTTGGGAGGAGTAGGTGCATTTGGACCTATGGTTCCCAAAGCTGTCCACCACTGGGGTTTTCATCGCCATGTCTGAGTCTGTTGTAAACTATTTGATAGATATTGACTGCCATGATTAGTTGCTATTCATTCATTTTCGCTGGGTCAAAATCCTGGAACTTCCTACCCAAAGGCAATTTGGCTCTATCCATTAACAGACGGACTACAGCAGTTCAAGAAGAACACCCACCTCCACATTTCAAGGACAACTAGGGATGGGCAATAAATGCTGAACTTGCCAGTGACACCTGCATCCCGAGAATGAATTAAAAACAAAGTCAACAACTCCATTATTGCTGGATCATGCAACAACCAGGATGGAACCGGTTCTGGGGGAGGTGGGACCAGTAAAAACCGGATGGTATTCCGTAGCTCCACCCAACAGACTCTGGATCAGTTCCTATGGATTGGAGGGTAGCTAATGTAATACCACTATTTAAAAAAGGAGGGAGAAAGAAAACGGGTAATTATCAACCGGTTAGCCTGACAACAGTAGTGGGGAAAATGTTGGAATCAATCATTCAGGATGAAATAGCAGCGCATTTGGTAAGCAGTGACAGGATCGGACCAAGTCAGCATGGATTTACAAAAGGGAAATCATGCTTGACGAATCTTCTGGAATTTTTTGAGGATGTAACTACTAGAGTGGACAAGGGAAAACCAGTGGATGTGGTGTATTTGGACTTTCAAAAGGCTTTTGACATGGTCTCACACAAGAGATTGGTGTGCAAAATCAAAGCGCATGGTATTGGGGGTAATGTACTAACGTGGATAGAGAACTGGTTGGCAGACTGGAAACAGAGAGTCGGGATAAACGGGTCCTTTTCAGAATGGCAGGCAGTGACTAGTGGGGTGCCGCAGGGCTCGGTGCTGGGACCCGAGCTCTTTACAATATACATTAACGATTTAGATGAAGGAATTGAGTGTAATATCTCCAAGTTTGCAGATGACACTAAACTGGGTGGCGGTGTGAGCTGTAGGGAAGACGCTAAAAGGCTGCAGGATGACTTGGAAGGTTAGGCGAGTGGGCAAATGCATGGCAGATGCAGTATAATGTGGATAAATGTGAGGTTATCCACTTTGGGGGCAAAAACACGAAGGCAGAATATTATCTGAATGGCGGCAGATTAGGAAAGGGGGAGGTGCAACGAGACCTGGGTGTCATGCTTCATCAGTCATTGAAAGTTGGCATGCAGGTACAGCAGGCGGTGAAGAAGGCAAATGGTATGTTGGCCTTCATAGCTAGGATATTTGAGTATAGGAGCAGGGAGGTCTTACTGCAGTTGTACAGGGCCTTGGTGAGGCCTCACCTGGAATATTGTGTTCAGTTCTGGTCTCCTAATCTGAGGAAGGACGTTCTTGCTATTAAAGGAGTGCAGCGAAGGTTCACCAGACTGATACCCGGGATGGCGGGACTGACATATGAGGAGAGACTGGATCAACTGGGCCTTTATACACTGGAGTTTAGAAGGATGAGAGGGAATCTCATGGGATCTCATCGAAATTTATAAGATTCTGATGAGACTAGACAGGTGAGATGCGGGAAGAATGTTCCCGATGATGGGGAAGTCCAGAACCAGGGGACACAGTCTAAGGATATGAAGTAGGCCATTTAGGACTGAGATGAGTAGAAACTTTTTCACTCAGAGAGTTGTTAACCTGTGGAATTCCCTACTGCAGAGAGTTGTTGAATCCAGTTCATTGGATATATTCAAGAGGGAGTTAGATATGGCCCTTACGGCTAAAGGGATCAAGGGGTATGGAGAGAAAGCAGGAAAGGGGTACTGAGGGAATGATCAGCCATGATCTTATTGAATAGTGGTGCAGGCTCGAAGGGCCGAATGGCCTACTCCTGCACCTATTTTCTATGTTTCTATGTTTCTATGGTAGAAGGTGAAATAGGTGGACGTTGGTCTAGTAATTCCTAAGTTCCTATGTACTGACCCATTTGCAGGTCATCCAATTTTCCAAAAGGCAATTTGGCTCTATCCATAGCTTTCTGCTCAACCATAGACACTGAAAGCAGCAATGACTATGTTTGACTTGATTTGTGACCTCACTGCATTCAGCTAGCACCTGTGATTTTACTGGAGGATGGTTATCAGCCCTCAGCACTCAATAGGACCACCCTCCTTTTGGTGCGCTTATTGTAGCAGGATGTCCAAACCCTCAGCATCAAAAAAGGTAGTGTTCCCATGTGCCTCCACTGTGCCATTGTGGACAATTAGACCATTTTCTGCCACAACAACAACCTTCCCATTGAGCTGCAGCAGTTTAAGAATTGCTGATTTGACAAATGTTACACTCACTAACAAAGTGTACTGCAGGCCAAGCGCTTTCGGCAACCTTTTCCTGTGCCAGTTTAGTTAATTGAATTTATGGACCGAGATAGCAGAGGTGGTCTCATTGCCAGTCAATGAAGTGCATGAGGGCAACCAATGCCGCAAACGATGGAACGACCTTGTGGGATTCGCAAGAGTAAGTATTACATTTATTTACATGTACTTATGTATTTATATAATTTGATTTGTAAAGAGTCATGAGTGACTATCAGCAGATATGAGGTCTTTCACTTTTACCAGGAATGTTTTACTCAAAGCCCGCGGTCATGGTGCACGTCTTTAGGTAAAGAATGATAATTATCATAATAATCATGATTACATTTGTCGGTTATATGTTGTATCAGTTTCTGTGACAGTACTCAGCAATGATATTATGCAATGATCTCATGCCATGTCATCCTGTCACCTTTTACAGAAGAAGCTATCGACGATGAGGTCCGTGCAGAGGCGAACGGGTCAGGGGCCACCAGTCCCCAGCGACATTACAGACATGGAGGAACGAGTGCTCGCACTCGTGGGGAAGCACACCCGGACAGCCAGGGAAACATCGGCAGACCCTGAAGTGATGCCACGTGAGTAAAGCTTACACCATTGCCTAATGTAAAGTCAATAGATGCCACACCTACTCATATTCGAACAATCATATAAGATAGATGATTTCTAAAATTGTCATAGAAGTAATGCTAGTCTTATGAAAATCATTGCAATGCAAATGTGTTGATGGTCATGAAATGTGATGTCTGTGATGATTTTGAGAGCGGTGGTGCTTTTGTCGTGCATATGCTGTGTGTAGCGCTGGACTCACCTTGTCACCCTAGCACCCCTTTCTCCTCCAATAAACTCATTTGTGTTTTGCAGCTCAGCCAGCAGCGTGGCCCCAGGCAAGACCACAGAGGCCAGAAGGTGGGGGCATGGGGCCCGACTCTCTGAACGATCCTACATCTGGTGCTGAGGAGCTCCGATTCTCGCCCGTCAATCCACTGGGTCTGTTCTCCACAGATGAGAGCGCACACTTCAGGGAACCTGCATTGCAATGCTCCAAAAGCCATTCCACCCCAAGGCCATCTAGTTGTCCTCCAGTCATTCCCGCCTCCACTCTGGAGGTACCAGCCCCAAGCACCTCGTCACAAGGCACCCCATTTATTACCAGTACGGCGCCAACCCTGCGGAGGCTTCATGGATGCAGCAGGTCTGTTCCACGAGCGCCATATGAGAACGGAGAGATGGTACAGTTGTCCAGGAGGACTATAGACATTGGTGACCAGCTCATCGAAGCATTGGGGGGCATATCCTGATAGCTGGCCACCATGACGGAGTACATTCCATGGATGGCAGAGGATCTGAATGCGATAGCCAGGAACACTGCTGGCACAGGCCTCCCAGTGGTCCAAGAGTGTGGCACTCCACCCCTAGATTCTGCCCCACCACTGTGAATGATAGATGAGAGCAAGGACCAAGATTCTGCTTCTGCACTAGAGAATGTTCCTCCCTTCGGCACCCCGTTGCTCACGTATCTGTCCAACCATCGCCTCTGCCTTCATCCCCCCCCAATGAGGCACCCCCTGAAGAGCTCCTCGACCAGACGCCATGGAGCGAGGATAGGAAGGGGTAGAGGTGGGAAGGGGGGAAGGAAAGTGAGGTGCATGTCTACAGGTGATGGCTGTGTTATATCTCCATCTGGGTGTATGCAATTTGTTGTAATGTATGGGGGCAGAGGACCACGCTCCTGCTTTCCCTTTGTTGCTGGACATGTTGAAATTTGATTGATGTCAATGGTGGAAAAAGTGGGGTGTGGGCAGGGGTTCAGTGTTATTGCCTGTAATACTTATGATTTCAGACCAATGTTGGTATAAAATGTTTTATTGAACATAACCTTGTTGCGTATTGTCTCAGATAGCTGGACTGTTACACACTGGTGATTCCTTAACATGAAAGAGTTAAATAAAACTTAATTTCAATCAATGTAAACTTTAACTGCACCAAGGTGATGGGCACCATTGATGTCTGAGCTGCACACACACGGCAGTGTGTCAGCGTTGTTACTCACATCAACGTTCTTTCAGGCAAATCACTCAGACATCAGCTGCTCACATAAGAGTCTTGTAGCTATGTAGCCACCACGGGCTCTTTCCTGTGATCTGGAGGGGGGTTGTGGGCATGGTTGT
This sequence comes from Pristiophorus japonicus, assembly GCF_044704955.1. Taxonomy (NCBI): domain Eukaryota; kingdom Metazoa; phylum Chordata; class Chondrichthyes; family Pristiophoridae; genus Pristiophorus; species Pristiophorus japonicus. The sequence goes on from NC_091983.1 coordinate 29,930,306, forward strand.
ATAGCCAGCCTGATTGTCTGGCCCTAGGTCAGCGTCCAGCTCCATGTCCTCCTCTTCTTCTCTCTCCTGAGGTGGAGCATCAGTCCCTTCTGGCAATTCTTGGCCCCTCCGGATAACCAGGTTGTGCAGTATGGAGCACAGGACCATGACTTTACCTACTTGCTCAGGGTTGTATTGTAGCTCACGTCCTGAGTGGTCCAGACATCTGAAGCACTGCTTCAGCACAGTTATTGTTTTCTGGACCACATTGCGTGTGGCTCCGGTTGTATCGCTTCTCGGCCTCGGTGTGGGTGTCATGCAGGGGGATCATCAGCCGGGTGGCTAGGCCATATTGGTTATCACCAAGCATCCAGCATTGTCCTTGTGGCTGACTCTTAAAGATGTCAGAGTCAGCGCTCTCACGCAGGATGTGAGCCTCATCGAAGGTGCCCGGACATTTGGCATTCACTGCCAGTATGATCTGGTTGTGGCCGACAGGGAGTGAAAAAGCTCTGTGTCCTGAGAAGGTGGCCGCATGGCGATGTGAGTGCACTGTATTGCTCCCTGCACCCTGTGAAACTTAGCAATACGGTAGAATGCTCCAAACCTGTCAGTCTGAGCCTCCGTACAGGGCTTCCGTGACCTGTCTAATGCTGTGATGGGTTGCATGGTGAGACAGAGGGCAAATCTCGACCGCGGAGGCCCGAAAGGAATCGGGCGCATAGGCAGACAGTGCCGCGGTGACCTTGATCTCGACCGATGGTAGGCTGCATATGTGGTCTGATGAGATCATATATTTCATTGAACACCACCTTGTGGAATCGCAATCTCCGAAGGCAAGTGTGGCCCGAGACATTGAAGTATGACCTCTTTTCCCTGTACATGCAGGGTGTGTATGGTCTGGCCCTCCTCCTCAGTTGGGGACATAATGAAGTGCATCACACATTGAGCCATCTGCACTCTGAAGCATCTGCGTATTAATCGATGCAGGCTGAGAAATGGCTGGCCCCATTGCAATGTAAGTATAACAGTGATTGATCAGAAGCAATAATTTCCTCACTAAAATACATCTAGAGTAAATGCCCAATAGTCCAGAGTCTGAAAATATATCTGTTGAGATGGTCACTTCGCCTGAGAAGAACTCCAGAGTCAATGCAAACTCCCGCGAAGTAGAAGCAGCCTTTTGACTGAGGCGACATGCGATTTAAAAAATGGCAGCCACACTGCTGGCGTTAATTCAGAACAGTTCCACTTTTTCTGGGTGTTTTTTTGGGCGAGCGATATTGTGGGCGATATGTGTGCGAGGTGGGGAAAGTAATGGTGAGCGGACGGGCGGTAATATCTTTTCCTGGCGTTACGCACATGGGGAAAGTAACGCTCAGCGCTAAGTTTCCGAAAAATGCCAGTCAGTTTCCATTTTGTGGCTAAATGTACGATATATGGTCATTACACGTCATTTCAGCGGTAAAATGGACGTTAAGTGAGCGTTAAGCATGCAAAAGACATGGAAAATCTAGCCCATGGACTTTTTCATCTTGAAGGACAAGACTATCGACTCGACTGCCTGAGGCTCCTCACTATTTGCTTCCTTTCCTGTGGTTGTGTTCCACCACCCATCAAATTGATGTCATCACTCACTCCTCAAAAAGGTTTACCCTTGACCTTATTGTCCTCCAACTGTTGCTTCATCTCTAACCTTGCTTTCCTCGCCAATGTCCTCAAGCTAATGATCACTGCCAATCCTGTGCTTACCTCACCCAAAACACCAAGACCGTCATGCTCAAGGTCGCCAAAGAGATGCTTTGTAACGATGAACATGGCCGCTCTTGTTTCCCTTAACCTGTCCATTACTTTGCAAATGATTAACATCTTCCTCCACCATATCTCCACTTTGGACCACCTCCATGCTGTTGCTTGGTTTTATTCCTTTTTGTTACAAAATTGCGAACACATCTCCTCCAATGACTTTTCTGCTGCCCCATACCCTGACCATGGGTGTGTCTCAAGCTTCCATCCTTGGCCCCTTCCTAATGTTTCTATACATGCTTTCCATTAATGGCATCATCCATAGATATGGGGTCAGCTGATGACACCTGATATGCTATATACTACAGTATAAATGCACACGAGGCCCATACTTGAGAGAAGGTCACTCTGTGACCAGTTTCCTTTATTACCAAGACCTCAAGTGCGGACGGTGGGTGCAGCTTCCCCTTTTATACTGGAAAGTCCAGGTTAGGAGTGTCTCCCACAAGTTTGCCCCCTATGGTCAGTGTTCTCACGGTGTACAACTTCGGTCAGCTTACACATGGGTTACAATGATAGTTGAATACATGACATCACCTCCCCCCAAAGTCTTATTGGGATCACAGGTTATGTCTCTCTGGTGATTTACGCTCCCTTGTAGAGCGCCTGAGTTGGGGCTCCGGTTGTTGGGCGCTGGCCTGAGTGTCTGCTGTTTGCGGTGCCTCAGGCCTGTCCGGGCTGCCCACAGTGACTGGGCTCTCCTCCACTTGGTTCCGGTGTTCGGTCATCTGTGGAGGAGTGAACTCTATATCGTGTTCTTCCTCTGCTTCTTCTATGGGGTTGCTGAACCTCCTTTTAGTTTGATCCATGTGTTTGCAGCAGATTTGTCCATTGGTGAGTTTAACTACGAAAACCCGACTCCCCTCCGTGGCAATCACAGTGCCTGCAAGCCATTTGGGCCTTGCAGCGTAATTAAGGACAAAAACAGGGTCATTGACATCAATACATCGCGCCCTCGCATTCCTGTCATGGTAGTCACATTGTGACTGACGCCTGCTCTCAACAATTTCTTTCATAGTAGGGTGTATAAGGGATAACCTGGTTTTGAGCATCCTTTTCATTAGCAGCTCTGCGGGTGAAACCCCTGTGAGCGAATGTGGTCGGGATCTATTGGCCAACAGGAGGGGTGATAAGCGGCTTTGTAGGGAACCACCTTGGATTCTGTGCATCCCCTGTTTGATTATCTGCACTGCTCGTTCCACCTGGCCGTTCTGACATGGTTGATTCCATTTTCTGCCATGAAGTTCTGGAATTCAGTGCTTGTGAAGCACGGACCATTGTAGCTGACCAAGACGTCCGATAGACCATGGGCGGCGAACATTGCCCGTAGACTTTCTACCGTGGCAGAGGATGTGCTTGAATTTAAAATGGCACACTCAACCCATTTGGAGTAGGCGTCTACTACAACCAAAAACATTTTTCCCATGAAAGGACCTGCGTAGTCCACATGTATGCTTGACCATGGCTTGGCGGGCCAGGACCAGGGGCTAAGGGGGGCTTCCCTGGGTGCGTTGCCCAGCTGAGCACACGTGTTGCATCTGCGAACACAAAGTTCCAGATCGGCATCTATCCCTGGCCACCAAACATGTGACCTGGCAATTGCCTTCATCATGACAATGCCCGGGTGCTGATTGTGAAGTTCTCTGATAAACACCTCTCGGCCCTTCTGGGGCATGACTACTCAGTTTCGCCACAGTAGGCAATCGGCCTGAATCGAGAGCTCATCCTTGCACCTATGAAACGATTTAAACTCCTCCGGGCATGCTCCAAACGTGGCTGCCCAGTCCCCATTCAGGACACATTTCTTAACTAAAGACAGTAGCGGGTCTTTATTTGTCCAAGCTTTAATCTGACAGGCTGTTACAGGTGAACCGTCGCTTTCGAAAGCTTCAACAACCATGACCATCTCAGCATCATGCTCAGTTGCCCCCTCAGTGGTGGCTAGTGGGAGCCTGCTGAGTGCATCGGCACAGTTTTCAGTGCCCGGTCTGTGCCGAATTGTGTAGTCATAGGTGGCTAACGTAAGTGCCCACCTTTGTATGCGGGCCGATGCAGTTGCATTTATGGCCTTGTTGTTGGCCAAAAGGGACGTTAGGGGTTTGTGATCTGTCTCCAGCTCAAATTTCCTGTCAAACAGGTACTGGTGGAATTTTTTTACTGCACATACACATGCTAGCGCTTCCTTTTCTCCCATCCCGTAGCCCCTTTCTGCTTGGGGCAGAGTTCTGGAGGCATAAGCTACCAGCTGTAACTGACCATTGGCATTCACATGTTGCAACACACACCTAACCCCATAGGATGACGCATTGCATGTTAAAACAAGTTTCTTACACGGGTCATATAACGTTAACAGTTTGTTGGAGTATAACAAATTGCGTGCTCTATCAAAAGCCCTTTCCTGGCTGTCCCCCCCAGACCCAATCGCGACCTTTGCATAGGAGCACATGTAGCGACTCTAATAGCATGCTCAATTTGGGAAGCAAGTTACCAAAATAGTTCAGGAGCCCCAGGAACAAACGCAGCTCCGTCGTGTTACGGGGTCTGGGTGCTCTCTGGATCGATTCCGTTTTGGACGCAGTAGGTCTGATCCCGTCTGCTGCTACACTCCTCCCCAGGAATTCTACCTCTGGAGCTAAGATGACGCACTTCGCCTTTTTCAATCACAGCTCTACCCGGTCCAGTCTGCATAGCACCTCCTCCAGGTTGTGGAGATGTTCTTCAGTATCGCGACCCATGATGAGGATGTCGTCTTGAAAAACCACCGTCCTTGGAATCGACTTGAGGAGGCTTTCCATATTTCGCTGAAAGATCGCGGCGGCCGAACAAATCCCGAACAGACATCTGTTATACTCAAACAATCCCTTGTGTGTCGTGATGGTGGTCAGCTTCTCCAACTCACTCGCCAGCTCCTGGGTCATGTAAGCTGAGGTCAGGTCCAATTTTGAAAAAAGTTTGCCACCGGATAGCGTCGCAAAGAGGTCCTCCGCTCTCGGTAGCGGGTACTGGTCTTGAAGTGACATCCGATTGATGGTGGCCTTGTAATCGCCACATATCCTGACCGACCCATCCGCCTTGAGCACCGACCCATCCGCCTTGAGCACCGGCACGATCGGGCTCGCCCAGTCACTGAATTCGACTGGCGAGATGATACCTTCCCTCAGCAGGTGGTCCAATTCGCATTCTATCTTTTCCCACATCACGTACGGCATTGCTCTGGCCTTGTGGTGTACTGGCCTGGCATCCGGGTTTATGTGAATCACTACCTTGGTCCCCATGAAAGTGCCGATGCCGGGTTGAAATAATGAGTCAAATTTGTCCAGGGCCTGTGAGCATGATACTCGCTCCACAGAAGAAATTGCATTGACATCGCCCCATTTCCAGTTCATGACAGCAAGCCAACTCCGCCCCAGTAGTGCGGGACTGTCCCCCGGGACAATCCAGAGTGGCAACCTGTTCTCCGAATCTTTGTGGGTCACGACTCTACCGTGGTGCTGCCTAGTACCGGAATGATCTCCTTTGTATATGTCCGTAGCTGTGCATCAATCGGCAATAATTTTGGCCTCTTGGCCTTGGACACCCACAACCTTTCGAACTGTTTGATACTCATCAGGAACCGGCTGGCCCCCGTGTCTAGCTCCATTAATACTGGGATGCCATTGAGGAGCACTTTCATCATTATCGGTGGCGTCCTGGTATATGAACTGTATATGTGCTCCACATGAACGCGCTGAACTTCAGCTTCCAGCAATTTCCCCCAGTATTCATTTGGCCTCGTAAGGCTTACATCGGGCCCGTCCTCCTCGTACATCAACCTGGCTGCAGGCTTCCTGCACAATTGCGCCAAGTGACCGCTGACATTGCAGTTTCTGCAGGTATATTGCTGATATCTGCAAGCTCTGGCTGGGTGTTTGCCTCCACACCTCCAGCATGAGCTGGAGGCCCCATTATTGGAAACAAAAGTTCCATTACCAGTCGATCGTCTCTGACTGTCTCTGTACCTGTCCTTAAGTGCACCATTAACAGGTGTTGATAGCCCTATTACTGGCCGCATTGTCCATTGCGATGGCATGAATCGCCGTTCAGCTAGCCATTGTTTCTGTTGAATTCCCCCTTTGGGTTCGACTGCATGTTGGGGCATATCCGATTGCTCTTGTCTGCCTAGAGAACTGTGTGCCGCGTTAACAATGTTGACTCCCTGATCATTTGCCGCATTTGAGCCAAGATTTTTGCCATAAGTCATTCTGGTCTCTTCCTCCCCTGAGATAATTGTCTGGGCTATCAGAGCCGCCGCTTCCAAGGTCAGGTCTTTGGTCTCAATCAGTTTCCTGAAAACCCCAGCATGCCCGATGCCCTCAATAAAAAAGTCTTGCAGCATCTCCGCTCTGCATGCATCTGGGAACTTACATAGGCTCGCCACTCGCCAGAGATCTGCCACGAAGTCTGGAACGCTTTGCCCTTCTCGCTGCCGGTGCGTGTAAAACTGGCGTCTCGCCATGTGCATGCTGCTCGCTAGTTTAATGTGTTCCCCGATCAACTTACTGAGCTCTTCGAACGTCTTGTCCACCGGTTTCTCTGGCGCTAGAAGGTTCTTCATCAGTGAGTACGTTCTGGATCCACAAACCGTCAGGAGATGAGCCCTGCGTTTGTCGGCCAAATCCTGTCCCAACCATTCCTTAGTGACAAAACTTTGCTGTAGTCTCTCAATAAAGTCGTCCCAATCATCACCAACACAGTACCTCTCTTCTGTGTTGCTAGTGGCCATGCTCGCATGGTTTAAATCCCAGTTTCTTGATACCAATGATATATCCTTACTATACAGTATAAATGCACACGAGGCCCATACTTGAGAGAAGGTCACTCAGTGACCAGTTACTTTTATTACCAAGACCTCAAGTGCAGATGGTGGGTGGAGCTTCCCCTTTTATACCTGAAAGTTCAGGTTAGGAGTGTCTCCCACAAGTTCGCCCCTTGTGGTCAGTGTTCTCAAGGTGTACAACTTCGGTCAGCTTATACATGGGTTACAATGATAGTTGAATACATGACAGTTGCATCTTTTCACCACCACCTTTGACCACCATTGTGCTTGTCTAGCATTAAGTCATGGATAATCTACAATTTTATCTAACATAACATTGGTATGATGGAAGCTACTTGGTTTGGTTCCAACCAAAACCACTGTAACTTATCTGCCGATTCCATCTCCTTTCCTGGCTACTTCCTTAGGCTGCATCTGACAGTGTACAACTTCCGTGTCCAGTGCGATCCTAAGCTAATACAAAAGCAAAATACCGTGGATGCTGGAATCTGGAATAAACACAGAAAATGCTGGAAATCTCAGCATCTGTGGAGAGGAAGCAGAGTTAACGTTTCGGGTTGATGACCCTTCATCCTAAGCTTAGCTTCAATCCCGGTATTCAATCTATCATCAATACCATCTAATTCTAGCAAGATCCCAATCTCTAGCTCAACCCCACTGCTGCTGAAACTATCAACCTTGGTTTCATGACTTCCAAGCTCGTTATCTCCAATACTCTATTGCCAACCTCCCAAACTACAGCCAACTTGTTCAAAACTCTGCTGTCTTCATCCCATCCTACAACAAATTCTGATTCCCTGTTGCTCACGTCCTCATTAGCCTCCATTGTTCTCTGTCCACCAAGGTATTAAATTCAAAAACTTAGTCCACATCTACAAATCCCTCTTGGGCCTTACCCTTAATGACTGCCTCCAGCACTGAATGCCAGCATATACCGTCCCCACTTCCAATTCTCATTTCTATTGCATCCTCTCCTTCCTCTGCTCTACCTTCAAACCTCCATCTGCTTTTCCTCACACTTTGGCACGCTCTCTGTAAAACCTTTCTGCCTCTCTTCCTTCCTCCCTCAAACCCTACTTTCTTGATCATGGCTTTGCTCCCCTCCTTTAACTTCTGCTGTTGCTCCATCTAACTGCCCAGATAAAACTGGTACAAGCTATCCAAATAGAAATATGCATGTTAAACTACTATCTGAGATTGTTATTTATGCAATAAGTGTGCAAACTGAGTACTGTTTAGCTAAGCAAGGTATTACCTTGCTTCTGCTTTATTAAGGCCCAAGATGCCTGACTCACCATGTGCGTGCTGCTCAGTGGCCTCCAACAAAGACATCATCTGGTGGCTACAAACAGCATGTACATACATGACAGATATACACTTTGAACATGTAATCCATGATAAGGAGCTTACAACTACCAAGCAGCCAACTTTGGTGGGGTTTTTTTTTGACAAGGTGCTACATTCAACAAATAGTAGATGAGTTTTAACCTAATTAGGCAATACTTTGTCAAGTTGAGGCAAAATGTTCAACTTACCTTTTGAATTATTTGTTGATCCTATCTGTACAACATCTTATAGTATACAGTTAAATTAAATCAGACCTACAAGGCAGGGCACTTAATTGCATTTTAAGATGTTGCAAACCTGATAACTGTAGACCAGTGATGAGTTTGTTAAAAAGTGGCTGAAGTTAGTAATAAAATTCCAGTAGTTGTACAGAGCACAAATGGAGCAAGAATTAATCCTTATTACATCTGGAGCCCCTCATGAGGAATGGAAACTGGAAAGTTGGATGAACAATGATTGCTTTGAAAGAACCGAGTACAGGTTAATGGTTGTTTTTATAAATGCTGTTAACATTTGTAAAAATAATAACCTTGTGCTACAATGTGACCATTAAGAACCAGAAAATGTACAAGGACCAGGGTCAAATGAGGTATGCATACAAACACGAAAAATAACCCTGTCATCACCATGGAGATTTAAAACTTAATTAAATCAAGTTATGATATAATGATGCATTAACCATTTAATTTGTCTCATCTTGTTTCATGTATAAATAATTCTGTGAAAGAATATTAAGCTTTAGCCTGTTGAATATCTGAAAATCTACTTGAATACAGGATCTATATGGAGCAAGTTCAGGGCAAAATAATTCTCTTAACATTATTGTAAATTATTCAACAAGATCTCTAATAAAAAAACATATTTTACGATAACTTTTATCATAGTGTAAATAAACAAAGTTGTTGTGTTCATACTCTATTTATTTGTTTTGTTACAGCTCACTGGATGGGCATTAGGACCCTGCGGAGCTATTCACAGTTGCTGTACTCATGCTGGTTCATGCCGGGTTGGGACACCAGTTTGGGTTGTATAAAAGCACAGTTAAGTTAAGTTACATTGCTCCTGGCTCAGTTTGTCAGTTATTTACGCGTACACAAGATAATTTGGCAACAAGGATGACTTAAATTAACCTTCCTAACCCCCTGCTTTTCCTCTCCAATTCTATGGCTGAGATGGATAAAAAGTTTTTCTACATACATCACGGTGAGTTGGTTAGACGGTGACAATGTAATACCAGCTCGCCGCCATGCAATACTTATCCATTGCCTCAGCTCGAAGGCCAACGCATCTTTGTCCAAATCTAAGACACAGAGGAGTCCTACGACAAATCAGTTAGCGCCCTAGAGAACTATTTTGGACCAAAGAAAAGTATCGTGATGGAGAGATACGAATTTCGTAAAAGGGGGCAAGGGAACGGTGAACCAATCAAACAGTACATCATTACATTAACTGAACTGGCCGCTGCATGTACCTTTGGAGCACTCACAGAGGAAATGATCAGGGATCAAATGATTGAGAAAACAACGATCCCCCACATTCGGGAACGCTTGCTAATGGAGGATGATAAATTGACATTAGATAAAGCAACTAATTTGGTCATCCAAATTGAATCAGCGCTTTCCGATTCAAAAGCGATCAGATCCCCTGCTCCCCCTGTGCAGCAGACTGCAGCTACAGTCCATGTGCAAGGCATTCGTCCAAATTGGAAATCACAGCAGAGACCCAGGGCTAGTAATAAGCCACCCACTACGAATCATGGGCCTAACTTCCACTGCTTTAACTGTGGAGACAAATCACATTCAGCAAAGAATCCTAACTGCCCTGCACGTGGGAAGAAATGTTCTGCATCTGGTAAAATGAACCATTTTGCGAGTGTCTGTCACTCATCGCAACATATTTGACATGTGGACAACCCTGATAGTGATGAACCCAGTATCGGTTCGGGAAAATTCAAGGACTGTGATATAAACATTGATGGCATGTCCATTTGCCTCCAAAATCTCCATATTGAGTGAGGTTGTTTACAAAACCCACTTCACGCACTATCGACAGCAACCCGCAACTTCCATTTTACATGCGTACTCCGACTCCAAAATTGAGGTACTTGCGGTCAGATCTGTCCCCGTATACTACAAGGACATAACATTGGAGAACTTTTCCTTTTATGTCGCGAAGGGACGAAGCATCATGGGTGTTGACCTTTTTGACAAGATTGGGTTCAAAGTTTACGACTCAACCGGCACACCTGTGTACATGGTGGACTTTGACAAACAGTATCCCACAATCTTTACAAAGTTTGGAATGACAACACAATTCTGCCATCGTCCCTGCATTGACCCTTCCATCAAACCGGTTACACAGCGACTTCGCCCGTCTCCCAGTCGCGGTTTGTGACCAAGTATCTGCAGAATTAACGCGACTCGAATCTCAGGGAATCATTGATGGATCTCGAACTTAGTCATTGCTTGCCGAAAAAATGGGGAGATCCGCCTATGCATTGACCTGAAAGAGGTCAACAAGGCCATCATCCCTGACAAGTACCCTTTTCCTACCATCGACGAACTGACTTCAGAATTCCACGGCTCAATAGTCTTTATGAAACTCGACATGCGCCACAGTTACCTGCAAATACCCCTAGCGGAGAACAGCAAACCGCTCATGGCATTCATGACGCATGATGGTCTGTACCAGTATTGATGCATGCCCTACAGATTATCTTCTACACCAAGTGTATTTCGGGAGATTGTCACTACTATGCTAGCAGGCATAGAGGGAGCCCTCAATCTGCTTGACGATATCGTCGTCCATGGACAGACAATGGAAGAACATGACCAGCGACTTCAAGTAGTTATGGTTAGACTTGCTACACATAACATTACACTTAATGCCGATAAGTGTACATTCACTGCTGGAGAAATAATCTTTCTGGGCTACAGAGTCACAGCACAAGGTATCAAGCCGACGCTTGACAACATTGATGCGATCCAGCGAATGCAGGAGGCTACCAACATCAAAGAACTTTTATCATTCCTCAGCACTTGCAACTTCTATCTGAAGTTCGTCCCGCATTACGCGCACATTGTCGAACCACTGCACAAGTTGCTGTGCAAGGACGTCCCTTGGGAATGGACAGATTCCCAGGCTCAGGCATTCACCTCGCTTAAGGAGAAAATCACATCCCCTCCTATCCTCATGCACTTTGATCCGAATGCCACTATGTACATCACCATGGATGCATCAGGCACTGCCATGATGCTGTGCTCTCGCAATGGATTGACTGCCTGGAACACCCAGTCGCCTTCGCCTCTCGTACGCTCTCATCTGCAGAAGGTAAATACTCTACAGGGGAACGTGAAGCACTCACTTGCATCTACGCATGTGAACGCTGGCACATCTATCTCTATGGCAGGAAATTTATCCTCCGTACGGATCACTAAGCGCTAACTACGCTACTCGCTACAACTGGATCTGAGCACAGACCGCTACAAAACAGCCGATGGTCAGATCGCCTTCATCAGTATAACTTTGATGTACAGTATATCGCTGGCAGTTGCAACCACATAGCTGACATCCTCAGCTGCTCAACACCTGCTTCGGACTCTGGTGCTGACTTGTTCACTGATAACGACACATATGTCACGTCGATCATCACTCAGAAACCTTGTCTCCTGCGACAAACTCAAAACCGAATCACAGAGTGATGCTACACTCCAGCACATGTGCCACTTCCTCCAGATGGAGTGGTCTAAGCAAATTCCGTAAGCGCTGAAAACATTTCACAGACTTCGCAATGAATTTGCCGCTTGTGGTGATAGAGGATAGAGCAGTAATTCCCAAGTCACTTCAACAGCGCGTTCTCTCATTGGCACACAGTGGACATCCTGGCATTGTCCGCATGAAGCAGAGATGTCATGATTCAGTATGGTGGCCTGGGATTGACACTCACATCGAGGAGTTTATCTCACACTGCGAAGCATGCAGTCTGAGCAAAAAGGCCACAGCCATCCAACCAGCGCCAATGAAGCCCATTCCATGGTCAGTTGGATATCTTCGGTCCAGTTGAAGTAGTTCCACAACACCAGCGTTTCCTTGTTGTAGTACATGCCATGCATTCTAAATGGCCAGAAATCACTACAACAAGTTCAGTGACACCATCAATGATCTTCACTATTCTGCAGCATATGTTCATGAAGTGGGGCCTCCCAGAAGTCATAATCACTGACAATGGACCACGGTTTGTGTCCGACCAGTTCGCAGATTTCCTCACTCGTCATGCTATCGAGCATCGCCTTACTGCTCGGTACAATCCTCAAAGCAACGGAGGTTTTGGGCATTTTAACCGTATCATCAAAGAGGGTTTGAAAGCCAACCTCACAGCAGGCCAAACATTCGACGAAGCAGTTCAAACCATTTTCCGCACATACCGTTCAACAAAGCACTCGCTAACGGGTAAGACACCCGCTGAGCTCGTGATTGGGTGGAATCTTCACTGGCTACTGGACATTCTCAAACCCCCAGCCAAACCTAGCATGAAGAGACCAGCAGGATGGAACAGAGGCACCATTCTGTTTCCCAACCAAAACCTAGAGCAAACACCGTAAGCGATATCAAAGTCAACACTAAAAGTTTTTACAAGTATATTAAGAGAAAGGTGGTGGCTAAGTATAATGTGGGCCATGTAAGGGCAGACACAGGTGATATTGTAATTCAAAATTAGGAAATGGCAGACTTACTAAATGATTACCTTATATCAGTCTTCACAGTAGAGGTTGAGGATAAAGTACCAGTGAAATGAGGAAAACTAAAACTAAATCAAGTGGAGAAACTTACTAGATTTAATATAAGTAAAAACATGGTAATGGAGAAAATAATGCTACTAAAGATAGACAAATCTCCAGGACTTGATGGTTCCCAGCCCAGGGTATTAAAACTATGAGAGGAAATTGCAGATGCTTTAGTCATGAACTTCCAGAACTCTTGATTCAGGAATTATCCAATTGGATTGGAAAATTGCCAATGCCACTCCATTACTTAAGAAGCATAGGAGAAATGAAATAGGAAATTATAAACCTATGTAAGGGGTTTTCACAGGGTTGTTGTTGTGCCTTGGGTGTCTCTCTCTGGGCTTCTGCCCTCACAGCTTATGCCTGGCCTGTGAGGTACCCTGAGTGCTGCAAGAGCACCCCTGGAGAGACTGTGTCCACAGCTTATGAAGGGGGTTTTGAGACTCGTGCGTCCCCACAGCTTATGCCTAGCCTGTGAGGCACCTGTGAGTGTCAAACACTCCTAACCCCTTCTTCCCTAGCCTGTGACACACAGTTGAGCGTTTTCGAGGCGCTCCTAGCTTCCCTTACACGGTTCTGACATAAGACTCACGATCAGGAGATGTAATACAATAGAACTGAGACAAGGTGATTCCAAGAGGAACTTTAGGCTTCCAATTTATTTGGCAAGGTGTAACTCAACAAACAGCAATACACCAACAAAACAATCCCCCTAAATCCCACTAAACGGACACAACGAAAATCTTTACACCAGTTTAGCAGTACAATGCCCAACCTCCCACCTTTCCTGGCCTAACTGAGTTGGGAGTTCTGGGGACCAGAGGTTATACTCACTACTGTGCCTTCTGCAGTCTGGTGGTTTGTTTCTTCTATCTTCAGTGTCTTCGGACACTGGTTTTCCTTCCGTGTCGAGAGGCCTGTGGTTGTGGTTGTTGAATCACCAGGGCAGGGAAAATCATCACTCCTCTCCTTCACTACGTCAGAAACCCCTTTTTTTATAGCCAGATTATCCAGTCCGCCTCTCCTGCTGAAGTCGATTCTTCTCATTGGTGGACTTTTGATTTTGAAAAATGCAACAGTTTGAGGTTTTTAGGTTTTTTTCCCCACTGATCTTAACCTACTCAAGGTTTGAGTGGGTGTTGATTGCATTGGCCTCCTGTAGCCATTGTGCTAGTCTGGCCTGAGCCAGATATTTCTATGCCTGATGAAAAAGGTGTTGGAATATGTATGTGGCATTGTTTAAATGCTAATGTTTTCAAGGGGCAAGTTTCGAGGGTATACAGTTCCCAGACAATTTGATTAGTTCCAATGTCCAAACTGGCCCTTTTGATATTGACTCCACCCCTTTTCTTGCAGACCTTTAAAAAAAATCCCAAATTCGATTAAAGTTCATAGTTTCTTCCATGTGCACTTTAGGATTTCAAACTTTCTGGTAGATAGTTCCAAATTAAATTCCCTTTCCTATGAGTCCAAACACGGGGGGGTCTCCATTTGTGTTCCAAAGTTTTCCTTCCATCGGTTTCAATTCACAGCACAGACTGATCCCACAGCCCCTTTCCTTCTGGGTAAAATGAGGGGGTTTTCGTCCTCCCCTACATAATCCCCCATCTGACACAGTCAGACACCACTCGAGTGTGTCAAAGTTCAGGGTGGTGAGAAAACCCTAGGTCTCCCAAATTGCCCAACTTTCCCCAGTTTAACTCTAAACTGATCCCGTCGATATATATCGTAATTCCTTTTAACGCGGTACTAAACACAGAAATCCAACAGGTTACAATACACGACAGCAACATACATATATGTACTTAAGGTTACAGCAGTAATTGTACATTGAGTCTCATTTCGGTCTCAAACGTAAAACAAAAAAACCTGCCCTGCAAACTCCCCAGGAGCCATGTATGAAAACGCAGTCATCCCTGGGAATAACAAAACCGCCTAAGTGTCGCAGTCAAGCTTTGTTTACACGCCTTGAGTGTTTAGCAACGGCTCTCCTGGCTGTGTAGTAGCCTGAGGAACTGCGTTCTTTTTCTTTTTCTCCTGAGCTTACAGCTTGTAACTAGCAGATAAGCTACAATCAGGAGTTGACCGATTACTAAGGCATGCGATCCCACCCGGATCCATGCAGGTATGTCTGCCCGTATTCCCAAATCCCACCATGCTGGGGGTTTAATCTGGGCAATCTCCCCTGCTAGAATTTCAGTTTTCTGCTCCATGGTGTAAAAATGTTTTTGAGACAAATCCACTGCCTGGAGGAGGGCTGTAAGTTTCTCAGGTAGTGGGGCAATGGGATAGCCAAACTGGGCGACATATTGTTGTAGATGGCTGAGGTTGTTTTGTACCGTGAGGTGAATTGTGGAAGGTTCAGGGATGGGTGCGATTCTGGTGTGTGCCACTTGAACCTCTGCCCTGGGTTTAAAGCAAAAGCTGCTGTACGGAATTGGACACCACCTTCCCGGTCCGTGTTCATACCGTTGGGCACTTGTGGTGACACAATATGTCCCACCGCCTACATATGCTACCTGTGGAGGCATATGGTTAGGGGCCATTACCTCCATTGTGCAATTGATAGGCTCTGCCCCAGCAGTGCTGAACCCGCATTGTGGCCTTGCAAAAGCGTTCAAGTGCTGGGGGCACCTGTGCTCCCCTGCTCCGACAACCCGAGAGGTCTGTACCTGTCACAGTGTGCTCCCACATTGTGACATAAGGTGGGACCTCTTGGAATCGAACATGCACCCCTCCACGAATGACTCCCACATTCTCCACTCGGTACAGGGGTGCTGGTCGTCCCATCCTGACCACCACACCCATGATGGTATGATTTGACTTTCCACAGTCCACCGGTACCGGGTAGGCTTCCGATGCTACACGAATTTGGCAAGGACTCAAAACATTATCGTAAGGGTGCAGTGCTGCTAAGTGCTGGTTGCTGATCCAGGAGGGGACCTGTCCCTGTCTCAGATCCTCGAGGTTACTCCGTCCCTCTCCCAGCAACCAGGCCCCATAGAGCACACACACCTCATTTTGGGCGGCTTGATCGGAGGCGTTTCTATCCTCCCGAATCAAGGCGTTTACAGCCCTGGCCTGTGCCTCCAATTGAGAGATAATCTCCTTTAAGTGAACTGTCATTGCCACCTCTTCGTGGAGCGCGGATCCCACTACGGTATTCTCGTCCCCCAGGACTTTGCGCAGCTGATTCTTTAACCCATTTATCTGGAGGGCCAGCTGCATGTTATCCAAACTGTTTATGGCGGACGCCCCGGTGTTAAACCCCGTAAGAATGTCATTTAAAGTGCCACGCTTCTGCCTGCCCGGTTCGGCCCTATCCCACTGTTTATACAAGTCTGTCACTTTGACATCCCCGAAGTCCAGTTCATAGAACTTCCGGAACATCTCCCGCAGCAGAGCCTGGTATAACAGCTCGGTTTCCCGGGAACACCATGTAGGTAAGCGGACTTCTGTCAGATTTAGCACCACTGATGCCACTGCGTAGTGTACCCCCTGATAAAATAGTTTCTCGGTAGGGACCAACACTAAACCATTCCCCGGCCCCCTGGTTGTTGTCGGGCACTCGTGTGGGACGGTGGGCTTGGCCGTGGGTGGGGGCTTCCTTTCCTGAACTACAAGTTCAGTGGCATTTACTGGTACCCGGGGATTAGGGATCACACACGCCTCCCCGCTGCGATCCCATACCACCCCATCCCCGACATCCTGCCACCACCTATAAAAAGCAATGGAGACCCCCTCTGAACACACGCGAGTGGATCCCCACATACACAAATAAATTCCTTGGTCGTGCGCCCACCATTTCTCCCAGCACACCGTGACCCCGCCAGATGACCCACTGATGGTTCAGTAGGTATCATTATCCAGACGTTCCCAGTCCGAGTGTCGGTCTCTCATTTTCCTCTTGAGCTTTCTGAGCCACCACCACCGTCCCAGAGGTATGTCCCCTCGGCAAGTTAGGCATACCTTCCTGCCTTCTGTCACTCTCACTCTGGAAGTGGCCACAGTGATCTCCGGGCAGGGGATGGAGGCCTCTCCGTAGGTAAAGTCCTTATGGTTGGAGTACTTGGTGGAGTTCGATCCCAACCACCCAGGCCATTTCCCCTCATGGGAGTAGGTGACCCGGCCATCCGCCACCGGAGTCCCTTCTCCTGTGGTCACTGTCGGCGCTCTGCCCCCGGAGCATCCGAAAACTAGGGAGTCCTCGGTGTCCCCTCGGTGCCCGGTGCAGATCCTTAGCGATACCAGCATCACTAACGGCCAGTAGGGAGGTGTTGACATCTGAAAGGCAAGAAGAACATGGCCTTGCCTTGAGAGACCTCTCCAGGCTCGGCCCACTTAACATGTTCCAAACACAAAAATGCTGTACCCAACCGTCACTGCCTTACCTAAACACATATACTCACAACACAAAGTAACAAAACAGGAAGTGAAAATATATACACCGCCACCCGTCCCCGGGTGGCCAGGCTATATCCTGTCACTGTACAGGCGTCGTCGACCACTTGGCTGACCGTACCCTGGGGACCAGGATGTCCTCCGCTGAGGGGCTCGTATGGTCCCCCTAAATGAGTCTTGTGCTGCCCTCCAAGGCCGTCCCGAGCCCCGGATGATCGGTGGGAGACCCTTGCTAGCGCAACAGAGCACCCTCCCTGTTGTCTTTCGCCGTATTAGTCTGGGGCGGGGGGCTAAGTAAACAGGGGACCACGGCGCCCTGGGCTGTGGCACTCTGTTACTCCTCCTTACTGTCGGTGCAGAGTCCCACGTTATGGGCTGCAGTGCCATCTCCTCCACCTCTTGGGCTAGCCCCAGCTGATCCACCATGGGAGGTTCAGCTTCCCCTTGAACCTTGCTAATGGTAGAGCCTTTCTCCCTACTTCTGTTAGTGGGCTGGGAACCTCTACCCAGTGGTGGGATAGCCTTACAGGAGCAGTGAACCAGCCCCGGCTGTAGAGCTTCGGGGCCCGCTGCCTCCTCCGGAGCCTCCAAATCCACCGGGGCCTGTTCTTCCCCCGGTGCCTGATTCCCTTCCCTTGCTCGTCCCCTCTGTTTTTTACCTCTTTTGGGGTCAAACAATTTACACTGATTAATGTGATACCACTTCACCCGGCGAGGCAGTCGAACCGCATAGACCATAGGGCTAGCCTTGTCGACTATGCTGTATAGTCCCACATATAATGCTTCAAAAGCCCCGACCCGAGCATAGTTCCTCACCATTACCTGGTCCCCTATCTCCCATTCGTGGTGTTTGCTGGGTTCTAGCAGCAATCGGTTACTCTGATGCTGTCTGCCCATGTTACTAGCAGCCTGCCAGTGAATCTGTTTCAGGTGTTCAAACAGGTTCCTGACAAACCGGTCCCGGTTCACCTCTCGGAGCTGCCCTTCGGTGAGAACCGGCGCCAACACATGCACTGGGGTTCTCATGATCCGGCCCGTCATCAGCTCATGGGGTGAGTACCCTGTGCTCTTTGACTGACTGGCCCGGATTCCCATGAGGACCAACGGTAAGGCCTCCACCCACTTGTTTGGTGAGTCTCCCGTCTCCTTGCGCAGCCTTTCCTTTAGGGTCCGGTTCAGGCGTTCTACGGGGCCTGAGGACTGAGGGTTGTAGGCGACATGCCATTTGGCTCTTATCCCCAGCACCTTTAGGGTGGCCTGCATCACCTGGCCGGTGAAGTGGCTTCCTCGGTCGGACTCCACGATTTGAGGTAGACCCCACCGAGAGAACACCTCCCTCACCAGGATTTTTGCAGTCCCCACCGCGGTAGCTGTTCGGCAAGGGAAGGCTTCCACCCACTTGGAAAACACATCCACCAGGACAAGGCAGTATTTATAACCTCCCTGGGCGGCCGGTAGGGGTCCGATGTAGTCGATCTGGATCGACTGCCATGGTCCCTCTACCCGCCTGACGTGTCCTATAGACGCCTTCCTTTTCTGAGGGTCTGGATTGTTTGCAGCGCAAACCAGACTGCCTGCACAGAAGTTGCGAACGTCTTCCCGGAGGCCTGGCCACCACCCTGCCTTTTCTACCCGTTGCCAGGTAGATTCTGGCCCAGGGTGTCCCGCACCTGGACCCTCATGGGCCAGCTGAAGGAATTCCCTCCGGTGTTGTGGCGGCACTACCCATTTGTCCCCTTTAAACAACATGCCTTCCCGCACAGCAATATCTACAGCACTGTATGGGCCCTCTGCCTTTTCCCCCCTTTTGATAGCAGCCAAGGCAGCCTTCAGGATCGGATCCTGCATCTGGACTACTTTAAGGTCCAGGGCCACAGCCGCCCCTACGCTCCCTTGTGTCCCTGGCTTGCTTCTTGCTGCTGCTATCCTGCCTGCCTCGTATGGGTCCCATGGGCGACCTGTGCGAGCACCTTCCCTTGCCAGCAGGTCTGCCTGCTGGTTACCTTCCCCCCGTGGCTCAGTTTTGGAGTGGGCCTTTACCTTATGGATATATACATCCCCGGTTTCTCCCACTGCAGCCACGATCTTTTCTAGCAGGGGTTTGGTCACAAGGGGCTTCCCATCCGCAGAGGTGTACCCCCGGCGTGACCAAATCGCCAGATACTCTGTACATGAATTGCAAGTGAACATGCTGTCCGAGCAAATCGTGTATGGGGTAGGGAATTCCTCGGGGTGTGTGACCACATACATCACCGCCGAGAGTTCCGCCTGCTGGGCGCTCAGGGTGCATGGGAGTTTAAGAGCCAAGGAAATTCCTGCCTTGGGATCCCAAACTCCGCAGCCCGTGAGTCTTGTACCCGCGGACACTGAACTGGAGCCATCAACATAGATCTCGCGGCCTGTGGGGTGTATCCCTGCCCGAAATCCAAAGTTAATGTCCCATACCCCCTCCACAGAGCATCGATGCGGCTGCCCTGGATAGATTAAATTTGCTGCGAGCCTGGGCTCGCAGAGGCCCTTGACCTTTAAAGTCATTTGGGAGAGGAGGAGGGTCCAGCGAGTGATTCTAGCACTGCTCACTGTCCCGTCCTTAATCCTCCCGTCCAACAGCATCTGCGTCGGGGTATGATGGGTGAGGAGTGTAATGGGGGATATTCCGGTAAAGATCTGAGCTCTCTTTACTGCCCAGTGGGTGGCAAGCAAGTGCCTCTCACAATTGGAGTATCCCTTTTCTACCTCCGTGAGGACCCTGGAGAAGTACACCACTGGTCTCAGCTGACCGTTTCGCCCCTGGAGCAACACTGCACTTAAGCTGTCGCCACTGGCTGCCACCTCCAGGAAGAATTCCTCCCCCCCATCAATTGCCCCTAGGGCTGGTGCTACCTGCAGGTCTCTCTTAAGACGGACAAATGCTGCCTCACAGTCCTTGTCCCATTCCCACTCGATCCCCTTATGTAGGAGTCTGAGCAGAGGGGCGGCAGTTGCTGCATAGTCCTCTATGAAGTCCCTACAGTAGCCAGTGATTCCCAGGAAAGACCTTACCCCCGACACATCCCTAGGGACAGGGAGTTCCTGCACTGCCTTTCTTCTAGCCTCATCAATGGCCCTTTCTCCTGCCCTTATCGTCAGGCCCAGGAATTTTACCTCTCCTAGACCTATCTGGGCTTTCTTGGGGTTAACTTTAAAACCACCTTCCTTCAGTAATACCAGCAGTTCGGCCAGCAGTGGACCGTGTTCCTCACTGCTGTCTGTGAACAACAACAGGTCGTCCACATACTGGACCAGCTGGTGTGGCTGGCTGAAGCGTTTTAAGCAGTTCGCCATGCATTGGTGAAAGATGCTGGGACTATTATGAAAGCCCTGTGGGAGGCAGCTCCATGTATACTGCTGTTCCCGGAAGGTGAAGGCAAACTTGTACTGGTCTTCCCTCCGTACAGGGATAGACCAGAACCCGTTGGATATGTCCAACACTGTGAACGTGGTTGCGGATGCAGGGATTTCCCCTATCAGATCCGCAACCGCCGCTACTGTGGGGGCACAAGCTGGGATGTTTTTATTGAGCACCCTATAATCCACCGTAGCCCTCCAAGAATTATCTGGTTTCCTAACCGGCCAAAGCGGGGAGTTGACATGGGTGGCTATGGGTCTCAAAACATCCTGCTCGACAAGCGAGCTTAAAGCTGTCTCCAAGTCTGCTTCTGCCTCTCGGGGAAAGCCATACTGCTTTTGCGGGCGCGACATGGGATCCCCATCTATTCGAACCTCCACTCCTGTGACTCTCCCACAGTCGTGTTTATGGGTGGCAAATGCTGCAAGATTTGCTTGCACATAGTCCCGGTACTCGGCCGGGGTGTTACTGACCAGAACCTCCAGGTCGTAACCCCCTTTTGGCTTCATTGTACACAGAGTCCCTTTTCCCTGTTTCTTATCAATAACCATGACTTCTCCCTCTGCTCCCGTGCCCACTGTGCCCCATAGACAGTGATTCCTCAAGTCTACTAGGATCTGGCGAGCGATGATAAAATCAGCCCCCAAAATCCCTTTTCCCACCTGCTCCCAGTTCATCAGGACGCACTTCCATTGTGTTTGGAGTGCTCCTAAACGAACTGCAAGCGGGACTGAGAAAAACCCAGCCTTCTCATTACCTGTGAACCCAACTAGTTGATACGGCACCCCGTTTGATAGAGGTGAGGTTGCGGGGTCCTCCGAATGGACTATCGTGCTGGAAGCACCAGTGTCCAAAAGGTAGGTACCCAATACACCCTCAACCTCCATCTTGACCCAGGGTCGTCCCCAGGGGTCGTATTCTAGTGGGCACAGGTATACAGGCTGGGTCTGGGCTAGTCACGGCCTCTGTACTGGCAGGGTTGCTGGTGCTTCCCTGCCTGTTGCCGTGGCTACCTTCCCAGTCCCCTCCAGCGCTGTCCTCACAGCAGCTACTATCTGGTCAAGGGATAGTGAGGAGCTCACTCCACTTCCCCCACTCTGGGCGGCTCCTGAAGGACTTCTCCCCCCATATCTCTTTACTGGGCTCCTGCAATCCCTTTTAAAATGCCCAGCTTTCCCACACCCGTAGCACACACCCTCCTTATCAATCGAGCGGCCACCCTCCTGGTGCCATTCCCTTTTGGGAATCGAGTTGGGCTTTACTTCATTTACCCGACCTTTGGAGGTTTTCTCCTCCTCCCCTCCTCCATTCCGTTGGACCAGTGCCAGTTGCCTGACCACTGCTTCCTCGGTGAGGTTGGGGTCCCGGGAATCGAACCACAGTTCTGCCCTGGCCTTGAGCCGGGGCAAGCAGTTTGCCACCAGCATCCTCAGCCAGCAGCCAGTCTGTACCGCGGAAAGATTCGCCCGGTCGAGGAGCTCCCCACAGGCTGCGTGGTATACCACCCACAGCCTGTCCGCAAACGCCTGCGGGGTTTCCCCTGCGAGCTGCCTTGTTCTTTCGACCCGTTCGAAAGGACTGCCGTCATCGAAGCCCATAGCCTCAAGGACGGCCCTCTGGACCTCAGTAAATGTACGCTGTCCTCTCCGGCATTCTGCCGGTAGGGCCTGGTACAATTTGCTGTCCAGAGAGAAGAGCAGCAGCTTGGCTGTCTCTTCCTCGTCGCACCCATTAATTTCCCCTGCCTGCATCACCTCCATGAAGTGGATAGACGGGTCCCCGCTGCGAGTGAGTTTGGCCAAATGGGCCACCATGGCCCTGAGTGATTGAACTCCATGGGGAATAATAAAGTCGCTCTCCAGCGCTCCCTGACCTTGGCCACCTCCCTGTGGAGGGCCGTACTTGCGCTGCCTGACCGGGCACATCCGCCCTGGTTCAGGATCTTTCTGCGCTGGTCCCTCTACCTCCGGCTGTCCCACCATACCTGGTGCAGCAGGCAGTGCCTGGTCGCCTGATCCAGCCTTTAACTGACCCTCGGCTGGAGCCTCACATCCCTGCTGCTGAGCGGGACACATTGGTCCTGCCCCCAGCCCTGGGTATGCTACTACCTGCGCGCCCCGCTCCTCCTGGTACCCCACCGGACAAACCACCGGTGCCTCAGGAGGCGGTCGGGCGTCTCTTGCCTTTGGATTCTCCTCTACCCCCCAATACTCTCCTTTGTCCCCTGTGGACCCTCCAGGTCCTATCAGGGCGACCATCCCCTTTGCCTGGGATAAAGCGTGGGTGAGAGTTTTAATCCTCTCCTGGCAGGGACCGTGATCTGCGAACTCACTGCTACTGGCCACTTTATAGGCTGCCTGTACGTCTTTTAATTTATTCTCCAGTTCCCAAATTTTCTGGGTGTGCCGAGAATTCTGTTCCCGGAGGGACCCCTCACTACCCTTGGCCTCAGTGACCTGACACTGAAGATAGTCCCGGCTATTTCGGAAGGTCTCCTCCAACTGCCGGTTCCTTTGCTGCTCCCCAGCTAATTCGGCCAGCAGGTTGTCCCCAACCACAGCCCGGATAGCAGAGAGCTCCTCTGATTTCTGAAGACTCTGTTCCAAGTCCTTCACCCGCTGGTCGAGCTTTCGGACTTGGCGGGTGAGGCAGATAAGCCAGATGGCCTTTTCCACCTTGTGGTTGTGGTCCTTCCCTGCTGTCCACTGAGCAGCAGCATCCACTGGGCGCTCTGCCCGAGTGAGGGCTTGTACCCAAGGTTTGGTGAGGTTCACCTTGCCAAAAATATATGAGGAAATTCTCTCCTCCATTTTAGTTTCCTCTCTTATCACCTCATCTGTTATATTAACATCTCCTGTTTGCTTATGTCCCTTCGTGGTCGCCATGTTCTGTAAGGGGTTTTCACAGGGTTGTTGTTGTGCCTTGGGTGTCTCTCTCTGGGCTTCTGCCCTCACAGCTTATGCCTGGCCTGTGAGGTACCCTGAGTGCTGCAAGAGCACCCCTGGAGAGACTGTGTCCACAGCTTATGAAGGGGGTTTTGAGACTCGTGCGTCCCCACAGCTTATGCCTAGCCTGTGAGGCACCTGTGAGTGTCAAACACTCCTAACCCCTTCTTCCCTAGCCTGTGACACACAGTTGAGCATTTTCGAGGCGCTCCTAGCTTCCCTTACACGGTTCTGACATAAGACTCACGATCAGGAGATGTAATACAATAGAACTGAGACAAGGTGATTCCAAGAGGAACTTTAGGCTTCCAATTTATTTGGCAAGGTGTAACTCAACAAACAGCAATACACCAACAAAACAATCCCCCTAAATCCCACTAAACGGACACAACGAAAATCTTTACACCAGTTTAGCAGTACAATGCCCAACCTCCCACCTTTCCTGGCCTAACTGAGTTGGGAGTTCTGGGGACCAGAGGTTATACTCACTACTGTGCCTTCTGCAGTCTGGTGGTTTGTTTCTTCTATCTTCAGTGTCTTCGGACACTGGTTTTCCTTCCGTGTCGAGAGGCCTGTGGTTGTGGTTGTTGAATCACCAGGGCAGGGAAAATCATCACTCCTCTCCTTCACTACGTCAGAAACCCCTTTTTTTATAGCCAGATTATCCAGTCCGCCTCTCCTGCTGAAGTCGATTCTTCTCATTGGTGGACTTTTGATTTTGAAAAATGCAACAGTTTGAGGTTTTTAGGTTTTTTTCCCCACTGATCTTAACCTACTCAAGGTTTGAGTGGGTGTTGATTGCATTGGCCTCCTGTAGCCATTGTGCTAGTCTGGCCTGAGCCAGATATTTCTATGCCTGATGAAAAAGGTGTTGGAATATGTATGTGGCATTGTTTAAATGCTAATGTTTTCAAGGGGCAAGTTTCGAGGGTATACAGTTCCCAGACAATTTGATTAGTTCCAATGTCCAAACTGGCCCTTTTGATATTGACTCCACCCCTTTTCTTGCAGACCTTTAAAAAAAATCCCAAATTCGATTAAAGTTCATAGTTTCTTCCATGTGCACTTTAGGATTTCAAACTTTCTGGTAGATAGTTCCAAATTAAATTCCCTTTCCTATGAGTCCAAACACGGGGGGGTCTCCATTTGTGTTCCAAAGTTTTCCTTCCATCGGTTTCAATTCACAGCACAGACTGATCCCACAGCCCCTTTCCTTCTGAGTAAAATGAGGGGGTTTTCGTCCTCCCCTACACCTATTATAAGCCCAAGACACTATTTCGAAGAAGAGCAGGGGAGTTATCCCTGGCGTTCTGGCCAATATTTATCCCTCAAACACATAACAAAAACAAATTATCTGGTCTTCATCACATTGCTGTTTGTGGGAACTTGCTGGTGCGCAAATTGGCTGCTGCGTTTCCCACATTACAACAGTGACTACACTCCAAAAGTACTTCATTGGCTGTAAATCACTTTGAGATGTCCGGTGGCCGTGAAAGGCGCTATATAAATTCAAGTCTTTTTTTCTTTCTTCTTTCTTTATTGGTTTAATGTCCGTTGAGGGAACTTACTAGAATCTGTTGTTAGCAATAGAGTGAATGAGAAATTGCACTAATGGGAGCTGATTAGAGAAAGCCAGCTTAGATTTGTAAAGGCTTTGTCATGTCTCACAAAGCTAGATGAATTTTTTGAGGAGATAAGTAAAGTGATAGATAAGGAAGTGTCTATGGATATTATTTATACGGACTTTCAGAAGGCATTCGATAAGTTTCCACTCAAGAAAATGAGTGCCGATGGAATTGGAGGCAACATATTGACATTGGTGGGGAATTTGATAGGAGGTATGCAACAGGGAGTAGGAATAATTTAGTGCTGTCCCCCAGGGATCAATACTGCTACCTCAACTTTTCACTATTTTAATGACTTAGCCAAAATATTAATACAGAGCCATATATCCAGCAGAAAATGCTGGAGATACTCAGAGATCAGGCAACATCTGTGAAGAGAGAAACAGAGAATGTTTAAAATGGAATACCTTTCATCAGAACTGAAAAAAGTGAGAGACAGGTTTTAAGCAATGTATACATAGAAACATAGAAACATAGAAAATAGGTGCAGGAGTAGGCCATTCGGCCCTTCTAGCCTGCACCGCCATTCAATGAGTTCATGGCTGAACATTCAACTTCAGTACCCCATTCCTGCTTTCTCGCCATACCCCTTGATCCCCCTAGCAGTAAGGACCTCATCTAACTCCTTTTTGAATATATTTAGTGAATTGGCCTCAACAACTTTCTGTGGTAGAGAATTCCACAGGTTCACCACTCTCTGGGTGAAGAAGTTCCTCCGCATCTCGGTCCTAAATGGCTTACCCCTTATCCTTAGACTGTGACCCCTGGTTCTGGACTTCCCCAACATTGGGAACATTCTTCCTGCATCTAACCTGTCTAACCCCGTCAGAATTTTATATGTTTCTATGAGGTCCCCTCTCATTCTTCTGAACTCCAGTGAATACAAGCCCAGTTGATCCAGTCTTTCTTGATAGGTCAGTCCCGCCATCCCGGGAATCAGTCTGGTGAACCTTCGCTGCACTCCCTCAATAGCAAGAATGTCCTTCCTCAGGTTAGGAGACCAAAACTGTACACAATACTCCAGGTGTGGCCTCACCAATGCCCTGTACAACTGTAGCAACACCTCCCTGCCCCTGTACTCAAATCCCCTTGCTATGAAGGCCAACATGCCATTTGCTTTCTTAACCGCCTGCTGCACCTGCATGCCAACCTTCAATGACTGATGTACCATGACACCCAAGTCTCTTTGCACCTCCCCTTTTCCTAATCTGTCACCATTCAGATAATAATCTGTCTCTCTGTTTTTACCACCAAAGTGGATAACCTCACATTTATCCACATTATACTTCATCTGCCATGCATTTGCCCACTCACCTAACCTATCCAAGTCGCTCTGCAGCCTCACAGCATCCTCCTCGCAGCTCACACTGCCACCCAACTTAGTGTCATCCGCAAATTTGGAGATACTACATTTAATCCCCTCATCTAAATCATTAATGTACAGTGTAAACAGCTGGGGCCCCAGCACAGAACCTTGCGGTACCCCACTAGTCACTGCCTGCCATTCTGAAAAGTACCCATTTACTCCTACTCTTTGCTTCCTGTCTGACAACCAGTTCTCAATCCATGTCAGTACACTACCCCCAATCCCATGTGCTCTAACTTTGCACATCAATCTCTTGTGTGGGACCTTGTCGAACGCCTTCTGAAAGTCCAAATATACCACATCAACTGGTTCTCCCTTATCCACTCTACTGGAAACATCCTCAAAAAATTCCAGAAGATTTGTCAAGCATGATTTCCCTTTCACAAATCCATGCTGACTTGGACCTATCATGTCACCTCTTTCCAAATGCACTGCTATGACATCCTTAATAATTGATTCCATCATTTTACCCACTACCGATGTCAGGCTGACCGGTCTATAATTCCCTGTTTTCTCTCTCCCTCCTTTTTTAAAAAGTGGGGTTACATTGGCTACCCTCCACTCCATAGGAACTGATCCAGAGTCAATGGAATGTTGGAAAATGACTGTCAACGCATCCACTATTTCCAAGGCCACCTCCTTAAGTACTCTGGGATGCAGTCCATCAGGCCCTGGGGATTTATCGGCCTTCAATCCCATCAATTTCCCCAACACAATTTCCCGGCTAATAAGGATTTCCCTCAGTTCCTCCTCCTTACTAGACCCCCCGACCCCTTTTAAAACCGGAAGGTTGTTCGTGTCCTCCTTCGTGAATACCGAACCAAAGTACTTGTTCAATTGGTCCGCCATTTCTTTGTTCCCCGTTATGACTTCCCCTGATTCTGACTGCAGGGGACCTACATTTGTCTTTACTAACCTTTTTCTCTTTACATATCTATAGAAACTTTTGCAATCCGTCTTAATGTTCCCTGCAAGCTTCTTCTCATACTCCATTTTCCCTGCCCTAATCAAACCCTTTGTCCTCCTCTGCTGAGTTCTAAATTTCTCCCAGTCCCCAGGTTCGCTGCTATTTCTGGCCAATTTGTATGCCACTTCCTTGGCTTTAATACTATCCCTGATTTCCCTTGATAGCCACGGTTGAGCCACCTTCCCTTTTTTATTTCTATGCCAGACAGGAATGTACAATTGTTGTAGTTCATCCATGCGGTCTCTAAATGTCTGCCATTGCCCATCCACAGTCAACCCCTTAAGTATCATTCGCCAATCCATCTCAGCCAATTCACGCCTCATACCTTCAAAGTTAGCCTTCTTTAAGTTCTGGACCATGGTCTCTGAATTAACTGTTTCATTCTCCATCCTAATGCAGAATTCCACCATATTATGGTCACTCTTCCCCAAGGGGCCTCGCACAACGAGATTGCTAATTAATCCTTTCTCATTACATAACACCCAGTCTAAGATGGCCTCCCCCCTAGTTGGTTCCTCGACATATTGGTCTAAAAAACCATCCCTTATGCACTCCAGAAAATCCTCCTCCACCGTATTGCTTCCAGTTTGGTTAGCCCAATCTATGTGCATATTAAAGTCACCCATTATAACTGCTGCACCTTTATTGCACGCACCCCTAATTTCCTGTTTGATGCCCTCCCCAACATCACTACTACTGTTTGGAGGTCTGTACACAACTCCCACTAACGTTTTTTGCCCTTTGGTGTTCTGCAGCTCTACCCATATAGATTCCACATCATCCAAGCTAATGTCCTTCCTAACTATTGCCTTAATCTCCTCCTTAACCAGCAATGCTACCCCACCTCCTTTTCCTTTTATTCTATCCTTCCTGAATGAATAGAAGCCGGGGAAGGGGGGAGGGGAAGAAAAAACAAAAGGGAAGGTTTGTGATAGGGTGGAAGGCAGGAGAGATTAAATGACAAAAGAGTTGATGGTACAAGGCAAAAGGGGATGGTAATGCGACAAGTAAAGAAACAAAACATCGGTCTAGAAGAGGTGTAAATAACAATAGAATCATCATCAGCATTCGCTGTCCGAAAAAACGGGAGCAGTGGATATGATCTGAAATTGTTGAACTAAATGTGGGGTCCAAAATGCTGTAACGTGATCAATCGAAAGCTGAGGTGCTGTTCCTCGAGCTTCTGTTGAGCTTCATTGGAATTGTGTAGAGAACTCCAGGATATAGTCGATGTATTCACCAAGGCATATGAAAGCACGGGCCTTACGCTTAACATCCGTAAGACAAAGGTCCTCCACCAGCCTGTCCTCGCTGCACAGCACTGCCCCCCAGTCATCAAGATTCACGGCGCGGCTCTCGACAACGAGGACCATTTTCCATACCTCGGGAGCTTCTTGTCAACAAAAACAGACACTGATGCGGAGATTCAACATCACCTCCCGTGCGCCAGTGCAGCCTTCGGCTGCCTGAGAAAAAGAGTGTTCGAAGACCAGGCCCTCAAAACTACCACTAAGCTCATGGTCTACAGGGCTGTGGTAACACTCAACATTCTGTATGGATCAAAGGAATGGTACAGAAGACACTTCAAGTCACTGGAGATATATCACCAACGATGTCTGCGCAAGATCCTGCAAATCCCCTGGGAGGACAGGCACACCAACATCAGTGTCCTTGTCCAAGCTAACAACCCCAGTATTGAAGCACTGACCACACTCGATCAGCTTCTCTGGGCAGGCCACATAGTTCACATGCCAAACACGAGACGCCCTAAGCAAATGCTCTATGCGGAGCTCCTTTACGGCAAACGAGCCAAAGGTGGGCAGCGGAAACGTTACAAGGACACTCTTAAAGCCTCACTGATAAAGTGCGACATCACCACTGACACCTGGGAGTCCCTGGCTGAAGACCGCCCTAACTGGAGAAAGTGCGTCTGGGAGGGCGTTGAGCTCTTTGAATCTCAACCCCGAGAGCGTGACGAGATCAAGCGCAGGCAGCGGAAGGAGCATGCAGCAAATCAGTCCCACCCACCCCTTCCCTCGACGACTGTCTGTCCCACCTGTGACAGGGTCTGTGGCTCTCCCATTGGACCAAAAAACTCACTTCAGGAGTGGAATCAGGTCCATCTCGATTGCGAGGGACTGCCTATGATGATGATGAGTAGGAGGCAAAGGACAGAGAGGTCAGAGTGGGAGTGGGACGAAGAATTAAAATGACAGGCGACCGGAAGCTCAGGGTCACGCTTGTGGACTGAATGGAGTGTTCCACAAAGCAAACACCCAATCTGCATTTGGTCTCCCCGATGTAGAGGAGACCGCATCATGAGCAACAAATACAGTATACTAAATTGGGGCTAAAACAGTTAAATTTTGAGGACATGTGCATAGGCTAGGCTTGTATTCCCTTGAGAATAGAAGATTATGGGGTGCTCTAAGTGAGATGTTTAAAATGATTAAAGGATTTGAAATGGTAGATAGGGATGAACTATTTCCTCTTGTGTGGGTGTCCAGAATAAGGGGGCATAGAGCTAGGAAGTTCAGCGGTGATGTCAGGAAGCACTCGGTCACACAAAGGATAGTGAAAATCTAGAACTCTCCCCCAAAAAGCTGTTGAGGCTGGTGGTCAATTGAAAATTTAAAATTTGAGATGAATAAGTTTTTGTTAGGCAAGGATATTAAGGGATATGAACAAAGGTGAGGAGATGGAGTTACGATACAGATCAGCCATGATCTAATTGAATGATGGAAAAGGCTTGAGCGGCTGAATGGCCTATTCCTGTTCCTGTGTTCCTTTATTCTTAGAGAAGCTGAGATTTTTCTCCGTAGAGCAAAAGAAGGTTTAGGTGAAATTTAATAGAGTTGTTCAAAATTATCAAGAGTTTTGATAGAGTAGATAGGGAGAAACTTTCCACTGGCAGGAGGGTCGGTAATCAGAAGAGACAGATTTAAGATAATTGGCAAAAAAATCCAGGGGGAAGATGAGAATTTATTTTACGAAGCGAGTTGTTATGATCTGGAATACACTGCCTGAAAGGATGGTGGAAGAAGATTCAATAGTAACTTTCAACGGGGAATTGGATACATACATAAAAATAAAAAAATGCAGGACTATGGGGAAAGAGCAGGGGAGTGGGAATAATTGGATAGCTCTTTCAGAGAACCAGCACAGGCACAGTGGGTCAAATGGCCTCTTTCGGTGCAGTATGATTTTATGATTCTATGACATCTTAAAGAGAAAGTGCACTCTGGCTGCAGACATCAGGGAAACACTTGGATGGAGAGAAATGGTTGCAGCACGCACTGAGAGGGCATCAAGGTTCTCTGATGCTGCCTTGGAAGCCCTGGGGCAGGCAGTGGATAGGTGGCGAGAGATCCTCTTCTGCTCAGGGGACCAAAAGCCCTGCAGGGAAGAACTCCATTGCCAGTGGAAAGACACCACTAACATGGTCGATGCTGTGAGTTTAACCGCAAAGACATGGCTCCAAAGCCAGAAAACACTCAATGGCCGCACCAGAGTGCTCAAAGTAAGAATACTAATCTCTTACTCCTTGCACTCACCACCACCACCTCCACTCTCACTACTCACAATACTCGCAACATTCCCCTTCCCAACTTCCCTTAACTCTTCTCCAATCATCACACCACACTTCACTGCACATTCATCTCGTTAGACTCACACTGAGCACTACTGCAACCCTCACTTCGCTACACCTCACATCATACACACAGCCTACCAACACTTTCTCTAAACACTTCACTAGTCTGTCACTACCACGCTCCCTTCTTTCTTGCAGGAGAAGGTCGCCCACAATTCCAGATAGAAGGCTGTCAGTGGAGGAGGCCGAGTCCATCTGCACACATTCTCGCCTCCTTGGAGAAAATTTGTTGGCCATCATGGGCAGGGGCAGGATCACGACTTTGTCGATTGGTAATGCTGGAGGTGGCATCGCCTTATCTTCTTTTACCCTTCCTACTTCTATCTCATCCTACATGCGTGACAAACTGCCCTCGATCTGCTCACCATTTACACAAAATCAAACCCTTCTCACTCTCTTTCATTTCAGCTGCTAAAAATGCTTACGCTATTCAGCCAATACAAGAAGAAGATGCCAGCCTTTCTGATGATGCAGCATCAGTTGATCTCACCCGAGCAAGCACCAGCTCAGAAACTGGCACCACATGTACTTTAAATGCTAGGACTAGAGGAGGGATGAATCATCAGCTGCAAGTGTGCAAGAGCTTGGGCAAGGAATAGGACTTCATTGGTACCAGCAAATCTGAGGGTGAGGTCACACACGGACTCTGCTGCAGAGGACTCAGATGCTCACTTTGAGGGCAAGGGCTAACTAAGAAACATAGAAACATAGAAACATAGAAAATAAGTGCAGGAGTAGGCCATGCGGCCCTTCAAGCCTGCACCACCATTCAATAAGATCATGGCTGATCATTCTCTCAGTACCCCTTTTCTGCTTTGTCTCCATACCCCTTGAGCCCTTTAGCCGTAAGGGCCATATCTAACTCCCTCTTGAATATATCCAATGAACTGGCATCAATAACTCTCTGCGGTGGAGAATTCCACAGGTTAACAACTCTCTGAGTGAAGAAGTTTCTCCTCATCTCAGTCCTAAATGGCCTACCCCTTATCCTAAGATGGTGTCCCCTGGTTCTGGACTTCCCCATCATTGGGAACATTCTTCCCGCATCTAACCTGTCCAGTCCCGTCAGAATCTTATAAGTTTCTATGAGATCCCCTCTCATCCTTCTAAACTCCAGTGAATAAAGGCCCAGTTGATCCAGTCTCTCCACATATGTCAGTTCCGCCATCCCGGGAATCAGTCTGGTGAATCTTCGCTGCACTCCCTCTATAGCAAGAACGTTCTTCCTCAGATTAGGAGACCAAAACTGAACACAATATTCCAGGTGAGGCCTCACCAAGGCCCTGTACAACTGCAGTAAGACCTCCCTGCTCCTATACTCAAATCCCCTAGTTATGAAGGCCAACATACCATTTGCCTTCTTCACCGCCTGCTGTACCTGCATGCCAACTTTCAATGACTGATGAAGCATGACACCCAGGTCTCGTTGCATCTCCCCCTTTCCTAATCTGCTGCCATTCAGATAATATTCTGCCTTTGAGTTTTTGCCCCCAAAGTGGATAACTTCACATTTATCCACATTATACTGCCATGCATTTGCCCACTCACCTAACTTGTCCAAATCACCCTGCAGCCTTTTAGCGTTCTCCTTACAGCTCAGACCGTCACCCAGATTATGTGCCATCTGCAAACTTGGAGATATTACACTCAATTCTTTCATCTAGATCATTAATGTATATTGTAAAGAGCTGGGGTCCCAGCATTGAGCCCTGCGGCAGGTAATGCTGGGTGCACTGGGCAGCCTGCCAACGAGCTTCTGCTGTTCCGGAGCATGGAGGAGTCCGACTCCAACTTGTGTCAGGACTTTGCGCAGATCATGGAGACCATTCCATCCAACAGGGACTGAGCAGTCAGTTCAACCAATATGACAGTGTGACGCACCATGAAACAGCCTCTCCTGACGGCTCCTACAGATGCCATGGATGCTCAAATGGCTGCCACCTTGGCTTTGGGGGCCACGGTTGACAGGAGCTTCTGGAGCATCACCTCACTCCTGCACTCTGCTCACGAGCAGAGCCATAAGAGTGCTGCGGCACAGACCCATGAGAGTGGCAGTGACTCCTCCTGTCCCCTCTCAGGACAGCATGTCTGCTCCCCCACCACCCACTTTGACAGTGCCGTTGTTAGTGCCGTACATCCAGACTGCTCTGGTTCATGCCTGCCCACCATGGCCAGTTGAAGTGTCATCAATAGAAGCTCAGCAGCCCGCCACCTCCCAAGCTGAAGCCACTGGGGAAACACATTGTAACAGCACCAGGCTAATTAAATGAGCACAGAAGACAGCACTAAGGGCTGGATTTTCTGTTTTCGGGGCAAAAACGGAGGCGGAGCGGGAAAGTTACCAGCCGGGAATAGTTTGCGCTTTGGTAAGGAAGTTTCGGCATCTGGGTCCTGCGTCAGGGGGTGCAGCACAAAGGGAGGCGTTGTACACTTTTCGTGGCGCAAAAATGGGAAACTCGCAAACTAAACTGCCGAGCCGTGTGCGCTCCGAGAGAGGCCTGGGGGGTGGCGGGGTGGGGGTGGGGGGGGCAGTGGTGGGGGGAGCAGGGGGAAACCTTAAAAAAAAACCACAGAAACATTTCCAAAACATTGCCCACATCACCACAACACAAATTGTTTTAAAAAATTAAAAGAACAAACACTCGCTCGCACATAGCTTCGGAGGACTTTACCATCCTCTGCACCGCCGGCTGAGCTGGACCGCACTGATTTCCCAGGCGGTCATTGTGGGCGCACTTCTGGGTGGACGGATCGGGCAAAAGGCCAAAGTACTGCTGGTGTCACAACGAGAGATGTTGTACACCCGGCGCAGCTCTTCCCGGGGGCGCTGCTGAGCTTCGCCGCAAAAACAGACCGGAGAAGAGCGAAGGGGCGCAGGAGACATGAATGCCACCTTTCATGCTTCTCTGGAGAGAAACCCGGAGCGCAAAGGACCAGAAAGTTCAGCCCCAAGGGCTTGCACAAGGGTAATTTGTGATTAAATCTGTTCACTGTTGCAATTGAGTTGTTTGCTAAATTATTTTTTTCTGGATTTGGTGTTGGTGTTTATATTTATAATGAGATGAGGGTCAGATCATAAGGCTGAACTTAAAATAGACAATTGAATGCTGGTCTGCATTGTGGGACGTTTCTTGTATTGGGGATGGGAGGGATAATTTAGGTGAAACACGATTTGGTCGCTGTGAGCTTCTCTTACTGTATTTGTTGTTGGCCAGGTGGTAGTAAAGGCTGGTCCTTCATGATGTCGAAGTTGTGGAGCATGCAGCAGATGCCAACAGATCTGGATACCTGCTCAGGGGTGTACTGCAAAGCTTCTCCAGAACAATGCAGGCAGCAGAAGAGTTGCTTGAGAGCGTCGATTGTTTGCTCAATGTTATTTCTTGTGGCATCATGGCTCTCGTTCTATGTCAGCTCTGTAGCTGTGCGCGGGTTCCTAGGGGAGTCATGAGCCATGCCCAGAGAAGATAGCCCTGGTCTCCCAACAGCCAGTCTGTAACTTGCCAGCCTGGTTGGAGTAAAGGTGGCACAGAGGATTGGAGTACGATGAAAGAGTCATGACTGCTTCCAGGATAGTGGGCACAGATCTGTGTGATGTGTTGCTTGTGGTCACAAACCAGCTGTACACTGAGGGAGTGGAATCCCTTTTCATTGATAAGAATACCAGGCTGATGATAGGGAGCATGCAAGACAATTTGTGTACAATCTATGGAACCTTGAACCCTGGGGAAACCTGCCATGCAGTTGAAACCTATTGCGCTCTCGTCCTGCTTCGATTTGGTCATAGGGAAGGAGGTGGTGTAATGAGACTTGGTGACCTCTCTGATACATTGGTCTACTGCGAACTGTGAGGCATTGCAGATGTCAACTGTGGCAGCTTGAAAGGTGTCCGTTGCATAAAATTTAAGAGCCATGGTGATCTTGACAGCCACAGGCAGAGCTGTCCATGTGCGAGCTTCGAGGGGTGGCTACAGCAGGTGACATAGCTCAGTGACAGCTTCCTACATGAAGCAATGGCACCTCATGCATTGGTCCTCAGTAATGTTCTTATAGGTGAAGTGCTCCCTATAGGCCCTCTGTGGGTATGGCCTCCCTCGCAGTGACCCTCCCCACTCCTCCTCCTCTTCCTCCCTCTTGTGGCTTCTGCTCCTGCTCTCTGCTGTCTTTCTTGCTACTCCCCCTCCTCCTCCAGCCCCAAAGGCAGCCCTACCAGACCACCCATGATTGCAGTCAAACTGTTTCTAAGGTAGCAAATAACAGTTTAACACTGGTCAAAATTCTGTTTCCCGTGTCAGAAACACACCAAAGAACAACCTGAAGTTAATCAGCAACATAAAATGACAAAACAGCAATTGACCTGAAAGTACTTCATAATCCCATGTAAATAGTACTAATGAAGGGGCCTCCCTATTGGTTAGCACCATGAGTTTATCGCCTGATGAGTTAGGCACTGGGATGCACCAAAATCAGAAAAGGGTTGGGAAAGGGCAGATAAATCGAATTTAAATAAAATATTATACACTTTGCTCCTGCCGCCAACCTATCCACCTACACCAATATGGCGGGTGCCGCACCTTCAGCTAGAAATGTGTGCAATTCCTGGTCGCCACATTGGGACATTTGGGCAGGTTTTGATGGCGTCAACACAGAGAGTTTCCACTTGTGGGGAAGAGCGAAACTAGAGGCCATCAATATAAGATAGTCACCAAGAAATTAAATAGGGAATTCAGAAGAAATTTCTTTACCCAGAGAGTGGTTAGAATGTGGAACGCGCTACCACAAGGAGTGGTTGAAGTGAAGATTATAGATGCATTTAAGGGGAGGCTAGACAAGCATATTGTAAAGTCCTTTCTCTACAGCATGAAACCACACGAGGCACATTCTGGGGACAAGGTCACTCTGTGACCTCAACTCTTTATTCACAGCACTCCACAATTGATGACCCTGCGAGGGACACCTTGTGGTCAAGGTGTGCATCTAGGTTGTATGTATACAGTAATACAGTGGTGTTACATTATAGTTACATACATGATATCACCTTCCCCCCCCAAAGTCTTGTTGGGATCATAGGTTTAGTCTTTCAGGTTCCCTCGTGGAGCGCCGCAGTTGGGGCTCTGTTTGTTGGACACTGACGTGAGTGTCTGTCACCTGTGGTGATTCTGGCCTGTCCGGGCTGACCGCAGGAACTGTGCATTCTTCTGATTGCTCTTGTTGCTCGTTCACTGGCGGTGGTGTGAGCTCCATCTCATGGTCTTCTTCAGGTTCCTCAGTGTCGACGCTGAACCTTTTTTTGATTTGGTCCAGATGCTTACGGCATATCTGACCATTGTTGAGTTTTACCATGAGGACCCTATTCCCCTCTTTGTCAATTACAGTACCCTCAAGCCATTTGGGCCCCATGGAGTGATTGAGGACGAATACAGGATTATTTATTTCTATACATCTCCCCCTCGAATTGCGGTCATGGTACTCATTTTATGACTTGCGCTTGCCCTCAACTATGTCGGTTAGGAATGGGTGAATGAGGGACAACCGGGTTTTGAGTGTCCGTTTCATTAGTAGCTCTGCGGGTGGGACTCCCGTAGGCAAGTGCGGTAGGGATCTATAGGCCAGCAGGAGCCGCGATAGGCGTCATTGCAGGGAGGATCCTTGAATTCTGAGCATACCTTGCTTAATGATTTGGACCGCACGTTCCGCCTGGCCATTGGAGGCCGGCTTGAACGGTGCAGTCCTGACGTGGTTGATGCCATTGCCTGACATAAACTCCCGGAATTCGTAGCTTGTGAAGCATTATCACTAACCAGGATGTCCGGCAAGCCATGGGTTGCAAAGATTGCACGTAGGTTTTCCATGGTGGTGGATGATGTGCATGAATTCAGAATGATGCACTCAATCCATTTCGAGTACGCATCTACCACAATAAGGAACATCTTTCCCATGAACGGGCCTGCGTAGTCAACATTAATGCGTGACCATGGCCTGGTGGGCAAGGGCCACGGGCTGAGCGGGGCCTCCCTGGGGGCATTACCCAGCTGGGCACACGTCATGCACCTGCGAACACAGTGTTCCAGGTCTGAATCAATTCCAGGCCACCAAACGTGTGACCGAGCAATGGCCTTCATCAGCACAATGCCTGGGTGCTCGCTGTGGAGTTCCCTGATGAATGCCTCCCTGACCTTCTGGGGCATAACTACCCGGCTGCCTCATAGTAGGCAGTTGGCTTGGATGGAGAGATCATCCATCCGTTTGTGGAACGGTCTGACCTCCTCAGGGCATGCTCCGTGTGCGGGTGCCCAATCCCCAGTCAGGGCACATTTCTAAATCAGGGATAGAAGGAGATCTCTGTTTGTCCAGATTTTGATCTGGCGGGCTGTGATGGGGGAGACTGCGCTGTCAAAGGCATCGACAGCCATGACCATCTCGGCGCTTTGCTCCGCTGCCCCCTCAGTGGTGGCCAGTGGAAGCCTGCTGAGCGCGTCAGCGCAATTTTCAGTGCCGGGCCGGTGCCGGATGGAGTAGTCATAAGCAGCCAGCTTGAGAGCCCATCGCTGTATGCGGGCTGATGCATTGGCATTGACAGCCTTGCAGTCTGACAACAGGGATGTTAATGGCTTGGGGTCCGTCTCTAATTTGAACTTCCTACCAAAGAGGTACTGATGCATTTTTTTTACACCATAGACACATGCGAGCGCTTCTTTCTCGACCATCCCATTTCCTTGTTCTGCTTGAGAGAGCGACCTAGAGGCATAAGCCACAGGTTGTAGTTGACCCTCAGCATTGCCCTGCTGCAACACGCACCCAACCCCATAGGACAATGCATCACATGTCAGAACCAATTTTTTACAGGGGTCGTACAGGGTCAACAACTTGTTTGAACAAAGTAGGTTTCGCGCCCGATCAAAAGCTCGTTCCTGACAGTCCCCCCAAAACCAATCGCAACCCTTACGCAGGAGCACGTGTAGCGGTTCCAATAACATGCTCAAGTTCGGCAGAAAGTTCCCGAAATAGTTCAACAGTCCCAGAAATGAACGCACTCCGATGTGTTGCAGGGCCTGGGTGCTCGTCGAATCGCCTCTGTTTTGGATTCGGTTGGCCGAATTCCATTTGCAGCAACTCAACCTCAGGAGCTAAGAACACACATTTAGATTTCTTGAGTCGCAGGCCTACCCGGTCCAGTCAGCGTAGCACCTTCTCCAGGTTATGGAGGTGTTCCTCGGTGTCTTGACCCGTGATGAGGATGAGGATGTTGTCCTAGAATACGATCGTTCCAGGAATGGATTTAAACAAGCTTTCTATGTTTCTTTGAAAGATCGCGGCCGCTGATCGAATACCAAATGGGCACCTGTTATAAACGAACAGTCCCTTGTGCGTGGTGATGGTGGTCAGTAGTTTAGATTCGTCGGCCAGTTCCTGGGTCATATAGGCTGAGGTGAGGTCCAACTTGGTGAACAGTTTGCCGCCTGCCAGCGTGGCGAAAAGGTCCTCCGCTCTTGGGAGCGGGTATTGATCTTGTCGGGACACCCGATTTATGGTGGCCTTGTAGTCGCCACAGATCCTGACAGAGCCATCCACTTTTAGGACGGTAATGATGGGGCTCGCCCAGTCGCTGAATTCAACAGCCGGTCCAATTTGCTCTCGATCTTTTCCTGCATCACATACGGCACCGCTCTGGCTTTGTGGTGTACTGGCCTGGCGTCCGGCGTGATGTGTATTCCTACTTTGGTGCCTTTGAAAGTCCCGACGCCAGGTTGGAATAGTGAATCAAATTGTTGTAGGACTTGTGAGCATGAACTTTGCTCCACAGATGACATTGCGTGAACATCCCCCCATTTCCAGTTCATCTCGGCTAACCAGCTCCTCCCCAACAGTGCGGGACCATTACCCGGGACAATCCAGAACGGCAGCCAATTCACTAACCCGTTGTGTGTGACAGCCAACATTGCACTGCCTAGCACCGGAATGATATCTTTGGTGTAAGTCCGTAATTGTGTCTCAATACATTCTGTGACCTCAACTCTTTATTCACAGCACTCCACAAGTGATGACCTTACATGGAACCTCCCTTTATATCCCTGGGAGATCAGGTAAGGAGTGTCTCCCACAAGTTCACCCCTTGTGGTCAAGGTGTGCATCTGGGTTGTGTGTATACAGTAATACAGTGGTGTTACATTGTGGTTACATACATGACACATATGAGGGAGGGAGGAATAGAGGGTTAAGCTGAAAGATTTAGATGAGGAAAAACAGGAGGTGGTTTGAGTGGAGCTTAAACGCCGGCATGGACTCGTTGGGCTGAATGGTCTGTTTCTGTGCTGTAAATCCTATGTAATCCATTTAACATTGAAAATTGGACACTGTGGCCACATTTCTAGGCCACTGTTTCAACGATATTTAAATACACTTAAAAAAATAACAGTTTATGTTATATAATATACTGTCCTGGGAAATATTACATTCATTGCGTGGAAGCTGATGGGCATTTTCCACCACGTATGTGTATGTGTTACTGTCCAGGTCCGGATGAATTTCCCAGACGATGATGATTCAGGCGCATAGACTGGGCGGGCACTGATGCAGTGTTTGTGCAGCATCTGCACTGGGGAGCAGAAAGCAAGAGCTTTCCAGCGGTACCTGGATGCTTATTCGCCATCGGTCCGTCAACACCACGTCGCTCCTTCAGTGATTCGGGTGTTTTTTTTGTTGCATACAGGTTTAATTTTTTTTCCCCCCATGTCTTCTTCGGAGTTGTTTCGCCGGCGATCGCATTAAGAGAGGGGCGGGTGGTGGAGCCGGGCGGCCCGCGCCCATGGGGAACGTTTCCTCCACCTTCAAAGAATGCCTGAGCTCCGGGTTGAGCATAGATTGGCTCCCCATTGGGAACACTCGCTTCCCATTAGGACTGCAGGTAGGACGCTCCAGTCATTCATTGCCACCCACTGTCAGCCAGTCTGCAGCTCCAGTTAACTCTCTCCCACCTTATATTAACACTTGATGTAACCAGGGTGATTTGATATCAAGAATTATTACTGAACAGAAGCTCAAATTGACAACTCCACCAACTGAACCACGGATATTTCTCAAAATATTAATTGTGTGTGTGTGTGTGTGTGTGTGTTCGGGGAGATGTCGCTGTAATTACCATAAGACAAAAACATAAGAGATTGCAAGAAATTTTTGGGGAATGAGGCCTCATATTTTATGTGAACACAGTTTTTTTAAAATCCAGGATGTGGGCATCGCTGGCAAGGCCAGCATTTATTGCCCATCCCTAATTGCCCTTGAGAAGGTGGTGGTGAGCCGCCTTCTTCAACTACTGCAGTCCCTGTGGTGAAGGTACTCCCACAGTGTTGTTAGGGAGGGAGTTCCAGGACTTTGAACCAGCAACGATGAAGGAATGGCGATATATTTCCAAGTCTGGAGGGGAATTTGAAGGTGATGGTGTTCCCATGTGCCTGCTGCCCTTGTCCTTCTTTGTGACAGAGATTACAGGTTTGGGAAGTGATGCCAAACAAACCTTGGCGAGTTGCTGCAGTGCATCTTGTAGATGGTACATACTGCAGCCATGGTGCGCCGGTGGTGGAGGGAGTGAATGCTTGAGATGGTGGATGGGATGTCGATCAAGCGGGCAGCTTTGTCCTGAATGGTGTCGAGCTTCTTGAGTGTTGTTGGAGCTGCATTGTAGATGGTGGAAAGGCTTTGGAGAGTCAGGAGGTGAGACACTCAGTGCAGAAAACCCAGCCTCTGACCTGCTCTTATAGTACTTATGTGGTTGGTCCAGTTAAGTTTCTGGTCAATGGTGACCCCCAGGATGTTGATGGTGGGGTTTCAGTGATGGTAATACCTTTGAATATCAAGGGGTGGTGGTTAGACTCTCGCTTGTTGCAGAAAGTCATTGCCTGGCACTTGTGTGGTGCAAATGTTACTTGCCACTTATCAGCCCAAGCCTAACTGTCATCCAGGTCTTGCTGTATGTGGGCATGGACTGCTCCATTATCTGAGAAACTGTGAATGGAACTGAACACTGTGCAATCATCAGTGAACATCCCCACTTCTGATCTTATGATAGAAGGAAGATCATTGGTGAAGCAGCTGAAGATGGTTGGGCCTAGGATACTACCCTGAGGAAGTCCTGCACTGATGTCCAGGGGCAACTACAACCATCTTCCTTTGTGCTAGATATGACTCCAGCCAGTGGCCAGTTTTCCCCCTGATTCCCATTGACTTCAATTTTACTAGGGTTCCTTGATGCCACACTCGGTCAAATGCTGCCCTCATTTCAAGGGCAGTCACTCTCACCTCACCTTTGGCATTCAGCTCTTTTGTCCATATTTGGACCAAGGCTGTAATGAGATCTAGAGCCGAGTGGTCCTGGTAGAACCCACTCTGAGCATCAGTGAGCAGGTGAGTATGTGCCGCTTGATAACACTGTTACCAACACCTTCAATCACTTTGCTGGTGATTGAGAGTAGACCGATAGGGTGTTAATTGGCCAGATAGGATTTGTCCTGCTTTTTGTGGACAGGACATACATGGGCAGTTTTTCACATTAAGAACATAAGAAATAGGAGCAGCAGTAGGCCATTTGGCCCTTCGAGCCTGCTCTGCCATTCAATAAGATCATGGCTGATCTGATCATGGACTCGGCTCCACTTCTCTGCCCGCTCCCCATAACCCTTTACTCCCTTGTCACTCAAAAATCTGTCTATCTCCACCTTAAATATATCTCTGCACTGCAGCACTTTGCAATTTTTCTCCATTTAAATTATAATTTTATTATCTATTATTTCTGCCAAAGTGGATAACCTCACATTTTCCCACATTATATTCCATCTGCCAAATTTTTGCCCACTCACTTAGCCTGTATATATCCCTTTGCAGATTTTGTGTGTCCTCCTCACAATTTGCTTTCCCACCCATCTTTGTATCAACAGCAAACTTGGCTACATTACACTCAGTCCCTTCATCCAAGTCATTAATGTAGATTCTAAATAGTTGAGGACCCAGCACCGATCCCTGCGGCATCCCACTAGTCACTGTTTGCCAACTGGAAAATGACCCATTTATCCCGACTCTCTGTTTTCTGTTAGTTAACCAATCCTCTATCCATGCTAATATATTACCCTCAACCCCATGAGCTTTTATCTTGTGCAGTAACCTCTTATGTGGCACCTTATCGAATGCCTTCTGGAAATCCAAATACACCACATCCACTGGTTCCCCCTTATCCACCCTGCTCATTACACCTCAAAGAATTCCATTG
The DNA here is from genome assembly GCF_044704955.1 of Pristiophorus japonicus. Classification (NCBI taxonomy): domain Eukaryota; kingdom Metazoa; phylum Chordata; class Chondrichthyes; family Pristiophoridae; genus Pristiophorus; species Pristiophorus japonicus. The sequence goes on from NC_091983.1 coordinate 29,972,639, forward strand.
TTGGGTAGATGCCAGTGTTGTAGCTGTACTGTGACAGCTTGGCTAGAGGCATGGCTAGTTCTGGGATATAACTCTTCAGCACAACAGCCGGGATGTTGTCGAGGCCCATAGCTTTTGCTTTATCCAGTACGCTCAGTCGCTTCTTGATATCACATGGAGTGAATCGAATTGGCTGAAGAATGGCTTTTGTAATGGTGGGGACCTCAGGAGGAGACCGATGTGGATCACCCACTCAGCACTTCTGGCTGAAGATGGTTGGGTGAAACAATTTTTGCTTGCATAAGTTAATCATTCAAATTGATGATATTAATTACAGCAGGGAAATTGCTGTGCAGGAAGTGATGGAACATGGCATGCTCAGTAGTTTGGTTAACCATAACTGGTCAATTAGGATAGGTGGCTCATCGCTGTTGCACAGTGAAGAAAAATTGATGGCCGACAGTGCCCCCTCATAGTAATACCTGAATGGTAAATAAGCTGAAAATGACAATATAATGAATTGAATATTTTATTGATAGCAATAAATTACTGTGCTTAATTCATTTGACAGAAAGATCAATTAAGGCACTCATTACCAATACATGACTGTAAGTTTACAGAACTACATTATTATTGCCAATGCATTTGATGATGACAGTCAGACTTGCATTTATATAGCACCTTTCATGATCACCAGACATCTCAAAGTGCTTTACGGTCAATGAAGTACTTTTGGAGTCTAGCCACTGTTGTAATGTGGAAAACATGGCAGCCAATTTGCGCACAGCAAACTCCCACAAATAGCAATGTGATAATGACCAGATAATCTGTTTTAGTGATGTTGATTGAGGGATAAATATTGGCCAGGGCACCGGAGATAACTCCTCGGCTTTTGTTCAAAATAGTGCTATGGGATCTTTTATTTCCTGATGTCACAGGAAGTCAATCTTTTGCTAGACAACTAATAATACCATAATTTTCTCTTTGCTTAGCATAACATTACATAAAAGAACAACAATAACGTATTTATATAGCACCATTAACGTAGTAAAACATTCCAAGGCACTTCACAGGAGCGCTATCAGACAACATTTGGCACCGAGCCACATAAGGAGATGGTCAAAGAGGTAGGTTTTAAGGAGCGTCTTAAAGGAGGAAGGAGAGATAGAGAGGCAGAGAGGCTTAGGGAGGGAATTCCAGAGCTTAGGGACTTGGCAGCTGAAGGCACGCCCGCCAGTGGTGGAACGATTAAAATTGGGGATGCTCAAGTGGGCAGAATTGGAGGATTGTAAGACTGGAGGAGGTTACAGAGATAGGGAGAGATGAGGCCATAGAGGGATTAGAAAACAAGGATGAGAATTTTAAATTCAAGGCATTGCTTAACTGAGAGCCAAAGTAGGAGTCAGCGAGCACAGGGGTGATCGATGAACGGGAATTGGTGTGAATAATGACAAAAAGTGCATATTTTGCTCACTCCTAGTCTGATAACAGTAAGAATCATCGGCTCAGCATTGCAGTAGGGAGAGGAGGAGACACTGAAATTGAATTTAAAAAAAATTAATTACTCCTAAAGTAGAATAAAGTGAAATCAAAATGTATAGACTGAAATCAGGTGTTAATGTACTCTGGTTGATATATTAATTAAGACATTGGCAGTAAAGCGCTTTGGGACATCCTGGGATCATGAAGGTGTTATTTATTTCCAAATGTTTTCTTTCTATCTATAAGATCAACCTTTCTAGAAGATGCACTTAATGGAAAGGCACTGAAGTGTGTGGATAAAGACTTCGAGAATTAAATACATAATTGCAAAAGCAATTGAATTTTTGGGTCTTATAACTAGCTGACAACCACGACGTGCGAGGATTTTTTAGCTCAGTTAAGACTACCTACGGCCCAAGCATCCAACGTCCTATCCCACTGTGGGCCAAGAACGGAGAGGTACTCATCAAGGACAGAGAGGCAATTAGTGCTTGCTGGAAGGAGCACTTGGAAGATCTCCATAGCCGAGACTCTGTCTTCGACATGAGTGTCCTCGACTCCATCCCGCAGCAAGCTACCCGCCACCACCTTAACAGAACCCCAGCCTGGCATGAGGTTGAAATGTCGTCTGACAGCTGAAGAACAACAAAGCCTCAGGAGCAGATGGAATCCCCACCAAAGGACTAAAACATGTCGGTGAAGCACCATTGGTGCAAATACATGAACTAATTTATCTTATTTGGAAGGAGGAGAGCATGCTAGGGGATCTCAGAGATGCCGTAATTGTGACCACCTTCAAGAAAGGGGAAATGTCTGATTGCGATAATTACAGAGGAGTTTCCCTGCTGGCTGCCACAGGGAAAGCCATCACAAGAATCCTCCTCAATTGCCTTCTCCCTGTAGCTGAAGAGCTCCTCCCAGAGTCACAATGCGGATTCCACCCACTAAGGAGCACAATGGACATGATCTTCACCGCGCGTCAAATTCAAGGGAAATGCAGAGAACAGCACCAACCTCTGTACATGGCCTTCTTTGATGTCACAAAGGCCTTCGGCACTGTCAACCATGAGGATTATGGAGCTTTCTCCTCAAGTTCGGCTGCCCTCCAAAGTTTGTCACCATCCTCCGCCTGCTTCATGATAACATGCAAGCTGCGATCCTGACCAACAGATCCACCACAGACCCAATTCACATATGGACCGGGGTCAAGCAAGGTTGTGTCATCGCAGCAACACACTTCTCAATGTTTCTTGCTGCAATACTTCACCTCACCTTCAGTAAGCTCCCCGCTTGAGTGAAGCTAATCTACAGAACAAATGGGAAACTGTTCAACCTCCATCACCTCCAGTCCAGATCCAAGGTCATCTCATCCTCTGTGATTGAATTACATTATGCAGACGACGCTTGCGTCTGCATACACTTGGAGGCCGAACTCCAAACCATCGCCAACACCTTCACCGAAGTGTATGAGTGTATGGGACTTACATTAAACATCTGTAAGACAAAGATTCTCTACCAACCTGCCCCCGCCACACAGTACTGCCCCCCGATTATCAAAATCCATGACAGAGGCCTTAACATAAGAACATAAGAACATAAGAAATAGGAACAGGAGTAGGCCATATGGTCCCTTGAGCCTGCTCCGCCATTCTATAAGATCTTGGCTGATCTGATCATGGACTCAGCTCCATTTCTCCCCCCCCCCCGCTCCCCATAACCCCTTATCCCCTTGTCGTTCAAGAAACTGTCTATTTCTGTCTTAAATTTATTCAATGTACCAGCTTCCATAGCTCTCTGAGGCAGCGAATTCCACAGATTTACAACCCTCTGAGAGAAGAAATTTCTCCTCATCACAGTTTTAAATGGGCGGCTCCTTATTCTAAGATTATGCCCCCTAGTTCTAGTCTCCACTATCAGTGGAATCATCCTCTCTGCATCCACCTTGTCAAGCCCCCTTATAATCTTATACGTTTCGATAAGATCACCCCTCATTCTTCTGAATTCCAATGAGTAGAGGCCCAACCTACTCAACCCCGGAATCAACTTAGTGAGCCTTCTCTGAACTGCTTCCAAAGCAAGTATATCCTTTCATAAATATGGAAACCAAAACTGTACTCAATATTCCAGATGTGGCCTCACCAATACCTTATATAGCTGTAGCAAGACTTCCCTGCTTTTATACCCCTTTGCAATAAAGGCCAAGATACCATTGGCCTTCCTGATCATTTGGACAACGTGAATCATTTTCCATACCTCGGGAGCCTACTGTCAGCAAGGGCAGACGTCGATGACGAAGTCCAACATCGCCTTCACTGTGCCAGTGCAGCCTTCAGTGGCCTGAGGAAGAGATTGTTGGAAGACCAGGACCTCAAATCCGTCACCAAGCTCATGGTCTACAGAGCAGTAGTGATACCCGCCCTCCTATATGCCTCAGAGACATGGACTAATAACAGCAGGCACCTCAACACACTGGAGAAGTACCACCAACGCTGCCTCCGCAAGATCCTGCAAATCCATTGGCAGGATAGGCGCACCAACGTCAGTGTTCTCCCTCAGGCCAACATCCCCAGCATCGAAGCACTGACCATGCTTGATAGTATGGTCAATAGAGACTCCCCAAAAAAGCGCTCTACTCGGAGCTCCGACACAGCAAGAGAGCCCCAGGCGGGCAGAGGAAATGCTTCAAGGACACCCTCAAAGCCTTTTTCAAAAAGTGTAACATCCCCACCGACACCTGGGAATCCCTGGTCCAAGACTGCTCAAAGTGGAGCAGAAGCATTGGGAAGGCGCCGAACACCTCGAGTCTCTTCACCGGGAGCAAGTGCAAACAGCGGAAAGAGCGCATGACAACCCAAATGGGGATCTTTTCCGCTACCGCAAAAGTTACCGCCCCAAATGAGACGCTATGCAATTTCACCCCCATGGTATTTTCATAGAAGATAATATTAGTAACCAAAGGCATGATGCATTGTCTTCTGTCCAGAGATTACAGGGAGGATTTTCTTCTTCACTGTATCTGTCTGGCACACAACAGGGAGTAGGCGAGGAAAATTAATCCACAAGCCTTGCGACTACACTGAATTCTAGAAAAGGACAGAATTTTGCTTGATCAACTGTTTACTTTTGCTTCAATGTTTTTTTTTTACCTCTAGAGCAATGCTACACCAGCCCTTCCTGAATTTGTAAAGATAGTTGAAGTTGGACCTAGGGATGGTCTACAGAATGAAAAGGTATGTTTCCTTCATCAAAAAAAATGAATGCAGCGTAATCAGCTTATTTCGTGAATCTATAGCCAAGGCAAACAGTTATTCATATTCTATCATAATTTCTTTTCTAATTTGTGTTTTATGTATTTTTGGTTTTATAGTTATAATTATATAATTTCAAAATTGAGATTGATAGATTTTTTTCGGCAAGAGTATTAAAGGTTACGGAACCAAGGCGGGTCGATGGAGTTCAGATACACATCAGCCGTGGTCTATTTGAACAGCAGAATGAGCTTGAGGCTGAATGGCCTGCTCCTATTCCTATGTTCCAATCGACCTTTTAGCTTTTATTTAGGAGTTTGCTGAGGGACTGGGAGCTGATGTTAGCTGAGTGGCTACCTGTTAGGTGTAAAGACACAAAATATTGTGTGGGAAAGGGAAGATAAAAACTTCAGGCAGATTAGCACTTGGCCATTAAATAACCAACTGGGTGGAGTGCATGGTGGAAAATCGAGCACACCCACAATCTGATATCTTACCAGCATGCAATGCCCACTTTACCTAATAGAGTAAAATACTTCTTTACCTTATCAAGATAGGAGCATTTTATAGCAGCTTCCTGATGACTGACTGGATAAGTGCATTGATGTTGAGCCAAGTTTGATCCCTGGCTTGTGCTACTCAGCTGATCTCGGGTGTGGCAGTGGTGAGGGCACATCATGTCCACATGACTAATTAATCTAATGACACTGTGCAAAATAAATTGAGACCTGCACCTTGTGAGGCAGCTAGTGAAGAAAAACAGACCCATTTGATTGGAAAAACACAAGCAGTGCATGTGCAACATTCTAATCTGCTACCGCAGTGTGTGCAAGACCCGGCTGGTGGTATGGGTGTCAAAAAATGTTGGCTTCTTTACTAATGTTTCTATTTGGGAAGCACTTGGGGGAAGAAATTGCCGCTTTTTATAGCCCCATTAGCGCCTCTGGGGGGTGCTAATGGGGCGCAATGAAGTTTTCGCCCAGGCGAGGGAAGGCGGGGGGGGTCATTTGCGCCTCCTGGGAAATTGCCCCAGAAATTTGGAGGGCATTGCCCTGTGCCAACCCCTTTGTGGGGGAAATTGCCCCGGAAGTTTGGGGGGCACTGCACTGCGCCAACCCCTTTGTGGGAGAAATTGCCCCTTCGTGGGGTGTGAAGCTGGTGGTCATCCACCGCTGGGGGGCCCCTTAAGGAGGAGGCCTTTAGCGTCCCGGGCTGCCAGTTTATTTTGTTTGCCAACTCTTATGTTGGCCCGACAATGGCTGCCCTCTCATCGACCGGGTCGCCATCATGCAGCCCGGCATTCTGTTATGGGTGCTGGGCCGCTGGCCCGGTCGATTGCGTCCCTGGTGACCCAATGGCTGGCCACTAAAGGGCCTGCAGAGTGAGCAGTGGCCCTCCTCTTTAAATGAAGGGGAGAGGCGTTGTAGCGCGTCAGCAGCTACAAAGATGCTCCGCGTAGCGCTGGCCTTCTGAGTGCGGCACCGCACTCCCGCCGTGGGACGCTCCGCCAAAGAAGCAGAGCACCAGAGACAGCGCTCCACTACCTTGGAGCGCCGCACCTGCCCAATTCTGCGTCGGGGGCGAGACTTCGGGGACAAGCCCCCGATCGGAGTGCGGGGCAATTTTGGACCCTTAGTCTCTTTTTGGCTTGGTGTCTCTCCAGTACATTTTCCAAGCTCAACAACCCACCATCTGTGGAATCATAGTTGATGAACATTTGATGAATATTGGCAGTTGACTATATTTGAATTAATTTTTTTCAGGTGATTGTACCAACAGAAGTCAAAATAAAGTTGATCGACCTTCTGTCAGAAACAGGATTATCTGTTATTGAAGCCACCAGTTTTGTATCTTCAAAGTGGGTGCCCCAGGTATGTAGAAAAATACATTAATTTGACTGTGTAATAATTGCTAAGGTGTTATGCAAGCATAGGTTTACACAATCGGTTGGATTTATTCAGTTGGAAGGAGAATCAAGAGTCACAAATTATCACAATGATACTGAAATTGACAATGGTCAAGCCCCTAAGCTTATGTGTTGAACTTGGTGAAAACAGAACAATTTCAAAACAAATGCATCTTGGTTAAAAAAAGATTCTGATCGATGAATGTATTAAAAACCTAATATCTGTTTGACTGTCGGCTGAATGCTAATGAGCCCCAGCTGTGGAAATGGCCTCTTGCCTGGCCGATCAGGCACACTCCATGGGCTGGCCGCCCAAAGTCCGCCGCAAGGATAAATCTGCCCCTGCGACTTTAAAATGGGGATTGAATTACGGTCTGCGCGCAATCGGCCATTTATTCCTCCAAAGGGTTAATTTTGCTCGTGTTCCTTTTCCAGGTCAACCTTTGGCGCCAATTTTGACTTTATTTTAATAAACAAAGGAAAAATATTAAAAGTTTGAATTTGGTAAAAAAACATAAATCACCTTAAAAAAAACAAACCACAAAACTGAACAATAAACACTGAAAAGCTTGAAGCCAAATCTAGCTATATATAAGTTTTCAGTTCATTGCACTTCAGATCTCATCATGGGGCTAGACTTTCCACTTCACATCGCTGGCCTAGTGCCCACATATTGCCCAAAATGGCCTGCTATCACCCATTTTGACTGAAAAGTGGAAAGTTAGGCTGGAACATTGCCGGAAAATTCTCGCCCCAACTTCCGGCTCACATTGCCGAGGTGATCGCTGAGATGATCGCCCGCACATCGCCCAGCCCAACTTTCGGCACGTCACCCACACATTGCCGGGCTGATCGCTCGCCGAGAACATCGCTGGAGAATAGTTGCTTTTCCCGGGCCTTCCTCACACAGCTGAGCATACGGACGCCATTTTGAATGTCGGAGGGAGGAGGCTGCTAAAAAACATGAGCTTATGAATTGTGAGTTATTTAAGGGTCTTTTACAGATAGATCCACTCACATTTATACTTATATTTAATAATTATAATAATATTAGCTTTTATTTAAGTAGATTAGGCATTTTCTTTTACTAAAAAGGACATTTATAGCAAGTGATAATATTAGTGATAGTGACCTATGGCTTCTCTGCCATTACTTGTAACTGCTCACACGCTGGCATCTGAAAGGATCAATCGAAGAGGTGGCAGAGTAATGCGGAGGCAGAGGAGGCGAACATACAGCCAATGAAGGTACAGGAAAAAGCAATCTTACCTCAACTTGTCTGAAAACACGTATCTTAGGAGGCTGCACTTCCGGAAGAGGTCATCTATGAGATATGCCAGCTCATCAAGGGGGATCTGCAGCCTACCAGCACAATCAGGACCACTTCGCCCATTGAGGTAAAGGTTACTGCGGCACTATCCTTATATGCATCTGGATCCTTTCAGGCTTCAGTTGGCGACATCCGTGCTATCTCTCAGCACGCCACAAACTGCTGCATTCGACAGGTGACTGAAGCCATTTATGTTCGCAGGATGGACTTTGCCTCCCTATGACCAGGGAGGCACAGACCGGGAGAGCTTTGGGTTTCTCGAGAATAGCAAACTTCCCCAAGGTGCAGGGAGCAATAGACTGCATGCACATCGCCCTGAAAACCCCTTTACAGAACCCGGAGGTGTTTCATAACAGAAAGGGATTCCACTCCCTTGAATGTACAGCTCGTTGTTGACCACAACTAAATTATCATGGCAGTAAATGTTACCTTTCCAAGCAGCATCCATGATGTGCACATCCTGCGTGAGAGTGCTATCCCTGACCTATTTGTCAATCAGCCAGAAGCTGGGGGATAAAGGATATGGCCTTGCCAGTTGGCTCATGACCCCCGCTGTGTAATCCCATGGCGGAAGCGAAGAAGCGTTACAACGAAAGCCACATAGCGACACGCAGCATCGTCGAAAAGACAATTGGATTGCTCAAGCAGCGCTTCAGATGCTTGGACCACCCTGGTGGCAGTCTAGAGTACCACCCTGACCCGGTCGCTGAGTTTATTGTGGTGTGTTGCATGTTGCATAACCTAGCTGTAAGAAGAGGACAACAAAAGTCAGATGTGGCTGCTGGTCCACCTCCAGAAGGAGTGGAGGCGGAAGAGGCAGACGATGAAGAGCAGGAGGAGAAGGAGGAGGAGGCTGGTGATGACCTCGGAGAGGACAATCAGCCTGGCGATGAATCCATGGTCCCACTACCCCACCCCCCAGAAAACTGGAGAAACTCAGTGGGAGTTACATGGTTACAAAGCTGTTGCTCCAGCAGCTCATAAATGAACACTTTGCATGAACTTACATTGGGGACAGTCACAGTTACATTTACAGTTATAGTTATGGTTAGACAACAGTTACATTTGCGTTGATTTACGTTTTAGCCTTGCCTGCTCGGCCCTGGCTTGGCCATTATTGTACAACAGTTGCATTAATGTTTAGCTTAACTTAACTTACATTATTATAAGACAATGCACAACAATTGTTAAATTCAATAAAAAATTTTATTAATGTAACAAGAATTTTAATTTTTCACAAACCCCCCCCAACTATAAACCAACAGTAACAATACAAGATAAAAAAGAAGACAACATTAACAATAAAATTAATAACAATAAAAATATCAACAATAACACCCCCTCCCTCCCTACCTACAGCCACGTTTCCCCCCCCCCCCCCCCCACCCCCCAGCTCCCCCTATCTTAACCCCACCTGTCTGTTTTGGTCCCCGGAAACCGAGACGAGTCTGGCTTGCAGTGGGCAACGGAAAGCCTTCCTGCTGTGGTGGGGGTAATGGTGGCAGGATTGGCTGTTGGGGGGCTGTTGGAGGGGATCGTCTTCCGAGAAAGAAGGAAGTTCTTCCTCCTGACTTGCTTGAGTGCTCGGGTTGGTACTCCTGCGACCGAGCACGGCACTTTGGGGTACAGCGCCGTGCGCAGCCAAAAGTGCATGCCCAAGGCATTGGTGGCGGCGGTCTGTTCGCGCAACTGTGCCAGATTTTGCCTCGCTTCCTCCGTTTGCTCAGCAAGCATCTGTGCAAAGCCCCGCGTGAAGTTGTGAAAAGCCTGGAGATGCTCGCAACTTATCGCGACCGTTTCCTCGCACAGGGAGATCAAGCCCTCCAACCGACCGTCCGTGGGAGCCGAGTGCAGACCTCGCTGACCCGACCTCCGTCGGGTCAGCGTGTGTACTATAATGCGCCTTGGCGTTGCCGGCTGCACGCCGCTTGGTCCTGGTGCCTCTTCTGTCTCAATAGAGACGTCCAAGGTGGATCACTCCCCTCTGTGTTCCTCCTCCTCCTCCTCCGGTTCTGTAGTTGTGGAGATTTCTTCCTCCTCCTCCTCCTCCGGTTCCTCGTCCTCCGTTCCTATCTCCACTTGCGCCTCTGGTTGACCTTCAAAGCACAATTGAGCTTATTGAGCTTATTAGAACATAAGGGTACACATTACCGAGGGACGTTGCATATTAATACATCATGTGGATTTCACTGCCCCAGAAAGCTGTTGCGGCTGTATCCCCTGCGCTCTTATTGCTTCTTATGCACAAAGGCTGCATGACATGACGTGACATGACATCATTTGTATATTGCATTATAATTACAGGACGTTACATTTTTAAAACTGTTTGACACATTACTCACGAGATGCACAGCGGGGTTTCACAAGAGCACGGGTGGTGGCCGAGCGACTGTGGGTGCCCACAAGCGCGGCTGCACGCTCCTCAAGGTCGGTCAGCGGTTGGAGCTGGGCAGGGTCCCTGCCGGTGCACCTCTGCTCTGACCTGTTGTTAGATATCTTCTTCTGCAAACGTGAAAAGAGCATAACATAAGCTAATTGACTAGGTTGACTCGGTAGTATCATGGATACACAAAAGTTTAAAACGTTACATGCAAATAGGATCAACGATTGATGCACCATTGTAACAAAGCTCAGCATGTTTAGGAGCAACAGCTTGATACATCTCTCTATACTGCAGCAGCCAGAGAGACTTAAAAAGGGCACAGGTTCATAGCCCTGTCCAGACATTAGCAGGGAATATATATATATGTGTATGCATGTATGCATTTATGTATGTATGTATGTAAATAATTTACAACATTTACAACAATTAATTAAATCAATACAATATTAAATCTGTACTTACTCTTGCTGACGCCACCAGGCTGTTCCAGCATTTGCAGCTCTGGTCCGAGCCACTCGCCTCGTTGGACGCCGTGGAGACCACATTGGAGATCTCGCTCCATAGCTTGTGGTAGGCCCGGGTTGGAGGTTTTCCACTGCCACCCTGGGTTAATTCGGCCCACCTGGAGTGCACCTCCTGGGCGAGGGCTTCATTCGCCTTGTCAGAAAAAGGCTTTGTCTTCTTCCGATTCCCCTCCACATTTTCGACTGATGACATTTTTTCTCTTTAAAACTGCTTTTATATCCTATCTCTGTATTCTCTGTATTCTCGATCCTTTATTCTCTACTGCTTTCCTCCTCTCCTTTCTCTCTCTCTCTGTCTCTCCCCCTCATCAATGGCCTTTAAAATCGTATGCGCAGAAGGCCGTTGCTAGGGAATCTTTTGCCGTCCACATTGCTGGCCGTTTGCTGGGCCCACGTAACATCGCTGACGTTTCACTTCATCCATTTCACTTCGCTGGCCTATCGCCGAGTGGAAAATCGCGATCCAAAAAATGGGCGATATTCCAGCGATCAGTAAGACTGACACATTGACCATCGCTGGAACATCGCCCATTTTTTGGGCGATAGCCAGCAAAGTCTAGCCCCATATTTCAGTGTCATAAGTAAGTGAAAAGAGGGAAGAAAGCCGGTCATTTCCTGCTGGTATTTCTGACCTTGATGACCTTTTCAAGAGATTTACAAGCATCTGCCAATCTATAGAAACTTCCCTCCCAATTAGCCGCAATTTGATCTCAGGATGGGAAAGACTACTTTCCCACATGGAATGGCATTAAAGGGAAAGGCCAGTTTAAACACTGCTCTGGTTTATCAATTGGGGTTTTCCTGACTATCTACTAGGAGATGTTTGTTTCTGGTGGAAGAGCGGCGAGAGATCGTGACGGACAAGCGATGAAAGATTGTGGCGGAGGTACGGCGAATGTTTGTGGCGGAGGAGCGGCTAAAGATCGTGGTGGAGGTGCGGCAAATGAGGGTACAGGGCCCAGAACAGCCGAAGGCCCAGGGGCAGCATGGGCCAGTCCACACTGTAATATGTGAGCGCACTAGGTCCATGTAGCAGAGCAGGTCTCCAGTCGTCCTGGTTAACCCCTGCCATTGGTAAAGACCTAGCTCTGTCAAGCCCATGTGGTGGCTGATGTGCAATGTTCACCACACATTAAAAAAAATCCACGCACAGGCATCTTCCACCCTTCAATTGGAGTTCGGGACTGAATATCGGGTCCTTCATTGAAACACCATGTGGAAGCAAGTCTTCCTCGTTCGTGGGACTGCCTATGATGATGATTTATTCCCCCAGCCTCTAACTGTGTCTCAACAACAACAAAAACAACTTGTATTTATATAGCATCTTTAATGTAGTAAAACGTTCCAAGGCGCTTCACAGGAGTGTAATAAGGCAAAAAAATAAATTTGACACCGAGCCAGATAAGAAGAAATTAAGGCAGATGGTCAAAGAGGTAGGTCACAACTGAAGATTGCAGTTAGCCTCGACTCTCGGGGGATAAGATTGACTTTGTGCGATGGTGTAAAACGGGTGAGAGTGAATCGGCAGCCCAATGGAAATAGCAATGGGGAGGAATGTAATAAGGGGCTGCCGACTCGTTATCGACCATTTTACACGGTCACACAAAGTCAAAATTACCCTCTCGTTGTGTGAGACTGCAGGAGATCGACTAGTAATAATAAAAACATTCAGCTTGGTAAACCGTACGGCACTCGCAGGTAGCGATGGTCAGGAAATCAGAAGCCCGAGGACCTTGCTTTTCTATCTGTTAAACTGAATGAATGGAAGATGAGGAGCTGCAGGCCTGCAAGCTGCAACAGCCCTCATCACTCCTCATGTTTTTAGTTTCGTCCATTTTCAGTAACAATACATCAACCAATCGATATTGAACACATAAATTGTACATTTTGTTGAAAAAAGAGCACAGCATCTTCTTCTGGTGCAAAAGGGGAACATTTTCATATGAAAATATAAAGATTCTCACTAGCAGAGAATGGTTCCAACACAGTAACATCTCACTACGCAGCTGTAACATGCCCTGCTTATCTATTTCATTTTCGTTAAATGTGCATATTTTAAGAACCTTCTAGTAACTCCTATGAGTGAAACTCCTATGTTTCCACAGTGCTTTCTCTATGATGCCAATTATTGACTTTGGAAAGAAATGTGCTACTTCCTAGAAAGCTCATATTTTTATTGCAAAGACAAGGGCTGGATTCTCCTCTTTGTGGCAGAGTCGTGATGAGCCGGGATTCCTTCCCCACCTCTCCAACTCGGCCCTGACACTGACCTACTTCCCTGGGTCAGGGGTCATTGAACATGCACAGTGGGGTCCTGCCACCACAGACTAGCCCCCTGCCCCACCCACTCTCTCTCCCCCCCCGCCACCCCCGCAAAATGCCAGGGTTGCCGCAGAGAGTCCACCACCGCAGCATCAGAAGAGATGGCCGGGCATGTAAAAAGGTGGAAGAGCCCCGAAGATCAACAGCAGGCACTGAGGATTACACGGGGAATTAAGACGGGGCCTGCATGGGAGTCCTCGACTCGACTCCGACCTTGGGACCACTACCACTGCTACCCAAGGCCTACTGCAATGTTCCGCATGGTGGTCCCAGAACGCAACGACAACTGGGGTGAATAGGAGAAAAATGGGCCAGGGACTCTGACCCCTGCCACCCGCCGTCCCCCCATTCCCCCAGTTCTCCTTGTTGGCATTTGCAAGTGCTGGAAAATTGGTGGCCAGCGATGATCCAGGTAAGGGCGTGAGATGAAATTGAGGTTGGGATAGTGAGATGGCGATAGTCCTCAATGCTCGAGGGCTATTGCGCCACTATTGCACCATCATTCTAGGTGGGATTATGGAGCAGAGTCCAGCTCAAGAACTCTCAACTGATATGATATATAAGGATGATGAATGACTAACTTGGGCCAGTGGGACAGTGTTAATGAGTACTGGTATTTTTCCACCTCACTAGATTGGGGACCATGCAAGCAGAATAGAAAAATTATATCTGTGTTGACAGAAATGATTGTTTTTCCTAATACAAGGGCAATTATATTACAGCTTTAGCATGGACATCTAATTGGGGTAGAAATTAGTCCACTTCTTGCCTGTTTTTCAGGTGTAAAACATACCAATGTAGCAGTCTGCCCATCTTGCAAAGGTGTTGATCCCACTGCTAAATTTGTCTGCCCATTTTATAAGCGTCCCGGAAAGCCACGTAAAACCGGTATTGTTCCATTGAATATGTAAATTAGGGGCCTAATGTCTGTAGACGACCCCTTTTCGGAATGTGTTGCCAATCAGCAGGGTGGGGTCCGGCCTCTGGATTCTTTCACTCCTAGGTGGAAAAATAAAAAAATGAAACGTTGCTGTGGAGTTGGAGGAGTGAGAATGCTCCCCTTACTCCACAGGTGTCGCGATGGCCACCCCCTCCAAGGACTTACCTGAGGGCTGCTCATGGTTAGGCAGGCGGCCAGACATTGCTGTCGCTGATGGGGAAAGCTGCTGAGGAGGTGCGACCAGCATCTTTAGGACCAGTGAGCATCTTTAATGGCAGTTTCAGAGAGGGCTTCTCTATCGTGCAGAGGATCCTATGGTGATAGCTTCAGCAACTTCAACACAAAATCCTCCTGGTACATACTGCATGGGAATTCCCCAGATGAGAAATAATCTCAAGGGACACTTCCCAATTAATTATTGAATCTTACAGCACACAAGGAGGTTATTTTGACCCATTGTGCCGGTGGCAAAAATAATCCAATTAGTCCCACTCCCCTGCTCTTTCCTCATAGACCTTCAAATTGATTTATCCAGTATTTATCGAGAACCCTTTTGAAAGATACTATTGAATCTGCTTCCACCATCCTTTCCGGCAGTGCATTCCAGACCATAATAACTCGCTGTGTAACAAGATTTCTTCTCATCTCTGCTCTGGCCCTTTTGCAAATTATCTTAAATCTGTGTCCTCTGGTAGAAACTGGTCGTATCATAAACCAGCATAATTTCTAACACCTCTGTTGAAACTCTACTTAAACTTCTCTGCTCCATGGAGAACAATCCCAGCTTCTCCATGTTACTGAAGTCCCTCATGCCTGTTACCATTTGAGTAAATATTCTCTGCACCCTCTCTAAGACCTTGACATCCATCATAAAGGGCCCAAGTTTCGAGCCGCGCCTAGAACGGCGCAGTCCCGACCTGGACGCCCGTTTTTCGCGCCACAAAGTGCGCCTAAAAAAACCTCCAGATTCTCCAGCTCCCTGCAGGTCCTCTGGCCCTCGGCACAGCGCAGCAGGAGCTGTAGGGGGCGGAGCCAGGTCCTTGCGCTGAAAACAGTGCCGGGACCTCTGCACATGCGCGCTACAGTGGGCGAGCATGTGCAGTAGCTCCAGGCGCCCAAAACTGTGTGGGAGGGGCCCGAAGCACGCAGCCCCTAGCCCTGGCCCAATGGCCTCACTGGGGCTGCGTGCATAAGGCTCCTCCCACGGCCAGCTCCTGCTTCCTTCCGACCCGACTCGACTCCCGCTTCCCGCCTCCGGACCGGACCCGACACCGACCTGACTCCCGCTTCCCCTCCCCCCCCGCCCCGGACCCGACCCGACACCGACCTGACTCCCGCTTCCCCCCCCGCCCCCAGACCCGACCCGACCCGACTCGCGCTCCCCCCCCCCGCCCCCGCCACCGGACTGGATCCGACCTGACCTTCCTCCCCCCGACCTGACCTCCCTCTCTCTTCCTCTCCCCGACCTGAACCGAACCGACCTCCCTCCCAACACCCCCCCCGACCCGCGCTCCCCCCGACCCGACCCAACGCCACCTACCAGTAAATCTGGTGCTGGGGACGGGCCCTGCCCGAAATCTCGGGCCCGGCCCGTTCAGCCTCCCTCCCCCTTCTCCTCCCCCCCCCACCCAATCTCCTCCCCCCCCAATCTCCTCCCCCCCCCAATCTCCTTCCCCCCCCACAATCTCCTTACCCCCCCCAAATCTCCTTCCCCCCCTAAATCTCCTTCCCCCCAATCTTCTTCCCCCCCATCTCCTTCCCCCGAATCTCCTTCCCCCATCTCCTTTCTCCCCCTTCTCCCCTTTATCCCCTTCTCCCCCCTCCCCCCTTCTCCCCCTCCCCCTCCTCCCCCCTTCTCCCCTCCTCCCCCCTTCTCCCTCCCCCATCCCTCCCCCTTCCCTCCCTCCGCTCCCCCCCTCTCTCCCTCTACCCCCCTCCTCGCTGTCAGAAACACAGACATTGACAGACAGAGAATGAGAGACACACACAGACAGACAGAGAGATAGAGACACTGACAGAGACTCTTTGGGGGGGGGGGGGGGGCATCCCAGCACGCTGTTGGAGGGCTCCCGGTGCTGCAGTCGGTAAATAGAAAATGTTTTATTTATTGAAAAAAAAAAAATTTTTCTTATTAATTTTTTTTTATTGATTTATTGTTTGATTTATTGATGTATTTATTATTTATTATTGATGATGTCTCTTTATTTGTAAAACTGAAGTGTTTAATGTTTGTAAACTTCCCTTTAAACCCCCCCCCCCCGCCCCCCACCATTCCCTATGCCTGATTTGTAACCTACGCCTGATTTTCTAAAGTGTAGACAAGGTTTTTTCGAGCGTACAAAAATCTTCACTTACTCCGTTCTAAGTTAGTTTGGAGTAAGTTTTCACTCACGAAACTTTGAAATCAGGTGTAAGTGGCCGGACACGCCCCCTTTTGAAAAAAAAATTCTGTTCCAAAGTGAAACTGTTCTCACTGACTAGAACTGGAGCAAACTAAATGACGAGAATTCCGATTTCTAAGACACTCGTTCTACACCAGTTGCTCCTAAAAATCAGGAGCAAATCATGTGGAAACTTGGGGCCAAAGTGTGGTGCCCAGAATCGGTGCCTGCAATGCTCTAGCTAAGGCCCAACCAGTGATTTATAAAGATTTAGCAAAGCTTTATCAACTTGTCCTGCCACTGTCAAAGATTTGTGTATGTGAAGCCCCAGTCTCACGGTTGCTGCACCCCCTTTAAATTGTACCATTTAATTTGTATTGCCTCGCCTCATTTTTCCTTCCAAAATGCATCATTTTACAATTCTCTGCATGAAATTTTATTTGCCATGTGTCTGCCCATTTCACCAGTCTGTCTATGTCCTCCTGAAGTCTGGTACAATCCTCCTTACTGTTTATTACATTTCTGAGTTTTGTGTCATCTGCAAACTTTGAAAGTATGAAAGCCCCCTATACCCAAGTCCAGGTCATATATCACAAAGAGCAGTGGCCCTAAACCCCTGGGGAACACCACTGTATACTTGCCTCCAGTCTGAAAGCAACACTCGGCTTTCTGTCTCGTTGCCAATTTCATATCCATACTGCCGTTGCCTTTTAATCCCCGGACTTCAATCCTATGAAGATAAGACCCTCCAAAATAAAGAACATTTTCAGTGTTGGGGCTTATTTTGCATTCAGAGTAGACACCCAGCTGGATTGCTGGCATCAACAGGGAGCACACCAATGCTGTAAAGAAGAATGAGAGTGTACTGAACCCATACCGTTACTGCACCACCCAAAGAAGCAAAGAGGAACAGGGCAGAGGAGCGCTGAAAAGAAAAAAAAATCTTTTGGCTTCGAGGCCCACAAATGTAAGTTTGTGGGAACCAAACTGACAGGAGAGAAGGCCTCCAATAGTTCTTCTCCCTCCAGTTACAAAACTGTTAGCCCGAACCTACCAACACCTTTCACCAGACGGTCCCAAGGAGCAGCAGGAGGAGCGTGGACAGGTTTGAAGTAGGCCAAGAAGCCATACCCCATCCCCTGCCAGAATCTACCTGCAGCCGGCTGGCCAGGTACGACCAGTGGCGATCCCAAGGGAGACGGGGAAAGAAGTTACGGTTGGGACGAGGAGCTAATGGTAGACCTCGTTGCTCGATTTTGCCTTGTTTTCCACTGCAGTGCAACCTGATTTTGGGTGTGTGTTTGTAGAGGAAGATTCAGCTCATGATGCCCTCCTGGTCTGAACCCATTGTTTGCGTGGCTGGGCATATCTTGCAACTTCCTCACTCCAAACGGAATTCAGGGCAGAATTTAAAGGTGATGTAAACCTGACGCATCGTCTTTACGTCGAAATTCTGAGCTGGTTAGATCTGCTGGCTGTACACCAATGTTCCCGCTAAGGTGCGCGCGCGACCACGTAGTTATCTGAAAGAACCCGCGCAGACTGCTCACCGGCTTTTACATTGTAAATACTGCACATGCGAGAAATTTAAAGGGACTGCGCAGAGCAAAGCGTTGCAGACAGGGTACATTGTTGTACACCCTACCAGGCCATCAGAGTTCGGGGCCCATTCCTTTTAAAACACATTTAAAATGTTGCTGCCCTTAATAACTAGAGCAAAATGTTTATTTACAGCAGGAAGAGGGTGCAATCTCTGAAGTTGAATTCATCTTTGCCTTCCTCCTGTTTGTAGCCTGTTACATTGCAGTAACAAATACAGGTTTTCCCACAAGAAAACCATTTATTTCCAAGTTCTATTCATGCGGTAATCTCGAAACCTAACCAGGTTTTATAGAATATTAAGAGGAGTCGATTGTAGATTTTTAAAGTATACACACATTTAATGAAAGCCATTTTAAACATCAGTCCTTCTTAGCATTGTTTGCTCTCTTTTCGCTCAGTTTTACCACACTCGCTTTCCTTCACATAATGTTTACTTTTTGCTGTATTTATAAATTGTACATTAAAAGGGAAATTGCACGTGAACTGATCTGAGATTTATTTTAGCCTGTAGCTTAATGCGAAACATATTTCAGCTTACAAAAACATTTCACACATTCTGAACGGATTCTGAATCATCTGTTTTAGTTCAAATCAAATGTATTAGATTTCAACACCATTCAGTGTTTCTTATTTATTATTTTCTGAATATTTGTGTGATTTTTATAAGCTTGGAGATTTCCAGGTTCATGCAAGATGTAAGTAAAGGCATATAGCCTTATTTTCTCAAGTTAAAGAGGCCATGCCTACCATGCTTGCCAGTTTTCCTTTTACATTATATATATATTATATATATGCATGGTTATTTCATCAATATCGAATGTTAAATGTAAAATGACTGTCAACTTACCTCACTCCAAACAACATGGGGGGCAATTGCGTAGCGCCCCATTTGGGGGCAGTAACAGCCGCGAGGTTGAAGTTCCTGTGCCAGGTGTGGAGGCCCCCCGCCCTGCTCACAATATTGGGGTTACCGCCCCCGAGAGCAAGTGGAGTGAAAAAGGCGAGCGGTGCAGCGCCACACGCTGGGACGCGTAGTGCTACTGCGTAGAAGGGGCCCTCCCCTTCATTAAAGGGGAGGGACATGCTGCTGACTCTACGGGCCCCTACCTGGACCATCAGGGAGTGGGGTGCCGTCGCTTCAGCCTGGCATTCAAATGGAGTGCCGGACTGCAAGATCGCAGCATGGACCCCGTGATCCACGATTCAACAGGCCAATTTTTATTTGTGCAAACGCCACTGTTATATATGTGGACTTGTACTTACTCTGTACAGCCACCAGAGGGCTCATTCCCCGGAGTCCCAAGGGATCCCATAATCCCTTGGGAGCACAGGTATTTAAGAAGGCTTCACAGGTTGGAGAGGCACTCTCAATAAAAGACTAAGGTCACACTTTGAGCTCACAGTGTTCAGTCTGACTCTTTCTCCATACACAACTAGCAACGAGATACAGATAGCGAACCCAAAGATGCAGAGAGCAGTGGGCATCCTGGAGAAATTTTCGGAGGGAGATGATTGGGAAACTTTTATGGAGCGACTCGACCAATACTTCGTGGCCAACGAGCTAGATGGGGAAGAGAGCACTGCCAAATGCAGAGCGATCCTCCTCATTATCTGTGGGGCACCAACGTATGGCCTCATGAAGAATCTGCTCACTCCAGCAAAACCCACGGAGAAATTGTACTGTACGACGATTTGTGCACACTGGTCCGAGATCATTTGAACCCGAAGGAAAGCGTTCTCATGTCGAGGTACCGGTTCTACACCGACAAAAGTTCTGAAGGCCAGGAAGTGGCGAGTTATGTCGCCAAGCTGAGACGCCTTGCAGGACATTGCGAATTTGAAGGACATTTGGAGCACATGCTCAGAGACTTTTTCGTACTTGGCATTGGCCACGAAACCATACTTCGCAAGCTTTTGACTGTAGAGACCCCAATCTTGAGTAAGGCCATAGCGATAGCCCAGGCGTTCATTGCCACCAGTGACAATACTAAGCAAATCTCTCAGCACACAATTGCTGCAACAAGTACTGTGAACAAAGTGATTTTGTTTTCGAATTGTAACATACAGGGCAGGTCACACATACCTGCAGCTACACGTCTGCAGATGACTCAGAGTCCACCATCAAGGGTGATGAATGCAAGGCCATTAACACCTTGTTGGCGCTGCGGGGGTGATCATTGTTTCCATTCATGCTGATTCAAAGGATACGTTTGCAAGGGCTGTGGAACAATGGGACACCTCCAACGAGTGTGCAGGCGAGCTGCTAAGCCTGATAAACCTGCAAACCACCACGTTGCAGAGGAGGACAGATCCACGGAGGATCACTACGAAGCAGAGCCTCAGATAGAGGAGGCAAAGGTACATGGGGTGCACACATTCACCACGAATTGTCCCCCGACAATGCTGAATGTTGAACTAAATGGACTCCCGGTGTCAATGGAGCTTGATACGGGCGCGAGTCAGTCCATCTTGGGCAAAAAGACTTTCGAATGGTTGTGGTGCAACAAGGCCTCAAGGCCAGTCTTAACTCCAGTTCACACGAGACTAAGAACTACTGTAAAGGTCTCCTATGATGGAGCGGTGCACAAGCTACCACTCTGGGTGGTATCAGGTGATGGTCCCATGCTGCTTGGCAGGAGCTGGCTGGCAAAGATACGCTGGAACTGAGACGACGTCCGAGCACTGTCGCCCACTGACGACACTTCGTGTGCCCAGGTCTTAAACAAGTTCCCTTCGCTGTTCAGACCAGGCATCGGGAAATTCTGAGGAGCAAAAGTGCAGATCCACCTAATTCCAGGGGCACGACCCATCCATCACAAGGCGAGAGCAGTATCGTACATGATGAGAGAAAGGGTAGAGATCGAGCTAGACCGGCTGCAATGAGAGGGTATCATTTCACCGATTGCGTTCAGCGAGTGGGCCAGTTCTATTGTCCGAGTCATCAAGGGAGACGGCACCATCAGAATCTGTGGCGATTACAAAGTAACTATCGATCGTTTCTCCCTGCAGGACCAATAGCCACTACCAAAGGCCGACAACCTCTTTGCAACACTGGCGGGAGGAAAGACGTTCATGAAGCTGGATCTGACTTCAGCCTACATGAGGAGGAACTGGAGGAATCATCGAAGGCCCTCACCTGCATCAACACGCACAAAGGTCTTTTTGTTTATAACAGATGCCCGTTTGGAATCCGATCAGCAGCGGCGATATTCCAGAGAAACATGGAAAGTTCACTAAAGTTGGTCCCACACACCGCAGTCTTCCAGGATGACATCTTGGTCACAGGTCGAGCACCTGCAGAATCTGGAGGAGGTTCTTAGTCGACTCAACCGCGTGGGGCTCAGTTTAAAACGCTCGAAGTGCATTTTCCTGGTGCCTGAAGTGGAGTTCCTGGGAAGGAGGATTGCAGCGGATGGCATCAGGCCCACTAACGCGAAAACAGAGGCAATCGGGAACGCACTGAGGCCACAGAACGTGACGGAGCTGTGGTCCTTTCTGGAACTCTTGAACTACTTTGGTAACTTCTTACCAGGTCTCAGCTCCCTGCTAGAACCAGTACATGTCTTACTATGAAAAGGGGGCGAATGGGTTTGGGGCAAAACCCAAGAAAATGCCTTTGTAAAAGCGCTAAAATTGTTATGCTCAAACAAATTGCTTGTGTTGTATGATCCATGTAAGTGTTTGGTACTAGCATGTGCTGCATCGTCACCTGGCGTCGGGTAATACAACAAGCTAATGATTTCAGGAAACTGCAACCGGTTGCTTATGCATCCATGAGTCTGTCTAAGGCTGAGCGAGCCTACAGCATGATTGAAAAAGAAGCGTTAGCGTGTGTCTATGGAGTAAAGAAAATGCATCAATATCTGTTCGGTCTAAAATTCGAATTGGAAACTGTCCATAAGCCACTTATATCCCTGTTTCCAAGAGTAAAGGGATAAATACCAACGCATCAGCCCGCATCCAGAGATGGGTGCTCATGTTGTCCGCATACAACTACGCCATCCGCCACAGGCCAGGCACAGAAAACTGCACCGATGCTCTCAGTAGGCTGCCATTGCCCACCATGGGGGTGGAAATGGCGCAGCCTGCAAATCTAGCCATGGTTATGGAAACATTTTAGAGTGAGCAATCACTGGTCACTGCCCGGCAGATCAAAACCTGGACAAACCAGGACCCCTTATTATCTCTATTCAAAAGCTGTGTGCTTCACGGGAGCTTGTCCAGTGTCCCAGTGGAAAGACAGGAAGAGATAAAGCCATTCCAGTGGCGCAAAGCTGAAATGTCTATACAGGCAGACTGTCTTCTGTGGGGCAATCGAGTAGTGGTCCCCAAGAAGGCCAGAGACACCTTCATCAGTGACCTCCATAGTACCCACCCAAGCATCGTAATGATAAAAGCGATAGACAGATACCACATGTGGTGGCCCGGTATCGATGCAGACTTAGAGTCCTGTGTTCACAGATGTAATACAAGCTCACAGTTGAGCAATGTACCCAGGGAGGCGCTGCTAAGTTTATGGTCTTGGCCCTCCAAACCGTGGTCTAGGGTACACGTCGACTATGCAGGCCCGTTCTTGGGTAAAATGTTCCTTGTGGTTGTAGACACGTACTCCAAGTGGATTGAATGTGAGATAATGTTGGCTAGCATCCGCTGCCACCACTGAAAGCCTGCGGGCCATATTTGCCACACACGGCTTACCCGATGTCCTGGTGAGTGACAACGGGCCATGTTTTACCAATGCTGAGTTCAAAGACTTCATGACCCGTAACGGGATCAAACATGTCACATCTGCCCTGTTTAAACCAGCGTCCAATGGCCAGGCAGAGAGAGCAGTGCAAACCATCAAACAAGGCTTGAAGAGGGTAACTGAAGGCTCACGCAGACTCGCCTATCCCGAGTCCTGCTTAGCTACTGCACGAGACCCCACTCACTCACTGGGATTCCACCTGCTGAACTGCTCATGAAAAGAGCACTTGAGACAAGACTCTCATTAATTCACCCTGATCTACATGAACAGGTAGAGAGCGGGCGGCTTCAACAAAGTGCATACCGTGATGGAGCAAATGTGTCACGCGAGATTGAAGTCAATGATCCTGTATTTGTATTAAATTATGGACAATGTTCCAGGTGGTTTCCCGGGCACTGTCGTGGCCAAAGAGGAGAGCAGGGTGTTTCGGGTCAAACTTTCAAATGGACTAATTCACCGGAAACACTTGGACCAAATCAAACTCAGATTCACGGACTACCCTGGGCGACCCACCTTAGACCCTACCTTTTTTGATCCCCCAACGCACATACCAGTGGCAACCGACACCACGGTTGACCATGAAGCAGAACCCATCATCTGCAGCAGCCCTGCAGGGCCCAACATACCGGGCAGCCCAGCAAGGCCAGCTATAAAGCAGCCCAGCGAGAGCCCAACAAATGATTGAACAACACCAGCTTTCACACCGAGACAATCAATCAGGGCAAGAAGGGCCCCAGATCGACTCACGTTGTAAATAGTTACACTATTGACTTTGGAGGGGAATTTTGTTATATATGTGGACTTGTATTTACTCTGTACAGCCACCAGAGGGCTCATTCCCTGGAGTCCCAAGGGATCCCATATTTAAGAAGACTTCACAGGTTGGAGAGGCACACTGGAGACCTGCAATAAAAGACTAAGGTCACACTTTACTTTGAGCTCACAATGTTCAGTCTGACTCCTTCTCCATACACAACAGCCACCTCCCCTTTAAGCAGCACCCCATGAGCGGCCTACAGTCCGGTACGCGCCGTCTGCAGCTGTCTCTGTCATCGACCAGCGCAGCTTCAGGAGGTGCTCCTGATTTCAGGCACTCCCGAAAATGTGTTCGAAAATGATGATGACGTCGTTACTGCCGGTGCAGCGGAACGTACCTCTACCGGTTACCACTGCCGCTAAACTCCCACAGAATTTAGCGGGATTATTATCGGCACTGTGCCTGGGCGAAAACTCGTTGGTGCCCCGTTAACGCCCCCCTGTGGAGTGTTTACAGGAGGCGAAAATGAGCCGTATTTCTCCCCCAGGTCTTTAAATGAGTTATTATCTACTTGACTACCACATCAGGGACTGCCTAAGAGAGAGAAGAGAGTTCTACTTAGAATTTCAAAAATCTCACTGTGTTGAAGAAAAACACGGTATAACACGGAAAAAGCCGGAAAACCCCGAAAAACACGGAAAAAGCCGAGAAACGCCGATAAACAGCGAAAAAGCCGAAAAACCCCAGATAACATAGGCGATGACAGGGACAGCTGCAGGGGGAGTGTACCGGGCTGTAGGATGCTCACAGGGCGTTGATTAAAGATAATAAATATAGAATTGGAAATGTCAGCACAAGCAGAGTGGCAGGACTGCAGAATGTGGGAATCTGTGCCCCCAAGCTACAACAACATCAGCAAGCAAAGAAACCCAAAACAAGGTCACCTAAATCACTCTAAAAGGGTAAGCGCCAAGCCAAAGGCCAATTCCAGTGGCTGGGCAGTTTGCAGGAGTGTGCCATGTACTTGGTCCTACAAGAGCACAGTGATGACATTGCACGACACATGTTGAAAATTGCGGGGCAACAAGACCTTGGGCAAATGCATGAAATTAGAGGTGCTAATGATGCTCAGACATGGAACCCCTGGGGACACCATTGACCAGAAACTTAACTGGACCAGCCACATAAATACTATGGCAATAAGAGTGGATCAGAGGCTGGGGATTCTGCGACGAGTGTCTCACCTCCTGACACCCCATCATCTACAAGGCACAAGTCATGTGTGTGATGGAATACTCTCCACTTTCCTGGATGAGTGCAGCTCCAACAATACTCAAGAGGCTCAACACCATCCAGGACAAAGCAGCCCGCGAGATTGGGACCCCATCCACCACCTTAAATATTCACTCCCTCCACCACTGATGCACCGTGGCTGCAGTGCGTACCATCTACAAGATGCACGACAGCAACTCACCAAGGCTTCCTCAGCAGCACCTCCCAAACCCACGACCTCTACCAGCTAGAAGGCGCATGGGAACAACATCACCTCCAAGTTCCCCTCCAAGTTACATACCATCCTGACAGTGGAAATATATCGCCTTCCGTTTATCATCGCTGGGTGAAAATGCTGGAACTCTCTCCCTACTAGCACCTTGGGAGTACCTTAACCTGAGGACTACAGCGGTTTAAGAAGGTGGCTCCCCATTACCTTCTCAAGGTACTTAACGGTGCCCACATCCCGGAATGAATTAAAAAAAAACATAATTCGAGTCTTGCACCCCAAATGTATGTCCAGTAGAAAACTTGGGGCGGTGCTTTTAAAACACATGTTCCTGCACGGGAAGGAGGGATGTGTGGTGATTGGTCGAAAGAAGAGCCCCCTCCCTCCTCCCCACCCCCGTCAGAATTTCACAAACAACAAAAGGAAGGGTGGAGACTTGGTGGAACCAGGAGCTCACAAATTCCTCCCCTGCCTGCCCATACTATGTTGAATATATGTTACCAGAGTCCAGACTTTTCTAGCTCCATGTTTGCAGAGAAAGGGCAGTGGGTTGGTGCTGAATGCACATCCCTTTGGAAAGGTTAATCACCAGATGAGATCTGTAAGTTGAGCATCAACTTTGTAATTTAAACTAGTATAGCCACCCAGTTAGTCTTCCAAAAGGCAAACTATTTTTTTTGACTGTCCTTAATAAATGGAATAATGCATCTGTGGTAATTGCCTTACCTGGTTCGATTGCTCTTCAGCAGATTGCTCACAGACTTGGTGGTGTCTTACCTGAGACCCAGGGGGCAATTTAACCCCCAAAAATGGATGGGAAGTTAAAATGTACAAAATTTCAAACCCGACCCCAACCTGCCTCGAACCTGCCCACTTCCGTTTTTAATGGAGGCGGGATGGGGGGAGTGGGCTGACAGCTCGCTCCCAGTCTGCGTGCCTCACATACTTTCTCTGTCCCAGCTTTAGCGCTGGCCATCTAGATTTCCTGGGCCTCGGGAAATCCGGCAGCTAAAGGGAGGCGAGGACTGCTGCGTTGAAGAGGCTGGGAAAGGGTTTCCAGACCGCAAAACTGCCCTCCTGCTCCCTGCCCGCCTCCCTGTAAATATTGGGGCCTCAATATGGATTTTACTTGAAGCCCGATGTGATCATAAGTTTTTTGTGGCACACCAGATGCAAGAGAAACCAGAACAAAAATTTGTAGTTGTTGGCCTGGCTAAAGCTTTGATGTTGTCGACAGTACAGTCTTGACTGTCTGGTCAAAGTCACAGAAATACATAAAATTACATTGACTGCACAGCACAGAAACAGGCCACTCAGTCCCACTGGTCCATGTCGGTTTTCATGCTCCACACAAGCCTCCTCCCGCCCCTCTTCATCTAACTCTCTACAGGATAACCCTCTATTCCTTTCTCCATCACGTCTTTATCTAGCTTCCCCTTAAATGCATCTATGCTGATCTCCTCAACTATTCCTTGCAGTAGCAAGTTCCATATTCTAACCACTCTCGTGCATCATTCGGGCCCAGCTCATCAGCTACCCTGCCCAATGAGGAGCTCAGATTGCAGCCCAAAGGCCTATATATAGCAGCCGTCTCGGCATTCGTAAGAGTCTATTGTGAGTTGTTTTTCTGCAGCTGGCCCTGGAATTGCCACTTCCTCCAAGGTTATTGCATGCTTCCCATGCCATGTCTGGGCACCCACATATACAGGTTATCGCCTCGTCCTCGCATGCTGCCATGTGTTGTAAGCTCCTGGGTACATGCTCAAATAAATCAACCAATCTTTCATGCTCTGTAAACAACCTCCTTTTAAAAGCTGGACACCTGAGACTGGATCTGTCACCTCAGTTGCCGGGAATGAGGTGACCTGGTGAGGTATAAACAGTATTTTAAGATACAGTATATGAGCAATTGGAGACCTGACATGTGAGTGTAGCTTGCCTGGGAGGAACAAGTGACTTTGGACCTATGGCTCCCAAAGCTCTCCCCCATAGGACATTTTCCTTACCTCATGTCAGGGTCTGTTGTAGACTAATTGCTAGAGATTGATGGCTATGATTGGTCAACAACTCCATTATCATTGCATCATGCAATGGACCTTGGTCTTTTTGCATCGAATAATTCCTATATAAACTAGAGATGATCCATAACTCGGCTGCCTGTGTCCTAATTCGCACCAAGTCCCTTTCACCCATCAATCCTATGCTCGCCGACCTACATTGGTTCCCGGTTAAACAACGCCTCGATTTCCAAATTCTCATCCTTGTTTTCAAATCCCTCTGTGGCCTTGCCCCTTCCTATCTCTGTAATCTCCTTCAGCCTCACACTCCCCCCGAGATATCTGCATTGCTCTAATTCTGCCCTGTTGAGCATCCCTGATTATAATCGCTCAACCATTGGTGGCCGTGCCTTCTGTTCCCTCGGCCAAGCTCTGGAATTCCCTGCCTAAACCTCTCCGCCTCTCTACCTTTCTTTCCTCCTTTAAGACGCTCCTTAAAAGATAACTCTTTGACCAAGCTTTTGGTCACCTGCCCTAATTCCTCCTTATGTGGCTCGGTGTCAAATTTTTTGTCTCATAACACTCCTGTGAATCGCCTTGGGATATTTCATTACATTAACGGTGCTGTATAAATACAGGTTGTTGTTGTGCCCTTGTGATTCTTCTTCCTCTTCCATCATTTCTCCCTTCACTTGCTCATCTCTAGATCATCCAGGACTGCCCTTGATCTGATTAATCATATACAATAGACACCTCAAATCGCTGGAGAAATACCACCAACGATGTCTCCGCAAGATCCTGCAAATCCCTTGGGATGCACCAATGTTAGCGTCCTTGACTAGGCCAACATCCCCAGCATCTAAGCACTGACCACACTTGACCAGCTCCGTTGGGCGGGCCACATTGTTCGCATCCCCGACATAAGACTCCCAAAGCAAGTGCTCTACTCGGAATTCCTACATGGCAGGCAGGCCCAAGGTGGGCAGAGGAAACGTTTCAAGGACACCTTCAAAGCCTCCTTGATAAAGTGCAACATCATCACCGACACCTGGGAGTCCCTGGCCAAAGACTGCCCTAAGTGGAGGAAGTGCATCCGGGAGGGTGCTAAGCACCTCGAGTCTTGTCGCCGAGAGCATGCAAAAATCAAGCGCAGACAGCGAAAGAAGCATGCAGCAAACCAGACTCCCCACCCACCCTTTCCTTCAACCACTGTCTGTCCCATCTGTGAAAGACACTAATTCCTGTATTGGACTGTTCAGTCACCTAAGAACTCATTTTTGGAGTGGAAGCAAATCTCCCTTGATTTCGAGGGACTGCCTATGATGATGATTTGGCAGCAGCAAATTCCTGAATTAAGTAAACCATGAAGTGCAAGGTGAGTGAAGAGCCCATTGTTCTTCAAGTGCAAACGACTTCCATCCTGCTGCTTAACAAAAGAGAACCCAAACAAAAAAGTGTGTCACACATGCTAAGCTTCTCAGCTACGAAGTACCTCAGGTGGAAAACCTTATTAATCTGGGATATAATTCCTTTTTGCCACAGAGAAAATCGAAGTGGGAAAGCTGAAAAGTACAAGTTAATCAGCATATAATATGGAAAAGGTGACAAAAAATAATGTAATAATTGTTACAACATTGAAGATTTGAAAAATTCCATAGTCTTACCCAATTCTTCAGCTGTAGTGAGTGCACCTGTGGCTACCTCTGCGATCCTTACAGCAAGGTTGTTTGGCAACATTGCAGAGACATGGGAGATTTTAACCGAACGGGCCGGGTCGAGGGGGGTTAAAATTCCGGAAGTGCAGATCCCACCCCTAACCCACCACTTTCCTAGCTGTCTCTATATTAACGAGTATCGGGGTCGCCGGGTCTCTCACTGTAGAGAGGTGGGAAGCTTGTGAATATATGTAAATCAGGGTCCTGTGATGCAATTAGGACCTCAATGTGATTTTAACAAGTGCAGCACAGGTTTCACGCAGGTCGCAAGGTCGGCAGGGGAGCCCTGGTGGGATTGGGTGCTACGTGATCAGTGTGCTGAAACTAAAGGAGATCCGATCTGAATAAAGCTGCTGCACTCACAGGGGCTCTTTCAGTTCATTGTGGGCTGTGATTCTGTGAACAGTTTGCTTTGGGTTGTGCTTTGGATACTGCTGCTTAAGATTCAAGGAGTAAAGAGGAGGAGGTGGAAGAGGAGCCGGCAGCAGCAAGGACATGCTGAAGAAGGAGCAGCAGGAGGAGAAGACAGCAACAGAGGGGACATGCTTGCAGGAGGCTTTACCCACCTCACAGGGTGTACAGACAGAAGCTCAACTTCCTTGGCCTATCCAATCTTTCTTTTTAGCTAAAATTCTCCAGTCCTTGTAACATCCTCGTAAATCTCCTCTGTACCCACTCTCGTGCAATCACATCTTTCCTGTAATGTGGTGACCAGAACTGCACGCAGTACTCCAGCTGTGGCCTAACTAGTGTTTTATACAGTTCAAGCAATACCTCCCTGCTCTGATACTCTATGCCTCGGTTAATAAAGGCAAGTATCCCGTATGCCTTCCTAATCACCTTATTTACCTGTCCTGCTACCTTCAGGGATCTGTGGACATGCACTCCAAGGTCCCTCTGTTCCTCTATACTTCTCAATATCCTCCCATTTATTGTGTATTCTCTTGCCTTGTTAGCCCTCCCCAAATGCATTACCTCACACTTCTCCGAATTGAATTCCATTTGCCACTTTTCTGCCCACCCGACTAGTCCATTGATATCTTCCTGCAGTCTACAGCTTTCATCCTCACCATCAACCACACGGTCAATTTTTGTATCATCTGCAAACCAATTGATCACAACTTTTATGTGGTGTTTGTTTACTAAAATGTTGTCTGTTTTGATTGTAAATATCTTTTCTGCTTTTGTTTCCATAAAATATTTGCTTCATGCCATCTGGCATGCTGAACACTTACATCACCATCCCCGCAATCTTCAGATTCTTCACTTGGCATTCAACTTGGCAAAATAAATGGCAGTTTTGATTCCTCAAATCTTGATTCATTTGTGCTTGTTATTGTTGCATTTGCTGCACCCTATATTTATGCTTGGAGTGCAAAAGTAACCCACCATTGTCAACTACATTTGTTTAAAAGTTAAGCAATGTGGTATTACTTGTTCATCACTTTTTGTCTTCTCTTCTAAGAGAAGTAACTCATTTAAAAAAAAATAATTCTTAGGATGTGACATAGCCGGCATGTATTGTCCATTTGAATTGCCTTTGGGATTGTGGTGAGCCTTCTACTTGAACCACTACAGTCCTTGTGGTGAAGGTACTTGTACAATATTGTTAGGAAGCCAGAATTCCAGGATTTACACGCAGCAACAATGAAGGAATGGCAATGTATATTTTCAAGTGTGACTTGGAGGGGAACTTGGAAGTGATGGTGTTCCCATGCACCTGCTGCCCTTGTCCTTCCAGGTGGTGTAGGTCTCGGGTTATGGAGGTGTTGCTGAAGAAGCCTTGGTGACTTGCTGTGCTGTATCTCGTTGATAGCACACACTACAGCCATGGTATGCTGGTGGTGGAGGGAGTGGATGTTTAAGATGGTGGATGTGTTACTGATTAATCGGAGTGCTTTCTCCTGGATGGTATTCAGCTTTTCGAGTTGACAGATTATCCTAGACCTTCATATGTTAGCCCCATTAATTTTGACGTTGATGAATAATTTACCAGCATTCAAAAAATGTAAAGCACTAAATGAGCACAAAATGCAAGTAAGAGTACCATTGAGAATATCAAGTAGTGGTTTGAACTGCTATATTTTTCAGGATTGCGTTTTTCCATATAGCAGAGTTACTGAGCTAATGACTTAGTCACAACTGAGGCCTTGGATTTTATGGAAACATTAGATTTCATTGATGTTGATATATTATCACATTTTAAAAACGTTAATACAGCAGATTATTCATTAATATATCAGCTTAGCTCATTTCAAACTTCCAACCAGACAAGAAAAATAGTCTTTTTAATACGTTGGGCCTGAAAATCTATTGCCCGCAATTCTGGTAGTCATGCAAGAATTGTACACGCTGGTGTCCTCCAGCGCTAACCCTGCCAGAGTATGAGGTCATGGTGGGAAGGTGGCACCTCATGTGAATGGGGCCAACTGGTCGAGAATCAACTTCCTTTCTGGAAGAAATTCAGCAAGTCCATGCTCCCAGAGCCGTGCACGTTGGAGAACTAGGACTAAAGAGCCAAAGGCCTATCTCCAGCTGTATTTCTCTCCAGTGAGATCCCTCTTGAAGAACACCTTCGCACTGAATTTGTCCCTTTTATTTCCTGATAATTATATTCAGCGCAGCAATGGTTTGGGAATGGGTTTTGCAACCCTCTTCTTCTTGGGCAGTCCCTCGGAGTCGAGGATGACTTAAACCTGCAAACCAGGAAACAGCAACAGTATATGGAGTTAACATAATGGTATTTGACGTGGTTGCAGAGAGTTTGCAGTGCAATAAAAGAGAGAGGACATTTCTGGGGGCTAATTTCGATAGCTCCCAAAACCAGGCGCAGGTATCGCAATGCACAATTAGCTTGCACCCGTTGAATCCGATGCAGGCAGCACTTAATCTTCACGTTGCCTGCTAATTCAAATGATTGCAGCAGTGAGGAAGTGCTAAATACGCTGTTCAATGGATCAGCCACTCAGCAGGGGACCCATATTTGTGCAAGGCTAGCACCACTTAAAGCCAGCCTGCACCTCTTAAAGGGAAGGTGCTCTCTGGCTGAAGCAGGTGCTGAAAGTGACTGGGGAAGACAGTCTGAGCAGGAAGAACACTGAATTATGGCGCAACAGGGCAGAGAGCATGCTCCAAGGTTCTCAGACGCTGCACTGGAACCCTTTGTGGAGAAGATGGACAGAAGGACAGAGGTCATCTATCCAAAGGGGGTCAGGAAGCCTTCCAGACAAACTTGAAGAATACAGTGGGAGCACCTAGCCCTGGTGGTCAATGCTAGAGGTCAAGCCGCAAGGACCTGGATCCAGTCCCGCAAAAGTTCACTAACCTTACACGAGTGGGCAAAGTGAGTGAATGCATTTTCAAATGCCATATCCCACCAATTGCACCACCAGCATCACACACTGCTCAATGCACTACACCCCCATCACTCACCTACCAACAATCTCTAGCAATCACAACTCATACCTCACATTCATAGCTTCACCTCATCCTCACACACTACTACAAACCTCACACCCACATCTCACACCTTGTACACAGTGCCAGCTATTCAACCATGACAGGCACATCACCCAAACACATTGCACCACATTTACTGACACACGTCCCTCTCTCTTGCAGGACAAGGTGGCTCATAACTGGAGGCAGCAAGAGTTACCAGCAGGGGTACAGGCGTGCCTGCATAACCTAACCCTCACGGAGGAGACGGCGCTGGAGATTATTGGAGCGGTGATCACTGAGCCCGTGGCCAGTGGCTGGGCTGAAATACTGGAAGATGATGGTTTCCTCTACCTAATCCTCCTTCTCACATCTCACTTCGATCTCATCCCAAATCTCTTCTGATTTACAAGCTGCAGATGGTGTAAGCGTGCACTTCCTGCTTTCTCACCGTCCCTACCCCCCACCCCCCTCTCCTCTCACCACAACCTTACCCTTGTGTCTTTCTCCTTTCAGATATCCAAGAATTACAACCTAGCCAGGCAGTGGTGGAGGAGCAACAACTGGAAGAAGGCAGCGATGCAGTGTCACTCGATTTCACACTTGCAACTCAGATACTGACCCTCTGTGTACTTTAGCGGAAGGTTTAGAGACGGGATCTGCATATGGTGAGACACCGGGCATGAGTGGCCTGCAGGCAGGGCAGGGGGAAAGGGTAGTGTGGGTGCCAGCTCACCAGAAGGTGAGGTCACACATGAGTTCTGCTGCAGAGGACTCAGATGACCAATTTGACGGGGCAGGCTACAGAAGAACGCTGTATACACAATTAACTGCTTGACATATTGTCCGGCCTGCCAGAAAGCCTGCGTGCAATGTCAAGGAGCATAGAGGAGTCTGGCACAAACTGGGCACGAGGCTTTGACAGAGTTTGGAGACCATCCTTTCCAGCATGGGTGGCCAATTCCATTAGCACACTTGCGGATGCAGCCATGATGCAGGGTCTGATGGCTGATGTTTCAGCTTCCATTGTAGCACAAGCAGAAGCCTCCCAATATCTGGGTGCTGCAATGGATTCTCAGTTTTCTGCCACACAAGCTCTGACTGTTGACATCATAGCTGCGCTTACCAGTGTTCGAAGCAGCCTATATGGTGTCACAGCAGTCCAGCAATCCATCCTCCGACAGATTATTAGGATAGCTGAGGCGCCACCCAAGGAGAGTGGCAGTGGCTCCGTGGAACACAAACCTGCTGTCCTCTCTCAGGATGGCAGCATTTGTCCTCCCACCACTATCACTCCGCCAGTGCCCTTGCTGTTGCCTGCCAGCCAGCCCAGACCGCTGCCACCCATGCCGATGTGGTGCAGTCTGCTGCCAGGCCTTCCAGGCCCAGAGCTGCTTGAGGTCGCCATCCATGTCCATCTGCTGTCTCCCCCACAAAGTCAGAAGCCTTCCACCAGCCATGCAGCAGCTACTGGGATTGCACTGTGTAGTAGCAGTAGGACGGGAAAAGGCACGTGAAACACAGGTACTAAGGAGGATTAGTTTATGTTTGTATGTGTACTGTATGCATCTGTGAGTATGGTCACAGGTTTGCAGAGTTGTTGCATTGTGAGTGGCTTAGCCAGTCACATGATGTTCACAAGACTCAATAAAACTCCAGTCAGTTGGGTCTAGGTCATCCACGATGAGGTATGAAGTTGTGAACCTAGTGAATGAACTGGTAATGTGTAGTGTGATTGTTAAACCTTTGTTAATAAACCGATTCATTCTTAATAGCAATGTGTTGCCATTGAATTCTTAAACAAAGAACCCACGAAGCAAATACATTACAGTATGCAATATGGCATGATTTCATTAATAAATTTGGTTTGGAATGTTTATTTTGTGTTGGCTTTTATTTTTGCATTGTGATGGTCAGTGACAGAGGGAGGGTATGGTGTGGGACTGTTGCTGAAGGGGGAAGTGAGATTGCGTTTACAGGTAATGGAGCCAGATGAGTCAGTCACAGACAGCCCGGCCAGAAAGGAACGGTAGGGGTTGACGCCGTTGTTCCTCCTCCTCCTCTTCCACCTCCTCCTGCTCCTCCTCATGCTCCTCAGCTGATCGCTGTATGGCTGGTGTTTGTGCCCTCATGATGGCGAGTTGTGCACCATGCAACAGACCACCACGAATCTGGGCACCCGCTCAGCCAAGTACTACAGGGCTTTTCCAGAGTGGTCCACGTAGTGGAAGCGTTGCTTCAGCACACCAATTGGCTGCTCGATGATATCCCGTGTGGCAGTATGGCTTTTGTTGTATGAATGCTGCTGACATCAGATAGTGGGTTGAGCATGGGAGTCATGAGCCATGTTATTAATGAATAGCCCTTGCTGCCCAGTAGCCGCTCTCTGATTTGTTGTGGTGGGTTAGATGTAGAGAGTGGACTGACGCAGCATTATGACTGCTGCCAGGAGACCGTGCATTGACCTGCATTATTCCCTGAATATGGTCACACATCAGCTGCATGTTGAGGGATTGGAATCTTTTTCCGTTGCGGTACATCTCCGAGTTTACATGTGGCGCCTGCAAAGCGACGTGCGTGCCATCAATGGCACCCTGCACCATGGGAAAGCCTGCAATCCTAGCAAAGCCACCTGCTCACTCCGGCTGCTGCTCTCTGGCCGGAGAGAATGAAATGTATTCAGCTCTCTAGGAATACAGAGCTTCAGTGACCTCCCTCATGCAACAGTGGACAGCAAACTGGGAGATGTTGCAAATATCTCCTGCTCCAGCCTGGAAGAAGCCGGACTCATAAAAGTTCCTGGCCACCGTGACCTTCACAGCCACTGGCAATGTGGTCCTCGCCCTGCTCTGAGGCTGCAGTTGTGGCTGCAACAGGGGGCAGATTTCAGTGAGGATCTCCGTGAAAAGCACAGATGCCTGACACACTGTTCCTCGTTGAGGTTCAGGTAGGTATTGGTCTCTGAACACTCTGAGAGGATGTGGCCTCCTTCTCCCCTTCCTCCTCCTCCTCGCACTTCCATCAGCTTGTCATGCTCTGTGTTGTCCCTGCTCATTCTCCAGGTCATGCTGTAGGCCAAGGGGAATGCCTACTACTGCACCCATGCCTGGGAGCAAGTGGTCTGCGCACAATTCTTGAACTCAGGACAAAGTCTTTCAGCACCTGTCACAACATTCCCTGTAGACTTTAGCGACTTTAAATAACTCTCGAAACCACCAAACCCTTCGACAAACTCAGCAACAGTCAGTAGTAGTTGGTGGTGATCCCTTTAAAAAGCGCTAGTAGGCAAGGGGAGGGCTCTTTCCTGCTGTTGAAGGCTTGTTCAGCTGTGCCTGTTTTAATGAGGGCATTGAGCTCCAAACTGGCAGCGCTGGCATCAAATCAGCATTGCACGCTGATTGACGTCATGACCTGCCTACTCTGCATTCTAACGGCGGATGCTCCCTGCGCGCAGGCTAATGCCTGACCCAAGATGGCGTCCGCCGCAGCCCACAGCAGAAGTGTGTACGTGTGCTGCTGACACCATTTTGGAAGCGAATCAGCACCCAATATATCCAAACAGTGGGTGCTGCAGAGCCGAATTTAGTGGCAAATAAGTTTGATCTGTTAATGGAATGAATTTGAGCAGGTCAGTCCTCAGCATGATGTTGATCCACTCCAACTTGGCTTTATTTGCATTCCCCTTCAACTTCTACATCTTTATATCACTAAATATATGTGAGGAACAAATTAAAATTATTATGCATCATTTGTGCACTTTCTCTTGTCAGATGGCAGATCACACAGAAGTCATGCGAGGAATAAAGAAATGCCCACACGTATGTTATCCTGTATTAACACCAAATCTCCATGGTTTTCATGCTGCAGTAAGTATATTTATGTTGCTATTATTATTTCATAAATACTTGGTGAAAGTTGATCTTAGATCTTCAAATGATAGTCCAATTAATGTTGAAGTAGGTTAGTAGCTCTGGTGGGAAATACTGCTATGATGCAGTTGGCAGTATTTTCAAAAATGTCTCCTAATGTAACACAAATATTTTTCTTGTGATTCCAAAGCCCAATTATGCATTTGGGTCATATATAGCACAGGGACTTAAAAGTTGAGTGGAGGGGTATTGTTGCAACATTAAGATTATTGTATTTTTTCTGGGTATTTCAAGAAGAGTCATACAGCACTAATTCTGTAAGGTGATAAACGTGTACTATAGGGAAAGGATAATGGCTTCTATAAACTTCCCATTATTATTAGTATTATTGCCACTTGTGACAAAGCAAGCAAGTCACTAAGTAAGTAAAAGGAAACATAAATAGACTGTGAGAAAGAAGAAAAAAGGGAAGGAGGTAGACTCTAAAGGAAAGGAAAAGAGAGAAAGAAACAAGGCATGATTCTACATGAAATGAGCATAAGAACATAAGAAATAGGAGCAGGAGTAGGTCATACGGCCCCTCTAGCCTGCTCCGCCATTCAATAAAATCATGGCTAATCTGATCTTGGCCTTAAGTCCACTTCCCTGCCTGCTCCCCATAACCCTTGAATCCCTTATCATTCAAAAATCTGTTTATCTCTGCCTTAAATATATTCAATGACCCAGCCTCCACAGCTCTCTGGGGCAGAGAATTCCAAAGATTCCCGACCTTCTGAGAGAAAAAATTCCTCATTTCCATTTTAAATGGGCGACCCCTTATTCTTAAACTATGCCCCCTAGTTCTAGATACCCCCACATGAGAAATTTGTGGTGCAGCTACCGGATGGATGTGCCATTTATTGAAGTGTGCATGAGATAGAGATACAATGGGGGGAATTGCCACTGTGAGACCTTCATGGCCTGTAATTTGTTTTTTGGGAGGGGCGGGGGCAATAGGGAGTTGGGTGATGTTATCTTGTGGGACACAACCTCCTTTGTCACTCGTGTCACTCTCCTTTCCTCCATCCTGTACTACTCTGTTTCCTTCATTAAAAGTTCAAACAGGAGAATGCCCATTACTTTGAGGGTGTCTTTGAAACATTTCCTCTGCCCACCTGCAACTTGCTTGCCGTGTAGGAGTTCCGAATAGAGCGCTTGCTTTGGGAGTCTCGTGTCGGGCATATGGACGATGAGGCCTACCCAGTGTGGTCAGTGCTTCGATGCTGGGGATGTTGGTATGATCGAGAACACTTACATTGGTGCGTCTATCCTCCCAGTAGATTTGCAGGATCTTGTGGCGGCAGCACTGGTGGTACTTCTCCAGTGCTTTGTGGTGTCTACTATATATGGTCCACGTCTCAGAGCCACTGAGCCATACAGGAGAGCGGGTATCACTACTGCCATGTAGACCATAAGCTTGGTACCAGATTTGAGGTCCTGGTCTTCAAACACTCTCTTCCTCAGGCGACCGAAGGCTGTTTTGGCATACTGGAGGCGATGTTGGATCTCGTCATCGAGGTATGGAAAATTGACCACGTTGTCCAAGGCCACACCGTGGATTTTGATGACTGGGGGGGCAGTGCTGTGAGGCAGGGTCAGGTTGGTGGAGGATCTTTGTCTTAGGGATGTTTAGTGTAAGGCCCAGGCTCTCGTATGCCTCGGTGAAGATGTTGACGATGGCTTGGAGTTCAGCTTCTGAATGTGCGCAGACGCAAGCGTCATCTGCGTTCTGTAGTTCAATGACAGAGGATGGGACGACCTTGGATCTAGCCCGGAGGCGATGAAGGTTGAACAGGTTCCCATTGGTTCTATAGTTCAGTTCCACTCCGGCAGGGAGCTTGCTGAGAGTGAGATTGAGCGTTGCAGCAAGGAAGATCGAGAAGAGCGTTGGCGTAATGACACAGCTCTGCTTGACCTCAGTCTGGACGTGGATTGGGTCTGTGATGGATCCGTTGGTCAGAATCACGGCTTGCATGTCATCATGGAGCAGGTGGAGGATGGTGACAAACTTTTGGGGGCAGCCGAAACGGAGGGCGCTCCATAATCCAGCACGGTTGAACATGTCGAAGGCCTTTGTGAGGTCAAAGAAGGCCATGTGCAAGGGTTGGTGCTGTTTCCTGCAATTCTCTTGTGGTTGTCACACGGTGAAGATCATGTCCGTTGTACCCTTATCCACATTGCGGCTCTGGGAGGAGCTCTTTAGCCATAGGAAGAAGATGGTTGAGGAGAATTCTCGTGATAATTTTCTCAGTGGCCGACAGGAGGGAGATTCCTCTGTAGTTGCTGCAGTCAAATTTATCCCCTTTTTTGAAGATGGTCACGATTACGGCATCTCTGAGATTTCCCGGCATGCTCTCCTCCTTCCAGATAAGAGAGTTGAGGTCATGCATTTGTGCCAATAGTGCTTCTCTGCCATACTTTAATGCCTCAGCAGGGATTCCATCTGCTCCTGATGCCTTGTTGTTCTTGAGCAGACGGATGGTCTTTTCTACCTTGTGCAGGGCTGGGGTCTTGCTGAGACAGTTGCGAATAACATGCTGCAGAATGGAATCGAAGAAACTTGTGTCAAAGGCAGAGTCTCGATTAAGGAGATCTTCAAAGTGCTCCTGCCAGTGGGCCCTGACTGCCTCGGTGTCTTTAATGAGTGTCTCTCCATTCTTGGCCAGCAGTGGGGTGGGGCCTTGGGTACTTGGGCCGTAGGTGAACTTAACTGTGGTGAAGAATCCTCGCACGTCATGGCTGTCGGCCAGCTGCTGGATCTCCTGTGCTTTCTCCACTCACCATTTATTCTTTAGGTTGCGGGTTTTTTGTTGGACCTCAGCCTTCAGCCGTCTGTAGAGCTGCTTAGGTTGCTGCTTTACGTTTTCTCTGGGATATGTACACTCAGGCAGAGAACATTCCACTCTGATTATAGTACTAATTGTAACATTGAAGATTTTCTTTAAACAATATTCTTTGTGGAATTTTAAATATTTTCAACATTAAAAATTACTTTTAAATTAATAAAATAAAATGTTGCCCAATTAGCATTTTCATTAGACATTCCACATGCTTTATCTTGGAAGTTTCTGCAATAACTCACAATTTTAAACATATTTTTTAATTAGATGCACTATTATATTTTAGGAGTCAGCATCATTTATTTCATTCAGATATAAAACTTTTTAATAAAAGGTCATTTTCTTTATATGCTCCTGGGGCCAAGTTACTCCAAAGAATAGGACTAATTGTTGCATGGAGAGAAATACTTTGAACAATTTGTTTTTTTCATGTCTGAAAAATATAATGATGATTCACAGAATAATTTTGCAAAGGGATTAAATGGAGAGAGTTAAAACATGGGAAAGTATTGGAGATTTTTCTTTCTCAAAGGAGAAGAGGTGTGCTTCATTTTAATCATGAGAGGTGACATGATAATATGCTTTGGAGATAGTTTTGTCGTTGCAAATGAATGTAATGCTCTTCTACAATCTGAGTGCTTCAATCAACAGACAAATATGCATTCTCAAACACTGAAGAATGTTGTGACGGATATGACCAATTAATTATATAATAGAATGATATATTCTATGTAATTCAGTGTAACTTGTTGAATGGAATGATGATTATTGTTATACTTCAGATTGAAGCAGGTGCGAAAGAAGTGGCCGTTTTTGGAGCAGCCTCTGAAACATTCAGCAAAATGAATACTAATTGTTCCATTGAGGAAAGCATGCATCGGTTTGAGGAGGTGATCAGATCAGCAAAAGAGGGCAACATTCCAGTTCGAGGGTATGTGTGATCTATTTTCTTTGTCTTTCATTATTTATATACTTAACAATTATAGCTAATATCTTAACATACGTGTCCAAGTATGTGCTTATTCATTTAAAGAATCTTCTAATTCACACTTTACAGAGGCAGTACGATCCTATTCATTGAACTGTCAGCTGCGGCTCAGTGGGTAGCACTCTCACCTCTGAGATCTAGAAGGTTGTGGGTTCAAATCCCACTCTACGGACTTGAACACAAAAAAATCTAGGTTGACATTCCAGTGCAGTGCTGAGGGAGAGCTGCACTGTCGGAGATTCCGTCTTTTGGATAAGACAAGCCGAGGCCCCATCTGCTCTCTCAGGTGGACGTAAAAGATCCCATGGCACTATTTGGAAGAAGAACAGGGGAGTTATCACCGGTGTCCTGGCCAATATTTATCCCTCAATCAACATCACTAAAAAACAGATTATCTGGTCATTATCACATTGCTGTCTGTGGGAGTTCGCTTGTCCGCAAACTGGCTGCCACGTTTCTTACATTACAACAGCGACTACACTTCAAAAGTACTTCATTGGCTGAAAAGCACTTTGAGACGTCCGATGTTCGTGAAAGGTGCTATATTAATCCAAGTCGTTCTTATTTCCATTGTTCCATCAGTCATTATTTCTATTGAAGTCAATGGAATTGAATTTCGGGAGAGATGTATAATGGGCGGCTAATCCGCCAAATCTCATTTTACACTATCGACCAAAATCAAAATGATCCAAGTGAACATTCATACTGTGCTCTGCATATGATATAGATTTTTAACTTTTTATGTTGTTTAAAAACTCTAAGCATTGACTGAAAAATTGTTCTGGTACAATCGGCAATGGCATAATTTCCTGGCCACTGGACTACTGCCAGGACAGCCAATTTGCTGCACACTCCTGCATAAGGGAAATAATGAAGGCCCTCTTTATCCGGGCAGCCACGTTCATTACATTTGCTGTAGGAGCAAGACAAATAATAGCACAGCCATTAATTTTAAATTTTTGCACTGGATTTCCATGAGTGCTTGGAACATTACATTGCTCTCATGTGGCCATTCAAGCCCCTACTCTGAACCCATCCCATTATGTGAGCCAAAAGGAATTTTCTTTCCCTTGATGTTTTTTTATTCATTCTTGGGATATATATGGGCATTGCTGACAAGGCCGACATTTATTGCCCATCCCCAACTGCTGATAGGGTGGTCACGCCCATTCTTCTTGAACAGCTGTAGTACGGTTTGCTCGAACGGAATGGCTTGCTTGGTCACTTCAGAGGGCAGTTAAGAGACAACCACATAATTTGGGTCTGGAGTCACATATGGTAAGCACATGTCCAATTACTGTGTGACTATAGGTAAAGATTTCGACACATTAGTAATCTGAGTGGCTTGCTAGGGCATTTCAGAGTCAACTTGCTGTAAAGTCACATATAGGCCAGACCAGATAAGGTCAGCAGATTTCCTTCCCTAAAGGACATTCGTGAACCAGATCGGTTTTTACGACAATCTGGTAGTTTCATTGTCACCATTACTAGCTTTTTATTCCAGAATTATTCAATTTATATTCCCCAACTACCATGGTGAGCCTTGAACTCACAACGACTGGAACATGAGTCCAGGCTTTTGAATTACTAGCCCAGTAACATGACTGCTTTGCTACCGTACCTGTTATAGAGCTTATGAGAGAGTGGATCAGCTTCTTCTTGCAGTGCCAGATGTTGAAGGCTCTAGCATTGGTTCCTTCTCTCTCTGCAGTGTCTTTCTTCCTTCTAGTTTCTATGGAGAGCTTTAAAAAATCAGAAAATCATGAGCTTCCTGCTGTCTGTTTTTTCCATTGTTGTCAAGCTCAGAGAGTGACTCTCAAAAATCAGATTTTTTTGCTGATATTTGAACATTACCAGTTGGTCAGCACAAACAATTTGTGGGTGCAACTCCTTTCCTAGCCCCGATATTTACAGGGGGAGAGCGCGCAGTAGTGGGTGAGAGGGACGGACCCGGAAATTTGGCAAGACCTCATTATCATTTTCTTCTTGTGTTTCCCGCTGGCCAGCTGCCGGGCGGGAAAGCCAGCGGCAGGAAGCCACAGCCAGGAACCGTTGGGAGCAGGAGAGTTCCGGACTTATTGGGATGGTGGGGCGTCGGCCAATTGTGGCCAAAGTGGCTGGGGGCAGCACTCCTACCCCTCCTGGTCCACACAGAGTTTTCTAACTCTGGTTTACCGCATGCTCCTTCCGCTGCCTGCGCTTGGTTTTCTGCATGCTCTCGGCGATGAGACTCGAGGTGCTCAGCGCCCTCCCGGATGCACTTCCTCCACTTAGGGCGGTCTTTGGCCAGGGACTCACAGGTGTTGGTGGGGATGTTGCATTTTATCAAGGAGGCTTTGAGGGTGTCCTTGAAACATTTCCTCTGCCCACCATGGGCTAGCTTGCCGTGCAGGAGTTCCGAGTACAGCGTTTGCTTTGGGAGTCTTGTGTCAGACATGTGAACAATGTAGCCCGCCCAGTGGAGCTAGTCGAGTGTGGTCAGTGCTTCGCTGTTGGGGATGCTGACTTGGTTGAGGATGCTAATGTTGGTGCGACTGTCCTCCCAGGGGATTTGCAGAGACAACGTTGGTGGTATTTCTCCAGCGATTTGAGGTGTCTACTGTATATGGTCCATGTCTCTGAGCCATACAGGAGGGCGGGTATCATTACAGACCTGTAAACCATGAGCTTGGTGGCAGATTTTAGGGCCTGATCTTCGAACACTCTTTCCCTCAGGCGGCCGAAGGCTGCGCTGGCGCACTGGAGGCAGTATTGATTCTCGTTATCGGTGTTTGCCCTTATTGATAAGAGGCTCCCGAGGCATGGAAAGTGGTCCATGTTGTCCAGGGCCGCGCCGTGAATCTTGAAGACTGGGGGGGTAGTGCTGTGTGGCGGGGTCAGGCTGGTGGAGGACCTTTGTCTTACGGATGTTTAGTGTAAAGCCCATGCTTTCGCATGCATCAGTGAAGATGTTGACTACGACAAACAGCAATATGATATTGACCAGATAATCTCTACTTGTAATGTTGATTGAGGGATAAATATTGGCTAGGACACTGGGGTTAGCTCCCCTGCTTTTCTTCAAAATGGTGCCATGGGATCTTTTGCATCCACCTGAGAGAGCAGACAAGGCCTCGGTTTAACATCTCGTCTGAAATACAGCACCTCCAACAATGCAGCACTCCCTCAGCATTGCAGCACTCAGCCTAGATTGATGTCCTCAAGTCTCCGGAATGGGACTTGAACCCACTACCTTCTGACTCAGAGGCAAAGGTGCTACCACTGAGCCACTGGTTGACACAAAGTACATGATGGAAGAAGGAAAAGAGTAGCGAGAATCTTGTGTGGAGCAAAAACAATGGCCTGTGTCAGTGCTAAAAATTCTATATGTTAGTTAGGATAGAGTCCTCACATGAGGTTTGCCCTCCTTTTGGGAAGAGCACTTGTCACGTGTCCTTTAGTTTGGTGACATTGGCCTAGTCCAGTGTCACTCCATCAGTCTATGAAGTAGTCCTCATTGCAACTTAGAAACAGTTGCTGACCTTGGAATGAGAATAGGATTGAGTTTGACTCCATAGCTGAATAGTCTAACAAACACTCTGGAGCCGAAATTGCCCCTCTAAAAAAATGTCCCTCACCACCTCAACCCGGTGGCCACGCTGCGGAGTCCAGTGGCTGCCGAGCTCCCGTCAAATGGCCGCCGACATCGCGATTCTCCTGACGCGGTCTTGCAACGGTCCGTAGCTCCGCACCTCTTCCCCCTCACATCCACAGCGGTGATTGACAGCACTCAATGCGTCATCACTTCGTGCACCGCCGAGCTCTTGGGAAGAAAGCAAGATTCCCTTTCCGAAGTTGTGCGGCCGCTCGGCAGTCCCAAGAGTTGCTTTTTCCAGTGTTGCATCGTTGCAGATGCGTACCGCCGGAGCCTCTTAAAGGCTTGTTGATGGAACAGAAATTCGTGCCAGTTAGGGGAGGAAAGACTACTGGAATGAGTTCACACCTTCATTTCTTTTTGAAGTACAGGCAACTCTCGGTTATCCGGGTCCCTCAGGGATTGGGTTATTCCGGTTAAACAATTTTTCCGTTAGGGTGAGTCTACATTTTAAAGTTAAAACTTTAATGAATAAATACAATCATTAGGGCGAGTTTACATTTCTAAGTTAAAACTTTAATGAATCAATACAATCAGCTACAAAGAGTAACAAAAGATGGACATTACATAGAAACATAGAAAATAGCTGCAGGAGTAGGCCATTCAGCCCTTCAAGCCTGCACCACCATTCAATAAGATCATGATTGATCATTCCCTCAGTACCCGTTTCCTGCTTTCTCTCCATACCCCTTGATCCCTTTAACCGTAAGGCCCATATCTAACTCCCTCTTGAATATATCCAATGAACTGGCATCAACAACTCTCTGCGGCAGGGAATTCCACAGGTTAACTACTCTCTGCGTGAAGAAGTTTCTCCTCATCTCAGTCCTAAATGGCTTACCCCTTATCCTAAGACTGTGTCCCCTGGTTCTGGACTTCCTCAACATCGGGAACAATCTACCCACATCTAACCTGTCCCATCACGTCAGAATCTTGTATGTTTCTATGAGATCCCCTCTCATCCTTCTAAACTCCAATGTATAAAGACCCAGTTGATCCAGTCTCTCCTCATATGTCAGTCCAGCCATCTTGGGAATCAGTCTGGTGAACCTTCGCTGCACTCCCTCAATAGCAAGAACGTCCTT
Source organism: Pristiophorus japonicus (assembly GCF_044704955.1). Lineage (NCBI taxonomy): Eukaryota > Metazoa > Chordata > Chondrichthyes > Pristiophoridae > Pristiophorus > Pristiophorus japonicus. The sequence goes on from NC_091983.1 coordinate 30,017,346, forward strand.
CCTCAGATTAGGAGACCAAAACTGAACACAATATTCCAGGTGAGGCCTCACCAAGGCCCTGTACAATTGCAGTAAGACCTCCCTGCTCCTATACTCAAATCCCCTAGCTATGAAGACCAACTTCCATTTGCCTTCTTCACCGCCTGTTGTACCTGTATGCCAACTTTCAATGACTGATGTACCATGACACCCAGGTCTTGTTGCACCTCCCCTTTTCCTAATCTGCCACCATTCAGATAATATTCGTGTATTTGCCCCCAAAGTGGATAACCTCACATTTATCCACATTATACTGCATCTGCCATGCATTTGCCCACTCACCTAACCTGTCCAAGTCACCCTGCAGCCTTTTAGCATCCTCCTCACAGCTCACACCACCACCCAGTTTAGTGTCATCTGCAAACTTGGAGATATTACATTTAATTCCTTCATCTAAATCATTAATGTATATTGTAAAGAGCTGGGGTCCCAGCACTGAGCCCTGTGGCACCCCACTAGTCACTGCCTGCCATTCTAAAAAGGACCCATTTATCCCGACTCTCTGCTTCCTGTCTGCCAACCTGTTCTCTATGCAAGTCAGTACATTACTCCCAATACCATGTGCTTTAATTTTGCACACCAATCTCTTGTGTGGAACCTTGTCAAAAGCCTTTTGAAAGTCCAAATACAGCACATCCACTGGTTCTCCCTTGTCCACTCTACTAGTTACATCCTCAAAAAATTCCAGAAAATTTGTCAAGCAGGATTTCCCTTTCATAAATCCATGCTGACTTGGACTGATCTCCTGTCACTGCTTTCCAAATACGCTGTTATTTCATCTTTAATAATGGATTCCAACATTTTCCCCACTACTAATGTCAGGCTAACCGGTCTATAATTAGCCATTTTCTCTCCCTCCTTTTTTAAAAAGTGGTATTACATTAACTACCCTCCAGTCCATAGCAACTGATCCAGAGTCGATAGACTGTTGGAAAATGATCATCAATGTATCCACTATTTCTATGGCCACTTCCCTAAGTACTCTGGGATGCAGACAATCAGGCCCCGGGGATTTATCAGCCTTCAATCCCATCAATTTCTTAACAACATTTCCCGCCTAATAAGGATATCCTTCAGTTCCTCCTGCTCACTAGACCCTCGGTCCCCTTGTACTTCCGGAAGGTTATTTGTGTCTTCCTTCGTGAAGACCAAACCAAAGTATTTGATCCACTGGTCTGCCGTTTCTTTGTTCCCCATTATAAATTCACCTGAATCTGACTGCAAGGGACCTACATTGGTCTTCACTAATATTTTTCTCTTCACATATCTATAGAAGCTTTTGCAGTCAGTTTTTATGTTCCCGGCAAACTTCCTCTCATATTCTATTTTCCCCTCTTAATTAAACTCTTTGTCCTCCTCTGCTGAATTCTAAATTTCTCCCAGTCCTCAGGTTTGCTACTTTTTCTGGCCAATTTATATGCCTCTTCCTTGGGTTTAACACTATCCTTAATTTCCCTTGTTAGCCACGGTTGAGCCACCTTCCCCATTTTATTTTTACTCCAGACAGGGATGTACAGGTTCTGTGCCTGGAACCCGGTGTCGGCACTGCCCCCTTTCCCAACATCAGCGGCGGCCGCGAGAGACAGCGGCTGCAGCAGCGCACACACACACACACACACACACACCAGCAAAGCAAGGGCAGAGGAGGGTGATTTTTACAGTGACTGAGCGAGAAAGAATGTGTGAGAGAGAGAATGTGCGAGTGTGAGAGAGAGAGAGAGCGAGAGAGTGTGTGAGAGAGAGAACAAACAAATACAATTGAGCACAGTGTCTGTAAGGCGATGTTTCCAAATTATTTGGAGCCGTCGTTTCACTTGTTAGCAACAGAATTTTAAATCCCATTACAACAGTTTCCCATTGGATCTGTGTACGGATAATCGAGAGTTGCCCGTATCTCTCTATGTCGAATTATTAATCATCCTGAGGAGTTTTTTCCCCCTTTGAAACTCCGTTGTTTTCTATAAATTTGCACTGCTGTCTTCAGTGTGCACTGCTTGTTGAGCGCTGGAGGTGCCTTCCAGTTGTACAAGAGGGAGGCCACTTTGAGAGGGCTGCGTTTGTGGAGGATCTTGAGATGGGGGCAGTGCTGGCAGGCCAATGCCCCCTGTGCATTGTGCGTGCTGCCGAGGCAGGGAGGGGAAGGCGGCGTCGGGGGCAAGGGATGCAGAGACAGCGGGCAAGGGCCGCCGACATCATTGCGAAGCATGATGGAGAGGGCCAGGGAGATGGCCACAAAGGGCAAGCAAGAGAGCTGGCACACAAAGCCCCTCAACAAGTGCCTCCCCCAAGGAGGAGAGTCAGGTTCACCAAACCTATCCAGCAGATAATGGGCAAGCAGCCCAGGTGGCAGTCTGCAGCGGAGCCAGCACCAGCCTGCAGCTGACATTTCATGGTAGCAGCCACGTTCTGGAAGCCATCAGAGGCCCTGTGCTCTGTTGCCCAGAGTGCATGAGAGCATTCTGAGCTTCCAGGGCAGCGGCCAGCCTGTGCAAAGAAAGGTCAATACGAACTGTAGACACAGCCGCAAAACCTGCCCTTTGAGAAGGCCAGGGAGCAGATGGTTTTGCATCAACTGGATAAGAGGGGAATTTCACAGTGCATACACCACACCACTGCAAACAGTCATTACCACCAGGAATTAAGATGTCGTTTCGCTTATGACCAAGAAAAGGGCAATTTTGATCTTATTACCACCGCATTCATATCGGTGGTAACGGACGGCCAATGGTGGTGTGCCCACCCCGTTTCAGGTGGAGGGCAATTTCGGCACCTCATTATCTAGGCTAGCAAATGAGGAATGACCTTGCCAGCTGGCACCTGTCGAACCATATCCCAACAAGATGCAAGGTCACCAGAAGGGGAAGGAGGAAATTTGAAACGACAATTACAAAAGTGAGCAAAATAGGTTTTAAGCTCATGCACTATGTGGAGTTTACTGATCCCTACTGTAAAAATATTAAAGAGCAAAATAAAGATGGAAAACATCTGTCTCTATCTGTGTTGAATAAAAAGCCAAATAACTGTTGAATTCTCCCAGTCATAAACTGTATACTCATTACCCAGCTTTGCCACATCTGGCCGGGTTTTATCTACAAATAGTAAATTGTTAAAAAGTGCAGTTTGTTAATATGTGGTCGATGTTTATGTGTATTTGATCTGTCTGGAAAGACCTTATCAGTCCTTCTTGGGACAGTTTGCAATCTGACGAACTGTGTTTAAACAAATGCTTGTGCTAATAAAGCATCTTAAATAAACAGTGCAGCCAAATACCAGGAAGACATTAAATAAACAAATCTAGAGATGACCTTTTAGAAACGTACAACATTTTTGATAATTATGTTTGTTATTTAATAAAGAAACTGTTTATTTTGCTTTTAGTTTTGAAATCTTATGCAGGGAATTATATAAGCTGTAAAGTCAAGGAACTTCGTTGGAATATTTTACATATTTGAGCTGCCTTCAAAAATTATTCAAGGTATAATCTGACATTGTCATGCACTTCAAAATTTTGCGTGAAGTTTGAATTTTTATTCCTTTTTTTATTCAAGCTTGTATATTTTTCAGAGGAACATGGCCACTTGCAGTTATGATTTAATTGCAATTTTGATTGCAAAGTTTTTGAATGCCATTAGTGAGACACAGATCTTAAGTTGCACTGTGATGAGCCAAGCAATTATAAAATATTGCTGTTACTAATGAGCCTTTGAAAATAATTAAGATATTGTGAAGCTTAAGTCTTCAATTCATCTTGTAGATATTGGGGTTGTTATGATGCCTATGGAATATCAGCATCTGAGCTGCATATTGTGATAGATTCTGTCTATTGAAAAAGTCATATGCTACACAATTGTGAGCTTTTCATTGGCAAGAGTTTTTTTGTGAAATTAGAGATGTTAAGATATATATACTATTAACATCTATTGCATTACCTCATATAAATGTTTACAATATAACGTGCACAAATCTAGTTGCATACATAGAGCAGTTACAATTTGCAAGCATGGTAGACCCACAAGGTAATTAGCATTACAGAAGAAAGTAAATAATTTAGTAAGAAGAATAGAAAGAAACATTTTAAAGAGTCAGTTTTTGAAATAGCCCTTGGAACAGCAGAAGGCAAGTGGTCATTGCCAGCGTCGTGCCTCAGGCACTGGCTGCTGGGGACAATTTGCTTGTGTTTGGTCCTATTAAGCAATGCATTAAGCTTTCTTCAGGCATGGTTCCGATTTCCACTATTAAGTTTAAGATTATTGTCAAAGGAGATAGGCTGGAGGTCAAAAACACAATTGCTAATGGTCTTTGCCAAGGAGCCCACATTGTTTCTCCACTTGAAAGCTGTTCCTTTCTCCGTTCGTCGTTAATAAAGGGATCGATATAGACAGTTGACAGTGCCAGTAATTCACAGTACTCCCACAGGCAAAAGTTTGGGGCATATTATGAACAATTGTAGCCTGTATTCTTGCTTGTTTAGATATAAAATGGATAATCTCATGCAGGTGAATTCTGCTACCTTGAAATACCTTGGGTACCTTGTTAACCTTTAGAAATGTGATCCTCAAATTACTAACACACTCCTTTAGCAAGGAAATAATTTTGCTGTGCAAGTGGCCAGCCCAATATGTTGAGGATCAAGGTGCACCAACAGAGCCATTCAGTTTTCTAACAATAGTACAATCAGATAATGGGCCTGAAATTCCGCTAGAGGTCTTCCCGTGGGCAAACTAAAGAAAGAAGGGAATAAACTGCGCACTTACCTGTTGCTGCTGCGCCTGCTCAAACTTCCGAGCCTGAGGCCTTCACTCCTACGCATCGGATCATGTGCACGTTGGGACATGCGCAGGTCTGGCGCGGTAGTCACATGGCTCCGGGCAGCCAATCGAGGTCAAGTATTTTCTCATTCATAATAATGGGAACTCCGTAAGTTGGAGATCCCATTATTAGGAATGGGGAACCCCCCACCCCCACCACCCCAAACACACAAAAATCAATAAAAAATAGAAAAATACACGCCATATTTAAAAATCATTTAAATTAAAGTTCTTATAAAAAATAATATTTTCCTGACTTTTTTTAAAGATGCCTTAAAATAAACTTACTTTAGTGGGGAGGATTTTTAACAATAAAGTATGTTTTCATATGTGTTTATTTTATTTAATTTGAATGTTTTTATGTATTTTTAAACACTTGCACCTGTAAAAGGAGGCTTTCAGCTGCTTTTTCAGGCGCAAGATTTTAAAGGACATTTGCAAGGCAAGATATTTGTAAATATCGGAAATATTGCCCTGCAAGTGTCCTCGCTCCTGAGATACGGAGGATCTGTCAAGCCTGAAACTTGACAGAACGGAAAAGCTGGTTTTCAGTGCATGCGCATTGCGCGCTGAAACCCGGCTTTTCCGATGCCTACCCGGGTCTGTAGGAACTTTGTATGGACCTGGGACATCGGAATTTCAGGGCCAATATTTTATATTTATTTCCACAACTTACTGTAGTGTAATGTGACTAACATATGCTTGTAATGTTTTACAATGATCAAACAGGAAAGCAGGACGGTGTTTACATTATTACAATATAACAACAACAACTTTTATTTATATAGCTCCTTTAACATAATAAAACATCCCAAGGTGCTTCACAGCAGTGTTATAAAACAACAGAATAAATTTGACACCGAGCCACATAAGGAGAAATTAGGGCAGAAAAGAGGGAGGTTTTAAGGAGTGTGTTAGGGCCCAAGTTTCGGCCTGAGTTGCTCCTATTTTTTTGGAGCAACTGGTTTAGAATGGCGCATCTTAGAAATTGCAATTCTCGGCATTTAGTTTGCTCCAGTTAGAATAGTTTCATTTTAGCACAGGCTTTTTTCAAAAGGGGGCGTGTCCAACCACTTACACCTGTTTTGCAAGTTTAGGCAGCGAAAACTTACTCCAAACTAACTTAGAATGGAGTAAGTGTAGATTTTTGTATGCTCAGAAAAACCTTGCCTATACTTAGAAATCAGGCATAGGGATCGAGAGATGGGGTGGGGGTGGGGGGATAGGAGTAGGGAAGGGGGAGTTTACAAACATTAAACACTTCACTTTTACAAATAAAGAGTCATCATCAATAATAAATGATAAATCAATAAATCAACCAATAAATCAATCAAAAAAAATTAAAAAATTAAAAATAAATCACTCAATAAATAAAAAATTATTTCTACTCATCTACTGCAGCACTGGGGAGAAGAGAGTGGGGGGAGAAGAGGGGGGGAGAAGAGAGGAGGGGGGGAGAGGGAAGATGAACGGGGGGAGGGGGAAGATGAACGGGGGAAGATGAACGGGGGTTGAAGGGGGAAGATGAATGGGAGGGGGGAAGATGAACCAGGGAGGGGGGGGGGAAGATGAACCGGGGGGAGGGGGGAAGATGAATGGGGGGGGAGAGAAGAAGCTGAATGGGACCCGCCGAGGACTTCAGGCGGGGTCAGCACGCAGAAAACGCCGACGACTATTCGGGCAGGGCCTGCCCCCAGCGAGAGGCCGGGTGGGCCCGCCGCTGCCAATGAAGCCGGGGCCCGCCGAGAACTTTGGGCGGGGTCCACATGCAGCAGATGTCGGCCACTGCCGCCGACTCTTCGGGCGGGGCCTGCCCCCAGCGAGAGGCCAGGCGGGCGGGCCCCACTGACGACGTAAGATGTGTCAGGCCACTCGGCCCAGGATAGGGGTGACGTCCCTTCGGCCTGGGATAGGGTCGTCGCCCAGAGGTGGGACGGGCTGTAGCTCCGTCCCCAGCAGCTCCTGCTGCGCAGCGCCGAGCTACAAATGGGCCTACAGATATCGGAGAATCGTGAGGTAAGTATTCGGCGCAATTTTTATTCTACAAATTAGGCGGGCCTCTCCGATGTGCACCGTTCTAGTGGGAGTCCGAAACTTGAGCCTAAAGGGGGAAAGAGAGATAGAGAGGCGGAGAGGCTTAGGCAGGGAGTTCCAGAGCTTGGGGCCCACGCAGCAGAAAGCACGGCCACTGATGGTTGAGCAGTTATAATCAGGGATGCTTAAGAGGGGCAGAATTTAAGGACAGACTTCTCGGGGGGTTGTGAGGCTGAAGGAGATTACAGAGATAGGGAGGGGCGAGGCCATGAAGGGAATTGTAAACAAGGATGAGAATTTTGAACTCGAGGCGTTGCTTAACCGGGAGCCAATGTAAGTCAGCGAGCACAGCCGTGATGGATGATCGGGACTTGGTGCGAGTTAGGACACAGGTGATGTCAAGTTTATATCGGGTAGAATGTGGGAGACCAGCCAGGTGTGCGTTGGAGTAGTCAAGTCTAGAGGTAAAAAAGGCATGGATGAGGGTTTCAGCAGCAGAAGAGCTGAGGCAGGGGCAGAGGCGGGCAATGTTACGGACGTGGAAATAGACGGTTTTAGTTAAGCCGTGGATATGTGGCTGGAAGCTCATTTCAGGGTCAATTATGAAACCTAGGTTGCGAACAGTCTGCTTCAGCCTCAGGCAGGTGCCAGGGAGAGGGACGGAGTCAGTGGCTGGGGAACGCATTTTGTGGTGGGGACCAAAGACAATAGCTTTGGTCTTCCTAATATTTAATTGGAGAATACTTCTCCTCATCCAGTATTGGATGTTTGACAATTTAGAGACGATGGAGGGACCGAGTGAAGTGGTGGTGAGTTAGAGCTGGGTGTCGTCAGCGTACATGTGGAAACTGATTTTGTGTTTTCGGATGATATCACCAAGGGGCAGCATGTAGATGAAATAGGAGGGGGCCAAGGATTGATCCTTAGGGGACACCAGAGGTAACGATGCGGGAGTGGGAAGAGAAGACATTGCAAGTGATTTTCTGGCTACGATTAGATAGATAAGAATGGAACCAGGCGAGTGCAGTCACACATAGTTAGCCGATGGTGGAGCGGCGTTGAAGGAGGATGGAGAGGTCAACCAAGTCAAAGACTGCAGAAGGACGAGGAAGGATAATTTACCTTTGTCACAGTCACAAAGGATGTCATTTGTGACTTTGATGAGAGCCGTTTCGGTACTGTGGCAGGGGTGGAAACCTGATCGAAGGGATTCAAAGATGGAGTTGTGGGAAGGATGGGATAGACATAATCATAGATAGTAGTTCCCGCAGAGGTTGATATTATAGATGATCAGTTCTCAACAGAATATTTCTTATGATTTGCGCCTTGGCCCCACCTGGAATCAGATCACTTGCAGTTATGGTCAACAGCATCTTTCTGTATGAAGGTTCATGTTGGTTGTCGTTGAACGCTAAGAAGAAAATGTGATTACAAATCCAAATATAATTTTAAATAGGAGTGAAATTGGTGAGAGGAAGTTCTATATCACCCTGAAATGCAATTTAAGAGATCTACTCCAAATCTGACATAAGATTAATTATGTAGGATTCATATCGACAGTTTGAATAAATCCTGGAAGATTTGACAAGCATTTTTCTTTGGTAAAAATTTATTTTTGAAGGAGGATTTCTGAAATGTTTTGGCAGCTTTAAATTACAGTGCTTTATTTTGAATGATAATCTATCACAAATCAAACTTTTTATTGGTATGGGATCAGCCGCCCGTTATATGCAGGGCCTGATATTCAGTTCCATTGCAGTCAGTGGGTCTGAGTATTAGGCGCTGCGTATAACGGGCGGCCAATCCGATACCGCCCATTTAGCGCCACCGCCCGAGATTAATTTCTAAGCCATTGGGCACAATTTTCCCCAATTATCTGCGCTGTTTTTTTGGGCGTGCACCATTTTTTGGGAAATAAATTAAAGTCTCGAAGTTTCCGCAAAGTTTCTGCGCCAGCGTAATTCACTTAGGTAGGATTCTTTTTGGCTACGATTTTTTTTACCTCATTGGGGGCGTAACCTGCCCAATTCTGGCCATTTTCCGATTTACTCCAATTTTATAAAGACATGGAAAAACCTCCTGGGCAGTTAACAAAATTAGCGCAGGTTAGAGAATCAACGCAGAAGATGCAGTTCCATGGCCGGGACAGCAGCAGCAGAGAGGGAGAGAGAGGGGGTGAGGAGAGAAGGGGGTGGGTGGGTGGCAGGGGGAGGGAGGGGGGAGGCCTTTTGGCCAGGGTTAGGAGCGGCACTGGGCACTGGGAGGGGGCGGGGAGGGAGGGATAACCTTTTGGCATAAACTCTTTAATAATTTCATGCTGGTAAGCTGCTGCAATGTGCAGGGTGCTTGTGCTGTTTGCTGTGAGCTGGCCAGAATGTGTTGTATGTTTCATTTTCCAGCCTCAGCCTGCAGTGAGTCCCTCGTTACCCTGGCAACCCGATCTTTTTGCCGATCTTTAGGCTCCACCCCCAAAGCTAACGGACAGGCTACACAGCGCCAAAATCAACAATTCAAACGGGGACAGTTGGATTTCTGTGTTTTGGCATAGTTGGGCCCCCAAAAAATAGACGTAACGCTTCAAGTACGCCAAAAAACAGCATTGGGGAAAATTGAGCCCAATATACCTATTCTATCTAGCCCTGTAATGATACAATGCATTTATATCAGAGTTCATAAGTTCCAGCAAAGAAACTTAGTTTGTTTATAAAGTATGTCAAAGTATTACTAATCCCTTACACTTAGATTTACAAGGATTTCTGCTTTGATTTTTACAATAAATCATCAATTTTTTTTCAGTGGCAATTAATAAGGTTGTAGTAATAATGGAAGCAAAACAAAACTTGTTTTATTGTTCAAACAACAGGTATGTGTCCTGTGTAATAGGATGTCCTTACGAAGGAAGCATTGCACCAGCTAAGGTTGCAGAGGTAAGCTATATAGCTTGTATTTTACTAATTATGGTGTTTGTGTAAACTTCTCTTATAAACAATTATATTTGTGGAAATGTAAATGATTTGGAAAGAAACTTGTCAGAATGCACCTTACTAGTGTACAAAGATTTAATAGGTAGTCCATCATTGTTAGCAATGTCCACAGCAAGAATTTAAGAGAGACTAAAACATTTTGGGCCCTAAATTGCGGCCTTTCCGGGTGTGTACGATTGATAGTAATGGGAGCTCGTACAAACGGAACTCACCATTATTATCAGTGAGAATATTACACTGTGTTTGGTGGTCCAGGCCCACGTGATCCCACGATGCGCTTACGTTCCTGGGATGCGTGCGCCTCTGTGCTAGGCTGCGCATCTAGACCTCGGACAGGAAGTGTTCGTTCCTCCGGGACCATCGCCATCCTGATTGCCGACGCTCCCGGTCGCGAGATCCTTGTCTGAGGCCCGAGCTCCATCTCCAGTCCTCCGATCCTTGTCTGAGGCCCGAGCTCCATCTCCAGTCCTCCGATCCTTGTCTGAGGCCCGAACTCCATTTCCAGTCCTCCGATCCTTGTCTGAGGCCCCAATTCATAGTATAACAGCTTACCTCTGCCGTACTTATTATAATTTGGTCCGAGGCCCAATATCCAAGGATTCTCGGACCTCCCCATTTGTGTGCGTGGTGTTAGCAACTAAAATGGGCGCTCCGGAATTTATCTGCTTAAAACTTGTCAGTTATTCTTTCTGCTTGTTCAATACCGTTCTCTTTTTCCTCGTGTGTCATCACAATGTCGAGGTTTGATTCCACAGTCAGGTATTCCCGACATTCGTAGTTGCCACTGGCGGGAAATTGTGAATCCACAGAGTCTGATCTAAGATCAAAGGAAGAGGCTTATAATGTTGCCAAAATGAGCAGTAAGCCTGAGGATTGGGAGGATTTTAGAATTCAGCAAAGAAGGACCAAGAAATTGATAAAGAAAGGGAAAATAGAATGAGAGTAAACAAGCGAGAGACATAAAAAACAGATGGTAAAAGCTTCTATAGGTATGTAAAAAGGAAATGATTAGCAAAAGCAAATGTGGGTCCCTTACAGGCTGAGACAGGAGAAATTATAATGGAGAATAAGGAAATGGCAGAGAAATTAAATAAATACTTTGGGCTGGATTTTCAGTTGTCTATAGCCTCAGTTAGTGCCCAGAGGGCATGTTAATGCGAGTGTTAGAGCTTAGTGACCGGGCGCGCAGCTTTTAGTGCCTCGCCTGAAAACTTATTACAGGTTTAGCGGGGGGGGGGCAAACCGATAGTGCTTGGCTGCTGACAAACACTCTGATCATGACGTCAGTCCTGATGAAATGCCTACACTTGTGCCCAGCTCGCTAAATTAGGTGCGGCCTCCTCACTTAGCACCCGCCAATGACAACGTCTGGAAAAACAGTTGGTACAGGCTTGCAGAGTCGTTAACTGGTGGCTACTTAAAGGGATGAGGAAACGTTTCCCTCGGAGGTCACAGTCAGTGCAACGTTTACACGGAGCATGCTGCATGAGTCTCTGAGTTTGCAGCGACAGACAGACATAACAGTTTAGCTTGAGAAAAAGTATTTTGGAAAACTTTAATGGGGGCATTACTAGTTCACCAGCATCGCATTCTACATGCTCTAGCAAGGCGGCGTCAAGAGAGAAGGGCTGTTGGCCATGTCGGCAGCCAAAGGAGGAGAACCCCTAGACGCTGGAGCTTTACTGGCAACAACGCTTGGACCTGGACCTGTCCGAGGAGCAGTGTGTCAGAAGGCTGTGCTTCCAAAAGGAGGTAGTTACAGAGATATGCCGTCTCCTGCAGGAAGACCTGCTACCTCACATCGGCACCAGGACTGCGCTGACCGTCGCAGTGAAGGTCACAGTGGCGCTCACATTCTATGCCTCCGGCTCCTTCCAGGCTGCATCAGGGGACATATGCAGCGTCTCACAAATCGCAGCACATTGCTGCATCCGCAACGTCAAACAGGCTCTCTACACACGTAGAATGGACTTCATTAACTTCCCGATGACCAGGGAGAAAGAGGATGAGCGGGCATATGGTTTTTCCAGGATAGAGGGCTTCCCGAGGGTGCAAGGAGCAATTGACTGCACACATGTACCCTTGGGAGCACCATTTGAGAATGCAGAGGGCTTCAGAAACAGAAAGGGATACCACTCCCTAAATGTACAGCTGGTGTGTGACCACACGCAACGCATCGTCACAGTCAATGCTCGCTATCCTGGAAGCGCACATGATGCAATTATCCTGCAGGAGAGCACTGTGCCTCGACTGTTTCAGCCACCACGGCAAGGCCGAGGCTGGCTGCTCGGGGACAAGGGATATGGCCTGGATACCTGGCTAAAACCCCCGCTCCGCAACCCCACCACAGAGCTGGAGGAACGCTACAATGGGAACCATGCGGCCACACGCAACATCATAGAGCAGACAATAGGGTTGCTGAAGCAGCGATTCCGATGCCTGGACCGCTCTGAAGGCAACCTTCAATACTCCCCTCAACATTCTCACTATTCATTGTGGTGTGTTGCATGCTGCACAACTTGGCCATCATGAGGGCCCAGGCCTTGCCAGTGGAGGAGGGGGAGGGGGAGGAGGGCCAGGAGCCTGCCGAGGCTCCGAATGTCCAGCAAGACGACGAGGACCAGCAGCAGTCACGGGGGAGGCAGCGTGCCAATGTTGGCGGTGGCAGGGCTATTCGGTGTTGGCTCATAAGGGAATGCTTCTCTTAAATGGAGGGAGCTGAGGGATGCAGCTAATAATGATCATGCGTTGTGCCACGATAATGCCACATTTCATTCACAAGTCCACAGTCATTACCAGAGGCTGAAGGAGACAGTCAAAGTAAGAGTTTATTTAACACACGTTGCTGGACCAACCCCACAACCCCACACCCTCAAAGGAAACAAAATGGAGCCCCCGCCCCTTCAAATAAAACAAGCAAACATGAGACTTGATTAATTTTTAACACACGCACCATGGGGAGACATTTGCTCAGTGGCTCTTATGATGGCATTTCCCACCCTTCAGCCTCATCCCACTCCCTCGCCTACTGCTCCTCCTCAATGTGGTCTTAGTGCCCGCAGCAAAGCTGCTCGAGGGCCGCTGTGTATATGAGGCAGTCAGGACAGATGACCTATGTGGATGCCCTGGGCCACCTCCGGCCATGGAAAGCTGACTGCACTGCTTCAGAATGAGCGGCAGCAGTGTGGGATGGCTGGGGTGCAGGCCGTGGTGGGTGCAAAGGGTGGGAGCCGGAATGATGTCATCAGGAGGAAGGACAGCACCTTCCATTTCCAGCGGCCCACTGCCAGTCCTCCGGGGCAGAGTCAGAGCATCAGGAGCAATATGTGCGAGCACAGATTTCTGTGCTGCTGTGGCTCTGTCTGTTCCCCATCGGACCGTGGGGATGAGAGAGAGGATGACAGCAGTCACTGCTCGCATGGTATCACTCTGAGACTGCACCAGAGCAGACTGTGCTTGAAACACTGCAGTCTGAGAGTGCATGCCAGCAACCAGTGACTGCATGACTTGATAAAGACCTTGCGTGGCTTCGGCCTGTGATGTCATGGCTACTGCCAAGTCAAACATGGTACGCCCATCACCTTTGTGACTCCACTGTCGCTTGTTGAGGCCGCTTCCCAGTTTAGCCGGGCAAGGATGGTCTCAATGGACTGCTGGGAGGCATGGGCCATGCGGAGGCAGCCTACGCCACACTCACAGCAAGTGCATCCACTCTCTGTGCCTTCCCCAATGTACCCTTAATCTCTCGGTGCATCTGCGACGACGCCCTGGACAGAGCCTCCCAATTCAGGTTGTCTTCTGCCTGACTCTGAGCAGGACCTCTGGGCCAACTTACCCTCCAGAGAGCTGTCACCTGAGCTTCCCCTCTCGCAGCTCCTTGCTGCAGGCCAGTGGGGCAGGAGCGTCCGAATCTGGAAACCCCGAGGACGTGCCCTCCTCCACCGAGCTGACCTCCCCACTCGTGGGCACTGAGGACGGGTCCCAGTCTGTGGCCACAAACGTCTTCACGTCCTCCTCATCCTGCCCCTCGTATGAGGACGCCAGTTGAAGGGCAGGCTACGGCTCATCTGTCAGCACAAAGCGACACAAGTGTGGCTAGCAGTTGGGGAGGTGGCAGGAAGGCAAGAAAGAGGGGGCATCATTATTGTGGAGCTACATGTTGCAAGGCATGTGGGTTCAGGGTCAGGGCTCTCACAGAAAACGGCCATCTCATTCACAAACCGTCACTGTCGTGTGGGAGCTGCCACCGACCTGACTGGTGGGCCCATTAGGGGGCACACTCATTCTTCGGTTAGGTCCTGGAGGTCTGGCTCCCCTCCTTCCATCCGCTCCTGCTCCCTCCTGTTGAGGGCAGGTTTGGCCGGCAAATATCAAAACAAGAAGTTGTCAGTGGCTCTGCAGCTACTCGTGTGCCACATCCAGTCAGTGGCTTGATACTAACGCCCCGAGGTGTGAATCTCTGCATCTCAGCCTGCATGGCATTGTAAAGTGGCTGTGTCAAAGTTGGGATTTGGGGATAAAGAGATACGAATAAGTATGAGGCTGAAGGCCTCTGACCGCATATGGAGAGTTAAAAGGTGCTGGTGTGTGTCCTCAGGCTGAGTCGGAAGCTAGATGGTGAGAGACGCTTGGATGGGCGGGGCATGTGTGGTGAGGCGATAGAGAGCTGTTAGGGTATCTCCAGCAATGAGGAGCATGGCCTGGTACACATAGAGAAGGGGTGGGCAATGTAAAGCATTTACATTGTGTAAGACAGTGAGGTTCACATGAATGCATTGCAAGGTTAATGTAAATGACCCTAGTGAAGTTGTTGTATTTCTTGCGGCATTGAGTCGCTGTCCTCTTCACCATGTCGCGGGCTGAGACATGCTGGGCCACCTCCCTCCACAGCCTCCTGAACCCCTGTGGCGATGGCCTTTGTCCCCCTCCAGGATGTAGGGCATTGTTGCGCCACTCCACAGCCTCCAACAAGGCCTCAAGCGCCGTGGCTGAGAAGCGGTGGGCTATCTGCCTTCCTCCCTGCTCCTCCATTTTCCCGCTCTCAGGTCAGTGATGAGGTAGAGCTGCGCATGCGCATACTTAACGTGCCGCGCCTTTAAGAGTCGACTTTTCCCGGGATCGCAATCGGAGATCAGTGCATGTGCAATGTATCGATTAAAGTTAGCACCGGCATTTTCGTTTGCCCACCCCCCCCTCGGAAAAGTGTGTAACAGCTGATTTTGTGCCACCTTCAGCTCTTTGCCCAATTCCGACAAATGTCTTGGCGGGAGGCGCAAAATTCTTTAAGGCGCTCTGCCTGGGTTACCGCCCCAACTGAGACACGACCAAATTTCTCCCCCTTTGTGTTGTGTTCCTAACACAGATGAGACTGCACACAGGGAGGTTAAAGTAACAGTGACCTCAGTCTTTAATAAGACACTCCAGAGTGAGGAACAGGCCTTAGGGGCCGGCTTATATAAAGTGCTCCCAAGGAATGCTGGGATCCCTTGAGACTTCGGAGGATGTGCTCCCTGGTGGCGGAACATGGGAGTGCATGCTTTACAGATATACAACATCACTCCCCCCCGCCCCCAAAGTCAAAGTGAAAACTATTTACAAGATGAGGCGGTCGGGAGCCTTTCTTTCCCTGGTGGACCGCCTCGGTACAAATGTCTGTTCTGGTGTTTTGGCTGTGCCCTTGCTGGGCTGGCGTATTGTTTGCCCTGCAGGGCTGCTAGGTGAAACTGGCCTTGCTGGCCTGTTGGGCGTGGTGGGTTCGATTTCCTGGTCCGGGGTGGTGTCGTTGATCCTTTGAGTGTGTGTTGTGGGCTCGAAAAAGGTGGTGTCTGCTGTGGGTTGTTCAGGGCAGTCTGTGAACCGCAGCCTCGTTTGGTCCAGGTGCTTTCTGCAAATTAGTCCATTGTCTAGTTTGACTACAAACACCCTACTCCCTTCTTTAGCTATCACCGTGCCCGCGATTCACTTGGGACCATATCCATAGTTTAGCACATACACAGGGTCATTCAGATCAATTTCCCATGACACAGTGGCGCGACCATCGTTTACATTTTGTTGTTGCCGCATGCTCTCTACCTGATCATGCAGGTTGGGGTGAACCAGTGAAAGTCTGGTTTTAAGTGCCCTTTTCATGAGTAGCTCAGCCAGGGGCACCCTTGTGAGCAAGTGGGGTCTTGTGCGGTAGCTGAGCAGTACTCGGGACAGGCAGGTTTGGAGTGAGCCTTCTGTGACTCGTTTAAGGCTCTGTTTGATTGTTTGTACTGCCCGCTCTGCCTGCCCAAAGGAGACTGGTTTAAACGAGGCCGAGGTGACATGTTTGATCCCATTGCGGGTCATGAATTGTTTAAATTCAGCAGTGGTGAAACATGGCCCATTGTCACTGACCAGTATGTCAGGCAGGCCGTGGGTGGCAAACATGGCCCTCAGGCTTTCAATGGTGGCGGAGGCGGTGCTTCCCGACATTATTTCACATTCAATCCATTTTGAAAAAGCATCCACCACCACCAGGAACATTTTACCGAGAAACGGGCCCGCATAGTCGACTTGGATCCTCGACCATGGTCTGGAGGGCCAAGACCACAAACTTAGTGGTGCCTCTCTGGGCGCATTGCTCAACTGAGCACACACGCTGCATTGTCCTACACAGGACTCTAAGTCAGAGTCGATACCGGGCCACCATACTTGGGATCTGGCTATCGCTTTCATCATTACTCTACCCGGGTGTGTGCTGCGGAGATCCGACATGAACGTCTCCCTGCCCTTTTTGGGTAGCACTACACGGTTACCCCACAACAGGCAGTCTGCCTGAATGGCCAGCTCATCCTTTCGCCGCTGTAATGGCTTGATTAGCTCTTACATTTCAACGAGGATGCTCCCATGCAGTACACAGTTTTTTACTAGGGACAGCAGAGGATCTTGGCTAGTCCAAGTCCTAATCTGGTGGGCCGTGACAGGTGATTTATCATTTTCAAAGGCTTCCATGACCATCAACAAGTCTGCGGGCTGCGCCACCATCAACAAGTTTGCAGGCTGTGCCATTTCCACGCCCGTGGTGGGTAATGGTAGCAGACTGAGAGCATCCGCACAGTTCTCGGTGTCTGGCCTTTGGCGGATGGTATAGTTATATGCTGATAGCGTCAGTGCCCACCTTTGTATGCGGGCTGAGGCATTAATATTTATCCCCTTGTTTTCAGCGAACAGGAATATGAGGGGCTTGTAATCGGCTTCCAGCTCAGATTTGAGGCCAAACAGGGACTGATGCATTTTCTTTACCCCGAACACACATGCTAATGCCTCTTTCTCAATCATGCTGTAGGCCCTCTCGGCCTTAGACGAGCTCCTGGAAGCATAGGCGACAGGTTGCAACTTCCCCGCAACGTTAGCTTGTAATACTTGACTCCGCACGACGCGCATGACATGCTAGCACGGGTTATACAATACAAGTAGCTTGTTGGAGCATAAAATGTTTTTTACCCATACCCAGTTCTCACCTTTACGCAATAACATATGTAGGGTCTCTAAGAGGATGCTTAACCCCGGTAGCAAGTTACCAAAATAGTTGAGGAGTCCCAGGAACGACTGCAGCTCCGTGACGTTCTGTGGCCTGGGCGCATTCCTGATAGCCTCTGTCTCGGCATCTGTGGGCCAAATGCCGTTTGCCGCGATCTTTCTCCCCAAAAACTCCACTTCTGGTGCCATGAAGACGCATTTTGACCTCTTCAGCCACAGCCCTACGCGATCCAGTCACTGGAGGACTTCCTCCAAGTTTTGTAGGTGGTCGACGTTGTCCCGACCCATGACCAATATGTCGTCCTGAAAAACCACCATGTGTGGTACCGACTTGAGTAGGCTCTCCATGTTTCTCTGGAAGATCGCTGCAGCCGACCGAATTCCAAATGGGCAGATGAACATTCCCTTGTGCGTGTTGATGCAGGTGAGGCCCTTCGAAGACTCCTCCAGCTCCTGCATTGTGTAGGCCGTAGTCAGGTCGAGCTTGGTGAACATCTTGCCTCCTGCCAGCGTCGCAAATAGGTCGTCTGCCTTAGATAGCGAGTATTGGTCCTGTAGCAAGAAACGATTAATAGTTACTTTATAATCACCGCAAATCCTGACCGTGCCATCATTTTTGAGTATTGGAACAATCGGGCTGGCCCACTCACTGAATTCCACTGGGGAGATGATGCCCTCGCGTTGTAGCCTGTCCAGCTCGATTTCCACTCTCTCCCTCATCTTGTGAGGTACCGCTCGCGCCTTGTGGTGAATGGGTCGCTCCTCTAGGACCAGGTGGATCGGCACCTTCGCCCCAGAAAAGTTTCCAATGCCTGGCTCAAAAAGGGAAGGAAATTTGTTAAGAACCTGTGTACTTGAGGCCTCATCAACATGTGATAGCGCTCGGATATCATCCCAGTTCCAGCGGATTTTGCCCAGCTAGTTCTTTCCAAGCAGTGTGGGGCTATCGCCCGGGACAATCCAGAGTGGCAGTTCATGCACCGTGCCCTCGTAGGTGACCTTGACCATGGCGCTGCCCAGGACAGTGATAAGCTCTTTGGTGTACATTCTCACTTTCGTGTGGATGGGGCTCAGGGCTAGTCTGAGTGCCTTGTTGCACCACAGTCTCTCAAACATCTTTTTACTCATGATGGATTGGCTTGCGCCAGTGTCCAGTTCTATGGCAACAGGTAAGCCATTCAATTTTACATTTAGCATTATAGGTGGACATTTCGTCGAAAATGTGTGCACCCCATGTACTTCAGCATCTGCCTCCTTTCTCTGAGGCTCGAAATTGCTTTGATCCACCATGGACCGATCTTCCTTTGCCACGTGGTGGTTAGCAGGATTTGCAGAGCTTACAGCTCGTCTGCAAGCTCGTTGGGAGTGCCCCATTGTTCCACAGCTCTAGCAAACATACCCTTTGAAGCGGCATGAATAGGCTGGATGGAAGCCTCCACAACACCAACAAGGTGTGAATTGCCTTGCATTCATCCTTTGTTGCGGATTCTGAGTCATCTGGGTCACCTGAGACCTGCTGGCAGTTGTAGACTTATGGTTTCTGCCCTGTACATTTCTGCTCGCAAACACAATTCCAGTTAATTTATGAACATTGCTAGCACTTGTGTTCTGAGAGATTTGTTTGGTGTTATCACTGGTGGACATAAACGCCTGTGCTATCACAATGGCCTTTCTGAGGGTCAGTGTCTCTACAGTCAAAAGTTTTCGTAGGATGGTCTCGTGGCCAATGCCCAGTACAAAAAAGTCTCTGAGCATTTGCTCCAGGTAGCCATCAAACTCACATTGTCCTGCAAGTCACCTTAGCTCGGCGACGTAGCTCGCCACTTCCTGACCTTCAGATCGCTGGCACGTGTAGAACCGATACCTTGCCATCAGCACACTCTCCCTCAGGTTAAGATGCTCCCGAACCAGTGTACACAGCTCCTCATACAACTTATCTGTGTGTTTCACCGGAGCCAGAAGATTCTTCATGAGGCTGTAGGTCGGTGCCCCGCAGACCATGAGGAGGACCGCTCTCCTTTTTGCAGCGCTTCCTTCTCCGTCCAGCTCGTTGACTACAAAGTACTGGTCTAGCCATTCAAAATAGGCTTCCCAGTCCTCACCCTCCGAGAACCTCTTCAGGATGCCCACAGTTTGCTGCATCTTTGCGTTGGATTCGTATAATTGTCGCCAGTTATTGTGTTCCTAACACTTCTCGCTCTGCCTGGCCATTGGAGGCCAGCTTGAACGGTGCAGTCTTAATGTGATTTATGCCGTGGTCAACTATGAAATTTTGAAATTCTGTGCTGGTGAAGCATGGACCATTATCACTGACCAATATGTCAGGAATTCCATGCGTTGCAAACATGGTTCTGAGGCTCTCCACAGTGGTGGAGGTGGTGCTCGAGTTTAAAATGGTGCACTCGATCCACTTTGAAAATGCATTGACGACTACGAGGAACATTTTGCCCATGAATTCGCCCGCATAGTCTACATGCACCCATTACCACGGTTTGGTGGACCAGGGGCTTAGGGGGGGCATCCCTGGGGGCATTATTGAGTTGGGCACAAATGGTGCACCGCTGGACACAGAGCTCCAAGTCCGCGTCAATGCCAGGCCAGCAGACGTGGGATCTGGCTATGGCCTTCATAAGAACGATCCCCGGGTGCTCGCGGTGGAGCTCCCGGTCAAACGCCTCTTTGCCTCGCAAGGGCATAACTACTCGGCTGCCCCACATCAGGCAGTCTGCCTGTAGTGATAGTTCATGCATGCGCCGATGGAAAGGTTTGATCTCCTCGGGGCAGGCATCGCGAGCCTCTGCCCAGTCACCAGTTAAAACTAAGGATAATGTGGGGTCGCTGGTCGTCCAGGCTCAGATTTGGCGAGCCGTCATGGGCGAACCTGTGGATTCAAAGGCATTAATTGCCATGACCATCTCACAATCCTGTTCGTCAGACCCTTCCGTGGTCGCCAGGGGTAGCCTGCTAAGCGCGCCGGCACAGTTGTCTGTGCCTGATCTGTGCCTTATTGTGTAGTCGTAAGACGCCAGCATGAGTGCCCACCGCTGAATGCGCGCCGAGGCGTTGCCGTTTATTGCCTTGCATTGGTTAGCAGGGACGTGAGGGGTTTTTGGTCAGTTTCTAATGCGAACTTGGCCCGAAAGGTTATTGGTGCATCTTTTTGACACCATACACGCACGCGAGCGCCTCCTTCTCACCCATAACGTACCCGCGCTCCGCCCGCAAAAGTGACGTGGAGGCATAAGCAATGGGTTGTAATTTACCCGCATCATTGACATGCTGTACAACGCACCCGACCACTACGCTGACGCATCACATGTAAGAACTAGCTTTTTACCTGGGTCAAAAAAGGCTAAAACACTGTTGGAACATAGAAGGTTGCGTGCCTTATTGAAGGCGCATTCTTGGGCGTCCCCCCAAAACCAATTGCACCCCTTTCTGAGTAGCACGTGGAGAGGCTCCAGCAGCATGCTCAAGCTCTGCATAAAGTTCCCAAAGTAATTGAGTAGCCCGAGAAAGGCGCGCAGTTCTGAGATATTCCAGGGCCTGGGTGCCAGACGAATTGCTTCGGTTTTGGATTCTGTTGGGCGGATTCCATCAGCGGCAATCCTTCTGCCCAAAAATTCAACCTCGGGCGCGAGTAACAGACACTTGGATTTCTTAACTCTTAGGCCTATCCGATCCAATCGACTTAGTATTTCCTCCAAATTGCGGAGATAGGAGTCGATGTCCCTGCCCGTGATGAGTATGTCATCTTGAAACACAACCGCCCCCGGGATGGACTTGATCAGACTCTCCATGTTGCGCTGGAATATAGCAGCTGCCAACCTGATGCCGAATGGGCATCGATTGTACATAAAAAAGCCTCGATGTGTGTTGATGGTGATGAGTAGCTTAGACTCTTCGGTCAGTTCTTGCGTCATATACGCAGATGTGAGATCTAGTTTTGAGAAAAGTTTTCCTCCAGCCAATGTGGCAAATAGGTCCTCCGCTCTGGGCAGCGGGTATTGGTCCTGTAGGGAGACTCTGTTTATGGTAGACTTGTAATCCCCACAGATTCGTACGGATCCATCAGGCTTTATGGCGGGGACGATGGGACTTGCTCAGTCACTAAATTCCACGGATGAGATAATGCCTTCCCGCAGAAGCCGGTCCAGTTCGTGTTCAATCTATTCCCTCATCACATAAGGCACAGCTCTAGCCTTGTGATGGACCGGTCTGGCATCCTGTGTGATGTAGATTTTATCTTTATCCCCTTTGAAGGTGCCCACACCTGGCTGAAAGAGATGTTCAAAACGACTTAGAACTGTTGAGCAGGAGGTCCGTTCCTCTGACGACATGGCGTGAACATCATCCCATTTCCAATTTAGTTTTGCCAGCCAGCTTCTCCCCAACAGTGCTGGGAGATCTCCGGGGACAATCCACAGGGGAAGTCGGTTCACCGTCCCTTTGTATGTGACTGAGAGCATGGCACTGCCAAGGACTGGGACGATTTCTTTGGTATAGGTCCTTAGTTTGGTGTCGATCCTTATGAGTTTTGGTCTGTTGCTTTTGTGCGGCCACAGCTGTTCAAATTGTTGGACGCTCATGAGAGATTGACTAGCTCCCGTGTCCAGTTCCATGTTGACGGGTATCCCGTTGAGTAGGACCCTCATCATTATTGGAGGCGTCTTGTTGTAAGAACAGTGGACATTGATCATGTTGACCCTCTGTACCTCGGTGTCCCAGGCACTGTCCCCACCATCTTCTGGTCCGCTTTCCGACCCTTCCGATTCGTATACCAGCCGAGCTGCTGTTTTTCTGCGCATGCGAGCCAGATGCCCTGTATAGTTGCAGTTTCTGCAAACAGCATGCTGAAATCGACAACCCCTTGTTGAGTGCCTTCCCCCACATCTCCAGCACAGCCCGTTTCCATTGTTTCCGAAGGATGAGCTGCGTCTGGCTGATCTCTCTTGAGCTTCTCTCAGTCTGTAGGTAATTGCTCGCATTGTGGGTTGATGAGGTGTGAACGGCCGTTCATGTGGCCCTTGATGGCTTCTGGCGCCACTGCCTGCTGTTAACGGCCTGCTCTCCTGCTTTGTCTGTGTGTGGGGGTAGCGGCTTGTTTCACGCTGTGAACTCCTTGTTCTGATGTTTCGTTAGTTGTCGTACCCGCAGTATAGATCAATCTCGTTTCTTCTTCTCCTGCCAAGAACATCTGTGCGACCAGTGCTGCTGCCTCTAGGGTCAAGTTCTTGGTCTCTATAAACTTTGGGAATATGCCTGCGTGGCCTATTCCTTCAATAAAAAAGTTTCTCAGTACTTCTCTCCTTAGTTCATCGGAGAACTCACATAAACTAGCCAGCCTCCGAAGTTCCGCCACAATGTCGGGTATGCTCTGGCCCACACAGCGTCTGTAGTTGTAGAACCTGTGTCTGGCCATGTGTAGGCTGCTTGCTGGCTTCAGGTGGTCTCTCACCAGTGTGCTCAACTCCTCAAACGACTTGCTTGCTGGTTTCTCGGGTGCCAGCAGGTCCTTCATTGAGGCGTATGTTTTCGAGCCACAGCTGGTCAAGATATGGGCTCTTCTCTTGTCTGCCTTATCATCGCCCAACCAGTCTTTGGTTACAAAGCTTTGCTGGAGCCTTTCTATAAAGTCCTCCCAATTGTCTCCAGCATTGTATTTCTCATCTGAGCCGTTGGTAGCCATTCTGTGGATTCTGTGATCCCGTAACTCGTCGCCACTGTAAAGTCCTGACCCTGCAGTATAGACTTACACGAGGCACATGCTGAAGTCAAGGTCACTCTGGACCTGCACCTTTATTTCACAGCTCTCGAGTGCCACACTTGCCTGAGACCTGCCTTTATATACCTGTGTGGAACAGGTATGCAGTGTCTCCTGCAGGTGCACCCCTGGTGGTAAAGTAAGCTTGTGGTTACAGGTCATATCTAGTTACAGTCATGTATAGCATGGTAAGATACAGTTATATACAGTAGTGTGAGATACATGACATTATTGAATGGTGCAGCAGGCTCGAGAGGCCAAATGGCCTACTTCTGCTCCTAATTCTTATGTTCATATGTTCTTATGATCTTGCATCCATTAATGTAAATGGATGTAAAATGAGGCAGTGTAGGCCTGCAGTTCCAAACTTGTGCTCCTTGCGAGTGTTGTTCCATGTTGGGAGAACTGGGTTGTGAAATTGGCCCTTTAAAATATAAGGGGCGACACCGGCTCGCTTTGGGACTCTCGCCCGACCCGTATGCCCCGCAGCGCGCCCTGCTGGGACTGGCTGAAATAACGGGCAGTCCAATCTATACTGGCTGCAGTGAGGTAAGTAATGTCCATCTCAGGTAAGTATGTTTCTTTTATTTTTTGTGTGATTTATGTTGTTGTGGTGTGAGCTGTGGATTGGGAACGTTTTGGTTTCAAGTTTTTTCTTTCCTTCCCAGGCCTCTCTTAGAGCTCTCCCGGGCCAGCTCTTTAGCTCGGGATTTTCCCATGCTCAGCCGGCCTAGCGCCCTAAGAGAGGTGTACAACGCCTCCCTTAGCATTCCACCCACACTCAGGGCCAAGCTGCCCAATTTTGATGACTAAGGCGCAAACTGTTCCCGGGCGCAAACATTACCGCCCTTTCACCATGACCGCCCCGAAATCAGCAAAGTCAAAAATCCAACCTAAGAACTTTTAGGAACAGACCATTGGACCATTCACATTCCATTAATTTCAAACCCTCCTGCTCACCATATACTTGAATCACTTCTCTCCAGAAGTGCATGTAAAAGAATTCATGATTTCCCTAGAAACACTCAACAGAGGAAATCTCAGCAGCAATGTATTCAGTGTCACTGCACATAGGAACTGCACATAGCTCTGTCAAGCCCGTGTGGTGGTTGGTGTGGAACGGCCACCACACATTAAAAAAATCCACACACACGCCTCTTCCACCCTTCAAGATTTAGTTCAGGACTTGGAATTTTAGGTCCATCATTGAAACACCTGTGAACTTTTTGGCGTGGAAGCAAGTCATCCTCGGTTCGAGGGACTGCCTATGATGATGAAGATGACATAGGAACCAGAGAAATTTTCATCTCCAATTTTTTCTGGAAGTCATGCATACTGTCCACTTGAATGGCCTTCCCTGGTATTTTATTCCACAACCCCATTGCTCCTTGGCGATACATTTTGTCTGATTGTCTTTCTTCCTGCTAACTTTTTAAATTTTAATTTTTTTGGCCTGGTATTTGAATTCTTTATCATAGTGAGCAACTTTACTAATTCCCGTCATCATTTTAAAATCTTCAATTAGGAGGTGGGTGGAATTGTGTGCACAAAATGCGGAAATCCACTGAGCGGGTCGGAATGTGTGATCCCAACTCAATTGTACCAATTTAATTTTGACTTGCATGTTTTGGGTCTCCAACCTGCACAGCGGGCGTGATGCGTGCCTGCATGATGCAATCTCAGCTGTATTTAATGGGACAAAGCACAAATGGAAATTGGAGGTGGTTAGGGTGGGTGCACAGAGAGTAAGGGCAGCACCCAGATTTAATGATGCATCCCTGGAAATGCGGCTGGGTGCGGTCAGAAGCAGGAGGGATATACTTTACCCCAGCAATGGGAGGAAGAAAGCTGCAGAACTCACCAAGAAGGCATTGTTGGAGGTGGCTGAGGAGGTGAACAGCAGGGGTATTGTGCCCAGGTCTTGGATGCAGTGCAAGAAGCTGTTTAATGACCTAACCAGGTAAGGAAAAGTGAGTACCTTTGCTGATTCACCCACATCCTGTGGTCTAAGTCCCCAATCCTCTTCATTCTTTCTTGGTAGGCATTCTCCATCACATCACTCCTTACACCCACTCAACTTTCAGCAGCACCCAGCCTTCACTTTCTGTGCACTTCCTCACTTCCCTATTTGTCGATGCATCATTGACACTCATACCAATCCTTATACAATGTGATGCATGTGTCTCATGGTCACCCTCACCGATTGCACTGCATCTCTCGCATAGTACCTGACCTTCACTAACTCACAGGCTTGTTTATTCTCCCCTTACAGGAGAAGAGATCGCAAATTGCAAAGGGAGAGGGAGAGCTCTCAGGTGGATTTTCACAAGTAGTCCAGCAAACCATGAGTGGTGAACATGGCACGAAGGCTCTCAATGGTGGCTGTGGATGTGCTGGATGACATGATTACACATTCTATCCATTTGGAATACGCATCCATCACCACCAAAAACATTTTGCCCAGGAAAGGACCCGCATAGTCGATGTGGATCCTCGACCATGGTTTGGATGGCCACGACCACAGACTTAGCGGAAATTCTACTGGTGCATTGCTTAACTGCATGCAAGTGTTGCACTGATGCACACATGATTCCAAATCAGAGTCAATGCCAGGCCACCAAACGTGAGACCTGGCAATGTCCTTCATCATCACAATACTGGGATTGGTACTGTGTAAATCTTATACAAATCTCTCCCTGCCTTTCTTGGGCATAACAACACAATTACTCCATAGCAAACAATCAGATTGAATGGATAGTTT
The DNA here is from genome assembly GCF_044704955.1 of Pristiophorus japonicus. Lineage (NCBI taxonomy): Eukaryota > Metazoa > Chordata > Chondrichthyes > Pristiophoridae > Pristiophorus > Pristiophorus japonicus. Next base: position 30,043,242 of record NC_091983.1, read on the forward strand.
GTCTTTGTGACGGTTGTAAGGTTTGGTCTCATCATACACTTCCCTAGGAATGGCTGACCAATTACCACTAAGGACACAACGTTTTACAACCGATAAGATCGGATCCTGGATGGTCCAGGTCCTAACTCGTTGAGCAGTGACAGGCCACCCTTCACTCTCAAAGGCATCCATGACCAACAGTAGGTCTGCGGGGGCTGTGGCGTTTCCACCTCCGGCGTGGGCAACGGTAAACGGCTCAATGCATCGGCATAATTCTCGGTGCCAGGTCTATGGCGAATGACATAATCATAGGCAGATAATGTTAGCGCCCACCTCTGTATGCGGGACGAAGCATTGGTATTGATACCCCTATGCTCTGAAAACAAAGATATGAGTGGCTTGTGATCGATTTCAAGCTCGAAACGAAGTGCAAACAGATACTGGTGCATCTTTGCATATATGCAGGCTAAAGCTTCTTTCTCTAACATGCCGTAGGCTCTTTTCGCTTTAGACATGCTTCTCGACACGTATGCAACGGGTTGTAGTTTGCCAGATTCATTGAATTGTTGGAGCACGCAACCAACCCCATGTGATGAAGCGTCACAGGCCAATACTAAACGCTTGCACGGGTCATAATGTACCATCAATTTGTTGGAACAAAGCAGATTTCTAACCTTCTTGAAGGCCCTGTCTTGAGATACACCCCAACCACAGTTGTCACCTTTTCTGAGCAGCATGTGCAGTGGCTCTAATAATGTGCTCAATTTAGGTAAGAAATCACCGAAGTCGTTGCGAAGACCAAGGAATGAACGCAGCTCCGTCACATTCTGGAGTCTAGGTGCATTTTTGAAGGCCTCTGTTTTCGAGTCCATAGGCCTGATGCCGTCAGCAGCAATCTTCCTTCCCAGGAATTCAACTTCCAGTGCCATAAAGACGCACTTTGGACATTTCAACCTGAGCCCCGCTTTGTGCAGACGACGTAGAACATCTTCCAGGTTGTGCAGGTGTTTGGCAGTGTCACGACACGTGACCAGAATATCGTCTTGGAACACGACGGTTCTAGGGACGGACTTGGAAACTTAGAAAATAGGTGCAGAAGTAGGCCATTCGGCGCTTCGAGCCTGCACCACCATTCAATATGATCATGGCTGATCATGCAACTTTAGTACCCCTCTCCTGCTTTCTCTCCATACCCGTTGATCCCTTTAGCCGTAAGGGTCACATCTAACTCCCTTTTGAACATATCTAATGAATTGGCCTCAACAACTTTCTATGGAAGAGAATTCCACAGATTCACAATTCTCTGAGTGAAGAGGTTTCTCCTCATCTTGGTCCTAGATGGCTTACCCCTTATCCTTAGACTGACCCCGCTGGTTCTGGACTCCCCCAACATCGGGAACATTCTTCCTGCATCTAACCTGTCCAATCCTGTCAGAATTTTACATGTTTCTATGAGATCCCCTCTCATTCTTCTAAATTCCAGTGAATACAAGCCCAGTCGATCCAGCCTTTCTTCATATGTCAATCCTGCCATCCCGGGAATCAGTCTGGTGAACCTTCGCTGCACTCCCTCAATAGCAAGAATGTCCTTCCTCAGATTAGGAGACCAAAACTGTACACAATATTCAAGGTGTGGCCTCACCAACGCCCTGTACAACTGCAGTAAGACCTCCCTGCTCCTATACTCAAATCCTCTCGCTAGGAAGGCCAACATACCATTTGCCTTCTTCACCGTCTGCTGTACCTGCATGCCAACTTTCAATGACTGATCTACCATGACACCCGTGTCTCGTTGCACCTCCCCTTTTCCTAATCTATCACCATTCAAATAATATTCTGCCTTCCTGTTTTTACCACCAAAGTGGATAACCTCACATTTATCCACATTATACTGCATCTGCCATGCATTTGCCCACTCACCTAACCTGTCCAAATCACCCTGCAGCCTCTTATCATCCTCCTCACAGCTCACACTGCCACCCAGCTTAGTGTTGTCTGCAAACTTGGAGATATTACATTCAATTCCTTCATCTAAATCATTAATGTATATTTTAAATAGCTGGGGTCCCAGCACTGAACCTTGCGGTACCCCACTAGTCAGTGCCTGCCATTCTGAAAAAGACCCGTTTATTCACACTCTTTGCTTCCTGTCTGCCAACCAGTTATCTGTCCACATCAATACACTACCCCCAATACCATGTGTTTTAATTTTGCACACTAATGTGTTGTGTGGGACCTTGTCAGTAAACTCTCCATGTTTCTCTGAAATATGGCTGCAGCCGAGCGAATTCCGAAAGAACACCTGTTGTAAATGAACAACCCTTTATGTGTATTGATGCATGTAAGTTTCTTCGATGATTCGACAAGCTCTTGTTTCATATAGGCCGATGTCAGATCCAATTTGGTGAATGACTTTCGCCGGCTAGCGTTGCAAACAGGTCATCAGACTTTGGTAACGGGTACCGATCCTGTTTCGAAATTCGGTTGATCGTAATCTTGTAAGTCTCCACAAATCCTGACAGTGCCATCACTCTTCAGCACAGGAACAATGGGACTAGCCTATTCATTAAATTCAACCGGTGAAATGACCCCTTCACATTGGAGTCTATCCAGTTCGATTTCGACCTTCTCCCTCATCATGTACGGGACCACCCAGGCTTTGTGATGGACGGGTCTTGCATCCGAGTCCAGGTGGATTTGCACTTTGGCTCCCGTGAAGTTGCCGATGCCGGGTTCAAAGAGCGAGGGAAATTTGCTCAGCACTTGAGCACACGAAGCATCAGCCACTGATGACAAAGCTTTAATATCGTTCCAGTTCCTCTTATTTTTTCGAGCCAACTCCTGCTGAACAGCGTTGGACCATTGCCTGGAACGATTCACAGCGATAGATCATCAACCGCCCCATCGTATGACACCTTGACTGCTGCACTGCCAATCAGTGATATAAGCTCTTTGGTGTAGTTATGCAATTTTGCATTTACTGGACTCAGCTTGGGTTTCATGGCTTTGGTGTCCCACAGTTTTTCGAAGTCCTCTGGCTCATAATTGACTGACGCGTGCCGTATCTAATTCCATCGATACCGGCAACCGTTCAATTTTACTTCAATCATTATCAGTTGGCTCTTTGTCAGGAACGAATGTATACTGTACTCTTCCTCCTCAGGTATCTCGGGTCGTATTGCCGGATCCGCTCCGGATCAGTCATCATCATCCACGCGGTGTGTCGCAGCACACTTGCATACATCCACTGAAGGTGCCCCATTTTCACACAGCCTCTACAAATATACTGTCTGAAAACACACTGATGAGGCCGATAATTGACCCCACAACGCCAACAGGGTGAAATCGGACTCGTGCCCAATGGCAGACTTCGAGCAGTTACAGGTTTCGCAAACACAGTCGGGTAGGCCCTGCCAGGTGCAGCTCTGCCCACCGACGACACAATCTGGTGCACAGTACTTGCCGTGGAGTTCCTACTCTGCGAGGATATCTGCTTTGTCCTATCGACCGTGGTCAGGCAAGCCTGGGCGATCGTGATGGCCCTGCTCAGATCCAGCATCTCCGCAGCCAGCAGCTTCCGCAGGATCACCTCGTGGTTTATGCCTATTAAAAAGATGTCGCACAGCATGTCTTCCAACGCAGTTCCAAACTTACATGGCCCAGCGAGACGTCTCAGGTCAGCAACAAATTCCGCCACGTCCTGGCCCTCAGAATGAACATGATTGTAAAAGCGATATCTCGAGATAATGATGCCTTCTTTAGGTTTCAGATGGTCCCGAATCAGAGCACACAATTCCTCTTCGGTCTTTTCCGTTGGACATGCAGGTGAGAGCAGATTCTTTATGAGGCCATAGATTTTTGGACCACAAACCGTGATGAAAACCGCCCTGCGCCTAACTGTGTCAGCATCTTCATCCATCATGTTGGCCACGAAGTACTGGTCGAGGCGATCTGTAAAATCCTCCCAGTCTTCTCCCTCCACGAATTGCTCCAGGATTCCAACGGTGCTCATTTTTTTGTTCTGTCTGTGAAAGTTCATATTGTGCCTCATCACCAAATGTTGCGCATGCAATAACTCAAAAGGCCTAGTACCGTGAACTCAATCAGGTGCGACCTGACTACTTCATTAGCTCTCAAAGTGAGGATTAAACATGGAGGCTTTCTTTATATACAAGGGCTGCATGTGTGTGTCTGTGGCCCAATGACCTCCGACGGTCGCTCCCCCTGGTGGCTGGTAAACCCAGACATACATACATTACACTCTCAATCAGAAATGGAGAGACAGGAATCTCACTGATAGCTGATGACAGAATTACAAGTATGTATAATACACATATGCTGATTTCATCAATGACTAAACTATAAGAAGAATGAGTATGGTGATTGTCAAGACCGTGACTTTGCCACGACTAATTCATATCCCTTTCTTTTGTTTTCCAAGTCCTTCATGCCTACAGCAAGTGTTGCAGGATATCCATGAGGATGATTCCTCAGAGGACCTCATTCCTTCCGAGGGTGCACAGTCATTGATCATACAGCCATGCATCAGTGCAGATACTCACACTTTGGTGGGTCCACTTAGACAGCTAGTTGGATTTTCATCTAGTGATTCACATCTCACAAGTGAGCACGAGCACACACTGGTAGCAGGGACCGGTATGGAGATTCTGCGTCGGAGGGCACAAACCTCTCCAAGCTCTGCTCAGCTGGACACTGATGTTGAACCCCTGGGGCTATGGTTGAGAAGGAGAATGATAGAGGCATATCAGCAACTTATCCAGGTACTGACAGACATGCTGTTCACACTCTCCACAATAGCAGAGAGGATGGAGGAGCCCAACTGGATCGCTGGTGGATTGGTGGCGCAGGGAATTGCGAGAATGTCTGCAATGGAGAGAGTCGCCGCCTCCATTGAGCTTCAGGCACAGATCTCAAATGAGTCCATGCAGGCCATGACCATGGCTGTGCAGACTTTCTATGCCAACTTGTCAGTCGTCTTAAACCTTATGCGTGGCCTTAAAATGTGTCACAGATCTCCACCAAGGTGGTCTGCAGCAAAGTTGTAGGAGTGATGTGGCACTGGTTCAGGCGAAGGATGATGGTGAAAGGGAATATGGAAGAGGGGACTCCACGCAAAGTGCTCCCACTTCTCACCCATTGTCCCCCGCCCCCGCCTCCCAGCCAGTAGCACATATGCTGCCTTGTCTCCCGATGGTCAAGTCTGCCCCTGCGCAGGTGCAGTTTTTGCTGGGGCCCTCAGGGGCTCCGAAACCGAGAGGATGTCGGCCAAGAGCATCTCAGCCCTCTACCTCTGCTGAAGCCACATGGAATGCACCATATAGACGCGGTAGGAAGCGTTAGTTCAAGAATTTGTAATTCAAGAGTATTGCACATGGGTTTTTGTCAAAACGTGATGCTGTTAAGATTCCTTTTTTTACAATGCCACATAAAATGTATTGATTAGCAGCACTTCCGTGTCGTGCCCATTATTACATTCCGAGTGTCAACTCGCACTTTCACTTGTTTCATGATGAACGTCAACACAGGATGGGACCCATTGGGCGGATGTGCAAAGGGAGATGAGTGAGTGAAGGACTGTTTGCTGCAAATGGGAGACGGGGTTGGTCCTAGTGATGGCAGGATTTCTTTTGTTATGTTTCACACTAGTTGAACCTTCTCAAAATTTGGGCATCCCTGACATCCCGGGCAGCAATGTCAGCGGCTGGCCTGGCGATGGGTGCCGCATCTTCATCATCCTCCTCCTCCCCCATGTCTCCGCATCTGAAGATGAGTGATGAGCCCCTTCGTCTACCTCCAGCTGCAATCCTCTCTGCTGCGCAATGTTGTGCAGGACGCAGCACACCACGATTATTCCAGAGATCCTCGCAGGCGAGACCGGAAGGGTGCCTCCAGACCTAACTAGGCACCTAAGGTGCACTTTCTATGATCTGATGGCTTTCTCTTTGACAAACCTGGTGGTCATGTGGCTCTCGTTGTAGCGCTGCTGCGCCTCAATGGTGGGGTTCCTCACCGGTGTCATCAGCCAAGTTTGAAGGGGGTATCCCTCATCTCCTACTAGCCAGTGCACAAGTCTGCTTCCTAGAACATTAAGGTGTGAATTGGTGGACAGCCTCAGTAGGAAGGCATCATGACAGCACCCATGGAATCTGGTACAGAGCTGCACGTACCTCTTTTTGTGTTTGCACACCATCATCATCATAGGCAGTCCCTCGAAATCGAGGAAGACTTGCTTCCATTCCAAAAGTGAGTTCTCAGGTGCAGTCCAATACGGGAATTACAGTCAAGCTCAAAGGTGGGACAGACAGTCATTGGAGGAAAGGGTGGGTGGGGAGTCAAGTTTGCCGCATGCTCCTTCCGCTGCCTGCGCTTGTTTTCTGCATGCTCTCGGCAACGAGACTCGAGATGCTCTTCCTCCACTTAGGGCAGTCTTTGGCCAAGGATTCCCAGGTGTCGGTGGGGATGTTGCACTTTATCAAGGAGGCTTTGAGGGTATCCTTGAAACGTTTCCTCTGCTCACTTGGGGCTCGCTTGCCGTGTAGGAGTTCCGAGTAGAGCGCTTGCTTTGGGACTTGTATGTCGGGCAGGCGAACAATGTGGCCCGCCCAACGGAGCTAGTCGAGTGTGGTCAGTGCTTCGATGCTGGGGATGTTGGCCTGATCAAGAACACTAATGTTGGTGCATCTGTCCTCCCAGGGGATTTGCAGGATCTTGCAGAGACATCGTTGGTGGTATTTCTCCAGCGATTTGAAGTGCCTACTGTATATGGTTCACGTCTCTGAGCCATACAAGAGGGCGGGTATCACTACAGCCCTGTAGACCATAAGCTTGGTGCCAGATTTTAGGGCCTGATCTTCGAACACTCTCTTCCTCAGCTGGCCGAAGGCTATGCTGGCGCACTGGAGGCTGAGCTGAACCTCGTTGTCGATGTCTGCCCTTGCTGATAATAGGCTCCCGAGGTATGGAAAGTGGTCCACGTTGTCCAGGGCTGTGCTGTGGATCTTGATGAGTGGGGGGCAGTGCTGTGTGGCAGGATCAGGTTGGTGGAGGACCTTTGTCTTACGGATGTTTAGTGTAAGACCCATGCTTTCGTATGCCTCAATGAAGATGTTGACGATGACTGGGAGTTCAGCCTCTGGATGTGTGCAGAAGCAAGCATCGTCCACGTACTGTAGCTCGAAGACAGAGGATGGGACGGTCTTGGATCTGGCCTGGAGGCAACAAAGGTTGAACAGGTTCCCACTGTTTGTATAGTTTAGTTCCACTCCAGCAGGGAGCATGTTGAGTGTGAGATGGAACATTGCAGCGAGGAAGATCGAGAAGTGGGCTAGCGCGATGACACGCGCCTGCTTGACCCCAGTTTGGATGTGGATTGGGTTTGTGGTGGATCTGTTGGTCAGGATCACGGCTGTATGTTGTCGTGGAGCAGGCAGAGGATGGTGACAAACTTTTGGGGACAGCCGAAATGGAGGAGGACGCTCCATAGACCCTCGCCGTTAACAGTGTCAAAGGCTTTGGTAAAGGCCTCAGTAGGAAGGCATCATGACAGTACCCATGGAATCTGGTACAGAGCTGCATGTACCTCGTTTTGTATTTGCACACCAGCCATGTAATGACAGACGAATATCGCTTGCGGTTTATAAAAGCTCCTGGTTGTTGTGATGGTGCTCGGATTGCCATGTGTGTGCAGTCGATGGCGCCCTGTACCTGTTTGAATTCAGCCCAGAGAGGCAAAACTATGTGCCCGCTCATTCTGGCTTTGGCATCACAGAGGAAGTTGACATATTGCTGGCCCTGGAAAAAAAAACAGCAGTGACCTGCCAGATGCAACTACGTGCAGCCGACTGGGAGACCCTCGGTATGTCTCCGGAAGCTCCGAGGAAGGATCCGGAGAGGAAAAGGTTTCACAGCCACTGGTAATACGTGGCCACCAGGTCCAGCAGGGAGCAAGTCTTTCTCTACAAGGCTGCAGGAGTCTGCCACCACCTGACGTGACAACCATACTCTGCGGAAGCACTGCTCTTCCGAGAGATCAAGGAACTTCAGTCTCTATCTGTACGCCCGGTGTTATGTGTAGTGCCACACTCCCGTGCCCCTCCCGTGCCCCTCCCACCCATGCCCCTACCGTGCCCCCTCTCCTGTGCCCTTCCCGTGCCCCTCCCTCCCGTGCCCCTTCCTCCTGTGCCCCTCCCTCCCATGCCCCTCCCTTCCGTGCCCCTCCCTCCCGTCCTCCTCCCTCTTGTGCCCCTCTCTCCTGTGCCCCTCCCGTGCCCCTCCCTCCCTTTCCCCTCCCTCCCGTGCCCCTCCCTCCTGTGCCCCTCCCTCCCATGCCCCTCCCTCCTGTGCCCCCTCCCTCCTGTGCACTTTCTTCCTGTGCCCCTCCCTCCCATGCCCCTCCCTCCCGTGTCCCACCTGTGCCCCTCCCTCCTGTGCCCCTCCCTCCCGTGCCCCTCCCTCCTATGCCCCTCCTTCCTATGCCCCTCCTGTGCACCTCCCTCCCATGCCCCTCCCATGCCCCCCTCTCTCCTGTGCACGAGGTGATCCCACTACAGTACATCAATGCTGCCATGGATGGTGATGGTCTCTGTCTTCAGTATGCTGTCAAACACATCCAACGTGCCTCACATCCTGATCTTCTCAGTCTGAAGCCTCCAAGGTTAAAAATAGCAGTATACACAAGCATTCTATGTCAAACGTTTGCCAGAGGGACCTGAGACACCAGCTGCAATAAGTGAGCTTTGATTCAGATGAGACAGTGACAAGTTTAAATACCCACCTGAACTGCTGCTCAAGGCTGCCTCCATTTCCCAAATGTTGGAAAACCTGGACAATGTTAAAACCAATTTGCATAGACTTCATTAACGTCTCCTAATGACATTAATTGCACCGATAACCACCCTCCCACTTGCAATAATTAAATCCCCGACTTTGGTGTATAAGTTTTGCGCTGCTATCCAAAAGCGCCTCCACTAAACCAAGAAGCCGGGTGGCGCTCCCGATTGATAAATCTAAAATATTAACCCCCCCACTTGCTCCTAACCCACCTGTTCTTGGGGTTTAGAAATCCCTCCTTGGATACATTTACTTGTATAGTTCATCTAAATTCTTTTTGTATCTCACTGCAATGCCTTGGCTCAGTGGTAGCATTTTTGCCAGAAGGTGGTGGGTTCAAGCTCAACTCTAGTAATTTGCCTGTTGAAGGTCATGAATTGTTGTGACTCTGGAGCCGAAATTGCGCCTCCTTAAGATTCATTACTGTCTCTAAGAGGCGGTACTGGAATGGAGAGGCCTTACCGATCGGGGGCAGGTGGATGGGCCGACCCATCCTATATTGCCCCTGGACCGGGAACGACAGGAACGGGATTCCGTGCACCCCCGTGCTGCCACCCGTTGGGCACGCACTGACCCCCACACCGATCGGCGGTGACCCTCGTTCCGTCCCCCCCGCGTGAAATTACCCCATGGGAAATTGCCCTGTGGGAGCGGTGCCTCTGCCAGTCAGTGCCACTGACAGCTTTCTCTCTGCGTGTGCTTGGGTGGTGCATTTTATTTTATTTTTAATTTCATTGTCGGCCAACTCCGAAGTCAGTTTAGCCGCTGGCCTGGCCAAAACCCTTTCTAGTGGCCCAGTGGGCCAAACTAACCTGATTGCACAGCTCAGATCAGTTCCCCCCTTTAACTGAAGGCGAGAGACGTGGTGATGCGTCGGCCTACCCGACAATCGTCCCGACCGATAAAAAGATACAAGACCTGAATATCGGTCGATTCTCCGATTGGGGCGGAGAAAATCTTAAGGAACAGTGCATGCGCCTACACTTAGTCAGGGGGGGCAATTTGGTTCCCCGCCCCCATCTTCTCGCAGGTAGATGTAAATGATCCCATAACAATAGTTGAAGACGAGTAGGGGAGTTCCAATGCGTCCGCTTCTAGGATTAGCGGAGGAGCGAGAAATCTACACACCAAAGTTGGGGAATTAATTATTGCAGGGGCTTTCACCTGATCTCCTAGGAAACATTTATCTTTTAACCAGCAATACTGAAAACAGATGATCTCATTTGCTACTTGTGGAACCTTGTGGTGCAGCCCTACATTACAACAGTGACCACTTTAAAAGTGTTTCATTGTCCTGAAGCCATGACAACTGTTACCTGAATGCAAGTTTTTCTTCACATTATATAATCTGTCTCCTTTTTTTGTTTCATCTGCAAACTTCCAAATATTTAATATATTAAAATAGCAACCTTTCCAATTTTTGAATCCTATGATACCCCACTTATATCTACTCTCTAGCCTGAAAAGTTCTCCTTTTTGTGTTTATCCTGTTTTCTGTTGTATAAGCCAGTTATATAACTACTTGCATATACCTTACCTTCACCAATAGTTGCAAATGTGGAACCTATTTTCAAGATTCCTAAAATCTAAAAAAGTAATATTAATTGGGTTTCCCCTGTCCACCATGAAATTCCCTCTAGTGCAAAGAACATGATCTCCCATTTTCTCAATCCATGCTGACTGTTCATTACCAAATTAGATTTCTTTCAACTGTTCACCCACTCAATCTATCAAAAATGTTTCAGAGCCTCTCCATCTGACTATTTAGTGATCTCTGATTTTTGAATTTGTCATTTCGCCTTTAAAAAGCATTTTGGAAATATTAACCATTCTCTTGAGCTCAAATCTCTTTTGAGGGTATTAAACCTACAAAAATATTACATAACGTTTTGCTAATTTCAGCATCCGCCTCCTTTGAAGCTTGTGAATGCAAGCCGTTTGGATCAGGTACATCTATCGCTATCTTATAGATGTACATTTTTATTTTCAAACTTACTAGGTTTCTCTTCACTCTTCCTGGAAATGTGTTGCTTTTATTGTTGACGTGAAAAGTAAAATACTGTATCATAATTCATCAATTTTTCCCCAGGTTGCCAAAAGAATGTACAGCATGGGCTGCTATGAGATTTCACTGGGGGACACAACTGGTATAGGAACTCCTGGTAATGTGAAGAAAATGCTGGAAGCAGTGATGCAAGAAATTCCTAAAAGTGCTCTTGCTGTTCATTGCCATGACACATATGGTCAGGCCCTGGCCAACGTCTTTGTAGCTTTACAGGTAAGACCAGTTTATTTAGTAATCCATTCAGGCAGTGATGGATACAAGGAATTGTATCATGCCAAGGATTGTTATAAGAACATAAGAACATCAGAAATAGGAGCAGGAGTAGGCCATTTGGCCCCTCAAGCCTGCTCCACCATTTAATAAGATCATGGCTGATCCGATCATGGACTCAGCTCCACTTCCCTGCTCCCCATAATCTTTCACTCCATTATCATTCAAAAATCTGTCTATCTCCACCTTAAATATATTCAGTGACCCCCCCTCCCCGCCCCAGGTCCCTCTGTACTGCAGCATTTGGTAATCTCTCTCCATGTAAATAATCATATGCTTTTTTTATTTTTTTTGCCAAAGTGGATAACCTCACACTTTCTCACATTCTGCTCCAAATACCTGCCCAATGTTTGCCCACTCACTTAGCCTGTCTATATCCCCTTGCACTTTGTGTCCTCCCACAACTTGCTTTCCCACCCATCTTTGTAATGTGAGGTGAAGCCAATTGCTGGAATAATCACCGTTGTGGTGCTCCCTGATGGACACATGCTTGAGAATGAATGTTTCTCATCAGATCCGATATACGGAAACCAATATCTACTGACAAAATACGAAAAATATTTAAAGGTGATGCAGGTGAACAACAACAACAAAAGACGTACGATAGGGTCAACTCGAATTTAAAACACTGATAACAAGTATTTGGAATGTATGTACCAGGGATTTTGGAATGCCCTGGTATCCTTTCACAACAGTATTCTTTCACCCACGATCGGTTTTGTTTTTTTTCATGACTCCTATAACAGTTTTAAGAAGGTATATTTAAATGATAATCTGCTTCATGAAGTCTTGCATAGCTGTATGACTGGACTTTAAATAAATCCGGCACCGGGGTTGAGTTTTGGCTCAGCGGACTCGATCCATACTGCTTGAGACCTTCCAGGTTTCCTTACAGAAGTCCTGAGGTGCTGTCCTGCTGCCTTCGCATCAGCTCCATTATAATCATTGAAATGGCTCCTTGCGTCATTTTCTGTTTATTTAAGATGGGATCATGCTGCGCACTCTGTTCACCGTTCATTTTTGGCTGTCACGGAATAATGGGCAGAGGTGTGATGTTCAATACCAGTAACAATCCCAGAATGCCATTTAATACACATGGAATTTGACTTACTGGCCCAGAAATCGGATCGCGGCCAGAAATGGACTACTCTCACCATGTGGTACCAATGCAGGCAGCACACAATATCTGTGCTGCCTGCTGATTAGAAAGATTAGCGTGTACAGTCGGTGCTATCCACTGACGCATGCCTATCAGGAGATGCCGATATTGTCCAGGATGCCACTTAAAGACTATCAGTGTCTCTTGGTGCATTCTAGCTTTTAAAACAGCGCAGCAAGTTCGGGAAGAAATGGCTGAAGCAGGGAGTGGCACTAAGGTTCTCTGACACTGCACTGGAGGCCTTGGTGCAGGATCTGGAGAGGAGGAGGGACATCTGTTTCCTCCCCAGGAGTCAGGAAACCCTCCATGCATCTACTGAGGCGCAGTGGGAAGAGATGGCTGAGGATTTGAATGCCAGGAGCACTGATGTAACTAGAGATGTTAAGGTGAGAAGACTGTTCTCATGCTTTCTGATCTCATCCACATCACTCACAGCCTCATTAATCACAACACTCACATCGCTGCCATTCCCCACTACCCTGCACTGTCCTGCAATCACCGCACCACACGTCACTGAACCTCCTTCTCCTCATGCTCAACACTATTACACCCCTCACTTACCCACAACTCACATCCCACACACACACTGTCAGCTATTCCACCATGTCAGCCACATTCTCCAAACTCCTCACAGGATTCTCACTGACACACTTCACTCTTTCTTGCAGGAGAAGGTTGCAAACAACACCAGGCAACAGGTCCTTGCTGCTGGTTAGTGCCACGTTGTGCTGAGTGAGGTCACCATGTGGTGAGCGAAGCGCTGGGGCGATCGACGATGGAAAACAGGACCTGTAAGAAATGCCGGACCCTAATTTACATAAATTATTGAGTGCTTAGAATGCGGCTGACGTTGCTCCTACTGCCAGCACAATCTGCTCTACCTGTATGGCAGACGGCACACTTCCTGTCTGCCATATTGGCGATTTAGTAGGTCACTTAAAACAGGCGTTGCTTGGGTGAATTTCTAGACCACTGAGTCATCGTAAATCAGTTCTAATGTTATTCCCCACAGGGCATGAACATCCCTATTGTTAGAAAACAGCATCTCCTCTGACTCACCATGAGCCACACAACAGGAGATCTGCGAGTACTGATATTGATGTTTTAGGTAATTAGAATGATATATATTCCATAATGGTTCAATGTCACTGATTGGTTATTCATTCCTTAAATTGCCACTTTGTAAAAGCTTGTGGCAGGCCAATAGTTCATCACCTGTCAAGCAAATATTTGGGTTCCAAGTCTATATGCAGCCAACATGAGTTTCAAGCATAACTGTGCAGCTAAATACGTTCATGCATACCAAGACTAATCCCTAGTTCAAAGATATTATTGTGGGTCAGGTGCAATATGAGACATGCTCAACATAATGACTGACCGTTAAGAGGAAATGTGCAATACAATTGTTTGTATGAGGGCTTGTCCCACATTCATGCAGATGTGCTTGGAGAAGAATTGTGAGAACTTCATTAGATCGATCTTTTGCAGCGTTCCGGAGATGTGGGCAGGGAAATAAAGTTCAGGCGTTTGAACGTTTAAAACTTTGAGACTATAGTTAGTCACATGTTGGCATTCCATATTATCCATCACTCAGGCTTAGCCGCCACAAGTGGCAGGGAATTTCATCAGTCACTGGACTGCAAATCATGTACTGGCAAAAAGGGGAAAACTGGCAGTTCGCTAGCTGACCATTAATGCTGGTTGTAGTGAAGTTCGCATCTCAATTTTTTCCTGAATGGACAAGATGACAAGATGTAGCGGTGAGAGCCTTTTGTGTGGAAATGGCAAAAATATTAGGGATTAAAAAATAACATTTTAAATTATGTTTACAGTAACTGGTGTATTTATTATTCAATTTCTGAAATACTTTACTTGGTAAAATAAGCTTCTTAAACTGTTAAAGATCTAATATATAAAGTAAAATGTTATGTAGTGGGGCATTATTAATTGCAAATTAGGGAGAGGGTTATTATTTTTAGAGGAGATCTGTTTTTTTTGTTCTATTCAAATAGCTCATATCAATGTGCATTTGCAAAGTCTAGAATAAAGGGGTACAGGAAGCCTTAGACGATTTCATTTAAAAATAATAGGCCTTGTAATGAACTCGTGGCTTAAATTGCCATTTTATTTGTGAGGCTTTTGTGTTTCTTTCACAGCTTCCTTTCCCCAAGAGTGAAACAATGCTTTTCAGGGAATTCATCAGATGTAAAAGATTTAGACAAAGGTTCACCTATTCAGTGTCTGTGAACATGACAGCTCTATGTCATTCGCACTGCATTCAAGTTCAGGGTAAAATAGACCCTTAAGGGCTCCTGCTTTATCTATCTGTAAGCTGTTGAACTGTATGATGAGCCTGTGCCAGGCTGTCAGAAAAAGGATCCTTTCATTATCCCTGTACAACAGAAACACATGATAATAGGATATGAGAAAAAGAACTGAGCACTGAAAGCTTTGGGTTGAACTGAATAGCAGCCCAAACCTCCAGGCAGATTATAAGTTTTTGTGGTAAGATAGTATAAATGACAGAGGATTTTAGCGAGGTTCCAAAGGAGGGAATGTGAAAGGTTCACTGTTTAATGTATTGATAGATGTGATGATATAACCGTCTCCATCTGCCCCGATCTCAGGCAACCCATCCTGAGGGTGACTGGTGTTACGTGAGACTGGAGGCTGCACAAAAGCTTTTGCGTTGCATATAATCAGTAACGCTCACAGCACTTGCGTCAGGATTCTGCTCCATTGTAAGCTTTAGGGCTCGAGCACTTCATCAATCAAATGCAAAAATATAACTGAAAACAACACATAACTCCACACAAGGTGTATGTAATAATCCTACTACTATCACCAGCATTATTCCTACTTCATTCCACAGTGATATAAATCTGTTGTGTATGTAATTATCACTGTTATCTGTGTAGTAAAAAATTCAAAAACCATTATTAAAATGAAAAAGAAAACATTAAGGGCTATATAGTGATGTAATCAGGAGTAGGAACACGGGTGCGTTTTCCTGTTTCCTAGCCTAGAAGCATTGAAACCAAATTATAATGTCTCCATTGCTGCCCTAACTGACTTAGCACAGATCAGACATCAGTCGGGAGATTTTTCAGGTCGCTATAACTCAGTACCACAGGGCACTTATTCACTGAGTCACTGGAGAAACTGGAAAGTCACAGCTTTAATCCTGGTACATCCTGATTGAGTCAATCTTGGGGGCCAGGAAGAGCCTCTAGTTTCACTACAGTTGGGCTCTGTGCCTTTGCACTAGGAAAAGAAATGTCAGCAAAGGTTCCATCCAGCAATGCGTGCTGAAAGTCCATGTACGTAAACACAACACGGTTGAAATCCCTCCACGCAATATTTTTAGCATGTTGGTTGATGTATTTATAGCAAATTCCTGTATGTGCTAGTTTTTAGCACAAATGTAGTGGTATCTGACTTTACATTCTACCCTTCTCACAAAGTAGGGTACATTAGTGATACCTTGCAAGTGTGGGGACAGTCAATATTCAGTTCCAAAATGCAGCTAAATCACTTGGCAACTAGCTCCGGGGGCACATATATATTAATCAAGCTATGACACTGAGTGAATTTCTGAACTGATGAAGGGAGCAACGCAAAACAGGAAAGACTGCTTCACAATGACGCCCTGCAGATTATGGTGGAAGGCGTGAGAATGCCCTCTATGGGCCTGAAAGACACCCACAAGTAATGAGAGTATATCAACAGACATGGGAGGGAGTTTCTTAGACACATCCTCGTATCCCCCTCCCCCACCCCACCCCGATGTGTGCACGAAAGCCTCCCATTTGAAGAGGAATGTCAAGGTAAGTAACACACACAAGTGCCAGTGACTTTATATTCCGAAACATGGCTATGTCCACCGATTACTGACAATGCCAGGAGTCATGATTCAGGTGTTTTCAGATGCCAGCCTTGCTTATCCAAGAAGGCTCACTGAAGAGTATTGTTTTGGCAAATTTATTCAGTTACTTGATGGAGCAAGAATATGTAAGAAAGCGAGTGTGTACGTTTTGTGATTGTTATCTATAGTGAAACCTTTTCTATCTTCACCCAGCAAGGCATTTAATATTTCAAGTGATTAGATACCTAACAAAATGCACACTCTGAGATTGGCATCACTATTACCCAGCAAATACCTTCTCATTCAAATGATACTGTTCTTTCATTTGCAGAAGAAATCTCTGTACAACATGTGGCCACAGGCAGTGATCTAAAGGTGGCACATGGCAAGTGAAGCCCCTTACCTCTTATGAGGAGACCAACATGTAAGTTACCGGCTGGGCTTCTGTTCATAGTCTGAATGATGCTGGCGTTAGTGGAGATGGCATGGTCCTGTTTTATGAAAAACGCTCGCTCACTGTACCAATGACTTACACTATTGGCACAGCAATACGTTTGCCAATGCCCTTATTTTCATATTGTGCAATTTTTTCCCCAAAGAAAGGCCTCAGTCTAAGGCGAACAAGGCCTGAACATTGGTAAAGCAACACTCACCCCATCCACAGCACTTGCAGCACATACCAGCTCAGAAACAGGCACCCAGAGTGAAATCAGTGATTTCGAAGGAGAAATACAGTGAGAGTCATATGTCACACTGATGAATTGCAGTGGCTGTTTAATGAATTTTTGCCATGAACATGGATTCTCCAGAGATACACTGTAATTCTGATATCCCAAGGCAAGAGATGAAAAGGAAAATCTCTCATGAATGTGAACTGTTGAATAACTACTTGGCTCAATGCACAATGCAGGCTGGTTTGTGTATTTCATATTGCAACCAAAAAGATGGTCACTGTAATATATTTGCTTCATGGTGTAAGATTTCTAAATCTCTGGCATTAAATTGACAGCGAGACTGATTCTTTGAAAACAATTTGGAATAGTTTATTAAACACACACACAGGCACATCTATCAGCAGTCATCAGCTATCCTATGGATCGACTTAGTTACAACAGATTATAAAAAGGCATACTTCACTTTTCTCTGGCTGGCTGGCTGAGCACACGGCCTGCTGTTTGGGCTGGTCTTGAGAGGATGGTTTTTCCTGTTTGGCCGTGTGCTCAGGAAAGAAGAAGAGAGACCCAGCCATCTGTGCTTGGGTCTTTATAGTCCTTAAGTGCATTGTCTCTCAGAAAGCCCCAGGATTGGCTCTTGATTCCAGGGCCGTTTCTGATTGGCTTCTCCTCATACATGTGTCTGTCTGGGGGACCGGTGCCATAGAAACATAGAAACATAGAAAATATGTGCAGGAGTAGGCCATTCGACCTTTCTAGCCTGCACCGCCATTCAATGAGTTCATGGCTGAACATGCAACTTCAGTATCCCATTCCTGCTTTCTCGCCATACCCCTTGATCCCCCTAGTAGTAAGGACTTCATCTAACTCCTTTTTGAATATATTTAGTGAATTGGCCTCAACAACTTTCTGTGGTAGAGAATTCCACAGGTTCACCACTCTCTGGGTGAAGAAGTTGCTCGGTCCTAAATGGCTTACCCCTTATCCTTAGACTGTGACCCCTGGTTCCCCAACATTGGGAACATTCTTCCTGCATCTAACCTGTCTAAACCCATCAGAATTTTAAACATTTCTATGAGGTCCCCTATCATTCTTCTGAACTCCAGTGAATACAAGCCCAGTTGATCCAGTCTTTCTTGATAGGTCAGTCCCGCCATCCCGGGAATCAGTCTGGTGAACCTTCACTGCACTCCCTCAATAGCAAGAATGTCCTTCCTCAGGTTAGGAGACCAAAACTGTACACAATACTCCAGGTGTGGCCTCACCAAGGCCCTGTACACCAAGGTGTAGCAACACCTCCCTGCCCCTGTACTCAAATCCCCTCGCTATGAAGGCCAACATGCCATTTGCTTTCTTAACCGCCTGCTGTACCTGCATGCCAGCCTTCAATGACTGATGTACCATGACACCCAGGTCTCGTTGCACCTCCCCTTTTCCTAATCTGTCACCATTCAGATAATAGTCTGTCTCTCTGTTTTTACCACCAAAGTGGATAACCTCACATTTATCCACATTATACTTCATCTGCCATGCATTTGCCCACTCACCTAACCTATCCAAGTCGCTCTGCAGCCTCATAGCATCCTCCTCGCAGCTCACACTGCCACCCAACTTAGTGTCATCCGCAACTTTGGAGATACTACATTTAATCCGCTCGTCTAAATCATTAATGTACAGTGTAAACAGCTGGGGCACCAGCACAGAACCTTGCGGTACCCCACTAGTCACTGCCTGCCATTCTGAAAGTCCCCATTTACTCCTACTCTTTGCTTCCTGTCTGCCAACCAGTTCTCAATCCATGTCAGCACACTACACCCAATCCCATGTGCTTTAACTTTGCACATTAATCTCTTGTGTGGGACCTTGTCGAAAGCCTTCTGAAAGTCCAAATATACCACATCAACTGGTTCTCCCTTGTCCACTCTACTGGAAACATCCTCAAAAAATTCCAGAAGATTTGTCAAGCATGATTTCCCTTTCACAAATCCATGCTGACTTGGACCTATCATGTCACCTCTTTCCAAATGCACTGCTATGACATCTTTAATAATTGATTCCATCATTTTACCCACTACTGATGTCAGGCTGACAGGTCTATAATTCCCTGTTTTCTCTCTCCCTCCTTTTTTAAAAAGTGGGGTTACATTGGCTACCCTCCACTCCATAGGAACTGATCCAGAGTCAATGGAATGTTGGAAAATGACTGTCAATGCATCCGCTATTTCCAAGGCCACCTCCTTAAGTACTCTGGGATGCAGTCCATTAGGCCCTGGGGATTTATCGGCCTTCAATCCCATCAATTTCCCTAACACAATTTCCCGACTAATAAGGATTTCCCTCAGTTCCTCCTCCTTACTAGACCCTCTGACCCCTTTTATATCCGGAAGGTTGTTTGTGTCCTCCTTAGTGAATACTGAACCAAAGTACTTGTTCAATTGGTCTGCCATTTCTTTGTTCCCCGTTATGACTTCCCCTGATTCTGACTGCAGGGGACCTACGTTTGTCTTTACTAACCTTTTTCTCTTTACATATCTATAGAAACTTTTGAAATCCGACTTAATGTTCCCTGCAAGCTTCTTCTCGTACTCCATTTTCCCTGCCCTAATCAAACTCTTTGTTCTCCTCTGCTGAGTTCTAAATTTCTCCCAGTCCCCGGGTTCACTGCTATTTCTGGCCAATTTGTATGCCACTTCCTTGGCTTTAATACTATCCCTGATTTCCCTTGATAGCCACGGTTGAGCCACCTTCCCTTTTTTATTTTTACGCCAGACAGGAATGTACAATTGTTGTAGTTCATCCATGCGGTCTCTAAATGTCTGCCATTGCCCATCCGCAGTCAATCCCTTAAGTATCATTCGCCAATCTATCCTAGCCAATTCACGCCTCATACCTTCAAAATTAGCCATCCTTAAGTTCTGGACCATGGTCTCTGAATTAACTGTTTCATTCTCCATCCTAATGCAGAATTCCACCATATTATGGTCACTCTTCCCCAAGGGGCCTCGCACAACGAGATTGCTAATTAATCCTCTCTCATTACACAACACCCAGTCGAAGATGTCTCCCCCCTAGTTGGTTCCTCGACATATTGGTCTAGAAAACCATCCCTTATGCACTCCAGGAAATCCTCCTCCACCATATTGCTTCCAGTTTGGTTAGCCCAATCTATGTGCATATTAAAGTCACCCATTATAACTGCTGCACCTTTATTGCATGCACCCCTAATTTCCTGTTTGATGCCCTCCCCAACATCACGACTATTGTTTGGAGGTCTGTGCACAACTCTCACTAACGTTTTTTGCCCTTTGGTGTTCTGCAGCTCTACCCATATAGATTCCACATCATCCAAGCTAATGTCCTTCCTAACTATTGCATTAATCTCCTCCTTAACCAGCAATGCTACCCCACCTCCTTTTCCTTTTATTCTATCCTTCCTGAATGTTGAATACCCCTTGCCATCCCTTGATTGGGTTAATGACTTTCCAATTAAGACAATATACAAACAGAACATGCTGGAAGTCTGTGAACAACCATTTTTTCTCTTTCAAAACTGTCTTTTTGTATAATCTCTTTTTTTAACATTTATATATATATACAGAATCAATTTTGTCATTACTAAACACTTTATTCTTACAAACTCCCCACTTTGAGGGGGAAGTCCTTATTGACTTCTGGTTTATCTCCTCAGGGCTCACATATCATAAACATGAGTGGGGGTTCTGATAGCTCTGCTGTTTCTGTTTCTGTGAGGTAGATGACTGCTGTTTAATGAGTTTTAAACTTAGAGAGAGAGAAAAGTGGATGGCCTGACTCGGTCCCCACCTCGTAAGGTGTGTGCCACACGTAGGAGATTTACTATAGTACAATAACATCTCCAATGGAGACACTCCCCTTCCCGTATCTTCAGTGCACCGTCGCTTCTCAAAGCACATTGACGATTGATGATGTTCATAAGTCATGCTGCAGCTCCCGCTTCTCCATCTTCCCTCGGCTTCGGTCATGGCCAGTATCGTCCCGACAATTGTGAGGATCCGTAACATGGTCTGTGGGAAACAAGATCCGTGCAGTATTTACTCTTTGGCAGTTTTTAACTGATTAATGTGAAACCACTTCTTGTACTTTACACTCCTTTTCCCCGGTAACTGAATCAAATAAATCGCGGGGTTCAATCGATCTATCATTGTATGTGGTCCCCACCACCTGGGCTCAAAGGTGTTATATATGTAAACTTGTATATACCTTGTATAGCCACCAGAGGACTCATCCCCTGGTGTCCCAAGGAATCCCACAATCCCTTGGGAGAACAGGTACTTAAAGAGGCCTCTCAGGCTGGAGAGGCACTCTGGAGACTTGCAATAAAAGACCAAGGTCACACTTTACTTTGAGCTCACAGTATCTAGTCAGACTCTTTATTCATACATAACAAGAGGCATGCTTCTTTTTCCCATAATTTGGAATCATTACTGAGTCTCCCAAATTCAAAAGGACGTACTTTCTTGTCAAAGTACCTTTTAATTTGTCTTTTTGACCTCCTCAATTTGGTGGCCACAAATCGATTGATCTGATCGGTGTGATCTACCACTTGTTCTCGCCACTTGGAACTACATGGTTTCATTGTCAGGGGACTCATCCCTGTTAGTGTTAGCTGGTCTGGCATTCTCATGGACCTCCCCGTCATGGCCTGATATGGGGAGACCCCTGTTGTTCTATGAGGTGGGGACCTCATTGCCATTAAGCACATTGGCAGCATGTTAGCCCATTGAATGGGGTGGTCCACGCACAATTTTCTTAACATTAACTTGAGGGTCCTGTTCCCCCTTTCGACCCCTCCGGACGACTGGGGGTGGTGAGCAATATGTAATTTGTATTTTATCCCCAACATTTCCTGCAGGTGGGTAAAAATTTTACCGATAAAGTGTGAACTTTGATCGCTGTCTACTTGTATTGGTACTCCCCACCTACAAAACACGTAATTCAATAGTGCTTTGGCTGCTGTGATTGTGGTGTTGGAGCGGCAGGAGAATGCTTTGATCCATTTAGTGAACTGATCCACCACCACTAGGGCATGCTGAAAATTGCCTTGCACCTGTGGAAGTGGCCCAATGAAGTCTATCTGGAGGTGAGTCCATAGCCCTTGAGGTGGGGGTGCGCTTTGAAGCAAGGCTCGGTTAGTGCATGCAGGAGGATTGTGTTGCAGGCACGGTAGGCATCGTGCCATGTATTGGTTGATTATTTTCCTCATGGAAGGCCACCAAGCTGTGAATACTACCTTATAGAAGGTTACCAGGGCCGAATAGTGCCCTGTTGTGGGGTGGGAGTGAAAGAGGGAGAGTAGTTCCTGACCCACCTCTGGTGGAACACACACCACTGGCTTTCTTTTGAACATCAGCAACTGCTCATCTGAGTCAGGGGCAATGGCTAGTATGGTATTGGGAGCCCAGGCTGTTGGTTCCTCATGTCAGGTGCTTACAACAGCATATGACCAGTATTGCTGCTGCAGGGATTTTAAATCTATGTGGTCTGTTGGGGCTCAACAACTATATCCTCTATCTCCCCATCAATCGCAGCATCCTTGGCTGCTCTGTCTGCTCTGGAATTTCCTTCACTATGTGGACCCCCTTTTCTATGGGTTGTTACCTTTCCGATGAAGCAGGACTGGGATCGCTGTTTAAGGTATGACCAGAGCAGGCGTAACCAGGGCCCATGGACCAGGGCCTTACCATCTATCGTACGATAGTCATTTTTGTGTTCTCGGGGCAAGGAGAGCATGATGTTTATAGCACAGGCACCATCAGACCAAATATTCACGGGTCTATCTGAGGTTTCCTTCACAGCAGTTAGAAGTGCAGTGATTTCTGCATATTGTGAAGACTGTCTGTTGCATCTTCGCTGAATGATTCTTTTTGGCAATACCACAGCATACCCAGTGTAGGGGATCCTTCAATGTGATGTGAGGACCCATCGGTGTAGACATCTGGGGCACCCTGTATCGGCTCTTTCTGCACAGGATGGGTCTCAAAGTTAATCAGGGGTAATGGACATTCATGAGGTCCCCTTTATCGATCAGAAATTGTCGCAGCAATGTGGTAGGTTTGGAAGTGGTATCAATGTCTCTTTCCATAAATTCCAATATAATATTGCTGAGGCGCTGTGAGGACACCAGCGAATCTCTAGGTTTCATCAGTAGTTTCAGAGGTGTGTGTCCGCTGTGCAGGATTGTAGCCTGTAACCCAGTAATAAAGGTAAACATAGAAACATAGAAAATAGGTGCAGGAGTTGGCCATTCGGCCCTTCGAGCCTGCACCACCATTCGATAAGATCATGGCTGATCATTCACCTCAGTACCCCTTTCATGCTTTCTCTCCATACCCTTGATCCCTTTAGCCGTAAGGGCCATATCTAACTCCTTCTTGAATATATCCAATGAACTGGCATTAACAACTCTCTGCGGCAGGGAATTCCAAGATGTTTCTCCTCATCTCAATCCTAAATGGCTTACCCCTTATCCTAAGACTGTGTCCCCTGGTTCTGGACTTCCCCAACATCGGGAACAATCTACCCGCATCTAACCTGTCCCATTCCATCAGAATCGTGTATGTTTCAATGAGATCCCCTCTCATCCTTCTAAACTCCAATGTATAAAGGCCCAGTTGATCCAGTCTCTCCTCATATGTCAGTCCAGCCATCCCGGGAATCAGTCTGGTGAACCTTCGCTGCACTCCCTCAATAGCAAGAACATCCTTCCTCAAATTAGGAGACCAAAATTGAACACAATATTCCAGGTGAGGCCTCACCAAGGCCTTGTACAATTGCAGTAAGACCTCCATGCTCCTATACTCAAATCCCCTAGCTATGAAGGCCAACATACCATTTGCCTTCTTTACTGCCTGCTGCACCTGTATGCCAACTTTCAATGACTGATGAACCATAACACCCAAATCTCGTTGCACCTCCCCTTTTCCTAATCTGTCACCATTCAGATAATATTCTGTCTTCGCGTTTTTGCCCCCAAAGTGGATAACCTCTCATTTATCCACATTATACTGCATCTGCCATGCATTTGCCCACTCACCTAACCTGTCTAAGTCACCCTGCAGTGTCTTAGCGCCCCCCTCACAGCTCACACCGCCACCCAGTTTAGTGTCATCTGCAAACTTGGAGATATTACTTCCTTCATCTAAATCATTGATGTATATTGTAAAGAACTGGCGGCACTTCACTAGTCACTGCCTGCCATTCTGAAAAGGACCCATTTATCCCGACTCTCTGCTTCCTGTCTGCCAACCAGTTCTCTATCCACGTCAGTACATTACCCCCAATACCATGTGCTTTGATTTTGCACACCAATCTCTTGTGTGGGACCTTGTCAAAAGCCTTTTGAAAGTCCAAATACACCACATCCACTGGTTCTCCCTTGTCCACTCTACTAGTTACATCCTCAAAAAATTGCAGAAGATTTGTCAAGCATGAATTCCCCTTCATAAATCCATGCTGACTTGGACAGATCCTGTCACTGCTTTCCAAATGCGCTGCTATTTCATCTTTAATAATTGATTCCAACATTTTCCCCACCACTGATGTCAGGCTAACTGGTCTATAATTACTCGCTTTATCTCTCCCTCATTTTTTTAAAAGTGGTGTTATATTAGCTACCCTCCAGTCCATAGGAACTGATCCAGAGTCGATAGATTGTTGGAAAATGATCACCAATGCATCCACTATTTCTAGGGCCACTTCCTTAAGTACTCTGGGATGCAGACTATCAGGCCCCGGGGATTTATCAGCCTTCAATCCCATCAATTTCCCTAACACAATTTCCTGCCTAATAACGATATCCTTCAGTTCCTTCTTCTCACTAGACCCTCGGTCCCCTCGTACTTTTGGAAGGTTATTAGTGTCTTCCTTCGTGAAGACAGAACCAAAGTATTTGTTCAATTGGTCTGCCATTTCTTTGTTCCCCATTATAAATTCACCTGAATCCGACTGCAAGGGATCTACGTTTGTTTTCACTAATCTTTCTCTGCACATATCTATAGAAGCTTTTGCAGTCACTTTTTATGTTCCTGGCAAGCTTCTTCTTGTACTCTATTTTCCCCTTCTAAATTAAATCCTTTGTCCTCCTCTGTTGAATTCTAAATTTCTCCCAAACCTCAGGTTTGCTGCTTTTTCTGGCCAATTTATATGCCTCTTCCTTGTATTTAACACTATCTTTAATTTCCCTTGTTAGCCACGGTTGAGTTACCTTCCTCATTTTATTTTTACTCCAGACAGGGATGTACAATTGCTGAAGTTCATCCCTGCGATCTTTAAATGTTTGCCATTGCTTATCCACTGTCAACCCTTTAAGTATCCTTTGCCAATCTATTCTAGCCAGTTCATGCCTCAAACCATCGAAGTTACCTTTCCTTAAGTTCAGGACCCTAGTTTCTGAATTAACTGTGTCACTCTCCATCCTAATAAAGAATTCTACCATGTTATGGTCACTCTTCCCCAAGGGGTCTCGCACAACAAGATTGCTAATTAGTTCTTTCTCATTACACATCACCCAGTCTAAGATGGCAAGCTCCCTGGTTGGTTCCTCGACATATTGGTCCAGAAAACCATCCCTAATACACTCCAGGAAATCCTCCTCCACCGCATTGCTACCAGTTTGGTTAGCCCAATCAATATATAGATTAAAGTCACCCATGATAACTGCTGTACCTTTATTGCATGCATCCCTTATTTCTTGATTGATGCTGTCCCCAACCATACTACTACTGTTTGGTAGTCTGTACACAACTCCCACTAGCGTTTTCTGTCCCTTGGTATTCCGCAGCTCCATCCATACCGATTTCACATTATCCAAGCTAATGTCCTTTCTTACTATTGCATTAATTTCTTCTTTAACCAGCAATGCCACCCCGCCTCCTTTTCCTTTCTGTCTATCCTTCCTAAATGTTGAATACCCCTGGATGTTGAGTTCTCAGCCTTGGTCACCCTGGAGCCATGTCTCCATGATGCAAATTACATCATACCCATTAACTGCTATCTGCGCAGTTAATTCATCCACCATATTCCGAATACTCCTTGCATTGAGGCACAGAGCCTTCAGGCTTGTCTTTCTTACACAGTTTTCCCCTTTAGGATTTTGCTGTAACGTGGCCCTTTTTGATTTTTGCCTTAGGTTTCGCTGTCCTCCAGTTTTACTTCTTTCTATCTTTTGCTTCTGCCCCCATTTTACTTCCCTCTGTCTCCCTGCATAGGTTCCCATCCCCCTGCTGTATTAGTTTAACTCCTCCCCAACAGCACTAGCAAACACTGCCCTTTGGACATTGGTTCCGGTCCTGTCCAGATGCAGACTGTCCGGTTTGTACTGGTCCCACCTCCCCCAGAACTGGTTCCAATGTCCCAGGAATTTGAATCACTCCCTGCTGCATCACTCCTCAAGCCATTTATTCATCTGAGATATCCTGCGGTTGCTATTCTGACTAGCACGTGGCACTGATAGCAATCTTGAGATTACTACTTTTGAGGTCCTACTTTTTAATTTAGCTCCTAGCTCCCTAAATTCGTGTTGTAGGACCTCATCCCTTTTTTTTACCTACAGCTCTCCCACTCTTTTTCCTGCCCTCCTGTGCAGCAGAGCCACCCATGGTGCCATGAACTTGGCTGCTGCTGCCCTCCCCTGGTGAGTCACCCTCCTCATCAGTACCCAAAGTGATGTACCAACCAGTAGGTGGCGGTCGCATGCGGTATACGTCTTTTCTGCCCCCTGCAGGATTCTAGACGCATATGCAATGGGCTGTCGTGAATCAGCTCGTGTTTGGCACAGAACTGCAGTGAGGCATTATTCTGTGGCCCCGACCTCCAAATGGAAGGGCTGCGTGGGATCAGGAGGGATCAGACATGCGGCCTGTATCATTGCAGTTTTTAATTTAGCCACGGACTGGGTGTGAGCATCAGTCCATGCTGGGTGTATGTCATCACCCTGCAGTTTTATTAAATTATACAGGGGCTTTGCACACTTTGCAAAGCCTGGGATAAAGTTCCTTTGGTACCCCACCAAACCCAAGATTGATCGTAGGACTCTTTTGAAAGTAGGTAATGGCAGTCACTGTATTATCTCCACCTTGTGAGAGTTGGGGGGGGGGTGATTACAAAGGGGATGGAATATAAAAGCAGGGAAATCTTGCTATAATTGTACAGGGTATTGGTGAGGCCACACCTGGAATACTGTGTGCAGTTTTGGTTTCCATGTTTACGAAAGGATATACTTGCATTGGAGGCAGCTCAGAGAAGGTTCACAAGGTTGATTCCAAGGTTGAGGGGGTTTAATTATGAGGAAAGGTTGAGTAGGTTGGGGCTCTACTCATTGGAGTTCTGAATAATGAGATGTGATCTTATCCAAACGTATAAGATTATAAGGAGGCTTGACAAGGTGGATGCAGAGAGAATGTTTCCACTGATAGAAACATAGAAACATAGAAAATAGATACAGGAGTAGGCCATTCAGCCCTTCGAGCCTGCACCACCATTCAATAAGATCATGGCTGATCATTCACCTCAGTACCTCTTTCCTGCTTTCTCTCCATACCCCTTGATCCCTTTAGCCGTAAGGGCCATACCTAACTCCCTCTTGAATATATCCAATGAACTGACATCTACAACTCTCTGCGGTAGGGAATTCCACAGGTTAACAACCCTCTGAGTGAAGAAGTTTCTCCTCATTTCAGTCCTAAATGGCTTACCCCTTATCCTTAGACTATGTCCCCTGGTTCTGGACTTCCCCAACATTGGGAACATTCTTCCTGCATCTAACCTGTCCAGTCCCGTCAGAATTTTATATGTTTCTATGAGATCCCCTCTCATCCTTTTAAACTCCAGTGAATACAGGCCCAGTCGATCCAGTCTCTCCTCATATGTCAGTCCTGCTATCCCGGGAATCAGTCTGGTGAACCTTTGCTGCACTCCCTCAATAGCAAGAACGTCCTTCCTCAGATTAGGAGACCAAAACTGAATACAATATTCCAGGTGTGGCCTCACTACGGCCCTGTACAACTGCAGTAAGACCTCCCTGCTCCGATACTCAAATCCCCTAGCTATGAAGGCCAACATACCATTTGCCTTCTTCACTGCCTGCTGAACCTGCATGCCAACTTTCAATGACTGATATACCATGAAACCCAGGTCTCGCTGCACCTCCCCTTTTCCTAATCTGCCGCCATTCAGATAATATTCTGCCCTCGTGTTTTTGGCACAAAAGTGGACAACCTCACATTTATCCACATTATACTGCATCTGCCATGCATTTGCCCACTCACCTAACCTGTCCAAGTCACCCTGCAGCCTTTTAGCGTCCTCCTCACAGCTCACACTGCCACCCAGTTTAGTGTTATCTGCAAACTTGGAGATATTACACTCAATTCCCTCATCCAAATCATTAATGTATATTGTAAAGAACTGGGGTCCCAGCACTGAGCCCTGCAGTACCCCACTAGTCACTACCTGCCATTCTGAAAAGGACCCGTTTATCCCGACTCTCTGCTTCCTATCTGCCAACCAATTCTCTATCCACGTCAGTACATTACCCCCAATACCATGTGCCTTAATTTTGCACACCAATCTCTTGTGTGGAACCTTGTCAAAAGCCTTTTGAAAGTCCAAATACACCACATCCACTGGTTCTCCCTTGTCCACTCTACCAGTTACATCCTCAAGGGGAGACTAGAACTACAGGGCATAATCTTAGAATAAGGGGCCGCCCATTTAAAACTGAGATGAGTAGAAATTTCTTCTCTCAGAGGGTTGTGGCTCTGTAGAATTCGCTGCCTCAGAGAGCTGCGGAAGCTGGGACATTGAATAAATTTAAGACAGAAATAGACAGTTTCTTAAACAATAAGGGAATAAAGGGTTATGGAGAGCGGGCAGGGAAGTGGACCTGAGTCCATGATTGGATCAGCCATGCTCGTATTAAATGACGGAGCAGGCTCGAGGGGCCATATGGCCTACACCTGTTGCTATTTCTTATGTTCTTATGTTCTTATCCCTCTGGAGAAATGGATACTCCTAGAAAGGTGACCCATTCTTTTACTAATTGAGCCTTATGGGGATTCACCTTTAGTCCCGCCTAAGCCAACAATGTCAAAAGTTCGTGCAAAAGGGACAGATGCTCCTTCATGCTGTCGGTTGCCAGCAGTAGGTTGTCTATGTACTGCAGCAAGCAGGTAGGGCGGGATAACTCTTTTAAACTTGCAGCCATTCTTTTGTGGAATATCGTGGGGGCATTGTGGAAGCCCTGAGGCAGGCATGTCCAGGTGTAGCTCTGGTCCTCAAATGTGAATGCAAATTTGTAGTGGTCTTCCCTCTTAACAGGGATACTCCAGAATCCATTGGCGATGTCGAGGGTCGAGAAGTACTTGGAACCAGCAGGAATTTGAGATAATATGGTGGGAGTTTCTCTTACTACCTGTGAGCAGCCTGGTGTTACAGAATTTAACTTTCTGTAATCAATAGTCAGTCGCCAGCTGCTATCAGGCTTTTTAACCAGCCATGTGGGTGAATTGGTCGTGAAAGTGCCTGTCCTAACAACACCCTGCTCGACTAGGGATTTTATGGTGTCTCGGATGGAAGGGTGACTCTCCCTTGGGATGGGGTACTGTTTAGTGAATGAGTGGGAGGTCCCTCAATAGATTCTTCGCCTGCCATTTTTCCACAGTCATGCTTGCATGTGGCAAACACCGCTAGGTGTTCCTGAATTAGTTTTGCCACGGCTTCATTTTCGCTCCCTGGAGGGTCATACTCAGATGGCTTTTTAATAGCAAAAACCGAGTAAGCATCTGAAATTTCTATCACTCCTGCCTTATCTCGCAATCCCACCCAAACACAGTCCTGATTATAATCCATCACTGCGCCATACTGATCCAACACATCAGTCCCTACAATTCCCCTTCCATCCGGGATGGTCATCAGCACCGGTGCTGGGACCTTACAGGTGAGGCCTCCCAACTGAAGCTCAGTGGCCTTCCCTGTATACGTGGTGGTTGTATCACCGTTAAACACTTTAAGGGTCATACAACCCTTGCCGCCGCTGCATGGAGTTCAGGGTATGGGGTATGGATGATGGTAACAGCTGAGCCAGTATCAATAAGCATAATCTGCTGCCGGCCCCCTTTTAAGACAACAAGGACTACTGGTCCCCCGCTACCATCACGTCGGAACCCCACTTCCGACCAATCTTTGGGGGTCGAACCCTGTCATAGGGTCGATTCTTGAATGGGTCTCTCTAATGAGTGTACATCAATGATTGTGTGCACCGGTAAATGATTTTGCATCCTCCCCATGGCAATTTGGGTTTGTATGAGGGCTATCAATTGATCCAATCATTGATCTGTCCCAGAGGGCTTGGATTTGTCCTTCTTCAGAAGGATTACTAACTGAGCCAATTGTTGTTCCAACCCAGAGGGTTTGGGTTCGTCCCTTGGGAGGTATCAATGTGTTGCATCATGGTTCGGTGCTGGTCTGGGTCTGCTGCAGTCTTTTGCTAGGTGTCCTAACTTCTTACAATTAAAGCACTGTCCCTTAAAGGGGTATTTTAGAGATCCCTCCATCGTTGACACTGGTTTATTTGCAGTGGGTGGTGACTTCACCTTTCACTGGTCTTTTACCATTTCCAAGGCTATTTGAGCGCTGGTCTCTATATCTGTCCACTGATTGGTGGACCTCATGGCTATGCCCAGGGTGGTTTTAACTAAAGAGTGGAGTTGGGTCAGGAACATCGATTTAAATTGTTCCTGATTCTTTTCTATTGTAGCATTTGCAGTTGCCTGGTTCTGGGTACGTTGATAGATATCGTACAGGTGATTACTGAAGGCTCTAGAGGTCTCTTCTGGGCACTGCTTGGTCTGATTAAGCAGAGTCACTAAGTTCAAGTTTTGGATCCCCAAATGCTTTAGGATCTCGGTCATGAGTGCATCGGCCGCTGCGCCAGGCTGGAGCACTGCATCTGGCAGATTCTCTTTTAGACAAATGGAACAGACCAAGAGGAGGACTCATGTTAAGTCTCTCTATTCCAACTCGGGGTGACCCATCCTGAAGTTTGCCCACCTCCTATTAACTTCCAGTGGGTCGTCCCCATCATTAATGGGCCCCAACTCATGGCTACACGCTGTGGCATCAGCACTAGATATGGGCCATGAGTCGGTATGTTTACTGGTGATGTGACCATGCGTATTATGTTGCAAAGAAGTGGTTACTATGGCTATGATTGGCTCTTGTGTCTCCAAGGTATCCCATCCTACACCACCACCCTGGGGATTATACTGACTGCCTTCCTCTTCCCAGTCTGTCTCCCCCTTGTCCCCTTCTGCTGTCTCTGTTGTGGCTCCCTGTGTTACTGCAGATACCAGGGTCTTCTGCTCCCCTAACTTACTTTTTAGCCTCGCTATTTCTAGTTGACACTGGGAGAGGTCTGCCTCTCTACGTAACTTCTTAATTACTTCCCTTAATGCGCCCCTAACATCTTTTATCTCTTGCTGGAGCCACAAGTTTTCCAATTTATATTTTTTTAACTCTAATTTGTTTTCACTTGCTTCAATGAAGGCTGCTGTGGCATTTAAATTTGAGAGGCTTTGTTGTTGTAGTAACAAAGCTGCCTGTTCGGCCCCTCTTTCTAATTGCCTAATACTGTGGTTTAATTGCCCAATTTCTTATCTTAAATGCTGTATTTCTCCCATTTTTAACTGCTTCACAAGTTGAAGGCCTTCTTCCTTTTGTTGTTTTATACCTTGAATCTCTTTTTCTTTTAGTTGTATCTCTTTTACTTGCAATCCTTTTAAATCCTGTATCTCTTTGCCCTTTGTTCTTTCACACTTTGAATCTCTTTTACTTGTAGTTCTTTTAAATCTTGTATCAATTTGGCCTCCTGCCTCTTTAATTCCTCATCTCTCCAGGCACAATAAAATGTGCTGAATGCCAAGAGACCGTTTGCCCATTTTGGCCTTAGCTCTCCTTGTTCTACTTTCTCCTGGATAAATGCCAGGAGCTCCCAAAAGACGCATGTTGGCCCTTACGGAAGTACGGTGCCTGTGCCTGTAACTCTGTCTTTTATGGGTACCTTTTTGAACAACTTCTCCTGATAAACTATCTCAACATTTTTTTTTGCTGGCTTTCTGTTCATGACCGATCCCTTCATCCGGTGTCTTTTGAATTTAACTACTGGTGGGTCCCCACTTAAACAGTTCCACCTATCGAGATGACTGCTCCTTAAGACACAACTTCTCCTGATCCGTTTAACCATTTATAGTTAATACTTCGCAACACAGGGTAGAATCGCCACTCCCGAAATTTCCAATTGTTCAAAAGAATGATCAAAGCGAGACCCCAATTTTGTAAGATTTCTAAATCTCTGGCATTAAATTGACAGCAAGACTGATTTTTCAAAACAATTTGGAATAGTTTATTAAACACACAAACGTGCACATCTATCAGCAGTTCATCACCTATCTTACGGATCGACTTAGTTACAACAGATTATAGAAAGGCATACTTCACTTTTCTCTGGCTGGCTGGCTGAGCACACGGCCTGCTGTTTGGGCTGGTCTTGAGAGGATGGTTTTTCCTGTTTTGCCGTGTGCTCAGGAAAGAAGAAGAGAGACCCAGCAATCTGTGCTTGGGTCTTTATAGTCCTTAAGTACATTGTCTCTCAGAAAGCCCCAGGATTGGCTCTTGATTCCAGGGCCTTTTCTGATTGGCTTCTCCTCATACAACTATTT
The DNA here is from genome assembly GCF_044704955.1 of Pristiophorus japonicus. NCBI lineage: Eukaryota > Metazoa > Chordata > Chondrichthyes > Pristiophoridae > Pristiophorus > Pristiophorus japonicus. Next base: position 30,075,856 of record NC_091983.1, read on the forward strand.
TATTTGTGCACGTTAATCATGCCCCCTGGTTAAAGGTGGGGGGAGTGCACTCCAAAAACTTTCAAACAAGTGCCCCCTTGTTTTTTGGTTTTTTTTTGAGGGCACTAAAAACACAAATTATACAAGCGCCCCCTGGCTAAAAGTGGTGGTGAGGGGGGTTGCGGGGGGTCACTAAAACCGACAACTTAAACAAATGGTTCAAATTAAAATTTGGTTGCCGGGGATGATGATGCACTCCAGTCCCTCCTGCGCCCACCTCTCATGGAAGGCCGCGAGCGTACCGGTGGACACCGCGTGCTCCATCTCCAGGGGCACCCTGGCTCGGATGTAAGTGCGGAAGAGAGGCAGGGAGTCAGGCTGAATAACCCCCTCGACTGCCCACTGCCTGGACCGGCTGATGGCCCCCTTGGCCGTGCCCTGGTGCAGTCCTACGAGGAGTAACAGCTCGACAACTCTTTTGGTTGGAAACAAAATTAACCAGTTAAATCAAGTGCCCCCTGATCTGGGGGACACTCCAAACGCTTATCAAGGCCCTTTTTTGTTTTGTTTTGTTTTTTTTTGTGTTTTTTGTGTTTTTTTTTTGGGGTACTAAAACATTCATTATACAAGTGCCCCCTATAAAATGGGAGGGGGACACTAAAAACCTGGCAATCAATAGCTCTACAAACCTGTGAGCATATGCACGTTACAACCACTGTTATTCAACCAAAGGTTCTCAGAGCTACAGATTGCCATGGATTGGAACAGAATAGCACTCGCATTTGCAGCTACCACACAGTTTCGCGCTGGCACTCCCAATAACAGTATGGTTAGCTGTGATTTGGAAAATGGCTCCACCTTCTTGCAGGCATGCTATAATGTTGCCTGTGGGTCTGTTTGGGCACCTGGTGCTATTTCACTTACCTGCAGAATTGTACCTGCATCTGATATTTCCTTTTCCTTTATTATTGCCGGTCACGTTTTAGTTGTTCAGCCGTGGCTCAGTGGTTGTTCGCTTGCCTCTGAGTCAGAAGGTTGTGGATTTAAGCCCCACACCCAGATTTGCACACTTAACCGAGGCTGACACTCAGTACTGCGTTGCGGAAGTGCTGCACTGTCACTGCTGCCATCTTTCAGGTGAAATATCTCACTGCGAGCTTGTCTACCCTTTCAAGTGAACATAAAAATAACCCATGCCACTATTCAGTGAAGAGCAGGGGAATTCTCCTGCATGAGTGCGCCAACCCCTTGTTGCCCCACACCAACCCAGGGGAAGTTGCCCCGTGGCAGTGAGGTCTGTGCGGGGCGAAGCCACCGACAGCTCCTCAGTGCAAGAAGCTGCGGTGGATGTCGCGCCCCGGCCGCCCTTAGAGGGGATATGCCGCCGCCGCCATCTTACTTTTCAGTCAGCCCAAAAATGGCGGCCGCTAGTTCGCCCATTGGCCTGGCCAACACCCTCCCTAGTGATCCAGTGGGTGGCACTGAAGGTGCTGGTCAGCTCGCAGTGGCTGCTGAGCGTCGTGCCGCACAAGTGCCGTGACAGCGCCCCAGGAGTGCAGATAGAAGGCACGGTTACCGCCACCACCATTTTTTTCGGCAAAAGAAGGCAAATCCGTGCCAGCTTTGGCATTTCCAGTGCCGGCGCAACTCGACCTACTCATTTGAATAATGCGCTGCAAATCCAGCGCGGGGCAATTCCGGCCCCTATGTCTCTATTTATAAACCCAAGTAACCCATATGCTTTTTAAACCACCTATCAACTTGCCCTGCCAGCTTTAAGGATTTGTGTATATGAACACCAACGTCTCTCTGCTCATCTACAGTTTTCAAAATCATGCCATTTATAGTATACTGTCTTTCCATATTAGTCTTCCCAAAGTGCATCACTTCACACTTCTCCAAATCAAACTCCATCTGCCATGCATCTGCCCATTTCACCATCCTGTCTATGTTCGCCTGAAGTCTACAATACGTGGCTGGAGAGTTGGTGTAGGAGGGAGGGCTTTAAATTCTTGAGGCATTGGAACTGCTTCTTGGGGAGATGGGACCTGTACAAACTCTACAGGTTGCACCTCAACAGCGCCGGGACCAATATCCTCGCGGGGAGTTTTGCTACTGCTGTTAAGGAGAGTTTAAACTAACTTGGCAGTGGGATGAGAACCTGAGAACAAATTCAATAGGTAAGGAAGTAAAGCAGAAATTGGATAGCAAGAATTTAGAAAACGAATCTGTAAGACGGAAGAAATAAGCGTTAGTAAGTAGTAATAAAGGAGGTCTTTTTGTGCTAAATGGCATATACTTTAATGCAAGGAATATAGCGAATAAGGTGGATGCGCTAAGAGAACAGGTAGACACTTGGGAGTATGACCTTATAGCCATTACAGAGACATGGCTGAAAGAGGGGCAGGTTTGGCAGATCAATATTCCTGGTTACAGGATTTTTAGACAAGACAGAGAGGGGGGTAAAAAGGGGGAGAGGGGTCACGGTATTGATTAAAGAAACTATTACAGCGGTGAGGAGGGATGATATAGAAACATAGAAACATAGAAAATAGGTGCAGGAGTAGGCCATTCGGCCCTTCTAGCCTGCACCGCCATTCAATGAGTTCATGGCTGAACATGCAACTTCAGTACCCCTTTCCTGCTTTCTCGCCATACCCCTTGATCCCCCTAGTAGTAAGGACTTCATCTAACTCCCTTTTTGAATATATTTAGTGAATTGGCCTCAACAACTTTCTGTGGTAGAGAATTCCACAGGTTCACCACTCTCTGGGTGAAGAAGTTTCTCCTCATCTCGGTCCTAAATGGCTTACCCCTTATCCTTAGACTGTGACCCCTGGTGCTGGACTTCCCCAACATTGGGAACATTCTTCCTGCATCTAACCTGTCTAAACCCATCAGAATTTTTAACATTTCTATGAGGTCCCCTCTCATTCTTCTGAACTCCAGTGAATACAAGCCCAGTTGATCCAGTCTTTCTTGATAGGTCAGTCCCGCCATCCCGGGAATCAGTCTGGTGAACCTTCGCTGTACTCCCTCAATAGCAAGAATGTCCTTCCTCAGGTTAGGAGACCAAAACTGTACACAATACTACAGATGTGGCCTCACCAAGGCCCTGTACAACTGTAGCAACACCTCCCTGCCCCTGTACTCAAATCCCCTCTCTATGAAGGCCAACATGCCAATTGCTTTCTTAACCGCCTGCTGTACCTGCATGCCAACCTTCAATGACTGATGTACCATGACACCCAGGTCTCGTTGCACCTTCCCTTTTCCTAATCTGTCACCATTCAGATAATAGTCTGTCTCTCTGTTTTTACCACCAAAGTGGATAACCTCACATTTATCCACATTATACTTCATCTGCCATGCATTTGCCCACTCACCTAACCTATCCAAGTCGCTCTGCAGCCTCATAGCATCCTCCTCGCAGCTCACACTGCCACGCAACTTAGTGTCATCCGCAAATTTGGAGATACTACATTGAATCCCCTCGTCTAAATCATTAATGTACAGTGTAAACATCTGGGGCCCCAGCACAGAACCTTGCGGTACCCCACTAGTCACTGCCTGCCATTCTGAAAAGTCCCCATTTACTCCTACTCTTTGCTTCCTGTCTGACAACCAGTTCTCAATCCATGTCAGCACACTACCCCCAATCCCATGTGCTTTAACTTTGCACATTAATCTCTTGTGTGGGACCTTGTCGAAAGCCTTCTGAAAGTCCAAATATACCACATCAACTGGTTCTCCCTTGTCCACTCTACTGGAAACATCCTCAAAAATTTCCAGAAGATTTGTCAAGCATGATTTCCCTTTCACAAATCCATGCTGACTTGGACCTATCATGTTACCTCTTTCCAAATGCGCTGCTATCACATCCTTAATAATTGATTCCATCATTTTACCCACTACCGATGTCAGGCTGACCGGTCTATAATTCCCTGTTTTCTCTCTCCCTCCTTTTTTAAAAAGTGGGGTTACATTGGCTACCCTCCACTCCATTGGAACTGATCCAGAGTCTATGGAATGTTGGAAAATGACTGTCAATGCATCCGCTATTTCCAAGGCCACCTCCTTAAGTACTCTGAGATGCAGTCCATCAGGCCCTGGGGATTTATCGGCCTTCAATCCCATCAATTTCCGCAACACAATTTCCCGACTAATAAGGATTTCCCTCAGTTCCTCCTCCTTATTAGACCCTCTGACCCCTTTTATATCCAGAAGGTTGTTTGTGTCCTCCTTAGTGAATACCGAACCAAAATACTTGTTCAATTGGTCCGCCATTTCTTTGTTCCCCGTTATGACTTCCCCTGATTCTGACTGCAGGGGACCTACGTTTGTCTTTACTAACCTTTTTCTCTTTACATATCTATAGAAACTTTTGCAATCCGTCTTAATGTTCCCTGCAAGCTTCTTCTCGTACTCCATTTTCCCTGCCCTAATCAAACCTTTGTCCTCCTCTGCTGAGTTCTAAATTTCTCCCAGTCCCCGGGTTCACTGCTATTTCTGGCCAATTTGTATGCCACTTCCTTGGCTTTAATACTATCCCTGATTTCCCTTGATAGCCACGGTTGAGCCACCTTCCCTTTTTTATTTTTACGCCAGACAGGAATGTACAATTGTTGTAGTTCATCCATGTGGTCTCTAAATGTCTGTCATTGCCCATCCACAGTCAACCCCTTAAGTATCATTTGCCAATCTATCCTAGTCAATTCACGCCTCAGACATTCAAAATTAGCCTTCTTTAAGTTCTGGACCATGGTCTCTGAATTAACTGTTTCATTCTCCATCCTAATGCAGAATTCCACTATATTATGGTCACTCTTCCCCAAGGGGCCTCGCACAATGAGATTGCTAATTAATCCTCTCTCATTACACAACACCCAGTCTAAGATGGTCTCCCCCCTAGTTGGTTCCTCGACATATTGGTCTAAAAAACCATCCCTTATGCACTCCAGAAAATCCTCCTCCACCGTATTGCTTCCAGTTTGGTTAGCCCAATCTATGTGCATATTAAAGTCACCCATTATAACTGCTGCACCTTTATTGCATGCACCCCTAATTTCCTGTTTGATGCCCTCCCCAACATCACTACTACTGTTTGGAGGTCTGTACACAACTCCCACTCATGTTTTTTGCCCTTTGCTGTTCTGCAGCTCTACCCATATAGATTCCACATCATCCAAGCTAATGTCCTTCCTAACTATTGCATTAATCTCCTCCTTAACCAGCAATGCTACCCCACCTCCTTTTCCTTTTATTCTATCCTTCCTGAATGTTGAATACCCCTGGATGTTGAGTTCCCAGCCCTGATCATCCTGGAGCCACGTCTCTGTAATCCCAATCACATCATATCTGTTAACATCTATTTGCACAATTAATTCATCCACCTTATTACAGATACTCCTTGCATTAAGACACAAAGCCTTCAGGCTTGTTTTTTTAACACTCTTTGTCCTTTTAGAATTTTGCTGTACAGTGGCACTTTTTGTTCTTTGCCTTGGGTTTCTCTGTCCTCCACTTTTCCTCATCTCCTTTCTGTCTTTTGCTTTTGTCTCCTTTTTGTTTCCCTCTGTCTCCCTGCATTGGTTCCCATCCCCCTGCCATATTAGTTTAACTCCTCCCCAACAGTACTAGCACATTGGTTCCGATCCTGCCCAGGTGCAGACCGTCCGGTTTGTACTGGTCCCACCTCCCCCAGAACCGGTTCCAATGCCCCAGGAATTTGAATCCTTCCCTGCTGCACCACTGCTCAAGCCACGTATTCATCTGCGCTATCCTGCGATTCCTACTCTGACTAGCACGTGGCACTGGTAGCAATCCTGAGATTACTACTTTTGAGGTCCTACTTTTTAATTTAGCTCCTAGCTCCTTAAATTCGTTTCGTAGGACCTCATCCTTTTTTTTACCTATATCGTTGGTACCAATGTGCACCACGACAACTGGCTGTTCTCTCTCCCTTTTTAGAATGTCCTGCACCTGCTCCGAGACATCCTTGACCCTTGCACCAGGGAGGCAACATACCATCCTGGAGTCTCGGTTGCGGCCGCAGAAACGCCTATCTATTCCCCTTACAATTGAATCCCTCTCCCACTCTTTTTCCTGCCCTCCTGTGCAACAGAGCCAGCCATGGTGCCATGAACTTGGTTGCAGCTGCCCTCCCCTGATCAGTCATCCCCCCCAACAGTCCCCAAAGCAGTGTATCTGTTTTGCAGGGGGATGACCACAGGGGACCCCTGCACTACCTTCCTTGCACTGCTCTTCCTGCTGGTCTTCCATTCCCTATCTGGCTGTGGACCCTTTCCCTGCAGTACGACCAACTCGCTACACGTGCTACTCACGTCATTCTCAGCATCGTGGATGCTCCAGAGTGAATCCACCCTCAGCTCCAACTCCGCAACGCGGTTCGTCAGGAGCTGGAGGCGGATACACTTCCCGCACACGTAGTCGTCAGGAACACTGGTGTCGTCCCTGAGTTCCCACATGGTACAGGAGGAGCATAACACGTGACCGAGCTGTCCTGCCATGACTTCACCCTTTGATAAGCAACAACAATGCTAAAGTTTACTCACTGTTATAGAAGAGAAAAAAGAAAAACTACTCACCAATCACCAGCCAATCACTTACCCCCTTGGCTGCGATGTCACCTTTCTGTTTCTTTTTACTTCTTTTTTGCCTTCTCCCTGTAGCTGCACCAGCAGGCCTTTTATAGGCCTCTCCACGGACCCCGAAACTCACGTCTCTCCACGCACCTCCACACGCTGCTCCCAACTGCCGCCTCGTTGGGCCTTTATAGGCCTCTCGCCGACCCCGGAACTCACGCCTCTCCACGCACCTCCGACGCTGCTCCAAACTGCCGCCGAGTTGGGCCTTTATAGGCCTCTAGCCGACCCCGGAACTTACGCCTCTCCACACACCTCCGACGCTGCTCCCGACTGCCGCCACATTGGGCCTTTATAGGACTCTCGCTGACCCCGGAACTCACGCCTCTCCACACACCTCCGACGCTGCTCCCGACTGCCGCCACGTTGGGCCTTTATAGGCCTCTCGCCGACCCCGGAACTCACGCCTCTCCACACACCTCCGACGTTGCTCCCGACTGCCGCCACGTTGGGCCTTTATAGGCCTCTCGCCGACCCCGGAACTCACGCCTCTCCACACACCTCTGACGCTGCTCCCGACTGCCGCCACGTTGGGCCTTTATAGGCCTCTCGCCGACCCCGGAACTCACGCCTCTCCACACACCTCCGACGTTGCTCCCGACTGCCGTTAGAGGGATCATCAAATCAGACAGTATGAGTCAAACTGAAAAATAACAAAGGGGCGATCACACTGCTGGGCGTGTATTATAGACCCCCAAACAGTGCAGGGAAGATAGAGGAGCAAATATGTAGACAAATTGCCGTGAAGTCCAAAAACTATAGGGCAATAAAAGTAGGGGATTTTAACTATCCTAATATTGATTGGGACAAATATAGTGTAAAGGGTATAGAGGATGTGAAATTCTTAAAATGCATTCAAGAGAACTTTTTTAGTCAGTATGTAACAGGCCCAACATGAGATGGGGTGGTCTTGAATTTAGTTTTGGGGAATGAAGCTGGCCAGGTGGAAGGAGTATTAGTGGGAGAGCACTTGGGTGCCAGTGACCATAATTCAGTCAGATTCAAGTCAGTTACGGATAAGCACAAGGATAGACCAGGAATGAAAGTCCCAAATTGGGGAAAAGCTAACTTTGCTAAGTTGAGGAGTGATTTGGCCACAGTGGATTGGAAGAGTGGGAGGCATTCAAGGAGGAGATCTGGAGGGCTCAGGCCAAACAAGTGCCCTTAAAGAAAAAGGGTGGGAATAACAATTCTAGAGACCCCAGATGTCTAGGGACTTACAAGGGAGGATAAAGAAAAAAAGGGAAGCTTATGTCATATACCGATGGCTAAATACTGTAGAATCTTTGGCGGAATATGGAAAGTTAAGAGGTAAAATTGAAAAGGATATTAGGAATGCTAAGAGAGAGCATGAAATATTCTTGGCTAGTAAAATTAAGGAAAAGTACCCAAAGAATAATATTAAGAGCAAGAGAATAACTAAAGAAAGGGTAGGGCCTACTAGAGACCATGAGGGTAATCTTTGAGTGGAGGCGGAAGATGTTGGTATGCTTTGTATCTGTTTTCACAAAGGAAAGGGGCAATGCAGATACTGCTATCAAGGAGGAGTGTGAAATTCTGGATGAAAGAAACATAGTGAGAGAGAAGGTATTAATGGGGTTTAGCAGCTTTGAAAGTAGATATGTCCTCAGGCCCGGATGAAATGCATCCCAGGCTGTTGAGCGAAGTAAAAGAGAAAATAGCAGAGGCCTTGACCATCATTTTCCAGTCCTCTTTGTATTTGGGCATGGTGCAGGAGGACTGGAGAACTGCTAATGTGGTACCCTTGTTTAAGAAGGGAGAAAGAGATAGGCCGCGTAATTACAGGCCTGTCAGCCTAACTTCAGTGGTGGGAAAATTATCGGAAAAAATCCTGAAAAATGGGATAAATCTACATTTGTAAAGGAAAGGATTAATTCGGGAGAGTCAGCATGGATTTGTTAAGGGAAGAACGTGTTTGACTAACCTGATTGAATTTTTTAAGGAGGTAATCAGGAGGGTCAATGAGGGCAGTGCGTACGATGTAGTGTATTGGACTTTAGCAAAGCTTTTGATAAGGTCCCACATGGTAGATATTCTCATAATAAAGGATGAAACTGAGTACTGTATGCAATGAGTAAGTGTGACCTTAACTCCTTTAATTAGACTCCAGCGTGCAGATACAGCGTGGGAGACCTGCTTATATACAGTGCTCCCAAGGAATGCTGGGATCCCTTGGGACTCTAACAGGTAGGCCCTCTGATGGTGATGTGATACAGGTTGCCAAGGGTTACATACAGAACATCACTCCCTCGTAAAGTCAACAGTAAACTTATTTACAGGGTGAGACGATCTGGGACTTTTCACTCCCTTGTCGAACGTCTCGGTACAAATGCAGGTGTGGGTGAGTTGGTTGGTTCTTCACTGGGTTGCTGGGCAGCTGGCCTTGCCGGGCTGCTGGGGGTGATGAGTTCGGCTTCGTGCTCAACCGTGATGTCGGTTGTCACTTGTGTGTGTTGGAGGGTCGAAATTGGTGGTGTCCTCTTCGGGTTGCTCGTAGCTGTCAGTGAACCTCAATTTGGTTTGGTCCAAATGCTTTCAGCACATTAGTCCATTGGCCAATTTTACCTGAAACACCCTACTCCCTTCTTTGGCTATGGCAGTGCCAGCAAGCCATTTGGGACCATGTCCATAATTGAGTAAAAACACAGGGTCATTGACCTCAATATCGCGTGACAAGTTTGTGTGATCATGGTACATGCTTTGTTGATGCCGCCTGCCCTCGACGTGATCATGGAGGTCAGGGTGGACAAGAGAGAGCCTTGTTTTGAGCGCCCTTTTTGAGCAGCTCAGTTGGGGGAACCCCGGTGAGCGAGTGGGGTCTGGTGCGGTAGCTGAGCAGGACTCGGGACAGTCGGGTCTGCAGGGAGCCTTCCGACATGCATTTCAAGCTTTGCTTGATGGTTTGAACTGCCCGTACTGCCTGGCCGCTGGATGCAGGCTTGAATGGGGCAAATGTGACATGTTTGATCCCATTGAGCGTCATAAATTCCTTGAATTCAGCACTGGTGAAACATGGCCTAGTGTCGCTGACTAGGACATCAGGCAGGCCGTGTGTGGCAAACATGGCTTGTAGGCTTTCGATAATGGTGGTAGACGTGCTTACAGACATTATGATACATTCAATCCATTTTGAATAAGCATCCACAACAAGCAAGAACATTTTGCCTAGAAATGGGCCCGCATAGTCAATGTGGATCCTAGCCCACGGTTTGGAGGGCCACGACCACAAACTTAACGGTGCCTCTCTGGGTGCATTGCTCAGTTGAGAGCAAGTGTTGCACTGGCGCACGCATGGCTCTAAATCTGAGTTGATACCGGGCCACCACACATGGGATTTGGCTATGGCTTTCATCATTACAATGCCTGGGTGGGTGCGGTGTCGGTTGCGTATGAACGTTTCTCTGCCTTTCTTGAGCAAGACCACGCGATTACCCCATAAAAAAGTCCGTCCGTAAGGACATTTCGTCTTTGTGCCTGTGGAATGGCTTAATCTCTTCCTGCATCTCTGCTGGGATGCTGGACCAGCTCCCTTGGAGGACACAGTTTTTTTTACCAGGGACAGTAAAGGATCCTGGCTGGTCCAGGTCCTGATCTGGCGGGCCGTAACGGGTGACTTTGTTTTCAAATGCATCCATTACCATGATCAAGTCTGTAGGCTGTGCCATTTCCACCCCGGTGGTGGGCAATGGTAGCCGACTGAGAGCATCAGCACAGTTTTCTGTGTCCAGTCTGTGGCGGATTACATAGTTGTATGCCGACAGCGTGAGCACCCATCTTTGGATGCGGGCAGAGGCATTGATGTCAATCGCTTTGCTCTCTGAGAATAGCGATATGAGCGGCTTCTGGTCAGTTTCTAGCTCAAACTTGAGACCAAGCAAATACTGGTGCATTTTCTTTACCCCATAAACGCACGCCAGAGCTTCTTTTTCAATCATGCTGTAGGCCCTTTCGGCCTTGGACAGACTCCTGGACGCATAGACGGTTACAAAACCCCCGATTTGTTAGCCTGTTGTAACACACACCTGACCCCGTATGACGACGCATCGCAAGCTGGCACTAATCGTTTACATGGGTTATACAGAACAAACAGTTTGTTTGAACATAACAGATATCTGGCTTTCTCAAAGGCAGCCTCTTGTGAATTCCCCCATACCCATTCGTCTCCCTTGCGCAGTAGCACATGTAGGGGCTCTAGCAAGGTGCTTAACCCAGGTAGGAAATCATCAAAATAGTTGAGGAGTCCCAGGAACGACCGCAGCTCCATCACGTTCTGTGGTATCAGCGCGTTCTTGATAGCCTCCGTGGCGTCGGTGGGTCTGATGCCATCTGCTGCGATTCTTCTTCCCAAGAACTCGACCTTTGGCACCAGGAAAACATACTTCGACCGTTTCAATCTGAGTCCCACACGATCTAACCGACTTAGAACCTCTTCCAGATTCTTCAGATGTCAATGGTGTCCTGACCTGTGACCAGTATGTTGTCCTGGAAAACCACGGTGCGTGGAACCGATTTTAGCAGGCTCTCCATGTTCCGTTGGAAAATTGCCGCGGTCGATCGAATCGCAAACGGGCATCTGTTATAGATGAACAGACCTTTATGCGTGTCGATGCAGGTGAGGCCTTTCGAAGATTCCTCCAGCTCCTGCGTCATGTATGACAAGGTTGGGTCCAACTTGGTGAATGTCTTTTCTCCAGCCAGGGTTGCAAATAGGTCATCTGCCTTCGATAGCGGGTTCTGGTCCTGCAGCGAAAAACAGTTAATCGTTACTTTATAGACCCCACAAATTCTGACCGTGCTGTCACCTTTGAATACCGGGACAATTGGACTGGCCCACTCGTTGAATTCCACCAGCGTGATGATGCCTTCTCACTGCAGCCTGTCCAGCTCAGTTTCCACTTTCTCTTGCATCATGTACGGTACCACCCGTGCCTTGTGGTGGATGGGTCATGTGCCGGGAACCAAATGGATCTGCACTTTCGCTCCCGAGAAACTTCCAATGCCTCGCTCCAACAATGATGGGAATCTGCCCTGAACCTAGGTATATGAGGTGTCGTCGACAGATGAAAGCGCTCGAATGTCGTCCCAGTTCCAGTGGATTTTTCCCAGCAGTGTGGGGCCATCCCAGGCACGATCCATAGTGGGAGTTCGTGCACTGCTCCATCATAGGAGATTTTGATTTCTGCGCTGCCAATTACAGGGATCAGCTCTTTGGTGTAAGTTCTTAGCTTGGTATGAATGAGGCTGAGCTTGGGCCTGTGTGCCTAGTTTCACCACAGCCTGTCGAAGGCCTTTTTGCTCATGATGGACTGACTCACACCCGTATCCAGTTCCATGGATACTGGAATTCCATTCAGTTCAACTTTTAACATAATCGGTGGACATTTCGTGGTGAAGGTCTGTACCCTGTACACTAGTGCCTCCTTGGTTCGAGTCTCTAGTTCAGCCTGATCCACCGTGGATCGATCTTGCTCTGCAACGTGGTGGTTTGCAGGGTTTGCAACTCATCTGCACATTCGCTGGAGGTGTCCCATTGTTCTGCAGCTGATGCACGCATAGTGCTTGAAGTGGCATTGATGGGCCCGATGATAACCTGCACAATGCCAACAAGGCATTAACTGCCACGCATTAATGATTGATGGCGGGCTCTGGGTCATCTAAAGTCATGCAACAGCCGGCGTGTACATTCTGCCATGTATATTCCTGCTCAAAAACGACGTCACTTTCTGCACAATACTAGCCAAAACCTCTTTATATTGCGAAATGTATTTATGTTATCGTTGGTGGACATAAATGCCTGGGCTTTCATCATGACTTTGCTCAGATTCGGTGTTTCAACAGTCAATAGTTTGCGAAGGATTACCTCTTGGCCAAGCACAAAAAAGTCTCTTAGCATTTGCTCAAGGAATCCATCAAATTCTCAATGTCTTGCAAGGCGCCTTAGTTCGGCGACGTAGCTTGCCACTTCCTGGCCCACAGACCGTTGACACGTGTAAAACCGATACCTCGCCATCAAAACACTTTCCTTCGGATTTAGGTGCTCCCGGACCAGCGTACACAATTCTTCATAGGATTTGGTTGTTGGTTTTACCGGAGCTAGGAGATGCTTCATGAGGCCATAGGTTGTTGCCCCACAGACGCTAAAGAAGATTGCCCTTCATCTGGCAGCGTTCTTGTCCCCTTCCAGCTCATTGGCCACAAAGTATTGGTCGAGTCTCTCCACAAAGGCCTCCCAATCGTCCGCTTCTGAAAACTTCTCCAGGATACCAACAGTTCTTTGCATTTTTGCGTGGTTGTTCATTACCTCGTCGCCAATTATTATGCTCATAATAAAGGATGAAACTGAGTACTGTATGCAATGAGTAAGTGTGACCTTAGCTCCTTTAATTAGACTCCATCATGCAGGTACAGCGTGGGAGGCCTGCTTATATACAGTGCTCCTAAGGGATGCTGGGATCCCTTGGGACTCCAACAGGTAGGCCCTCTGGTGGTGGTGTGATACAAGTTGCTAAGGGTTACACACATAACAGTAGACTGGTCATGAAGGTTAAAGCCCATGGGATCCAGGGCAAAGTGGCAAGTTGGATCCAAAATTGGCTTAGAGGTAGGAAGCAAAGGGTAATGGTTGATGGATGTTTTTGTGTCTCAAGGATGTTTCCAGTGGGGTTCTGCAGGGCTCAGTACTGGGTCCCTTGCTTTTTGTGGTATACATCAATAATCTAGATTTGAATATAGGGAGTATGATTAAGAAATTTGCAGATGACACTGAAATTGGCTGTGTGGTTGATAATGAAGAGGAAAGTCATGGACTGCAGGAGGATAGTAATCTACTGGTCAGGTGGACAGAGCAGTGGCAAATGGAATTTAATTTGGAGAAGTGTGAGTTAATGCACTTTGGAAAGGCTAATAAGGACAGGGTAGACACATTAAGCAGTAGGCTACTTAAAAGTGTAGATGAACAAAGGGACCTTGGAGTGCTTGTCCACAGATCCCTGAAAGTAGCAGGCCAGGTGGATAAGATGATTAAGAAGGCATACGGAATTATTGCCTTTATTGTCCGAGGCATAGAATACAAGAGCAGTGAGGTTATGCTGAAATTGTATAATACTCTGGTTAGGCCAAGCTGGAGCACTGCATGCCGTTCTGGTTGCTGTATTATAGGAAGGACGTGATTGCACTGGAGAGGGTGCAGAGGAGATTTACTAGGATGCTGCCTGGAATGGAGAATCTTAGCTATGAGGACAGATTGGATAGGCTAGGTTTGTTCTCATTGGAACAGAGGGGGCTGAGAGGAGACCCCATTGAGTTGTACAAAATTTTGAGGAGCCTGGATATAGTGGATAGCAAGGGCCTATTTCCCTTGCTAGGGGGGTCAATTATGAATGGGCGTAGTTTTAAGGTGATTGGTGGAATGTTTGGAGGGGATTTGAGGGGAAGCTTCTTCACGCAGAGGGTTGTGGGGGTCTGGAACTCACTGCCTGGAAGGGTGGTGGATGCAGAAACACTCACCACATTTCAAAGGTGCCTGAATGGGCACTTGAAGTGCCGTAACTTGCAGGATTACGGACCTCGAGCTGGTAAGTGTGATTAGACTGGTGCATATACGATGGTAAGTATTGCAGGAAATCGAATACGGCTTGGGTGATCTCCTGGACTAGTTTCGATCGCTTGGATGGGTCAGAGAGTAATTTTCCCAGATTATTTTTTTCCCCAATTGGCCTGGGTTTTTATCTGTTTTTTGCCTCTCCCAGGAGATCACATGGATCTGGTTGGGGCAGCTGGCGCGGACACAACGGCCCGAAATGGCCTCCTTCGGCGCTGTGGATTTCTTACGTTTCTATGTTTCTAACTATCTTCATCACTACTACGTTGCCAAGTTTCATACCATCTGAAAACTCTATAGTGCTGCTCTCTACACCAGTCTAGGTCTGTTATAAAAATCAAAACGAATAATGGACCCAAAACTTACTCTTGGGGAACATTACTGTAAAACCACCTCCCAGTCTAAAAAAAGCATCCACCGCCACCTATGAGTGTCTGCTTCCTGTCACTGAGCCAAATTCCGTATCCACCACTTTCCACTTAATTCCATTGGCTTTCATCTTCTTAACAAGCCTATTGTGTGATACTTTGTCGAAAATCCAAATATACGACATCTACTGCACTACCTTGATCAACTTTCTCTGTTGGCTCATCAAAGACTTCAATCAAGTTAGTTAGACACGATTTGCCTTGAGCAAATCCATGTTGGCTCTCCTTGATTACCCCATGTCTTTCCCAACATTTAGCAACTTGGTGTTGACAACTTCCTTTGATTTCTGCTAGTCTTTGAAGATAAGTTTTTTTTTAAAATCAACAAACAGCAGAGCAGGATTATCCTCTTTGGCTGGGATTGCAGTCCATTTCCCTGAATTAGGGTCATCCCACATGCAAAGCAAGCTGCCGGTGGGATTCCTGCTGCCTGCCAAGGTTATGTTGATGGTGCTACAATGGGGTTGCTGTTGCAACACCAGAGGTGCCTTCAAGGGACAGAAGCACCTAAAAGATTGGAACTGTTTTTTCACTAAAGGCCTTGGCCGAGAGCAGGGCCGTCAGCAGGTAAATGTTAGAGCCAGACTGGAGGAAGAGGAAATTCCTACAAGGAGAGACCTCACGGCTGTTAGTGCCATTTCCCGGGGCCTACCAACACCTTCCCCACTGCAGCTCTGGGAAGCGGCACGAAATGGGGTGATTGTGAAGGAAATCCTCCAGCAACCCGGACCCCATCTCTCCCACCGTCCGTAGCAAGAGGCGTGTGAAGAAGCAATGGCCAGCAACTGTCACAGCAGGAGCAGGGGGAGAATTTTGGGTTCCATGAGTGTGCGTGCACTGTGACTCTTCGTCGGAGAACAGACTCAAGTGCATTACATCCTGACGGCGGGCACACAACCTTTTCTGTTCATAAAAAGCATTGCATCATCTACAGGTGCAAGACCGGTCACATCTGTGCAATCAGGAGAACTTGCACTTGGAGAATGTCACACAACTTCACAACATGGAATTCCCTTCCCCAGTTGACCTTGCATGTTGCTGTTAATGTTTGGTGATGCATGTTCAAACAAGCCTCTTGCTTGATTCAGTGGTGCATTGAAAACTGACTTTGGTGATGTCTATATTCTGGGGGTTTAATGTACCCAGTGTTGTAGAGGTACAGGTGGTGATATTTAGTCCCAATGACAGTGCCATCTGGATATTGCTTCAGGACTGTCTGCAGCAGCTGGTAATAATCCATCATTGTGATATATCCTCTGTATATACTGTTCTTGTTATGCATAAGTAGCTGACATTCCCATGCTGCATGGGGTAGAAGTGAGAACAACTGTTTCATCTCTTATCCCCTCAAATCTCCTGGGACTTTTACTCCTGCCTTTCCTCCTCTAAAATGCCCAGTAGCTGTGAGCCCCATGTTGCAATCTTCATTACTGAATTCTGTTTGAAGATTCCTTGAGCTCATTTCTACTCTATTCTCCTCTCAAACATTTTTGAATCCCTCTGTGACTGAGTGGCTTCATATGTGGGCAATTAACATATTGTGCGATTGAAGTTGCAGGTAAGAAAAGGTGCATGCTTCCCCTTTAATGGGTGCTAAGCAAGAACTTAAGGTGCAAGACATATCCTCCACACAATCTGAGGCCAAAATTGCCCACTGCCCAAAACTAATCACACCTACCGCTCTTGAAGTGTTCCAGCTGTCCGAATGCATGGGGCGGCCAAACTGGAGAAATTCAGCACTTCGTGCTTTTTCTTGGAGTGGGACCAAAGTGGCCTCATCATCGGGGCGGAAGTGGGGGTGGACCGGAGTGGCCATCACTAGCGGTATAGAAGTGGTGGCGGGGCGGAGTAGCCGACCCTCGAAGTCACCTGCATCACGCTGATGACGTCATCGCACCGGCGCATCATAATAGCATCTCTCCCCATCAATTAAAGGGGAGGGCCGCTGTGAACTCTGCAACCACTTTAGTGGCAAACACTGGGCCATCAGGAAGGGTTTCGGATGAACCCGCGGCCATAATTGTCGGCCCGACTGGGCCAAAAGAAAATAACATGGCCTCGCCGGCAGTGCCACCTCCCCTTTAAGGGCAGCCACACCGCCCAGCCACAGACAGGGTGCCGATGGCAAAAGTAATTCCAGGTAAAGGGCAATTTCCCGAGGGGCAATTTTGGGAAGGGGTTGTTGCCGGTCAGTAAGGGGTTAGCGCGTGCACTCTGTGGGGGGAAACGGGCGGAGCGGTCCCCTTCACCGCTCCAAACCTGAGGAAGGGCAATTTAAAAAATAGTGACCCTTCCGCAGAGACTTGGTGGCCATTCCGCACCGACCCATGGCTGCCGCTTTCAGGCGGCCACAGGCCTGATAGAAAGGGGCAATTTTGGCCCCTCTATATGTTAATGTATGCTATATCTACTTACTTCAAAGAGTAAATTCCACAAGAAGTGCTCTGTGCTTCCATGTAATTAGATATATTTTTTAAATTGTCACTTCACATTTATGGAAAATCTTTTTTGTAGCTGTTCTCCAGACAGTAGAACCAGGGGACGCGGTTCCGCTTGAATGGGGCTAGTTCAAAACTAATCTGCGGAAACTGCAGAAACGATTTAAACCTCGGCCCCTGCCCGACCGACGGGCAGGAAAGGTTTGGTCAAGGGGTTTAAATTCCGGATATAGCGATCCCGCCCACTACCTGCTGCGTTCCCAGCCATCTCT
The DNA here is from genome assembly GCF_044704955.1 of Pristiophorus japonicus. NCBI lineage: Eukaryota > Metazoa > Chordata > Chondrichthyes > Pristiophoridae > Pristiophorus > Pristiophorus japonicus. The sequence goes on from NC_091983.1 coordinate 30,093,259, forward strand.
ATATTAACAGCAGCGAGTATTGGGGTTGAGGAGTTTCCCGCTGTAGTGACCCTGAATATATATATAAATCAGGGTCCTCTGATGCAACTATGACCTCGGTGTGATTTTAATGAGTGTCGCGCGGGTTTCACACAGGTCGCAAGGTCGGCAGGGAACCCTGGTGGGATTGGGTGCTATGTGATCAGTGTGCTGAAACTAAAGGAGATCTGACTTGAATAAAGCTGCTGCACTCACAGGGGCTCTTTCAGTTCATTGTGGGCTGTGATTCTGTGATCAGATCTGGCTGGACCAGACAAAGCACTATCAGGTCCTGCTCTCGTCTGCCAAAACTGCTCACTATTCCTGGATCATCCTGGAATGCAAGATAACCCCCGGCTTCTAATCTCTGCTGAAAACTGTGTTCTTAAACCCCTCTCTCAAGTCAACCTCAGCCTCATCACCAACATGTGCAAAGAGCTCATGGACTTCTTTGTCACTAAGACTGAGACCATCCATTCAGCTGTTTCTGCTACTTCCATTCCTTCCCCGACCCCGCCAGGCCAAATTTCCTCTGAGGTTCCCCCTTGCCCTAGCCCTGAACTCGCATCTTTCTCCAGTTTCTCTCCGATCTCCCCACATGACCTCTCCATGATCATCTTGTGCATGAGACCCACTTCCTGCTCCTTTGACCTTATCCCCACTAAACTGCTGAACACTCAACTTCCCTTCCTGGCCCCCATGTTAGCTGATATTGTTAATGGTTCTCCCTCCTCAGGTAATGTACCCCTCTTCAAACCTGCCATCATCACCCCTCGCCTCAAAAACCAACCTTTGACCCTACCATCCTTGCAAACTGCTTTCCCCATCTCCAAACCCCCTTTCTTCTCCAGAGTCGTGGAACGTGCTATCGCCTCCTAAATCCATGCCCATCTTTCCCGGAACTCCTTGTTTGAATCTCTCCAACCAGGTTTCCGCCCCAGCCACAGTGCTGAAACAGTTCTTATCAAAGTTACAAATGATATCCTATGTAACTGTGACAAAGATAAGCTATCCCTCCTTGTACTTCTCGACCTGTCTTCAGCCTTTGACATGGTTGAGCACACCGTCCTCCTCTAACACCTCTCCACCATTGTTCAGCTGGGTGGAACAGCAGCCGCCTGGTTCCATTCTTATCTATCTAGTCATAGCCATTGAATTACATACAATGCCTTCTCTTCCTGCTCCCACACCATTATCTCTGGTGTCCCCCATGGATCGATCCTTGACCCCTCCTGTTACTCATCTACATGCTGCCCTTCGGCGACATCATCGCAAAATACACAAGAACATAAGAAATAGGAGCAGGAGTAGGCCATTTGACCCCTGGAGCCTGCTCCACCATTGGATAAAATCATGGCTGATCTGATCATAGACACAGCTCCACTTCCCTGCCCGCTCCCCATAACCCTTTATTCCCTTATCGCTCGAAAATCTGTCTATCTCCGCCTTAAATATATTCAATGACCCAGCCTTCACAGCTCTCTGGGACAGAGAATTCCACTGATTTACAACCCTCTGAGAGAAGAAATTCCTCCTCATCTCAGTTTTAAATGGGCGACCCTTATTCTGAGACTATGCCACCTAGTTTTAGTTTCTCCTTTGAGTGCATCCACCTTGTCGAGCTCCCTCATTATCTTACATGTTTCGATAAGATCACATCTCATTCTTCTGAACTTCAATGAGTAGAGGCCCAACCGACACAACCTTTCCCCCTCTTCTCCGTAATCAACCTCGTGAACCTTCTCTTAACAGCCTCCAATGCAAGAATATCCTTCCTTAAATATGGAGACCAAAACTGTACACAGTACTCGAGGTGTGGTCTCACCAATTCCCTGTACAGTTGTAGCAGGACTTCTCTGCTTTTATAATCTATCCCCCTTGCAATAAAGGCCAACATTCCATTTGCCTTCCTGATTACTTGCTGTACCAGCATACTAATTTTTGTGTTTCATGCACAAGGACCCCAGGTCCCTCTGTACTGTAGCACTTTGCAATTTTTCTCCATTTAAATTATAATTTGCTTTTCTATTTTTTCTGCCAAAGATTACAACCAATGCAGCCACTATCGATGCAGTCACTTCTTTTAGAACCTTAGGATGCAAGATATCAGGTCCAGAGGACTTGTCTGCCCTTAGTCCCATTATTTTACCAAGTACTACTTCTTTAGTGATAGTGATAGCCCCTTGATTATCCACTATTGGGATGTTTTTAGTGTTTTCTACCGTGAAGACTGTTGTGTATCTGTAAAGCATGCACTCCCATGTTCCGCCACCAGGGAGCTCATCCCCTGAAGTCCCAAGGGATCCCAGCATCCCTTGGGAGCACTGTATATAAGCTGGCCCCTAAGGCCTGTTGCTCACTCTGGAGTGTCTTATTAAAGACTGAGGTCACTGCTACTTTAACCTCCCTGTGTGCAGCCTCATCTGTGTTAAGAACACAATAACTGGCGACGAGAATACGAATCCAACGCAAAGATGCAGCAAACTTTGGGCATCCTGGAGAAGTTCTTGGAGGGTGAGGACTGGGAAGTCTATGTCGAACAGCTAGACCAGTACTTTGTAGCCAACGAGCTGGATGGAGAAGGAAGCGCTGCAAAAAGGAGAGAGGTCCTCCTCAGTCTACGGGGCACCGACCTACAGCCTCATGACGAATCTTATGGCTCCGGTGAAACACACAGGTAAGTCATATGAGGAGTTGTGTACACTGGTTCGGGAGCATCTTAACCCGAGGGAGAGCGTGCTGATGGCGAGGTATTGGTTCTACACATGCCAGCAATCTGAAGGTCAGGAAGTGGCAAGCTACGTCGTCGAGCTAAGGCAACTTGCAGGACAATGTGAGTTTGATGGCTACCTGGAGCAAATGCTCAGAGACTTTTTTGTACTGGGCATTGGCCACGAGACCATCCTACGATAACTTTTGACTGTAGAGACACTGACCCTCAGTAAGGCCGTTGCAATAGCACAGGCGTTTATGTCCATTAGTGATAACACCAAACAAATCTCTCAGCACACAAGTGCTAGCAATGTTCATAAATTAACTGGAACTGTGTTTGTGAGCAGAAACGTACAGGGCAGAACCCACGAGTCTGCAACTATCAGCAGGCCCCAGGTGCCCCAGATGACTCAGAGTCCCCAACAAAGGATGAATGCAAGGCAATTCACATCTTGTTGGCGTTGTGGAGGCTTCCATTCAGCCTATTCATGCCACTTCAAAGGGTATGTTTGCAAGAGCTGTGGAACAATGGGGCACCTCCAACGAGCTTGCAAATGAGCTGCAAGCTCTGCAAAACCTGCTAACCACAACGTGGCAGAGGAAGATCGGTATATGGTGGATCAAAGCAATTTCGAGCCTCAGAGAGAGGAGGCAGATGCTGAAGTACACGAGGTGCACACATTTTTGATAAAATGTCCATCTATAATGCTAAACGTAAAATTGAATGGCTTACCCGTAGCCATGGAAGTGGACACTGGCGCTAGCCAATCCATGATGAGTAAAAAGATGTTTGAGAGACTATGGTGCAACAAGGCACTCAGACCAGCCCTGAGCCTCATCCACACGAAACTGAGAATGTATATCAAAGAGCTTATCACTGTCCTGGGCAGCGCCATGGTCAAGGTCACCTACGAGGGCATGGTGCACGAACTGCTACTCTGGATTGTCCCGGGCGATGGCCCTACACTGCTTGGAAGGAGCTGGCTGGGCAAAATCCGCTGGAACTGGGATGACATCCGAGCGCTATAACATGTCGATGAGGCCTCATGTACCCAGGTTCTTCACAAATTTCCTTCCCTTTTTGAGCCAGGCATTAGAAACTGTTCCAGGGCGAAGGTGCGAATCCACTTGGTCCCAGAGGCACAACCCATTCACCACAAGCCACGAGCGGTACCTCACATGATGAGGGAGAGAGTGGAAATCGAGCTGGACAGGCTGCAACGCGAGGGCATCATATCCCTAGTGGAATTCAGCGAGTGGGCTAGCCCGATTGTTCCAGTGCTCAAAAGTGATGGCACGATCAGGATTTGCAGCGATTATAAAGTAACTATTAATCGTTTCTCGCTACAGGACCAATACCCGCTATCTAAGGCAGATGACCTATTTGCGACGCTGGCAGGAGGCAAGACGTTCACCAAGCTCGACCTGACTTTGGCCTACATGACGCAAGAGCTGGAGGATCTTCAAAGAGCCTCACCTGCATCAACACGCACAAGGGACTGTTCATCTGCAACAGATGCCTGTTTGGAATTTGGTCGGCTGCAGCAATCTTCCGGAGAAACATGGAGAGCCTACTCAAGTCGGTATCACACACGGTGGTTTTTCAGGACAACATATTGGTCACGGGTCAGGACACCGTCGAGCACCTACAAAACCTGGAGGAGGTCCTCCAGCGACTGGATCGCATAGGGCTGCGGCTGAAGAGGTCGAAATGCGTCTTCATGGCAACAGGTGGAGTTTTTGGGGAGAAAAATTGCGGCGGACGGCATTCGGCCCACAGACGCCAAGACAGAGGCTATCAGGAACACGTCCAGGCCACAGAACGTCACGGAGTTGCGGTCGTTCCTGGGACTCCTCAACTATTTTGGTAACTTCCTACCGGGGTTAAGCACCCTTTTAGAGCCCCTACATGTGTTTTGCGCAAAGGTGAGAAGTGGGTATGGGAAAAAAAACAAGTAATTGCTTTTGAGAAAACCAGAAACATTTTATGCTCCAACAAGCTGCTTGTATTGTATAACCCGTGTAAAAGATTTGTGCTAGCATGTGACACGTCGTTATACGGAGGCAGGTGTGATTTACAACAAGCTAACATTGCGGGGAAGTTGCAACCTGTCGCCTATGCTTCCAGGAGCTTGTCTAAGGCCGAGAGGGCATACAGCATGATTGAGAAAGAGGCATTAGCGTGTGTGTTCGGGGTAAAGAAAATGCATCAGTACCTGTTTGGCCTCAAATTTGAGCTGGAAACCGATCACAAGCCCCTCACATCCCTGTTCGCTGAAAACAAGGGGATAAATACTAATGCCTCAGCCCACATACAAAGGTGGGCACTCGTGCTATCAGCTTATAACTATACCATCCGCCACAGGTCAGGTACCGAGAACTGTGCGAATGCTCTCAGTCGGCTACCATTTACTACTTTTCGGAGTTTCAGGTCATCTGAAAACTTTGAAATTATAACCCTGTATACCCAAGTCCAGGTCAATAATATATATCAAAAAGAGCAGTGGTCCTAATACTGACCCCTGGGGAACACCTCCTGTCCCTCCAGTTCACCACTACTCTCTGCTTTCTGACCTTTAGCCAATTTGTTCCTTTAATCCCGTGGTCTTCGATTGTGCTAACATGTCGATTATATGGTGTAGTGTCCTTACACCCTGCTGTAGAATCACACGAGGCATGTACTACAGACAAGGTCACTACGTGACCTGAACCTTTATTCCCAGGACCAAGAAGTGATGACCCTCCGTGGGACCTCCCTTTATATACCTGGATGACCAGGTGAGGAGTGTCTCCCACAAGTTCACCCCCTGTCGTCAAGGTGTGCATTACTCAGGTGTATACAGTGTACAGTGTCGTTACATAAAGGTTACAGTTGTGTGAAGGTTACAAATGTGACATCACCTCCCCCCAACGTCTTTGGGTCAAAGATTGAGTCTTTCAGGTGGTCAACGCTCGCTCGTGGAGCGCCGCAGTTGGGGCTCTGGTGATTGAGCCTTGGCATGCATCTCTATCGCCTGAGGTGATTCCGGCCCGTCCGGGCTGGCTGCAGGGACTGTGCATGCTGATGAATGTCCTTGTTGCTCGTTCTCTGGCAGTGGTGTGGGTAGCATCTCATGATCTTCCTCAGGTTCCTCAGTGTCCATGCTGAACCTTTTCTTTACTTGGTCCAGATGTTTGCGGCATATCTGCCCATTATTAAGTCTGACCACTATGATCCTATTCCCCTCTTTGCCAATTACAGTACTCTCAAGCCACTTGGTCCCAAAGCATGATTGAGAACAAATACAGGGTCATCACCTTCCATGCATCTCCCCACTGCGATGCGATCATGGCACTCAGTTTGGGACTGGCGCTTGCCCTCAACAATGTCTGACAGGGCTGGATGAATGAGGGACAGCCGCGTTTTAAGCATGCGTTTCATGAGTAGTTCTGCGGGCGGGACTCCCGTGAGCGAATGCGGGCAGGACTTATAGGCCAGCAGGAGGCGCGATAGGCGTTACTGAAGGGAGGGTCCTTGAATCCGGAGCATGCCCTGTTTTATGATTTGAACCGCACGTTCCACCTGGCCATTGGAAGCCGGCTTGAACGGTGCTGTCCTGACATGTTTGATACCATTACCCGACATAAACTCCTGGAATTCATAGCTAGTGAAACACGGGCCATTATCGCTAACCAGGATGTCCGGCAAGCTGTGGGTCGCAAAGACCGTATGCAGTCTCTCCACGGTGGTGGATGTCGTGCACGAATTCAATATGATGCACTTGATCCATTTTGAGTATGCAGCGACAACAATCAGGAACATTTTTCCCATGAACGGGCCCGCATAGTCTACGTGAGTACATGACCATGGCCTGGTGGGCCAAGGCCACGGGCTGAGTGGGGCCACCCTGGGGGCATTACCCTGCTGAGCACACGTCATGCACCTGTGAACCCAGTGTTCCAGGTCTGAGTCAATTCCCGGCCACCATACATGTGACCGGGCAATTGCGTTCATTAGCACAATGCCTGGGTGCTCGCTGTGGAGTTCCCTGATGAATGCCTCCCTGCCCTTCTGGGGCATGACTACCCAGCTGCCCCATAGTAGGCAGGCAGCTTGGATGGAGAACTCGTCCATCCGTCTGTGAACGGCCTGACCTCCTCAGGGCATACTCCGTGTGTGGGCGCCCAATCCCCAGTCAGGACACATTTCTTTATCAGGGATAGGAGAGGGTCTCTGTTGGTCCAGATTTTGATCTGGCGGGCTGTGATGAGGGAGCTTGCGGTGTCGAAAGCCTCAACGGCCATGACCATTTCCGCGCTTTGCTCGGACACCCCCTCGGTGGTTGCCAGTGGGAGCCTGCTGAGTGCGTCAGCGCAATTTTTGGTGCCTGGCCGGTGCCGTATGGTACCGTCATACACAGCCAGCGTGAGAGCCCATCGCTGTATATGAGCTGATGCATTGGCATTGACAGTCTTGCTGTCGGACAAAAGGAATATTAATGGCTTGTGGTCCGTTTCTAACTCGAACCTTCTGCCAAAAATGTACTGGTGCATCTTTTTCACCCCGTAGACACATGTGAGTGCTTTCTTTTCGACCATCCCGTACATCCTTTCTGCTTGGGAGAGCGACCTGGAGGCATAAGTCACGGGTTGGAGTTGGCCCTCACCATTACTCTGCTGCAACACACACCCAACCCCATAGGATGATGCATCGCATGTCAAAACCAATTTCTTACAGGGGTCGTACAGGGTCAATAACTTATTAGAACAATGTAGATTCCGCGCCCGATTAAAAGCCCGTTCCTGACAACCTTTATGCAGGAGCACGTGTAGTGGCTCCAGCAATGTACTTAAGTTCAGCAGAAAATTCCCGAAATAGTTCAATAGTCCCAGAAATGAACACAACTCTGATGTGTTGACAGGCCTGGGCGCGCGACGGATCGCCTCCGTTTTGGATTCGATAGGCCAGATCCTGTCTGCAGCAACCCTCCTGCCCAAAAACTCGACCTCTGGGGCCAAAAACACACACTTGGACTTCTTTAGTCACGAGCCTACCCGGTCCAGTCGGCATAGCACCTCCTCCAGGTTGCGGAGGTGTTTCTCGGTGTCTCGACCCATAATCAGGATGTCATCTTGGAATACGATTGTTCCAGGGATGGATTTAAGCAAGCTTTCCATGTTCCTCTGGAAGATAGCGGCCGCTGAACGAATGCGGAATGGACACCTGTTGTAAACAAATAGCCCCTTGTGCGTAGTGATGGTGGTCAGAAGCTTGGATTCATCAGCCAGTTCCTGAGTCATGTAGGCTGAGGTGAGGTCCAACTTGGTGAACAGCTTGCCACCTGCCAGCGTGGCAAAAAGATCCTCCGCTCTCGGAAGCGGGTACTGGCCCTGTAGTGACACTCGGTTGATGGTGGCTTTGTAGTCGCCACAAATCCTGACCGAGCCATCCGCTTTCAGGACAGGAACGATGGGGCTTGCCCAGTCACTGAATTCAACAGGCGAAATTATGCCCTCTCTTAGTAGCCTGTCCAACTCACTCTCAGTTCTCTCATGCATCACATACGGCATGCCTCTGGCTTTGTGGTGCTCTGGTCTGGCGTCCGGGGTGATGTGTATCACTACTTAGGTGCCCTTAAAGGTCCCGACACCTGGTTGAAAAAGTGGCTCGAATTTCTGTAGGACCTGTGAGCATGAACTTCACTCCACAGATGAAATGGCGTGTACATCCCCCCATTTCCAGTTCATCTCGGCTGACAGCTCCTCCCCAAGAGCGCGGGACCATTCCCTGGGACAATCCAAAGTGGCAGCCTGTTCTCCGATCCATTGTGTGTGACCACCAAGTTTGCACTGCCTAGTACTGGGATGATCTCTCTGGTGTACGTCCGTAGCTGCGTGTCGATGCGTTCCAATTTGGGCCTGTTAGTTTTGTGTGGCCATAGCTTTTCAAATTGTTGGGCACTCATAAGTGACTGGCTGGCTCCTGTGTCCAGTTCCATGTGTACCGGGATGCCATTTAATAGGACTTTCATCATCATGGGTGGCATTTTGGTATACGAGCTGTGGACGTCTGCCACATGAACCCTCTGGACTTCAGCATCCATAGGTTGGCCCCAAGCATCACCCTGCCTTGCAGACCCCTTGTCTGGTTCCTCTGCCTCGTAAACTAGCCTCGCTACAGGCTTTCTGCACATTCTGGCCAGATGTCCCTTGAAGTTACAGTTTCTACAGATAAATTGTTGAAACTTGCAGGTTTTCGCAGTCTGTCTGCCATCGCACCTTTAGCATGGGCTGAGATTGTTGTGAACAAAGGAACTGTTAACAGGCATTTCTCTCTGATTGTCTCTTTGATTACCCCTGAGCACTCTGTTGCTGAGTGTCAATGGGCCCATCCCGGGACGCATTGTCCCTTGTGATGGCATGAATTGCCGATCCCCCTGCCATTGTCTCTGTTGCTGGCCCACCTTAGAGTCTGTTGCTGCCTGGACGGTGTTGAATTGCCCTTGCCTGCCTGCGGAGTTCTGAGTCTCGTTTACAATGTTAACTCCCTGGTCCATCACCACGTTGGAACCAGGGCTGCACGTGTAAATTATCTTGGTCTCCTCTTCCCCTGCCATGAAGGTCTGGGCTATCAACGTTGCCCTTTCCAAAGTCAAGTCCCTGGTCTCAATAAGTTTCCTGAAAATCCCAGCATGACCAATGCCCTCAATGAAGAAATCCCTTAACATCTCCCCCATGCAGGCGTCTGTGAACTTACAGAGGCTGGCCAAACGCCGAAGGTCCGCAATGAAGTCTGATATGCTTTGTCCCTCCCGACGCTGGTGTGTATAGAACCGGTGCCGGGCCATGTGTATACTGCTTGCCGGTTGGAGGTGCTCACCGATCAAAGTGCTGAGCTCTTCAAAGGACTTGTCCGCCGGTTTCTCGGGTGCGAGCAGGTCTTTCATCATTGCATATGTCTTGGATCCACAGCTGGTCGGTAGATGCGCCTGCCGCTTGCCAGCCACTTCCTCTCCCAGCCAGTCCTTCATGACAAAGCTCTGCTGGAGCCTCTCAACAAAGTCGTCCCAGTCCTCACCAACACAGTACCGTTCCTCTGTGCTACCGGTGGCCAACCTCGTGGGTCGTTGATTCCCATTTCTCGTCGCCAAATGTAGTGTCCTTACACCCTGCTATAGAATCACACGAGGCATGTACTGCAGACAAGGTCACTACGTGACCTGAACCTTTATTTCCAGGACCAAGAAGTGATGACCCTCTGTGGGACTTCCCTTTATATACCTGGATGACCAGGTGAGGAGTGTCTCCCACAAGTTCACCCCCTGTGGTCAAGGTGTGCATTACTCAGGTGTATACAGTGTACAGTGTCGTTACATAAAGGTTACAGTTGTGTGAAGGTTACAAACATGACATATGGTACTTTATCAAACCTCTTTTGAAAGTCCATGTACACATCAACCGCATTACCCTCATCAATCCTCTCTATTATTTCATTGACGAACTCAGTCAAGTTAGACCAACACGATTTGCCTTTAACAAATCCATGTCATTATTTAACCCAAGTTTGTCCCAATGCCAATTAATTTTGTCACAGATTATTGTCCCTAAAAGTTTTCTCACCATCTGTAGTTATCCTTCTCCCCATTTTTGCAGAGGGGTATAACATTGCAACCCTCCAGTCCTCTGTGTTGCAACTGAAAGGGCCCTATTTTCGCCACTATTCTGCGCCATTCTTTTGGCGTACGCTGTTTTTTTTGGAGCTGACTAAAATCTCCAAGTGTTGCCAAAGTTTCTGCGCCATCATAAACTACTTACTGCCGATCTTTTTAGTTCCTGATTTTCTGACATCACTGGGGGTGCCGGGTGCGCCATTTCTGGCCATTTAAGCGAGTTTGGCCAAGTAGGATTTTTTCAAAAACAGCACAGTGCACCGTTCTGAAAAACATTACCTACACTTAAGAAAATCGGCACAGAGAAGACGCCATTGTTTTAGCGGAGCTGAGTTAGGTTTCGGAAGGAGGGAAGAAGATACAGCACCGGGGGAGGTGGGGTGCCTTTGGCCCGGGATTGGAGTGGCACCGGTACCAGAGGGCCTTTTGGCCCGGGATAGTAGCAGCACCGGGGGAGGGAGGGGGGCCTTTCGGCCCAGATTAGCAGCAGCACCGGAGTCTCTACAATTGCTTATGTCTTGCTGCATCTTGTATGTTTCACTTTGTAGCCTCAGCCCTTCAGTGTGTCCCTCTTTACCCTGGCAACCTCAGTTTATCGGCACAAACCTTAAGGTCCAGCCACAGAGCTTAAGGACAATCTGCGCCACTCCCAATTGAAAATTTATTCCGCCGAAACTTGAAACTTTTTTTGGCGCAGTCAGCTAATAAAAAATCAGACGTATCTTTACAACTGTGTCAAAAATCAGCCATGTGGAAAATTGGCCCCTTAAGTCTTTCTTCTTTCTTTGTAAGTTTCAGAATTATCAAAGACCCAATCTACACAGCTCACTGTTAAAAGATTGCAATGATGCAACAGAGTTCCTAATTGCTCATAGTTTTGAGGGTTAAAGCATCTTATCCCTTACAGCACAGTTTCTTAAGAAAATATAACTGAAAATGTGTATTCTTTTCAGTTCTATCAATGATGGTGTTCTGATTGTGCCAATTTGTGCCATATCTTTATGTTCAATATTTGGTACTTTTCTATTGAAACATACACTTAGACAACCATTTCCAAGCAAAGGCAGTCTTGCAATAATAAAAATCAGATTTAATCCAATTATCTTGCTTTCAACAGGAATAACACATTTAAATGTTACCTTGAGTCAGGATGAAAGATAAGAGATTACTCACGAGAACATTCAAATTATGCGTTATGAGATAGCCAGATATAACATACATTGAAAGGAAAGCTTTGCAAAATAACCACTTTATAATTTTCCCCTAACATAATTTCTGTACCTCTCCCAATGGCAACAGTAGCGAGATGGCTGTGTAGTTTTTTAATTTAGCCCTCAAATCTGTAAATCTCATAACGCATACAATCAAAAATAAAAACCGCAGCTGGATCTTCTATGGAACGCTTTTCAAAACTGGGCAGCAACAGTAATGTGACAGGCTGCAATTTGCTTCCATATTTAATTGTGTGAAGGGACAAGTGTCTGCTGAGGAATGCTATCGACCCTGAAGCATACCTTAATACCTTGTATGTATGCCAGTTTTGAAAAACTAATTTGTAGCCAAGCTTTTCCTGTTATCTGAACTGATTAGTTGCTTTTATCACGAAGCTAAGTACAGAATGAAGATCTGTCTGGACTGAGAATTATGAGCCTATTTTCCTCCCCCTCTCGTTCCTGCATAAGTCAGTCAGTGCATCTTTTGGATGCTACCGACTTAATCTCTGATGGTCTCGGATGTGCTTCTGGGCTGAGTGCTGAGTGAGACTACTTCTTTGGAATTGCTGTGCAGTCCAGATCGGGCATGGGCAGTGTCATGTATTCAAATATCATTGTAACCCATGTATAAGCTAAACTAAGTTGTACACCTTGAGAACATTGACCACAAGGGGTGAACTTGTGGGAGACACTCCTAACCTGGACTTTCAGGTATAAAAGGGGAAGCTCCACCCACCTTCATCACTTGAGGTCTTGCTAATGAAAGTAACTAGTCACAGAGTGACCTTCTCTCAAGTATGGGCCTCGTGTGCATTTATACTGTATAGTAAGGACATATCATTGGCGACGAGAAACTGAGATTTAAACCATGCGAGCATGGCCATTAGCAGCACAGAAGACAGGTACTGTGTTGGTGATGATTGGGGCGACTTTATTGAGAGACTACAGCAAAGTTTTGTCACTAGGGAATGGTTGGGACAGGATTCGGCCGACAAACGCAGGGCTCATCTCCTGACGGTTTGTGGATCCAGGACGTACTCCCTGATGAAGGATCGTCTAGCGCCAGAGAAGCCGGCGGACAAGACATTCGAAGAGCTCAGTAAGTTGATCGGGGAACACCTTAAACCGGCAAGCAGCATGCACATGGCGAGACACCGGTTTTACACGCACCGGCGGCGAGAAGGGCAAAGCATTCCAGACTTCGTGGCAGATCTCCGGCGACTGGCGAGCCTATGTAAGTTCCCAGATGCATGCAGAGCGGAGATGCTGCGAGACTTTTTTTATTGAGAGCATCGGGCACGTTGGGGTTTTCAGGAAACTGATTGAGACCAAAGACTTGATCTTGGAAGCGGCGGCTCTGATAGCCCAGACATTTATCTCAGGAGGAAGAGACCAGAATGATGCATGACAAAAATCTCGGCTCAAATGCGGCAAATGACCAGGGAGTCAACATTATTAATGCGGCACACAGTTCTCTAGGCAGGCAAGGGCAATCGGACATGCCCGAGCATGTAGTCGAACCCAAAGGGGGAATTCAACAGAGACAATGGCTAGCTGAACAGCAATTCATGCCATCGCAATGGACAATGCGGCCAGTAATGGAGCCATCAACACCTGTTAATGGTGCACTTAAGGACAGGTTACAGAGACAGTCAGAGACGATCGGCTCGTAATGGACCTTTTGTTTCCAACAATGGGGCCTCCAGCTCATGCTGGAGTTGTGGAGGCAAACACCCAGCTAGAGCTTGCAGTATCAGCAATATACCTGCAGAAACTGCAACGTCAGCAGTCACTTGGCACGTATGTGCAGGAAGCCTGCAGCCAGGTTGATGTACGAGGAGGATGGGCCTGATGTAAGCCCTACGAGGCCAAATGAATACTGGGGGAAATCGCTGGAAGGTGAAGTTCAGCGAGTTCATGTGGAGCACATAAACAGTTCATATACCAGGACGCCACCGATAATGATGAAAGTGCTCCTCAATGGCATCCCAGTATTAATGGAGCTAGACACGGGGGCCAGCCAGTCCCTGATGAGTATCAAACAGTTCGAAAGGTTGTGGGTGTCCAAAATTATTGCCGATTGACGCACAGCTACGAACATATACAAAGGAGATCATTCCAGTGCTAGGCAGCGCCACGGTAGTCGTGACCCCCAAAGATTCGGAGAACAAGTTGGCACGCTAGATTGTCCTGGGGGACGGTCCCGCACTACTGGGGAGGAGTTGGCTTGCTGTCATAAACTGGAAATGGGGCGATGTCAGTGCAGTTTCTTCTGTGAAGCGAGTATCATGCTCATAGCTCCTTGACAAATTTGACTCATTATTTCAACCCGGCATCGGCACTTTCATGGAGGCCAAGGGAGTGATTCACATAAACCCGGACGCCAGGCCAGTACACCACAACGCCAGAGTGGTGCCGTACGTGATGCGGGAAAAGATAGAATGCGAATTGGACCGCCTGCTGAGGGAAGGCATCATCTCGCCAGTCGAATTCAGTGACTGGGCGAGCCCGATCGTGCCGATGCTCAAGGCGGAAGGTTCAATCAGGATATGTGGCGATTACAAGGCCACCATCAATCAGGTATCACTCCAAGACCAGTACCCGCTACTGAGAGCGGAGGACCTCTTTGCAACGCTATCCGGTGGCAAACATTTTTCAAAATTGGACCTGACCTCAGCTTACATGACTTAGGACTGGCAAGTGAGTCGAAGGAGCTGACCACCATCACGACACACAAGGGGTTGTTTGAGCATAACAGATGTCCGTTCGGGATTCGTTCGGCCTCCGCGATCTTTCAGTGAAATATGGAAAGCTTCCTCAAGTCAATTCCAAGGACGATGGTTTTTCAAGACGACAGCCTCATCACGGGTCGCGATACTGAAGAGCACCTCCACAACCTGGAGGAGGTGCTACGCAGACTGGACCGGGTAGGGCTGGGACTGAAAAAGGCGAAGTGCATCTTCCTAGCTCCAGAGGTAGAATTCCTGGGGAGGAGGATAGCACTGGACGGGATCAGACCTACTGCACCCAAAACGGAAGCGATCCAGAGAGCACCCAGACCCCGTAACACGACGGAGCTGCGTTCGTTCCTGGGGCTCCTGAACTATTTTGGTAACTTTCTTCCCAAATTGAGCACGCTGATAGAGCCGCTACACATGCTCCTACGCAAAGGTCGTGAATGGGTCTGGGGGGGCAGCCAGGAAAGGGCTTTTGATGCAATTTGTTATGCTCCAACAAACTGTTAACGTTATATGATCCGTGTAAGAAACTTGTTTTAACGTGCGATGCGTCGTCCTATGGTGTCGGGTTTGTATTGCAGCATGTGAATGCCAATGGTAGGTTACAGCCGGTAGCTTATGCCTCCAGAAGCCTGTCCCAAGTAGAAAGGGGCTACGGAATTGTAGAAAAGGAAGCGCTCGCATGTATCTATGCAGTAAAGAAAATGCACCAGTACCTGTTTGGCAGGAAATTTGAGCTGGAGACAGATCACAAACCCCTAAAGTTCCTTTTGGCTGACAACAAGTCCATAAATGCGAATGCATCGGCCCGCATACAGAGGTGGGCACTCACGTTAGCCGCCTATGACTACACAATTCGGCACAGACCGGGCACTGAAAACTGTGCCAATGCGCTCAGCAGGCTCCCACTAGCCACCACTGAGGTGGTGAGATGGTCATGGCTGTTGAAGCTTTTGAAAGTGAAGGCTCACCTGTGACAGCCCGTCAGATTAAAGTCTGGACAAATAAAGACCCGCTACTGTCTTTAGTTAAGAAATGTGTCCTGAATGGGGACTAGGCAGCCACGTACAGGAATTTTAACCCTTTCATAGGCGCAAGGAAGAACTCTCGATTCAGGCCGATTGCCTACTGTGGGGAAACGGAGTAGTCATGCCCCAGATGGGCAGAGAGGTGTTTATCAGAGAACTTCACAATGAGCACCCGGGCATTGTCATGATGAAGGCAATTGCCAGGTCACAATTTTGGTGGCCAGGGATAGATACAGACCTGGAACTTTGTGTTTGCAGGTGCAACATGTGTGCTCAGCTGGGCAACGCACCCAAGGAAGCCCCCCTTAGCCCCTGGTCCTGGCCCGCCAAGCCATGGTCTCACATCCATGTGGACTACGTAGGTCCTTTCATGGGAAAAATGTTTTTGGTTGTAGTAGACTCCTACTCCAAATGGATTGAGTGTGCCATTTTAAATTTAAGCACATCCTCTGCCACGGTAGAAAGTCTACCGGCAATGTTCGCTGCCCATGGTCTACCGGATGTCTTGGTCAGCGACAATGGCCCGTGCTTCACAAGCACTAAATTCCAGGTCTTCATGGCAGGCAATGGAATCAACCATGTCAGAACGGCACCGTTCAAGCCGGCCTCAAACGGCCAGGCGGAATGAGCAGTGCAGATAATCAAACAGGGGATGCTCAGAATCCAAGGGGGTTCCTTACAAAGCCGCTTATCACGCCACCTGTTGACCAATAGATCCCGACCACACTCACTCACAGGGGTTTCACCCGCAGAGCTGCTAATGAAAAGGATGCTCAAAATCAGGTTAGCCCTTATACAACCTACTATGAAAGAAATTGTTGAGAGCAGACGTCAGTCACAATGTGACTACCATGACAGGAATGCGAGGGCGCGATGTATTGATGTCAATTACCCTATTTTTGTCCTTAATTACGCTGCAGGGCCCAAATGGCTTGCAGGCACTGTTATTGCCAAAGAGGGGAATAGAGTTTTGGTAGTTAAACTTATCAATGGACAAATCTGCCGCAAACACGTGGATCAAACTAAAAGGAGGTTCAGCAACCCCATAGAAGAAGCAGAGGAAGAACACGACGTAGCGCTTACTCCACCACAGGTGACTGAACACCGGAACCAAGTGGAGGAGAGCCCAGTCACTGTGGGCAGTCCGGACAGGCCTGAGGCACCGCAAACAGCAGAAACTCAGGCCAGCACCCAACAACCGGAGCCCCAACTCAGGCACCCTATAAGGGAGCGTAAACCACCAGAGAGACTTAACCTGTGATCCCAATAAGACTTTGCGGGGGAGGTGATGTCATATATTCAACTATCATTGTAATCAATGTATAAGCTGACCTAAGTTGTACACCTTGAGAACATTGACCACAAGGGGGGAACTTGTGGGAGACACACCTAACCTGGACTTTACGGTATAAAAGGGGAATCTCCACCCACCTTCATCACTTGAGGTCTTGGTAATAAAGGTAACTGGTCACAGAGTGACCTTCTGTCAAGTATGGGCCTCGTGTGCATTTATACTGTATAGTAAGGACATATCAGGCAGGGTGGGGACCTTAAAATGGAAGTAGCGCATAACCTTCCTTTACCCCTTCCTGGCAAAAATTTACAGTGTAACCTGCAGCCCAAATGACTTCTACCTCCATAGTGCAACCCTCCTGAGCCAAAGAACAGCTAAAATGGCCATACCTGAGGTAAGAGGAAGTGACTGGCTGCCCCATTACACATTCTCCAATCTTCAGACACCTATGGAGCCCCTATGACTGCCCACTTTCTGATGGGTGATCTTCAGAGCTGGCCTCTGCCCAGAGGTATCCCCAGAAAATGACACAAGCAGCATTATTGTATCATTCCCATGTCATTTACTTGGGACTTAAATGCACAAGTGGGATAGAGACCAAGCGATACACTTTTCTGCTACTATTTTCTGTCCTGAGGTGTGGGAAAATTCATACATCTAAATTTGAGAGCTGTTTTGATCATTTATCCAGCAGCAATACACAATATACACATATAGTTATTATTATTTTTGAAAAAAAACTATAGCTTGGGTGATACTGAAATAACAGGAAATGTTGACCCCAAATGTCATCTCAGTTAGACTGTGTTCACGGGCAACATTTATCAAAGATTAAGAACATCAATTATGTTTTTACAAGATAAAACCAGTGAAAAAAATAATAATTACTGCCTTCAAAATTTAGTCTCATGTTCCTTTTTCTACTAGTCCCTCTTTATTAAATAGTTTGCTGTTGTTTTTGATTAGATTGGAATGAACTTTAGTCACTTTATTGAAAATGGACCTCCCTTGCTGTCTCAACGAGCCATAAAAACCAGGGAGGTCCGAGTTCAATTCCTAGCCTGTACTACAATTTGCTGCTATCAACTAGGGTGATGGTACATGTGCTGCATTTGGCTTCAGTACCCATAGGTTAACAAGAGGCAGGCCAACCAGAGCTTCCAGTATTGATTAATATCCAGATCGCCCTGCTGGAAACATGCATCTGTGGACATCAAGTGAAGACAGGTTTAAGTGTGTCAGCTGTAGCTCCGTGGGTAGCACACTCGCTTCTGAGTCAGATGTTTGTGGGTTCAAGTGCAACTTCAGCAACTTGAGCACATAAATCTATGCTGACATTTGCAGTGCAGTGCTGAAGGGAGTGTTGCATGTTGGAGGTGCTATCTTTCAGATGAGACATTAAACCGAAGCCCTGTCTGCTCTCTCTTAGGTGGATGTAAAAGATCCCTTGACACTATTTTGAAGAAGAGCAAGGGCATTATCCCGGGTGTCCTGGCCAATATTTATTCCTCAATCAACAGAACAAAAACAGATTATCTGGTCATGATCACATTGCTGTTTGTGGGAGCTTGCTGTGCACAAATTGGCTGATGCGTTTCCTACATTACAACAGTGACTGCACTCCAAAAGTACTTAATTGGCTGTGAAGTGCTTTGAGACATCTGATGTTCATGAAAGGTGCTTTAGAAATTCAAGTCTTTCTTTCTTTAAGCATGGCCGTTGACTAGTGGTGGATTACACAATAAACACACAGTGTTCCCCCCCACTCCAATACTTATGGGGAGGCAGAAGGGAGCGGGGACTCGTGTCTGTGGCAGGGAAACCTGGAAATAGCGGGAAGGCGGAGGGTCTGCCTAATTTAATGGCAGGACCTCATTAGAATTTTGCTGCTCTGTTTGGGGGTGACCTGCGGCAATCGGAGAAAATTGAGGGTTGGTGGGAGGGGCTGGGAGTGTGGCAGCGGGGAGGGAGAGAGTTCGTGGCTGGGAGAGTTTGTGGAGGGAGAGATCGCAGCATAGGGTTTGCTTGAGGGGCCGGAGGGGGGCGAAGGAGGGGGAGAAACACTCCTGCTCCTTCTGGCCCACAAGCCGTGCAGGAAAAGCACTTACCTGCTGGATCTGGCAGCTCCTGCCTCCATTCAGCTGACATGTTTCCCGAGCCCTGGGAAATCCAGGCCGCAGCCCTGGATGGGCTCCCAGAAACCGAGAAACATATCTGCGTTTAAACATTATAGTCACTGACCCGCCTCTCCAGAGGGGGGTTACTCGGACGCCCCAATCCTGCCACGTTTAAACTGCATGTAGACTCTTTCGGAGTGAGTTAGGGTCGTGCTTCACATTTTTATCAATTTATCCCCCCCCCCGCTGACCTGTTGTGCGTGTGGGGGCTCGGGGGGGGGGAGGTGAAGGGGAGGCGAAGAGTTAAAACATCCCCCTGATGAAGCAGAGCCATCTCCGTCAGATACCAAAGTGCCCTGGGTGCTCCTGGAACGTGACCCCAGCAACAAGTAAAACACCTTAAGAAGAGGTGGGGAGGGGAGAGGAGGAAAGTTTTGATGTAAACTCTCCTGTGACAAGATCATGGCTTGCCCTGTGTTGGATTGGAATGGAAAGAAAAAAAAAAGAGTGAAACCTCATCAAAACGCACTCTGTTATTCAGAAACTTGGCAACTTTTTCATGGTCTCAATTAAAGTCAAAATGGGACCTCAAACATCAGCCCTTAATAAATCCTTAAACAAGAACCATTTTACTGTGTCCCACAAGTTTGTAATGAGGAGGCTTGAGTTTGTCAGTAAGCAGAAGCTAGATCTGTGGCCACTGTACTTGTGGCGACCATGTAATTAAAGAAGTAAGTATGTAAAATTATATATACAACCAGTGATCGCCTTGCAAAGATTATTTGCTCTGCATGGGGTGCTATTTATGTATATGTGGAACTGAGCGTTCTGGGTATCCAGCTGTACCACCCACATTCAGGGAGTTAAAACAGAATTGCAACTGTTCATCATTAACTACAAAGTATAATTATCGCAATCCAGAATGGAAAATATAATGTAAACTGTGCATTTGTGTTGAAGCCATTGGCAAAAGGGTGCCTGCAGTTTGAGATAAAGGTTAATGTAAACTAGAGGACGCCAGCGTTTTGTGATCTGAGTAGTATTTTCACATAGATAAACCGTCCTTTGGCAGCAAGGTACTTTACTATAGTTGCTATTTTAAAAAATATATATATTTCATTTCATTAATCCAACCACAATTTCTGCTGTGGTTCATTCATTTCACGTCGGAATTTCACAGAAAAATAAATAATTCTAGAGTGTAACAGTTGAAAGTATTTCAGAGAACAGTTCGTCTCAGTCGCCCAACCTCATGCAATTACAGCTTGAACTTTTGTAGAGTGACAGGATAAATTACCGGTTTATATTTACACAACACAACTTGTGCCGAGTACAATATCCTATGCTGATGTTAGTGAAAGGAAGGACCGGAAGTACAGAGCACAAACCAGACCTGGTGCATTTTCTTTGCCAATGCAAACAGCAATTAAAAGCCCAGAGTGAGAGAAATCACATGAGGTTCTGCTGCTGAGGGACAGTTCAACAAAGTCAGCAGTTTTGGTAATTGCTGGCAAAGTGGCCTTAGAATGAGGATATTCAGCAAGAACTGCCCTGTATACTTTAACACTGATGGTTGATAAAACAAACATAGAGTTGAGGTCATTTGAAGGCTACTGCGTTAATTTCATTTCACTCTAGGATCTGTGACATCTGGCTCAGTAAAAGAACTTGGAAATCATCTCGAACAGTCTCATGGTAATAAAATGGACATGTGGTAAACATACTGATGTGTAGATTGTTTAATCTTTGAAGATTCCAGGGGTAAAAAAAAATCCTTTTGGGTAGATAATGTTTACTGTGAAATATATGAAGCCTTGTATCTCATTGTAAATAATCCGCTGGGAATGGCATAAAATTAATTATTTGTATTTCTCGAGCATGGTTTGAAGTAGGAAAAGAAATAAGTGCCTGAGTATCAAATTTTTATAGTTAATGGTTACTTGCACTGTCAAAATTACCCTGCTGCTTTGTAGGGTGAGTTGCATTTTTACTGCAGATATTTTATAACTGGGCTCTCAACAAATCCTTTAGTTATAGATTGTCATGCATTGTTGGAAATGAATATAATCATGAAAATGAAGGCTCTTATTATGAGCAATCGTCGTGAATCTAACATTATTAAAAGCAGATAGAAAATTTTGTGCTGAACGGTCTTCCTTGTCAAAAAGTGGAAATAAAATGAACATCTGTGTTATATGAACATGTATCATTGTAACTTTATAAAGAGATTGTGGTACAAATAGCCTTAGTTTGTTTAAACACCCTGCAAAGAACTGCTGCAGAAATTAAAGAGTATGGGGTAGAAATTGCCCCCACCCCCCGGTCCGAAACGGGGCGCTCCCCCCCCGCCGCCCTCCGTTTCGGTGTTTTTTTACCGCAGCTCCGGTTTAGGTCGACTCTTGTGCGACATTCAGCACTTTGTTTTTTTTTGTCTTGATCCGGAAGTTGGTGTAAATGGGGGCAGTGACTACACATGAGGGGCAAAGACATGGCGGTGACAGCAACTGGGGGGCGGAAGTTGGGGGCGGAGCGGAATCACCACCGTGATGTCATCATCGTGGCGCCGCATCACCACGGCTCTCCCCTTCACTTAAAGGGGAGAGTCTCCGTGACCTTAAAACTTCGGCCCACTGAGCCACTACGGAGGGTTTCAGCCGGGCCAGCGGCCTGGCACCCAAGAGGGGATGCCAGGCTGCCTGTTGGCAGCCCGGCCGAACCCGGGGGCATATTTGTCGGGCCGACATGGCAGTCGGCCGACAAAAAAAACATGGCGGCAGCGGCAGTGAGCCCTCCCCTTTAAGGGAAGCCGCCCCGCCACTGCAGAAGGCCACAGCCTCACTGGATCACGAGGAAAAAAGTTGTGCTGGCACCACCGGGCAGGCCCAAGATTTTCGGAGGAGAATGTCGCCGTCGGTGGCGGGTGTGGGGCAGATCGGCGGTGTGCACGGTGATGATGCGTTTAAGATGGATCGGTAGCAGCGAAGCAGTAAGGGGAGGTGGGATCTGGGCACCGCCGGGAAAACTCGGAAGGGCAATTGCGTTAGCAGCGGCCATTCCATGAGAAGTCAGCAGCCACTCCACTCCGCAGCGTGGCTGCCGATTTGCGGTGGTAACAGGTCTTAAGGAGAGGGGCAAGTTCAGCCCCTATGCGTTTCTTTGTTTCCTTAGAAGTACTTCCACAAATAAATTCTGCCATAGTCGTCATAATAAATATAAAATGAAAGCCAATGCAAAAAAAGTGAAGATTATGAGTAAATTTATTGACAGATATTAGAAGCAAGTGACAATCAAAACAATGATCTCTCAAAGCTTGTCAGACAGAACTTTGAATGTCTAAATGTAGTCATCAGTCACATTCTTGTGTACACATTCCACATTGCTGTCTGTATTTCTACCATTTCCATTTTTACTTTAAGCACATGCATGTCAAGAAAAGATAATTCAAGACAATAGACATGATTAATTGGCTGATTGTATAATTCATTATATTTGGTAGCAGCCATGTAATTTTCATTGTTTACTCTGATCAATTTAGTTAACATGTAAAACGCCGGATTTGACCCTCTGTGGCGAAAACCCGGTCGCAAACCAAGGGAAAGCTGGATGCAATTAGAAATGTACCCACTCCCAATAATGTCACTGAGTTTCAATCATTTTTGGGTCTTTTGAACTATTATGGGAAGTTCCTACCAAATTGGCTACAGTGTTACATTCACTGAATGAGCTGTTGAAAAAAACAAGTCCATTGGAAGTGGTCAGAAGAATGTGACGCAGCATTCAAGGAGTGTAAAAGCCAGTTGGTAGAGAGCACCTTGTTATGATGTATCTAAGGAGATCAAGCTAGCATGTGATGTCTTGCCGTATGGATTTGGGGCAGTGATCGCTCATGTACTGCATAGTGGGGAGAGCCCCAACCCTCTTCTCAATTTTTCTCGCCGCCATGCTCCACCTCACAGTCAACAAGCTCCCCGCTGGATTGGAACTAAACTACAGAACCAGTGGGAACCTATTCAACCTGCACCATCTCCAGGCCAGATCCAAGACCACCCCAACCTTTGTCGTCGAGCTACAGTACGCGGATGACGCCTGCGTCTGCGCACATACAAAGGGCGCATTCCAGGACATCGTCGACGTATTTACTAAGGCGTACGAAAGCATGGGTCTTACGCTAAACATCCGTAAGACAAAGGTTCTCCACCAGCCTGTCCTTACCGCACAGCACTGCCCCCCCCCAGTCATCAAGATCCACGGCGCTGCCCTGGACACCGTGGACCACTTCCCATATCTCGGGAGCCTCCCATCAACAAGAGCAGGCATCAACGATGAGATCCAACACCGCCTCGAGGGCGCCAGTGCAGCCTTCGGTCGCCTGAGGAAGAGAGTGTTTGAAGACCAGGTCCTCCAAACTGCCACAAAGCTCATGGTCTACAGAGCTGTAGTAATACCTGCCCTCCTGTATGGCTCAGAGACATGGACCATGTACAGTAGACACCTCAAGTTGCTGGAGAAATATCACCAACGATGTCGCTGCAAGATCCTACAAAAACCTGGGAGGACAGGCACACCAACATCAGCGTCCTCACTCAGGCTAACATCCCCAGCACTGAAGCACTGACCACACTCGATCAGCTCCGCTGGGCAGGCCACATAGTCCGCATGCTAGACACGAGACTCCCAAAGCAAGTGCTCTACTCAGAGCTCCTCCACAGCAAACGAGCCAAAGGTGGGCAACGGAAATGCTACAAGGATACCCTCAAAGCCTCCCTGATAAAGTGCAACATCCCCACTGACACCTGGGAGTCCCTGGCCCAAGACCACCCTAAGTGGAGGAAGTGCATCCGAGAGGGCGCTGAGCACCTCGAGTCTCAACGCCGAGAGCATGCAGAAATCAAGCGCAGGCAGCGGAAAGAGCGTGTGGCGAACCAGTCCCACCCTCAACGACTACCTGTCCCACCTGTGACAGAGTCTGTGGCTCTCGTATTGGACTGTTCATCCACCAAAGAACTCACTTCAGGAGTGGAAGCAAGTCTTCCTCGATTCCGAGGGACTGCCTATGATCATGACATAGTGGGGAGGAGAGACCAATTGCTTTTGCTTCACGCACTCAGTGCCAGTGAGCGTAATTATGCACAAATCGAAAGGGAAGCATTGGTATTAATTTTTGGGGTCAAGAAGTTCCACAAATACTTGTATGGTCGTAAGTTTACCATCATTACAGACCATAAGCCCCTGACAGCAATCCTCCATCTAAAGCCCCACTTCCAACATTAGCTGCAGCCCGAATGCAGAGATGGCCTTTAATTTTGTCAGTATATACATGTGAAATTGAGTACAGTAATGCTGATGCTATGTCTAGATTGCCATCCCAATCACAAGTTACATCTAATAGGGAAGAAGTTTTCTATTTTTCATATATTGATGAACTGCCAGTCATAGCTGAAGAGATTGGTAGAGCTAAGACATGACCCAGTTATATCAAAAGTGTATGATTACATCACAAATGGCAGGCCAAACCAGGTAACAGAGAAAGATATTCATCCATACTTTATTCATAGGAATTAATTGTCCATGATAAAGATTGCATTATATGGAGTGCAAGAGTGGTTATATCAAATAAATTCAGATCCAAACTTTTAGGAGATCTTCATGACTAGCACCTGGGGATGTGCTTAGAAACATAGAAAATAGGAGCAGGATTAGGCCATTTGGCCCTTCGAGTCTGCACCGCTATTCACTATGATCATGGCTGAACCTCTATCTCAACACCATATTCCCGCTTTTTCCCCATACCCCTTGATGCCTTTTGTTTCTAGAAATCTATCCATCTCATCTTAAATATATTCAGTGACTTGGCATCTGCAGCCTTCTGTTGTAGAGAATTCCACAGGTTCATTACCCTCTGAGTGAAAACATTTCTCTTCATCTCGGTCCTAAATTTCCTACCCTGTATCCTGAAACTGTGACCCCTTGTTCTAGACTTTCCAGCCAGGGGAAACCATCCTCCCCACATCCAGTCTATTCAACCCAGTCAGAATTTTATACATTTCAATGAGATCCCCTCTCATTCTTCTAAACTCTAGTGAATACAGGCCTAATTGGCCCAATCTCTCCTCATACGACAGTCCTGCCATCCCAGGAATCAGTCTGGTGAACCTTCGCTGCACTCCCTCTATGGCAAGTATATCCTTTCTTAGTTAAGGAGACCAATACTCCAGGTGCGGTCTCACCAAGGCCTTGTATTACTGTCGTAAGACATCCTTGCTCCTGTACTCAAATCCTCTTGCAATGAAGGCCAACATACCATTTGCCTCCTAACTGCTTGCTGCATCTGCATGTTTGCTTTCAATGACTGGTGTACAAGGACACCCAGGTCCCTCTGTATATCAACACTTCCCAAGCCATCACCATTTAAATAATACTTTGTCCTTATGTTTTTCCTACCAAAGTGGATAACTTCACATTTATCCACGTTATACCGCATCTGCCATGTGTTTGCCCACTCACCCAACCTATCTAAATCGCCTTGCAAGCGTCTTTGCATCCTCCTCACAACTCACAATCCCACCTAGTTTTGTGTCATCAGCAAACTTGGAAATATTACATTTAGTTCCCTCATCCAAATCATTTATATATATTGTGAATAACTGGGGCCCAAGCACTGATACCTACGATACCCCACTAGTCACTGCTTGCCACCCCGAAAAAGATCGGTTTATTCCTACTCTCTGTTTCCTGTTAGTTAACCAATTTTCAATCCATTCCAATACATTACCCCCAATCCTATGTGCTTTAATTTTGCATACTAACCTCCTATGTGGGACTTTATCAAAGGCCTTCTGAAAATCCAAATACACTACATCCACCGGTTCTCCCTTATCTGTTCTATCAGTTACATCCTCAAAAAATTGCAGTAGGTTTGTCAAACATGATTTTCCTTTCATAAATCCATGTTGACTTTGTTTAATCCTGTTGATATTATCTAAGTGTGCCGTTATCACATCCTTTATAATCGACTCCAGCATTTTCCCTACTACTGATGTCAGGCTAACCGGTCTGTAGTTCTCCGTTTTCTCTCTCCCTACTTTTTTAAATAGTGGGGTTACATTTGCCACCCTCCAATCTGCAGGAACTGTTCCATAATCTATAGAATTTTGAAAGATGACAACCAATACATCTCATCATCATCATAGGCAGTCCCTCGAAGTGAGGATGCCTTGCTTCCACATCAAAAAGGGATGAGTTCACAGGTGTTTCAATGAAAGACTAAAATATTCCAGATCCCGAACTACATCGGGAAGGGTGGAAGATGCCTGTGCTTGGATTTTTTAAATGTGTGGTGACCATTGCTCTCCAGCCACCATACGGGTTTGACAGAGCTAGGTCTTGGTCCAGTGGCAAGGATTACCCAAGACTAACTGGAGACCAGCTCTGCTGCACAGACCGAGCACGCACACATATCACAGTGTGGGCTGGCCCGTGCTGCCCCTGGACCCTCGCCTCTTCTGGGCCCCAGATTCACACCTCTCCTGGGCCCCGGTCACTTCTCTCTATGGACTCGTGCCGCTCCTTTGCTCCTCCTGCTGTGCCTGCCTGCACTGAAATCAGTGACCTGACTTCGTAGCCGTCACCCTCCTGCAGCAGTATGTTCTGCTCCCTGCAGTGGTATGCTGCCACACGCTGCTCCCTCCAATGGCCCACCTGCTGATGATCTTGCAGGCCGGGACCGCGCCAATTTCTGGGCTGGGCTGCTGCACGCTGCTCCCTCCAATAGCCCCGGGCTGCTGATGGTAACTGAGCGCGCTGACAGGCGGACAGAGGAGCAGCTCGTGCGCGAAGTGTGTGAGCCCAAGCAGGGCCTGGCCGCGGCGGGAGGGGAGAGGGAGACGGAGCAGCTGGCGCTGCGTGTCTCAGGATGACGTGAGTGCCATGGGATCTTTTACGTCCACCTGAGAGAGCAATGCATATACTATTTCCATGGCTACCTCTTTTAGTACTCTAGGATGCAGATCATCAGGCCCTGGGGATTTATTGGCCTTCAGTCCCATTAGTTTCAACAGCGCTATTTTCTTATTAGTAATCATTTTCTTTAATTCCTTGCTCACTAGACCCTTGGTTCCCTAGCATTTCTGGGACCTTATTTGTGTCCTCTTTCGTGAAAACAGAACCCAAGTATTTATTTAATTGTTCTGCCATTTCCTTGTTCCCCATTACAAATTCTCCCGTTTCTGTCTGTAAAGGATCTACAATTGTCTTCACTAATCTTTTTCTTTTTACATCCTTGTAGAAAC
Organism: Pristiophorus japonicus; assembly: GCF_044704955.1. NCBI lineage: Eukaryota > Metazoa > Chordata > Chondrichthyes > Pristiophoridae > Pristiophorus > Pristiophorus japonicus. The sequence continues at coordinate 30,120,317 of NC_091983.1, forward strand.
TTTTGCAGTGAGTTTTTATGTTCCTTGTTTATGTTTACTCTCATACTCTATTTCCCCTCTTGATCAATCTCTTGATCCTTTTTTGCTGAATTCTAAATTGCTCCCAATCCTCAGGCTTGATACTTTTTCTGGTAACGTTTTAAAACTCCTCTTTGGATCGAATACTATCCCTAATTTCTTCTGTTAGCCATAGTTGGGCCACTTTTCCTTTTGTGTTTTTACGCCAGAAAGGAATCTATAACTGTTGCAATTCATGCATTCGTTCCTTAAATATTAGCCATTGCCTATCTACCGTCATGCCTTTTAATGAATCTTCCCAATCTATCATATCCAATTCATTCCTCATACCTTTGTAGTTTCCTTTGTTTAAATTTAGGACTCAAGTTTTATATTGGACTACTTCACTTTCCATCTTAATAAAGAATTCAATCATGTTATGGTCACTCTTCCCTAAAGGACCCCGCACAACAAGACTGTTAATTAAACCCTTCTCATTACACAATACCCAATCTAGGATAGCCTGTTCCCTAGTAGGCTCCTCAACATACTGGTCTAAAAAAACCATCTCGTACACACTCCAGGAATTCATCTGCCACAGTATTATTACTAATTTGGTTTGGCCAGTCTATATGTAGATTAAAGTCACCTACATTTACTGTAGTACCCTTGCTACATGCATCTCTAATTTCCTGTTTGATGCCATCCCCTATGCTACCACTACTGTTTGGAGGCCTATAGACAACTCCCACCAATGTTTTCTGCCCCTTGGTGCTCCTTAGCTCCACCCAGACTGACTCTACATCTTGATTTTCTGAGCCAATATCCTTTCTCACTATTGCTCTGATTTCATCCTTTACTAACAACGCCACACCACCCCCTCTTCCTTTTTGCCTGTCCTTCCTAAATATCAAATATCCTTGGGTATTCAGTTCCCAACCCTGGTCACCCTGCAACCATGTCTCTGTAATTGCAACTATATCGTGACCAAGAATTTTGCACACAGTTACTTATGGTGGCCAGGTCTAGATAAAGATATAGAGTGCATCGTTAGTCAATGTACAACATGTCAATCAGTTAGCAAGAAACCACCATCAGTACTGTTACAACCATGGAAATGGCCTCCCAGGGTATGGCAAAGGTTACATATAGATTTTGCTGCGCTAGAAGGAAAGCAATTATTCATTGTTACTGATAGCCATTCGAAGTGGGTAGAGGTGTTGCCAATGCAGAAAATAACAACAAGTAAAACATTAGACATTTTGCGAAGATTATTTTCTTCATATGGCCTCCCAGGAGAAATTGTGTCTGATAATGGACCACAATTTTGTTCAGAAGAATTTGCACCACTCATGAGCAAAAATGGTGTGAAACATACCAAGGTTCCACTCCCCAGTTGGAATTGGAAAGTAAAAAATAGAAAATGAATTTGGAAGACAGAGGAAACAAGGGCTAGAAAATAGACAACAAGGATGTTTGGCAGTGCTAAATGATATATACTTCAATGCAAGGAGTATAGGGAATAAGGCAGATGAGCTGAGGGCACAGATGGAGTCATGGGAGTATGATATAGCTATTACTGAGACAGGGCTGAAAGAAGGATAGGAATGGCAGCTCAACATTCCTGGTTACAGGGTTTTCAGATGGGAAAGAGTGGGTAAAAAAGGAGGGAGTCGCAGAATTGATTAATGAAACAATTACAGCTATGAGGAGGGATGATATGTGAGCGGGGTCATCAAATGAGGCCATAAGGGTCAAATTGAAGAACAAAAAAGAGGCGATTACACTGCTGGGCGTGTACTGTCGACCCCCAAACAGTCGGAGGGAGGTCGAAGAGCAAATATATAGGGAAATTTCTGAGAAGTGCAAAAACAATAGAGCAGTAATACTAGGGGATTTCAACTATCCTAATCTTAACTGGGATAAAGGGCCCAAGTTTCCTGAATTAAAAATGATGGTGCTCACTCACCAGGTGACAGTTTTGTTTTGGCCCCTCGGCACTGAAAATAAAAATCCAAAGTTTTCTTCCAGCGTACTGACGCCGGCGCTACCCGAGTCAATCTGAAATGCACAGCGCATGTGTTCCAAAACCGGCCCCCCAAAAAACGGCTAACTAATTGCACATGCGCAACACGCATGTGGGGAAAAAAAAAACTGTTTGTAGACCTTCGGCCTGGGATAGCAATGGGCCGCATGGGTGGAGAACCTTCGGCAGGAACAGCATTATTGGTAAGTTTACATTTATTTTTTTTTTATACTTGCATATAGTTCGTGTTTGCTTTTTAAATTCCTTAAAAGTTTATTTATAAGTTACAGGGAGTCCCTTAGGCCGGGGATAGGAGTGCTCCTAGTGCGGATTCTCTAACTGCAGGTAAGGTTTTTTTCCTATGGTGCTTCTAGGTTCTCTGCGCCGGTTTGAAAAATTTCGTTCATGGGAAAGTTTGCCTTATGCCCAGAAATGGCGCGCAACCTTCTTTTACAAGTACATCAGCGGCAGAATATTTGCCGCAAAACATTCTGCCGCTGGTAGTAGACGTCGGTGCCCCGACACTGGGGAATCTTTTAACTGAGCTTCAGCACTGAGAAAACGGTGCCCAGTGCTGGGCAAAATTGGGGCCAAAATTAGTGTGAAAGGTATTGACGGTGCGGTATTCCGAAAATGCATTTAGGGGAACATTTTTAGCCAGTATGTAGCAAGCCCAACAAAGGAAAGGGCGGTTCTGGACTGAGTTTTAGGGAATGAAGCTGGTAAGGTGGAAGGGGTATCTGTGGGAGAGCATTTTGGTGCTAGTGATTATAATTCCGTTAGATTTGGGATAGTTATGGAAAAGGACAAAGATAGACCAGGAATAAAAGTTTTCAATTGGTAAAAAAGCCAATTTTACTAAGCTGAGATGTGATTTAGCCAAAGTGGACTGGAAACAGCTACTGGAAGGTAAATCAGTATCAGAGCAGTGGGAGGCATTCAAGGAGGAGATCCGGAGGGTTCAATGCAAGTATGTTCCCTTAAAGAAAAAGTGTGGGACTAACAAATCTAGAGCCCCTGGATGTCAAGGGACACATAGGGTAGGATAAAGAAAAAAAGGGAAGCTTATGACGGATACCGAGGACTAAATACTGCAGATAACCTAAACGAGTATAGAAAGTGCAGGGGTGAAATTAAAAAGGAATTTAGGAAAGCAAAGAGAAAGCATGAAAACATTTTGGCAAGTAACATCAAGGAAAACACAAAGGTGTTTTAAGAATACATTAAGAGTAAGAGGATAACTAAAGAAAGAGTAGAGCCGATAAGAGATAATAAAGGTAATCTGTTTGTGGAGGCGGAAGACGTGGGTATGGTTCCTAATGAATACTTTGCGTCTGTTTTCACAAAAGAGAGGGGGATGCAGACATTGCAATCAGGGAGGAGGAATGGTGGATACTATTTATTAAATTAGATAAACATTGTGAGAGAGGAAGTATTAAGGGATTTAGCAGTTTTGAAAGTGGATAAATCCCCAGGCCCGGATGAAAGTGGATAAATCTCTAGGCCCAGGCAGTTAAGAGAAGCAAAAGAGGAAATAGCGGAGGCTCCGACCATCATTTTCTAATCCTCTCTGGCTACAGGTGTGATGCTGGAGGACTGGAGGACTGCTTTCGTGCTTTGTTTAAAAAGGAAGAATGGGGTAGACCAAGTAATTACAGGCCAGTCAGCCTAACCAAGGTGGTGGGAAAATTATTGGAAAAATTTCTGAGGGACAGAATAAATCTTCATTTAGAAAGACACGGATTAATCAAGGACAATCAGCATGGATTTGTTAAGGGACGGTCGTGTCTGACTAACTTGATTGAATTTTTTGAGGCGGTAACATGGAGGGTCGATGAGAGTAGGGCGTTTGATGCAGTGTATATGGATTTTAGCAGGGTTATTGATAAGATCCCACATGGTAGACTAGTCATGAAAGTAAAAGCCCATGGAATCCAGGGCAAAGTGGCAAGTTGGATCGAAAATTGGCTCAGAGGCAGGAAGCAAAAGGTAATGGTTGATGGGTGTTTTTGTGACTGGAATGTTATTTCCAGTGGGGTTCTGCAGGGCTCAGTACTAGGTCCCTTGCTTTTTGTGGTATATATCAATGATTTAGGGCTAGATTTTCCATTATTTTTGCATGCATACCGCCCACTTAACGTCTATTTTAAAGCTGAAATGAGGTGTAACGCCCATATGTCGCCCATTTAGGCACAAAATGGAAATTGGCGCCCGTTTCTCGGACACTTATCACCGAGCGTTACTTTCGGCATGTAAAAAATAATACCGCCCGTCCACTTTTTTTGGGCGGAATCATCAGAATGGGCGAACCCAACGCCCATAATATCACCCAGCATTACTTTCGGCACATAATTAACGGCGAGATTCAATAATACCGACCGGCCACTTTTTTTTGTCGTAAAGATCACATTTGCCGAAACTATCGCCCGGTATATCGCTCAGTGTCACTTTCAACATCTCGCACACATCTCATCCACAATCTCACTCGCCGAAAAAAAACGCTGTGAAAAAGTTGAACTGATCTGAACTAATCACAGTGGTGTGGGCGCCATTTTGTAAATCGCAGGTCGCTTCATGGAAAAGGCTGCTTCAACTTCGGGGGAGTTTGGATGTACTCTGGAGTTCTTCTCAGGTGATGTGACCATCTGAACAGACATCTTATCATACTGTGGATGATGGGATTTTACTGTAGGTGTCTTACTGGGGACATTTATTGCTTATGAACAATCGGCATTATACTTTTATTGAATGGGCGCAGATGCTGCAGAGTGCAAATGGCACAACGTCTAATCCACAGCATTATGTGCCCAATCTAAGAAGTGCCAGACTGATGAGGAAGTGCAGACCATACACCCCCAACACTTACAGGGCGAAGCGGTCTTACCTCGACTTATCCGAGAAAACCTGCCTTCGGAGACTGCGGTTCCACAAAGTGGCTATCAGTGAGATATGCCAGCTCATCAGGGCAGATCTGCGGCCTGCCAGCACCTTCAGGACATCACTGTCCGTCGAGGTCAAGGTCACCGCGGCACTGTTGTTATATGCGTCCCGTACCTTTTAGGGCTCCGCGGTCGACATTTGCGCTATAGCTCAGCATGCCACACATTGCTGCATTAGACAGGTCACTGAAGCCCTGTACGCGCATAAGATGGACTTTATCAACTTCCCTATGACCAAGGAGGCTCAGACTGAGAGGGCTCTAGGATTCTACTGAATTGCTAACTTCCCCAAGGTGCAGGGAGCAATCGACTATATGCACATCGCCATGCGGGCACCTTCTCAGGACACAGAGGTTTTTCGCACCTGAAAAGGATTTCACTCCCTGAAGGTCCAACCAGTTGTCGACCACAACCAGATAATTATGGCAGTGAATGCCAAATTTCCGGGCAGCTTCGATGAGGCTCACATCCTACATGAAAGTACTGTATCTGACATGTTTAACAGTCAGCCACAAGGACAATGCTGGATGCTTGGTGACAAACGATATGGCCTAGCCACCTGGCTGATACCCCACTGCGTGACACCCAAACCACAGCCGAGAAGCGATACAACGAGAGCCACAGAGCCACCCGCAATGTGGTCCAGAAAACAATTAGTGTGCTTTAGCAGCGCTTCAGATGCCTGGAGCACTCAGGAGGGGTGATACAATACAACCCTGATCCGGTAGCTCAATTCATGGTTGTGTGCTCCAAGCTGCACAACTTGATTATCAGGAGGGGACACGAATTGCCAGAAGGGACTGATGGTCCACCTCAGGAGAGAGGAAGAGGAGGACGAGGGGCTGGACGCTGAACTAGGGCCGGACAATCAGACTGACTATGCAACCATGGCCACACCCCACTCCAGACCGCAGGAAAGGGCCCGTGGTGGCTACATAGTTGCAAGTCTCTTACATCAGCAGCTCATAAATCAGCGCTTTGCCTGAAAGAACATTACTGTTATTGACAAAGCTGACACAATGCTGCATGTGCAGCTGAGACATCAATGCTGGGCATCACCTTGGTGCCAGTTAAAGTTTAAGTTGATTGAAGTTAAGTTTAATTATACCCTTTCATGTTAAGGAATCACCAGTGTGTAACGGTCCAGCTATCTGAGACAATGCGCAACAAGGTTATGTTAAATAAAAAACATTTAATACGACCATTGGTCTGAAATCATAAGTATCATGGGCAAAAACACCCCACCCCCCAACCCACTTTTTAGAACATTGACATCAATCAAATGGTCAACATGTCCAGCAACACAGAACACAAATGCAAACCAACAGGGTGTCCCCCTCCCCCCATACCTTACAACAAATTGCATACACCGAGATGAAGATATAACACAGCCATCACCTGCGGACATGCACCCCACTTTCCTTCCCCCCTCCCCTTCTTCTCCGCTCCTCGCTCCACACCACCTGGCTGAGGCGCTCCTCAGGCGGTGCCTCATTGGGGGGGATGAAGGCAGAGCCGGTGGTTGCACGGATTTGGGAGCAGGGGTACCGAGGTGGGAACATTCTCGGATCCAGATGAAGGATCTTGCTCCTGCCTCTCATGTGTCGTTGGCACTGGGGTTGCAGAGCCTAAGGGTGGAGTGCTGCGCTCCGGGACCACTGGGAGGCTTGTGCCAGCAGTGTTCCTGGCTATCGCCTCCAGGGCCTCCACCATCCGTGGAACGTACTCAGTCATGGTGCCGGAGATGCTGTCGAGATATACCCCCCAATGCCTGTAGGATCTGGTCACCTATGTCTACGGTCCTCCTAGACAACTCTACCATATCGTCCCTCTCATTTGGCGCTCGTGGAGCAGACCTGCTGCATCCATGAAACTTCCGCGGGGTCGATGCCATCCCGGGGACACCTGGGGTGCCCTCTGGCGAGGTGCTTGGGGCTGGTACCTCCAGAATGGAGGTGGGAATGGCCGGAGGAGCACCAGATGGCCTTGGGGTCGAATGCCTTCTGCAGCCTGGCGATCTCAAAGTCTGCGCTCTCATCCATTGAGAACGGACCCAGCAGATTGATGGGCGAGAATCGGAGCTCCTCAGCACCAGATGTAGGATCGTCCGGAGAGTCGGGCCCCGCGCCCCCACCTTCTGGCCTCTGTGGTCTTGCCTTGGGCCACGCTGCTGGCTGAGCTGCAAAACACAAATGAGGCTATTAGAGGAGAAGGAGGTGCTAGGGTCACAAGGTGAGTCCAGCGCTACACACAGCATATGCACGACAAAAGCACCACTGTTATCAAAATCATCACAGACATCACATTTCATGACCATCAGCACATTTGCATTGCAATGATTCTCATGAGGCCAGCATTATTTATAGAAATCATCTATCATATATGATTGTTCAGATACGAGTGGGTGTGGCATCTATTGACTTTACATCATGCAACGGTGTATACTTTACTCACGTGGCATCACTCAGGGTCTGCAGCTGCCTGCTTGGCTGTCCGGGAGGTCCGCACGAGTGAGAGCACCCGCTCCTCCATGCCAATGATGTCACTGGTGACTGGTGGCCCCCCACCCGTTCGCCTCTGCTCGGCCCTATTCCTCGATAGCTTCTTCTGTAAAAGGTAACAGGATGACATGGCATGAGATGATTGCGTGATATCATTGCTAGGTATGGTCACAAAGACTGATACAACACATAACCGACTGACGTAATCATGATTATTATGATAATTATCATTCTTTATCGAAAGACGTGCACCATGATCGCAGGCTTTGAGTACAACATTCCCGGTAAAAGTGAAAGACCTCACATCTGATTATAGTCACTCATGACTCTTACAAATCAAATTATTTAAATATATAAGTACATGTAAATAAATGTAATACTTACTCTTGCGGATCCGACAAGGTCGTTCCTTCGCTTTCGGCATTGGTTGCCTTCACGCTCCTCATTGGTCACTGACGAGACCACCTCTGCTATCTCGGCCCATATCTTCTGGTAGGCCTTTGGGATGGGCTTCCCACGCCCTCCCTGGGTCAAATCACCCCAGCGTGACTCGACCTCCTTCAGGAGGGAGGCATTTGCCTTGTCCGAGAACCTCCTTGCTCTCTTTCGTCCTCCCAATTGTTCTTCTCCCAGCTCACTGCTCTCACCAACATCAGTCTCCACAGCGTGCTGTATCGCCTCCTGCACTTCCTCCATTGTAGGCACCAAATTCGTGAAAATATCTGTCTGGTAACAGCTAACTTTTTTCGCACAATTTGCTATAAAGCTCGAAACTCTCCCTCCTACCTCCCAAAGCAGCCAAACAAGCACCCGGACTACACCCACACGCACCTTCACTCCCTCTCTGCTCCCTCTCTCTTTGTCTCCTCATGCGCATGTAATGATGACCCTTGACTTCCTGAATCACAGGAAACGAGCATTGTCATGCCGTTGCTAAGGACGGTGACACTTTACGGCAGAAGGTCAGAGAGATTTAACGCTACCGCCTATTTCAGATTGCTCGCGGTACTGCTCACTTTTCAAAATGGAGACTACGGGCTTTGAAAATGGGCGACAATCCGGCGATATGAAAACTCATGTTTACCGCCCACGCCGGAAATAATGCCCATTTTTGGGCAATCTGCACAAAAGTGTAAAATCTAGCCCTTAGACTTGAATGTAGCGGGTACGATTAAGAAGTTTGCTGATGATACTAAAATCGGCATTGTGGTTGATATTGAAGAAGAAAGCTGTAGACTGCAGGAAGATATCAATTAACTGGTCAGGTGGGCAGAACAGTGGCAAATGGAATCTTCCCGAGAAGTGTGAGGTAATGCATTTGGGGAAAGCTCACAAGGCAAGGGGATACACATTAAATGGTAGGACACTGAGAAGTGTAAAAGAACAAAGGGACCTGGGAGTACAGAGTGCATGTCCACAGATCTCTGATGGTAGCATGCAGGTAGATAAGGTGGTTAGTAGATAAATGGTTAAGAAGCCATACGGAATACGCCTTTAATAGTCGAGGCATAGAAAACAAGAGCAGGGCGGTTATGCTTCAACTGTATAAAACATTGGTTAGCCCACAGCTAGAGTACTGCATGCAGTTCTGGTCACCACATTACAGGAAAGATGTGATTGCACTGGAGAGGGTACAGAGGAGATTTATGAGGATATTGCCTGGACTGGAGAATATTAGCTCTGAGAAAAGATTAGATAGGCTGTGTTTGTTTTCTTTGGACAGAGGAGGCTGAGGGAGACCTTATTGAGGTGTATAAAATTATGAGGGGCCTAGATAAAGTGAATAGGACGTACTTATTTCCCTTAGCAGAGGAGTCAACAACCAGGGGGTATAGATTTAAAGTAATTGGTAGAAGGCTTAGAGGGGCTATGCGGAGAAATGTCTTCACTCAGAGGGTGGTGGGGGTCTGGAACTCACTGCCTGAAAGGGTGGTAGAGGCAGAAACCCTCACCACATTTAAAAAGTACTTGGATGTGCAGTTGGAGTGCTGTAACATGCGGGGCTATGAACCAAGAGCTGGAAAGTGAGATTAGGCTGGATAGCTCTTTCTTTGTTGGCCAGTGCAGACACGATGGGCAAAAATGGCCTCTTTTCATGCTGAAAATTTCTATGGCCCCAAGTTTCCACACGCTACAAAACGGGCGCCCCTCCAAGCTGGGCGCCCGTTTTTCGCGCCGAAAACGGCGCCTGAAAAAAAACGCGCGATTCTGGAGCGCCCTGCAGATCCATGGCAGCTTGGCGTGGTGCCCAGGGGGCGGAGCCCACCACTCGCACCGATTTTGTAAGTGGGAGGGGGCGGGTACCACTTAAATTAGTTTTTTTCGTGCCGGCAACGCTGCGTGTGCGCGTTGGAGCGTTCGCGCACGCGCAGTGTGAAGGAAACATTGGCACTCGGCCATTTTTGTAGTTCTTCGTAGCTGTTTGATTTTGAAGATTTTTTAATAAAAGCACATTGCCCTTCCATGATCAGCACTGAGGCTTCTTGCAGCAGTGAGAAGGCTGCAGGAAGCCTCAGAAGTTGAGGCAGCCGTTTCCCGACGGCCTCCCCCCACTGCCGTCGGGGACGGCTGCCTCCTCCCTGCCTCCCCCCCGCTGCGGTCAGTCGGGCCCTCACTCCCTCCCCCCCCGCTGCCGTCGGGAACGGCTGCCTCAACTTGTGAGGCTTCCTGCAGCATTCTCCCTGCCTGAAGCACTTTCACACAGGTAGGAAGATGGTTTATTTAATCTTTTCTTTGCTTATAAATTTTTATTCAGGTTGGATTTATTTGTATAATATTGGTATAAGTATAAATAAGGATTTATTGTAGAATTTAATGCCTTCCCCCCCCCCCCCACTTCGTTCCGGACGCCTAATTTGTAACCTGCGCCTGATTTTTTAATGTGAAGACAAGGTTTTTTCAGGCCTACAAAAATCTTCACTTACTCCATTCTAAGTTAGTTTGGAGTACGTTTTAGAAACATAGAAACATAGAAAATAGGTGCAGGAGTAGGCTATTCGGCCCTTCTAGCCTGCACCGCCATTCAATGAGTTCATGGCTGAACATGCAACTTCAGTACCCCATTCCTGCTTTCTCGCCATACCCCTTGATCCCCCTGGTAGTAAGGACTTCATCTAACTCCTTTTTGAATATATTTAGTGAATTGGCCTCAACAACTTTCTGTGGTAGAGAATTCCACAGGTTCACCACTCTCTGGGTGAAGAAATTCCTCCTCATCTCGGTCCTAAATGGCTTCCCCCTTATCCTTAGACTGTGTCCCCTGGTTCTGGACTTCCCCAACATTGGGAACATTCTTCCTGCATCTAACCTGTCTAACCCCGTCAGAATTTTAAACGTTTCTATGAGGTCCCCTCTCATTCTTCTGAACTCCAGTGAATACAAGCCCAGTTGATCCAGTCTTTCTTGATAGGTCAGTCCCGCCATCCCGGGAATCAGTCTGGTGAACCTTCGCTGCACTCCCTCAATAGCAAGAATGTCCTTCCTCAGGTTAGGAGACCAAAACTGTACACAATACTCCAGGTGTGGCCTCACCAAGGCCCTGTACAATTGTAGCAACACCTCCCTGCCCTTGTACTCAAATCCCCTCGCTATGAAGGCCAACATGCCATTTGCTTTCTTAACCGCCTGCTGTACCTGCATGCCAACCTTCAATGACTGATGTACCATGACACCCAGGTCTCTTTGCACCTGCCCTTTTCCTAATCTGTCACCATTCAGATAATAGTCTGTCTCTCTGTTTTTACCACCAAAGTGGATAACCTCACATTTATCCACATTATACTTCATCTGCCATGCATTTGCCCACTCACCTAACCTATCCAAGTCGCTCTGCAGCCTCATAGCATCCTCCTCGCAGCTCACACTGCCACCCAACTTAGTGTCATCCGCAAATTTGGAGATACTACATTTAATCCCCTCGTCTAAATCATTAATGTGCAGTGTAAACAGCTGGGGCCCCAGCATAGAACCTTGCGGTACCCCACTAGTCACTGCCTGCCATTCTGAAAAGTCCCCATTTACTCCTACTCTTTGCTTCCTGTCTGACAACTAGTTCTCAATCCATGTCAGCACACTACCCCCAATCCCATGTGCTTTAACTTCACTGTGGAAACTTTCAAATCAGGCGTCAGTGGCCGGACACGCCCCCTTTTCAAGAAAAAATTCTGTTCCAAAGTGAAACTGTTCTAACTGACTAGAACTGCAGAAAAAAAAATGTGGAGAATTGCGATTTCTAAGATAGTCCGTTCTCTACCAGTTGCTCCTAAAAATCAGGAGCAAATCATGTGGAAACTTGGGGCCTATGATTCTATGATATTCCTGCACATCCTTACACCAACTTACCTTGTACCTCCACTCATCCCTCTCTATCTACATTATTACTTCCCCATCTCACTAGCCACCCCTCACACTCACCCTCATCCTAATCCAATCATACCAACTAACAACACACAAGGGTAGGCACATGGGTGTTTTCACCAATGTTCATGTAAAGTTTCCGTTAATGTGCAGTCAAACATTGAAACCTTTATTTTCAACACTTTGCCTTCTTGGACAGATTTGTGTGCACCTTTGGAAGTGGCTTAGTGAGTTGCAGTGAATGGTGAGACATAACAGTATCCCTGCAATGGTAATGAGTGTGAATGGAATGGCTTGGGCATTGTAGGGATGCTTTATGGTGTTGGTGTGGGGTGGTGCCAACCTGCTGTATCATGTACAGTGTCAAGTGAAGTAAATCTGCCCATGGTGTGGCCATCCTTGGCTTCCCAGGCAACAATGTGGTCAGATACTGATGCCCAGTGTCCTGAGCAGCATCAAGTGATTGCAGAGGCGGTTGCTATTGTTGTTGGTGCTGCTGGTGTGCCTGGTGCTGCTGGTGTTGGGGCTGATCGTGATGGTATTCCGAGGACCAAGGTGAGATAGTTTCAAGGGCACTCATGGTAATGTAATAGATGGCAGGTGAACTTGAGATGACAGACGCGATCTGTCAATGTTGGGAGAGATTGTTCCAATGAGGTGACTGTGGATAGAGAGTTTGCTCCAAACACTTGCAACCTGCATAATGCCTTCCAATCACAGTAAGCAACAACATTTGATCTTGGAAAGTGAACAGCTGTAAGGTGGAAGCTTTTATAGCACATTCGCAGCTGTCAAGTAAAGAAATGAATTCATGGTCTCACAACTCCTGACGTGATCCCCGAGCACTGGAGAACCCGTGGACAACCTGGTAAAATGGTATGGTGAGATTAAAATATTGTTTAAAGGGCTGTTAACCAGGTCATAATGACCTACATTCCTCCTTCACTGCTTCATGTCGAGTCTGATCTGACAGACCTGACATATGGGAAAGTAACATGGTGGCGAGTTGACAGTGGGTTCCTGCCCAGTTGCCAAAAATAAATTCCCTCTGACCTGCCACCAAACCTGCCTACTGACCACCCAACCTCCCCCCCTCCCCCGAAAAATTCCTTCCATTGTGTTCAAGCTTCTCTTCAGAAACTTGAGCACATAGTCTTGGCTGACACTCCAGTGCAGTACTGAGAAAGTGCAGCAGTGTTGGAGGTGCTGCATTTTGGATGAGACATTTAACCAATGGGGTAAAAGGTCCCCTTGCACTATTTGAAGAAAAGCAGGGAAGGAGTCCCTCAATCAACATTACTAAAACAGATGTTCTGGTCATTTATTTCATTGCTGTTTGAGGAAACTTGCTGTGCGCAGATTGGCTGCTGCATTTCCTTACATTACAACAGTGACTACACTTCAAAAGTATTTAATCGGCTGTAAAGTGCTTTAGGACATCCTGAGGTTGTAAATAATGCTATATAAATACAAGTTCTTTATTTTCATTCTTTTTCACAGCCATACATTTATGTATGTGTTATGAAGTAGGTTGTTCATTGTGCAATGAAATGCCTTGGTCTCACAGATCAGCTTCTCAAAGTCAAGACTGTATATCAAGAAGTTTAGAAGAGCACAGTTACTGCAAACGTGACACAAATACTGAAAATGCTGGAAACATGTGAAAAAGAACAGACAAGGTAATGCGAAAAGAACAGACAAGGTAATGCGAAAAGAACAGACAAGGTAATTTTTGGGTGCAGGCCATTCTTCAGAACTGAAATCTTGATACACTGGTTAGTTTTGGGGTTTGAAATAGCTACAATGGATGTAGAGGTAAGATGCAAATTCCATATACAGGGTACAGGAATGCCTGTGGAATTCCAAGGAAGACTGCAATGGGGAAGGATCAGATTGCTACTAAACTGCTGAGAATTATTCCACTATCTATAACTTGAACGTTGCACATGGAAAGCTACTCAAAGGAACTCAACGAACTGTTTTTTCTGTTGAACCATCTTGTGTACTGGTTCAAAGCTATTGTGTTATTTGAGCTGTCACTAACAACAACAACTTGTATTTGTATAGCACCTTTAACGTAGTAAAACATCCCAAGGCACTTCATAGGAGTGTTATAAGACAAAAATAAAATTCACATTGAGCCACACAAGAAGAAATTAGGGCATGTGACCAAAAGCTTGGTCAAAGAGGTAGGTTTTAAGCAGCGTCTTGAAGCAGGAAAGAGAGGTAGGGAGGCAGAGAGGTTTAGGCAGGGAGTTCCAGAGTTTGAGGCCTAGGCAACAGAAGGCACAGCCACCAATGGTTGAGCGATTATAATCAGGAATGTTCAAGAGGACAGAATAAGAGGAGTGCAGACATCTCGGGGAGGGGGGGTGGTTGTGAGAATGAAGCAGATTACAGAGATAGGAATGGGCGAGGCTATGGAGGGATTTGCAAATAAGAAAGAGAATTTTGAAATCGAGGCATTGCTCAACTGAGAGCCAATGTTGGTCAGCAAGCACAGGGGTGATGGGTGAATGCAACTTGGTGCGAGTTAGGACACGGGCTGCCAAGTTTTGTTGACCTCAAGTTTACGTGGAGTTGAATGTGGGAGGCCAGCCGGGAGTGTGTTTGGAGTAGTCAAGTCGAGAGGTAACAAAGGCATGGGTGAGGGTTTCAGCAGCAGAAGAGCTGAGGCAGAGGCGGAGTCGGGCAATGTTACAAAGATGGAAATAGGCGGTTTTAGTTATGCTGTGGATATATGGCCAGAAGCACATTTCAGGGTCAAATATGACAGCTAAGTTATGAACAGTCTAGTTCAGCCTCAGACAGATGCTAGGGAGATGGATAGAGTTGGTGGCTAGGGAACGCAGATTGTGGTGGAGACCAAAGCCATTGTCAAAGACAATGCTTTTGGTCTTCAAAATATTTAATTGGAGAACATTTGTGCTCATCCAATATTGGATGTCGGACAAGCAATCTGACAATTTAGAGACAGTGGAGGGGTCAAGAGAAGTGTTGGTGAGGTGGAGCTGGTTGTCGTCAGCGTACATGTGGAAACTGACACTGTGTTTTTGGATGATGTCGTCAAGGGGCAACATGTAGCTGAGAAATAGGAGGGGGCCAAGGATAGATCCTTGGGGTCACCAGAGGTAACGATGTGAGAGTGGGAAGAGAAGCCATTGCAGGTGATTTTCTGGCTACAATTCGATAGGTAGGAATGGAACCAGGCGAGTGCAGTCCCACCCAGTTGGACGATGGTGGAGAGGCGTTGATAGAGGATGGAGTGGTCAACCATGTAAAAGGCTGCAGACAGGTCGAGAAGGACAGGGAGGAATAGTTTACCTTTGTCACAGTCACAAAGGATGTAATTTGTGACTTTGATGAGAGCCGCTTCGATACTGTACAGTATGGTTCGGTACCAGCTCACAACTGGAGTAACTGTAGCTACTGCATGTGACTCTAACTAAAAACTGTTTGGTAGTGTCTGGCAGGACTGATATTAATCATTCTCTTATGTGATGTGGCTGGATGGTAGATTTCTTACACATAAATCCAGAGACAAACTGGTTTTATTGACCTAGAAATTGGCCTCCTTAGTACCTCCCAGTGTCGCCTCCGGGGGGCAATAGCGGGGCACTAACCACTTACCGACCGGGCATGACGAGATGAATGACTCCCGCTAACTTGGGCGGGAAGTTTGCGGCGGCAGTATGACGCTGCGCCCCGATCTCCTGCGCCCGGAGATTGTGACATCATTGCCTTGCGCATCGCCTTGGTAGCACCCCGGACCCAAACTTTGGTTCTGCCCCCTGCAGTATCGGCGGGCGAAAACACCGGCAGCTGCAGGGGACGATAGTTGGGAGGCCGGGCGCTTCGGGAAAATTAAAGGGGAGGTTGCCGAGGTAAGTCCAAAAATTGTTCAAATTATTATTTTCAATTTTTTTCGATTCCTCTTTGGCCCTGATCGGTTAGCTGCAGTGCATGGGGCTGATTGGGCCGAATCACGAAAGCCATCGGGGGCCAGCTCACTAGTCCCAATGCAGAGCCTGCAGCGATGGCCTTCCCTTTAGGGGAGGGAAGGAGCCTCGGAACGCAACAGCGTTGCACGGGACATTGTGCAGCGCTGCACCACAACCGCCCCGCCTGCTTCCTTTGCGCTACAGGAAGGAAGTGGAGCACTTGATTTAGTGCTCCACTTCCTTTCTAGAGCGCTAACACTGAATCTACAGAAAGCTGAAAATAATTAGCGCCTGGCCCTAATTTTTCCAGCTTTAAAAAATTAACGCCCCAAAGGTGGCGCTGTCGAATTTCTGCTCCATTGTATGCCCGATTATTTAACACATTAGGTCACGCTTGAGTTCGGAGCGAGTGAGAGTGTTTGTCTATGGCAGCTAACTTTCATGTTGCGCATAAAATAAATGATCTGCTGAGTGATCAAAAGTTCAAATTGTAGCAAGGCTAAATTGCCAAATCAGCCCAAAGGAGATTACAGATATGAGAAATTTCTCCTAAATAGTACTACAGTGCTCATTTCTAGGTTCAGAAAAACATTCAAAGGAAGAGTGACTTTCTTTCATTGATGTTATGTTAGGGAAGTAGCTTTGCTAAGTGTTGAGGTTTCATATTTTTAAGAGTGGAACAGAGCTGCTACGGTAAAGGAAAAGTCATTGGGCAGGTATTACGGTCCTGGCCAAGTGGTGACAGGACCAGTACTGTTTCAGTGCTGTGTGTGCCTGCAGTGTTGTTGGCTGACTTCTGCTGCAAATAAACTCACCTCATTAACCTAATACCAAAGTGCTCCCTGCATCTATCTGATAATTTGCGGACTGGGATTGAGGCGTGGGAGACCTGGCACATAAAACACTTGAAAGGCTCCGGCTTGCCCTTAAAGCTATTGGGGGGGTCATGTTCCTTACCTTTATTAGCTTTTATGCTATTTCTAATTTAGTTCGAGACATTCAATGAAACACTCCACATACGTTAATCCCCATGAGGACAGGCTTTATTTTTAATGTGTGGATTCCACAATAATACAACTCATTATCTAAATGACTACAAACTATTCAACCCTTTATATTGCCCTAGGATTTCAGGGGCTGCCCTAAGAATGGAAGGGAAGCTGAGACTGTGCCTGCACTAGGAAGAGGCCCATCAAGCACATACAAATAAGACAGGAGGAGGCACTCAAGCTCTCTCATCTCAATTTCCCAATTGTACAGCCATGGGGTACCCAAATACATGGGTGCCTCTTAAAGTGCTTGGACCCTCGTCAGATTTGGGTGTCTGAGGGAGCCTGGCAGCAAGCCAAAGATGGGCCTGAATATATAAGGGCTTCCTTTAATAACTTACAGGCATTTTTGACCTTTGGTACCTTCTACCTGATGTTCTCCAGTATCCTCCACTGCTGGGTGCTAGGTCTGGGACACCAGAATTGGATGCAGGCGCAATACACTTCAGGACAGAGAGGGGCCAGGAATATTGAAACTATCCTATGCAAGAGATCCTAAACATAGAGGTACTTTGCCAGCACTTCTTTGTCCTGCAACCTTTACCACTGAGAAGGACAAGAAGAGAAATGCTGTGGAAACATCTCACCTCCGGGTTTCCCTCCAAGTCTTATAGCTTGGACTATATCACTATTCCTTCATTGTCACTGGGTCAAATATCTGGAATTCTCTACCCATAACACCATTGTGGGAGCACCATCACCACGGTGACCACAGCAGCTCAAACAGAAGGTCCACCACCATCTTCTTAGGACAACTAAAGATGGACAACAAATATGATCCTGTTATCCACATCCCAGGTATGATTTTTTTTAAAGAGTTCCAACATTTGGCCCTTTTCTATTTACTTGCAGGAGTAGGCCACACATAACAGGTGCAATCATATGGAGACAAGGTCCAGCACATGTTCTTCTGATCCTCTGGATGCCCAAGATGAAGAGGTGGAGTCTGCCCTGAATTGAGAACCGCACATCATCTTCCATCACAGCATTCTGTGGAGGGCTGTGGAGTGCTTGGCCGGAATTGGAGGTTAGGCCAGAGACCGTGGCAGCACTCAAGAGTGGGTTGAGTGGATGATTGCAGAGAGGAGGAATGGGAGGGCATGGAGACAAAGCAGGCTGATAGAATTTGGATTCCCTCATCCAATTAGCTGTACTTCCGTTTTAACCAAGAATCATTCAATGGAAAACAATTACAGGGACCCAAGACGCTCCTACATCGAGTTATCACTTTCCTTGCACATCTCTGTCCTTGAAGGAGTTAATCCCTAGGAGGACAGCGGAGATGTCTATGGGCTAGGAACTTTTAATTCCCACTGAACATTTCACTGGAAACAAAACTGACATTTCCGGACTTCGAACAGAAACCGCAAAAGCCAGAAATTAAAGAAATTAATTTGCCGAAAATTCTGGCCTTGATGGGTCCGTACGAAGTGCACATGGACCCAGCGAGGCCTCGCAAAATCCGGTTTTCGGGGCGCGATGTTCATGCGCCAAAAACTGGCTTTTCTGATCTGCAAAGTATTTGTATTGACAGATCCTCTTCAGGAGAAGGACATCCACGCGGGAGATTGGGCTATTTGCCCATCTCATGCCCAGCAAATGTCCTTCAAACTTTTACGCATGGTTACCAGCATAAGTGTTTTAAAACATATAAAAATTAAATGTAAACACTCATTTTTATATTAAAAGCCCTGTCCATTAAGGTAGTTTATTCTTAACCCTATTAAGACACGTTAATAAAAATTCCAAAAAATAATATATTTTTTCTAAAACATTTAATTACATTTAATTTCAATTAATTTAAAATATATGAGGTGTTTTATTTATTTATTATGCTGTGTTTCGGTATTTTAGGGGTTTTTTTCTTTGACAGTAATGGGAACTCGTACAAACGGAGTTCCCATTTTTATCAATGAGAATACTGCACCGTGATTGGTGGTCCAGGCCCATGTGACTCCAGCATGTATGTATGTATGTATCTGAAAGACATCGCACTGTGCGCTGTGCTGCAAATCTCGGCCTCCGACCGGAATCCTACGTTCCTCCAGGTCTATGAGGTACTTTCGTAGATTTTGTTCGGGTCGGAGGCTTTCGTACGAAGGAAGTCTCCCATCGCAATTTTCCCCCAATATAAAATAAATCAGTATTAACACATTTCTTACAGTTGAGCCAAACAGACTGTTGTATATTCTATATAATTCTATGTAAGCCTTTGCATTGTAACACTGGCAAGTTATTCTGTGCTCTTACAACTTCACTACCAGTTTCCCTTCCAGACCAAGAACCCTCTCTAAATCAGCGTTGTTCAATTGAAATCGCTCACTGGCCACAAACATGGCTACTGCAACACTGTTTTAGACACATACATTAATTTTAGTAGATCCCACCTTCACCCAATATAGTTAAATGTACTTCACATGTATATTTACTTAACAAACATTTACCAGCATTTAGTGAAAAACTTTGCAGCCTTTCTCTGTCACCAAAGTTTGAAATGATGGTATGAATTTATCAGACACAGCACATCTTAGTGCAGCTTCTAGGTTTCTGTACAGTAATTGAGAGCAGTACTTTGACTTAATCGGAGTGATTGCTGAGAATGTTGATTTGCACAATGAAGCCGTTCCTGCTTTCCATCTAGGACACGGTTGGATGCTGCTTCACTCTTGCCGTGATGTGCTCTGTTGGAGCTGCTCATTATTGGTTGGGATTGCTTACTTCTGCTGATCTGGAGCAGTTATTGCGATTGGTTGAGCTGACCATGGCAACAGCGTCCCTTTCCATACAATGTTACTGGTGTTTCCATGGTGCTGACGTCTGGCGTTTTCACCCGTGTTACACACCATTTTAGTAGATAAACAATAAGCAGTAACCAAGGAAGTAAAGCACGTACAACGATCAAAAGCACTCGCAAAATGTGAGGTGTGAGGTCAAACTCTACAGATCGGTGAAAGACAAATCGGAATATTTTCCTAATGGTGAGAGACTAGGAGCTGTTGAAGAACAACGGGATTTAGGTGACCATGTACATTAATCACTAAAAGCTAGTGCAGAGGTGCAAAAACAAATCATAGAAATTTACAGAGCAGAAGGAGGCCATTCCGGCCCATCGTGTCCACGCCGGCCGACAAAGAGCCACACGGCCCTTGGTCAGCAGCCCTAAAGGTTACATATGTACAATGACGGAAAGGCAAAGAGCACCCAGCCCAACCAATCCGCCTCACCACAACTGTGACACATCTTATACTGAAACATTCTACACTCCTCCCCAATCGGAGCCATGTGATCTCCTGGGAGAGGCAAAAACCAGATAAAAACCCAGGCCAATTTAGGGAGGGAAAATCTGGGAAAATTCCTCTCCGACCCATCCAGGCGATCGAAACTAGTCCAGGAGATCACCCTGGCCGTATTCTATTCCCTGCAGTACTTACCATAATCAAATGGACTAATGGAATGTTAGTCTTCATCACAAGGGGATTGGAATATAAAAGTGAGGAAGTGAAGAAAGAAAGGACTTGCATTTATACTGTGCCTTTCATGACCTCAGGACATCCTAAAGCGCTTTTAAGTACTTATTGGAATGTAGTCAATGTTACAATGCAGGAATCGTGGCAGCCAATTTGCGCACAGTAAGGTCCCACAAACAGCAATGTGATAATGACCAGATCACCTGATTTAGTGAGGAAACACTTTCCTCTGGTGGGGGAATCCAAAACAAGAGATGGATAGATTTTTATTCGGTAAGGCTATCAAGGGATATGGAACAAAGATGGGTAAATGGAGCTGAGGTACAGGTCAGCCATAATCTAATTAAATGGTGGAGCAGCACTTGAGGGGCTGACTGGCCTGCTCCTGCTCTTATGTCCCTATATTTCTATCATTCCTACAGTGCCAAGCAGCAACATAGATGTATCTACTTTGGGAGTGGTGGTGGGGGGTGGTGGTTGGGTGATTAACTTGATGAGTTGCAGGAGGGAACACTTGGTGTATTAATCTGCATGATTGACGTATAGTAAGTGGAGAGAGCATTGCAGAAGCTATGATCTGTTGGCCAGGAAGCCAACTCGACATTCCTTCAGCAGTTAAATGTAGGGATTCAGATCTGACAGGGCCTGCCTACAAATGGGGTTTGATAGCTCAACAGCTGCATTTCATGGTTATTTGAGACTGGCAAGCAGCTGCAAAGTTTGGAGAAGTCTTCAGAGAGGCCCAAAACTCATATATTGTCTCCCCTATTGCTGCAGTCTCTGCTCCTGTGGAGGTGAAGGCCCTGGCTGATTCTCAGATGAGAATCTGCTGCAGTCTCCAGTGAAGCTGCCACTCACTGCACTGGTGCCTGTAACAAAGCAAAGCTTCCCTGATGTTTCCGCAAATGAGAGTTTTAGACGGTCATCTGGAGAGCCCCATTTGCAGGACTGTGTTGTAGTTACTGTTTTTTTTTCAGCAGTTTTTTCTGCTTTCTATGGGCTGCTGCAAAATGATGATGGTGTTCAGGTGTATTTATGTCCGTGGTATGTTGTGCAAATGTGAGAGGTGCTGTTTATCAGCTGTTTTTCAGATTGTATGTCAAAGACCTCAGCAACAATAGCTTTCAGTCGGAAATGTTGGTGCACATGAATCATTGGCCATAAATTCTTCCAGTGCCTAGGATGTAGTTTGGCCCCCCTCTTTAAGCTCTATTTCCGCTCCATGGGGCGGTAATGGAGCAGATAGGCCTCACCGACCCATCCGAAATTGTCCCTGGGCCGGGAGTGGCGGGAACGGGTTTCCGCACCGCCTGTGCAGCTGCCCCATCGGGCACATGCCGACCCCACACCGACCCCCTTTCTGACCCCCGCAGGAAATTGCCGTGCAGGAGCGGTGTCACCGCCGGTTGCAGCGGCACCGCTGCCGGTCGGTGCCCCCGACAGCTTTTGCTGGCAGGAAGCTGTGTGCGCCCTTAAAGGGAAGGACGCCCTGCCGTGGTTGCCGTCTTATTTTAATTGTCGGCCCACTGCCAGGCCAATCCGACAATGGTGCCCATGGATTCGGTCAGGCCACCAACAGGCAGCCCAGCACCCCCTCTTGGGTAACGGGCCACTGGCCCAGCCAAAACCCTCCCTGGTGGCCCGGTGTTTGCCACTAAAATGGCTGCAGATTTGGCAGCGGCCCTCCCCTTTAACCGAAGGGGAGGGATATTGTGATATCATCAGCGCAGCTCTGAAGACTCAGAGCGACGGCCGCTCTGACTCATCAGCATTTCCGCACCGCTGACAACAGCAACAGTGCCCCGACCAAAAAAAATCAACTAAGAGCTGAATGTTGCTCGCGTCTCCGCCCCAAAATTGGGGCCGAGAAAAAATGACCACACCGGTGAGTGCAGAGGCAATTTTGGCCCCAGGATGTAGAAGCCACCTGGACTTAAATGTGATCTGTGAGGTGCATTGGCTTGGCTTGACATGTTTTGGTAGTTTCGTCTTCTCATTGAGCTGATATTCTTCTTCTTAGGCAGTCCCCTGGAGTCGAGGATGACTTTCTTCCGCAATAAAATGAGTTCTAAGGTGACTGATGAGACCAATGTGGGTCTTCAGTCGCTGTTACAGGTGGGGCAGGTGGTGGTTGGAGGGGCGGGTGGGTGGGGTGCTTCATTTGTCGTACGCTCCTTCCGCTGTTTGTACTTGGCTTTCGTGTGCTCCTGATGAAGAGACTCAAAGTGTTCGGTGCCTTCCCGGATGCTTCTCCTCCACTTTGAGTGGTCTTGGGCCAAGGATTCCCAGGTGTCGATGGGGATGTGACATTTTTTCAAGGAGAGTTTGAGGATGTCCTTGAAGCACATTCTCTGCCCTTCTGGGGCTCGCTTGCCGTGTCAGAGCTCCGAGTAGAGCGCTTGTTTCGGGAGTCTAGTATCGGGCATGCAGACAATGTGGCCCGTCCATTGGAGCTGATTGAACGTGGTCAGTGCCTCGATGCTGGGGATGTTGGCCTGAGAGAGAATGCTGACATTGGTGCGTCTATCCTGCCAATAAATTTGCAGGATTTTGCGGAGGCCGCATTGGTGGTACTTCTCCAGTACTTTGAGGTACCTACTGTACATAGTATATGTCTCTGAAGCATATAGGGGGGTGGGTATCACTACTGCTCTGTAGACCATGGGCTTGGTGCCGGGTTTGAGATCCTAGTCTTCGAACACTCTTTTCCTCAGGAGACCGAAGGCTGCATTGGCGCACTGAAGGCGATGTTGGACTTCGTTATCGATGTCTGCCCTTGCTGATAGTAGGCTCCCAAGGTATGGGAAGTGGTCCACATTGTCCATGGTCTCATTATGGATCTTGATAATTGGGGAGCAATACTGTGTGGCGGGGGCAGGTTATTAGAGAACTTTTGTCTTAAGGATGTTTAATGTAAGGCCCAGACTCTCATTGGCTTCAGTGAAGGTGTCAACGATAGTTTGGAGTTCAGCCTCCGACTGCGCACAAAAGCAAGCGTCATCTGCATATTGTAATTCAATGACAGAGGTTGGAACAACCTTGGATCTGGACTGGAGGTGACGGAGGTTGAACAATTTGCCATTTGTCCTATAAATTAACTCCACTCCAGTGGGGAGCTTGTTAAAAGTGAGATGAAGCATTGCAGTGAGGAAGATTGAGAAGAGCATTGGTGCAATGACGCAGCCTTGCTTGACCTCGGTCTGCACGTGTATTGGGTCTGTGGTGGATCCGTTGGTAAGGATCACGGCTTGCATGTTATCATGAAGCAGGCGGAGGATGGCGACAAATTTTTGAGGACAGCCGAATTTGAGAAGGACGCTCCATAATCCCTCGTGGTTGACAGAGTTGTAGGTCTTTGTGAGGTCAGAGAAGGCCATCTGTAGAGGTTGATGCTGCTACCTACATTTTTCTTGGATTTGTCACGTGGTGAAAATCATATCCGTTGCTCCTTAGTGGATTGAATCCGCATTGCGACACTGGAAGGAGCTCTTCAGCCACTGGGAGGAGACTATTGAGGAGAAATCTTGCGATGATTTTCCCTGTGGCAGACAGCACGGAAACTCCTCTGTAATTACCGCAAACGGATTTTCATCTTTCTTGAAGATGGTCACAATTACAGCATCTCTGAGATCCCCTGGCATGCTCTCCTACTTCCAGATGAGAGAGATGAGGTCATGGATTCGCGCTAAGAGTACTTCCCCGCCATGCTTTAGTACGTCGGCGGGGATTCCATCTGCTCCTGAGGCCTTGTTGTTTTTCAGTTGGTGGATGGTCTTTTAAACCTCATGCCGGGCTGGGATTGTGCCAAGGTGGTGACGGTTAGCATGCTGTGGGATGGAGTCAAGGATGGTCTCATCAAAGATAGAAACTTGGTTTAGGAGATCTTCAAAATGCTCCTTCCAGTGGGCATTGACTGCCTCTCTGTCCTTGATGAACCTTTCCGTTCTTAGCTCTCAGTGAAATAGGACCTTGAGTGCTTGGACTGTAGATGGTCTTGACTGCGCGAAAAAATCCACGCACGTCGTGATTGTCGGCTAGTTTCTGGATCTCCTGCGCTTTTTCCACCCATCATCTGTTCTTTAGGTCACGAGTTTTTTGTTGGACCTCGGCCTTCAGCTTTCTTTCACTTGAGCTGTGGTGTTGTTTCCAATTCAAAAATGCCTTGCGTTTGCAGTTTATTAGCTCCTGGATCTCCTGGTCGTTCTCATCGAACCATTCTTGATGTTTTCTGGTAGAGTGGCCAAGAGTTTCTTCACGGGTACTAATTATGGTGGACTTGAGGGCAGACCAGGCACTATGGACACTCTGCGGCTCTGGTTCATTGGAGGTCGTCAGGTTGGCTGTGAGGCGCTGGCGGAATAGGGCTTTCTTTGCAGAGTCTTTGAGTGCTTCATTGTTGATTTTTCTGCGGCAGCGTTTCTGTTGTCACCGCCATTTTGAGGCAACGTTGATGGAGATAACAGAACGGATTAGGCGGTGGTCAGTCCAGTAGTCATCAGCTCCTGTCATGGCGTGAGTTATGCGGATGTCCCTGCGATCCCTCGCTCGGGCAATGACGTAGTCTAGCAGATGCCAGTGCTTGGAGCGACGGTGTTGCCATGAGGCCTTGTACTTGTCTCTCTGATGGAACAAGGTGTTGGTTATGACAAGACCATGTTCTGAGCATTTTGTCAGGAGGAGGATACCATTGGAGTTGGATTTCCTTATGCCATCCCTGCCAATCACCCCTCCATAAGTCTGTGTCCTTTTCAACTCTGGCATTAAAGTCGCCAAGGAGAATCAGCTTATCGCTCGTTGGGACTCGGGACAGGAATTGTTCAAGGCTGGAGTGCGGCCTTGCTCTTCGGCCTTGTCCATAGCTTCCATGGTTGGGACATACACACTGATGACCGTAGTGCCTGGTTCCGGGTTAGAGTGAGCCGAAGGGTCATGAGGCGTTCGTTTATCCCAGAGGGGGAATCTCTAAGATGCCAAAGAAGCTCATTTTTGATGGTGAAGCCAACCCCATGGAGACAACATTTTTCCTCTGGTTTGCCTTTCCAGAAGAAGGTGTATCCATCAGCTTGTTCCTTGAGCTGACCTTCTCCTGCCCGCCATGTCTCGCTCAGGACGATGATGTTGAAGTATAAGAGTAAAGGTGGACTCAGCTGGCGGCCATGGAAACGACCGCTCCCGCTCCCTCTCCTGGTTCCCGGGATTATTTTCACTGTTTCCTCCTACGCTGGTTATAAAATGTCACCGATGCTCGCCGCCCGATGCCGTCGGACTAAGAATCGGAGCCGAATCGCTGAGTTGGAGAAACCAGCAGTGAGGCTGGGACCGAGGGAAGGTACAGCACAGACCAGCAATGAGGCCGGGACCAAAGGAGGTCAGAACCCAGGGAAGGTACAGTACAGACCAGCAGTGAGGCCGGGACCAAAGGAGGTCAGAACCCAGTGAAGGTACAGTATGGACCAACAGGGAAGTTGGGAGGTCGAGGCCAGCGGCGAGGTCAGGAGGTCGAGGCCAGCAGCGAGGTCAGGAGGTCGAGGCCAGCGGTGAGGTCAGGAGGTCGCGACCAGCGGCGAGGTCAGCGGTGGGGTCAGGAGGTCAAGGCCAGCGGCGAGGTCAGGACACGAGGGCAGAATACGCATGGTCTGTCGTAAAGAACCAATGACCAAAGCGTGAGCGGCCGGAGAGAGAGCAGAGAAGTGTAGGAGAACAGCGCGCTGGAGCTGGAGCCCGGGGGGCCCAGGGTACAGTGTCAGTATTCTATGGACAAATTCGCAAGCTGTTCCGAGATTAATGCGCTCACCTACACTGCGACCTCTGAAAACCAGGGAGAGAGGACCTGAGGGAGAGAGGGAGGGAGGGGGTCAGTAGGAACAAGTGTATGTGTGTGTGCTAGGCCCATGCAGCACAGCCTGGTCTACAATCGTCTTGGATCCCCTTGCCGTTGGATCAAGGCCTTGCTCTGTCAAGTTCATGTGGTAGCCGGTGTGCAATGGCCACCCCACGTTAAAAGAATTCATGCACAGGCATCTTCCACTCTTTAAAATGCAGTTCGGGACCTGGAACATTAGGACCCTCATGGAGAACCCCAAAAGCAACAGACTGGAATATCGTACTACTATCATTGCCCAGGAACTCAGACATTTCGACATCGACATGGAATAATGCAAAACTCAGTGCCCATGCTGTTGATATGCGCCAGGTATAGACCAACCCATGTTACCAGGTTCTGAGGCCTGCTATATAGCTGCTGTGCATGTGTGGATCATTGTTACCCTATTGTCCATCCTCCAATGAAGTTGGAGCTGGGTTGCTGACCGCATCTCTTGTCCAGAGGAGTTGCTAATCAAAGTTGCTGCCAGGCCCCCCTGCCTTTGAAACTAATATCATTCCAAGCTCATTCCATCCCCCTAGGTGTGAATATTTGTTGGAAATCGCTGGGACAAGATAACCGTTCCCCTACTGTTCCTGATCAGCCTAGTTTGCAGCATCAACTTCTGGCTTTAATAAACGTTTGTCAAACGCCTGAAGCATAAGACCTTCCTTTTTAAATCTGAGCAAATCCAGTTTGTTTTAAAACCAAATGCTTAAAAATAACTGCTGTTTCCAAGTCCTTTCTGTGGAAAAATGATCAAAAAATTCTAAAACATGGCAAGAAATCTTAAGGCAGGTTGCAGTAAAACATTTTTTTACTGAAGTATTTGTATCTTCAAAGGCACTACAATCATTTGCACATGTGCTCAGCACGCTGGCAAAATAGAAGCTTGCCTCTTCAGCTCACTGACTGACGCGAAGAACATATTTTCGAATGCTGGCAGTAAGACACTTCTTGAAACTGAATGTACCTAGCATGATATTATGAAGGGGAAGTCATGTTTGACAAATTTGCTGGAATTCTTTGAGGATGTAACGAACAGAGTGGATAAAGGGGAACCAGTGGATGTGGTTTATTTGGACTTCCAGAAGGCATTTGACAAGGTGCTACACAAAAGGTTACTGCACAAGATATAGTAGCATGGATAGAGGATTGGCTGATAAACAGAAAACAGAGAGTCGGGATAAATGCCAACCAGAGAATGAATCAATCAGTAATGAGTGGGGTGCTATAGGGATCAGTGCTGAGACACCAACTATTTACAATCTATATTAACAACTTGGAAGAAGAGACTGAGTGTAACGTAGCCAAGTTTGCTGACGATACAATGATGGGAGGAAGGGTAATGTGTGAGGAGGACATAAAGAGGCTGCAGGAGGGCATAGACAGGCTAAGTGAGTGGGCAAGAATTTGGCAGATGAAGTATAATGTTGGAAAATGTGAGGTCATGCACTTTGGCAGAAAAAAAATCAAAGAGCAAGTTATTATTTAAATGGAGAAAGATTGCAAAGTACTGCGGTACAGCGGGACCTGGGGGTACTTGTGCATGAAACACAAAAGGATAGTATGCAGGTACAGCAAGTGATCAGGAAGGCCAATGGTATCTTGGCCTTTATTGCAAAGGGGATGGAGTATAAAAGCAGGGAAGTCTTGCTACAGCTACATAAGGTATTGGTGAGGCCACACCTGGAATACTGCGTGCAGTTTTGGTTTCCATATTTACGAAAGTATATACTTGCTTTGGAGGCAGTTCAGAGAAGGTTCACTATGTTGATTCCAGAGATGAGTGGGTTGACTTATGAGGAAAGGTTGAGTAGGTTGGGCCTCTACTCATTGGAATTCAGAAGAATGAGAGGTGATCTTACAGAAACGTATAAGATTATGAGGGGGCTTGACAAGGTCGATGCAGAGAGGATGTTTCCACTGGTGGGGGAGACTAGAACTAGAGGGCATGATCTTAGAATAAGGGGCCGCCCATTTAAAACTGAGATGAGGAGAAATTTCTTCTCTCAGAGGGTTGTAAATCTGTGGAATTCATTGCCTCAGAGAGCTGTGGAAGTTGGGACATTAAATAAATAGACAGTTTCTAAAAAGATAAGAGGATATGAGGTTATGGGGAGCTGGCAGGGAAGTGGAGCTGAGCCCATGATCAGATTAGCCATGATCTCATTGAATGGCGGAGCAGGCTTGAGGGGCCGTATGGCCTACTCCGGCTCCTATTTCTTATGTTCTTATGATATTCTAGGTGCTATGCTGCAGCACTGTATGCCAGCAATTGGATGAGTAAGTGATTAAGAGATCACGGATGAAAATTAAATGATGATACTAGACACGAGCTTGGTGAGATTGCCAACCTCACCCCCTGCCCCCCCCCCCCCCTCCTCACCCCCACTCCCTCTATGGTCTGTAAACTCGGAATCTCCAGAGCGCACTTACCATAAGGAGTCTGTGGCCTTAGATGTGGGGGGTCCTCTTCTACGTTGCTTTAGCTGTTGCCTGTCATGTGTGGTCTTCTCCTGCATCCACTTCAAAACAGGAACATATATTGGAGTGAAGAATATGAAAGGAGATGTCCGCCATCCAACTGTTGAACTCAGCACAACCTTACATGACTTTGTGACCATGCAGCATGGAGGTAATTTGTCTGAGCAACCGCTTGATGTTTGGTGCTTACCACATGTAATGGGTAACTCAGCAAATGTACTGATATGGCAGCACACTTACTGCCCTAAAACATGGGCATGCCTGTGTATTTGGAAACAGTTGTCACCATGCTATGAATTCTCCCACTGTCAAACTCCACCAAGCGTACAATGAAGTGCTGTTAGGTGTATTATAAAGTAACCTTGTAAATTAAACAAAATATGAGAACATTTACCTTGGCAACCTTTCTGAAACTAGCAGTTTTATTTCTCGCCTGCTCTCAGGTTTGATGTACAAATGAAACAGCATTGATGAAGCAGATGCTGCCTGACCTGCTGAATATTTCCAGCATTTTCTGTTTTATTATTGACTCTGAGCCATCTCCAACCAGGCTTCTCTGGTGGTCTCCCCCCACACCCCCGCCGGCCCCCACACTTCTTTGTTAAATTCAGCAGTTCTCATTTGTTGCTTTGCTGCAACCATGTCTCCCATAGTATCAGGAGAGCTTTAAAGACAATTGAAAGCCCTTTGAGAGCTGCTGGGCCCAGATAACCCACCCCTCGAGCTCCCAGGGTAGAGATTCACCTTGGGCAGCAGTGCTAAACTCCGTCAGATAGCCAGCTCCAGTGAAGTCAGTGGAACTCAATATCAGTCGGGGCCGTATAACGGGCGGTCGAGGTGACAGTGACCATTTTGTACTAGCGCACGAGACAAATGTCTACCTCTAGCGTTTGATTTGTTATGCAATGGGAGCACCAAGACATCGTGGCAATGAGCTGAACATCATATTATAGCTCAAGCTCAGAGGTTCCATTTCCAGTCAGATACGGCAGTACACTGCATTCTGGGTGCAGATGTAGCATTTTTGGGTCCAGCCAGAATTTGCCTCTGTGTTGGACCTCCCGTGCCCGACTTCCAACTCAGACACACCATCGGTACTGAGGGTTTTCGGCTTCTGGGTGTTAACAAACTAGCTTCTTGTTTTAAGCGGAGGAATGCATCAGAATACTGCCTTCATCCAACTGCCATCCTGTAAGGTACCATTGGAAAGGGACCAGGGGTGGGATCCCTGGCTGATCTGGCAGAGATCAGCTAACAGCACAGACTCGGGTTCAAACAAGAGATCACCTTTGTCTGTATGTTAGGGTTACCGTGCAGTGCATTGACCCCTGAGCTCCAACTAATCTGTATGATATGGATTCTGTTTCAATAGGTTATAAACATGATTCAATATTTATCAGTATTTGCATTCTGGTGGCAATTTCTTGAAACAATTGCATTGTCTTTGTACCAGTACCGAAGAAGTGGAGGTGCTTGTGTATGTCTGCCTCCTTTGTGACTATAATTGTGGATTTGATGCTGTTAATGGCGCTATAAAAATATTCACATATATACGTCATCTCTGCGTCTGTGCCAGCTTTTAGCCACGATGAGAATAAATTCTCTGATGGTGTTTTCAAGGAGTAGGAAATACAGACAAATTATGCTAAATATTGATTTGTTCATAATGGTTATTGCTGTTCAGGAAATAACCGAAAACCAAATGTTGCAAAGATCTGCATCATGTGAAAAGTAGATGTTTGTTTTGTAAATTCAGTGGGGCTGAAATTGCCCCTTACTTTAAGAGCTGTGACCTCCTCAAAGAGGCGGCCACGGGTCGGTAATGACTCTCCAGCTAGTCGTCGCGGAGTCACCGACATTTGAGAAATTGCCCACCATTTAATTCCCAGCGGTGCTTGTCACCGCGCCATGTGTGTTCCCGCCCCATCACTCACACGCCGACCCCCAGGACCGGCGGTGACCCCTTTTCACCTCACGCGGGAAATTGCCCCATGGGAAGTTGCCCCGTGGGAAGTTGCCCCATGGGAAGTTGCCCCGTGGAAGTTGCCCCATGGGAAGTTGCCCCGTGGGAAGTTGCCCCGTGGGAAGTTGCCCCGTGGGAAATTGCCCCGTGGGAAGTTGCCCCGTGGGAAGTTGCCCCGTGGGAAATTGCCCCGTGGGAAGTTGCCCCGTGGGAAGTTGCCCTGCGGGAGCGGATCGGCCGTCGCTCGCTGCCCCCGACAGCGTTCCCCTGCGGGAAGCTGCCTGTGGCTGGGTGGCGCATCTGCCCATTAAGGGGAGGGTGGACTGCCGTGGTCGCCATTTTATTTAAATTGTCGTCCGACTGTGAGGTCGGGCCGACAATGGTGGCCATGGGGTCGGCCGGGCAGCCAACAGACAGCCCGGGGAGGGCCGTTGGGATGTGTCACTGCGACGCGGCACGTCCGCCAACGCTGATGACAACTCCCAACGTCCACCCCACTGCAGCACCACTTCCGCCCCTCAACACCAGCCGGAAGGACAAAAATAAAGAAAGTGCTGAAAATCGCTCTACTCTCCCGGATTGGGGTGGTGAAACAACTGCAAAATGGTAGGTGCACCTACTTTTAGTAGGGGAGCAATTTTGGCCCCAGTGTATGGTGCCAATCTTGTCCTTCCAGCGAGAGCAGAGCCCACAATCGCAGGCCGAGGATTGTGATTTTTTTTCCCATGAATGTTAATGGTTTGAATGCCCACCATTTTTTGTAAGGCAATCCCTGCTAATGACTCTGCAGTGCAGGGGAATGTGAACTCTGTGGGGTATTGCTTTGGTCAGTGAGGTGTGTTCCTCTGTTGGGATGTCTGTATTCGCGCCTGTGACATTGAAAGAAATATTACCTCCTCTGCAATGTTAAATCCTGTTTATGTATTTGACAAGCTAGCGGAAGTTTGGAGTATTCTCCCACTTCCTGACATATGTGGTTTAAGGATCATGTTGAGATATTTAGCAGCAAATTCTGTGAAAATATTTCAGTGAATGAATTTATGGCAATATTTTCTCCTTTTTGTTTACTCAATTGTAAAAAGATGAGCACCCTATGAATTATCTTTAAACTAGGGGTATCTGATTAATGATCTTTATCTTCTGTTACTGTACCTCATATGCCAATACCAATATTTTGATTTTATCTATGGGCTTTGGACAAAATATTTTTAATGTTTTTAGTATTAGATGCATTTCTGCACATGAAAGAAAGGAAATGCAGGCCTAGAAATTGGATATGACCAGGAAATGGGCAGTGTCATGGGCCATCGCTATTTGGCTGCGCCTGTTCAAAGTGGTGCAAGCAGCACTCAAAATTCGTGCCGCCTGCTCATTTACATGATTGGAGTGCTGATCTCAGTGCCGATGATTGGCTTAGCGCTCAACAGGTCAATATCGGGTGCAGTCTAATGGCCAGTAAAGTTTGGTTTAGTCTCTCTCCACGACTTAAAGGGGAGGTGCTTTGATGCAGCAGCACCTCATTGTCATTGGAGTCTGAAGACATGGCTCAGCAGCAGCACAGAGAAAGAGCTACAAGGTTCTCGGATGTGGCCTGCGAGGCTTTAGTCGTGGCAGTAGAGAGAAGGCGGTGTGTCCTGTTCCCGCAGGGTGGCAGGAAGCCATCGAAACCCACTTGCAGAAGGTTCTGGCAAGAGATAGCTGCCCATGTCACGGCCAACAGTGTCGTTCCGCGGATCTGGATCCAGTGCCGAAAGAAGTTTAATGACCTCACACGCGTGGTCAAGGTGAGTTCAACAAGTGCCATATCCCACCATCTGCACCACAAGCCTCACACACTGCTCGATGCATCACACCTCCATCACTCACCTACCAACAATTTCTTGCAATCACCACTCATACCTCACAATCATGGCTTCACTTCACCCTCACAACCTACCACAGCTGCAACACTCACACCCACACCTTGCTCACACTGACAGCTATGGCCGGCACATCATCCAAACACATTGCACTACACACACTCACACACTTCTCTTTCTCTTTCAGGCCAAGGTGGTGCACAGCAGATGGGAGGGGCGCCAAGTTACATTACAGGCCCGGAGGAAATGGTGCTCAACATCATTGGAGGGGAAGCTACCGAGGCCTGGCCACGGGCAAAGATAAAGCCCTTGCGGACAATGACGGTGTGGTTATTCCTGATACTTTTTTTCACATCCCACCCCCCCTGCTATCCACAATCACTCTTACCGACAAGCTGCTGATGTTGTATGCATGGATATCTTGCTCCCCACCACCCCTTCCCGTCACCGTAACTCGACTCTTGTGCCTTTCTGCTTTCAGATATCCAAGAACTGCCAGCAGGCCAGCCTGTCTCCGAAGTCATGGAGGAGAGTGGGGATGGAAAAGAAGACACACCGTCACTACATCTGACACTGGCAGGCACCAGCTCAGAAATTGGCACCGCGCGGAATGTAGAGGGTGGTTTGGATGCGGGATCTGCACACAGTGAGGCTGCAGCCAGGCTGGGGGAAAGGGTAGCTCAGGGGCCAGCTCCCCGGAGGGCGAGTTCGCTTACGGGTTCTGCTGCACATGACTCAGATGGTGACCTCGATGGGGCAGCCTTCAGAAGAAGGGTGATAGGCATGCACGCCGAAATCTTAGGTGGGCCTGCCAGAGAGCCACTTGTCTCGAAAGGGGCTGGCCAGAGGTTGCAAAAGTCCTCCTACAGATAGCGAGGAATTCTGAGGTGTGGCAGTAGGTCTGTGGAGCAGACTACAACCATTCTGCCATTGCCCTTCCCACTGCCTGTCAACCAGTGTCCAGGAGGATGCTGTGATGATCCATTACAGAGGGATGGTATGATGGGGATGTGGTAAGCAATTGGGATCTGGGGTTCCATTTACTCGAATTGGAATCAGATGAGATGTTCATGGGCAACCCGTGCGGAAGGAGGATTTGCTGCCTGCCTCGTCCTTTCCTCCTCCTCCTCTCCCTCATCCTGCTGGCAAGAGCTGCACCCTCATGATAGTTAAGTTGTGGAGAATGCAGCAGACCACCACAAAATGGGTCACCTGCTCCGGTGAGTACTGGATAGCTCCTCCCGAGCTGTCAAGGCAGTGGAACCGTTGCTTTAGCAGCCCAATGGTCTGCATGATGATGTTCCTGGTGACCGCTTGGCTCCCATTATATGAGTGCTGGAGAGGAGTGTTGGGGTTATGGAGGGGAGTCATGAGCTAGGTGCAGAGCGGATAGCCCTTGTCTCCAAGCAGCCACCCTTGGGTTTAACGTGGTGAATGGAAGATTGCTGGCACACCAGACTGATGCAGGATGAAAGTGTGTTACCCTAGGTGGTTAAGGCCTCCTGCTGAGAGCCCTCCTGGCACCCCCCTTTCTCCTCCCTCTGTGTGAATCTCCTCTTTGCTGCCTCCGCTCCCTCTCCCGAAGACACTCGAGCGCGAGGGTGACTGCAAGTAGAGCTCCTATGACTGTGAGCAAGTGGTGTGAGCAGAAGCCTTTAAATAAGTATTAAGGCTTCTCTACCTGCTCCAACATGCCCTGTCGCCTTAGGAACTTGAAACAACTTTTAGAAAGTTGCTAGAGTTACAGAAAGTTACTCAGAGCCAGTCAAACTGAGAACGCATATCAGCTGCAAGTTGTTGCTGATGATCCCTTTAAATAACGCTGCTGGATTCTCCTTCCTGCTTGTGAAAACTTGACAGCTGGTCGTCATTAACATAGAAACATAGAAAATAGGTGCAGGAGTAGGCCATTCTGCCCTTCGAGCCTGCACCGCCATTCAATATGATCATGGCTGATCATGCACCTCAGTACCCCATTCTTGCTTTCTCTCCACACCCCTTGATCCCTTTAGCCGCAAGGGCCACATCTAACTCCCTTTTGAATATATCTAATGAACTGGCCTCAACAACATTTTGTGGAAGAAAATTCAACATGCTCACAACTCTCTGAGTGAAGCAGTTTCTCCGCATCCCGCTCCTAAATGGCTTACCCCTTACCCTTAGACTGTGACCCCTGGTTCTGGACTTCACCAACATCGGGAACATTCTTCCTGCATCTAACATGTCCAATCCCATCAGAATTTTATATGTTTCTATGAGATCCCCTCTCATCCTTCTAAATCCAAAATCGAAATTGGCAGATCGGGCATCAGGTGAGCATTGCACACTCACTGACGTCACAATCTGCATATTCCCAGCAAGCTCGGACATCGCCACGCTGCCACCCAGCCAAAAATGGTGGCCTCCATGATACCAAGTGGTAGCAGGTGGAAGTGCAGCACCAGCCATTTTTAAAATCAAGACTGGCCTTAATGGCCGGCGCTAACACCTTCAATTTCTAGGCCGCAGAGTTCAGCACAAATATATATGAGTAATAACTAGAGCAAACCAGCTCATTCTTGTTGGGGGAAGGCTGCTGCATCTTTGAATATGTGGTGTACTGTGATATGTAAGAGCAAGTGAGAGGTCTGGAGAACTTCCAGTAACTTCCCATCTGCCATCCACTGGCAGTTATGTCTGGAATATGCTATTGAGAAAGAAATCGTGGCAAGAAGCTGCTTTCAATTATAAAGTTTCTGGCTACATATGTGCTCTATATTAAACATCAGGATATAATGATAATGAAAATGAGTTTTCCAGAGACCCTTACCATCTAGCACAAGGTAACATGAATTAAGCAATTCAGTTAATCAAACGCAGCTCCGGAAAGCCTCAACAATGAGAATGCAGAAAATGACACTGGCATAGAGGACTGTTTTTCCTGAACTTGAAATTACAATACGGAGTGAGCAAAAAATTAGAGGGGTACAACACAGGCAGTCAGGTATCTAGGTTCTGAGTTCCACAGCCTATTCCTGACCTCCTGCTGAATGTTCAACAGCAAATCAGTGGAGCCCCTAGAAAAATGGCTGTTCTTAGTCAAGCTTCTGCCGTTTCACCTTGTGACAATTCAGGCACACACTATTTAGTTGTTGTATGTAATCTGTTTTTTTAAATCATAGATCTTTAATAGATAAACACGTTGGGCTGTCTTCCAACACTCTTAACTCATACTCATTCGAAGAGACATCTTCCAGTGGCTCACATGAACCAGAACATATCCTGATACTTAAAGTAAATGGGCATCCAGTATGCCTCAGGCCCACTGATTTTACTGCGGGATTTTACAAGATTATAATATGTAGCCCACAATGTACTTGTGAGCTGGAATTTTATAGTTTAATGGTATCCTGGCCAGCTCTGACCTATGACCACTGACCCCAGCACACTTCCTGGGCTCAGGCAAGCTTATTATAATGTTTCTGCAAGCTCCAGGTCCAATTTCTACCGATGCCTGAGATCAGTCAAATATAGTACTCTGGGCGGGTAACTATTTACTGTGGGTTACTGCCGGCAGGTAGCGTGTTACTGTCGGCGGGTAGCGTGTTGCTGTGGGCGGGCCTTGAATGCTGCTGGCCTTGAACACCTGAGGCATCTGAAGGGCAGAGTTATTTTTTTATTTTGTTACTGTGTGTGGTGTGGGTATGTAATCAGTTACTGTTACCCAGTGCTATTGGTACTCCCTCACTACCCTTTGCTGTCACACCCCATGCTCCTCCCCCACGTTGCCAGACCCTATTGTTCATTCCTTGTGTTCCCAAACCTGACATTTCCCCATACTGTCAAACTGACTAATTCTCTAAACATTGGACCAATTACTGCCAAGTCCCACGTTCCCCACCCAATACTGCAAGATCCCATTTCCTCCCCATGCTGCCAAATCCTGTATTCTCCCTGTGCCATGAAACACCACATTCTTATGCTGTCAAATGCCACTGTTTCCCCCTCTCCTGCCTGTGATTGGATGGAAGGCAGGATTGATTAAATGGCAAATGCTATGATTGTTCAAAGCAGAGAGAGATGGTAATGGGACAAATAAAGAAACAAAACATGAGTCCAGAAGAAGCGTAAATGGAAATAGGAAAAGCATCAACAGCTATCATGTGAAAAAATAGAGGCAGAGGTTATGATCTGAAATTGTTGAACTCGGTTTTGAGTCCAGAAGGCTGTAAAGTGCCTAATCAAAGAATGTTCCACATATCTCACGAAAAGGCTGTTCCTGGTGCTTACGTTAGGCTTTGTTGGAACAGTGTAAGAGGCCAAGGAAGGAGAGATCAGAGTGATAGCAGAGCGGAGAATTGAAATGACAGGCGACTGGAAGGTCAGGGTCACGCTTACGGACTCAATGGAGGTATTCCGCAAAGCAGTCACCCAATCTGTGTTTCCTCGCACCAGTGTAGAGGAGACCACATCGTGAGCAGCGAATACAATATACTAAATTGAAAGAAGTACAATTAAATCGCTGTTTCACCTGGAAGGGGTTTTTCGGGCCCTGGACAATGGGAAGGGAAGAGGTAAAAGGGCAGCTGTTGCATCTCCTGCGCTTGCACGGGAAGATGCTGTGGGAAGGGGAGGGGTGTTGGGGGTGATTGAGGAGTGGACCAGGGTGATGCGGAGGGAACGATCCCTTTGAAATGCTAGGAAGAAAGGGGAAGAGGTGTTTTGTGCTGGGATTACGCTGGAGATGGCGGAAATGGCAGAGGATGATCCGTTGAATGTGGAGATTGGTGGGGTGAAAGGCAAGTACAAGGGGAACCCTTTCGTGGTTCTGGGAGGGAGGGGAAGGAGTGAGAGCAGAAGTCCGGGAAATGGAATGGACAAGGTCGAGGGCCATGTCAATCAGGGTAGAGAGGAATCCTCGGTTGAGGAAAAAGGACGACATATCGGAAGCACTAGTATGGAAGGTAGCATCGTTAGAACAGATGCAACGGAAATGGAGAAACTGGGAGAATGGAATAGAGTCCTTACAGGAAGCGGGGTGGGAGAAATTGTAGTTCAGGTAGCTGTGGGAGTCAGTGGGCTTTAAGTGGATGTTTGTCGATAACCTATCAGAAGAAATGGAGACAGAGAAGTCAAGGAAGGGAAGGGAATAGTCAGAGACGGACAATGTGAAAGTGAGGGAAGGGTGGAAATTGGATGCAAAGTGAATGACATTTTCTAGTTCAGGGCGAGAGCAGGAAACGTCATCGATACAGTCATCAAATGTACCGGAAAAAGAGATGAGGGAGGGGACCTGCATAGGACTGGAACAAATAATGTTCCACATATCCCATGAAAAGGCAGGCTTAGCTAGGACCCATGTGGGTTCCCATAGCAGCACCTTTAATTTGGAGAAAGTGAATGGAGTTAAAGGAGAAGTTGTTCAATGTGAGAACAAGTTCGGCCAGGCGGAGGAGGGTGGGGGATGGGCACTGGTTGGGTCTCTGCTCGAGGAAGAAGCGGAGCGCCCTCAGGCCTTCCTGGTGGGTGATGGAAGTGTAGAGGGATTGGACGTCCATGGTGAAAAGGAGACCGTTGGGGCCGGGAAACTGGAAACTGTTCAAGTGACAGAGGGCATCGGAGGAGTCGCGGAAATAGATGGGAAGAGAGTGGACAAGGGGAGAAAACAAAAAAGAGTCAAGAAAGAAAGAAATAAGTTCTGTGGGGCAAGAACAGGCTGAAACGATGGGTCTACCAGGGCAGTCCTGTTTGTGGCTCTTGGGAAGGAGGTGGAAGTGGGCTGTGCGGGATTGGGGAACTATGAGGTTGATGGTTGTAGAGGGAAGATCTCCAGAGGAGATGAGGTCAGTCATCAACATCATATCATAGGCAGTCCTTCAGAATCGAGGAGGACTTGCTTCCATTCCTGAAGTGAGTTCTTTGGTAGCTGAACAGTCCAATACGAGAGCCACAGACTCTGTCACAGGTGGGACAGATAGTCGTTGAGGGAAGGGGTGGGTCGGACTGGTTTGCCGCATGCTCTTGCTGCTACCTGCGCTTGATTTCTGCCGGCGTTGAGACTCGAGGTGCTCAGCGTCCTCTCGGATGCACTTCCTTCACTTAGGGCGATCTTGGGCCAGGGACTCCCAGGTGTCAGTGGAGGTGTTGCACTTTATCAGGGAGGCTTTGAGGGTGTCCTTGTAGCATTTCCGCTGCCCACCTTTGGCTCGTTTGCCGTGAAGGAGCTCCGAGTAGAGCACTTGCTTTGGGAGTCTCATGTCTGGCATGCGAACTATGTGGCCTGCCCAGCGGAGCTGATCGAGAGTGATCAGTGCTTCAATGCTGGGGATATTAGCCTGGACGAGGATGCTGATGTTGGTGTGCCTGTCCTCCCAGGGGATTTGTAGGATCTTGCAGAGACATCGTTGGCGATATTTCTCCAGCAACTTGAGGTGTCTGCTGTGCATGGTCCTTGTCTCTGAGCCATACAGGAGGCGGGTATTACTACAGCCTTGAGGTCAGTGACAGTCTTGGAAATGATGGATTGATATTCGGTAGTGGGGTCATGGTAGGGGAGGTAGGAGGAGATGTCAGAGCGTTGGCGTTCAGCCTCCGCAATGTAGAGGTCGGTTCGCCAAACAACAACAGCGGCACTCTTGTCAGCAGGTTTAATGACAATGTTGGGAATGGATCTGAGAGAGCGGAATGCTGCAAGTTCAGAGGGAGGTAGGTTGGAATGAGTGAGGGGAGCAGAGAAATTGAGACGGCTGATGTCCCATCAGCGGTTCACAATGAAAAGATCTAGCAAGGATAAGAGGCCGGAGAGAGGGGTCCAGGTAGAGCGAGAATTCTGAAAACGGGAGAAAGGGTCAGCTGTGTGAGGGGGGAAGACGCCTGGCCAGAGAAGCCTCTTAACAAATATTTTGTATCAGCCTTTATGGTAGAGGACACTAACAATATTCCAACAGTGAATAGTCAAGGGGCTATAGGAGGGGAGGAACTTAATACAATCACAATCACTAAGGAGATGTTACTCAGTAAGATAATGGGACTAAAGGCAGATAAATCCCCTGGACCTGATGGCTTGCATCCTAGGATCTTAAGAAAAGTAGCGGTAGGAATTGTGGATGCATTGGTTGTAATTTACCAAAATTTCCTGGATTCTGGGGAGGTCCCAGCAGATTAGAAAGCTGCAAATGTAATGCCCCTATTTAAAAAAGAAAACAGACCAAAAGCAGGAAACTATAGACCAGTTAGCCTAACATCTGTGGCTGGGAAAATGTTGGAGACCATTTTTAAAGAAGCAGTAGCAGGACATTTGGAAAAGCAAAATTCGGTCAGGCAGAGTCAGCATGGATTTATGAAGGGGAAGTCATGTTTGACCAATTTTCTGGAGTTCTTTAAGGATGTAACGAACAGGGTGGATAAACATAGAAACATAGAAAATAGGTGCAGGAGTAAGCCATTTGGCCTTTCGAGCCTGCACCACCATTCAATAAGATAATGGCTGATCATTCACCTCAGTACCACTTTCCAGCTTTCTCTCCATACCTCTTGATCCCTTTAGCCGCAAGTGTCATGTATTATACTGTCATTGTAATCCATGTATAAACTGACCTAGTTGTACACCGTGAGAACACTGACCACTAGGTGGTGAACTTGTGGGAGACACTCCTAACCTGGACTTTCAGGTATAAAAGGGGAAGCTCCAACCACCTTCATCACTTCAGTACTGGAATAAAGGTGACTAGTCACCTTCTCTCCAGTATGGGCCTCGTATACATTTGTGCCATATAGTAAAGGCATATTATTGGCAACGAGGATAATAACAATAAAATACATAACAGTAAGGGCCACATCTAACTCCCTCTTGAATATATCCACTGAACTGGCATCAACAACTCTCTGCGGTAGAGAATTCCACAGGTTAACAACTCTCTGAGTGAAGAAGTTTCTCCTCATCTCAGTCCTAAATGGCTTACCACTTATCCTTAAGACCATGTCCACTGGTTTTGACCTTCCCCAACATCGGGAACATTCTTCCTGCATCTAACCTGTCCAGTCCCATTAGAATGTTATATGTTTCTATGAAATCCCCTCTCATCCTTCTAAACTCCAGTGAATACAGGGCCAGTCGATCCAGTCTCTCCTCATATGTCAGTCCTACCATCCCAGGAATCAGTCTGGTGAACCTTCGCTGCAATCCCTCAATAGCAAGGGGAACCAGTGGATGTGGTGTATTTGGACTTCCAGAAGGCATTTGACAAGATGCCACAAAAAAGGTTACTGCACAAGATAAAAGTTCACGAGGTTGGGGGGTAATATATTAGCATGGATAGAGGATTGACTAACTAACAGGGAACAGAGAGTCGGGATAAATGGTTCATTCTCTGGTTGGCAACCAGTAACTAGTGGGGTGCCGCAGGGATCAGTGCTGGGACCCCAGCTATTTACAATCGAAATTAACGACTTGGAAGAAGGGACTGAGTGTAACGTAGCCAAGTTTGCTGACAATACAAAGATGGGAGGAAAAGCAATGTGTGAGGGGGACACAAAAAATCTGCAAAAGGACATAGACAGGCTAAGTGAGTGGGCAAAAATTTGGCAGATGGAGTATAATATTGGAAAGTGTGAGGTCATGCACCTTAGCAGAAAAAGAAATCAAAGAGCAAGTTATTATTTAAATGGAGAAAGATTGCAAAGTGCTGCAGTACAGCGGGATCTGGGGGTACATGTGCATGAAATACAAAAGGATAGTATGCAGGTACATCAAGTGATCAGGAAGGCCAATGGTATCTTGGCCTTTATTGCAAAGGGGATGGAGTATAAAAAAAGCATTTAAGTCTTGCTGCAGCTATACAAGGTATTGGTGAGGCCACACCTGGAATACTGCATGCAGTTTTAGTTTCCATATTTACAAAAGGATATTGCACTAGAGAGGGTGCAGAGGAGATTTACTAGGATGCTGCCTGGAATGGAGAATCTTAGTTATGAGGACAGATTGGATAGGTTGGGTTTGTTATCATTGGAACAGAGGAGGTTGAGAGGAGACCTCATCGAGGTGTACAAAATATTGAGGGGCCTGGATATAGTGGATAGTAAGGGTCTATTTCCATTGGTGGAGGGGGCTATTACGAGAGGGCAT
This sequence comes from Pristiophorus japonicus, assembly GCF_044704955.1. NCBI lineage: Eukaryota > Metazoa > Chordata > Chondrichthyes > Pristiophoridae > Pristiophorus > Pristiophorus japonicus. The sequence continues at coordinate 30,161,868 of NC_091983.1, forward strand.
AGTTTTAAGGTGGTTGGTGGAAGGTTTAGAGGGGATTTGAAGGGGGGCTTCTTTACGCAGAGGGTTGTGGGGATCTGAAACTCGCTGCCTGGAAGAGTGGTGGATGCAGAAACCCTCACCACTTTTAAGAGATGGTTGGATGGGCACTTAAAGTGCCGTAACCTGCAGGGTTACTGACCTAGAGCTAGTAATTGGGATTAGACTGGATGACCTTTTGTTGGTCGGTGTAGATATAATGGTAAGTACTGCAGGGAATAGAATACGGCCAGGGTGATCTCCTGGACTAGTTTCGATCGCCTGGATGGGTCGGAGAGAAATTTTCCCAGATTTTTTCTCCCTAAATTGGCTTGGGTTTTTATCTAATTTTTGCCTCTCCAAGGAGATCACATGGCTCCAGTTGGGGTGGAGTGTAGATGTTTTTAGTATAAGGGATGTTGCAGTGGTGTGGGGTGGACTGGTTGGGCTGGGTGCTCTTTGCCTTTCCGTCATTGATCATGAGTTTGTATGTAACCTTTAGGGCTGCTGACGAAGGGCCGTGCGGCTCTTTCTCGGCCGGCGCAGACACGATGGGCCGAAATGGCCTCCTTCTGCGCTGTAACTTTCTATGTTTCTATATACTTGCTTCGGAGGCAGTTCAGAGAAGGTTCACTAGGTTGATTCCGGGGATGAGGGGTTTGACTTATTAGGAAAGGTGGAGTAGGTTGGGCCTCTACTCATTGGAATTCAGGAGAATGAGAGGTGGTCTTATCGAAACGTACAAGATTATGAGAAGGCTTGACAAGGTGGATGCAAAGAGAATGTTTCCACTGATGGGGGAGACTAGAACTAGAGGGCATGATCTTAAAATAAGGGGCCGCCCATTTAAAACAGAGATGAGGAGAAATTTCTTCTCAGAGGTTTGTGGATCTGTGGAATTCGCTGCCTCAGAGAGCTGTGGATGCTGGGACATTGAACAAATTTAAGAAAGAAATAGACAGTTTCTTAAACGATAAGAGGATAAGGGGTTAGGGAGAGCGGGCGGGGAAGTGGAGCTGAGTCCATGGTCAGATCAGTCATGATCTTAATGAATGGCGGAGCAGGCTCAAGGGGCCATATGGCCTACTCCTGTTCCTATTTCTTATGTTCTTATGTTGAGTGGATACGGAGGCGAAGGCAGCGGAAAAAGAGCTCAGCATTGTGCCGAGCACAAAATTCATTGAGGTGGAGGCATAAGGGGATGAAGCTCAGGCCTTTGGTGAGGACTGATCGTTTGGGGTCAGAGAGGGGAAGGTCAGAGGGGAAAGTGAAAACACGGCAGGGGGTGAGATTGGAAGAAGGGATGGGATCAGAGAGAAGTGAAGGGGAAGAAGGTTCTGAAGGGGCGTTGGTGTCCAAGAGTTGCTGAAGCTTACGATCCTTGACACCTGAAAGGAAGGAAAAACGTTTTTTGTTACCATGCCGGATGAGGCGAAGGATGAAATGGAACTGTGGACTAGGACAACTTAGAGATAGAGTGAGTCGGTGCTGCTGAAGAGAGAGGTCGAGAGTTTGCATGTGGCGGGTATAGCGTTGAGTGTGGATCTCAGGATACGAGAGCAGTGGTTCGAGGAACGCTGAATATCTCGGAGATATCTGTAATCCTCGGCGGATCCAAAGCACAAAGGGTGGAATTTCAGTTGGAATCCACGTGGAATATGTCGGAGCCGGAGACTGTTACTGAGGGAAGAGATGTGGCTGCGAAAGAGAGTTTTGCTTAATCAAACACGAGAAGGGAAACCGAAAGCAATGAAGATGAACAAGGTAAAACAGACAAACGGAAATCCCATCTGAGGGAAGAGCAGAACTTCAAGGTGGGCATTCCCAGAAGAGAAGTGGCAGTGAATTAAACACTAACAAAATACTGCGGATGCTGGAAATCTGAAATAAAAACAGAAAATGCTGGAAATACTCAGCAGGTCAGGCAGCATCTGTGGAGAGAGAAACAGAGTTAACATTTCAGGTCGATGACCTTCCATCAGCTTATGCTAAATGTCAGGTTGATAAAACATTGGAGAATCAAGCATAATACAGAATACTGTAGTCCTTTATAAACCTATAAAGAGTAAAAGGATAGTCAAGGGAAGGATGGGCCGATTCAGGATCAAAAATAAATCTTCTTGTGATGGCAGAGGACATGGAAGGAAGTATTAAATGAATACTTTGCGCTTGTCTACACAAAAGAAGAGGATGCTGACAATGTCACACTAAAGGAGGAGCGAGTAAGGAAGTTAGATAGGATAAAAATAGAGAAAACACTTAAACGGTTGGCAGCGCTCAATGCAGAAATGTCATCCGGTCCAGATAGGATGCATCTTCGGTTGCTGAGGGAAGTAAGAGTGAAAACAGCAGAGGCTTTGGCCACAATCTTTCACTCCTACTTGCATATAGGAGTGGTGCCAGAGGACGGAAGGATTTCAAATGTTACAACCTTGTTCAAAAAAGGGGAGAGATAAATCAGTTAACTAAGGCCAGTTAGCCTAACATCGGTGGTGGGGGAACTTCGACACCATAAACCAAGACGAAATTAATTGTCGCTTGGAAACATGCTTTAATAAATGCAAGCCAATATGGATTTGAAAAGGCAATCATGTCTGACAACTTGATTGAGATCTTAAATGATGTAACGGAGAGGATTGCTGAGGCTAGTGTGGTTGATCTTGTGTTTATGGACTTTGAAAAGGCGTTTGATCAAGTACCACATAATGGATTTGTTAGCAAAATTGAAGCCCATGGGATTAAAGGAGCAGTGGCTGCCTGGATCTGAAATTGGTTAAGGGACAGAAAGCAGAGAGTAGTGGTAAGCGGTTCTTTTTCAGACAAGAGGGAAGTATCCTGTGGGGTTCCCCAGGGATTGATATGAGGACCACTGCTCATTTTGATATATATTAATGACCTGCACTTGGGAATATGGGGGACATAATTTAAAAGTTTGCAGATGACACAAAGCTTGGAAATGTAAACAGTGAGGAGGATAGTAACAGGTTTCAGAAGGACATAGACAGACTAGTGAAATGGGAAGACACATGGCAGATAAAATTTAATGCAGGGAAGTGTGAAGTGATGCATTTTGGAAAGAAGATGGAGGAGAGGCAATATAAATTAAATGGTATAATTTTAGGTGCATGAACAGCGAGACCTGGGGGTGTACATACACAAATCTTTGAAAGTGCCAGGACAAGTTGATAGAGCTGTTAAAACGCATATGGGATCCTTGTCTTTATAAATAGAGGCAGAATACAAAAACAAGGATATTGTAGTAAATCTTTATAAATCACTGGTTGGATCTTAGCTCTAAGTATTGTGTCCAATTCTGCGCACCACACTTTAGAAAGGATGGCCTTAGAGAGGGTGCAGAGGAGATTTACTGGAATGGAACCAGGGATGAGGGAATTCAGTTGGTTGGGGAGATTAGAGAAGCTAAGATTGTTCTCCTTGGAACAAAGAAGGAAAAAGGGACATTTAATAGAGTTATTCAAAATTATGAGGGGTTTTGATAGAGTAAATAGGGGGGAATTGATTCCACTGGCAGTAGGGTCAGCAAGCAGAGGGCACAGATTTAAGATAATTGGTAAAAAAAGCCAGAGGGGCGATGAGGAGAATTTTTTTAACTCAGCAAGATATGATGATCTGGAATGCACCATTTGAAAGTGGTGGAAGCAGATTCAATTGTAACTTTCAAAAGGGATTTGGATATAAACTTAATAAAAGATGAAAAGAAAGGAATCTGGGGAAAGAGCGGGGGAGTGGGACTAATTGGTAGCTCTTTCAGAGAGCAGACACAGGCATGATGGGCCTGTGCTATATGATTCTATAATTCTATGATTTGATTAATGAGCTACTAGCCTGCAATAATTACCTTATCTAGCGTGTGAATGCCAGATACCCAAATAGCAGTCTTCATGACATGGAGCCAAGTATGAGCATGGTTGATTGATGATCAGGGCTACCCTCTGCAATCATGACTCCACTAAGCCTTTCATGGAAGGAGGAGGTCAACAGATACAGGTTGAGCATCCGAAATCTGGAGTTCCAAAATTTGGAATGTTTTCCAGAATCCGGACACCGGGCCGATCCGTGGTGGGGTCATCTGCAAACCGGAAAATGTTCCGAAATCCGGACCCCCCCCGCCTCAGCGACCCGACTTCGCCCGCCCTGACCTCGCCCCGGCCCTCGGCCGCCCTGACCTTGCCCCGGCCCTCGGCAGCCCGACCTCGCCCCGGCCCGACCTTGCTCCAGCCCTCGGTGGCTCACCCTCACCCTGGCCCGACCTCGCCCTGGCCCTTGGTGGCCCGACCTCGCCCCAGCCCTCGATGGCCTGACCTCGCCCCAGCCCCACCTCGCCCCGGCCCTCAGCGGCCTGACCTCTCCCCAGCCCTCTGTGGCTCGATCTCCGGTCCGACTTCGCTGTGACTTCGCCTGCCCCGGCCCTTGACAGGGTGAGGTCATGTTGCCCCCGGCCCTGACTCCCCCCATTCTCCCCCCGGCCCCGGCTCCCCCCTCCCCTCGGCTGCCAGACCCCACTTACCTCGACCCAGGCAAAGACGTTCCAAAATCCAGAAGTACCCGGAATCTGGGCGCTCAACCTGTATAATGAGGTCCATGTCGCTACAAGTAGTGGTGTTAGACCAAACTATAGGCATTCTGAAGTCTCTCTTAAGGCGCCTGGATAAATCTGGTGGAGCTCTAGGGCCCGAAATTCAGGACTGTTGGAAATCTGGTGCTCCCCCCATCTTTTTGGGACCATTAGCGCCAAAATCTTTTCGTGGCTGGGCCACCCCATATTCAGCTCCAAAAGAGAACAAATGGGTTCCAACACCAAGGAACCCTTCCAATGTGGATTTTTCAGTGGTGTGGCTGTCTTAATTTGAGCGTTATCACCACTGAGAAATTCAGCATGCAGGTAAGGGTTTCTAATGAGCCAGCTGCTCCCTGGCCTTTTTGGAAGGAGGTTGGAAGGATAGCTGGTGTAAGAGGTGCAAGGAGAGCCAACAGATTCACTGATATGGAGCTGGAGACACTGGTGGACGGTGTGGAAGTCAGAAGAAGAATACGGTTTCCTGATGTGGGGAGACCTGGCAGACCACCAGTACATAATGCATGGAGGGGGATTGCAGGGGAGGTGTCAGGCACCTCCGTATATGTGAGGACGATCCTCCCAGGAGGGTGCTGGCCAGTCTGCAGCCGGCCCTTCCAGAGTGACGATGGGTTGACGCCTCCTAGCTCTGGGGTGACAGGGATCCTCCTCCTCCTGCACCTCCTCCTCCTCCTCCTCCTCAGGTGGTACTGCTGGCTGGACCTCCAGCGGCTGTCCCCTGATGATGGCCAGGTTGTGCAGCAGACCACGATGATTATGGAGACCTGTTGAGGAGAGTACTGCAAAGTGCCACCAGAGCACCGGAACCTCTGCTCAAGGATGCCTGTTCACTGCTCGATGATGCACCTGGTGGCACAATGAGCGTCATTGTATGCATGCTCTGGCACTGTCCTGGGGTTCCGCAGTGGAGCGAGCAGCCAAGTACAGAGAATATCCCTTGATCCCAAGCAGCCAACCGCAATCCTGATTCGGGCCAGTGAAGACGGAGGACACTCTGGTCCGGTGCAGAATGAACGAATCGTGGCTGCTGCCTCCTTTGCCCGCTGCCTCTCTGCACGGTGCTGATGGCGACGCCTTCTCCTCCTTGCTTCTGAGCAGGTGTACCAGGTGTCTCCCTCCCAACACTCCTCCCATCCTCAGGGTGGACCCTGCCAAGCAGGTCTCTGCAGCCCACAGGACTCCACTAAAGAGTCAGACCCGAAAGTTGTATAAAAGTACAGGGGTATGTGCAAACCTCTGAGCAGCACTCAGCAGGTTTAATGGAGCCAAAACAATTAATAGAACTATATGAAAAGATAAACACTGCGGCTGCTGAAAAATGAAATAAAAGCACCAATAATTAATAAAATTAGATCAAAAAGATAAATACTGTGGATGCATGCTGGAAAATGAAATAAAAACACTAATAAGTAATCAAACTATTTACTTATCAAAAGGGTCCCAGTGGTGTCGCGTTCGAGCACCGCATTGAAAACCTCGCCGGGGGCACTGCCAGGAAAAGTCCTACCTTTTCCTCGGTGAATTTTGCTGTCCTGGTGGCTTTTCAGCGACCCGCACACTGCTTCCCTCTCCGCTGGGAGCTCACCTTTACAGCGGCTTCACCGCGCCGTTTCCAGCGGAAGTGAACACCGCTCAAATCCTCCCCGAGCTGAATGTGGCTCAGGGAGGGAGAAGTACCTGACCGCGCTGGCCGATCGTTTTTTTTGATCCAACGCCCAAACTCCGCGGTAGCTGTCCCTCCGGGGACAGTGAATTTCAGGCCCCTAGAGTATCGCACTATGTTGCAGGATGGGAAAATAGGAAAAGGAGTAGGCCATTTAACCTATTGCGCCTGTTCCACCATTTAATTAGATCATGGTTGATCTGCACCTCAAGAGATGCTGATATATCGGGGAATAGAATTTCCACTACCCATTGTGTGAAAAACTGCTTTCTGATTTTGCTCCTGAATGGCCTAGCTGTAATTGTAATATTATGCACCCTTATTTTGGATTCACCCACCAGAGGATATAACTTCTCTGTATCTACTTTATGAAATTATTTTATAACTTTGAACATCTCAATTAGATCACCCCTCAACCTTCTAAACACAAGGAAATACAACATTGTAACCTGTCCTCATAATTTTACCCTTTAAACTCTTGTATAAATTTGGTAAATCTGCGCTGTAATCCCTCTCAGGCCAATATATACATCCTGAGGGGCAGTGCCCAGAACTGAATGCAATACTCCAGATGGGATCTGAACTGGGCTCTGCAAACCTGAAGCATAACTGCCTTCCCTTTGTATTTCAACCCCTTCCGATAAAGGCCAAACTTCCATTAACCTTTTTGATTACTTTTTGTAGCTGTGCACTCGCTTTTAGTGATTTGTGTATCTGGATACAAATACTCCTTTGCTCCTCCCCAGCTTCTAGTCTCAACATTTAGAAAATATTCCAATTTGTTCTTCTAGGATCCAAAGTGACATTTTCATCCAATTGAACTCCATCTGCCACAGTTTTGCCCACTCGCTTAATCTGTCTATGACCTTTGGTGACTTCCGCTCCCCATCTACACAACTTACTCTGCCTCCTGACTTATCATCTGCAAATGTGGATATGCAACTCTCTATTTCCTCATCCAAGTTATTGCTACATAAGGGGAAAAGCTGAGGCTCCAGTACAGATAGATCCCTGGGGAATACCAGGTCGCATTCCACGTCCGGTGTCCTTGTACGAGATTACGCCCACCGGGAAATGCACTGGGACATAAACCATGTGCAGCACTTTGTCTAATGTCCTAATTCTGGCTGCCCAGTTGCCATCAAAAATGAAGGTGGTGATGGGAGAACAATCCTGCCTTATAAATCTCCTAAGAATTAGTACTTCTTTGGGTGGTTGAACCTGGTACATGTAACATTTTGGTAGCTACTCTGTTATGAAGAGATGAGGAAATTGAATCTACCATGATCCTTCAGTGCAATTCTTGCAATAAAAAAATTTGCATAGGTAGAAACATAGTTTAATGCAAATAAGATGTTTTAAAACTGCTTTTGAATCACAAGCGCATTTGTTACACTGACCTAGTTCACAGGAACTTTGTAGTTAATTAACACTGCCATCTGCTGTTTCTTTCTGCATCACACATGCACCAATTGAAAATGTAATGGAGTCCCCAATTCCTTCAAAGCTTGTAACCGGTCATGACTTACAACTATTTTAGTTACAATACTTTAAACAAGTGCCCCCTGATTAAAGGGGGGGGGGGCACAACAAATGAGCGATTCCAGTTTTAATTCAATCTACAGGTTGTATTTTCTATATAGCTTAATTAATTCATGAAATAATTAACCAGTTTTAATGAAGAAAGGCACTAACCGCATTGAGCTAAACTTGCATTTGTAGTGTCCCATGTGTGAGGCAAAGAGCCTATTTAGGCATTGATACACTTTATATTTTTTGTTTGAAAATGTTGATCCATTGCACATTTCATTGATGCCTATGTAGGAAATTATAGGAAATTATATGATGCCTATGCATCAGAAATAGGAGCAGGAGTATGCCATTTGGCCCCTCGAGCCTGCACCGCCATTCAATAAGATCATGGTTGATCTGATCATGGACTCAGCTCCACTTCCCTGCCCGCTCCCCATAACCTTTTGCTCCCTTATCGCTCAAAAATCTGTTTATCTCCGCCTTAAATATATTCAATGACCCAGCCTCCACAGCTCTCTGGGGTAGAGAATTCCATAGATTTACAATCCTCTGAGTGAAGAAATTTCTCCTCGTCTCAGTTTTAAATGGGCGGCCCCTTATTCTAAGAATATGTCCCCTAGTTTTAGTATCCCCCATGAGTGGAAATATCCTCTCTGCGTCCACCTTGCCTAGCCCCCTCATTATCTTATAAGTTTCAATAAGATCATCTCTCATTCTTCTGAACTCCAATGTATATAGGCCCAACCTACTCAACCTATCCTCTTAAGTCAACCTCCTTATCTCCGGAATCAACCTAGTGAACTTCTCTGAACAGCCTCCAATGCAAGTATATCCTTCCTTAAATACAGAGACCAAAACTGTGCTCAGTACTCTAGGTGTGGCCTCACCAATACTCTGTATAGTTGTAGCAGGACTTCTCTGCTTTTATACTTTATCTCCCTTGCAATAAAGGCCAACATTCCATTTGCCTTCTTGATTACTTGCTGTACCTGCATACTAACTTTTTGTGTTTCATGCACAAGGACCCCCAGGTCCCTCTGTACTGCAGCACTTTGTAATTTTTCTCCATTTAAATTATAATTTGCTTTTCTATTATTTCTGCCAAAGTGGATAACCTCACATTTTCTCACATTATATTCCATCTGCCAATTTACCAATTGCTTGCAAGATTTAAATTACATTTAGTTGTATTATAAGAAGCTGGGTTTGCTATCCTCAGAGCAGAGAGATTAAGGGCAGATGTAATAGAGATGTTCAAAATTATAAAGGATTTTGATAGAGTAGATAGGGAAGAACTGGCAGGAGGGTCGGTAACCAGCGGACACAAATTGGCAAAAGAGGTAGGGGTGAGATGACGAGAATTTCTTTTTACTCAGCGAGTTATTGACCCAGAAATTCCAATGTCCCGGGCCCATACGAAGTATCTACAGACCTGGGAAGGCATCGGAAAAGCTGGTTTTCAGTGCGCAATGAGCATGTGCTGAAAACCGGCTTTTCCGATCTGTCAAGCTGGAGCTAGACAGATCGGGAGTGAGGACAGTTGTACGGGCAAGATTGCGGGGTTTGCCCATATCTTGCCCAGTAAATGTCCTCAAAACTCTTGCACCTGATAGCCTACTTTTACAGGAGTAAGAGTTTTAGAACACACTTAAAACATAAAAAATTAAATTAAAAAAACATATTTTTAAAAAACTCTGGCCAATACATTACATTTATTTTGAAACAGAATTAATTTTTTTTTTTAAATCGGCAAATTTTATTTCTTTAAAAAATATTTATAACAACTTTAATTTCTATTAGTGTATTTATGTGAGGTGTTTTTTTTTAATGTTTTATGTCGTGTTTGTGTGTTTTACGGTGTTTCTCATTCATAGTAATAGGAGATTCGGCCTTACGAATCTCCTGTTACTATGAATGAGAAAATACTTACCTGTGATTGGGTGTCCAGGCCCACGTGACTCCCACGGACCTCCCAATGTGAACGCGCTGCGACGCATAGTCACGAGAGGCCTCTCGAGCGGGCCCAACAACTTCAGGTAAGTGCACATTTTCTGTCCATTCTTTAGTGCTTTGCCCGCGGGAAGACCTCGAGAGGAATTTCTGGGCCATTGTGATCTGGAAGAATGGTGGAAGCGGATTCAACAGTAACTTTCAAAAGGGAAGTGGATATATATGTGTAGACACACACACTTGAAAAGGAAACATTTTCAGAGCTACGGGAAAGATCAGTGAAGTGGGACTAATTGGATAACTCTTTCAAATAACAGGCACAGGCACTGTTGTGTAGGCATGTCTGTAACACTGTCATGCAACATTGAATGTACCCTTGTACTGTACATACCTTACCGGTACACTAGAGGGTGCTGTTGCTGGAGACCCAGGGGTTGCCTGCACACGGCAGGTAACCCAGTATAAAAAGGAACACACAGCTTGTTGTCAGCACTCAGGAGCTGCTAATAAAGGACTGCAGGTCTGCTGGTTAAAGCACCATACCTTACCTCGTGGAGTCATTACTAAAGGTGCCTACATACACTACAACTGGCGACGGGAATACGAGATCACGAACTACACGCTCAACATGTCTAACCTTAGCAAGTTTCAGCATTTTACAGAGGGGGAAGATTGGGATGTCTTTGTGGAAAGATTGGAACACTTCTTTATAGCCAACAATCTGGACGGGGACACACTACTGAACAAACACAGGGCTATCCTGCTTAGCAGTTGTGGGCCCACCATCTACGGTCTCGTCAGGGACTTACTAGCCCCAGAGAAGACAACCACCAAGAGCTATGAGGAACTTGTAACAATCATACAGGAACAACTAAAGGACGTATCCTCACAGCCAGGCACCGGTTCTACACTTACCGACGACCTGAGGGCCAAGAAATTGCCAAGTATGCTGCACACTTAAGACTAGCTGCACCGTGTGAGTTTGGCAACCACCTTAATTAAGCACTAAGAGACATATTTGTCATCGGAATCAGCCACGAAGGCCTCCTACACAAATTGCTCTCGGCTGACATCACTGTCACCTTGCAGAAAGCAATTCAAGTGAGCCAGGCCTACATGGTTTCGGCCAGCGACCCCAGGCCTCTAAACCGGTGAGCACAGTGCAGCGCATGGACACTTCTAAAGGCAGAAATGCTGCCCCGAGTCCCGCAACCCTGAGTCCGCCACATGGGGCAAACCGGATGGCCCCGTGCTGGCGCTGTGGAGGAAACCACAGGGCCCACCAGTGCTGCTACTAAGACTATGCATGCAAAGGCTGCAAAGAAAAAGGGCACCTTCAGAGAATGTGCAGAAAAGGCTGTATTCACTGTCTCTGATGAGTTGGCTAATCACCGGGGCTCCGACACAGATGGAGATGAAGCTGCTCTAACCCTGGGAAAGGAGAATGGAATCTTTACCAGCTCCATCGTAAGTTCTCCGTGGATGATGGAAGTGGACATCGACGCAGTCCCAGTCTCCATGGAAATCGACATGGGGCGAGCCAGTCTGTGATGAGCCAAAAGACCTTTGAAAAAATTTGGAGGAATCCTGCCACTCGACCAAAACTGTCTCCTGTCCAGGCAAAGCTGCTCACCTACACCAAAGGTAAAATCCAAATCATTGGCAGTGTAGACGTCCAGGTCTCCCTGGGCGGCGTGTTGCACAAACTCCCCCTGTGGATTGTAGCGGCAATGGTCCCACGCTGCTGGGCAGGAATTGGATGAACCGGGTCCACATCAGGCAAAGTGGTGCTGTGGAAGAAAAGAGCACCACAGCCTGCCTGCAGCAAGACCACAGAATGACTGCAGCACCACAAGCATGTGGAAGAAAAGAGCACCACAGCCTGCTTGCAGCAAGACCACAAAATGGCTGCAGCACCACAAGAACGTGGAAGAAAAGAGCACCACAAAATGGCTGCAGCACACCAAGCAGCAGACCTGCATTCAAAATGGCCTCCTCCATGCCACGAGTCAACATGGAGGAGCATCATGTGACATCAAGCGGCTAATCGGATTTGAAAGCTCCCTTAAAGGTGACAAGTAACCAAAAATATTTAAAGGGGAAGTTCCAACTATTTGAGCATACGGACTTTAAAGCTAAAGATGCAATTAAAGGGTGCAAGTATGAAAATATATGCAATGTAACTATGGATTGTGATGCTGGTTTAACTAATGTGACTAATGAGATGAATGCAGGTGTCAGTAAGGTTAAGAACACGTTTATTATGCGTAACAATAAAGATAGAGATTGTGAAATGCCTAATGTAACCATGTCTGTTGAAACCAGGACATCCAAAAGTAATGCGAGTGCTAGAATGTGTAATACAGGCTCGCCTATGTGTGATCAGAGCCAAGGTGCCATGTATACCGGTAGGACACTGCCAAAGGACATTGGATCCTACAGGGACCATGCTAATGCCAATGGAATCCCCCTGTGGGAGGCTCCCAGGTCCAGCAGACTACCTGACCATGTAGCTTGGATCTTTGGAACAAATGTGATGTCCCTTGCAGGACACACACACATGCAGTGGGAGCAGACCCACTACAGGGACAGTGGTCAATGGGCAGCCCAGCCACCACCAATGGCAACCGGCACCAGACCAGCCCTACAGCCCCTGGCCACCAGGGCCAACACCAGGAGCATGAGGCCAATACCCTGCAGCTTCCCTGGCAAACCCTGGGATGACCTGACCCTCATCCCCATTGGTGGACAAGGAGCCCACCCAGTCTTGTGGCCCTGCCCACCACCCCACAACTACCCACATCACAGTGTATACACACCACCCACTGCTGCCATGGCTACCTCCCCGAGGTCTGTGTGTGAGGGAGGGGAAATGTACAAGGCCAGCCTCAAGCTCAGGGGTCACACCTGGCAACCACACAACCCTCACCACAACCCCCCATAGCCCACCACTGATCACCTCCTCTGGTCACGACAACTAGGATATGAAAAATGCTCAGGGGGGTGTATTGTTGTGTAGGCATGCCTGTTCACTGTGCGATGTCTGTAACACTGTCATGCAACATTGAATGTACCCTTGTACTGTACACACCTTACCGGTACACTAGAGAGAGAGTGCTGTTGCTGGAGACCCAGGGGTTACCTGCACATGGCAGGTAACCCAGTATAAAAAGGAACACACATCTTGTTGTCAACACTCAAGAGCTACTAATAAAGGACTGCAGGTCTGCACAGTTAAAGCACCATACCCTGCCTCGTGGAGTCATTACGAAAGGTGTCTACATAAACTACAGGCACAATGAGCTGAATGTCCTACTTCTGTTCTGTATGATTCTGTGATTTTAAGTAGCCATGAATCGGAAGTGATTTGCAAATGGAGTCTATAGAGTGCCACAAGAAATTGCTGAGGGAATAAATCAATTCCAGCAGTAGCCTTGGTAAGCCTTTCAAATGGAGGAAGGGTCAATAATAATTCAAACTTCAGATTTATTAGGTCATGGAAATCAAAGAGAAACCTTTTTGAAAATGACTAGCTGTACTTGGAAGCTGGTGCGTTGCCAGTGTTTAAGTACATGTTGAGTAGTATGGAGAAAGGAGAAACATCTCGGGACATGGTGCATGGTAGAATTTGAGAGTAAGGAGGACCAAGGGGATTTAGTGCATGCTGAAAAGAGATCATTGGGGATACACTTGTTTTCAGGTAGACCAGGTTTTAGGAGAAGTTTTCTGAAAATATCTGCAGTGTGGAGGGTTATGGAAAAGGTTAATTAGCGAGTGTTAAGGTCAAATAGTGAAAGAAAGAAAGTCTTGCATTTATATAGCACCTTTCATAACCACCAGACATTCCAAAGTGCATTCCAGCCGATGAAGTACTATTTTAAAGTGTAGTCACTGTTGTGATGTAGGAAATGTGGCAGCCAATTTGTGCACAGCAAGCTCCCACAAACAGCAATGTGATGATAATGACCAGATAATCTGAGTTTGTTATGTTGATTGAGGGATAAATATTGGCCAGGACACCGGGGATCACTCCCCTGCTCTTCTTCGAAATAATTTCTTGGTGTCTTTTACGTCCACCTGAGAGAGCAGACGGATCCCTTGGTTTAACATCTCATCCGAAAGACAGTGCAGCACTCCCTCAGAACTGCAAGCCTATATTTTTGAATAAAATGTCTCTGGAGTGAGACTTGAATCCACAACTTCACTGCATCCCTCGGGTGAGTACCTGACCTTCACTCATACAAAGGTATGCTTTTTCGCCCTTTGCAGAAGAGATAGCAAACTGCAGTGAAGTAGAAGATGACTGAGATGGCCTGCCACAAATAGTCCAGCTCACAGATGCAGAGGAGAACATCCTGGAGATAAGTAGCACATCTGTGTCCCTCTCCATTGGAAATGAAGAGACAGGCATCTGTCAGATAGCTGAGGACAGAATTACAAATATCTCTGACACACATATTTCATTTCATTGATGACTGAACTATGAGAAGATTGAATATGGTGATTGTCAAGATCATGACTTTGCCATAGCTAATTCATATCCCTTTCTTTTGTCTTCCCGGACCTTCACACATACAGCAAGTGTCACTGGACATGCATGAGGATAATTCCTCAGAGGACCTCATTCCTCCTGAGAGTGCACTGTCACAGGATGTACAGCCATGCATCAACGCAGATACTCGCATTTCAGTGGGTCCACTTACACAGTTCGATGAGTTTTCACCTGGTGATTCACAACCCACAAGTGAGCATGAGCAGACTCTGATGGTAGGGACAGCTATGGAGAGTCTGCATTAGGGAGCACAATCCTCTCCAAGCTCTGCTCAGGTGAGCAGAGATGCTGAGCCCCGGGGTCTATCATTGAGAAGTACAATGCAAGAGGTATACTGTACAGCCATGTAGATTTTGGATGCCAACATTTCTGCCACTTTAATCAGAATGACAGATACCTTATCCGTCACCTTACAAAGCTCAAATGATCTTCACCAAGCTGGTCTGCAGCAGAGTGGTGGGAGTGATGTGGTGCTGGCTCAGGAGAGGGATGATGGCGAAAGTGGACTTGGAAGTGGGAACTCAACTCAAAGAGCTTCCACTTCTCACTCTTTGCCTCCTCTCAGTCAGTACCCGACAAACTGCTTCATCACCCAACACATGGCAGGACCCAAGGATGTGCAATGGATGGATGCATGTTTGAAGAATTGTTTAGTGCAACAGGCAGGGTGGGGGACCAGAGCGTAGGATTTAATTTGTGATGTTTTCCTGTGTGAGTCACCACAGCTGAATCTTTGGGCTATTACAGAATCCTTGGCATTCGGGGCAGCAACATACATGACTAGTTTGGCAATGGATGCCCCATCTTCATATTCCTCCTCCTCCTCCTCTTTAATGTTCTCCTCCATCCATCTGTATTTCCCTCTGCTGCACAATGCTGTCCAGCATGCAGCACACCACTATTACACTGGACACCCTCCTTGGTGAATTCTGTAGGACGTTTCCAGATCTATCGAAGTAACTGAAGCACAGCTTCAAAAACAACAACTACGTCTTGCATTTATATAGCTCCTTTAAGATAGTAAAATGTCGCAAGGCGCTTCACGAGCAAAATTTGACACATAAGGAGATATCAGGACTGAAGAGGTATGTTTTAAGGAGCGACTTAAAGGAGAAGAGAGAGGTCGTGAGGTGGTAAGTTTTAG
The DNA here is from genome assembly GCF_044704955.1 of Pristiophorus japonicus. Classification (NCBI taxonomy): domain Eukaryota; kingdom Metazoa; phylum Chordata; class Chondrichthyes; family Pristiophoridae; genus Pristiophorus; species Pristiophorus japonicus. Next base: position 30,177,322 of record NC_091983.1, read on the forward strand.
GGAGGGAATTCGTAGCTTAGGACCAAGGCAGCTGAAGGCACGGATGCCAATGGTGGAGTGATTAAAATCGGGCAAGTGCAAGAGTCCAGAATTGGAGGAGAACATCAAAGGCTTATAGAGCTGAAGGAGATTACAGAGAGAGGGAGGGACGAGGCCATGGAGGGATTTGAAACCAGGATAATAATTTTAAAATTGGGTCATTGCCAGACACCATCCAAAAATAATGTAGGTCAGGGCTGATGGATGAATGAGCATTGGTATCTAGTTAGCATACGACCAGCATAGTTTTGGATGAGTTCCAGTTTATGTAGGGTGGAAAATGGGATTCCGGCCAGGAGTGCATTGGAATAGTCAAGTCTAGACGTAACAAAGGCATCAATGAGGGTTTCAGCAGTGGATGAGCTAAGGCAGGGGCGGAGTAGAATGATGTTACGGAGGTGGAAATAGGTGGTCTTAGCGATGACACAGATTTGTGGTTGAAAGCTCATTTTGGTGCCAAATACAGTCTCGTTCAGCCTCAGAGACTTGCCAAAGAGAGGGATGGAGTCAGTGGCTAGGGAATGGAGTATATAGTAGGGTCTTAGGACAATGGCTTCAGTTATCCCAATGTTTAGTTGGAGGAAATTTCGACTCATCCGGTACGGATGTCAGACAAGCATGGTGACAAATCAGAGACAGTGGAGGGGTTGAGAGAGCGAAGTGTCATCAGCGTGCATGTGGAACCTGACGTTACGTTTTCAGATGAGGTCACTGAGGGGCAGCATGTAGATGAGAAATAGGAGGGGGCCAAGGATAGATCCTTGGGGGACTGCGGAGGTAATGGCGCAGGGGCGCGAAAAGAAGCCATTGCAGATGATTATCTGGCTCCGACTGGATAGATGAGAAAGGATAAGGCATGTGCAGTCCCATCCAGCTAGACATTGGAGGAGATTCAGATGGCTTCCTCTATGGCACACCTGGTGGTCATGTGGCTCTCGTTGTATCACTGCTATGCCTCAATGGTGGGGTTCCTCACACGTGTCATGAGCCAAATTTGAAGTAATCTCGGTCTCTCTTCCGCACCCCTCCCTCCCGCGCCCCTCCCTCCCGTGTCCCTATTTACCTTGGACCAAAGCACCTCGTCGCCACCGTGTATGGTGATGGTCTTTCCCTTCTGATGTGCTGCCATGAACATTAAAGCCGCCTCCTACCCGACTGGTGTCGGTTTGAAAGCCTCCAATGTTCACCAATACCTGCATGGTGACAAGAACTCTCTGCTAAACATTCGCCAAAGAGAACTGACAAAACTGCTGGCAGAACTGAGCATTTGCTCAGTTGGGGCTATCCGAAGTTGAAAGACCCCCATGAAGTGCACCTGACACCCGTGCTGGAGGCGTTAAATCCAATGGAAATTTGAATTCCTGTGAAAAGGCCCTCATTTGCATCCAATTATCAGCTTAATGATGTCTTCATTGGCCACCTGCTGGCGATATTGATCACGCCAACTTCAGCCATCAGGTTGCTCGTATGAGCCAAACGCACTGCAGTAAAACCCAGAAGTCAGCAAGTTGTAGACCTGATTTTTTTTTTTGCCAAATTTATCTACCCATCTGCTTCCAAGCCACTCGTTCATGTCTGAAAAAATTCCCCCCTCCTTGTCTCTTTTTGGTACGAGCATCTGATGCAATTAACCACTAACTAGATCATCTGCTTCAAACACTATCTTCCTTTGTGAACTGTCTGACGACCTCTGCTTCTATCCTGTCTTTCCCAAACTGTATGGTTCTGTTAGAAATATGTACCTGATATGTCTGGCTTTGCTAATAGATCACGAGTGGCCAGGGTTCTTTTTTGGGGGGGGGTGATGTGCTGACCCGCACATTTGCCTAAATTAGCCAAGAATGATGAAACGAGAAGGAAGCAGTTTATCATCATCATAGGCAGTCCCTTAAAATTGAGGAAGATTTGCTTCAACTCTGAAAACGAGTTCTCAGGTGGCTGTACAGTCCACTGCGGGAATTATAGTCTCTATCACAGGTGGGGCAGACAGGGATTGAAGGAAAGGGTGGGTGGGGAGCCTGGTTTGCCGCACGTTCCTTCCGCTGTCTGTGTTTGGTTTCTGCATGCTCTCGGCGACGAGACTCGAGGTACTCAGCACCCTCCCGGATGCTCTTCCTTCATTTTGGACAGTCTTGGGCCAGGGATTCGCAGGTGCCAGTGGGGATGTTGCACTTTATCAAGGAGGCTCTGGGGGTGTCCCTGCAATGTTTCCTCTGCCCACCTGGGGCACGCTTGCCGTGTAGGAGTTCCGTGTAGAGCGCTTGCTTAGGGTGTCTCGTATCGGGCATGCGGACGATGTGGCCCGCCCAATGGAGCTGATCGAGCGTGGTCAGTGCCTCGATGCTGGGTATGTTGGCCTGAGGGAGAACACTGACATTGATGCGTCTATCCTCCCAGTGGATTTGCAGTTTATGTAAGGATATATAAGGACGAGGCTTGGTAGAGACATTGAGCAGCTTGACATACCTAGACTAGAGGTAAGAACTGGAGGGGTGGGTTATTCCAGTATGTATTGTCTGCTTGATTATTGTAGTTAATATCTGAAAGAAAAATATGTCTACTGATGATACTAGAGTCTGATTCTGATGATTACCTGAGATATCAAGACGATGTCTTACTCTTGGGTGTAGAGCATCACATGGGTGGAGTCCATATAGGAAAATTGGGTGTGAAATAAAAGTAAAGAAAGACTTGCATTCATATGGCGCCTTTCACGGCCACCGGATGTCTCAAAATGCTTTACAGCCAATGAAGTACTTTTGGAGTGTAGTCACTTTTGTAATGTAGGAAATGCGGCTGTCAATTTGTGCACAGCAAGCTCCCACACACAACAATGTGATAATGACCAGATAACTTGTTTTTTGTGATGCTGATAAATATTGGCCGGACACCAGCGATAACTCCCCTGCTCTTCTTTGAAATAGTACCAGAGGATCTTTTACATCCACCTGAGAGCAGATTTTTGTTCTCAAGTCTCTGGAGTGGGATTTGAACCCACAACCATCTGACAGAGACAAGAATGCTACCAACTGAGCCACAGCTGACACGGAAGCCCCCATTTGAGCAACAGCTGTGGCGGGAGACCGAGAGGCGTAATCTTGGGCCAATGGACAATAAATACTGGCCTTGCCAATGATTCCCACATCCAGAGAATGAAGTTTCAAAACCAAAATGCAATGCAATGCATACAATTATATTCTGCTCTTTTACAGATGGGGATCAGTGTAGTGGATTGCTCCGTTGCTGGACTTGGCGGTTGCCCTTATGCTCATGGTGCTTCAGGGAACGTTTCCACCGAAGATGTTGTGTACATGCTGAGTGGTTTGGGTATTCGTACGGTAAGTTGATTTTCAAATTAGTCCTGTATAATATTTATAAAATAAACGGCCCTTGGACTTCTTCCTAAAATATTTAAACGGTGCAAATTTTATTTCTATAATTTTTTTTTAAGGATATATATCTATGGAGAGAAACACAACTCTTCAGTGATTTATGAGATCAGTTTTCATGATTATTGCCATGGGAACACCAACTTCCCTGGGTATAAATATCAGGAAGAAGGGAACAGAAATCTAGCATGCCAGAAGGGGTCAGAAAGAAATTATATATGTTTGGAACAATCCGTTAGACTGGGGAGTAAAGACAAAAGCATAAGGCCTAGAAATTGGTCTACACAGTGCCAGTAATCAGACGACCAATATGGTGGGTAGGAAGCGGTGCACATTTGCAGTTGGAAGTGTATCACCCGCGATACAAGGTATAATATGCACCTTTTAAACCCTTTGCATGTGCAGATGACATAAGAACATAAGAAATAGGAGCAGGGGTCAGCCATTTGGCCCCTCGAGCCTGCTCCGCCATTCAATAAGATCCTGGCTAATCTGATCATGGACTCAACTCCACTTCCCTGCCCACTCGCCATAATCCTTGACTCTCTTATCCTTCAAAAATCTATCTGTCTCCACCTTAAATAGATTCAATGACCCAGCCTCCACAGCTCTCTGGGGCAGAGAATTTCAAAGATTCACGACCCTCTGAGGGAAGAAATTCCTCCTCATCTCCATTTTAAATAGGTGACCCCTTATTCTAAAACTATGCCCCCTAGTTCGAGATTCCCCCACAAGAGGTAACATCCTCTCCTCATCCAACCTGTCAAGGCCCCTCAGAATCTTATATGTTTCAATAAGATCACCTCTTAGTCTTCTAAACCCCAATGATTTTAGACCCAACCTGCTCAACCTTTCTTCATAGGGGGCCTCATGCCTATTTGAAGGCCCTCTCCAAGATTGGTTTGTCCTGAGGCTTAGGGATTACCTGCAATATAGAAGGTAAGTAACTTACCTGAATGTCAAGCAGGAGAGCTCCTCCCAACCCCAAATTAAAGGAACCGATCATCGCCGCTCTCCTCCTCCCCACACCCCATCGCAATTGGTTCCCCCTGCAATTTATCCCCCGATCCTGCCTTGACCACTGGTCTTCTCCCCCCCGACCCTTGATCTCCCTCCACTCCCAACCCCGATCCCTGGCCCTCATAATTCCCAGATCCGTCATCGATCTCCCCGTCTTGCAGCCCCGACACCCGGCCGCCTGATCTCACTTCCTTGGCCAGCCGACGCTCATGCTTCCCCGCCGCCCGCCCCCTGCGATTTGCAGCCCCGACCCCAGATCCTGGCCTCAAGCCCCGGCCTTGGCCTTGGCATCGAACCCTGCCCTGGCCCCAAGCTTAGACCCAAAGGGCTGATGCAATGCTATCTGTGGCCGCATCTTGCACCCTACTAGCGGACTAAAAACTCCGCATTGGCTCCATTATATCTGTGGAGCCTTGGCCTTTACCATCCCGGCACAGGGAAAGAATCCAGTGCCCAAATTCTGGGTCTAGGTGATTTAAAACACAGCTGGATTATATAATGGAAGAGTTAGGGTACTAGACTTAGGAACTTCGATGAGCTGAATATTTTCATTCTGTTACTTTTCTTTCATTATTAGAAGCTTACAAAATACATTGCATTAACTTTAGCAGTGTCAAATTACAGATCACAGTCATTTTTTTCACAAAATCATGTGCTTCCATCTATCAAGATGCCCTGTGACAAGCATTATAATGGGCCTGAGTTTGCCGTCGGAGGCTTCCCACGGGTGAATGCCTCCGAACCGCAATAAATCTACAAACCTACCTGATGATCCTGGATACACAGAGACTCACACTCCTGGTAGGTGGTTCGCAAGCGTCCCAGGGATCACTTGGGCCGGCCCAACCAATCAGGAAGAGGAATCCCATTATGCATATGGGGATTCCATTTACGTACAGAATCCCCATAAGCTTAATAGGAATCACCCAAAAAATACACTTTAGCAACACTGAAACAAAAAAAAACATTACGTTTAAAATTAATTAAAATACAATTTAATTCAACATTTCAAACAAAGCTTTAATTCTTTGAAAAATAAATGTAAACATTTTTTAAGGGGCCAAAAATAACACAAAAATAACCTATTTTACAGATTTATGAATGTTAAAATGATTTAAAAAAATAATTTTAATATTTATTTCCACCCTTACGCTAGTACAAGATGGCCTTACTCCTGCTGTTACCAGGTGTAAGATTTTCACAGGCATTCGCTGGGCAAGATTTGGGTAAATAGTCCATACTCTCTGCCAGCGGAGGTCCATTTCCTATGCTGGCAGAGGATCTGTTAAGAAGATTCTTGACATTTCCAGATAGTTCGCACATGCGCAGTCCATGCGTTAACCCCAAACTTGTGAGGCACTTATGGCGAAGGTCCAAGCCAATATCTTTCGCAGCAGCCCATGGAATAACTAGCACTAAATGATGAGCTTCATTGAATAGTTGCAAAAGGGCTCTCTATATCAAAGTTTCAGACAGATCATTCTAACCATGCTCTGACCTGATTGCATGTTATTGAGAGGCTCACTGCTTGTTTGATTTAGAATACTTGAACTTGGCATTCCTTGATATTCCTTGCCTACCTTGTTACAAGTTGGATTTACAGGGGTAATTTTCCAACTTCTCTGTTCTGACAGGGAACTCACCTGTTATGTCTGTAATGCACTTATGAATGACTCCACGAGACAGTGTGTTGTACTCAAACCTTGGTCCTTTATTCGTAACTCCAGAGTGAGGCACAAGCATGGTGGGCAGCCTTTTATACTGGGCCCTGCACACCTATGCAGGTGACCCTCATGTCTCCCACCGCAGTGCCCTCTAGTGAACAGTCTCTGCCACAGGGGCAGGAAACCCCGGTCTCCACCAGTTGCACCCTCTAGTGGTGCCAGTGACTACACAGAGAGTATATTTATAGTCTGCATATGTAACATCACCCATCAGAAGTCATATCAGAAATTTGGGCAGGCACTACACATGATTTTGTAACCATTGTCTTTTATCTTGGTTATTTTATAGTTATAATATTTAATTTGATATGTGATCTTATCGGTGTGGATACAATGGAAACTGGCTTTCAGCATCTAATTGCACTCCACCTATTGCACAGATTCTTCAAATCAAGAAAATGTAGAAAGTTAGTAAAATTAAATTTTATTTTGTACTCCTGAAATCAAGAAATAAATGTGACACAAAATAGGCTTTCTGAGATCACGTTAGCTACACTTACACTTGCATTGACAAATTAAGTCTCAATCCTATTTTGACTTAATTTAATAACTTAATTTAATTTCCGATTTACACCCATAAGGTGCAGCTGAATAGGAGTAGTTCGTGCAGATCTCGTGCAGGCATATTGTGCTGGTATAATCGTACAAAGATCCGAACACGAACATGAATTAACTCTACTTAAATGCCCATTTGGATGACTCATTGAAAGGACTTGAATCAAATTAGATACTTCAGTTTTTGAGGGTTGAACTCACTTTCAGGCACAATATTTATACATTGCTCCCTTTGCCTTTCCTCTGATCGCTCTGTTACATAGCTTTCTTATACAACAAGGTCTGCCAGATAATCTTCTCCCAGGGCCTCTGCAGGTGCTGCTCTGTAACCCGTTGCTAAGAAGTGCATGACGGCAGCCTTCAGTAAGCTTTTCATTTCACTTTCCTCCCTTTGGGGAATCACCTGGGCTCCACTAGTGGGGAGGCACATATGAATCATATTGCATTAACAATCTCCAGGAAACAATCTTGCTGAATGGGAGGTGGGTGGGGGGAGGGGGCGAATTTTTCAAGGTCCAGTAAAATGCATTGCTAAATCTAATTACCTGTGGGTTGTTTGTGGTACATTTTCATCTTAAGTGCTCCTGGCACAGAGCTTCGCATCTTGTAAGTGGATAATGGAAATTCAAGTGATTCGTCCCTCTGATTTTCTGTCCATTTCATTTAATTAGGAAAGTAGTATCTTGTTTATGAGAAATTGGTGAATACCCCTCTCTTGGGGCTGAATTTTCTGTGCTAATAGCGGATGTGATTAGTGGCGGGTTGGGTGGGAAAGTTGTTTTTTTTTGGCAGCAGGTCGGGAACAAGGTCACCACAGACATTTGCACATTGCTGGACCAAGACCTGCAGCCCAGAGGAGCGGGTGGGCATGCCTTATCAGTGGCTGTCAAAGTCAGCAGGGCCCTCAATTTTTTCGCCTCAGGCTCCTTCCTGGGATCTGCAGCAGACATTTGCGACATCTTGCAGTCGGCCGCCCACAGATGCATCACACAGATTGTGATGCCCTCTTTGATAAGTCAGCCAATTATGTCAACTTTGCCACCGATGAAGCCAGAGTTACTGAGGATTTGCTCGGCAGGGGAGCAGGCAGGGAAGTGGCGTTGAGGCCGGGAGCGGATCAGCCATGATCTTATTGAATGGCGGAGCAGGCTCGAGGAGCCAAATGGCCTACTCTTGCTCCTATTTCTTATGTTCTTGTAGTCACTGCTGTGGCTCGCTTTCCACGGGTGCAGGGCATCATTGACTGCACACATGTGGCCATCAGAACACCTCGTCATAACCCAGGAGTGTTTGTCAACCACAGGGGCTTCCAATCTCTAAATGTGCAGCACATCTGCAACCAAAGGAAGAACATCGTGCATGTGTGTGCCAAATTCCCTGGTACCTGTTGTGACTCTTTCGTACTGCGCCAGTCCATTCTCCCTCAGCTGTTTGCATCTCCAAGTAGACTTTCCGGCTGAATCTTAGAGACACGGACTATCCACTGAAGACGTGGCTTATGGCACCCTTGAGGAGGCCAAGTACTGAGGCCGAGTATGCAACATAGACAACATAGTGCAGCAGCGGTTATTAGCACTGCATGAGGAGCAATGTACTGAGCACACAGTCTCCTCAGAAGAGGAGGAGGAGGAGCATCAGGTGGAAAACGAAGAGGAAGAAGAGCTGGAGGAACCATATAAGCATATGGCACTAGCACGCAAGCACATTGTTGCCTGTGAGGCCAGGACTGGCCTCATCATGGCCAGATTTACTTAACTTTATGCAGTACACCTATATGGCTGTCACATGCCTGGCCAGGTTGGCAACATCCACAGCTAGACCATAAAGCATCCCTGCAATGGGCAATCCATTCCTTTCACAGTCATCATTATTGCTGGAGGCAAAGTTAGGTCTGACGCATCACTCCAACTAACTAAGCCACTTCCCATTGTGCACACAAATGTGTCCAAGACCAGAAAGTTTTGAAAATAAAGAAATTTATGATAAACATTAAACTAACAGAAAGTTCACAATATCATTGAACAAAACACCCATGTAACTACCCTTGTGAACCTACTTGTGTGGCATCTTTCTCTCACATGTGATGCTATCTCTGTGGCTTCAGCAGAGGGAGAGGCAGCCTCCTTACTTCCCTGCTGCACCTGTTTAGACCCTTTTGGCGCTCGTCCTCAGGATTTTGGAGCCTGTGAGGGCCCCGCCAAAGTCTGCTCCTCCTGCGACTGTGCAATGGCAGACTCAACCATCGCTGTCCGGGGAGGCATCTGGGGCTCTGACTGAGGGGTTGGGCGGTGGGGGGGGGGGGTACAATGGGGGAGAAGTGTGAGCACTTGGAGAGGAGCCCCATTTGCATGTACCCTCTCACCATCATCCCTCTCTCATGGGTCACCCGCAGTTCCCTGCTAGCAAGGTGCTGGAGAGCACTTTGCTGCACAGCAGTGGGGCCATGAGGACCCAGGTCTACACTGACATCCTTCCTAGAGAGGATGTCTATGAGTCTCTGCCATCTATTCATAGATAGCCATCTATTCTCCATAGATACTGTATATTCTCCATAGATACACATCTATTCTCCATAGTCATCTATTCTCCATAGTCATTTATTCTCCATAGATATCCGTATATTCTCCATAGATACCCGTATATTCTCCATAGATAGCCATATATTCTCCATAGATACCCATCTATTCTCCATAGATACCCATCTATTCTCCATAGATACACATATATTCTATATAAATAGCCATCTATTCTCCGCAGATAGTCATCTATTCTCAATAGATAGTTATCTATTCTCCACAGATAGTCATTTATTCTCTATAGATACCCAAGTATTCTCCGTAGATCGAGACCTATTCTCCATAGATAGTCATCTATTCTCCATAGATACCCATCAATTCTCCATAGATAGCCATCTATTCTCCATAGATAGCCATCTATTCTCCTTAGATACCCATCTATTTTGCATAGACATCATGTGCTCCTGCAATTGGCACATTAGCTGCTCCATGCTGGTGGCCATCCTATCCATGGAAGAGCCTACAATCGCCATTGCCTGCAACACGGTGGTGCTCATGTTAGAGGAGGACTCCTCCATTCTCGGAACACTGGCAGTCATCGCACTTGCAAAACCTGTCCGAGTCCCCTGCACTTGTTCCAGCAGCTCCAGGATCGCCCTCTTTCTGGATGGCACCCGAGGCTCAGAGTTTGCATGCAGCTGAGCAGAGCTGGGAGTGTCCTGTGCCCTCCGACGATGCGTCTCCATTGTTGTCCCTGTCTTCACCATCTGCTCTTACTCACTTGTGAGTTGTGAGACACCAGGTGACAACACTACACTAGGGACCCACCGAGGTGTGTGTATCTGTGCTGGTGCTGGGTGCGCTTATGTCTGGTGACGGTGCACCTTCAGAGGCTGGAGATTCCTCTGAGGAATCATCTTCCTCTTCCTCCTGGACAGTGGCAATGGGGCTCTTGATAGACCTGTGGGACAATAGAGAGGTGAGTTAGATATGTCATATGTACATTGGGAACAGATACCATTATGCATATAATGACTATTTAATGGCTGATGACATCAGTCCCTATATGAGTGACTCATGTATGCCATGTATCTGTATGAAAAGTGATTCTGTCACCAGGTTGCTGAGATGTCCCCCTCTCTCTGTCCCCCACCTCCAGCTGCTCCGACACTCCCGACAGTTCCAACGCACCTCCTCTGCAGTGGTCAGGGTGTGAGTGATGCTGGTCGTGCACCAGTTCTCTCCCTCTCCCTCTTATAGTGGGCTCTCTTTTCCTGCAAGAAGGGAAAGAAGAGAAAGTTAAGCTAGAGTGATGGAATGAGTGTAAGGAATGAATGGGTTACATCTGTAGAGGGAGATCATGATGGAGTGGGTTGGCAATGCTAAGTGGCCTCCTTGTGTTTTGTTAGTTGGCATGATTGAACTAGGATGAGGGTGAGTGTGAGGGGTGACTAGTTAGATGGGGATGCAATAATGTAGATAGAGAGAGAGGCATGGGTGGAGATGCAAGGTAAGTTGGTGTGAGTAAGGATGTGCAGGAGTAGGTTAGGGAAGGCAGAATGATGGGGATGTGATGAGAGGCACAGCTGGATGAAGGTGAGTGTGGCTTTGTACTCACCTTTCTCACAAGACTGTTGAAGCATTTACGACAGTGCACTCAGGTCCTCCGCATGATGTCCCTGCGGCTCACCTCCTTGGCTATCTGGAGCCAGACTCCTTTTGTTTGCTGGGGCGGTCTTTTCCGCAAATTAGAAGGCAAGAGGACCTCCTTGTATGCTCTGACTCCCTGGAGGGAGTCATCAGAGAACCTGGGTGCAGCCCTCTGCCTCTATGCGGTCATTTCTGCCCTGTGTACAGCAGTGAAAAGCGATTGTACTGACTGCACACTCCTAGATGAACTGTCAAATACAATGTGGCCATGGTCCCTTTAAATATCCTGTCTGAAAATGCCTCATCGATGACGTCACCAGACCTGCTCCATTTAATTAGACCAGGCAACGTCCTGGGTGGGCTTTACAAGCCCCATTATTGGAAAGTCATTTTGTGGAGCGAGATGAAGGTAGTAACAGGGTCGGGACCCGACATGGCGGCCTCCCGCACCAGACCCACCAAGGTAAGGAGAATTACAGCCTTGCTGTCTATAAACTTTCCAAGTTACAGATCGGTGTGTCAGTAATTCATAGGCAGTATCAGAAGCACAAAAATGATCAGCAGTAAAATAGGAACAGAACAAAACTGAAAAGATATATTCCATCCATCAGGCTAGCCCCAGAGTTCAAAAACAGAGTAAATATTTCACTTATTCCCCATTTCAGCTCCCTCTTAAATTAACTGATGTTCTGAGTGTGATTGCCTCCCTGGAGAGTCGATTCCAAATATTCACCACCCACGGTGTGAAATAGTTGTATCTGATCTGTCTATTCACCCTCCCGTTTCTGAGCTTCACCGTATCTATTCATGTTGTTCTCGATTACAGCACGAGTGGAACTGCTCCCCCCGATAGTTCACTCACACATCTATCTGATTGTGCGATTAAATTTAAAGTTCTGATCTCATTCTCTCCCTCATTATTGTGACCATAAGTTACCGTTCTTTGTCAAAAATGCATCTTCTAGCATACTCAATGCCTAGAATTTGCAGCAAATTCTTTAGTATACATTGCCGACTGGAATGTGAGCATGTAGGTGGCATTCAGGGAGCGTCTCCCTCTTATGGGCAGATCAGATACAACTATTTCACACAGCGGGTGCTGAAGATTCACTTATATATGCCAGATTAGTGTCACAGTTGTAGCTATGCACTAGTATGAAGCAATTACAAGTATATGGGGACAATGGGTAAATTCTTCAACAAATTGCATTTATATGGCGCCTTTAATGTACTAAAACATCCCATGGCACTTCACAGGCGCATTATAAAACAAGATTTGACACTAAGCCACATAAGAAGCTATTAGAACAGGTGACCAAAAGCTTGGTCAAAGAGGTAGGCTTTAAGGATCATCTAAAAGGAAGAGAGAGAGGGAACGAGACGGAAAGGTTTAGGGAGGGAATTCCAGAGCTCAGGGCCTCGGCAGCTGAAGGCACGGCTGCCAACGGTGGAGCAATGAAAATCGGGGAGGCACAAGAGACCAGAATTGGAGGAGCGCAGAGATGTCAATTGTTGTCATCATCATAGGCAGCCCCTCGGAATCGAGGAAGACTTGCTTCCACTCTTAGCATGAGTTCTTAGGTGGTTGTACAGTCCAATACGACAACCACAGTCTCTGTCACAGGTGGGACAGATAATCGTTGAGGGTAAGGGAGGGTGGGACAGATTTGCCGCACTCTCTTTCCGCTTCCTGCGCTTGATTTCTGCATGCTTCTGGCGATGAGACTCGAGGCGCTCAGCGCCCTCCCAATGCACTTCCTCCACTTAGGGTGATCTTTGGCCAGGGACTCCCAGGTGTCAGTGGGGATGTTGCACTTTTTGAGGGTGCCCCTGTAACGTTTCCTCTGCCCGCCTTTGGCTCGTTTGAGATGAAAGAGTTCCAACTAGAATGCTTGCTTTGGGAGTCTCGTGTCTGGCATGTGAACGATGTGGCCTGCCCAGCGGAACTGATCAAGTGTGGCCAGTGCTTCAATCCTGGGGATATTGGCCTGGTCGAGGATGCTAATGTTGGTGCGTCTGTCCTCCCAGGGGATTTGTACGATCTTGCGGAGGCATCATTGGTGGTATTTCTCCAGCGACTTGAGGTGTCTCCTGTACATGGTCCATGTCTCTGAGCCATACAGGAGGGCAGGTATTACTACAGCCCTGTAGACCATGAGCTTGGTGGCAGTTTTGAGGGCCTGGTCTTCAAACACTCTTTTCCTCAGGCAGCCAAAAGCTGCACTGGTGCACTGGAGGCGGTGTTGAATCTCATCATCAATGCCTGCTCTTGTTGATAAGAGGCTCCCGAGGTATGGGAAGTGGCCACGTTGTCCAGGGCCACGCTTTGGATCTTGATGACTGGGGGGCAGTGCTGTGCGGTGAGGACAGGCTGGTGGAGGACCTTTGTCTTACGGATGTTTAGCATAAGGCCCATGCTTTCGTACACCTCAGTAAATACATCAACAATGTCCTGGAGCTTAGCCTCTGTATGTGCACAGACGCAGGTGTCGTCTGTCCACGTACTGTAGCTCGACGACAGAGGTTGGGATGGTCTTGGACCTGGTCTGGAGATGGCGAAGGTTGAACAGGTTCCCACTGGTTCTGTAGTTTAGTTCCACTTCAGTGGGGAGCTTGTTGACTGTGAGGTGGAGCATGGCAGCGAGGAAGATTGAGAAGAGGGTTGGGGTGATGACGCAGCCCTGTTTGACCTCGGTCTGGACGTGGATTGGGTCTGTTGGTAAGGATCACAGCCTGCATGTCGTCGTGGAGCAGGTGGAGGATAGCGACGAACTTTTGGGGGCATTGTTGTAGGACTGGAGGAAGTTACAGAGATGGGAGGGGTGAGGCCATGGAGTGATTTGAAAACAAAGATGAGAACTTTTGCTTGCACCGGGAAATAGGACACAAGACGCCATCATCTTAAGTCTCATCGTAATTTCCTGTTATAACTTCAGAAATGTATGCAGAATTAAAGCTCCATGAGAAGGGAACCAATCAGGGGTACTGAGGGAGTGCTGCATTGTTGGAGGTGCTGTCTTTTGGATGAAATTTTAAACTAAGGCTCCACATACCTATTCATGGATGTAAAATATACCATTGCACTGATCAAAGAAGATTAGCGGAATTCTCCTGATGTCCTAACCAACATTTTTCACTCAACCAACTCCACCAAAATCAATGCTCAGTTTGGATTCCACCAGCACCACTTGGCTCCAGACTTAATTACAGCCTTGGTACAAACATGCACAAAAGTGCTTAATTCCAGCAGTAAGGTGAGAGTGATTTCCCTTGACATCAAGGCAATATTTAACCAAGTGTGACACCAAGGAGTTCTAATGTTATGTATGCAATCCTAGGCAACCTACATCATACCGCCACCAGAGGGTTTACCTGTTGGAGTCCCAAGGGATCCCAGCAGCCCTTGGAAGCACTGTATATAAGCAGGCCTCCATGCTGTACTGGCACTCTGGAGTTTAAATAAAGGAGCTAAGGTCACACTTACTCATTGTCTACAGTACTCAGTTGCATGACTTTATTATGAGCTTATCAACTGGCGACCAGATAACGAACAACCACGTGAAAATGCAGAGAACTGTTGGTATCCTGGAGAAATTCTCTGAAGAGGACGATTGGGAGTCCTTTGTGAAGCGACTCGACCAATACTTCGTGTCCAACGAGCTGGAAGGGGACGAGAACGCTGCCAAGTGAAGGGTGATCCTCTTCACCGTCTGTGTGGCAACAACCTATGGCCTCATGAAGAATCTTATAGCTCCGATGAAACCAACAACCAAATCATATGAAGAACTGTGTATGCTGGTCTGGGAGCACCTAAATCCAAAGGAAAGCGTTTTGGTGGCAAGGTATCGATTCTACACGTGTCAACAGTCTGAAGGCCGGGAAGTGGCGAGCTATGTCGCCGAACTAAGGCACCTCGCAGGACATTGCAAATTCGATGGATTCATTGAGCAAATGTTAAGAGACTTTTATATGCTTGGCATTGCCATGAGGTTATCCTTCGCAAACTATTGACTGTTGAAACACCGAACCTGAGCAAAGACATAACGATAGCCCAGGCATTTATGTCCACCAGCGATAACACCAAACAAATTTCGCAGCATAAAGAGGTTTCGGCCAGTACTGTACACAAAGTAACGTCGTTTTCAGGCAGGAATGCATATGGCAGAACGTACACGCCTGCAGCTGCATGACCTCAGATGACTCAGAGTCCGCCATCAAGTGTGAATGCGAGGCAGTTAACACCTTGTTGACGCTGCGGAGGTGATCATCGAGCCCATCAATGCCCCTTCAAACACTGTGTGTGCAAAGGCTGTGGAACAATGGGACACCTCCAGCAAATGTGCAGACGAGCTGCAAACCACCACCTTGCAGAGGAGAGCAGATTCATGGCGGATCAGACTGAACGAGACTCGAACCAAGAAGGCAGAAGTGTATGGGGTACACATCTTCACCACGACATGTCCACCGATCATGCTAAAAGTCGAACTGGACACGGGTGCGAGTCAGACTATCATCAGCAAAAAGGCCTTCGACAGGCTGTGGTGCAACAAGGCACACAGGCCCAAGCTTAGCCCCATTCATGCCAAGCTAAGAACTTACACCAAAGAGCTGATCCCTGTTATTGGCAGTGCAGCAGTAAAAGTCTCTGATGATGGAGTAGTGCATGAACTACCACTATGGATTGTACCAGGAGATGGCCCCACACTGTTCGGCAGAAGCTGGCTGGGAAAAATCCGCTGGAACTGGGACGACAACCACGCCTCGTGTGCCCAGGTTCTGAGCAAGTTCCCGTTGTTGTTTGAGCCAGGCATCAGAAGTTTCTCGGGGGCAAAGGTACAGTTCCACTTGGTTCCCAGTACACGACGCATCCACCACAAGGCACGCGTGGTGCCGTACATAATGCAAGAGAAAGTGGAAATTGAGCTGGACAGGCTGCAATGAAAGGGCATCATCGTGCCGGTGGAGTTCAATGAGTGGGCCAGTCCGATTGTTCCAGTTCTCAAAGGCGACGGCACGGTCAGAATTTGTAGGGACTATAAAGTAATGATTAACCGTTTTTTGCTTTAGGGCCAATATCCGCTACCCAAGGCAGATGACCTATTTGCGACCCTGGCTGCAGGAAAGACGTTCGCCAAATTGGACTTGACCTCGGCCTACATGACGCAGGAGCTGGCGGAATCTTCGAAAGGCCTCACCTGCATCAACACACACAAAGGTCTTTTCAGCTACAATACATGCCCATTTGGGATTCAATCAGCCGCGGCAATTTTCCAAAGGAACATGGAGAGCCTGCTAAAATTGGTTCCGCGCACCGTGGTTTTCCAGGAAGACATACTGGTCACATGTTGGGACACCATCGAACACTTGAAGAACCTGGAAGAGGTTCTAAGTCGGCTGGATCGCGTGGGACTCAGGTTGAAACGCTCGAAGTGTGTTTTCCTGGTGCCAGAGGTCGAGTTCTTAGGGAGAAGAATCGCGGCAGATGGCATCAGACCCACCGACGCCAAGACAGAGACCATCAAGAACGCGCCGTGACCATAGAACGTGACGGAGCTGCGGTCGTTCCTGGGACTCCTCAACTATTTAGGTAATTTCCTACCCGCGTTAAGCACCGTACTAGAACCCCTACATATGCTGCTACGCAAGGGAGACGACTGGGTATGGAGGCTGGGTATGGAATCACAAGAGGCTGCTTTTGAGAAAGCCAGAAATCTGTTACATTCCAACAAACTGCTTGTTCTGTATAACCCATGTAACCGTTTAGTGCTAACTTGCGATGCGTCTGCATACGGGGTCGGGTGTGTGTTACAACAAGCTAACGAATCGGGAACATTGCAACCAGTCGCCTATGCATCCAAGAGTTTGTCCAAGGCCGAAAGGGCCGACAGCAAGATTGAAAAAGAAGCTCTGGCATGCATTTACGGGGTGAAAAAAATGCACCAGTATCTGTTTGGTCTTAAGTTTGAGTTAGAAACTGACCATAAGCCGCTCTTATCGCTATTCTCAGGGAGCAAAGGGATTAATACCAATGCCTCTGCCCGCATCCAAAGATGGGCACTCACGCTGTCTGCATACAACTATGTAATCCGCCACAGAGCAGGCACAGAGAACTGCGCTGATGCTCTCAGTCGGCTACCATTGCCCATCACCGGGGTGGAAATGGCACAGCCAACAGACTTGCTCTTGGTGATGGATGCATTTGAAAATGAAAAGTCACTCATTATGGTCCGTCAGATCAGGATCTGGAACAGCCAGGATCCTTTACTATCCCTGGTAAAAAACTGTGTCCTCCATGGGAGCTGGTCCAGCGTCCCAGCGGAGATGCATAAAGAGATCAAGCCGTTCCAGCAGCGCAAAGATGAAATGTCCATACAAGCGGACTGTCTTTTGTGGGGTAATCATATGGTTTTACGCGGTACCCACCCAGGCATAGTAATGATGAAAGCTATAGCCAGATCCCATGTGCGGTAGCCCGGCATCGACTCAGATTTGGAGTCCTGCGTGCGCCAATGCAACACTTGCTCTCAACTGAGCAAGGCACCCAGGGAGGCACCACTAAGTTTGTGGTCATGGCCCTCCAAACCGTGGTCTAGGATCCTTTGCAGGCCCGTTTCTAGGCAAAATGTTTTTGGTTATCGTGAATGCTTATTCAAAATGGATTGAGTGTGTAATAATGTCTGTAAGCACGTCCACTGCCACCATCGAAAGCCGACGAGCCATGTTTGCCACACACGGCCTGCCTGATGTCCTTGTCAGCGCCAATGGGCCGTGCTTCAGCAGTGCTGAATTCAAGGAATTCATGACCCGCAATGGGATCAAGCACGTCACATCTGCCCCATTCAAGCTCGCATCCAATGGCCAGGCAGAACAGGTAGTCCAAATCATCAAGCAAAGCTTGAAACGTGTGTCAGAAGGCTCCCTGCAGACCCGCCTGTCCCAAGTCCTGCTCAGCTACCGCACCAGACCCCACTCGCTCACCGGGGTTCCCCCAGCCGAGCTACTCATGAAAAGGGCACTCAAAACAAGGCTCTCTCTTGTCCCCCCCCGATCTCCATGATCATATCGAGGGCAGGCGGCATCAACAAAGCATGTACCATGATCGCGCAAACTTGTCACGCGATATTGAAGTCAATGACCCTGTATTTGTACACAACTATGGACATGATCCCAAATGGCTTGCTAGCACCATCATAGCCAAAGAAGGGAGTAGGGTGTTTCAGGTCAAACTTGCCAATGGACAAACTTGCAGAAAGCATTTGGACCAAACCAAACTACGATTCACAAACAGCCATGAGCAACTCGAAGAGGACACCACTAACTTTGACTCTCCAACACACACACACAAGTGGAAACCGACATCACGGTTGACCACGAAGCTGAACTCAACATCCCCAGCAGCCCAGCAAGGCCAGCTGCCCAGCAGCCCAGCGAAGAACCAAACAACTCACCCACACCCGCATTTGTACCGAGACAATCGAGGAGGGAGCGAAAAGTCCCATGTCGTCTCACCCTGTAAATAAGTGTACTATTGACTTTGGGAGGGAGTGATGTTATGTATGCAACCCGAAGCAACCTGCATCATACTGCCACCAGAGGGCTTACTGTTATACATGTAAACTTGTATATACTCTGTACAGCCACCAGAGGGCTCATGCCCTCGAGTCCCAAGGGGTCCCATAATCCTTTGGAAGTCAAGGTATTTAAGGAGGCCTCACAGGTTGGAGAGGCACTCTGGAGAATTGCAATAAAGGACTAAGGTCACACTTTACTTTGAGCTCACAGTGTTCAGTCCGACTCTTTCTCCATACATAACAACTGGCGACGAGATACAGATAACGAACCCAAAGATGCAGAGAACAGTGGGCATCCTGTAGAAATTCTCGGCAGGGAGATGATTGGGAAACCTTTGTGGAGCGACTCGACCAATGCTTCATAGCCAATGAGCTGGATGGAGAAGAGAATGCTGCCAAACGAAGGGAAATCCTCCTCGCCGTCTGTGGGGCACCAAAGTATGGACTCATTAAAAATCTGCTTACTCCAGCGAAACTCATGGAGAAATCGTACGATGATTTGTGTACACTGGTCCGGGAGCATTTGAACCCGAAGGCAAGTGTTCTGATGGCAAGGTACCAGTTCTACACCTACAAGAGGTCCGAAGGCCAGGAAGTGGTGAGTTATGTCGCCGAGCTAAGACGCCTTGCAGGACATTGCGAATTTGAAGGACAGTTGGAGCACATGCTCAGAGACCTTTTCGTACTTGGCATTGGCCACAAAACCATACTTCGCAAACTTCTGACTGAAGAGACCCCTACGTTGAGTAAGGCCATAGCGATAGCCCAGGCGTTCATTACCACCAGTGACAATATGAAGCAAATCTCTCAGCACACAAGTGCTGCTACAAGTACTATGAACAAAGTGATGTTGTTTTCAAATCGCAATGTACAGGGCAGGTCACACATGCCTGCAGCTGCACGTCCGCAGATGTCTCAGAGTCCACTATCAATGGGTGATGAATGCAAGGCCATTAAGATCTCGTTGACGCTGCGGGGGTAATCAGCGTTTCCATTCATGCCGCTTCAAAGGGTACGTTTGCAAGGGCTATGGAACAATGGGGCACCTCCAGGCGAGCTGCAAATCCTGTTAATCCTGCAAACCATCATGTTGCAGAGGAGGACAGATCCATGGAGGATCACGATGAACCAGAGCCTCAGACCGAGGAGGCAGAGGTACATGGGCTGCACACATTCACCACAAAGTATCCCCCGATAATGCTGAATGTTGAACTAAATGGACTCCCGTTGTCAATGGAGCTGGACATGGGTGCGAGCCAGTCCATCATGGGCAAAAAGACTTTCAAAAGATTGTGGTGCAGCAAGGTCTCAAGGCCAGTCTTAACTCCAGTTCGTACAAAACTAAGAATTTACACAATAGAACTGATTCCTGTAATCAGCAGTGCTACCGTAAAGGTCTCCTATGATGGAGCGGTGCGCAGGCTACCACTCTGGGTGGTACCGGGTGATGGTCCCACGCTGCTCGGCAGGAGCTGGCTGGGAAAGGTACGCTGAAACTGGGACGACGTCTGAGCACTGTCGCCCGCTGACGACACTTCATGTGCCCAGGTCTTAAACAAGTACCCTTCACTGTTTGGACCAGACATCGGGAAATTCCAATGAGCAAAAGTGCAGATCCACCTAATTCCGGGGGCGCGAGCCATCCATCACAAGGCGAGAGTAGTACCGTACATGAGAGAAAGGGTTGAGATCGAGCTAGACCGGCTGCAACAAGAGGGCATAATTTCACCGATCGAGTTCAACGAGTGGGCCAGTCCTATTGTCCCAGTCCTCAAAGGAGACAGCACCATCAGAATCTGTGGCGATTAAAAAGTAACTATCAATCGTTTCTCCCTGCAGGACCAATACCCATTACCAAAGGCCGACAACCCCTTTGCATCGCTGGCGGGAAGAAAGACGTTCACGAAGCTGGATTTGAGTTCAGCCTACATAACGCAGGAACTGGAGGAATCATTGAAGGGCCTCACCTGCATCAACATGCACAACGGTCTTTTCATTTATAACAGGTGCCCGTTTGGAATTCGATCAGCGGCAGCGATATTCCAGAGAAACATGGAAAGCTTACTGAAGTTGGTCCCGCGCACCGTGATCTTCCAGGATGAGATCTTGGTCACAAGTCGGGACACAGTCGAGTATCTGCAGAACCTGGAGGAGGTTCTTAGTCGACTCAACCATGTGGGGCTCAGGTTAAAACGCTCGAAGTGTGTTTTCCTGGTGCCTGAAGTGGAGTTCTTGGGGAAGAGGATCGCGGCGGACTGCATCAGGCCCACCGATTCTAGGACGGAGGCAATCGAGAACGCACCGAGGCCACAGAACGTGATGGAGCTGCGTTCGTTTCTAGGACTCCTGAACTACTTTGGTAACTTCTTACTGGATCTCAGCACACTGTTAGAACCACTGCACATCTTAACTGCGTAAAGGGGATGAATGGGCATGGGATAAAAGCCAAGAAAATGCCTTTGTAAAAGCTAGAAAATTGTTATGCTCAAACAAATTGCTTGTGTTGTATGATTCATGTTATCGTTTGGTACCAGAATGTGATGCGTCATCATATGGCGTTGGGTGTGTATTACAACAAACTAATGATTTTGCGAGACTGCAACCGGTTGCTTACGCATCCAGGAGTCTGTCTAAGGCTGAGAGAGCCTACAGCATGATGGAAAAAGAAGCGTTAGCGTGTGTCTATGGGGTAAAGAAAATGCATCAATATCTGTTTGGGCTAAAATTCGAATTGGAAACTGACCATAAGCCACTTATATCCCTGTTTTCCGAGAGTAAATGGATAAATATCAATGCATCGGCCCGCATCCAGAGATGGGTGCTCACATTGTTTGCATACAACTATGCCATCCGCCACAGGCCAGGCACAGAAAACTGCGCCGATGCTCTCAGTAGGCTGCCATTGCCCACCACATGTTTGGAAATGGCACAGCCCGCAGATTTAGCCATAATTATGGAAGCATTTGAGAGTGAGCAATCACCCATCACTGCCCGGCAGATCAAAACCTGGATGAGCCAGGACCCCTTATTGTTCCTAGTCAAAAACTTCATGGGAGCTGGTCCAGTGTCCCAGTGGAAATACAGGAAGAGATAAAGCCGTTCCAGCGGTGCAAAGATGAAATGTCTATACAGGCAGACTGCCTTCTGTGGGGCAATCGAGTAGTAGTACCCAAGAAGGGCAGAGACACCTTCATCAGTGACCTCCATAGTACCCACCCAGGCATCGTAATGATGAAAGCGATAGCCAGATCCCATGTGTGGTGGCCCGGTATCGATGCGGACTTAGAGTCCTGCATGCACAGACGTAATGCTTGCTCGCAGTTAAGCAATGTACCCAGGGAGGCGCCGCTAAGTTTATGGTCTTGGCCCTCCAAACCTTCGTCTAGAGTGCATGTCGACTATGCAGGTTCGTTCTTGGATAAAATGTTCCTTGTGGTTGTAGATGCGTACTCCAAATGGATTGAATGTGATATAATGTCAGCTAGCACGTCCGCTGCCACTACTGAAAGTCTGAGGACCATGTTTGCCACACACGGCCTACCCGATATCCTGGTGAGCGACAATGGGCCATGTTTTACCAATGCTGAGTTCAAAGAATTCATGATCCGCAACGGGATCAAACATGACACATCTGCCGCATTTAAACTAGCATCCAATGGTCAGGCAGAGAGAGCAGTGCAGGGCTTGAAGAGGGTAACGGAAGGCTCACTGCAGACTCGCCTATCCCGAGTCCTCCTTAGCTACCGCACGAGACCCCGCTCGCTCACGGGGATCCCACCTGCTGAACTGCTCATGAAAAGAGCAGTTAAGACAAGGCTCTCGTTAGTTCACCCTGATCTACATGAACAGGTAGAGAGCAGGCGGCTTCAACAAAGTGCATAACATGCATGCAATGTGTCACACGAGATTGAAATCAATGATCCTGTATTTGTATTGAATTATGGACAAGGTCCCAAGTGGCTTCCCGGCACTGTCGTGAACAAAGAGGGGAGCAGGGTGTTTCGGGTCAAACTTTCAAATGGACTCATTCACTGGAAACACTTGGACCAAATCAAACTCAGATTCACGGACAATCCTGAGCAACCCACTTTGGACCCTACCTTCTTTGACCCCCCAACATACACACCAGGGGCAACCGGCACCACGGTTGGCCACAAAGCAGACCCACCATCCACAGCAGCCCAGCAGGACCCACCACACCAGGCTGCCCAGCAAGGCCAGCTGCACAGCAGCCCAGCGAGGGACCAACAAATGACTCACCAATACCAGCTTTCACACTGAGACGATCAACCAGGGCAAGAAGGGCCCCAGATCGACTCACATTCTAAATAGTTACACTATTGACTTTGGGGAGAGGCAGGGGGGAGTGTTGTTATATATGTAAACTTCTATATACTCTGTACAACCACCAGAGGGCTCATCCCCTGGAGTCCCAAGGGATCGCATAATCCCTTGGGAGCACAGGTATTTAAGGAGGCTTCACAGGATGGAGAGGCTCCTTGGAGACCTGCAATAAAGGACTACGGTCACACTTTACTTTGAGGTCACAGTGTTTAGTCTGACTCTTTCTCAATAGATAACACTTACCTGTTGTAATCCCAATGGATCCCAGCATCCCTTGGGAGCACTGTATATAAGCAGGCCTACCATGCTATACTGGCACTCTGGAGTTTAAATAAAGGAGCTAAGGTCATACTTACTCATTGTCTACAGTACTCAGTTACATGACTTTATTATGAGCTTAACACCTAATATGAATTGAAGTCAATGGGAATCAGGGGAAAGCTCTCCAGTGTCTGGAGTCATACTTGGCAAAAATGACAATGGTGGCCAAACATCTCAGCCCAGGTATTCGCTGCAGGAGTTCATCAGGACAGCGTCTTAGCCCTGACTATCTTCAGCTGCTTCATCAATAACCTTCCCTCCATCATAAGGTCAGAAATGGGGATAATTGCTCAGTGTTCAGTTCCATTCTAATTCCTCAGATAATGAAGCAGTCCATGCCCGCATGCAGCAAGACCCAGATGACATTCATGTTTGGGCTCATAAGTGGTAAGTAACATTCAAACCACACAAGTGTCAGGCAATGATCATCTCCAACAAGAGAGAGCATTACCACCTCCACTTTACATTCAATGGCATTACCATTACTGAGTCTCCCACCATCAACATTCTGGGGTCACCATTGACCAGAAACTGAACTGGCCCAGTCACATAAATCACGTGCCTACTAGAGCGGGTCAAAGTTGACTATTCTACAGTGAGTGACTCACCTCCTGATTCCCCAAAGCCTTCTTTACCACCTACCAGGAACAAGGTAGGAGTGTGATGGAATATTCTTCACTTGCCTGGATGGGTGTAGCTCCAACAACACTCAGGAAGCTCAACACTATCTAGGACAAAGTAGTCCACTTGATCAGCACCCTATCCACTGGCTTAAACATCTACTCCCTCCACCACCAGTGTATCATGGCTGCAGTGTGTACTATCTGCAGGATGGCCAAGGCAGCACATTCACCATCTAGAAGAACAAAGGCAGTGTGCATATCCAAATTCCCCTCAAAACCACACATCATCCTGACTTGAACATATAACGTTGTTCCTTCATCGTCGCTGAGTCAAAATCCGGGAACTCCCTCCCTAACAGCACTGTGGGAACACCTTCACCTCACAGACTGCAGTGGTTCAAGCAGGCAGTTCACCACCACCTTCTCAAGGGCAACTAGGTATGGGCAATAAATGCCAGCGATTCCCACAACCCAATAATGAATTTTTTTTTTAAATCATGGGCTAGATTTTATACTTTTGTGCAGATCGCCCAAAAATGGACATTATTTCCGGCGTTGGTGGTAAAAATGGGTTTTCAGATCGCCGGCTTGTCGCCCATTCTCAAAGCCCTTAATCTTCAGTTTTGAAATTGGGCGTTACCGAGAGCGATATGAAATGGGTGGTAGCGTTAAATCTCTCTGACCTTCTGCCGTAAAGTGTCGCCGTCCTTAGCAACGGTATGGCAATGCTCGATTCCCGCAATTCAGGAGGTGAAGGGTCATCATGACATGCGCATAAGAGGAAACAGAGAGAGAGTTTGCTGAGAGGGACTGAAGGCATGTGTGGCTGTGGTGTGGCTGCTTTGGGAAGAAGGAGGGAGAGTTTCGAGCTTTAGAGCAAATTGTGAAACAAAAATTAGCTGTTACCAGCCAGATATTTGCCCGAATTTGGTGCCTATAATGGAGGGAGAGGAGGAGGCAACACAGCACACTGTGGAGACCGACGCTGGCGAGAGCAGTGAGCTGGGAGAGGAGCACATTGGTGGGTGCAAAAGAGCGAGGAGGTTCTTGGACAAGGCAAATGCCTCCCTCCTGCAGGAGGTTGAGTCACACTGGGATGATTTGACTCAGGGAGGGCATGGGAAGCCCATCCCAAAGGCCTACCAGAAGATATGGGCCAAGTTAGAAGAGATGGTCTCATCAGCGACCCACGAGGTGCGAGAGGGCAACCAATGCCGCAAACGATGGAACGACTTTGTCGGATCCACAAGAGTAAGTATTATATTTATTTACATGTACTTATGTATTTATATAATTTGATTTGTACGAGTCATGAGTGACTATCATCAGATGTGAGGTCTTTCACTTTTACCGGGAATGTTGTACTCAAAGCCTCTGGTCACGGTACACGTATTTAGGTAAAAAATTATAATTATCATAATAATCTTGATTACATCTGTCGGTTATGTGTTGTATCAGTTTCTGTGACAGTACCTAGCAATGATATCATGCAATCATCTCATGCCATGTCGTCCTGTCACCCTTTACAGAAGAAGCTATCGATGATGAGGTCCGTGCAGAGGTGAACGGGTGGGGGGCCACCAGTCCCCAGCGACTTCACTGACATGGAGGAGCAGGTGCTCACACGGCCACGCAAGGAGCTGCAGACCTTGAAGTGATGCCACGTGAGTAACGTTTACACCATTGCATGATGTAAAGTCAATAGATGCCACATCCACTCATATCCGAACAATAATATATGATAGATGAGTTCTAAAATTGTCCTATAAATAATGCTGGCCTCATGAGAATCATTGCAATGCAGAATGTGTTGATGGTCATGAAATGTGATGTCTGTGATGATTTTGATAGCGATGGTGCTTTTGTCGTGCACATGCTGTGTGTAGCGCTGGACTCACCTTGTGACCCTAGCACCTCCTTCTCCTCTAATAACCTCATTTGTGTTTTGCAGCTCAGCCAGCAGTACGGCCCCAGGCAAGACCATAGAGGCTAGAAGGTGGAGGCGGAGCCGGACTCACCGGACGATCCTACATCTGCTGCTAAGGAGGTCCGATTCTCACCCATCAATCTGCTGGTTCTGTTCTCTACGGTTGAGAGCGCGGACTATGAGGAACCTGCATCGCAGGGCTCCCAAAGGCATACCACCCCGAGGCCATCTAGTGCTCCTCCGGCCATTCCCGCCTCCACTCTGGAGGTACCAGGCCGAAGCACCTCGCCACAGAGCACCCCATTTGTCCCCAGGATGGTGCCGACCCCGCGGAGGTTTCGTGGATGCGGCAGGTCTGGTCCACATGAGAGCGGAGAGATGGTACAGTTGTCCAGGAGGAATGTAGACATTGGTGACCAGATCCTCGATGCATTGGGGGGCATATCCCGACAGCTGGCCACCATGACTGAGTACATTCTGCGGATAGCGGAGGCCCTGGAGATGATAGCCAGGAACACTGCTGGCATAGGCCTCCCACTGGTCCCGGAGCGCAGCACTCTACCCCAGGTTCCGCACCACCAGTGCCAACGACAGATGAGAGCAAGAACCAAGATCCTAATTCTGCATCAGAGAATGTTGCCCCCTCTGCACCCCCCGCTCCTGTACCCGTGCAACCACCGCCTCTGCTTTCATCTCCCCGAATGAGGCACCGCCTGAGGAGCTCTTCGGCCAAGCGGCGTGGAGCGAGGAGGGGAAGGGGTAGAGGTGGGGAGAAGAAGGGGAGGGGGTAAGGAAAGTGAGGTGCATATCCGCAGGTGTATGCAATTTGTTGTAATGTAAGGGGGAGGGGACCACCCTCCTGCTTTGCATTTGTATTCCGTCTTGCTCGATATGTTGACCATTTGATTGATGTCAATGGTCGAAAAAGTGGGGTGTTTTTGTCTCTGATACTTATGAGTTCAGACCAATGATCGTATAAAATGTTTTTTATTCAACATAACCTTGTTGCACATTGTCTCAGATAGCTGGACCATTACACACTGGTGATTCCTTAACATGAAAGGGTTAAATAAAACTTAACTTGAATCAACTTAAACTTTAACTGGCACCAAGGTGATGCCCACCATTGATGTCAGAGCTGCACACACACTGCAGTGTGTCAGCATTGTCAATCTCAGCAACGTTCTTTCAGGTGAATCGTTAGTTATGAGCTCCTGACGTAAGAGTCTTGCAGCTATGTAGCCACCACGGGCCCTTTCCTGCGGTCTGGAGGAGGGTGTGGGCATGGTTGCATAGTCAGCCTGATTGTCTGGCCCTAGGTCAGCGTCCAGCCCCTCGTCATCGCTTCCTCTCTCTCCTGAGGTGGACCATCAGTCCCTTAGAAAATAACATAAAAAATAGGTGCAGGAGTAGGCCATTCGGCCCTTCGAGCCTGCACCGCCATTCAATGAGTTCATGGCTGAACATGCAACTTCAGTACCCCATTCCTGCTTTCTCGCCATACCCCTTGATCTCCCTAGTAGTAAGGACTACATCTAACTCCTTTTTGAATATATTTAGTGTATTTGGCCTCAACAACTTTCTGTGGTAGAGAATTCCACAGGTTCACCACTCTCTGGGTGAAGAAGTTTCTCCTCATCTCCGTCCTAAATGGCAAGTCTTATCCTTTCCTGATAGCCAGGTTGTGCAGCATGGAGCACACAACTACGAATTTAGCTACTTGCTCAGGCTTGTATTTTAGCTCCCCTCCTGAGTGCTCCAGGCATCTAAAGCGCTGCTTAAGCACAATTATTGTTTTTTGGATCACATTGCGTGTGTCTCTGTGACTCTTGTTGTATCGCTTCTCGGCCTCGGTGTGGGTGTCACGCGGGGGGGGCGGGAGGTTATCAGCCAGGTGGCAAGACCATATCGGTTGTCAACAAGCATCCAACATTGTCCTTGTGGCTGACTCTTAAACATGTCAGAGACAGCGCTCTCACACAGGATGTGAGCCTCATCGTAGCTGCCCAGTCATTTGGCATTCACTGCCATTATTATCCGATTATGGTCAGCAACTAGGTGGACCTTCAGGGAGTGAAATCTTTTTCTGTTATGAAAAAACTCTGGGTATTGAGAAGGTGCCCGCATGGTGATGTGAGTGCACTGTAGTGCTCCCTGCACCCTGGGGAACTTAGCAATGCGGTAGAATGCTCCAGCCCTGTCAGTCTGAGCCTCCGTGGTCATGAGGAAACTGATAAAGTCCATCCTAAGCGCGTACAGGGCTTCTGTGACCTGTCTAATGCAGCGATGGGTGGCACGTTGAGACAGAGGGGAAATGTCGAGCGCGGAGGCCCGAAAGGAACCGGATGCATAGAAAGACAGTGCCGCGGTAACCTTGACCTCGACCGACAGTGATGTCCTGATGGCAGGCTGCATAGTTGGCCTGATGAGCTCACATATTTCAGTGATCACCACCTTGTGCTCGAACACGTCGAGGTAAGACCTCTTCTCCCAGTGAGTGTGCGGTGTGTATGGTCTGGACCTCCTCCTCATTCTGGCATGTGTTAGACTGGGCACATAATGGTGTTCATTAGACGTTGTGCCATTTGCATTCTGCAGCATCTGCGAATTAATCGATGCATCTGAGAAATGGCTGGCCCCATTCCAATGAAAGTATAATAGCAATTGATCAGAAGTAATAATTTCCACACTAAAAGGCACCTACGGTAAAACCCAATCGTCCAGAGTCTGAAATGATGTCTCTTGAGATGGTCACTTCACCTGAGAAGAACTCCAGAGTAAATCCAAACTCCCCTGAAGTTGAAGCAGCGTTTTCAATGAAGCGACCTGCGATTTCAAAAATGGCGCCCACACCGCTGTGATTCATTCAGAACAGTTCCACTTTTCCTGGGCGCTTTTTTGGGCGAGCGATATTGTGGGCAAAATGTGTGCCAAGTGGTGAAAGTGATGCTGGGCGATCTCCTGGGTGTTCATTTTGGCAAATGTGATCTTTCCAACAAAATAAAGTGGGCCGGTCGGTATTATTGAATCTAGGCGTTAATTACGTGCGGAAACTATTGCTGGGTGATATTATGGGCGTTGGTTTCACCCATTCTGATGATTCCGCCCAAAAACGTGGGCGGGCGGTATTATTTTTTCCCGGCGTTACGCATATGGGGAAAGTGACGCTCAGCAATAAGTGTCCGAAAAATTGGTGTCAGTTTCCATTTTGTGGCTAAATGGGCAATACCTGGATGTTACACGTCATTTCAGCAGTAAAGTGGACGTTAAGTGGGCGTTATGCATGCAAAAATAATGGAAAATCTAGCCCTATTTATTGATCTCATTGCTATTTATAAGCCCCTGTTGTCTGCAAACTGACTGTCACATTTGCTTACCAAATATCACAATAGAGGTCATTTTAACCCTACCTGCCTGCCGGAAAGCAGTTAAAAATCACCCATGTTACTTAGATGCTAGCAACTCATCATTCCAAATTTTAACCTGCTCTACTGAGCAAGCAGCCAGGACACCTACCCACAGCTGCCAAGATCCTTCTATACGTAAGCATATTGGTTCTTGATGATGTCATCAGGACCCAACTGCAATTTTAACTGGTGACCTAAGGGAGAAACTGCTGTGGATTTCCTGCCAGGTGAAGAGAGCAGGAAGATCAGCCGGGGCCAAAAGTGGGCGTCCTACCTCAGACAAATGGCAGTGGCAGCCAGACGGTCTCCGGCCTCGCTGATCCTGTTTGCTGGCTGTTTAAAGCAAAGTCTTAAATGAAGGCTCTCACCCTCATGTCTGCTGAATTCTGGCTTGCTTTCTTCTTAAAGGGGAAGGAGACCACAACCCAACACATGAAGGTACCACCCCAAAACCTCAAGGTTTCTGATGGAAATCATCAGCCAGCTACCTCAGAACCTCCTACCATGGAATAAAAGGGACAGTGGCAGCATGGGTGCGGAATTGGCTAAGTGACAGGAACCAGAGAGTAGTGGTGAACAGTTGTTTTTCGGACTGGAGGAAGGTATACAGTGGTGTTCCCCAGGGGTCGGTTCGAGGACCACTGCTTTTCTTGATATATATTAATGACTTGGATGTGGGTGTACAGGGCACAATTTCAAAATTTGCCATTGGCACAAAACTTGGAAGTTTAGTGAACAGTGAGGAGGATAGTGATAGACTTCAAGAGGACATAGACAGACTGATGGAAAGGGCGGAGACGTGGCAGATGAAATTTAATGCAGAAAAGTGAGAAGTGATACATTTTGGTAGGAAGAATGAGGAGAGGCAATATAATCTAAACAGTACATCCTAAAGGGAGACTCTGTGGATGTGAAGGCCTTAGAGAGGTGCAAAAAAGATTTATGAGATTGTTTCCAGGGATGAGGGACTTCAGTTACTTGGATAGACTGGAGAAGCTGGAGTTGTTCTCCTTGGAGCAGAGAAGGTAGAAAGGAGACTTTATAGAAGTGTTCAAAACGATGATGGGTCAAGACAGAGTAGACAGAGAGAAACTATTTCCATTGGTGAAAGTGTTGAGAAGCAGAAGACACAAATTTAAGATGATTGGCAAAACAACCAAAGGCGACATGAGGAAAAACTTTTTTACGCAGCGAGTGGTTAGATTCTGGAATGCACTGCCTGAAAGGGTGTTGCAGGCAGATTGAATCGAGGCTTTAAAAATGGAATTCGATAAACACCTGAAGGAAAAGAAAATTGCTATGGGGAAAGGGCAGCGGAGTGGGACTAGCTGCGGTGCTCTTGCAGAGAGCTGGCTCGAGCTCAATGGACCTCCCTCTGTGATGTAACTATTCTATGATTCTATGCTACCACTGTAAGAGAAGTAGGATTAAAAGGGCACATAATAGCATGCACGAAAGGGAAGCTTGGTGATAAGAGGATTGTCAGATTTTATCGTCACTGTTGGGAGAGTATCAAATTAAAAACCAATGCGTATAAGGTGGCCAAGGTTAGTGGGAAACTAGAAGATTGGGAAAATTTTAAACGGCAGCAAAGAATGACTAAGAAAGCAATAAAGAAAGGAAAGATAGATTACGAAAGTAAACTTGCGCAAAACATAAAAATAGATAGTAAAAGCTTTTACTGATATATAAAACGGAAAAGAGTGACTAAAGTAAATGTTGGTCCCTTAGAAGATGAGAAGGGGGATATAATAATGGGAAATGTGGAAATGGCTGAGACCTTAAACAATTATTTTGCTTCGGTCTTCACAGTGGAAGTCACAAAAACCATGCCAAAAATTGCTGGTCACGGGAATGTGGGAAGGGAGGTCCTTGAGACAATCACTATCACTAGGGGGGTAGTGCTGGACAGGCTAATGGGACTCAAGGTAGACAAGTCCCCTGGTCCTGATGAAATGCATCCCAGGGTATTAAAAGAGATGGCGGAAGTTATAGCAGATGCATTCGTTATAATCTACCAAAGCTTTCTGGACTCTGGGGAGGTACCAGCGGATTGGAAAGCAGCTAATGTAACACCTCTGTTTACAAAATGGGGCAGATAAAAGGCAGGTAACTATAGGCCGGTTAGTTTAACATCTGTAGTGGGGAAAATGCTTGAAGCTATCATTAAGGAAAAAATAGCGGGACATCTAGATAGGAATAGTGCAATCAAGCAGACGCAACATGGATTCATGAAGGGGAAATCATGTTTAACTAATTTACTGGAATTCTTTGAGGATATAGCAAGCATGGTGGATAGAAGTGTACCGATGGATGTGGTGTATTTAGATTTCCAAACGGCATTTGATAAGGTGCCACACAAAAGGTTACTGCAGAAGATAAAGGTACGCGGAGTCAGAGGAAATGTGTTAGCATGGATAGAGAATTGGCTGGCTAACAGAAAGCAGAGAGTTGGGATAAATGGGTCCTTTTCGGGTTGGAAATCAGTGGTTAGTGGTGTGTCACAGGGATCGGTGCTGGGACCACAACTGTTTACAGTATACATAGATGACCTGGAAGAGCGGACAGAGTGTAGTGTAACAAAATTTGCAGATGACACAAAGATTAGTGGGAAAGCGGGTTGTGTAGAGGGCACTGAGAGGCTGCAAAGAGATTTAGATAGGTTAAGCGAATAGGCTAAGGTTTGGCAGATGGAATAAAATGTCGGAAAATGTGAGGTCATCCACCTTGAAAAAAAACAGTAAAAGGGAATATTATTTGAATGGGGAGAAATTACAACATGCTGCGGTGCAGAGGGACCTGAGGGTCCTTGTGCATGAATCCCAAAAAGTTAGTTTGCAGGTGCAGCAGGTAATCAGGAAGGCAAATGGAATGTTGGCCTTTATTGCGAGAGGGATGGAGTACAAAAGCAGGGAGGTCCTGCTGCAACTGTACAGGGTATTGGTGAGGCCGCACCTGGAGTACTGCGTGCAGTTTTGGTCACCTTACTTAAGGAAGGATATACTAGCTTTGGAGGGGGTACAGAGACGATTCACTAGGCTGATCCCGGAGATGAGGGGGTTACCTTATGATGATAGATTGAGTAGACTGGGTCTTTACTCGTTAGAGTTCAGAAGGATGAGGGTGATCTTATAGAAACATTTAAAATAATGAAAGGGATAGACAAGATAGAGGCAGAGAGGTTGTTTCCACTGGTCAGGAGACTAGAACTAGGGGACACAGCCTCAAAATACGGGGGAGCCAATTTAAAGCCAAGTTAGAAGGAATTTCTTCTCCCAGAGGGTTGTGAATCTGTGGAATTCTCTGCCCAAGGAAGCAGTTGAGGCTAGCTCATTGAATGTATTCAAATCACAGATAGATAGATTTTTAACCAATAAGGGAATTAAGGGTTACGGGGAGCGGGCGGGTAAGTGGAGCTGAGTCCACGGCCAGATCAGCCATGATCTTGTTGAATGGCGGAGCAGGCTCGAGGGGCTAGATGGCCTACTCCTGTTCCTAATTCTTATATTCTTATGTTATGTTATGTGTGTGCAATGATTTGGACAAGGTTGGGAAATGCCAGTGAAATGGAATAGCAGAGTTTGAGCCTGTGTAGCTGCAGAGGACATTTAAATGCCAGAAAGTGGCTGAGTTGAGTTTTTTGCCCAAGGGAGCTATGATGGCAAGACTCATTTGGCAATGGGCTTGGATCGCTCTCCCCAATGAACTGTCTCCACACTGCCTGGCAATTGGCACAACTAACTTACTGCTTTGTAAGGATTTGCAAACAGGAAGGTGTGGTTATGAGTGGGTAGCCGCCAGAGGCTAGAGTTTGTTCAGCCGAGCTTACTTGTGATTGACCTTTTGATTCACTCCTCCTTTGTCTTCAAAGCAGAGAAACAGGAGAGGCTTAAGGAAAACACTGCAGGTTTCTAAAGCCCAGTCCGCAACCCTAAATCTTGAAAAAAAACGGTAAAAAATGTAGAAATATTTAATTGAACTTAAAAAACATAATTTCTGCAGAAGCCATGCATTAACAACTAAAGATAACCAATTATACCGTTTCTCCAGGGGTTTCGCTCATTGAAGTTGGAACAGGAGATTGGGACAACCCTCAGAAATTCAGGGCTGTAAAGCTCAAATGCAGTCCTGTATTTGATGAACTGACAAAAGTCCTGACCTTCCAGTTTCCTTTCTGTTAATATTTCTTTGCAGTTTAGTTTCCATATTGATTTTTGTATCTATTTTCAGGTAAATGACTGCCAGTGGAAAAGTTGTACATTTTTATTGTTTGTGCCAATTTTTAAATGCGTTTTGTTCCTTTATTTGACTCTAGGGAATAGATTTATGCAAGTTAATGGAAGCTGGTCACTTTATCTGTAAAGCACTGAACAGGAAGACCAACTCAAAAGTGGCACAAGCCTGTTACAAGCCATGATACGGACTCATGATATGGAGCTCAACAGACATTCCAAGCTGCAAGTACTTAAGCCATATGATTTAATGTTAATATTAAATTCAGTGTTGCACTGGAGCACTTGAAATAACGTGGTACGATGCCTCGTGTTTTGCATTTTGTGTGAGCATAGTCAGATGAAACATGGCTACACGAACCACTAATATTTGGTGTCAGCAGTCAACATCCAACTATTGTAATATAGCATCCTTCTGACAGTATAGCTTCTATAATAACAAATCTATACAATCAAGGGTCAAAGACCGAGTCTGAAATTTAAGTAACAAAGCCAGAAAAAGTTGTGTCCAGTAACTAAATGACCCTTCCTCCAGATAGCTTTTTGCATCGGGCTAACAATCTTATGCTACATTCCATTTACTCACCAACTCTGTGTAGAGGAACACACAGGCACACAAACACCTTTCCCTAGCCTCACACTCAGACTTTAACACTGTGCAGTACTCTCTGGCCTACAGAGCTTTGATGCAAACAGATTAGTAACAGAATGAGAACATGCATCTTTGAAATGACACTCTGCGAATATTACAGTCAACGTTGGGAGGTTCCACCCCTGGTGCAGAGCCTCATTTGATGGAAGCTCAGATCTGGGAGCTGGGCCTCATCACATGGTTGCCGATTATTTTATGGTGTCATTTGTCAGCCTCGCAACCCCCCAAGATGTCTGCGCTCCTCAAATTCTGTTCTCTTGAGCATCCCTGATTATAACTGCTCAACCATTGGTGGCCGCGCCTTCAGCTGCTTGGGCCCTAAGCTCTGGAACTCCATGCCTAAACCCCTCCGCCTCGCCACCTCTCTTTCCTCCTTTAAGACGCTTCTTAAAACCTACCACTTTAACCAAGCTTTTGGTCATCTGTCATAATTTCTTCGTATGTGGCTTGGTGTCAAATTTATGTGTTTTGTCTTGTAACACTGTTGAGAAGCGCCTTGGGATATTTTACTACGTTAAAGGCACTATATAAATAAAAGTTGTTGTTGTTGAAGGCTATAAAGTTTTCATGTCAGAATCTCCTAATCGCTCTACATCACTACTGATTCACAAAGTTGCCACCCCCTGATTTGGTTTTGTTCTCTGCACACTTTTGATTTAGGAAGTTTCCTAGCTTTGCCAAGCCTCTTGACTGATATCTGACAGCGAACATTTAGTATCCAGCATGTTCTGTTGACTGTGGAGTGCTCCTATGGGGAAAGCTCCAGAGTAGACACTGAGCGAGCCATGCAGGGGTGCCTTCTTTGCTGGCAGCCACCTTGGGAATACAATCTCCTTTGCTTTGGACACATTACGAGGGCACTCTGTCAGGCAATAACAAGATTGTAGGAATGGACATTTTTTAGTAGCATCTAAAGTTTATGAGGATGACCCCGATTTCTGATTTGCTACCTACTGCATGACAACCTTCAGCCGGCAGTGCGCTCTGTGGCTATGAAGGTGACCACCACGCTCAACCTTTATGGCACAGGTTTATTTCAGGCAGCCATGAGAGATCTCTGTAATATGGTGCAGAATGGACATACCTTTGTCCAGGTGACTGATGCATTTTGCAGTCGAGATGGTATATTCATCACCTTTCACATCACATGGCAGCAGTGAGAGAAGACAATCCATTGTTATGAGGTTGCAGCTTCCAGGATGCAATAAATAGCACTCATGTTGCTTTATGAGCTCCCACAGAAAACCCCCTTCCACCACTTCAATCAATGTAAACACTTTTGTGACAGCATGCAGAGGAGCCTATATGTCAATGACCAATATGCTAGAAATTATAACGATGCTTTAATCCTTTGAAATTCAGACCTCCCTGTCCTCTTCAGGGAAGAAAATTACATCTCAAATTATCATCCTTGTTTGAAAATCCCTTCATGGTCTCACCCTTCTCTATCTTTGTAACCTCCTCTGGCCCTGCAACCCCCCCAGAGAACTCTGCCCTCCAATTCTGGCCTCTTGTGCATCCCCAATTTTCATCGTTACACCATTGGTGACCGTGCCTTCAACTGTCTAGGCCTCAAGCTCTGGAATTCCCTCCCTAAACCTCTCCACCTCTCTCCCTCACTCTCCTCCTTTTAGAAGCTCTTTAAAACCTACCTCCTGCTGTCCTAATATCTCTTTATGTGGCTCGGTGTAACATTTTGTTTGATAAAGCTCCTGTGATGCGCCTTGGGATGTTTGACTACGTTAAAGGCACTATATAAATACAAGTTGTTGTTGTTGTAAGATTGGCATGAACAGCAGTGGAGGGGTACGTCAATGAGGCACATGGCTCTTCAAGATTGGTCAGGAAAAGGATGATCTCTTAAAGGCACATTTTCACTGGCTGGGCAGGTCAGCAGGGACTCTGCAGTCTGTTCCAGATCCTGTGTCATGAACAGTTATGCCCTTCATATCTTCACCATTCAAGGATTGATGCTGCTCGATCTACTTGGAGAAGAGCGTTACGATGACCTGCACTCAGCGGACCCCTCAGTGACGGCTTCAACAACATCATCACTTAAGCCTGCTCTTCTGTGTAACACAGTCCACCATTGATACCTTATCAACTTCTCCACCACTTTCCAATCAAGAGACATTCCTTCAATCCAATATCCACCCTACAACGTGACAACACATCAGCTCTCTTTTCCCCTGCATGAGCCCTCTTTTTCCCCTTCATCAGCTGAATGAATAGATCAGTACTAAGTAAGTGCCTCCTTTCCTTTATGACTCTAACCTCCATGAATAACATGTGCCATGTCAGAGCACATTATATTGTGATACAAGGAATTCCAAAGTGTAACCAAGCTAACCATTATTACCACAATGCTTCACTGGTTGCTGACACATGTCTTGCTTTCACTAATTCTACTCCTCTCCTCGGCTCAACCTGAGGGCCAGGATCGTAAGAGGTGGTTGGCTGCTCATGCTCTGCCAGAGAGTCACAAGACCGAAGTGGCCCTCAGGTCATAGCAGGTTGCTCCTGGCAGGCATGAGTTTGCAGTGCCCAACTTTGAAGCCATAGGCAACCTTCTCCTCAGCCTTTGCTGTGAAGGTGGCACATGCTCACAAACTTCTCACTCCTCCAGTGCTCTTGTGCTCTGTGAATCACAGTTATCACGTAGTCACTATCTAATTGCCTCCAGGTGAAAGCATCTGAGCTGGTGTCTAGGAATGAGGAAGTCAGTGATGTGGGGGGTTAGTTACAGAAGGCTGGGGTGGAGGAACGTGGATCATGAGGTCTCCAGGTGCAACTTCTGGTTGGGCTTCAGACAAAGCCATCTCTCTCTTCATCAATATCATCATTATCCCCAAACCATCCACCAAAGTCCTGCGCTCAGCCACCACTAGTTTGCAGCAGTAAGGCCCAAGTTCGGATGCCGCAGTCACTGGCACATACCCCATGGTAGTTTGCAGTCTGAACAACCTTTCCGCAATGGGGTAGCCATTTGGTTGTTGCACTCCTGCAAATCTACCATACATTTTACAACTGACTGAAGCAGGGACCCAAACACGCTCCCTGCATTGCTGCATTCTTTATTCAAAGACCTGGAAGGCGTTCAGTATCCCTCCACACCACACGAGTACCAATAGGCATGCTAAGCCTCTGCTGAAAACATGCTTAACTCTCCAGCACCTCTAACCCCGTCACCGCTTCACTACCAGGGTCAGAACTTCACTTGGAGGTGGCTTTCATACCTATGTAATGTGTGTGATAATATGCCTGTGGTAGTGATGAAAGCAGCTTTTGTGGAGCAGGTTGCTCTTGGGCTGCCAAGTCACCTGTAGCTATTCGCCCCTCACTTATAAAGAGAGCACCCGAGACATCCTCATAAAAAGAGCAACATCCACTTTTCAGAAATGGTATGATTGTGCACACGTCTCTGAATGCATTATGAATGGTCATGATATACTCATTGTTATCTGCACATATACTAAAGTAACACCGATCGCATTGTATATCATGCACACACCATTATGTGGTGGCAGGCCGCTAGGCTCAGCATCCGCTCTGCCCAGTAGTGGTCTGTCAGGGTGACCATGCAGTTTTCCCACATAAGAAGAGTTTCTCTTTATTGTTTACCCCTCCAGTATTCCTCCTGTATTTGCTATTGAAGGAAGCTTCTTCTCTAAATATACCATGTTAATGATTTTTCTGCCTGATGCACTCTGTGAGGATCGTTCTTCACCACTGAGTTCCTCTGCAGTTCTTGGAGATAAAACTGTCAATCAGTCTTTCATTTTATTAACGTTGGGCTAGAAATTGCGTAGCGCCCCATTTGGGACCATAAATTTTGCGGGAGTGCAGCTGACGGGAACTTATGCTTTCACGCTCCAAGAGGGAAGTGGACTGCTTAATCAAGTGTTATCACTTCCCTTAGAGCGCTAAAGGGAGTGAGAGGGGTGGTATCATTAGAGCACTGCACAATGTTCCGTGCAGTGTTGCTGACTTTGGAGGCTCCTCCCCTTGCTTAACATGAAGGGCAAATGTTGGTTTAGTTCAAACTTCATCATATCTCTGTGGGGCCATGGGACCTGCGCCACATACATAACAGCCCCAAGCTCTCTAAGAGATTGCAGAGCTGACAAATTGCAGAGTCCAAACAAAGCATATGACACCAGATTGGGGAGATTAATATATTTTTCCCTACCTGATCACCGCTGCCTTTAAGTATCGCTCCCCAAGCGGCCAACGGAGGTGACAACACCACCTGCAGCTGCCGGTGTTGACGCCCGGCGATGCTGCAGGAGACGGAAGCGAATATTGCATCCGGGACGGTAACGGGGCACCGCGCACCGGATGAGGTCACGATCTACAAGGCGCTACAGAGCGAGGCGGTAATTGTGAGCGCCAGAGCAAAATCGCCATGGAAGTTCGCTGGCTGTGACCCCGGACCTGACCCCTGGCTGCCTGCCCTGCCCCCGATCCCAATCACGACTCCAACCCAAGGCCTTAATTCCAGCACCGTCCTCAAACCCCAACCCGACCCCAATGCCTGTCCCCGATTTCCAACCCAGCCCTGCGACCGTTTTACCTGAAGGCCGCTGTGACGCTAGCCATGGACCAATCTTGCAATCCTCTTTGCCGTCGGGCTCGTCTCGCCTCGCCGGCTTTATTGAGGCCCAATATTGGCGGAGCCTCCATTCAGGCACATGGGCCATAACATCTGTCCCCACCCCAGCATGAAATGGGCGGACCCAAATTTCTGGGCCATACACTAGAAGGTGTGAGAACAGAGCTGGATTTCCTTTTAATTACTGTCCTTGTAAGATGGATTGATGCGCTCATCTTACTAAAGCTTGGTTGCCTTCTTGACGTCATTAAGCTTCTTCCTCATTTTATTTCATATCCTTGAGGTAGTGGAGACTGCTTTACCTCTGCCTGCTACTTGCTTTCAGGCCCTTAGTCCACAGTGGTCGTAAACCAAGAGAGCTGTAAAATTGCTGCCTTTTCCAAGATTGCTTCCACCAGACAAAATGGGCTTTACAAACGTGCTGCTCTGTTATCCTGGATGATGCAAATTTCTATTAAGCACAGTTGCCTGTTCAAGCCTGTCCCGAGGTTCATACTACTTAACTAGCTCATCAGATGCTTGAGTGGTGTAAAACTGATATTATCATAGGTGCTTTGCATTGACCATTATTCTGGCTGAAATAATTATGATTCTGTGTTTCACCAACTGCATGAGGGGAAAACAATGGGAAATCTATGGGGGCTAAGATGGGGTCTTGAGCTGAAATGCTGGTTTAGCCAATGCTGGTAAAGGAGTTGGAACCTGTACGAGGAACGGCTGCCCAGAGGCTCGCTAAGGAGCTGATTGCCACTTAAATTGCCCGCTAGCACTCATTGAAGCATCTGCACAGCACTTTGATGGCTATCACTTGTCCTAACGACCTCTCCTAACAGCGATCAGTGGTTTGGGAGTAAACACGGTGTTGATGTCGATTTCAAGCTCTAATTAAAGGGATACTCACCATTTCATATTCACTTGCTGCTGGAGCTGTGAAGAGGATCTCTGAAACACATCGGGAGACTTTCTGGGACACTTTGTCAAGACTTCACCAATACTCCAGCAACATTTATTCTGGAAATTCTCTGAGGACTTCACCTAAATAGAGTAAGTGCTGTGCGCCTCCACCTTATAGGAGTCACCAGGAGATTGGGCAACTGAAAAGTATCAGTTTCAACCCTTAGGAGGCAAACCGTAGCTATCATATATGGCACTGAAACCAGATGAGTTATTGTTACAACCAATTAAAGAACCAGAGAAATTTAAAGCACAGAAGGAGGCCATTTCGGTCCATCATGTCTGTGCCAGCCGACAAAGACTTATCCAGCCTAATTCCACTTTCCAGCTCTTTGTCCGTAGCCTTGTAGGTTATGGCACTTCAATTGGATATCTAAGTACTTTTTAAATGTGGTGAGGGTTTATGCCTCTACCACTCTTTCAGGCAGTGAGTTCCAGACTCCCACCACCCTCTGGGTGAAAATATTTCCCCTCAAGTCCCCTCTAAACCTCCTACCAATTACTTTAAATCTCTGCCCCTGGTTGTTGACCCTTCTGCTAAGGGAAATAGGTCCTTCCTATCCACTCTATCTAGGCCCCTCAATAAGGTCTCCCCTCGGCCTCCTCTGTTCCCAAGAAAACAACCTCAGTCTATCCACTCTTTCCTCATAGCTAAAATTCTCCAGTCCAGGCAATCTCCTCTGTACCCGCTCTAGTGCAATCACACCTTTCGTGTAATGTGGTGACTAGAACTGCACGCTGCACTCTAGCTGTGGCCTAACTAGTGTTTTATACAGTTGAAGCATAACCTCCCTGCTCTTGTATTCTATGCCTCGGCTGATAGAAGCAAGTATCCTGTTTGCTTTCTTAAACACCTTATCTACCTAACCTGCTACCTTCAGGGATCTGTGGACGTGCACTCCAAGGTCCCTTTGTTCCTCTACACTTCTCAGTGTCTTACCTTTTAATGTATATTCCTTTGCCTTATTAGCCATCCCCAAATGCATTACCTCACACGTCTCCAGACTGAATTCCATTTGCCACTGTTCTGCCCACCTGACCAGCTCATTGATGTCTTCCTGTAGTCTGCAGCTTTCTTCTTCATTACCAACCACATGGCCAATTTTTGTATCATCTGAAAACTTCTTAATCACATCCTCTACATTCAAGTCTAAATCATTGATATATATCACAAAAAACAAGGGACCTAGTACTGAGCCCTGCAGAACCTCACTGGAAACAGCCTTCTAGCCACAAAAACACCCATCAACCATTAACCTTTGATTCCTGCCTCTGAGCCAATTTTGGATCCAACTTGCCACTTTGCCCTGGATACCATGGGCTTTTACTTTCATGACCAGTCTGCCATGTGGGACCTTATCAAAAGTCTTCCTAAAATCCATATACACTACATCAAATGCACTATCA
Source organism: Pristiophorus japonicus (assembly GCF_044704955.1). NCBI lineage: Eukaryota > Metazoa > Chordata > Chondrichthyes > Pristiophoridae > Pristiophorus > Pristiophorus japonicus. Next base: position 30,218,265 of record NC_091983.1, read on the forward strand.
TCACTGACCCTCCTTGTTACCTCTTCCAAAAAATACAACCTTCTCTAAACATATCCATGCTGACTGTCCTTGATTAATCTGTGTATTTCTAAATGAAAATTTATCCTGTCCCTCAGAATTATTGGGTTTCTGATTGCTGCAAAGGGTTAGCGACATGTTCTCTGTTTTGGAGTATTGCACTTATAACCTGAGTCATGCAAAATATTTAATAGTTTACGCAAGTGACATAATTATACATTTCAATGCAAATTTGTGCTGTTAGGTCAGATGTTTTTAAACAAACAAAAGAAGATTTGCCAAACACTTTTTCTAAGGACAGTGCCCTAAATGTGAACCACCTATTTTCACGTTCTTGTCATTAACCCTACTCTCAGGGCATTGTTCCAACACTGCTGCCATGTGCTGAATGACCGCCATGCTTCCTACACTACTTGATCAACTCATTGCTTTGTTCAGTGGAATAGTTCCTGTGAGATCAATGTCATTTGGGTCAGAATCTTCAAATGTATAAATCTAGGCCTTAAAACTTTGAGCGTTAATCCATTTGATGTGAAAGCTTTAAACTTTTGCAATTATGTGTAAGATTTAAATTAAATATTTAAAACAATTGTGTTTGAGTGGCATTGAATGTATGATCTAATGTATGCTTTCTAATAAAGGCATCAACTTATTTAATCTGCCACTTTGGGTGATGACTGTTATTTGTAATATCATTAAACCTGTCACAGGGTAGGGTACCGACGTATGTATTTTATGTGATAATGATTGGTTACAATCATTGTGAAGGCTGTGAAAAAGAGGAGGGCGAAATGTTGACTAATTACATTTACAACATAAATTGTATCCATTTTGTGGGAACAGGGAACTAGAGAAGACTGTTACAACTAGAGGAGAAACCTAAAAGAATTTATGTGGGACTGAATGATGTATAGTGAAACCTGTATAAACGGACATGCCCAAAAAATGAGAGTCCCAAGTAACTTGCATTGCAAAAGATACAAGAGGCACTGAAACCATGACACTCGCAAATTACGACTTACGGATGGCCATCAATGTACCAAGCCCGTTTCCACTAATAACAACCTGATGTCACACTTTAAAATATTCAAAGAGCGTACGATATTTGAGTCTTAAGATTGTGATAAACGATGGATTGTTACTGGATTCCTCTGTGTCCCTGCCTATCCCCGGGGATTCCAATACCCCACACCTATTGTCCCTGCCAGTCCCAGCGTTTGAATATCCCACACCCACTGTCCCTGCTTTCGAATTCAACCTTGTTGACAACACACGTCAGAAGACATGCATATATCTGATCCCACGCGGACCCAAAGATGCGCACACACCCGATCTCACGCAATACTTTTGTCGATCATCTGAGAGAGTGTTAGGAACAGGTTTCACTGTGCAGATAGAGTTTTATTGTTATATCTGCTTCCACACTTAAGTTCTTAGCATTATTGCATCTGATTAGGTGCTGATTTTAATCACAGCTGGCTCTTCAAGATTGTTGGGAAAATATTTAGCAGAAAGATTTGAGAAAGTGGCTGCTAAACCAAGCATAATGAATGATCACTGGACCAAAAACGTCAGCTGTGGCTGAGTTGGTAGCATTGTCGTCTCCGAATCAGAAGATTGTGGTTATTCCAGAGACTTGAGCATATAAATCTCGGCTGACACTCCATTGCAGTGCTGAAGGAGTGCTGCACTGTTGGAGGTGCCGTTTTTCGGATGAGACATTAAATTGAGTCCCCATCTGCTCTCTCAGGTGGATGTAAAATATCCCATGGCATTATTTCAAAGAAGAGCAGGAGAGTTATTCCGGGTGTCCTGGCCAATATTTATCCTTTAATCAATATCACTAAAACAGATTATCTGGTCATTATCACAGTGCTGTTTGTGGGAGCTTGCTGTGCGCAAAACTGGCTGCCACGTTTCCTACATTACAACAGTGACTGCACTCCAAAAATACTCAACATTGAGTTCAACAATTTCGACCATAACCCCTGCCCATATTTTGCTCCCTTTCCTCCCTTTTTTTTAAAAAAACGGCCTTACCCCCTCGATCTTGTCTAATTTGTTTCTCTCCGATTCCCATGGTAGCTGGTAATTATTCTGCCATTCACACCCTATCTGGACTAATCCTTTTCTAACTTCTGCCATTACCATCTCAAGTCGGCCCATCACCTCTCCAATCTCTCCTGTCTTCCACCCTATCACAGACCTTCCCTTTTGTTCTTTCCTCCCCTCCCCTTTTCAGTGCTCCTTAAGATTCATAGAAACATAGAAAATAGGTGCAGGAGTAGGCCATTCGGCCCTTCGAGCCTGCACCGCCACTCAATGAGTTCATGGCTGAACATGTAACTTCAGTACTCCATTCCGATCATTCGCCAGTTCTGATGAAGGGTCATTGACCTGAAACGTTAACTCTGTTTTTCTCTCAAAAGATGCTGCCTGACCCACTGAGATTTCCAGCATTTTCTGTTTTTATTTCAGATTTAGGCATCGGCAATATTTTGCTTTTGTCTCCAAAAGTACTTCATTGGCTATAAAGCGCTTTGGGACATCGTGAGGTCATAAAAGGCACTATATAAATGTAAGCCTTTCAAAATATCTAACTCCAGCCAAAGCCCCCATGTGTTGGCAAAAACCTTCTCATGTGGAAAAACTCAAGGGTCCAGCATCCTGAAGCGTAAATATGAGCTTTTTGATGCATAGGAATACCCCTGCTCTACTGTCAGAAAACACCCTGCTGCAGATCTGACCCATCAACAGTGAATACCATGGTGTGGGAATGGTTCCCCTGTGCTCGATCAAAATCAAATCCCATCTCCGGTCCATTCCTTCAACAAAAATCCTTCCCGTACGTGCAGTCCCTCGATACCATCATGTTCAAAGCCTTCAATGCGTAGTTAGAGTCATTCTACCACCGTCACTTCATCTCCTTCCATGTCATTGTGGGCAAGAGGGCCAGCATCGATCCCAATGTTGTCAGTGACTGGAAGCTGCACCTTGTGTCCATGGTCAAATCATATGAACCAAAGGACATCTGTAATACATGGACGAGACTGGCATGTTTATCTCTTTATCCGGGCCCTGCCTGACAAAACCCTCAGCATCTCTGCTGAATAGTGTAAAGTCGACATCACAGCCGGCCTCGTCTGCAAAGTGATGGGGGAGTTTACCGAGCCTCTGGTCAACAGCTGTACTGCTAAGCCCAGGTGTTTTCATAGCCAGGACTTAATCCACCCTTCCAGTCATCTGGGAGCACAACAATAAGGCCTCAGTGACTAGTGCGATCTTCACTTCCTGGGTTAAGGACTTCAACAGTCAAATACTCTGCCAAAAACACACAGTCATTCTGTTTGTGCACAATGCCCCCACTTATCTTGCTGATCCCCGTCTTTCCAATGTCAAGCTTGTGCTCTTCCCACCCAGCAACATCTCCATTCTAAAACCCCTTAACCACGGCATGATCAAAACTGCCATATATGTATACTCTGTATATACTATGCTGATACCACTAGAGGGTGCAACTGTGGGAGGTCCAGGCAGGAGCTGTATAAAAGGCTGGGCACCACATTGCTGCCTCACTCTGAGTTAGAATAAAGAGACTAAGGTCACAGCAGTTCAAGCACAGCACTAGGACTCGTGGATAAGTACAGATAAGTAGAGATATATTAAAAACCATCAAGACCCACTACCGCCAGCATCTACTCAACTCTGTTGCCACCATCCACCTCGTAACCCTCATCATCTGCCAGTGAAATCACCTGCCAAGTCAATGTGCTGGACACTTGCCGCTGGATTGCCTGTGCATTACAGCAAATCAAGCTGTCCACTGTCAAAAAGTCTAGAAGGAAGCGGGGAGCCGCCTGCCATAGCTGCCCCCTCTCCCCTGCTGTCCTCCCTCGCCCTGCTCACCCCCATTTCAGCAGGGGCTTGTCTCCTTCGGAGTGCAGCGACAGGTCAGAGTGCAAAGGTACGAGTTTTGTAAGTGGGAGAACTTTAAGGGTTAATCCCTTTTAAACCATTTCAAGGTTGGTGTAAATTACTAGTGACAGTTTCTAGTAGCTTCTAAAGGTAAAATAATATTACAAGTTTAAGTAAAACTGCAATATTAAACAGATAGGATTCTTGTAGGTTTAAGCAGAGATAAACAAGCAAGCTAGCTTAGTTAATTGGACAGCTAGCAAAAACTGGTTCCCTAAACAGGCCAGTGGTGAGTCAGCCTGGAACAGTATAAAAAGAGGGGGCTTGGTGCCGTCTTGCTCGGAGTGCAGTGGCAGGTCAAAGTGCACAGGTAAAAGTTTGGTAAGTGGGAGTGGGAGGTGTTGCTTTGTCTTGTTTTCCCCACCAGTGCTGACTCCCCAAACTGGAAAGAAAAGAAAACGAAGTATGACGTCCCAGCAAGAGGTTCGGGGATGTCAGAGCGGCCTATAAAGGCCCAGTGGCAGTCGAGAGGTTGCGGAGGTCAGAGAGGCGTAAGTTGTGGGACGGCGGAGCGGCCTATAAAGGCCCAGTGGCAGTCGAGAGGCTGCGGAGGTCGGAGAGGCGTAAGTTGTGGGACGGCGGAGCGGCCTATAAAGGCCCAGTGGCAGTCGAGAGGCTGCGGAGGTCGGCGAGGCGTAAGTTGTGGGACATCGGAGCGGCCTATAAAGGCCCAGCTGGTGCAGCTGCATAAGGGAGAAAAGGCAAAAAAGTAGAAAGAAATCGAAAGGTGATGTCACAACCAAGGGGGTAAGTGATTGGCTAGTGATTGGTGAGTAGTTTTTTCTTTTTCTTTTCTTTATCGGCAAGTAACTGTTAGCATTACTGTTACCAAATTAAGTTAATCTAGGGGTTAAGTCATAGCAGGAGAGTTCGGGCACATGTTATGCTCCTCCTGTACTATGTGGGAAGTCAGGGAAGCTTCCAGTGTCCCTGACGACTACATATGCGGGAAGTGTATCCAACTGCAGCACCTGACAGACCGCATTGTGGCACTGGAGCTGCGGGTGGATTCACTCTGGAGCATCCAAGATTCTGAGAATGACGTGAATAGCATGTTAAGTGAGTTGGTCTTACCGCAGGTAAAGGTTACACTGCCAGATAGGGGATGGGTGACCAACAGGAAGAACAGTGGAAGGAAGGTAGTGCAGCGGTCCCCTGCGGTCATCCCCCTGCAAAACAGATACACCGCTTTGGATACTGTTGAGGGGGATGACTCATCAGGGGAGGGCAGCAGCAGCCAAGTCCATGGCACCATGGGTGGCTCTGCTGCACAGGAGAGCAGGAAAAAGAGTGGGAGAGCTATAGTGGTAGGGGATTCTATTGTAAGGGGAATAGATAGACGTTTCTGCGGCCGCAACCGAGACTCCAGGATGGTATGTTGCATCCCTGGTGCAAGGGTCAAGGATGTCGTGGAGCGGATGCAGGACATTTTGAAGGGGGAGGGTAAACAGCCAGTTGTCGTGGCACATATAGGTACCAACAATAGTGGTAAAAAATGGGATGAGGTCCTACAAGATGAATTTAGGGAGCTAGGAGCTAAATTAAAAGTAGGACCTCAAAAGTAGTAATCTCAGGATTGCTACCAGTGCCACGTGCTAGTTAGAGCAGGAATCACAGGATAGCTCAGATGAATATGTGGCTTGAGGAGTGGTGCAGAAGAGAGGGATTCAAATTCCTGGGACATTGGAACCGGTTCTGGGGGAGGTGGGACCAGTACAAACCGAACGGTCTGCACCTGGGCAGGACCGGAACCAATGTCCCAGGGGGAGTGTTTGCTTGTGCTGTTGGGGAGGGGTTAAACTAATATGGCAGGGGGATGAGAACCTATGCAGGGAGACAGAGGGAAGTAGAATGGGGGCAGAAGCAAAAGATAGAAAAAAGAAAAGTAAAAGTGGAGGGCAGAGAAACCCAAGGCAAAAAGCAGAAAGGGCCACATTACAGCAAAATCCTAAAGGGGCAAAGTGTGTTAAAAAAACAAGCCTGAAGTCTCTTTGCCTCAATGCGAGGAGTATTCAGAATAAGGTGGACGAATTAACTGTGCAGATAGCAGTTAACGGATATAGTGTAATTGGCATCACTGAGACATGGCTCCAGGGTGACCGAGGCTGGGAACTCAACATCCAGAGGTATTCAACAATTAGAAAGGATAGACAGAAAGGAAAAGGAGGTGGGGTGGCGTTGCTGGTTAAAGAGGAAATTAATGCAATAGTAAGGAAGGACATCAGCTTGGATGATGTGGAATCTGTATGGGTGGAGATACGGAATACCAGAGGGCAGAAAATGCGATTGGGAGTTGTGTACAGACCACCAAACAGTAGTAATGAGGATGGGGACAGCATCAAACAAGAAATTAGGGAAACGTGCAATAAAGGTACAGCAGTTATCATGGGCGACTTTAATCTACCTATTGACTGGGCTAACCAAACTGGTTGCAATGCAGTGGAGGAGGATTTCCTGGAGTGTATTAGGGATGTTTTCGAGACCAATATGTCGAGGAACCAACTAGAGGGCTGGCCATCCTCGACTGGGTGATGTGTAATGAGAAAGGACTAATTAACAATCTTGTTGTGCGAGGCCCCTTGGGGAAGAGTGACCATAATATGGTAGAATTCTTTATTAAGATGGAGAGTGACACAGTTAATTCAGAGACTAGGGTCCTGAAATTGGGGAAAGGTAACTTCAATGGTATGGGACATGAATTGGCTCGAATAGACTGGCGAGTGATACTTAAAGGGTTGAAGGTGGATAGGCAATGGTAAAAATTTAAAGAGTTTGGATAAACTTCAACAATTGTACCTCCCTGTCTGGAGTAAAAATAAAATGGGGAAGGTGGCTCAACCGTGGCTAACAAGGAAAATTAAAGCTAGTGTTAAATCCAAGGAAGAGGCATATGAATTGGCCAGAAAAAGCAGCAAACCTGAGGACTGGGAGAATTTTGTAATACAGCAGATGAGGACAAAGGGTTTAATTAGGGGGGGGAAATAGAGTATGAGAGGAAGCTTGCTGGGAACATAAAAACTGACTGCAAAAGCTTCTACAGATATGTGAAAAGAAAAAGATTAGTGAAAACAAACGTAGGTCCCTTGCAGTCAGATTCAAGTGAATTTATAATGGGGAACAAAGAAATGGCGGACCAGTTAAAGAAATACTTTGGTTCTGTTTTCACGAAGGAAGACACAAATTACCTTTCGGAAATACAAGGGGACCGAGGGTCTAGTGAGAAGGAGGAACTGAAGGATATCCTTATAAAGCGGGAAATTGTGTTTGGAAATTGATGAGATTGAAGGCCGATAAATCCCCGGGGCCTGATAGTCTGCATCCCAGAGTAATTAAGAAACTGGCCATAGAAATAGTGAATGCATTGGTGATCATTTTCCAACAATCTATCGACTCTGGATCAGTCCCTATGGACTGGAGGGTAGCTAATGTAACACCACTGTTTAAAAAAAGAGGGAGAGAGAAAACGGATAATTATCGACGGGTTAGCCTGACATCAGTAGTGGGGAAAATGTTGGAATCAATTATTAAAGATGAAATAGCAGCGCATTTGGAAAGCAATGACAGGATCGGTCCAAGTCAGCATGGATTTATGAAAGGGAAATCATGCTTGACAAATCTTCTGGAATTTTTTGAGGATGTAACTAGTAGAATGGACAAGTGAGAACCAGTGGATGTGGTGTATTTGGACTTTCAAAAGACTTTTGACAAGGTCCCAAACAAGAGATTGTTGTGCAAAATCAAAACACATGGTATTGGGCGTAATGTACTGATGTAGATCGAGAACTGGTTGGCAGCCAGGAAGCAGAGAGTCGGGACAAACGGGTCCTTTTCAGAATGGCAGGCAGTGACTAGTGGAGTGCCACAGGGCTCAGTGCTGGGACCCCAGCTCTTTACAATATGCATTAATGATTTAAATGAAGGAATTGAATGTAGTATCTCCAAGTTTGCAGATGACGCTAAACTGGGTGGCGGTGTGAGCTGTGAGGAGGACGCTAAGAGGCTGCAGGGTGACTTGGACAGGTTAGGTGAGTGGGCAAATGCATGGCAGATGTAGTATAATGTGGATAAATGTGAGGTTATCCACTTTGGGGGCAAAAACACGAAGGCAGAATATTATCTGAATGGCGGCAGATTAGGAAAGGGGGAGGTGCAACGAGACCTGGATGTCATGATTCATCAGACGTTTAAAGTTGGCATGCAGGTACAGCAGGCGGTGAAGAAGGCACATGCTATGTTGGCCTTCATAGCTAGGGGATTTGAGTATAGAAGCAGGGAGGTCTTACTGCAGTTGTACAGGGCCTTAGTGAGGCCTCACCTGGAATATTGTATTCAGTTTTGGTCTCCTAATCTGAGGAAGGACGTTCTTGCTATTGAGGGAGTGCAGCGAAGGTTCACCAGACTCATTCCTGGGATGGCGGACTGACATATGAGGAGAGACTGGACCAACTGGGCCTTTATACACTGGAGTTTAGAAGGATGAGAGGGGATCTCATAGAAACTTACAAGATTCTGACGGGACTGGACAGGTTAGATGCCGTTAGAATGTTCCCGATGCTGGGGAAGTACAGAACCAGGGGACACAGTCTAAGTATAAGGGGTAAGCCATTTAGGACTGAGATGAGGAGAAACTTCTTCACTCAGAGAGTTGTTAACTTGTGGAATTCCTTATCGCAGAGTTGTTGATGCCAGTTTATTGGATATATTCAAGAGGGAGTTAGATATGGCCCTTACGGCTAAAGGGATCAAGGGGTATGGAGAGAAAGCAGGAAAGGGGTACTGAGGGAATGATCAGCCATGATCTTATTGAATGGTGGTGCAGGCTCGAAGGGCCGAATGGCCTACTCCTCCTCCTATTTTCTATGTTTCTATTAACTTCCGATTAAGGAATAAAAACAGAAAATGCTGGAAATACTCAACAGGTCAGGTATCATCTGTGGAGAGAGAATCAGAGTTAACGTTTCAGGTCTGACCAGTTCTGATATTTCGTGATTTTGCTTTCATTTTTCTATTGTTGAATCCCTCACTGAGTCGCAAGATTTCATTGATGCCTACACCCGCCCAAGTGCCATAGCCTGTGACAATATCAGCGATGACCTAAAAAAGGAGCAAGCATCCGACGCCACAAGTGTGGAAATTCCCTCATTCCAAGAAGTCTTTTCCATGATGTCCAAGATCCAGTTAATTGTCTCCCGTAAGGGCTAAAACACATTGTTTTCCCACATTCGTGCAGCTGAATCTGACGGAACTGGTGTCAAAAGCCCATGTGTCCAAATTAATCAATTAGCTAAGTACCACATTAACAAGCTTACTTGGCCAACTGATACTATCTTTGGACAAGTAGGCTAAAACTACAGTACTGTACATGCAGTACAAACAATGACCATTTAAAAAATAAAGACAGCTACAAAATAGCAGCAGAAGTCATAGTCCATGTTGGAACCACTGACAGAGGTAGAAAAGGATTGAGGTCCCACAGACAGCGTTTCAGGTGAAAGCTAAAGAGCAGGACCTCAAAGCTAGTAATGCAGGATTACAACCAATGTCATGTGCTTGGAACCAATGGGGGTGAAATTGCCATGCGCCCCGATTAGGGCCGGTAACCAGCTGGGGCCGGGACTTCCTGCACCCAGCTAAGAACAGAAGAAATAGGAGCAGGAATAGTCCATACAGCCTCTCGAGTCTGCTCCGCCATTTAATACGATCATGGCTGATCCGATCATGGACTCAGGTCCACTTCCCTGCCCGTTCCCCATAACCCCTTATTTCCTAGTCGGTTAAGAAACTGTCTATCTCTGTCTTATGGAATCAATTATTAAGGATGTCATAGCAGCGCATTTGGAAAGAGGTGACATGATAGGTCCAAGTCAGCATGGATTTGTGAAAGGGAAATCATACTTGACAAATCTTCTGGAATTTTTTGAGGAATTTTCCAGTAGAGTGGACAAGGGAGAACCAGTTGATGTGGTGTATTTGGACTTTCAGAAGGCTTTCGACAAGGTCCCACACAAGAGATTAATGTGCAAATTTAAAGCACATGGGATTGGGGGTAGTGTACTGACGTGGATTGAGAACTGGTTGGCAGACAGGAAGCAAAGGGTATGAGTAAATTGGTACTTTTCAGAATGGCAGGCAGTGACTAGTGGGGTACTGCAAGGTTCTGTGCTGGGGCACCAGCTGTTTACATTGTACATTAATGATTTGGATGAGGGGATTAAATGTAGTATCTCCAAATTTGTGGATGACACTAAGTTGGGTGGCAGTGTGAGCTGCGAGGAGGATGCTATGAGGTTGCAGAGTGACTTGGATAGGTTAGGTGAGTGGGCAAATGCATGGCAGATGAAGTATAATGTGGATAAATGTGAGGTTATCCACTTTGGTGGTAAAAACAGAGAGACAATCTGAATGGTGACAGATTAGGAAAAAGGGAGGTGCAACGAGACCTGGGTGTCATGGTACATCATTCATTGAAGGTTGGCATGCAGGTACAGCAGGCGGTTAAGAAAGCAAATGGCATGTTGGCCTTCATAGCAAGGGGATTTGAGTACAGGGGCAGGGAGGTGTTACTACAGTTGTACAGGGCCTTGGTGAGGCCACACCTGTAGTATTGTGTGCAGTTTTGGTCTCCTAACTTGAGGAAGGACATTCTTGCTATTGAGGGAGTACAGTGAAGGTTCACCAGACTGATTCCCGGGATGGCGGGACTGACATATCAAGAAAGACTGGATCAACTGGGCTTGTATTCACTGGAGTTCAGAAGAATGAGAGGGGATCTCATAGAAACGTTTAAAATTCTGACGGGTTTAGACAGATTAGATGCAGGAAGAATGTTCCCAATGTTGGGGAAGTCCAGAACCAGAGGTCACAGACTAAGGATAAGAGGTAAGCCATTTAGAACCGAGATGAGGAGAAACTTCTTCATCCAGAGAGTGGTGAACCTGTGGAATTCTCTACCACAGAAAGTTGTTGAGGCCAATTCACTAAATATAATCAAAAAGGAGTTAGATGTAGTCCTTTCTACTAGGGGGATCAAGGGGTATGGCGAGAAAGCAGGAATGGGGTACTGCCCATGTTCAGCCATGAACTGATTGAATGGCGGTGTAGGCTCGAAGGGCCGAATGGCCTACTCCTGCACCTATTTTCTGTGTTTCTATGTTTCTAAATTTATTCAATGACCCAGCTTCCACAGCTCTGAGGCAGCGATTTGCATAGATTTACAACCCTCTGAGGTAAGATATTCTTCCTCATCTCTATTTTAAATGGGCGGCCCCTTATTCTAAGATTATACCCCCGCGTTCTAGTCTCCCTTATCAGTGGAAACATCCTCTCTGCATCCACCTTGTCAAGCCCCCTCATAATCTTATATGTTTCGATAAGATCACCTCTCATTCTTCTGAATTCCAATGAGTAGAGGCCCAACCTACTCAAACTTTCCTCATACGTCAACTCCCTCATCTCCGGAATCAACCTAGTGAACCTTCTCTGAACTGCCTCCAAAGCAAGTATATACTTTCTTTAATATGGAAATTAAAACTATACGCAGTATTCTAGTTGTGGCGTACCAATACCCTGTATAACTGCAGCAAGACTTCCCTGCTTTTATACTCCATCCCTATTGCAATAAAGGCCAAGATTCCATTGACCTTCCTGATCACTCGCTGTACCTGCATACTAAGCTATTGTGTTTCATGCACAAGTACCCCCAGGTCCCACTGTACTGCAGCACTTTGCAATTTTTCTGCATTTGAATAATAACTTGCTCTTCGATTTTTTCCTGCCAAAGTGCATAACCTCACATTTTCGAACATTATACTCCAACTGCCAATTTTTTTCCACTTAAAGCCTGTCTATGTCCTTTTGCAGGTTTTTTGTGTCCTCCCCACACATTGCTTTTCCTCCCATCTTTGTATCGTCAGCAAACTTGGCTATGTTACACTCAGTCCCTTCATCCAAGTCGTTGATCTAGATTATAAATAGTTGGGCTCCCATCACTGATCCCTGTGACACCCCACTAGTTACTGATTGCCAAACTAAGAATGAACCATTTATCCCAACTCTTTGTTTTCTGTTAGTTAGCCAATCATCTATCCATGCTAATATATTACCCCCAACCCCGTAAACTTTTATCTTGTGCAGTAACCTTTAAAATGGCACCTTGTCAAATGCCTTCTGGAAGCCCAAATACACCACATCCACTGTTCCTCTTTATTCACCCTGTTCGTTACATCCTCAAAGAATACCAGCAAATTTGTCAAACATGACTTCCCCTTCATAAATTCATGCTGACTCTGCCTGACCGAATTTTGCTTTTCCAAATGTCCTGCTACTGCTTCTTTAATAATGGTCTCCAACATTTTTCCCAACCACAGATGTCAGGCTAACTGGTCTATAGTTTCCTGCTTTTTGTCTGCCTCCTTTTTTAAATAGGGGCATTACATTTGCAGTTTTCCAATCCGCTGGGACCTCCCCAAAGTCCAGGGAATTTTGGGAAATTACAACCAACGCCCCACTATCCCTGCCACTACTTCTCTTAAGACCTTAGGATGCAAACCATCAGGTGCAGGGGATTTATTCGCCTTTTGTCCCATTATCTTACTGAGTACCACCTCCTTAGTGATTGTGATTGTGTTAAGTTCCTCCCCCCCATAGCCCCTTGACTATCCACTATTGGGATATTTTTAATGTCCTCTACTGTAAAGACTGATACAGTCCCACATGTTCTCCATACTAATTCCCGTCCCCGCCACTGAATTCGACTTACCACCCTCAAAGGAAGCGGAGCGCAATCTCGCGCGCTCCACTTCCTTTGGGAGCAGTTCCTGGGACGCTACTGGGACGGTGAGTAACGCACTACATGGATGCTCCAGACCATGCTAGGGCCGCCATCATGGAGCTGACCCGAGAGCCGCTGGTGCTCTCCCCTTTTACTAGTCCCGCGAGTGGATGTCCACCAGCTTCGTGACCCGCAAAACTGGCATTGACATTCGTTTGCACCAGTCCCACAGCCCGCGGGGCAATTTCTCGCACGGGGCGGTCAGGGGTCGGTGAGGGGTGGTGAGGGGTCGCCGTGCGCGGCAATGACATCATCGGCGGTTGCACGGCGGCCCGGGGACACTAATCATGGGGCAAGGCGCTGCCAAGTGCCTCCACAAACTCCAGGGCAATTCCCCGGGAGGCAGTCGAGCCCCCATCCCCCAGACAAAAATTCTCCTCCACCCCGTTTGTGCCCCCCTGGAGGTGCTAACGGGACTTTAACAAGGGGCAATTTCACCCCCAATGTCTTTGCAGGGAGTTTAACTGGTGCTGTGGGGAAGGGTTTAAACTAATTTGACAAGGGAAGGAGAACCAGAATGAAGCATCAGAGAGGTGAAACAAGGTACTTAGAGGACTAGGAGAGACAAACAACATTAGAATAAAGAGTAGTCTTGAAATAGGAGGGATCAGACAAGTGAGTAGAGTAAAGTAGGGTTGGAGTGCATGCACATAAAGCACAGAGTGTGATAAAATAATGTTGGTAAGCTATATTCACAAGGTGCCACAGGGATTATGATATATTGGCAATAAAGGGTGAGCCAGGAATGGGAACTTAACAGTCCTGGCTCTAATATATTCAGGAGGAATAGGGAAGTAAAAAAGAGGCGGATCTGCGGTATAGATCAAAGTAAGGGATGGGCTTGAGGGTCCAAGGACACAATTTAGTTGATTAGAGTAAAGGAGCAGAAGAGATGCTGTTATGCTAATGGGCGTACACTATAGCACAGCAAATAATGGGAAGGCAATGGAGGACTTATCTGCAAGCAAAATTCTAAAAGATGTGAAAACAATATCGTGATAATCTAATATAAACTGGGTAAAAAGCAGTTTAATGGGAAAGGATGGGGGGGAGCAATTCATGAATTGTGTACAGGAAAACCTTCATCATCAGTATGTTAAGGATAGTATTAGAGTAAAAGAGGCTTACAATGTTGCCAAAAGAGTACTAAGCCTGAGGAATGGGAGCATTTTAAAAATCAGGAAAGGATGACCAAGAAAGTGTTAGAGAGGAAGAAAATAGAATATGAAAATGATCGAGCAAGAAATGTAAAAACAGATTATAAGAGCTTTTACAAGTATGTAAAAAGGAAGAGATTAGCAAAAGTAAGTGTGGTTCTCTTTGAGGCAGAGGCAGGGGAAATTATAATGGGGAATAAAGAAATGGCAGAGATATTAAACAAAACTATTGTGCACCTGACTTGACAGTAGAAGAACATGTCATAATGAAGTGGGACTTTTAGAAGCCCACCGTAGTAATATAGAGTTGCAGTCTGGGAAATGTGTTCAGAAATGGACAAGCAAGTATGTCAAGTTGCATTGGTCCAGCAACAACTAGCTGAACCAATCAGATAGTAGGCCACCTGCAAGAGGATGCGGTGGCAAGCGTAACAAAGATAGACATAGAATAACAGGGTGCTGACTTGCGGTTAGGCTCAGTGTTGAATAACAGGAAACCTGGCTTGTTGCTTCGTAGCTGAAAAATGTAGAGTTCCCACTGTAATGGAACAGGTGATGCACATGGACTGCGAGTTTTGGCTTTAAATACTGTAGACAAATGACGTAGACGGTCAGACCATATAATGGCAACAGTTAAAGAACTAGATTGGGGCCCGGACAGGTCGCTTACTAGGTTCTATAATGAAGGGGTTAATCGACAAAATGTTAAAGGACGGGTGGGACCCGTCACAAGAACCAGCCGAGCAAAACGTTTGGTGGCAAAAAGAGAAAACTAAGAGAGGCAAGAAAGCCGGTATAATTATAGTACGACAGTTTTTTAAATTGATAATTGGTATATGTTGCAAGTATCGGTCTCACTCAGGGCGAGTAAGTAAGGGACATACCGCTGACAACATATCGTCATGGGAAGTGAGAAACTTGAGTTGGGACCAGAGGTATCTCTGACATGGTACCTAGTAGATAAAAAAAAAATAATGATTAAACAAAATTTGAGACCAGATGACTCACCCACGGCACAAAGGAAGTGGTGGGAGTTAGAAAAGAAACAAAGAGGAGAAAGTCCTCATTTTAGTGACTCGCACGTATTGTGAATAATGGATAGTTATGACTCAATGAAAAGGAGAAAAGGGAAGATTATATTTTTCTTTAAGTGTAAAAGCAGAGAGGTTAAACTAAAAAGGCTACAAACTTTGCACTGAAAGTTGACATTGATTGATGGTGTCTGTGTTTGTCGGCTTTCGAAACAAAGGAAGTTAATTCTTTCACAGGCAGCTGTGAACTCTGTTTTAATTCAGTGGGCGATACCTTTTGAATACTGGAGATTTTCTTAATTTGAAGAGAATATTTGTTCCTGGGGTAGAAGGAATTTTAGGATCAGTCTCTCCAGGCCCTTAAGGAGCTGGCAGGGGACTGAAAGTTAGCGGCCCCCGCGCAGAACGAGGGCGATCCTCGCATCCACATTACAGCATTGTTTCTATATTCGTGGGCCGGTTATGTGACATATTAGTGGATACAGGCGCCTCTGTCTCAATGACAGATATTCCCCTACCCACAACCAAACAGACAGCTTTAATCACAGGGGTTGGGGGATCTGCCACAAGAGCACACCCAAGCAAAGTAATATTATTGGACGTGGCAGGGATTCTAATCCCCATGCAATTTTCTATATGTCTCAATAATGAGGGTACAATATTAGGAATCAACCTCCGAGAACAATTAGGAGCGTTGATTGATCCCCAGGGGAAGAAAATAGTTTGGAGAAGTCCAAATGGGCACAAAACTACGACCTTCGGGGACCAAAATAAATTGGACAGCCATGCAAAGGTGGGGAGCATACAACTTCTCACCAGGGATTGGGATGCATTAAAAGGGTATGATCCCATGTGTCTGCAGATTGATGGAGTGTGGGCATGGTCCAAACAAGATTGTGGACTGGTAGAAACCGACCCAATCATTGTCCCGGGACCCAAACACCCCCCTCATAAACAATATCCAATCAAGCCTGAAGCCAGGGAAGCAGTCAAACAAATTGTACAAGATCTGCAGGACAGTGGCATACTCCGGGAAGCTGAGAGCACCACTTATTCACCTGTGTGGCCGGTAAAGAAGTCAGACGACTCATACCAGCTGACTATAGATTACACGGCTCTGAATAAAGTGACACCTCGTCAGCACCCCATTGTAGCCAGCCCAGACACAATCTTTAACAGATTGAAACCCGAACACAAGATATTCACAGTGCTTGACATTGCCAATGGATTTTGGTCCATACCTCTGGCTTGGGAATCACAGAACAAGTTTGCCTTTACTGTAGGGGACTGCCAGTATACCTGGACATGGGTGCCACAGGGATTCCACAGTGGCCCGGCAAAATTTCACCAGACTATGAGTCGAGCCCTAGAAAAGGTGAACCTAACTCCTTACAGAAACACAGTCCTCCAGTATGTGGATGATCTGCTGATTGCCTCGGAGGATGAACGGTGACACGGGCGCTCTCATAGAAATATTAGAAACCCTACAAAGGGTGAGATTTAAAGCCAATCCCAAGAAAGCCCAAATCGGACAGCCAGTGGTACAATATTTGGGACATGAGATATCACAAGGGACTAGAACAATGTCTCAAGATAGGAAGGAAGCTATCAGAATCATGCCCCGCCCAAAGACAGTCTGAGGGGTATGGAAAGTACTGGGACTCTTTAATTACTGCAGAAACTTTATAGCCAACTTCGCAGCAATTGCAGAACCAATACAGAAACTGGTGAAAGGGGGGAAACTCTCTCTAGAAAGTGCAGAGTGGGGCCTGGAGCAGGAAACAGCATATGGTAAGCTGAAGGAAGCCTTAATGTCTGCACCCGGCCTGCGACTTCCAAACATGGACATACCTTTCCACATTTACTGCGAAAATGAGGAAGGATTCTATGGGGCAGTGGTCACTCAGATGCAAGGGGACAGGATGCATCCTGTAGCCTATTATTCGACCCAACAGTCACCAGTGGTGGCCGGTCTGTCCCGGTATGTGGCGGCTCTGGACTGTGCAATGTGGGCAGTGAAAGTCAGTGAACCGGTAGTGATAACCGGGGAGATTGTACTGCACACGAAACACGCTCTGGTAGAAATGCTCAACACCAGGAAACTAAGATCCGCGTCCAATGTACGCAGGGCTAAATGGGAGGCAGTTTTACTCCCCCATGATGAGTGCGTGAACATAGTCAGAGACACAGTGGAGAACCGTGCAGAGGGTCTCCTGGCCACAGGTGAACCCTAGGAGTGCCACGCCCGAGAGTGGAAAGACTCACCCGTAAATATAAGTGAGATCCCACTCGAGGACTCCGATTTAACCCTTTATGTGGACGGGTCCCGCAAATATATCCAAGGGACCCCACATACAGGATGGGTGGTGGTCAATGGAGCACTTGACACTGTCCTAAGTGGAGAACTGGACAGAGGACTTTCCGCACAAGTGGCAGAACTCACTGCCCTGACAGAAGCCCTCCTATTACCTAAAGGCAAGCGGGCAAATATCGACACAGACAGCCGCCATGCTTTTGGAGTAGTCCATGACTACATGACCGCCTGGAGGAGGCAGGGGTTCGTCACTTCAGGCGGGGAGGCCATCAAACATCAAGGCCGAATTAGTCTGCTATTAGACGCAGCTAGTAAACCCACCACGATGGCGGTAATAAAGGTCAAAGCCCACCATCAAGTGGTGGATGATATCCAGAGAGGTAATGAGGCTGCGGATAAGGTGGAACAGGAGGCAGCAGTTTTGTCCGAAGTGAGGGAGGAATCAGTAAGTAGTATGATTACTAAAGAAGATACTGACATTATAAAATTACATGCAGATGTAAGTGATGAAGAAAAGACAGAATGGAAAAGACAGGGAGGGGCACCAAATCCAGACGCAGTGTGGAGAAAGGACGGTAAGGTGGCAGCCCCCACTTGTACAAGAAAGATGCTCATGGAACTGCACCACGGCATTAAACTTGCCGGGCGAAATGCCATGATCAGTAGTGTCTCTAGAGATTGGTGGTGGCCAGGCATGGGACGAGACATTGCTAAATATCGCCAGCAATGTATTACATGTGCCCAACATAATCCAGGAAAGGCCATTAAAATCAGAATGGCCCATCAACCACGGCCGCGAGGGCCATGGAAGAATATACAAATTGATTTCACGGGACCACTGCCAAGCTCTAGAGGAAAGAAGTACTGTCTAGTAATAACGGCTTTGTTTACACGGTGTGTGGAAGCTTTTGCTATCCGAAACTGTACTGCAACCACAATAGCTCATCTCTTAGCCAAGGAGGTGATTCCCCGCTGAGGCATCCCCACCCAAATAGACTCCAATCAGGGAACCCACTTCACAGGGCAGGTGGTAAAATTATTATGCACCACATTGGGCATTAAACAAAAATTTCACATCCCCTACCACATGCAGAATTTGGGGATGCTGGAACAGATGAATTGGACAATAAAGACAGCCCTGTCAAAAGCCATCCAAGAAACCGGACAGGCTTGGGCTGAGCTGCTGCCTGCAATCCTGATGAGACAATAGGCAACCCCTAACTGGACAACAGGAATAACTCCATATGAACTCATGATTGGTCGGGCAATGCGATTACCTGAAGGTATAATCACAGGAGAGTCCGATGTGGGCCCATTGCGGGATCAGATTAGGAGATATGTAATGGAGTTAAGTCAGCAACTTAAGGATATGAGACAGGAAGTCAGAGAACGACAAGCAGGCCACAACGAGCAAGAAGAGTTAGAGTCCCCGGTAGGTCTTCCCCAAGTGGGGGAGAAAGTAATGGTTAAGGGGCTACCGGGAAGAACCAGATTCGCGCCGCGGTGGTCGAGACCATACGAGATATTGATCAGTGGCGACACGTGTGCATGTGTGAATATGAATGGAGTAGGATGGTGGAAACACTGGTCCCAGCTAAAATGACTCTAACAGAATACCCAATCTAGGGGGAAGTTTGATTTTACAGGATACTGATTATACTTTGGCACTCGCCCCTGTGGCAACCAGCGCGGGGCCGGATGATCAGCCAGAATTCAAATCATGGGGCTGAAGGTGATGAGCTGCACCCGAATTATGAAGACCCGGACTATCAAAAGAAATGGAGTCTACCTGACTGGTATATTCTGGCAAGAGAGTGCCGAGACTCCCCTCGGACCAGACAAAAACTTTTGCGGGGTAAGGGAACCCAACCCACATTATTAGGCGTCGCGATGCAGTACAATAGGACCTTATGAATTGAATGTGGTCTAATAATCGGAAAGACACAGCCAGGAAATTGCTGCAGAGGCAGACAGACGCAGCCAAAGGGGCTGCGCGGGAAGGCGATGGGGCAGCAGGAGCTTAGTCAAAGGGATTACAGTCCTGGAGGGCCATGCTGCCACCATTAATCACTTGATTGACCGAGAATTCAATGCGGAAAAAGCAGAGGTTCAATGAGACCTCTGCCATGCTTACGGGGGATGGATGATTGGGCAGGTCAGGGAGACCATGGACCAAATACACAGGGGCGAAGTCCCGGAATGGATTAACAGCACCCACCTGTTCCACCTAACACAGTACCCAGGGTCACTGGACACGTGCACCATGAAAGGAATGACAAGAGTCTTTCCGGTGACAGGCGGATGCACAGATTTATATTCTGCCCTGGTGGGGATGGTCCTAATGATTCCGGTAATGGCAAAGGGGGAGTCCGGACCACACCACCAGTTTGAGGTAGAAAACTTGGGGCTAATCCGGGGTGAGAACTACATGCGGTACTACCCAATGGATCAATATGCGATCAAACGGAACAGAACCATGAGAGGGGTCTCATTATCAGGGTGCCGCAGGATAGGAAGCCTAACTATATGTCCACATCCAGTAGGCTGGGGAAGCGAGGATGGGTGCGGATTTAATCAGACCATTGGATGTGTCTTAGAAATAAGCCCATCAGAATCCGAATACACCCATTCAGCCTACCGCGGAAAGGGGGAATACTGTGTGGTAACCAACCAACCAACTTATGACTATGGTATTTATCAATGTAATGTCACTAACCCCAACTTCTGCTTCACCCAAGGCTACCTGTAACAATTGGAAGAGCATGAATGATATATATCCATGCTTGAGAAACTATTACCTTGAACCTGACTGATGAAATTAAACAAGATTTGTACCAATATGAAAGTGAACTGGCTGCACCAATACCTCACCTGCCCAAGGACCTGAGAGATATAAAGGATCCTCTGCTGGCAAGCATAAAATGATATCACGTGCTCAAACAGGAGTTGCATGAACTGGGCAAGGACATTGCAAAAGACATTCAACGTACCCCCTGGTATGAGAAGGCATGGAACTGGGGACTGAATGTGAATATCCATCCATGAATACGTATCATTTCTCACATATTGGCAGCAGTTCAACTGATTTTGGCACTGTGCTGGCTGATAATGACATGTGCAGCTTGTAGGAAGCGTAGACATAGGCAGCAAGCTAAAGCAATCACTCGTATGCAAGAGAAAGATAGACTGTTGATACATGGGGAATTTAAACCCCGGTTAAATGATAGACCTCCCAAATGGCGGCAGATATCACCACAAGCAGGGCAGGAAGTCTAAAGCATTAGCTAGTTTAGCTCTAGTGGTCTCATGGGCTGGGGTTAGCCAGGGACCAAAGGGGAGATTGAAGTGGGACTTTTAGAAGCCCATCGTAGTAATATAGAGTTGCAGTCTGGGAAATGTGTTCAGAAATGGACAAGCAAGTATGTCAAGTTGCATTTTCCCAGCAACAACTAGCTAGACCTATTAAAATGGTAGGCCAACTGCAAGAGGATGTGGTGGCAAGCTTAACAAAGATAGGCATAGGATGCTAACTTGCGGTTAGGCTAGGTGTTGACTAGCAGGAAACCTGGCTTGTTGCTTTGTAGCTGAAAAATGTAAAGTCCCCAATGTAATGGAACAGGTGACTCACATGGACTGGGGGTTTCAGCTTTAAATACTGTACACCGGTAGTCAAGGGATGAGTCAGCTGGTGAAGAGTTGAGGAACTCTAGCTGTTCTCCCTTGGCCAAGCTTTAGGTATTTGCAAATAAACATATTTTTGATTCTTTATCAGACATGTGTTGAGCCTTTATTTTGGTTCCACATCAGTAAAGTGTAGGGAACCAAGGATCTAATGAAAGTGAGGAACTAAACGTAATTAATATTAGTACAGGAAATGTACTGGAGAAATTAATGGGACTAAAAGCCGACAAATCCCCTGGATCTGATGGTCTACACCTTAGGGTTTTTAAAGAGATGGCTGCAAAGATAGTGGTTGCATTGGTTTTGATCTTCCAGACTTCCCCAGATTCTAGAGTGGTCCCTGTGGATTGGAAGGTAGCAAATGTAACTCCGCTGTTCAAGAAAGGAGGGAGAGAGAAAGCATGGAGTTATAGGCCAGTTAGCCTGACATCAGTAATAGGGAAAATGCTAAAATCTATTATTAGGGACATGGTAAAAGGGCACTTGGAAAATCACAATATTAGGCTGAGTCAACACAATTTTAAGAAAGAGAAAAATGTTTGACAAATCTATTAGAGTTTTTTGAGAGTGTAACTAGCAGGGTAAATAAGGGGAACCAGTGGATGTAGTGTATTTGAATTTTCAGAAGGCATTCGATAAGGTATCACACAAGAGGTTATTAAACAAGATTAGAGCTCATGGGATTGGGGGTAATATATTATCATGGATTGAGAATTGGTTAACGCACAGAAAACAGAGAATAGGAATAAATGGAACATTTTCAGGATGGCAGGGTGTAACTGGTGGAGTGTTGCAATCTATATCAATGGGCTGGAAATTGTGGCTTCTCCAGGCACGTGCGATGTGCACATGCGACCAAAGAGGCCCTGCAAGTTCTGGGTTTAGGGGTGCACTGCGCATGCGCCTAAACCCGGCACTTGTGATCTGTCAAATCACATGCATCCCCGGGAGAAGGGCCTTTGCGGGCTATTTATTGGGCTATTTTCCCAACTCCTGCCTAGCGAATGTCCTTAAAACTCTGATGCCTGCTTTTACCAGCTTAAGAGTTTTAAAAGATAGAAAAAATAAATGTTATGCCTAATTTTTATATTAAAAACCCTGTCCATTAAAGTAAGTTTATTTTTAACACTATTAAAACATATTAAAACAATTTCCAAAAAATAAAATTAATTTTAACTAAGTGAGGTGTTTTGTTAAATTTATGTATTGTATTGCTGTATTTTTGGGGTATGCCCATTCATAGTAATGGGAGCTCCATACAAGCGCAACACACCATTGCTATCAATGAGAATACTCCATGTGTATTTGTGGTCCAGACCCACGTGATCCCAGTGATGCGCATACGCTCCTGAAATGCATGGACCTCTGCGCTGAGCTGCGCATCTAGGCCTCGGAACGCAAGTGTTCGTTCCTCCGGGACCACCAGGTACTTTCTTAATTTTTTTGCGGTCGGAGGCACCTCCCCGCGGGAAGCCTCCGACTGCAATTTCTGGCCCAATGATTTAGATGAGGGGACCGAATCTAATAAATCCAAGTTTGCTGATGATAGAAAGCTAGGTGGGAAAATAAGCTGTGAAGAGGTGCAAAGGGATATAGAGTGGTTAAGTGATTGGGCAAGAAAGTGGCAGATGGAGTATAATGTGGGGAAATATGAAATTATCCAAATTGGTGGGAAGAATCGAAAAGCAGAATATTTTTTAAAATGATGAGATACCAGTAAATGTTGGGATTCAGAGAGATTTGGGTGTCCATGTGCACGAATCACAGAAAGCTAGCATGCAGGTACAGCAAGCAATTAGGAAGGCAAATAGTATGCTAGCCTTTATTGCAAGGAGGATGGAGTACAGGAGTCAGGAAGTGCCAGGCCTGGTCAGCTGTCCACTTTTATCTTTGATCATTGCTTTTGGTCTTTCAAACACGTTGTTTGAGTGTCGAACCCCCCTTTCCCCCTTAAATAGGAACCAGCAAAGAATTATGAGTAAATTTTTTAATTTTGACAATTATATATGGCTTTAGTGAGACCACACCTGGAGTACTGTGTATAGCTTTGGTCTCCTTTCCTAAGGAAGGATATACTTGCCTTAGAGTGGGTGCAATGAATGTTCACTAGATTGATTCCTGGAATGAGAGGGTTGTCCTATGAGGAGAGATTCAGTAGATTGGGTCTATACTCTCTGGAGTTTAGAAGAATGCGAGGTGATCTCATTGAAATGTATTAAATTCTTACAGGGCTTGACAGGGTAGATGCCGAGAGGCTGTTTTCCCTGGCTGGAGAGTCTAGAACTAAGGGGCAGTCTCAGGTAAGGGGTCACCCATTTAGGGCTGAGATGAGGAGCAGTTTCTTCGCTCAGAGTGGTGAATCTTTGGAATTCTCTACCCCATAGGGCTGTGGATGCCGAGTCATTGGGGGAGAAATTTGGTACTGACTCATTGAATAACTAATTAGCTCAAGCTCCGTGGCCAGGCTTTCTGGGCACTGCTTCTCTTGGGCACCCAATGGGCGAAGGGAGAGGAAAGTAAGGCAGGAGGCTGGGAATGCCACCTTGAGCCGTATTACAGTGGTTACACTGGGACTGCACCTAAAACGGACACAGATCCACTTACGTTGCATTGGGGAAGCAGCAGAACACCCAGAGTAGTGTAGTAGAGTTAACGTGGCTCTCGACCATGTCCGTTCTATTACCCACACCTCTGCTCTCACCCCTTCCCCTCCCTCACAGAACCATGGCAGGGCTCCCCTTGTCCTCACCTTTCACTCCACCAGCCTCCACATTCAACGGATCATCCTTCGCCATTTCCACCACCTCCAGCGTGATCCCACCACCAATCACATCTTCCCCTCCCCTCCCCTCTCAGCATTTCGAAGGGACCGCTCCCTCCACGACAGCCTGGTCCATTTCGCAGTCACCCCCAGCACCCCCTCCCCTTCCCACGGCACCTTTCTGTGCAAGCACAGGAGATGCAACACCTGCCCTTTTACCTCCTCCCTTCCCACTATCCAGGGCCCCAAATACTCCTTTCAGGTGAAACAGCAATTTACTTGTACTTCTTTCAATTTAGTATACTGTATTCACTGCTCACGGTGTCGTCTCCTCTAGATTGGGGAGACCAAGCGTAGATTGGGTGACCGCTTTGCGGAGCACCTCCATTCAGTCCGCACGTGTGACCCTGAGCTTCCAGTCGCCTGTCACTTTAATTCTCCACTCCACTCCCACTCTGACCTCTCTGTCCTTGGTCTCCTACACTGTTCCAACGAAGCTCAACGCAAGCTCGAGGAACAGCACCTCATCTTTCGTTTAGGCATTTTACAGCCTTCTGGACTCAACATCAAGTTCAACAATTTCAGAGTGTAGTCGCTGCCAATCTTTGGCTCTCTTTCCCCCCTCAGAGCTTGTTTCTTTTTTTCTCCTTGTCACTACTGGCAGCTGGTCATTATCCCACCATTCACATCCTCTCTTGACTAATGTGTTTCTAACTCCTGGCATTACCATTTGAATTTGAGCCATCATCCCATTTGTCTCTCTAATCTCTCCTGTCTTCCACCCTACCACATACCTTCCCTTTTGTTCTTTCTTCCCCTCCCCCTTTCAGTGCTTGTTAAGAATCTATTCTTTCCGAACACTCTCCAGTTCTGACAAAAGGTCATCAACTTGAAATGTTAACTCAGCTTTCTCTCCATAGATGCTGCCTGACCCACTGAGATTTTCAGCATTTTCTGCTTTTATTATCATAGAGGGAAAGACCTGTTGTAAAGGATGAGGTCCTACGAGATGAATTTAAGGAGCTAGGAGCAGTCAGTCAAGGAGGCGGGAGCTCGGAGCAGCGCGAGTCCGGGGTCGGCGAGAGGCCTATAAAGGCCACTGGGAGTCAGGCAGTTCGAGCAGTCAGTCGAGGAGGCGGGAGCTCGGAGCAGCGCGAGTCCGGGGTCGATGAGAGGCCTATAAAGGCCTGCGGGAGTCAGGCATTTCGAGCAGTCAGTCGAGGAGGCGGGAGCTCGGAGCAGCGCGAGTCTGGGGTCGGCGAGAGGCGTACTTGTGCAGCTACAGGGAGAAGGCAAAAAAGAAGTAGAAAGAAACAGAAAGGTGACGTCACAGCTAAGGGGATAAGTGATTGGCTGGTGATTGGTGAGTAGTTTTTCTTTTTTCTCTTCTATAACAGTGAGTAAACTTTAGCATTGTTGTTGCCAATTTAAGTGTATCTAAGGGTTAAGTCATGGCAGGAGAGCTCGGTCATGTGTTATGCTCCTCCTGTACCATGTGGGAACTCGTCCCTGACGACTACGTGTGTGGGAAGTGTATCCGCCTCCAGCTCCTGACAGACCGCGTAGAGGAATTGGAGCTGAGAGTGGATTCACTCTGGAGCATCCACGATGCTGAGAATGACGTGAATAGCACGTTTAGTGAATTCGTCTTACCGCAGGTGAAGGGTCCACAGCCAGCTAGGGAATGGAAGACCAGCAGGAAGAGCATTGCAAGGAAGGTAGTGCAGGGGTCCCCTGCGGTCATCCCCCTGCAAAACAGATACACTGTTTTGAGTACTGTTGAGGGGGATGACTCATCAGGGGAGGGCAGCAGCAGCCAAGTTCATGGCACCGTGGCTGGCTCTGCTGCACAGGATGGCAGGAAAAAGAGTGGGAGAGCGATAGTGATACGGGATTCGATTGTAAGGGGAACAGATAGGCGTTTCTGCGGCTGCAACCGAGACTCCAGGATGGTATGTTGCCTCCCTGGTGCAAGGGTCAAGGATGTCTCGGAGCGGGTGAAGGACATTCTGAAAGGGAGGGTGAACAGCCAGTTGTCGTGGTGCACATTGGTACCAACGATATAGGTAACAAAAAGGGATGAGGTCCTATGAGATGAATTTAAGGAGCTAGGAGCTAAATTAAAACGTAGGACATCAAAAGTAGTAATCTCAGGATTGCTACCAGTGCCACGTGCTAGTCAGAGTAGGAATCGCAGGATAGCTCAGATGAATACGTGGCTTGAGCAGTGGTGCAGCAGAGAGGGATTCAAATTCCTGGGGCATTAGAACCGGTTCTGGGGGAGGTGGGACCAGTACAAACCGGATGGTCTGCACCTAGGCAGGACCAGAACCAATGTCCTAGGGGGAGTGTTTGCTGGTGCTGTTGGGGAGGAGTTAAACTAATATGGCAGGGGGATGGGAACCAATGCAGGGAGACAGAGGGAAACAAAAAGGAGATGAGTAAAAGTGGAGGGCAGAGAAACCCAAGGCAAAAAACAAAATGGGCCATTGAATGTAAAGGGGCTGCAGGAGGGATCAAAACTAAAAATCATGGTTTAAAAACTAGTATTAAAACACTCTACCTAAACGCACGCAGCATTCGAAATAAAGTAAATGAGTTGACGGCACAAATCATTACAAATGGGTATGATTTGGTGGCCATTACAGAAACGTGGTTGCAGGGTGGCCAAGACTGGGAATTAAACATACAGGGGTATCTGACGATTCGGAAAGATAGACAAGAAGGGAAAGGAGGTGGGGTAGCTCTGTTAATAAAGGATGATATCAGGGCAGTTGTGAGAAACGATATTGGCTCTAATGAACAAAATGTTGAATCATTGTGGGTGGAGATTAGAGATAGTAAGGGGAGAAAGTTACTGGTAGGCGTAGTTTATAGGCCCCCAAATAATAACTTCACGGTGGGGCGGGCAATAATCAAGGGAATAATGGAGGTATGCGAAAAAGGAATGGCAGTAATCATGGGGGATTTTAACCTACATATCGATTGGTCAAATCAAATCACACGGGGTAGCCTGGAGGAGGAATTCATAGAATGCATACGGGATTGTTTCTTAGAACAGTATGTTACAGAACCTACAAGGGAGCAAGCTGTCTTAGATCTGGTCCTGTGTAATGAGACAGGAATAATAAATGATCTCCTGGTAAAAGATCCTCTCGGAATGAGTGATCACAGTATGGTTGAATTTGTAATACAGATTGAGGGTGAGGAAGTAGTGTCTCAAACGAGCATACTATGCTTAAACAAAGAGGACTACAATGGGATGAGGGCAGAGTTGGCTAAAGTAGACTGGAAACACAGACTAAATGGTGGCACAATTGAGGAACAGTGGAGGACTTTTAAGGAGCTCTTTCATAGTGCTCAACAAAAATATATTCCAGTGAAAAAGAAGGGCGGTAAGAGAAGGGATAACCAGCCGTCGATAACCAAGGAAATAAAGGAGACTATCAAATTAAGAACCAATGCATATAAGGTGGCCAAGGTTAGTGGGAAAATAGAAGATTGGGAAAATTTCAAACGACAGCAAAGAATGACGAAGAAAGCAATAAAGAAAGGAAAGGTAGATTACGAAGGTAAACTTGCGCAAAACATAAAAACGGATAATAAAAGCTTTTACAGATATATAAAACGGAAAAGAGTGACTAAAGTAAATGTTGGTCCCTTAGAGGATGAGAAGGGGGATTTAATAATGGGAAATGTGGAAATGGCTGAGACGTTAAACAATTATTTTGCTTTGGTCTTCACAGGAATGTGGGAAGGGAGGACCTTGAGACAATCACTATCACTAGGGGGTAGTGCTGGACAGGCTAATGGGACTCAGGTAGACAAGTCCCCTGGTCCTGATGAAATGCATCCCAGGGTATTAAAAGAGATGGCGGAAGTTATAGCAGATGCATTCGTTATAATCTACCAAAATTCTCTGGACTCTGGGGAGGTACCAGCGGATTGGAAAGCAGCTAATGTAACGCCTCTGTTTAAAAAAGGGGGCAGACAAAAGGCAGGTAACTATAGGCCGGTTAGTTTAACATCTGTAGTGGGGAAAATGCTTGAAACTATCATTGAGGAAGAAATAGCGGGACATCTAGATTGGAATAGTGCAATCAAGCAGACGCAGCATGGATTCATGAAGGGGAAATCATGTTTAACTAATTTACTGGAATTCTTTGAGGATATAACGAGCATGGTGGATAGAGGTGTACCGATGAATGTGATGTATTTAGATTTTCAAAAGGCATTCGATAAGGTGCCACACAAAAGGTTACTGCAGAAGATAAAGGTACGCGGAGTCAGTGGAAGTATATTAGCATGGATAGAGAATTGGCTGGTTAACAGAAAGCAGAGAGTCGGGATAAATGGGTCCTTTTCGGGTTGGAAATCGGTGGTTAGTGGTGTGCCACAGGGATTGGTGCTGGGACCACAACTATTTACAATATACATAGATGACCTGGAAGAGGGGACAGAGTGTAATGTAACAAAATTTGCAGATGACGCAAAGATTAGTGGGAAAGCAGGTTGTGTAGAGGACACAGAGAGGCTGCAAAGAGATTTAGATAGGTTAAGCGAATGGGCTAAGGTTTGGCAGATGGAATACAATGTCGGAAAGTGTGAGGTCATCCACCTTGGGAAGAAAAACAGTAAAAGGGAATATTATTTGAATGGGGAGAAATTACAACATGCTGCGGTGCAGAGGGACCTGGGGGTCCTTGTGCATGAATCCCAAAAAGTTAGTTTGCAGGTGCAACAGGTAATCAGGAAGGCGAATGGAATGTTGGCCTTCATTGCGAGAGGGATGGAGTACAAAAGCAGGGAGGTCCTTCTGCAACTGTATAGGGTATTGGTGAGGCCGCACCTGGAGTACTGCGTGCAATTTTGTTCACCTTATTTAAGGAAGGATATACTAGCTTTGGAGGGGGTACAGAGACGATTCACTAGGCTGATTCCGGAGATGAGGGGGTTACCTTATGATGATAGATTGAGTAGACTGGGTCTTTACTCGTTGGAGTTCAGAAGGATGAGGGGTGATCTTATAGAAACATTTAAAATCATGAAAGGGATCGACAAGATAGAGGCAGAGAGGTTGTTTCCACTGGTCGGGGAGACTAGAACTAGGGGGCACAGCCTCAAAATATGGGGGAGCCAATTTAAAACCGAGTTGAGGAGGAACTTTTTCTTCCAGAGGGTTGTGAATCTGTGGAATTCTCTGCCCAAGGAAGCAGTTGAGGCTAGCTCATTGAATGTATTCAAGTCACAGATAGATAGATTTTTAACCAATAAGGGAATTAAGGATTATGGGGAGTGGGCGGGTAAGTGGAGCTGAGTCCACGGCCAGATCAGCCATGATCTTGTTGAATGATGGAGCAGGCTCGAGGGGCTAGATGGCCTACTCCTGTTCCTAATTCTTCTGTTCTTATTATGTTCTTATGTGATGATTGGCTGCCCGCCATTTCCTCTCAATGTTCCTGAGTACTGAGTGTTCTCCAGGCACAACATGAAGGAAACTCTGCCCTAGTCAGTCTTCAGTTGACAAAATAACATAGATAAGGGTCTCAGTGGAGGCCAGCAATGCCACGGAATTTGGAATTAAGTCTTGATGATGGATACGCTGTGCGGGGTTTACAGTTCAGCTTAGGGGACAATCAAGGCGCAAAGGTTTTGTGACGTCTTGTTCAGCCCAAGGAACTTGCAGGGATGGGTATCGAGTCTGGGCCAGGCTCGGGAACATTTTGGTGATGGTAAATAGATAAATTCAGTTTTCTCAATGTTCAATTTGAGTAAGTTCATCTGACTTGAGGTCAGATGGGCAGTCTGAGACATCTGAGGTAAGTAATTATCATTTTGATAAATAACACTGAAAGACAGCAGACTTGAATTATTAATATGCTAATAGCTACTGATGAGTAACTCAAAAAATAAATATTTCATTTAAATTGAATATTAACATACAGGATTCAAATCCTTTAATCAATGTACATGAATAATAAATATTAGAATGTTCCTCCAATTTTCTCCTATCTTTTCCAGTGGGCCATACATTGTCACAGGTGCTGCAGGCTCGGGTAGGTCACCTATTCTTTCCATGTGAATGTAGACAGTGAGGCCATGAAATTGCTCAGCTGTTTCAGCAGATTCCCTCGGCAACTGTGACAGGAATCTGGTAGAACGGCCATTATCAAGTGGCAGAATTTCCAATGAGTTTGTTTGGAGCAAAGAAGAGCACTGGAGCGGGGCTGAGGGCGGGGAGTCCCTACGTTGAGAATTTCTGCCTCTTTTGCCTCGAAAGGACCTAAGCGTGTATATATATACAGGGGTGTGGACAGTGGTATGCTGAGCAGCATGAATCACACCAGCCTCCTGAAGGGTGCAAGTGGTGCCTACCAGGTTAGGAGGAAAGTCTGGGCTTGGGATGTGGCCTGGATATCCAAAGCAGCTCCCCTTACAAGGGCAGCTGAAAGAACCACAAAATTCCCTTTGGGAGAAATCAGGCAGCCCACCTCTCCCGGAACAGCCTCAGGTAACCAGATGTTCACACCTGACTCGTGATCACTTTTCTCTCCGCAGATGCTGCTGGTTTGCAGCAATTTCCGTGTTTGTTTACTGGCCTGTGTCTGCTGATGGGTGGGTGAGTTCCCCATGCATATTTCTTAAGCTCCCCCCATACTCTGGCAGGGTCAGCACTGGAGGGTGCTTGTGGGTGCAATCCTTGTGTAACTGCCAGGATTGTGCCCCAAGCAGTTGGGGTTCCAAGTATCTGCAAATTTCACATGTGATTTGAGACACCGAGAGCTGGAGTTTCCGCTTGTTGCCACCTCCGGGGTGGTAATGGCAGCCGTAAGCATTTCCGGGCGGGCGGCCGGCTTCCAGCGCCCTGCCGGGACATTCGGGGCCGGGTTGCGGAGCAGTACTGCCCGGGAGAGGCGAGCCGGTGTGCAATGCACCTGGTTGTGACACCTGCTCGATATTTGGTTCGCGCCCGATCCGTAGCGCCCCACAGCGCGCCCTAATGGGACCGGCCGTGACAGCGGGCGGTTCCAGCTGAATGGCGCGGCAGTGAGGGAAGGAATGTCAACCTGAGGTAAGTATAATTATTTTTTATTTTTTTTATTTTTGCGATTAATGTTGAGGCGGCATCAGTGATGTATTGGGAATATTTTTGGATAGTTTTTTTCAGATTTATTTTCCAATGGAAGGCTCTCTTAGGGAGCTCCGAGGCCGGCTGTTTACCTCGGTATTTTCAGTTGCTTGACCAGCTTAGCGCCCTAAGAGAGGTGTGGAATGCCTCCCTTAGCACTCCGCTGCACACTCAGGGCCCAGCAGGTGAATTTTGCAGCTGGAGACACAAACCATTTCCCGGTGAAAAAATTACCGCTTCGCCCGGATTAACGCCGTAACAGAGGCTCAACCGAATTCCCACTCCGGAGTGTCTGCAAATTGGGTGCATCACATTCTTTCCTTGTCTTAAACTTATGTCCACATATATACAAGCTTCCATAAAGAGTTATTGGATAGCAATTGAGTCAAAATCCATGAACTCCATATCTAACAGCATTGTGGGAGAACCTTCACCACCAGGATTGCAGTGGTTCACATAAGAATTAGGAACAGGAGTAGGCCATCTAGCCCCTCGAGCCTGCTCCTGGTTCACGAACAAGGCCCGCTTCCAGCTTCACAATAAATTGTCGGCCTTGTCTGTGACACATATCCTGGCAATAACAAAATAATTGGTAGCAGGAATCCTGGCCTTTTCTCATCCAAGTTCAGCTTGGAGGACTGAGACCAATGTTTGTGAAGACACCCGTGGTGTCAGATGAGTTCAAGTAGCTCAGCACAGATTAGGGATTTGGGCATATCTATATGACTCAATACTACACCATACTCAGCCAGTGAGGAGGTGCTCTGAATATTTGAATTTCCTACAAGAACTGTTAGATTTCTCTATTTAGAAATTACAACTGCATGCACTGGAAGATAGGGCTATCTGCTGGACAACCTTATGTTCAATGACATTGATGCTTTAAGTGGTAATCATTCTGATAGTATTGGCTGTACTTAGATTTTTATAACTATTACTTTTCCATTGTCCAAGATGGTTTTAAAATAACATTGATGTTAGAATGCAACATCCTGCAGAGTCACAGTCCAAGGTTCTCACTGTATCGAAACAAAAGTCCCTGTTCAAAGCCATGGGCCATTACTCACATTTTGCAATTTTACATAAAATTTTCCCTGTGCCTGTGTGCAGATTTCATTCGCACAATTTTGCCCCATGAGGCCAGAATTGAGAACGCAATTGTGCAGTGGTACCAAGGAGATTCAAATGACCAGATCCACACATTATTTATTGCTGAAAGAAAAAAAAGAGAAAAGGATCCAAATAAAAAGAGAAGCTCAGAAAGGAACTATTTTCTGATAAAGAAGCTCACAGCAGATATTGGAAAATATCATCAACTATTATTGAGTGCCAGTCAAAAGTCCGAAGGCTAATGATGCATCTACTGGGAAAGAGGAGGTTTGCATACAACCCTGAAAGTAACTGAAAGTAAGGTGGTTGAAAGCATACCGGTGTAGATTATAGTCAAATGTGCTTCTAAAGACAAGTTGGCAATTATCTAAAGCTCAGTCAAGCTCACTTCACCATTGGTTCTAATTGGCTTTATGGAACAGAGGTTTTATTGGGCGGAACTCCAGAAACAACTCAAAGTCATTCTGCATCTGTCATCGGGTTAAGCTTATACTAATATTAACCTCGTATTGTCCTTTGTAACTTTTCAAAAACCATAAAAAGTGTGGAGAAAGAAAAGACCATTCGTTCCATCCTGGTGAATACAGCACACTTTATCTTGGATGCTGAGCAATCTAATTCACCTCATTAGGAAAGGAGCTGCTAAGTTGATTCTCCCTGCCTCGAAGGTTAAACAATTAAAACTCCATAATACCTGTCCGGCCATACATCCCACATCATACATCCCAGACCAGTTGTCTTTCTTGGCTTGGCATTTTCATTAGCTCATGTTTCACACAGTGTTCAATTTTCTCTGCCTGTATTTATCCTTATCACTGTCTATCCATGAATTAGATATTTGTGCAACTTGTGTTTTCTAAAAGGTTAATTATCTCAGAATTAACTGTTTTATCTTGGAATCTATTCCACACATCCAAAACCTGTAGAGAAAATACTTTGCTGATCTTTGTAATATATATAGCTCCATCTGGTGGACTACTGTGGCACTGCAGCCAGTGCTGTTTACAACTATTTTAGTTGTATCAGTAATCAAGTGCCCCCCTGATTAAAGGCGGAGGAGCGGGGGGAGGGCGGGGGCACACCCCAAAAACTTTTCAAGTGCCCACTTGTTTTTTTTTTGAGGGCACTAAAAACAAAAATTAAACAAGTGCCCCCTGGCTAAAAGGGGGTGGGGGGCACTAAAACCGACAACTTAAATAAATTAAACTTTAGACATTAAGATCAGATTAAAATTTGATTGCCGGGGGTGATGATGCACTCCAGTCCCTCTGGCGCCCACTTCTCGTGGAAGGCCGCGAGCGTACCGGTGGACACCGCGTGCTCCATCTCCAGGGGCACCCTGGCTCGGATGTAACTGCAGAAGAGAGGCAGGCAGTCGGGCTGAACGACCCCCTCGACCGCCCGCTGCCTGGACCGGCTGATGGCACCCTTGGCCGTGCCCAGGAGCAGGCCTTCCGACCTGCCCGCTCCCCTCCGCATAGGGTGCCCAAAGATTAGGAGTGTGGGACTGAAGTGCAACCAGAATTTGAGGAGCAGCCCCTTCAGATATTTGAAGAGGGGCTGCAACCTCGCACACTCTATAAAAACATGGAACGTGGATTCCTCTAGACCGCAACAATGACAGGCGGCCTGGGAGCCCGTGAACTGACTTAAAAACTTGTTGCACGGGACTGCTCCGTGCACCACCCTCCAGGCCAAGTCTCCAATAAATAAGGGGAGGACTCCTGTGAAGAGATCCCAGTGCTATTTACAACAATAAAGAGGGAACAGGTCACCTGACTAGGGTTCCCTGATGTGTGTGTTTGAGAGTTGTACTGAAGATATAACAAATGGCAATGAGAATGGGATAATCGGAAAACAAAGCTGCAATTTTTGTTGGTGGATGATTCAGCCAACCAACAGAGAGACTTTGAGAGCTTCTCTGTTTTGATTAACAGCTGCAAATCCAAGGTAAGTTACAAGCACACTTGTCTAAACTACCAGAGTGCAGATGGCTGTACCTATGAGAATAATAGGGCATTTGGGGGAGTTTCAACGTGACCGTGAAA
Organism: Pristiophorus japonicus; assembly: GCF_044704955.1. Taxonomy (NCBI): domain Eukaryota; kingdom Metazoa; phylum Chordata; class Chondrichthyes; family Pristiophoridae; genus Pristiophorus; species Pristiophorus japonicus. The sequence goes on from NC_091983.1 coordinate 30,252,319, forward strand.
GTATTGGAGCGTATGTGGAGCGGCAAGAAATGTTTTTCATCGCAAATAATATCATCAAAGTCCCCAATGATGAAAACCATAACTGGGTGGTGTTGGAACGACAACGGGCTATTTTCTTAACTGAAGCAGGGCCCGAGCTGTATGAAACCCTGAAAAATTTGCTGATGCTATATCTAGATTGCCTTCCCCATCACAAGTTACACCCGATAAGGTAGAAGTGTTCTATTTTTCATACATTGATGAGATTGGTAGAGCAACCAAAAATGACTCAGTTATGTCAAAGGTGTATGATTATATTGCAAATGGCTGGCCAAATCAGGTAACAGACAAAGATATTCATCCATTCTTCATTTGTAGGAATGAGTTATCAGTCGATAAAGATTGTATCATGTGGGGTGCAAAATTGGTTATACCAAATAAATTAAGGTCGAAATTATTAGGAGACCTCCATGACCAGCATCTGGGAATGTGCTTGACCAAGAGTATTGCACGCAGTTACTTATGGTGGCCAGGTCTAGATAAAGATATAGAGTACATCATCAGTCCGTGTACGACATGTTAATTGGTAAGCAAAAAACCACCATCAGTACCATTACAGCCATGGAAATGGCCTCCCAGGGTGTGGCGAAGGCTACATACCAATTTTTCTGAGCTAGAAGGACAACATTTATTCACTGTGATTCATAGCCATTTGAAGTGGGTCGAGGTGTTTCCAATGTGGAAAATAACAAGTAAAACATAAGACATCTTACAAAGATTATTTTCTTCATTTGGCCTCCCAGAAGAAATTGTTTCTGATAAATGGACCACAATTTTGTTTGGAAGAATTTGCACAGTTCACAAGCAAAAATGGTGTGAAACATACCAAGGTTCCACTGTACCACCCTGCTTCAAATGGTGCAGCAGAGCGCACAGTACAAATTGTAAAATATACCCTCAAGAAACGACAGTTGTCATTGGATCACAAATTGGCTGATTTTCTAATTACGTATCGTAATACTACTCATATAACTATTGGTAGAACACCAGCAGAGTTGTTGCTCAAACAACAGCCACGAATCAGATTCTAGTTGTTAAAACCAAACTTGGCACAGTCCGTAGAAGAGACACAATTAGACAGAAAGAGAATCATGATAGAGGTAGAGTAAAAGAGAGAAGTGTGAAATTAAACCAGAAGGTGAGAGTGAAGAACCATCACCATAAATAGTTAAAGTGGTTACCAGGACTACTGGTGAAGATATGTGGCCCCTGCACATATTTGGTCAAGATATTTGATCATGGACAGGTTAGGTTTATTCATATTTATCATATTTTACCTACAGATGTGAAAGTAGTTGAAGGTGGAAATGATTCAATTATTTCTGACTCATCAGATAGTTTTGATACACCAGTAGCATATCCTACATCCAATGTACTGGAAACAAATCTAAGAAGAAGTCAGAATTTAAGTCTGAGTCCGAGTCAGGCAGATAAACAGTCTGAAATTAGAAAGAGTTCAAATGGAAATCAAGGGCATCCCTTGGAGGAAAACTTTCCTCAGGATCAGCCTCGAATGAGTCTAAATTTGACACCATGTTTGGAAGGTTCTGTTCGAGAGCGAAGGTTTCATCTTCAAAACAGAAAACAAGTGGTTAAGTGTGATTTGCAAATATGGCAAAATAAGTCCATTTCTTTTGTTATGTATAACCATGCAAGTTCTGTATGATGATTATTTTGTTATGATTACTTCTTCATTAAGGAGGGAGAAGAGTAATATATATAACTCCATCTGGTGGACCACTATGACACTGCAGCCAGTGCTGTTTACAACAATAAAGAGGGAACAGGTCAACTGCCTCGGGGTCCCTGATGTTAGCAGCCATCTTACAGGTTGTGTGTGTTTATGAGTTGCACTGAAGATATAACAATCTTAAAACCTATTTTCTTAGTTTTGTAATTATAACTTCTCCAATGCTGCTCTATCGTTACAAATTAGAAACACTTACATTTATTTGGCACCTTCTCACATCTGTTGGAAACGTCCCAACACTTCACATGAATTACTTTGAACTGTACTGACTGTTTTTATGGAAGCAAATGTGGGAGCCATTTTGAATATGGCAAAGTCCTGAAAGCCACAATGGGAGTAAGTTTTGTCTTTTGTTCTGCCAATACAAATTTGCGCACTGTGATTGCATATAAGGAATCAAGCACATGTTTGAATTCCCAAAGTGTGTTCCTGGCATGCAAAACTCTGTATCAGGATCCCCCAAAACTTGTCCCCCATGTTTTTAGGACCAGTTGGTCTGTTTTTTTAGTGGTGTCGATTGCGGCAGGAATGTTGGTCAGAATTCCTGCCTGCATTTCCAAATCGCACTTTGAGGTCTTTGATGATTGCCTGAACAGATAGACTGTACTTTGGTTCGATGTCTCATCCAAAGGATAGTACCTCTGGCAGTACAGCACTGGATTATCAGACAAAATTATGTGCTCAGACTTTGGACTCACAGCCTTCCGACTCGGAAATGGGAGTGCTACCAATGGAACCAATTGAAATGTTGTCCATACCTAATCATTTAAAATGTTGGATTACATCTCCTCTGAATCTTTCTTTCCCTAAAGAAAACAAATCCAGTTCTGTTAATCTTTCTTCTTAAATTAAAGCTCCAAGTTATTGAATCACCTTACTGTTTTTCTCAGAATCCTATGCAATGAATTAATGAATTAAGGTAGATTGCTCGCACTTCATGGTAAAGCACAGGAGCAAGCTTCTTATTTCATTTCAGTTTTAAAACATTATTTTATTTCTTGAATGTTTTTGTTCGCTCAACATACCTTATTCCATGGCACAGATCAGATGGTATGCGATTTAATCCCAGAACTCTGCTAATGACACGGTTAGGCCAGAAGTTTTCTGGGAGCAGCTGAACTGAATTAATTCATTTGCTGTATAAATGCACCAAGTTCCTGTTGCTATTCATAGTGAATGTTTTGTTCTGATGATGATAAATAACAATTTGGTTGTTGAAGGCAACAATAGGTGATTTGGTTCTGATGAAAAAGGTCACCGACCTGAAATGGTGGCCTGGATATTAACAGGGGTGGGTTTGAAGCTGGGGTTGGGTGGGGGTTGGTGGGGAGGGGGGGGCAGAGCTTGGAATGGGAAGCCACACTGTTCCCCACTCGGGTGTCAGCCTGATTGATAGGCCTGGCTTCCAGTCAGACGAGGAGCACTCCGTTTTAGGTCATTAGCTTGGGGAATCTGTGAGTATTTACGTTGAACTTTCCTCAAGAGATTAAATGGGTGGAATATAGTACATGATGGAGTAGCTGGAACATGGAAGAAGTGGATTGGATGTATCAAAATGCCTTTTCCAATTACTTGCTTTTTAATATTTTAATTATTCTTACCACCAATTGTTTGAAAAAGAAAATTCTGGAGCAGGCCGCAGGACCTGGTAGATCCAATTCATGATCCCCGGGGGGGTGGGGAGGGGGTGGAGCCAAACTCAGGGGGGAGGGTATGATCCCCGACCCTGTGGGGTTGGTGCAGGGATCTGTTTCCGAGATGAGAAGCGTCTGATCCCCAAACCTGTGGGGGAGGGATGGGTGGGGGGGGTGACTGTTACCATGGGTATCCGATCCCCGACCTTGGGGGCCTTTGTATGGGGGGGGTGGTCTAATGGGGGGAGCTTGGTGGGCCGGGGATTGCACTCCTGCTCCTCCTGGCCCAAAAGTAGTGCTGTGAAGGCACATACCTTCACTCCGAAGCTGTGCTCGCCTCACTTCAGCTGTCGGGTTTCCCGAGGCCCACTGTAAAACCTGCTAAGCTGGGGAAATCAGAGGATACCCGCCTCATTAAAAGATTTAACAGAGAGATTATTTGCAGTCGTTTTTTGTGTGTCCTTCTGCACATGCACGCATTGGACCCCGCCCCCTTTTTGCGCATGGGCACTCGATTCGGTCGCGCATGCGCAGTGTGACATACGGGGACGCTGGAAATGCAGCTGAATCACTTGAGCTGTTTCTCGGGCTTTTGGACTTTCTTCAGGTCTTTTGCCGAGAATATTGCTGTGATTATCTACACGGATATTTTTGCAGCCTTTTGTGGGAGAGAAAACACTGGAGGTGGGAGAGAGAGGGACTGGGGAGAGAGAGAGACTGGGGGGGAGAGAAAGAAAGACAAACTGGGGGGGAGAGCAAGAGAGAGAGACTGGAGGGAGGGTGAGCGAGAGACTGGGGCGGGGGGGGAGGAGGAGAGAAAGAAAGAGAGACTTGGGGGAGGGAGAGAGAGACATGGAGAGAGTGAGAGAGACTGGGGAACAGTGAGAGAGTGGGGCAGAGAGAGAGAGTGGGTCAGAGAGAGAGAGAGAGTGACTGGGGTGATGGAGAGAGACTGGGGGAAGAGGGGGAATGTGGGAAAGGGTGAGATAAGAGACATAATTGGAATGGATTAAATCCAAAAGTGACAACACTAGGGATGAGTGTAAGGTCAGGAACTTTGGCTGGGATAGGACATTAACTTGGGCTGGGGGGTCAGGAACTTTGGCTGTGGGTGCATGAACTTGGGTTGGAGGGGGTGCCAGGAACTTTGACTGGGGACTTGAACTTGGGCTGGGGGGAGCAGGAACTTGGGCTGGGGGTAGTCAGGAACTTGGACTGTGATGGGGCAGGTGCTTGGGCTGGGGGGGCATGAACCTGTGCTGGGGGGGCATGAAATTGGGCCGGGCAGGCATGAACTTGGGCTGGGGGGGCATGAATTTGGGTTGGTAGAGTCGCGAACTTGGGCTGGGAGTTGTAATATATGCATCTGTGAGTATGCTCACTGATTTGTAGAGCCGTTGAGTTGGGAGTGGCTTAGCCAGTCATGTGGTGTTCATAAACTCAATAAAACCCCAGCCAGTTGGGTTCAGGGGATCCACAATGAGGCAGGTGGTTGTGAGCCTGGTGGATGAACTGGCAATGTGTAGTGTGATTGTTAAAGCTTTGCAAATAAACCAATTAGTTCCTAATAGCAATGTGTTGCTATGAGTTCTTAAGCAAAGAACCCATGAAGCAAATATATCACAGGGGTGTCAGCAAGCTGGGGTGGGGTAGGAACTTGGGTGGGCAGGGAAGAGCTCTATCCTGTCTGGAGTCGGCAGTCAGAATGACTCAAATTACACTTTGCAAAGTCACTGGCAACTTGGGCTGGGCGGTTCTAATACACGTTCCAGAGGAACTGCTGGGTGTGTCTTATCCTCCAAGGGGACCAATCAGCAAACAGGTCATGTGATCACGAAGACCCAATCAGAGCAATATTCTAGTGCAAATAACGACATCCAATATTTAAATTGCCAACCCACCTCCTGGGAGCAGGTTGGCTGTCTACCCTTTGTTCCGCCTCCGTAAAACCCAGAAGTGGGTAGGTTGGGGTTCGGTGTTCAGATTTTTTAAATGTTATCATGTGACCCAAATCCATTTTTGTGTGCTAAAATTCAGTCCGATAACTTTGTTTCTCTCTCCGCAGATGCTGCCTGAACTGTCGAGTATTTCCAGTATTTTCTGTTTTTATTTCAGATTTCCAGCGTTCGCAGCATTTTGCTTTTGTAACAGGTGACTCAGCTTTTCAAACTTCAAAATGATGCTTACTGTGTGACAAAGACCACAGAAAGATGAATTAAGTGGAACAACATGGGCACTGATAGTGAGGAAGTGGAAGTGATGAATGAGTTCATAGATCTGAACCCTTGTACACTCGATGAGAAAGTAATGAAGAGATGCATTGCTCTGAATGTTTTTAAAGAGACATTCTGGAATATATTTCTGTGCGGTGCAGAGGGCTAAACCCTGCCGAAGGCACAAAGTCAGGGGAACTATATCATTCGCTGAATAATTATGAGTAATGAATACCAACAAATTTTATTGTGTAGTATTTACTGATCAATTAGAAAGAATAATGCAGGTCTTTCAAATCAAGACAATTGCTTTTTGCCAACATGCCATCAAGTTGTTGAAGTACTTTTTATCAATTAAACCTTAAGCTAGGTTAAGAGTTACAATTCTCAAGTTAAATCAATAAACATCCATACAACACATGTGTTACATTAGATTCTTCAACTAGATAATATTCTTCTCCCAGTATGCCAAGATCACAGTCAACTTTGAAATGCAATATTCTCACATGGGAGTCGAAGAAATGCATGTCCATTATTATTAAATAATGTCATCCATATGCACATTTTGGTAATAGTTAACAAACTAGTATAACTGCTTTACGCATTAGCTTTTGTTGATTTATATATTTTAAAGTGGGGTTGGACCTAAGCAAGAATCAAGTAGTTCCGCTGCAAAGCCACATAGTCTGAGAAATGGCCCTGCTGATGAACAGTATCTATCAATCTCGAAGGAACGAATCCCTCTGGCCTTAACTGAAACCAGTTCCATTAAGAATGCTTTGGTTTTCCTGTCACATGTCAGGAATGCACGCCGGGAAATTGTGAACCTCCTCAGCTCGTGATCTCCCATCAGTTGAGGGGGGCACAGCCCCCCGAGATGACAAGACAAAAGAATGGACTTCAGCAGGAGCCAACATTGGAGGGCCATTTTGGATATGGGAGCCACAATTTTTATCCCTCTCGCCACCATTTGTTTGATGGAACAGAGTTGGTCAGGTGTGAAGAATGGGTCAGAGATTTGTTCTGTCAGGTCCCAGCTAATTTTTTAGAGACTCCAATTTCCCACCTGTTCATCCCAGCATCCAGCATCGCCACGGTTGTGGTGGGGCCATGGTATTAACAAGCTGGAGAGCTTGTGCAATCAATCACAGAGCGATTTCATAGGTTCAAGTGTCAAGTTGAATGTTTTTTTAAAAACTTTAACTGGAAGTGCCGAGGCAACCTTGATAGATTTGGACTGGATTTTTGGCTTTGATGTTTTTGGGACATTAATGGTGTTGGGGCGGGAAAGTTTGTGCTCGGGAAAAGTTTGCGCCCCAGTATGTAAGTTTGGGCAGCTGAGTGTGGGGCAGATCGCTAAGGGAGGCATTGTACACCTCTCTTAGGGCTTTAGGATGGGAAAGTCTCGAACTAAAGAGCGGTCTAGGAGCGCTCCAATAGACGCCTGGGTGGTAAAAAAAAATCAATAAAACCCAAAACACAAATCGCAAAAAGACTCCAAAGAAACAACAATCACACTCACCTTAGGAGTCCATTACCTATCTCTCCACTGTCAGGATGGTTGGACCGCCCTGATTTATGTGGTGGTCAGTGTGAAGCGTGTTTTGCGGCGTACGGGTCAGGCAATAGTCCAAACTCGCCCCTCTGTTGCAACCAGGGGCGTTGCACACCGGGCGCAGCTCTTCCAGGCGGTGCTGCTCAATGCCAATGCCAAACCGAACCCGAGGATCGCTGCGGGGCTGACCGCCCAGTCAGAACACCTCACCGGCCCCATTCCCGCCACTCCGAGGCGAAAAACGGAGCGGAGAGGAGCCGTAAAATCCACCCCAATGGCTTAGAATTTCCTTGTAATGAGATATACCCTGAAATGAGCCCATTTAAAAACCATGTTACTACTGCCGGTGACTTCTAGAGGCAGGTACTCGAGTTTCCTGGGTCTGTGTATTTGCATTATCATTGGCATAAAGCAGTTGAATGACCAGGGAAGTTCTGTGTAGGCTTTCAAAAGGCAGGTCAGCCTGTGCTTCAGTATCGGACTGGGGGGAACGGGTAAGAGAGAAACACTGCTTGACTCTCTCACTTCATTCTCTAAATACCTCAATTAGGTTTCCCCTCAACCTCCTCTGTCCCAAGGAAAACAAACGCAGCCTATCCAATCTTTCCTCATAGCTAATAATCTCCATTCCAGGCAACATCCTCATAAATCTCTGTACACTCTCTAGTGCAATCACATCTTTCCTGTAATGTTGTGACCAGAACTGTAAGCAGTACTCTAGCTGTGGCCTAACTAGTGTTTTATACAGATCAAGCATAACCTTCCTGCTCTTATATTATATGCCTCGGCTAATAACCCCCAGCTACTATTCCCTACTGCTAACCATCTTCTTAAACCCTTCTCCCCTGTCTCCTCGATTCAGCTCTGATAACAAGTGTGAGGAGCTCATGGACTTCTTTGTCTCAAAGAATGAGACCATCCGATCAGCTGCCTCTGCCACTTCCCTTCCTTCCACAAGCCCACCAAGCCACACTGCCTCTAAGGTTCCCCCTGCCCTAGCCCTGAACTCGCATCTTTCTTCAGTTTCTCTCTGATCTCCCCTCATGACCTCTCCACACTCATATTGTCCATAAGACTCACTTCCCGGTCCCTCGACCCTATTCCCACTAAACTGCTGACCATCCAACTTCCTTTTCTGGCTGTCACGTTAGCTGACATTATTAACGGTTCTCTCTCCTCAGGTACTGTACCATTCTCCTTCAAATCTGCCGTTATCATCCCTCTCCTCAAAAAGCCAACCCTTTGATCCCGAAGTCCTTGCAAGCTCCCACCCCACCTCTAACCTCCCTTTCCTCTCCAAATGTCCTTGAACGTGCTGTCGCCTCCCAAATCCGTACCCAACTTTACCGGAACACCACGTTTGAATCCGTCCAATCAGGTTTTCGCCCCTGCCACAGTACCGAAACGGCTCTCTTATCAAAGTCACAAATGACATCCTTTGTGACTGTGACAAAGGTAAACTGTCTCTCCTCGTCCTTCTCAACCTGTCTGCAGCCTTTGACACGGTTGACCACTCCATCCCCCTCCCAAAGCCTCTCCACCATCGTCCAGCTGGGTGGAACTGCACTCGCCTGGTTCCATTCGTGCCTATCTAATCGTCGCCAGAGAATCCCCTGCAATGGCTTCTCTTCCCACTCCTGTATCGTTATTGCGGGGCTTCCCCAAGAATACATCCTTGGCCCCTTCCTATTTCTCATCCATAAGTGGGGCAATTCCGGAGAGGGGCAATTTCCCGCAGGACTATTCCAAGAAGGGGTCGTCGCCAGTCGGATAGGGGTCGGCACATGCACGAAGCAGCGGGAAAACAGGAAGAGTGGTCCCTTACACCGCTCCAAATGTAAAGGCGGGCAATGTTCAAAATGGCGGCCTCCGCGGCAACTTGGTGGCCACGGGCTTTATAGAAAGGGTCCATTACGGCCCCGATAACTTTTCAGGGTGCGCAAAAGTAGCGCCAGGCAGAAAAGATTTTTTGTTCGCTGGAACTTCCGCTTTAGCACTCCAAGAGGGAAGTGGAGCACTAAATCGAGCATTATCCCTTCCCTTAGAGCACTAAAGTCAGTGAGAGGGATGGTATCGGCAGAGTGCTGAGCAATGTTCAGTACAGCGCTGCCCTCTGTACAGGCTCCTTCCCTCACTTAAAGGAAAGGACCAATGTTGGTTTGATTCAATCTTCATCCTATCTCTGTGGGGCCACGGGACCTGTGCGACCTGCATAACATCCCACGCTCTCTAAGAAGCTGCAGGGCTAATGAATCGCCGAGTCCAAGAAAAGCAAAAGATTAATAAATTTTGCTCTACCTGACCACAGCTGCCTTTAGTTAGCGCTCCCCAAGCAGCCAGCTGAGGTGACAATGCCTCCTGCAGCTGCCGTTGTTGACTCTCGGAGATGCTGTAGGGGGCAGGAACGAACATTGCATCTGGCGCGGGAATGGGGCCCTGCGCATTGATGTCACGATCTACGGGCGCTACAGAGCGAGGCGGTAAGTGTTAGCATCAGCACAAAACTGCCAGGGAAGTTCGCAGGCGTCGGTGAATTCGCTGTGCCTGGTCGGTAACCCCTTAGCGCCCTGTTACCGCCCCTCGCAGGAGCTAACGAGAGGCACAAACTGTATTTTATAGTCTCTTGAACACTCTTGAACACTTATGGTTCAACTTAACTCTATTTATTTGGGAGATCTCAGACAGTCATGTGGAGCTTTAAGATGGCGTTCCTTCACAGATGCTCTCTCAATACAGCTCCCTATACCTCCTAGCTAGAGGGCGCTATACATTATATCGATACCTCCTAGCTAGAGGGCGATATACATTATCTCACGACACAAACCAGGCCAATTTCTCCCACATATTTCTAACCTGAGCATTTGGCAGCATATCTATCCTCATATATACACTCTACCAAGTTTCATGAATGCAGTTTTAGACAATCTAAAAGCACATACCATACTATTACAATATATTACACCACATAGTATATCTGTGACAATATAGTATTATGCACATGTCATATATGAACACCAGCTATAGCTCAATCTGAAGCAATTGCTTCAATTCTATGGAGAACATTTGCAAACTTAATCTAGTTCAATCTGGTGGGTGAATCATTCACGATTACCATTGTTTTTTTTGATGTAATGCACACTATTTTACAGTATATGTACACAAACATTTTTGAAAGTCGGGGATGGGGGGGGGGGGGAGTCACTCCAGCTTCTCCGAGCTTCACAGGAAGGCTTTTTTTGAAAAAAGTATTCTGAAACCTATCTTATGTTGGTGGCCACAGGGGTCGCTAAGGAATCCTAAGTGGGACTAGTTTCAGCAATGAGTTCTTCAGCAGACATTAGTAACTCCTAAAAAATGGTCCCGGCGAATGTATGCAGCAGTGGGACCAAATCCTGCGGAGATTGGGCACAGACTGTCCCACTACCAAACTTGTAAACTTTGCACCCATTTTATGTTCAGAAAGCGGGTGCCGCTCATACCAATTTCTACCCCCATGACATTTTATTGTGTGACAGAGAAAAATGTGCATTACCTACTGAAAATAATTACAGTACACAGTTCATTTTGCCCTCTCGATTCAATTGAAGACTGTTCAGCATTTCTCCCAGTTTCTGCCACCACTTTCTTTGCCATCAACATTATAACTACCCTTAAATATAATAATTAACTAATAATAACTTTATTTATATGATGCCTTTAATGTACTAAAACATCCTAAGGCGCTTCACAGCAGTGTTACAAGATAAAACAGATACATTTGACACCGGGTCACAAAGAAAAAAGCTTTGTCAAAGAGGTAGGTTCTAAGGAGCGTCTTAAAGGAGGAAAGAGAGGTAGAGAGGCGGTGAGGTTTAGGGAGGGAGTTCCAGAGCTTCGGGCCCAGGCAGCTGAAGACATGGCCATCGATGGTTGAGCAGTTATAATGAGGGATGGTCAAGAATTTGAGGAGCGCAGACATCTTGTGGGATTGTGAAGCTGAAAAAGATTACAGAGATTGGAAGGGGCGAGCCCATGGAATGATTTGTCAACAAGAATGAGAATTTTGAAATCGAGGCATTGTTTAACTGGGAGCCAATGTAAGTCAGCGAACACAGGGACTATGGGTGATGGTGACTTAGGAGTTAGGACACATAGAAACACATAGACATTAACACACAGTCCATGTCAGATTTATCCTCCACTTCATCATTCTTACTCCGATCTTTGTTCCTGAAACAGCTGCTGCTCTCTGATTTCAGGGAGAAAATTTTGCAAAAGACTTTGCACCACATGCCTGCAGACATGGATTGGAAATTCACGGGTACCTACCTATGTTTTGCTATCCCTTCATTCTAATTGTCGGAAAATCACAGGAAGCATACACATGAATTTCCGATTTATATTGACTGGCAACATTGGGTCTTCCAAAATTTACTTTGATATGTTGCAAGATTACTGCTATTCTTTCCATTGAGATTTACTCTTGTTATTTCCATAATATAACATGAGCAATCTTGACATTCTTTTACTTCTTGTGCTGGAAATCCAAAGACTGTTTTCTCTTTAATCCTACTTGTCCCATTTCAGAGAGCACATAATCTAGGCTGACACTACAGTGCAGGACTAAGGGACTCTTTTCAATGAGATGTTAATCCCAGTATGTGTCTGCCCTCTCTAAACAATCCCATGGCCATATTTCGAAAAAGTGCAGGGGAGTGCTCCCTGGTGTCTTGGACAATATTTATCCCCCAAATAACATCACTTAAAAAACAGATTCACTGGTCATTGTCTCATTGCTGTTTGTGGGAGCTTGCTTTGTGAAAATTGGCTGTCACATTTCCGACATTGCAACAGTGGCTGCACTTTAAGAGTATTTTATTGGTTGAAAAGTGCTTTGGGGTGTCTTGAAAGGTACAACATAAATGCAAGTTCTTTCTTTCCATCTTGTTGGCACTCACCTATATGGCTTTCAGTTCCCAAGATGTCTGGCTTCCTTACCACTTCAACTGTTCAGTGTCCCTTTAATAAAGGTTCACAAACTGCAAAATAATCCCTATTCCTCGATAAAGTTTGGTCTCTGTGAACTTTCTTTCGGCTGTTGACTAACATTTTGTAGATGAGACCAACTGTTATATTTCGAGTTCCTGTAATATTTACCACAGTGTTGAACCAGATGGAGAGTTTAATATTTGGGGCCAGCAAGTCTACCCACATTTTGGAGGGAATTTTAACACCCAAAACACAGGTGGGTTGGGGTCGGGAGGTTGTTGAAGAATTAATAAACTGAATCCCGACCCTAACCTGCCGCCAACCCCCGGTTTTAGAAGAGGCGGGACAATGGTGGGCAGCCAAACTTCTCCCAGGAGGCGGGTTGTCCTTTTAAATATTATAATGTGGCTCCATGCCTCAAGGTGATCCACCATTTCAAATTTATCTCTGGCTGTCCGGGTTTCTCAGGCCTCGCGAAACCTGCCAGCGAAAAGGAGGCGAGGACTGCTGGATCCAGGCAATAAGCGCCTTTCCACTTACCTGCTGGATCTAGCACCCTGGCTCTCAAATCCCCAAGATCGTACACCCTCACAGCCCTTCCGATCTCCCCCCAAGGACTTAGACTGGCCTCTGAGGCCTCCGATCTGCCTCAGATCCGATCTCCCTCCAAAGCTTCCAACCCCCCAAGACCTCCGACCCCTGCCCCCCCCCCGCCGACCCCCATGAAGCCTCTGAACTCTGATCTCCCCTCTGGCCTTCTGACCTCCCCTCTCTGGCCCTGATCCTCCTGACCCAAACCTGTTCCGGCTTCACCCCTCCTGCGGCTCTGATACACCTTCGGCCCCGATCCTCCTCCGGCCTCCGATCACCCTCCCCCGATTCTCCCTCCCTTGTTACTGCAGCCTGGTGCCACAGGCTTACCCACTTGACGGCCAGCCAGCATCTCCATCTCCGTTAAATTTGACAGGGCCTGCGGGAATCCCGTGCTCCCGGGTTACCCGACTACTTTCCAGCCCCCGCCTGCTACCTTGCTCCCTTCCCGCCTCCAAATTAAAATCCTAGCCTTTGACTCATTCCCAATCAGATTGCACACCATATTTTGTGATGGGCAGATCCTAGATTAATTAACTAAGTAATTAACTCTGACTGTGTACATCTGTGTCTAAAAAATCATTTTAGAATCAATTTTATCCATTTAACTAATCTTAGTGTTTACATTGTGAATCAATATATTATTACACATTTTCAAGGACTTAAAGAATGAAAACAAAAGCAAAATATTATTTTCCGATAACAGTGGTTATAAAGCTGTTGATGACTAACCTGTGCCCATTGTTACCTGAGATTGTGGGATGGATGATCTTAAGGACATTTTTACAAAGCTGCTGTTGGTGCTGTCTTCGTGGAGGTCAGTCTTACAGCAGCAGATTGGTTCCTTGCTAGTTTTTTATAGGGCAATAGGGAAAGAACAGCGGGAGCAGAACTCATTGAATTGCTCTTTAAAAGAGCCAGCACAGCCTGATAGACTGAATGGCCTCCGTCAGTGCTGCATGATTCAATGGGCTAGACGTTCCACTAGGTGGCCAAGGCCCAAAAAAATGGGCCATGTTCCAGCGATGTCTCGGCCGAGCTGATCGCCGGAACATCACCCATTTTTTTGCGATTTTCCACTCGGCCTTACCCTGGCGGTGTCAAATGGGCAATCTGATTTTTCGGCGATCTACGATCGCCCAAAGAAAACGGAAGTCATAGAAAAAAAAAGCTTCCCTAGCAATGCTATTGTGCGCATGTGTGGGTTGTTTTTTTTTGGTTGATTTTTTTTGCCTCGTTGGGAGAGGTCAGGGATCATCGCACATACTCAGAAGCACAGGGAGGGTCAGAGAGAGTGGGAGAGAGAGAAGGAGAGAGGATTGTGTGTTTGCTCTGTGCTTAGAAGGTATCTTTGAAGGATAAAAACTGAGAAATCTTACAAATCTTACAAATCTGACATATCTGACAAATCTAATATCTTAAAACAATGTCGAAGCAGGGAGAAAGAGAAAGAGAGAGTGAAAGGAGAAGGGCCAAAGCCTTTAGCGAGGAGGCCAACGAGGCTCTTGTAAATGTAGTAATTACTAGGTGGGAGGACATGACACGGGGTGGGCATGGGAAAACTCCACCCCATGCATATTGCAAAATATGGATCGAGATTTTGTTGTAACATCGGCATCTAATGAAGTGCGGACTGCTGACCAGTGCCGTAAGAGATGGAACAGCCTGCTGGCAGCAGCCAGAGTAAGTTGCATTTTATATTCTATATTTAAAATCATATTTAAAAGTCATATTTAAAATCATACATATGTATTATTTACTTGATGTTTATAAATTTTAATTAGAATCTTCAATGTCATTTTTTTATAATATAAAATAATTAAATTATAAATAAATTTATTCACCCTAACACTAAGTTGAATCTTATAGAATGAAAATTATTCATATGCACTGCAATGTTAATTAATAATTGAACATTGTAATCTGTCAGTCTTAAATGTTTATTGTCAAGTCCATTAGCTTATGTCGTGCAATGTTATCTTATCATTTACAGAAGAAGATAACTATCAACCGTACGGAGCAAAGGGGGATGGGTGGCGGCTCCGCTACAGTGCACGTATTAACTCAATACGAGGAGCTTGCGGTGGCCTTGGTGGGGCCTGAAAGCAGTTCGGTCACGACCCGTGGTGTGGCCGAGCCCACCCTTGAGTCTTGAGTAATGGGAACTGTGCAATGTGTCAAACATTACTAAATACATACTAAAAATATCGTAGTTACGCATGTAATGTTGTGCAATTATAATTCAATAATTTTGAAGTACTCTTGATCTACGAATGAGGCCATGTTAGCCCTGGTGAACCCTTGTGCATATGGGGTTTTGAAAAGTATTGCAATGTTTTGGGTTATTGAAATATTGATATGTATTGAAATGTATTTTTATAAGTTGTTTAGAAATTTCATTCATCTTTCTAAAGTCAAGTGTCCGTTGAGCCTGTTGATTTAGCGGAGACATCCGCAAATACCAACCCTTCCAACAGCTCGCAGGAGGAAGAGACAGAGGAGGAGGATGTTACTACTCAAGTCATAACACAATTTGAGCTGGAGCAAGAAGAGGAGGAGGAGGAGAAGGAGGAAGAAGATGAGATTGTTTTTGTGGTGGGGGAACAACCTGTGGCCATCTCGATTGAGCTGGTTGATGCACCGGGACCAAGCGGTGTGCAGGTGGCGATGCCAAGGTGCATAATTTTGCAAACGCCAACCCCATGGAGGTCCGGTTAGCGGGGTGAGCAATCGCCTACCATGGAGGGCCAGACTGAGAGCTTATTATCCCTGTGCAAGGAGACGGTCACGATTGGTCGCAACCTTATCCAGGGTTTCGCGGGATTCTTTACAAACTGGAGCCAGTTCTCCGCGAACTGGAGCCAATTTCCAGCAACCTGGAGCGAGTTCTGCACGAACTTCTCCAACTGGTCGTCCGAGCAAGCACAGACTGCAAGGGAGACATTGGAGGCCATTCGGCAGCAGAAAGCCGCAACCAATACCCTACGGCATGCGTTGCTGGCTAGACATGGCGTTGCACCCCAAGGTGTCGTGTCTGCTCGCAGTGAGACCCCGAGCACACAAGCGAGTACGGAGGACACAGTTCCTCCGGACTCGGAAGTGGAGCCTCAGGCTTCCGCTTCCGCTCCGTCACCTCCACCACGGCAGGAAGTCTTGCCGTCCCACTCTGCACGACGTCTTGGCGTCAGTTTGCGTAGACCAAAACAGATGGGTGGGGTACGAACACGAGGTGGGACAGGACCTGGAGGGAAACGTGGCCGCAGGTAGGGAGGGGGGAGTGTTTCTAAAAGTTTATTCATTCAATGTTCAATTGTTCAATTGTTCTTGTTTTGTTAATTGTTAATTGTTAAGATTTTGCGGATTTGAGGTGGTTTGGTGCAGGGGGCGAGGG
This sequence comes from Pristiophorus japonicus, assembly GCF_044704955.1. Lineage (NCBI taxonomy): Eukaryota > Metazoa > Chordata > Chondrichthyes > Pristiophoridae > Pristiophorus > Pristiophorus japonicus. The sequence goes on from NC_091983.1 coordinate 30,268,460, forward strand.
GTTGGAAGGTGGGTATAATTAAAAAGTTTATTAAAGTTTATTAAAAATTCATTTTTTTATATTTGTTAATAAAAAAAATTTCTTTAATTCAATAAATTGTGTGTGGCTTCTTTCTTAGTTACATTAGTTATCAACTATACAGTTGTTAATCCATATTTGTTTATTCTTTTACTATACAAGTACTTTACTTACACTAAATTTTATATTTAAACTTAGCATAAATTCCGATGATAGGCCAGTGCAGGCAAGACCACAAGGAAACCCCACGCAAATGAAACTTTTGATTAACCCCAACTGTAAATCAACATCTGAATCTCCTCATTTAGCGTGTGGAACCCCTTTCTGTTACGAAAGACCTCCGCGTTCTTTAAGGGTGTTTTGAGGGCCATGTGCATACAGTCTATTGCTCCCTGCACCTTGGGGAAGTCTGTTATTCTCGAGATACCCAAAGTTCTCTCGGTCTGTGTCTCCCTGGTCATTGTGAAGCTTATGAAGTCCCTCCACGAGCGTAAAGAGCTTCAGTCATCGGTCAAAAGCAGCAGTGTGTATCTCTCAACAATATCTAATCACTGTACTCTGCACTCTCTGTACCCTCTATACCAGTCAGTTTGATAGGCCCCAACAATATCAGTAAATAACTTGACTATGTAAAAGCTATTTCCAAAATATATAAAAGCGTTTTTCCAAAAATAACTGGATAATACCACTTTTTATTCCCTGTTCCAATATTCCAATATTCTGAGTACAATTATCTTTAAATTAACTCTCTAAACGACTCCTCCACCCTTCCTCTGAAGTCAAAATGGCGTCCGTAGTGCCCATTATCCTTCTCTTAGGCCTAGAAAAAGCAACTATTTCTCAGCACTCTTTTGGGCCTTGCATCGGCCCAGCGAAGTGCATGCTGGGTGCTGAAACTTGATATGGGCCTTGTGTGGGCTATAATTGCGGCGATCTTCTCAGCGATCAAAGTGGACACTTAGACACCTGTTTTTCCGGTGATATTTTGGGCCTAGTTTCCACTTTTTGCTCAAAATGGGCGATAGAGATCCGTTTTGGGCCATAGATGGGCCATAGATGGGCGATGTGAAGTGGAAAGTCTAGCCCAATGTTTCTATACCCACGGAGCTGTCATGATGCTTTTATTCTCTGATCCCATTGCATTTTGACCCTGGGAGAACTGTGACAGGATGGCTGCTGGGAGACAAGAGATACCCCAGCAGATCTAGCTGAGCAACCCAAATACCCCCAGGCAGCACAGATACAATCAAAGCCAGAGCACCACCTTGATCCTTATAGAGCACATAATAGGACTGCTCAAGTAGAAAAGAAAGACTTGGATTTATATAGCGCCTTTCACGACCACCAGACATCTCAAATCATTTTTGGAGTGTAGTCACTGTTGTAATGTGGGAAATGCTGCAGCCAATTTGCACACATGCAAGGTCCCACAGACAACCACCAGGGAGCGCATCATCTGAAGTCCCAAGGGATCCCAGCATCCCTTGGGAGCACTGTATATAAGACAGCCCCTAAGGCCTGTTATTCACTCTGGAGTGTCTTATTAAAGACTGAGGTCACTGTTACTTTAACCTCCCTGTGTGCAGTCTCATCTGTGTTAGGAACACAACAACTGGCGACGAGTACACGAATCCAACGCAAAGATGCAGCAAACTGTGGGCATCCTGGAGAAGTTCTCGGAGGGTGAGGACTGGGAAGCCTATGTCAAATGGTTAGACCAGTACTTTGTAGCCAACGAGCTGGATGGAGAAGGAAGCGCTGCAAAAAGGAGAGCATTCCTCCTCACAGTCTGTGGGGCACCGACCTACAGCCTCATGAAGAATCTTCTGGCTCCGGTGAAACCCACAAATGAGTCGTATGAGGAGCTATGTACACTGGTTCGGGAGCATCTTAACCCGAGGGAGAGCGTGCTGATGGCGTGGTATCAGTTCCATACGTACCAGCGATTTGAAGGTCAGGAAGTGGCGAGCTACGTTGCCGAGCTAAGGTGACTTGCAGGACAATGTGAGTTTGATGGCTACCTGGAGCAAATGCTCAGAGACTTTTTTGTACTGGGCATTGCCCCCGAGACCATCCTACGAAAACCTTTGACTGTAGAGACACCGAGCCTCAGTAAGGCCATTGCGATAGCACAGACGTTTATGTCCACCAGTGATAACACAAACAAATCTCTCAGCACACAAGTGCTAGCAATGTTCATAAATTAACTGGAACTGTGTTCGCGAGCAGAAATGTACAGGGCAGAAACCACGAGTTTGCAACTGCCAGCAGGTCTCAGGTGACCCAGATGACTCAGAGCCCGCAACAAAGGATGAATGCAAGGCATTTCACACCTTGTTGGCATTGTGGAGGCTTCCATTCAGCCTATTCATGCTGCTTCAAAGGGTATGTTTGCAAGAGCTGTGGAACAATGTGGCACCTCCAACGAGCTTGCAGATGAGCTGTAAGCTCTGCAAAACCTGCTAACCACCACGTGGCAGAGGAAGATCGGTCTATGGTGGACCAAAGCAATTTTGAGCCTCAGAGAGAGGAGGCAGATGCTGAAGCACATGGGATGCACACATTTTCGATGAAATGTCCACCTATAATGCTAAACATAAAATTGAATGGCTTACTCGTAGCCATGGAACTGGACACTGGTGCTAACCAATCCATCATGAGTAAAAAGATGTTTGAGAGATTGTGGTGCAACAAGGCACTTAGACCAGCCCGGATCCCCATCCACACGAAACTGAGAACATACACCAAAGAGCTCATCACTGTCCTGGGAAGTGCCATGGTGAAGGTCACCTACGAGGGCACGGTGCACGAACTGCCACTCTGGATTGTCCAGGGCGATGGCCCCACATTGCTTGGAAGGAGCTGGCTGGGCAAAATCAGCTGGAACTGGGATGACATCCGAGCACTATCACATGTCGATGAGGCCTCATGTACCCAGGTTCTTAACAAATTTCCTTCCCTTTTTGAGCCAGGCATTGGAAACTGTTCCAGGACAAAGGTGCATATCCACTTGGTCCCAGAGACATGACTCTATCACCACAAGGCGCGAGCGGTACCTCACATGATGAGGGAGAGAGTGGACATCAAGCTAGACATGCTGCAACGCGACGGCATCATCTCCCCAGTGGAATTCAGCGAGTGGGCCAACCCAATTGTTCCAATACTCAAAAGTGATGGCATGGTCAGGATTTGCGGCTATTATAAAGTAACTATTAATCATTTCTCGCTACAGGACCAATACCCGCTACCTAAGGCAGACGACCTATTTGCGACGCTGGCAGGGGGCAAGACGTTCACCAAGCTCGGCCTGACTTCAGCCTACATGATGCAGGAGCTGGAGGAGTCTTCAAAGGGCCTCACCTGCATCAACACGCACAAGGGACTGTTCATCTACAACAGATGCCCGTTTGGAAATCGGTCAGCTGCAGCGATCTTCCAGAGAAACATGGAGAGCCTACTCAAGTCGGTACCACGCACGGTTGTTTTTCAGGACGACATATTAGTCATAGGTCGGGACACTGTCAAGCACCTACAAAATCTGCAGGAGGTCCTCCAGCGACTGGAATCCATAGGGCTGCGGTTGAAGAGTTCAAAATGCGTCTTCATGGCAACAGAAGTGGAGGTTTTGGGGAGAAAGATTGCGGCGGACGGCATTTGGCCCACAGACGCCAAGACAGAGGCTATCAGGCACATGCCCAGGCCACAGAACATCACGGAGCTGCGGTCGTTCCTGGGACTCTTCAACTATTTTGGTAACTTCCTACCGGGGTTAAGCACCCTCTTAGAGCCCCTAAATGTGTTATTGCATAAAGTTGAGAACTGGGTATGGGGAAAAAAAAACAAGTAATTGCTTTTGAGAAAGCCAGAAACATTTTATGCTCCAACAAGCTGCTTGTATTGTATAATCTGTGTAAAAGACTCGTGCTAGCATGTGATGCATCGTCGTACAGAGGAGGGTGTGTATTACAACAAGCTAACGTTGCGGGGAAGTTGCAACCTGTCGCCTATGCTTCCAGGAACTTGTCTAAGGCCGAGAGGGCCTACAGCATAATTGACAAAGGCATTAGCATGTGTGTTCAGGGTAAAGCAAATGCATCAGTACCTGTTTGGCCTGAAATTTGAGCTGGAAACTGATCACAAGCCCCTCATATCCCTGTTCGCTGAAAACAAGGGGATAAATACTAATGCCTCAGCCCGCATACAAAGGTGGGCACTCACGCTATCAACCTATAACTATACCATCCGCCACAGGCCAGGCACGAGAACTGTGCGGATGCTCTCAGTTGGCTACCATTGCCCACCACGGGTGTGAAAATGGCGCAGCCTGCAAACTTGTTGATGGTGGCACAGTCCGCAGACTTGTTGATCGTCATGGAAGCGTTTGAAAATGATAAATCACCTGTCACGGCCCGCCAGATTAGGATTTGGACCAGTCTCTGCTGTCCCTAGTAAAAAACTGTGTATTGCATGGGAGCTGGGCCAGCATCCCCGTTGAAATGTAAGAGCTCATCAAGCTGTTCCAGCGGCGAAAGGACGAGCAGTCCATTCAGGCAGACTGCCTGTTGTGGGGTAACCGCATAGTGCTGCCCAAAAAAGGCAGGGAGACATTCATCTCGGATCTCCACAGCACACCAGGGTGCGCATCCCCTGAAGTCCCAAGAGATCCCAGCATCCCTTGGGAGCACTGTATATAAGCTGGTCCCTAACGCCTGCTACTCACTCTGGAGTGACTTAATAAAGACTCAGGTCACTGTTACTTTAACCTCCCTGTGTGCAGTCTCATCTGTGTTAGGAACACAACAATGTGGATTGAGGGATAAATATTGGCTAGGACACCAGGGAAAACTCCCCTGTTCTTCTTCGAAATAGTGCCATGGGATCTTTTACATCCACTTGAGAGAGCAGACGGGGCCTCGGTTTAACGTCTCATCTGAAAGATGGCACTGCCGACAGTGCAGTGCTCCCTTACAGAGAACCCTGCATCTGGAGGAGGAAGAGCAGCAGTTGTCACTCGATGAGGAAGATCTGGGGGATGGTGAGGAAGTAGGAGAAGATGGAGAATATCACTGCCATACAGCCAGAGGTGTCAGAGATTCTCACACGCCTGCCTTGAAAACTTATGGAGCCCCTCTGCATAGCAGTCCTTCACCACTTCCCACATCCTGCATTGAAGAACCATTCAGACAACTTCTATACAAATCACATATCGACAAAGCTGCTGTGAAACCACTCTGCAGACCATAGTTCCAAAAGCAATAAATGCAGTTAATCTAATGGAAAGTATAACAATTGCCTTCCATTCATTTCTAACACTGGTGATCAAGTGCTTTTCTTTAAAGAAGGTTTCCAACTTGTATGAGGTGCTCCCCCACTGGTCTGAGCAGAGTTGGTGAAAGGCTACTCTTCCTTATGTGGGGCCTCTTGTGTTACTCTTGGCCAATGACTCCTAGGTGCTCAAGCCCAAGAGAGTCCAGCTGCAGGCGGTTGCACCTCGGATATTGCTGTAGTAATCGGGCCCTGCTGACTGGTGGACACCATAGCGGGTATTGCTGATGGTAAGGTGAATGTGCAGAAGTGCTGACATCCTGAGAGAGAACATCACGTACTGCTCCCATCGCCCCACTGCCACTCCCTTGGGGCTCATTACTTCCACAGAGAGTCGGTGGAACAGCTGATTGCACAAGATCACCAGCCCTTCAAATTCCACCAAAGATGCAAATCGTGTTAGCTTGCATTCCTGCTATGTGGACCCATCTGCAACATCCCTAGATGTGACCACACTATCCAGGGTAGACTGTAGAGTGGTGATACCATCCAAATTGACACCACAGAGGCAGGATGCTGACTCCTCCAGCTATAGAGGGGAAACTCCTTGGCACGCCTTACAATACCTCGTACCGCTGTCTGTGTGAGGCCAGCAGTTTTCTTCTCATGGATAGGCCCTAGAAGGCCTCATCTCCATCTGGCTCAGCAGAGCTAGGAGAGGGCTTTGCTCTCATGAGGTCTCTCCTGGACTGTCACTGCCACTGGTTGCTCCTGCCCACTGGTATTGGGGGTTTCATCATGTACCAACACTTGAGCTCACTATCTAGCTCACGCAGAGTGCCAATGCCTGAGGTAGTGCCGGGGGGTGGGGGGGGGTGGGGTGGTGTGTGGTGCGGAGGCAGGGGGAGAGGTGGTGAGGGGTGTCTGTCCTCCTCCAAGGCCTATTCTTCTGCAGGAGCCTCTTGGTGTTGAGAAGATGCTTGAAGGAAGAGAAAACTGAGAGGAGGTAGCAACAGGCTGGTAGGATGAAGAGATGAGTGAGGGTAGGATGTCAGCGAGAAGCAGCACAGGATCAGGTAACAGTCTGGAGAAAGCAGGTTGAAGTTGCCAAGCTTGCAGCATCTGTGCTTAGCTCAATGAAGGGATACAGTAATGCGCAGACTCCCTGCTTGGGTCCACCACCAGCTTCTCCAGGCTTGATGTCCATGACCCTGCTAGAGCCAATGATCCCCACAGCCTCTTGCTCTGCCTGTGTGAGTGCGATGATCTTGGGGACTCCTCCATCCATCCTGTTCCTCTCGGTGGCACTATACGCTGTCGTGTCCCACAAAAAGAGAGGGCGAGAGTGAGTGTGTGTTGAGAAGATAAGTGGAGGTGCGCGGGCCATTTGCACATAGCGGATGTGTTGAAGAAGCAAGATGGAATGAGGATGGGGAGGTGATGAGCTTAAAGGGAAATAGATGTGATGTGAAGTGTGGAAGGAGTGATGGGCGTAGCTGGGGGCTGTGCAAGTGGTAGTATGTGAGCTGAGAATGACGCTGCTGTGTGGTGTGACGAGAGGAAAGCAAGAGGTGAGTGTGTATGGAATGAGTAAGAGAGGCATGTGGTGGAGGGGAGGCAATAGTTGAGAGTAGTGGGGGAGGGGGTGAGAGATGTGTTGTCAGATGATGTCGAGAGGGATCAAGACTTATCCTTGCTGCTTGTGAGGTCACTGAACCCCACCTGGAGTAAGGTGTTCAGGTTTAGGCACCGTGCCTCAGGAAGGATATATTGGCCTCAGAGGGGGCGCAGCTCAGATTCACAAGAATAATACTGCGGCTTAGAGGGTTAAATAATCAGAAGAGGTTGTATAACTTTGGATTGCATTCCCTTGAGCATAGATGATGGAGGGGTAACCTGACCGAAGTGTTTAAGATGTTAAAAGGATTCAACAGGGTAGATACGGAGAAACTATTTCCTCTGATGGAGGAATCAAAAATGAGGGAACATCGGGGCCAAATGTGCCTCTTTCTATAAAGCCAGTGGCCGCCTGAAAGCAGCAGACACGGGTAGGTGCCGAATGGCCGCTGAGTCTCCACGGAGGGGCCACCGTTTTAAAAATTGCTCTTCCTCAGGTTTGGAGCGGTGTAGGGGACCGCTCCCGCCTGTTTCCCCCCGCGGCGTGCACGCGTCGCCCCCTTACCGACCAGCAGCAACCCCTTCCCGAAATTGCCGCGCGGGAAATTGTCCCTTTCCCGGAAATGCCCCGTGGGAGCGGCGTTGCCACTGGTTAGTGCCACTGACAGCTTTTGCTGTCGGTCCCTTTTGTTGTGGCTTGGCCACCCTTAAAGGGGAGGTGGCGCTGCCGGTGACGTCATGTTATTTCTTTTTTGGCGACCGACTGCCAGGCGGGGCCGACAATAATGGCCGCGGGTTTGGCCGGGCCGCCAAGAGGCAGCCTCTTGAGCGCCAGGCTGTTGGCCCGGCCGGATCCTTCTCTGGTGGCCCAGTGTTTGCCACTAAAGTGGCTGCAGAGTTCACAGCGGCCCTCCCCTTTAACTGATGGGGAGGGACGTTGTGACGCGCCAGCATGATGACATCATCAGCGCGGTGCTGATGACTTCGATTGTCGGCTATTCTGCCCCGCCCCCACGAAGAGGCCACTTCCACCCTGCTTAAAAAAAAAAGCATCAACACCTGAATTTTTCCGGATTGTCCGTCCCATGCATTGGGGCGGATGAACCGTTGGAAAACGGTAGGTGCGACTCGTTTGGGGCGGTGGACAATTTTGGTCGCATAATCTTAAAGTGAGATTAGGCCATTTAGGAGAGAAATCAGGAAGCACTTTTTTACACAAAGCGTAGTAGAAATTTGGAATTCTCTCCCCCAGAGGGCTGTGGATGCTGGAGCTTTCCAAGCTGAGGTCGGTAGATTTTTGTTAGGTAATGGTATGGAGGGATATGGAGCTAAGGCGAGCAAGTGCAGTTGAAGTACAAACAGGCTTGAAATGGCTGAATGGCTCACTCCTTCCTATGTTGCTAATCCATGTCCAGGGGTTGATGTTGTTGGCATTGACAGTCTCAGCCACCTCTGTCTAGGCATGTTTGGCAGTGGTCTTGGGGATGTGCCAATGGCCACTGGGAACAGTACTTCCCTCCTGACACTCACTTTCTACACAAGGACCTCCAGGCATACATCATGAAACTGCAAGGCAGCCCTTTGACTGATCTCTGCAGCCCACAAGTTTTCAACAGTTGTTCAATTAAATATGCCAGCAAGGGATACAAGACCTGGCTTTAAGAGGTGCATTCTTGCTTTAAGTAGAGTTGGGGAATGCGCCGGAAATTATTTGGGTCATGCGGGCGAGCTGCGTGATTCTGCAGGCGATCGGAAGGGCAGCCCATCCTTCAAATGTTTATGAGGCCCAGAAGTTAAAATGGCCTGGGCCTCACGCCGACACCGTCATGGGGGCTTTCTTCCCACCCATACCCCGCATGCACGGTATCTGGCCCGAGATAAAATCAGGCTTTAAATCAGGTCCACCAGTCCTATCCACCACAGCTTAGACCATGTTTTTCAAGGTGGGCTGCAGTGCCAAGTCATGGAAGAAAATGCCACCCCCGAGACTCTGCAGGGATTCTACCAGTTTCCTGCCGTAACTCTGATGGGAGATTGGCCAAAGCCCGAGTGAAATGGGCAGAGCGGCTGAAAATGGCTGTTTACAGGGTACTTGGTAAAAGAACCAGAGGGAGATGAGTAGAATTGTTTTTTTATTTAGAGAGTTGTTATGACTGGTAATGCTCTGTCTGAAGGGACCGTGGAAGCAGATTCAATAATAACTTTCAAAAGGAAATTGGGTAAATACTTTGGGGGCAAAATTGGCTATTGCCCCGGTTGGGGGCGGTAACTTCTCTGGGGCCGGACATTCTGCTCCTGGTGCAGACGTCCCGCCCCGGAAGCGAAATTTGGGTTACTGCCCCTCACAGGAAGTGAAGCGCAATGTCGTGCGTTCCGCTTCCTTTTGGGGCAGGATCGGGGGAGGGGGGGCGCCACCCGGGCGCATCGCGGTGCGCTACACGGTCTCTCCATGTACTGCTGACATGTTTCAAGGCCCCTCCCCTTCTGTGAAAGGGGAGGGATGCTGCGAGCTTTGCAGACCCTTTGATGGTCTCCGTTGGACCATCGGGGCTGAGGGGTGCCGTGGTGCAGCGCATCTCTCCTTTCGCCCCGCGATGGGTGCGCGCCCTGGTTCGCGACCCGCGATTCTGGCGCAGGCATCGCCCACGGCGGCCTCAAGGGGTGCTGGCCAATTCCCGCAGCGGGGAGGAAATAGGTCATCGTGCACGCTAATGATGTCATCATCGCCGACGCGGTAGCCCGGATTGCTACCAGTGGGGCGTGACGCCACTGCATTCGCGTCTCCGCTAACTCCCATGCAATTTCGTGGGAGCCAGTAGCATCCCCCCCTCCTCTCTCTCCCCATCCCGGTGAAAACATTTCCGCACCCCATTAGCGCCCCCTCGGAGGCGAACAACAGAGGAATTTCGGCTCTTAAAGTAGAAAAATTGCAGGGCTGTGGGGAAAGAGCAGGGGAGTAGGATTATTGGATAGCTATTTCAAAGAGCCAGCACAGACACGATGGGGCTGAATGGCCTCCTTCTGTGCTGTATCATTCTCTGATTCTATGATTTTAACCACCAGCCAGCTTCCATTTCCGTTAGTTTCTTACCTGCCCCATGGCCATTTTAACCACGGGCCCACTAACATGGGTGGCAGCTTATGGAAAATTGAGTGACCTTGGTAGCCCACTAACACTCAGATAAGTGTGAGGATTGGCATTCCATTGGGAAAGGGGAAAAGTCCAATGCAAGTAAAGCTGAAACTTTCCTCATGGGGTCCGAAGGAGCTTTCCTGCTTCTCCTGGCCCCACAAAGGAAAGTAAAAAGCTTATCTGTTGAACCGCTTCAGCTTCCCGATCCTCTTCATGCCGGCTTTCCCCGCAGTTAAAAACGTGGTCGGGGTCCGAAATCATGATCAGACCACTACTAGCATGTGTCAATTCGGACCCCACCGACTTTGGCCGAGCGGCTTAGCTGCTTGTGCGGAAGCCTCCGTTAAAATAGAAAATGCTGAGATTCGAGTGGAATTCTGGCGGCTAAGTGACCGGAGGCATTTTAACTGGCCACCCACCTACCGCTGGACAGTTCAGGCTAAAATGGCCATCTTGCTGAGGTTTCTGCCCAAGTTACAGCGGGAGATGAGCAGAACCCTTGCTGAATTTCAGGGCCACTGTCTTTACATTTTTATAGAAAAGATTGTCAGAGATTGTAACCAAAACTTCAATACCCAGTTTGCAAGTATTTGGAGGCCAGAAAATATATATATATATATACATGTATATATATATTTTAAATGACTTGTAGATGAACAGTGTCTGTACTTGCTGAGCGTTGTGTGACCACTATCCCTGTCACAACTGAACAAATCCTGGTAATAGCTCTGGAAGCATTACCAAAGAATTCAGTAGTTCAGTGGCACCACTGAGCTGAGTAGTGCTACTGTTCATAAGCAAAAAATATACTTGACCACAGAACATTGATGCGTTGTTGAACTATGGCACAAAGTGCTGCTCTGATTCGTCACACAGAGGGGCGGATCTTGACTTCGTACAAAATGGGCGATAGCGAATCGGCAGCCAGTTTTAAATCTCTCCCGAATTTTATTTCCATTGACTTCAAGATCTACCCTAGTAAGTTGTTGAGTTTAATTGTACTAACCAGGAAGGCACAGAATGGAGGAGAAATCAAAGTGAGAATCACCCAGAAATATCTTTTCTTTCACTCCACCTTCTCTTACATCAGAACATAAGAAATAGGAGCAGGAGTAGGCAATTTGGCCCCTCGATCCTGCTCTGACATTTAATAAGGTCATGGCTGATTTGATCATGGACTCAGCTCCACTTCTCTGCCCGCTCCCCATAACCCTTCACTCCCTTGTCGCTCAAAATTCTGTCTATCTCCAACTTAAATATATTCAATAACCCAGCCTCCACAGCTCTCTGGGATAGAGAATTCCAAAGATTCACAACCCTCTGAGAGAAGAAATTCCTCCTCATTTCCATTTTAAGTAGGCGACCCCTTATTCTGAGACTATGCTCTCAAGTTCTAGATTCCCCCATGAGTGGAAACATCCTCTCTGCATCCAACCTGTCAAGTACTCTCATAATCTTATACATTTTAATAAGATGGGCCACCGCTTATTTTGAAACTATGCCCCCTAGTTCTGGATTCCCCCATGAGGGGAAACATCCTCTCTGCATATACCTTGTCGAGCCCCCTCAGTAACATATGTTCCAATAAGATCACCTCTCATTCTTCTAAACTCCAATGAGTATACTCAACCTTTCTTCATAAGTCAACATCTTCATCTCAGGAATCAACCTAGTGAACCTTATCTGAATTGTCTCCAATGCAAGTATATTCCTCCTTAAATAAGGAGACCAAAACTGTATGCAGTACTCTAGGTGTGGCCTCACCAATACCCTCTATAGTTGTAGCAGTTCTTCTCTGCTTTTATACTGCATCCCCTTTACAATAAAGGCCAACATTCCATTTGCCTTCCTGATTACTTGCAGTACCTGCATGCTAACTGTTTGTGTTTCATGTACAAGGACCCCCAGGTACTGTAAGTTCTCTCCATTTAAATAATAATTTGTTTTTATATTTTTCCTGCCAAATTGGATCACCTCACAGTTTCCCACATTATACTCCATCTGCCAAATTTTTTCCCACTCACTTAGCCTATCTATATCCCTTTGCAGATTTTGTGTATCTTCCTCACAACTTGCTTTCCCACTCATCTTTGTATCATCAGAAAACTTAGCTACATTTCACTTGGTCCCTTCATCCAAGTCATTAATATAGCTTGTAAATAGTTGTGGACCCAGCACCGATCCCTGTGGTACCCCACTAGTTACCATTTGCCAACAGGAAAATTATTCATTTATCGCAACTCTCTGTTTTCTGTTAGTTAGCCAATCCTCTATCCATGCTAATATATTACCCACAACCCCGTGAACTTCTATCTTGTGCAGTAACCCTTTATGTGGCACCTTATCGAATGCCTTCTAGAAATCCAAATACACCACATTCACTGGTTTCCCCTTATCCACCCTGCTTGTTACATCCTCAAAGAACACCAGCAAATTTGCCAAACATGATTTCCCTATCATAAAACCATGCTGTCTCTGCTTGACTGTATTATGCTTTTCCAAATGTCCTGCTGCTGCTTCCATAATAATGGACTCCAGCATTTTCCCAACGGTCTATAGTTTCCTGCTTTCTGCCTGCCTCCTTTTTTAAAATAAGGACGTTACATTTGCGGTTTTCCAATCCACTGGGACCTCACCAGAATCCAGGGAATTTTGGTAGATTACAACCAATGCATCCACTATCTCTGCAGCCACTTCTTTTAAGACCATCAGATCCAGGGGACTTGTCCACCTTTAGTCCCATAATTTTAGCGAGTACTTTTTCTTTAGTGATAGTGATTGTTTTAAGTTCCTCTCTCCCGATAGCCCCTTGATTATCCAATATTGGGATGTTTTTAGTGTCTTCTACCATGAAGACTGATACAAAATATTTGTTCAAAGTCTCTGTCATTTCCTTGTTTCCCATTATTAATTCCCTAGTCTCATCCTCTAGGGGACCAATGTTTACTTTAGCTACTCTCTTCCTTCTTTTCCCCCGCCTCCCTTAACAACGGGATGAAAAGCAACACTGGTTGAGGCTTGGGGGCATGTTCTTATATACTCCTTCAACCAGGAAATGGTGTGTGCAATGAGATGACATTAAAAAAATATAAAGCAGCAGTAACTGGCACTGGAACTGTCAGAAAGCGGTGGCAATGAATGTGACTTGTGCAGTGTTTACTTGCAAACCTATTAATGCAGTCATGTATGAGTTTTACTGTCCAATGCAGAAAGCAGTTTATTATTCATGTAATGGTTGTTCCCTGTTGAGCATGCCGTTAAAATGGTGTTTTTCTTGGGAATTATTTGGAACATGTGAATGTCAAAATGAATTGTAAGCTAGATGAGGTAGAATGGGTCTGTGGTCAGGTAATGTGCGTACAATGTTAAGCAGATGATATGAGGAGCTTGTTGTTTCAGCAGTAGCACATGATAGTCATAAACCACCATCTGTAAAACACTGCTGGCCAATCTACATACCGGGCATCAAGTATAACACAAACCAGAGATCAGCCTAACAGATCAATTCCAGTATTCCTGAGGTATTGAGAAACATATTAAGCATTAAAGTGTAATGTGAGACTTTTTTCCATGATCACAAAGGGGAACATTTTATTCCCTCAGTGTTTGCTGTACTCAATAGATCGTACCAAGCCATATTGAAAGCATCAGTAAACAGAATCATGTGTTCGTCTGTCTTTGTATTGCGGGGTTGACTTTGTTCGACGTATTCATTTAAAACCATTTGAGAATGATTATTTAGCTTTTATCGAGATTTCTAATCTGGCTATATGGAAAAAAATTGTGTGGATAATGCGGCAGTGCTCAGTCACCATAGCTACACATCACTTTTACCGTTATTACCCTGCACTAAAACTGTTAGTCATCTGATACGATAACATGTCATTCAAGCACAATCAAACAAATGTTTCTGCTGTTTTGAAGCACTATTAGACAAATTATGTCAGTAAAATAATAAATGAGCTTCTTTTGAAAATTGACAAAATGGCAAAAGCCTCTTGCCACAGATGTCAAAAGGTGCTCGGAGAAGGCTCCAGGTTATAGGTTTAGTTGATTCTGAGGTAGCTGGTGTTTCTGGGGAAATCAGTGGGCATACCTGCCCTGGGTAGATTTTTTTTTAAATTCATTCATGGGATGTGGGCGTCGCTGGCAAGACCAGTATTTATTGCCCACCTCTAATTGCCCTCAAGAAGGTGGTGGTGAGCCACCTTCTTCAATATAACTGAGTGGCTTGCTGGGCAGTTTCAGAGAGCAATTAAGAGTCAACCATATTGCTGTGGGTCTGGAGTCACATATAGGCCAGACCGGGTAAGGATGGCAGGTTTCCTTCCCTAAAGGACATTAGTGAACCAGACGGGTTTTTTTACAACAATCCAGTAGTTTCATGGTCACCATCACTCTGATACTAGCTTTTTATTCCAGATTTATTTAAATGAATTTAAATTCCCCAGCTGCCGTGGCGGGATTTGAACTCATGTCACCAGATCATTAGTCCAGGCCTCTGGATTACTCATCCAGTAACATAATCTCTTATGTTACCATACCCCGTTAGGTTGGGGAAATCGGTTCGGGTTCCTGCTCCTGATCACTGTTCAGTGACTCTTGTTACAAAATGAATGTCTGTGAAGACAATCAATTCCTCTCCCCATTCCCATTATACACACACACACACACACACACACACACACAGAGTCCATTAAGGCTCACACATGCCATTTGGGTGAGGCACTGAGGTATTGCCCAACATTAAACGTTGCCCTCAGGAGAGAAGGAGGAAATTTTAAAAACAAACATTATTCCTAATTTACGTGGTTTATTATTAAATCATGTGCAGTGCTGTCAGTTAGACTTCTAAGACTATTTGATCTTAACTGCTTAAGGTTTCTTTCTGCAATAAAGAAAAATAAAAGAAAGACTTGTATTTATATTGTACTGCAGGAAGTCCCAAAGAGCTTTACAGTCAACTGTAGTCACTGTTGTAACGTAGCTGCCAATTTGCACACAGCACGATCCCACAAACAGCAATGTAATAATGACCAGATAATCTATTTGTATGTGTTAATTGAGAAAGAAAAGACTTGCATTTATATAGTGCATTCCATGACCAGCAGATGTCCCAAAGTGCTTTACAGCCAATGAAGTACATTTTTGAAGTCTAGTCACTGCGTAATGTAGAAACCATGGCAGCCAAATTGCGCACAGCAAGGTCCCACAAACAGCAATGTGATAATGACCAAATCATCTATTTTATTGATGTTGATTGAGAGATAAATATTGGCCCGGACACCGGGGACAACTCGCCTGCTCTTCTTCGAAGTGGCCATGGAATCTTTTAAAACCACCTGAGAGAGCAGAACGGGGCCTCATCTGAAAGATGGCACCTCCAACAGTGCAGCACTCCCTCAGTACTGCACTGAAGTGTCAGTCTAGATTTCTGTGCTCAAGTCTCGGGAGTGGGACTATTTGACTAATCCACAACCTTTTAACTCAGAGGTGAGTGTGCTACCCACTGAGCCACTGGCTGACACACAAGGGGAAGATATTGGCTGGACACTGGGGAGAACGCCCCTGGCTCCTCTTCGAATTAGAGCCATGGGATATTTTACATCCACCTGAGAGAGCAGACCAGGCCTCAGCTTAACATTTCATCTTAAGGTGGTGTGAGCTGTGAGGAGCTATGAGGAGGATGCTAAGAGGCTGCAGGGTGACTTGGACAGGTTAGGTGAGTGGGCAAATGCATGGCAGATGCAGTATAATGTGGATAAATGTGAGGTTATCCACTTTGGGGGCAAAAACATGAAGGCAGAATATTATCTGAATAGTGGCAGATTAGGAAAAGGGGAGGTGCAACGAGACCTGGGTGTCATGATACATCAGTCACTGAAGGTTGGCATGCAGGTACAGCAGGCAGTGAAGAAGACAAATGGCATGTTGGCCTTCATAGCTAGGGGATTTGAGTATAGGAGTAGGGAGATCTTACTGCAGTTGTACAGGGCCTCATTTGGAATATTGTGTTCAGTTTTGGTCTCCCAATCTAAGGACGGATGTTCTTGCTATTGAGAGAGTGCAGCGAAGGTTCATCAGACTGATTCCCGGGATAGCAGGACTGACATATGAGGAGAGACTAAATCGACTGGGCCTGTATTCACTGGAGTTTAGAAGAATGAGAGGGGATCTCATAGAAACATATAAAATTCTGACGGGACTGGACAGGCTAGATGCAGGAAGAATGTTCCCGATGTTGGGGAAGTCCAGAACCAGGGGTCACAGTCTAAGGATAAGGGGTAAGCCATTTAGGACCAAGATGAGGAGAAATTTCTTTACTCAGAGAGTTGTTAACCTGTGGAATTCTCTACCGCAGAGAGTTGTTGATGCCAGTTCGTTAGATATATTCAAGCGGGAGTTAGATATAGTCCTTACGGCTAAAGGGATCAAGGGGTATGGAGAGAAAGCAGGGAAGGGGTACTGAGGTGAATGTTCAGCCATGAACTCATTGAATGGTGGTGCAGGCTCGAAGGGCCGAAAGGCCTACTCTTGCACCTATTTTCTATGTTTCTATCTGGAAAGAGCCAGAAGTCATGGTCCATGTCAGGACCAACGACATAGGGAGGAATAGGGTTGAGGTCCTGCAGTCAGAGTTTAAGGAGCTAAGGAGGAAGGTAAAAAGGAGAACCTCAAATGTAGTAATCTCTGGACTACTCCCAGTGCCACGCGCTAGTCAGAGTAGAAATAGGAAGATATGACAGGTTCATGCGTGGCTAGAGACATGGTGCAGGAGGAAGAGCTTCGGATTCCTGGGACATTGGAACCAGTTCTGCGGCAGGAGCGACGTGTTCACATCGGACGGGTTGCACCTGAACAGAGCTGGGAGCAATATCCTGAACCGAGCTGGGACAAGTGCTGTGGGGTTGGGTTTAAACTAATTCGGCAGGGAGTGGGGCAGCAAGATGTAGTACTAAAAAGTAGAAACACGGCTCAAGAGGACTGGGAGAGACAGTTAAAGCCAGAAATAATACAGAATTAGGTGAGATCATGGAAAATACAAAGAGGTCTAAATTAGGTTTGGAGTGCATGTGTGTAAATGCACAAAGTGTGGTTAATAAGGTTGGTGAGCTGCAGGTACAAATAGCCACATAGGAATATGATGTAGTGGCGATAACTGAGACCTGATTCAAAAAAGGGGAGGATTGGAGGCTTAATATTTCTGGCTACAAGGTATTCAGGAAAGATGGGAAAGAAAAAAAAGGAGGGGTAGCAGTTTTGATTAAGGAGAATGTTACAGTGCTAGAAAGAGAAAGGGCTAAAAATTGGTGTTAGCCACGAAAGTTGGAGTTAATGGCCGCCACACTAAACTAAGTGAATTCGTCTGAGGGGCTGGAGAATGATGATGCAGTGCTAACCTTGTGTGCAACGCCCTCCTGGTGGCATTAGTGGAGAGCTCCGAGGCGAAGTTCCGGTCTTGAAGTGTCAGTTGAGCTTCCCACAGCTTCTGGGAGTAAGGCTGTGGAGCCCGCAAGGAATTGTGGGTACTTAAAAGGGCTATGAATTAAAGGGGCAATACCTTTCAAAAAAAGTTTAACATTAAAAAGAAGTCCCAAATGAGATTATTCAGCTCATAAAGCTGAATTATTTTACGAACCGCAATAACTGGGAAAAGTGCTTCAGCTCTAACACAAATGGCTGAGCAAGCCAGGGAAGGGGCACCCAGGGTCTCGCACACAGCACTCCCGCTTTGTGCAGGGGGTCAACACTATAAGAGAGGTCCTCTACCCACAGGGGCCAGGATGCCCTCTAAAAAGAAGGATGTGGGACCAGATCATCGAGGCCGTCACTATCAGCTGTGTCTCCCCCACGACCTGACTCCAGTGCCCAAAGAAACTTCATGACCTCGGACTAGTAATCAAGGTCAGTGAATGCATCTTCAAAAGTTGTCCCTTAAAAACAACTGCACAACTAGCCTCACACACTGCTCAATGCACGACTCCCCCTCCCCCCAATCACTAACCTACCAACAATCTGCACCAATCACTAGGCACATCTCACATTCTAGCCTGACCTCATCCCCTTGGAGGAGATGGTGCAGGCCATTCTTGGCAGGGGCATGGCTGAGTCCTTGGCCAGCAGCGGTGCAAAAAGGATAAAAGATGCGGGTATACGTATACGTTATCCTCCTTCTGGGATGCACCTCTTGCTTTCCCGCCCTCCCCTCAGCACAACTCCACCTTTATGCCTTCTTCATTTCACACACCAAAGAAATTCAGCCTGCCCAGCCAGTGGTTGACCAAGAAGAGGGAGAGAAGAGTGAAGACGAAGAAGAAGAAGATTGATTTCCCACTCCCAGCCACCAACTCCTCAAGGTCGACCAGCAAGGCCATTTATAGTGTCCCCCACTGAAAGTCAGCAGCCTTCCACCTGCCATGCTGCAGCCATATCAGTAAGATAGGCAAAGGTACACACAAGACAGTCACGAAGAGAATGTATAAGGGTGATGAGTTGATTTCTTGATGTCATATTGGATGGACAGATGTATAAGGTTGGATTGGGAAGTTTGCTTTGTGGTGGCTTTTATTTGTGAGGCAAAGAGCAACAACAGTGCAAGACCAGTAAAACCTCACTCTGTTTAGACAAAGTGAACTTATACAACACACCAAAAACATCAGCCAAAATAATAAAACAGCAACTAAGCTGTAAATACCACATGAACCCTTTAAATAGCGCTGGTGAGGGGTCCTTCCCATTGATTAGTGCCACGTTGTGCTGAGCGAGGCCAGCAGATGGCAATTGAAGTGCTGGGGCGATCAAAAATGGGAAATGACGCTCAGGACCCTAATTTACATAAATCATTGAGAGCTTGTAATGCTGCTGGTGTACGCTCCTCCTCTAGCATGACCTTCTATACCAATATGGCGGGAGGCACACTTCCAGCTGGAAGACTGCCTGAGCTTCCTGCCTGCCATATTGGGGACTTAGTAGGCCATTTAGCGCCTGAAAAGTGAGCAGTCCGCGGCTGAATTTGTCGGCTGATGTCTTTAGCAGGCGAAGTCAAAATTAATGTGACCCAAATGTGACTCAGAAATGCTTCTGTGACATCACAAACATATATTGCCGTTTGGTTTAAAGCATATTTATTAGAATTATTTTGGAGTTATCAATAAATTACTTACTTCTCAGTACTAATGCTGTATTTTACAAAAAAACAATAGAGTAATGGTACATCTACTGAACTTTTTTGTACACATCGGAGTCAATTCAGTGATCCCGCGCTCACAGTGAGGAGTCTTCTCAATGGGAGTATGGGTCGGAGGTAGGTAGCATGTCACACCGATTCTCCAACTCCTGACCTGTCAAGCAAGGCTCTCTGCTAGGAGCTCTGGATCACTCAATTTAATCCATTAAGCCATCCCTTACATCAAATGCAAATTCAGTTTATCAAACAAGCTATGTCAGTGTACTTGGAAATCTTGACAGCCAAGTACAGTTTCACACATGCATACCGTACAGATTTGGGATAAACACAATGTCATGAGACGAGATGTTCTTCACCAAAATGTTTCCTCCAACATTGCCAAAACTTCAGGATATTCATGTTCATTTAACAACCAGAGTTTTTCACAGTCTGTTCAGATATCTGGCACATTCTGCAAAGAAGCACAATTGCATTATTCACGAGCGCCTAAATCAGATATTTGCACAGGCGCTAAAATAAAATGACACGTCGCAGGTATTTTTAGTGGGTTGTTTTGCTTAATGCTACGTGAATACCTGCTCCAACCCGAACTAATTTTCCCTTCAGTGCATGGCAGAATTGCAGTGTCAAGAGTTGAGGCAGAGTAGGAGCAAAGCAAGAATACTGATATAATATCCTACTATAGGTAATAACATGTGGTTGGAAGTAATATTCATGTATTTCTAACATTGGTAATCAGGATTTAATCCACGGGGTCGATTTTAACTCTTGGATGGGAATGCGGCCTAGCAAGCGGATGGTCCATCCGGGAGTGGTAGAGGGGAGGCCCTGCCTATTTTAATGTCCGGGCCTCATTTACGTTCTCCAGAATGGACTGCTGCTTGAACCCGGGGGGCAATAATAAGGTGAGTGGCGGGCAGGAGGATCCAAGGGAACGGACCCCAACATCATCATCACAGGCAGTCCCTCAAAATCGAGGAAGACTTGCTTCCACTCTAAAAGTGAGTTCTCAGGTGGCTGCACAGTCCAATACGAGAACTACAGTCTCTGTCACAGGTGGAACAGACAGTTGTTGGAGGAAAGGGTGAGTGGGGAGTCTGGTTTGCTGCAGGCTCGGGTAAGTGGGGTGAGGGGAGGGGTGCGTAGGCAATCGGGAGATGGGGAGGGAAGCACTGCTGTTCCTCCTGGCCTGCAAGGAAGCTAAAAGCTGGCTGCCGGCAGGTTTGGTCTTGTGAGGAAACCACAGGGGTTTCTCCGTGCAGGCCGAGGGTTAATAATCAGGTCCTGATGATGGCATTAGGACCCAATCTGTAGATTTAAACAAGTCTTTGGCTGGTTTCCTTGGTGCCTGCAATTTAAAATTGCTGTTGGCAGGATCAGAGTGGGCATCCAATGGGTAAGTGGCCTGCTCCATTTTAACTGCCCCCCTGCTGGGCAGATGGGTTAAACCACCATCTCTCCACCCCCCGCACCCCCCCCATCGTCCCACCAAAACTGAAGACGCAGCAGTGGAATAGGCACATAATTAATCACTTTGATGCACACATTAACCAGAAAGCACTCAAAGCTCCAAAGTAACAATGGACCTGGAATCACAAACTGTTTGTAAGCACAACAGGCTTTGAAGCACTTGCAATTAAGACTCTGGCAGCTTCCAAAGGATAATAAGACTATAAGCTCCTGTGAAAGGACTATGTATGCAAAATGGATTAAACATAGTAAACGGAAGTAGCAGTACCTGGCCACAAAAAAGTAGGGGCTACTAAGTGATACAGAGATTCATGGGATAAAAGCAGAGGATGCTGGAAATCTCAGCAGGTCAGGCAGCATCTGTGGAGAGAAAGCAGAGTTAACGTTTCAGGTCTGTCATCGACCCGAAATGTTAATTCTGTTTCTCTCTCCACAGATGCTGACTGACCTGCTGAGTATTTCCAGCATTTTCTGTTTTTATTTCAGATTCCAGCATCTGCAGTATTTAGCTTTTGTTTTAGAGATTCATGGGGATGGGAACAGGGCAGCTAATTATACTGAGAAAAGAAACTGAGATCAAAGTGCTGTGAAACAACCTCAAGAAGAACATTCATGCTTTCCTCGAAACCATCTACCAGTGCATCATCTTAGGTGGTCCCTCAAACGAGGTTGACTTGCTTCCACAAGAGTTCACAGATATTTCAATGAAGGACCCAGGATGTTCCAGGTTCTGAACTCCTATTGAGGGGGTGGAAGATGCCTGTGCGTGGATTTTTTAACATGTGGTGACCGTTGCACATCAGCCACCACACGGGCTTGACAGAACTAGGCCTTTATCCAGTGGCAAGGGTTAACCAGGACGACTGGAGACCTGCTCTGCGGCACGGACCTAGTGCGCACACATATCGCAGTGTGTGCTGGGCCGTGCTGCCCCTGGGCCCTCGGCTCTTCTGGGCCCCGTACCCTCATTCGCCGCACCTCCGCCACGATCTCTCGCCGCTCCTCCGCCACAAAAACACTCACCGCACCTCCGCCACGATCTCCCGCTTTAATAGGCATGCTTTATAGGCATGCAAGTAAAAAGATAGCAAGATAAGGGGTATAATGTTGTACAGGTTGAGGTGAAAGGCAATATATAAATGCAAGCACAGACTGGGTGATACTTTTTTTGATTTGTTGGGCAGGCTTTGAAAAAATCCTCTTCAGTCTGCTGCCTGAGAAAGTAATTGGCGGTTGCATTTTAGCAGCGAGCTCGGGGGGAATGAGGTTACCCTTGCACCCACAGCAGTACAGCAGCAAGCAGCAGCAGCGAGGACACCCTGTCCCGCAGCCTCGCTCACACGGTCCGAGCCGAGCCCGGGAAGGGCGGCTTCGTGCATGCGCCAGCACATTCCAACATGGTGCCGGCTGCTGCGGGGGTTGCCGAGAGCTGACGTTGTGGGCCGAGAGTGAAGCGGGTGGGTGGGGGCAGTTTTCAGCTGAATGCTCTGAAGCAGCTGACCCAAAGTGAAGAGACTGCTTTCTGTGGTCAGCTCATTATCATAATTAGACATAGCCTCAAGCGTAGGTTTGGATGTATCCACATCAATGGTTCGAGCGGAAAATTGCATTTAGGTTCATTTAAAGGGATACAGAGAAAGGGAAATGTCAGAGTAGACGGGACAATTCTTATGCTTTAGGAAAAGCTATCAAGAAATTTCAACCCAAGAGCACAGGGAAGAGCAGATGTAGATATACCAGGAAGAAAGTGAAGGGAAGGGAAACCCAAGACTTTGGTGACGGTGCACCCCAACACTTGATGCTCAGTTTGCTGGCTGCTGAAGGGCAGCTGGTTGTTCACAGGGCGGCTTCAATGAGGATGGCCCTCAGTGTCACTAAAAGGCACCGTTCCCATAGGCCATCACTGCAGCATGCCTGAAAGCAGTTTTCTGGCGCTAAGATATCGCTGCGCACAGCGATGACGTTATTGCCAGTTGCGTGGCAGCCCAGAGCGCCACCAGCGGGGCGTGATACTACCGTGGTAATGCCTCCGCTAACTCCCTCGCAATTGCTCGGGATCCGGTAGCGCCTCCCACCCCCTCCCCCGCCCGCCCGCCCGCCCTGGGCGAAAACTGTTTTGCACTCTATTAGCACGCCCCGTAGGTGCTAACGGGCATCGCAAAAAGGGGTAATTTCAACCCCACGGTTTTTGCGGTGCTTCTGAGGAATTATCTGATATTTTTGTTCGTTAGGAATGTATATATCTTACACGT
The DNA here is from genome assembly GCF_044704955.1 of Pristiophorus japonicus. Lineage (NCBI taxonomy): Eukaryota > Metazoa > Chordata > Chondrichthyes > Pristiophoridae > Pristiophorus > Pristiophorus japonicus. Next base: position 30,291,402 of record NC_091983.1, read on the forward strand.
GCCATCTGTTCACATGTACTAATCCTTTGACTCAAGCCAGGTTTGTGCACCTCTGGAAATGGATATGTGTGGGTCCCAGTATTCCTCCGCTGGCCACCTTCTTGCATTAAAAAGTGGAGGTATGAGGATCCATTCATAGAATCATAGAATGGTTACAGCACAAAAGGAGGCCATTTGGTCCATCGAGCCCATGCCGGCTCTCTGCAAGAGCACTTCAGCTTGTCCCACTCCCCTGCCCTTTCCCCATAGCCCTGCAAATTATTTTCCTTCCCATACTTATGCAATTCACTTTTTAAAGCCATGATTGAATCTGACTCCACCATCCTTTCAGGCACTGAATTCTAGATCCTAACCACTCGCTGCATAAAAACATTTTTCCTCATGTCGTCTTTGGTGCTTCTGCCAATCACCTTAAATCTGTGTCCTCTGGTTCTCGACCCTTCTGCCAATGAGAACAGTTTCTCTCTATCTACTCTGTCTAGATCCCTCATGATTTTGAACACCTCTGTCAAATCTCCTCTCAGCCTTCTCTGCTCTAAGGAGAATAACCCCAACTTCTCCAGATTATCAATGTAACTGAAGTCCCTCATGCCTGGAATCACCCTCTCTAAGGCCGATTTCAGGTAGGATCAGGGAGCAGGACCTTGGCTGAAGTGTTTGACAATCATTGTCAGTGAATTAAAATACTTAATTGGAGGCTTCCTAACTGAACAATATTAGCTGGAGTAGGAACCCTGATTTATTTCTGTGTGTGGTTTATGTAAAGATAAGCCATTACAACTTCCGAGTAATGTACCTCAGAGAGAGAAATTGAAGATATTTCATCTTTATCTCTTTAGAGCTCTCAATGGTCAGAAAAAATCGAACTAAAGCTTGAAACCCAATCAGCAGTAAGTACACCTCGAGTAAGTACAGCTACAGTGTTAAAGTGATCAACATTCACAAAGGCAACCAATATTTGTGTACTGCTGAGTGTGTGCATATGTGCATGTGTGAGTGTGTGTGCGTGTGTATTACCACTTTTCATCTAGTTCCAATAGACTGGTTGATATTGTTGGAAGCTGTTTGCAGATACAGCGTTCCTCCCTGCCTCTACACTAGGAGATAGTGACTAGAAAGGAATGATACAATCTAATAGGCTGCCTAATAAGTTTCCAATTTTACGATGTAGGTAGAGATATGGGCCCCACCTTTGGGTGAGCGAGAGAGCAAAATTAGGCAAGGAAACTTATTGTTAGCTCCCTGCCACCCACACCATTTCCAGGATATTCTTCCAGAAGTATTTCTAGGTGTCTGATACTTCCAACCAAATATTGCCGGGTGCAATATAATGGGTTGCAAATAACAGGACAACATCATAGGAACATAGGAATTGCTAGATGAGGAAAGACCAAGCTCCATCTAGTTCTTCTGCCATCCTGGAATTCGCATGATACAATGATCATAGAATCATAGAATCATAGAAATTTACAGCACGGAAGGAGGTCATTTCGGCCCATTGTGCCTGTGCCGGCAAACAAGAAGCTATCCAGCCTATCTCACTTTCCAGCTCTAGGTCCGTAACCCTGCAGGTTACGGCACTTCAAGTGCACATCCAAGTATTTTTTAAATGTTGTGAGGGTTTTTGCCTCTACCACCCTTTCAGGCAGTGAGTTCCAAACCCCCACCACCCTCTGGGTGAAGACGTTTCCCCTTAAATCCCCTCGAAACCTTCTATGAATTACTTTAAATTTATGCCCCTTGTTGTTGACCCCTCTGCTAAGGCCCTTTATATCCACTATATCTAGGCCCCTCATAATTTTATATAACTCAATAAGATCTTCCCTCAGCCTCCTCTGTTCCAAGAAAAACAAATCCAGCCTATCCAATTTGTCCTCATAGTTAAGATTCTCCACTTCCAGCAACATCCTCTTCAATCTCCTCTGTACCCTCTCCAGTGCAATCACATCTTTCCTGTAATGCGGTGACCAGAACTGCACGCAGTACTCTACTTGTGGCCTAACTAGTGTTTTAAACCGTTCAAGCATAACCCCCCTGCTCTTGTAGTCTATGCCTCAGCTATTAAAGGCAAGCATTCCGTATGCCTTCTTAACCACCTTAACTACCTGGCCTGCTACCTTCAGGGATCTATGGGCAAGCACTCCAAGGTCCCTTTGTTCCTCTACACTTCTCTGTGTCCTACCATTTAATGTGTATTCTCTTTCCTTGTTAGCCCTCCCCAAATGCATTACCTCACACTTCTCTGGATTAAATTCCATTTGTCACTGTTCTTCTCACCTGACCAGTACATTGATATCTTCCTGCAGTCTACAGCTTTCTTCTTCATTATCAACCACATAACCAATTTTAGTATCATCTGCAAACTTCTTAATCATACCCACTGTATTCAAATCAAGATCATTGATATATACCACAGAAAGCAAGGGACCCAGTATTGAGCCCTGTGGAACCCCACTGGAAACAGCCTTCCAGTCACAAAAACACCCATCAACCATTGCCTTTGAGCCAATTTTGGATCCAACTTGCCACTTTGCCCTGGATCCCATGGGCTTTTACTTTCATAACCAGTCTGCCATGTGGGACCTTATCAAAAGCCTGATACTGAAGTTGTTGTCTAATCATAGTAATCAATATCTGGTCAATGAGTCTATAACAGACCCAGACATGAGGCGAGAAAAATCCCAGTGTGGAAAACTTTGGGAACCGTAAATCCAAAGTCATCTGTTCCTTCCAGGCATGCTACACTGACCACATGTCAGGTCTCAAATTACTCAAATACTGTAACCTAAAATGTTACTTTCTGAAAGAAATCTCTCTCATTTCCATCTGAATGAATCAACACTTTCTGCTTCCCTGGGGCCAAAATTGACATACTCACCACCAACTGCCACCCACATTCCTCTGCTCAAACTGCCCAGTGCCACTTTCGACATGGCCTAGAGCGGGCGGGAGGGGAGAGCCACCGGGATGCGCCTGCCAACGTCAGCGGACGGGCGATGCGCGCAAGTACACTCCTTCCCGCCGAGATGCCAGATCGGTGCGGGCGGGAATTGGCTGAACTCAGCGGCAGGTCAGCGGTGGACCGCTGCATGGAAGCTGCTCTGTCCTCAACGGTAAGTGTCAAGATGGGGTAAAACAGGTTAGTGACATTATTTACATTTTTTTTTTTACAGGGACTTACCTATATGGGGTCCCCGGAAGGTCGTCAGATGTTTGTTTTTTTGATGCTTTTTATTTTTTGTGTGTTTGACCCTCCCTGGGCCCGACTCCATCCTCGGCGGCACTTGGGCGGCAAGCGCATTTGCTGCCGAGAATGAGACCTCCTGCCGACTCCCGCCCAGATTGGCGGCGTATGTTGCTGCTTTGCCACCCGCCAACCTTCGAAGGACCTGGTCCATGAAAACTCCGCCCAAAGAACCGTCAGGGACCTCGCCGGCCATCGCGGTCCTTTGGGAGGCACTTGGGCGGGCAGAGGCCTTCATCAAATTCGAGCCCAAAATTTCCGTAGATTAATTTTCAATTTATGCCATTGTGCAGGTGGTATTTTCTGGGTCTCCTGTTCTAGACAATGTGGAACAGCTTGTCATGGTCTACATTATTTAGTTCCTTTAGAACCAGATCATCTCTCAACCTTCTCTTTTCCAGTGAGAACATACCCAATTTACGTAATTGCTCCTTGTAATCCAATCCCTATATCCCCTAAATTATTCTTATTTCCCTCTTCTGTATCCTTTCAATAACTGGAATATCCATTTTGTTCTGGGGTGACCAGAGATGTACACAGTATTCTAAGTGTGGTCGCATCAATGATTTGATCAAGTGGCAGGGTTATCTCACTATTTCGGCTCAGTGTTGACCTTTTCACACATCCCAACATTTTGATTGATTTGCTAAATGCCACATTTTCCGTTATTTGTGCCCCAGCAATGTTGGATCACTGTTGGCTGCTCCTTCCCCCCCCCCCCCCCCCCCGCTACATACAAATGCCAACAGGGATAAGGCCTGGACTCCTGGCGGATTTACTTTCTTTCCTCCGCACTTAACGTCGTTTCCCGAGGTCACTGTTTGGAATGTGGCTAAAGATCCTAGGAAGTGGTGGGAAAGGCCCAGACTTCCCCTAGTGGAGGGAGATAGCCTTGTAGCAGCCAGTCAACCACAGAAGCTCCACCAAGCTGTCCTCCCAGGTGAGTTGCCCTCTTACACTCTTCATCTCATAACAGGTATGAAGTGATAGCTGTTGAGAGAAAAATATAGCACACTAATAAAGCGCCGATGTTACTGAGTGCTTGGCTCAGCACTGGGGTCAGAATTCCTGGACTTGGCACCCTGCATTCTCACGGCATCACTTATCATTTTAGCTGGAGATGTAGAAGTAGAGATCCAGCAAAGAACAAATAACAGCAGTTTGCCTTTGTTATCTGCAGTCGTACTCTACTGCCTACCTCACTTATTGCTTGCTGTGATGTAATGTGATGGTCATTCAGCACCCAGTTCGGTGCTGAAGTTAGCGAGTATTGGACCGGATACTCAGCAATCGAATGGCATTTTGTCAGTGAGTGCACCAAGTGGGAAATGACTACAGCCAATCAGATACATTGACCAGCTGTTGAAAACGGAACAACCTGTTCAGGGGATAAATGTTGTGTTTTGATGGTAGATACCACGACATATTAAGGGCTCAAATTTGGCTCACCCATTTTTTCAGTGCATTTACCAGAGATGTGCCGCCTTTCTCCGTTGATAAGTGCGCCGAAAAAAACCGTTCCCCACTTTGGCCGCTGTCCAGCCTCTCCTCAGTCTTCGCGCAGCGTGGCCAGTCGGGTCGGGGGCAGAGCCAGCGTCCTGCGCTGCAAACAGGGACGTCTGCACATGTGCAGTGGACTGTCCGCGCATGTGCAGTAGCTCCTCGCCCCCAGCCTCTCTGTGTGCGTGCTGCAGCTGCTGTGTGTGTGGGACCCGAATTGTCCGCCGCAGCCCTGGCCGAGTGGCCTCCCGGTGCAATCAACCTCAGGTTTGAAACTTTATGCACTGTAGCTATTTTTGAACTTTCTTAATGGCTTGTCATTTTCCTGGACTTGTGAATATTTGGAAAAAATTATGTAAATATGTTTTGTCTCTTGTGTATAGCGGTGACCATTTGTCAAGCCTATTCACCTGGTGCTATTGTGAAAGAAGAACATAAATGAATGAGGAACTCTGAGAGAATATCTTATTTATTGAAGTAGACTTTATTTAGATAATATGGGCTCAATTTTGGCCCAGTATAATCATTGCAAACAAATAGTTGTTTACATTAGTTGTGAGACTAGGGCAATTTAATTCAACCATCTTTTACTTCTTTTATTTTTGTAGTTTAAGCTTCCATGAATGCTTCTTTTGTATAGTAAATTAACTTTGCGAAGTTTGTCATATGATGTCCTGTATAGCTGTTTGATCCTATTCACATTCTTTAGTCAAGTCATTAAGTTCTGTTGGCCTTCGATGTAACTACCTGCGCTGATTTCTTAACTCTCCGCAAGGGTTTTCTGAAGGGGCCACATACGCTGGCCTAAATAGATTTGGAGTAACTATTATCGAGCCAAAGTGGCCTAAATGGCCAAAACTGGTGTAGGTGGCTGGTAATGCCCCCTTTTGAGGAAAAAAATGAAACTTAAAACATCCTAACTAACTCACTTACACTGGCGCAAACTGAATGTGCAAAATTAGGATTTTTAAGATACTCCAGAAAAATCAAGTTGCTCCAAAAGAAACGGAGTAACTCCTGGCCAAAATTGACCTCTAAGAGAGGGCTCACCAACTCAGTTGGTCTTCTGGGAGGTATTCTTGTACAACAGCTCATTTTACAGTCTCCTTGACTCTGCTAAAAGTGTGCAAACAACAAATAAACTATTTGTTCTATATCAATGATTTGGATGAGGAGACCAAATGTAACATATCCAAGTTTGCTGATGATACAAAGCCAGGTGGGAATGTAAGTTGTGAAGAGGATGCAAAGAGACTTCAAGGGGATTTGGACGGGCTAAGTGAGTGGGAAAGAACATGGCAAATGGAATATTATGTGGAGAAATGTGAAGTTATCCACTTTGGTAGGAAAAATAGAAAAGCAGAGTATTTTTCAAATGGTGAGAGATTGGGAAATGTTGGTGTTCAGAGGGACCTGGGTGTCCTTGTACACGAATCACAGAATGTTAACATGCAGGTAAAGCAAGCAATTAAGAAAGCAAATGGAATGTTGGCCTTTATTACAAGAGGATTTGAGTATAAGAGTAAAGACGTGTTACTGCAATATAGGGCCCTGGTGAGACCGAAGGAAGGATATACTTGCCATTGAGGGAGTGCAACAAAGGTTCACCAGACTGATTCCTGGGATGGGGGATTGTCCTATGAGGAGAGATTGAGTAGACTAGGCCTATATTCTCTAGAATTTAGAAGAATGAGAGATAATATTGAAACATATAAATTTTTACAGGGCTTGATGCAGTGAGGATCTTTCCCCTGGCTGGGGAGTCTAGAACCAGGGATCACAGTCTCAGAATAAGGGGTCGGCTTTAGGACAGAGATGAGGAGAAACTACTTCACTCAGATGGTGGTGAATCTTTGAAATTCTCTATCCCAGAGGGCTGTGAAGGCTCAGTCTTTGATTCAAGGCAGAGATCGATAGAATTTTGGATATTAAGGGAATCAAGGGATGTGTGGATAGTGGAGTTGAGGTCAAAGATCAGCCATGATCTTATTGAATGGCGGAGCAGGCTCGAGGTGCCGAATTACCTACTCCTGCTCCCAATTCTTATGTTCTTATGTTTAAACAAAACATGATATTGCTTTTTAACCAAGGCTCTACACAAAGCTTTGAATGAGCAGCACCACTGATACACAAGAGTGTTGGTCAAACTTTTTTTTCCTTTATTCATTCACTGGATGTGAGTGTCGCTGGCAAGGCCAGCATTTATTGCCCATCCCTAATTGGCCTTAACTGAGTGGCTTGCCCGGCCATTTCAGAGGGCTGTTACGAGTCAACCACATTGCTGTGGGTCTGGAGTCATATATAGGCCAGACTGGGTAATGGTGGCAGATTTCTTTCCCTAAAAGGACATTAGTGAACCAGTTGGGTTTTTAACAACAAGCTAGTAGTCACATGATCAGCATTACAAATACTAGCTTTTAATTCCAGATTTATTTATTAACTGAATTTAAATTTCCCAGCTGCCATGGTGGGATGTGAACTCACATCTCCGGATCATTAACCAGATTGAGAGCTGATGAAGCCCTCAACCATGCTTTTATTTACCTCTAGACTAGACTATTCCAACACATTCCTTCCTGGCTGGCCTCCCACATTCCACCCTATGGAAACTATAGTTGATCAAAACTTAGCTGCCCATGTCCTAACTTGCACCAAGTCCTGCTCACCCATCAACCCTGTGCTCGCTGACCTATATTAAGCAACACCTCGATTTCAAAATTCTCATCCTTATTTTCAAATCTCTCCATGGTCTCGCCTCTTCTTATCTCTGTAATCTCCTCCAGCCCCCCAGCACCCCCCCCCCCCCCAGCCCGAGAAGTCTGCGCTCCTCTAATTCTGCCCTCTTGAGCATCCCTGATTATAATCGCTCAACCATTGGTGGCCGTGACTTCTGTTGCCTGGGCCCCAAGCTCTGGAACTCCCTGCCTAAACCTCTCCGTCTCTCTACTTCTCTTTCCTCTTTCAAGATGCTCCTTAAAAAAACATACTTCTTTGACCAAGCTTTTGGTTACCTGCATTAATTTCTACTTATGTGGCTCGGTGTCAAATCTTTATCACATAATACTCCTGTGAAGTGCCTTGGAACGTTTCACTACTTTAAAGGCGCTATATAAATACAAGTTGTTGCTATTAGTCCAGGCCTCTGGATTACTAGTCCAGTAAGATAACCACTATGTCACCATTCCCATGAATATGACAAGGCTATAATTCAGATCCAAAAGTATTGCTGGATGGCAGCAGCATTGCATCCCTTGCACATTATATTATAATGAAAATTATTTTTGCTCGTTCTTCAGTGGCAACTGTGACAGTGACTTTTATCATAAATACAATACATAGTTTTAAGTATAATAAATAATAAGTTCGTAAATCAGTTTTCTTTAAAAAAAATTATTTATCATTTCCTATTCAAGCTGGTGTTAAGCAAAGACTGAAAAACAAGTAACCTGGCAGGTCTGACAACTGCGCAGAAGATTTTCCACTCCACTTAAATTTAATGTGCATAAAATCGCAGGCCCAATATGAAAAGGGTAAGACGTCCCACAGAATCCAAACCTATCCTGTTGTATTCAGGTGAAAACTGGGGAGTGACAAACCTACTGGTTGCAATAGATACCAGGTTTACACTTATAATTTGTTTCAAATTACTCCAAGTTATTCTCAGTAATCATAACTGTGATGGCATTTTTCAGCCATTCTCACCTCCGCTGAGACTTGCAGAAACCTCGGCAGACATGAGGTTGTCACTCAAGGTGTTTTTTTCATAAGTATTGCTCCCTTCTCCACTGGCCAGCCGCAGCTCCCTCCACAGCAAACCCTTGCTGCTGCTGCTGCTCGTTCTCTACCTTGTCCGAAGCCATGGTGTCACTCACCATGAACTTCTCTGTATGAACAACTCCAATCTCACCAAATCACTTTCTCACACCAAGTACTCTCACCAAACCATGTCCCAGAGAGAACTGAGAAAGCAGCTGTGAGTTCTGAGCCCTTATTGGCACCAGGCCTCCTGACCTTTAACCACACCGAGAAACTGACGAGCAAGCTTGCCTCCATTTCACTAGTCACTTTCTCCCGTGCCCCCCCCCGGGAAACCCCTGCTGGAGTAGTTCATTTCAATTCGGATTCCCAATTACGGTAGGAGCCCGAATTAAATTGTTATTAAGTGTCCCGCCTCTTCATGGTAGGATACTCGGATGCTCCGATATTCTCCGCCTGTCGATATCTGCGAATTTCAGATTTTCATCCAACTCTCTCCCACCAGTCGTGGAGGTATTAATATTGTTGCCAATATATCCTAGCAGCAACTAATGGCAGGGATGTGCTCTGGAGCTGAGATTATTAATGTTTACAGCTCACAACACATCGTACTGAAACATCCTCAAACCTTTTCAACCATTCTACAGAGGATGTAATTTGCTGATGTTGGTTCATGGTACTCGCTGCTCCGTTTCCTGTTTATGTCACCAATGGAGAATTGTCTGTAGATGGACATTCGTAAGAAATGATGAAAACTATTTGAGGGAGAAATTCATAACATATGAGAGGTGGGAAACTTAGCACCAGGCGCTAAAGTTTCCTCCCTCTCAAAATTTTGGATTAGCGCTCCCGGAAGGATATGAATACCCACACAACCGGCAGGAGCGCGTCGGATGAAAATGTGAAATTCTCGGATATCAACCAGCGGAGAATATCGGGGCAGCCGAGTGTCCCACCGTGGAGAGGCGGGGCACTTAATAACATATTTAATTTGGGCTCCTACAGTCTTAATTGGGAGTCCGAATTGAAATCAAGCGCTCCACTTCCATCTTGGAGCATCAGCAGTGCTGCACAATGGGCCGGCAGTTCTGCCGGGTACAAAGGGCCCTTTGCTCCCTTAAAGGGAAGGGCCCACGCTGCAGGCTCTGCAAATTAAAAAGCACCCAACTGCACCACCTAGGGAGCGGGGTTGGAGCGCTGGGCTGAACGATCGCGGCCAGGACCCTACGAAGAAAAGGGTGAAAACCACGAGAATGAAGGTCAGTTTTGTTTTTACTTACCACAGCCATTCGCCTTTAACTATCGCCCTGGTAGCAGCCAGCCGCCCGATCCACGCCTCCTGCAGCTGCCGGTGTTTTTTGCCCGACGCTGCTGCAGAGGGTTAAACTCAATTTCAGAGCCAGGCCGCTAATGGGGTGATGCGCGTGCCGATGATGTCATGATCTCCGGGCGCAGGAGATTGGGGTGCAACGCCGTAGCACCCCCGCTAAACTCCCGCCCAACATGGCAGGAGTCATTGTCAGCGCCGTGCCCGGGCGGTAATGCATTTGCACCTCGTTAGTGCCCCCACGGGGTGCTAATGGGAGATGCAAATGCATTGAATTTTTCACCCTCCATTCTTTAGCTATTCAGCACTGCAATTTCTAGCCTAAGCAATCAATGGTTGCAATCATGTTCATGGGTAAATTAGTTAGTGTACTGCAAGCACAGCAATTGCATGAGGCTTGCAGAGTGTAGCAATCAATCTTATGCTCAGTCATATCTAACAAGTTCTACTAACAGCACAGTGATAATCGTGTAACTTTCCTTGAAGCATTAAGGGACCATCTGTAATGTTTTATTCCAAAAGTGTCTGTAAACATTAATATCTAAATATATTTGGCATAATAAGCATCTCCCCCAAATCATTCTTGAGACAATGATGGAAATGATGGGCAGATCATAAATAAAAATGTTTAGAGATTAACAGATTCAGCCATGTATCACACTACGTTGATTAACTTGACAATAATTGACATAAAAGGCTTAACTGAGATCGGCTTGATAAATCTAACAGTAATTGTATATCCATGTTTTATTTTGTACATGTACATGTGTTGTACACATAACAGGTGGTGAAAATAGCTTAAACCAACAATAGCGGCGAGCATCGAATACTCGTACCAGCTTTCAGTGCAGATAGAAGTACTACTTTCAGACTATAGAACGGTAATAGTTGCTCACCTTGTTTTGCACAAAATGACAATAACGACAATTCCAATGACGAGTGTGACTCCACAGACATAAGTAATCGCACATATCATTATACCTGGGAAAAAAAAGATACTGAATCAATTTTGCATTTCATCTGGTATTAAAACACAAGGTGAATGGTGAATTTTTATTGTGGTTAGATTTATAAACTAGTTTTGCCGATTGTCATTGCCTTTTGATATAATGCTCTTACTATCCCCTCTGAAGCTAACCAAAGTTCTTACATGGATCTGAATATGAATCATAAGCACGTTACGCCACTGATGAGATGTCGTCATTTACCATTCATTGCTTGATGTTCTACTTCAGCAAAAACTTTTGGAAATATCTTTTGCGTATCCACATGTGGGATGCCATTGACTGCAGGCTGTGAAACTGTTTTCTTAACCCCAGCAATGTTCTTTTTCATTGTGAGGGAAAGATAATGAAATTAGCACCAACACAGGAAAACCTATTACCAAGAAGCAATGTGAAATCCAGTTCCATGAGTTCAACGGCCTCTCAATCCCTTGGTCTATCCATAATGAAGACAGTGGAACTGTCTGTTACTTTGGCATACTGAATACATATCATATGCTGTCACCTTTTGACCTTTTCCAGTTACCTTCAGGCAACGCAATCCACTTAAAGCAAGAATGCTTTATAAAGATAATAAATTTTCAGAAAATAATTATTTAAATGGTAGTAAAACTGAAAGGAAGATGGAACAATATTAGGTTCAAAGTAAAAAGCGCAATGATTTATCTTGAACATGTTTCAATTTGCTATATGTAAGACTGCTGTCTTTAACAAAGAGTCCCTTCTCCTAAGTGATAGAGGTTGGGCAGGTTGCCACAGAGTCAGTTTATTTCATAGTTTACAGACTTGTGCGAAAATAACCAACACCTGGTTTAACTTTTTCTAACCCCTGTACAGGACTTCTGATAGGCCTTCTTTTTTCATTACAGGTTTTTATTAGATTTTCATATGCAGTTAATAATCAAAAGTTCATTAAAGAAATGATGGTTGCAACAATCTTGATTAAATTCTAAAAGCTGTATTTTCCTTTTCCCATGAGCAAGGACAGACATATGCCTCAGATGCGCAGGGACAGGATTTGTGTCTTTAGCAAAATTTGAACATTTTTATCCTTTAGTTGTGGAGGGGAAATATCAACTTTAAAATTACCTGAATAAAAAAATTGATAGTCATGGTTCCCTGCTTTCATTTTTAACAAGACTTAACGGACATTTCCATTTAATGTCATAAACAGAAGGTTTTCTTCCTTTGAAAAAGACAAACTCAGGTAAACAGGTAATTGTCACTTCAGGTGAATTATATTTACACGGTTGTGTGTGTACTTTTGCTGAGTGAAAATCAATGGCAGTGCACTGTATTTGCTTCATGGGTTCTTTGCTTAAGAATTCATAGCAACACATTGCTATTAAGAACTAGTTGGTTTATTAGCAAAGGTTTAACAACTACATTACCAGTTCATTCGCCAGGCTTACAACCACCTGCCTCATTGTGGATCTCCCGAACCCAACTGGCTGGGGTTTTATTGAGCCTTCTGAACATCACGTGACTGGCTGAGCCACTTACAACTCAACAGCTCTACAACTCTTTTGATTGGAGAAAAATAAACATTAACTCAAGTGCCCCCTGATCTGGGGGACACTCCAAACACTTTCAAACAAGTGCCCTTTTTTGGGGGTTTTTTGTGGGGTTTTTTGTTGATTTTGTTGTGTTTTTTGGGGGGTTTTTTGGGCACCAAAACCATGAATTTACAAGTGCCCCCTCTAAAAGGGGAGGGGGATACTAAAACCGGCAATTAAAACAAATTAAACTTTAAAACATATAAAATCAAATTAAAATTTGGTTGCCGGGGGTGACGATGAACTCCAGTCCCTTCGGCGCCCACCTCTCGCGGAAGGCCACGAGCATACCGGTGGACACCGCGTGCTCCATCTCCAAGGACACCCTGGCCCGGATGTAAGCGCGGAAGAGAGGCAGGCAGTCGGGCTGAACGACCCCCTCGACCGCCCGCTGCCTGGACCGGCTGATGGCACCCTTGGCCGTGCCCAGGAGCAGTCCTACAAGGAGGCCTTCGGACCTACCTGCTCCCCTCCACACAGGGTGCCCAAAGTCAACAGCTCTACAAACTCTGAGCATACTCACAGGTGCTTACATTACAGGTGGGGGGAGGGTGAAAGATGAAAACATGGCAATCATAGTTTTGAGTTTCCACTAAGATTAAACTGCATTTGTTTGTTGGTAAATAGAATTTGCCCTATGCAACAAGGTAAAATGGAGACCTTAACATTAATGTTTGTCTCGAGGGACTTTAATGAATACATAGCTCTATTATTTCCTTTTGGGATTGTAAGAACATACAGCTGAGTATAAGAAAAATACTTGACCTTGGTAGCTGCTAGCACACAGAAAATCAAAAATAAAACCCTATGGCTAGCGATGTCATCCATTCAGTTTTGGCTTAGACAACTTAGTTTTGTGAGTGAGCGATCTGAGAATGTAAACTGCTACCAACCTGTTGGTTTTTAAAACAGAGGTTCATTTACTTCTGTCATCTCATGATGTTAAAGCATTGGTTACTGAGGTATTTATTTTTTAAATCACTAGCAAAGGAAATCTCAGAATTAAAGTCATGGTCTTATGCTGTCTTCTGCCCTCTGCGGACATGGTAAAAGCTGGTCAACCAAACTACAACACAAACGGACAAGAGATCTAGCAGCATGGCTTAACAAGTATTGGTTAGCTCTGTGCTAAAACTTACCTGCAGACTAGGAACAGAGTGCAGACAATGGCATTATCTAGGACAAGTGGTGTGTGAATCTTCGCTATGTACTGGAGGATTGGCCAGAAAGGCCTTTTCACAGCATTGACCGTTCGGATTAGACATTAAAGCAAAGTCACGTTTGCCCTCTCTGGTGGACGTACAAGCTTTTGTGGCACATTTTGAAGACGAGCCGGTGAGTTCTCCCGCTGTCCCGGCCAACATTTGTCCTTCAACCAACATCACTAAAATAAATTAACTGGTCATTATCACATTGCTGTTTGTGGGAGCTTGCTGAGTGCAAACTGGCTGCTGAGCTTCCTACATTCCAACAGTGACTACACTTCAAAAGTATTTCATTGTCTGTAAAGCACTTTGGGACGTACAGTGGTCGTGAAAGGCGTTGTATAAATGCAAGTCTTTCTTTTTTCGTTCATGAGAAGTGCTTTATTAATACAAGTTCTTTTTTCCTCTTCCTTCTTCAAGCCCTCACTGCCAGCATTCTATTCCAGCTCTTTGAATTGACTGGGAATATTGAGTTGCTGCTCTTGCAGCTCATGTTCCCAGTGCAGCTATGAAAGCTTGGCCACTCTTGTGCCACTACAGAGATAACCTCATGGAAGAGTGAGATTGGGCCGCCTCTCTTAAATGCTACAATATGTAAAAAAAACTAGCGTGAAACAAGGCAGTATCATGAACTCCATTGGTCTGTATGGTTTTGAACTGTACTGAGTCCTGGAGCAAGAAGGTCTGTCCCCTGGGACCTGCTGAACAGGACTACAATATCTCATCAGACTTTCTAGAACTCTTTTAATAACCTGACAGCCATCGTTGCCACTATTTTGCTCCAACGGAAACGAGATGTAACTGTGGAGCAGTACCTGAGGCCAATCTGTGCTGTGAGCAGCTGGTTAGAAGGGATGCAACTCTCTGTGATGCGATGAAGCAGGGAGAGTAAAGAGCTTTAAGAAAGCTAATTGTAGTTCAACAGTTAAGCTGACTTTTCCATATACATTAAAGTTGGTTCAAGTTATCCCTTGGGTATATGTCTACGTTCATCGTGTGGAGACCCTAATGTTCAAGGAATACAGGATATAAAAATGCTGGGATTCCGTTTCAGATCTTTGGCGTTGGTTTCTGCTTCAGATGTGGTCTGGGTGGTCAGATTCAAATACTTTATCTTTCTGATTTTAATGATCCAAAATTTGGCTTTGGAGAGCTGAACCAATTTAGAAAACATGGTTAGGATTAGAAATTGGCTTTAGACTGCACAAAATGGCCTGAAGCTGCTCATCTGTAATAAAGGCTGACGAATAAGAGGACAGCCATTCTCTTCAGAAAAGATCTAACAACTTCCATTTATATAGCCCCCTTTAACGTAAAAAACGTTGCAAGGCACTTTATAGAAAGCATATGGGAAAGAAACACCATAGGAAAGGAAAGATTATGAGATGTGATGAATAGCTTGGTCAAAGTTTTGAGGAGATTTTTTTAAAGGAGGATAGAGAAGTAGAAAGGCAGAGGGGTTCATGGAGAGAATTCTGGAGAGTGGGATCCAGGCAGCTGAAGGCTCAGCTTTCACCGGTAGGGAGAAATCCGGGCAGGATGCACAAGCGGCTGGAGTCAGAGGAACAGAGAGTTTGTAGGAGGCTATAGGGCTAGAGGAGAGTGCAGAGATAGGGTGGCTCAGGTGGAGCAATTTAAACAACAACAACAACTTGCATTTATATAGCATCTGTACTGTAGGTCACTGGAGTAAAATAAGACAAAAATTGAACCAGGCAAAAAAGGAGATATCAGGACTGGTGACTAAAAGCTCAATCAAAGAGGGTCTTAAAGTAGGATATGCAGGTGGGGAGATGAAGAGGTTTAGGGAGGGAATTCCAGAGCTTAGGAGCTAGATGGTTGAAGGCACGGCCGCCGATGGTGGACGAAGGGAGTGGGAAATGCACAAGAGTCAAGAGTTGGAGGAACACAGAGTTCGTGAAGGGTTGTACACGGGAGTATTTACAGAGATAGGGAGGGGTGCGCTCATGGAGGGATTTGAATCTGAGGGGAGAATTTTAAAAATTGAGGTGTTGGTGGACCAGGAACCAATGTAGGGGTAAAGGTTGAGCGGATACTAAAATCACACTCAGCTTGGGGGCACAAATAAATTTGCCCCTAATGTCCCTTAATGAAACACCCCTCAATGTGCTATCATAGCATCAATATGAATTATTTAATGCATCTAGTTATTAAATTCCATTTATCTGCATTACTTGTAAGTGACTTTAGTCACTGGAAGTGGCAACATTTAGCTATTGCTAACAACGTAAGTACAAAAGAAATAGGAGCAGGGGTAGGCCATTTGGCCCCTCAAGACTGCTCCGCCATTCAATAAGATCATGGCTGATCTTCAACCCCAAAACCACTTTCCCACCTGATCTCCATATCCCTTGATTCCCCTCGGGTCCAAAAATCTATCTATCTCAGCCTTGAATTTGCTCAACGACTCAGCATCCACAGCCCTGTGGGGTAGAGAATTCCAAAGATTCACCACCCTCTGAGTGAAGAAATTCCTCCCCATCTCAGTTTTAAATGGCTGACCCTTTATCCTGAGACTACGCCCCCTAGTTCTTATAGTTTAAGGAAGTTGCTAACTGCAGCAAAGTAAACAAAGTTTTATGACTTCGAAAAATGGCAAATTCTTCTTCTGTTTATTTGAAAGGAAAAGATTTCTTCTCAGATTAGAATGACTGAAATTGACTCGCAAGATTCAGATGTTACAATCTCTAAATTTTGGCACACTTCGGATCACTCTGGACTTCCTGTTAAGGTTTGCCATTCATCTTTAGAAAACAATTGCTTGGAAAGGAAAACATTTTAGTCAGCAAATGTCCAGCTGCTGATTCTAGGCTTCTACGTGGAGACTGCTGGTTCTTGTATGTGCTAATTGTGGTGATGCCCTGCAGAGTATGGAATCCAGTCCTTCAGCACTTCCTGTGGGTGCCATTTCCCGAGTGCCTTCCCCCTCCCCATGCCCTGTGTGGGTCTGACATTTCTGGTCAACTCTTCTGGTAATAATGCATTTAAAAGAAAAACACATTGCATTTTTTTGAGCCTCACAATGTTCTGTGTAATGTAAAAATAACATATTCCTCATTGCCACATTGGCACGTCCTGATCTTGACTTAGAAATAAATATGTTCCCCTTGCCAGGATATTTCTTCTGTCTGAGATCCTCCTTCAGCAAATGTCGGTTCATTTCTGGCTTGTGGGAAAGTTTCTTCAAGCTCAAAGAGTCTATTTCAACACATGGCCACAACATGATTTCAAATTGACAATGCAGAATCACTAGGATTACTGCTTGCTATGAGGAAATACAAATATGACAAGAGAGTTGACAAAAGTGTTTAAAATTATGAAAAGATGGGACAGGGTGGCTAGAAACAGGCTCCACCTTTCAACAGTAGTTGAGGGGAGGAGTGGGGCTGGTCCAGACCGAGGTACCATTGAATGGAACTGAACAATGTCCAATCATCAGCAAACATCCCCACTTCTGAAATGATGGCGGGTAGGTCATTGATGAAGCAGCTGAAGATGGTTGGGCCTAGGACACTGCCCTGAGGAGCTCCTGCAGCGATGTCCTGGGGCTGTGATGATTGACCTCCAATCACCACAACCACCTTCGTATTGGCACAAAAGCAAAATACTGTTGATGCTGGAAATCTGAAATAAAAATATAAAATGCTGGAAATACTCAGCAGGTTAGGCAGCATTTGTGGAGCGAGAAACAGAGTTAACTTTTCAGGTCAATGAGTTCCGATTAAAGACATCGACCTGAAATGTAGGAGATTTAGAACAGAGAACAAGAGAAACGTCTTCACACAGAGAGTTGTGTGACTAGAATTCACTTCCAAGGTGAGTAATTGTGGCAGAAACTATGGCAAAATTCAAGGTTAGTCTGGATAGGATGAAGGAAAAGACGATAAAGGGAGATGGGAACAGGCCAGGTGAATGTGATTAGGACTATTTATTCGTGTGAAGGGTAAATGTCAGCACAGGATGGTTGGTTGAATGACCTGTTTCTGTGTTGTAACTTCTATGTACTTCTC
The DNA here is from genome assembly GCF_044704955.1 of Pristiophorus japonicus. Taxonomy (NCBI): domain Eukaryota; kingdom Metazoa; phylum Chordata; class Chondrichthyes; family Pristiophoridae; genus Pristiophorus; species Pristiophorus japonicus. Next base: position 30,309,025 of record NC_091983.1, read on the forward strand.
TGTACTTACTGTATTTGATTAACCATTGTCGCCTTTGTCACTGCCTGTCCTCGATCATGTCCTTTGACAGCCTGAACTTTGATGAATTGCTCCATGAATTGAAGTAAAGTTGTAGAATTATTGACCAATGAAAATCAATGTTTACTGTTCTGAAAACACATTATCCAATTGCTAATAGGTATTGTAAATACTCAACCGATCAGGCAGCATCATTGGAGAGTGAAACAGAGTTAAACGTTTCAGGTCGATGATCTTTAATCAGAACTCATTGACCTGAAACGTTAACTCTGTTTCTCGCTCCACAAATGCTGCCTAACCTGCTGAGTATTTCCAGCATTTAATATTTTTATTTCAGATTTCCAGCATCAACAGTATTTTGCTTTTGTGCCAATAGGAAGATGGTTGTGGTGATTGGAGGTCAATCATCACAGCCCCAGGACATCGCTGCAGGAGTTCCTCAGGGCAGTGTCTTCGGCCCAACCATCTTCAACTGCTTCATCAATGACCTTCCCTCCATCATAAGATCAGAAGTGGGGATGTTCACTGATGATTGGACAGTGTTCAATTCCATTCGCAACTCCCCAGATAATGGAGCAGTCCATGCCCGCATGCAGCAAAACCTGGACGACATTCAGGCTTGGGCTGATAAGTGGCAAGTAACATTCATACCACACAAGTGCCAGGCAATGACTATCTCCAACAAGCTAGAGTCTAACCATCGCCCCTTGACATTAACATCATCGAATCCCCCACCATCAACATCCTGGGGGTCATCATCGACCAGAAACATAACTGGACCAGCCACATAAATACTGTGGCAACAAGAGCAGGTCAGAGGCTGGGTATACTGCGGCGAGTGTCTCATCTCCTGACTCCCCAAAGCCTTTCCACCATCTACAAGGCACAAGTCAGAATTGTGATGGAATACTCTCCACTTGCCTGGATGAGTGTAGCTCCAACAACACTCAAGAAGATCAACACCATCCAGGAAAAAGCAACCCGCTTGATTGGCACCCCATCCACCACCTTAAACATTTACTCCCTGCATCACTGGTGCACCGTGGCTGCAGTGTGTACCATCTACAAGATGCACTGCAGCAACTCGCCAAGGCCTGTTTGGCAGCAACTCCCAAAGCCGTGACCTCTACCACCTAGAAGGACAAGGGCAGCAGGCACATGGGAACACCACCATCTCCACGTTTCTCTCCTGTCATGTATTCAACTGACATTGTAACCCATGTATAAGCTGACCTAAGTTGTACACCTTGAGAACACTGACCACAGGGGGTGAACTTGTGGGAGACACTCCTAACCTGGACTTTCCGGTATAAAAGGGGAAGCTCCACCCAACGTCTGTCTCTTGAGTTCTTGGTAATAAAGGTAACTGGTCACAGAGTGATCTTCTCTCAAGTATGGACCTCGTGTGCATTTATACTGTATAGTAAGGACATATCACCTCCAAGTCACACACCATCCTGACTTGGAAGTATATCGTTGTTCCTTCATCGTCACTGGGTCAAAATCCTGGAACTAACTCCCTAACAGCACTGTGGGAGTACCTTCACGATACAGATTGCAGCAGTTCAAGAAGGTGGCTCACCACCATCTTCTCAAGGGCAATTAGTGATGGGCAATAAATACTGGCCTTGCCAGCGACGCCCACATCCAGTGAACGAATAAAAAAGAAAGCAATTGTCAGCTGTAGTATTATTGGTATTACCATTCAGTGAGGGAGAGTGACAGCATCTAGTGCTATTTAAATGGCACAAGTGCCCTTAAAGCAGAGATTGTGATTTGCAGACAAATTAATTGTAGGTTATATGCTACCACTTAAACATCCGAGCCAGAGGTACTCACTAGCTTTCATTTGAGAGCCACGATTCCAAGTTGTAACTTGCATGAGAGTGATTGGCTGTCATTTTGATTAAATATAATGATAGGTATTATGTGATGTTGTTTCTCACTGCTTGGCATTGCATGTGAATTATTTTCAAAGTTGATATCCGGATAAAATTGATACATTTTAAAATAGACCATAAAAGGTACAACATGATTCTTGAGAGCGTTTCTGAAGTTTGTAGCTTCTCTTTGAACTTTCCTCTGTGCCACAGGACATCTCCACTTATAATTTTGCTGTCCTGCAATTGTGCATTAAGGCTGTGAATTAGGAACAGAGAAATTTAGGAACAGGAGTAGACCATTCAATCCCTCGAGCCTGTTCCGCCATTCAATCAGATCATGGTTAATCTTTGACCTAACTCCATATACTCACCTTTGGCCCATATCCCTTAATACCTTTGGTTAACAAACAGCTGTCAATCTCAGATTTAAAATTAACAGTTGATCCAGCATCAATTGTCATTTGTGGAAGATATTCTAAACTTCCACCACCTTTGTGTGTGGAGGTGTTTCCTAATTTAACTCCTGAATGGTCTGGCTCTAACTTTTAGACTCTGCTCCCTAATCCTAGACTCCCGACCAGCAGAAATAGTTTCTCTCTATCTACTCTATCTGTTCCCCTTAATATCTTGAAAACTTCGATCAAAGCACCACATGACCCTCTAAATTCTAGGGAATACAACCCAGTTTGTATAATTTGAGGAAGTTACCTCAGTCTGGTATTTTAAGTTGGTACAATGGATATTGACTGTGATATTTCACAATCCCTGAACAAGCTTACAGTGAGTATAGGGCAGATTTAAACTTTTGGCGGTGGTAGATACTATGGGCTAGATATTGTGTATGGGGCGATAACTTTTGCGGGAGCGGTAAGTATCACCAGGCACTACACAACTGATTCTGTTTAGTTTAGCTCTCCAAGAGGGAATGGCGCGCTAAATCAAGCGCTACTACTTGACTAAGAGCGCTAAAGGGAACGAGAGGGGTGGTAGCGGCAGAGCGCTGCACAATGTTCCGTGCAGTGTTGTTGGTTTTATAGGTTCCTTCCCTCCCTTAAAGGTCAGTGAACGCCAAGGCTGGGAATGGTCCTCGACAGCACCTGCAATACGTGCAGAGCAGCCTCAAGTACTCTAAGAGAGTGCAGGGCTGATCTATCGCGGGCTGGAAAACAATCCAAATACAGCACACTGGGGACATTATTACATTTTGGCCTACCTGATGACCACTGCCTTTAATTAGCGCTCTCCAAGCAGCCAGCCGAGGTGACTACGCCTCCTGCAGCTGCCGTTGTTGACGCCCGGCGAAACTGTGGGGGCAGAAGCAAATTTTACATCCTGGGCGATAACGGGGCGCAAGAGATCGAGGCGGTAAGTATTAGCACCCGCGCTAACCCGCCATGGAAGTGGGTAATTTCACCGTGCCTGGTCGGTAAGCACTTGGCGCCCCGTTATCGCCCCCTTGAGGTGCTCAAGGGATACGCAAAGGTGGTTAATTTATCTCCCTGTGACTTTAATGGAAAGGAAAATTGGGCGGGGTATAAACCAGGCGGACAATCCACCACCACCGAAAATTACAATCAGCCCAAAGTTTCAGTTGTTAATAGCTTTAGTGCATTTATATTGTGCCCATCAAATGGTAAACATTCCATGTTCTTCCCAGAGGATAAAGAGATAAAAAAGAATTTGGAGAGACGTTTGGAGGAATGATTGGAGCAATATATTTCAAGAATGCTTTTGAATAGAAAAAAAATAAAGGTTTGGGGGATGGGTCTTGTGTTTAAGACCAGGGGGCCAAAATTCAGGGTCCATATAAGGCCTGTTACCGACGTTTTGCGGAGGCCATGCGGCGGAATCGAGTGGCCTCCGCTGTCCAGTCCATTGGCCACCTCGACCCAAATTCAGCTTGGTGATTTTTCGGCCTTGTCCCCAATTCCGCCCCGTTGCTGCCAACTGCCACAAGCACATCATCAAAGCACGCACCGCTGCTATCCCGCATCTCCATTTCAATCCACCCCGAATTTGCTGAAAATAATCCACGAGCCACTGAACGGTGCCCCCGACAACTTTTTCTGTCAGTGCACCTTGTTTGCTCTCTCTCTCTTCCCTGGCGGTGTGGCAGCCATTAAGGGTGCGGGCCAAATGCCGCGGCCGCCATCTTATTTTTTTTTGCCGGCCGACTTCCATGTCGACCAGACTATTGTTCCCGCGAGTTTGGCCGGGCTGCCAACAGGCAGTCTGGTACCCTCTATTGGGTGCTAGGCCGCTGGCCTGGCTGAAACTCTCGCTGGTGGCCCAGTGGCCGAAGTTAAAAAATCCCCGATTCTCTCCCATTTAACGGAGGGGAGAGAGCGTGGTGACGCACACGCGCAGTGATGTCACCACCGCTCCGCCGCTGATTGACAATGGCGGTGTCTCAATCCCGTCCCAACTTCTGCCCCTCAGCCTGACATACCGCCGCACTTGTGCCCCCATTATGACCAACTTCCGGTCCAATGTTAAAAAATCTTCCAATTCCTGAAAATCAATCGGACGGCCGCCTCATCGCTCCCGGCGGAAAAACCAGGTTAAAAAATCATAGGTGCGCCAGCTTTCTGGCGTGCCTGAATTTCGGCCACCAGGACTGCTGAGGTTACTGTCACTGAAGTGCCTTTGTGTAGCAAAGGAACAGAAGAGTGGAGAGTGTAAGCTGGGATTTGGTGCCAGAGGGCACAGCAGGGGTAATTGGGGAAAAGACAGGGGGAGCATCTTAAAACAAGGAGGAATTTGAAATTAATGCAACGAGAGACCGGGGGCCAGTGCTTGTCAGCCAGGGAAGTGACAACAGGCAAGTGGTATTTAGTGCAAGACAAGGTGCGCGTAATGGAGTTTTGGATGAGTTGGAACTTAGGTAGGCACTGGGTGGCACTAACAGGGCGACAAGGAATTTCTGGCCCGGGGCAGGCAGCGGAAGCGACCCGCCCGGAATTGCCCCCGGGGACGGCTGTGGCGAAAACGGCTTTGAGCCGCACCCCATAGTTTTTTCCCCGGGCGGTGGCACACACAGCGATGACATCATTGCCGTGCGCGCCGACCCCTTATCGCTCCACGCCGACCCCTTTGCGCCCCGCGGCGGAAATTGCCTCACAGGAGCGAGGTTGGCGCGGGACGATTCCACCGGCAGTTTTGCGGGTCTCAAAGCTGTGGTGTGGCTGGGGCGCCCCGGCCGCCCGTAAATGGGAGGGCCTTGCGCCACTGCCGCCATCTTTTTTTTTATATGTATGGATTTATGTTGGATAGTTGATTATGAGATTTATTCCATTCTGCGTTTGTTGCTTTTTTTTTATTGGCCCACTTTGCAGCCGGCATGACAACGGCGGCCGTTGCTTCTGCCGGGCCACCAACATGCAGCCCGGTACCCCCTCATGGGCGGCCCAGTGGGCGCCAGGAAAGCGGATGCAGAGTTCGCAGTGGCTCTCCCCTTTAAAAGGGGAGGGACGATGTGATGCGTCAGCGCAACGCGGCACATCCATGTTGCACTGACGCCATCTGCGACACGCTGCGCTTTCGCCCCCTCTACCATCCCGCTATCACCCCGCGGAGGTGAATTATGGCTCCGATACCACCCCGCAGATGTTTTGGATTCAAAGGCCTCAATTCCGGGATATTTAGCTGACTATCTCGCTGGGCGCTAAATTTTTATTCATGGAGGGGATGAGCCTGTTGAGAGCTTTAGAGAGATGGAAGACCAGTTACAGATTGATATTGGGTGGGACTGGGGTTAGGGGAGCCCTGAATGAGAGGGATGATGGTGGGCCGGCTCGGTACTAGGAGGACGTGGTCATGGAGAAGCAGAGGTATTGCTAATCCTTCAGTGTGGGTGCAATCATGGATCAACAGGGTAGAACATACTGGCGGTCATCTGCTACAATGCCCACTACTGTGACAGTCAAAGCAACAGACGCAGAATGGAATAAATCTCATAATCAACTATCCAACATAAATCCATACATATAAAAGTATTTCACATCCATCGCAATCCAGTTGTTACACCTTCAAGTGTCACACTTTGTGCCAGTCATTTAATGCGGAATTCTTCTGAACTGGCCCCTGAAACGTACAAGCAGCTACGATGACCTCTAAAGCACCCCTGGAGTTTACCAGCAGCTCAAGTTACCTGCATCTGGTTACTTAGATCACTTCCTCACACGGAGACTTGAGCTGTACCTTAAGGGGGTAGGACAGATTTGCAGCTAAAATCACAACCTGTACTCTGGACCCCAGGCTACCTGTGGGAACCACACGGCAACAACTATACTATTTTAAAAAAAAAGAAATTTGGAGTGATTTCAGGGTTGCAATCTCCCTGAGGGGTTCAGGTTAACAGATATAAATTACTCTGATGCTTTATGACATTATTTGAACCTCACAATGAGATTACATTCATGTAATCATTTCCATATAATCATTATTTTCTATCCACTGCAAATGTATGATAGCAAATTGCTAATTATCGCTCCAGTTTATACGAGTATAAATGTATTAAATCGATGAGACAAGGCAATTGTTAATGGCATTTTAGATTGCTGCAATTGTTTTGCAAATGGCTCTGTAACTTAATAAGCATGAATGCTCAAATTCATTTATTTATGGTCAATGTATTATTTGCTTGCAATATAGTATTTCCTATTTTAATCTGAGTACTATTATATTTTTGTCTAACAGCCAATACTAAGAAATTGAGCCATGATACTGGCATTTCCCATCCTAAAATGGTAATGCATTATCGCTGTAGGCATCTTGATAATCTCCTCCAGCCCCACAACCTCCCGAGATGTCTGCGCTTCTCTAATTCTACCCTCTTGAGCATCCCTCATTATAATCAACCATTGGTGGCTGTGCCTTCTTTTGCCTAGGCCCTAAGCTCTGGAACTCCCTGCCTAAACCTCTCCACCTCTCTTTCCTCCTTCAAGATACTCCTTAAAACCTACCTCTTTGACCAAGCTTTTGGTCACCTGCCTTAATTTCTACTTATGCGACCTCGATATCAAATTTTTTAAAATCTTATCATAATCCTGTGAAGTGCCTTGGGACGTTTCACTACGTTAAAGGCGCTATATTAATGCAGGTTGTTGTTGTAGGCATACTGGCCCAGATATTCGGCTGCGCAACGCCTGTTTTTCGGGAACTGAGCGACGTACTAAGCCCCCAATATGGCGGGCAGAAAGCTCACACACACTTCCAGCCGGAGGTGCGGCGCCTGCCATATTGGTAGAGGAGGTTGTGCTGGCGGCAGGAGTACACACATTCTAAGCTCTCCAATAATTTATGTGAATTAGGGTCCTGTGTTTCTGGCAGGACCCGTTTTCCATTTTTTGATCGCCACAGCACTTTACTCGCCACGTGCTGACCTCACTCAGCACAACGCAGCACTAAGTGGCGGTGAGACCCCCCCACTCACCAACGCTATTTAAAGGGCTCATGTGTGGTACTTACAGGTTAGTTGCTGGTTAATTACTTCTGGCTGGTGCTTTATTTTGCAATGTTTTTGGTGTGTTGTATCACTCTGCAAAGTTCACTCGGTCTGTACAGAGCGAGGTTTTTATGCTTCTGTGCTGTTGTTGCTCTTTGCCTCACAAATAGTCTGGCAACAGAGAGGACTGCCCATAGGGCTGCCTTATGGGGCTGGTGGATGAGGGGGAGCTGCAGAGAAGACACCACAGAGATGACAGGTGGGAGGGACAGGAAGAGGGCAATGAACAGGAGGCCATATCCACAGTGGATATTCAGGGAGCACTTCACCTGCGTGAACTTTACTGAGGACCAATGTGTGTGAGGCGTCTTTGCTTCACGTAGGAGGCTGTCACCGAGCTATGTCAGCTGCTGCAACCACACTTCGAGCCTCACACCATGACATGGACAGCACTGCCTGTGGCTGTCAAAGCCAGCGGCTTTATTCGATGCATGCAACGTGTGCCACACCAGGATCCGATTCGGGCATCATGCAGGCCTATGCCCGCTATCCTGGCCCCAGTCATGACTTTGTCCTTCAGCGCCAGCCCTCTGTGCCACCTTTATTCCAAGCACACTACCAAGTTACAGGCTGGCTATTGGGCAATAAGAAATTGCATTCTCCAGCTTGGCACCTTTATTATTGAAAAGGGATTCCACTCCATCAAGGTCCAGTTGGTTTGCGACCACAGGCCGTGCATCATGCAGGTCTGTGCCCAGTGTCTTGGCAGCAGTCAGAACTCTTTCATCCTGTGCCTTCCACTCTGCCTCCTTTATTCCAGCCAGCCCACCAAGTTACAGGTTGGCTGTTGGGCGACAAAGGCTATTCCCTCCGGGCCATGGCTCGTGAGACCTGTCAGGAACCTGTGCACAGATGCAGAGCTAGCCTAGAACAAGAGCCATGCTGCCACAAGGAGCAACATCGAGCAAACAATCGGCGCGCTCAAGCAAAACGTCCGCTGCCTGGACCAATCTGAATGAGTTTTGTAGTACAGCCCTGAGCAGATATCAGGTCATCTGCTGCATACTTCATCATCATGAAGGATGAGACTTTAAACCATCTGGGCAACAACAAGTGCAGGAGAAGGAGGAGGAGAGGCAGAGACCACCAGAGCTCCTCAGAGAGAAATTCATCGAGAAGAGCTTCAACTAAACCAGCTCTCCCATTTCCCATTCCCCAGCAGTCCCACAATCTTTACTTCTCTTCTTACAACAGCCATCCAACTGCTTTCTTTCACATCAAATCTATCGGTCATGCTCTCACTTCAATACAAGGACAAATACCAACACCAAATCCAGATCAAAAAGCAAATTTAAAAAACAAATCCTGTCAGCGTTAGTAAATCATATTGCCTAATCACTCTTGTACAAGCCATTAGTGCCTGTCTTGTGTGATCGTTTCCCTATCTTGGTGCTCCCACAAAGTCTTTCCCCAATAGTTACAGCTTGGGCTGTTGATAGCTGCTGAGTTTCTATGCCGCACTTCTCCATGTTCTGTGACATTATGCTCAAGCTCGCTGGCAGGCTGCCCAGTGCACCTAACATTTCCCGGTGTATGTCCATCTGCCTTCTTCGGTGGGTTAGGTCCTCGAAGTCAACATCTGAGTCCTCTGCAGCAGAACTGGAGAGCTGGTGCCTGTGGCATCCTTCACCTTATCATAAATAAAATCTTGCAGCTACAATGGTCAACATAGCTTAGTTTAATAATGCAATGGGGAAACTAAAACTAGGGGACGTACGTGCCCAAGTTTCCCCAGGAGTTGCTCCGTTTTTTTTGGAGCAACTAGATTTTTTTGGAGTAACTTAAAAATCGCAATTCTCCCCATTTAAGTTGCTCCAGTATAAGTGAGTTAGTTAGGTTTTCTTTTAAGTTTAGTTTTTTTTCCAAAAGAGGGCGTTACCAGCCACTTATGTCTGTTTTGGCCATGTAAGCAAATTTAGCCAGCTAAAACTTACTCCAAACTAACTTAGGCCAGCGTAAGTGTACGTTCTGAAAAACCCTGCGGTGAATTAAGAAATCAGCGCAGGCAGCCAGAGATAGGGGGCAAAGGGGACCTTGCTAAGCACTAAACACCTTCATAACAACATTAAAGAAGCATAAATACATTTAAAGCACCAAGCACTAAACAAAGCAGTACATTTGCACCAAGCACTAAACAAAGCACAAAAAGTAATAAGCAATTAATTAACAAATAAAAAACAGAAGGAACCCTACACCTAAAGCACCAAGACCAAAGTAATAAGCAATCAATCAATAAATAACAAATAAAAAATAGTAGTCCTACCTTAGGGAACGCAGTGGGCCGTCGCTGAGGGAGCCCATTCGGCCAGGGCTAGGGACGGCGTGCTTCGGGCCCCTCCCACACAGCCTGCAGAATGTCGCACAGATTCGGGCTGCCAGGAGCTAATGCACATGCGCGCACACTCTAGTGCGCCTGTGCAGAGGTCTTGGCACTGTTTTCAATGCCGGGACCTGGCTCCGCCCCCAATCCATTGGTCACGCTACACCACCACCGAGGAGAGGCTGGGGAGCAGCCAGAATTGGGAGGAAGATTTTCGGCGCGCTTGGAGGCGGACAAAAGTGGCGCACCTCAGGTGAATGCGCCAGAAAAAGGAGTTGGGGAAATTTGGGCCCATAGAATAAGGGGCCGCCCATTTAAAACTGAGATGAGGAGGAATTTCTTCTCTCAGAGGGTTGTAAATCTATGGAATTCTCTGCCCCAGAGAGCTGTGGAGGCTGGGTTATTGAATATATTTAAGGCAGAGACAGATTTTTGAGCGATAAGGGTTATGGGGAGCGGGCAGGGAAGGGGAGCTAAGTCCATGATCAGATCAGCCCTGATCTTATTAAATGGTGGAGCAGGCTTGAGGGGCCAAAATGGCCTACTCCTGCTTCTATTTCTTTTGTTCTTATGTTCAATAGTAAGTTCCATATGTGTTATAGTCAGGAGAAATTTTTGATGAATCCACATACCACTTATCATCATCGGGGACCTTGTTACAATCACTTCTTCTTCTACTTGACTCTTGTCAGCTTCAACAGCTGGACTAGGAACCTGAGCTGCAACGAAAAGATAAAGGCACAAGTAACGGGGGCAAATGTTAATAATCAAATTAACATTTACTTTTGTTTTCAGTGAAATAAATTGGTTGTCATAGGCCCACAGTGCCAATGATTTATTCAGACTAAAGTAATAGAAACTGTAATTATCCTTGAGTCATCAAAGATATGATATTGCACAAGGGTCTAATGACATAATTACAATGCTGATACGTTGACCATTCCTGAGAGGATGTCACAGTTAATATAAGTGCTCCTCCAACCCTTGGCCTGCCAGCCGTTCCATACAAGTCGCTAACTCCCTGAGCTGACTTCTTTTGCAAGTTTCCAGCTCATACAATGTGACACTGGAAATAACACATGTATTATAGTAAAAAAACATTTCATCAACAGGAATAGCTTTATTACTGTAGTATCAACAATATTCAAAATAAATATGTAAAAGCACATGATTGCCTATTATCCCTTCCAGCTGCTGGTTCTCTTTATTCCCTGTTCTCTAGCTATCCTGTGTTTATATTGCAACACTAACCATGCTTTTCCAAACTGATGTGTTCTTTCCTATCTATTCAAACGTTTAACAAATATCAGGCCAGAATTATCTGAAAAAATAACGGCACCTGAATGACGCACGCTGTTATTAATGCGCGAATCGGACAGCAACTAATGAGGAGGAAGAGACAACCCGTGATATGCAAATCGCCACAGTTGCTGGCTGATTGATGCCGCTCTGCCAAAACGACATCTCACGTTTAATCTCCCTGTGACTTACATGAAATTGCTGCATTTGCACACAAATTCCCTATTAAACTCACCACAGACAGTTAAGTCTAGTAATTAACAGTGTAAGTACACGTTTAACTAACGCGATAATTGTTAATGACTGCCAAGCAACCTCTCTTGCCCAAAAAGTGAACAATTACAGGTGTGAAGCCTCATTCCCTCAGGTTGTGAATTTTTCTGGAGATTTAAAAAATTTCAAATGTTAATTTTTTGTTCTTACTATTCCTTTGTGGCTCTCTTTTTTTTATTCGTTCATGGGATCTAGGTGTCGCTGGCAAGGCCAGCGTTTATTGGCCACCCCTAATTTACCTTGAGAAAGTGATGTGAGCCACCTTCTTGTCCTTCTGCGGTAGTGGTTTGGTACAATTGAGTGGTTTGCTAGGCCATTTCAGAGGGCACATTGCTATGTGGTTTGGAGTCACATATAGGCCAGACCAGATAAAGACGGCAGATTTCTTTCACTAAAGGGCATTCGGGAACCAGATGAGCTTTTATGACAATCTGGTAGTTTCATGGTCACCATTTAATTAACTGAATTTAAATTCCCCAGTTGCGGTGGTGCGATTTGAACTCATGCCCCCGGGTTATTAGTCCAGGCCTCTGGATTACTATGCTACCATAGCACATATGTTGCCCTCCCTGCAGTATTATCAACTTGTATTTGCTGCAACATTGTTGGCAAAAAAATGTTAAGCCTAAACCTGCACGAACAAATCTAACTAACGGGCTATGCCCTGAGAAGCCCCGCTTCAGCAAAATCTGGGCCATTAAAATTTTAATCTTTCTCTTACCGATTTTTCTCTGCCACCTTGCTCCCACTGTTCATTTTGGGAGAGGAGAGCAGTTTTGAAAACTTTCAATGGAGCAACTTTCCAGGTCAAAGATTTCAACACAGACACGGTCAGGAAGTCCATATCCAGACATGAAGGGGTTGTCAATGGATAAGTAAACTCATCATTGACCAAGACTATGGCCAGATGAGTAAACACACCTACGGCATGCTAAGGGTTCAATAGAAATTGGAGAAAAAATTATCTTCCAAATAATTTAACAGTTGTTTTTCGACATCTGGTACATGTCATATTCTGGGCCTTGTAACCCCGAGCTCATGGGATTCCATCTTTTATTCTCAGCTATCAGACTGTCCCAGCCAATATTCTCAGCTAACTGACTGTACCATCCAATACTTTCCAATACAAAAATACTTCATCAATTTTACCTGTTTTTTTGAATCCATCATATCCCAATATTTAAATGCTGCTCCCTCTCTATCGCATAATAATGATTGAGTTATGTGAAATTTTGGAAGTGTTTTCTCATAGCCTCAGATTTCTCTTCCTGGCAATGTCATATCAAGGTGACATGTCACACACTGCAGAGTTCACCATGTTTGGACTATAATTCTGTAGAAATGACTAAGTGCACAGATCTAATTCTGAACTGATTATTTCTCAGGGCTTTAAACCTATAAAACCTTTTGGGGCGGAAAGGCGATGAGGACTATTTGGCTGGGGGGGGCAGGTGGCAGAAGCAACCCACCCGGAATTTCCCCCAGGATGGCGGTGGGGAAACCAGGTTTGCGCTGTGTCCCTTACTTTTCACCCCGGACAGCGGCACACACTGCGATGACGTCACCGCCGTGAGCGTCAACCGCTTATCGCTCCACGCCGAGCCCTTTACGCCCTGCAGCGGAAATTGTCGAGCGGGAGCGAGGTTGGCGCGGAGCGATGCCACCGACAGCTTTGCGGGTCACATAACTGTGGTGGATAGGGCGGGGCCTCTGCCCTTAAAGGGTAGGGACTTGCACCATGGCCGCAATCTTTTTTTTTGTTGGCCGACTTTGCAGTCGACACGACAATGGCAGCCTCTTGGGTGCCAGACCTTTCGCCCGGCCGAAACCCTCCCTGGTGGCCCAGTGGGTGCCACGGAAGCGGCTGCAGAGTTTGCACCCGCCTTCCCTTTAAGAGAAGGGGAAGGACATTGTGACGCGTCAGCGTGGCACTGAGTAACATCACCGTGCTTCCGCCCCTCTCTCAACCTGCTACCGCCCCGACAACGTTTCTCAGTTGAAGACCCAAATTCCAGGTCTGTAACCTTTCTTCCTGCTGGGTGATACACTTTTATTTAATTCAAATTATGCATCCCGATCCAGGCACGGAGCAATTTTGCCCCCTTTATCTTTGCAGAACTTTTTAACCTCACTCAGTCTTTCTCTTTTATTACAATCTATAACAGATTGTTTCATCATTATTTCATTGCTGTTTGTGGGGCCTTGCTGTGTGCAAATTGACTGCTTGTTTTCCTAATTTACAATTGTAACTACACTTTAAAAAAAGTGCCTCATTGGCTCTAAAGCATTTTGGGACGACTTGAGGTTAGGAAGGGTGCTATATCCAGGCAAGAACCTTCTTCTGTTCCTTTTTTCTTTCTTTAAAAATTCATGTCTAATATCCTCTAACCACAATTTCTTATGTATTTTATCTTCTCGCCTCCTCACTTTAACCTTGTGGTGTCCCACGTTATGGACCTTGGACCCTTAATCACATTTAAGACAAATGTGCCCAATTCCACTCCAGGCACAAGTGTTGGCAAAATAGTTATCTTTGCCAGTGTCAAAAATGTCAACAGTTATGTGTTCCTATGAAACAGTAGCTAACGATTGTTATCATAATGTCTAGATGATATTTTTTGCTAAATCATCGCCATTATCATTTCAGTTCCCCTTCTCTTAACTCAATTTGTGTATCTGTGTGCTCATTTTAAAAACTTAAAAATAAATATTATTACAGAGAAAGAAATAGCCTGCATTTATATAGCGGGGTCGAAATTGCCCTCGGCAAGAAATTGGGGAGGGCACTTTTGAATTCACCGTAAATTTAGAGCTGGCAGGAAGAGGTGGGGAATTCAACTGTTCGTTCAAGAAACTGCCTCCCAGCTATTTTGGGAGCTGTTGGAGGCGGTATTGGGGTGGTATCCATTACCGCAGCATTAGCCACGTTAGCGTGGCGGTGATGACATCAGTGTGACACGGCACAACGTCTCTCTCTTCACTTAAAGGGGAGTGATGCTGTGAGGACTAGTGAGGCTGCCGTGGAGCCAACTGAGCCACCGGGAAGGAGTTTGGCCGGGCTAGTGGCCAGCATCCAAGAGGGGGGTGCCAGGCTGCGTGCTGGCAGGCCAGCCGAACCAGCGGCCGCCATTGTTAGACCGACTCAGGAGTCGGCTGACAATTAAAACAAAATGGCAGCCGCGGCGGTGTGCCCTCCCCTTTAAGCTGTCGGGGGCACCAACAGGCAGCGGCCGCGCTCTCGCGGGGTTGACAAGGGGTCACCGCTGAGCAGTAAGGGGTCGGTGCTCCCCCACCAGCATCTTTCACAACCTCAGGATGTTCTAAATGGCTTTGCAACCAATTAAGTTCTTTTGAAGTGGTGAGTCTTGTAAAGTAGGAAACGCGATAGCCAATTTGCACACAGCAAGGTCCCACTAATAACAATATGATAATGACCAGATAATCTGTTTTAGTTGTTGTTTGAGGGATAAATATTAGCCAGGCCACCGGGAGAACTCCCCTGCTCTAATAATGCCAGAAAGGGCAGATGGGACCTCAGTTTATCTGGATGACTCTCTCAGTACTGCACTGAAGTGTCAGTCTAGATTGGATTGTGGAGTGGGACTTGAACCTATTGGCGTTCATGACTCAGAGGTGAGAATGCTACCAGTGAACCAAAGCTGACACCAATCTATAATACCGTATTGTCCTTGCCTATTTATGTTTAATCATTTAGTATGTGATAATCCTCTGGGTTTTCCACATCTCCTCCGCCCACGTTACAGCAAACGATTGGGAGAACCCCTGCAGGAATTCACCACCATATTATTTTACAAGGAGCTGTGGAAACTATCAAATAATAAAAATATTAAAAGTACAGCGATTAAAGCAGACAGTTCCAATGTAAAGCTAGCACTGGTACGATGGGCTGAATATCTTGCGTTGGTGCTAACATTTATGCAATTCTTTATATTTTGGTTTCAAGGAAAGCTGGAAAGTGCAGCTAGGAAGTTTTAATCATCTTTTCCTGAGGCAATAAAAGAAATTTCAGATTTATTTTCTAAATTGTACTGCAGTACTTATCTGAATACGATCTATGGTTGTCTGACAGTTTTGTAGCCATGTTATTTTCTAATCTATTAAATTTCCCTAATTTTTTAATATAAAGATTTTAGAATCATGCCACTAAATGAACAACTGAAGTGTCAGACACGTGAAATGAAAATGTTTACAGAAGCCTAATCCTTGATTTTTGCGAGTGCTTGATGGTTCGGTAGAATTTTATTAACAGCAAAATTGAATTATGTCCCTTCTTAAAAAAAAATTCTATGTAATAATATGTCTTAAAATGCCTAATGTAAAATAACAACAAGTGATATTGATCAAAGATACATTAAAAATAGTTTTGCTGGTTTGGCACAGAATCCTGCCAAATTATACTACTTCAGAACGTTGATATAAAGAAACACAGTCATAAATAAATGTCAAAAAGACTGGGTGGCACAGTAACTCACAGTAACCCTTGCAAGTTTTTCCTTTTTATGTATACTGTATATCCAATTCCCTTTTGAAAGTTTCTATTGAATCTGCCTGCACCATCCTTTTGCTATTCTAAATCAGAGCAACTCGCAGAGTAACAAAAGTCTCCTCATCTCCCCCCCCCCCCCAAACCCCCGGACCCTTTGCGAATTACATTAAATCTGGAACCTCCTGCCAGTAGAAACAGTTTTTCCTTATTTATTCTATCAAAACCCCTCATAATTTTGAACACCTCTATTAAATCTCCCCTAACTTTCTCTCGCTAAGGAGAATGATCCCAGATTCTCTAGTCTGTCTACGTAACTGATGTTCCTCATCCCTGGTACCATTCTAGTAAATCTCCTCTGTACCCTCTCCAAGGTCTTGACATCCTTCCTGAAATGTGGTGCCCAGAATTGGACACCACAATACTCCAGCTGAGGCCTAACCAGTGGATTAGAAAATTCAGTTTGGATGGAATGAGTTTCCTCTCTCTCATGATTAATGGTTTCAGATGAAACAACTGAAAAGGTAAATGTACCGTCACCCATTCCGTGTACTGTATTGCAACAGATGAAATGTAATTTGTTCAAATGTACTACAATGTATCCCGTATTGTACCGAATTGCACTTGAACTGGAAAACAAGGAAATGTAACGAACGGAACTGCCGTCAGCACCCAAATATAGTGTATGGGATTGCTGACCGCAGCTAAATGTACTGAAATGCCTTTGAATGTACTGTACAGATTTTTTTATGAATAAAGTATATTTTGAAATTTAAAAAAAAACTTGGGGAAACTTCAGTTCTTACTGTCTACAATATAAAGGATGTTCGGATCTTCACACTACATTTCGCCCCACAGCGGTGGCAATGGCGGCGGTGAGGTGTTCTGGGCAGGCGGTCAGTCTCCAGTGCCCCACAGCGATCCTCGGGTCTGGTTTTGTGGTGGCGTGGATCAGAATCGCCCGGAAGAGCTGCGCCGGTGTGCAATGCCCCCGGTTGCAACACCGGCGCGAGTTTTGATTCTGGCCCGACCCGTCCGCCCCAAAACGCACTTCGCAGTGAACGCCTGAGAAGTCAGATGGTCCAACCATCCCATCGGTGAAGAGGTAAATAATGGACTCCTAAGATAAGTGTGATTGTTTTTTCATTTAATTCTTTTTGCGATTTGTGTTGTAGTGGCGTGGGCAATCTTTTGGGAAAAGTTTTGTGGGATTTCTTTTAGTTTCCCCACCACCCCCGCCCGCCCCAGGCATCTCTCGGAGTGTTCCCTGCCCAGCTCTTTAGCTCAGCGGTTTCCCATGCTAGTGCCCAAGAGAGGTGTACAACGTCTCCCTTAGCACACCGCCCCCTGACGCAGGGCCCAGCTGCCCAATGTTACTTACTGAGTGCGCTAACTTTCCCGCCCCGCCGCCATTACCGTCCCAAAAACTTCAAAGTCGAAAATCCAGCCCCAAAATGCTCATCGTGTTTTGTTAACTGCTGCTATAGTTTCAATTTTGATCTGTTGTGATAAGGGTAATTGGTTTGGGAAATGGAATAATCACACAACTGCATTATGAAGCACTCCTCTCTGTTAAATCACGTCTTTGAGCCGCAGCAGCTGATCTAACCTGGGCAACCGTTGACCCGGGGCTGCTTGATGCACTAACTGCAAAACACTGAATGAAAATGGTTTATTCCTCCATTTCAAAAAGTATTTCAGTGACTGTGCATTAATGTGGGATGTCCTGAGGTTGTGAAAGGTGCTATATAAATGCAAGTTCTTTAACTCACAGTGTGAATCTAGGGTAAAGATGATGGGGACATTAACCCATTTATTTTAAATGTCAGCACTGGACCTCCCAGCCCCATTAATTACACGTCACCATTAGTATAGTTCCCGCTAGAGTAGACCACAAGTGAATACTAATTTCCCTTGGGAGAATGAAGTAGGGAACTCATTTTGTACCAACCTACAACAAAAAAGCAATATTCATAAATCAAATAAAAATGTCCCAAAAATTGTCCACTTAGTCAGTTGTTAATGTCAACAGTGCATGGAAAGTTGCACATAAATCTCTATCAATGGATTTTAATGGATGGAAAATCAAGGGCAGTAGGCCCGCAATTTCTTGAGGAACGCTAAATATGCCCAGATTTCTGATACTTCCTTCCAGCATGTGAGGCTCCTAACTGCTAATGAGGGGTCAGAAAATTACCTGGTAATAGGTAGTGTTGTATGGAATTGAACTCTGTACACGAGGAATGTCACACGTTTGATTATTGATTTGTTCTACGTTATCTAATTTCAGCCAATGTGTGAGAGCTTGCTAATATCTGTGCTCATGGGCGATGGAGGGGAAATAATCAGCATAGGTTCGCACTTCTGATTGTTATCCAGTGCCTCCTATGAGAAAGTGCACATATATAGATGTTGAAGGAACTTAGCATCGGGGTGGAACATTATGTCTCCATGGACAAATACTCTGCCAATGCTCACTGTCTAGGTTCAGCATGAAGAATTACCATTTAGGTGAGGTGTTGGAAGGCAAATAGGAACATAGAAACAGGGGTAGGGCATTCACCCCCTCGAGCCTGTTGTGCCATTCAATCAGATCATGGATAATCTGTATCTTAACTCCATCCACCCACTTTGGTTCCATAACCCTTAATACCGCTGCTAACAAAAACCTATCGATCTCAGTTTTGAAATTATCAATTGACCCAGCATCAAGAGAGGAAATCGAGAGTTTTCAAAGAGCATCTACAATTTCCTCTCCCACTTCTTTTCATATCCTGAGGTGGAAACCATCAGACCCTGGGGATTTGTCTAGCTTTAATTTCATGATTTTCTCCATTACCATTTTTTAAAAACTTATATTAAATCGAGTAAGTTCCTCTCCTTGATTTATTTTTATTTTTCCTCGTATCTCCGGTACTTTATCCCCTTCCTCTACTGTGAAGACCGAGGCAAGGTAAGCATTTAGCAAATCCGCCATTTCCTAATTTTCAATTAGAAAATCATCCGCGCCTGTCTTTAAGGGGCCCAGATTACTCTTGGCCACCCTGTTTCTCATAATATACTTGTAATACCCTTCAGTGTTGTCCTTACTATCTCTCATAAATCTTATCTCGAATTCCCTTTTTGCAGCTCTCACTGCTTTCTTTCTATCCTTTTGCTGTTCCTTATATCTCTCCCAGTCCGCGGGATCTCTACTCTTCTTTGCATTCATATAAACTCTTCTTTTAGTTTCATACTATCTCTCACTTCTCTTGTTGACCAAGGTTGTTTAATTACACAAGTAGAGCTCTTGCCCTTTAGGGGTACGTACAGGTCTTGTATTCTACCAAATACATGGGGTGGAAATTGTTCTCCACCGGAAACAGGGCGCACCTACCCTTCGTGAAGTGTTCTCGCTGCTGCATCCATTTTTTCCAGCGGAGCGGAAGTGGATCATCATGGGGGCAGAAGTGGGAGCGGAGCACGGTGGCCGTCACTAGCGGGGTGGAAATGGGGGCAGGATGGAATGTCGGCAGTTGTCAGTCATCAGCGCTGTGCTGATGACATCATCGCGGTGGTGCATCACAACGTCTCTCCCCTTCACTTAAAGGGGAGGGCCGCTGCGAGCTCTGCAAATATTTTAGTTAGGTCCACCGGGCCACCAGGGAGGGTTTCAGCAGGGCCAATTGGGAGTGCCAGGCGGCCTGCTGGCCGTCCGGCCGAACCCTGGGGCATAATGGTCGAGCTGACCTGGCAGTCGGTCGACAAGAAAAATAACATAGCGGCCGAGGCAGTGCACCCTCACTGCATTTGGAACTTGAGCTGTTCTGCTTCTCCAAGTTTATGTGAAAATGAAAGTCTCCCATTATAACCATTCTGTTTTTGCAACAAGATCTCTGTGTGTATACATCGTCCTACTTTATCACAGCTATCTGGATTTCCGTAGACAATGCCCACCAAAGTCTTACATCTTTTTCTATTCCTCAATTCTACCCAAAGAGTTCCTACTGCCCACTCCTACTGCCTGACTGATAGACCCTCTTTCTAACGCTGCTAGTGTCCTTCAGCAATATTGCTACTCCTCCTCTTTTTCCAATTTATAAGTCCTTTTTAAAGACCTTAATACCTGGTATTTATCTCCCAGGAATGCCCAGCTTGTGGTCAGGTCTCAGTGATGGCCACTCCATCACACCCTTTAAGCTGAACTTACATGTAAAATTCATTTGTTTTATTCCTTATGTCACGTGCATTATTGCACAGAACTCTTATTTGGGCAACAGACCCTGCCTGCCCTTTCGCCCTGATGCTGCTTTCCTCAAACATTTTAACAACACTTTTCATAGGATGAAGCCGTGAAATCAAACCCCACCAAGGCCAAGCACTTTCAGGAGAAGAGGGAATAATGGGGGGAGCGGGGGGGGGGGGGACTTAACAATAAATTATGGCATGACTTACTGAAACACACTTGATAGTTTAGCATGTGCTGGAACAATTCACAAAGGGGTTGGTCATCGTTAGCAACACCGCTGCATGTGCATTCCACCTGAAGAAGAGTGCCACGGGTACTGATGTACGCTGCCATACACTCTGCATCGGCTGTGCAGGTCCAGTCCTCCCAACTGAGTCCTGAAAGGCAGTCTTTATCATATTCTTGGTGGCATATTCTTGTCATATGGCCCCAACACTTTGCTTGAAGCAATTCATATCTTGACCTGAAGACACAAATATTAAATTGCTTTAATCTTAAGGCCATACTGATAGAAATTAAACTTCTTTTATGCTCCTACTCTACTCTAGCTTTGGCTGTATTGAACACCTAAAAGTAATGTAAACTTTTAATCAATGTAACTCTTTGGTCAAGATCAAGCACAAGAAAATGATGTGACTACCTCATACCATTTTGTGTGGGTCGCTGGTCAGAATTCGATGAAGTATTCAAGACACAGACTGACCTGAGCATTGTACAGCTTCAGCATGACAATCTCGGACTTATTATCTGATTTAGGAACATGGGAACATTAGGAACAGGAGTAGGCCATTCAGCCTATCGAGCCTGCTTCCCCATTCAATTACATCATGGCTGATCTGCACCTCAACTCCATTACCACCCCCTTTTCCCTGGCAACATCATCTCTTTTCTCATTTAATCTCTCCTGCCTTCCACCCTATCACAGACCTTCCATTTTGTTCTTTCCTCCCCTCCCACTTTTCCCAGCTTCTGTACTTGCTTAAAACCATTTGCATCTCTAACTTTTTTCCAGTTCTGATGAAAAATCATCTAACTGAAACGTTAACTCTGTTTCTCTCTCCACAGTTGCTGCCTGACCTGCTGAGTGTTTCTACCATTTTCTGTTTTTATTTCATATTTCCAGCCTCCACAGTATTTTGCTTTTGATAGTAACTGCCCTGGGCAGTCCGTGCCCCGCATCTGATTTCATGGCATACCTCTTCACCCACACAGTATTGTTATCTAAAATACCAAACAGATACAGCAGCAGTGGCGAGGTTGGCGTGATGGAGCAGCGAGAGATTGTGGAGGGATGTGATCAGGGCCCAGGAGTGGTGCGAGTTCGGGGCCAGGGGGGCCCAGGGGCAGCACAGGTCAGCCCACACTGCGATATGTGTGCACACTAGATCCGTGCAGCAGAGCAGGTCTCCATTCGTTTTGGGTAATCCTTGGCACTGGACCAAGACCTAGCTCTGTCAAGCCCGTGTGGTGGCCGGGGTGCAATGGCCACCACACGTTTAAAAAAATGCACGCACAGGCATCTTACACACTTCAGGATGTAGTTCAGGACCTGAAATTTTAGTTCCTTCATTGGAACACCTGTGAACTTATCCGTTTTTGGCGTGGAAGCAAGTCATCCTCATTTCGAGGGACTGCCTATGAGATGATACAGGCTCTAACCTTGCTCTAAAACCAAGCCTCGAAGGAGAAGGCACTTACTTGTTCCATATATGTCAACCATGGGTTTGGCTCTGGAGGCTGCAAAAACAGCTGATATTTGAAACATTTTGCATGCAAACAAGTGATAAGCCACGGTGCTTAATGGAGCAACCTTGTGGAGCCCGAAATTAGCTGTTTTCATGCAAATAATATGAACGGGGCTGAATAATCTGATATCAATGTGAAAGTGGACCATTAGCACGTGCACATATGCCTGCACAATAGTGCAGTTTCATATGAGTTTCTCTGTTACACAGCCTTTTATAAAAAAAGTGTTGTCTACCCTGATCTGTATTGGCCACACATATAAATGAATGGTTTTTAGTCTATGTTAGAAAGCTGCCTTATGGAGATGTCCCAAAAATGAATGAGGTTTCACTATAGCACCTGGGAAGAAAGGAAGTACTTGTATTTAAATATCACCTTTCATGACCACCGGACATCTCAAAGCGCTTTGCAGCCAATTAGGTACTATTTGGAGTGTAGTCACTTTTGTAATGTGGGAAATGCAGCAGCCAATTAGCACTTAGCAAGCTCCCCCAAACAGCAATGTGATAATGACCAGATAATCATTTTAGGGGTATTGATTGAGGGATGAACATTGGCCAGGACACTAGGGATAACTACCCTGCTCTTCTTCAAAATAGTGCCATGGGGTCTTTTACATCCACTTGAGAGAGCAGTCAGGGCCCTGGTTTAAAGACGGCATATCCCTCATCACTACACTGGAGTGTCAGCCTAGATTTTTGTGCTTGAGTGGGACTTGAACCCACAACCTTGTGGCTCAGAGACGAGAGTGCTACCCACAGTGCCACAGTTGGCACTTCGGGAAAAATAGCCTTGCAATCAATTTGGAAATCTGGATCGCGTGATTTAAGTTGTCTGCACTGCATCGATCAACAATTTCACATTGCCTGTGTCTCAGCCAGAACCTCAGTAAAGCGTAGCCGACTACGCCAGTGTGACATTTGTCCACTTCCCACATCAGTCGTCTAATGGTTTCTCTGAACGAGGCAACCAATTAGTGTCAAATCATAGGAATAGGATTCGGCCATTCAGCCATTCGGGCCTGTTCCACCATTCAATTAGATTGTGGCTAATCTGTAACTCAACTTCATGTATCTGCTTTTGCTCCATAATCCCTTGATACCCTTACCCAACAACAATTATATCGATCTCAGTCAGAGCTAGTTTTGTACCACAAAAGCAAACTACTGCTGAAGCTGGAAATCTGAAATAAAAACAGAAAATGCTGGAAATACTTAACAGGTCAGGCAGCAATTGTGGAGTGAGAAACAGGTAGTTTTGTGCTTTGGACCCAAGCACAATCGGTGTTGAGTTGAGACAGCCTGACATTATTCTGAGAGGATCTGTTCAGATACTTGATATGTTAAATAATGCACTAACCTGCATACATCTTCGCTGAGGCACTTTTCTCTCAGATGTAGACATGTGGGCTTTGTGTCCATGTGATTGGCACAGGAATTGTTGTGAAGGATTTCCTTGGCTTGTAGACAAAGTTCATCAGATGGATGGCAGCCACAGAACACTAACCTCTCAGCAAGGTCTGATGAGATTTTTGTGTAAAAGGATCGAATTGCACTGTGACAATGGTTGAGATTGCAATGCTTACGAGCGTGTGGACAAGCCTTCTTCTGTGGAGTTAAGTGCCTGTTGCACACGTTTTGATCCTTAATGCATTGCTCGGTTACTTTCAAGCAAGACATGGGATGCTTCCGCTCTAAATGCAAACAGAATACAGTCAGAAAGCTAGCACACTACGAAAAAGGCACCGTTTAAGACAATAAAGCTACATCTGCAGCCCTGGAACAACAACAGCAACAACGTGTTGCTTTATATAGCACCCTTAATGTAGTGAAACATCTCAAGGCGCTTCACAGGAGCATTACGAGATAAAAAGTCTGACACTGAGCCGCATAAGTAGAAATTAACGCAGGTGACCAAAAGCTTGTTCAAAGAGGTATGTTTTAGGGAGCGTCTTGAAGTAGGAAAAAGAGGTAGAGAGGCGGAGAGGTTTAGGCAGGGTGTTCCAGAGCTTGGAGCCCAGGCAACAGCAGGCACGGACACCAATGGTTGAGCGATTATAATCAGGGATGCTCAAGAGGGCAGAATTAGAGGAACGCAGACATGTTGGGGGAGTTGTGGGGCTGGAGGAGATTACAAAGATAGGGAGGGGTGAGGCCATGGAGTTCTTTGAAAACAAGGATGAGAATTTTGAAATCGAGGCGTTGCTTAACCAGAAGCCAATGTAGGCCAGCAAGCACAGGGGTGATGGGTGAGTGGGACTTGATGTGAGTTAGGACACGGGCAGCCGAGTTTTCTCTATGTTGGAACATAGGACCAGGAGTAAGCCATTCAGCTCCTCGAGCCTGTTCTGCCTGTTCAATTAGATCATGGCTGATCTGTATCTTAGCTCCATCTATTCAACTTGTTTCCGTAACCCGGACTACCCTTGCCTAACAAAAATCTATCAGTGCTCAATTATGGTGTGCCTTGCAGTAAGAAGGCATGAGTTAGTGACCGTGAGTCCTCCCGCTTTGTATTACAAATCTGAGTATTATACCACAAAAATTAGAGAAAATGTCATCATATTAGTCTATGTTAGCTGCTTCTAAAGCCATGAAAGTTATTGTGCAGCTTGTAGCATGTTTAGAATGAAGGAAGCTGACTTGCTGAGAATCACTTTGGCTCATGCTTTGCTCTCTGCAGCTTATACTGAGATCCTTTAACTCACTTTGCCCTGTCCTGCCCTGCTACCTCACGCTAAATATAGAGCCAGTTGCGTTGTCAATGAAGCACATCTCTCAATTTTAGCTACAAAGATGACCATACCATTATTATTTTTGGTACATTTTTTCAATTCCAAACATTAAAAATTCCTCTCGAGGATTTCCTGCGGGCAAAGCACTAAATAATAGACATAAAATGTGCACTTACCTGAAGCTGCTGTGCCTGATTGAGATCCCGCTCCACAGGCCTCCTCTCCCTGCACATTGCAGCGCGTGCTCGTAGGGACGTGCACAGGAGTCACGTGTACCCGGAAACCCAATCACAGGTAAGTATTTTATCATTCTTAGAAATAGAAGATTTGTAAGTTATGAATCTCCTATTACTATGAATGAGAAAAACCCCAAAATGCACAAACACTACATAAAACATTTAAAAAACATCTCACGCAATATACTATTAGAAATTAAAGTTGTTATACATGTTTTTTAAAGAAAAAAAATTGACGAT
The DNA here is from genome assembly GCF_044704955.1 of Pristiophorus japonicus. Classification (NCBI taxonomy): domain Eukaryota; kingdom Metazoa; phylum Chordata; class Chondrichthyes; family Pristiophoridae; genus Pristiophorus; species Pristiophorus japonicus. The sequence continues at coordinate 30,334,012 of NC_091983.1, forward strand.
TTTTAAAAATAGTTAGGGTTAGGGTTTAAAATAACATTACCTGAGTGGGCAGGATTTTAACATAAATATGTTTTTAAAAATGTTATTTTAATCATGTTTTTTATAGGTTTTTAAACTCTTATACCTGTAAAAGTAAGCTATGCGCCTGCTTTTTCAGGCGCAAGATTTTTGAGGACATTTGCCGGGCAAGATATGCATAAATCCTGCAATCTTGCCCGTACAAATGTCCTCGCTCCTGAGATGGCTACGATTTGTCTAGCTCTAGCTTGACAATTCGGAAAAGCCGGTTTTCAGCGCATACGCATTGCGCGCCAAAAACCGGCTTTTCCGATGCTTTCCCGGGTCCGTAGAAACTATGTACTTACCCGGGACGTCGGAATTTCTACCCCATTGTTTCTCTGATCTCCAAATTTATACATCCCCCCCCCTACTACATGACTCCTGTCAGAAGGTTTGTAGACAACTCCCACTAGAGTCTTACATCCTTTACTATACCGTAGCCCGATCCAAACTGTTTCCACAGCCTGTTCACCTTTACTGAAGTCCTTTCTTTCCAATGTATGCCTGCATCGTGCAGCTGCATTTTGCTTTGGGGAGAAAAGGAGGCTAAATGCTGGGATTTCTGATAGGTGCCATCGTCCTGCCAGTAGCATCTCCTCTTCATGGATATGGGGGATGGGATTGGACAGATGATGTACCGTCCCCCCTTCTGGTGGAATGCTTTCTACATTAAAAAAGGGAGCACAGACTTGGTGGAAGCAGATCCCACCCAGAGTCTGGCCTGCCCACCTGGTATACACTGCCACAGCACGCTCTCAGGCCCAGGAATAGCAGGGTCTTTACTCATTTCATCTGTGACTAATTTTATTTCAATAGAAAATTCAAGATTATATAAATAAATATACATTGGCCCAGAAATCCCAGCCTCCCTGGGTCCGTACGGAGTATGTACGGACCCGGGAAGGCATCTCAAAAGCCAATTTTCAGCGCACAATGCGCATGCGCTGAAAACCATTTTTTCCGATCTGTCAAGCTCCAGCTTGACAGGTCCTCCGCATATTGGGAGCGAGGACATTCGCAAGGGCAAGATTGCGGTATTTACCCATATCTTGCCCAGCAAATGTCCTGAAAAATCTTGCGCCTGATAAAAGCAGGCGCATAGCCTACTGTTACAGGCATAAGAATTTTAAAACACACAAAAACATAATACAATTAAATTAAAAAACCCTGTCCACTATGGTAAGTTTATTTTAAACCATAATTAAAAAAACTTTTTTTTTTAAATCAGAACTTTTTTTTTCTAAGACAATTATTAACTTTAATTTCAATTAATTTTAATTATGCGAGGTGTGCTTTTTATTTTTTAGTGTGGTGTTTAGTGTGTTTGTTTTTTTTTCTCATTAATAGCAATGAGAACTCGTAGATATGGAGTTCTCATTGTTATTAATGAGAAAGCTGTGGAATACTGTACCTGATTGGCTGAGCAGTCACACGTGACTGCACCGTCTGCGTCTGAACCTGGAGGACAGGAGCGCACATCGCAGCGGAGGCAGAGAAGCCCTCCCCACCGGAATCCCAGGCACTCCCGGGACCACCAGGTAAATTCGTAAAAATTCTTCGGTCGAAAGAAGCCTCCAACCGGAATTTCAGGGCCATTATATACTTCACCTTCATTACAATTTGATGCTTGGTATTATTTTATCAAATGTCTGATAATGTGTAACAAAATGCAATGTGTTGGAAGTTGCTCCCAAACTCTGTAACTTCCTCCAGCCCGAAAACCCTCTGAGATCTCTGCACACCTTCCATTCTGGCCTCTTATGCATCTCCAATTTTCATGGCTCCCATTGATTGCCTTGCTCTCAGCTGCCTAAGCCCGATGCTTTGGAATTTCTTCCCTAAACCTCTCCACCTCTCTATCTTGCTCTCTCCTCCTTTAAGATGCTCCTTAAAACCTACCTTTTGATTAAGCTTTTTGTTACCTGTCATAATATCTCCTTATGTGGCTCGGTGTCAAATTTTATTTGATAATCACTCCTGTCTAGTGACTAGGGAAGGTTAAATGTGTTAAAGCCACAAACGCAAGTTGTTGTTGTTGTTGCTATTCAAGGTCCAGTAACCTAATATTAGAGACAGTACAGCAGGTATTCTGCATTGAAAAGTCGTGACCCAATGATATCTTTGAAGTAGTGACAGCATCTTAACTTTGAATTCGGGAAGCTCACACGGGGTGAACTCCAACAGCAGAACCCATGGTGGAAGTGATGGAGTGGTCAGAAGAGGCGAAGGGACCGAGTGCAACGTAGCCAAGTTTCCTGAGGATACAAAGGTGGGTGGGGAAGCAAGTTGTGAGGAGGACTCAAAGAATCTTCAAAGGGATCTAGATAGGCTCAGTGAGTAGGCAAAAAATTGGCAGATGGAGTAGAATGTGGGAAGATGTGAGGTTATCCACCTGGGTAGGAAATGTAAAAAAGTAAATTATTATTTAAATGGGGAGAGATTACAAAATGCTCCAGTACAGAGGGATCTGAAGGTCCTTGTACATGAAACACAAAAAGTTAGTATGCAGGTACAGCAAGTAATTAGGAAGGCAAATGGAATGTTGCCCTTTATTACAAGGGGGATGGAGTATAAAAGTAAGGAAGTCCTGCTGCAACTGTACAGGGCATGGGTGAGAACACACTTGGGGCCGGATTTTCGAGGACTTTGCGATCGGGTTTGCGTCGCGATTTGACCCTCCACGGCGAAAACCCGGTCGCAAAGCCTGGGCGTGATCCTGGGCTCGATGTTTGCGGCGGGGATGGGACATACCACTGGGTAGAGGAACGGCGACATGCAACATCATGGATTGCATTACCGTCGTACATTCGGTACTCTCCAGACCCGTACACCACGTCCAGAATAGCAACAGGTCAAAACTGTCGGTGCAGCCCTGCCAGCAGCGGTAAGTAAGAAAACCTGCGAAAAAGGTATGTTAAACATAGAAACATAGAAATTTACAGCGCAGAAGGAGGCCATTCCGGCCCATCATGTCCGCACCAGCCAACAAAGAGCCACACGGCCCTTGGTCAGCAGCCCTGAAAGTTACATATAAGCCTATGAACAATGACGGAAAGGCAAAGAGCATCCAGCCCAACCAGTCCACCTCACACAACTGCGGCACCCTTTATACTAAAAACATCTACACTCCACCCCAACTGGAGCCATGTGATCTCCTGGGAGAGGCAAAAAACAGATAAAAACCCAGGCCAATTTAGGGCGAAAAAATCTGGGAAAATTCCTCTCCGACCCATCCAGGCAATCGAAACTAGTCCAGGAGATCACCCTGGCTGTATTCTATACCATTATATCTGCTCCGTCCAACAAAAAGTCATCCAGTCTAATCCCAATTACCAGCTCTAGGTCCGTAACCCTGCAGGTTACGGCACTTTAAGTGCCCATCCAACCATCTCTTAAAAGTGGTGAGGGTTTCTGCATCCACCACTCTTCCAGGCAGCAAGTTCCAGATCCCCACAACCCTCTGCATAAAGAAGCACCCCCTCAAATCCCCTCTAAATCTTCCACAAAAACTATGCCCTCTCGTAATAACCCCTTCCACCAATGGAAATAGACCCTTACTATCCACTATGTCCAGGCTCCTCAATATTTTGTACACCTCGATGAGGTCTCCTCTCAACCTCCTCTGTTCCAATGAGAACTAACCCAGCCTATCCCATCTGTCCTCATAACTAAGATTCTCCATTCCAGGCAGCATCCTAGTAAATCTCCTCTGCACCCTCTCTAGTGCAATCATGTCCTTCCTATAATACAGCAACCAGATCTGCACGCCATACTCCAGCTGTGGCCTAACCAAAGTATTATGCAACTTAAGCATAACCTCCCTGCTCTTATATTCTATGCCTCGGCCAATAAAGGCAAGCATTCCAGATACCTTCTTTACCACCCCATCCACCTGGCCTGCTACTTTCAGGGGATCTGTGGACCAGGTGGAGCTTTGGAGGCGTGGCCTAGTCACTTGGAGCCTGGAGCAGTGAGAGAAGGAGCTACCTGCTGTTGCTCCTGCCTGGAAAGCCTTTGTGAGACCTGTGAAACAGCCCAGGAAGAGGAGGAAAGGGCTTACTACAATTCAACATCCAGAGGGAGAGGAGGAGAGCTGAAAATTCAACAACCTTTAATACTGCTGCAGAGAGTTGGAGAGAGGGGGGAAAAGAACAACAACTATCCAGTGTGGAAGGAGGGAGAAACTTCATCAACCAAAGGTGGGTGTGTTTTGGTGCATTCCCCTAAAGACTTTGTTGTATCGGTGAGGGGAGGAAAGAAGACCATTTCGAGGGCCGGAACATCGTGGGGGGTGTGTATGTGTGGAAGTGTGTGTGGGAGTCTTGCTAAATAACTAGGCCCCACACACCACTGAAGCACCCATTGCCTAGCCTGGGATAGCTGGAGCTACATGGCTGAAGACTGATTAATTACCCTATTTAACATCGTTGGGAGTGTGTGCCTGGGTGGCTCCAGCTACCCCAGGTGAAGACATCTTCTCCCCCCACCTGAAGACCATCTACAAAGACTCTGTTTTTTGCCATCTGGGGAGTGCACCCCAAGAAACACCCACCCATCGCTGTGAGGGGAGACCTGCCCTCGCAGCTTCCCTCTTTCCCACCCCACCTTTCTCTTTCTTTCTCTCTCTGTCTCTCCCCTCTCTCTCTGAGAGCCCTTTCCTCCTAATTGAAAAAACAATTAAGACAACTGAGCAGAGGGAGCAAGGCCCCTCCCCAATTGTCAACTAGGGGAGAGGTGTGCCTTATTGAGAGCTCCTCTGCTCATACACTTAAACGAGGCCAATTTAAGAACATTAAGGCCTGTGACTTTGGGGTGGGTGTAGCCCTTAAAGGGACGCCGTGATGGCGACCCCATCCACGCCGGTGGCGGAACCAGCAAAGACATATGCGCAGGCGGCGTCTACATCCACGGCGCCTCCAGCGCCTCCTGCTGCCCTGCCACCTTTCAGACTAATAACAAAGAGACACGGGGTCAAGAGCTACACTCACCCCACAATGAGCATCGAGGAGTGCGTGCGGGCGATGGCTGGGGTAGTCGGCCCCTCGGCCATTGTCGCAGCCTCCAAGATGTCTGGGAAGGCTGTATTCTTCCTGGGGTCGGAGCGGGCGGTGTCCCTGGCCCTTGAAAAGGGGCTCACGGTGGGCGGGACGTTCCTGCCGGTGGACCCTCTCGAAGCCACCGAGCAGAGGGTCATCCTTTCTAACGTCCCGCCCTTTGTTCCCGCTGGGCTCCTCCTCCCTCACCTACACTAACTGGGGGAGTTAAGGTCGGGGATCAACCCCATACCGCTCGGCCTCAGGGAGAACAGCCTGCGCCATGTGTTCTCCTTCCGCCGCCAGCTCTTTGTCCGGCTGGCGTGGGAGGAGACGACGGAGGGTAGTTTTAATGTGGTGGAGGAGGGGACTGCCTACCGCGTCTTCTGGACGTCGGACGGCGTGCGGTGCCATGCCTGTAGGGAGATGGGGCATGTTCGTAAGAACTGCCCCGCCTCCAAGGCCGCCAAACCACCGAGGGCGGCCAAGGCTGGCGCAGCCGCCACCCCTCCCCCTAGTAGCGTCCGCGTGCCGGGAGCTGTGGGTGCGCGGGCATCGTCGGGGGCCTTTGATTTCATGGCTTCCGGCGGAGGGGAGGGAGAGCATCTGATCGGAAAGAAGGCGCGGAGGAAGGCGAAACATCTCGAGGCGGGTCCCCTCAGTGCGCCAGACAATTTGATCACCGCGCTCAGCCCAACCCTGTCACCGACGAGTGCGGGGTGCCCTGAGCCCGTGCCCGAGCCCTTGACCAATATCACAGAGGGGCTCGGGCGCGGACAAGATAAGAAAAAGGGGTGAGTGGAGCGGGAGGCCTCGGCAGACATGGAGGTCTCCCTGCCTCCGCGCCCCCCCAGGAACAAAAGGAGGCGCCGCTCCAATAAGGCGGAGGGGGAACAACATCCCTCCGTGGAGGAGTCGGTGCCCGCCACGAGTCCCGCGTCCCGCACCAGCGCCCCCAAACTGCGCCGTAGACGAGAGGAATCTGTCCCCGGGGAGGGTGAGACAGTCGAGGCTGCCCAGCCTCTGCCTCCCGGTGATGGCGTGAAAGATCTGCCTGTCGTGGGGGGCGTGGGGCCAGCGGAGGAATGCGTTGCCGCCGGGTCGAGCGTCCCGGGGACTGAGGCGGGTGGGGCCGAAAAGGCCGAACCTGAGCCCGCCCAGCCTTTATCCAACTACCCCCGGGACTTGCACGACTCGGCAGAAATGAAAATGTAAAAAATTTTAATATACATTCACACGCTGGGCCGGGGGGTGGCGGCGGGGAGGGGGAAGAAAACCAACCCTCGCCCCCCTACTTTAGAGCTGGGGTACTTGGAGGACCTGGAACTTTTCTTTGACAGGTCTCTCCATGTTCCCCGGTTCCTGGGGCGGAGGAGGAACCCCTTCCGCTGTCGCTTCCTGACCCAGCACCGCTTTTAAAAGAGCCCAGTGGGGACTCCTCTGCCGACGATCCTGGGGGTGGGATCGGGGCAGAGCCAGGGCCGGATGGAGCGGCCGGGCCGTTTGCCGTACCTCGTGCGGTCGACGGGCCGGCTGCTGGCGGCGACCTCCCGGAGGGGGACGGGGACTCGGTGGGGGACGAGGGAGAAGATCTTGAGTCCATTGCCAGTGAGGCGGTGGATCTCCCCATGCCCGCCGCTGAGTCCCCCGTCATTCCTGCAAAGGAACTCCGGGACTTTTTGGCCCAGAGCCAGGGTCGCCGCAACCGAGCCCATCTGGCCCGGGAAAGATGGTCCGAGCCGGGGGCTGCTCATTGCGTCCGTCCGCGCCGCCGCTAAAACCAAGGCCGCGGGCGGGCCCTTATCAAAGGCGCAAGGCCTTGAGCTGCGCCGGCTCAAAAGGTTCCTTGCTGGGCTGCTGAAGGAGTGGAGGTCAACAAACGACTCCACTCCCTCCCCCACAATAGGTTAAGGTAGAGGTTGCACTATGCTTTTGTCATGAAGATAACCATAGCCAGCCTCAACATCAACGGCGGCAGAGAGGCACGCCGTAGATTTAACAAATTTTTCGCTCCTGCAGGAGGGAAAATATGCGGTGTGCTTCCTGCAAGAAACCCACACCGTTCCGGGAGACAAAGCCACGTGGCTCCTGGAATGGCAAGGAGAGGTCCGCATGAACCACCTCACGACCACTTCTAGTGGGGTGGCCATCTTGTTGGCCCTGCATTTTCAGCCGGAGATCTTGGGGGTCGAGGAGCCCGTGCCAGGCCGCTTGCTGCACGTCACGGTTCACCTGGGGGACGTGCCGCTCCATCTCGTGAACGTGTACGCCCCTCAGCCCGGCCCGCAGCAAACGCGCTTCTTCGAAGAAGTGTCCGCTCTTCTTGGCTCCGTCGACGTCGGCGACTGCATTGTCCTTGGGGGGGATTTTAACTGCACCCTCGAGGCGAGGGACCGCTCCAGTGCCCCGCAGTGCATGACGGCGATGGAGAAGTTGAGGGACCTGGTCGGGTCCTTCGACTTGGTGGACGTCTGGCGAAATCTCCACCCCGACTCCAGCGCCTTTACTTGGGTGAGGCCTGGAGTAGGATGGTCCAGAGTCGACCGCCTTTACGTGCCTCGGGCGTACGTTTCCTGCGTCTCGGCGGCCTCCATGCGGCCGGTGCCGTGTTCGGACCACCACGTGGTGTGGGCGGAGCTTGCTTCGCTCCGCGCGAGGACGGGGTCCGCGTACTGGCACTTTAACAACCGGCTGCTGGAGGACGTGCGGTTCCAGGACTCGTTCCGTCGTTTCTGGGCCGACTGGAGAAGGAAGCAGGGGAGCTTCCCCTCCTTGAGGCTATGGTGGGATGTGGGCAAGGCTCACGTCCGCGTCTTCTGTCAAGAGTACGCGAGGGGGTCGACCAAGAGGCGGGCGGCCAGGGTCGGGCGCCTAGAAAAAGAGGTGCTCGACCTGGAAGCCCGTCTCGGTCAAGTCGTCCAGGACCCGGCTCTGCGGACGGTGTACGAAGCGAAGAAGGCCGCGCTGAAGGACCTGCAGCTCGTCGGGTCCCGAGGCGCGTTCGTGAGGTTGCGGATCCGGTTCCTGCGGGATCTGGACCACGGCTCCCCCTTCTTCTACTCGCTGGAAAAAAGACAGAGTGTCCGTAAGCAGCTCTTGACGCTGCTGGCCGACGACGGCTCTCTCGTCTCGGATCCGGAGGGCGTCAACAACAGGACCCATAAATATTACGGGGCTCTGTTCTCTCTGGAGCCGTCCAGTGAGGAAGCGCGTAGAGTTTTGTGGGAGGACCTGCCGAAGGTCGGCCCGGAGGGCGCCGAAAATCTGGAAGCTCCGCTAAGCCTGGCGGAGCTGACCGGTGCCCTCGCCCGGCTCTCGAGGGGAAAATCCCCGGGGCTGGACGGGCTGACCGTGGAGTTCCACAGGGCATTCTGGGACGTCCTGGGGGGTGACTACGCGCGGGTCCTGGGGGAAAGTCTGGCAACCGTGGAGATGCCCCTCTCTTGGCGCAGGGCAGTCATCATCCTGCTGCCTAAGAAGGGCGATCTCCGCCTCCTTAAGAACTGGCGCACGGTCTCCCTCCTCAGCACGGACTACAAAATCTTCGCCAGGGCGATGTCTGCTCACCTTGGCGCCGTGCTGGACCACATGATCCACCCTGACCAGTCCTACACGGTCCCGGGGCAGACAATCCACGATAACATCCTTCTGGTCCGGGACCTCATCCATCATTCCCAGGAGGCTTGTCTGTCGGTCGCCTTCCTATCCCTCGACCAAGAGAAGGCGTTCGACAGGGTGGATCACGACTATCTGTTCGGAACTCTGCGCGCTTTCGGGTTCGGGACGCATTTCGTCGCCCGGATCCGACTTTTGTATGCCGCCGTGGAGTGTCTGATAAAGGTTAACGGGTCCTTGACGGCGCCCCTTCGCTTTGGGAGAGGGGTGCACCAGGGATGCCCCATGTCCGGCCAGTTATATGTCATCTGCGTGGAGCCTTTCCTGCGCCTCCTGCAGACGAGGTTGACGGGACTGGTTCTGCAAGGGCCGGGCGTGGAGTTCGTCCTCTCGGCTTACGCCGATGACGTGCTCCTCGCGGTAGAGGATCCCGCTGACCTGCGGAGGATGCGTGAGTGCCAGGAGATTTACTCGGCCGCATCCTCTGCCAGGATCAACTGGGAGAAATTTTCTGGACTCCTGGTGGGTCAGTGGCGGGTGCACTCTACTGCCGGAGGAACTCGGGCCTTTTGCCTGGAGCACGACCCATCTCCTCTATCTGGGAGTCTACCTCAGCCCCGACGAGGAAGCCTGGCCGGCGAACTGGCAGGAGCTGAAGGCCAAGGTCGCCGCTCGTCTAGGGTGCTGGACAGGACTGCTCCGAGTGCTGTCCTACAGGGGTCGAGCGCTAGTCATAAACCAGCTGGTGGCCGCCATGTTGTGGTACCGGCTGGTCACTTTGACCCCTCCCCCTGCGTTTGTCACCAAGATACAGAAGAAACTTGCGACTTTCCATCTTCAGACCCTGCAGAAATACCTTTACATCGAGCCCCCTTCCAGGTGTTGTGCTCTGGCGACGTATTTCTTCCGCCAGCAGCATGGCCTCAACTACAACACGCAGCTCCTGTTTGTGAGCTTGGGGGGCGTCAGGACCGCCTACCAGGAGCTGCCTGTCTTTTACAAGGAACTCATCAGGGTCTGGAACAAAGTCTCCACTAAGGCAGCTCTCCACCGGCTGGAGTGGTGGCTGTCCTGCAGGAGCCGCTGCTCGGGAATCCGTACCTCCACGACCGAGGTTTTAGGTGGCGGTCGGACAAGAGGGCTGTGGCTGGTGAGGTGACCAGGGTCAGGGACCTGCTCGATGGAGGAGGAGCAGGCTGGATGGCGCCAGACATGCTGGCGCGGTGCCTAAATTCTGCCAACGTCCGCTGCGCGGCCGATGCCATCGAGTCGCTAAAAACAGCTCTGGGCCCCGACTCCGTTAGGTGTGTCGAGGAGGCTCAAGCACGTGGGGACATCCCGTCTGAACTGACCCCCGTCCGGATGGAATTCCTCATCGGCGCCAAACCCCGGAACCTCCCTCGGGAGCTGGTGCCTCACAACTTGAGCCGCCTCGAGGAAATCCCCTCCATGCCATTCAGTTCCGCGCGGAGGGGTTTCCTGTACGGGCTGCTCCTGCACACTCTCAACTTTGCCATCCTCGCCTACCGTCCGGACACGCCATGGCGTACCATCTTGTCGTCCGGAGGAGGCGGGGGTCCCTGATGGAGGGCACTCTACGCGGGAGTCCTCCCACTATTTATCGGGGACTTGGCCTGGAGGGTGGTGCACGGAGCAGTGCTGTGCAATAAATTTTTAAGCCAGTTCATGGGCTCCCAGGATGCCTGCAATTTCTGCGGTCTGGAAGAGTCCGTGTTCCATGCTTTTATTGAATGCACGAGGTTGCAGCCCCTGTTTTATTATTTAAATTCTGGCTGCACTTCAGTCCCACACTCCTGATCTTTGGGCACCCTGTGCGGAGGGGAGCGGGTAGGTCTGAGGGCCTCCTCGTAGGACTGCTCCTGGGCACGGCCAAGGGTGCCATCAGCCGGTCCAGGCAGCGGGCGGTCGAGGGGGTCGTTCAACCTGACTGCCTGCCTCTCTTCCGCGCGTACATCCGCGCCAGGGTGTCCTTGGAGATGGAGCACGCAGTGTCCACCAGTACGTTCGCGGCCTTCCGCGAGAGGTGGGCACCGGAGGGACTGGAGTGCATCATCATGCCCGGCAACCAAATTTTAATTTGATTTTATGTTTTAAAGTTTAATTTGTTTTAATTGCTGGGGTTTTTTAGTGCCCCCCTCCCCTTTTATAGGGGACACTTGGAGAAAAAAAATATATGATTTTAGTGCCCAAAAAAAAACTTTAAAAAAAAACAAAAACACAAAAAAAAACAAAAAAAAAGGGCCTTGGAAATGTTTGGTGTGCCCCCCCAGATTTGTGGGACACGATTTAATGATGTTTCCTCCCAAAAAGTGTTCTGTGGACCAATGGTGGAGCTTTGGAGGCGTGGCCTGATCACTTGGAGCCTGGAGCAGTGAGAGAAGGAACTCCCTGCTGTTGCTCCTGCCTGGAAAGCCTGGAGTGAGCCCTGTGAAACAGCCCAGGAAGAGGAGGAAGGGGCTTTCTACAATTCCAATTCATCCAGAGGGAGAGGAGGAGAGCTGAAAATTCAACAACTTTATTACATCTACAGAGAGTTGGAGAGAGGGGGAAAAAGAACAACAACTATCCAGTGTGGAAGGAGGGAGAAACTTCATCAATCAAAGGTGGGTGTGTTTTGGTGCATTCCCCTAAAGACTTTGTTGTATCGGTGGGGGGAGGAAAGAAGACCATTTCGAGGGCCGGAACATCGCGGGGGTGTGTGTGTGTGTGGAAGTGTGTGTGGGGGTGTTGCTAAATAACTAGGCCCCACACACCACTGAAGCTCCCCTCCCCCATTGCCTAGCCTGGGATAGCTGGAGCTACCTGGCTGAAGACTGATTAATTACCCTATTTAACATCGTTGGGAGTGTTTGCCTGGTTGACTCCAGCTACCCCAGGTGAAGACATCTTCTCCCCCCACCCGAAGACCATCTACAAAGACTGTTTTTTGCCATCTCGGGGGTGCACCCCAAAAAACACCCACCCATCGCTGTGAGGGGAGACCTGACCTCGCAGCTTCCTCTTTCCCACCCCCACTTCTCTCTTTCTCTGTCACTCTCTCTGTCTCTCCCCTCTCTCTCTGAGAGACCTTTTCTCCTAATTGAAAAAAACAATTAAGACAACTGAGCAGAGGGAGCAAGGCCACTCCCCAATTGTCAACTAGGGGAGAGGTGTGCCTCTTTTCGAGCTCCCTCTGTTCAAACACCAACGAGGCCATTTAAGACCATTAAGGCCTGTGACTTTGGGGTGGGTGTGGCCCTTTAAGGGACCCCGTGATGGCGACCCCATCCACGCCGGTGGCGGGGTCAGCAAAGACATATGCGCAGGCGGCGTCCACATCCACTGCGCCTCCTGCTGCCCTGCCACCTTTCAGAATAATAACAGAGAAACACGGGGTCAAGAGCTACACTCACCCCACAATGAGCATTGAGGAGTGCGTGCGGGCGATGGCTGGGGTAATCGGCCCCTCGGCCATTGTCGCAGCCTCCAAGATGTCTGGGAAGGCCGTGTTCTTCCTGGGGTTGGAGCGGGCGGTGTCCCTGGCCCCTGAAAAGGGGCTCACGGTGGGCGGGACGTTCCTGCCGGTGGACCCTCTCGGGCGCCCCGGGGACTGAGGCGGGCGGGGCCGAAAAGGCCGAACCTGAGCCCGCCCAGCTATTAACCAACTTCCCCCGGGAGTCGCTCGGCCCGGAAGAAACAAAAAATGTTAACAATTTTAATGATTCTGTACACGCTGGGCCGGGGGGTGGCGGCGGGGAGGGGGAAGAACAACAACCCTCGCCCCCTACTTTGGAGCTGGGGTACTTGGAGGACCTGGAGAATTTCTTTGGCCAGGTCTCTCCGTGTTCCCCGGCTCCTGGGGCGGAGGATGAACCCCTTCCGCTGTCGCTTCCTGACCCAGCACCGCTTTTAAAAGAGCCCAGTGGGGACTCCTCTGCCGACGATCCTGGGGGTGGGATCGGGGCAGAGCCAGGGCTGGATGGAGCGGCCGGGCCGTTTGCCGTACCTCGTGCGGTCGACGGGCCGGCTGCTGGCGGCGACCTCCTGGAGGGGGACAGGGACTCGGTGGAGGACGAGGGAGAAGATCTCGAGTCCATTGTCCTCGTGCCCGCCGCTGAGTCCCCCCTCATTCCTGCAAAGGAACTCATGGACTTTTTGGTCCAGAGCCAGGGTCGCTGCAACCGAGCCCATCTGGCCCGGGAAAGATGGTCCGAGCCGGGGGCTGCTCATTGCGTCCGTCCGCGCCGCCGCTAAAACCATGGCCGCGGGCGGGCCCTTATCAAAGGGCGCAAGGCCTTGAGCTGCGCCGGCTCAAAAGTTTCCTCGCTGGGCTGCTGAAGGAGTGGAGGTCAACAAACGACTCCACTCCCCCCCCACAATAGGTTAAGGTAGAGGTTGCACTATGCTTTTGTCATGAAGATAACCATCGCCAGCCTCAACATCAATGGCGACAGAGAGGCACGCCGTAGATTTAACAATTTTTCGCTCCTGCGGGAGGGGAAATATGCGGTGTGCTTCCTGCAAGAAACCCACACCGTTCTGGGAGACGAAGCCACGTGGCTCCTGGAATGGCAAGGAGAGGTCCGCATGAGCCACCTCACGACCACTTCTAGTGGGGTGGCCATCTTGTTGGCCCCGCATTTTCAGCCGGAGATCTTGGGGGTCGAGGAGCCCGTGCCAGGCCGCTTGCTGCACGTCACGGTTCGCCTGGGGGACGTGCCGCTCCATCTCGTGAACGTGTACGCCCCTCAGCCCGGCCCGCAGCAAACGCGCTTCTTCGAAGAAGTGTCCGCTCTTCTTGGCTCCGTCGACGTTGGCGACTGCATTGTCCTCGGGGGGGATTTTAACTGTACCCTCGAGGCGAGGGACCGCTCCGGTGCCCCGCAGTGCATGACGGCGATGGAGAAGTTGAGGGACCTGGTCGGGTCCTGCGACTTGGTGGACGTCTGGCGAAATCTCCACCCCGACTCCAGCGCCTTTACTTGGGTGAGGCCTGGACTAGGATGGTCTAGAGTCGACCGCCTTTACGTGTCTCGGGCGTACGTTTCCTGCGTCCCGGCGGCCTCCATGCGGCCGGTGCCGTGTTCGGACCACCACCTGGTGTGGGCGGAGCTCGCTTCGCTCCGCGCGAGGACGGGGTCCGCATACTGGCACTTTAACAACCGGCTGCTGGAGGACGTGCGGTTCCAGGACTCGTTCCGTCGATTCTGGTCCGACTGAAGAAGGAAGCAGGGGGGCTTCCCCTCCTTGAGGCTATGGTGGGACGTGGGCAAGGCTCACGTCCGCGTCTTCTGTCAAGAGTACGTGAAGGGGTCGACCAAGAGGCGGGCGGCCAGGATCGGGCGCCTAGAAAAAGAGCTGCTCGACCTGGAAGCCCGTCTCGGTCAAGTTGTCGAGGACCTGGCCCTGCGGATGGCGTACGAAGTGAAGAAGGCCGCGCTGAAGGACCTGCAGCTCGCCGGGTCCCGAGGCGCATTCGTGAGGTTGCGGATCCGGTTCCTGCGGGATCTGGACCGCGGCTCCCCTTCTTCTACTCGCTGGAAAAAAGACAGAGTGTCCGTAAGCAGCTCTTGACGCTGCTGGCCGACAATGGCTCTCTCGTCTCGGATCCGGAGGCCGTCAACAACAGGGCCCGTGAATATTACGGGGCTCTGTTCTCTCCGGAGCCGTCCAGTGAGGAAGCGCGTAGAGTTTTGTGGGAGGACCTGCCGAAGGTCAGCCCGGAGGGCGCCGAAAATCTGGAAGCTCCGCTAAGCCTGGCGGAGCTGACCGGTGCTCTCGACCGGCTCTCGAGGGGAAAAGCCCCGGGGCTGGACGGCTGACCGTGGAGTTCCACAGGGCGTTCTGGGACGTCCTGGGGGGCAACTACGCGCGGGTCCTGGGGGAAAGTCTGGCGACCGGGGAGATGCCCCTCTCTTGGCGCAGGGCAGTCATCGTCCTGCTGCCTAAGAAGGACGATCTCCGCCTCAAGAACTGGCGCCCGGTCTCCCTCCTCAGCACAGACTACAAAATCTTCGCCAGGGCGATGTCTGCTCGCCTTGGCGCCGTGCTGGACCACATGATCCACCCCGACCAGTCCTACACGGTCCCGGGCCGGACAATCCACGATAACATCCTTCTGGTCCGGGACCTCATCCATCATTCCCAGGAGGCTGGTCTGTCGGTCGTCTTCCTATCTCTCGACCAAGAGAAGCGTTCGACAGGGTGGATCACGACTATCTGTTCGGAACTGTGCGCGCTTTCGGGTTCGGGACGCATTTCGTCGCCCGGATCCGACTTTTGTACGTCACCACGGAGTGTCTGATAAAGGTTAACGGGTCCTTAACGGCGCCCCTTCGCTTTGGGAGAGGGGTGCGCCAGGGATGCCCCATGTCTGGCCAGTTATATGCCATCTGCGTGGAGCCTTTCCTGCGCCTCCTGCGGACGAGGTTGACGGGACTGGCTCTGCAAGGGCCGGGCATGGAGGTCGTCCTCTCGGCTTACGCCGATGACGTGCTCCTCGCAGTAGAGGATCCCGCTGACCTGCGGAGAATGCGTGAGTGCCAGGAGATTTACTCAGCCGCATCCTCTGCCAGGATCAACTGGGAGAAATGTTCCGGACTCCTGGTGGGTCAGTGGTGGGTGGACTCCCTGCCGGAGGAGCTCAGGCCTTTTTCCTGGAGCACGACCCATCTCCTCTATCTGGGAGTCTACCTTAGCCCCGACGAGGAAGCCTGGCCGGCGAACTGGCAAGAGCTGGAGGCCAAGGTCGCCGCTCGACTAGGGCGCTGGACAGGACTGCTCCGAGTGCTGTCCTACAGGGGTCGAGCACTAGTCATAAACCAGCTGGTGGCCGCCATATTGTGGTACCGGCTGGTCACTTTGACCCCTCCCCCTGCATTTGTCACCAAGATACAGAAGAAGCTGGTGGACTTCTTCTGGAACAACAGGAAGCACTGGGTCTCTGCCGTGGTCTTGAGTCTCCCGCTTGAGGAAGGCGGTCAGTCGTTGGTGTGCGTCAGCGCCCAGCTCGCGACTTTCCGTCTTCAGACCCTGCAGAGATACCTTTACGTCGAGCCCCCTCCCAAGTGGCGTGCTCTGGCGACGTATTTCTTCCGCCAGCAGCACGGCCTCAACTACGACACGCAGCTCCTGTTTGTGAGCTCGGGAGGCGTCAGGACCGCCTTCCAGCAGCTGCCTGTCTTTTACAAGGAACTCATCAGGGTCTGGAACAAAGTCTCCACCAAGCGCAGCTCTCCACCGGCTGGAGTGTCGGCTGTCCTGCAGGAGCCGCTGCTCTGGAATCCGTACCTCCACGACCGAGGTTTTATGTGGCGGTCGGATGAGAGGGCTGTGGCTGGTGAGGTGACCAGGGTCAGGGACCTGCTCGATGGTGGAGGAGCGGGCTGGATGGCGCCAGACATGCTGGCGCGGCGCCTAAATTCTGCCAACGTCCACCGCGCGGCCGATGCCATCGAGTCGCTAAAAACAGCTCTGGGCCCCGGCTCCGTTAGGTGTGTCGAGGAGGCTCAAGCACGTGGGGAAATCCCGTCCGAACTGACCACCGTCTGGACGGAATTCCTCATCGGCGCCAAACCCCGGAACCTCCCTCGGGAGCCAGCGCCTCACAACTTGAGCCGCCTCGAGGAAATCCCCTCCGTGCCTTTCAGTTCCGCGCGGAGGAGTTTCCTGTACGGGCTGCTCCTGCACACTCTCAACTTTGCCATCCTCGCCTGCCGTCCGGACACTCCATGGCGTACCATCTTGCCGTGCGAAGGAGGCGGGGGTCCCCGATGGAGCGCACTCTACGCGGGAGTCTTCCCACTATTTATCGGAGACTTGGCCTGGTGGGTGGTGCACGGAGCAGTGCCGTGCAATAAATTTTTAAGCCGGTTCACGGCCTCCCAGGCCGCCTGCAATTTCTGCGGCCTGGAAGAGTCCGTGTTCCATGTTTTTACCGAATACACGAGGTTGCAGCCCCTGTTTTGTTATTTAAAGGGGCTGCTCATGAAATTCTGGCTGCACTTCAGTCCCACACTCCTGATCTTTGGGCACCCTGTGCGGAGGGGAGCTGGTAGGTCCGAGGGCCTCCTCGTAGGACTGCTCCTGGGCACGGCCAAGGGTGCCATCAGCCGGTCCAGGCAGCGGGCGGTCGAGGGGGTCGTTCAGCCTGACTGCCTGCCTCTCTTCCGCGCATACATCCGGGCCAGGGTGTCCTTAGAGATGGAGCACATGGTGTCCACCGGTACGCTCGCGGCCTTCCGCGAGGTGTGGGCACCGGAGGGACTGGAGTGCATCATCACGCCCGGCAACCAAATTTTAATTTGATCTTATATTTTAAAAGTTAATTTGTTTTAATTGCCGGTTTTTAGTGTACCCCTCCCCTTTTATAGGGAGCACTTGGAGAAAAAAAATATGATTTTAATGCCCCAAAAAAAAACTAAAATAAAAACACAAAAAACCCCCCAAAAAACAAAAAAAAAGGGCCTTGTAAATGTTTGGTGCATCCCCCAGATCAGGGGGCCACGATTTAATGTTTCAGTTTCCTCCCAAAAAGAGTTCTGTAGACGAGCACTGCAAGGTCCCTTTGTTCATCTACACTATTAAGTGACCTACCACTTAATGTGTATACTTTTCCTTATTAGCCCTCCCAAAGTGCATCACCTCACACTTCTCTGAATTAAATTCCATTTGCCACTGCTCTGCCCACCTGACCAGTTGATTGATATCCTCCTGCAGCCCATGACTTTCCTCTTCATTATCAACCACACAGCCAATATTAGTTTCGTCTGCAGACTTCTTAATCATACTCCCTATATTCAAATCTAAATCATTGATATGTACCACAAAAAGCAAGGGTGCCAGTACTGAACCCTGCAGAACTCCACTGGAAACATCCTTCCAGTCACAAAAACATCCATCAATCATTACCCTTTGCTTCCTACCATCAAGCCAATTTTGGATCCAACTTGACACTTTGCCATGTATACCATGGGCTTTAACCTTCGTGACCAGTCTACCATGTGGGACCTTATCAAAAACTTTGCTGAAGTCCATATATACTGCATCGTATGCACTACCCTCATCGACCCTCTTGATTATCTCCTCAAAAAATTCAATCAGATTAGTCAGACACGATCTTCCCTTAACAAATCCGTGCTGACTGTCCATAATTACTCCTTGCCTTTCCAAATGCAGATTTATCATGTCTTTCAGGATTTTTTCCAATAATTTTCCCACCACTGAAGTTAGGCTGACAGGCCTGTAATTACTCAGCCTATCCCTTTCTCCCCTCTTAAACAAGGGTACTACATTAGCAGTCCTCCAATCCTGCGGCACCATGCCCAGATCCAAAGAGGACTGGAAAATGATAGTCAAGGCCTCTGCTATTTCCTCTTTTACTTTGCTCAACAGCCTGGGATGCATTTCATCTGGGCCTGGAGACGTACCTATTTTCAAAGCTGCTAAACCCCTTAATACTTCCTCTCTCACTATATTTATTTCATCCAGAATATCACACTCCTCCTCGATAGCACTATCTGCATTGCCCCTTTCCTTTGTGAAAACAGATGCAAAGTATTCATTAAGAACCCTCCCAACATCTTCCACCTCCACACAAAGATTACCCTCATGGTCTCTAATAGGCCCTACCCTTTCTTTAGTTACCCTCTTACTCTCAATATATTTATCAAACATCTTGGGGTTTTTCTTAATTTTACAGGCCAAGAATTTCTCATGCTCTCACTTAGCATTCCTAATATCCTTTTTAATTTTGCCTCTTAACTTTCTATATTCCTCTAAAGATTCTATAGTAGTTAGCCATTGATATAGGACATAAGCGCCCCTTTTTTTCTTAATCCTCCCTAGACATCCAGGGGGCTCTAGAATTATTTTTTATGGTAGTTTTTATTTTTTATTTTTTTTTATCAGCAATTTGGTAGCTAAGGGTTTTGCAAATGTTTTTCCAATGTTTTGTTGAATTTCCCCCCCCCCCCTCCCAAGGCCTCTCTCGCAGCACAAACGACCCCGGACTAAAGTTGCCGAAACTCACATTTTGCGCCGTGAATAGTTGTGGAACACCTCCCTAACCCATGCTTAAAGGCCGAAAGTTCGGCCTAAAAACGATAGCACAACGTAAATGGTAACTTTCACGTATCACTACCATTTTCGACAAAAAAAAACAAAAGTTGAAAATCTGGCCCCCAGAGTACTGCATACAGCATTGGTCTCCTTATTTAAGTAAGGATATACTTGCATTGGAGGCAGTTCAGAGAAGGTTCACGAGGTTGATTCCTGAGATGAAGTGGTTGTCATATGAAGAAAGATTGAACAGGTTGGGCCTATACTCACTGGAGTTTAGAAGACTGAGAGGTGATCTTATTGAAATGTATAAGATTATGAGAGTACTTGACAGGTTGGATGCAGAGAGGATGTTTCCACTCATGGGGGAATCTAGAACTAGAGAGCATAGTCTCAGAATAAGGGGTCGCCCACTTAAAATGGAAATGAGGAGGAATTTCTTCTCTCAGAGGATTGTGAATCTTTAGAATTCTCTACCCCAGAGAGCTGTGGAGGCTGGGTCATTGAATATATTTAAGGTGGAAATAGACAGATTTTTGAACTATAGGGAAGTCAAGGATTATGGGGAGCGGGCAGGAAAGTGGAGTTGAGGCCAAGATCAGATCAGCCATGATTTTATTGAATGGCAGAGCAGGCTCGAAGGGCCAGATGGCCTAATGCTGCTCCTAATTCTTATGTTCTTATGTTATGTTCTTATGTAACTTAAAAAATTAAAGTTTTCTAAGGAATCCTTGTGGGTCACGAGTGCTCCCCCGAGCCCTGCTTCCCCAGCCGTGGCCTTGCCTCTCCTTGCCGGCACTGGCAGCGGCTGCCAAAGACCCAGCCCGGTGCCAACTTTATGCCAGGGTCCATTCCATTTGGTCCCCGGCATCCTTGCGATCTTGACCAGTGTTCCCTGTAATCTTGTTTTTGGGTCTCGCGGCCCATCATAGCATCATACTGCACAGAAGGAGGCCGTTCAGCCCATCGTGCCTGTGTCGACTCTTTTAAAGAGCTCTCCAATTACTCTTTCCCCCATAGCCCTGCACATTTTCTCAATTACATCTCTTACAGCGCAGGTTAACATCTGTGCAAAATGGTTTTGGCTTTGTACCAGTGCACAACTGGTAGTGCAAGTCTGGGGTCAGGGCAGAATCTCACTCCTTAGAAAACCCCTGTGAAACTCCCCAGAGGGAGGTGGTGTCACACCACTTTGATTTGACACCACGGAGTATAAATCCAGAGCAATCTCAAACCTGCTTCACAAAAGTGCTAATGGGGTCTGTTGGATTCCTCTCACTTTCTAAACCTTTAAAATTTTAACTACTGTGAGAGAAAGAGAGCTCTACACAGTCTTTTATCTCAGCAGCACACAGCTTTCTCCTGAGCAAGATAGTTAAAGTTGAGCCAAGTAGCAGCCAGGCAACATAAACATGGTTCTGCCTGGCTGGAGCCTGAACTGCAGTTCCCCATTTTAGACCAGTCACCACAGTGTAAGTGCACTCGATGGGTGCTTTGTAACCAGGATCAGATGCATCTTTGAAGCTTCTGTGCTGGAAATTTCACATCAAAGGTCAAGATGCAAAATAAAAATTAATCACCATTTGAAACCGGAGGTAGTAATACTGAAATGTTTGTTATATTTTTTTCAAAGAGAGGCTACATGTGCATCAGTGTTTGATGTGTCATGTGTGCCTCTTCATTTTATGTGTGTCAGGTTTATGTTCACTGTTATGTGTATGCATTTGTTTGGGGATCTCCAGGATTACAAGAGCATTTGCAATATTTACACCACATGGTGGAAAACAATCTCATTTCTAACACTTAATACATTTTGCAGCAGAGCAGTGTGCCTTTCCTAATTCATTGTCCATGTTGATGTGCCGAGTGATGCTGTATTACACAGCTTCCATCGTTTCATCACCGAAGTAACTCTTATTAGTTTTTTAAAATGATAATTTTTGGAGATCACAATACTAAAAAAAAGCAGCAAGGAATACTAAAATGCTGCATCAATTTATAATGTAACTCTGAAAGATTATCCTGAGATTTTCAGGTTGCATAAATGAAAATAATATATAGAAACATGAGCAAAAACCTGCAACCAATATGAGAGGAGCATTGGTGTTGTATCAACCAAAGTGCTGTATGTGCAAGAAAACCATGGAATAAAGTGGATGTATTGAACCGCCCTTTACCAGTCTGGCATTCAAGTTTTTTGGTTTAATCCACTTTCAGTCTTTCCAAAATCATAGTAATTGCACCAAATTATAAAAAGGATATCACCATATTATCAATGGATATCATCATATTATAAAAATGATATACAGGCACTGGAGAGAGTGCAGAGATGATTTACAAAGCATGATACCAGAAATGCGAGGATATACGTATCAGGAAAGGATGAACAGGCTGGGTCTCTTTTCTCTTGAAAAAAGGCTGAGGAGTGACCTAATAGAGGTCTTTAAAATTCTGAAAGGTTTTGATAGAGTGGAAACAGAGAGAATGTTTCCACTTGTGGGGAAGAGCAAAACTAGAGGCCATCAATAAAGATAGTCAACAAGAAATCAATTAGGGAATTCAGAAGAAATCTCTTTACCCAGGAGAGAGGTGAGAATGTGGAACTCGCTACCACAGGGAGTGGTTGAAGCAAATAGTATAGATGCATTTAAGGGGAAGCTGGACAAGCACATGAGGGAGAAGGGAATAGAGGGTATGCTGATAGATTTAGATGAGGAAAGACGGGAGCAGAAATGCCAGCACGGACTGGTTGGGCTGAATGGCCTGTTTCTGTGCCATATATCCTATGCAATCCTATATAGTGTTTTTGTCAGAGTGACGGGTTTGTGAAGGACATGGCCAGATAACACAGTTGCTGCTGTGCCATCTGTTACCCTTCAAAGGAACCTGGATGAATATATGATTGGGTAGAATAGAGATTTATAAGGATGAGCAAAGATAGCAATGATTAGATGCTATGTGATGGGGCCTAAGCCTCAGAAGTCCCCGGAATTGTAACGAGAGAAAGAAAATTGCGCTAGGACATGTGGGGTGTAACCTTAGAATGATTTTCTACAAATTTGTTCAATTTGCTTTGCTAGCAGGAAGAGCTTTGCAGAAACAATCAGATCAGATATTTTTGGGTGTCAAATATAACCTTTGTTTTCAAGAGTAAACAGAATACACTGGTAGAGAAAATCATTAGCAGCGAATACACAACACTTGCCAAGTTGAATAGTATTTACTGATTTGCAGCCATAGTTTTGGAGGCAGCAGTATAACTTGGAAGCCAGGTTGCTATTCCAACTGTATTATAGTAAAAGGGTGAGCTCCTGACTCTCCAAGGGGTAGTCTTATACCAGTTGGGTTTGAAGCCAAATGCTCAATAACTGCACTCCAGTTTGAAGCCAAGTTTAAAAGGTTCCCAGGGAGTCCAAAGAACCATCTGGGAACAGTTTAAACCTAATTTTCTACATTTTTAACGTTAGCATCGTACATTCAGTCCATCAACTCTCTCTTAACATTCGAATCTCACTCTGGCAATTGGAGGCTGGTGAATAGAATTCTGTATGAAGTGCTGTGATCCCTGGTCAGCAACGAGGGAGCCAACAATATAACTCAGGGGTGCCAGCTGTGCACTGAGCAATTGTGGTATAACTGTCCCCTTGAGTTCATCTGCATGGCATCCATCAGGAAAAATAGCTATGTTAGGCGGAGACACATACTAATGGCTATCCAGGCTTAACGTTACATTCCAGCAAAGGAAAATTAGGAGTAACTAGTGGAATTTTCCTTTATTGATTATGAGGATGTGTAAAATTGCATCTTTTAGGGCCAATTAGCCAATATATGCTCCTGATGGGAAAGACCCTTTTGTCTCTTACTTTCATTATCATATCTGGCAAGAGCAGTGGACTCTGTTGTTGATTTTCCGCTCTCCATGAAGTCAGCTGTACCTGCAATAGAAAGAACAGTGAAAACACTATGTCCATAAATTTGGCCGAGAAATCAACAGTAGATTCTAAACATGAAAGGATCTGTGTTCAAATTGTTAGAAGGCACTGATGTTAACGTACTGCTGCCCCCACCAGGATTATTCGCTTTCCTTCCTTCGTCACTGCTTGTACTTAGATTTTCGTGTGCAATTTGTACACACGCATTGTTGGAAAGGCTGGTCCGTATTCTCAGACATTTTAGTCTTCCCTGTCTTGAACAGACACAGTTAGCCAGCTTTGTGTGCTGTAATGCTTGCCATGCAGTTAGGCACTGTTGTCCCACAGACGGGATGCTGCAGTTATCTTTCTTGTTCTTGCACATCTTCTTAAATTTTGCATACACTGAACTGCAATTTGTGGATTTTAGGCAGTGATACCTAGCTATTGAACAATCATTGTCCTTCCTTAAGTGTTTATTTACTGTCGTCAGTCTTAAATGTTGACTCCAGTCAGGCTGTATCTCTCGATGAATGGGAGCTGTCCTGGAGAACTCTGCACAAAATGGAGAGTAAATGCTCAAATGTCAAACACCATTTAGAAAGTTAGCTAAAATAGATTGATACATTTCAGCAGTAACTTTGATGCAACTGTTTAAGCCCTTAACAAAATTGACTGCAAAGTTTTAATTTGACTTTTCCCTCTAAAAGACAAAGGCCGAGAAATCTTTCTCGGCGATATGGGATTGGCCGCCCATTATACACAGCGTCTGATATTCAGTGCTATTGACTACGGGCCGATCCCAGACAGCTTGTTCTGCGCCACCTCTAAAGACCAATTTCAAAGCCAAACTCTTCGTCACGTTTTTATAGAAATCTAGGAAATTTTAGGAACAGGAAAAGGACATTTGGCCTAACAAGCCAACCTGTTTTTAGTTAATCTCAACTCTGCTTTTTTTTAACCTTTTCAGTATATACTCAACCCGTACTTTCTCCAAAACATATGCACTTGTCCCTTTAACTCATTACAATGACCTTTCCTGATAATTTGTTCCATATGTTTATTTATTACTCTGTGAAATAGTCTGAACTGAATTCCCTGTTTACTCCTAATTTGCACAGTTTTAAATTGTGGGGTGTATTTTTTGATTGGTGCTGTTCCTGTATAAACACATGTTTGCACTAAATCCCCCTAATTTTTAAGCAGGTGTTAATCCTGGGTAAGCCTTGCAGCTTATTTTTCCACTGACAGTTACTAAAAATGATAGAACATCAGGCTGTTTGCAAATTCATTGATTCCACCTCATTATACACGTCTGGGTGTTGCATTACCTTGGTTGGTGCACTATGTCCCAAGTTCTCTGAGCAAATCGCATGATTTATCTTCAAGACAGTTACACTCCCGAAATGCCGAGTAACTGTCAGTTAAGTACTGGATGGTTATATTACAGCTGCTGAGATTCTTTACTGTGCAAGCTTCACCTGCAATGCATTAAACTAATATTATATTTGAATGTATTTGCTAGATTTGCCAGAATGTGGATGATTTAGTACAGTCTGAATTATCCAAGTAACCATGGTTCAAATTACCGCGATTGGAAATGACTCAGCCTGGCCCATGTTTTCAATTTTTACCGTTTCTGTGAAGTTGCCTTCAGAAGAGTCTTTCCATATGAAATCTCTCTTTTTGGAAAAGGTTCTATGACTTTCTTATTTTATCGTTTCCTTATTTTTTTCCGTCTATGAAATCAAGAACAAACCGAATAAAAGGAGATGCATTTCCCCATCCTGTCACTAATTTAGTTCCAGTCAAATTCACATGCCAACAAATTCAGAGGGACTGCAAATCTAGTTCTTTTGATCAGCAATCCACCTTAGCAGTATCTGAGGTCCTCTGCCGACTGCAACAGAACGTCAGCTGGATCCATGCGTGACATTTGTTCTGGTGTGAGGTTTATAATGATCAAGCTTTGCTTGATTTTGATTGCGTGCCTCTTCAGTCAGAGACTATTGCTGGACTATAGTGTTGTTTTCAGCTAATGGATGGAACATATTCCTTCCTCTCTATTTTTTGGTTATTTTGTTCCCCTTTGAGGCTTCTACATTTCATGATGTTTCCCAGCTGAAAAGGTTCTCAAGGCCTTTCCCAATAATGTTCTGTATCTGGCTGCTCTATTTAGCTCAATCCTTGGGAGTACACTTGCTCTGTGGGGTCGCTCTGTGTTTAGGTCCCATTCACTGTGCAGTTTGACTCATGCACATGTGATGTTATGGCTGTGGTCTGTGCTGATAGAGAATAGTAGATAGAGAATACAGCATTTCACAGAATTTTAGAACTTTTTATGGCCAATGGCTCATTTTCTTTAATAAAAACAGAAAATGCTGGAAATACTCAGCGGGTCAGGCAGCAGCTGCAGAGAGAGAAAAACAGAGATAACATTTCAGGCTGATGACCCTTCGTCAGAACTGGAAAAAGTTAGATTTTAAGCAACAGATTTTAAGCAAATGCAAGTACAGGGAAATCGGGGAGGGGAGGAAAGAACAAAAGGGAAGGGCTGTAATAGGATAAAAGGCAGAAGAGATTAAATGATAAAAGGTATGACAGTACATCGCAAAAGGAGATAGTAATTGGACAAGTAAAGAGATGAATCTAGAAGACGTGTAATTGGGAATAGCAGACTCATCAACAGCTGCCATGTGAAAAAATAATGGTAGAGGTTCTGGTCTGAAATTGTTGAACTCGATGTTGAGTCCAGCAGGCTGTAAAGTGCCTAATTGAAGGATGAGCTGCTGTTCCTCGAGTTTACATTGAGCGTTGTTGGAACAGTGTAAGAAGCCAAGGCCAGAGAGATCAGAGTGGGAGTGGAGAATTAAAGTGACAGGCAACCGGAAGCTCGGGGTCATGCTTATGGACTGAACAGAGGAGTTCCACAAAGCGGTCACCCAATCTGCATTTGATCTCCCCAAATAGAGGAGACCGCATTGTGAGTAGCGAATATAGTATACTGTACTTAATTGCAAGAAGTATACGTAAATTGCTGATTCACCTGGAAGGAATGTTTGGTGCCCTAGGCAGTGGGAAGGGAGGAAGTAAAAGGGCAGGTGTTGCATCTCCTGCGCTTACACGGGAAAGTGCCGTGGCAATGGGAGGAGGTGTTGGAGGTGATTGAGGAGGGTGTCACGGATCGAGCGGTCTCTTCGAAATGTTGAGAGGGGAGGGAAGGGGAAGATGTGATTGGTGGTGGGATCACGCTGGAGATGGTGGAAATGGTGCAGGATGATCCGTTGAATGTGGAGGCTGGTGGGGTGAAAGGTGAGGACAAGGGGAACCCTATTGTGATTCTGGGAGGGAGGGGAAGGTTTGAGAGCAGAAGTTTGGGAAATGGAACGGACATGGTTGAGGACCATGCCAACCATGGTAGAGGGGAATTATTGGCTGAGGAAAAAGGAAGACCTATCGGAAGCACTAGTATAGAAGATGGCATTGTCAGAACAGATGCGACGGAGAAACTGGGAGAATGGAGTGGAGTCCTTACAGGAAGCGGGGTGGGAGGAAGTGTAGTCCAGGTATCTGTGGGAGTCAGTGCGCTTATAATGGATGTTTGTCGATTGCCTATCCCCAGAAATGGAGACAGAGAAGTTGAGGAAGGGAAGGGAAGGGAAGAGTCGGAGATGGACCATGTGAAAGTGAGGGAAGGGTGGAAAATGGAAGCAAAGTGAATGAAATTGTGCAGTTCAGGGCGAGAGCAGGAAACGGTGCTGATACATTCATCAATGTACCGGAAAAAGAGGTGGGGGAGGGGATACGAGTAGGACTGGAACAAAGAATGTTGCACATATACCCACGAAAAGGTAAGCATAGCTAGGGCCCATGCGGGTTCCCATAGCAACATGTTTAATTTTGCAGAAGTAAATGGAGTCAAAGGAGTAGTTGCTCAAAGTGAGAACAAGTTCAGCCAGACGGAGGAGGGTGGTGGTGGATGGGGGTGTAGAGGGACTGGACGTCCATAGTGAAAAGGACTTGGTTGGGGCCAGCAAATTTGAAACTGTTAAAGTGACGGAGGGTATCGGAAGAGACACAAATGCAGGTGGGAAGAGACTGGAAAAGGGGAGAAAAAATAGAATTGAGATAGGAAGAAGAGATGAGGGGGTTGACTTATGAGGAAAGGTTGAGTAGGTTGGGCCTCTACTCATTGGAATTCAGAAGAATGAGAGGTGATCTTATCAAAGTATATAAGGTTATGAGGGGGCTTGACAAGGTGGATACAGAGGGGATGTTTCCACTGATGGGGGAGACTACAACTAGAGGGCATAATCTTAGAAGGGGCCGCCCATTTAAAACTGAGATGAGGAGAAATTTCTTCTCTCAGAGCATCATGGGGTTGTGGATCTGTGGAATTCGCTGCCTCAGAGAGCTGTGGAAGCTGGGACAATGAATAAATTTAAGACAGAAGTAGACAGTTTCTTAAATGATAAGGGAATAAGGGGTTATGGAGAGCGGCCGGGGAAGTGGAGCTGAGTCCATGATCAGATCAGCCATGATCGTATTAAATGGCGGATCAGGCTCGAGAGGACGTATGGCCTACTCCTGCTCCTATTTCTTATGTTCTTATGTTCTTATGTAAATCAGTTCCATGGGGCAAGAACAGGCTGAAACGACGGGTCTACCAGGGTAGTCCTGTTTGTGGATTTTGGGAAGGAGGTAGAAGTGGGCTGTGTGAGGTTGGGGAACTATGAGGTTGGCGGCTGTGGAGGGAAGGTTTCCAGAGGAGATGAGATCAGTGACAGTTTTGAAAACGATGGCTTGATGTTCAGTAGTGGGGTCATAGTCCAGGGGGAAGTAGGAGGAGGTAGGTAGAGAGTTGTCATTCAGCTTCCACAAGGTAGAGGTCAGTTTGCCAAACAACAACAGCACTACTCTTGTCAGCAGGTTTAGTGACCGTGTTAGGATTGGATCTGAGCGAGCGGAGTGCTGCAAGTTCAGAGGGAGTTGGGTTGGAGTGAGTGAGGGAAGCAGGGAAATTGATGTGGCCGGCAGTTCGCAATGAAAAGATCGAGGGAGGATCAGAGACCAGAGGGTTAAAGGCTCCAGGTAGAACGAGAATTCTGAATACGGGAGAAAGGATCAGCTGTGCGAGGTGCGGGGCGATTGGGGGGGGGGGGGGGCGCAGGGGGGGTAGACACCTGGCTGAACAAGTGGGCACGGAGACAAGGGCGACAGAAAAAGAGGTCAGCGTCGTACCGAGCTCAAAATTAATTGAGGTGAGGGCGTAAGGGGGTAAAGCTCAAGTCTTTGCTGAGGACTGGTCGTTTGGGGTCAGAGAGGGTAAGGTCAGAGGGGAAGGTGAAAACATGGCGGGAGGTGATATTGGAAGAAGGGAATGGGGTCAGAGGAAAGTGAAAGGGAAGAAGGTTCCAGTGGGGCATTGGTGTACAAGAGTTGTTGAAGCTTGCGATCCTTGACACCTGAAAAGAAGAAAAAAGGTTGTTTGTTAAAGCACCAGATGAGGTGAAGGATGAAATGGAACTGCGGACCAGGACAGCTTTCAGATAGAGTGAGCCGGTGCCGCAGAAGAGAGAGCTAGAGAGAGTGCATGTAGCGGCACATAGCTTTGAGTGTAGATCTCAAAATGGTCAAGAGCAGTGGTTCGAGGAACGCTGAATATCTCGGAGATATCCATAATCCTGGGTGGATCCAAAGCATGAAGGGTGGAATCTCAGTTGGAATGCATGTGGATTAACTCGGAGGCAGAGACAGTTGCTGAGGAAAGAGATGTGGCTGTGAAAGCGAGTTTTGGTAGATACCTAATCAAACATGGAAGGGAAACAGAAAGCAATGAAGATGAACAAGGTAAAAGAGACAAACGGAAATCCCGTCGGAGAGAAGAAATAAACTTTTTCAAGGTGGGCATTCCTAGAAGAGAAGTGGCAGTGAATTAAACACCAATACAAAAGCAAAATACTGTGGATTTTGTTCCTTATTTTTTATTAGTCAGCCCCTCTATTTTTAGCAACTTTAAAAAAATTCTTCTTAAGGTTTTCTAGTTGGTCAGTGATCATTTTCTGGAAAAGAAGGCCGAGATTATCCTCTCCGAGTACTTATTGATACGACTCTGTGACTGCTATTAAAAGCTACAAGTGACTGCAGTTTTTTGTCCTAACAATTTTAGGCATCATTCCATCCCACTGCTCCATACATTAGTACACAAGTTACACCAGTGAGCCATAATACTTGCATCTTTATCATCCCACAGGTGACCAACTCAATGACCTGGGACTGGATTTTAAAGTGCAGGGGCACATTTGGGAGCAGGTGAGTGGCTAAAACCGGTAAAGTTGACAGCGTGTCGGGAAGCCGTCTCCAACCCGCCAACTTCCGGGCACTGTTGGCAGCCCAGCCAAACCCGGGGGCATAATTGTCGGGCCGACCTGGCAGTCGGCCGACAAATAAAATAAAATTGTGGCCACAGCAGTGCGCCGACAGAAAAAAACTGTCAGGGGCAACGCTCGGCGGCCCGAAGATTTTCCCCCCTGACTTTAGGTTGAGCTGCGGGAGATCGGCGGTGCGCAGTTTGATGATGCACTTCGGAGGGGTTGGCAGCAGCGGGGTGGAAGTGGGGACCGCTGGAAAAAGCACCTTGGAGAATTTTGCGAGCGACGGCCATTCGACTCCGAATTGGCGAGACATTCGACTGCGCCATGTGGCCGTGTCACCAGAACGGTTGTGGTTCGCTGCGCTCTGCACAACATTGCACAGCAGTGAGGTTTGGACCTGCAGGAGGGCCAAGGCGCAGATCACAGAGCCTCTTCGGAGAAGAAGGAGGGGGAGCAGAAGGAGGATGAAGATGAGGAGGAGGAGGAAGACCGGGAGCTGGAAGGTGATGCAGGCAATGCACCACCAGCGGTGCACATTGCTGCCCAGGATGCCCTCAATATTGCAAGGTTCACTTAGGTTCCACCAGTTCACCCATTTAACAACCAGATGCAAAATTCACTTGTGCTCCTTCCGCACCATGCCACAAACACAAAGCAGTCCTCCAAACAACTAAGCATCCCATTCATAGCCCCGCATTGGGGCTGTGAATAAAATTCATGTCATCCCATTCATCATAGAACAACGGACAAGGCCACTTGCCAGCCAGCATCCAAGAATGGGCAAGCCAGGAAAGTGGTGCAGAAGAATAATATTTATGTATATCAACTACACAACTGAAACTTCACAATGTAACAATGTCTAACACACTCATGTGCATATCCTTGTGCAACTACAGATCTTTACTCTTCCTTTTCCTCACACATCAACGTGGTGCAACTCCTGTCGCTTCAGCAGAAGTAGAGGCAGGTGGCTCAGATCCTTACTCTGGCTGTTGAGTTGCTATTGGCTGACGTCCTCCGCTGGAACATTGCTGGAGGTTTGACAGACAACCGGTTCATGTGCATCAAACAAGGTTTCCACCAAACATCCGCCAGAGTTACATTGGCGGAGTGAGAGCAGCCCTGAGGAAGTGTGCCTCAGTTGCCCACTGAGTGATATGTTAACTGACTGAGCCACGAGGGAAAAGCTGTCAGATTGTAGTAAGGACAGATTTGTAGTCAGCACTGAGCCCAACAGCAGTCATTTCACTCAAAACATTCGAAAGCCTTCAATGAGAGGTATGGACTCGCCCTTTCTGGACTGGATTCAAAATGGACAGTATACTTCTTTTCCCTCTATCCCACCTTAGATTCAGGGTTACCTCTGATGCGTGTCATTATACACTTTCAGTCTCAGGACTACCTACTCAATGAACCTAGTGAGGTAGTTATAAACATTTCAGTGCTGTGTTAATACAATAAGGTGCTAATTTAAGCCTTTATAAAGAGATGTCGTGGATAGGAAGAAGATTTTTCCACAGATCAGTGTGTCGGTAATTAGAGGACATACATTTAAAATCAGCACCGAAAGAACAAAGGGAGAGATTAGGTGATTTGTTTTAAACAGAGCATTGCTGTAATATAGAATTAACCTGTCAGAAATTGTAATGGAAGCACAATCTATAAACCCTTTTAAAAGGGAAAAAAAAATGATTTGAGAAAGGAAAACATTTAAAGGATGTTGGTGCAAGGCAGGGGGCTAAGTGAATTATTAAACTGCTAATTTTACTAATGGATTAAACTTGATGAATAATCAGTGTCTGTTTACAGTACTATTGACGGATTTTACAGAACAATGTAAAATAAAATCGTTATATTTGCAATACTATATGATAGGCTTTTAATGTAATTTGTATTTTTGTATTTAATATTATAAAGGTAGAATAACACCCTGTTTTCTAACTCCTGTAATTCACGTGACAATTATGTAATCTTGGACACTTGTTTTTGATTCAGCAAATCCCACAGCCCAACTCTGATGATAAATGTGTTCCATTTAAAATTAAAGTCAGCTTTGGTATATATAGATCATAAAAGTTGGGGAGAAATTACAGACTTTAGTAAGTCAGGAAATTGCAATAAGCAAAATTGCAGGCTTTGTAATATGATCCCATCATTATAAGACACCCATAAAAAATTTAAGCCCCTTTATTAAATTACAGCCTCAGCATTAAGAACAAACATGTTTACAATATAGCTTTCATGTAATAATTACCTGTCATGTTACAGACTTCTTTGATTAAGTCCCATACACCTTTACAGCCATTTGTGTCAGAGATGCACCATTCCTTTACCTGGAGACAATCAGTGGTCTTGATGCCAGTGCTAATGGCGACTTGAGATATTAAAATTGCTGCAAATGAGAATATTGAAAAAGCATTATTACCAACATAAGTTCGATCTGTTTCCAATCATGTTACAGCAATTATCTTTGCAAATGATAATTGGCATACTGGCTAGGCATTGATTGTTGCTGCAAGGCTCAATGTTCCATTAAGGGATATCGGGCTGAATTTTTCCCCTTGTGCAAAGCCACACATCCGGTGGGATTCCTGCTGCCAGGAGGGAGCTCAGCAGTGCCAAGGAGAAACACTGGGCCTGAGCGGGCCCATCACTGCAGCACCAAAGTGGTGGACAACAGTTAAAGGGGCAGAAGAGCCTTGACAAAGAGTTTCAGGTGAGGCAAAAGTAGGTGCTCAGAGCGAAATGGCGAGGCAACAGCAGCCTCAACTCGGCCCTCTCTCCATCCAACAAAAGACTATGGGCCCTTAACCACTACTACCCCAGGCCTACTGCCACTTTCGACCGGCAGGTCGTGGAGAGTGGTGGCAATGGGTAGAAGGCATGGAGATCAAATGGGAACCCAAGCTCCACTCCGCCCATCCCTCTGTCCCTACCACCACCACATCAGCATTTACCTGCGGCGAGCAAGTAAGAGGCCACAAGTGGTGATCCTGGTCGGGGTAGAGATAGAGAAATCCAAGTTAGGGTGGATAGCTGCCGGTAGGCTTCACTGTCCCATTTTCTGCTGTGACTCCACTCAATTTTGAGTGGAATCACAAGGAAAGTCCAGTCCATTGATTCATATAAGTTATACTCATGGGGCCCGAATTTGATCAACTTACCACCCACTGCCGCAGACATTCCTCTGCTCGAACTGCCCAATGCCACTTTTGACGTGGCCTGGAGTGGGCGGGAGGGGAGAGCCGCCGGGAACCGCCCACTGACGTCAGCGGACGGCCGACTGGCGTAAGTAGACTCCTGCCAGATGAGATGCAAGATTGGTGTGGGCAGGAATCGGCGCCAGAACAGGGATGGACCGCTGTAAGGAGGCTGGTCTGTCCCCGATGGTAAGTATGAAGATCATTGAAAAAAGGTTAGTGAACATTTTTCAATTGGGTTTTCCACAGCAACTTACCTTGATGGGATCCCCTGAAGGCCTTCCGAATGTTTTTTAATTTTTTGTTAATGATTTTTTTTTCAGGTCTTCGACCCTCCGTTGGCCCGACTCCATTCTCGGCAGCACTTGGGCGGCAAGGCCTCTGCCGCTGGGAATGAGAGTTCCCGCCCGCTGCCACCCAGATTGGCGGTGGAAGTCCCTGATTTGCCACCCAGCGACCTTCGTGGGACCTCCTTCATGAATTTCCCGCTCAAAGTACCGTCCGGTAGCTCAGCGGCCATCGACGGCATTTTGGACCAAATTCGGCCCCTTGAAGCCCAGTGTCTAGGCAGGGTATCTCATTGCATCTCGTCTCATAAGTGTACCTCCCATGGAGGAAACAGCATTGATTTTTATTAGCCGAGGCATAGAATACAAGAGTAGGAGGGTTATGCTTGAACTGTATAAAACACTGGTTAGGCCACAGCTCCAGTACTGCGTGCAGTTTTGGTCACCACATTACAGGAAAGATGTGATTGCACTCGAGAGGGTACAGAGCAATTTTATGAGGACGTTGCGTGGACTGGAGAATTTTAGTTATGAGGAAAGATTGGAACAGAGGAGGCTGAGGGGAAACCTAATTGAGGTGTATAAAATTATGAGGAGCCTAGATAGAGTGGATAGGAAGGACCTATTTCCCTTAGCAGAGAGGTCAACAACAAGCGGGCATAGATTTAAAGTAATTGGGTAAGAGGGGATTTGAGAGGAAATTTCTTCACCTAGAGGGTGGTGGGGGCCTAGAACTCAGTGCCTGAAAGGGTGGTGGAGGCAGAAACCCTCACCACATTTATGAAGTACTTGGATGTGCACATGAAGTGCTATAACCTACAGGGCTGGAAAGTGGGATTAGGCTGGATAGCTCTTCATTGGCCGGCGCGGCCACATTGGGCCAAAATGACCTTCTTCCATGCTGTAAATTTCTATGATTCGATGATGGTTCCACTGAAATCCACTCACGAGCTCACCTGGCTGACGTTATCTGGGTGAGAGTGGTGAACAAACATGGGAAGGGTAATTTGGGACATAGAGGACAAAATATGGACAAAAGCAAGAATAAAGAAAGAAAGAACTTGTATTTTATAGAAAGCCTTACATGTCCTTAGGGTGTCGCTAAGGACTTTACAGCCAATGAAGAAATTTTGACATTGAAATATAGGCAAAGCCAGGAGCCAATTTAAACAGAGCAAGATCCCACACACAGCAAAGAGATGGATGAATATATAATCTGTTTCAGAGATGGTGATTGAGCGATAAATGATGGCCAGGACACCTGCCCTGTCTTTTTTATCAATTGTGCCATTGTATCTTTTAGGTCCACATGAGAGGGCAGGTGGTGCCTCTGTAAATGTACATAAGGTGCAGCGATATCATTGGTCTATCATATTCTGCCATAGATACCTTGGGATTCTGAAAGCGACATGTTGTTCCATGAGGGCAAATGGAAACAAGATCACATGCACAACTTTGCAGCGGTCTGAAAGCCGAGTGAGAACTTCTGAAGGGAATTATGAGGAGGATGAGAAGAAGAAAGAGGGCGACTCCACGACAAATTAAAGAAGACTTTCCAACAGAGCGTGTATCAGATACAGAGCATCAACGTTCATGTAGGTGCTTTTCCAAATAACAGTGACATGACCAAAGAAGGAAAGAACGAGAAATCAGTGGTTAGGACTCACTGTCTCTCATCTGCACATGATTTCATCTCTCTTGTTTCAGTGCCTGATTATGTACATCTCTGTGTGTTTCTTACAGTATCAAGTTACTGTATCAAATAAACCCAGCCAGGAAGACTTCCTCTGGTTGCAAAAACAGAATATGTTCTTCATCTTTCCATTTGTAATATCACTACTAATAGCAAATAGAGAAAACCTCCCTTCTCCGAGCTCCCCGGGTATTTTGTTGGTGATTCCAATATTATCTACTACACCATCAACTTAATATTAAATATTTAAATATGCCGCATTAATAATTAATTCTGGAAGCAACATGACTTATGAAGAAACTACTGCAAATTGTGGCTATATAATCCGAAAAAAATCTCGTGATTTACATTCGCTCAGAACTAGGAGAAAATATCATCAGGGGAAACCGAGTCAAAGTACTGAAATAAACAGGAGGCTGCACCTCCATCCCCTACACCACCCTCCCCTACACCACACTCTACAATCAACACCGACCCCGATCAACACCGTCCCCGATCACTACCCTCCCCAATCACCACCCTCCCCGATCACCACCCTCCCCGATCACCATCGCCCCGATCACCACACCCCCCGATCACCCCCCTCCCCGATCGCCACCCTCCCCGATCACTACCCTCCCCAATCACTACCCTGCCCAATCACCACCCTCCCTGATCATCACCCTCCCCGATCACCATCGCCCCGATCACCACCCCCACCGATCACCCCCCTCCCCGATCGCCACCCTCCCCGATCGCCACCCTCCCTGATCACTACTCTCCCCAATCACCACCTTCCCCGATCACCACCCTCCCCGATCACCATCTCCCCGCTCACCAACCTCCCCGATCGCCACCCTCCCCGCTCACCAACCTCCCCGATCGCCACCCTCCCCGATCACGATCGCCCCGATCACCACCCTCCCCGATCACCACCCTCCCCGATCACCATCGCCCCGATCACCATCTCCCCGATCACCACCCTCCCCGATCACCATCGCCCCGATCACCACTCTCCCCGATCACCATTGCCCCGATCACCACCCTCCCCGATCACCATCTCCCCGCTCACCAACCTCCCCGATCGCCACCCTCCCCGATCACCAACCTCCCCGATCACCACCCTCCCCGATCACCACCCTCCCCGATCACCATCGCCCCGATCACCATCTCCCCGATCACCACCCTCCCCGATCACCATCGCTCCGATCACCACCCTCCCCGATCACCACCCTCCCCGATCACCATTGCCCCGATCACCATCTCCCCGATCACCACCCTCCCCGATCACCACCCTACCCGATCACCATCTCCCCGATCACCACCCTCCCCGATCACCACCCTCCCCGATCACCACCCTCCCCGATCACTATCGCTCCGATCACCACCCTCCCCGATCACCACCCTCCCCGATCACCATCGCCCCGATCACCACCCTCTCCGATCATCACCCTCCCCGATCGCCACCCTCCCCGATCGCCACCCTCCCCGATCACCACTCTCCCGATCACCACCCTCCCCGATCACCACCCTCCCCGATCACCATCTCCCCGATCATCACCCTCCCCGATCACCACCCTCCCTGATCACCATCGCCCCGATCACCACCCTCCCCGATCACCACCCTCCCCGATCACCACCATCCCCAGTCATCACCCTCCCCTATACCTCCCTCGCTGATCACCATCCCCCGATTACCATCCTCCCCGAGCACAATCCTACCTACACCACCCTCGACGATCACCGCTCCCAGTCTGACCTCTCAGTTCGCGGCCTTCTAAACTGCTCCAACGAAGTTCAATGTAAGCTCGAAGAACAGAACCTCATCTTTCGATTAGGCACTTTACAGCGTTCTGGACAGAACAGTGAGTTCAACATTTTCAGATCATAGCCTCTCCCCCCATTCTTACATGCGGAAGCTGAAACTGCTGATTCTGCTATTCCCAGTTACACCTCCTCTAGGCCCATCTTTTCTTTCTTTACTTGTCCTATTACCATCTCCTCTTGCCTCGCACCATCATCCCTTTTCTCATTTCATCTCTCCTGCCCTCCAACCTATCACAGACCTTCCCTTTTGTTCTTTCCTCCCCTCCCCCCTTTACCAGCCTCTGTCCTGACTTAAAATCTGTTACATCTCTAACTTTATCCAGTTCTGACCAAAGACCAACCTGAAACGCTTACTCTGTTTCTCTCTCCACAAATGCTGCCTGACCTGTTGAATTTTCCCAGCATTTTCTGCTTTTATATCAGATTTACAGAATCCGCAGTATTTTGCTTTTGTATAAGTGCACTCGCTTGTTTGACTTTGTTATATATTTAACCCCTTGTAACCTGTATGACACCTGACCACCAGAGGGCCCACCTGTTCGAGTCCCAAGGGATCTCAGCATCCCTTGGGAGCACAGTATATAAACAGGCCCTCACGAGGTGCCTACACTCTGGAGTCATGTTAAAGGAGCCAAGGTCACATTTGCTCATTGTACATAGTACTCAGTTTCATTCTTTATTATGAGTGTACCAATTGGCAACAAGGTAACGAACAACCATGTGAAAATGCAAAGAACAGTCGATATCTTGGAGAAGTTCTCAGAAGGGGACGATTGGGAGGCCTTTGTGGAGAGACTCGACCAATACCGCGTGGCCAACAAGCTGGAAGGGGACGAGAACACTACCAAGTGAAGGGCGATCCTCCTAACTGTCTCATGAAGAATCTGATGGCTCCGGCAAAACCAACAGAGAAATCCTACAAAGAATTGTATACGCTGGTCCAGGAGCACCTAAATCCTAAGGAAAGCATTTTGATGGCGAGATATCGGTTCTACACGTGTCAACGATCAGAGGGCCAGGAAGTGGTGAGCTATGTCGCCGAACTAAGGCGCCTCGCAGGACATTGTGAGTTTGAGGGATTCCTAGAACAAATGCTCAGAGACTTTTTTGTACTGGGCATTGGACATGAGACAATCCTTCGCAAACTGTTGACTGTAGAAACTCTGAATCTAAGTAAAGCCATAACGATAGCCCAGGCATTTATGTCCACCAGCGACAACACAAAACAGATTTCACAGAGTAAAGAAGTTTCGGCCAGTACTGTGCATAAAGTAACGTCGGTTTCAAGCAGAAATGTACATGGCAGAACGTTCACTCCGGCTGCTGCTGCACAACCTCAGATGAACCAGAGTCCGCCATCAATCATTAATGCGAGGCAGTTAACACCCTGTTGGCGCTGTGGAGGTGATCATCGGCCCCATCAATGCCACTTCAAGCACTATGCGTGCAACGGTTGCAGAACAATGGGACACCTCCAGCGAATGTGCAGGTGAGCTGCAAACCCTGAAAACCCTGCAAACCACCACGTTGCAGAGGAAGATCGATCCATTGTGGATCAGGCTGAATTGGAGACTCATACCAAGGAGGCAGAAGTGTACGGGGTACACACATTCACTACGAAATGTCCACCAATAATGTTGAAAGTTGAACTGGATGGTATTCCAGTATCTATGGAACTGGACACGGGTGCAAGACAGTCCATAATGAGTAAAAAGACCTTTGACAGGCTGAGGGGCAAAAAGGCACACAGGCCCAAGCTCAGCCCCATTCACACCAAACTAAGGACTTACACCAAGGAACTAATCCCTGTAATTGGCAGTGCAGAAGTCAAAGTCTCCTATGACAGACCAGTACACGAACTCCCGCTGTGGATTGTGCCGGGAGAGTTGTTTGGCAGAAGCTGGCTGGGAAAAATCTGCTGGAACTGGGACGATATCCGAGCGCTTTCGTCCGTCGACGACGCCTCATGTGCCCAGGTTCTGAGCAAGTTCCCATCGTTGCTCGAGCCAGGCATTGGAAGCTTCTCGGGGGCGAAAGTGCAGATCCATTTGATTCCCGGTACGCGACCCATCCACCACAAGGCACGGGCGGTACCGTATATGATGCGTGAAAAAGTGGAAATTGAGCTGGACAGGCTGCAGCAAGAAGGCATCGTCGCGCCGGTGGAATTCAACGACTGAGCTAGTCCGAATGTCCCGGTACTTAAAGAGGACGGCACGGTTAGAACTTGTGGGGACTATAAAGTAATGATTTTCGCTGTAGGACCATTACCCGCTACCCAAGGCAGACGACCTATTTACGACCCTGGCTGGAGGGAAGACGTTCACCAAGCTGGACCTGACCTCGGCCGACATGACGCAGGAGTTGGTGGAGTCTTTGAAAGGCCTCTCCTGCACACTCAAAGGTCTGGTCATCTATAACCGGTGCCTGTTCGGGATTCGGTCGGCCGCAGCTATTTTCCATCGGAACATGGAGAGCCTGCTAAAGTCGGTTCCTTGCACTGTGGTTTTCCAGGATGACATACTGGTTACAGGTCGGGACACCACTGAGCACTTGAAGAATCTGGAAGAGGTTCTTAGTTGGTTGGATCGCATGGGGTTCAGGTTGAAATGCTCGAAGTGTGCTTTCCTGGCGCAGGACATCGAGTCCTTGGGAAGAAGAATCGCGGCAGACAGCATCAGACCACTGATGCCAAGACAGAGGCCATCAAGAACGCGCCGAGACCACAGAACATGACAGAGCTGTGGTCGTTTCTGGGATTCCTTAACTATTTCGGTAATTTCCTACCTGGGTTAAGCACCCTACTAGAACCCCTACATGTGCTAATGTGCAAGGGAGATGACTGGGTATGGGGAAATTCACAAAAGGCTGCCTTTAAGAAAGCCAGAAATCTGTTGTGTTCAAACAAACTGCTTGTCCTTGTAAACAATTAGTGCTAGCTTGCGATGCGTCATCATACGGGGTCGGGTGTGTGATACAACAGGTTAACGAATCAGGGATTTTGCATCCAGTCGGTTATGTGTCCAGGAGTTTGTCCAAGGCCAAAAGGGCCTACAGCTTGATTGAAAAGAGGCCCTGGGGTGCACTTACAGGGTGAAAAAAATGCACCAGTACTTATTTGGCCTCAAGTTTGAGCTTGAAACTGACCACAAGCCGCTCATATCGCTGTTCTCTGAGAGCAAAGGAATTAATACCAATGCCTCTGCCCGCATCCAAAGATGGGCGCTCACGCTGTCGGCATACAACTATGTAATCCGCCACAGACTGGGCACAGAGAACTGCACAGCTGCTCTCAGTCGGCTGCCATTGCCCATCATCGGGGTGGAAATGGCACAGCCAGCGGACTTGCTCATGGTCATGGAGGCATTCGAGAACGAGAAGTCCCCTGTTACGGCCCGCCAGATTAGGACCTGGACCAGCCAGGATCCTTTACTGTCCTTGGTAAAAAACTGTGTCCTCCATGGGAGCTGGTCCAGCATCCCAGCGGAGATGCAAAATGCGATTAAGCTGTTCCACAGACGCAAAGACGAGTTGTCCCTGCAGACGGACTGTCTATTGTGGGGCAATCGCGTGGTCTTGCCCAAGAAAGGCAGATTTATGTTCATATGTGAACTGCACAGCACTCACCCAGGCATTGTAATGATGAAAGCCATAGCCAGATCCCATGTGTGGTGGCCCGGCATCAACTCAGATTTATGCATGTGCCATTGCAACACTTGCTCTCAGCTGAGCAATGCACCCAGAGAGGCGCCGCTGTTTGTGGTCGTAGCCCTCCAAACCGTGGTCGAGGATCCACGTGGACTATGCTGGCCCATTTCTAGGCAAAATGTTTTTAGTTGTCGTGGACACTTACTCAAAATGGATTGAATGTGCAATAATGTCTGTAAGCGCATCCATAGCCACTATTGAAAGCCTACAAGCCATGTTTGCCACGCACAGCTTGCCTGATGTCCTAGTCAATGGGCCGTGCTTCACCAGTGCTGAATTCAAGGAATTCATGACCCACAATGGGATCAAACACGTCACATCTGCCCCGTTCAAGCCCGCATCCAACGGCCAGGCAGAACGGGCATTTCAGACCATCAAGCAAAGCTTGAAACGAGTGTCGGAAGGCTCCCTGCAGACCCGGCTGTCCCGAGTGCTGCTCAGCTACCGCCCCAGACCCCACTCACTCACTGGGGTTCCCCCAGCCGAGCTGCTCATGAAAAGGGCGCTAAAAACATGGCTCTCTCTTGTCCACCCTGATCTCCATGATCACGTGGAGGGCAAACGGCATCAACAAAGTGTGTACCATGACCGCGCAAATTTGCCACGCGTTATTGAGATCAATGATCCTGTGTTTTTGCTCAATTATGGACATGGTCCCAAATGACTCACTGGCACGGTCATAGCCAAAGAGGCGAGTAGGGTGTTTCAGGTCAAATTGGCCAATGGGCAAACGTACAGAAAACATTTGGACCAAATCAAATTGCGGTTCACCAACAGCTACGAACAATCCAAACTTTGACCCTCCAACACACACACAAGTGGCAACTGACATCATGGTTGACCACGAAGCCAAACTCACCATTCCCAGCAGCCCGGCAAGGCCAGCTGCCCAACAGCCCAGTGAAGAACTGAGCAACTCACCCACACCCGTATTTGCATCAAGACGATCGACAAGGGAGCATAAAGCCCCAGATTGTCTCACCTTGTAAATAAGTGTACTGTTGATTTCATGGGGGAGTGATGTTATGTATTTAACCCCTTGTAACCTGTATGACACCTGACCACCAGAGAGCCCTTCTGTTGGAGTCCCAAGGGATCCCAGCATCCCTTGGGAGCACGGTATATAAACAGGACACCCACAAGGTATCTGCACTCTGGAGTCTTATTAAATGAGCCAAGGTCACACTTGCTCATTGTACACAGTACTCAGTTTCATCCTTTGTTATGAGTGTACCAGACTTGATGGGTATAAAATAACTAATGCTTTGATAACATAGTCTTACATGCATTCCTAGAAAGTACAGACTGAGGTAGCTACAAATAAGTCAGTTGGAATCATAGAATCATAGGGCTGAAAATTGGATAACTCCTGAACAGGGGCAGCGCGATGCATGAAGAGTGAAGATAGCACAACATGGCAGAGAGAGGCTTCCCAGATTTTCAGATGCAGCATTTGGGGCCCTGGTGCCGGAGGTGGACAGGAGAAGAGATGCCCTGTATCCACAGGAGAGCCACCAGACAGATACTGCGAAGGGAATGGGAGCAGATAGCCATCATTGTCAACACTAGCAATGTAGCCCCGAGGACCTGGATGCAGTGCAGGAAGAAGTTTAATGACTTCACATGAATGGTCAACATCAGTGAATTCATCTTCAAATGCCATATCCCACAAACTGTATCACTAGCCTCACACACTGCTCAATGTACCACACCCGCGTTACTCATCTACCAGCAATCTCTGTCAATCACAACTCATACCTCACATTCATATGCTCCATCTCACCCTTACGCAGTTAGCACTGCTGCAAGCCTCACACCCACATCCCACAGCTTGTACAAACTGCCAGCTATTCAACCATCACAGCCACATCAGTCAAACACAGTGAACCACACTCACTGTCACACTTCCCTCTCTCTTGTTGGACATGGTGGCACACAATCGTAGGCAACAGCAGCTAATCAGAGGGGGACAGGCACAAATCCATATCCTGACCCTGGTCGAGGAGATGCTCCTCGGCCTAATTGGCGTGGCTGTGACTGAGGCCGTGGCCAGTG
Organism: Pristiophorus japonicus; assembly: GCF_044704955.1. Taxonomy (NCBI): domain Eukaryota; kingdom Metazoa; phylum Chordata; class Chondrichthyes; family Pristiophoridae; genus Pristiophorus; species Pristiophorus japonicus. The sequence continues at coordinate 30,375,813 of NC_091983.1, forward strand.
GCGGCCCTCAAAGTGTTGAAGATGTCGATATGCTCATACATAATCCTCCATCTCACATCCCACTTCCCCCTCATCCAACTATCTCTTCTGATTTACAAGCTGCAGATGGTGTAAGTGTGCATGTCTTGCTTTCCGCCCCCTCCTCACCACAACCCTACCCTTGTTCCTTTCTCATTTCAGAGACCTAATGCAACATGGTCAGCCAGTGATGCAAGAGGAAGAGGAAGAGGTGGGTAACGACGTAGAAGAAACACCTTCACTCGATCTGACACTCGCAGCCACCACAGCTCAGTTACTGGCACTGCTCGGAGGTTAGAGGGTAGTTTAGAGGCGAGATCTGCATCTGGTGAGTCACCGGGCATGAGTGGGCTTCAGCCAGGACAGGGAGAAAGGGTAGCACAGCTGCCAGCTCGCCGGAGGCTGAAGTCACACTCGAGTGCTGCTGCACAGGATTCAGATGAGGACTTCGATGGGACGACCTACAGAAGAAGGTTGTGCACAATGAAATGCTTGGTGCATTGGCAGGCCTGCCAGAGACTGTGTTGTCATTGTTGATGAGCATGGAGGAGTCCGGCACCAACTTTGCAGTGGGCTCTGCGCAGAGCTTGAGCTTATGATCTCCAGGATGGAAATGATGGACAACTCCAGTAGGGCACTTGTGGACCCAACCATCATGCAGGGTCTGATGGCCGATGTCTCAGCTTCCACTGTAACACAAGCAGGAACCACTCACCATCTGAGTGCTGCAGTAGAAGCTCAGACTTCTGTCATGCAAGCTCAGACTGCTCTCATTCAGGATCAGATTGCTGCCACACAAGCTCAGACTGCTGCCCTTGCGGGTGAGATTATGAGTCTGGAAAGGGGCTTGCAGGGTGTGACAGCAGTCCAGCAGTCTGTCCTCCAACTGATGACGAGGATTGCTGAGGTGCCGCCTGGCGGAGTGGCAGTGGCTCTGTGGATGATGAACCTGCTGTCGGTCGCCTGTCACTTTAATTCTCCACTCCACTCCCACTCTGACCTCTCTGTCCTCGGTCTCCAACTGTGCCAACGAAGCTCAACGCAAGCTCAAGGAACAGCACCTCACCTTTCGTTTAGGCACTTTACAGCCTTCTGGACTCAACATCGAGTTCAAAAATTTCAGAGCGTAACCGCTCCCTTTCCCCCACCCCACCCTTCTCCTTGTCTCTAATGGCAGTTGGTCATTAGCCCGCCATTCACACCCTATCTTGACTAATGTTTTTCTAACTCCTGGCATTACCATTTGAATTTGGGCCACCATCCCGTTTGTCTCTCAAATCTCTCCTGTCTTCCAATCTATCACAGACCTTCCCTTTTCTTCTTTCTTCCCTTCCCCCTTTTAGTGCTCGTTAAGAATCTGTTCTTCCCAAACACACTCCAGTTCTGATGAAGGGTTATCGACTCGAAATGTTAACTCTGCTTCTTCTTCACAGATGCTGTCTGACCCGCTGAGATTTCCAGCATTTTCTGTTTTTATTCCAGATTCCAGCAAACGCAGTATTTTGTTTTTGTGTTGAACTGGAGTCTGATGATGCGTTCACAGGTGCCCCATCCAGAACGTGAATTTGTAGGCTGCCTCCTCCCTTCCTCCTCCTCCTCCTCCACCTGAGGTGGTCGTGGAACCCATGGTGGCAAGGGCTGTGCCCTCACGATGGCCAAGTTGTGGAGAATGCAGCAGACCACCACGAATTGGGACACCCGCTCCTGCGAGTACTGGAGGGCTCCTCCAGAGTGGTCAAGGCAACTGAGCTGCTGCTTGAGTGCCCCGGTGGTCTGCTTGATGACATTCCTCATGGCAGCAAGGCTCTCATTATATGAATGCTGGCCACGATTGGTGGGGTTGGGGAGGGGCATTATCAGCCAGGTGTACAGTGGATAGCCCTTATCGCCGAGCAGCCACCCTCGGGTTCGACATGGTGACAGGCAGATTGTTGGCACAGCAGACTGGTGCAGGATGAAGGCATCATGACTGCTGCCAGGATAGCGGGCATTCACCAGAATGATGTACTGGGCGTGGTCGCACACCAACAGCACATTAAGTGAGTGGTAGCCTTTACAGCTACAGTACGTATCACCATTGAGATGTGGTGCCCGCAAAGCCACGTGCGTGTAGTCGATGGCGCCCTGCTCTACGGGGAAGCCCAATATCCAGGTAAAGCCACGTGTGGCCTCCTCCTGCTGAAGGTTCCTCTCCTAGCATACAAAGCCTCTATGTCCACTCGGATGAAGTGATGGATGGGTGGTGAACTGCGAGATGTTTGCTAAGTTGCCTATTCAAGTCTGGTAAAAATATTAAGGGCTACGGTTGGTTTGAGGACCATTGGCAGCGTCATTGACACCCTGCTCTCTGAGGCTGCAGGTCTGGTTCCAAGAGGAGTCAAAATTCTGTGACCACCTCGTTGGTGAAGCAGAGCTGTCGAACACACTGCTCCTGGCTTAGATGCAGGAGGGAGAAGTGCTCCGTGAAGACTCTAGGTGGGTAAGAACTCCTGTTGAGAGCCCTCCTCCACCTCCGCCTCCTCCCGCAGTGAGCAGTTTGCCTTCTTTGCTGCCTCTGATCCATCTCCCTGTCATACTGCAGCACAAGGGGGACTAGAGCCCACATGACTGGGAGCAAATGTTATACCGGAGGCCGTCCAATAGCAGCCAACGCCTTCCCAACTTCCAGCAGTACTCTCTGTACACTTTAATAAGTTTGCAAATCTCTTCCAGCAACCCAGTACTCCTATAAACTCTGTAAGTGCCAATGCATATCAATAAGCAACTAATCTAAGTTGGATGCATCCCTTTAAGTAGTGCTAGTGGGGGGTTCCCTCGTTACACACTGACTGATGTCATGATCTGCCTACTCTACATAATGCCGCACACACACGTACCGCCTGCGCTATCGCCCTTACCAAGATGGTGTTCAGCGCGGGCCATGCCAAAAGTGGGCGGAACCGAGGGTACCGCGATTTTTTATTCAAAACCGGCCAAAACTACTGCCGCTGAGTTTTTCAGCCTTTGTTTTCTATCCCTTAGCCAATTGTGTATCCCTGCTGCTACTGTTCTTTTTCTTCCATGGGCTTCAATTTTGCTAAGAAGCTGAATAGGTGGTACTTTATCAAACGTCTTTTGAAAGTCTATATCCCAAACATCAACTGCACTGCTCTCATCCACCCTCTGTTACGTGATCATAAAACTCAATCAAGTTCGTCAAACACGAATTGCCCTTAATAAATCCGTGCTGGCTCTCGTTTATTAGTCCATGCTTGTCCAAGTGGCTTTTAATTTTCTCCTAGATTACTGGTTCTGAAAGTTTCCCTACCACCGACGTTAAACTGACTGGCCTGTAATTGCCAGGTTTATCCTTCTTTTTTGAATAAGGGTGTAACATTGGCAATCCTCCAGTCCTTCGGCAGAACTCCTGTATCTGAGGAAGATTCGAAGATTGTGGCTAACACCTCCACAATTTCTCCCCTTACTTCCCTCAGCAACCTAGCATGCATCCAAACCAGACTGGCCAGCATTTCCAATATCCCCTCTTTGTCAATTTTTATCTCATCCAATATCCCAGCAACCTCCGTGTTTACCATAGCTTTGGCAAAGTTCTGTTCCTTGGTAAACACCGATGCAAAGTACTCATTTAGTATCTCAGCTGCGTCTTCTGCCCCCACCAATAGTTCTCCATTTTGGTCCCTAATCAGCCCCACCACTCCTCTGACAAACCTTTTACTGTTAATATACCTATAGAAGACCTTTAAATTCTGTTTTATGTTAGCGGCCAATCTATTCTCGTACTGTCCCTTTGTCCCTCTTATTTCCTTATTCACTTCTCCTCTGTACTTTTTATATTTAGCCTGATCCTCCTTTGTATATCAAGCTGATATCTGTCATACTCTCCCTTTTTCTGCTTCATCCTACTCTCCAGCTCCTTCGTCATCCAGGGAACTCTGGCTTTGGCTGCCCTCCCTTTTCCCCTCGTAGGAATGTACCTAGACTGTACCCGAACCATCTCCTGTTTAAAGGCCGCTCATTGCTCCATTACATTTCCTTGACTCCAATTTGCCTGGGCCAGATCCCTCCTCAATTTGCTAAAATTAACTCTCCTCCAGTTAAGTATTTTTATTCTAGATGTCTGCTTGTCCCTCTTCATAACTAATCTAAACCTTACGATAATATGATCACTATTCCCGAGACGCTCTCCAATTGTAACATTCTCCACTTGACCTTGTATATATCAGTATATACTAAAGCTGGTTGTTTGAAACTACCCCGGCTAGAATCATGTCGAGTGATTGTCGCAGGACTAACAACACTTTATACACAAGAACATAAGAAATAGGAGCAAGAGTAGGCCATTTGGCCCCTCGAGCCTGCTCCACCATTCAATAAGATCACGGCTGATCTGATCATGGACTCAGCTGACAGTGACCATGGGAATAAATCCACTTTCACGACCTAACAAGATGAAACTTTTGCATTCTCTTAGCGCCTGTCTTTTGTGTAGCTTTCCCTATTCTGGTGCTCCTATGAGTTGCCTCCCCAGTGGCTGGAGCTAGGGAGGAGAAAGGCAGCTGAGCCTCAATGGTGGGGTCCGCAGATGGCCTTGGGGAGCGACCTCAAGCTGCTCTGGGCCTCGAGGTCCCGGCTTCAGACTGCACCATCTCGGCCTGCGCTGCAGCAGTCTGGGATGGCTGGCTGACAGGCAAGGGCACTGGCGAAGTGGGAGGGACAAAAGCAGGAACACTGTCATTCTGAGCGAGGACAGTAGGTTCCTCTTCCATGGAGCCACTGCTACACTCCCGTGGTCACACCTCGGCAATCCTGGTGATCTCTTCGAGAAAAAGATTGCGTGCCATGATCCCCGTACCAGTTTTCAGGGATTATCCAAGTTAACTCACAGAAACAGTGCAAGTTGGTATGTTTCTAGAGAGGCATAAATATTTAATGACACCTTCTGTCAGGAGGAACCTTCTTTGGAATAGTCTACCCTAAAGGGCTGTGGATGCTCAGTTGTTGAGCATATTCAAGGCTGAGATCGATAGATTTTTGGACTCTAGGGGAATCAAAGGATATGGGGATTGGGCAGGAAAGTGGAGCTGAGGTCAAAGATCAGCCATGATCTTACTGAATGGCGGAACAGGCTCAAAGGGCCGTATGGTTTACTCCTGCTCCTAATTCTTATCTTCGTATGAGAACTGTACGTTAGGATTACTTCGATTAGTGAGCTCCTAGCCCCCAATGAGTGAATAATGTATCTCATGCTTGTATTACTCATATGAGCCGTCCATAAAATTTAGGCCAAATTGATCTGACTCGTGAGTATCGAGCCATTATTCACGGAGTACTGATCACTCCGATGCAACAGGCAGGACCACCACGGGGGTAAAGCGCTGCTGGGGGGGGTGTGGTGTGTAGGAGTGTTGAGGAAACCGGTGCTGGAAGATTTAAAGACCTGCACCAAATTAAGATGGCAGCAGATTCTTGGAGCCATTGCAGGTAAGTGGTGCGTTTTCTCCTCCAACATTTTGTCAGAATGTCTCACCGCAGTGATTTCTTACCAAATTTATGAATTTTTCAAGACTTTGCCATGGCTTCAACTTCACACACTTGCGGATCACGGTGAGGCCTCAGTAGGTGGCAGAAGGAAGTGAGCCCATTACATTTCAGACACCAATCTACAGATCCTTCTGGATGAGACCAACCAAAGGAAAGACCTTCTGTTGGGCTCACAGAGAAAGACACCTAGTCTCCATTTTGAAATTGCGCGTTAGCGTGAGTGATATGAAATGGGCGGTAGCGTAACATTTTTTTGACCTTCTGCCGTAAAGTGTGGCCGTCTTTAGCAACGGCATGACAACGCTCAATTCCCGCGATTCAGGAGGTCAAGGGTCATCATGACATGGGCAGAAGAGGAGACAGAGAGAGAGGGAGCTCAGAGGCACTGAAAGCATGTGTGGGTGTGGTGTGTGCTTGTCTGGCTGTTGTGGGAGGCATGTGAGAGATTCACCAGTAGCAAAAAGCCTACTAAGCACCAAGAACATAGTTAGCACCTAGTTTTAGTCCAACATATAAGATAAAACATGGAAGGGATGGAGGAGGCCCTGGAGCTGGTAGCCAGGAACACTGGTGGCAGAGGGTTTCCCAGTGGTCCCGGAGCACCGCACTGCACCCCAAGGTGCCGCACCCCCATTGCCAACCACACATGAGAACCAGCAGCAACATCTTACTTCTGGCTCGGAGCATGTTCCCACCTCAGGACCATCCTCTCCCATATCTGTCCAAGCAGCCACACACACCCCCCCCCCCGCGCCCCCCCCCCCCAATGAAGCAGTGCCTGAGGACCTCCTCGGCCAGGCGACTTAGAGTCACGAGTGGAAGGGGAAGGGGTGGTGGTGGGGAGGAGAAGCCGGAGGGGGGGGCGGGGTTGGGGGTTGGTGGGGGGAGGGTTGGTTTGTACAGAAATACTGATGATTTCAGACTAATGTTCAGTTTAAATGTTTTTTATTTAACAAAACCTTGTAGCACATTAACTCAGATAGCTGCACCGTTGCACACTGGTGATTCCTTAACATCAAAGAGTATAATCACACTTAACTTCAATCAACTTAAACTTCAACTGTCACCAAGGTGATGTCCACCATTGATGTATGGCCTGCACAACCAGCAGTGTGTCAGCCTTGTAAATAATACCAACATTCTTTCAGGCAAAGCACTCATTGATGAGTTCCAGATGTAAGGCTCTTGTAGCTATCATGCCACCATGGGCCCTTTCATGCGGTCTACAGGGGGAGCGGGGGCATGGCTTCAGCATCAGCCTAATTGTCTGGGCTTCCTCATCCTCCTCTTCCTCTCTCTGGTGAGGTGGACTGTCAACTCATCAGGCAATTCTTGTCCCCTCCTGATAGCCAAGGTTTGCAGCATGGAGCACACCACCACGAATGTAGCTATCGGCTCAGGGTGGTATTGGAGCTTGACTCCTGAGTGGTCCAGGCATCTAAAGTGCTACTTCAGCACTCCAATAGTTTTCTCCACGATATTGCGAGTTGCTCTGTGGCTCTCATTGTACCACCTCTCGGCTTCGGTGTGGGTGTCACGCAGGAGTGTCATCAGCCAGGTGGTGAGGCCATATCCTTTGTCACCAAGCATCCAGCATTGACATTGTGGCTGATTGTTAAACAAGTCAGACACAGTGCTCTCACACAGGATGTGAGCATCATGGATGCTGCCCGGAAATTGAGCATTCACTGCCAGTATAATTTGCTGGTGGTCGACAACCAGTTGGACATTCAGGAAATGGAATCCCTTGCGGTTCCTAAAAACCTCTGCATCCTGAAAAGGTGCCCACATCGCGATGTGCGTACAGTCGATTGCCCTCTGCACCTTGAGGAAGTTTGAAATTCTGGAGAATCCTAGAGCCCTCGCACTCTGTGCCTCCCTGGCCATAGGGAAGCTGTTCAAGTCCCTCCTGCGTGCATACAAGGCTTCAGTGACCTGTCTAATGCAGCAATATGTGGCATGCTGAGAAAGTCCGCAAATGTCTCCAGCTGTGGCCTGAAAAGAACCCGAGGCGTAGAACGACAGTGCTGCGGTGACTTTGACCTCGACGGACAGTGCAATACTGATGGTGCTGGCAGGCTGCAGATCTGCTCTTATCAGCTGGCATACCTCAGTGATAACCTCTTTGTGGAAGCGCAGTCTCCGAAGGCAGGTGGTGTCGGGCAAATTGCGGTAAGAATGCTAGCGGTGGGTGTAACGTCTGGTCCTCCTGATCAGTCTGTCACGTCTTACGTTGGGCACATAATGCAGTGGAGTGTTCCTTAGATGATGTCGAGTCTGCTGCATGTAATTGGTTACCAAGAGAGGGTGAGAAAGGACAGGCCCCATTACAGTAGCTCTCTGTTTTCCACCGATTGGTCACAAACAAGGAATGTTCCGACGAAGACACCTATTCAATTGCAATCGGTCACAGTATGGCCAAGATGTTTTTAGAGATGTTCACATCAAACCCAACGATCTGCAGAGAACATCCGAACTCCGGCGAGGTTGAAGCACAGCAGCCTTTTAAAGAATGTGACATGTGATCTATAACATGGCGTCCATAACGCTGTGATTAATTCCGGTTAGTTCCACTTTTTCTTGACGTTTTTTTGGGCGAGCGATATTGTGGGCGATATGTGTGCGAGGTGGTGAAATTGAAACTGGGCGATCTCATGGCCGCTAGTTTCTGTAAATATGCTCTTTATGACAAAAAAAAGTGGGCAGGAGTGTTAATATTGAATCTCGGCGTTAAATCCGTGCAGAAAGTAACACTGGGCAATATTATGGGCGTTGAATTCGCCCAGTCTGATGATTCCGCCCAAAAAAAGTGGGTGGGCGGTTATATTTTTTCCCTGCGTTAAGCACATGGGGAAAGTAACGCTCGGTGATAAGTTTCCAAAAAATGCCTGTCAGTTTCCATTTTGGGCGATATCTGGGCGTTATGCATCATTTCAGCGGTAAAATGGGCGTTAAGTGGGCGTTAAGCATGCAAAAAAGTGGAGGTTCTAGTCTAAGGTCTTTATTCACAATGTATTATGGTTCAGAGGTTCTGTAAATCTTCCACCTGGGGCTAATGTTTGCAATTACAATCATAACACTTTCTTGCATACAAGCCCTTACAATGTCATTTATTTATTTAAATACTTATTAATTTACAGGATGTGGGCGTCGCTGATGAGGTTAGCATTTATTGCCCATTCCTAATTGCCCTTGAGAAGGTGAGCCGTCTTCTTGAACCGTTGCAGTCCATGTGGTGAAGGTACTCCCACAGTGCTGTTAGGGAGGGAGTTCCAGGATTTTGACCCAGCGATGCTGAAGGAATGGCGATATATTTCCAAGTCAGCATGGTCTGTGACTTGGAGGGGTACCTGTGGAGGTTTTCCCATGCGCCTGCTGCCTTTGTCCTTCTAGGAGATAGAGATCACAGGTTTGGCAGGTTCCTTCATGGTACAGGTTGCTTCTAGCACTTGGCCTCTCTTCAGCATTAACAACTGCTCCAACTCTGGCCTCTTGTGCATTCCCTCACATTGACCCCACCATTGGCGACTCTGGCTTCTGCCATCTAAGCCTTACTCCCTGGCATTTTCTCCCTAAATCTATCCACCTCTCACTCCTCCTTTGAGATTCTCTTTAAAAGTCATTAGTAATCCATACTAATATCACCTTCTTTGGCTTGGCATCGATTTTTGTCTGATTATGTTTTTCTGAAGCGTCTCGGGACATTTTCTATGTTGAATGCATGATATAAATGCAAGTTGTTAAAATGGAAAAATGATTAAAAGCACTACAGATCAGTGCAATAAAAGAAATAAAATGATTGAATGAAAAGAATAGCATTAATTCACTTAAATATACAACAGTTCTAGGAAGAATTTAAAATGTAATCAGAAATGTGTAAAATTTTTAAAAAGTAAAGATTGAATGAAGGGAAAAACATTAACTAACTGAAATAAACAGATTTCCTAAAATAGAATAACCAGAGTAAATCTTCCTGCCATGTTTGATTTCAAAAATACATAAGTCTAGAAATTGGTCTGAGTAGCGTCTATTTTTCGGGCACTGCTCGGACTAATAAGGCCCAATATGGCGGCCAGGAAGTGTGCACACATTTCCAACTGGAAGTGCATCGCCTATCATATTGAGTAAGGACAAACAAGAGGCGTCCTTTACACATGCCTGAAGCAGGCATTAGGCCCTTTGCAAGTGTAAATAATGGGACTATTTGAGACCCCCATCTGTATCATTGGCTTGCCTTGAGGCAACCCACAATTGTGCTGGCTGTACTTAGGGAAACCAACTCTAGGGATTGCCTATAACAAAGAAGGTACGTAACCTACCTGAATATGGAGCCAGCAGGAGCAGGAGAGCTCCTCCTGACCCCACATAAAGGGACCCAATCACTCCCCCTGCCCCCCGTCAACTGTTCCTGATCCGATCGCCAACACCAATCTTCCCTCTGCTCTCGACTCGACACTTGTAATCCCCGACACCGACCCCAACGATTTCTGACCTAGGCCCAGATCCCCAACCCATGCCCCCATCCCAATCCCCGACTCAAGCACTGATCCCCGATAACACTTACCTGAGGGCCACTGCGACTTTAGCAATGGTCCAAACTCAGAGTCCTCTTCACTGGCGGCCCTTCACAATGAGGCCCGAGGACCAAAATATGGAGAGCCGCGGGTCTCACCATTCAGACGCAGGGAGCATGTACGACATCCCCTCGCGTACCCACAAATGGTCACAGCCCAATTTCCAGGCCATGGTAACCAGAGGAATTTTTCCTGCTATCTTAACGATATCACTAACACATAGTTAAAGCAGGAGAAACTGTCACTCAAAGGCAGACTATTGGTGAGATACACAAGGGAGCCGTCAGATTTTGAGGAACACACTATCGAGCAGCTATGGGGGTGGAGTGGGGGCAAACGGCCCTGGCATTGGCGATGTGAGGTCAGTGGGCTAGTGCAGGTGAATGGGTGCTAAACAGAACCTGTTGCTGCTACAAGCATTTACAGGACCAAACACCGACAGAAATGCAGGCTATCTGTATCTCATCACATGCTCTGGGTACTAAACACCCACACTTACCTCAGGCTCTCTGTTTCCATCACTCCTGCACAGCAATAGGGGAGGTGGAAAATGAAGGAGGAGGGTGATGATGATGAGGCCAATCCCGCCCCTTGTACCCCGGCACGCATTCCCCCTCTCCCTCTATTACACCACTTTTATCACCTCTCATTCACCTGGGTTGTTGGAAATATTACAGCAGCTAACTCACATGGCGATACATAGCTGGAGGAGGATTATAACTCAGCCATTCCCCAGCAGAGGTGAAGAGATGCCTTCCGTTGGCTGAGGAAGCAGTGGGCTCAAATCTCATGAGTCCTCAGAACCTGTGGACTTCTCTACCACAGAAGGCTGTGGAGGCCAAGTCACTGAATATATTTAAGAAGGAGATAGATAGATTTCTAGATACAAAAGGCATCAAGAGGTATGGGGAGAAAGTGGGAATATGGTGTTGAGATACAGAATCAGCCATGATCATATTGAATGGCGGTGCAGACTCGAAGGGCCGAATGGCCTACTACTGCTCCTATTTTCTATGTTTCTATGTCCTAGAATAAAAAGAATGTTTGACGGACATCAAGCCTTTGTACAAGGTCTGAAGGCAGTTTGGCAAATGGCATGGTTGACTTGGTCCACTGGCCTCATATTCAACAAGCTTAGGAAAACTTTGTCCTCATTGCAGAGATCAATTGTGTAGATAGCAGCCTCATTGGAGTCCCCTGCCAGAACAGTGTCTGAAAACTAGTTGGTGCCTCCTCCTTATTATTGCATAGACTGCAGCCCTGAATGCCCAGGAGGACAGGCTTGAGAGAGCCCTGCATGCTGCCTTTTATGCCTTTGACACAAAACTTGGAAGTATAGTGAACAGTAAAGAGGACAGTGATAGAATTCAAGAAAACATAGGTTGGTGGAATGGGTGGACACGTGGCAGATGAAATTTAACGCAGAAAAGTATGATGTGATACATTTTGGTAGAAAGTGTCAGGAGAGGAAATATAAATTAAAGGATAAAATCCTAAAGTGGGTGCATGAACAGAGAAACCTAGGGGTATATGTACACAAATCGTTGAAGGTGACCGGGCAGGTTGAGAAAGCAGTTACAAAAGCTTACAGGCGGATGCCAACGGCAACTTTGCAAGTTGCAAAGCTGATGGACATCCGCCGCTGGGACGCCCCTTAAAGAGGAGGCCTTTGGTGTCCCCGGGCCGCCATCTTTATAAGAGTCGGCCGACAATGGCAGCCTTCGCGTCGACTGGGCCGCCATCGTGCAGCCGGCACTCTGTCGTGTGTGCCGAGCTGCTGGCCCAGTCAATCGTGTGGGGCCACCAAAGGGCTTGCAGGGTGCACAGCGCCCCTCCCCTTTAAGGGGAGGGGCGTTGCAGTGTGGCAGCGCTACATGGAGCATCCGCGTCGCACTGGCCTGCTCCGCGCGCCACCGGACTCGACGCCAAAGGCAACATAAGAAAAAACTCTTTTACATAGCGAGTGGTTAGGATCTGGAATGCAATGCCTGAAAGGGTGGTGACGGCAGACTCAATCGTGGCTTTCCAAAGGGAATTGGATAAATACCTGAAATTTAAAAATTTGCAGTGCTACGGGGAAAGGGCGGGGATGTGGGACAGGCTGAGGTGCTCTTGCAGAGAGCCAGCATGGATTTGATGGGCCGAATGGCCTCCTCCCGTGTTGGAACCATTCTATGATTCTATGATTCACTTGGGGGACACTCTCTTCCTGAGCTGTCAGGATCTGTGGAGAACCGTGAGATTCGCCTGTGCCCAGTTGCCAAGTCTTACAGCAGGAGTCGACTGACACCAAGCTGTTGTTTTGCAGGATAGCAGGACACGTCAGGCCTCCAGATTGGACTCTTACAGGCCTCCTCAAAATGCCAATAGACATCAGGTCCAGGCTACCCATTCATTTGAAATCCTGGTTGAGGACGAAAGACATCAGTAAAGACAATGGGGAGTAAATAAACTTCAAGAACTGGAGTATATTGTTAGCCAAGTCATTTCACGTGTATTTTAAAGCCTTTATACATACCTGACTGGCTCCTGTGGAAGTCTCCATGACACCAGTAGCATTTGGAACAATATACTCATTTAAAATGCATCTTTGCTGCAAATTGTCTAGTCGATTCTCTGTCCAATTTGTGTTGTGCTCCTTAATGCCAAAAGCTTTCATCTTTTTTATAAAAATCAAAATATAATATCACCAATATTACCTTAATCCAGTAAGTTAATTACATCCTCAAATGATCCTCATAAAAGTTTAAAGCACAGGCTGCCATTCACTTCTGTAGGCTTTGCTTAATTACCTTCAATCTCTCGAGATGACCCTTAATTGCTTTCTTTATAGGAGACGCCAATATGTTTGCCACTATTATGACCTAGCTAACTGGTCTATAATTACGGAGATCATTCCCTGCGACCTTTTTTGAAGATTGCAATCACATTAGCTGTTCTCCAATTCTATTTTCACTAGGGCAGCCTCTACTCCCGCCTTCATTTAATTTAATGCTCACAACTGCACATTATCTAGTCTCAATACATCTAAGTTTGCTCTAATTTTTTCATGCCAATTACATGGCATTATTTTCATGATCATCTCTGATCTATTTCCACAAAATTTGGTGACAAGATTGTAAATATTGCTGACTCCTACAGTGCACACTGCAGAGAACAAATAATTTAAAACTCCTTCTATTTCACCTGTTTGATTTAGAGGAGGTCATGTTTGTTTATTTATGTTTTCCTGCTGTGAATGTACTCAGAAATTGGATCACCTGTTTTACAGACGTGAAACAGTTGCCCAAGGGTCCAATATAGTGAAAGTTGTGTGTACGCTCATTCCTCGCCAGAAGTGCGCCGTCCATCATTTTGTTTATGGCTCCAGCCTGAAACTGGCATTAGGCACATTGCATGTGCAAAGTGTGTCCAGTTCTGGGACACCACACTTTAGAAAGGATGTCAAGGCTTTGGAGAGGCCTCAGAGGAGATTTACCAGAATGATACCAAGGATGAGGGACTGTTACGTGGAGAGACTAGAGAAGCTGGGATTGTTCTCTTTGGAGCAGAGAAGGTTAAGGGGATATTTAATAGAATTGTTCAAAATTATGAAGGGTTTTGATCGAATAAATAAGGAGAAATGGTTTCCACTGGCAGGAGGGTTGATAACCAGAAGACACAGAATTAAGGTGATTGGCAAATGAACTGGGGGCGAGATGAGTAGAATTCTTTGTCGCAGTGAGTTGTTATGATCTGGAATGCACTGTCTCAAAGGGTGGTGGAAGCAGATTCAATAGTAACTTTCAAAAGGGCGTTAGATATATGCTTGAAAAGGAACAGTTTGCAAGGCTGTGAGGAAAGAACAGGCGAGTGGGACTAATTGGACAGCTCTTTCAAAGAGCCACCACAGGCACGATGGGCCAAATGGTCTTCTTAAATATAGCAGGAAGATTAATATTAATGCAAGTTCTTTGTTTCTTTCTTTTACCTCAGTTCAAATTCATCCAGATTAATAGGAGGAGTGTGTTTCCTGTCTGCAGGGTGTAGAGATCCTACACAAAATCAGTTTGGGCAGCATCAGTCCAGTTCGTGGTCGACACTACCGCACATTACCGGACTGCCTCTGAATTGGCCATTTTGCGCAGATAGCAAGATCACAACAGAAGCCATGAGAAGGGCCGACATGAAAAATGGAAATGTCACCAGTGGAAGGAAATGACTTGCATTGTTGTAACACCTTATCATGTCTCTGAGCAATCTCTCAGCATCACGTACAATTCATTACTTTGAAGTGAAGTGTTACATAGGCAAATCCCACAAACAATAATTGAGGTGAATGACCAGTTAATCTTCAATGGAAAGTAAAATTGGGTGCTGCGTAAAATGGAGGGTTGATCTGATCACTTCAGTTTCCTGCCCGGCTGATTAGGTTAAAATTAACCCTGTTTTCAATTTACCAGAAACACTCCTTGTTGGAAGAATTCCATATCCTTGCATATTTTGGCCCTATATCAGACTATAGCCATTCCCTATTATTCACTATTTTTCCTTACTGGTCCACATTTCCCTTCTGAGAATCTCTGCTAATAAGTGAGTCTCAAATTCTGTCTAGCAATGCTGCTCCTCTTAACTAATTATGTATGCTGTCTCTTCTGAAGAATCTAAGCTCTGTTACATGAAACTCAATCAAAGAAATGTCCAAGAGCATTATATAGTTATCCAAAATATGAGGTATCAATCCACAGATAACTACATCCTGGATAAGAAAAGAAGGCTTTTTTCACATGAGATGGACACTAAAATGTATGAACGCTCAATATATACTGCATATCAGTATCTGTTATAGACTGATCCCAAAGCACTGATTGCATTAATCGTTAATCACATAAAGCTACCTCACTGTTGCTCGAATTGTCTCTTACTTAGCCTTCATATAACAATTGGATATGTAACATTGATAATTCCAGATCAAGCTATTCAAACAAATGTTCTGTTTAGTCATACTTTACTTTTTATAAATATTGGAAAAGTACGTAAGTACTTCTCTTTATTTGACCTCTAAATAAGATTTATAGGGCAAGGAATTCCATTTTTGGTCATAGCAGTATTTTTCCGCCAACTGGACTGATGCTGCCCAAACTGATTTAGAGGCCTAACATTCGGTAAAAAACTGCGGTCAGCGGTAAAAATCGGCATTGCACGAGGATTTGTGGTGCAAACCGCAAATTTTCTGCAACTTTTCTCCGAGGCCGATACCGCTGCGAGTTGGGTCTAGGGAGGGGGGAAAACACCCCCAAAAAATTCCAAAAAACAAAACATTTTTTAAAATCGCAAAACATTCACAAGACCCCTTTTTTTTATCGAATCGCTGCAAAAGAATTCAAAAATAAAAACTTTAACTTACCTTTTTTGCAGGTCTTCATACCTTCCGCCGTTCCAAGGGCTGCAATGCAGGTTTTTCCCCTGACGGTTTGTTTGGTCCTATCTACGGATCACCGCTGAGCCAAATTTTTGATGAATGTGCTTTTTCCAGTCTTGCACGCTGGCAGTCCGCTCCCCAGCAGTATTTCAAAACCGCCGGCGCAAGGCTTCAGGCAATGTCTCATCGCACCGTTTTCCGCCAAAAACGGCGGAATACCGCCAAGAAACCCGCCGCAAGGTTGTGGAATTTCCAGTCCATATTATCTGGTCTTTCTTTTTTAACATATACATTAACTTTATGTTAGTCTGTAATCCTATAATAAAGGCATAAGTATATATTAAAAACCGAATACATTTCAAAAGTTTATTTGCTTCTCCGTTGGTAGATCACATTTTTTTCCCTTCTGCGACTCTCACCACCATCTTTTTCAGGAGAGCGGGACGGGCAGAGTGCAGAATCGTCATGGTTACCTTCACTGCCACTCCATCTGAGGTTGGCAGGAGGCATGACGAAGTGGAGAAAACTGGGCAAGTCAGCAATACATGACTCCCTCACCATTCTTCAGCTAAATACTCATGAAACTCATGAATATCCTTGAGACTTGAATCTACGGTCGTTTAATTAGTCCAGTTGTTAATTGTGGTACTTGGCTGAAAGAAATAATCAGTACAAAGTATCCAACTATCTTCGAGCAAACAAAGCCTGTTTAAAGGAATCTCAATCTGTAGGATGAACAAATTTGTCTCAATATATGTCGGAATTTACTTTTTAATTTAACTCATGCATTCTGTCACGAGAAAAACCTAAAAGATTAGACATTGGCCTCCTTTGCGCCTGCTGCTAGCAACTCCAGGGGGCGATAATGAGGCGCTACCGGCTCTGTGACCGGGTGCGGGGAGAGTACCGGCGCCCGCGAACCTGCCGTGGGGATTTGCGGTGGCGGTAACCCTGAGAGCCGTGATCTCCTGCACCCCGGACATGGTGACATCATCCGGTTGTGCAGCGCCCCAGTTGTGCCCCGGATACGAACTTCGGTTGCGGCCCCTGCTGCATCGCAGGGTGTCAACAGCTGCAGGAGGCGTTGTGAGGAGGCTGGCCACTTGGGGAGTGCAATTAAAGGTAATGCCGCTTGCGTAAGGTAAAAATTTCTTTCGTGCCCTTAATTACATTTTTCACCATGTTCTTCGGCTAATACTGTTCAGCCCTGCACTCTGTTAGAGTGCTTGGTGCTGATTGTCATGGATCGCGGCTGCTGTCGGCGAGGAAGGACATCGTTTCCATGCAGTGTCTGCAGCGATGGTCCTTCCCTTTAAGGTAGGGAAGGAGCCTCCATTCCTGGCAGCGTGCATTCGACATTGTGCAGCGCTACACCACTACTGCCCCTCTTGCTGGCTTTAGCGCTCCAAGGGCAGTGGTAGCACTTGATTTAGCACTCCACTTCCTTCCCAGAGCGCTAAACCGGAAGTTCGCGTCGGTTTCACTTGCATCATGCCCGCCGATATTTTTGCGCTACCACAAAGGTTAGTGTCCCAAATGGGGCACTATGCAATTTCTCCACCATTATGACTTTACGAATTAATATCAGATAGGGCACTTACTGGATACATTCAACTACAACAAAAGCACACGCATCTTTCAATAAGGCTTTTAATATGTCGTCAGAACAAAACTAACATTAAATGGGAAGGAAGGCGAAACATTGATTTTAAATGATCCCAGGCTAAAGTTATGGCTGGAAAGTTAATCTACAGCTGGATTTTATCTAATTCAGGTGATTGTATCCACAATAATTTACAATGTACTGTATGTCTTGTTTTTCATCTCCATTTCACCCCTCAGCAACATCATATGAAAACATAGCATCAATTTTCACATGTACACGAACGACACCCAGCTCTACCTCACCACCACTTCTCTCGACCCCTCCACTGTCCCTAACTTGTCAGACTGCTTGTCCGACATCCAGTACTGAATTGAACAGAAATATCCCCCAATAAAATATTGGGAAGACCGGAGCCATTTGGTTTATGCCACAAACTCCGTTCTCAGCTACCGACTTCATTCCTCTCCCTGTCTGAGGCTGAACCAGACTGTAGCAATCTTGGTGTCATATTTGATCCTGAAATGAACTTCCGACCATATATCCGCACCATAATTAAGACCGCCTATTTTCACCTCCCTAACATCACCCGTCTCTGCCCCTGCCTCAGCTCATCTGCTGCTGAAACCCTAATCCATGCCTTTGTTACCTCTAGACTTGACTATTCCAATGCACTCCTGGCTGGCCTTCCACATTCTACTCTACGTAAACTTGAGGTCATCCAAAACGTGGCTGTCCGTGTTTTAACTTGCACCAAGTCCCGCTCACCCATCACTCCTGTGCTAGCTGACTTACATTGGCTTCCCATTAAGCAATGTCTCGATTTTAAAATTCTCATCCAATTTTCAAATCCCCTCCCTATCCCTGTAATCTCCTTCAGCCAACCACCCCCCAGCCCCCCCGCCCCCGAGATATCTGTGCTCCTCCACTTCTGGCCTCTTGAGCATCCCTCAACCATTGGTGGCCATGCCTTCTG
Source organism: Pristiophorus japonicus (assembly GCF_044704955.1). Lineage (NCBI taxonomy): Eukaryota > Metazoa > Chordata > Chondrichthyes > Pristiophoridae > Pristiophorus > Pristiophorus japonicus. The sequence goes on from NC_091983.1 coordinate 30,393,926, forward strand.
CTGCCTGGGCCCTAAGCTCTGGACCTCCCTTCCTGAACCTCTCTGCCTCTCTACCTCTCATTCCTCCTTTAAGATGCTCCTTGAAACCTACCTCTTTGACCAAGCTTTTGGTCATCTGCCCTAATTTTTCCTTATATAGCTCGGTGTCAAATCTTGTTTTATAATACAGATACACCTGTGAAGTGCCTTGGGACAATGTAAAATGTATTTATTAAACACAAGTTGTTGTTCTTGTTGTATGAAATCATATTAACAACCCTATCAAATTTGCACTTTAGTGAGCTCTGCTGCAATGTTTACAATAAGAAGGTAACACTTGGAGAGTCTTTTTGCTTTGAAGCTATTGACATTGCTTTAATCAATTTGTGACTATATGTTTGCTCTCAGAAAATGCGATCTGAATGGATCCAGGCAACAGTAATTTGTTATGTACAGCAACAACCAGGTGCACTTGGAATGCAGGACACACTGTGAGAACGCTAGAGAAAAAGGCAAGAGAGCTCCTGCTGTTAATGTTGTGGCAATAACATTGGAACACACCAGTCAAAATTTTCCGGGGTGTCATTGGACGGAATCGGTGGCGGGTCGGGTGGGAAATTTAATTTTTTGACAGTGGGTCAGGACCTTACTGTCAACCTACTACAACACACCTTTCACAATGTCGGGTCTGTCAGCGTTGAGCTGACCCAACAAGCAGCGGCGGGTGACCCAATTAAACTCATTAACATCTAGCTGACAGATCATCAACAGGCTTTTTAAACTTACCGTTGCACTATAACTTCTTCGCCATGGGAGCCATGTTATTCGGCGACCGTGGCTGTCGACCTGAGGCGGGAGTTCAGTGGCCATTGCTCCAGCTGATTACTTGACAGCTTCAAATGTACAGTAAAAGCTCCCACCTGACAGATCTTCACTTTCCTCAGCCACAAGCTGTTTCTCAGTCCATTTCGATTCTGCAGGCTCTCCACTTTCTACTCTCCATCCACACTTACATCATTGGAAGAACTCTCTCACTATTGACAGAATTATTTCTATTCCATCAACATGGGTGCCCTTTATACTGTCTCACCTTGGTCCTCAGAATCAGACCACCATCAGCCCCAACACCAATATCACCAGGCACTCCAGCAGCACCAACAAAAACAACCCTCTCTGCAAGCACATGATGCTGCACATGACACAGGACATCAGCACTCGATCACATTACTGCCTGGGAGGCCAGGGATGGCCTCACCCTGGCCAGATTTACTTCACTTGATTCTGTACACCCTGGCTGCCACATGATGCGCTAGGTTGACACCAACCCACACCAACACCATAAAGCATCCCTACAATGCCCAAGCCATTCCTTTCACACTCACCACCATTGCGGGGGTTACCGTTATATCTCACCATTCACTGGAACTCAATAAGCCACTTCCAAAAGTGCACACAAATCTGTCCAAGAATGCAAAGTGTTGAAAATAAATGTTTCAGAGTCTGTGACAGCACATTAACAGAAACTTTATATGAACATTGGATAAAACATCCAACTGCCTACCCTTGTGTGTTGCTAGTTGGTATGATTGGATTAGGATGAGGGTGAGTATGAAGGGTGGCTGGTGAGATGGGGTTGTGATAATATAGATAGAGAGATATGGGTGGAGGTACATGGTAAGTTGGTGTGAGTAAGGATGTGCAGAGTAGGGTAGGGAAGGCAGAGTGATGAGAATGTAATGAGAGGCACAGCAGGATGAAGGTGAGTGTGGCTTTGTAGCAACGCTTCATGATCTACTGAGATCGTTGAACGGTTAGTGGCACTGCACCCCGGTCATCTCTGCTTGTGCCCTCCTGTGTAATGTGCAACCAGGCTGTGTTGCTCTCCTGGGGAGGTATCTTCCACCCATGGGAAGGGAAGAGGACCTCCTTGCCTGCTCATATAGAGGGAGTCATGGGAGAGCCTGGGTTCAGCCCTCTGCCTTTTGCAGTGTCAGTGTTTGCAGCACCTCAATGCTGTGGAACACTGACAGCACAAATGTTAAAAGAAAGTTGCCATGGTCCCTTTAAGGAAACCGACTGATGACATGTCATCAAATGAGGTCACCAGACCTACTTCCACTAATTGGCCTGGGAAACGTGCTGGGCAAGCTTAACAAGCCCGATCAACGTAAAATAATTTTCCAGAGCGGGACGGAGCCAGCCACAGGGTTGGGACCCACCACCCACGTCGCTTGCCACGGACCCGCTGAGGTAAGGAAAATCATAGCCACCATTTCAGTACTATGATGGGGATAGGAATCTTTTATTAAGCTTGAATTTCCCTTTTCCAGAATAAAGCCCATGGGCTGGATTTTCGGTCTTCTGCCGTCACTCTTAGTGCCCCCCAGCGGTGTTTAGTACTTCCGGGCGGGTTGCCAGCTTCCAGTGCCGTGCCGGGACTTTCAGGGCCAGTTTCGATGGGGCACAGAGCATTACCGCCCGGAAGAGACGAGCCAGTGTGCAATGCCCCAGGTTGTGACACTGGCTCGATTTTTGGCTCTCGCCCTGATCCATAGCACTCTGTAGAGCGCCCTGCTGGAACCGCCTGTGAAAGCTGGCAGTCCGAGCTGTAGCGGCTGCACTGAGGTAAGTAATGTCGACCTCAGGTAAGTGTGATTGTTTTTTTTGCGAGTTATGGTGTGGTGGCATGAGTTATTTATTGGGACTGTTTTCGGTGGGGTTTTTTGCAGTTGTTTCCCCCCCCCCCCCCCCAGGACTCTCTTACAGCACTTCGAGGCCGGCTGTTTAGTTCGGGATTTTTAGTTGCTCAGGTGGCCTAAGGGCGATGTATAACATCTCCGTTAGCGCTCTGCCCCGCACTCAGGACCCAACTGATTAAATTTGCTGACTGAGGTGCAAATTGTTCCCGGGTGCAAACTTTACTACCCTGCTGCTATTACCTCCCCGAAATGAGCAGAACCGAAAATCCAGCCTCGTGTGTTTTTACACGCTGGGCATAAGCAACTTGACTAGACTCGTGTGCAAGTAAAGGAATGCCTTTGAAATTTGTTCAAAGTACTTACAACTTGGAACTCAGTCACAATGCCTGAGAATCCCATGTTCCAATTAGCTGGTGTGATATATTTAGACAAATCCAATTGAGGTTTGTGGCTCCAGTACTTCTGTTGTGCCAGGATTCTTTGGGCTAAATTTATATCTACAGTTGCATGAGTTCAATTTTAAAATGTTTCAGTTAAATGACTTGCAGATTTTGCTGTCACACCTCTCACTGGGTGGTTCAGGCTGTGGCAGCTCTACCATGAAAACTTCAGTTGAAACAATAGTGTTGTCCATGGTATCATAGCATATACATTTGCATTAAGACTGTCCAATCCAACTGCTTCACCTTTCCTCCAATGCTGCTCTCACCAATATGTAGATTGAATGTGTGTGCAGCTGGGTGAGATCAAGAATGTTTCAAAACCAGGGGTGCCACTTGTCTGCGAAGACACATGCCTGCTGCACACAATGCAGAGCATATCTCTTTGTACATGTGGAGCGGCATTCTGCGTTTCAGAGAACACCATTGACTGGCGAGAGTATGGCTTAAAAATGAGGTGCATTGTTTTGTATGCCTCGCTTTTACCTGTCCCATAACTATAACAAAGGCAATGACAGCAAGGAAGCGCTTCCACTGCCATCGAAGTCGACTCAGTGACTTCTGACAGCTGTCAAAACAAAACAAAAGACAAAGTGGTGGCTGAAACAATAGCAGAAACACTGATCAAATAACAATGATGATCATGACAATAATAAATCCGACATGGCCAAATGTCTTGATATCGGGGCTCAAAGGATTAAATTATGAGGGCAGGTTTCAAAGACTAAAAATTTTCAAAACTGAGATTGATAGATTTTTGTTAGGCAAGTGTATTAAGGGTTACCGAATGGGTAGAGGGAGTAAAGAAACAGATCAAGCATGACCTAATTGAATGGTGGAACAGGTTTGAGGGACTGAATGGCCCACTATCTATGTTCTTAACATGCATGTCCTGTGGGAAAGGCTCAGCACCTTGAAAATGCATTCAGAACATTGTAGCAACCACAAAAGGATGGCAGGCTGACTGAGAAACATTTTTAGCAATGTGACCTGCCTATTTTTTTTTCAGGTGGTAAAAAAACAGGTTTATTGTTGCACTGTATTTGCATAGACTTCCTGCAATGACACAAAACCTGTGATTGCTAATTAACCCATTGCTTTTTAACTTGGGTTCGAAGTGTTTATGCTTTCAATATTTTCTTCAAATTAACTGTTGACAGAAAAACAGGGCCAGGATAGAGCATGTAACGCCATCATCTCCAATAAATATTTTATGGAGATAACAAATTAGATGCTAAATTCGACCAGTTTCAAGTCACCTTCCTCTTTTGTACAGAAATAAATCTCGACAGCTGTCCTGAGTGCAAGAACCACAAATATCACCATTCAAACCATTGACTGAATTTCTGGCACAGTACAAGAGATCAACCATTGTTACTTAATTAGTGCTCAGCAGCTAGTTGGTTACATTGCATGAAGTAACAGTGGATAGTGGGAAAACACAGCAGGTCAGTCCACATCTGAATAGACACACGTTGAGACCAGAAAATGAAACCACTTTTTCTTTTTTCTTTTGACACTGATTGAACTGCTGTGTATTTCCAGCACATTTTGTTTCTTTCAGAACTTCTGCAGTCAAATTGTTTACTTCTGGTTTCAATTATTGTAATAAATGATCCACTATTATGTCTACGAATATTGCAGTTGTATTTTAGGAGACTTCTTGCAACCAGGTTTAATGAGTTGGAGTCTGCCTGTTCCAGCATAAAGCCTGTTGGAATATTCATTCTAACCATTAGTGGACAGGACAAAGCAGAGATAAGCCGGTGGTGGCAGTTTAAGCACTCACATAGTGCTGATTTTGATCAGCTATGGTAGTTCTGGGAAGGCAAGCTATTACAGCTCACTAATGTTCACTTTCTTTCTCCTGGCCATCAAATCATTTATTTACAATGCACTAATTTCTCTTAATGTAACATGCTCTTCTCCCAACAGACACTTAAGTGTTTTTGCAATTTGTTAATTTAACTTGTTCTTACTACAATTTTAGTCTTGCAAAAATAAATACCAATTTAAGGAGAGGGGAGAGGGTTCTTTGCATTATTCCTTAGAAGTTTTGAATCGTGTGCCTGAAGATGTGCCGTTTATGTCCACTTGCGACTATAGAAGCTGACTGAGGTGAACGGCACCTTACCTTAACCCTGAAGGAACCGTACATCCAAACAGCCCGCACTTTACAGCGGCCACTTATAAATGGGTGTTCCTGACACAAACCATTATGTTACAATCACTCTGTGTGTTAGCATTAGTAACAGATATGTCAATGCATACATATGAAATTCCTTTGTCTGCTTTCACTGAAGATATCAATTCATTTAAAACGAGCAGATAAGGTCTTCATTAAAATATTGGGCAGAGGAATTTTAGGCAAAGTGTTAATATAATTGCCGCTAATGTTGCATAGCCCAATTTAACTCAAGTAATTACACAGTCAAAATTTAATTCCAGTTCAAGACTTCCCTCAGTTCCAGACACATTTGATTATGAGAAAAGTCACGTGCATGTCTCCATTGCCTGATTAAACCTTCAGGGTATTTTCTTGGTTGGTTTATGATTGGGGAAACGTAGTTATTTTTTTAATGGCTGTTCTCCCTGAAATATTCCATCCAGCACCTAATGTGATCTGCCCTTTACTAAGTGAGGTTGACTAATGGGAGCTGCCCATTGCAGAAAGTTACCTCTGTCTTTTGCGCGTTTCTATTGCACTATATGATTGCCCTGAATAACCATGGGGATATTTGTTTAGACACAAACATCTCATTTTAATTCAATCACGGCAGAATGTTTAATTTACTAAAAGGGATGTTCCATTTTGTAATGAATCCATTTAACAGCATCACTGACACCACTTTACACCAATACGACACAAAACAGCTGCCCCAGCTCTTGCGGCCCTTCAACACTTTGCTTAAATTGGATGTGTCCGCGGGAAATAGCATATTTGGAAATACATTCCTTCATCTTAATAGCTCACTGCATGTATTTTAGTATAAATATAACCGACATCGCTACAACAGATTATCCCGTCATTGTCACATTGTGGTTTGTGGGAGCTTGCTGTGCATCAGTTAGCTGCCGCGTTTCCCACATTACAACAGTGACCACACTTCAAAAGTACTTCATTGGCTGTAAAACGCTTTGTAACTGTCGAGGTCGTGACAAGCGCTATATAAATTCAAGTTTTTAAAAAAATGCACTTATAGGGACTGTTCTCCAATCATTTAATACCAGGATAAGCGTCAATCTTCTTCCTATTAAAAGTTGTTCAATTTCGATGGAAAGGTCGAGGAAGTTGTATTGTTTCAATGAAGGCTTCCTTCAATCCCTTCGGAACATGGTTTAAGGAACCTATAGTAATCCAATGTACGAGATAGCAAGAATAGTCTGAATCAGAGCTAAACGCTGAAATCGCAGCTCAAATAAGACTATTAGAGTCGCTGAAGTATTAAAGGCAATATCTTGAAATAGGGAAATGAATGTTTCAGTGCTCGAAATTTAACGCACTTTGTCATATCCGAAACCCAGGCGTTCCTGTCATTAAATAACTATTAAATAAACTTTTATCTAGTACACTTCTGGAGACCTGTCTATTTGCTAAACGCCCCCCTGCCTCGGTTCATGCTCCGGTAACTGACAGTAAGAGTACGACCAGTGACATTATACATTTGACCTCACTCACCGAGCAAGAATGTGCATCTCATGGCTGTGCTACACGGAGATGTGATCGTTGCAGAAAAGAAGTCTTTCTGCGAAGGTGTTGATGGTCCTGTCAGATTGCTGAGTGGAGACGGCTGATTTGAGATTTCAGTACTCCCAGAGTGGACAGCTCTGATCCTGCAAGAGCAAAGGCAATTGGACACTGACGTCAGTTTCACTGCACTCCACACTGCATCCCAGCCGGACATCACTTGCTTGTAGGCAAGTTTATAGAGAATGGTCAGAACTAACACATGACAATTCCAGGGCATCAGGACTACACTTACATACACACAGCTCGTCAATAGCTCGTCATACCTTACTGTCAGGGACTGAAGTGAACATTGATAATCCCAAGGTATCTGCACGAACATCTATACAATTCACCTGGTCATCACTGAAAGACGAAATCAGTGGGCAGGGGAATTGATAGTGCAAGGCATTGGGATAGTACCATAGGCACATATGGATATCATTTACAGGTAGGTTAATAGGGAGGACCACTACCCCTGACAAAAGGTTACTAAAGTGCTGAGAAATTCAGTGGACTCCACTCACTGTATTAATGATTTAAAACGTGCATCCAATTTCAAGTAGCACAGAACCACAAGTTGCATTTATATAGCGCCTTTAACAAAGGGAAACATCACAAGGCACTTTGCAAAATCTAAAACTGGATGCCGAGCCAAAGGAGATGGTAGGAGCGGTGAGCAAACGGTGGACTTTAAGGAAGATCTTAAATAAGGAGAGGGAAGTGGAGAGATGAACAAGTTTAAGGAGGGAATTCCAAAACATGGGGTCTAGGTGGCTGAAGACATGGCCACCAATGGCGAGATGAAGGGAAAAGTGATGCATAAAAGGCCACAGTCAATGGAATGGGGGAGAGGTTGTGGGGCTTGAGGAGGTTATAGAGATAGGGTGGGTAAGACCATGAAGGGATTTAAACACAAGGATGAGAATTTTAAATTTGAGGTGCTGCAGGACCAGGGGCCAATGCAAGTCAGCGGGGCAGGGGTGATGGGTGGGCAAAACTTGGCAGGATACAAGAAGCAGAGTATTGGAAGAATAATATTACAAAGGTGAAAGAAGCTGGTCTTTATCATGGAGAGCATTATAGGGTCAGAAGCTCAGCTCAGGCATGCATAGGACACTAAGGTTGCAAACAATCTGGTTCAGCCAGAGAATGGCCAGGGAGGGGAATGGAATGGAATCCATGCACATTTATCCTACAACTCCATATTTGAACATCTTCAATCAGATTTCTGCCCATGCCACAGAACTAAAATGGCCCTTATCAAAATTACATCCTATGTGACTGTGACCATGGTAACCTATCCCTCTTCATCCTTCTTGACCTGTCTGCAGCCTTTGTTTCAGTTAACCACAGCATTCCCTCTCCAACATCTCTCCTCCATTGTCCAGCTGGGTGGAACTGCCCTCATCTTATTCCATTCCTACCTATCCAGTCGTAGCCAGGGAATCACTGGTAATGGCTTCCCTTCCTGCTCCTATACAGTTGCATCTGCAGGAGCCCCAAGGCTCTACACTTGGCTCCTTCCTATTTCTCATGTTGCCCCTCAACATCATTCAAAAACATGTCAGGTTCCACATGTACGCTGATAACACCAGCTCTACCTTACCACCACCTCTCTCGACCCCTTCACTGCCTTTGATTTGCCATACTGCTTGTCCGACATCTAGTATTAGATGAGCTGAAATTTGCTCCATTAAATATTGGGAAGACAAAACCCATTTGGCCCCAACCACAAATTCTGTTCCTTAGCCAACAAATCCGTTCCTCTCCCTGGCCATTATCTGAGGCTGAACCAGACTATGCATAACCTTGGTGTCCTAGTTGACCCTGAGCTGAGCTTCTGATCCCATATCAGCTCCATCACCAAGATCGTCTACTTCCAGCTCCATAACATTACCCATCTCCACCCGTGTCTCAGCTCATCTGCTGCTGAAACCCTCAAGCATACCTTTGTTGTCTCTAGACTTGACTATTCCAATGCACTCCTGGCTGGCCTCCGTTGAGCTCATCCAAAACTTTGCAGCCCGTATTCTAACTTGCACCAAATCTCATTCACCCATCACCCCTGTGCTCGCTGACCTATATTGGCTCCAGATCTGGCAACGTCTCGATTTTAAAATTCTCAGCCTTGTTTTCAAATCCGTCCATGACCCTGCACCTCCCTAGCTCTACAATCTCCTCCAGCCCTACAACCCTCCGATGTCTCTGCGCTCCTCCAATTCTGGCCTCTTGTGCATCCTCGATTTTCTTTGCTCCACCATTTGTGTCTGTGCCTTCAGCCGCTGAAGCCAGTAGCTCTGGAATTCTAAACCTCTCCATCTCTCTGCCTCTCTTTCCTCCTTTAAGATGTTCTGTTGATAATTGCTGCTGTGAAGCAGCTTGGGATGCTGGGATGGTACAGGCACTATATAAATGGAAGTTGTTGTTGTTGATTAATTATATAGTTAACACTCTCTGGAATGTGTTTCAAAGTAAACTCATTGTTTACACTACAGTCTGAACTCCTTTGTGCTCCTGCCTTGCAACCTGTGCAGTCGAGGGAGCCAGCGGGAGCGGGAGGATCGAGGCCTATAAAAGGCCAGCGGCAGATCGGGAGGAGCAGCAGTCGGAGGAGCCAGCTGGTGCAGGGACAAAAAGTTTTAAATAAATCAAAATCGAAGTGTGACTTCACAGCCAAACGGGTAAGTGATTGGCTGGTGGATTGGTGAGTATTTTTCTTTTTCCCTTCATAGGAAAACTTTGGCATTGTTGTAAGTAGCATCTGCCAGTAAATAAATGTGATCTTTGTTTCTAAGGAGAGCCAGTTAATTAAATCGGCTGTTTGCTGAGTAGCGGCTGGATGTGTTGTGCTAAGGTTTAGAATTTAGTTCTGCTCGATAGTTGCGAGTGTAACAGAGGGATGGCAGGGCAGTTCAGTCCCGTGGATTGCACATCCTGTGGCATGTGGGAAGTCCCGGATGCTTCGCGCAGCCGGGACGACAATGTGTGCAGGATGTGTCTCCAGCTGCACCAACTCGAGCTCCATGTTTTGGAGCTTGAGCGGCAGCTGGAGTCACTGCGGTGCATCCGCGAGACAGAGCAACATGGATAGCACGTTTATAGATGCGGTCACCCCACAGCTTAAGAGTGTGCAGGCAGAGAGGGAGTGGGTGACCACCAGATGGAAGAGGAGGATTGGGCAGGTAGTGCAGAAGTCCCCTGAGTCCATCTTGCTCTCCAACCGGTACACTGTTCTGAGTGCCGGTGGGGGCGATGGTGGCTTTGGGGAGCGCAGCCAGAACCAAGTCCACAGCACCATGGGTGCACAGGGGTGGAGGAAGAAGAATGGAAGAGCTATAGTGGTAGGGGATTCAATAGTCAGGGGAGCAGACAGGCTCTTCTGCGGCCGCAGACGTGACTCCAGGATGATATGTTGCCTCCCTGGTGCCAGGGCCAAGGATGTCACTGAGCGGTTGCAGGGCATTCTGGGGGGAGAGGGTGAGCAGCCAGAGGTTGTGGTGCACATCGGTACCAATGACATAGGTAGGAAGAGGGATGAGGTCCTGCAGGCAGAATTTAGGGAGCTCGGAGAAAGATTAAAAAGCAGGACCTCAAAGGTAGTAATCTCCGGCTAGTGAGTACAGAAATAGGAGGATAGAGCAGATGAATACGTGGCTGGAGAGATGGTGGGAGGGACTTAGGCATTGGGACCGCTTCTGGGGGAGGTGGGACCTGTACAAGCCGGATGGGTCGCACCTCAACAGAGCCGGGACCAATATCCTCATGGGGGGGTTAGCTAGTGCTGTTGGGGAGGGTTTAGAAACATAGAAACATAGAAAACAGGTGCAGGAGTAGGCCATTCGGCCCTTCTAGCCTGCACCGCCATTCAATGAGTTCATGGCTGAACATGCAACTTCAGGACCCCATTCCTGCTTTCTCACCATACCCCTTGATCCCCCTAGTAGTAAGGACTTCATCTAACTCATTTAAACTAGCTCGGCAAAGGACGGGAACCTGAAACTCGATTCAGTTGGGAAGGGAGTAAAGAGGGAATTAGAAAGCAAAAATAAAGAAAGTGAGTTTGAAGGAGAGAGGAAACAAGCAAGAAAAAAGGGTAAAAAAACAAACTTAAAGGCATTTTGTCTAAATGCACATAGCATTTGTAACAAAATAGAGGGAATTGACGGCACAAATTGAGACAAATGGGTATGATCTGATAGCCATTACAGAGATGTGGTTGTAAGGTGACCAGGACTGGGAATTAAATATTCAGGTGTACTTGACAATCCGGAAGGACAGACAGAAAGGAAAAGAAGGTGGGGTAGCTCTATTAATAAAGGATGGAATCACCGCTGTAGCAAGCAACAATATTGGCTCAAATGATAAGGGTGTCGAAACAGTTTGAGTGGAGATAAGGAACAATAAGGGGAAAAAGTCACTGGTGGGTGTAGTCTATAGGCTCCCTAACAGTAGCAACTCTGTTGGCCAGAGTATAAACCAGGAAATAGTGGAGATTTGTAAAAAGGGAACAGCAATAATTGGGTGATTTTGAACTCCATATTGATTGGACAAATCAAATTGGTCAGGGTAGCCTTGAGGAGGAGTTCATAGATTGCATAAGGGATGGGTTCCTTGAGCATTTTGTAACGGAACCAAACAGGGGGCAGACTATCTTAGATCTGGTCCTACATAATGAGACAGGATTAATAAACAATCTCCTAGTAAAGGATTCCCTTGGAATGAGTGATCATAACATGATTGAATTTCAAATTCAGATGGAAGGTGAGAAAGTTGGATCTCTAACCAGCGTACTAAGCTTAAATAAAGGAGACTATGAAGGTATGTGGGCAGAGTTCGGTAAAGTGGATTGGGAAAATAGATTAAAGTGTAGGATGGTTGATGAACTGTGGTGAATATTTAAGGAGATATTTCACAACTCTCAGGAAAAATATATTCCAGTGAGGAGAAAAGAGTGTAAGAGAAAATATAGCCATAAAGAAATAAAGGATGGTATCCAATTAAAAACAAGGGCATACAAAGTGGCCAAAACTAGTGGGAGGACAGAAGACTGGGAAGCCTTTAAAAGCCAGCAAAGAACGACTAAAAAAAATGATTAAGAAAGGGAAGATAGACTATGAAAGTAAACTAGCGTAAAATATAAAAACAGATAGCAAGAGTTTCTACAGGTATATAAAAAGGAAAATGGTGGCTAAAGTAAATGTTGGTTGCTTAGAGGACAAGACCGGGGAACTAGTATGGGGAACATGGAGATGGCAGAAACTCTGAACAAGTATTTTGTTTCAGTCTTTATGGTAGAGGACACTAACAATATTCTGACAGAGGATAGTCGAGGGGCTATAGCGGGGGAGGAACTTAACACAATCACAATCACTAAGGAGGTAGTACTCAGTAAGATAATGGGACTAAAGGCAGATAAATCCCCTGGACCTGATGGCTTGCATCCTAGGGTCTTAAGAGAAGTAGAAGCAGGGATTGTGAAAACGTTGGTTGTAATTTACCAAATTTTCCTGGATTCTTGGGAGGTTCCAGCAGATTGGAAAACTGAAAATGTAATGCCCCTATTTAAAAAAGGAGGCAAACAAAAAGCAGGAAAATATAGACCAGTTTAGCCTAACATCTGTGGTTGGGAAAATATTGGAGTCCATTATTAAAGAAGCAGTAGCAGGACATTTGGAAAAGCAAAATTTGGTCAGGCAGAGTCAGCATGGATTTATGAAGGAGAAGCCATGTTTGACAAATTTGCTGGAGTTCTTTGAGGATGTAACGAACAGGGTGGATAAAGGGGAACCAGCGGATGTGGTGTATTTGGACTTCTAGAAGGCATTTGACAAGGTGCCACATAAAAGGTTAATTCACAAGATAAAAGTTCACAGAGTTGGGGGTAACATATTAGCATGGATATAGGATTAGCTAACTAACAGAGAACAGAGAGTTGGGATAAATGGTTCATTCTCTGGTTGGCAACCAGTAACTAGTGGGGTGCCGCAGGGACCAGTGCTGGGACCCCAACTAGTTACAATCTATATTAACGACTTGGAAGCAGGGACTGAGTGTAATGTAGCCAAGTTTTCTGATGATACAAAGATGGGAGGAAAAGCAATGTGTGAGGACACAAAAAATCTGCAAAAGGACATAGACAGACTAAGTGAGTGGGCAAAATTTGGCAGATGGATTATTGGAAAGTGTGAGGTCATGCACTTTGGCAAAAAAAAAAATCAAAGAGCAAGTTATTATTTAGATGGAGAAAGATTGCAAAGTGCCACAGTACAGCGGGACCTGAGGGTACTTCTGCATGAAACACAAAAGGTTAGTCTGCAGGTACAGCAAGTGATCAGGAAGGCCAATGGTAACTTGGCCTTTATTGCAAAGGGGATGGAGTATAAAAGCAGGGAAGTCTTACTACAGCTATATAAGGTATTGGTGAAGCCACATCTGGAATGCGTGCAGTTTTAGTTTTCATATTTACGAAAGGATATACTTGCTTTGGAGGCAGTTCAGAGAAGGTTCACTAGGTTGATTCCGGGGATGAGGAGGTTGATTATGAGGAAAGGTTGAGTAGGTTGCGCCTCTACTCATTGGAATTCAGGTGACCTTATCGAGACGTATAAGATTATGAGGGGGCTTGACAGGGTGTATGCAGGGAGGCTGTTTCCTCTTATGGGGGAGACTCGAACTAGAGGGCATGATCTTAGAATAATGGGCCACCCATTTAAAAAAGAGATGAGGAGAAATGTTTTCTCTCTGAGGGTTGTGAATCTGTAGAATTCGCTGCCTCAGAGAGCTGTGGAAGCTGGGATATTGAATAAATTTAAGACAGAAATAGATGGTTTCTTAATCGATAAGGGGATAAGGGGTTATGGTGAGCGGGCAGGGAAGTGGAGCTGAGTCCTTGATCAGATCAGCCATGATCTTATTGAATGGCGGAGCAGGCTCGAGGGGCCGTATGGCCTACTCCTGTTCCTATTTCTTATGTTCTTCTGTTACATTTCTTACCTTATATTTTGATGCTGTAACTTTACTGATAATGTTGGTAAGTTGACCGTATTGTGAAAATGACAACGTTCTTTAAAGGATAACGCATAGCTGGTAGTGATTACAATGCAATAATCTCATTGAAGAGTTCAAATAATGTTCGAATAATAGCCAGTATTGTGACGGCCCGATATTGTGACAGCCTGATATTGCGATGGCCCATTATAGCAATAACCCTCTATTATGATGGCCATTATTGCAACGGGCAGATATTGCGATGGGCCAATATTCTGATGGCCCAATATTGTGACGTGACAATATTATGATTGGCCAATATTGTGATGGCCCAATATTGCCATGGGCCGATATTGGAACAGCCTGAAATAATGATGGGCTCAATCTGGTGAACGGTATCTGAATGCTCTTTGGCACCCATAGTTTGCCAGTTCTGTTTAAATCCCGCTTGGGCTTTGAAATAGCCCTGACCGCATTGCTCCCGGTATGGGTGATTGGTCGGCCCCCCCAACAGTTCAAATCTCCCCCCATTGCTACAAATTTGGGTCTTGCCTTAGATATTTTCTCAGTTACAGCAGTCTAACTATATGATAGCATAACCTAGGGGTGTAACAGTAGGATTCCCTTCTGACTGAACTGGATACTCGTGTCTTTTGTACGTGCATCCAAATGCATTCCCCCAATTTTTTTTGAAGGTGGATGGCAGACTGGGTAAGAGGAGGCCAGGTACGAATCATTATGCTGTTTTATTTCTCAGATAGCAAGTGGACAGATAGAACAACAGACTTATTTAATTCAATCAGTGCAACTTGCCTTTGTGTCGTAACACAAAATAACTGAAAAGAAAGACGGTTTTATATAGAACATTTCACTACCTCAGGTTTGCAGTCCTTTACAGTGAATTAAGTACTTTCGAAGTGTAGTCATTGTTGTAATGTAGGACATGTAGCAGCCAAGTTGTACAGAGAAATGTCACACAAAAAGTGATGTGATAATGACCAGATAATCTGTTTTTTAGTAATGTTGGTTGAGAGAAAATATTGGCTTGGACACGGGGCAGAACTCCCCTACTCTTCTTTGAAGTACTGCCATGGAAAGTTTTATGTCCACTTGAGAGGACCTTGGTTTAATGTCTCATCTGCAAAAACGGCACCTCTGACAGTGTAGCACTCCCTCAGAACTGCAGTGGATTGTCAGTGTAGATTTAATGCTCCAGTCTCTGACTTGGAACTTATAACCTTCTGACTCAGAGGAGAGAGGGCTACCACTGAGCCATGACTGGTGCTTAACGAACACAATAGGCTCCCCCATGTCATCTTGCTTAACTGAAACAAAATAATTTCTGCATTCTAACTGTCTGAATCTGGGCAAAGGCCTGCCTTAGCAGCTTCCCGATTAAAAAGTTGACTGTTGGTGTATGTTTCTCGCCCTATTTATATCTCCTGATGTTCACAAGCAGAAGGGAGGGTTTATGCCAAGCACACGGGACCAGGGACCTCTCAACACAATGGGCTAGATTTTCGATGACTTTGCGACTGGGTTTCGCTGCGATTTGACCCTCTGCGGCTTCGATGGGATCTTCGGCACCTTTTTGCAGTGGCGCTTCCACGTACCGCCAGGGAGAGGAGCGCCGGCGTGAAACAACGTGCAACGCCGCGGATTTCGTTACCGTCGTACTTTCGGCTCTCTCCGGAGCTGTACGCCTCTCCCAGAATACGGACAGGGCCAAGCCTTGCCAGCAGCGGTAAGTATGAAGACCTGCAAAAAAGGTAAGTTAAAATTTTTATTTTTTAATTCTTTTTCAGTGATTTAATAGGTAAGGGTGTTGTGAATGTTTTGTGAATGTTTTTTTTGCAATTTTTTTGTTTTTGTTTTTCCCTCCTCCCAAGGCCTCTCTCGCAGTGCTAAAGTTGCCGAAACTCACGTTTTGCATTGTGAATCCTCGTGCAACACTGACTTTACCAATGCGAAATTTGAGCCAAAAAACAGTAGCGCAGTGAAAAAGGTAATTTTGGCGAAAAATTACTGTTTTTGCCGCAATCTGAAAATCTAGCCCAATGGGTGTGAAGTGTTTACCAATTACTGAGACAGTGGAAACAACTTTAATGTCTAATTCATTAACATTGTACTCATCTATCATCTCAGTGCTTTTTCTTTTACACTTCTGTGAATACACTATGGCTCCGATATTGGTGGCCTTACCGCCCACTGCCTCCTGCTGCCGCCGACTGCTGCCGAGTTTTGCTGCCGTTTTCCTCTCTCTCCCAGTTTCCACTTGGTCTGGAGCGGGCGAGAGGGAACCGCCCGCTGACGACCTCTGACAGCCAAGTCGCGTAAGTGGCCTCCCGCCCGCTGAGCTGCCAGATTGGTGCGGTGGGAGTCGGCGGGAGTCGGCGCCAGCAGGGGGAAGGACCGCTATGTGGAGGCTGTTCTTACCCTGATGGTAGGTATGAAGATTTGAAAGAAAAGGTTAGCGAACATCTTTGAAATTATTTTTTTACAGCGACTTACCTGGAAGGGGTACCCTGAAGGTGTTCCGGTGTTTTTTTTGGTAATGTTTTTTACTTTTCAGAGTTCCCCCCTCCCTGGGCCCGACACCATCCTTGGCGGCACTTGGGCGACAAGCTCATTTGCCACCGACTTTGAGAACTCCCGCCCAGATTGACGGCGTAAACTTTTCTTTGGCTATCGGGCAGTACTGCCACCTCTTTTTGAGGAATCTTTCAGGCAATGTACCACCCGGTCTCTTGGTGACCATCGGCAGTCTTTTGGGCGGCAAATGGGCAGGCCTTGCAGCTGATGTGAACCGGGCCTTTGTTTTAAAACCCCTATGTATAAATTAACCTCCTTTACAATTTTCTTTTGTGGTAAAATAATCCAAACTCAAAACTTGGCAAATGACATAACTCAGTGAGGCTTCGGTTATGAATAAATGATTGCTATCATTGTACTTGCATGCCGATCCATATAAAAGATCATTTAAAGCGTTTGCCGCAGATCAATAAGCAAACCATTCTATTTAATTCAACATTTATATGTCATTGACAACCTGTGAATGGCTGTCAATTTAGTGTAGTTGAGAGAAATACATTTTTAGTATTAGCTGTTTCAATATATCTTCAAACGATTTTGAATAGCAAATCTTTGGCTGACCTGCTCCTAGTCAATGGTCAATCAGAGGCTGTTCGGGGTACACAGCTGTCAAACAATCTATGTCAATGTTCCACCATGTCGTAAGTGAGAATCCATGTTTTAAGAATCAATTTTATGGCAAGTGTTCGTGCAGAAGTATTTTTGTTGTTTTGACATTTCAAGGAGCATATTA
Organism: Pristiophorus japonicus; assembly: GCF_044704955.1. Taxonomy (NCBI): domain Eukaryota; kingdom Metazoa; phylum Chordata; class Chondrichthyes; family Pristiophoridae; genus Pristiophorus; species Pristiophorus japonicus. Next base: position 30,411,086 of record NC_091983.1, read on the forward strand.
AAGTTGGTATTTAGTGTAAATATACTGCTTGTGCTGAGTACTGTTTACTTACCTGTTTAATCTTAAATACATTTGTCAGCTGGTTTGCAACCTGAGCCACGATCTGATACAGTGTACATACTTCCATCTTCCAAAATCAAGGCGATCATGTGGTGGCCCAAGATATATTCCAGTAAAGTGCAATACAGTGACAAGGGTTCTCTGTTCGACTCTGGACATCACTATATTTGACTAGGTACAGGGCACGTAGTGATACACTCATGTTCCAATGCTCAAGAACCCCACAAAGGTTGGTAGTGGACTCCTACACACTGTCTAACGTGCTGCAGTAGCTCTCCGGCAGGCGGTCCAATACATTTTGCAATCGCCGGTGCAGGGAATCGCTGGACTCCTAATGTCTGCACCTCTGTCCTTTTCAGCAGAGCTAAGACGTGAGGTTGCCTTCTGATGAGTCATTTCATGGTGGTCCTTTCCCCGTGCACCTACTCCAGCTCACGTGCTCTGTGAATCACCCTATTCACAGTGATATAGCATTATAGGGACCCCTATAATTCACTATCTATACTATGTGGGGGGCTGATTTGTGTTCTTGTGCTTGGAAGGGTAACGGCTTGGGCCGTGCAGCAGCAGGGTCTGAGTTGCACACATGTGTGCATACGTGTTAAGTTAAAGGACTAAAGGAAGGATAAATGCCAAACACCTTACTGAGCAAGGCCCTCAGGCTCGCTCTCTCCAATGCTGTGTGTCCTGCCTCTGCCAGTAATGTCAATGGCTGTGTCCCCATTTGGTGTCAGAGTTTGCAATGCAATGAGACCTCCTCCAGTTCCTGAAGTCTCCATTTGATTGTGTGCCAGCTTCTCCTGAAAGAAGAGTAGGAGTAAGGGTGGCCCCGTGGAACGGTCTTGAAAATGTATGAGGTGGCCTAACATAGTTTGAATGCTGAGGGAAGAAGCAGCTGGGGGGGGGGGGGGGGTGGGGGCGGTGGCGAAAGAGGGGGAAGTAGTGAGTTCCAGCAGAAGGAGATGCATTGAAATGCCCCGTTGTGCTTTGACAGTGGGACGGGGGAAGGGGAAGGATTATTAGTGCTGGGCTAAAGTATGGCGTTGCAAGGCTGTGTCGAGTGTGAGAGAGATGTGAAGAGGGGTTTTACCGTGATAATCCTGGTATGGTCAATAAATTTCTTTCTGACTGTAGTCAGATCTTAGGAACTATTCTGCTGCACTGACATGCCTATTTCCAGTGCTCATTTGAAGGGAAGAGGACTGACTGCCTATTCCTCAGATTCCAAGTGCACCTCCATGGCTGTATCAAAGAGTTGGGGTGCTCTGATATATTGCTGCTTGCTGTCCCAGTAACACGCTGTCCACTGACTACCAGTGAAAAGTACACCTCCCCTTTAAAATCTGCAGGCTTACTTTAAGTGGTGACAGACCTGCCGAATTTCCCACTCTCCCAATTAGCGAGTTATAAGCAGCACAATTAGCGTTGGTTTGTATCGAAATGAGTCCGCACCCACTAAAATTGATTGGGCCAATGTTATTGGACAGGGCAGAGCGGAGGCCCACCCATTGCCTGCCTTATCTGTTCTGGAGACAAAAATCAACGTTCTGGTCTGTGCTAAATATGTTGTTGTGGTGGTAGGTTTACTACAACTGGCCTTGTAATGCTGGCTGTGGGAGGCCAGGGCTCCTGCTCTTGGTTGCTACCCACTCATCCCTGCTGGAAATTTATAAGCTGGGCTCGAGGTCAGGATTAGCTGTGATGCCCCAAGTAATTGGCACTCACTCTACAGACTCACACATGAAAGTGGCTATTTCAGCGAGAAGGCAGCCAGTGTCTGTGGAGCCAAAGCTTGGCAAGGAGTCCAAGGCCTTCAGGTGAAGAGGATGGATTCAAAACTCACAGAAAAAGGTAGCACAAAAAGCTTTGCATACTCTTCAGGTTATATGGGTAGTAACACACAGGGGGTGAATTTATGCATGGCTTCTGCCAAAAGTCAACCGTAACTTCAGCATAAGAGCCGTGGAAACCCTGGAAACAAAATGTGAGCATCGTTTATACCATTTTTCCGGGAGTTTCCATGACTCTTCCACTGGAGTTACAACAGATATGCTCGGGTACCCCTGTAGAAATTGAAGCACTGACCACACTTGATCAGCTCCGCTGGGCAGGCCACATTGTCCGCATGCCAGACACGAGACTCCCAAGCAAGCGCTCTACACAGAACTCCTTCACGGCAAACGAGCCAAAGGTGGGCAGAGGAAACGTTACAAGGACACCCTCAAAGCCTCCCTGATAAAGTGCAACATCCCCACTGACACCTGGGAGTCCCTGGCCAAAGACCGCCCTAAGTGGAGGAAGTGCATCGGGAGGGTGATGAGCTCCTCGAGTCTCATTGCCGAGAGCATGTAGAAACCAAGCGCAGGCAGCGAAAAGAGCGTGCAGCAAATCTGTCCCACCCTCCCTTTCCCTGAATGACTATCTGTTCCACCTGTGACAGGGACTGTGGCTCTTGTATTGGACTGTTCAGCCACCTAAGGACTCATTTTAAGAGTGGAAGCAAGTTTTCCTCGATTCTGAGGGACTGCTTATGATGATGATGAGAAATCACCCCCCTACAATTTATGTGGAGCATATTGGACAGCAGGGAAAATTATCCAAATGCAATCCAATCAAAGAGTTGTTTTTATCCTTTATGAATATCCATCTGTTTTTATTAAATTAGGAACAGGATTAGGCTATTCAGCCCCTTGAACCTGTTGCACCATTCACTTAGATCATGGCTGATCTGTACCTCAATTCCACTTACCTGCCTTTGTTCCATATTCCTTTGATACCCTTACCAAATAAAAATCTGTGGATCTCAGCCTTGAAAATTTCAAGCATCCACAGCTTTTGACAGAGCACAATCTAGATTTCTAACAAACTTTGTTCAAAAAAGTACCTCCTTGATTTCAATCCTAAATAGCCTAGCTCTAATTTTAAGAGTATGTCCCCTTGTTCTGGATTCCCTCACCAGAGGTAATAGTTTTTGTTTACTGTATTTCAACCTCTTCTCATTTTAAAGACCTTGATTAGGTTATGCCTTAATCATTGAAACTCGAGGGAATACAAGCCAAGTTTATAGAATCTGTCCTCATAATTTAAACCATTAAGCCTGGTATCATTATGTTGAATCTGCGCTGCACCCCCTTCACAGGTCAATATATCCTTCTGAGGCTTGGTGCCCAAAAGTCAACCTCTTTTGGATGAGAAGTTAAACATTTGCTATCTGAGGTGGATGTAAACAATCACATGGCAATATTAAAGAAAAGTATGAGAGTTCTCCCCGGTGTCCAGGCCAATATTTATTCTTCAACCAACATCACTAAAATGATCACCTGGCTTAAGTTTTGGCCTGAGTTGCTCCTATATTTTTGGAGCAACTAGTTTAGAATGGAGCATCTTAGAAATTGCAATTCTCAGCATTTAGTTTGCTCCAGTTCTAGTCAGTTAGAATAGTTTCATTTTAGAATAGATTTTTTTCAAAAGGGGGCGTGTCCAGCCACTTACGCCTGTTTTGCAAGTTTAGGCAGCGAAAACTTACTCCAAACTAACTTAGAATGGAGTAAGTGTAGATTTTTGTACCCTCAGAAAAACCTTGCCTACACTTATAAATCAGGATCGAGAGATGGGGTGGGGGGGTTTACAAACATTAAACACTTCACTTTTACAAATAAAGAGCCATCATCAATAATAATGATAAATAAATCAATGAATCAACCAATAAATCAATCAAAAAAAGTAAAAACATAAAAAAAAATTAAAAATAATAAATCACTCAATAAATAAAAAAATAATTCTACTCACCTACTGCAGCACCGGGGAGAAGAGGCAAGGGGGGCAGAGAGAAGAGAGAGGGGTGGGAGGGAGAAGATAAATGGGGGGGAGGGGGAAGATGAATGGGGGGAGGGGGGAAGATGAACGGGGGGGAAGATAAATGGGGTGGAGGGGGGAAGATGAACAGGGGGGAGAGAAAAAGCTGAACGGGGGTGGGGGGGAGATGACTGGGGGGTGGAGATGAGGGGGAGGGGGGAAGATGAATGGGGGGGGAACAGAAGAAGCTAAAGGGGAGGAGAGAAGAAGCTGAATGGGCCCTGCCGACTCTTCGGCCGGGGCCCGCCCTCTGCGAGAGGCCGGGCGGGCGGGCCCCGCCAACGACGAGGTAAGTAGTGTTAGGCCACTCAGCTGGGGATAGGGGCGACGTCCTTTCGGCCTGGGATCGGGTCGTTGCCCGGAGATAGGACGCGCTGGGAGGGCCGGGAGCTACTGCGCACGCACGCAGCTGCCGACACTGTTTTTGGCGCAGGGCTGTAGCTCCGCCCCCAGCAGCTCCTGTTTTTGTTCTATAAATTAGGCGGGACTCTCCGATGTGCGCCATTCTAGCGGGAGTCCGAAACTTGAGCCCTTGGTGTGTGCAAATTGGCTACCACGTTTCCTATGTTAGAACAGTGACTAACTTGAAAAATTATTTCATTGGCTGTAAAGCACTTTGGGTTTCTCTGAAATGCAAGTCTTTCCTTCTTTTCATGCCTTTTAGTACTTCAGTTGAAGTCTGACCAAGGCTCTGTATAGCTGAAGCATCACTTCCTCACTGTTGTATTCCAACCACTAGTTCGGCCCCAGCTGGAGTTTTGTGTAATTCTGGGCACCACAGTTTAGGAAGGATGTGAAGGCTTTGGAGAGGGTACAGAAGAGATTTACTAGAACGGTTCCAGGGATGAGGGATTACAGTTACATGGATAGACTGGAGATGTTGAGGTTATTCCCCTTAGAGCAGAGAAGGCTAAGAGGAAATTTAATAAAGATGTTTAAAACCATGAAGGATTTAGATAGAGTAAATAAAGAAAAACTGTTCCAATGGCTGAACGGTCGATAACTAGAGGGTACAGATTTAAGGTGATTGGCAAAAGAACCAGAGACGACATCAGGAAAAATGTTTTTTTACGCAATGAGTGGTTAGGATTTGGAATGCACTGCTGATAGCATGGTGGATACAGATCCAATAGTCGTCCTCAAAAGGAAATTTGAAAAAACTTGAAGTAGAAAAAAATTGCAAGGATATGGGAAAAGAGCAGGGGAGTGAGACTGACTGGATTGCTCTTTGAAAGAGTCGGCACAGTCTCGATGGGCCGAATGGCGTCCTTCTGTGCTGTACTATTCTATGAGCCCTATTAGACAATGGCCATTATTCATTAACTTTTTGAATTACTTTTTTAAATTGGGGAAGGGGCTCAATCTTTTGCTCAAGTTGACTGCTAAGGAATGAAACATTTTTCCATCTCACTCGTGCTCATCAAGCTAATGAAGTCAATTGTGCTCAGGTTGCATGCAAGGTAACATGCCTTCTGTGCAGCCCTAGCACTGTGGTCCCAACTGTACTGGTGGGACATTTACCGTTCCCACATTATTCATCCTTGTGACCTCTGAGTGAGATTTAGCCTTTTGTTCCCTGTGTAGAGCTTGTCTGTTCTAAATCAAAGCTTAAGAAAAATTCAATTTTCAGAGAATCGACGATCAATTCAGTCGAGTAGCGCTCATTATTCGGACGATACCCAGCCTACAAAGCCCACAATAGGGTGGGCAGGAAGATGGGGTCTAACCAGAGCTTTATACAACTGCATCATACCTTCACACCCTTTGTATTCCAGCCCCCTTGAGATAAAAGCCAACATTCCATCAGCCTTTTAAATTATTTTTTGTACCTATCCACTAGCTTTTAGTGATTTCTCTACATGGACTCCTAAAGCTCTCTGTTCCTCCACAGTTCCTCACTTCTCACCATTTCGAAAATATTCTGATCTATATTTCATAGGTCCAAAGTGGATGACCTCACACTTAGCCATTTTGAACTCCATCTGCCACAGTTTTGCCCACTCACTTAATCTATCAATGTCCCATCTAAACTCGTTACTTTGCTACCTAACTTAGTGTCATCAGCAAATTTATATAGATGGCTCACTATTCCTTTATCTAAGTCATTTATAAATATAGTGAAAAGCTGGGACCCCAGTACAGCTCCCTGGGGAACACCACGAGTCACATCCTGCCAATTTGAATGCATTCTACTCTGTCTGCTACCTCCTTACCAATTTCCTACAAATGTTAATAGGTTGCCTCCAATCCCACATGCTCTCATTTTTGTTAACAGTCTCTTATGTGGAACCTTATTGAATCGCTTCTGGAAGTCCTTATAAATAACATCCATAGACAGGCATTCAATAAGGTTCCGCACTTTAATGTCCTCCTCAAAAAATGCAACTATTTTGCGAGACGTGACTTACCTTTACAAATCCATGCTGGCTCTCTCTAATCAGTTCATGTTTGTCTAAGTGCTCAGTTCCTAATAGCAGATTCTAGTAAGTTTCCCACAACAGATGGTAAACCTAGAGGCTTAAAATTTTTTAGTCCATCTCTCCTGTCCAACTTATAATGGAGTGATTTTGGCAATTTTCCAATCCAAGGGGAAAATTCCTGAATCCAGAGCATTTTGGAAGATCATGACTAAAGTATCTACATTTTACTCTCCTACTTTTTAAAAATTCCTTGGGGTGGAAACCATCAAGTCCTGGGGATTTGTTATTCTTTAGTCTCATTATTTTCTCCAGTACCAATTTTTTTCTTCTTTTAAATCTAATAAATTCGTCCATTTGGTTTACATTTTCTTTGCCTCGTATCTCTGGTATTGATCCTCATCCTCTACAGTGAAGACTGATACAAGGTAAGTATTTAGCAAGTCTGCCATTTCCTGATTTTCAATTACAATGTCCCTTGTGTTTGCCTTTAAAAGGCCCACATTACTTTTAGCCGCTCTCTTTTTCTTAATAGACAGGTAAACACCTTTAGTGTTGGCCTTGATATTACTCACGTTTTTTCTATTATTACCTTTTTGCAGTTCTTTTTATTATTAATTCCTGGGATGTGGGCGTTGCTGGCAAGGGCAGCATTTATTGCCCATCCCTAAATGCCCTTAAGTAGATGGTGATGAGCAGCTGACTTGAACCGCTGCAGTGAAGGTGCTCCCACAGTTAGAGAGAGAGTTCCAGGATTTTGACCCAGCGACGATGAAGGAACGACTATATACTTCCAAGTCAGGATGGTGTGTGACTTGGAGGGTAACGTGGAGGTGATGGTGTTTCCATGCGCCTGCTGCCCTTGTCCTTCTAGGTGGTAGAGGGCGCAGGTTTGGGAGATGCTGCCGAAGAAACCTCGGCGAATTGCTGCAATGCATCGTGTAGATGGTACACACTGCAACCATGATATGCCGGTGGTAGGAGGAATGAATGTTTACCGTGGAGGATGGAGTGCCAATCAAGCGGATTGTTTTGTCCTCGATGGTGTTGAGCTTCTTGAGTGTTGTTGGAGCTGCACTCATCCAGGCAAGTGGAGAGTATTCCATCACACTCCTAACTTGTGCCTTATAGATGGTGGAGAGGTTTTGGGGAGTCAAGAGGTGAGACACTCGCTGCAGAATACCCAGCCTCTGACCTGCTCTTGTTGCCACAGTATTTATGTGGCTGGTCAAATGAAGTTCTGGTCAATGGTGACCCCCAAGATATTGATAGTGGGGGATTCGGAGATGGTAATGCTGTTGAATGTCAAGGAGCAATGGTTAGACTCTCTCTTGCTGCAGATAATCATTGCCTGCCACATGTCACTTATCACCCCAAGCCTGAATGTCATCCAGGTCTTGCTGCATGTGGGCATGGACTGCTTCATTATCTGAGGATTTGCAAATGGCACTGAACACTGTGCAGTCATCAGCGAACATCCAAACTTCTGATCTTATGTTGGAGGGAAGGTCATTGATGAAGCAGATGAAGATGGTCCGGCCGAGGACACTGCCCTGAGGAACTCCTACTGCGATATCCTGGGGCTGAGATGAATAGCCTCCAATAAGCACAACTATCTTTCTTCGTGCTAGGTATGACTCCAACTAGTGGAGAGTTTCCCCCTGATTCCCATTGACTTCAATTTTACTAGGGTTCCTTGATGTCATGCTCAGTCAAATGTTGCCTTGATATCAAGGGCAGTCACTCTCGCCTTACCTCTGGAATTCAGATTATTTGTCCATGTTTGAATCAAGGCTGTAATGAGGTCTGGAACTGAGTAGTCCTGGCAGAACCCAAACTGAGCTTCGATGAGCAGGTAATTGGTGAGTAAGTGTCACCTTATAGCACTGTCGATGACATTTTCCATTACTTTGTTGATAATTGAGTGTAGACTGATAGGGCGGTAATTGGCCGGATTGGATTTGTCCAACTTTTTGTGGGCAGGTCATACCTGAGCAGATTTACACATTGTCGGGTAGATGCCAGTGTTGTAGCTGTAATGGAACAGCTTGGCTAGAGGCACGGCCTGGTTCTGGAGCACAAGTCTTTAGCACAACAGCCGGGATGTTTTTGGGGCCCATAGCCTTTGCTGTATCCAGTGCGCTCTGCCAATTGATAATATCACATGGAGTGAATCGAATTGGCTGAAGACTGGCTTCTGTGATGGTGGGGACCTCAGGAAGAGATTGAAATGGGTCATCCACTTGACACTCCTGGCTGAAGATGATTGCGCACTCTTCAGCCTTGTCTTTTATACTCATATCCTGGGCTCTGCCATCATTGAGGATGGGGCTGTTCATGGAGCCTCCTTCTCCCGTTAGTTGTTTAATAGTCCACCACCATTCACGACTGGATGAGGCAGAACTGCAGAGCTTTGATCTGATCCGTTGGTTCTGGGATCTCTTAGCTTTGTCTATAGCATGCTGCTTCCGCTGTTTAGCATGTATGTAGTCCTGTGTTGTAGCTTCACCAGATTGGCATAACTATTAGTTCTGTGTTGCAGCTTCACCAGTTTGGCATAGCTATTTTCAACTACCCATGCATAGCTGCAGAGCTGGTCTACAATGAGAGCCATGTTGCCACAAGGAACATAATTGAGCAAACCATCAGCATGGTCAAGTAACGCCTCCACTGGCAGAACTGTTCCAGAGGAGCTTTGCAGTACACCCCTGAGTGAGTACCCAGATTTGCCATTTTCTGTTGCATGATCCATAACTTCACCATCATGAGGGAGCAACCCTTAGCACCACCCGGGCAGCAACAATTGCAGAAGATGGTGGAGGAGGGGGAGGAGGAGAGGCAGCGACCACCCTATTTGCCCGAGCTCTCAGAGACCAGCTCATCAAGGAGCACTTCACCTAAATCATCCCTCCCATTCCGCATTCCCCAGCATTCCGACTGTCCTTACCACTTTCCTTACAACCAGCATCTGTTTGCTTTCCAACCCTCCGGAGTTATGGGACTTGCCCTTACTTCACTACAAAGACAAACAGAAACAACAAAGCCAGAAGAAAAAACAAATTTATCAAAATAATATTGTCAAATTGGGTCAGCATTGTTAAAATAATCATTAATCAGGCCCTTAATGCCTGTCTTGTGTGATCGTTTTCCTATCCTAGTGTTCCTACGAGATGTCTCCCTAGTTTAGGAGATGGAAGGCTGCTGAACTTCCATTAAGGAGACTTCCATGGCTGTGGTGGGCGACCTCAAGCCGCTCTGGGCCTGGAGGGCCCAGCTTCAGATAGCAGCCTCTTGATCTGGGCCGTGGCATTCTGAACCTGCTGGCTGACAGGCAACTGCAAGGGCACTGGGGGAGTGGGTGGACAAGGTGCAGGCACTGTCATCCTGAGAGTGGACAGCATGATCCTCTCCCAAGGAGGCAAGGCCACTCTTTGGATGGCACCTCCAGGATTCCTTGGGCTCCACTGCAGAATACAGCTCAGGAGTGATGTGATAACCTGTTAATAGTGAGCCACCAAAGCAAAGCTGGTAACTGTTTCAGCGTTCAAGGAAGCAGTTTGTTATTGGAACTGACCACATGAACAGAATGATCTCCATGCTCGGCGCAAAGCTCTGCGACATTGTTGGAGCTGGACACCTCCATGTTCCACGACATTATGCACAAGCTCTCTGGCGTGTTGTCCAGCGCACTAACCATTTGCCAATGTATTTCCATGAGCCTTCTTCAGTAGCCTGGGCCCTCAACGTCAGCATCTAAGTCCTCTGCAGCAGAACTAGTGTACAACAACGTCCTCCAGTGAGCTGGCACCTGTGCTGACCTATCCCCCACCCCCGCCCAGGCTCCTACGCACTTGTGCCCGGTAAGTCACCACATGCTGATCCCTCCTCTAATCCAGCCTCTAAAGTCAGTGTGGTGTCAGTATGTGAGCTGGTGCTTGCGGAGGTCAGACACAGTGACGGTGCACAGTGCACCCCTTCCTCCATGGACGGAGGGGCATCGACATTGTCAGCAGCTGAGATGAAAGAGAGTGAGAAGGGTTAGCTTGTGATGTGAGTGAGAGCAGAGAGAGAGAAGTGGGTGCTGAAAGGACCTGCAGCTTGTGTGTGGGGTGGATGGGGGAGAAGTCAGAAGAGACAAAGAGAAACCCTGCACGGAGTCTCCTTCAGCATCGCCAGTGGCTCTGACCTCTGCTCTGCCCCTTTCCACGATGACCTGGCAGCTCTCTTCAAGAGGGGAGAGGGTGTGCTGATGGGCTCTTCCTCCTCTGGTGTTGTTTGCAATTTTCTCCTGCAAGAAAGAGTGAAGTGTGTGAGTGAGAGTCCTTGAGGAGTTTGGAGAATGTGGCTGTCATGGTGGAATAGCTGACAGTGTGTGTATATGGGATGTGAGTTGTGGGTACGTGAGGGGTGTAATAGTGGGGAGTATGTTGAGCATGAGGAGAAGGAGGTTCAGTGACGTGTGGTGCGGTGATTGCAGGACAGTGCAGGGTAGTGGGGAATGGCAGCGTTGTGAGTGTTGTGATTAATGAGGCTGTGAGTGATGTGGATGAGATTAGAAAGCATGAGAACAGTCTTCTCACCTTAACATCTCTAGTTACATCATTGATTTTGTTACGGCATTATGGCTATATCCTTGTTGCTCCTGGCATCTGTGAAGAGGGTGCCTGTAAGTCTTCCTGCTCCCTAGGGGAAAGCGGATGTCCTTCCTCTTCTCCACTTCCTGCACAAGGCCTCCATTGAAGTATCAGATAACATTGCTGCCCACTCACTCCATCCGTCAGCAATTTGTTAATCAACCTATTCCTTCTTCTTTAAGAGGTGCTTGCTGGTGTCATAGACACCCAATATCTATGCCTGTCCCCAACCCCAATAGGCGTGCAGTACTATGGGTAGCACTGACATCCCCTGCGCACTAAAATCAGCAGGCAGCATGAATATTTTATGCTACCTGTATGCACATTAATTGGTGTGCGCTGTCCTCGCTGTGCCTCTGTGCACGCAATACTGGGCGCAATCGAATTTCGAGGCCCAATCTCTCTTTTGCTGATGTAATATTGATGTAGAATTTTACTTTTGTTTCTGTTAAGAACAATTGAATAGTTTGGCAATTTTATAAATTGTGCTATTTCCTACATTACGATAGCGAGTACACTTCAAAAGTACTACTGTGAAGCGCTTTGGGACATCCTGAGGTCATGAAAGGCACTATATAAATGTAAGTTCTTTCTTTTACTCTTCATGGCTCTATCTGTCAAGCTTCGGTTGTAAAACACGATAATTAAACAAGATAATAGCCTGGAAATTGCTGTTTGTGTATTTAACACGGGCAAACAATGGATTCCTAAAGGTTTCTGGGAGAATGTACTTCAGCTGGTTTACTCAGTATATTGTTACTTCAGCCTGTGGGAAAAACTATAGGAGAAGGGATCACTATAATCAGGAACACTTGAAATCGCACTGCATAGGCACGGCCGGCCGATCACTCACCAAATTGCTGTAGTTTGGGTATCACTGCTTTAAAGCAGCTATTTTGTTTGGCCTGAAGTTGCAGGATAAATTGCAAGTGTTCAGATAGAAGAGGCACACACTTAAAGATACTGATGTCCAGTGGTGGTGTTAGGGCCATGCAACCTGTGCAATTAACTCGGGCGCATCCAGTCCATGTAACCTGCCAGCATTGGTAGCATTGGTCATACAAACATACAGAAAATGGAAGGGAGGAGAAGACCTAGTGGCTTTTCCAGTTGTGATGCTTAGTGTATCACAATATATACACTCCCGAGTCATGTGACCGCTCAGGTGAGATGAAAAACAACCCAAGCTAACTTGGAGTGAGAAAAATCTGGAACATTTCTGCCTGTCCTCCTTAAGTGATCAAAATAGTCCATAAACCACCCTGACCCTGATCAAGGTTACATGATACCTTCCTCTTGTACAAGGTGACCTCTTCCCCAGTCAGTAACAGGTCCTGCTCTTGCTTGAAGGAATTCACTGCATGAGCCAGCAATCTGTTCAACATGTCCATAGAAACATAGAAACATAGAAGATAGGTGCAGGAGTAGGCCATTCAGCTCTTCGAGCCTGCACCACCATTCAATATGATCATGACTGATCATGCAACTTCAGTATCCAATTCCTGCTTTCTCTCCATACCCCTTGATCCCTTTAGCTGTAAGGGCCACATCTAACTCCCTTTTGAATATATCTAACGAACTTGTCTCAACAACTTTCTGTGGTAGAGAATTGCACAGGTTAACAACTCTCTGAGTGAAGAAGTTTTTCCTCATCTCGGTCCTAAATGGATTGCCCCTTATCCTTAGACTGTGACCCTTGGTTCTGGACTTCCCCAACATTGGGAACATTCTTCCTGCATCTAACCTGTCCAATCCCGTCAGAATTTTATATGTTTCCATGAGATCCCCTCTCATTCTTCTAAATTCCAGTGAATAAAAGCCTAGTCGATCCAGACTTTCTTCATATGTCAGTCCTGCCATCTCGGGAATCAGTCTGGTGAACCTTCGCTGCACTCTCTCAATAGCAAGAATGTCCTTCCTCAGATTAGGACACAGTATTCAAGGTGTGGCCTCACCAAGGCTCTATACAACTGCAGTAAGACCTCCCTGCTCCTATATTCAATTCCTCTCGCTATGAAGGTCAACATGCCATTTGTCTTCTTCACCGCCTGCTGTACCTGCATGCCAACTTTCAATGACTGATGTACCATGACACCCAGATCTCGTTGCACCTCCCCTTTTCCTAATCTGTCACCATTCAGATAATATTCTGCCTTCCTGTTTTTGTCACCAAAGTGGATAACCTCACATTTATCTACATTATACTGCATCTGCCATGCATTTGCCCACGCAACTAACCTGTCCAAGACACCCTGCAGCCTCCTAGCATCCTCCTCACAGCTCACACTGCCACCCAGCTTAGTGTCATCTGCACACTTGGAGATATTACATTCAATTCCTTCGTTTAAATCATGAATATATATTGTAAATAGCTGGGTTCCCAGCACTGAACCTTGCGGTACCCAACTAGTCACTGCCTGCCATTCTGAAAAGGACCTTTTTATTCCTACTCTTTGCTTTCTGACTGCCAACCAATTCTCGATCCATATCAAAACATTACCCCCAATACCATGCCCTTTAATTTTGCGCACTAATCTCTTGTGTGGGACCTTATCAAAAGCCTTTTGAAAGTCCAAATACACCACATCCACTGGTTCTCCCTTGTCCACTCTACTAGTTACATCCTCAAAAAATTCTAGAAGATTTGTCAAGCATGATTTCCCTTTCATAAATCCATGTTGACTTGGAGCGATCCTGTCACTGCTTTCCAAATGCGCTGCTATTACATCTTTAATAATAATCCACTATTCTAGCTCCTTGATCATCTTATGAACCTTGATCAAATCATCCCTAAGTCTATGCTTCTCTAAAATGTAGAGTCCCAGCTCTTATTTTGGTAACTAAGATGCTTTCAAGTGGGAATTAATCTAGTGGCTCTTCGCTCCATCCTTTCCAAAGTCTCCGTATCACCCACCATTTGAGCAGACCACAACTGGACACAGTATTCTAACTGAGGTGTAACTGACATCTTGTAAACCAAGGTCACTCCCGGCTTGCTGAGCTCTCAGCCTAAGTTACTCTGTTTCTGCATGACTGATCAGTATGGACCTTTCCCACCATCGGTGAAATCACGGTGGTGGGGCCGGGGGGAGGCACGGGAAGCAGTCAGGGGCGTTAGAGTCGTGCAACCTATGCCATTGCATAGTCAGGGGCCCGAGCGGATCCGGTCCCCAGACTGAACCTTTGAACGGGGGCCCCTGCAAGAAAAATGACATCCCTGCTGATAGCCATTCCACCCGCACCCCCCACCAGAAGTCTTGGGTGCACAAGCATGCAATGAAGTACCTTGTCAGTCAATGCCAATCAGCATCACAATCCCAGATGCAGTGGACGCGAATGCAGGAAAGTAGAAATGAGTAGCCCAGGGAGGCTGGGGACACCAGAATGTCGATAGACTGTCAGAGAGACCCCGCAGCCAGCCAACTCACTCATTGCTTCCATAAGAGAAGCACTTAAAAGTAGCAGTGAGCTAGATGTCTAAAATGTGAAATACAGTATTTGCATCAAGACATTACCATACCAACTCAAAGTGCCAACATTCACACACAACACAATCTAGGAAATAAATGCTTTACCTTGACTTGGAAATTGTGCTGAGTGTCATTGGTTACAAAATAACAGGGGTCGAGGATAAGATAGCAATAGATGATATTTGAAGAATTGAGTATAAAACTTGTAGACCAAGGTGGTTTGAGCACAATTACCTAGCAGATACGATTTGCCTTATGTAGCTGTTTTACTCATTGGAAAGTGTCTTAAATTAGTGCTTGATCTACCAGCCTCCCTTGCACCATTCTTGGTACCACTTCACAGCTTTGCCATCCTGGTCGCTGAGATGCAGAGTGAGATCTCTTTTCAGGGTGAGGTTACGGAACATGCAGGAGGCAATTAAACCGTGGAGAAAGTGTTACGATAATACTGCCTAATCAGTCCAGACATGTGGGGCTGATTTCAGTGTACAGGCGGAAGTCATTTCTAAATGGTTCAGAATGGGGTAAAGATTGGTAATAACACGTTTTTGGGCGCACAATCGACATCCCAACCGTCTCGCCCGAAACTGATTTGAATCATTTGAGTGAGTTGTCGGTGTCTGTCTCACCTCCAGGGGCAGCTTGCCATTCCAACCCTTCCAATTTGGGATGCCTGCCTTGCTGGCGAGGCAGACGGCCCTCAAGTAAGTCTCGGTGGTGATGGGGCGGTGGGTGAAGGAGAATGGGAAGGGGACCAATTGTGGCCTGGCAGCGGTACTCCTGCTCCTCCTGGATCCACATCAAGCTTTGAAAAAAAGCAAGTTTGCTTACCTATTTGTTGGCGGCCGCTTGGAAGGTCTCATCCACACCAGGGACCCTGAGCAGAGCAGGCTCAGCACATGCTACTCTCGAGGCAGCCCCATTTTCCAAAGTGGTCTCCAACGAATGAAATATTAAGGGTTAGAAATTCCGTTTGGGGCGCTAACTTTTGAAAAGTAAGAGAAGAATCGTTAGACGATAATCCTTTTTCCATCCCGGGAACCCTCAGCTTTAGCGCTCCAAGAGGGAGGTGGAGCTCTAAATCGAGCGCTACCACTTGTCTAAGAGTGCTAAAGTGTGTGAGAAGGGTGGTAGTGGCAGAGCGCAGAGCAATGTGCAGTGCTGCTGGAATCGAGGCTCCTTCCCTCGCTTAAAGGGAAGGGCAATGATGGGTTGCAACAGTCTGCTTTTTATTTCTGAGGGGTAACGGGACCTGCGCGACTTCCATTACACCCCCAAGCACTCTAAGAGAGTGAAGGGCTGAGGAATTGCACAGCACTCAGCCATCAAAAACATTCAGCTGGCACTAGACTGCTGCGAAGAATAAAGTTTGCCCTATCTGACCACAGCTGCCTTTAAATATCGTTCCCCAGGCAACCAGCCGAGGTGACAACGCCTCCTGCAGCTGCCATTGTTGACGCCCGGCGATGCAGCAGGGGACGGGAGCGAATATCACAACCGGGGTGCTGCACACCGAATTACGTCACGATCTACGGGGCACAAGAGAGCGAGGTGGCAAGTTGTAGCACCGGCACACAACCGTTAGGGAAGTTCGCAGATGTTGGTGAATTCACTGTGCCCGGTAATCCCTTAGCGACCCGTTACCTCTCCCAGCAGGCGCTAATGGGAGGTGCTAAGCTGCCGAATTTCTCCACCTAAGTGTTAATAGCACTCAATTCTACAATGTATGGTCATTTGCATAATTATTCACAGCAACAGTTGCAAACTCAGATGAGTTGAGGAGGCAGAAAGGACGATAGGAAACTTGTGCGAAGGTCGAATTTAAAGGGTGAGGCCAATTAAAAGGAGTGTCACAGAAAGGAGGCAAAATGCTGAAAGTCTTTGGTGGGTCCCAAACAGCATTCTTTAACAGTCTTTGCCAGGGTTTAAGCAGCATAGGATTAAGAGGCAGGCAAAATTGAAGAGAAAGAGAACCCTAGATGCCAGCATAACTCTGAGGACTAGTACTGGAGTAGGTCAACAGCTAACCCGTTGCTCATGGGGGTAAAATGAAGTTGGTGCTGCATGAGGAAGGAAGCTGTCACTCTACAGTATCGTCCTCGTAGCTCAGCATTGCAGCATGCCTGCAAGGATGTGCAGCCAAGTTTCATGCTAAATTGACCATACTGATGCTACATGTGCCAGCTGTGTGCTGCATGGTAAGTGCTGTAAGTGTCTTTGCAGCGGATGAGAGGAAATTGGTTAGTCAGAACAGAGATTTCAAAAAAAGATTTTGAAATGTCTACTTTGTATTTTTCTTTCGGGAGATGGGACCCATGACTATGTTGCTTAGAATGTTGACCATGGTGCATCCTAAAACAAACCGAAAAACTCAGACTACAAATTTTGGGTGTGGTGCATAATCCTCAAAACATTCCTCACTAATCAGTGCCTTAAGATTATTACTGTGTAATTGCATACTGTTGGATTGAGTGCCTGAAATATATTCGGTTGAAAGATATGCTGCGTTGTGGTTTCTCAATTGGGTACTCTGGCTGCTCGTATATACAGTTGTGGTAAACTCCCCAACCCTCACCCACACAAGAATGCTAAGTAATCAACAACTAAAAGTTTAGTTCATTTGGGGTTGGCAATGTAATTTATGCTGATTTACCAGAGTACATTTTGGGAACCTGCTGGATACAATACTTCTTTAATGGGCTGATCTGAGCAATGAAACTGTGAATGCATTTGACATTTAGCCTATCTGTTAGATAAATCTCATATTCAGTGGATATCATCTGGAAACAACTTGTGTTAGAAATTACCGAATAAGTAACTAACATATAAATCATGCAAAAAAATTATAGAACTTCCAGTTACTTCAAACGTGGAAAAAATTATTGCTGGATTATTTTTTGTGCAGAGATCTTACCGCATATTTAGTGCTCACTGCAATATGTTTCCATTAGTGAAAGGGCAATCTTTATGATAATTACTCGACGTCCACTTTTACCTCATGGAATTTAACCCAGCTGTAACGGATTAGGGCATAATAAGTGAAGCACCAATTAAAGCAATTAGTACGGGTGGATCAGATTGAACTAAGCTGTGCTGGATTTTCAGAAAGCTTCTGACAAGATTCAACATTGGCGATTAATGGCTACGATAAGGAGTCGTGGGATTGGAGGTAAAGTGTGGCACGAGATGGAAAATTGGGTTAAAAACGGGACAACTGAGAGTAGTCATATATGGCCATTTCTCAGACTTGAAAGGCATTACAGGCTGCATACCCAGGTGATCAGTCTTGATACTCTTGGCAGACGTGTGTGGGTGAGTGGGGGGTGTTCTTACGTGAGGGACAGATGCACAAGGCTGTTGAAATGATTTGGAAAGAAGCTTGTGAGCGATGTGCTCGGAGACAGGTTTTCTTGGTTGGTTCCTGGGGAATAGGAGGTCATCAGGATTTTACAATGAGTCTAAGTGCTTGTAAAGAATTTTTGTTGTTTAACAATTCCACGGTGGTTTAGCCAACATGAAGAACAGTTGGCGGGAAGAACGATACCTTGGAAAAGGAGCTGTAACAGGTAAGTGGGCAGGGAATAAGGGTGGAGTTGTCAGGGGGCAAGGATCACATGGTGTGGTGTCACAGGTGTGTGCAAGGTCAGGGTTCATAAAGTAGGGATTGTGACGTTGTGCATCTCAACTCTGGGGGTGAGGAGGCATAAGGTCTAAGGTGGTAGGCATAAGGCCCCATCACGAATCCATAAGAATAGGAAATGGGGAGGGAAACGGCTGGAACTGGAATCTGGCATGCAGAAATTTGTCATGTAGAGGCAGATGCAGTCGACACCTCTTTTATCACTGTTCAACACCTTGTCCGATGATCAAACATCCCCGGGCTTTGAGACCTCTGAGGCTCCTGGGTCTCATGGCTTGCAGAAACGCAGTTCTGGGGTCGAATCCTATATGCCGTCTCTCTGGGGGGTGAGTCGGCAAAGTCGGTCAGCTGACAGACAAGCAGACATCCAACTGGACATGATGGCACTGTCCAGGGAGAGCGTCCAGCTCACATGATAGCTCCTTGATGTCCTGGGTAGGATTCCCACGAGTCATCATCATCATAGGCAGTCCCTCGAAATGAGGATGACTTGCTTCCACGCTAAAAAGGGATAAGTTTACAGGTGTTTCAATGAAGGATCTAATATTCCCAATCCCAAATTACATCTTGAAGGGTGGAAGATGCCTGTGCGAGGATTTTTTTAACACATGGTGGCCGTTGCACATCAGCCACCACACGGGCTTGACAGAGCTAGGTCTTGGTTTGCTAGACCCGCGAGTATCGATACACTCACTGCGAGCATAATGGAGGTCGGGTTGCAGATTGTCCGTGCGAACTGCGAGGCTGTCAATGCCCACGTGCTACTGATGGCATCCATCAGTGACACTGCAGTTCCCAGTATCACACCCAGACCCACACCACCAGTGACACTGACCCCAGTATCAGAACCAGACCCACACCTCCAGTGACACTGTCCTCAGTATCACACCCAGACCCACACCTCCAGTGACACTGTCCTCAGTATCACACCCAGACCCACACCTCCAGTGACACTGTCCCCAGTATCAGACCGAGACCCACACCACCAGTGACACTGACCCCAGTATCAGAACCAGACCCACATCTCCAGTGACACTGTCCCCAGTATCACACCCAGACCAACACCACCAGTGACACTGGAGTCCCCAGTAATACACCCAGACCCACACCACCAGTGACACTGTCCCCAGTATCACACCCAGACCAACACCACCAGTGACACTGTCCCCAGTATCACACCCAGACCAACGCCACCAGTGACACTGGAGTCCCCAGTGACACACCCAGACCCACACCACCAGTGACACTGTCCCCAGTATCAGACCTAGACCCACACCACCAGTGACACTGTCCCCAGTATCAGAACCAGACTCACACCTCCAGTGACACTGTCCCGAGTATCACACCCAGCCCCACACCTCCAGTGACACTGTCCGCAGTGTCACACCCAGCCCCACACCTCCAGTGACACTGTCCGCAGTGTCACACCCAGACTCACACCTCCAGTGACACTGTCCCCAGTATCCGATCCAGACCCACACCACCAGTGACACTGTCCTCAGTGTCACACCAAGACCCACACCACCAGTGACACTGGAGTCCTCAGTGTTACACCAAGACCCACACCACCCGTGACTGGCGAGGCCGAGCAAGAGACTCGCCAGTCAGAAGCCGGGCCTTCCATACCCCGAGCTTCTCCAGTTAATCCCCACATGGCGTCTGCAATATCTCTCCCCCCAGTATAGCAGGACTCTGGCCGCCTTGCTGCACGAACTCTTGGTGCCACCTTGGGTAGGGGCATTATGCGAGGGAGGGGGATAAGGGTGAAGGGGGGAAGAGCCAGTGGTAAAACACAGTTGGGGCAGGGGTTGTTGTTTTTTTGTTATTTTATGAATATTTCCAAAGTTTACAAATTCTGTTAAAGTTCACAATGTTTAATAAATTTTATTTGTTTCAAAATTACGTTTAACAAGCTTGCAATGTTTGATAAATTTTTTGTTCACCTTAACCATTCCTGTGTGGTGTCTCATTTGCAGAATAAGAGAGGGAATAGTCAACATGGTGGGATAGAGTATCCAGGCAATGGTTAAACCTGCCATTCACTCTTCAAGCAAAGCTTTCAATTATGAACTGCTGACACAAGGCTTTTGCAGTGGCAAAAGCTGCACGATGCTTCCCCTTTGGTTGTGGTGGGGGGGTAATGATTGCATGGGTTCCTCACCAGGCTCCTCCTCCTCCTCCTCCTCCCCTCTCGTCTGAGGTACTCCTGCAGTCCCCAGTTTCAAATCCTGTACCCTCATGATGGCTAAGTTGTGTAGCATGCAGCACACCACAATGAACTGCTGAGGGGACTATTGTAGGCAGCCTCTAGAGTGACCCAGGCATTAGAAGCACTGCTTGAGCACTCCAATTGTCTGTTCAATGATGTTGTGTGTGGCTGCATGGCTCTCGTTATAGTGATGCTCGGCTTTTGTCTGAAGGTTCTGGAGGGGGGTCATGAGCCAGGTGACGAGGCCGTAACCTTTGTCCCCCAGCATCCAGCTCTAGCCTTGTGGTTGACGCTGGAACATGCCTGAGACAGTGCTCTCATGCAAGATGAAAGCATCATGGATGCTCCTTGGATATTGGGCATTGATTCCCAGGGTGCGCTGAGTATGGTCACAGACAATCTGTACGTTCAGGGAGTGGAATCCCTTTCGGTTTTGGTAAACCTCTGGATTGAGTAAAGGTGCTCGCAGGGTGATGTGCATACAGTCAATGGCACCCTGAACCTTGGGGAAGCCAGCAAATTGTCCAAAATCTACAGCGCTCTCATTCTGGGTCTCCTTGGTCATTGATACCTTTATGAAGTCCATCCTGCGTGCGTACAGTACAGTCATCATCATCATAGGTAGTCCCTCGAAATCAAGGAAGACGTGCTTCCATTCTAAAAGTGAGTCACCTGGCAAATGCTGCAATGTGTAGCGTGCTGCGAGATGGAGCTTATGTCCCCCGCTGGTGCCTGAAAGGAGCCGGAGGCATAGAAGGCAAGTGCCACAGTCACCTTCACCTTGATGGGCAGTGCAGTCATGTTGCCGCTGGTAGACTGTAGGTCTGCCTTTATGAGTTGGCATAACTCCGTGATATGAGGTTGGCATATATCCACCTCTTTTTGAAAGCACAGCCTTCTAACGCACTGTGCCTCAGAGAGCTGGAGGTATAAGCGAGTTTCCCTGTAAACATATTGGGGGTAAGGCCTCCTCCCCATACATCTGCTACCTCTTCGATTATGTTGAAACTGATCAGCAATAAACCTTTTTGTAGCTCGACGTCACATAAATACAGCAGCCAGGAATAATGACTGACATAATATAGCCCCCATCTTTTAAAAAGTCCTTAAATCTTCTTTAAAACGCATTAAAACTCACATAAAAGTCCACTGTGAAAAAACGCAGCCTTCTTCTCCCAACCCTTTTATGCACTGAACTTCTGCTCCGTTTTCAAGATGGCACCATTAATGCCAGGTGCACCCTGGGTCCGATCTGGGTGTGACTGGTCCCCAGGCGAACGCTAAATCGGGCAATATTCTCAAAAGTTTTGCCCAGGGTGCTGGCGTTGCACGACGATTGACGTCATCCAAATGGTGAAAACATCGGGCGGGTGCTAAATTTTAGTGCTGCCACAAAACCACTGCTGAAAGTTCTGCCCGGGCAGAAATCTTTTGCACCTCATTTAGCACCAAAGAAAGTCATTTTAGCGCATCGCCCAGGCGCTAAACTGGTCGCAAATGACCCGAAAATCAAGCCCAAAGTGTGCTACAGGAAGTAGCATATTGAGTTACATTGAGTGTACATCACAGAAACAGACTATTCGGCCCAACTGGTCTGTGCCAGTGTTTATGCTCCACAAGATCCTCCTCCAACACTACTTCATCTCAGCCAATCAACATTCCTTTCTCCCCAATATATTTATTTAGCTTCCCCTTAAATGTATCAATGCTATTCACCTCAACTACTCCTTGTGGTAGTGAGTTCCACATTCTTACCACTCTGGGTAAAGAAGTTTCTCCTGAATTCCCGTATGAATTTATATTTATGACCTCGAGTTTTGGACTTCCCCAGAAGTGGAAACATTTTCTCTTTGTCGACCAATCAAACACTTTCTTTATCTTAAGGACCTCTATCAGGTCACCCCTCAGCCTTGCTTTTTCTGGAGAGCCCCCGCCTGTTCAGCCTTTCCTGATAGTTATAACCTCTCAGTTCTGCCATCATGCTTGTGAATAGTTTTGCATCTTCTCCAGTGTCTCTATATCCTTCTCATAATATACAGGCCAGAACTGTGCACAGCACTCCAAGTATGGTCTAACCAAGGTTCGATATAAATTTAACTTAATTTCCCTGGTTCTCAATTCAATCCCTCTAGAAATGAACCTCACCGCTTGATTTGCTTTTTTAATGGCCTTATTAACCGAGGCAGAGCAATGCCAGACAAATGTACAGTTTTGCAGGTAGCAAGAAAAAAATAAGTGACACAAGTACTCCATGAGTGGTGTTGAAATAGCTACAGATGGAGGCCAAAGCGACCGCGAAGTCTCAGTATGTCCAATCAACGCAAAGCAGCATAAGCAAAACCAACAGGATGTTGAACCGTAAAGCTGAAACAGTAGAACATATAAGAACATAAGAATATAAGAAATAGGAGCAGGAGTAGACCATACGGCCCCTTGAGCCTGCTCCGCCATTTAATATGATCATGGCTGATCCGATCATGGACTCAAGTGCACTTCCCCGCCCAATCCCCATAACCCCTTATTCTCTTATCGTTTAAGAAACTGTTTATTTCTGTCTTAAATTTATTCACTGTCCCAGCTTCCACAGCTCTCTGAGGCAGCAAATTCCACAGATTTACAACCCTCTGAGAGAAGACATTTCTCCTCATCTCAGTTTTAAATGGGCGGCCCCTTATTCTAAAATTAAGCCCTCTAGTTCTAGTCTCCCCAATCAATGGAAACATCCTTTCTACACCCACCTTATCAAACCCCCTCATATCCTTATATGTTTCGATAAGATCACCTCTCATTCTTCTGAATTCCAATGAGTAGGGGCTCAACCTACTCAATCTTTCCTCATAAGTCAACCCCCTCATCTCCAGAATCAACCTAGTGAACCTTCTCTGAACTGCGTTCAAAGCAAGTATATCCTTTCGTAAATATGGAAACCAAAACTGCACGCAGTATTCCAGGTGTGGCCTGTATAACTGTAGCAAAACTTCCCTGCAAGACAGTTAATATAGAATAGATATAGAAAGTAAATCTGCCCAAGTCATTGCTTATGGATTTTTTTTTAATTGATAAATCAAATACAAGAACAATGTTTTCTTCATCAATTGAAGAAAGATTAATTCTAATTAATAGAATATTTTAGGTGTTGTAATTGAATGAGCAA
Source organism: Pristiophorus japonicus (assembly GCF_044704955.1). Lineage (NCBI taxonomy): Eukaryota > Metazoa > Chordata > Chondrichthyes > Pristiophoridae > Pristiophorus > Pristiophorus japonicus. Next base: position 30,434,525 of record NC_091983.1, read on the forward strand.
TAAAATAGCTGATGGGGATTGGTGGAACATTGGTCAGTAAGAGGAAGTAATGTGCAAACAATGGCTTGTGCCTTTTGGGCTTTGGGTGTCATAAGCTGTATAATTTTGAGATATGCCACTGCCCCCAGGTTGCTTATTACATTTTTTAGCACAAAAGTACATTTATTGTTCACAAAATAGTTTCTTAGCAGTGATAAGTTTTGTAAATAATGACTTTCCTCAACATCCCTGTCGGAACTGTCAATGGATCATGCTGAGCACATTGTGAAGAGATTTCTTCCAGTGCTGAGAAAACACCAGCAACACTACAGATGAAGTGCATTGATGGGCCATATGCTGAGCGTAACGCTCTGTGGCAAGCATCATAGTATCCTGGAATTAAAGAGAGAACTTCATGCTGCCTTTAGTTCCATATCTGCACAGTAATATTAGAAGGCTCTGCAAGTTTGGTCACCAGTGCCTTTCAGGGGTGAGAGAACAAGTCGCTTGAGAACATTAATTTGTATTAACTGTCGTTATTAATGTATAAACTTGTGCAGCATCAGTTGAATTTATGCTCTTTCACAATCAAGTGCCCCAAACTTTCTATATCAAAAACGCACTGAATGGGGAATTCTTATCAAATTGCACAAAGGTTTGGAGCTAATTTTTTTGCTATCTCTGTTTCTGCCTTCTTTCAAATTCCATGGGGTAGAAATTGGTTTAAGTCCATTTCTGTGCACAGAATGGGCACCATGCTCAGAGAGCCCGCCCGATCACATGGAAGCAACTAAACCCCTAAATTGGTCCCCCTGATTAATTAAAATAAAATAGGGGGGATTGCTGGTGCTATTTGGGCTGTATATTAACAACTCATCGAATGGTGGTGTCAATATCATGCATAAGGATAAGGGGTAAGCCATTTAGGACCGAGATGAGGAGAAACTTCTTCACCCAGAGAGTGGTGAACCTGTGAAATTCTCTACCACGGAAAGTTGTTGAGGCCAATTCACTAAATATATTCAAAAAGGAGTTAGATGTAGTCCTTACTACTAGGGGGATCAAGGGGTATGGCGAGAAAGCAGGAATGGGGTACTGAAGTTGCATGTTCAGCCATGAACTGATTGAATGGCGGTGCAGGCTCGAAGGGCCAAACGGCCTATTTTCTATGTTTCTATTTAAAGGCAGCCTGAATCTCTTAAAGGGGCGGTGCACATTGGCTGCAGCCAACTTTCTTTTGAAGGTGGTAGACAATAATAGGTACTGTACGGTCTCTCCAATTTTCTGGCACTGCATTAAAGGTATTAGTGGAGGAGGTTGGTAGGAGGAGGAACACCTTCTATCCACCAGACAGCAGAAAGATATCGGGGCTAAAATTCAGGTTGGAGTCTTCCTTCGGACGAACGCCTCCAACCCAAACATTTTTCGCGAAAGTAGCTGGTGATCCCAGCGGCACCTTCGATTGCGGTCGGAGGCCTTCATGCAATGTGTAGCGTACGGGGAGAGGACTTCCTCGTACGCACGAAAAAGTTGGAGTCACATGGTCCTGGACCACCAATCACTCAGCAGTATTCTCATTGATAATAATAGGAATTCTATTTCTCCAAGTTCCCATTACTATCAATGAGAATAAACCCCAAGACAAGAAACACAACATAATAAATAAATAAAACACTTCACATATTTAAAATTAATTGAAATTTAAGTTTTTTAGAAAAAAAAAATATTTTTGAATTTTTAATGTGTTTTGATACGGTTTAAAATAAACTTACCTTACTGTACAGGGTTTTTAACATAAACATGTTTTTTTTAATTTAATTTTTATATGTTTTAAAACTCTTATGCTAGTAAAAGTAGGCTGTGCACCTGCTTTCACCAGGCATAAGTGTTTGAAGGACATTCGCTGGGCAAGAGATGGGCAAATAACCCAATCTCTTCCTTGCAGGGATATGGAGGATTGGTGAAGAGATATCTTGACAGAATGGAAAAGCCGTTTTTCGGTGTATGTGCATTGCGCACTGAAAACCAGCTTTTACAAGGCCTTTGTACGGACCCGGAGAGGCTGGAATTTTAGCCCCATCAAGGTGAGCTGTCTCCATGGGTGGGCAGAGGAGGCAGATAGTCAGTGACAGAAGTATTGTACCTAGAACATAGAATTATTGAATGATACCACACGGAAGGAGGCCATTTGGCCCATTGTGCTCTTTGAAAGAGCTCTCCAATTAGTCCCACTCCCCTGCCCTTTTCCTATGACCCTGCAAATCTTTCCTTTTCAAATATACATCCAATTTCCTTTGGAAATTTACTATTGAAACTGCTTCCTCCACCCTTTCACAGATACAAAATCCTTTCCCATATTACAACAGTGACTACACTCCAAAAGTACTTCATTGGCTGTAAAACGCTTTGAGACGTCTGATGGTCATGAAAACGCTATATAAATCCAATTCATTCGTTCTCTCCCCGCCCCCCAACCCCCACCTCCCAGTTCTTTATATAGTTATCTTAGATCTATGTCCTCAGGATGCCAACCCTCCAGTTTCAGTCGATGACCCTTCATCAGAACTGGCGAATGTTCGAAATGAAACCATCTCAAATCGGCCCATTATCCCTTTTGTCTCTTTAATCTCGCCTGCCTTCCACCCTATCACAGACCTTCCCTTGTATTCTTTCCTCCCTTCCCCCTTTTCAGTGCTCCTTAAGAATCTGTTCATTTCGAACATTCACCAGTTCTGACGAAGGGTCATCGACCTGAAATGTTAACTCTATTTTTCTAGCATTTTTTGTTTCTTTATATATGAAGAGAAGGATTAGTTGAATTTTCTTTCCCACAGATGACTGTTCTAGTATGAAATCCCCGACAACAAGCAATGGTGGACACAGAATCTATAATAGTTTTTTAAAATGGGAAGAAGATTAATATCTGAAAAAGATAAACATTAAACGGGTACAGAAACATAGAAACATAGAAACATAGAAACATAGAAAATAGGTGCAGGAGTAGGCCATTCGGCCCTTCGAGCCTGCACCGCCATTCGATAAGATCATGGCTGATCATTCCTTCAGTACCCCTTTCCTGCTTTCTTTCCATACCCCTTGATCCCCTTAAACGTAAGAGCCATATCTAACTCCCTCTTGAATATATCCAGTGAACTGGAATCAACAACTCTCTGCAGCAGGGAATTCCACAGGTTAACAACTCTTGAGTGAAGAAGTTTCCCCTCATCTCAGTCCTAAATGGCCTACCCCTTATCCTAAGACTATGTCCCCTGGTTCTGGACTTCCCCAACATTGGGAACATTCTTCCCGCATCTAACCTGTCCAGTCCCGTCAGAATCTTATACGTTTCTATGAGATCCCCTCTCATCTTTCTAAACTCCAGTGAATAAAGGCCCAGTTGATCCAGTCTCTCCTCATATGACAGTCTTGCCATCCCTGGAATCAGTCTGGTGAACCTTCGCTGCACTCCCTCAATAGCAAGAACATCCTTCCTCAGATTAGGAGACCAAAACTGAACACAATATTCCAGGTGAGGCCTCACTAAGGCCCTGTACAACTGCAGTAAGACCTCCCTGCTTCTATATTCAAATCCCCTAGCTATGAAGGCCAACATACCATTTGCCTTCTTCACCACCTGCTGTACCTGTGTGCCCACTTTCAGTGACTGATGAACCATGACACCCAGGTCTCGTTGCACCTCCCCTTTTCCTAATCTGCCGCCATTCAGATAATATTCTGCCTCCGTGTTTTTGCCCCCAAAATGGATAACCTCACATTTATTCACATTATACTGCATCTGCCATGCATTTGCCCACTCAGCTAACCTGTCCAAGACATGCTGCAGCCTCTTAGCGGCCTCCTCACAGCTCACAATGCCACCCAGTTTAGTGTTATCTGCAATCTTTGAGATATTACACTCTATTCCTTCATCCAAATCGTTAATGTATATTGTAAAGAGTTGAGGTCCCAGCACTGAGCCCTGCGGCACTCCACTAGTCACTGCCTACCATTCTGAAAAGGACCCGTTTATCCCGACTCTCTGCATCCTGTCTGCCAACCAGTTCTCTATCCACGTCAGTATATTACCCCCAATACCATGTGCTTTGATTTTGTACAACAATCTCTTGTGCGGGACCTTGTCAAAAGCCTTTTGAAAGTCCAAATACACCACATCCACTGGTTCTACTCTGTCCACTCTGCTAGTTACATCTTCAAAAAATTCCAGAAGATTCATCAAGCATGATTTCCCTTTCATAAATCCACGCTGACTTGGTCTGATCCTGTCACTGCTTTCCAAATGCGCTGCTATTTCATCCTTCGTGATTGATTCCAACATTTTCCCCACTACTGATGTCAAGCTAACCGATCTCGAATTACCCGTTTTCTCTCTCCCTCCTTTTTTAAAAAGTGGTGTGACATTAGCTACCCTCCAGTCCATGGGAACAGATCCAGAGTCGATAGACTGTTGGAAAATGATCACCAATCCACCCACTATTTCTAGGGCCACTTCCTTGAGCACTCTGGGATGCAGACTATCAAGCCCCGGGAATTTATCGGCCTTCAATCCCATCAATTTTCCTAACACAATTTCCTGCCTAATGAGGATATCCTTCAGTTCCTCCTCACTAGACCCACTGTCTCCTGGTAGCTTCGGAAGGTTATTTGTATTTTCCTTCGTGAAGACAGAACCGAAGTATTGGTTCAATTGGTCTCCATTTCTTTGTTCCCCATTATAAATTCCTCTGAATCCAACTGCAAGGGACCTACGTTTGTCTTTACTAATCTTTTTCTCTTCACATATTTATAGAAGCTTTTCCAGTCAATTTTTATATTCCCTGCAAGCTTCCTCTCGTACTTTATTTTCCCCCTCTCAATTAAACCCTTAGTCCTCCTCTGTTGAATTCTCAATTTCTCCCACTCCTCAGGTTTGTTGCTTTTTCTAGCCAATTTATATGCCTCTTCCTTGGCTTTAACACTATCCTTAATTTCCTTTGTTAGCCATGGTTGAGCCACCTTCCCCGTTTTATTTTTACTCCAGAGATGTACATTTGCTGAAGTTCATCCATGTGATCTTTAAGTATTTGCCATTGCTTATCCACCGTCAACCCTTTGAGTATCGTTTGCCAGTCTATTCTAACCAATTCACGCCTCATACCATCGAAGTTACCTTTCCTTAAGTTCAGGACCCTAGTTTCTGAATTAACTTTGTCACTCTCCATCTTAATAAGGAATTCTACCATATTATGGTCACTTTTCCACAAGGGGCCTCGCACAACAAGATTGCTAATTAGTCCCTTCTCATTACACATCACTCAGTCTAGGATGGCCAGCTCCCTGGTTGGTTCCTCGACATATTGGTCGAGAAAACCATCCCTAATACACTGCAGGATATCCTCCTGCACCGCATTGCTACCAGTTAGGTTAGCCCAATCAATGTGTAGATTAAAGTTGCCCATGATTACTGCTGTACCTTTATTGCACACATCCCTTATTTCTTGTTTGATGCTGCCCCCAACCTCACTACTACTATTTGGTGGTCTATACACAACTCCCACTAGCGTTTTCTGCCCTTTGAAATTCTGCAGCTCCACCCATCCAAGCTAATGTTCTTCCTTACAATTGCATTGAATTCATCTTTAACCAGCAACGCCACCCCGCCTTCTTTTCCTTTCTGTCTATCCTTCCTAAATGCTGAATACCCTTGGATGTTGAGTTCCCAGCCTTGGTTCCCCTGGAGCCATGTCTCCGTGATGCCAATCACATCGTATCCGTTAACTGCTATCTGCACAGTTAATTCATCCACCTTATTCCGAATACTCCTCGCATTGCGGTACAGAGCCTTCAGGCTTGTTTTTTTAACACACCTTGCCCCTTTAGAATTTTGCTGTAATGTGGCCCTTTTTGTTTTTTGCCTTGGGTTTCTCTGCCCTCCACTTTTACTATTCTCCTTTCTATATTTTGCTTCTGACTCCATTTTATTTCCCTCTGTCTCCCTGCATAGGTTCCCATCCCCCTGCCATATTAGTTTAACTCCTCCCCAACAGCACTAGCAAACACTCCCCCAAAGACATTGGTTCTTGTCCTGCCCAGGTGCAGACCGTCCGGTTTGTACTGGTTCCACCTCCCCCAGAACCGGTTCCAATGTCCCAGGAATTTGAATCCCTCCCTTCTGCACCACTCCTCAAGCCACGTATTCATCTGAGCTATCCTGCTATTCCTACTCTGACTAGCACGTGGCACTGGTAGCAATCCTGAGATTACTACTTTTGAGGTCCTACTTTTTAATTTAGCTCCTAGCTCCATAAATTCGCCTTGTAGGACCTCATCCCGTTTTTTACCTATATCTTTGGTACCAATGTGCACCACGACAACTGGCTGTTCACCCTCCCTTTTCAGAATGTCCTGCACCCGCTCCGAATCATCCTTGACCCTTGCACCAGGGAGGCAACATACCATCCTGGAGTCTCGGTTGCGGCTGCAGAAACGCCTATCTATTCCCTTTACAAATGAATCCCCTATCACTATTGCTCTCCCACTCTTTCTCCTGCCCTCCTGTGCAGCAGAGCCAGCCATGGTGCCATGAACTTGGCTGCTGCTGCTCTCCCCTGATGAGTCATCCCCCTCAACTACTCAAAGCGGTGTATCTGTTTTGCAGGGGGATGACCGCAGGGGACTCCTGCACTACCTTCCTTGCACTGCTCTTCCTGCTGGTCACCCATTCCCTATCTGGCTGTATACCTTTTACCTGCGGTGTGACCAACTCACTAAACGTGCTATTCATGTCATTCTCAGCGTCGTGGATGCTCCAGAGTGAATCCACCCGCAGCTCCAGTGCCGCAATGCGGTCTGTCAGGATCTGCAGGCGGATACATTTCCTGCACACGTAGTCATCAGGGACACTGGAAGTGTACCTGAGTTCCCACATAGTACAGGAGGAGCATAACACGTGTCCGTGCTCTCCTGCCATGACTTAACCCTTAGATACACTTAAATTGGCAACAACAATGTTAAAAGTTTACTTACTGATATAGAAGAAAAAGAAAAAGAAAAACGACTTACCAATCACCAGCCAATCACTTACCCCCTTGGCTGTGACGTCACCTTTCGTTTTCTTTCTATTTCTTTTTTGCCTTCTCCCTGTAGCTGTACAAGCTGGGCCTCTCCACGCACCTCCTCGATGCTGCTCCCCGGACTCCCTGCTGTGCCTTTTATAGGCCTCTCGCCGAAGTCCCGACTGCCTCTCCACGCACCTCCTCGACGCTGGGCCCCGGACTCCCTGCTGTGCCTTTTATAGGCCTCTCGCCGAAGTCCTGACTGCCTCTCCACGCACCTCCTCAACGCTGCCATCACTTAAATGGTATTGCTCCTGAGCTTTGTACAAATGATGGTTTCTGAAATGTCATCGCCCATATTCAGAGTCCTGTGAAATGTAGCCTCCCAGAAGGAACATTGACAATATATCTTCATGGTCGTCCATTGTTTCTATGGAGCCGAATTTGGTCAAGGCCTCCACACGCCCAAGTGCCGCCCAAAGTGCTGCCGATGGCTGCCGAGGTACCGGACAGTACTTTCAGCAGGGTTTTCAGTGTCGAGGTCCCTCGAAGGTCAGCGGGCGGCAAATGAACGCTGTACGATGCCAATCTGGGTGGCAGCGGGCGGGAGCTCCCATTCTCAGTGGCAGAGGCGCTTGCCGCCCAAGTGCCACCGAGAATGGAGCCGGGCCCACGGAGGGTAGGACAGCTGAAAATAAAAATCATCAGGAAAAATTTTTTACAACTGTCGGAATACCTTCAGGGGACCCCATCCGGGTAAGTCGCTGTGGGGGGAAAAAAAAATGTTCACGAACCTTTTTTTCAGGATCTTCAGACTTACCGTTGGGGAGGGACCAGCCTCCTCGCAGCGGTCCACCCCCGTTCTGCCACCGACCCCTGCCAACTCCCATCGCATCAATATGGGAGCTCAGCGGGCGGGAGCTCAGTTGCGCCACTCGGCCGTCCGCTGACATCAGCAGGCGGTTCTCCCCTCCTGCCTGCTCGAGGCCACCTCGAAAGTGGCACTGGGCGGATCTTGCAGAGAAATGTCAGCGGCAGTGGGTGGTAAGTTGATCAATTTTGGCCCCTATATTACTTTCTATTCAATGTAGATTTTCCACAGGCTCATTGACTATTAATGTGTGTAAACTGCCTTAATTTGAAGAAATCTGTAAAGTTTTTGTGGTAGAATTCTGTCTAGGTCGGTGGCGCCACACCAGCGGTATCACATTGGCCGTCCGTTGCACAGAGTGCCTGATATTCAGTTCCAGCGCAGTCATGATCAGACGCTGCGTGTAACGGGCGGCCAATCGATAAGCCCGTTCAGCACCACCGCCCGAGACAAATTTCTAGGCCTTTAAGTCAACTTCTCAATCGAGGGCAGTGTGCGGATACACGACACCGCAGCACTGGAACACCAGCACAGTGTTGTGGAGTACTGCGGTGCAGATAATCCCTGGTTCAGTCACACCCAGTCAGGCTGTATGTACCAAGCAAAGACCAGGCAGCTCTCTGCTGGTGGTTCGAGGAGGATATGGCCGGAAAAAAATCAGATGGGAAACTAGATACTTTGAATCTTGAACTGCCTTAATGAAAAACACATTTCCAAAGTCTTCATTAGGGTATAATAGTTATCTCTTGGAATGCATCCCCACAAGCTTTTAAATGAGCTTCCTCTATAAAACAGATTAAGCAGCTCATTAAAGCTAATCTCTTTGAAATGTTCTTTATATGCTTTTAGTTGTATGCATAATTACTCTATACTACAGTGTTGCTCATTTACGAAAGGTAAATATATTAGGCCATTTGCTTTTTCTTTCATTGCTAAAAATCCTCAGGATTGACTTCGTTTTTAGCAGGAAGTTTCCCTTCAATGTCTGTTGTAAAGTATGTTAATGAGGAGCATGTCTGGTTCTTGCAGGCCCGGGTTAGACTGACCACTATATTAGGGTATACTTCCCTTCTCACTGCATGTCACTAAATTCAAACACGGGATCAATGGAAAGGAGAGCGAACTAACATACTGGATATTGACTATATATAGGAGTGTACAGGATAACAGTTTGCCACTTTGGTGCATCGGGCCCAGCCCCAAAGTTCAAAAACTGAATACACACTTCATTCTCCCTCTGTGTGAAATGGCTATAACTGCTCTGTCCATCTACCTTCCTTCTGAGCACCATACTCTCTGTAATTCACAGGGCTCAATGTCTCAGGCTTCAGCTTGATACCATAAAGACCTTGAAAGCTTCAATAAAGTCTCCTCACAGTCCTCTCTCGTGCAACATACTCAGCTTCTGCAGTCTCTCCTTGTAGCTCAGGGGCCTGATACCGGCTGTCAGATGGCTAGCCCTTTCTGCTGTACCTTTTCTAGTGCAATGATGTCCTTGATGTGATATGGTGACCAGAACTGCACACAGTACTCCAGATGAATTATATAGAGGGATGGTGATCGGGGCCCAGGGGAGGCGTGAGTTCGGGGCCAGGGACCCAGGGGCAGTACAGGCCAGCCCACACTGCGATGTGTGTGTGCACTAGCTCCGTGCAGCAGAGCTGGTCTCCAGTCGTCCTGGGTAATCCTTGCCATTGAACCAAGACCTTGCTTTGTCAAGCCCGTGTGGTGGCTGGTGTGCAACGGCCACCACACACACAGGCATCTTCCACCCTTCAGGATGTAGTTCGGGTCCTTCATTGAAACACCTGTGAACTCAACCTTTTTTGTCGTGGAAGCAAGTCATCCTCGTTTCGAGGGACTGCCTACGATGATGATGATTTGAAGTGATATTGAACTGGTGACGTAGACAATCACAGCAGCCAGCTTGCAATAGCAAGGTCCCACAAACAACAATGAGATATGTGACCAATGCATCTGTTTTTGGTAGTGTTTGGTTGAGTGATAAATGTTGACCAGGGCATCCAGATGAGGATGAGGTGCAGTATCACTTCATCTGATTTGTGTTCTATTAAGTGCACTCGACATCAAATTTGCCTTATTTTTGTCAGCCATGGCTCAGTTCTCGCCTCCGAGTCAGAAGCTTGGGGGGTTCAAGTCTCATTCCAGGGACTTGAGCGCAGAATCTGGGCTGACGCTTCAGAGCTGTACTGAGGAAGTGCTGGACCATTGGAGGTGCTGGCTTTGCGATGAGGCATTAAACCGAGATCCCGTCCGCCCTCTCAAGTGGATGTAAAAAATCCCGTGGCACTATTTCGAAGAAGAGCAGGAGAGTAACCCCCCAGTGTCCTGTCCAATATTTACCCCTCAATCAACACCTTACAAACAGATTATCTGATCATTATCGCATTGATGTTTGTGGGACCTTGTTGTGTGCAAATTGGCTGCTGCGTTTCCGACATTACAACAGTGCCTACAGTTCAAAATTACTTCATTGGCTGCGAAGCACTTTGGGATGTCCTGAGGTCATGAAAGGTGCTATATAAATGCAAGTCTTTCTTTCGTTTCATGCTCTACGCTCTGACCAACGCTCTGTATAACTGAAACATCACATCCTCACTTTGGCATTCCAACCATATTAGATAATGGCCAATATTCCAACAGCCTTTTTGATTATTTTTTGTATCGGGGAGGGGCTTAATCTGTTGCTCAAGCTGAATGGTAAGTGAAGGTCTCTCTTTTTTACTTTCTTTACTTGTCGTTGCGAGCTACTGAGCAGACATGGACTGAGTGGGATACTGAGAGGAAAATGGAGTTCATGTTTTTTCTCTTTAGTAGCAGAGGAATGGAGCCGATTGTAATGTGCCTACTGCCCCACAGGCTGTGTTTTGCGAACTTAGTATAGACGGGTGATTGGGAAGAAACAAAAGAAAGAAATTGCATTTATATCTCCCCTTTCACATCCTCTGGACATCTTAAAGCGTCTCACAGCCAATGCATTATTTTTGAAGTGTAACCACTGTGGTGTGATGTAGATACAAACACAACAGCCAACTTGCACACAGCAAGGTCCCACAAGCAGCAATAGGATAAGTGACCAGTGCATCTGTTTTTGGCAGTATTTGGCTGGGTGATAAATGTCTCAACAAGTGTCAATGCCGAGAGCATGCAGAAATAAAGCGCAGGCAGCGGAAAGAGCGTGCGGCAAACCAGTCCCACCCACCCCTTCCCTCAACGGCTGTCCCACCTGTGACAGAGTCTGTGGCTCTCGTATTGGACGGTTCAGCCACCAAAGAACTTACTTCAGGAGTGGAAGCAAGTCTTCCTCGATTCTGAGGGACTACCTATGATGATGATGAAATGTTGACCAGGATGTTGCGCATATCCCCCCCTGCTCTTCTTTGAATAGTGCCGTGGGATCTTTTACTACTTCCCACCTGAGAGGGCAGATCAGGTCTCACTTCAATGTCTCATGGGCAGTGCCATGCTCCCTCAGTACTGCACTAGAGTGTCAGCCCAGCTTATGTTGCTGGAGGCCTGCAATGGGGCTTTAACCCACCACATTCTGAAGCAGGAAGCTTACTGCTCCACGTGGCTTAGTACCAAAACAATTGTTGCACATATCCAATAGACCATTAGTGGCACTCCAGTATAATTAACATGTAACATTGTCAGAACTGCACAGAAGCTCAACTTTGCTGTTCCTCGTTCATCCTGTTCGAGTCAGTGCCAATAAGATATTATGCATACAGCAAATAGGAAACATCTGGCTGTCCATGTTTTTTATATCTCCATCACCCTCGACCCTGTTGTGGGGGGGCAGGAGAGCATACATTCCTGGTGCTAGCAGCAGTTCCAAGTGCCGAGATCTCAGCAGCTACCACACCAACAAGGCTTTCAGTTCTGTGTGCACAAAAAGTGCTGAGTGCTTCTCTCCTGCCCCGTACGCCCACTTGCATGGCACACGTGTTATCCAACAAGCGATGCTATTAATACGGAACTGGAGCGAACTCTGTCCAATTTCTCCCGTGGTTACATGTTATTGCTGGCAACACAAGGCTCCAATCATCACGCCAGACTGAGAACACTGGCCCTGATCTACAGAGTGCCCGAACCAAGCACAGTCAGCTCGCAAATCTCACAATTATCCAGGGTCAAAATTCACTGAGATTCAACTGCGCTGAGAGTTTTTTTCAGGACTTCTCCCGCTTTGCTGCCATGATTTCGGCAGAATCCCTGTTTACACCCATCAGTAGGGTTTCTGGCAAACATGTGCCAAAGCTATGGCGGAAGAGCTGGAGAAGCCCTGAGGAAATTCCCGGCACTAGTATTTAATAACATTTTTCCAATAAATCAACGGCCTCTAACCTTTTCCTGATAACTGCTATCAGAATGTTTCGATTCCATACATCTGTGCTGATTAGCTTTTAAAACTTATGTTTATCAGACTTGGCATTGACATTCTATAGTCAACAGCATGTTTATCATAATGTCATCCCATTCAGGACAGTGTCTTTTGATGAAGTGTATCTGCTTATAATAATCGTATTACAGTTGTTAAGGAACATGATGGTAAAGAGTGCCCTCTACTGCTCCTTCTGTGAACTATATCACACTGATCAACAGAGGCTGTGCTGGAGGAAGATTTCCTCTGGTTGCTCAGTGTAACAACATCACACACAAATTCAAAAAGAATGTGTTTATGATTTAGCTACACACACAGGCCTGTGCATTTCTTCCCCCACCCCACAAGGGATACAAAAGTTATGCTAATGAGACAATCCATGAGAACAGAGAATGTTTCGGTCCCACCTGAAATACTAATCTATCGTTCTGTTTCAGAATGTGTGCTTTCCCATTGCTGCCTTTAGTTCACATTTCCAGCACCCGGTTTCACTTCGCACCGAGAATAAAACTCATCTGTACTGAGAGACTCCTCATCCTCAGTTTCTACTCTCAGCTCCCCATGCCCTCCCTCCGGATTCACTGCCCTCCTGTCCTTCCTAAACCTCCCCCTCCATGTAAACTGTCCTACCCACAATCCCCTTCCAAATCTCACTTCCTGCTGCAGGGGGCAAACATTTGCAACACTCCAAACCTCTAGCTTGACACGTGGCAGATGAAATTTTGTGGTGGTCTCTCTGAGACACCGTAGTTTGGTTTACCTTTTACCGCCACAGAACCCTTTGGATTCGGGGGACAGTGGCAGACACATGGGAGAGCAGACATTTTACTCCCGAGGTTCACTTTATTGTTAATTTAGGGGCCAGACCCCTGTTAATGTGACCCTTCCAGAACCACAGTTAAGTAAGTATTTTTCTCTTTATTGCCGCTTTATCGGATTGTTCTTGGATTATTGTATCGCTCCTGATGGTGTACTGCAAGAAACCGAGTGTTGTTTTCCTTGTTTTGTATTCATACAGTCCACCGCGCATAATAAAGGATTTGGAAACCGAAGCCCTGACCTTTGACCATATTTCTTTGTGTTGTGGTAGACACTAGCTGGTGGAATTAGAGTAATTGCTTGCCTCAAACTACACTCTCACAGAAGCCAGTACAAATTTAATGCAGAGAAGGGTGAAGTGATGCATTTTCGAAGAAAGAATGAGAAATCATAGAATCACTGAAATGGTTACAGCACAGAAGGAGGCCATTCGGCCCATCCAGCCCATGCCAGCTCTCTGTAAGAGCACTTCACCTAGTCCCACTCCCCCGACCTCTCCCCGTAGCCCTGCAAATTTTTATTATTTCAGGTACTTATCCAATTCCCTTTTGAGTGCCACAATTGAGTCTGCCTCCAACACCCTTTTAGGCAGTGCATTCCAGATCCTAACCACTCGCTGCATAGAAATGTTTTTCCTCATGTCGAGAGGCAATATAAAGTAAACGGTACAAGGGGGCGCAGGAGCGGAGAGACCTGGGGGTTTCAATGTGACAGGATGAGTTGATAAGGTTATTAAAAAAGCATATGGATCCTTGGCTTTATAAATTGAGGTATAGAGTACAAAAGCAAGGAAGTTATGCTAAACATTTCTAAATCACTGGCTAGGCCCGAGCCGGAGTATTGTGTCCAATTCTGGACACTTTACGAAAGATGTCAAAGCCTTGAGGGTGCGGGGGAGATTTGCAAGAATGGTACTAGGGATGAGGGACTTCAGTTATGTGAAGAGACTGGAGAAGCTGAGAAGGCTCTCCTTAGAGCAGAGAAGGTGAAGGACAAATGTAATATAGATGTTCAAAATTATGAATTGTTTTGATAGTGTAGATAGGGAGAAATGTTTGCACTGGGAGGGTTGGTAACTTGAGAACATTGATTAACCGGCTGCAATTTGGGGCAGTCAATTCGATGTGTTGGATTTTCTTTGCGCCGGCACGGAATTGGACTCTTTTAGTAAAAAGAAATGTTGTTGGTGGTAACGGAGCGTTCGCCCTGCATCGTGCTGATGCCTCACAATGTCCCTCCCCTTCTTTTAAAGGGGAGGGTTGCTGCGAACTTTGCAGCCACTTTAGTGGTGTCCATTGGGCCACCAGGGTGGGTGTCGGCTGGGCCAGCGGCCTGGCACCCAAGAGGGGGTGTCGGGCTGCATGTTGGCAAAGTCGGCCGACCGTAAGAAAGATGGCAGCCACCGCGCTACCACCTCCCCTTTAAGGGAGGCCGGGGCGCCACTGTCACCACCGAGAAACTGTCGGCGGCATCACCACTCGCGGGGTGCAAAGGGCTCAGCGCATAGTGACAAGGGGTCAGCGTGCATGGCGTTATGGGCGCAGTGCAAATCACTTTTCGCTGGCGGAACCCCGGGGGCAATTCTGGGGGGGAGGGGGCGCTCTGGCCGCCGTGCCCGGGGCGAAAACCCTTTATCGCCCCGTTATCCCCCCCCCCCCACCACCCCGCCACCCCGGAGGCGCTAACGGGCCTTTCTGAGAGGGGCAATTTCGACTCCTAAGATAATTGGCAAAAAATCCAAAGGGGAAATGAGGAAAAATGTTTTCACGCAGCGAGTTGTTGCGACCTGGAATGCACTGCCTGAAAGGGTGGCGAAAACAGATTCAAAGGTACCTTTCAAAAGGGAATTGGATAATTAACTGGAAAGGAGAACATTGCAGGGCTGTGTGGAAAGAGAAGTGGAGTGGGACTAATTGGATAGCCCTTTCAAAGAGCTGGCACGGGCACGATGGGCCGAATGACCTGCATTTGTGCAGTATGATTCTAGAATTCCGTGATATAATACAAAATACAAGAGAGAAGTGTCATTCTCTGCCTGTGAGATGGCTGTTTTAATGATGCGATTTACAAGTCCAAAAATAGTCGCCTATTGCTACACAAATTGCCTTCACTCTTGACATTCATTGTGGTATCCCAGAAACAGCATTTTAACGTAACAAAGGTCAGGCCGATGTTGAGATGAACACTGCAAACATTGCCACTGTCACTAGATGTTGTTCACAGTAAGGCTGCTGCTCTGTAATGTAGTCATATTTGTGAGCACGACATGCTCTGAAGTTTTGGAGACATTATCAAAGTGGCAGATTTGCGTTTGCAAAGACTTGCGGCTCCCGGTGCCGGTTCGGCTTCGGCTCAGCCGCTCTTCGTTCTGGCGATCCGCCCGCAAAAAACAAGAGAACGCAGTTTTAAACTCTTCTCGGAATTTGCCTTAAAAAGAGCAAGAATATTTCAATCATTTTTGACATCCTTTCAGCTAACTGAAAAAAAAGGACGACAGTATATAGCATTCATATAAATGTGTTGAAGCACTCGTGCCGTTTGAGTGAGCTACCATTCAAATTCGGTGTGATCCTCACCGAGCGTATTCATTCTCTTCCTCATTACATTTCTCTTCCTCATTACATTTTAAAATCCCGCCTGCTGTTGTTTCGATGTGGAGAACTAAGTTTCAAGTCATTTAATAAAGAAAACCGGCGCTGAAATGAGCTTCCGACCATATATCTGCAGCGTAACTAAGACCACCTATTTTCACCTCCGTAACATTGCCCGTCTCCTCCCTTGCCTCAGCTCATCTGCTGCTGAAGCCCTCATCCGTGCCTCTAGACTTGACTATTCCAACGCACTCCTGGCTGGCCTCCTACATTCTACCCTACATAAACTAGAGGTGATCCAAAACTCGGCTGCCCATGTCCTAAATCGCAGCAAGTCCCGCTGACCCATCACCCCTGTGCTTGCTGACCGACACTGGCTTCCGGTTATGCAATGCAAAATTCTCATCCTTATTTTCAAATCCCTCCATGGCCTTGCCCCTCCCTATCTCTATAATCTCCTCCAGCCTCACAACCCCCAAGATATCTGCACTCCTCTAATTCTGCCCTCTTGAGCATCCCTGATTATAATCGCTCAACCATTGGTGGCCGTGCCTTCTGTTGCCGAGGCCACAAGCTCTGGAATTCCCTCCCTAAACCTCTCGACCTCTCTTTCCTCCTTCAAGACACTCCTTAAAACATACCTCTTTGACCAAGCTTTTGGTCACCTGCGCTAATTTCTACTTATGCGGCTCGGTATCAAATTTTTTAAAATTCTCATTATACTCCTGTGAAGCGCTTTGGGATGTTTCACTATGTTAGAGGTGCTAAATAAATGCAAGTTGTTGTTGTTGTTGTTGCTGTCCAGAGGTTGACATTCAATCTCAAACTATAAAAACTAGCTACTGGGCTGAAAGGTCTGAGTAACTCAACTAATATTTTAATAGCTTGAGACTATCAGAATTTCGATGCAATTATTAAGCGAGGCTATGGGGCAATTCACTGATTCGATGCTCCAACTGGGAAACTGTGCTCCAAGGGAGCAGGAGTTGGAGAATCAGCACTGCAGAGATTCTGCCCTGTCTGTCTCCGATTTCTACTCCGTTTGAGCAGCTTCTTCCCACAGACACTGTGGGACTTGTGAGTTTACCTTCTATGTGTTGGCAATCGTCACACCCGATGTAAGACTTAGGGTGGAATTTTAACCCCCCAAAATGGATGAGTTGGGGTCAGGTGGGAGGTTAAAGTGTTATAAATATGAATCCTGATCCCAACCTGTCTTCAACCCACCCATTTCCAGTTTTAACGGAGGTGGACGGGGAACAGACAGCAAACCGCTTCCAGGAGCAGGGATGACAGTGAAAAACCTGGTCGCGAACCTCTCGAGAATCCAGCCCATAATATTCTGAAGGGGACAGACAGGGTAGATGTTGAGAGATTGTTTCCCCTGGCCGGAGAATCTAGAACTAGGGACCATGGGGGCAGAAACTCCACTTTTGAGCTTATCGCCCAAAAATGGGCGTTATTTCTGGCAATGGCGGTAAAAAAGTATTTTCAGATCGCCGGCTTCTCGCCCATTCTCTAAACACCTAGTTTACATTTTTGAAAATGGGCGTTATTGTGAGCGATATCAAATGGGCGGTAGCGTTAAATGTTTTTGACCTTCTGCCGTAAAGCATGGCCGTCCTTAGCAACGGCATGGCAATGCTCAATTCCTGCGATTCTGGAAGTCAAGGGTTACCATGACAAGCGCAGAAGAGGAGACAGAGAGAGAGGGAGCTCAGAGGGACTGAAGGCGTGGCTGGGTGTGGTGTGACTGCTTTGGGAGGAAGGAGAGATGGTACAGTTGTCTAGGAGGACTGTAGACATTGGTGACCAGCTCATCGAAGCTTTGGGGGACATATCCTGACACCTGGCCACCATGACCGAGTACATTCCACGCATGGCGGAGTCCCTGGATGTGATAGCCAGGAACACTGCTGCCACAGCCCTCCCAGTGGTTCCAGAGCATGGCACTCCACCCCTAGGTTCCCCACCACCACTGCGAACGACAGACGAGAGTAAGGACCAAGATCCTGCTTCTGCATCAAAGAATGTTGTCCCCTCAGCAACCCCCACTCCTGTACCCGTCCAACCACCACATTTGCCTTCATTCCCCTCCCCCCCAATGAGACACCGCCTGAGGAGCTCCTCGGCCAGGCGCCGTGGAGCGAGGAGGGGAAGAGGTAGAGGTGGGGAGAAGGAGGGGGGGGGGAGGAAAGTGAGGTGCATGTGCGCAGGTGATGGCTGTGTTATAGCTCCAACTGGGTGTATGCAATTTGTTGCAATGTATGGGGGCTGGGGACCACACTCCTGCTTTGCCTTTATATTCTGTGTTGCTGGACATGTTGAACATGTGATTGATGTCAATGCTGGAAAAAGTGGGATGTGGGCGGGGGTTGGGTGTTATTGGTTGTGATATTTATGATTTCAGACCAATGTTGGTATTGAACATAACCTTGTTGCGCATTGTCTCACATAACTGGACCGTTACACACTGGTGATTCCTTACCATGAAAGGGTTAAATACAACTTAACATTAATCAACGTGAACTTTAACTGGCACCAAGGTTATGGGCACCATTGATGTCTGAGCTGCACACACACAGCAGTGTGTCAGTGTTGTCACTCACATCAGCGCTCTTTCAGTCAAAATCTTTCCGATATCAACTCCTCACGTAAGAGTGGGATTTAACAAATGCCAGCCACACTGCAGTTCATTCCAGTTAGTTCCACTTTTTGTGGGCGGTATTTTGAGCGAGCGATATTCTGGGCGATATGTGTGCGAGGTGGTGAAATTGAAGATGGGCACTCTCCATGGCCGCTAGTTTGGGTAAGTATGCTCTTTGCGACAAAAAACAATCACCGGGTGTTAATATTGAATCTCGACGTTAATTCCATTCGGAAAGTAACGCTGGGCGTTATTATGGGCGTTGAATTCTCCCATTCTGCTGATTCTGCCCAAAAAAACTGGGCAGGCGGTGATATTTTTTTTCGGCGTTAAACCCATTGGGAAAACAACGCTCGGCGATAAGTCTCCTAAAAAAGCCCGTCAAATTTCCATTTTGTGCCACCTGGGCGTTATACGTCATTTCAGCAGTATTAGGGCGTTAAGTGGACGTTAAGCAGGCAAAAAAAGTGAAGGTTCTAGCCCCATATACTCAGGATAAGGGATTGGCCATTTACGACTGAGATGAGATGGGGAGCAGGCAGGGAAGTGGAGCTGAGTCCATGATCAGATCAGCCATGAGCTTATTGAATGGCGGAGCAGGCTCGAGGGGCCGTATGGCCTACTCCTGCTCCTATTTCTTATGTTCTTATGTTCTTATGAGGAGGAATTTCTTCACTCAGAAGGTTGTGAATCTTGAGAATTCTGTACCGCAGAGGGCTGTGAATCATTGAGTAAATTCAAGGCTGAGATAGATAGATTTTTAGACTCTAGGGGAATCAAGGGGTATAGGCATTGTGTGGAAAAGTAAAGTTGAGCTCATATGTCCCAGTCCTGTTCCTAATTCTTATGTTCTTATGTTCTACTGATTTGGACTCTTTTTTTTTGGATAATTACTATACATGTATGTTTTAGTTTTCCTTACAAAAAAAATATTGTAAAAAGTAAAAAATATATACCGGTAGATAGAACTCAAGATTTTACAACATCAAAATTAAGAAAGTAGATCTTTAACATATTGCTCTGAGTGTGGATAGTGTCCATTGCTGCTCATGACATTGAGCATCTGATGCTGAGGCAGCCGTTTCTGATCTTTTGTTAATCCCTGCATGCCAGTAATACCTGAAACAGCTCAATGTATTTTGTAACCCGTGCAGGTGCAAGTGGTTGCTTAGCACCTGTGCCCGCAAATTTGAAATTTTGGTATGCTTACTATCTCTGGTTCCTGAAAACTAGCAGCACAGTTCTGCGCAGGGTGTGTTCCAGCCAATTACAGTCAGTGCTATCAGTGCTGACACATTTAAATATTATAAGGGCTCAACAACCAGGGGGCATAGATTTAAAGTAATTGGTAGGAGGTTTAGAGGGGATTTGAGGGCAATATTTTTCACGCAGAGGGTGGTGGGGGTCTGGAACTCACTGCCTGAAAGGGTGGTCGAGGCAGAAACCCTTGCCACATTTAAAAAGTACTTGGATATGCACTTGAAGTGTAGTAACCTACAGGGCTACGGACCAAGAGCTGGAAAGTGGGATAAGGCTGGATAGCTCTTTTTTCAGCTGGCACAGACATGATGGGCCAAATGGCCTCCTTCCGTGCTGTAAATTTCGATGATAACGAAGCTAAAAACCTCGGATTTCGCCTGCTGTGCATGTTTAACAGTGGCCGGCCAGGGTTCCCGGTCCTCAGGAACCCCGACAGTTGCGGCCAGGCGAAAACAGCCCTGGGGAGCCGGAATGCTTAACCCCATTCCCCACACAAGCCCCGCCATCACCGCGATAGGAACCCCCCCCCCCATCCACAGGGTCAGCGATGAGACCCACCCCCCTCCCCGGGTCCGGGGATCAGACTCCCCCTGCATCCGGGGATCGGACCCCACCCCTCGGGATCAGACCCCATCCCTCGGGATTGGACTCCCCCTGGATCTGGGGATTGGACCCCACCCCTCGGGATCGAACCCCCGGGGTCTGTGATCGTCCCCCCCTGTGGAGAAATGCCTGGCATCTATATTATTTCAGGGTTGATGAACATGTCATCATCCGACTGTATTTTAGAAACGAGGTGTAACTGATTGTATAACAATTTGTCCTGGCTATATAATCAGATTAATCAATAGCAGTTTGTCCTGTCTATGGGTTCAATTTTTCCCAGTGATTTCACCATTTTTTTGACGCAGGCCCCTTTTTTTGGCCTCCGTTTAAAAAAAACAAGTTTCCTCGATCAATTTGCACCAGCGTAACTCAGTTAGTTATGATTTTTTTAGGTACTTTTTTTTAAGCCAAAGGAGCTTAACCTGCCACCCACACCAATTCTGGCCAGTTAGGCAAGTTTGGCCAGCTGAGAGTTACTCCAGTTCTTCTTAGGCCAGCGTATATGGCCTCTGTAGAAAAACCTTCTGGCAAGTTAAGGAAATTGGCACAGGTAAGGAATTCGGCACAGGTAAGTGCAGCAGATGCCCGGACAGCAGCAGCAGGAGAGGTAAGAGCGAGGGGAAGAGGGGGGTGGGAAGCCTTTCGGGTATAGTTAGGTGCAGGGACCAGGAGGGAGGAGGCCATCGGCCCGGGACAGAAGCGGACTGGGATAGGTGCGGGACCGGGAGGGAGGAGGTCACTCCGCCAGGGCTAGGTGCGGGAGAGCGGGACCAGGAGGCCCTTCGGCCAGGGATAGGAGTGGGGATTGGCATCGGCATCGGGGCGGCTGGGGGACTTTAATAATTTAATGGCGGTCGGTTGCTGCAATGTATTTGTGCTTGTGAAGTTGCTGCAATGTTTAATGTGCTTGTGCAGGTTGTGAGCTGGCTGTATGTTTCATTTTCTAGCCTTAGCCGCATTGTGTCCCTGGTTACCTTAGCAACCCGATTTTTTTCGCGCAGATCACGGCTCCACCCCAAAAACTAAAGAACAGGTTAGGCTGCACCAAAATGAAGAAATCAAACGGAGAAACTTGGAACACTTTTTTTTGCGTACTTGGGCCCCAAAAAAGCGGGCGTAACTCTTCAAGCACACTAAAAAAAAGCTTTGAGGAAAATTGAGCCCTATACAAGCATCCTAATCAATAGCAATTTGTCCTGTCTATATAAGCAGACTAATCAATAGCCATTTTTAAAACATTTTTATTTGTTCATGGAATGTGGGTGTCGCTGACAAGGCCTGCATTTATCACCCATCACTAATTGCCCTTGAGAAGATGGAGGTGAGCCGTCTTCTTGAACCGCTGCAGTCCGTGTGGTGAAGGTACTCCCACAGTGCTATTAGGGAGAGGGTTCCAGGATTTTGACCCAGCGACGATGAAGGAACGGTGATATATTTACGTCAGGATGGTGTGTGACTTGGAGGGGAACTTGGAGGTGATGGTGCTCCCATGCGCCTGCTGCCCTTGTCCTTCTAGGTGTTGAGATCGTGGGTTTGGGAGGTGCTGGTGAAGAAGCCTTGGCGAGTTGCTGCAGTGCATCTTGTAGATGGTACACACTGCAGCTACGGTATGCCGGTGATGGAGGGAGTGAATGTTTAAGGTGATGGATGGGATGCCAAACAAGCGGGCTGCTTTGTATTGGATGGTGTCGAGCTTCTTGAGTGTTGTTGGAGCTGTACTCATCCAGGCAAGTGGAGAGTATTCCATCATACACTGACTTGTGCTTTGTAGATGGTGGAAAGGCTTTGGGGAGTCAGGAGGTGAGACACTTGTCGCAGAATACCCAGTCTCTGACCCGCTCTTGTTGCCACAGTATTTATGTGGCTGGTGCAGTTAATTTTCTGGTCAATGGGGTCCTCCAGGATGTTGATGGTGGGGGAGTCGGTGATGGTAATGCCGTTGAATGTCAAGGGGAGGTGGTTAGACTCTCACTTGTTGGAGATAATCATTGCCTGGCACTTGTGTGGCGCGAATGTTATTTGTCACTTATTGAATGTCGTCCAGGTCTTGCTGCATGTGGGCATGGACTGCTCCATTATCTGAGGAGTTGCAAATAGTACTGAACACTGCGCAAACATCAGCAAACATCCCCACTTCAGAACTTATGATGGAGGGAAGGTCATTGATGAAGCAGCTAAAGCTGGTTGGGCCGAGAACACTGCCTTGAGGAATTCCTGCAGCGATGATGTCCTGGGGCTGTGATGATTGACCTTCAACCACCATAACCATCTTCCTTTGTGTTAGGTATGACTCCAGCCAGTGGAGAGCTTTCTCCTGATTCCCATTGACTTCAATTTTACTATTAGTCCTGTCTATATGAGCAGTCTAATCGATGGCAGTTTGTCCTGTCTATATGAGCAGCCTGATAGCTATCCTAAAAATTACAGTTGGCGCAAAGACCATGATAATTCAATGTAATTGGCCACCAAGATTAAGAGTGCAGCATGGTGTATGTTCTCTGTCAGCTGAGCGCTCCTTTGTATGTTGCTGTAACTGTGAAGAGTTTTTGATGTGCTAATGTGCACAAGCTGTTTGTGAGTATAATTAATCTTATTAGCACGGGTATAATTTGTGTTCCACGGAGGTGGGGGATGGAACGAATCAAGCTGAAAGTTTTCACACTGCACCGGTGACAGACTTTTACTGCTCCTATGAATTGAGCATTAAAGCTGAGACAGAATCTCTGTTGCAGTGCCTGACTAGGAAATTAGACCTAGAAATTTGATCGCACCAGAAAATGTTCATGCAGGAAGTGGGGCGGTGCGTACTACACATGACTGTTCGTGTTGTCCCGGGCAGCACGTAATATTTGTGCTGTGTGCTCATTGTAATGAGTCAGGTGTGCAGACAGTGATGCCATTCATTGGCTGCGTGCCTATTTGGGATATCTGATGCCATTTAAAGGTACCCAGCAAGTCTTAACAGGGAAGTGCACTCTGAGAGCTGTAGAACGAAGGAAACACATAAGGAGAGAAATAGGTGTTAGACCTGCAGATCGTGCCCCACCCCCCCCCCCCCCCCCCCCAGGTTCTCCGATGCTGCTTTGGAGGCCCTGGTCCAGGTGGAGGACAGGAGAAGGGAGATCCTGTCTGCCCCAGCTCCCCCACCTCTCTACCTCCACAGGGGTCAGAAAGCCCTCCAGGCAGCAACTCTGCCACCAGTGGGAAGACATTGGACAGAGGAGGTCAGGAAGACACTGGACAGAGGAGGTCAGGGGCTCCTAAGATATGGCTGCAATGCTGAAAGAAGTTCACTGACCTCTCTACTCACACCTCCATTAGATCCAGCCTGACTACAACCCTCCCCGCTGCCCTGCATGCTCCTACAATCATCTCAACACATTTCACTACAACTCCTCCCCATACTCACACGCTTATCATTTTCGCCACCCTCCCTTCCACACACCTCACATCTGATGCATAAAGGTTAAGGGACACGGTGACATTGACAACCACAGGCAGTAATGTCCATGTCAGGGTTCGAGGCTTGAGTTGTGGCTGCAGCAGGTGATGTAGCTCATTGACAGCCTCCTTTGTGAAGTGTAGGCGCCTCATACATTGCTCTCCAGTAAAATTTATGCAGGAGAAGTGCTCCCTGAACATCCACTGTGGGTATGGCTCCTGCACAGTGCCACCCCCCCTCCTCCTCCCTCTTGTGGCAGCTGCTCCTGCTCTCTGCTGTATTCCTTGCTGCTCCCCCCCCTCCTCCAGTCCCAAAGGCAGCACTACCCGACTACCCAGTCAATCTGCTTAGAAGGCAGCCCAAAGTGCAACACCAGCAAAAAAAAAGGCCAAAAAATGCCCAGTAGTTAAGCAACATCCTGAAATAACAAAGTTACACGAACCTGGAAGTACTGCATGATCCCTTTAAACCATGCTGCTGAAGGGCCCTATTACGACCACGTGTTTCTGGGCAACATCATCACATGGCGACTCAGATGTTGGGGCAACCCAATATCACAAAAGGGCCCTTCAACAAAGGCAGGGCCCTAATTTTGAATGTTTTAGTCATTGTTTTAAATAGTTTTGGCTCCTGATGCCTATGGAGCAGCTCGATTCAATATGGCGCGTGGCGCTCTTCCGGCTTGTAATGAGCACGCGCTTCCTGGTCACCATGTTGGATGCTTACACGCCTGTTTACCATTTACCAAATATTGAGCCTAAAATATGTTCAGTAACACTGTCCTCAGCATTTCCTTCACTAATACCCATATTTTGCTGTGGTGTTGGGTAATCACCAAATACATTCTCAACACAATATACAAATCAAATGCATAAAAAATATTGAATACCTTGTGTGATATTCAAATAACATCAGTGTGTTTTATCACATTGTTCTGCCTTCATGCCGATGGATTATATATAATTTCAAACCTACTACCTGTACTTCTTCTACATGATTCCGTGGAGGAAGGAGTCATTGTGCAGGCTGGCTGCTGGGCTTTACTGACACATTGTGGTTGCACACCTCCTTCAGCTATACATTGTGAGAGCCTTCATGTAAATCAGT
Organism: Pristiophorus japonicus; assembly: GCF_044704955.1. Lineage (NCBI taxonomy): Eukaryota > Metazoa > Chordata > Chondrichthyes > Pristiophoridae > Pristiophorus > Pristiophorus japonicus. Next base: position 30,459,304 of record NC_091983.1, read on the forward strand.
TGCGTCCAGTAGTGCGATTGCTAACTAGGGCTGCTTGCATTCTATCACCTAAGTGCTGAACCAACTGTTTCTGGGTGAGAGAGGAGATGGCCATTAGTAGAACCACCAGAAACATTCCTTATTCTGTGATGTCAAACTCTGCAGGAGCTTTTCTCAGTGAACATCTGGGCTTGCTTTATTTGTGCGAGATTTGATCGAGGAGATAAGAAGAAACTGTTTCCACTCGCAGGAGGGTCAATAACCAGAGGACACAGATTTAAGATAATTGGCTAAAGAACCAGGGGGGAGACATTCAGAATTTTTTTTACGCTGTGCGTTGCTGTGATCTGGAATGCACTGCCTGAAAGGGTGGTGGAAGCAGTAACTTTCAAAATGGAAGTGGCTAAATACTTGAAGGGGGAAAAAACTGCAGGACTATGGGAAAAGAGCAGGGATTAATCGGATAGCTCCTTCAAAGAGCCGGTATGGCCCACAGGTGACCGAATGGGCTGAATGGCCTACTTCTGTGCTGTATCATTCTATGATTTGTTCATGATCATTAAAGGCCATCTTGGCCTACAAACAGAAAAATAGTATGGAGACAATCATAATAAACTAAGCAGTAACAATAACTTTCAGCAAGAGCTAGAGAGGCAGACAGGTTAAGGGAGGGAATTCCAGAGCTTAGGGCCTAGGTACCAATGATGGAGCAATTAAAATTTGGGATGTGAAAAAGATTAGAATTGGAGGAATGCAGAGATCATGGAGGTGAATTCCCCTGTTCTTCTTCAAAATAATGCCATGGGATATTTTACATCCACCTGAAGTCACCTTGTTTGGATGGGATGAATCTTAGGCTGCTAAGAGAAGTAAGGGTGGAGATAACGGAGGCTCCAACCACAATCTTCCAATCATCCTGAGATATGGGAGTAGTGCCAGAGAATTGGAGAATTTTAAGTATTACACCCCTGTTCAATAGGGAGGGAGAAACCTGGTAACTACAGGCCAGGCAGCCTAACGCTGGTGGTGAGAAACTTTTAGAGACAATAATCTGAATCAAAATTAATTGTCACTTGAAAAAATATTGATTTGTTAAAGGCAAATCGTGTTTGACTAAGTTAATTGAGTTATTTGATGAAGTAATGGAAAGGGTTGATGAGGGTAATGTGGTTGATGTCGTATAAATGGATTTTCAAAAGGCATTTGAAAAGGTATAAAATAGACTTGTTAGAAAAATTAAAGACCATTGGATTAAAGGAGCAGTGGCAGTTTGGATATGAAATTGGCTAAGGGTATTAGGACTACTCTTTTTGTTATATATTAATGACCCGAACTTGGCTACACAGGGCATAATTTAAAACTTTGCAGATGATACAAAATTTTTAAATGTAGTAAACAGTGAGGAGGATGATAACAGACTTCAGGAAGACATATCCTTCTGCCACTTGGAATAGCTACCCTTTACCGCTACTCTCTGAAGCCAGTTAGCTATCCATTCTGCTACTTATCCCCCGACTGCATTCTCTGACCTTATTCATTAGTCTATTATGTGGCACCTTATCAAAGGCCTTTTGGAAATCTAGATAAATTACATCTACTGCATTACCCGCATCTACTCTCTCTGTTACCTCTTCAAAGAATTCAATGAGGTTGGTCAAGCAAGACTTTTCCTTTTGAAATCCATGTTAACTATATTAAACTGAGACCCTATTTGTTGGTATGTAAAAGGATCCCACTGGCACTATTCAAAAATAGTAGGGAGTTCTCCATTGTTCCAGTCAATATTCCTCCCTCAATCACTTTCCATGCATAAAGCATCTGAACCTGTCAACTGAAGCATAGCCTGTATCTTATTTCCAGGCATCCAATATGCCTTCATATGCTAACTGAAGCACTCCATTATCCTCTGACTATACTTAAACTGCGCTGTTTATCCCTATCGTACCTGTAACTTAGCCTAGTGGGCTCACCCCCACCAACAGAACTATAGCTACATGTACTACTGGACCTCCATTCATGGATTTGCCAGCTGCGAGATGTGGATCAAGCAGGGATTCTCCTTTTCTAGCTTACAGGCAAAAGAAGACAAGGAACGTCCACTAAGAGGTAAGGTTATCTCATCTCTCCACCCTTCAACATGTAGTTTGTCACCTGGAATATAGGTCCTGTGAACTCATCCCTTTTTGACGTGGAAGCAAGTCATCCTTGATACGAGGGACTGCCTATGATGATGATGACATACCAATGTATGAGCGATACCATATGCAATGGTAAAAGGACACGATTAAAAGATAACAAAATATTGATCCTTTAGTTTTTACTTTTCTTCCTGTGGGGAAGTGCTGCCTTACAATGTACAACCCCCCACAGTGGCATGGTTGAAATCAGGTTACCGTATGAAAGGCTGTAGAGCATTACAGGCATTCTTCTGAGTGAGCATGACATTAGTTGGGTGGAATTGTGCTCATCGACAGGAAGGTTAGTGAACATTGTTGGTTTAGCCCATGAGAAAACGCATCACATTTGATTTTTTCCCACACTGTTTATAACAATATGTGGATAGGTAATATTTTAAGAACATATGAACATAAGAATAGGAACAGGAGTAAGCCATACGGCCCCTCGAGCCTGCTCCACCATTCAATAAGATCATGGCCGATCTGATCATGGACTCAGCTCCACTTCCCCGCCCGCTCCCCATAACCCCTTATCCCTTTATCATTTATGATAGTAATTGTTTGTTTTTTTAGCTCTTGCGACCTGGTTGTCGCTGGCAAGCCTGGCATTTATTGTCCATCTATGTTTTCCTGAAAATATGGTGATACAAATGAATGGCTGTTCAGAGGGCGGTTAAGTGTCAACTGCATTGGTGTGGGACTGGAGCCACATGTAGGCCAGGCCGGTTAAGGGTGACATGTTTCCTTCCCTAAAGAACTTTAATGAACCAGTTAATTTTCAGACTTCAATTTGAACTGTCACCATTAGTAGTCTACCCTCATGGTTCAATGGTCCAGGTATTATGTTCATTTTGTTGCCTAGGCTGTATTAGTTGATCTCAACTGGGTGAATGGGGGGTTGCTACAATATCCCAAGGCTAGGTGGGTCAAAAAAATCAGCCACCTGCCTCGGATAACATCCAGTGATCCCGGTGAGAATGCATGTGTGTGTGTGTGGACGTCCGGTGTGGACAGGATCGAACGTTGCTGTGATTGTACCTACTGCTGAATGCCCTGGTAGCACTCACTGCTTGGGCTCACAGATGAAGAACGGTATTTGGAGCAGGTACTAGAGGGCAGTAGGTGACTGGAAATCCAACTAACTCACCACTTTTAGGAGATGGTTAAAGGGGAGAAGCTGTTTACAAATTTGTATCAAAGAAATCTGTGTTATACAATTATCGCCATGATAACCCTACACCCACCAGTGGGCAGACACCACACAGAACTAACAACTAATAAAATTAATAAGTTTTGATGAAATCATGTCCTCTATGAGTCACTCGGTCTGGCTGGTCAATTATTTTACTAACTTAAGTATAGTGTGATGGACATGAATCGCCAATATATTAAATAGAAAATGTGACATCCCCTGCAGCAGTCAGTAAAATGCATCCCAATATGTAGTACAATGTCACAGATCAGCAAAATTTAAAAACATTTTTTTTGTAATGTTTTCTGTAAATGTTACAGGATTGCAGTCGGTGGTGTGCATTCCAAGGCACTGACCAGTCTTGAAGAAGGGACACGAGTAAATTACACCAGTTTATGATATCAACTTTGCTCCCTTGTAACACACTGCAGATGGCCTGTTCTCCTTTACATATTTTTTTATAAAACATTCACCGAACAAAAACATGACACTCTTTATGATCTAATAAGAATTGATGGGGCCGAAATTCAGGTCCGCTTTTTGGCCGCCATTACCGTCATAATGGTTGAGGCGGGAATCTGTCCGAAATTCAGCAATTTTTCCAAAAAAATGGCGCCCAGCGGTATTGTCCAGCGGGAATTGACACTTTGCAGCGGTGTGGCTGGGGAGTTCGAAGCGGAGTTTGCACGAGGAAATTCACCTTCTCTTGATTTGGTCTTAATGAGCCAGCGTTCCCTGGCCCTCTTAAAGGCCATGGTTTGCAGCTAGGCCCTGAGGAGGGAAAGCGTTGGAGTGAAGGTCATGGCTGCTGGACCTGCTGGACCTGGATCAAGGAGGGCAACCCTTTTTTCAGATGCAGAACTGGAGACACTGATGTAGGCTGTGGAGGGAAGGAGGCGAGTGCTGTACCCTGACACAGGCAGACCGACTCGCGAGGTCTTCACCAATGCCTGGAGAAAAATTGCTGTGGAGGTTTCCGGGACCTCCATCCACGACCGGATGGCCGCCCTGTGCTGAAAAAGGATGAATGACATCATCCGTCTGATGAAAGTGAGGACCTATTCCACCAACTGCTGACCTTCCATCAGCGAGCCTCTCCTTCATCCTTCTCTTATTTCCCAGCTTCACTATATAGTCACTGAAGCAGCATTTCACTGTTCAGGTCTGTATATATATATGTGTGTATGTTGTCGCAATAGAGGCTCCCTTTCATGTCGCATTTACAGCTGCATGTCAGGGGGACACACTTGTGCACTCATTTCTGAGGCCTCATGACACCTCTTCACCAACCACTGGGCTTTGTAGGCCAAGGTGGAGCAAAGGAGGACTGGTGGTGGCGAGCCCCAGCTTCAAATCCTTCTTTTTTTTTAATCCAATTTCGTTCCAGATCAACTCTAACGCCAAAGATCACTTTGCGCCAATGTGTTTGATCTTAGGCCAAAAGGCCGAGAGGCGAAGTTGCACCGTTCCTGGAAATATTGCAATACCAGGTCGGTGCATGGAGTGGACGGGGCATGCCCCTGATCCAGCTCCCTGTCCAAAAATCAATTCAATATCATGTCCCCATAGGGGATATTAAACTGATAAGAACAGATACTACACTTGATCTTAGCCAAAAGAAATCTTTATGCCTTTGGAGGAGAGGGTGGAGGTGCTAGTGGGCAGACATGCTGCCTTCCCTGTGTCCACCGGTACTGGCGATGCCGATCCCCTTGCAGGCAGCATGGGTAAATGAGGCCCTTCTTCTCTCCTGAAAATGCCAACGCCTACTGCGCCTTTCCTTCTGCAAGTGAGCTAGTTGCAGCCTCCATGCGTCAAACCCTTGCCCCCCACCCCACGCCTTCACGGCAGCACTTGTGCCATTTATCCTTTCAGATGAGAGGTTGATTGACAGCCAATGGGAGGGTCCTAGCGCTGGTGCGAGTGGGAGGGCAATGCAGGAGAACAGCCTTGAAGGCAGTGGCAGCTGAGGCCAGGGAGAGGATGACATGGAGAGTGAGAGGCGAGGCCTGGACGAGGGCACTGACAGCCATGAGGATCCTGAGACCCAAGAGTACATTGGGGGCTCGAGCCTGGATGAGACCCTGCAGCCCCCTCCATCCTTTGGCACCAACTCAGTTAAGGCAGAGGAAGAGGGGGACACTGCTGGCAGCACCACGTCACTGCTTCCTACAGTCACACATGTACCACCTCAGATACCGGGAGTACGTGGTCCGATCTAGTAGAGATAGCAGAGAGGTCTGCACTGGATGTTGCACCGGGGTCTAGTGGGCTGCAGCATGGTGACAGGCAGAGGGAACCTCAGGTGCCATCTCTCCGGAGGGCGAGTCTGCACCAGAGTTCTGCTGGGGAGGACTCAGACGAACCCATCGATGTTGGGGCTTATGAAAGAAGGGTGGAGGCCATGCATTCCCAGATGTTGTGTGCCAGACAGGCTGTGGGAAGTGGTGAGAAGCATGGAGGAGTCTGCCTCCCGCATTGTTGACAGCTCTGTGCACTCCATGGAGCCCATCATTGCCCAGTGTGCAGGTGATGGTGGACTCCCAGAGAGATCATGTAGATCCAGCTGTGAAGCCGCGACTCGTAGGTGATGTGGCAGCTGCCATTACAGCACAGGCACAAGTGAACGAGCATATCGGTGCTGCTTGGGAGAAGATAGCCACGGCCCTGGAAGCTCAGAATGCTCTTATGCACTCTGGACAACAGGCCAGAGGGTGTCTAACTGCTGTTATCTCTGATGGCTTTGAAACTGTGGCTGCTCTCATGCAGTCTCAGCTGGATGCCACCCGACACCTCAGTGTTGCCTTCGCGGCTGGGTCCACCACGGGCCACGGAGGACCTTCCGGTGTGACACCACAGCACCGACCTGAGCTCCCTCAGGTTGGTGCCGGTGGTGGTGTGCTGCCCTCGAGGAGTGACGCAGGCTCCTAGGACCAGAACCTGATGCGCTCTCTCAGGATCACCCCTCGAGCCTGCTCCGCCATTCAATATCAACTCCTCTTTCCACCTGCTCCCCATACCCCTCGACTTCCTTATCATTTAAAAATCTGTATCTCCACATTAAATATATTCAAAGACCCAGGGGCCGAAATTCACCATCCCCGAAGTGACCGCTAACGATGGGTTTGGGCGGCCGATTGAAAAAAATTGATTGGCCGCTGCGGTTGGGTGATTTTCCCTCCCCGAACCCTATTTAGCTCGTGGGGGGTTAGAGCGGTGCTCATTTCCGCCGGAAACGGCAGGCTGAAGCCGCTGTAAAGATACATTTCCAGCATTGAGCTCAGCAGCATGCGGGCTGCTGAAAAGCGGCCAGGACAGTGATTTTCAGCTGCAAAAATGTTGGACTTCCTTGGAGATGGAGCACGCGGTGTCCACCGGTACGCTCGCGGCCTTCCGCGAGAGGTGGGCACGGAGGGACTGAAGTGCATCATCACGCCCGGCAACCAAATTTTAATTTGATTTTATGTTTTTAAGTTAATTTGTTTTAATTGCCGGTGCTTTTAGTGTCCCCCTCCCCTTTTATAGGGGGCACTTGAAAAAAATTTGATTCTGTGCCCAAAAAAAACCCAAAAAAATAATTAAAGGGCCTTGTAAATGTTGGTGTTTCCCCCAGATCGGGGGGCACGGTTTAAAGTTTTTTGTTGACTCCTAAAAGAGTTTCAGGCAGTGTCCCTGCGAGGTATTTGAGTTGGCGCTCGAACACGACACAGTCACACAGTTTTGCTGCAATCGGGCCGCTTAGATAGGGAAATAGTTGTATTAATTTTAGTGTTTTTATTTCATATTCCATCATCAGCAGTATTTAGCTTTTCATATAGCTGTATTAATTATTAGTGTTTTTATTTCATATTCCATCATCTGCAGTATTTAGCTTTTCATATAGTTTTATTAATTGTTTTGGCTCCATTAAACCTGCTGAGTGCTGCTCAGAGGTTTGCACATACTTTTGTACAACTTTCAGATCTGTCTCTTTAGTGGAGGTCTGTGGGCTGAGGATGGGAGGAGTGTTGGGAGGGCAACACCTGGTATACCTGGTTAGAAGCAGGGCAGCACACAGGAAAAGACATTGCCATCAGCACTGTGCAGAGAGGCAGTGGGCAAGGGAGGCAGCAGCCACGATTCGTTCATTCTGCGCCAGACCTGTGTGCCCTCCATGTTGACCGGTCCGAATCAGGATTGCGGTTGGCTGTTTGGGGACAAGGGATATCCCCTGTGCACTTGGCTGCTCACTCCACTGCGGAACCCCAGGACAGCACCAGAACATATATACAATGACACCCATTGTGCCACCAGGTGCATCATCGAGCAGTGCATAGCCATCCTCAAGCAGAGGTTCCGGTGCCTGGACCGCTCTGATGGCACCTTGCAGTACTCTTCTCAATGGGTCTCCATCATCATCGTGGTCTGCTGTACGCTGCACAACCTGACTATCATGAGGGGGCAGCTGCTGGAGGTCGAGCCAACACTACCACCTGAGGAGGAGGAGGAGGTGAAGGAGGAGGAGGAGGATCCCCGTCGCCCCAGAGCTAGGAGGTGTCGACCCATCGCCACCCTGGAAGGGCCGGGTGCAGACTTGCCAACACCCTCCTCACATATATGGAAGTGCCTGACACCACCCCTGCAATCTCTCTCCATGCATTATGTACTGCCTGTCTGCCAGGTCTCCCCATGTCAGGAAACAGTATTCTTCTTCTGGCCTCCACACCATCCATCAGTGTCTCCAGCTGCATATCAGTGAACCTGTTTGTTGGTTGGTTGGTTGGTTGGTTGGTTGGTTGGTTGGTTGGTTGGTTGGTTGGTTGGTTGGTTGGTTGGTTGGTTGGTTGGTTGGCTGGCTGGCTGGCTGGCTGGCTGGCTGGCTGGCTGGCTGGCCGGCCGGCCGGCCAGCCAGCCAGCCAGCCAAACTCCTTCCCCCCTCAGGGCCTTGCTGCAAACACTGGCCTTTAAAAAGGCCAGGTGGCAGCTGGCTCATTAGAAACCCTTACCTGCATGCTGAATTTCTCAGTGGTGATAACGCTCCAATTAAGACAGCCACACCGCTGAAAAATCCACTTTGGGAGGGTTCATTAACGCTAGAACCCATTTGTTCTCTTTTGGAGCTGAATATGGGATGGCCCAGCCAATCAAAAATCACGGCGCTAATGGCCCCAAAAAGGTGGGAGGAGCACCAGCTTTCCAGCAGTCCTGAATTTTGGGCCCATACCCTCCACAGCTCTCTGGGGTAGAGAATTCCAAAGATTCACGACCCTCTGAGAGAAGAAATTCCTCCTCATTTCTGTTTTAAGTGGGCGACCCGTTATTCTGAAGCTATGCTCCCTAGTTCTAGATTCCCCCATGATTTCTTTTAAAAAGTGCCATTCATGATCAGTGGAAGTATTGACCAGAACAGTAATAGTTAGCCTGCTAACAGGGACAGCATGCTATTATTTTATTTGTTACAAGGAATAAGACTGAATGAACTCAACATACAGTGACATTTATTATAAATGTTACTCTGCTTCTTCACAAAACAGTAGTAAAATAAACCACTAATACAAAAGCAAAATATTACGGATGCTGGAATCTGAAATAAAAACAGAAAATGCTGGAAATCTCAGCGGGTCAGGCAGCACCTGTTTCTCTCTCCACAGCTGCTGCCTGACCCACTGAGATTTCCAGCATTGTGTAAAATAAACCAGTTTATTGATTTACATTCCACCCAATCTCATGAAATAGCTGATCAGTCCGTCTTTCCGAGTAATGCACGTGGAGGCTGGTGCGAGATTGTGGTACTCAGTTCACCTAACAAGGAGGTTCATTGTTCTGATTCCTTGGGGAAGCAATTGGGGCGCAAATGACTTCTCACTGGGCACGGCACCACTAACGACTCTGCTAAGTTCCGCAGGAGTTTAGCACCAGCGGTAACCAGTAGCGCCCCGTTCCACTGCGGCGGCGGTGATGATGTCATCACTGTGCGCAGTGACCTGTTTTCGCTCCGGAGCAAAAACTCGGGAACTCCCCCGGGAGCTGCGCTGGGCTGCATGCCGCTCGTGGGACACGAGTTAAAGGGGAGGTGCCGCACGCGGAAAAAAAAAAATCATCCGACTTATTGGTCGCGGCGCATTGCATTGTTGAACGCGGGGTCTGTGCTGCGATCTGGCAGCCCGGCACTCTGCTTGAGTGCCGGGTGGGCTGTTGCCATGGCACTCCGCTCCCCGGTGGTACAGGTAAAGACCATCATAGTCTGCAGCTTGGCCCTCCCCTTTAATGAAGGGGAGCGCCCTGCTACGCGGCAGCGCTACACGTCCCAACGCATAGCGCTGCGCCCCTCTCCTTTTGCTCCCTTCCCACTTGCCCCCCATGGAGGAAGTTGAGTACATTATTTTGCACTCCATTTCCTCTCGGGGGCGTTAACCCCAATATTGTGAGCCGGGCGGGACATCCGCGCCTGGTGCAAGAACCCCAGACTCGCGGCTGTTACCACCTCCAAGTGGGGTGCGAGGCAATTCCCCCATCACCCCACTTGGTCATATGACTAGATATTAGGCGCCTGCACGCAGGAAAACGAGACCTGTTACAAACAAGTTTTTCAGAAATACTTACTTGAATTTGAAGCCAGCAGTAGGAGGGTTCATCCTGACCCCATATTCAAAGAATGCCATCTCTCAATCCCCGCCACCCCCCTCCTGCCCAGTCACTGATCCCCCTGAAACCTTTGGACTCTGATCCTACAGCTACCCACTTGCATTAGGGCCACTGTAACGCTCGCAGTGGCCTGATGTTCGTTCACTCTGCTCTGGTGGGATCGTCGTACCTCACTGGCTGGATTGAAATGAGGCCCGAGGCTCAATATGGAGGGCACCTCGGGCCTTGCCATTCAGGTTCAGCAATTGTTCCCTGTGCCCCATGCACAGCCAAAATGGGCATGCCCGAAATTCTGCACCCAAATATTTCCCTAGCACAGATTTACTAATGGACCTGTAAGTAACTGCAGTAGCTCTGCCTTCCTTTTTGAAAATCAATATTACATTAGCCACTCTCCGGTTCTCTGGCATACATCCACCCTTAATAAAACCCTGAACTATCATTTTGAGGGCCCCCATTTCTTTCAGGATCTTTGGATATATTCCATCAGGTTCAAACACTTTGTACGCCTTTATCCTAACTAACTTCTCTAATATTTCCCTTTTATTTATTACAATATCTTACTTCTCGCTTTTAACCAATTCAGGATTTACCTCCTTCCCAATATCCTGTTCTGTTGTAAATACTGACGTGACATATTTGTTAAATATCTCCACCGATTTTCGCTGATCCATTACGAATTCACTATCCTCTCGTCACATTTATCAAATCTCTTTATACTGATATATTTGTAAAATGCAAAATATTTTTATATTTTTGAGATTCTCTCTTCCTTTCCTTATCTCTTTTTTTTTTAACTTCTTTCCATATTATCTTATATTCTCCCTCATTTTGTAAAGTCCCACTCCCAGAAAATTGAGCACAAAATCTAAGCGGACACTCCAGTGCAGTATTTTTGGATGAGATGTTAAACTGAGGCCTTGTCTGCCTACTCGGGTGGACGTAAAAGATCCCATGGCACTATCTCGAAGAAGCACAGGGGAGTTCTCTCCGGTGTCCTGGCCAATATTTATCCCTCAACCAATATCATTAAAACAGGTTATCTGGTCGTTATCTGATTGGTGTTTCTGGAATGTTGCTGTGTTTCCTACATTACAACAGTGATTGTACTCAAAAGTACTTAAATGGTTGTAAAGCGCTTTTGGAAGGTGCTATATAAATTAATTATTTCTTTGTTATTTTTTATCATGTGCTAGTTTATGTCTAACCTCTTCAGTTATCCACAGCATTCTGAAACTTGAAGTAGTCTCCTTTTTTAATGGCATATATTTATTCTGCGACTTTGCAATCTTTTTAAAAATGTCCCATTATTGATTTGCGGTTCTGTGTGCCAATTTCTTTTACTTCCTCACCCCAGTTATCTCACTCCTAATCTTTCTAAAATCTGCCTTATTCCAATCTGGTGCTAATTGTTCCACTCTATTTGGATCTTAAACCTTATCATTTAATGGTAACACATTTCCTCGGCCAGCTTTCTCCCTCAAATAGGAGATCTGTCATACACTGAGTAACAATCCCTATTTTTAGCTTGATTCATAATCATATTGACTTTCTGAATCTGGTTTGATGTGGTTTAATTTGGTAAACAGTTTAATGTGGATTTAAGCAGTTCTTTTATAACAATAGTTGAGTTTTTAAATTAAAATTACTTGATTGCAATGGTTCAGTGACTGTTTGATTGTAATTATAGTTAACATTTATTTTAATGGGGTTTGAAATGATAGACATTGTCATTTACATGTTCTTAATGTAAATGTAATTTTAGAGCTCTCATTAATTCACCACAGAATCTGGACACACCGATCACAGGATTTAAAGTGTGGATTTTAGCCTGGAGGAGAGCTCCATGTAGGGGTGCTGTGGTGAGGTCGGAAAACCTGGAAGAACGGGTTTCCTGAATGATCAGTTTTTAACAGCAGGGTTACTTTAAATGTTTTTCGGTCAGGTTCCTGCCCACATGCCGCCTGATTGACAGGCTGCAGTCTATGACAGCAGGTGGGTGTATTGGGGGAGTGAGAGAGATGGCATGGTGGGGCGGGGCGGGGGGTTGCTGTCCCAATCATGGGGGTGGGTCCTAATTGTAGGGGAGATCCCAATCTAGGGGAGGTCCCAATCGCGCGGGAGTGGGTCCGATGGTGATCGGTGGGGGTGTCCCAGGGTGGTCGAGGGAACAGATGGTGGTCAGGGATGGGGGTTCGATGGTGGTCAGAGGGTCCAATTGTGGGTGAGGGGGATGTCAGATGGTGGTCGGATGGGGGGGGGCGGTGCAGATGGTGGTCGGGGGTGGGGGTGTCTGAGGCTAGTCGAGGGGATCGAATGGTAGTCGGGGGGGGGCGCAGATGGTGGTCGGGGGGGGCAGATGGTGGTCGAGGGGGAGATCTGAAGATAGTCAGGAAAAGGGTCTGAATGTGGTCGAGAGGATCAAATGGTGGTCGGAGGTGGGTATCTGAGGCTAGTCGGGGGGATCCAATGTTGGTCGGGGGGGGCAGATGGTGATCGGACAGTCAGATGGTAGTCGGAGGCAGGGTCTAATGGTGGTTAGAGGGTCAGATGGTGTCGGGATGAGGGTCTAATGGTGGTCGAGGGGATCCAATGGTGGTCAGGGGGAGCAGACAGATTGTGGGTGCTGGGGGTTTGGGATTTACTGTGTAGCTTGTTGGGCCTGAAGGAAACATTCCTACTCCCCCTGGCCCACAAGCAGCATTGTAGAGGCACTTACCTCATGGATCCAGCCCTCCTTGCAGCAGTCGGGTTACCCGAGGCCTGGGAAACCCAGCCGAAATGAGTTAAAAAATAGAATGACTGTTAAAATGAAGGCAGGCAGCCTCATTATAATATTTAAATGACCAACACGTTTCCTGCGAGTGGATTGGCCTCCCGCCACTCATCTCTCTTCCGTTAAAACTGGAAATGGGCTGGTTCGAGGCGGGATAGGTTTCTGTTTCAAATTTTTTGTATTTTAACCTCTGATACGACCTCAACCTACCCGTTTTTGGGAGTTAAGAATCAGCCCATTTTTTTGCAGTAGAATTTGGCTGGAGCAGCATATAAATGTGAATGACAGTCAGGGATGTAATCAGTAGCATGAAATTAACGTCTGACCCAGCAAAATAAGGCATCAGCTGAACAGAAAATAGCAAATGTTGTATTAAGGTGGCTAATAATTATAACTACAGCATGATTTCACTGAGGCAGTAATGACTATAATGCCCTCCATTATAGTGATTTGACTGTCAAGTCTGAGTTTTCTTACAGGCAGTTTAGGGTCACCAATTAATTTAAGTGCAGCCATTCAGCCAACAAACACTTTACAGGTCATCAATTGTGAAGGAGAATCTTTAGCTAATGATTGTGAAAGCTGGCAATGCGACAACAGGACAATCTAACCAGCAACGTCAAACACAGACCGCAGTGAATTTACAAAGGGCCATAAATATTGACAGCGCAGCTTCTCCTGCATCAGTTGGCAAATGCACTCCCTAATGTAGGACTGAATCATCTAGACCAGGGGGATCCAGGATTCAATCCTGGTGTGCACTGATGTCACTAATCTCAGTTAAATTTAAATTCAGTTCATGAAATAAGTCTGGAATTTAACAAAAGCTAGTGTCAGCAATGGTGACCATGAAATTACCAGATTGTTGTAAAAACCCGTCTGGTTCATTAATGTCCTTTAGGGAAGGAAATCTGCCGTCCTTACCTGGTCTGGCCTATATGTGACTCCAGACACACAGCAATGTGGTTGATTCTTTATTACCCTCTGTAATGGTGGCTCAGCACCACCTTCCCAGGGACAACTAGGGATGGGCAATAAATGCTGGCTTTGCTGGTGATGCCCACATCCCATGAACGAATAAATAAAAAATAAAAAAATTGCTGGCAAGGGACAAAAAAATTCAGCCAGGATTCTCATTCTGATTACTATCCAGTGCTTCCGTAATGGAAAGTGTGATGAGCAGGATTATCTGGCCTGTTCTCTCCGCAGATGCTGCCTGACACGCTAAGCGTTCCCATCTTTTTCTACTTTTGCTTCAGATTTTCAGCTTTTTATTGAGAGCAGGACTAGGTTTGGTTGCCATGGCCCCAATATTCAACTTACCTGGCGACATTCACTGTCTTGCCTCACACATGAAGAACGAACAATTGGACATGATACCAGAGAGTTACCAGCGTCCCTGAACCACCACCCATCTCCCCCCCCGCCACCAAATGAGCCAATGCCTCCAGGAGAGGGAAGGCAATGGAAGAGTAAATATGGGGAAACAAGAAATAGCCATTGCTGCAACTATATTTTTCTAAGAAGTCATTTGAGGAAATGTCACACAACAAAAGCCCAATGGCACACTGAACCAGTAATCGAAAGGCTTGGATTAATCATACAAGATTTAAATTAGATTTCAGATCCCACCATGGCATTTGAGAATTTGAATTCAGATTTTTTTTAAATCTGGAAGTGAGAAGCTGGTATCAGTAATGGTGACCAAGAAACTATCAGATTTTCGTAAAAACCCATCTGGTTCATTAAGGTCGTTTCGGCAAGGAAACCTGCCATCCTTACACCGCCCGACCTATATCGAGTGTCAGCTGTGGCTCAGTGGGTAGCACACTTGCCTTTGAGTCAGAAAGTTGTGGGTTCAAGTCTCATTCCAGGAACTTGAACACATAAATCTAGGCTGACACGCCAGTGCAGTGTTGAGGGAGCGCTGCACTGTCAGTGGTGCCGCCTTTTGGATGAGAAATTAAACCGAGGCCCCATCTGCTCTCTCAGGTGGACGTAAAAGATCCCATGGCACTATTTCGAAGAAGAGCAGGGGAGTTATCCTCGGTATCCTGGCCAATATTTATCCCTCAATCAACAAAACAAAACAGATTATCTGGTCATTATCACATTGGTGTTTGTGGGAGCTTGCTATGTGCAATTTGGCAGCTACGTTTCCTACATCATAGGCAGTCCCTCGAAACGAGGATGACTTGCTTCCACGCCAAAAAAGGATAAGTTCACTGATGTTCCAATGAAGGACCTAAAAATTCCAGATTCTGAACTGCATCCTGAAGAGTGGAAGATGCCTGTGCGTGGATTTTTTTAATGTCTTGTGGCCGTTGCACACCAGGCAACACACGGGCTTGACAGAGCTAGGTCTTGGTCCAGTGGCAAGGATTACCCAAGATGACTGGAGACCTGCTCTGCTGCACGGACCTAGTATGCACACATATCCTACATTACAACAGTGACTACACTCCAAAAAGTACTTCATTGTCTGTAAAGCACTTTGAGATGTCTGGTCGTTGTGAAAGGTGCTATATAAATGCAAGCCTGTCTGAAAATCTGTCTGTCTATATCGGGACTCCATTCCCACACCAATGTGATTGACTCATAATGGCCCCCCTGCAGTGGTCCAGCATGTCACTCAATTGTATCAAATTACTACAAATAAAAAATGACCATCACCACACGGAATGCATCAGTTCAAGAAGAAGGTCCACCACCACTTTCTTAGGGCAACTAAGGATGGGCAATAAATGCCGGCCTTGCAAAGTGAAGCTGCCAAAATGAATTTTAAAAAATAGAAGCAAACACAAAGGAAGATAAGATTGGAAAACTCTGCAAGGGCTCTTGACCTCTCGCTCAAATACAAGTGGTAGAAAATAACAGGCCTCGGGCTTGTGATTTCCAAATTTGTACCCCTTGCAAGTGTCTCTCCGTACTGAAAGTGCCGAATTGCAGAATCACCCAATGCTCTCAGCGGGTGAATCTCCACACTGTGAATGTGAATTGAAAAACTAACTCCTTTAATGCATTATTAATGTTACAATTTTAAAAGGGTGCAGAAACAGAGAGATCTTGGAGCTCATTTGTCCACATTTTTGATGAGCCGAAATGGCTTCCTTTCGTGCTGTAAATATCTATGATTCTATGATTCTATGACAAGCTGAAAATCCTGTTCAAAAACATTATGAGGTCCTTGCCTTTATTAATAGAGGCAAAGAGTACAAGGAAATTAGGCTAAACCTTTATACCTTACTGGTTAGGCCTCAGCTGGGCACCACACTTTAGGAAGGTTGACAAGGCCTTAGACAGAGTGCAGAAGAGATTTACTAGAATGGTACCAGGGATGAGGGACTTCAGTTATGTGGAGAGGCTAGGGAAGCTGGGGTTGTTCTCCTTAGAGCAGAGAAGGTGAAGAGGAAATTTGATCGAGGTGTTCAAAATCATGAAGGCTTTTGATAGAATAAATGAGGAGAAACTGTTTCCAGTGGCAGAAGGGTCAGTAACCAGATTTAAGGTGATTGCCAATAGAACCAGAGGCGACATGAGCAAACATTTTTTACACAGCAAATTGTTATTATCTTAAATGCACCGCCTGAAAGGGTGGTAGGAACAGATTCGATAATAACTTTCAAAAGGGAACTGGGTAAATACTTGAAAGGGAAAAAATTTGCGGGCTAGGAGGAAAGGACAGGGGAATGGACTTAACTGTATAGCTCTACCAAAGAGCCAGCACAGTTTGGGCCGAATGACCTCCTTCTGTGCTGTGGCACTCGATGATAACAGTTGATTCTAGATCTAATATGGAGGGAGTGAAGATTAAAAACGGTCAGAAAAACAGTGCTGACCTAGATCCTGGGTTCGATCCGCTCAGGGGTTCTGCATTTTGACAGCAGTCACATCAAATTCAGCCCAGGGGAGGGGGTTGTCCGGGGTTCCTTCAGCCTGGCCCCACACTCTAGCTGTAGCTTCAGGCTGTGTCTGGGGGGCATGCCTGGAGTACCTCAGGAATCTTTTGTAGCAGCTGAGTGCTACTCTGAGACAGGAACATAGGAACAGGAGGAGGCCATTGAGCAGCTCGAGCCTGTTCCACCATTCAATGAGATCATGGCTGATCGGCGACCTAACTCCATATACCCGCCTTTAGCCCATATCCCTTAATAGCATTGGTTAACAAAAATATATCAATCCTCGATTTAAAGTTAACAATTGATCTAACATCAATTGCCATTTGCAGAAGAAAGTTCCAAATTTCGACCACCCTTTGTGTGTACAAGTGTTTCCTAATTTTACTCCTGAAAGATCTGGCTTTAATTTTTAGGGTAGTCCTAGACCTAGACTCCTCAACCAGTGAAATAGTTTCTCTCTATCTACCCTATCAGTTCCCTTAATATCTTCAAAACTTCAATCAAATCACTCTTTAACCTTCTAAATTCCAGGAATATAATCCTGTTAACATTGTGCTCTGTAGGGCTACTCCATTGGGCTGTTGTTTATGGACCAAAAAGGCTGTCTGTCGGTCTGTCTATCTGTCTGTCTACCTGTCTATCTCTCTGTCTATCTGTCTACCTATCTGTTTATCGATCTGTCTATTTATCTATCTATCTGTCTAGTTGTCTGTCTATCTACTTCGGAGCTCAAGAGCAGTTTCAAAAATAAATTTATGCTGCCCAGAAGTACAGAGCTCTTAAGGGAAATCTACTTTTAATTTTAACTGAACTAAACTGAGGACAATTGAAAATGCCCGTACACTGGAACTGTGCAGGGGATGACTGAGTTTGAAAAGAGCAGAGTCAAGAATCTGCCCGAGAGTTGAAGAGAAGGCAACGGCGCCACCAGTGGGGAAAATACATATTGCAGCCATTAGTGAGTTACCGCAAGCATTTCCCTCACACCTCCCACTTTGGGAACCTCTGCATTAACCTTGCATCATATCATAGAATCATAGAATCTTACAGCACTGAAGGAAGACATTTGACCCATTGTGCCTGTGCGGCTCGTTGAAGAGCTCTCCAATTAGTCTGATTCCCCTGCTCTTTCCCCATAGCCCAGCAAACTTCTCCTTTTCAAATATACAACCAATTGCTTTTGAAAGTTTTTGCAAACATGACATTGAGATTCTCTATGTTTGCCGTGGATGTACTGGATGATATGATTATGCATTCTATCCACTTCGAATAAGCATCCACCACCACTAAAAGCATCTTGCCCAGGAAGGGACCTGCAAAATCTACATGGATCCTGGACCAAGGTTTGGATGGCCACAACCACAGATTCAGCAGCGATTCCTCTGGTGCTTTGCTGAGCTGCATGCAAGTGTTGCACTAATGCACGCATGCTTCCAGCTCAGAATCAATTCCTGGCCACCATATGTGAGACCTGGTGATGGCTTTCATCATCACTATACCAGGATGTGTACTGTGTAATTCACGCACAAACTTCTCTCTCCCTTTCTTAGGCATTACAACTTGATAGCCTCACAATATGCAATCTGCTTGAATAAATAGTTCGTCCTTGCGACGAATGTATGGTTTGGCCACCTCACACATTTGCTTAGGTATGGCAGGCCAATCCCCTTTGAGGATGCAACCCTTTACCACCGATAATATAGGGCCCTGGTTGGTCCAGGTCTTAACTTGTTGAGCCGTGACAGGGGTACCTTCACTCTCAAAAGCATCCATGATTAATATTAAATCTGCCGGTTGGAGCAACGGCAACCGACTCAAAGCATCGGCACAATTCTCTGTGCCAAGTCTGTGGCGAATGACATAATCATAGGCAGATAATGTCAGTGCCCACCTTTGGATGCGGGATGATATGTTGGTATTGATATCTTTGCTCTCGGAAAACAACGAAATGAGCGGCTTGTGATCGATCTCTAATTCGAACCTCAGACCGAACAGGTATTAATGCATCTTTTTAGCACCATACACACATGCTAAAGCTTTTTCTACCATACTGTGGGCTCTTTCTGCTTTAGACAAACTTTTGGATGCATTCGCGACAGGTTGACGTTTCCCCGACTCATTGGCTTGTCGTAACATGCAACCAATTCCATATGACGATGCGTCACAGGCCAAAACTAAACATTTAATTGGGTCAGAATGTACCAGCAGCTTGTTGGAGCAAAGCAGATTGGTGGCTTGCAATGTGCCTCACACCCAGTTGTTGCCTTTTCTCAATAGCATGTGCAGTGGTTCAAGTAAAGTGCTCAATTTAGGTAGGAAATTACCAAAGTCATTGAGTAGACCCAGGAACGAACGCAGCTCCATCACGTTCTGCGGCTTGGATGCATTCTTGATGGCTTTGGTATTCACATCAGTAGGTCTGATGCCATCAGCGGCGATTTTCCTCCCGAGGAATTCGAGCTCCGGTGCCATGAAGACGCACTTCGGGCGTTTAAGTCTGAGTCCCACTCTGTCCAAACGCAGTAGAACCTCTTCCAGGTTGTTCAGATGTTCCTTGGAGTTGACCGGTGATCAGGATGTCATCTTGGAACACAACGGTTCTGGGAACGGACTTTAGTAGACTTTCCATATTCCTACTGCTGCTGCCGAGCGTATTCCAAACGGGCACCTGTGGTAAATAAACAGTCCTTTGTGCGTGTTAATGCACGTAAGTCTCCTCGATGTCTTGACCAACTCATGCGGCACACAGGCCGACATCAAGTCCAGTTTTGTGAACAACTTCCCTCCGGCTAGCGTCGCAAACAAGTCTTCAGCCTTCGGTAACGGATACTGATCTTATTTCAAAACCCTGTTGATCGTAGCCTTATAGTCTCCACAGATTCTGACTGTGCCATCACTTTTCAGCACAGGAACAATGGGGCTGGCTCATTCATTAAATTCGATCATTGATATGATCCCTTCACGCTGGAGTCTGTTCAGTTCTCCCTCATCATATATGGCACTGCCCGAGCTTTTTGATGGACGGGTCTTGCATCTGAGTCCATGTGGATCTGCACCTTGGCTCCCGTGAAGTTGCCGATACTCGGTTCGAACAGCGAGGGGAACTTGCTCAATACTTGGGCACATGTATCTTTCTCCGACGACAACGCCTTTATGTTGTTCCAGTCACATCTGATTTTTTCCAACCAGCTCCTGCCGAGCAGCGTTGGACCATTGCTTGGAACAATCCACAGCGGTAACTCGTGAACCGTACCGTTATACGACACATTAATTTTTGCAGTGCTAATCACCTTTATCAGTTCTTTGGTGTACGTGTGCAGCTTGGCGTTAACAGGGCTCAGCCTGGGCCTCACAGTCTTAGTATCCCACAGCTTATTAAATGCCCTCTCGTTCATGATCGACTGACTTGCCCTTGTGTCCAGTTCCATCGATACCGGTATCCCGTTAAACTTCACGTTAATCAAAATTGGTTTACTCTTGGTTATGAAAGAGTACAGTCCATACACTTACTCCTCTGGCATCTCGGATTGCATATCAGGATCCGCGCTAGTCTGACTCTCATCCTCCACGTGGTGTGTCGCAGCTCGCTTGCTCATCTGCGGACACTTGCGCTGGAGATGCCCCACTCTCAGACAGCCTTTGCAACAATATTGCTTAAATCGGCACTGCTGGTGCCGATGATTTCCTCCACAACGCCAACACGGAGAAGTCGGATACATTCCCGCTGGCGGACTTTGGGCAGCCACAGGTTTCGCGAATGCAGCCGGATAGGTCCTGCCATGTGTCGCTCTGCTGAACGCAGAATCAATCGCATTTACTGTACTTGTCGAGGTTCGGTTCTTCACCGCTATTTGTTTTAGACACCTGTCCGTCGTCGTACATGATTGAGCGATCTGAATGGTACTTTTTAAACCCAACTCCTCCACCGCCAGAAGTTTGCGCAAGATCACCTCGTGGTTGAAACCGATAACAAAGAAGTCCCGCAGCATGTCTGCCAACACCGTCCCGAACTTGCACGGTCCCACTAGACATCTCAGGTTGGCAACGAATTCCGCCGCGCTCTGACCCTCCGATCCAACGTGTGTATAAAACCTGTATCTCGAGATGATAATGCCGTCATCGAGCTTGAGACGCTCCAGTACCAATGTACACAACTCCTCATACGTTTTCTCTGTTGGATCACTAGGCATGAGTAGATTATTTATCAGACCATCGATCTTTGAACAGCACACAGTGAGGAAGACGGCAGGCGCCGGTCTGCATCATCGCCCCCCTCCATTTTGTTGGCCACGAAGTACTGGTTCAAACAGCTCATAAAGTCTGCCCAATCTTCTCCCTCCACGAATCGCTCTAAAAATCCAACTGTGCTCATTTTGCAAACAAAGGTTCTTGCATTCTCGTCGCCAAATGTTATGTATGCAATAAAGGTTCAAACTGAGTACTGTTTAACTAAGCAAGGTACAACCTTGCTTCTGATTTATTTTGGCCCAAAGTGTCTGAATCACAAAATGGCTGGCATTTTATACCAGAGCAGCACCATGTGCGTGCTGCTCATTGGCCTCCAGCAATGACACCAAACAGCATGTACGTACATGACACACCCCAGCCTCTCTCTCTCTCCCTCAGCCTCTCCCATTCTCTCCCCAGCCTCCCTTCCTCTCCCCTCAGCCTCTCTCTCTCCCCCCAGCCTCTCTCTCTGTCCCCCCAGCCTCTCTCTCTGTCCCCCCAGCCTCTCTCTCTGTCCCCCAGCCTCTCTCACTCTCTCTCAGCTTCTCTCGCTCTCCCCTGCCTCTCTTTCTCTCTCTCTCCCCAGCCTCTCTCACTCTCCCTCAGCCTCTCTCACTCTCCCTCAGCCTCTCTCACTCTCCTCCAGCCTCTCCCACTCTCCCCCCAGCCTCCCTCACTTTCTCCCCAGCCTTTCTGACTCTCTCCCCAACCTCTCTCACTCTCCCCCCAGCCTCTCTTTCCCTCTTCCCCCAGTCTCTCTCACTCTCTCCCCAGCCTCTCTCTCACCCCCACCAGCCTCTCTCTCTCTTCCCCAGCCTCTCTCTCACCCCCTCAGCCCTCTCTCTCCCCCAGCCTCTCTCCCTCTCTCCCCAGCCTTTCTCTCCCTCTCCCCCCAGCCTCTCTCTCCCTTTCCCCCCAGCCTCGCTCTCTCCCCCCAGCCTCTCTCTCCCTCTCCCCCCAGCCTCTCTCTCACTCTCAGCCGCAGGCCCACCGTTCTCGACCCCAGACCTTCTGCTCTCGGCCCCATGCCGGCCGGGGCGGGGAAAGAGTTGGAGCCTCAGGTCCTGTTTCTTGGCACCATGTGGAGAGAATGATATGGGCCGGGAGGGGCCGGGGGAGTGGAGCTTGACAAGGGGCAGGGCTTGTCGCATGTCTGTCAAAAAAAGTGCAGTGCCAAATAGTTACGTCGTATTATAATAGGGGTCAGAAGCTGGACATGGTTCTGGGTTCATTCTTCTTACGGCTGCAAACATGCCAAATAAACTTGAAGGTGCACTGAATAACAACATCTAGGAACTCTCGAAAGAGTGACGTTGCTGATTAGAGAACATCAGGACAGAAGAAAAATGGAGATCCGGCAGTCTATATCAAATCCTTAACTAGGATATAGACTTCCCAATTCCCCTGGTACTTCAGTGAATAGCTGAGTCAGACACACCAGGACACCTACAGGTTCCTTCCACAGTCTATGCTCAGTTAGCTCCTCTCAGTTCAGCCTCAGTGGCCTGGGTGGTGGAGGGGGGATCTGTCTCGCATTCTTGTTCCTAATTGTTACTCAGTAAGTCCCATTGGATGTAAGCATGTGTTGATGTTGAGTGAGGCTGATATTGGGATTCCTATGATGTCTCCATGTGGAAGACACAGCGACCAACACTCACTGTCAAGGCTCACTCTTGAGCGAGGAACTGGAGGGTGTTTGGAGCACAAGAAGCTGTGCCACAACAAATTTTATACTGGTTCAGCACTCTCCAGGCTGAGATTCTCAGTCCCTTTTCAGTGAATGGGTGGGAAATAGTAGGCTGGCAAATGCAACAGCAGCAACTTTCATTTCCATTTACACGCAGCCTTTAACATTGAAAATATCCCAAAGAGCTTCAGAAAAGCATAGCCAGGCAGAAATAGATTCCGAGCCAAAGAAGATATATTAGGCGCCGTTTTTAAGGAGGGTCCTAAAGGGGGAGCGGTGTAGAGGTTTAGGAAGGGAATTCCAGAGTGCAGGGCTTAGATGACTGAAGGCACGGCTGACAATGGTGAGGCAAATGGAGGGGAAGAATGCTCAAGTGGTCACATTAGGGAAGAATGCGAGGTTTTTTGGGGGGGGCTGTGGGGAGAGGGGAGGTGGTTGCAGAGGTAGGCAGGGGCGAGACCATGAAGGGAAATAGTCTTGAGATGAACATTTTAAATTTGAGGTGTCAGGGGACCAGGAGCCAATGTAGGTCAGCAAGGACAGGGATGATGGGTGAGTGTCACTTAGGGCAGAGTCAAAAGAATGAAAGACTTGCATTTACATGGCATGACTTCAGGATGTCCCAAAGCACTTTACAGCCAACGAAGTACTTCTTGAAGTGCAGTCACTGTTGTAATGTAGGATAGGACGAAAGCAGCAGAGCTTTGAATGAGTTGAAGTTTATTGAAGCTGGAAGATGGGAGGCCGGCCAGGAGAAAATTGGAATAGTTGAGTCTGGAGGTGTGAAAGGCATAAATGAGGATTTCAGTGGCAGATGGCCTGAGGCAGCGGTGGAGGCGGGCAATATTGTGGAGTTGGAAGTAGATGGTCTTTGTAATGGAGAGAGAGATGGGGTCAGAAGCTCAGATCTGGCTTGACTGGGACACTGAGGTTGCAAGTAGTCTGATTCAACCTGAGATAGTGGCAGATGAGGGGCTGGAATCAATGGCAAGGGTATGGAGTTTGTAGCAGGGGTTGAAGATAATGGCTTTGATCTTCCCAATGTTTAACTGGAAGTGTAGAAGCACCCCGAGTGTGTGTTCAGAAAAGGAGAGGAAGGGAAGAGATTAAAACTGGAGAAACAAAAATTCTGTTCGGCAAAAAATCAGAATAAATAACAGAGCCTAGAAATGACTGTTGTCAATATGAGTGGACAAACTCTTAACGTGCTCCTGTGAAATTCTCTGCCCACTATTTAATGCAGGTGCTAAGTTTTTACTTTGAGTTAACAACTCTGCTAAAGTAATAGATAAATAAACATCATCTGAACTCTTGAAGTGTTCACCCATTATATCAGCAAAAGACTTGTATTTCTATAGGAAAGAGCGCAATGGAACTGTTGTAATGTAAGATTGCATGAAGGCAGCAGATGTAAGATTGGATGAAGTGAGTTGAAATCTATGGAAGCTGGAGAATGGGAGGCCAGCCAGGAGGCCATTGGAATAGTTGAATCTCCAAATGGAGTTGAGTATATTCAAGGCTGAGGTAGATAGATTTTTGGACTCTAGGGGAATTAAGGGATATATAGATCGCGCAAGTAAAGTGGAGTTGAGGTTGAAGATCAGCCATGATATTATTGAATGGTGGAGCAGGCTCGAGGAGCCATGTGGTCTGCTCCTGCCCTTAATTCTTATGTTCTGATGTTCTTATGATCTTACTGAATGGCGGAGCAGGCTCGAGGAGCCGTATGGCCTGCTCCTGCCCCTAATTCTTATGTTCTTATGTTCTGATGAACGAGTCGCCTTTTCTAATTCATGCACTTCTAAGAACATATTTTCTGCACTTCTTCAATTCGCGAATACACTTACTGTCACTTAAACGGTTAAATAATTCAGCAGCTGACTCGACTTTGGAACCCACTGCATGCCTGAGATAAACCCAGTGATAACCTTTCAGCACACTTCAACAAAGCACAACCAGTTTAAAGCTAGCTGCAGTCAATAGTTGGAAATGAAACTGGATATGTCGGTAACACAAGCCAATGAATTGAAAGAAAAAAGAAAACTTACCACTCAAAAAATTATAAATAATAGGATTTGCTGCGCTGTTGGCATACACCAGCCAATGTGAGATCGTGAACCATGCGTAGAGTGTTCCTCTGTCATTAATATTGTCGAAGATTCCAAACACCCTGAGGGAAGTGAGAAAGAAAGTCAGGATCAATCTCTTTACAGAAATAAATCACAACAGTAAATCTAATTTTAAAGGCATCATCTCGCGATTGAGTTTTATGGTGTGACCCATGTGAAGCGATACCGTTGCATGCTTGGGGATTTTGAATGGATTTAATTTCCGTGCAGCCTGCTCTGAAAACCCAAGATTCTGATTCACTGTCGTTGCTGCTATCGAGCAAAATTGGGTGGAGCGGATCTCACGTGGATGATTCAGATGGAGCAAAAGATTGGGTGAGCTGTTACTGGCGTGTGATCCTCCTCACCTTATTTTCATCTATGTGATGTTCCCAAGCAATCCAATACGTCCATTAACACAACAAACATAAGAACATAAGAAATAGGAGCAGGAGTAGGCCCCTCGAACCTGCTCCGCCATTCAATAAGATCATGGCTGATCTGATCCTGGCCTCAACTCCACTTCCCCGCCCGCTCCCCAGAACCCTTCACTCCCTTATCATTCAAAAATCTGTTTATTTCCACCTTAAATATATTCAATGACCCAGCCTCAACAGCTCGCTAGGGCAGAGAATTTCACAGATTTACGACCCTCTGAGAGAAGAAATTCCTCCTTATCTTAGTTCTAAATGGGTGACCCCTTATTCTGAAACTATGCCCCCTAGTTCTAGATTCCCCCATGAGTGGAAACATCCTCTCTGCATCTATCTTGTCGAGCATTCTGGCGATGTCAATCCTGAGGTTCTGAGCATTGATTGGCCTTTGGAGCCAGATGTGGTCAATCAACATTCATTTTTTGGGAAGTTGGCCCCATCTCCAAAGTGAATGGTGGAAATACGGAAAGAAGAGATAGATAGATTCATTGCAAACCTTAGTGATTCCATGGTCAATTTTCAAATTACTGCTAAATATTTGAACAAAGTCATCGAACCCTTTATTTTCAATAGTGTTATACATTTTGTGGCTTTTTTCTATGGGGAAGAAATTCAATACGGCAGCAATGAGCAAATGTGTGATAAACTTCCAAGTTGTGTGTTCTTTCACTTTTATGTACTGATATTGCTACTTAATATTTGTCTCAAGGGGATATGGGCTATGAAGATATTTAATTCTGTATATAAACTATACTGGACTGGGGAGATATATAAAGATATATTGGTATAAGATTTTACTTTAACTTTACATACAAATCTAAATATAACTTGAATAGTTTCAAAGATATAAAGCCAATAGAAATGCAAAGGAGTATTGAATGTGATGTCCCAGCGAGTGCTATTGATTCTGGCGACATGTCAAATGATCTTATTAATTTTCAATCATTCCCAAATCATTTTCCTAATTGATATTTTGTTCACTGTTCTGAATTACATTATATTTATCGAAACAAATATTGTCAGATGTCTCAGTGCTTAATCTCTTTAAATCCTTTTGTATGAACTTCAACTCCTTGGCAGAATGCACCATTCTACATGGTATTGGGATGGCAATGCTCTTGAGAATCAGCTTTCATTCCCTCATTAAGACTATTAATGACTATGGCAGGAAGCCAGGGGCCAATTCCCGTAGAAATTAACCTCTCGGTACTGCTCCCAAATGAATCATTCCCATTTGTAATCACCTCTATTTTCAATTGTCCAGGGAAGTTTTTAGTTAATGAGCAACTGTCTCTTTCATTATATGAGGTACAGGTTGAACTTCCCTTATCCGGTACGCCCGGGACCTGGCTTGTTCCGAACGACGGATTTTGCCGGGTGAGTGGAGGTCATGTGTTTGGGTGGATTATGTGTTTAAGCGCCGTTGCTGAGCGGGGCTGGGGTACTGCAGCGGTCAGTGTGTGTGTGTGGCTGGAACGACAGTCAGTGAGTCAGCTATTCAGTGTGCAGGGGGCCGAGAAGAATCGGTGGGCTGACGGGTCCCGAAGAGTTGGCGGGCCAGCGAGCCCCGAAGAGTCGGTCCGAACCCCTGGAGGGAGCGCTGTGGGAAGGAACGGCCGGCCCGAGGACTGTGGCTGCAGGAGTTCCAGCAGAGTGATGAGGAGGAGGCAGCCGATCGAGGAGAAGGATTATATTGATGAGTAGGATTTTGACCGGCCGTGTTCTGCGCATGCAGCACCCGACGGCCGGGAATGGTTCCGGACGAGGGGTAGTGCTGGATAAGGGAGTCCCGGATAACAGAGGTTCAACCTGTATAACCTTTTAGTCACTTTATCAAGAAAGCCTAAATAATGTTGAATACATTCATCTTATATACTTAAATAGTGGCATCTTCAAAGAGGCCTAATCAGTTTGAAAGACACTGGGGCTCCATGCAATGATGACTTGTGTTTATATAGCGTTCCTCAGCTGCAGGAAGCTGCCCCAAAGTGCAGTGAGGTGTAATGGGTGACAAGCATTGACAAGTATTGAGGTTGGAAACTCAGAGTAAGTTATGGGCCTTCCATCATGGTCTTGCCCTAATGCCCAGAAAATATCCTGCTCATTTCCTAGCATCATAGAATGATACAATACTGAAGAGGTCCCTCGGCCCATCATACCTGTGCCAGCTCTTTGAGAGAGCTATCCAATTAGTGCAACTCCCCCGCTCTTTTCCCGTAGCCCTGCAAATGTGTTTTAAAATTTTAAATAACTTTAGATATATGTTCCATTTCATGGATATTAAAAAAAAAGATAAATAGATCAATACGTAAAGAAAGACGGATGAATTAGATATTCTGTGCCAATGAAATGAGATGTTGGGGCCGAAATTGCCCACTGCCCGAAACAGGGCAGGCCCTCCATTTTTTAAAGTTTTTCTCCACCGCAATCCATGCAGTGGAGATGCCGTTGATATTCGGCACTTCGAAGTTTTTTTCCGATCGGGCGGATGTTGTGGCCGCTGAGGGGCGGAAGTGCCCTCGCAGCGGGTCACACGCCCGACCAGTCACCAGCGCCGCGCTGGTGACATAAACGTTACGCGGACGTGCCGTGTCATGCTGATGTGCATCAATGTCCCTCCCCTTCAGTTAAAGGGGAGGGCCGCTGTGAGCTCTGCATATTTTTCACATAGGTTCACTGGGCCACCAGGGAGGGTTCTGGCCGGGCCAGCAGCCTGACACCCAAGAGGGGGTGCCAGACTGCCTGTTGGCGGCCTGGCTGAACCCGGCAGAATAATTATCGGGCCGACCTGGCAGTCGGTCGACAGTAAAAAATAAAATAGTGTCGCCGGCAGCACCGCCTCCCCCGTAGGGCAGCCGCGCCGCCGACCAACAAGATGTACACCGACAGGAAAAGCTGTCTGGGGCACTGATCGGTGACGGAGCCACTCCCACTGGGCAATTCTGCAACAGGGATATTTCCCGTGGGGCAATTTTGGAAAGGGGTCGCCGTCGGTTGATAAGGGGTCGGCGCATGCACGCCATGGTGAGAAAACGGGTGGAGTGGTCCTCTGAGGAGGGGCAATGTGCAAAATGGCAGCCCCTCCGTGAGACTCGGCGGCCATTCCGTGCCACCCCATGGTCGATGCTTTCAGGCGGCCAGAGGCTTTATTAAAAGGGCCAATTTTGGCCCCGTTAAGACTTCCCTTAACATAGCCAATCAAAGAGCCAACATCACAAACTTCATGTAAATGAGACTTGTGAACATTTCAGGCTGCGAATTCATTTAATTGGGTGACAGTATTTCCAGTCTCCAGGGAATGCCAATCTCACCTTTTCAGAACATTTAGAACACTTATTGGAAGGTAGCAAAGTGCGAAAAAAAACAAAACCACCATGAGCATCCGTGCTGTCTTCCGTCTTGTTTGGATCTGTTTGATTTCTGCAGCAACAGCACTTGTTCTTGACTTGGCCTGGACTCTGCCAGACCTCTGGGATGAACACTGCCAGGCAAGAGGCTTCCAATTTCTTTGTACTACTGAGGAAGTCCCTGGAATCTGTAATTTAAGTGATAAAGCACAGTTGATGGCAACTGTTATGAGCATAACAACAATCTTCCTGCTGATGGCATTGTCACATACTTACCTGCCGACACCAGAGTTTCCAAAATATTTGAAAGTAGGCCAAAACCATTAGACATAAAGGAGCCATATACGTAACAATGAAAAAACAGATATGATAGAGTTTGGGATAAATGTCATCTGTAATGAAAAAAAAGAAAGCATAACACATTACAACATTGCACAAAACCACGGTGTACCCCTTTATTTCTATGCTGTATATTAATAAAAACCAAGTTTTCTGCAATAACATGGGTAGCTAACTCTACCTGTTGGGCATTAAAACAAGCAGTTCTTGGGAGCATGTCAATATTTTCATGGGAGTACCCTACACAGAAATGTGTGAAAACCAGTGCTACGGTGTTACACTCTATTATCTGAGTCTACAGAGCTTAGGCACAGGGTCAAAGAGCTGAGGCTTAAAGACCTCTTAGTGTACATAAAGGCAGTGCTGGAGTTTCACCAGCTAAAACCAAACGGCCTAAATCACAAAGCACTGATGGACTCCCTAGTGCTTGCTCAGCTAGGACTGCACTATCTGTTAAGGCACTGGCTTGTAGAGTTATTCGGAACCATATTGGAAAATCCACACCCCCAACTGCTTGAAGCTCCAAGTACCATTAATGAGCTAGTCTAGCTGGTTAACCATCAATACTACCCTGAAGTACTGTAACCTCAGGAACTAGATTAGTGACCCATGGAGGATCAACTCAGTTATGATCTCCCATCACGAAGCATGTCAATTTGGAGCTAACCTGAATCCAAAATGATCTCACTCGCCTCCCTTTTCTCCTTTCCACCAAGAAAGATAGACACTGGCTGATTAGACAATCGACAAGTCATCGCTTGGTGGACAGCCGGGAACAACAACTGCCTGGAATTATTCTAGTCGCCTTGAAGCAATGTTGCTTGATAATATTGTTCTTTCAGCTATATTCTCCCAAACTTGTTCACATTATGCTCACTTCCATTCTGTTGACTGACCACATAGATTTTTAATGATACTGGCCTAGAAATTCGAGCGAGTCTAAAAACGGACATGCAGGGGGAGCACGGAACGATCCCCGCACCTAAATGAATAGTCCCGAGGCGCACGTGATATTGGACGTCATTATTTTTGAGCCGGCAAGCTGTGGACACCTAATGGGCATCCACGAAGGAGGTGGGAGGAATAGCGGTGATCAGGAAGGGCGGGTAGCAGTCGGTGGCAATTGGGGAGGAGTCAAGGTCACAACAGTGAGGGAGTGGTGGCCGGCAGTAGCCCACTTGGTTTTAATGTGGGGTTGGGAGGAGCTCTCCTGTTTGTCCCGGCTCCATATTCAGGTAAGTCTATTTTAAACACTAACCTTATTGGTGGGGGCCTGAGTAATCTGTTTAAGGACCGCTGGTTAAGCTGCATGCAGATCTGATTTTCCTGCAAGGCAAACCTATATAGTAGTGAGGGCTTCCAACAGGCGGTATAGCTCTTGTTTGAATATGCAAAGAGCCTAGTGTCTGTTTCCGACATGAGCCCTGAATGCTGATCGGGAGGTGCATTATCGGCTCATAATGAGCATGGTCTCCCTGCCTAATGTATTAGAGGCTTAGGAGGCCATTTTTGGGTGCTGCACAGTCAAATTTCTAGGCCACAGTCTCTTAATTCCCTGACTATTGAATTCCCACTTGAGATGACCTTTGTGCAGTGCACATTTTACACCTCTTTCCAGTGTTTTAAAATTGGTTATTAAGCTACCAAACCCATTATTTCCCTCTTTGTTTGTATTTCTCTATTTAGTTAGATCTGAACTCTTACCCTGCACCTGATGCTGTTCCTTCCTCTCTTTGCCAGTCCTATAAGAAGGCCAGCACCAATACTAATAAAGGGTTCATCTGAAGCATTAACCCTTCTTGTCTTCTGTAATCTGATTGACCTGGTGTACATTTTCGACATTTCTGTTTTTATTTTTACACTTCCAGCATTCGCTGTTTTTCTTTTTGTGCATATTAATTCTCTTTCTAATATATGTAGAAATCACTATTCCACACCTTATATTCAGTATAATTAACATACAATAAAATCATGGCACATTTATTCTGATTATACTGCTGACAATTAGTGCGAATTGTTCAATTATTGGTGCAAAGTGAAATGACATGATTTGCCCGATTATGAGTAGTGTCTCGGGTTTTCAGTGCCACATTGGGCTTGGCTGAACAATGGGCATAAATGTAATGCTGTGACAGTATAGCAGAAGGGCACATACTACGGCAGTTCTGTTCTTTGTTTCATATAAAAACAAACAAAAAAGAGGGCACAACATAATGATTACTAAGTCTGGATGATTTTGTTCTAAGGAGCTCAGAAGAGGCATGATTATCAATGCTTAAAAAATAATTCTGCCTACAGTGTGTATTTTTGTGATTTATTATATAAAACATAAGCTGTACTACAATACAATATTGTTTTTACCTCCCCAGTGCTCATCACAGATGGTGAATAAAAGCGTTTTGTTTGCTAACTCTGGCACCATGATGCTGCATTCCATTACAATTGCCTGGGGAATCATTAGTACACAGGATATAATCCATATCATTATTATGCTGTTTCGTGCTCGCTTGGCTGTACTTTTGAACATAAGTGGATGACATATAGCATACCAGCGGTCCAGTGCTATGCAGCTAAGTGTCAGTACAGATACAGAGACTGCGACAGTCTGCAAGAAAGAGAATACATTTATTAATCCTCATTTCGGGATCCGAACATCAGTTAATGGCAACAAAAAGACAAATATATTGGCAGTGAATTTCCTCAGGGCTTCTCCTGCTGTGCTGCCTTAAATTTGGTGGTAACTCTGTTTAACTGCAGAGACGGAGCTTCTGTCCAACCTCCGCTGGCGTTACCATGGTGGGGATTGATTTTAACTTTTAGGCCTCCAAGTGGTCCAAGCCATTTTGAGGCCTGGCCCTCATTTAATCAGAACTGGTAAGCTGTGGGCGGCAAACATCCAGTTTGAATTTTTTGAAGAGGCCATTCATGTAGCAGATATGGGAAGTGTCTATGGATGTTGTCTATATGGACATCCAGAAGACATTTGTTAATATTCTGCCCAAGCGATTATGGGCAAAAATGTAAGTATACAGATATGGAGGTAACCTTGTGACTTGGGTTAGTAATTGGTTGAGAGGTATGAGACAGAGAGTTGGGATAAAGGGAATGTACACTGATTGTCGGGTTGAGACATGTGGTCTTCCCCAAGGATCTGTACTGGGGCCTCAGTTTTTCACCATATATATCAGTGACTTGATGAAGGGGTAGAGAGCTGTATTTCCAAGTTTGCAGTTGATGCTCTTAGGAGGAATAGCAAATAGTGCAGATGGAAGCAGAAAGTTGCAAAGGGGACATTGATAGATTAAGTGAGTGGGCAAAATTGTGGCAGATGGAGTTCAATGTAAGAAAGTTTGAGGTCATTCACTTTTGATCCAAGAAAGATAAATCAGAATATTTTCTTAATGGTGAGTGACTCGGAGCTGTGGAGGATCAAAGGGATTTAGGTGTCTATTTACACAAATCAATTACAGGAAGCGCACAGGTACGAAGAATAAACCAAAAGGCTAATGGAATGTTGGTCGTTATCTCAAGGGAATTGGATTACAAAGTGAGGAAGTGAGGCTTTAAGTTGTACAGAGCCTTGGTTACGCTCCATGCACTGCATTCAGTTCTGGGTACTGAACCTCGGGAAATGTACGCTAGTCTTGGAGATGTACAGAATGATATCGGGGCTTAAAGGTTTAAATTATGAGGGCTTGTACTCCTTGAGTTTAGAAGGTTGAGGGCGGTGGGTGGGGGCGGAACTAATCGAGGTCTCAAAAATTATTAAAGGATTTGGTAGAATAGTTACAGAGAAGCTGATTCTCTTGTTGAAGAATGGCAGAACAGGCACAAGAGACTCAATGGCCTACTCTTGCTCTTATGGTCCTATGTCCTGATGCAACTCACTGGAGTCAGGCTGGAGCAGTATCGGGCAGCCCCGCCTAGTGACCAACATGAAAAGTCATTGGGGCGGAGGGGGAGGGGGGTGGCATCACGCTTGGGGAGGGGGAAAGGCTGGGTTGGCAGAGACACAGATTATTTTTGTGGGGCTAGTGCTCCTCCTGGACTCACACCAATAATTTAAAACCCACCTTTCCAAGGCCTCTTCAGCCCTATCGCCAATGATACTGGTCGGAGAGTGCACAGCGCACAGTCTGACAAGTTCAATCCTAAATTGGCAATCAGGGTCAAATGCACATCACAGAACCCCGGTTTTCATGTTAAAAGGGGCCAACACCTGGCACAGGCCGGCGATTCGGCGGCCAGTGGTAAGCCATTCTATAAGTGGCAGTGGGATGATCATCTACATTAATGGATCGATATGTCTACCAAACACATGTTGATGCCATTACCGCCACATTAACACCGATTAAAAATGAATCTGTGGAGTGGGATAAGCCGCAGGAAAATTCATCCCCATTACCTTTGGTTAAGGAATTATTTGGCACTGGAGTAAAAATTATACACAAATCTTGAAAGCAATCTCACAAGCAATTATTTTAATATCAGCTTTAATCATTCAGGAACTAGAAGATACTCAGTGGAAGTTGATATTATGCAGGTTTTAATCATGGATAAGACTGGCTATATATCTTACAACCAATACATTTCCAAATAAATTAGAATAAGTCTAATAGGTGGAAATATAAATCATCCAACACAGACATCTTTTCAATGTTGTTTTAATAACACTTGAAGCATACATTTTATTAAAGGAAATCATGTGCTTGTTTGTGTTTTTAGGCTAGTAAACCATTCGGTGGGATCACTGTGGGTGTAGTGTGAAAATCTGGGTTTTATTTCCTAGATTAGCAACCAGAACTTTGTTACAGATCTGCTCCAGATCCTTCGCTGTGTTGCACTAAACCCAGTCTTTGGAAGTAATGCCTGATGGGATAGTTTCCTTCATTCATTTCCCAGAGTTATGGAGACTTTAAAACTCCATGTGAACTAATGATCATGATAGATCCTTTTCATGTGTTCATATATTTTATTGGAAAAGCTCACCAGGAGCAGGAATGAATGGACAGAGGTGATTTAAATCACTGTCTCTATTGTCCCCACAGACAATTCAGTGTGAAACATCAGCATCCACTGTAGTACCAAGCCATACAGGCCTGAAAAGCCCAGGTGTAACCAGTATCTTCTTCTTCTTAGGCTGTCCCTCGAAGTCAAGGATGACTTGCTTCCGCACTAAAAATGAGTTCTCAGGTGACTGAAGAGTCCAATGCGGGACCTACAGTCTCTGTCACAGGTGGGGCAGACGGTGGTTGAAGGGACGGGTGGGTTGGGCGCCTGGGTTGCCGCAGGCTCCTTCCGCTGTCAACGCTTGGCTTCAGCTTGCTCTCGGCGAAGAGACTTGAGGTGTTCAGTGCCCTCCCGGATGCTTTTCCTTTTAGCGACCCTCCCTTTTAAATAAAGGGGAGGGGCGTTGTGACGCGTCAGCATTACGCGGAGCAGTCATATTTTCGGGTCACAAAGGGGCAACTTCACCCTCGGGTCTTAACTGACCTGGGCCGGAAAGATTAGCTCCCCCGGATGGGCCACAGGGCAATTTCACCCCCTTAATATTATGAAAGGGTTTGATAGAGTAGATGCACAGAAAATGTTTCCTCTTGTAAACTAAGGGTCATAAATACAAGATCGTCACTAATAAATCCAATAGGGAATGCAGGCAAAACATCTTTACCCAGAGAGTGGTCAGAATATGGAACTCGCTATCACATGTAGTAGTTGAGGCAAACAGCATAGATGCATTTATTAATAATAATAATACTAATAATAACAACTTTTATTTATATAGCACCTTTAACGTCGTAAAACATCCCAAGGCGCTTCACAACAATGTTACAGACAAACAGATAAATTTAACACCGAGCCACAATAGAAATAAAGGCAGATGATCAAAAGCTTGTTTAAAAGGTAGGTTTTAACGAGCATTTTAAAGGAGGAAAGAGAGTTACAGAGGCATAGAGGTTTAGGGAGGGAGTTCCAGAGCTTAGGGCCCAGGCAGCTGAAGGCACGCCCACCAATGGTTGAGCAGTTATAATGAGGGATATTCAAGAGGCCAGAATTTGAGGAGCTCAGACATCTCGGGAGGTTGTGAGGCTGAAAAAGATTACAGAGATAGGGAAGGGGCAAGTCCACACAGTGATTTGTAAACAGGGATGAGAATTTTGAAATCGAGGCGTTGTTTAACTGGGAGCCAATGTAGGTCAGAAAGCACAGGGGTGATGGGTGACCTTGACTTGGTGCAGATTAGTACACGGGCTGCTGAGTTTTGGATGACTTCAAGTTTAGGTAGCGTGGAATATGGAAGGCCGGGGAAGCTAGATAAACACATAAGGCAGAAAGGAATAGATGGTTATGTTGATATAGTTAGATGAAAAGGTGTGGAAGGAGGCTATTGTGGAGCATGAATAACACCATAGACTAGTTGGGCCAAATGTCCTGTTTTTGTACTGTAAGTTCTGTGGAATTCTATGTCATTATTCAAAAAAGATTAGTGGATTTCTCCTGGGCAACACTGATCCCTCAAACAACATCATTCAAAGAGATTCACTGGACATTTATCTCAGTGATGTTTGTGGAACCTTTCTGTGTGAAAATTGGCTGCTGTGTTTCCTATATTACAACAGTGACTACACTTCAAAAGTACTTCATTGGCTGTGAAGTGACTTGAGACGTCCTGAGGTCACGAAAGGCGCTATGTAAATGCAAGGTAAATCTTTCTTTACTTGATGACTTTAATTCTGAGCAGACAGCAGGTGCTACTGACAACAACAACTGTCAAGGATCCCTGGCAACAAGGACGTGCAACACCTGAAAGGGTTGTAGCACACCTAAGGTTTGTCAAACTGAAAATATCCAGATGAAAAGTTGAAAGCCAGTGATGTGGACTGAGAACAAATCAGTGTTCTTTTTTTCCCTCACTCCACCCATCAGATTTTTCCATGGCAACCAAGTACTTTCACTGGACCTTCCTCCTTATGGAAAAGGATGCCTTTTTGCGCTGAAGAAATCAAATCTGAAACAACCTTTTTGTACTTGGTTCTGGAGAAGGCTTCATGGCTACAAATCTCTCTCCATTCTATTAGAAAGCAGCTGAGGTGATAAATAAGATCTGAGGGAGAAACAATGTAGGCCAGGGAAGAAACATTTTTGGGTTCTTGCTTTGAGAGTTATGTTGAAAATCATCATGTGTTTATTCAATACACCTGGTTTAATGTTGATCCTAATATGATAGAGCTTTCTTCATCCACTCCCCAATCAGGTGCAAGCTGGTTCCGCTCACCCATCACCCCTGTACTCACTGATCTACACTGGCTCCCGGTCCAGCAACTTAAAATTTTTAAATTCTCATCCTTGTTTTCAAATCCCTCCATTGTCTCACTCCGCCCTATCTCTGTAACCTCCTCCAGCCCCACAACCCTCCGCGATATCTGCACTCCTCTAATTCTGGCCTCTTACGCATCCCCAATTTTAATCGCTCCACCATTGGCGGCTGTGCCTTCAGCTGCCTAGGCCCTAAACTCTGGAATTCCCTGACTAAAATGTTCTGCCGCACTCCCCTCCTTTAAGACACTCTGTAAAACCCACCTCTCTGAACAAGCTTTTCGTCACCTGTCCAAATTTCTCCTTATGTGGTTTGGTGTCAAGTTCTGTCTGATAACGATAACACTCCCGTGAAGTTCCTTGGAATGTTTTTACTACTTTAAAGCACTATATAAATCCAAGTTGTTATTGTTTTAAAGTGTCAGTGTATTCATTGTAAACATGCATGTCTTAGTGACCTTCTATAGCTCTATGGCCTTTAGTACTGCAGGCATCAGGTTAACACTGATCCCTACTTTAGAATAGCACTAGTCTGCAGCGCTAAATTATACAGCCGGCTCCACAGAATAATAAGGTTGAGAAAAGTGCCGGTCCAATCATGCGTAATTAAAAGTGTGTCAGGTTT
This sequence comes from Pristiophorus japonicus, assembly GCF_044704955.1. NCBI lineage: Eukaryota > Metazoa > Chordata > Chondrichthyes > Pristiophoridae > Pristiophorus > Pristiophorus japonicus. The sequence goes on from NC_091983.1 coordinate 30,496,035, forward strand.
TCTACTACCATTAAAAGTGTAAGGGCAATCTAGTAGAGTGCCTGCAGTCTTTTAAAACTTTATCATTACACTGCAGCCAGTGTGAAGCTCAGGTGAGATGAGATGATAGTAATTTTAAACCCATGCATTGTAGAGCCCAGCTGATTTTCATCCCACTGATTGGAGTGTGATTAAAATCAGACAGTTTCTATGATAGGCTGGCAGTCTGCTCTGCCATTTTACTGCCCAGACAGCGGAATTGAAAATTACCCCATATCCTTGAATTGCTTCATTTGCAAAGTTCAAAGCTTTGGCAACTTGAAAGTACAAGTTTCTTCATGAACACTTCTTGTGACATAGAATTGCAACGCATAGCATCATTGTGGAAACTGCACCATATCTAGGCCATCACAGTATTGTCAGTAACCCTTTCTTCCTGGTTCCATGGTCAGCTTGCTTTAGCTAATGGCATTTTAGCCTCTGGGGAAGAAGGTTGTTGGCTTGAGCCTGCCACAGGACTCGATCGTGTAACTAGGCTGACACTTCCATGTTGTACTGGGAGAGTGCTATGTTGTGGGAGCTGCCAGCATTCAAATATTGGCCCAGGATTTGCGGTCGGAGGCTTCCCGTAGGCGGAAGCCTCCGACCACAAAAATTTCTAAGAAAGTACCTGTTGTTCCCGGAGTTTTGGAGATTCTGGTCCTGGGCCTCTACGCAGGGCTTCATGTATCCCAGCAGTGTAGGCACTTCGTACGCATCACTGGGATCATGTGGGCTGGCCCAACCTACTAAAGTAGGGGTCTCCCCATTTATACTTATGGTGATTCCACCTGTGAGACTTTTAAAGAAAGTTACAGCTCATCAAATTAATGGCAAGTTGACTAGCTTGATATAAAACTAACTGATCACAAGGAATCAAAAAGGGAGAATATCTGATTTTACCAAGCTATATAGTAACTGACAAATAACTGTAAGAGACATGGAAATCTTCAAAAGAAGCACATCAATTAAACACAAGGCTGGATTTTCGGTTGGAGGCTTCTTAGGGCGATAATGGTGGCGGGCGGTAAAGTTTGCGTCGGTATCCACAAAGTTCAGCAGCTGGGCTCTGAGTGTGGAGTAGAGCATTAAGAGGGGCATTCTACACCTCTCATAGGGCGCTAGGCCGGGTGAGCAACTGAAAATCCATTGCTGAAGAGCCGGCTTCAGAGCACCATATGAGAGGCCTCCCTCCCTGCAAAAAAAAATAATCGGGACACAAAAAACACTAAAACATTTCCAATCTATTACTGACCCCAAATAACGATAAATCGCAAAAAGAAAACAAAAAAACGATCACAGTTACCTCATGCATCATCCCTTCCCTCACTGCTGCCGGAATAGCTCAGACCGCCCACTTTCCCAGGCGGTCTCACTACGGGGCGCTACGGGAGCCGGTCCAACCAAATTTCACAACGCTGTCGAAACCGGGGACAGTACTGCTCAGCACCACTGCAAAGCCGGCACCAAGTGTCCTGGCAGGGCGCTGGCAGCTGGCCGTCAGGGCAGTAACCATTTCTAGAGCCGTTACCGCCCCTCCGAGTTGCTAACCGAGGCGGAACCCAAACAAAAATACAGCCCATGGACTTAATGGCAGGTCAAATTTAATTTTGATGAATGGAGGACAATGCAAATTGGAACCGGAAACAGGCAGCTTGTGTACACCATGAAGCAATGCCCATTAGAAAATTTGGAAAAGTGTAAGGAATTGGGTGTGATTATTGATCATCACAAAAGTTAACCGCAGAGGAGACCTTTTTGCCCATTTGGGTCCTCCTTTCTTCGAAATCTCCAAACCCATCTCACAAAGTCCAACTGCCCCTTGAATACCCAGAGTTTTTCCTTACAGTTCCAGATATTGATCACTCTTTGCGTAAAGTGCGTCCTAACAGCAGTCCTGAACTTGCCTTTTGCCCATTTCTACCTTTGTCCACTTGTCCAGCAGTAATGGCTTAATTTGAAACAGTACTCGGGTTTAATATTTTCTATCCCACTTAGTATCTTAGTATTCTATAAGACCTCCTCTCATATGCCTTCTTCCAAGGTTGAGGAGTTCAAACTATTGCAACATTTCCTCAAAGCTCAGGCCTTTGAAACTGGGGATCAATCTCGTTGCCACCTCTATTATTCCAAGGGTTGGATTTTTCCCTTGTGACCAGGATTGAATGAATATTCAAGCTGTGATTTGACCAGAGCACCATACAACCTCATCATAATTGTCTCAGACTTAAATTCTATTTACTTGGCAATATAGCTCAGTATTCTGTTTGCTCTGTGAGTTACTGCTCCGGACTGACTGGTGATGAACAGTGTAGAGTCTACTATCGCTCTGCCATCTCTTTCAGCCTTTCTCCTAGATTGACTATTCATTAATTATGCCCCCTATTTTTCCTTCCAATACATAAGACTTGCATTGCTGTGTACGAAACTGCATGAGTCATCGTAAAGCCAACTTGCAAACATTGTCTAAGTTCCTGTGAAATTCCTAAGCTGTTTCATCAGACTCTACTCCCCCAGTTTGGTATCTCTTGAGCTTGACCAACTTAAATTTAGTTTAGAATCTGAGGCATTTATGTGGATCACAAACAGTACAATTCCCAGCACTGATCACTGGGACACTCCAATCAGTACATTTTCTCCAACCTGACATCGCTATCTTAACTAGTGCCTGCTGCTTCCTCTCCTTTAACCAATTCCTTATCCAAGTTCCATCCAGGACTGCCTAAAGCTTCTGTAGCAGCTTTCATGTGGAACTTTATCAAGGGTTTTCTGGAAGTCCAGTGACACTAAATCATAGGGCTGTCAAACATCGATTTGAAATGTCACTTCCTGAAAAATGTCAAGGAGTTTAATCAGGCAGAATTGGCCCAAATTACTAAGTTATTTTCGGATAGGTACTCCTTAACATCATCCCAAATTTAAACTCTAGGGCAATCAAGGGATATGGGAATCGGGCGGAAAAGTGGAGTTGAGGTCGAAGATCAGCCATGATCTTATTGAATAGTGGAGCAGGCTCAAGGGTTGGTATGGCCTACTCCTGCTCCTAATTCTTATATTCCAATGTTAAATTATTTTGCCTGTAACTGACACAAGATGAATGACCTGTAGTTATCCAGGTTTGTCTCATCACCTTTCTTCAGAAAAGGTAGTTTTATTACAATCCCTGCACTCATTGACTCCCTCATGATGACTGTTAGTAGATTTTGTCCCTAATCTCGGTTAGCACCCTCTGATATATAGGATTTTGGAGATTTCGTGGGTTTGAGCCCTTTAAGCCAGGCAATGACATTCAAGCAAGTGATATTAAAGTCCCAGTAGGTTTTAGTTACATAATCCCTATTGATGGGTGACATACTACTAGTACATGTTAACTATTTTCAATTTATCCTGTTTGCATCCTCAAAAAATCACAATTCTTTTTTCATTGAAATTGGAGTTATTCTGAAGCTATGGGCCCAGAATTTGCGGTTGGAGGCTTCCCGCTGGCGGACGCCTCTGACCGCAAAAATTTCTATGAAAGTGCCCGTTGTTCCCGGAGTTTCCGAGACTTCTGGTCCTGGGCTTCCATGCGAAGGCCTGCATATCCCAGCAGCGTAGGTGCTTCGTATGCATCACTGGGATCATGTGGGCCGGCCCAACCTATCAGAGTAGGGGTCTCCCCTTTCATACTTACGGTGATTCCAATCACCATGAATATGAATGGGAATACCCTCAAACACAAAAGCACTTAAGATAATTTTTTTTTTTAATTAATCAAAATGGAATTTAATGAATTATTTGAAACAAAAAATTTAATTTTTTGAAAAATAAATGTACATATTTTAACGAGTCTAAAAATAAACTTACCTTATTTAATAGAATTTAAAATGTTTAAATTAATTTTTTAAATGTATTATTCTGTTCTTTAAAATTCTTACACTGATAAAAGCAGGTCTTTTTATCAGTCGTAAGAATTGGAAGGACATTCACTGGGCAGGAGTTGAGCAAATAGCCCAAGTCTCTGCCCACGGAGGCCCTTTACATTCCGATGCGGGCGATTTGTCAGGCGGATTCTTGACAGATCACAAGTTCCGGGTTTAAGCTCTTGCACAGTGCATGCCTAAACCCGGAACTTGTACAGCCCCTACGGGCACATGGGCACCTCGTAGGGACCGCAAATTCAGGGCCATTATAAACAAAGCAAATTAGAGACTAGAATATCAAAAGGGCATTTGTCAACAAGTCCAAACATGTTTTTCATTATATAAATCATTGGTAAGGCTGGATGTATTATTATTATGTGCAGTTTTGGGCACAATTATGTGAATATTGCAAATTGTACACAGATCCAGCAGGATTAGCCTCTGCCCCATTGGACGAGCGATGATCTGCCCATACAGGATGTGGTGCAGGAAGCTCACCTGAGTGCCAGGAAATCATGTATCTTGTTGGAAAAATTTAATGGGATGTGACATTTAAAAAAAACACATATTGGAGTAATAAAATTCTCCAGCGAGAATGTGGAACTGAAAGAAATTAATATAAGTAAGAAAATAGTGCTGGAGAAATTAATGGGACTGAAAGCTGATAAATCCCCTAGACCTGATGATCAACATTCTAGAGTTTTGAAAGAGGTGAAAGTGTTCTCTATCAGGCCAACATCCCCTGCATCGAAGCACTGACCACACTCCACCAACTCCGTTGAGCGGGCCACATCGTCCGCATGCCTGACATAAGACTCCCAAAGCAAGCGCTCTACTCGGAACTCCTACATGGCAAGCGAGCCCCAGGTGGGCAGAGGAAACATTTTAAGGACACCCTCAAAGCCTCCTTGATAAAGTGCAACATCCCCACCGACACCTGGGAATCCCTGGCCAAAGACCGCCCTAAGTGGAGAAAGAGCATCTGGGAGGGTGCTGAGCACCTCGAGTCTTGACACCGAGAGCATGCAGAAATCAAGCGCAGGTAGCGGAAGGAGCGTGCGGCAAACTAGGCCCCCCACCCACCCTTTCCCTCAACGACTGTCCATTCCACCTGTGACAGAGACTGTAATTCCCATATTGGATTGTTCAGTCACCTGAGAATTCACTTTTAGAGGGGAAGCAAGTCTTCCTCGGTTTCGAGGGCCTGCCTATGATGATGTTGTCATCTTCCAAAATTCCATAGATTCTAGATCATTTCCCGCAGATTGGAAGATAGCAAATGTAACCCCACTATTTAAGGAAGGAGGGAGGGAGAAAACGGGGAACCACAAACCAGTTAGCCTGACATCAGTCGTAGGGAAAATACTAGAATCTATTATTAAGGACGAGTTAACAGGGCATTTAGAAAACAATAATAGGATTGGGCAGAGCCAACACAGATTCATGAAAGGGAAATCAAGTTTGCCAACATTTTTTGAGGTTGTAACTACCAGAATAGATAACGGGGGACCAGTGGATGTGGAGTATTTGGATTTTCAAAAGGCATTCAATAAGATGCTACACAAAAGGTTATTGAACAAAATTAGGGCTCATGGGATTGGGGTAAATACTTGCATGGATTGAGGATTGGTTAACGGACAAAAAGCAGAGCGTAGGAATAAACGGGTGATTTTCGGGTTGGCAGACGGTAACTTATGGGGTACCGCAAGGATCAGTGCTTGGGTTCCAGCTACTCACAATTTATATCAATGATTTAGATGAGGGGACCAAATGTAATATATCCAAATTTGCTGATGATACAAAGCTAGGTGGGAATGTAAGTTGTGAGGAGGATGCAAAGAGACTTCAAGGGATTATAGTCATCATCATCATAGGCAGTCCCTCAGAATCGAGGACGACTTGCTTCTACTCTTAAAATGAGTCCCTGTCACAGGTGGGACAGATAGTCGTTGAGGGAAGGGGTGGGTGGGACTGGTTCGCCGCACGCTCTTTCCGCTGCCTACACTTGATTTCTGCATGCTCGCGGCATTGAGGCTCAAGGTGCTCAGCGCCCTCCCGGATGCACTTCCTCCTCTTAGGGCAGTCTTTGGCCAGGGACTCCCAGGTGTCACTGGGGATATTGCACTTTATCAAGGAGGCTTTGAGGGTGTCCTTGTAATGTTTCCTCTGCTCGTTTGCTGTGAAGGAGTTCCGAGTAGAGCATTTGCTTTGGGAGTCTCGTGCCTGGCATGCGAACAATGTGGTCTGCCCAGCGGAGCTGATCAAGTGTGGTCAGTGCTTCAATGCTGGGGATGTTGGCCTGGTCAAGGACGCTAATGTTGGTGCGTCTGTCCTCCCAGGGGATTTGTAGGATCTTGCGGAGACATCGTTGGTGGTATTTCTCCAGTGACTTGAGGTGTCTACTGTACATGGTCCATGTCTCTGAACCATACAGGAGGGTGAGTATTACTACGGCCCTGTAGACCATGAGCCTGGTGGCAGATTTGAGGGCCTGGTCTTCAAACACTCTTTTTCTCGGGCGGCCGAAGGCTGCACTGGCGCACTGGAGGCGCTGTTGGATCTCGTCGTCAATGTCTGCTCTTGTTGATAAGAGCATACCTCAGGAGCCTCTTGTCAACAAGGGGATATAGACAGGCTAAGTGAGTGGGCAATAACATGGCAAATGGAATATAGTGTGGACAAATGTGAAGTTATCCACTTTGGTAGGACAAATAGAAAAGCAGAGTATTTTTTTAAATGGTGAGAGATTAGGAAATGTTGGTTTTCAGTGGGATCTGGGTGTCCTTGTATACAAATCACTGAAAGTTAACATGCAGGTACAGCAAGCAATTAAGAAAGCAAATTGTATGTTGGCTTTTATTACAAGAGGATTTGAGTTTAAGGGAGTTAAGGATTACAGGGAGTGGGCAGGGAAGTGGAGTTGAGGCCAAGATCAGATCAGCCATGATCTTATTGAACGGCAGCGCAGGCTCAAGGAACCAAATGGCCTACTCCTGGTCCTATTTCTTATGCTCTTATAAAGCCCTGTTGAGACCGCACCTGGAGTATTTTGCACAGTTTTGGTCTCCTTACCTAAGGAAGGATATACTTGCAATAGAGGGAGTGCAACAAAGATTCACCAGACTGATTCCTGGGATGGGGGGTTGTCCTTTGAGGAGAGATTGAGTAGACTAGGCCTATATTCTCTAGAGTTTAGAAGAATGAGAGGTGATCTCATTGAAACATACAAAATTCTTATAGGACTTGACAGGGTAGTTACAGGGAGGATGTTTCCTCTGGCTGGGGAGTCTGGAATAAGGGGTCACAGTCTCAGAATAAGGGGTCAGCCATTTAGGACTGAGATGAGGAGAAACGTCTTCAGTCAGAGGGTGATGAATCTTTGGAACTCTCTACCCCAGAGGGCTGTGGTAGCTCAATCTTTGAGTATATTCAAGACCAAGATCGATAGATTTTTGGATATTAAGGGAATCAAGGGATATGGGGATAGTGCAGAAAAGTGGAGTTGAGGTAAAAGATCGGCCATGATCTTGTTGAATTGCAGAGCAGTATCAGGCGGCTGAATGACCTACTCCTGCTTCTAATTCTTACATTCTTATGTTGTTATGTTCCAGATTTTACAAAGTTTGCCAAGATTTCAATTTCATAGCCTTCCCAAAGGCTATTTGGGAGCAAAAAAGTGTCTAGTATAAAAAAATCATGAGACAGAAAAGATTGTGTGGGCTACTGATGGAGCAATGCAAAAATTAAACTCTCCGTTACATGGCTGATGAAGCAAGAATGTGTGGAGAATGTGAGGAGGGATTTGCAAAGGGTGTTGAGGAGGGGTTAAGGAGGGTGTGAAGAGGGTGTGAGAAGGGGTGAGAAGGGTTTATTTTTGTTTATTCATTCACAGGATGTGGACGTCGCTGACAAGGCCAGCATTTATTGACCATCCCTAATTACCCTTGAGAAGGTGATGGTGAGCCGCCTTCTTGAACCGCTGCAGTCCTTGTGGTGAAGGTACTCCCACAGTGCTGTGAGAGAGGGAGTTCCAGGATTTTGACCCAGTGATGATGAAGGAACAATATTATATTTCCAAGTCAGGATGGTGTTGGAGAGCAACTTGGAGGTGATGGTGTTCCCATGCGCCTGCTGCCCTTGTCCTTCCAGGTGGTAGAGGTCGCGGGTTTGGGAGGAGCTGCCGATGAAACCTTGGCGAGGGCTGCAGTGCATCTTGTTGATGGTACACACTGCAGCCACATTGCGCTGATGTAATCATTTGATAATGTGTCCTCCATACCAAGTGAGATCTCGAGGAAAGGCCTTTGCCCTTCAGCAAAACTGGTGGAGGGACTGAATGTTGAAAGTAGTGATGGGCTGCTTTGTCCTGGATGGTGTTATGCTTCTTGAGTGTTGTTGGAGCTGCACTCATCCAGGCAAGTGGAGAGTATTCCATCACACTCGTGTCTTGGAAAACTTTTGGGGAATCAGGAAGTGAATCACTTCCCACAAAATAGCTGGTCCATTGTGATTTTCTGGTCAATTGTGATCCACTGGATGTTGGTAGAGGATTCAGTGATGGTAGTGCCATTCGATAAAATCGCGAGCTGGTTAGACTCTCTCTTGTTGGAGATGGTCATTCCCTGGCATTTGTGAGGTGCGAATGTTACTACCACTTATCAGCCCAAGTCAGAATATTGTCCAGTTCTTGCTGCAGGTGAGCATGGACTGCTTCATTATTTGAGGTGTGAGGAGGGTGTGAGAGTGTGAGGAGGGTGTGAGGTGGGTGTGAGGTGGGTGTGAGGGGGTGTGTGGGGGTGTGAGGTGGTTGTGAGGGTGTGAGAAGGGTGTGAGGGGGGTGTAAGGGTGTAAGGGGGATGTGAGGTTGTGAGGAGCGTGTGAGGTGAGTGAGGAGGGTGTGAGAAGTTTGTGAGTGGGGGTGAGGAGGGTGTGAGGAGGGTGTGAGGTGGGTGTGAGGAGGGTATGAGGGGGGTATGAGGGGGGGTGTGAGAGTGGGTGTGGGGAGGATGTGGGGGCAGTGTGAGGGGGGTGTGAGGGGTATGCGAGGGCGTGTGTGATGGGAATGGGTGTGAGGGGGGTTTGAGGAGAGTGTGAGGATGTGAGGAGGGTGTGAGGAGAGTGTGAGCAGGGTGTGAGTTTTGATGTGAGATGGGTGTGAATGAGTGAAGAGGGTGTGGGTTGGTGTCAGTGGTGTAACTACACCAACGCAGCCAATGCAGTGACATTGGGGCCCTCGTCTGAAGGGGGGGCCCACCACTTGCTTCCTCGCGAACTCGTTGGTGGTGTGGCTTCGCTGGAAAATGCTCTGGTCCATCCTCTTGGTGAAAGTTTTGAACCCATTGAACCCTGCTCTCCATCTCCTGCAGCTCGAGGGGGCTCTGCGGGATGGTGAACGTCAGGAAGAAGTTGCCCCCCACCATGTGGTCCTTCTCTGGCTTTCCTCTTGCCCTGCTTCCAAGCCTTCTCGTCATTGCAGGCGAGGAAGTGCTGGATGGCGTCGCAGCGGGCCAGCACCGGGTGGCTCGTCATGTGCTTCATCCATAGGGTCAGCCCTTTCTCCCGCTTGGAGATGAAGTTCTCCTCGAAGCGGCCGGTGGCTTGCTTCTCGGGGATGTGGGGCACCGAGATGGTGAGGAATTCTCCACCAGCCGGCCGTATTGCCAGTCGAAGTGTTTGTATCGCCGGTTGACCGGAGCACTGGGTGTGGCTGGGCACCAGGCGGTATGAGATGTTGCTCTTGATGCCCTTGAACTTAGTTTGCTCGGTGGGCTCGTCGATGGAGCAGGCCAACGGGGGGAGGGTTCTCCTGCCACTCGGGGTCATCCGGGCTGGCCACCATGCTAATCTTGTCGCTGTCCTTGACGAAGCCGGCCACCTCGCCCAAGATGAACGCCTTGCTGCCCGACTTGACGAAGGTGGAGAAGCGGTTGAGGTTCCTGCTGACCCTGGCCATGCTCTAGGAGAAGGAGGTGGCGGCCGAGGAGGAGGAATGATACCGACCCCCCCCCTCATTCCAGCAGGCCGGTAAGGGGAAGCCGCTGGGGAGCTGAGGCTGAGGCGGCACTGGGCTGTGGTAGCAACCATTCGGCACGTTGACATACTCTGGGCACATCGTCGCCCCCGCTCCCGGCCCGCAGGATCTGCACACATCAGGCCGGGAAGAGGCCCCTCTGGCCGCGGCTGTTGGCCCCGGCCAGCCAGCCCTCGATGTCATGCTCGCTGTACATGGTTCGCACCTCGTCTCCCCCCCCCCCCCCGCACCGAGATCTCGCCCACATTCTCGCTCTGGAAATCGTACAAAGCCCGAGCCTGGAGCGCCAACATCCCACTGTCCGCATCCGGTTCAGCTCCGCTCCCGGACCCCGCGGTAACCCCCCCCACCCCGTAAGCCCTCCCTCACACCGGTGCCGGCTCCCCCTCACACCAACTTCCCCAGACCCCGAATTCCCTCTTCGGCCCCCCGGACCCCCTCACTCGAGGGGCGGCTGCACGGAGTCTTCCCTGGCCGGCTGCATTTTTCACCGTCATTCTGTGATTTATAAAAAAAATGTATGTTTGCACTGGGGCCCACATCCTCTAGTTATGCCACTGGTTGGTGTGAGGTGGGTGTGAGGTGGGTGTGAGGTGGGTGTGAGGAGGGTGTGAGTGGGTGTGTGTGGGTTGTGTGTGGGTTGTGTGTGAGGTGGGTGTGAGGTGGGTGTGAGGTGGTGTGAGGTGGGTGTGAGGTGGTGTGAGGTGGTGTGAGGTGGGTGTGAGGTAGGTATGAGGTGGGTGTGAGGTGGGTGTGAGGTGGGTGTGTGTGGGTTGTGTGTGGGTTGGGTGTGAGGTGGGTGTGAGGTGGGTGTGAGGTGGGTGTGAGGAGGGTGTGAGGTGGTGTGAGGTGGGTGTGTGTGGGTTGTGTGTGGGTTGGGTTTGAGGTGGGTTTGAGGTGGGTGTGAGGTGGGTGTGAGGTGGGTGTGAGGTGGTGTGAGGTGGGTGTGAGGTGGGTGTGAGGTGGGTGTGAGTGGGTGTGTGTGGGTTGTGTGTGGGTTGGGTGTGAGGTGGGTGTGAGGTGGGTGTGAGGTGGTGTGAGGTGGGTGTGTGTGGGTTGGGTGTGAGGTGGGTGTGAGGTGGGTGTGAGGTGGTGTGAGGTGGGTGTGTGTGGGTTGGGTGTGAGGTGGGTGTGAGGTGGTGTGAGGTGGGTGTGAGGTGGGTGTGAGGTGGGTGTGAGGTGGGTGTGAGGTGGTGTGAGGTGGGTGTGAGGAGGGTGTGAGTGGGTGTGAGGTGGGTGTGAGGTGGGTGTGAGGTGGGTGTGAGGTGGGTGAGAGGAGGGTGTGAGTGGGTGTGAGGAGGGTGTGAGGAGGGTGTGAGTGGGTGTGAGGTGGGTGTGAGGTGGGTGTGAGGTGGGTGTGAGGTGGGTATGAGGTGGGTGTGAGGAGGGTGTGAGTGGGTGTGTGTGGGTTGTGTGTGGGTTGTGTGTGGGTTGGGTGTGAGGTGGGTGTGAGGTGGGTGTGAGGTGGGTGTGAGGTGGTGTGAGGTGGGTGTGAGGTGGGTGTGAGGTGGGTGTGAGGTGGTGTGAGGTGGGTGTGAGGTAGGTGTGAGGTGGGTGTGAGGTGGGTGTGTGTGGGTTGTGTGTGGGTTGGGTGTGAGGTGGGTGTGAGGTGGGTGTGAGGTGGTGTGAGGTGGGTGTGAGGTGGGTGTGTGTGGGTTGGGTGTGAGGTGGTTGTGAGGTGGGTGTGAGTGGGTGTGAGGTGGGTGTGAGGTGGGTGTGAGGTGGGTGTGAGGAGAGTGTGATGTGGGTGTGTGTGGGTTGTGTGTGGGTTGGGTGTGAGGTGGGTGTGAGGTGGGTGTGAGGTGGTGTGAGGTGGGTGTGAGGTGGTGTGAGGTGGGTGTGTGTGGGTTGTGTGTGGGTTGTGTGTGGGGTGGGTGTGAGGTGGGTGTGAGGTGGGTGTGTGTGGGTTGTGTGTGGGTTGGGTTTGAGGTGGGTGTGAGGTGGGTGTGAGGTGGGTGTGAGGTGGGTGTGAGGTGGGTGTGAGTGGGTGTGTGTGGGTTGTGTGTGGGTTGTGTGTGGGTTGGATGTGAGGTGGGTGTGAGGTGGGTGTGAGGTGGGTGTGAGGTGGGTGTGAGGTGGGTGTGAGTGGGTGTGTGTGGGTTGTGTGTGGGTTGTGTGTGGGTTGGATGTGAGGTGGGTGTGAGGTGGGTGTGAGGTGGGTGTGAGGTGGTGTGAGGTGGGTGTGTGTGGGTTGGGTGTGAGGTGGGTGTGAGGTGGGTGTGAGGTGGTGTGAGGTGGGTGTGTGTGGGTTGGGTGTGAGGTGGGTGTGAGGTGGTGTGAGGTGGGTGTGAGGTGGTGTGAGGTGGGTGTGAGTGGGTGTGAGGTGGGTGTGAGGTGGGTGTGAGGTGGGTGAGAGGAGGGTGTGAGTGGGTGTGAGGAGGGTGTGAGTGGGTGTGAGGTGGGTGTGAGGTGGGTGTGAGGTGGGTGTGAGGAGGGTGTGATGTGGGTGTGTGTGGGTTGTGTGTGGGTTGGGTGTGAGGTGGGTGTGAGGTGGGTGTGAGGAGGGTGTGATGTGGGTGTGTGTGGGTTGTGTGTGGGTTGGGTGTGAGGTGGGTGTGAGGTGGGTGTGAGGTGGGTGTGAGGTGGGTGTGTGTGGGTTGGGTGTGAGGTGGTTGTGAGGTGGGTGTGAGTGGGTGTGAGGTGGGTGTGAGGTGGGTGTGAGGTGGGTGTGAGGAGAGTGTGATGTGGGTGTGTGTGGGTTGTGTGTGGGTTGGGTGTGAGGTGGGTGTGAGGTGGGTGTGAGGTGGGTGTGAGGTGGGTGTGAGGTGGGTGTGAGGAGGGTGTGATGTGGGTGTGAGTGGGTTGTGTGTGGGTTGGGTGTGAGGTAGAAAGTGGGTATTCGGTTGGTGTGAGGAGTGCCGTGAACATATCATTATTGCTGCTGCAATTTCTGGGCCACTGAATATTTACTTGCAGTTTAAGAGAGTATGAAGTGAGATCAGACATTATTTCAGATTTCCTCCTCAAATCTATTTAAATATTTCTTTCCCCCTCCCACCAACAGAGATGAATATTTGTGATTATAGTACGTACAGGAGAAAGCAAAGTGTTTATGGATCATTATAAATACGTTAACTTGATAGAAAGGTCAGTTGAAGCATTCAAAGTTATCTTTTGATTACAAATAATAGGGTTGAAGTGTGAATCGTTTCATACTTAATATTAAAAGATTTACAAGAATTATTCCAAGAATGTGGGACTTCAGAGAAGCTGGGGTTGTTCTCCTTAGTGCTGAGACGTTTGAGAGGAGATTTGACAGAGGTGCTCTGGACAGAGTAGATAGAGAGAAACTGTTCCCATTGGCAGAAGGGTCGAAAAGCAGAGGACACAGGTTCAAGGTGTTTGGCAGAAGGTCCAAAGGCAACATGAGAATAAACTTTACTACGCAGTGAGTGGTTAGGATCTGGAAAGCACTGCCTGGAAAGCACTGCCTAGATTCAAGTGTGGCTTTCAAAAGGCAATTGGATAAGTACCTGAAGGAAAAAAAAAATTGCAGGGCTTCAGGGAAATGGTGGGGGAGTGGGACAAGCTGAAGGGCTCTTGCAGAGAGCCGGCCCGGGCTCGACGGGCTGAATGGCCTCCTTCTGTGCTGTAACCATTCTATGATTAAAACTTGTGGAAAGTGAGAAACTCTAAGAGAAAATCAATAGGGATTTATGAGTCACTGTTCAGATTTTGGAGCCTCACGTGACAAGTATGTGCTTTGAAGAGTTACAATTAAATCACTTGAAAATCAGATGTGTGACAAATTGGGTGTGCTGACCCCATGTCAGATTCTCCACACTGGGATCCATGTCTCACAACATTGACCCTGATATTACCCATTTCCTTCATAAATTGTTTGGATCTGCCCCCTTCCTGTTGACTGAGAGCTGTCAGATGATTTGGAGTGCATCTTGGGTGTACTTGGACAACAACAACAACTTTTATTTATATAGCGCCTTTAACATAGTGAAACGTTCTAAGGCGTTTCACAGCAGTGTTATAAGACTAAACACATACATTTGACATCGAGCCACAGAAGAAGAAATTACGGCAGATGATCAAAAGCTTGGTTACAGAGGTAGGTTTTAAGGAGAGTCTTAAAGGAGGAAAGAGAGGTAGAGAGGTGGAGAGGTTTAAGGAGGGAGTTCCAGAGCTTAGGGCCCAAGCAGCTGAAGGCACGGCCACCGATAGTTGAGCGATTATGATCAGAGATGCTCAAGAGGGCAGAATTTAAGGAGTGCAAGAACTTTACATGGAAGGTGAGAGAAGGTTGCATTTGACTGGGAGACTGAGAATAAAGTCTGAAGGTCGGATGAACTAAAACACCAGCTAATAAGAATATTTAGGCAGTGAAAGATTTAATCATCTGATGAAAGGTCATCGATTTGAAAGGTTAACCCTGTTTCTCCCTTCACGCAGAGTGTTTTCCAGCATTTTCTGTTTTTATTTCAGAGTTCCAGCATCCATAGTATTTTGCTTTTGATTTCATTATTTGTCAGCTTCCTTCCTTGGGTAGCAACAGCAAAATCGGATATCATACAAATTAGTGCCAATTGTATTGCACAATCATTGTACAACAGATAACGCTTAGAACTTGCTGGAACGCTTAGAACTTGCTGGAAAACTTTACAAAGGGATAAAGTGAAAAGAATCTTTATAGTCTTGAAGATTTTTTTGAAAAAATCTATTGTTTTCTGCACGATTTCCCAAACTAGCTGGTGTAACAGGATGAAGCAGGAGAAAACGGGAATAAAGTTTGGTGTCTCAGCAACAACATTGTTGGGAATGTAGATAAAGCTCGAGGAATTGATACTGTCGGGAGGCCACAGCTTTTCCCCATTGTACAATGGATGCTCCAAAAACGTTGGAACAAAGTATAGTTCATTCTGAATTCTAGATTACATAAGAATATAAGAAATAGGAGCAGGAATAGGCAATTGGCCCCTTAAGCCTGCTCCGTCATTCAATAAGATCATGGCTAATCTGATCTTGAACTCAGCTCCACTTCCCCCTCCACTCCCCATAACCCATGAATCCCTTATCACTCAAAAATCTGTCTATCTCCACCTTAAATATATTCGATGACCCAGCCTCCACAGCTCTTTGGGGTAGAGAATTGCAAAGATTCACGACCCTCTGAGAGAAGAAATTCCTCCTCATTTCCGTTTTAAATGAACGACCCCTGATTCTTCATAAGAGGGTTTTACATCACTCTGAGACAGAGCTATATAGGACAGGAGTACTGTAGATATATATTTTTTAAGTTTTCTCTGTTCCTTCTGAAGGCACTGGCTTGTGGCTTAGGGGTACTGTTCCATCAGAACAGCTCTACTCAGCTCATCCCAAGTGGCTAACTTTCATTGGTGAGCCTAGACAGTAACATATTAATAGGCTATTTGACAATATGGGGAGGGAGCGGGGGTGGGGAGGGGGGGGGGGGGGAGGGACAATTATATCTTCAATTGATATCTGCACATGTCCACCTAAATTTTAATAGGGTCACCAGGTAACAATCAGGAACAGGAATCCTGGCTGATTCTTCCCCCTCCTCCTCATGCAGAGATACTGAGGCCAATATGTTGCACATCTACTGCTGCAACAGCTGAGGTTAGGTAACTCAGCTCAGAATTGAACATGGGACCTTCCTGGTCTGTATGTCCCACATCCACACTAGACCAGTGCAGCACATTACCACCTGAGTGATCCAAGGGAGATTGAGTGTGAATCAGGGAGGATGATCAACAGTGCCTCTCCGCAGTAAGACAGTGAACAGTTTACTCTGTGTACTGTGTGAAGTCAAATTAGAAAGGCGCTCTTCATAAATGGATTAGTGATTGGTTACACTTGGTGGACAGAGGAAATCTTCCCGACACCACTCCCTCCCCTTGTTTGGGAGTCAAGTGCTCAGACCACTGAACCATCCTCGACTTAAATGTCTTTTCAGGTTACATTGACTTTTTAATGAAACAGAATGATGATGTTTCAACTGTCACCAATCAACATGTATTTCCAGTCATTTCTGCTTCCATTGTGGATTTCCAATGTTTACAATTTACTTTTGCTCTCTAATTTTTAAGCTTGCATTGTGCATTGGCTTTTGTTTAAGCCAGCTATGAACACTTGCTTGGAACTTATATTTATCGCCACTGACATCTCAGAAATGATTAAGCACTTACCTGTAGGTATGGAATTATTTTGCAGAAAACTTGCCCAAAAAACCATGTCTCGGTTATGTCAACTAGTAGACTGGCAGGAAGACAAATAATTGTAACAAGGATATCGGCAAATGACAAATTAACTATGAAATAGTTTGTGACTGTCCGCATGTGGTGATTCTTCCAAACTGCAACACAAACTGGAAGAAAAGGAAAGAATTAGAAAAAGCAAAGATAAAGCCCAGTCCTTTCATTACGTGCACGTTCCTTTGGCATTTCTGTATGATGAATTTTCATTCCTGGGTGGGAAGCCGGGGGAGGGTAGTGGGGGGCAGGGCAGTGGACAGGGGTGGGTGCGTGGGAGACAATGTCCCTCCCGCCCGGGAGTGTCATTTGGAAGCCTTGGCCGATTTTAATGGATGAGCCGCATTTATATCCAGTCGGCCAGCTGCCCACCTGGGACAGGTGGAAAGAGGTAGTGAGATGGCTTCGGTCAGGTCAACATGGCAGATTGACAAGAATGTTGCCTGGACTGGAGAATTTTGACTATGAGGATAGATTGGAAATGCTGCGTATGTTTTCTTTGGAACAGAGGAGGCTAAGGGGAGACCAGATTGAGGTGCATAAAATTATGAGGGGCCTGGATAGAGTGGATAGGAAGGACCTGCAGATGGGTTAACAACCAGGGTGCATAGATTTAAAATAATTAAAGGGGTTATGAGGGAAATCTGTTCACCCAGAGGCTGGTGGGGGTCTGGAACTCACTGTCGGAAAGGGTGGCAGAAGCAGAAACCGTCACTACGTTTAAAAGATACTTGGATGTGCACTTAAAGGGCTGTAACCTAGAGATTGGCCGCTGGCATCAAGGTAAGTGGCAGGGGGCAGGAGAATTGGAGCCGTTTCACGGGTGGGGATAGTGGGGGAGCCCAGCACAAGAGGCCCCAACTTTCCTGTGGGGCCCAGAGGAGCACTCCTGCTCATCGTGACCCCAGTAAGAAGAGTCTTTGACTTACCTTCAAGGGCCTTGTCCTCTTCCTCACCAGGAATGAAGGCACAGCGCGATGCCATGGACACGGCACTCAGTAGGCAATTAAAATGCCATTAGGGTCCGAATGACATCAGAGGAACCCAATTTCCATACATTCATGAGGTGCTCAACTTTCCTACATTACAACAGTGACTACACTTCAAAAAGTACTTCATTAGCTGTAAAGCGCTTTGGGACGTCCAGTGATCGTGAAAAGTGCTGTTTAAATGTAAGTCTTTCTTTCTTTCTCTGGCTACCTAACAAAAGTGCGCAGTAAATGGTGGCCAGCGGGAATCGAACCAGAACAGGGTAATAAATACTGCTCATCCCATTTTAACTGTGTAATGCCTCATCTAATTTTTGCTTAAAAGATGCAATGTTCTCTCAACCACTCCCTGTGGTAAAGCAATCCATGCTCCAACAACTTGCTGTATAAAACAATTCCTCCTAACCTCCATCCTCACTCTCAGCGGCAAATTTAAATTAAAGACCCTTCACTGACTCCCCAACCAGAGGATATAGTCTTTCCCTATTCCTCTATCAAAACCATTCAAATTAATAAAAACATTCTTAGCTTTCTCTGCTCCAGTGGAGATCTTCCAGTAGCTCAGGTCTCTCCCATACTATAGTTTTCCATTCCTGGCATCATCCTACTGAGTATACAGTACACTTTTTAATGCCCTTTTCTATAATGAAGTGCCAAAAATTGGATGCAATGCTCTAAATGTGACCTAAGCAGTGTTTTGTATATAATTATCATGACTTGTTTACTCTGGTACACTGTGCCCCATTTATAAAACACAAAAGGTCTTTTTATGTCTTTTCCTACCTACACTCGCACTTTCAGGAAAATTACGTACTTAAACCTCGAGGTCCCTCTGTGCATCCACATTCATTGAGTGTTTACAGACTGTTACAAATGTTGGGTCTGCCCTATAAATTCTCTCAGATGCAACTGTGCTGGCTATTCTGTAAGTGTTCTGAGGATCTTACATTCAGAAATATAGCTGTACTGTCCAATATTTACTTACACAATAGTATAACCTGGGAGGTTAATATCTTGTGATATTGAAATGGATATCGTGTCTTTCTCAAGGGTGCAACTCCAATCTTTTAGTGGGGGAACTGTGAAATACTTCAGTGAGACAAAGTTTGCTAGGAATTGTTAAGCGGCTTTATTTTAGAGAGAAAATGAATGTACAGAAAACAGCTCTTTAA
Organism: Pristiophorus japonicus; assembly: GCF_044704955.1. Taxonomy (NCBI): domain Eukaryota; kingdom Metazoa; phylum Chordata; class Chondrichthyes; family Pristiophoridae; genus Pristiophorus; species Pristiophorus japonicus. Next base: position 30,514,371 of record NC_091983.1, read on the forward strand.
AAAAAACCTCACTCTCTTCACATAATTCACAAATATCTAGGCTGACACTCCAGTGCAGTGCTGAGGGAGTCATCATCATAGGCAGTCCCTCGGGATCGAGGAAGACTTGCTTCCACTCTTAGCATGAGTTCTTAGGTGGCTGAACAGTCCAATACGAGAACCACAGTTTCTGTCACAGGTGGGACAGATAGTCGTTGAGGGGAAGGGTGGGCAGGAAGCCTGGTTTGCTGCACGCTCCTTCCGCTGCCTGCGCTTGATTTCTGCATGCTCTCGGCGACGATACTCGAGAAGCTCAGCGCCCTCCCGAATGCACTTCTTCCACTTAGGGCGATCTATGGCCAGGGACTCCCAGGTGTCAGTGGGGATGTCGCACTTTATCAGGGAGGCTTTGAGGGTGTCCTCGTAACGTTTCCTCTGCCCGCCTTTGGCTCGTTTGCCGTGGATGAGTTCCGAGTAGAGCGCTTGCTTTGGGAGTCTCGTGTCTGGCATGCGAACGATGTGGCCTGCCCAGCGGAGCTGAACAAGTATGGTCAGTGCTTCAATGCTGTGGATGTTGGCCTGGACGAGGACGCTAATGTTTGTGCGTCTGTCCTCCCAGGGGATTTGCAGGATCTTGCGGAGACATCACTGGTGGTATTTCTCCAGCGACTTGAGGTGTCTACTGTACATGGTCCACGTCTCTGAGCCATACAGGAGGGCGGGTATTACTACGGCCCTGTAGACCATGAGCTTGGTGATAGTTTTGAGGGACTGATCTTCAAACACTCTTTTCCTCAGGCTGCCGAAGGCTGCACTAGCGCACTGGAGGCGATGTTGGTTCTCATCATCAATGCCTGCTCTTGTTGATAGGAGGCTCCCGAGATAGGGGAAGTGGTTCACGTTGTCCAGGGCCACGCCATGGATCTTGATGTTTGGGGGGCAGTGCTGTGCAGCGAGGACAGGCTGGTGTAGGATCTTTGTCTTTCTAATGTTTAGCCTAAGGCCCATGCTTTCATATGCCTCGGTGCTGCACTGTCAGAGGTGCCAACTTTCAGATGAGGTGTCTCCTCTTTCAGGTGGACATAAAAGATCCCATGGCTCTATTTCGAAGAAGAGCAGGGGAGTTATTCTTAGTGTCCTGGCCAATATTTATCCTTCAATCAACATCAGCAAAACAGATGATCTGGTCATTATCACATTGCTGTTTGTGGGAGCTTGCTGTGTGCAGATTGGCTGCTGCATTTCCTACATTACAACAGTGACTACACTTCAATAATATTTCATTGGCTGTAAAGCGCTTTGGGACGTTCGGTGGTGGAGAAAGAAGCTAAAAAGAAAAAAAATGTACATTTATATAGCTAAAGAAATCTAAGACTTTCTTCTTTAATTTCTCTCTTCGTAAAATGAGCAAAATATTAAACCACACTTCGAATTGCAACAACTATCCTCCTGCATCTTAGCTTCCAAGACAGTTTCCTATCTGCCCATGACTCACTGCTTTCCATTCTTTCCTCACTTTATTCACAGGAAGTGTGAGGGTGATACGTTTGGCTCCTTCCCTATTCAGGGATTTTTGGATCAAACCTATCAACTAAACTGACTATCCTCACTACCAAGTTTATATTCTCAGAGGACATCTCATAGTAGGCTCACATGAATAGAATCAACAGCTTTTGAAGGCTATGATTGAATCTGTATCCACCACCCTATCAGGTAGTGCATTCTCTTGTTGCGTAAAAACATTTTTCCTCATGTCGTCTCTGGTTCTTTTGCCAATCCACCTTAAATCTGTGCCCTCTGGTTATCGACCCTTCAGCCATTGGAAATTGTTTCTCTTTATTTACTCTATCTGAACACCTCTATCAAATCTCCTCTTAGCATTTTCTGCTCTAAGGAAACAACCCAAGCTTCTCCAGTCTATCCATGTACCTGTAATCCCTCATCCCTGGAACCATTCTAATAAATCTCTTTTGTACCCTCTCCAAAGCCGTCACATCCTTTCTGGCTTTTGTACTCTATGCCTCTATTTATAAAGCCCAGGATCCCATACGCTTTATTAATTGCTTTGTTAACCTGTCCTGCCAATATAAAAGATTTATGCACAAGCACACCCAGGTTCTCTGTCTTCTTGCAAACCTTTTAAAATTTCAGACTGACTATTTGTACTGTGCTTTTTCTGCCCTTCTGCACCTGAGTCCTCTGGACTCCGCCCTTAATGCCTCCCGTCCGAAACCAGACCCGGAAATGGTGCCCCAAACGGAAGTGGGGCCCCGCAACTGATCTCGTTGTTCATCCAAGCCTGCAGGCGGCGGAGAGAGAAGCGGCTGGCAGGGGAGAGAGAGGCGGCGAGCGGGGGAGAGAGAGGTGGTGAGCGGGGGAGAGAGAGGCGGCGAGCGGGGGAGAGAGAGGTGGTGAGCGGGGGAGAGAGAGGTGGTGAGCGGGGGAGAGGCGGCGGGCGGGGGAAAGAGAGGCGGCGAGCGGGGAAGAGAGAGGCGGAGGGCGGGGGAGAGAGAGGTGGCGAGCGGGGGAGAGAGAGACGGCGAGTGGGGGAGAGAGAGGCGGAGGGCGGGGGAGAGAGAGGCAGCGAGCGGGGGAGAGAGAGACGGCGAGTGGGGGAGAGAGAGGCGGAGGGCGGGGGAGAGAGAGGCGGCGAGTGGGGGAGAGAGAGGCAGCGAGTGGGGGAGAGAGAGGTGGTGAGTGGGGAGAGAGAGGCGGCGAGTGGGGAGAGAGAGGCGGCGAGCGGGGGAGAGAGAGGCGGCGAGTGGGGAGAGAGAGGCGGCGAGCGGGGGAGAGAGAGGCGGCGAGTGGGGAGAGAGAGGCGGAGGGTGGGGGAGAGAGAGGCAGCGAGCGGGGGAGAGAGAGGCGGCGAGCGGGGGAGAGAGAGGCGGAGGGTGGGGGAGAGAGAGGCAGCGAGCGGGGGAGAGAGAGGTGGAGGGTGGGGGAGAGAGAGGCCGCGAGTGGGGGAGAGAGAGGCGGAGGGTGGGGGAGAGAGAGGCGGAGGGTGGGGGAGAGAGAGGCGACGAGCGGGGGAGAGAGAGGCGGAGGGTGGGGGAGAGAGAGGCGGCGAGTGGGGGAGAGAGAGGCGGCGAGTGGGGGAGAGAGAGGCGGCGAGTGGGGGAGAGAGAGGCGGCGAGTGGGGGAGAGAGAGGTGGTGAGCGGGGGAGAGAGAGGCGGCGAGCGGGGGAGAGAGAGGCGGAGGGTGGGGGAGAGAGAGGCGGCGAGTGGGGGAGAGAGAGGCGGCGAGTGGGGGAGAGAGAGGTGGTGAGCGGGGGAGAGAGAGGCGGCGAGCGGGGGAGAGAGAGGCGGCGAGTGGGGGAGAGAGAGGTGGTGAGCGGGGGAGAGAGAGGCGACGAGCGGGGGAGAGAGAGGCGGAGGGTGGGGGAGAGAGAGGCGGCGAGTGGGGGAGAGAGAGAGGCGGCGAGTGGGGGAGAGAGAGGTGGTGAGCGGGGGAGAGAGAGGCAGCGAGCGGGGGAGAGAGAGGCGGCGAGTGGGGAGAGAGAGGCGGAGGGTGGGGGAGAGAGAGGCGGCGAGTGGGGGAGAGAGAGGCGGCGAGTGGGGGAGAGAGAGGCGGCGAGTGGGGAGAGAGAGGCGGCGAGTGGGGGAGAGAGAGGCGGCGAGCGGGGAGAGAGAGGCGGAGGGCGGGGAAGAGAGAGGCGGCGAGCGGGGGAGAGAGAGGCGGCGAGCGGGGGAGAGAGAGGCGGCGAGTGGGGGAGAGAGAGGCGGCGAGCGGGGGAGAGAGAGGTGGTGAGCGGGGGAGAGAGAGGCGGAGGGCTGGGGAGAGAGAGGCGGCGAGCGGGGGAGAGAGAGGCGGAGGGCGGGGGAGAGAGAGGCGGAGGGCGGGGAAGAGAGAGGCGGAGGGTGGGGGAGAGAGAGGCGGCGAGTGGGGGAGAGAGAGGCGGCAAGCGGGGGAGAGAGAGTTGGTGAGCGGGGGAGAGGCGGCGAGCGGGGGAGAGAGAGGCGGTGAGGGGGGAGAGAGAGGCGGCGGGCGGGGGAGAGAGAGGCGGAGGGCGGGGGAGAGAGAGGCGGCGAGCGGGGGAGAGAGAGGCGGAGGGCGGGGGAGAGAGAGGCGGCGGGCGGGGGAGAGAGAGGCGGAGGGCGGGGGAGAGAGAGGCGGCGAGCGGGGGAGAGAGAGTTGGTGAGCAGGGGAGAGGCAGCGGGCGGGGGAGAGAGAGGCGTGAGGGGGGAGAGAGAGGCAGCGGGCGGGGGAGAGAGAGGCGTGAGGGGGGAGAGAGAGGCAGCGGGCGGGGGAGAGAGAGGCGTGAGGGGGGAGAGAGAGGCGGAGGGCGGGGGAGAGAGAGTTGGTGAGCGGGGGAGAGGCGGTGGGCAGGGGAGAGAGAGGCGGAGGGCGGGGGAGAGAGAGGCGGTGAGGGGGAGAGAGAGGCGGCAAGGGGGGAGAGAGAGGCGGCGAGCGGGGGAGAGAGAGGCGGAGGGCGGGGGAGAGAGAGTTGGCGAGCGGCGGAGAGGCGTCGGGCGGGGGGAAAGAGGCGGTGAGGGGGGAGAGAGAGGCGGAGGGCGGGGGAGAGAGAGGCAGCGAGCGGGGGAGAGAGAGACACGGCGAGCGGGGGAGAGAGAGGCAGCGAGCGGGGGAGAGACACGGCGAGCGGGGGAGAGAGGCAGCGGGTGGGGGAGAGAGGGCCGGCGAGCGGGGGAGAGAGAGGCGGCGAGCTGGGGTGAGAGGCGGCGAGCAGGGGGGAGAGAGACACGGCGAGCGGGGGAGAGAGGCAGCGGGTGGGGGAGAGAGGGGCGGCGAGCGGGGGAGAGAGAGGCGGCAATCGGGGGAGAGAGAGACACGGCGGGTGGGGGAGAGAGGGGCGGCGAGCGGGGGAGAGAGAGGCGGCGATCGGGGGAGAGAGAGGCGGCGAGCTGGGGAGAGAGAGACACGGCGGGTGGGGGAGAGAGGCAACGAGGGGGGGGAGAGAGAGGCTGCGGGCAGGGGAGAGTCATTCTTCCTATGTACCACCTCACATTTTTTTGCATTGACTTTCATCTGCCACGTGTCCGTCCATTCCACTCACCTGTCTATGTCCTTTTGCAGCCTATTACTATCTTCATCACAGTTTACTACACTTCCAAGTTGTGTGTTATCTGAAAATTTCAAAATTGTGCTCTGTACCCCCAAGTCTAAGTTGTTAATGTATAACAAAACCAGCAGTGGTCCTAGTACGGAATCTTGGGGGAACTACACTGTATACATTGCTCTGTATATTCAGTCTGATCCTCCCTTATATTACAAAGCTGACATCTGTCCTATGCCCCCTTTTTCTGCTTCATCCTACTCTCTAACTCCTTCGTCATCCAGGGAACTCTGGCTTTGGTTGCCCTCCCGTTCTCCCTTGTGGGAATGTATCTAGACGTACCCAACCCACTGCTCCATTTCATTTCTGCCTGTCAGTCTTTAACTCCAATTTACTCGGGCCATTTCCCACCTCAATTTGTTGAAATAAGCCCTCCTTCAGTTAAATATTTTTATTCTAGATTGCTACTTGTCTTTCTTCATAACTAATCCAAAACTTACAATACTATAATCACTATTGTGTGTCAGCCAGTGACCCTCACCTCTGTGTCAGAAGGTTGTGGGTTCAAGCCCCATTCCATAGACTTGAACACAAAAATCTAGGCTGATACTCCAGTACAGCACTGTCGGCGATGCCGACTTTCGGATAAGATGTTAAACTAAAGTCTCTTCTGCTCTTTCAGGTGGACATAAAAGATCCCATGGCACTATTTTGAAGAAGAGCAGCAGAGTTATCCCTGCTATCCTGGCCAATATTTATCCCTTAATCAACATAACAAAAACTGCTTTTCTGGTTATTATCACATTGCTGTTTGTGGGAGCTTGTTGTTCACAAATTGGCTGCCATATTTCCTACATTGCAACAGTGACTACATTTCAAAATGTAATTCATTGGCTGTAAAGTGCTTTGGGACGTCCGGTGGTCATGAAAGGCACTACATAAATGCAAGTTTGTGTTAATTCCCAAGACATTCTCCGACGGTGACATTCTCCAGTTGACCCAATTCATTTCCTTGGACTAGATCCAGCAATGCTTCCTTCCTCATTGGGTAGGAAACATACTGATCAAGAAAATTCTCCTGAACAGATTTCAGACATTCCTATCTTCTCTGCCCTTAACACAATCATTGCCCATTCAATATTGGGGCAGAAAGAAAGGCTTGGATTTATATAGCACCTTTGATGGCCAGCGGATGTCCCAAAGCGCTTTTACAACCAATGAAGTACATTTGGAGTCAATTTGCACACAAGCAAGCTCCCACAAACTGCAATGTGATAATGATCAGATAACCTGTTTTTGTTATGTTGATTGAGGGATAAATATTGGCCAAGACACGAGGGATAACTCCCCTGCTCTTCTTCGAAATAGTGCCATGGCATCTTTTACATCCACTTGAGAGGGCAGATGGGGCCTCGGTTTAACGTCTCATCCGACAGTGCAGCACTCTCTCAGTACTGCACTGGAATATCAGCCTAGATTTTTGTGCTCAAGTCCCTGGAATGGGACTTGAACCCACAACATTCTGACTAATTCTCTGCCCTTAACACAATCATTGCCCATTCAATGTTGCCATAGTTAAAGTCTCCCATTATCACTACTCTATAGTTCTTGCATCTCTTAGTAATCTCTTTGCAAATCTGCTCCTTTATCTCCTTCCCACTATTTGGTGGCCCATAAAATACACCAAGTAGCTTAATAGCTCCTTTATTGTTTCTGAACTCCAACCAAATAGATTCTGTCTTTGACCCCTCAAGGACATTCTCTCTTTCTATTACTGTAATATTGTTCTTAAACAAAACTGCTAGCCTTCCTTTTTTTCCTTCCTTATCTTTCCTGAATATCTTATACTGAGGAATATTAAAAATCCAATCCTCCCCATTTTTGAACCAGGTCTCACCAACCTTTTTTAACCACATTTCATACATTTTCACACACATATGCAGTCCAAACCTAAATTAGAGATCGTTGTATTTTCTATGGGCTAGATTTTACACTTTTGTGCAGATCGCCCAAAAATGGGCATTATTTCCGGCGTGGACGGTAAAAATGGGTTTTCAGATCACTGGCTTGTCGCCCATTCTCAAAGCCCCAGTCACTATTTTTGAAATTGGGCATTACTGCGAGTGATCTGAAATGGCCGTTAGCGTTAAATCTCTCTGATCTTCTGCCGTAAAGTGTCGCCGTCCTTAGAAACGGCATGGTAACGCTCGATTCCTGTGATTCAAGAGGGTAAAGATCATCACGACATGCGCATAAGAGAAGACAGAGAGGGAGCTGAGAAAGAGTGAAGGCGTGTGTGGGTGTGGTGTGGTTGCTTTGGGAGAAAGGAGGGAGAGGTTTGAGCTTTATAGCAAATTGGGGAAAAAAATTAGCTGTTACCAGGCAGATATTTGCCCAGATTTTGTGCCTATGATGGAGGGAGAGGAGGAGACGACACAGCACGCTGTGGAGACTGACACTCGAGAGAGCAGTGAGCTAGGAGAGGAGCACAATGGAGGGCGTAAAAGAGCCAGGAGGTTCTCAGACGAGGCAAATGCTTCCCTCCTGCAGGAGGTCAAGTTATGCTGGGGTGATTTGACACAGGGAGGGTGTGGGAAGCCCACCCCAAAGGCCTACCGAGATAGCAGAGGAGGTCTCGTCAGCGACCAATGAGGGCAATCAATGCCGCAAGTGATGGAACAACCTTGTTGGATCCGCAAGAGTAAGTATTACATTTATTTACATGTACTTATATAGTTATATAATTTGACTTGTAAGAGTCTTGAGTGACTATAATCAGATGTGAGGTCTTTCACTTTTACCGGGAATGTTGCACTCAAAGCCTGCGTTCACAGTGTATGTCTGTAGGTAAAGAATGATAATTATCATGATAATCATAATTACATCTGTTGGTTATGTATTGTATCAGTTTCTGTGACAGTACCTAGCAACGATATCATGCAATGATCTCATGCCATGTCGTCCTGTTACCTTTTACAGAAGAAGCTATTGATGATTAGGTCCGTGCAGAGGCGAACGGGTGGGGGGCCACCAATCACCAGCGACATCACTGACATCAAGGAGCAGGTGCTCACACTCGCGGGGAGGCACCCCCGGATGGCCACACAAGCAGCTGCAGACGCTGAAGTAATGCCACGTGAGTAAAGTATACAACATTGCGAGATTTAAAATCAATTGATGCCACATTCACTCATATCCGAACAAAAATATATGACAGATGGTTTCTAAAATTGTCCTATAAATAATGCTGGCCTAATGAAAATCATTGCAATGCACAATGTGCTGATGGTCATGAAATGTGATGTCTGTGATGATTTTGATAGCAGTGGTGCTTTTGTCGTGTATATGCTGTGTGTAGCGCTGGACTCACCTTGTGACCCTAGTACCCGCTTCTCCTCTAATAACCTCAATTGTGTTTAGCAGCTCAGCCAGCAGTGCGGCCCCAGACAAGACCACAGAGGCCAGAAGGTGGGGGCGCGGGGCTCGACTCGGCGGACGATCCTACATCTGGTGCTGAGGAGCTCCGATTCTCGCCCGTCAATCCGCTGGGTCCGTTCTCTATGGATGAGAGCGCCGACTTTGAGGAATCTGCATCGCCACGCTCCAGAAAGCATTCCACCCCAAGGCCATCTATAGTGCTCCTCTGGCCATTCCCGCCTCAACTCTGGAGGTACCGGGCCCAAGCACCTCGCCACAGGACATCCCATTTGTCCCCAGGACAGCCCCGACCCCACGGAGGTTTCATGGATGTGGCAGTCTGGTCCACGAGCGCCAGATGAGAGCGGAGAGATGGTTAAGTAGTTCAGGAGAACTGTAGAAATTGGTGACAAGATCCTAAATGCATTGGGGGGCATAGCCCGACAGCTGACTACCATCTCCGGCACCATGACTGAGTACGTTCCGCGGATGGTGGAGGCGCTGGAGACGATAGCCAGGAGCACTGCTGGCACAGGCCTCCCAGTGGTTCCAGAAGGCGGCACTCCACCCCTGGGTTCCGCACCACCACAGCGAATGACAGGTGAGAGGCAGGAGCAAGATCTTGCTTCTGGATCCTAGAATGTTCCCACCTCGGCAACCTCGCTCCCGTACCCATTCAACCACCGCCTCTGCCTTCATCCCCCCCGCAATGAGGCACCCGCCTGAGGAGCTCTTCAGCCAGGCGGCGTGGAGCGAGGAGGGGAAGGGGTAGAGGTGGGGAGAAGGAGAGGGGGGCAGACCCTTGTCCTCCTCTTCCTCTCTCTCCTGAGGTGGACCATCAGTCCTTTCTGGCAATTCTTGTCCTCTCCTGATAGCCAGGTTGTGCAGCATGGAGCACACGACCATGAATTGAGCTACTTGCTCAGGGTTGTATTGTAACTTCCCTCCTGAGTGCTCCAGGCATCTAAAGTGCTGCTTAAGCACACTAATTATTTTCTGGACCACATTGCGTGTGGCTCTGTGGCTCTCGTTGTATCGCTTCTTGGCCTCGGTGTGGGTGAAATGCAGTGGGGTCATCAGCCAAGTGACTAGGCCATATCAGTTGTCACCAAGCATCCAGCATTGTCGTTGTGGCTGACTGTTAAACATGTCAGAGATAGCGCTCTCACGCAGGATGTGAGCCTCATCGAAGCTGCCCGGACATTTGACATTCACTGTCATTATTATCTGGTTGTGGTTGACAACTAGTTTGACCTTCAGGGAGTGAAATTTTTTTCTGTTGCGAAAAAGCTCTGGGTCCTGAGAAAGTGCCTGCATGGCGATGTGAGTATTGCTCCCTGCACTTTGGGGAACTTAGCAATGCGATAGAATGCTCCAGCCCTGTCAATCTGAGCCTCCATGGTCATGGGGAAGCTGACCAAGTCCATCCTACGCGCGTACAGGGCCTCCGTGACCTGTCTAATGCAGCGATGTGTGGCATGGTGAGACAGAGGGGAAATGTCGAGCGCGAAGGCCCAAAAGGAACTGGACAATGACAGTGCCGTGGTGACCTTGATCTCGACGGACAGTTATGTCCTGAAGGTGATGGCAGGCTGCAGATCTGCCCTGATGAGCTGGCATATTTCAGTGATCACCATTTTGTGGAAACACAGTCTCCGAAGGCAGGTGTTCTCAGACACGGTGAAGTAAGACCTCTTCTCCCTGTAAGTGCGGGGTGTGTATGGTCTGGACCTCCTCCTCATTCTGGCACGTCTTAGATTGAGCACGTGTGCATTAGACGTTGTGCCATTTGCACTCTGCAGCATCTGCGTATTAATTAATGCAGGCTGAGAAATGGCTGGCCCCATTCCAATGAAAGTATAATACGATTGATCAGAGGCAATAATTTCAACACTAAAAGACACCTACAGTAAAACCCAATTTCCAGAGTCTGAAAAGATGTCTGTTCAGATGGTCATTTCACCTGAGAAGAACTCCAGAATCAATCCAAACTCCCCCGAAGTTGAAGCAGCCTTTTCAATGAAAACGACCTGCGATTTGAAAAATGGCGCCCACAGCACTGTGCTTAGTTCAGGACAGTTCCACTTTTTCAGAGCAGTGTTTTGGGCGAGCGATATTGTGGGCGAGATATGTGCGAGGTGGTGAAAGTGACACTGGGCGATATACTGGGCGTTAGTTTCGGCAAATGTGATCTTTACGACAAAAAAAGTGGGCGGTCGATATTATTGCATCTCAACGTTAATTACATGCCGAAAGTAACGCTGGGCGATATTATGGGCATTGGTTTTGCCCATTCTGAAGATTCCGCCCCAAAAAATGGGCGGGCACTTTTTTTTTTCCCTGGCATTACGTATATGGCGAAAGCAATGCTCGGCGATAAGTGTCTGAAAAATGGGTGTCAGTTTCCATATTGTAGCTAAATGGGCGATATCTGGGCGCTATACGTCATTTCAGCATTAAAATGGACGTTTTGGTTGTTATGCATGTCAAAATAATGGAAAATCTAGCCCATAGATCCCACCTAATTCTGTATTATTTCTAACTCTAACTGTCTCTCCCTTCCACTTGCACCTTGTTTTCACTTTTGAATACTACATCTTGGTGCCCAACACCCCACCAAATTAGTTTAAACCCTCCCTCACAGCACTGGTTAATCTGCGACCAAGGATATTGGTCCCAACTCTGTTCAGGTGCAACCAGTCCATCTTGAACAGGACCCTCCTGCCACAGAACTGGTCCCAATGTCCCATCAATCTAAAATCCCGCACCATGTCTCCAGCCACATCCTTCTATTTCTACTCTTACCAGCACGTGGCACTGAGAGTAACTTCCTCCCTAGCTCATTAAATTCTGACTGCAGGACCTCAACTCTCTTCCTCCCTATGTTGTTGGTTCCAACATGGACCACGACTTCTGGCTCTTCTCCTCCCCCATGCAGAATGTTCTGCACCCTCTCCATGATGTGCCTTACCAGGGAGGCAACATACCATCGAGGTCTCACATCGAAACGAGCAGAATAGCCTGTCTTTCCCCTGACTATCGAATTCCCAATTACTACTACATTCCTACACCTTACAGTAACCCCTGTGAAGTCCTTTGCCTTAGGGTGCCAGACTAGAAGGAAAGACTTGCATTTATATAATGCGCTTCACAACATCAGGACGTCCCAAAGTATGTTAAAAAGAAAAAGACTAGCATTTATTTAGTGGCTTACATGACTTCAGGACATCCCAAAGTGCTTTACAGTCATGGAGCTGAAATTGAAGGTTGGGGCTTTCAGTGACTGCTGTGGGCTACAGCCAATCAGGAAGAATCAGCCATCAACAGAAAATAAAGGGCCTCCAAACTCACTCCAATAATTCAAGCTCCAGACAAGCATTTCAAATGGACCTCTTCCTCCTTTCACAGGACAAACATTCCCTACCCACATTTTATTCTGAATGGTTTAATTTGTATGGGTTTTTCAATTGGCTATCTGTTTGGTACATCAACTGTTAACAACTATCTCGGTCAATCGTCTGAATTACCTGTGATGCCCCGAACTGCAACACTTTCAGGTGTGATGTCTTTGAAAGATACGATACGAATGAGCACATACAAGACATACACACACATTTCACTCAAGTGTAGAGTGTTGTTTGCAAAAGTGCTGGTCAGGAAATTACTGGCCTGCAGTCTCTAATTTTTCATCCATTTACATTAATAGACAAGAAAAAAAAGCAATTGCAATGTTCTATAAATTGCAGCAATGTCTGGGCTTGCTGATTGGAGAGCTCACGATGAGCCCGGCTCCCTGTCTGGAGTACCTCATTAAGCAGTCAATATTGGGCAGCAATGCAACATCCCCACTGACACCTGGAAGTCCCTGGCCAAAGACCGCCCTAAGTGGAGGGTGCTGAACTCCTCGAGTCTCGTCGTCGAGAGCATGCAGAAATCAAGCACAAGCAGCGGAAAGAGTGTGTGGCAAACCAGTCCCACCCACCCCTTCCCTCAACGACTATCTGTCCCACCTGTGACAGAGACTGTGGTTCTCGTATTGGACTGTACAGCCACCGAAGAACTCATATTAAGAGTGGAAGCAAGTGTTCCTCGATTCCAAGGGACTGCCTATGATGATTGGGCAGCACTGGAACATACACATATTATTATGTGTCATTTATACAACTAGAGGATGCTTATATAATAATTGGTTATAACAAATAGATACTAAACAACACTGAACCCACTTCAACCTGCTTTAGGAGATTTCTCTCATCTTTGAAAGCAAAGGCTTTAATCTGCAACCCTACAATTTCCTGTGATTTACAGGTTTATTTGCACTGTTTCCAGCACAGAGGTGCGAGTACCTCACCTCCCCCGCTTGTACTTCAAAGCAATTACATTTGTGTTCAATCTAATTGCAAATCAGTAATGCAACTCTTTTGATAGGAGACAAAATTAACCAGTTAAGTCAAGTTCCCCCCAATCTGGGGGACACTCCAAACATTTTTCGAGGCCCTTTTTTGTGTGTTTTTTTGGGGGGGGGTTTTGTGGGTTTTTTTTGGGCATTAAATCATATTTTTTCAAGTGCCCCCTATAAAAGGGGAGGGGGACACTAAAACCCAGCAATTAAAACAAATTAAACTTTAAAAGAAATAAAATCAAATTAAAATTTGGTTGCCGGGGGTGATGATGCACTCCAGTCCCTCCGGCGCCCACCTCTCGCGGAAGGCCGCGAGCGTACCGGTGGACACCACGTGCTCCATCTCTAAGGACACCCTGGCCCGGATGTAGGTGCGGAAGAGAGGCAGGCAGTCAGGATGAACGACCCCCTCGACCGCCCGCTGCCTGGACCGGCTGATGGCACCCTTGGCCGTGCCCAGAAGCAGTCCTACGAGGAGGCCCTCGGACCTACCCACTCCCCTCCGCACAGGGTGCCCAAAGATCAGGAGTGTGGGACTGAAGTGCAACCAAAATTTCAGGAGCAGCCCCTTTAAATAGTGGAACAGGGGCTGCAACCTCACACATTCAGTATAAACGTGGAACACGGACTCTTCCAGACCGCAGAAATTGCAGGTGGCCTGGGAGCCCGTGAACCGGCTTAAAAATTTGTTGCACGGGACTGCTCCGTGCACCACCCTCCAGGCCAAGTCCCCGATAAATAGTGGGAGGATTCCCGCGTAGAGTGCCCTCCATCGGGGACCCCCGCCTCCTCCGGACAGCAAGATGGTATGCCATGGCGTGTCCGGATGGCAGACGAGGATGGCAAAGTTGAGAGTGTGCAGGAGCAGCCCGTACAGGAAACCCCTCCGCGCAGAACTGAAAGGCACGGAGGGGATTTCCCCGAGGCGGCTCAAGTTGTGAGGCGTCGGCTCCCGAGGGAGGTTCCGGGGTTTGGTGCCGATGAGGAATTCCGTCCGGACGGGGGTCTGTTCGGACGGGATCTCCCCACGTGCTTGAGCCTCCTCGACACACCTAACGGAGTCAGGGCCCGGAGCTGTTTTTAGCGACTCAATGGCATCGGCCGTGCAGCGGACGTCGGCCGAATTTAGGCGCCGCGCCAGCGTGTCTGGCGCCATCCAGCCCGCTCCTCCGCCATCGAGCAGGTCCCTGACCCTGGTCACCTCACCAGCCACAGCCCTCTCATCCGACTGCCACCTAAAACCGCAGTCGTGGAGGTACGGATTCCCGAGCAGCGGCTCCTGCAGGACAGCAAATCAGTAATGCAAGGGCGATGTAAACTCAACAGCTGCCAATGCACAGGTAACTGCTGTCTAATCAGTATGAACTTAAGCTTTTGTGCTAAATCAAACAAACCGAAGTGTAAAAATAAATACCACTTCCCTGCCAAATGTGTTGGTGTTTCTGTATGCTATGCAAGGGTTAGAGTTCTATGGACTCAAATCTTTCTTTTAAAATAAATGCTTCTTTCAGTTGTAACAAACTGAATTACTCATTGTCAGTCTAGTTAGTTCAAACGTACTCAACTAACTCTATATACGATGACTAATATTCAAATCCTTTTCAATTTCTCTGAATAAATTATAAGTCTCCTCTGCCTTTTCACGCTCTTTGCATTCAAATAATATCAGGATGGTACCTGCACTGACAACATTCAGATTAGAAATAGTTTGAATTCGAAAGACTGAGTTAACGTGACTGATTGAATATTTTGCTGCTGCACAATTTGAATAGATGGGGTGAACAGATTAAAATATTGCCAATATCTCCAGAATGTTATTTAAGGCTTGTAAAGTTAGAATCGTTTTGTCACCACTCAGTAGGTCTGTCCCTAACGCACCTCTTACAACATTGCTACATTACTCTGAAACTACAGCACAGAACGGGTACCATGAGGCAAATGGTTTCCATGACTCACTGAGCAGACCTTTTGAAGCAGCACTTCCCCTGAGTATACTGGGTGGGCTAGGCGCTTGTGGTACACTCAGAACAGAACAGTGGTGCGCTGCATGCTGCACAATGTAGCAATCAAAGGACATACTCAATTCAAAGTGGGGGCAACAGCAAGTGGAAGTGAAAAAGGTTGATGGTTTGATAGCGCTGCGTCCAATAGAGTTACGAGGGTGCAGGGAAATATAATATTATCAGCTTATGATTGACAAGTTCTTTTGGTTGAGATATTAATATAACCCTGCAGGACATTGCAGCGAGCCTTTGACATAGTTGTAGCAGTCCTACATCTGAGTCAGAAGGTGCATGGTTTGAACCCCGCTCCCGAGTGGAGACCAGAGCTCCGGCTCTGAATTCTGGGCTGACAGCCAGTGGGATACTCACATCTACTGGTTGTGGGTGCCTTTCTCACCTGTCATTGTATGGGTTGTGGGAGCCCAATAAAAACCTGTCCTCATATTGGACGGACCACCCTATTGGCTGGAATAAAAATGATTATGGCCACAGAAGGAGTGCTCATGTCATGGTCTCTCAGACGGTTAATCAGCCGACATATGCTTCCACCACTTCGCACTATTCTCCAAGGAAAGAGCGTGAAGTTACAAAACCAACAACAGGACACTCCCATACCATCCTTTCATATAAGCCACTTTTCCCTCTAATCATTCTGTTGCAGGTCATCCTTATGTATATTGTTATCCACAATGTCCCCTTTGGTTATTGCATGTCAGTTGCAATCACGGCAATGACCAATTGCCAAATATTAAATGAGGGCCCTCTGCTTCTTCCCTGAACAGAGGCTCAACCAGCCCCATCTGCCACCACCCTTCTCCGCCTGGCTGAACTTATTTTCACATTCCACAACTTTTCCTTTGACTCCACTCACTTCCTCCAAATCAAATGTGTTGCTATGGAACCTGCATGGGCCCTAGCATGCCTGCCTTTTCGTGGGATATGTGGACCGTTCTTTGTTCCAGTTCTATTCATGTCGCCTCCCACACCTCTTTTTCCGGTACATTGATGATTGTATTGGTGCCATTTCTGGCTCTCGCCCCGAGCTGGAAACTTTCAGCAATTTTGCTTCCAATTTCCATCCTTCCCTCGCCTTCGCATGGTTCATCTCTGACTCTTCCCTTCCCATCGTTGACTTCTCGATCTCCATTTCTATTCTATCGACCAATATCTATTATAAGCCCATTGACTCCCACTCCTAGCTTGATTACACTTCGTCCCACCCCGCCTTTTGTAAGCTTTCTATTTCATGATCCCAGTTTCTCTGGGCTAGAATTTCCTATCAGCCCGCCAGCGCCCGATTGCCGCCCAAAAGACCGCTACGATTCCAAAGATTATCGCTGGTGAAAACTTTCCCCCAAAAAATAAAAAAATCCGGCGAGCGAAAAACATAGGCATTGCACCCCTCTTCTGGGTGAAAAAGTGGAATTTAGGATCGATTGGGCGATTCCTAAAGAAAATGGCCGACAAATTAAAAAATCACTAAAAATTTACCCCGAGGCTGCGGGTTGGGCCTAGCAGCAGAAAAACACTAAAAACATCTCATAAGCAAATCATAAAAACATTCTCAAGACTCATTAAAACTAAATCACCACAACAGATTTGTAAAATAATGAGTAAAAAAACAATTACTAACCTTTTTCTTGCAGTGCTACTCACCTACCGCCCAGCTCCGCTGATCCTCATGGGCGTTTTTTTTCATACTCACCTACGGGTCACCACTCAGCCAAATATCGCGTCAGGGTGATCTCAGGACGGTGCACGGCGGCGGTTCGCTCCCCAGCGGTACCTCGAAACCGCCGCAGTAGCACAGGTAGGGAATTTTTTGCATACCTGCTTAGCACCCACAGTGGCCAATACGGCCCAGAAACCGGGCAGTAAGCCATTAGAAATTCTAGCCCTCTGTCTCTGTCACATCCTTTTTGACTATGCCACCTTCCATGTCAGTGATTCAATATATCTTCCTTTTTCCTCAACTGAGGATTCCCCTCCACCATGGTTTACAGGGCCCTCGACCGTGCCTGTTCTATTTCCCACACTTCTGCTCTCATCCCTTCCCCTCCCTCTGAGAACCACAATATGGTTCCCCTTGTCCTCACCTTCTACCCCACCGGCCTCCACGTTCAACGGATCATCCTTCACCATTTCCGCCACCTCCAGCGTGATCCCATTACCAAACGCATCTTCTCCCCCCTTCCCCTTTCAGCATTCTGAAGGAACTGCTCCCTCCATGACACCCTGGTCCACCCTTCAATCACCCTCCACAATCTCTCCCCTTCCCACAGCACCAAGTGCAGGAGATACCCTTTTACCTCCTCCCTTTCCACCATCCAGGGCCCCAAACACTCCTTCCAGGTGAAACTTGTTACTTCTTTCAATTTAGTATACTGTATTTGCTGGGCAAGATTCAGTCTCCTCTACATTGGGGAGATCAAACGCAGATTGGCGATCACAAAAGTGTACCCATGTGCTGCAGTGCTACCCACTTTCGCATAATTTGCCATTTCTACCTCATGCTCTCTTGGTATGAGATTTCTTGTTCATTAATACTGGTTTGCAATGTTGTTCTAGTTGCATCAAACTGTCACCAAATCACATTGGCAGCAACTGGAGGATCGTTCGTCAGAGGCCTCACCTATTCTAGGTGTGGGCACATCCACTGCAGTTGTCATGGATGTTGGTATGGTGCCAGTGGCAGTCTGAAAGATGGCACCAAGATTGATCACAGCGACAATAAGCCGAATGCATGAGACAGGAACACTATAGTACCCCCAATACCATGCAAGGAATAATGTGAATCATTGCAGTTAGGGCAAAAGCAGCATTCTGCTTTTTGAAGTAGTCCTAGTGATATCTCAATGCCTGAGCTCTGCTGGCTTGTAGTCACATCACCTGGCCCTTTCTTACCCCTGCATAATCTTGTGATGCCATCTCTAACCCAATGTCCAAGCCGCCCTCAGTGAGTGTATCTGTGATGCTGCTAGTTAATGCTGGTGGTGATACTGGGTGCATTCTGGGCAGCTGCCTGTAGGACAGCAGTGTTCAGCTTCCTCTGAGAAATCTGCAATGAGAATAGAGAAGAGTGTGAGGAGTTAATATGCCATATCAGACAGACATCATGGGCTGCCTGCAGCAGCACATGGCAGTGACGTTGTGGCTGAAGGTATAACCTTTAAACCACACAAGAACCTGCGCTATCTAGGGTATTGGCTAGTAGCTGTGGCCTCCATGCCCACACGTTATCACCTACACTCTAAGGACTCAAGTTAAATCATCAACAATCAACTCCTCAGATGATGGTTAACATATAGATCTGGGAAAGTCAACTTCCAGTCACCTGGTGCTGCCTTTTTCTATGTGTTAGTTTAGCCTGTAAAAGGGGAAATGTGCAGGCATTGGAGCAGCTATAACACTATGCATGGATTTTGTATGACAAGAAGGTAATCTTAGTCGTCATCATCATCATAGGCAGTCCCTCGGAATCGAGGAAGACTTGCTTCCACTCTTAGAATGAGTACTTAGGTGGCTGAACAGTTCAATACGAGAGCCACAGTCCCTGCCACAGGTGAGACAGACAGTTGTTGAGGGTAAGGGGTGGGTGGGACAGGTTTGCTGCATGTTCTTTCCGCTGTCTGCGCTTGTCTTCTGCAAGCAATCGACGATGAGACTCGAGGTGCTCAGCGCCCTCCCGGATGTACTTCCTCCACTTAGGGCGGTCTTTGGCCAGGAACTCCCAGGTGTCTGTGGGGATGTTGCACTTTATCAGGGAGGCTTTGAGGGTATCCTTGTAACGTTTCCTCTGTCCACCTTTGGATCATTTGCCATGAAGGAGTTCCGAGTAGAGCGCTTGCTTTGGGGGTCTCGTGTCTGGCATGCGGACAATGTGGCCTGCCCAACGGAGCTGATCAAGTGTGGTCAGTGCTTCAATGCTGGGGATGTTGGCCTGGACGAGGACACTGATGTTGGTGCATCTGTCCTCCCAGGGGATCTGTAGGATCTTTCGGACTTCGTAGTAACATAGTTGTTGTTGTGTTATTGGAATAAGCTTATGTACGTTATCTAACTACGTCAACTGGAGGTGATCCAAAACTCGGCTGCCTGTGTCCTAACTTGCACCAAGTCCCAATCATCCATCACCCCTGTGTTTACTGACCTACATTGGCTTCCGGTTAAGCAATGCCTCGATTTCAAAATTCTCATCCTTATTTTCAAATCGCTCCATGGCCTCGTCCCTCTCTATTTCTGTAATCTCTTCCAGCCCCACAACCCCTGCGATGTATGCACTCTGCTAATTCTGCCCTCTTGAGCAGCTCTGATTATAATCGCTCAACCATTGGTGGCCGTGCCTTCTGTTGCCTCGGCCACAAGCTCTGGAACTCCCTGCCTAAACCTCTCGGCCTCTCTTCTCCCCCTTTCCTCCTTCAAGACGTTCCTTAAAACATACCTCCATCATTCGCGTTAATTTCTACTTACTTGGTGTCAAATTTTTATCTCATAATACTCCTGTGAAGCGCCTTGGAATGTTTCACTACGTTAAAGATGCTATATAAATAAAAGTTGTTGTTATGGCAACAGGGTACTTCCTGAAATTAACTCATTCTTGCGACAGCCCATCTTACATGGAATGACATAGAATGTACAATACAGAAACAGAAACAGTCCATTCAACCCAACTGGTCTCTGCCGGTGATTATCTAACTTCATCTAACACTATCAACGTATCCTTCTATACTGCAAAAAATAACCCTTCTAATACTATCTAGATTTGAGCATCTCTTCCCAGCATACAACAACGCTTGCATTTCCTGCCAAGTGCATTGAGAAATGGACACTATTTTCACCGCATCTTTACCAGAACTGCCTTCCCTACTGGCCAGCAGCCCAAGTCCCCGCAGATTTCTCTGCCCACACCATTTTTACCCTCCGCTCCCCTTTAAAGCTGAGAGCCCCACTGCAGCAAGATCTAAAATCGGATGATTGAAGTTCACTTTCCATTGCCGGCACGTATCAAACACAGTTAACTGCAAGCAACATTTATCTGTACAGGGTTTTAAAAAAACTCAACCCGATTCCGATCCAAAAATAGCAAGCCCAGAGGGTCGGAGTGAATGGAGTTAAAAGCGTGGACAAAGCCTCACTTCATGATGTCCTTTCAGCAGCTCCAGAGTGTACAGGGAAGTGTTTGTTCCTACAGCATCCATCCCATCATTTTTTTAATTCTGTCGAGCAATAACTGCCGGTGTGTTTATTGTGTGAGACTGGGTTTTATATTGATAGTGTTAACAGCAACTTTAAAATAGATTCAGTGCCAGTTTGGCAATTGTCAAAAAAAAAAATTTTCTTTGGGAACAACACAAATTGCAGTTTACCACCAGATCATGTATTTAGCTTTCTGTGCCTTTAGGAAGAGGTTGCAGGAAGCACCGCTCCAAGATGCTGCTCGCTCTGTCCGTAAAGCTCCCAATGGCTCCTGGTGCTTCACTGCTAATCCCGGTGGTCCCGGCAATGAATGGGAGATTTCGGTCCACGCCATTTACTCCAATGATGCTGGAAACGGTACAAGGGATCTGACTGTCGCTGAAACAGCCTTCAGATATTCATGTGTGAATCTCCAGGGACTGAAAGGAAACACATGTTCCACTTTCCCTGGTGCTGAGAACACCTAACCGTAATGTTAGATCAGCAAAACTTAAAAAAAATTATTCATATATTAAAAATCTTAGTCTGTGCACGCCGTCATATTTTTTCCACTATAACTTCCAAATGTTTACGCTTACAATGGAAACTCTCTATGTAAACTTGTCACGCTGTACTTGCAGTCTCCTCCAGTGAAGGTGCTGCTGTCCCACTGACAGGAAGATGTAATTGCACGGCAAGTTTATATTGACAGTTTCCATTCTAAAGTTGGGCATAGGAATTTAAAATGGAATTAAAATAAGGACAGAATATAAGACTTTAGGGGCTGGTTTTTCGGCTTTGCTGATTTTGGGACGGTAGTAGCGGTGGGGCGGTAAAGTTTGTGCCCAGGAACAGTTTGCGCCTCAGTCAGCAAAATTGGGCACCTTGGCCCTGAGTGTGGGGCAGAGCACTAAGTGAAGCGTTGTACACCTCTCTTAGTGCGCTAGGCTGGCTAAGCATGGAAAAATCCTGAGCTAAAGAGTCGGCCTGGCAGTGCTCTACGAGAGGCCTGGGAGAAAGAACAACTTGAAAAAAAACACCAAAAACATTCCCAATCCATGGCCCGTACCACCACAACATAAATTGTGAAAAAACAAACACTTACCTGAGGTGACCATTACTTTTACCTCACTGTCGTCAGTATAGGTTGGACCGCCCATTTTCACAGGCGGTCCCAGCAGGGCACGCTGGGGGCGTTACGGGTTGCGCGGGAGTCAAATAGCGATCCGGTGTCGCAACCAGGGGCGTTGCACACCGGCTCAACTCTTCCGGGTAATACTGCCCCGCGCCCCTGCAAAACCGGCCCCGAAACCCCCGCGGGGCGCTGCCAGCTGACTGCCCGCCCAGAAGAGCTCACCGCCGCCATTGCCGCCTCTCCGGGGCAAAACCAGATGCGCACATCACTGGAAATTCCAGCCTTAGGATTCTTAAATGAGAGCTAAATTATGCCTGCCTGGCCTAGTCCATTTATAGACTCATAGAATGATACAGCCCAGCTGGAGGCCATTCAGCCCATCATGCCTGTGTCGTCTCTTTGAAAGAGCTCTCCAATTAGTCCCACTCCTCTGTTCTTTCCCCTTAGCCCTGCAATTTTTTCCCCTTTAAGTATTTATCCAATTCCTTTTTGAAAGTTATTATTGAATTGTCCTTTCAGGCAGTGCAATCCAGATCATAACAACTCGTTGCATAAAATAAATCTCCTCAGCTCACCTCTGGTTCTTTTTCCCATTACATTAACATTGTGTCCTCTGGTTACTGACCCTCTAATAAATCTCCCCTTCACCTTCTCTGCTCTAAGGAGGTGTCTATAGAGACCTACCCTCCAACCCTGCTTCACCTGAAGACTACACTCGGGACAACTCCCTGGGTGGTATATCTGATTTTGGGGGTAGGATACGGACGTTATGAATGGAATGCATTTCCACATACAATGTGGACAGCAGGGAAAGTTAACTAAAGATGATCCAACTAAGGAGGAGTACATGACAAATGTTAGAGGCAATGTCTGCTTTTTGATTGCCGTTGTTCGGATTTGAATTTTTATATTGAAAATGCTGCCTTCTAGTTAATTTTAAGTACTATTTTACTTTACAAATGATAGATTCTTAATATAAAAAAATGACAGGAAAAATAACTTAGCATTTGGGTTTATCCATAATCAAGATCACAAGATAATTACAGATGACAAATGATATTTGAACCATCTTAATTAATCCATCAAAAATGAGCTAAAAGTAATTGCAAAGTCCAATTAGCTCGTTAATGATTCCAGGGTTCCATTTCATGTATTGATCATTCTTTGTGTGAAGAAAACTTCCTGACATATGTCCTAAATGTGGCTTTCACTAGTTTGAACCTGTGGGCCACTGTTCTAATAATATGATGCAGTTTAAAGTCATTATCCAGATTTATCTTTTCCATATAATTTACTATCTTAAATAAATCCATAAACTCTGACACCTCCATTCAAAGCTGAGCAGCTCAACTCTCTCCAGTCTTTCCTCACAACTCAGATGTATAGCACTGGGGATCATTATTGTAGCTCTATGCACTGCTTTGTGTTTTGGTGACCAGAACTTGGCACAATCTAAAGATGAACCAGACCATCACTTCCGCAAAAAACTACTTCCAAAGTCACTTTGTCTTCTTCACAATTTGTTCCTCGAAGTCCTTCCCTCCTGTTCAAGAGGCATTCTCCCTCTCCAACTCCTCTCAGTTTACAGAAGCACTCTCTCATCTCATTCTCAAGTTCATAGAGACACTAATTTCCTCCAATGCCCCTCCTCAGGTCACAGAGGCACTCTACCACCTTAAAATATTTTTTTATCTATCAGTCCTGGCTGCCCTCCTACCTGCAATGGATTCTGTGCTGATTTATCATAAGACCATGAATTCCCATTTGTAGGGTGTCTATTGGAGGTGATCTCACATCTTTCAATGTAGTCTGCTTGGGAGTCTGACCACCACAAGATAAGGGAAGCCTTTTGGCCCAACTAGCTCATCCTTTGGGGACAAACTGCAGTGCCAGGTATGAGTTGCAGCTTGAACCAGCAGGGGCAAGAAATTAGAAAACGGGGTACAGTCAATTTGCAGCCTGATCCCTTGGGGCAGTAAATCAGCAGTTGTAGTACAGCAAACGCTGCCCCTGGGGATAGGAAGAGAACACCCTCATGTATATAACACTGCTGGTTCACAACATTTAAGAATCAAAGCTCAGGAACCTTGCCTGTCAGTAGCTGCTGTGATATTTGTAGAATGTGACGGTTATTAAGACATAGTGGCAGACCCATTTCACTACAAGTTGCACTGAGCTCAGTGCTTGAATGCCTTCTGCTGTCCTTGATCAGGGAGCTGGAACAGTGGGTGCTGACTTGTCAATGAGCATAAATAGTCTACACAGGAATTTCAAGTATCGAAAGAATAAATGCCCTGATTGTTTATTCCCTGTTCTAACCGGTTTAACCCATTATGTAATGGTTTCCTCAACCTACCTTGGTTGTATACGTAGCTCTGTATATGTGTGTTTGGAAACTGCACTTCCTGGGTAACTAATTTTTCATGTTGTGAGAGTGTAGGTGATACCATTTACTTTATCACTACAAGATTGAGAAATACATTTAAAACTTTTCAGGAAGTCCAATGGACCATTTGGGCACTTGTAAAATGTGCTTTGCTTGAGGCTGGCCGTTAAGGTGCCTATTGGAGTTGGTCTCACATCTTTCAAGTCAGACCACCACAAGATAAGTACAAACGAGGGAGGCCCTTTGGCTCATCCTTCTATAGAAACCTACAAGCCCTCCATCACCTCATCGACATGCCTGTTGAATGACTTGATATTTTGCCACTAATCCAAATCTCAAGTTATACTATACTGCCACATTTCTATCAACGCACACTGTGGCATCAATTTGAAGCTGACAGTGTAGCTGTATTCCATGGCAACCTCGGGTTTGGGAAACCACAGTCATTTGTCCCTTTTCTACTTTTTGGATGTCTCTCCTTAACCTGACACTCAGTGAGGGCTGCCAGAAGAATCAGCAATACAAGAAATGTTTTAAATTACCTGAAAAACCCCACTGTGTGTATAGTAAAGATAGGTTGAGAAAGCCACAGCACAGTCGGATAAACCATCTACACGAGGGCAAAGGTAATTAAGACAGCGGCAACTATTCTTTTAGGCTCTTGGAGCTATAAATCCGGTTGCATAGCGCCCATTGTTTGGCCACTAGGGGTGCCAAAGTGACTCAAAAATGGCATCAGGGCAGTGTGCGCCCACTTCTAAAGTGGGTCGCAGATGCCATTTTGGTGAGGGGCTAGCGTCGGCAATGGTAGAATGCACTATTAGTATGTAGAGTAGGCAGGTCGTGATGCCAATCAGCATGCAATGCTGATTTGACACCAGCGCTGCAATTTTTGACCTCAACACTGGAGCTCACGCCCTCTCTTAACCTCGCACAGCTGAACATGTGCTTAGCAGCAGGAAGGACCCCCCATCAGTGCTATTTAAAGTGATTATCAACTACTTATAGGTTAGTTGTTGATTGATTTCTACTAGTTGTTGCTGAGTTTGTAGAAGTGTTTGGTGCTTTCTAGAGTTCTTTAAAGTTGCCTAAAGTCTACAGGGAGTGGTATGGCATGTGCTCAAGGACTTGACACTCACTTGTAAGGCTTCTGCCTAAAGTCTACAAAGAGTGGTATGGCAGGTACTCAATGACTTGATATTCACTTGCAAGGCATCTGGTGAGACCAGGTGCTCCCAGGTATGGGTGCAATAGTGTGTATCCCACTTCATGACAGGGAGAATGATCAGAGGTGATACAGAGCAGGGCAAGCTGCTAGAATAGGCAGGAGATGGGGAGGGGGAGCAGGGGTCTCAGCAGGAGTCCATATCCACCCAGGGTCTTCAGGGAGCAATTTCCCCCACCTCAACTCCAGCAAGAAACAATGCATTTAACGTCTCCATTTTACAAAGGAGGTGATCACTGAAAGCTACAATCCGCTCCTTGCAGACCTGCATCATCAGTCCAAGGTGAGGACGGCATTGCCAGTGGCTGTAAAGGTGAACATGGCCTTGAATGTCTTCGTGTCGGGCTTCCAGGCTGGAACAGGCAACATCTGTAACATTTTTCAGTTCTCCATATACTCTTGTATAAGGGAGGTGACTGAGGCTCTGTATGCAGGGTGAGCTGAATACATTTCATTCTTTCTTGCCAGAGAGAAGCATGCGGCTTTGCCAGGCTAGCAGGCTTCCCCTTGGTGCAGGGTGCCAGTGACTGCACACACGGTGCTTTGCGGGCGCCTCTTCTCAATTTGGAGATGTATCACAACCGGAAGTATGTGCAGGCTGTGAGATGTGTGTGTGAGGCTTGCAGCGGTGCTAAGTGTGTGAGGGTGAGATGGAACATTGAATGTGAGGTATAAATCGTGAATTCTGGAGATTGTTGGTG
Source organism: Pristiophorus japonicus (assembly GCF_044704955.1). Classification (NCBI taxonomy): domain Eukaryota; kingdom Metazoa; phylum Chordata; class Chondrichthyes; family Pristiophoridae; genus Pristiophorus; species Pristiophorus japonicus. The sequence goes on from NC_091983.1 coordinate 30,539,809, forward strand.
GGTGAATGATGGGGGTGTGGCGAATAGAGCAGTGTGTGAGGCTATTGGTGCAGTTTGTGGGATATGGCATTTGAAGATGAATTCACTGACCTTGACCACTCGTGTGAGGTCATTAAACTTCTTGCTGCACTGCATCCAGGTCCTCAGGATACACTGCTTGCATTGAGAGCAATGGCTATCTGCTCCCATTCCCTTCCCAGCCCCTCTCTGGTGGGTCTCCTGGCACCCTGAGGATTCTGGACCTCTCTCTCCTCCTGTCCACCTGCTGCACCAGGGCCTCGAGTACTGCTTCCGGATATCTGGGAGACCCCTCTCTACCATGTTGCGCCATCTTCACTGTCCCTGTAGGTCAAACACTGGTCTGCAACGAGTTCCAGTACTTGCCACAGCCAAAATGCACCTCCCCTTTAAGAGGTGCAGATTGACTTTAAGAACTGCAGACTAGCTTTAATTGGTGCTCGCCTTGAACAAACTTGCCCCCCGCCCGTACTGAGCGTGCAGTCACTCAGCAGCGCGTTTAGCGCGGGGCTGCACGCCACTATCATTCCAAAGTTTGCGTGCTGCCTGCAGCATTACATTGAACGGGCGCCGGATAATCGCACATCGCGCTCCCCGTGTTCGTTTTCGGGGGGCTATCCAATTTTTAGCCCCAGTAGGTATTCGAGTGTAGACCGGTGTCTTCACAGTTCTGTTCCCTCAATGGATCAAGCTCCCTGACCAAGAGAGTTAGAAACACAAAGAACTGATATTTAGAGGCACTCGCTCAGCTCTCTGTAAACAAGGACCGCATTAACAGCTAGAGACAGGGCAACGCACTGACCACATTTGGCTCGTTTGATTTGATAATCATTATTGAAAAACAAACACAGCTCCCTACGTCCTTATGTCCAAACGGTTCACTCTGAACATTTATCATCATAGGCAGTCCCTCGGAATCGAGAAAGACTTGCTTCCACTCTTAAAATGAGTCGTTAGGTGGCTGAACAGTCCAATACAAGAGCCACAGTCTCTGTCACAAGTGGAACACCGAACACTGAACATTACACCGGCGTTAATAGCTCTGGGAGACTGACTACCGTATGGGTTCACGCTACATGCGGTGTATAAGGAAGGATACCAATTTAAATTCCACAACCGTTAGTCCTGCAGTGACACCGATTGAGAATAAAAGTGCTTTGAAATAGAACGGCTCCATCGAGCATATTTTCTTTTAATAGTTACTGGCGATCTATTGCAACACATCTCCACTTGGAAATGAACAGCCAGAGAGAGGGCGAGGGGCTGCGGGTTGCACGGGGCATGGGCGCATGTGAAGGTACAGGTATAGAGCCGCATCCAGGTGCAGCACCCATGCTTCGGAACGATGCAAAGTGCAGGGAAAGTGTGACTCACCCAGTATGTTTCCAACCAGAGCAACGATGAACACGGCAATGTAGCCAACGATAAGGACCCACTCGTACTCTTTCGGATATAAATACTCCTTCCACAGGTAGCGAATGAATTCATCGTCGTAATCAGCGCTGGGAGTGAGCGGTGTGCTGCTGTTGGTGTCATTGAGCCCGGGAAGAGCAGACTTGGTGGCAGCAATCTCCATCTCCATCCCCTAACGCCGAGCTCATTGCAGTCCTTGCTCAGACTGCCCGGCACTCCAGACCGGTCCATTCCCCAGCACAGGTAGCAAAGGCATTTAGTGCAGGCGGTGATACTGGGCAGGGGAGGAGGAAGGAGGAGGAGGAGCAGGGGGTTTACTGAATGGATCGGCTCCCCTTGATGCTATTCCGCGGCACACGCTCACCAAACTTCATTCATCAGTACCTTCCGATCCACATCCACAGCCCCTGAAACAAGACTTTCCCCCTGTATGTTCTACCCGCTACAGGGCAAACACACTGAGTGTACGCGGGGAGTGCATTTGTTTAAAAGCGTCGCCCTGCAGAATCCCTCACTCTCAAGTCTGGATAACATCAGTGCAAACGCTAAGGAGTTTTGGAAATATTCACACAAATAAGTAAAACATTTGTATCCCAGCCCTTGAAAAAGTATGTACTTGAATACCCAACAACATTCCTCTCAAAGCCCAACTATCCCAGGATGCTCACAGCTGGAGGGCATTCTTCAAAGGACATATTCTCAAATATATCTATAAACGGATTCTGTGCAGTGAGGATGCTCACCGGAGATCTGTTGTTTAGGCAAAATATCTCAAATTGTGCCGAATACTGACCCGGGAACCGAGGATTGTCAGTGGGCTGCAAAACTAATGCTGCATGTCCTCTGACACTGTAACCAAATGGTGTGTACTCATACACTGTATCCGAGGGGTGTGTCTTCGTACAGTGTACCCGGGGGTCGTGTACTCTGACACTGTAACCAAGGGGTGTGCACTCGTACACTGTACCCAAAGGGTGTGGCGTGTACTCTGACACTGTAACCAAGAGACTTCCTGTTTGTGTCCCACATGCTCAAGGTCAGATCCACCGACGTCACGCCGGTGTTCTTCTCTGACCATTGCCTCCTACTGGCTGACTGTCACGTACAGGAAAACCAGAAAGTTAGCAGAGGGATATGGAAGCTGAACATGAAACTGTTGACTCCGGAAAACTTTGAGGAACTCAAGAGGGATTACAAAGGTTGGAGAGCTGTAAAACCCCTCTGCGATTCCCTGATGCACTGGTGGGAAACAATCAAGACGAACATCAAGAGGTTCTTCATCCTCAAAGGTGTTCAGGAGGCAAGAGGGAGACAGAGGAATTTGTCCAACTCCAGAAGAGTATGCAAAACCTACTCCTGCTACAGTCGATGGGGGTCGATGTCGCGGAGGAACTCAAGGAGGTGAAGGGCCAGCAAGCCTCGTTCTTTGCCTCAGAGTCCTCCAAGATCATCTTCCGCTCCAGAGTCCGCACCGTCAAGCAGGATGAGTCGTGTTCGCGTTTCCTCTTCCAAAAGGTACACAGTGGGAGCTCTGTGATCAGCAGCCTAAAGGAAGAAGACGGTTCTGTGACGACTTCGCAGCCTGACATGCTGAGGATCAGCAAATCCTTCTATGCTGGGCTGCATGACGTCAAGCCCACAGACCACGCGGCCTCCCAGCCTTTCCTATTGTCTATCTCGGAGGGCTTAGACGACAGCGAGTGGGAGAGTCTGGACCACCTGCAAACTCTGGACGAGCTGACAAAGGCCGTCCGGTCCTTCGAGACGAGTAAAGCTCCCAGAAGCGACGGCTTACTGGTCGAGTTGTATTCGGCTCTGTGGGACTGGATGGGCCCAGACCTGCTGGAAGTGTACAAGGGTATGTTTCTGGCCGGTAGCATGTCAGAATCAATGAGGAAAGGCATCATCACCCTCGTCTACAAGCAGAAGGGGGAGAGGGAGGAAATCAAAAACTGGCAGCCCATTTCGCTGCTCAATATGGACTACAAGATCCTGTCAAAGGTCATCACCAAAAGGGTCAAGTCTGCTCTTGAGCTGGTGATTCACCCAGATCAGACCTGCACTGTCCCCGGCAGGAACATCTCTGATAGCCTCGCGTTACTCAGGGATACGATCGCTTACGTGTGGGACAGAAGGGTGGACACCTGCTTAATCAGCTTAGACCAGGAGAAGGCCTTTGACAGGATATCGCACACATACATGATGGACGTGCTCTCCAAAATGGGGTTTGGGGAGGGTATCCACAATTGGATCCAACTGCTCTACACAAACATCAGTAGCGCAGTTCTAATCACCGGGTGGGAAACTGAAAGCTTTCCAATCAGATCTGGAGTCAGGCAAGGCTGTCCTCTCTCCTCTATCTTGTTTGTGTGCTGTATCGAGCCCTTTGCCAAGTCCATCAGGAAGGATGCGGGCATTAGAGGGGTGACGATCCCAGGCAGCGGAGGCGCTCAGTTCAAGACCTCCCTGTAAATGGACGATGTCGCCATCTTTTGCTCGGTTCCACAGTTGGTCTGCAGATTGCTCACAATCTGCGACCAGTTTGAACTGGCCTCAAGAGCGAAGGTCAATTGCAGCAAAAGCGAGGCCATGTTCTTTGGCAACTGGGCCAACCGATCCTTTATTCCCTTCACCGTTAAGCCAGATTACCTGAAGGTATTGGGAATATGGTTCAGAACCAAAAACTGGGATGGTGGAAGCTGTGCTCCCTCTCCATTGCAGGAAAGAACCTGGTCATCAGGAGTGAGGTGATCTCGCTGTTGTTGTACGTGGTGCAGGTCTGGCCCATCTCACACTCCTGTGCTGCGGCAGTCACCCGGGCCGTCTTCCATTTCGTCTGGAGGTCCAAAATGGACCGTGTCCGCAGAGACACGATGTAAAATCTCTGAACAATGGTGGAAAGGATGTTCTGAACGTGGCTCTCATCCTGATGGCCACCTTTGTGTGCAGCTGCATCAAGCCGTGCACAGACCCCCGGTACGCAAACACCAAGTGTCACTATGTGCTGAGATTCTACCTATCCCCGGTGTTGCGAAGGATGGGTCTGGCCACGCTGCAGCGAAACGCCCCCACCAGTTGGACCATGCCTGTCCACCTGTCCTTTGTGGAAATGTTTTTCAGAAAAAACCCCTTTGACCACAAGGCCATGAAGCAGTGGTCGGCATGTAAGGTCCTGGACGCCCTCCGAAAGAAGGAGAGTGTGGACCCTGTCGGGTGGTTCCCCGAGCAGACTGTCGAACTCGTTTGGCAGAACGTCTCATCGCCAGAGCTTTCACACAAGCACCAAGACGTAACTTGGTTGGCGGTGAGGAGGGCCTTACCCGTCAGATCCTTCATGCACAGCCGGGATTTCAGAGACACGGCACTCTGCGCCGAGTTGGCTGCGGTGCGGACGAGACTGTCAATCTATCTCCTTCGGGATTGCCTCTTTGCAAGGCAGGTCTGGAAGGAGATGCAGTGGTTGCTGTCGAGGTTCATCCCAAGCAGCTCTGTAACACAGGACTCTGTGCTCTACGGGCTGTTCCCAGGGACACACACCGAGACAGACATCACCTGCTGCTGGAGGGCCATCAACTCGGTAAAAGACGCACTTTGGTCTTGCTGAAACTTGCTGGTCTTCCAGAGCAAGGAGATGTCCACGTCTGCGTGTTGCAGACTGGCGCAATCCAAGATCCAGGACTACGTGCTGAGGGACGCACTTAAAATTGGTGCAGCCGCCGCAAAGGCACGGTGGGGAAGGGCCACAGTTTAAAGCCCTTCCGCCACGGTAAACCCAGGGGCTGGAATCAGTACAAAACTCCCCTCGGGCTGTACTTGTAAACCTTTTGTATACATAGAGCACCATGATCTGAAAACACCTAGGAAGTGCCATGTATAATGCAAGTTCTGTTTAGTAATGTGTGTTGCAAAGAAATGTAACTGTACCCTCACCCATTCCGTGTACCGTATAGTGCCACATGTAATGTAATTTGATGACTGTATCACAATGTATCCTGAATTGTACTGAATTGTACCTCGAAATGTAAAACAAGCAAATGTATTTAACGGAACTGCCGTCAGCATCCAAATGTATTGTATGGGATTGATGACCGCATCCAAATGTACTGAATTGCTTTCCAATGTATTGTGCAAATTTTTATCTGAATAAAGTATATTTAGAAATTTAAAAAAAGGGGTGTGTCCTCGTCCACTGTAACCAAGGGGTGTGTCCTCATACACTGTAACCAAGGGGTGTGTCCTCGTACACTGTAACCAAGGCGTGTGTCCTCGTCCACTGTAACCAAGGGGTGTGTCCTCATACACTATAACCAAGGGGTGTGTCCTCATACACTGTAACCAAGGGGTATGTCCTCATACACTGTAACCAAGGGGTGTGTCCTCGTACACTGTAACCAAGGGGTGTGTCCTCGTACACTGTAACAAAGGGGTGTGTCCTCGTATACTGTAACCAAGGGGTGTGTCCTCGTATACTGTAACCAAGGAGTGTGTCCTCGTATACTGTAACCAAGGGGTGTGTCCTCGTATACTGTAACCAAGGGGTGTGTCCTCGTACACTGTAACAAAGGGATGTGTCCTTGTACACTGTAACAAAGGGGTGTGTCCTTGTACACTGTAACCAAGGGATGTGTCCTCATACACTGTAACAAAGGGGTGTGTCCTCGTATACTGTAACCAGGGGCATGTCCTCATACACTGTAACCAAGGGGTGTGTCCTCGTACACTGAACCCAAGGAGTGTGTCCTCCTTCACTGTAACCAAGGAGCGTGTCCTCATGTTATGTAACCAAGGGGCGTGTCCTCGTACACTGTAACCGAGGGGCATGTCCTCGCACACTGTAACCATGGGGTGTGTCCTCGTACGCTGTAACCGAGGGGCGTGTCCTCGTACACTGTAACCGAGGGGTGTGTCCTCGTACACTGTAACCATGGGGCATGTCCTCGCACACTGTAACCATGGGGTGTGTCCTCGTACACTGTAATCGAGGGGCGTGTCCTCGTACACTGTAACCGAGGGGAGTGTCCTCGTACACTGTAACCATGGGGCATGTCCTCGCACACTGTAACCATGGAGTGTGTCCTCGTACACTGTAACCGAGGGGCGTGTCCTCGTACACTGTGACCGAGGGGCGTGTCCTCGTACACTGTAACCGAGGGGCGTGTCCTCGTACACTGTAACCGAGGGGCGTGTCCTCGTACACTGTAACCTGAGGAAGGACATTCTTGCTATTGAGGGAGTGCAGCGAAGGTTCACCAGACTGATTCCCGGGATGGCGGGACTGACCTATCAAGAAAGACTGGATCAACTGGGCTTGTATTCACTGGAGTTCAGAAGAATGAGAGGGGACCTCATAGAAACATTTAAAATTCTGACGGGGTTAGACAGGTTAGATGCAGGAAGAATGTTCCCAATGTTGGGGAAGTCCAGAACCAGAGGTCACAGTCTAAGGATAAGGGGTAAGCCATTTAGGACCGAGATGCGGAGGAACTTCTTCACCCAGAGAGTGGTGAACCTGTGGAATTCTCTACCACAGAAAGTTGTTGAGGCCAATTCACTAAATATATTCAAAAAGGAGTTAGATGAGGTCCTTACTACTAGGGGGATCAAGGGGTATGGCGAGAAAGCAGGAATGGGGTACTGAAGTTGAATGTTCAGCCATGAACTCATTGAATGGCGGTGCAGGCTAGAAGGGCCGAATGGCCTACTCCTGCACCTATTTTCTATGTTTCTATGTTTCTGTGTGTCCTCGTACACTGTAACCGAGGGTCGTGTCCTCGTACACTGTAACTGAGGGGCGTGTCCTCGCACACTGTAACCGAGGGGCGTGTCCTCATACACTGTAACCGAGGGGCATGTCCTCGCACACTGTAACCGAGGGGCGTGTGCTCGTACACTGTAACCGAGGGGCGTGTCCTCGTACACTGTAACCGAGGGGCGTGTCCTCGTACACTGTAACCGAGGGGCGTGTCCTCGTACACTGTAACCGAGGGGCGTGTCCTCGCACACTGTAACCATGGGGTGTGTGCTCGTACACTGTAACCAAGGGACGTGTCCTCGTACACTGTAACCAAGGGGCGTGTCCTCGTACACTGTAACCATGGGGTGTGTCCTCATACACTGTAACCGAGGGGCATGTCCTCGCACACTGTAACCATGGGGTGTGTGCTCGTACACTGTAACCGAGGGGCGTGTCCTCATACACTGTAACCGAGGGGCGTGTCCTCGTACACTGTAACCAAGGGGCGTGTCCTCGTACACTTTAACCATGGGGCGTGTGCTCGTACACTGTAACCGAGGGGTGTGTCCTCTTACACTGTAACCGAGGGGCATGTCCTCTGACACTGTAATCGAGGAGGGTGTCCTCGTACACTGCATCTGAGGGCCCTTTATTGCAAGGGGGATGGAGTATAAAAGTAGGGAAGTCTTGCTGCAACTATACTCTCTCTCTTTCTCTCTTAGGTAGTTCCTTGGAGTCGAGGATGACTTGCTTCCATATTAAAAATTAGTTCTCAGGTAGTTGGTAAGTCCGATGCGATAACTATAATCTCTGTCACAGGTTGGGCAGACAGTGGTTGAAAGGACGTTGGTTGAAGTGCCGGTTTATTGAAGTGCTTGAGTTGTCAAGAGCTCCTTCCATTATTTGCGCTTGGTCTCTGCTTGCTCCCAGCGAAGAGACTCGAGGAGTTCGACGCCTTCCGGGTTTATTCTCTTCTACTTTGAGCGATCTTGCGCCAGGGATTCCCAGGTGTCAGTTGGGATGTTGAACTTCTGCAAGGAGGACTTCAGGGTATCCTTGAAGCATTTCCTCCGCCCACTGGGGCTTGTTTGCCATGTCGGATCTCCGAGTAGAGAACTTGTTTTGGGAGTCTCGTATCGGGCATGTGGACGATGTGTCCCATGCATCGGAGCTGATCGAGCATTGTCAATACTTCGATGCTGAGGACGTTGGCCAGAGCGAGAACACTGATGTTGGTACGCCTATCCTGCCAATGGATTTGCAGGATCTTGCGGAAGTAGCAATGGAGGTACTTCTCCAGTGCTTTGATGTACCTGTTGCACATAGTCCTTGGGCTAGATTTTACACTTTTGTGCAGATCGCCCAAAAATGGGTGGTATTACATGTGCGGGCAGTTAAAATGGGTTTTCAGATCGCCAGCTTGTCGTCCATTCTCAAAGGCCCTAGTCTCCGTTTTTGAAATTGGGCGTTACCACGAGCGATATGAAATGGACGGTAGCGTTAAATCTCTCTGACCTTCTGTCGTAAAGTGTTGCCGACCTTAGCAACAGCATGGCAATGCTCGATTCCCGAAATTCATGAAGTCAAGGCTCATCATGACATGTGTAGAAGAGGAGACAGATAGAGAGGGAGTTGAGAGGGAGTGAAGGCGTGTGTGAGTGTGGTGTGGCTGCTTTGGGAGGAAGGAGGGAGAGTTTAGAGCTTTAGAGCAATAGGGAAACAAAATTTAGCTGTTACCAGCCAGATATTTGCCCGAATTTGGCCTATAATGGAGGGAGAGGAGGAGGAGTCACAGCACGCTGTGGAGACTGACGCTGGAGAGAGCAGTGAGCTGGGAGAGGAGCACATTGGAGGGCGCAAAAGAGCGAGGAGGTTCTCGGATGAGGCAAATGCCTCCCTCCTGCAGGAGGTCGCGTTACGCTGGAGTGATTTGACTTAGGAAGGGCGTGGGAAGCCCACCCCAAAGGCCTACCAGAAGATATGGACCGAGATAGCAGAGATGGTCTCGTTAACGGCCAACGAGGTGTGTGAGGACAACCAATGCCGCAAACGATGGAAAGACCTTGTGGGATCCGCAAGAGTAAGTATTACATTTATTTACATGTACTTATGTATTTATATAATTTGATTTGTAAAAGTTATGAGTAACTATCATCAGATGTGAGCTCTTTCACTTTTACCAGGAATGTTGTAGTCAAAGCCTGTGTTCACAGTGCACGTCTTTTGGTAAAGAATGATAATTTTCATAATAATCATGATTACATCTGTCGGTTATGTGTTGTATCCGTCTTAGTGACAGTACCTAGCAATGATATCACGCAGTGATCTCATGCCATGTCAGAGACAGCGCTCTCACGCAGGATGTGAGTCTCATCGAAACTGCTCGGACATTTGGCATTCACTGCCATTATGATCTGGTTGTGGTCAATAACGAGTTGAACCTTCAGGGAGTGAAATGCTTTTCTGTTATGAAAAAGCTCTGGGTCCTGAAAAGGTAGTCACATGGCGATGTGAATGCACTGTATTGCTCCCTGCACCCTGGGGAACTTAGCAATGAGGTAGAATGCTCCAGCCCTGTCAGTCTCGGACTGCGTGGTCATGGGGCAGCTGATAAAGTCCATCCTACGTGCAAACAGGGCCTCCGTGACCTGTCTAATGCAGCAATGGGTGGCATGGTGAGAAAGAGGGGAAATCTTGACCGCAGAAGTCCAAAAGGAACCGGACACATAGAAAGACAGTGCCGCGGTGACCTTGACCTTGACCGACACTGATGTCCTGATGGCAGGCTGCAGATTTGGCCTGATGAGCTCGCATATTTCATTGATCACCACTTGTGGAAGTGCAGTCTCCGAAGGCAGGTGTTCTCAGACACGTTAAGGTAAGACCTCTTCTCCCTGTAAGTGCAGGGTGTGTATTGTCTGGACCTCCTCCTCATTCTGGCATGCCTTAAATTGGGCACATAATGATGTGCATCAGACATTGAGCCATTTGCACTCTGCAGCATCTGCGTATTAATCGGTGCAGGCTGGCCCCATTGCAATGAAAGTATAATAGCGATTGATCAGAAGCAATAATTTCCTCACTAAAATACACCTACAGTAAACCCCCAATTGTCCAGAGTCTGAAAAGATGTCTGTTCAGATGGTCACTTCACCTGAGAAGAACTCCAGGGTCAATCCAAACTCCCCCGAAGTTGAAGCAGCCTTTTGAATGAAGCGACCTGCAATTTTAAAAATAGCACCCACACCGCTGTGATTCGTTCATAACAGTTCCACTTTTTCTGAGCGATGTTTTGGGCAAGCGATATTGTGGGCGAGATGTGTGGGAGGTGGTGAAAGTGACGGTGGGTGATCTCCTGGCCGTTAATTTCGGCAAATGTGATCTTTACGCCAAAATAAAGTGGAGGGTCGGTATTATTTTTCCCGACGGTACGCACATGGGGAAAGTAACGCTCGGCGCTAAGTGTCCGAAAAATGGGCATCAGTTTCCATTTTGTGGCTAAATGGGCGATATCTGCGTGTTATATGTAATTTCAGCGGTAAAAGAGGCGTTAAGTGGGCCTTATGCATGTAAAAAAAAGTGTAAAATCTAGCCCCTAGTCTCAGAAGCATATAATAGGACAGGTATCACTACTGCTCTCTAGACCCTGAGCTTTGTGCCAGTTCTAAAGTTCCGGTCTTCAAACACTCTCTTCCTCAGCAGACCAAAGGCTGCGCTGGCAAACTGAAGGCGGCGTTGCACCTTGTCATCGATGTCTGCCCTTGTTAACAGTAGGCTCCCAAGGCATGGGACATGGTCCACATTGTCCAAGGCCTCATCATGGATTTTGATAATCGGGGGCAGTGCTGTGTGGCGGGCAGGTTGGTGGAGGACCTTTGTTTAGTGTAAGGCCTATGTTCTCGTATGCTACGGTCAACGTGTTGATGATGGTTTGGAGTTCGTTCTCCGAGTGAGCGCAGACGCAAGCATCATCTGCATATTGTAATTTGATGAAAAAGGATGGCACGACCTTGGATCTGGTCAGAAGGCGATGGAGGTTGAACAGTTTACCGTTTGTTCTATAGATTATCTCCACTCCTATGGGAAGCTTATTGATGGTGAGATATAGCTTTCCAGCAAGGAAGATCGAGAAGAGTGCTGGTGCAATGACACAGCCTTGCTTTACCCCAGTTCATAAATGAATTGGGTCTGTGGTGGATCTGTTGGTCAGGATCACGGCTTGCATGCCATCATGAAGCAAGCGGAGAATGGTGACAAACTTTTGAGAACAGCTGAATTTGAAGTGGACGCTCCATAATCCCTCACGGTTGACAGTGTCGAAGGCCTTTGTCAGGTCAAAGAAGGCCATGTACAGAGGTTGGTGTTGTTCCCTGCATTTCTCTTGAATTTGTCGCGTGGTAAGACTTTGTCAATTGTGCCCCTTAGTGGGCGGAATCCACATTGTGACTCTGGGAGGAGCTCTTCTGCCACAGGGAGAAGATGATTGAGGAGGTTTCTCGCGATAACTTTCCCTGTGGTAGTTAGCAGGGAATTTCCTCTGTAATTACCGCAAGCGGACTTATCCCCTTTCTTGAACATGGTCACGATTACGGCATCTCTGAGATCTCCTAACATGCTCTCCTCCTTCCAAGTAAGAAAAATGAGTACATGTATTTGTGCCAATAGTGCTTCACCACGATGTTTTAGTGCTTCAGCGGGGATTCCATCTACTCCTGAGGCCTTGTTGTTCTTCAGTTGTTGGGTGGCCTTTTCAACCTCATGCCAGGCTGGAGTTGTGCTAAGGTTGTTATGTACCTGTAAAGCATGCACTCCCATGTTCTGCCACCAGGGAGCGCATCCCCTGAAGTCCCAAGGGATCCCGGCATCCCTTGGGAGCACTGTATATAAGCCGGCCCCTAAGGCCTGTTCCTCACTCTGGAGTGTCTTAAAAAAGACTGAGATCACTGTTACTTTAACATCCCTGTGTGCAGTCTCACCTGTGTTAGGAATACAACAACTGGCGACGAATATACGAACCCAACGCAAAGATGCAGCAAAGTGTGGGCATCCTGGAGAAGTTCTCGGAGGGTGAGGACTGAGAAGCCTATGTCGAATGGCTAGACCAGTACTTTGTAGCCAACGAGCTGGATGGAGAAGGAAGCGCTGCAAAAAGGAGAGCGGTCCTCCTCACGGTCTGCGGGGCACTTACCTGCAGCCTCATGAAGAATCTTCTGGCTCCAGTGAAACCCACAGATAAGTCATATGAGGAGCTGTGTACACTGATTCTGGAGCATATTAACCCGAGGGAGAGCACGCTGATGGCGAGGTATCGGTTCTACATGTGCCAGCGATCTGAAGGTCAGGAAATGGCGAGCTACGTCGCCGAGCTAAGGCGACTTGCAGGACAATGTGAGTTTGATGGCTACCTGGAGCAAATGCTTATAGACATTTTTGTACTGGGCATTGGCCACGAGACCATCCTACAAAAACTTTTGACTGTAGAAACACTGACCCTCAGTAACACCATTGCGATAGCACAGGCGTTTATGTCCACTAGTGATAACACCAAACAAATCTCTCAGCACACAAGTGCTAGCAATGTTCATAAATTAACTGGAACTGTGTTTGCGAGCAGAAATGTACATAGCAGAAACCATGAGTCTGCAACTGCCAGCACGTCTCAGGTGACCCAGATGACTCAGAGGCCGCAACAAAGGATGAATGCAAGGCAATTCATACCTTGTTGGCGTTGTGGAGGCTTCCATTCAGCCTATTCATGCCGCTTCAAAGGGTATGTTTGCAAGAGCTGTGGAACAATGGGGCACCTCCAATGAGCTTGCAGACAAGCTGCAAGCTCTGCAAAACCTGCTAACCACCACATGGCAGAGGAAGATCGGTCCATTGTGGATCAAAGCAATTTCGAGCCTCAGAGAGAGGAGGCAGATGCTGAAGTACACAGGGTGCACACACTTTCAATGAAATGTCCATCTATAATGCTGAATGTAAAATTGAATGGCTTACCCATAGCCATGGAACTGGACACTGGCGCTAGTGAATCCATCATGAGTAAAAAGATGTTTGAGAGACTGTGATGCAACAAGGCACTCAGACCAGCCCTGAGCCCCATCCACACGAAACTGAGAATGTACACCAAAGAGCTTATCATTATCCTGGGCAGCGCCATGGTCAAGGTCACCTACGAGGACACGGTGCACGAACTGCCACTCTGGATTGGCCCAGGCGATGGCCCCACACTGCTTGGAGGGAGCTGGCTGGGCAAAATCCGCTGGAACTGGGATGACATCCGAGCGCTATCACATGTTGATGAGGCCTCATGTATCCAGGTTATTAACAAATTTCCTTCCCTTTTTGAGCCAGGCATTGGAAACTTTTCCAGGCGAAGGTGCAGATCCACTTGGTCCCAGAGGCACGACCCATTCACCATAAGGCGCAGGCAGTACCCCACATGATGAAGGAAAGAGTGGAAATCAAGTTGGACAGGCTGCAATGCGAAGGAATCATCTCCCCAGTGGAATTCAGTGGGTGGGCCAGCCCGATTGGTTCAGTACTCAAAAGTGATGGAATGGTTAGGATTTGCGGCAATTATAAAGTAACTATTAATCGTTTCTCGCTACAGGACCAATACCCGCTACCTAAGGCAGACGACCTATTTGCGTTGCTGGCAGGACGCAAGACATTCACCAAGCTCGACCTGACTTCGGCCTACATGACGCAGGAGCTGGAGGAGTCTTCTAAGGGCTTCACCTGCATCAACACGCACAAAGGACTGTTCATCTACAATAGATGCCCGTTTGGAATTCGGTCGCCTGCAGCGATCTTCCAGAGAAACATGGAGAGCCTACTCAAGTCGGTACCATGCACAATGGTTTTTCAGGACGACATATTAGTCATGGGTCGGGAAACTGTCGAGCACCTACAAAACCTGGAGGAGGTCCTCCAGCGACTGGATCGCGTAAGGCTGTGGCTGAAGAGGTTGAAATGCGTCTTCATGGCAACAGAAGTGGAGTTTTTGGGGAGAAATATCACGGCGGGCAGCATTCGGCAGACAGACACCAAGCCAGAGGCTATCAGGAACGCGCCCAGGCCACAGAACGTCATGGAGCTGCGGTCATTCCTGGGACGCCTCAACTATTTTGGTAACTTCCTACCGGGGTTAAGCACCCTCTTAGAGCCCCTACATGTGTTATTGCATAAAGGTGAGAACTGGGTATGGGGACAAAACCAAGTAATTGCTTTTGAGAAAGCCAGAAACATTTTATGCTCCAACAGGCTGCTTGTATTGCATAACCCGTGTAAAAGACTTGTGATAGCATGTGATGCGTCGTCATACGGAGTCGGGTGTGTATTTCAATAAGCTAACATTGTGGGGAAGCTGCAACCTGTCGCCTATGCCTCCAGGAGCTTGTCAAAGGCCGAGAGGGCCTACAGCATGATTGAAAAAGTGGCATTAGCGTGTGTGTTCGGGGTAAAGAAAATGCATCAGTACCTGTTTGACCTCAAATTTGAGCTGGAAACCGATCACAAGTCCCTCATATCCCTGTTCGCTGAAAATAAGGGGATAAATACTAATGCCTCAGCCCGCATACAAAGGTGGGCACTCACGATATCAGCATATAACTATACCATCCGCCACAGGCCAGGCACCGAGAACTGTGTGGATGCTCTCAGTTGGCTACCATTGCCCACCACGGAGGTGGAAATGGCGCAGCCTGCAAACTTGTTGATGGTGGCACAGCCCGCAGACTTGTTGATGGTTATGGAAGCGTTTGAAAATGACAAATCACCTGTCACGGCCCACCAGATTAGGACTTGGGCCAGCCAAGATTCTCTGCTGTCCCTAGCAAAAAACTGTGTACTGCATGGGAGCTGGGCCAGCATCCCCGTTGAAATGCAAAAGCTAATCAAGCCATTCCAGTGGCGAAAGGACGAGCTGTCCATTCAGGCAGACTGCCTGTTGTGGGGTTACCGCGTAGTGCTACCCAAAAAGGGCAGGGAGACATTCATCCCGGATCTCCACAACACACACCCGGGTATAGTAATGATGAAAGTGATAGCCAGATCGCACGTGTGGTGGCCCGGTATCGACTCTGACTTAGAGTCCTGTGTACGGCAATGCAGCGTGTGTGCTCAGTTGAGCAACGCGCCCAGAGAGGCACCACTACATTTGTGGTCCTAGCCCTCCAGACCATGGTCGAGGATCTATGTCGACTATGCGGGCCCGTTTCTCGGTAAAATGTTCCTGGTGGTGGTGGATGCTTTTTCAAAATGGATTGAATGTGAAATAATGTCGGGAAGCACCGCCACCGCCACCATTGAAAGCCTGAGGGCCATGTTTGCCACCCACGGCCTGCCTGACATACTGGTCAGTGACAACGGGCCATGTTTCACCAGTGCCAAATTTAAAGAATTCATGACCCGCAATGGGATCAAACATGTCACCTCGGCCTCATTTAAACCAACCTCCAATGGACAGGCACAGCGGGCAGTACAAAGAATTAAACAGAGCCTTAAAGGAGTCATACAAGGCTCACTCCAAACCTGCCTGTTCCGAGTACTGCTCAGCTACCGCACGAGATCCCACTTGCTCACAGGGGTGCCCCTGGCTGAGCTACTCATGAAAAGGACACTTAAAACCAGACTCTCACTGGTTCACCCCAACCTGCATGATCAGGTAGAGAGCAGGCGGCAGCAACAAAATGTAAACGATGGCCGCGCCACTGTGTCGTGTATGTGCTAAACTATGGACATGGTCCCAAGTGGATCGTGGGCACGGTGATAACTAAAGAAGGGAATAGGGTGTTTGTATTCAAACGAGACAATGGACAAATTTGCAGAAAGCACCTGGACCAAACGAGGCTGCGGTTCACAGACTGCCCTGAACAACCCACAGCAGACACCACCTTTTTCGAGCCCACAACACACACCCAAAGGATCAACGACACCACCCCAGACCAGGAAATCGAACCCATCACACCCAACAACCCAGCAAGGCCAGGCTCACCTAGCAGCCCTGCAGGGCCAACAACACGCCAGCCCAGCGAGGGCACAGCCAACACACCAGAACAGACATTTGTACAGAGGCGGTCCACCAGGGAAAGAAAGGCTCCCGACCGCCTCACTTTGTAAATAGTTTTCACTTTGACTTTGGGGGGGGGAGTGATGTTGTCTATCTGTAAAGCATGCACTCCCATGTTCCGCCACCAGGGAGCGCATCCCCCGAAGTCCCAAGGGATCCCAGCATCCCCTGGGAGCACTGTATATAAGCCGGTCCCTAAGGCCTGTTCCTCACTCTGGAGTGACTTAATAAAAACTGAGGTCACTGTTACTTTAACCTCCCTGTGTGCAGCCTCATCTGTGTTAGGAACACAACAAAGGTAGTAATGGGTAGCATGCTGCGGGATGGAGTTGAAAACACTCACATTGAAGACAGAGTCTCGGCTTAGGAGATCCTCAAAGTGCTCCTTCCAGCGAGCAATGACTGCCTCTCTGTCTTTGATGAACACCTCACCGTTCGTGGCCAGCAGTGGGGTAGGGCCTTGGGTGCTTGGGCCATAGGTGGTCTTGACTGCGCTGAAGAATCCTCGCACGTCGTGGTTGTTGGCTAGTTGCTGGATCTCCTGCGCTTTCTCCACCTACCATCTGTTCTTTAGGTCAGGAGTTTTATGTTCCACTTCGGCCTTCAGACGTCTGTAGAGCTGCTTCCTTGCTCTCGAGTTTTCTTGCTGTTTAAAATTCAAGAATGCCTGGCACTTACGGCTTATTAACTCCTGGATCTCCTGGTCGTTTTCATCAAACCAGTCTTGGTGTTTCCTGGTCGAATGACTGAGCGTCTCCTCACAGGTGCTAATTATGGAGGCCTTGAGGTGCCATGAGCACTCTACGTCTCTGGATCACGATGTCGGGAGTTGGTGAGACCAGACCTGGAGTACTGTGTACAGTTTTGGTCTCCTTATTTAAGGAGGGATATACTTGCATTGGAGGCAGTTCAGAGAAGGTTCTCTTGGTTGATTCCTGAGTTAAAGGGGTTGTCTTATGAAGAAAGATTGAGTAGGTTGGCCCTGTACTCATTAGAGTTTAGAAGATTGAGAGGTGATCTTATTGAAACCTATACAATTCTGAGGGGGCTTGACAGGGTAGATGCAGAGAGGATGTTTCCTCTCGTGGGGGAATCTAGAACTAGGTGGCATAGTTTCAGAACAAGGGATCGTGCATTTAAGACAGAGATGAGGAGAAATTTCTTCTCTCAGAGGGTTATGAATCTTTGGAATTCTCTTGGAGGCTAGGCCATTGAATATATTCAAGCTGGGATAGACAGATTCTTGAATTATAGGGGAGTCAAGGGTTATGGGAACAGGCAGGAAAGTGGAGTTGAGGCCAAAATCAGATCAGCCATGATCTTATTGAATGGCGGAGCAGGTTTGAAGGGAGCATATGACCTAGTCCTGCTTCTATTTCTTATGTTCCTATGTAATGGGTTGTCCATTATCAGTTGTGACAGTAGTGATGTAATGGGTTTGCCTGTTATCGGTTGTGACAGTATTGTTGTAGTATGCTGTTGATTTTCATTAATAAATAGATTTGTCACATTGTTCTTCTTGTTCTTCAGCTCTGGTCATGCTCTGTTCTCATTGGCTGTTTCATGTCCCGATGATTTTGCTTTATCTCTTGTAGATCTATTCCATTGATTAGTGTTGACAGGAAACATCCCCTTCTTCATCTTCCTGCTCCACTTCTTCCTCCTCAAAAATGTCCACAGCAACTCCCCTTTGAATAGTTAGATTGTGGAGCATGCAACAAATGATGATGAACCTTGAGACTGGCTCTGGGCTGTACTGAACAATCCCTCCCAATCCCTCAAGATGATGCAACTGTTGCACCAACTAACTTTAGTTCCACCAACTAAATATTGAGAAGACTCCTGCTCCTATTTCTTATGTTCTTATGTTAAGACAAAAGTCATTTTCTTTGGTCCCTGCCACAAACTCTGTTCCCTTGCCACCGACTCCATACCTCTCCCTGGCAGCTGTCCGAGGCTGAACCAGATCTTTTGCAACCTTGGAGTCGTATCTGACCCCGAGCTGAGCTTCTGACCACATATCCAGGTCATCATCAAGACTGCCTACTTCCACCTCCGTAACATCGCCCGACTCCCTCCCGCTTCAGCTCATTTGCTACTCATCCATTCCTTTGTTACCTGTAGACTTGACTATTCTAATGCTCTGCCGGCTGGCCTCCCAACTTCCACCCTCCATAAAATAGAGCTCATCCAAAACTCAGCTGCCCGTATCGTAACTTGCACCAAATCTCATTCACTCATCACCCCCTCCCAGCTGCCAAGGCCCTAACCTTCACTCCCTAAACCTCTCTGCCTCTCTACCTCTCTCTCCTCCTTTAAGATACTCCTTAAAATGACCTGTTCTAATATCTCCCTGTGTGGCTCGTTGTTAAATTTAGTTTGATAATTGCATTTCTGAAGTGCCTTTGGAACGTTTTACTATTTTAAAGGCACTATATAAATATACTATGGGCTAGAACCTCCACTTTTGTGCTTATCGTCCAAAAATGGGCATTATTTCTGGTGTAGGCATTAAAAAAGGGTTTTCAGATCGCCGGCTTTTCGCCCATTCTCAAAACACCTAGTTTACATTTTTGAAAACAGGTGTTACAGCGAGCGATATCAAATGGGCGGTAGTGTAAAATTTTTGGGACCTTCTGCCGTAAAGTGTGAACATCCTTAGCAAAGGCATGGCAACGCTCGATCCCCGCGATTCAGGAGAACATCATGACATGCGCAGAAGAGGAGACAGAGAGAGAGGGAGCTCAGAAGCACTGTAAGCGTGTGTAGCTATGGTGTGTGCTTGTTTGGCTGTTGTGGGAGGAACAACGGAGATTCACCAGCAGCAAACAGCCTACTAAGCACCAAGAACATAGTTGGCACCGAGTTTTTGTCCAACAAATAAGATATAACATGGAAGGGATGGAGGAGGCCCTGGAGCTGGTAACCAGGAACACGGGTGGCAGAGGGCTCCCAGTGGTCCCGGAGCGCGGCACTGCACCCCAAGGTGACACACCCCCATTGCTAACCACACGAGAGCCAGCAGCAACATCTTGCTTATGGCTCAGAGCATGTTCCCACCTCGGGACCGTCCTCTCCCGTATCCATCCAAGCAGTGCTTCAGCCGTCACCCTGCCCCCCCCCAATGAACCATCGCCTGAGGACCTCCTCGGCCAGGCGACTTGGAGTCAGGAGGGGAAGGGGAAGGGGTAGAGGTGGGGAGGAGAAGCGGGGGAGAGGGGGGGCGGGGGGGAGCAGCAGTGTTGGTTTGTATACAAATACTGATGATTTAATGTTCGGTTTAAATGTTTTTTAATTTCACAAAACTTTGCAGCACATTGGCTCAAATAGCTGCACCGTTACACGCTGGTGATTCCTTAACATCAAAGGGTATAATCACACTTAACTTCAATCAACTTAAACTTTAACTGTCACCAAGGTGATGCCCACCATTGATGAATGGCCTGCACACCCAGCAGTGTGTCAGCCTTGTAAATAACACCAACGTTCTTTCAGGCAAAGCGATCATTGATGAACTCCTGATGTAAGGCTCTTGCAGCTATCATGCCACCATGGGCCCTTTCATGTAGTCTACCGGGCAGCGGGGGCATGACTTCAGCACGATTGTCTGGGCCGATGTTAGCGTCCACCTTCTCGTCCTCCTCTTCCTCTCTCTGATGAGATGGACTGTTAGACTCATCAGCAATTCTTGTCCCCTACTGATAGCCAATTTGTGTAGCATGGAGCACACCACCACGAACTGAGCTACATGCTCAGGGTGGAGCTCGCCTCCTGAGTGGTCCAGGCATCTAAAGCGCTGCTTCAGCACTCCAATGGTTTTCTCCACGATATTGCGAGTTGCTCTGTAGCTCTCATTGCATCGCCTCTCGGCCTCGGTGTGAGTGTCATGCAGGGGGGTCATCAGCCAGGTGGCGAGGCCATATCCTTTGTCACCAAGCATCCAGCATTGACCTTGTGGCTGATTGTTAAACAAGTCAGATACAGTGCTCTCACGCAGGATGTGAGCATCATGGATGCTGCCTGGAAATTGAGCATTCACTGCCAGTATAATTTGCTGGTGGTCAACAACCACATTCAAGGAGTTCCTGAAAACCTCAACATCCTGAAAAGGTGTCCGCATCGCGATGTGCGTACGGTCTATTGCTCCCTGCACCTTGGGGAATTTTGCAATTCTGGAGAATTCTAGAGCCCTCTCACTCTATGCCTCCCTGGTCATAGGGAAGCTGATCAAGTCCCTCCTGCTTGTGTACAGAGCTTCAGTGACCTGTCTAATGCAGTGATGTGTGGCATGCTGAGAAAGTCCGCAAATGTCTCCAGTTGTGGCCTGAAAAGAACCCGAGGCGTAGAACGACTGTGCCGCGGTGACTTTGACCTTGACGGACAGTGCAGTACTGATGGTGCTGGTAGGCTGCAGATCTGCCCTTATCAGCTGGCATACCTCAGTGATAACCTCTTTGTGGAAGCGCAGTCTCCGAAGGCAGGTGGTGCCGGGCAAGTCGAGGTAAGAATGCTTCTTCTTGTAATTGCTGGGAGTGTAATGTCTTGTACTCCTCATCTGTCTGTCACGTCTTACATTGGGCACATAATGCAGTGAGCATTCCTTCGGCGATGTCGAGTCTGCTGCACGTATTTGGTAACCAAGAGAGGGTGAGAAAGGACAGGCCCCATTGCAGTAGCTCTCTGTTTTCCACTGATTGGTCACAAACAAGGAATGTCCCAACGAACACACCTCTTCAATTCCAATCGATCGCAGTGTGGTCAAGATGTTTTTAGAGATGCTCACATCAACTCCAATGACCTGCAGAATACATCCGCACTCCGCTGAGATTGAAGCACAGCAGCCTTTTAAAGGACGTGACATGTGATCTAGAACATGGCCTCCATAATGCTGTGATTCATTCTGGTTAGTTCCACTTTTATTGGGTGTTTTTTTGAGCGAGCGATATTTTGGGTGATATGTGTGCGATGTGGTGAAATTGACGATGGGCCATCTCCATGGGCGCTAGTTTGGGTAAATATGCTCTTTACAACAAAAAACAGCGGGCGTTAATATTGAATCTCGGCGTCAATTCCGTGCGGAAATTAACGCTGGGCGATATTATGGGCGTTGAATTCGCCCATTCTGCTGATTCCGCCCAACAAAAGTGGGAGGGTGGTAATATTTTTTCTCGCCGTTAAGCACAGGGGGAAAGTAATGCTCGGCGATAAGTTTTTGAAAAATGCCCGCTAGTTTCCATTTTGTTCCAAAGTGGGCAATATATAGGCGTTATACGTCATTTCAGCAGTAAAATGTGTGTTAAGTGGGCATTAAGCATGCAAAAAAAGTGGAGGTTCTAGCCCTATAAAACTGCTTACTGACCCCTCTCGCCAGGATGTGCTGGGCGGGTTAAGGAAATGATGTTCCAGGCACGCATGGACACCAATTTCACAAAGGGCCCTGATAATATTTAATTTCTAATATTTAAATGATGTCTGCATTTGTTGCAGGCGGCTGGGGAGGACACCTATCGAGCGCCCAGATTAATATGGCATTGCTTGCTCTTCCAGTGCTTTACTGGCGTGTAACATCACGCTCCTGATTTTGATTTTGTGGACATTGTTTTGGACCCTGAAAACCTGCGCGATGCGTCGCAATTTCTACCCTTATCTTTGGAAACCATGTGCTTCCACCATTCTGTTAGTGGTTGATAAATTATGACAACAAATCTAATCCTGTTTCTGACTAAAAGGGAAAATAGGCGTCAAAGACATTTTAAGTGTTTCCGACAGCTTGAAGTTTCTTACTGCAGAATGGAGCGCACAGAGTTAGTGTATAGCTATTAATAGCTGCCTTGGGCCAAATCATTTTATATTTATAGTACGTGCACGTTGTTATTTTAACGGTTTCAGGTGAAAGAAAATGACAATTTATTTTTGGGGTATAAGTTTCTTTTCAATTTATTTCAGCAAGATAACAATTACATTTATTCTTGGCACAGCCACTGCTACCAGATCATAAGAATCTTACATTTTGATAAACTAATATAATTTAGACATTGCCATTAGATACTCCCCATTAAATGAGACACTTTTGCATTATTCACACTGTCAGGCATATAAATATATATATATATATACACGATATAAGAATAGGTTGCTATTTTACAATGCTAGTGTGAGACTATGGGCAGACTGTTTTGCACTTTTGCAATTTATCAGAAATCCTTTAGCTGCCAATAGCAAAAAATAAATGTTTTAATAACAGATCAGCCATGATCTTATTGAATGATGGAGCAGGCTTGAGGGGCCGTATGGCCTACTCCTGTTCCTATTTCTTATGTTCTTCTGTTCTTATATCCTGTACATATTTCAAAATTTAAACACACACAGTATTTAATTTTTTTTTTCATTTGTTCAGTAGCTTGGGATGAAGTGGGAATTTGCTGGGCGATAATTGTCTGCCCCTTGAAAACAACTGGAACCTAGCAAGGTAATAATCGCAAGAATAGCTGTGAATCTATTTCTCCACTTACTCTTCTATTGGAGAAATGCAGCTGCTCTGATTCTGGTGTGCGCCAATAACAAACAGCGGGGATAAAATAACAGCTCATTGTGATGACCAGTTCTTCCTGTATGATAGTTCAAGTAGTGTTTATTAATACCCACTTTTCTTTGTAGTCAGAGACAATAGTAGAGAAATATAGTCAGAAACTCGGTAGTGCTCTATAATTCTCCCCTCAAAGCTATCCATTAAAGCTGCACGAGGAAGGAAAGCCAAGACTCCATTTTGAAGCAATATCAGAACTCTTATTACATTCCGTAGAGTATACAGCTATTCCCACTGCCCCGCTCTTTCCCCATAGCCCTGCAAATTTCTTCCTTTCAAGTATGCATTCAATTCTCTCTGGAAAGTTACTATTGAATCTGCTTCCACCACTCTTTCAAGTTGTGCATTCTGGATCATTGCACCTCACTATGTAAAAAATGTTTTCCTCATTCTGCCCCCACCCCCCCACCTCGCCACTCCCCGCCGCACCACCCCCCCCCCCCCACCCCCGCCCCCACCGGATCTTTTGCCAATTATCGTAAATCTGCGTCCTCTAGTTACTGACCCTCCTGCAGAATCACAGAATCATAGAATGGTTACAAAACAGAAGGAGACCATTCAGCCCGTCAAAGCCTTGCCGGCTCTCTGCATCAGCACTTCAGCTAGTCCCACTCTCTCACCCTTTCCTCGTAGCCCTGCACATTTTTTTCCTTCAGGTACTTATCCAATTCCCTTTTGAAAGCCATGATTGAGTCTGCCTTCACCTCCGCTTCAAGTAGTGAATTCCTGATCCTAACCACTCGCTGTGTAAAAAAGTTTTTCGTTTGGTTCTTCTGCGAATTATCTGAAATCTGTGTCCTCTGTTTCTCGACCCTTCCACCAATGTGAACAGTTTCTCTCTAGCTACTCTGTCCAGATCCCTCATGGTTTTGAACACCTCTATTAAATCTCCCCTTAACCTTCTCTGCTCCAAGGAGAACAATCCCAGCTTCTCTAGTCTCTTTATATAACTTCCCCCACCCCGGTACCATTCTGGTAAATCTCCTCTGCACCCTCTCCAAGACCTACACATCCTTCTGATATGTCCTTACTATACAGTATAAATGCACACAAGGCCCATACTTGAGAGAAGGTCACTCTGTGACCAGTTACCTTTATTACCAAGACCTCAGGTGATGAAGGTGGGTGGAGCTTCCCCTTTTATACCTGAAAGTGCAGGTTAGGTGTGTCTCCCACAAGTTCACCTCCTTGTGGTCAATGTTCTCACAGTGTACAACTTAGATCAGCTTATACATGGGTTACAATGATAGTTGAATACATGACATCATCTCCCCCCCAAAGTCTTATTCGGATCACAGGTTGCGTCTCTCTGGTGGTTTACACTCCCTTGTGGAGCGCCTGAGTTGGGGCTCCGGTTGTTGGGCACTGGCCTGAGTGTCTGCTGTTTGCGGTGCCTCAGGCCTGTCCGGACTGCCCACAGTGACTGGGCTCTCCTCCACTTCGTTCGGTGTTTGGTCACCTGTGGTGGAGTAAACTCTATGTCGTGTTCTTCCTCTGCTTCTTCTATGGGGTTGCTGAACCCCCTTATAGTTTGATCCACGTGTTTGCGGCAGATTTGTCCATTGGTAAGTTTAACTACCAAAACCCTATTCCCCTCTTTGGCAATCACAGTGCCTGCAAGCCATTTAGGCCCTGCAACATAATTAAGGACAAAAACAGGGTCATTGACATCAATACATCGTGCCCTCGCATTCCTGTCATGGTAGTCACATTGTGACTGATGCCTGCTCTCAACAATTTCTTTCATAGTAGGGTGTATAAGGGATAAACTGGTTTTGAGCGTCCTTTTCATTAGCAGCTCTGCGGGTGGAATCCCTGTGAGCAAATGTGGTCGGGATCTATTGGCCAATAGGAGGCGTGATAAGTGGCTTTGTTGGGAACCCCCTTGGATTCTGAGCATCCCCTGTTTGATTATCTGCACTGCTCGTTCCGCCTGGCCGTTTGAGGCCGGCTTGAACGGTGCCATTCTGACATGGTTGATTCCATTGCTTGCCATGAAGTCCTGGAATTCAGTGCTTGTGAAGCACGGGCCATTGTCGCTGACCAAGACATCCGGTAGACCATGGGAGGCGAACATTGCCCGTAGACTTTCTACCGTGGCAGGGGATGTGCTTGAATTTAAAATGGCACACTCAATCCATTTGGAATAGGCGTCTACTACAACCAAAAACATTTTTCCCATGAAAGGACCTGCGTAGTCCACATGGATGCGTGACCATTTCCTGGCGGGCCAGGACCAGGGGCTAAGGGGGGCTTCCCTGGGTGCGTTGCCTAGCTGAGCACACGTGTTGCACCTGCGAACACTAAGTTCCAGGTCTGCATCTATCCCTGGCCACCAAACGTGTGACCTGGCAATTGCCTTCATCATGACAATGCCCGGATGCTCATTGTGAAGTTCTCTGATAAACACCTCTCTGCCCATCTGGGGCATGACTACTCGGTTTCCCCACATTAGGCAATCGGCCTGAATCAAGAGTTCATCCTTGCGCCTATGAAACAGTTTAAATTCCTCATGGCATGCTCCGTACGTGGCAGTCCAGTCCCCATTCACGACACATTTCTTAACTAAAGACAGTAACGGGTCTTTATTTGTCCAGACTTTAATCTGACAGGCTGTCACAGGTGAGCCTTCGCTTTCGAAAGCTTCAACAGCCATGACCATCTCAGCATCATGCTCAGTTGCCCCCTCGGTGGTGGTTAGTGGGAGCCTGCTGAGTGCATCGGCGCAGTTTTCAGTGCCCGGTCTGTGCCGAATTGTATAGTCATAGGCGGCTAACGTAAGTGCCCACCTCTGTATGCGGGCCGATGCATTCACATTTATGGCCTTGTTGTCGGCCAAAAGGGATGTTAGGGGTTTGTGATCTGTCTCCAGCTCAAATTTCCTGCCAAACAGGTACTGCTGCATTTTTTTTAACTGCATATGCACATGCTAGCGCTTCCTTTTCTACCATCCCGTAGCCCCTTTCTGCCTGGAGACTTCTGGAGGCATAAACTAACGGCTGTAACTGACCATTGGCATTCATATGCTGCAACACACACCTGACCCCATAGGACGACGCATCGCATGTTAGAACAAGTTTCTTACATGGGTCATATAACGTTAACAGTTTGTTGGAGCTTAACAAGTTGCGTGCTCTATCAAAAGCCCTTTCCTGGCTATTCCCCATACCCAATCGTGACCTTTGCGTAGGAGCACGTGTAGCGGCTCTAACAGCGTGCTCAATTTGGGAAGAAAGTTATCAAATAGTTCAGGAGCCCCAGGATCGAACACAGCTCCGTCGTGTTACGGGGTCTGGGTGCTCTCTGGATCGCTTCCATTTTGGACGCAGTGGGTCTGATCCCGTCTGCTGCTACCCTCCTCCTGAGGAATTCTAACCCTGGAGCCAGGAAGACGCATGTCGCCTTTTTCAGTCGCAGCCCTACCCGGTCCTGTCTGCGTAGCACCTCCTCCAGATTGTGGAGGTGTTCTTCAGTATCGCAACCCGTGATGAGGATGTCGTCTTGATAAACCACCGTCCTTGGAATCGACTTGAGGAGGCTTTCCATATTTCGTTGAAAGATCACAGCCGAACGAATCCCGAACGGTCATCTGTTATACTCAAACAACCCCTTGTGTGTCATGATGGTGGTCAGCTTCTTCGACTCACTCGCCAGCTCCTGGGTCATGCAATCTGTGGTCAGGTCCAATTTTGAAAAAAGTTTGCCACCGGATAACATCGCAAAGAGATCCTCCGCTCTCGGTAGTGGGTACTGGTCTTGGAGTGACACCCGATTGATGGTGGCCTTGTAATCCCCACATATCCTGACTGACCCATCCGCCTTGAGCACCGGCATGATCGGGCTCGCCCAGTCACTGAATTCGACTGGCGAGATGATGCCTTCCCTCAGCAGGCGGTCCAATTCACATTCTGTCTTTGCCTGCATCACGTACGGCACCGCTCTGGCCTTGTGGTGTACTGGCCTGGCGTCCGGGTTTATGTGAATCACTACCTTGGCCCCCATGAAAGTGCCGATGCCAGGTTAAAATAATGAGTCAAATTTGTCCAGGACCTGTGAGCATGATACTCGCTCCACAGAAGAAATTGCATTGACATCGCCCCATTTCCAGTTCATGACAGCAAGCCAACTCCTCCTAGTAGTGCGGGACCGTCCCCCGGGACAATCCAGAGTGTAACCTGTTCTCCGAATCTTTATGAATCATGACTATCGTGGCGCTGCCTCGCACCGGAATGATCTCCTTTGTATATGTCCGTAGCTGTGCGTCAATTGGCAATAATTTTGGCCTCCTTTCGAACTGTTTGATACTCATCAGGGACTGGCTGGCCCCCGTGTCGAGCTCCATTAATACTGGGGTGCCATTGAGGAGCACTTTCATCATTATCGGTGGCGTCCTAGTATATGAACTGTATATGTGCTCCACATGAACTCACTGAACTTCAGCTTCCAGCAATTTCCCCCAGTATTCATTTGGCCTCGTAGGGCTTACATCGGGCCCATCCTCCTCGTACATCAACCTGGCTGCATGCTTCCTGCACATACGCACCAATTTACCGCTGACGTTGCAGTTTCTGCAGGTACATTGCTGATATCTGCAAGCTCTGGCTGTGTGTTTGCCTCCACACCTCCAGCATGAGCTGGAGGCCCCGTTGTTGGAAACAAGAGGTCCATTACCAGTCGATCGTCTCTGACTGTCTCTGTAACTGTCCTTCAGCGCACCATTAACAGGTGATGATGGCCCCATTACTGGTCACATTGTCCATTGCAATGGCATGACTCGCCGTTCAGCTAGCCATTGTCTCTGTTGAATTCCCCCTTTGGGTTCGACTGCATGCTGGGACATGTCCGATTGCCCTTGTCTGCCTAGAGGACTGTGTGCCGCGTTAACAATGTTGACTCCCTTGTCATTTGTCGCATTTGAGCCAAGATTTTTGTCATACATCATTCTGGTCTCTTCCTCCCCTGATATAAATGTCTGGACTATCAGAGCCGCTGCTTCCAAGGTCAAGTCTTTGGTCTCAATCAGTTTCCTGAATACCCCAGCATGCCCAATGCCCTCAATAAAAAAGTCTCACAGCATCTCTGCTCTGCATGCATCTGTGAACTTATATCGGCTCGCCAGTCGCCGGAAATCTGCCACGAAGTCAGGAACGCTTTGCCCTTCTCGCCGCCAGTGCGTGTAAAACCGGTGTCTTGTCATGTGCATGCTGCTCGCCGGTTTAAGGTTTTCCCCGATCAACTTATTGAGCTCTTCGAACGTCTTGTCCGCTGGCTTCTCTGGCGCTAGAAGGTGCTTCATCAGGGAGTACATTCTGGATCCAGAAACCGTCAGGAGATGAGCCCTGCGTTGGTCGGCCGAATCCTGTCCCAACCATTCCTAGTGACAAAACTTTGCTGTCGTCTCCCAATAAAGTCGTCCCAATCACTACCAACACAGTACCTCTCTTCTGTGCTGCTAGTGGCCATACTCGCTGTCATGTATTCAACTATCATTGTAACCCATGTATAAGCTGACCTAAGTTGTACACCTGGCGAACATTGACCACAAGGGGGTGAACTTGTGGGAGACACTCCTAACCTGGAATTTCAGGTATAAAAGGTGAAGCTCCACCCACCTTCATCACTTGAGGCCTTGGCAACAGAGTGACCTTCTCTCAAGTATGGGCCTCGTGTGCTCTATAGTAAGAACATATCACTCACGTGGTTTAAATCCCAGTTTCTCGTCGCCAATGATATGTCCTTACTATAAGGTATAAATGCACATGAGGCCCATACTTGAGAGAAAGTCACTCTGTGACCAGTTACCTTTATTAACAATACCTCAAGTGATGAAGGTGGGTGGAGCTTCCCCTTTTATACCTGAAAGTTCAGGTTAGGAGCGTCTCCTACAAGTTCACCCCCTTGTGGTCAATGTTCTCAATGTGTACAACTTAGGTCAGCTTATACCTGGGTTACAATGATAGTTGAATACATGACACCTTCCTAAAGTGTGATGCCCAGAATTGGATACAATACTCCAGCTTTGGCCTAACTAGTCATTTATAAAGGTTCAGCATAACTTTCTTGCATTTGACCTCTATGCCATTGGTTCTCAAACTGGAGTCCGCAGAACCCTTGGGGTTGGTAGAGACTTTCCAGGGAGCACTTGAAATAGAGTGCATGTTACTTTTTTCATTGATAACATTTTTCAATGAATTGCATTTTGTGACAGTATCTTCTTCCTTTCTGCTGTAAATATACATTGGTGTAATCCTTTACTCCCTCGACTTCTTTGCCTTTTAGAAGCCTGTAGTTTATCTCCCTAACGACCGTGCATTTGCTAAGCGGTCATCCCCAGGGTCCGGCGCAGGATGCCTAAAGCTGCTTGCGAGTAGAGGCAGCCGGTCGGACCGACAGCGGAGGGAAGAGCGTGGTGGGTTGGACCGCACCTCAGCCTCTTTCAGGACCGAATGGAGCGGCAGAATTCAGTTCACGGTTACTACGGCCAGGGTCCCCGATGCTGCAACGTGGCCGAGCGGAGAATGAGAGCCTGCGAATCGACCTGCAGGTGACATGTGTCAGCCTCACTGAACAAACAAAAGGTGGGTTGCAGTCCGGTAGAGTTGTTACACTCCCCGGTACAGTTGGTACACTCCCCGGTACATACGGTACTCTCCGGTACAGTCGGTACACTCCCCGGTACTCTCCCCGGTACAGTCGGTACACTCCCCGGTACATTTGGTACTCTCCGGTACAGTCGGTACACTCCCCAGTTCACTCTGTTGCTGAGTCAGTACATGATCCTTCCTAGGTCAGGCCTCTGCCCCCACAGATACTCTGAAGTGATACAAATGAGTTTAATCTATTTAAATCTTCCTTGTGAAAAATCAGTGTACAATTAAAGCAAATCTACATTGGGGGAACTTCAATTAAACCCAAATTACACGTGGGAAAGTGTCAGTGCTTAGTGCATTTTCTTAGAATGCACCTTTTAGAACTGAAGGCATGATAAGTACATCCATTATCATAGAATGACATGGCACTCCCCGGTACAGTCAGTACAGTCCCCGGCACAGTCGGTACACTCCCCGTACACTCCCCGGTACAGTCGGTACTCTTCCCGGTACAGTCAATAAACTCCCCAGCATAGTCAATACTCTCCCCGGTATAGTCGCTACATTCCCCGGTACAGTTCGTACACTCCCCGATAAACTCCCCG
The DNA here is from genome assembly GCF_044704955.1 of Pristiophorus japonicus. Taxonomy (NCBI): domain Eukaryota; kingdom Metazoa; phylum Chordata; class Chondrichthyes; family Pristiophoridae; genus Pristiophorus; species Pristiophorus japonicus. The sequence goes on from NC_091983.1 coordinate 30,569,831, forward strand.
GTGCAGTCGGTATACTCCCCGGTACAGTCGGTACTCTCCCAGGTATAGCTGGTACAATCCCCGGTACAATCGATACACTGCAAGGTATAGACTGTACATTCCCTGGTACTATCCATGGTACAGTCAGTACACTCCCTGGTACAGTCGATACTCTCCCCGGTACAGTCGGTACACTCCATGGTACTCTCCCCGGCACAGTCGATACACTCCCCGGTACTCTCCCCGGCACAGTTGGTACTCTCCCCGCTATAGTCGGTACACTCCCCGGTACAGTCTGTACACTCCCCGGTACAGCCTCTACACTCCCCGATACAGTTGGTACACTCCCTGGTATAGTCGGTACACTCCCCGGTACAGTCTGTTCACTCCCCAGTACAGACTGTACACTCCCCGATATAGTTGGTACATTCCCCGGTATAGTCGGTACTCTCCCCGGTACAGTCAGTATACTCCCCGGTACAGTGGTTACTCTTCCCGTTACAGTCAGTACACTCCCCAGTACAGTCATTACTCTCCCCGGTACAGTCGGTATACTCCCCGGTACAGTCGGTACTCTCTTCGGTATAGTCGATACACTCCCGAGTACAGTCGGTACTCTCCCCGGTACTCTTCCCGGCACAGTCGATACTCTCCCCAGTACAGTCGGTACACTCGCCGGTACTCTCCCCGGTACAGTCGGTACTCTCCCCGGTACAGTCGGTACTCTCCCCGGTACAGTCGATACTCACCCCGGTACAGTCGATAGACTTCCCAGTACAGTCGGTGCACTCACCAGTACTATCCCCGATACAGTCGGTACACTCACCGGTACAGTTGATACTCTCTCCGGTACTCTCCCCGGTACAGAAGCTACTCTCCCCGGTACAGTCAGTACACTCCATGGTACAGTCGGTACACTCCTCGGTACAGTCGATACTCTGCTCAGTACAATCGGTACACTCCCCGGTACAGTTGGTATGTTCCTTGGCGCACTCCCCGGTACAGTCAGTACATTCTCCGGTACAGTCGTACACTCCCCGGTACAGTCAATACACTCCCCGGTACAGTCGGTACACTCCTCAGTACAGTTATTCTCCCCGGTACAGTCGGTACACTCCCCAGTACTCTCCCCGGTACAGTCGGTACACTCCCTGTTACAGTCTGTACACTTTCCGGTACAGTCGGTACACTCGCCGGTACAGTCGGTTCTCTACCCGGTACAGTCGATACTCTCCCCGGTACAGTCGATAGACTCCCCAGTACAGTCGGTGCACTCCCCAGTAATATCCCTGATACAGTCGGTACACTCCCCGGTACACTCCCCAGTACAGTCGCTACACTCCCCGGTACAGTCAGTACACTCCCTGGTACAGTTGGTACGTTCCTTGGTACACTCCCCGGTACAGTCAGTACATTCTCCGGTACAGTCCGTACACTCCCCGGTACAGCCAATACGCTCCCCGGTACAGTCAGTACACTCCTCGGTACAGTTAGTACTCTCCCCGGTACAGTCGGTACACTCCCTGATATAGTCGGTGCACTCCCCGATACAGTCGTACACTCCCCGGTACAGTCGATACACTCCACGGTACATTCAGTACACTCTCTGGTACTCTCCCCTGTACAGTCGGTATTCTCCACGTTACAGTCGGTACACTTCCCGGTACAGTCGATACACTCTCTGGTACACTCCCCGGTAAAGTCAGTACACTCCCCGATACAGTGGGTATATTCCGCGGTACACTCCCCAGTACAGATGGTAGATTCCCTGATACAGTTGATACACTCCATGGTGTAGTCGCTGCTCTCCCTGCTACAGTCAGTACACGCCCAGGTGCAATCAATACACTCCCTGGTACAGTCGGTACACTCCCCGGTACAGTCAATACACTCCCCGGTACAGTCAGTACACTCCTGATAAACTCCCCGGCACAGTCGGTATACTCCCCGGTACAGTCGGTACTCTCCCCAATACAGTCGGTACACTCCCCGGTACAATCAATACACTCCCGGGTACAGTCAATACACTCCCCGGCACACTCTCCGGTACAGTGGGTACATTCCGCGGTACACTCCCCTTTACAGACGGTACATTCCCTGGCACAGTCGATACACTCCGTGGTGTAGTCGGTACTCTTCCCTGCTGCTGTCAGTACACTCCCCGGTACAATCAATACACTCCCTGGTACAGTCAATACACTCCCCGGTACAATCATTCACTCCCTGGTACAGCCGGTACACTCCCCGGTACAGCCAGTACACTCCCCGGTAGAGTCACTGCACTTCCCGGTACAGTTGGTACACTCCCCGATAAACTGATCAGTACAGTCGGTATACTCCCCGGTACAGTCGATACACTCCCCGGTATAGTCAATACATTCCCCAGTACTATCCCTGGTACAGTCGGTACACTCCCTGGTACTGTCGATATTCTCCCCGGTACAGTCGGTACACTCCTCGGTACAGTTGGTACTCTCCCCAGTACAGGCAATACTCTGCCCGGTATAGTCGATACACTCCCCGGTATAGGCGATAGTCTCCCCAGTACAGTCGATACACTCCCCAGTACTCTCCCTGGTACAGTTGGTATACTCCCCGCTACAGTCGGTACACTCCCCGGTACAGTCAATACTCTCCCAGGACAGTTGGTACATTCCCCGGTACAGTCTATACACTCCATGGTATAGTCGGTACTCTCCGCACTACAGTCGATACACTCCCCGGTACACTCCCGGTAAAGTCGGTACACTCCCTGATACAGTGGGAAAATTCCACAGTACACTCCCCGGTACAGACGGTACATTCCCTGGTATAGTCGATACACTCCGTGGTATAGTCGGCCCTCTCCCTGCTGCAGTCAGTACACTCCCCGGTACAATCAATACACTCCCCGATACAGTCGGTACACTCCCAGTTACAGTCGGTACACTCCCAGTTACAGTCGGTACACTCCGCAATAAACTCTCCGGCACAGTCGGTATACTCCCCGGTACAGTCAGTACACTCCCTGGTACGATCAATATACTCCCCGGTACAGTGGGTACATTCCACGGTACACTCCCCAGTACAGTCGGTACACTCCCCGGTACGGTCAGTACACTCCCAGGTACAGTCAGTACACTCCGCGATAAACTCCCTGGCACAGTCAGTATACTCCCCGGTACAGTTGGTACTCTCCCCGGTACAGTCAGTACACTCCCTGACATGATCAATATACTCCCCGGTACAGTGGGTACATTTCACGGTACACTTCCCAGTACAGATGGTACATTCCCTGGTACAGTCGATACACTCCATGGTATAGACAGTACTCTCCCTGCTACAGTCAGTATACTCCCCGGTACAATTAATACACTCCCCGGTACAGTCGGTATACTCCCCGGTACAGATGGTACTCTCCCTGGTACAGTCAATACACTCCCAGATAAACTCCCCGGTACAGTCGGTATACTCCCCGGTACAGTCGGTACACTCTCCAGTACAGTCGGTACACTACCCGATAAACTCCCCGGTACAGTCGGTGTACTCCCCGGTACAGTCGATATACTCCCCGGTATAGTCAATACATTCACCGGTACTATCAGCAGGTACAGTCAGTACACTCCCCGGTACAGTCGATACTCTCCCCGGTACAGTCGGTACACTCCTCGGTACAGTCAATACTCTCCCCGGTACAGTCGATACACTCCCCAGTACTCTCCCCGGTACGGTCGGTACACTCCCCGGTACTCTCCCCGGTACAGTTGATATTCTCCCCGGTACAGTTGGTGCACTCCCCGGTACTCTCCCCGCTACAGTCGGTACTCTCCCAGGTACAGTCGGTACACTCCCTGGTACAGTTGGTACACTCCCCAGTACATTCGGTACTCTCCAGTACAGTCGGTACACTCCCCGGTTCATTCGGTTCACTCCGTTGCTGAGTCGGTACATGATCCTTCCTGGGCCAGGCCTCTGCCCCCACAGATGCTCTGATGTTATACAAATGAGTTTAATCTATTTAAATCTTCCTTGTGAAAAATCAATGTACAATTAAAGCAAATCCACATTGGGGAAACTTCGATTAAACCCAAAGTACACGTGGGCAAGTGTGAGCGCTTAGTGCATTTTCTTACAATGCACCTTTTAGGATTGAAGGCATGACAAGTACCTCCATTATCATAGAATGACACAGCACTCCCCAGTGCAGTCACTACAGTCCCCAGTACAGTTGGTACACTCCCCGTACACTCCCCGGTACAGTCGGTACTCTTCCCGATACAGTCGATAAACTCCCCAGTAGAGTTGATACGCTCCCTGGTACAGTCAGTACAATCCCCGGTACAGTCGATACACTCCCCGGTACTCTCCCCGGTATAGTCGGTAACCTCCCCGCTACAGTAGGTATACTTCCGGTACAGTCAATACTCTCCCCGGTACAGTCGGTACATTCCCGGGTACAATCAATACACTCCCCGGTACAGTCAGTACAATCCCCGATAAACTCCCCGATGCAGTCGGTATACTCCCCGGTACAGTCGGTACTCTCCCAGCTACAGTCGGTACAATCCCCGGTAGAGTCAATACACTGCCCGGTATAGTCTGTACATTCCCCGGTACTATCCACGATACAGTCGGTACACTCCCCAGTACAGTCGATGCTCTCCCCGGTACAGTCGGTACAATCCCCAGTACAGTCGGTACACCCTATGGTACTCTTCCAGGTACATTCGATACACTCCCCGGTACTCTCCACGGTACAGTTGGTGCTCTCCCCGCTTTGGTCGGTACACTCCCCGGTACAGTCTGTACATTCCCCGGTACAGTCTCTACACTCCTCGATAAAGTTGGTACACTCCCCGGTATAGTCGGTACTCACCCCGGTACAGTCAGCATACTCCCCGGTACAGTCGGTACACTCCCCGGTACTCTTCCTGGTAGAGTCGATACTCTCCCCGGTACAGTTGCTACACTCGCCGGTACTCTCCCCGGTACAGTCGGTATATTCCTCGGTACTCTCCCCGGTACAGTCGGTATACTCCCCGATACAGTCGGTACACTCCCCGGTACTCTCCCTGGTACAGTCGGTACACTCCCTGTTACAGTCTGTACACTTTCCGGTACAGTCGGTACACTCGCCGGTACAGTCGGTTCTCTCCCCAGTACAGTTGGTAATCTCCCCGGTACAGTTGGTACACTCCCCCGTACTATCCCCGATACAGTCGGTACACTCCCCGGTACAGTCAATACTCTCCCTAGTATGGTCGGTTCTCTCCCCGGTACAGTCGATACTCTCCCCGGGTACATTCGGTACACTCCCCTGTACTCTCCTGGTACAGTCAGTACACTCCCCAGTACAGTCGGTACACTACCCGATAAACTACCCGGTACAGTCGGTATACTCCCCGGTACAGTCGATATACTCCCCGGGATCGTCAATACATTCACCGGTACTATCACCAGGTACAGTCAGTACACTCCCCGGTAGAGTCGATACTCTCCTCAGTACAGTCGATACACTTCTCGGTACAGTCGATACTCTCCCCGGTACAGTCGATACACTCCCCGGTACTCTCACCGGTACAGTCGGTAACCCCCCGCTACAGTAGGTACACTCCCCGGTACAGTCAATACTTTCTTACTGGTACAGTCGGTACATTCCTGGGTACAGTCAATACATTCCTCGGTACAGTCGGTACACTCCCCGATAAACTCCCCGGTGCAGTCGGTATACTCCCCGGTACAGTCGATACACTGCCCGGTATAGTCTGCATATTCCCCGGTACTATCCGCGGTACAGTAAGTACAATCCCCAGTACAGTCGATACTCTTCCCGTTACAGTCGGTACACACTCCTGTTCAGTCAGTACACCCCACGGTACTCTTCCCGGTACAGTCGATACACTCCCCGGTACAGTCGGTACTCTCCCAGGTACAGTCGGTACACTCCCCTGTACGATCAATATACTCCCCGGTACAGTGGGTACATTCCACAGTACACTTCCCAGTGCAGTCGGTACACTCCCCGGTACAGTCAGTACACTCCCAGGTACAGTCGGTACACTCCGCAATAAACTCCGTGGCACAGTCAGTATACTCCCCGGTACAGTTGGTACTCTCACCAGTACAGTCAATAAAATCCCCGGCACGATCAATATACTCCCTGGTGCAGTGGGTACATTCCACGATACACTCCCCGGTACAGACGGTACATTCCCTGCTACAGTCAGTACATGCCCCGGTGCAATTAATACACTCCCCGGTAAAGTCGGTACACTCCCTGGCACAGTCGGTACACTCCCCGGTAAGTCAATACACTCCCCGGTACAGTCTGTACACTCCCCGATAAACTCCCCGGTACAGTCGGTACACTCCCCGGTACTCTCCCCGGTACAGTCGGTACACTCCCTGTTACAGTCTGTACACTTTCCGGTACAGTCGGTACACTCCCTGATACAGTCGGTACACACCCCGCTACAGTCGATAATCTGCTCAGTGCAGTCGGTACACTCCCAGGTACACTCCGCGATATAGTCGGTACAGTCCCCGGTATACTCCCCGGTACATTCCCCGGTACAGTCGCTACACTCCCCGGTACAGTCGGTACACTCCCCGGTACACTCCCCGGTACATTTGGTACACTCTCTGGTACTCTCCCCGGTATAGTCGGTACTCTCCCCGGTACAGTCAGTACACTCCCTGGCACAGTCGGTACACTTCCCGGTACAGTCAATACACTCCCCGGTACAGTCTGTACACTCCCCGATAAACTCCCCGGTACAGTCGGTACACTCCCCAGAACTATCCCCGATACAGTCGGTACACTCCCCAGTACAGTCGGTACACTCCCCGGTACAGTCGGTACACTCATCGGTACAGTCGATACACGCCCGGTACAGTTGGTACACTCCCAGGTATTCTCCACGGTACAGTCGCTACTCTCCCCAGTACAGTCAGTACACTCCTTGGTACAGTCGGTACACTCCCCGGTACAGTCGATACTCTGCTCAGTACAGTCGATACACTCTCCGGTACACTCCCCGGTAAAGTTGGTACACTCCCTGATACAGTGGTTATATTCTGCGGTACACTCACCGGTACAGACGGTACATTCCCTGGTACAGTCTTTACACTCCGTGGTATAGTCGGTGCTCTCCCTGCTACAGTCAGTACACGCCCCGGTTCAATCAATACACTTCCCGGTAGTCGTTACTCTGCTCAGTACAGTCGGTAAACTCCCCGGTACACTCCCCGATACATTCAGTACAGTCCCCGGTACACTCCCCAGTACACTCCCCGGTACAGTCGCTACACTCCTCGGTACAGTCGGTACACTCCCCGGTACAGTTGGTGTGTTCCTTGGTACACTCCCCGGTACATTTGATACACTCTCTGGTACTCTCCTCGGTACAGTCAGTACTCTCCCCGGTACAGTCGGTGCACTCCCCGGTACAGTCGACACACTCTCCGGTACACACTCCGGTAAAGTCGGTACACTCCCCGGCACAGTCGATACACTCTCCGGTACAGTCGGTACACTCCCCGGTAAGGTCGATACTCTCTCCGGTACACTCCCCGGTAAAGTTGGTACACTCCCCGATACAGTGGTTATATTCTGCGGTACACTCCCCGGTACAGACGGTACATTTCCTGGTACAGTCGATACACTCCGTGGTATAGTCGGTGTTCTCCCTGCTACAGTCAGTACACGCCCCGGTGCAATCAATACAGTCCCCGGTACAGTCGGTACACTCCCTGGCACAGTCGGTACACTCCCCGGTACAGTCAATACACTCCCCGGTACAGTCTGTACACTCCCCGAGAAACTCCCCGGTACAGTCAGTACACTCCCCGGTACTCTCCCCGGTACATTCGGTACACTTTCCGGTACAGTCGGTACACTCCCCGGTACAGTCGATACTCTCCCCGGTACAGTCGATAGCCTCTCCAGTACAGTCGGTGCACTCCCCCGAACTATCCTCGATACAGTCGGTACAGTCCCCGGTACAGTAAATACACTCCCCGGTACAGTCGGTACACTCATCGGTACAGTCGATTCACACCCGGTACAGTCGGTACACTCCCCGGTACTCTCCCCGGTACAGTCGCTACTCTCCCCAGTACAGTCAGTACACTCCATGGTACAGTCGGTACACTCCCTGGTACAGTCGATACTCTGCTCAGTACAGTCGATACACTCTCCGGTACACTCCCCGGTAAAGTTGGTACACTCACTGATACAGTGGTTATATTCTGCGGTACACTCACCGGTACAGACGGTACATTCCCTGGTACAGTCGTTACACTCCGTGGTATAGTCGGTGCTCTCCCTGCTACAGTCAGTACACGCCCCGGTTCAATCAATACACTTCCCGGTACAGTCGTTACTCTGCTCAGTACAGTCGGTAAACTCCCCGGTACACTCCCCGATACATTCAGTACAGTCCCCGGTACACTCCCCAGTACACTCCCCGGTACAGTCGCTACACTCCCCGGTACAGTTGGTGTGTTCCTTGGTACACTCCCCGGTACATTTGGTACACTCTCTGGTACTCTCCTCGGTACAGTCAGTACTCTCCCCGGTACAGTCGGTGCACTCCCCGGTACAGTCGACACACTCTCCGGTACACACTCCGGTAAAGTCGGTACACTCCCCGGCACAGTCGATACACTCTCCGGTACAGTCGGTACACTGCCCGGTACAGTCGATACTCTCTCCGGTACACTCCCCGGTAAAGTTGGTACACTCCCCGATACAGTGGTTATATTCTGCGGTACACTCCCCGGTACAGACGGTACATTTCCTGGTACAGTCGATACACTCCGTGGTATAGTCGGTGTTCTCCCTGCTACAGTCAGTACACGCCCCGGTGCAATCAATACAGTCCCCGGTACAGTCGGTACACTCCCTGGCACAGTCGGTACACTCCCCGGTACAGTCAATACACTCCCTGGTACAGTCTGTACACTCCCCGAGAAACTCCCCGGTACAGGCAGTACACTCCCCGGTACTCTCCCCGGTACATTTGGTACACTTTCCGGTACAGTCGGTACACTCCCCGGTACAGTCGATACTCTCCCCGGTACAGTCGATAGCCTCTCCAGTACAGTCGGTGCACTCCGCCGAACTATCCTCGATACAGTCGGTACAGTCCCCGGTACAGTAAATACACTCCCCGGTACAGTCAGTACACTCATCGGTACAGTCGATTCACACCCGGTACAGTTGGTACACTCCCCGGTACTCTCCCCGGTACAGTCGCTACTCTCCCCAGTACAGTCAGTACACTCCATGGTACAGTCGGTACACTCCCTGGTACAGTCGATACTCTGCTCAGTACAGTCGATACACTCTCCGGTACACTCCCCGGTAAAGTTGGTACACTCCACGATACATTGTTTATATTCCGCGGAAGACTCCCCGGTACAGACGGTACATTTCCTGGTAAAGTCGATACACTCCGTGGTATAGTCGGTGCTCTCCCTGCTGCAGTCAGTACACGCCCCGGTGCAATCAATACACACCCCGGTACACTCCCCGATACAGTGGGTACAGTCCCCGGTACACTCCCCGGTACACTCCCCGGTACAGTTGCTACACTCCCCGGTACACTCCCCGGTACAGTTGGTGTGTTCGTTGGTACACTCCCCGGTACAGTTAGTACATTCTCCGGTATGGTCCGTACACTCCCCGGTACAGTCAATACACTCCCTGGTACAGTCGACACACTGTCCGATAAAGTCGGTACACTCCCCGGTACATTCGATACACTCCCCGGTACAGCCGGTACAATCCCCGGTACAGTCGATACACTCTCCGGTACACTCCCAGGTAAAGTTGGCACACTCCCCGATATAGTGGGTATATTCCGCGGTGTACTCCCCGGTACAGACGGTACATTGCCCGGTACAGTCGATACATTCCATGGTATAGATAGTCGGTGCTCTCCCTGCTACAGTCAGTACACGCCCCAGTGCAATCAATACAGTCGGTACACTCCCTGGCACAGACGGTACACTCCCCGGTACAGTCAATACACTCCCCGGTACAGTCTGTACACTCCCCTATAAACTTCCCCGCACAGTCGGTACACTCCCCGGTACTCTCCCCGGTACAGTCGGTACACTCCCTGTTACAGTCTGTACACTTTCCGGTACAGTCGGGACACTCCCCGGTACAGTCGATACTCTCCCCGGTACAGTCGATAGCCTCCCCAGTACAGTCGGTGCACTCCCCAGAACTATCCCCGATACAGTCGGTACACTCCCCGGTACAGTCAATACATTCCCCGGTACAGTCGGTACACTCATCAGTACAGTCGATACACACCCGTTACAATCGGTACACTCCCCGGTACTCTCCCCAGTACAGTCGCTACTCTCCCCGGTACAGTCAGTACACTCCATGGTACAGTCGGTACACTCCCCGGTACAGTCGATACTCTGCTCAGTACGGTCGGCACACTCCCCGGTACACTCCCCGATACAGTCGGTACAGTCCCTGGTACACTCCCCGGTACACTCCCCGGTACAGTCGCTACACTCCCCGGTACAGTCGATACACTCCCCGGTAGAGTTGGTGGGTTCCTTGGTACACTCCCCGGTACAGTTAGTACATTCTCCGGTACAGTCCGTACACTCCCTGGTACAGTCAATACACTCCCTGGTACAGTCGGTACACTCCTCGGTACAGATAGTACTCTCCTCGGTACAGTCGGTACACTCCCTTATACAGTTGTTACACTCCACGGTACAGTCGATACACTCCCCGGTACATTCGGTACACTCTCTGGTACTCTCCCCGGTACAGTCGGTACTCTCCCCGGTACAGTCGATACACTCCCCGATACAGTCAATACACTCCCCGGTACAGTCGGTACACTCATCGGTACAGTCGATACACGCCCGGTACAGTCGGTACACTCCCCGGTACTCTCCCCGGTACTGTCGCTACTCTCCCCAGTACAGTCAGTACACTCCATGTTACAGTCGGTACACTCCCCGGTACAGTCGATACTCTGCTCAGTACAGTCGATACACTCTCCGGTACACTCCCCGGTAAAGTTGGTACAGTCCCTGGTACACTCCCCGGTACAATCGCGACACTCCCCGGTACAGTCGGTACACTCCCCGGTAGAGTTGGTGTGTTCCTTGGTTCACTCCCCGGTACAGTTAGTACAGTCTCCGGTACAGTCCGTACACTCCCCGGTACAGTCAATACACTCCCTGGTACAGTCGGTACACTCCTCGGTACAGTTATTACTCTCCTCGGTACAGTCGGTACACTCCCTTGTACGGTCGGTACACTCCCCGGTACAGTCGATACATTCCCCGGTACATTCGGTACACTCTCTGGTACTCTCCCCGGTACAGTCGGTACTCTCCCCGGTACAGTCGATACACTCCCCGGTACAGTCGACACACTCTCTGGTACACTCTCCAGTAAAGTCGGTACACTCCCCGGTACAGTCAATACGCTCTCCGGTACAGTCGGTACACTCCCCGGTACAGTCGATACACTGCACGGTACAGTCAATACACTCCCCGGCACAGTCGGTACATTCATCGGTACAGTCGATACACGCCCGGTACAGTCGGTACACTCCCCGGTACTCTCCCCGGTACAGTCGCTACTCTCTCCAGTACAGTCAGAACACGCCATGGTACAGTCGGTACATTCCCCGGTACAGTCGATACTCTGCTCAGTACAGTCAATACTCTCCGGTACACTCCCCGGTAAAGTTGGTACACTCCCCGATACAGTGTTTATATTCCGCGGTACACTCCCAGGTACAGACGGTACATTCCCTGGTACATTCGATACACCCCGTGGTATAGTCGGTGCTCTCCCTGCTACAGTCAGTACACGCCCCGGTGAAATCAATACACTCCCCGGTACAGTCGTTACTCTGCTCAGTACAGTCGGTAAACTCCCCGGTACACTCCCCGATACATTCGGTACAGCCCCCGGTAAACTCCCCGGTACACTCCCCGGTACAGTCGCTACACTCCCCGGTACAGTCGGTACTCTCCCCGGTACAGTCGGTACACTCCCTGGCACAGTCGGTACACTCCCCGGTACAGTCAATACACTCCTCGGTACAGTCTGTACACTCCCCGATAAACTCCCCGGTACAGTCGGTACACTCCCCGGTACTCTCCCTGGTACATTCGGTACACTCCTTGTTACAGTCTGTACACTTTCTGGTACAGTCGGTGCACTCCCCAGAACTATCCCCGATACAGTCGGTACACTCCCCAGTACAGTCAATACACTCCCCGGTACAGTCGGTACACTCATCGGTACAGTCGATACACACCCGGTACAGTCGGTACACTCCCCGGTATTCTCCACGGTACAGTCGCTACTCTCCCCAGTACAGTCAGTACACTCCTTGGTACAGTCGGTACACTCCCCGGTACAGTCGATACTCTGCTCAGTACAGTCGATACACTCTCCGGTACACTCCCCGGTAAAGTTGGTACACTCCCCGATAAAGTGGTTATATTCCGCGGTACACTCCCCGGTACAGATGGTACATTCCCTGGTACAGTCGATACACTCCGTGGTATAGTCGGTGCTCTCCCTGCTACAGTCAGTACACGCCCCGGTTCAATCAATACACTCCCCGGTACAGTCGTTACTCTGCTCAGTACAGTCGGTAAACTCCCCGGTACACTCCCCATACATTCGGTACAGTCCCTGGTACACTCCCCGGTACACTCCCCGGTACAGTCGCTACACTCCCCGGTACAGTCGGTACACTCCCCGGTACACTCCCCGGTACAGTTGGTGTGTTCCTTGGTACACTCCCCGGTACATTTGGTACACTCTCTGGTACTCTCCTCGGTACAGTCAGTACTCTCCCCGGTACAGTCGGTACACTCCCCGGTACAGTCGACACACTCTCCGGTACACACTCCGGTAAAGTCGGTACACTCCCCGGTACAGTCGATACACTCTCTGGTACAGTCGATACACTCCCCGGTACAGTCGATACTCTCTCCGGTACACTCCCTGGTAAAGTTGGTACACTCCCCGATACAGTGGTTATATTCTGCGCTACACTCCCCGGTACAGACGGTACATTTCCTGGTACAGTCGATACACTCCGTGGTATAGTCGGTGTTCTCCCTGCTACAGTCAGTACACGCCCCGGTGCAATCAATACACTCCCCGGTACAGTCGGTACACTCTCTGGCACAGTCGTTACACTCCCCGGTACAGTCAATACACTCCCCGGTACAGTCTGTACACTCCCCGATAAACTCCCCGGTACAGGCAGTACACTCCCCGGTACTCTCCCCGGTACATTTGGTACACTTTCCGGTACAGTCGGTACACTCCCCGGTACAGTCGATACTCTCCCCGGTACAGTCGATAGCCTCTCCAGTACAGTCGGTGCACTCCCCCGAACTATCCCCGATACAGTCGGTACACTCCCCGGTACAGTAAATACACTCCCCGGTACAGTCGGTACACTCATCGGTACAGTTGATTCACACCCGGTACAGTCGGTACACTCCCCGGTACTCTCCCCGGTACAGTCGCTACTCTCCCCGGTACAGTCAGTACACTCCATGGTACAGTCGGTACACTCCCTGGTACAGTCGATACTCTGCTCAGTTCAGTCGATACACTCTCCGGTACACTCCCCGGTAAAGTTGGTACACTCCACGATACATTGTTTATATTCCGCGGAAGGCTCCCCGGTACAGACGGTACACTTCCTGGTAAAGTCGATACACTCCGTGGTATAGTTGGTGCTCTCCCTGCTGCAGTCAGTACACGCCCCGGTGCAATCAATACACACCCCGGTACACTCCCCGATACAGTCGGTACAGTCCCCGGTACACTCCCCGGTACACTCCCCGGTACAGTCGCTACACTCCCCGGTACACTCCCTGGTACAGTTGGTGTGTTCGTTGGTACACTCCCCGATACAGTTAGTACATTCTCCGGTACGGTTCGTACACTCCCCGGTACAGTCAATACACTCCCTGGTACAGTCGACACACTGTCCGATAAAGCCGGTACACTCCCCGGTACAGCCGGTACAATCCCCGGTACAGTCGATACACTCTACGGTACACTCCCAGGTAAAGTTGGCACACTCCCCGATAAAGTGGTTATATTCCGCGGTGTACTCCCCGGTACAGACGGTACATTGCCCGGTACAGTAAATACACTCCGTGGTATAGATAGTCGGTGCTCTCCCTGCTAGTCAGTACACGCCCCAGTGCAATCAATACAGTCGGTACACTCCCTGGCACAGTCGGTACACTCCCCGGTACAGTCAATACACTCCCCGGTACAGTCTGTACACTCCCCTATAAACTCCCCCGTACAGTCGGTACACTCCCCGGTACTCTCCCCGGTACAGTCGGTACACTCCCTGTTACAGTCTGTACACTTTCCGGTACAGTCGGGACACTCCCCGGTACAGTCGATAGCCTCCCCAGTACAGTCGGTGCACTCCCCTGAACTATCCCCGATACAGTCGGTACACTCCCCGGTACAGTCAATACATTCCCCGGTACAGTCGGTACACTCATCAGTACAGTCGATACACACCCGGTACAATCGGTACACTCCCCGGTACTCTCCCCGGTACAGTCGCTACTCTCCCCGGTACAGTCAGTACACTCCATGGTACAGTCGGTACACTCCCCGGTACAGTCGATACTCTGCTCAGTACGTTCGGTACACTCCCCGGTACACTCCCCGATACAATCGGTACAGTCCCTGATTCACTCCCCGGTACACTCCGCGGTACAGTCGCTACACTCCCCGGTACAGTCGATACACTCCCCGGTAGAGTTGGTGTGTTCCTTGGTACACTCCCCGGTACAGTTAGTACATTCTCCGCTACAGTCTGTACACTCCCTGGTACAGTCAATACACACCCTGGTACAGTCGGTACACTCCTAGGTACAGTTAGTACTCTCCTCGGTACAGTCGGTACACTCCCTTATACAGTCGGTACACTCCACGGTACAGTCGATACACTCCCCGGTACATTCGGTACACTCTCTGGTACTCTCCCCGTTACAGTCGGTACTCTCCCCGGTACAGTCGATACACTCCCCGGTACAGTCAATACACTCCGCGGTACAGTCGGTACACTCATCGGTACAGTCGATACACGCCCGGTACAGTCGGTACACTCCCCGGTACTCTCCCCGGTACTGTCGCTACTCTCCCCAGTACAGTCAGTACACTCCATGTTACAGTCGGTACACTCCCCGGTACAGTCGATACTCTGCTCAGTACAGTCGATACACTCTCCGGTACACTCCCCGGTAAAGTTGGTACAGTCCCTGGTACACTCCCCGGTACAGTCGCGACACTCCCCGGTACAGTCGGTACACTCCCCGGTTGAGTTGGCGTGTTCCTTGGTTCACTCCCCGGTACAGTTAGTACATTCTCCGGTACAGTCCATACACTCCCCGGTACAGTCAATACACTCCCTGGTACAGTCGGTACACTCCTCGGTACAGTTAGTACTCTCCTCGGTACAGTCGGTACACTCCCTTGTACGGTCGGTACACTCCCCGGTACAGTCGATACATTCCCCGGTACATTCGGTACACTCTCTGGTACTCTCCCCGGTACAGTCGGTACTCTCCCCGGTACAGTCGATACACTCCCCGGTACAGTCGACACACTCTCTGGTACACTCTCCGGTAAAGTCGGTACACTCCCCGGTACAGTCGATACACTCTCCGGTACAGTCGGTACACTCCCCGGTACAGTCGATACACTCCACGGTACATTATCTGGTACTCTCCCCGGTACAGTCGGTACTCTCCCCGATACAGTCGATACTCTCCCCGGTACAGTCAATACACTCCCCAGTACAGTCGGTACACTCATCGGTACAGTTGATACACGCCCGGTACAGTCGGTACACTCCCCGGTACTCTCCCCGGTACAGTCGCTACTCTCTCCAGTACAGTCAGAACACGCCATGGTAAAGTCGGTACACTCCCCGGTACAGTCGATACTCTGTTCAGTACAGTCGATACACTCTCCGGTACACTCCCCGGTAAAGTTGGTACACTCCACGATACATTGTTTATATTCCGCGGAAGGCTCCCCGGTACAGACGGTACACTTCCTGGTAAAGTCGATACACTCCGTGGTATAGTTGGTGCTCTCCCTGCTGCAGTCAGTACACGCCCCGGTGCAATCAATACACAACCCGGTACACTCCCCGATACAGTCGGTACAGTCCCCGGTACACTCCCCGGTACACTCCCCGGTACAGTCGCTACACTCCCCGGTACACTCCCTGGTACAGTTGGTGTGTTCGTTGGTACACTCCCCGATACAGTTAGTACATTCTCCGGTACGGTTCGTACACTCCCCGGTACAGTCAATACACTCCCTGGTACAGTCGACACACTGTCCGATAAAGCCGGTACACTCCCCGGTACAGCCGGTACAATCCCCGGTACAGTCGATACACTCTACGGTACACTCCCAGGTAAAGTTGGCACACTCCCCGATAAAGTGGTTATATTCCGCGGTGTACTCCCCGGTACAGACGGTACATTGCCCGGTACAGTAAATACACTCCATGGTACAGATAGTCGGTGCTCTCCCTGCTAGTCAGTACACGCCCCAGTGCAATCAATACAGTCGGTACACTCCCTGGCACAGTCGGTACACTCCCCGGTACAGTCAATACACTCCCCGGTACAGTCTGTACACTCCCCTATAAACTCCCCCGTACAGTCGGTACACTCCCCGGTACTCTCCCCGGTACAGTCGGTACACTCCCTGTTACAGTCTGTACACTTTCCGGTACAGTCGGGACACTCCCCGGTACAGTCGATAGCCTCCCCAGTACAGTCGGTGCACTCCCCTGAACTATCCCCGATACAGTCGGTACACTCCCCGGTACAGTCAATACATTCCCCGGTACAGTCGGTACACTCATCAGTACAGTCGATACACACCCGGTACAATCGGTACACTCCCCGGTACTCTCCCCGGTACAGTCGCTACTCTCCCCGGTACAGTCAGTACACTCCATGGTACAGTCGGTACACTCCCCGGTACAGTCGATACTCTGCTCAGTACGTTCGGTACACTCCCCGGTACACTCCCCGATACAATCGGTACAGTCCCTGATTCACTCCCCGGTACACTCCGCGGTACAGTCGCTACACTCCCCGGTACAGTCGATACACTCCCCAGTAGAGTTGGTGTGTTCCTTGGTACACTCCCCGGTACAGTTAGTACATTCTCCGCTACAGTCTGTACACTCCCTGGTACAGTCAATACACACCCTGGTACAGTCGGTACACTCCTAGGTACAGTTAGTACTCTCCTCGGTACAGTCGGTACACTCCCTTATACAGTCGGTACACTCCACGGTACAGTCGATACACTCCCCGGTACATTCGGTACACTCTCTGGTACTCTCCCCGTTACAGTCGGTACTCTCCCCGGTACAGTCGATACACTCCCCGGTACAGTCAATACACTCCGCGGTACAGTCGGTACACTCATCGGTACAGTCGATACACGCCCGGTACAGTCGGTACACTCCCCGGTACTCTCCCCGGTACTGTCGCTACTCTCCCCAGTACAGTCAGTACACTCCATGTTACAGTCGGTACACTCCCCGGTACAGTCGATACTCTGCTCAGTACAGTCGATACACTCTCCGGTACACTCCCCGGTAAAGTTGGTACAGTCCCTGGTACACTCCCCGGTACAGTCGCGACACTCCCCGGTACAGTCGGTACACTCCCCGGTTGAGTTGGTGTGTTCCTTGGTTCACTCCCCGGTACAGTTAGTACATTCTCCGGCACAGTCCATACACTCCCCGGTACAGTCAATACACTCCCTGGTACAGTCGGTACACTCCTCGGTACAGTTAGTACTCTCCTCGGTACAGTCGGTACACTCCCTTGTACGGTCGGTACACTCCCCGGTACAGTCGATACATTCCCCGGTACATTCGGTACACTCTCTGGTACTCTCCCCGGTACAGTCGGTACTCTCCCCGGTACAGTCGATACACTCCCCGGTACAGTCGACACACTCTCTGGTACACTCTCCGGTAAAGTCGGTACACTCCCCGGTACAGTCGATACACTCTCCGGTACAGTCGGTACACTCCCCGGTACAGTCGATACACTCCACGGTACATTCTCTGGTACTCTCCCCGGTACAGTCGGTACTCTCCCCGATACAGTCGATACTCTCCCCGGTACAGTCAATACACTCCCCAGTACAGTCGGTACACTCATCGGTACAGTTGATACACGCCCGGTACAGTCGGTACACTCCCCGGTACTCTCCCCGGTACAGTCGCTACTCTCTCCAGTACAGTCAGAACACGCCATGGTAAAGTCGGTACACTCCCCGGTACAGTCGATACTCTGTTCAGTACAGTCGATACACTCTCCGGTACACTCCCCGGTAAAGTTGGTACACTCCCCGATACAGTGTTTATATTCCGCGGTACACTCCCAGGTACAGATGGTACATTCCCTGGTACATTCGATACACCCCGTGGTATAGGCGGTGCTCTCCCTGCTACAGTCAGTACACGCCCCGGTGAAATCAATACACTCCCCGGTACAGTCATTACTCTGCTCAGTACAGTCGGTAAACTCCCCGGTACACTCCCCGATACATTCGGTACAGTCCCCGGTACACTCCCCGGTACACTCCCCGGTACAGTCGCTACACTCCCCGGTACAGTCGGTACACTCCCCGGTACACTCCCCGGTACAGTTGGTGTGTTCCTTGGTACACTCCCCGGTACATTTGGTACACTCTCTGGTACTCTCCCCGGTACAGTCGGTACTCTCCCGGTACAGTCGGTACACTCCCTGGCACAGTCGGTACACTCCCCGGTACAGTCAATACACTCCCCGGTACAGTCTGTACACTCCCCGATAAACTCCCCGGTACAGTCGGTACACTCCCCGGTACTCTCCCTGGTACATTCGGTACACTCCCTGTTACAGTCTGTACACTTTCCGGTACAGTCGGTGCACTCCCCAGAACTATCCCCGATACAGTCGGTACACTCCCCAGTACAGTCAATACACTCCCCGGTACAGTCGGTACACTCATCGGTACAGTCGATACACGCCCGGTACAGTCGGTACACTCCCCGGTATTCTCCACGGTACAGTCGCTACTCTCCCCAGTACAGTCAGTACACTCATTGGTACAGTCGGTACACTCCCCGGTACAGTCGATACTCTGCTCAGTACAGTCAATACACTCTCCGGTACACTCCCCGGTAAAGTTGGTACACTCCCCGATACAGTGGTTATATTCCGCGGTACACTCACCGGTACAGACGGTACATTCCCTGGTACAGTCGATACACTCCATGGTATAGTCGGTGCTCTCCCTGCTACAGTCAGTACACGCCCCGGTGCAATCAATACACTCCCCGGTACAGTCGTTACTCTGTTCAGTACAGTCGGTAAACTCCCCGGTACACTCCCCGATACATTCGGTACAGTCCCCGGTACACTCCCCGGTACAGTCGCTACACTCCCCGGTACAGTCGGTACACTCCACGGTACACTCCCCGGTACAGTTGGTGTGTTCCTTGGTACACTCCCCGGTACATTTGGTACACTCTCTGGTACTCTCCTCGGTACAGTCGGTACTCTCCCCGGTACAGTCGGTACACTCCCCGGTACAGTCGATACACTCTCCGGTACAGTCGGTACACTCCCCGGTACAGTCGATACTCTCTCCGGTACACTCCCCGGTAAAGTTGGTACACTCCCCGATACAGTGGTTATATTCCGCGGTACACTCCCCTGTACAGACAGTACATTCCCTTGTACAGTCGATACACTCCGTGGTATAGTCAGTGTTCTCCCTGCTACAGTCAGTACACGCCCCGGTGCAATCAATACACTCCCCGGTACAGTCGGTACACTCCCTGGCACAGTCGGTACACTCCCCGGTACAGTCAATACACTCCCCGGTACAGTCTGTACACTCCCCGAGAAACTCCCCGGTACAGTCAGTACACTCCCCGGTACTCTCCCCGGTACATTCGGTACACTTTCCGGTACAGTCGGTACACTCCCCGGTACAGTCGATACTCTCCCCGGTACAGTCGATAGCCTCTCCAGTACAGTCGGTGCACTCCCCCGAACTATCCCCGATACAGTCGGTACACTCCCCGGTACAGTAAATACACTCCCCGGTACAGTCGGTACACTCCCTGGCACAGTCGGTACACTCCCCGGTACAGTCAATACACTCCCCGGTACAGTCTGTACACTCCCCGATAAACTCCCCGGTACAGTCGGTACACTCCCCGGTACTCTCCCTGGTACATTCGGTACACTCCCTGTTACAGTCTATACACTTTCCGGTACAGTCGGTGCACTCCCCAGAACTATCCCCGATACAGTCGGTACACTCCCCAGTACAGTCAATACACTCCCCGGTACAGTCGGTACACTCATCGGTACAGTCGATACACGCCCGGTACAGTCGGTACACTCCCCGGTATTCTCCACGGTACAGTCGCTACTCTCCCCAGTACAGTCAGTACACTCCTTGGTACAGTCGGTACACTCCCCGGTACAGTCGATACTCTGCTCAGTACAGTCGATACACTCTCCGGTACACTCCCCGGTAAAGTTGGTACACTCCCCGATACAGTGGTTATATTCCGCGGTACACTCACCGGTACAGACGGTACATTCCCTGGTACAGTCGATACACTCCATGGTATAGTCGGTGCTCTCCCTGCTACAGTCAGTACACGCCCCGGTGCAATCAATACACTCCCCGGTACAGTCGTTACTCTGTTCAGTACAGTCGGTAAACTCCCCGGTACACTCCCGGATACATTCGGTACAGTCCCCGGTACACTCCCCGGTACACTCCCCGGTACAGTCGCTACACTCCCCGGTACAGTCGGTACACTCCACGGTACACTCCCCGGTACAGTTGGTGTGTTCCTTGGTACACTCCCCGGTACATTTGGTACACTCTCTGGTACTCTCCTCGGTACAGTCGGTACTCTCCCCGGTACAGTCGGTACACTCCCCGGTACAGTCGACACACTCTCCGGTACACACTCCGGTAAAGTCGGTACACTCCCCTGTACAGTCGATACACTCTCCGGTACAGTCGGTACACTGCCCGGTACAGTCGATACTCTCTCCGGTACACTCCCCGGTAAAGTTGGTACACTCCCCGATACAGTGGTTATATTCCGCGGTACACTCCCCTGTACAGATAGTACATTCCCTGGTACAGTCGATACACTCCGTGGTATAGTCAGTGTTCTCCCTGCTACAGTCAGTACACGCCCCGGTGCAATCAATACACTCCCCGGTATAGTCGGTACACTCCCTGGCACAGTCGGTACACTCCGCGGTACAGTCAATACACTCCCCGGTACAGTCTGTACACTCCCCGAAAAACTCCCCGGTACAGTCAGTACACTCCCCGGTACTCTCCCCGGTACATTCGGTACACTTTCCGGTACAGTCGGTACACTCCCCGGTACAGTCGATACTCTCCCCGGTACAGTCGATAGCCTCTCCAGTACAGTCGGTGCACTCCCCCGAACTATCCCCGATACAGTCGGTACACTCCCCGGTACAGTAAATACACTCCCCGGTACAGTCGGTACACTCATCGGTACAGTTGATTCACACCCGGTACAGTCGGTACACTCCCCGGTACAGTCGCTACTCTCCCCGGTACAGTCAATACACTCCATGATACAGTCTGTACACTCTCCGATAAACCCCCCGGTACAGTCGGTATACTCCCCGGTACTCGCCCCGCTACAGTCGGTACACTCCCTGTTACAGTCTGTACACTTTCCGGTACAGTCGGTAAACTCCCCGGTACAGTCGATTCTCTCCCCGGTACAGTCGATAGCCTCCCCAGTACAGTCGGTGCACTCCCCATAACTATCCCCGATACAGTCGGTACACTCCCCGGTACAGTCAATACATTCCCCGGGACAGTCGGTACACTCATCAGTACAGTCGATACTCACCCGGTACAATCGGTACACTCCCCGGTTCTCTCCCCGGTACAGTCGCTACTCTCCCCGGTACAGTCAGTACACTCCATGGTACAGTCGTTACACTTCCCGGTACAGTCGATACACTCCCCGGTACATTCGGTACACTCTCTGGTACTCTCCACGGTCCAGTCGGTAATCTCCCCGAGAAAGTCCCCGGTACAGTCGGTACACTCCCCGGTACTCTCCCCGGTACATTCGGTACACTCCCTGTTACAGTCTGTACACTTTCCGGTACAGTCGGGACACTCCCCGGTACAGTCGATAGCCTCCCCAGTACAGTCGGTGCACTCCCCAGAACTATCCCCGATACAGTCGGTACACTCCCCGGTACCGTCAATACATTCCCAGGGACAGTCGGTACCCTCATCAGTACAGTCGATACACACCCGGTACAATCGGTACACTCCCCGGTACTCTCCCCGGTACAGTCGCTACTCTCCCCGGTACAGTCAGTACACACCATGGTACAGTCGTTACACTCCCCGGTACAGTCGATACTCTGCTCAGTACGTTCGGTACACTCCCCGGTACACTCCCGATACAGTCGCTACAGTCCACGGTACAGTCGGTACACCCCCCGGTAGAGTTGATGTGTTCCTTGGTACACTCCCCGGTACAGTCAATACACTCCCTGGTACAGTCGGTACACTCCTCGGTACAGTTAGTACTCTCCTCGGTACAGTCGGTACTCTCCCCTGCACAGTCGGTACACTCCCCGGTACAGTCGATACACTCCCCGGTACATTCGGTACACACTCTGGTACTCTCCAGGGTACAGTCGGTACTCTCCCCGAGAAACTCCCCAGTACAGTCGGTACACTCCCCTGTACTCTCCCCGGTACATTCGGTACATTCCCTGTTACAGTCTGTACACTTTCCGGAACAGTCGGGTCACTCCCCGGTACAGTCGATACTCTCCCCGGTACAGTCGATAGCCTCCCCAGTACAGTCGGTGCACTCCCCAGAACTATCCCCGGTACAGTCAATACATTCCCCGGAACAGTCGGTACCCTCATCAGTACAGTCGATACACACCTGGTACAATCGGTACACTCCCCGGTACAGTCAGTACACTCCATGGTACAGTCGTTACACTCCCCGGTACAGTCGATACTCTGCTCAGTATGGTTGGTACACTCCCCGGTACACTCCCGATACAGTCGGTACAGTCCCTGGTACACTCCACGGTACAGTCGCTACAATCCATGGTACAGTCGGTACACCCCCCGGTAGAGTTGGTGTGTTCCTTGGTACACTCACCGGTACAGTCGGTACACTCCCCTGCTACAGTCGGTACACTCCCCGGTACAGTCGATACACTCCCCGGTACATTCGGTACACTCTCTAGTATTCTCCACGGTACAGTCGGTACTCTCCCCGGTGCAGTCGGTATCTCCCCAGTACAGTCGGTACACTCCCTGTTACAGTCTGTACACTTTCCGGTACTGTCGGTACACTCCCCTGTCCAGTCAATACACTCCCCGGTACAGTCTGTACAATCCCCGATAAACTCCCCGGTACAGTCGGTACACTCCCCTGTAATCTCCCCGGTATAGTGGGTATACTCCATGTTACAGTCTGTACACTTTCCAGTACAGTCGTTACACTCCCCGGTACAGTCGATACTCTCCCCGGTACAGTCGATAGCCTCTCCAGTACAGTCGGTGCACTCGACAGAACTATCCCCGATACAGTCGGTACACTCCCCGGTACAGTCAATACACTTCCCGGTACAGTCGGTACACTCATTGGTACAGTCGATACATGCCCGGTACAGTTGGTACACTCACCGGTACAGTCGGTACACTCCCCGGTACAGTCAATACACTCCCCGGTACAGTCTGTACACTCTCCGATAAACTCCCCGGTACAGTCGGTACACTCCCCGGTACTCGCCCCGGTACACTCCCTGTTACAGTCTGTACACTTTCCGGTACAGTCGGTAAACTCCCCGGTACAGTCGATACTCTCCCCGGTACAGTCGATAGCCTCCCCAGTACAGTCGGTGCACTCCCCAGAACTATCCCCGATACAGTCGGTACACTCCCCGGTACAGTCAATACATTCCCCAGGACAGTCGGTACACTCATCAGTACAGTCAATACACACCCGGTACAATCGGTACACTCCCCGGTACTCTCCCCGGTACAGTCGCTACTCTCCCCGGTACAGTCAGTACACTCCATGGTACAGTCGTTACACTTCCCGGTACAGTCGATACACTCCCCGGTACATTCGGTACACTCTCTGGTACTCTCCACGGTCCAGTCGGTAATCTCCCCGAGAAAGTCCCCGGTACAGTCGGTACACTCCCCGGTACTCTCCCCGGTACATTCGGTACACTCCCTGTTACAGTCTGTACACTTTCCGGTACAGTCGGGACACTCCCCGGTACAGTCGATACTCTCCCCGGTACAGTCGATAGCCTCCCCAGTACAGTCGGTGCACTCCCCAGAACTATCCCCGATACAGTCGGTACACTCCCCGGTACCGTCAATACATTCCCAGGGACAGTCGGTACCCTCATCAGTACAGTCGATACACACCCGGTACAATCGGTACACTCCCCGGTACTCACCCCGGTACAGTCGCTACTCTCCCCGGTACAGTCAGTATACACCATGGTACAGTCGTTACACTCCCCGGTACAGTCGATACTCTGCTCAGTACGTTCGGTACACTCCCCGGTACACTCCCGATACAGTCGCTACAGTCCACGGTACAGTCGGTACACCCCCCGGTAGAGTTGATGTGTTCCTTGGTACACTCCCCGGTACAGTCAATACACTCCCTGGTACAGTCGGTACACTCCTCGGTACAGTTAGTACTCTCCTCGGTACAGTCGGTACTCTCCCCTGCACAGTCGGTACACTCCCCGGTACAGTCGATACACTCCCCGGTACATTCGGTACACACTCTGGTACTCTCCAGGGTACAGTCGGTACTCTCCCCGAGAAACTCCCCAGTACAGTCGGTACACTCCCCTGTACTCTCCCCGGTACATTCGGTACATTCCCTGTTACAGTCTGTACACTTTCCGGAACTGTCGGGTCACTCCCCGGTACAGTCGATACTCTCCCCGGTACAGTCGATAGCCTCCCCAGTACAGTCGGTGCACTCCCCAGAACTATCCCCGATACAGTCGGTACACTCCCCGGTACAGTCAATACATTCCCCGGAACAGTCGGTACCCTCATCAGCACAGTCGATACACACCTGGTACAATCGGTACACTCCCCGGTACAGTCAGTACACTCCATGGTACAGTCGTTACACTCCCCGGTACAGTCGATACTCTGCTCAGTACGGTTGGTACACTCGCCGGTACACTCCCGATATAGTCGGTACAGTCCCTGGTACACTCCACGGTACAGTCGCTACAATCCATGGTACAGTCGGTACACCCCCCGGTAGAGTTGGTGTGTTCCTTGGTACACTCACCGGTACAGTCGGTACACTCCCCTGCTACAGTCGGTACACTCCCCGGTACAGTCGATACACTCCCCGGTACATTCGGTACACTCTCTAGTATTCTCCACGGTACAGTCGGTACTCTCCCCGGTGCAGTCGGTATCTCCCCAGTACAGTCGGTACACTCCCTGTTACAGTCTGTACACTTTCCGGTACTGTCGGTACACTCCCCTGTCCAGTCAATACACTCCCCGGTACATTCTGTACAATCCCCGATAAACTCCCCGGTACAGTCGGTACACTCCCCTGTAATCTCCCCGGTATAGTGGGTATACTCCATGTTACAGTCTGTACACTTTCCAGTACAGTCGTTACACTCCCCGGTACAGTCGATACTCTCCCCGGTACAGTCGATAGCCTCTCCAGTACAGTCGGTGCACTCGACAGAACTATCCCTGATACAGTCGGTACACTCCCCGGTACAGTCAATACACTTCCCGGTACAGTCGGTACACTCATTGGTACAGTCGATACACGCCCGGTACAGTTGGTACACTCACCGGTACAGTCGGTACACTCCCCGGTACAGTCAATACACTCCCCGGTACAGTCTGTACACTCTCCGATAAACTCCCCGGTACAGTCGGTACACTCCCCGGTACTCGCCCCGGTACACTCCCTGTTACAGTCTGTACACTTTCCGGTACAGTCGGTAAACTCCCCGGTACAGTCGATACTCTCCCCGGTACAGTCGATAGCCTCCCCAGTACAGTCGGTGCACTCCCCAGAACTATCCCCGATACAGTCGGTACACTCCCCGGTACAGTCAATACATTCCCCAGGACAGTCGGTACACTCATCAGTACAGTCAATACACACCCGGTACAATCGGTACACTCCCCGGTACTCTCCCCGGTACAGTCGCTACTCACCCCGGTACAGTCAGTACACTCCATGGTACAGTCGTTACACTTCCCGGTACAGTCGATACACTCCCCGGTACATTCGGTACACTCTCTGGTACTCTCCACGGTCCAGTCGGTAATCTCCCCGAGAAAGTCCCCGGTACAGTCGGTACACTCCCCGGTACTCTCCCCGGTACATTCGGTACACTCCCTGTTACAGTCTGTACACTTTCCGGTACAGTCGGGACACTCCCCGGTACAGTCGATACTCTCCCCGGTACAGTCGATAGCCTCCCCAGTACAGTCGGTGCACTCCCCAGAACTATCCCCGATACAGTCGGTACACTCCCCGGTACCGTCAATACATTCCCAGGGACAGTCGGTACCCTCATCAGTACAGTCGATACACACCCGGTACAATCGGTACACTCCCCGGTACTCACCCCGGTACAGTCGCTACTCTCCCCGGTACAGTCAATATACACCATGGTACAGTCGTTACACTCCCCGGTACAGTCGATACTCTGCTCAGTACGTTCGGTACACTCCCCGGTACACTCCCGATACAGTCGCTACAGTCCACGGTACAGTCGGTACACCCCCCGGTAGAGTTGATGTGTTCCTTGGTACACTCCCCGGTACAGTCAATACACTCCCTGGTACAGTCGGTACACTCCTCGGTACAGTTAGTACTCTCCTCGGTACAGTCGGTACTCTCCCCTGCACAGTCGGTACACTCCCCGGTACAGTCGATATACTCCCCGGTACATTCGGTACACACTCTGGTACTCTCCAGGGTACAGTCGGTACTCTCCCCGAGAAACTCCCCAGTACAGTCGGTACACTCCCCTGTACTCTCCCCGGTACATTCGGTACATTCCCTGTTACAGTCTGTACACTTTCCGGAACAGTCGGGTCACTCCCCGGTACAGTCGATACTCTCCCCGGTACAGTCGATAGCCTCCCCAGTACAGTCGGTGCACTCCCCAGAACTATCCCCGATACAGTCGGTACACTCCCCGGTACAGTCAATACATTCCCCGGAACAGTCGGTACCCTCATCAGCACAGTCGATACACACCTGGTACAATCGGTACACTCCCCGGTACAGTCAGTACACTCCATGGTACAGTCGTTACACTCCCCGGTACAGTCGATACTCTGCTCAGTACGGTCGGTACACTCCCTGGTACACTCCCGATACAGTCGGTACAGTCCCTGGTACACTCCACGGTACAGTCGCTACAATCCATGGTACAGTCGGTACACCCCCCGGTAGAGTTGGTGTGTTCCTTGGTACACTCACCGGTACAGTCGGTACACTCCCCTGCTACAGTCGGTACACTCCCCGGTACAGTCGATACACTCCCCGGTACATTCGGTACACTCTCTAGTATTCTCCACGGTACAGTCGGTACTCTCCCCGGTGCAGTCGGTATCTCCCCAGTACAGTCGGTACACTCCCTGTTACAGTCTGTACACTTTCCGGTACTGTCGGTACACTCCCCTGTCCAGTCAATACACTCCCCGGTACAGTCTGTACAATCCCCGATAAACTCCCCGGTACAGTCGGTACACTCCCCTGTAATCTCCCCGGTATAGTGGGTATACTCCATGTTACAGTCTGCACACTTTCCAGTACAGTCGTTACACTCCCCGGTACAGTCGATACTCTCCCCGGTACAGTCGATAGCCTCTCCAGTACAGTCGGTGCACTCGACAGAACTATCCCCGATACAGTCGGTACACTCCCCGGTACAGTCAATACACTTCCCGGTACAGTCGGTACACTCATTGGTACAGTCGATACACGCCCGGTACAGTTGGTACACTCACCGGTACAGTCGGTACACTCCCCGGTACAGTCAATACACTCCCCGGTACAGTCTGTACACTCTCCGATAAACTCCCCGGTACAGTCGGTACACTCCCCGGTACTCGCCCCGGTACACTCCCTGTTACAGTCTGTACACTTTCCGGTACAGTCGGTAAACTCCCCGGTACAGTCGATACTCTCCCCTGTACAGTCGATAGCCTCCCCAGTACAGTCGGTGCACTCCCCAGAACTATCCCCGATACAGTCGGTACACTCCCCGGTACAGTCAATACATTCCCCAGGACAGTCGGTACACTCATCAGTACAGTCAATACACACCCGGTACAATCGGTACACTCCCCGGTACTCTCCCCGGTACAGTCGCTACTCTCCCCGGTACAGTCAGTACACTCCATGGTACAGTCATTACACTCCCCGGTACAGTCGATACTCTGCTCAGTACGGTCGGTACACTCCCCGGTACACTCCCGATACAGTCGGTACAGTCCCTGGTACACTCCCCGGTACAGTCGCTACAATCCACGGTACAGTCGGTACACCCCCCGGTAGAGTTGGTGTGTTCCTTGGTACACTCCCCGGTACAGTCAATACACTCCCTGGTACAGTCGGTACACTCCTCGGTACAGTTAGTACTCTCCTCGGTACAGTCGGTACACTCCCCTGCACAGTCGGTACACTCCCCGGTACAGTCGATACACTCCCCGGTACATTCGGTACACTCTCTGGTACTCTCCACGGTACAGTCGGTACTCTCCCCGGTACAGTCGATACACTCTCCGGTACACTCCCCGGTAAAGTTTGTACACTGCCCGATACAGTAGTTATATTCTGCGGTACACTCCCCGGTACAGACGGTACAGTCCCTGGTACAGTCGATACACTCCGTGGTATAGTCGGTGCTCTCCCTGCTACAGTCAGTACACGCCCCGGTGCAATCAATACACTCCCCGGTACGGTGGGTACACTCCCTGGCACAGTCGGTACACTCCCCGGTACAGTCGCTACAATCCACGGTACAGTCGGTACACCCCCCGGTAGAGTTGATGTGTTCCTTGGTACACTCCCCGGTACAGTCAATACACTCCCTGGTACAGTCGGTACACTCCTCGGTACAGTTAGTACTCTCCTCGGTACAGTCGGTACTCTCCCCTGCACAGTCGGTACACTCCCCGGTACAGTCGATACACTCCCCGGTACATTCGGTACACACTCTGGTACTCTCCAGGGTACAGTCGGTACTCTCCCCGAGAAACTCCCCAGTACAGTCGGTACACTCCCCTGTACTCTCCCCGGTACATTCGGTACATTCCCTGTTACAGTCTGTACACTTTCCGGAACTGTCGGGTCACTCCCCGGTACAGTCGATACTCTCCCCGGTACAGTCGATAGCCTCCCCAGTACAGTCGGTGCACTCCCCAGAACTATCCCCGATACAGTCGGTACACTCCCCGGTACAGTCAATACATTCCCCGGAACAGTCGGTACCCTCATCAGCACAGTCGATACACACCTGGTACAATCGGTACACTCCCCGGTACAGTCAGTACACTCCATGGTACAGTCGTTACACTCCCCGGTACAGTCGATACTCTGCTCAGTACGGTTGGTACACTCGCCGGTACACTCCCGATATAGTCGGTACAGTCCCTGGTACACTCCACGGTACAGTCGCTACAATCCATGGTACAGTCGGTACACCCCCCGGTAGAGTTGGTGTGTTCCTTGGTACACTCACCGGTACAGTCGGTACACTCCCCTGCTACAGTCGGTACACTCCCCGGTACAGTCGATACACTCCCCGGTACATTCGGTACACTCTCTAGTATTCTCCACGGTACAGTCGGTACTCTCCCCGGTGCAGTCGGTATCTCCCCAGTACAGTCGGTACACTCCCTGTTACAGTCTGTACACTTTCCGGTACTGTCGGTACACTCCCCTGTCCAGTCAATACACTCCCCGGTACATTCTGTACAATCCCCGATAAACTCCCCGGTACAGTCGGTACACTCCCCTGTAATCTCCCCGGTATAGTGGGTATACTCCATGTTACAGTCTGTACACTTTCCAGTACAGTCGTTACACTCCCCGGTACAGTCGATACTCTCCCCGGTACAGTCGATAGCCTCTCCAGTACAGTCGGTGCACTCGACAGAACTATCCCTGATACAGTCGGTACACTCCCCGGTACAGTCAATACACTTCCCGGTACAGTCGGTACACTCATTGGTACAGTCGATACACGCCCGGTACAGTTGGTACACTCACCGGTACAGTCGGTACACTCCCCGGTACAGTCAATACACTCCCCGGTACAGTCTGTACACTCTCCGATAAACTCCCCGGTACAGTCGGTACACTCCCCGGTACTCGCCCCGGTACACTCCCTGTTACAGTCTGTACACTTTCCGGTACAGTCGGTAAACTCCCCGGTACAGTCGATACTCTCCCCGGTACAGTCGATAGCCTCCCCAGTACAGTCGGTGCACTCCCCAGAACTATCCCCGATACAGTCGGTACACTCCCCGGTACAGTCAATACATTCCCCAGGACAGTCGGTACACTCATCAGTACAGTCAATACACACCCGGTACAATCGGTACACTCCCCGGTACTCTCCCCGGTACAGTCGCTACTCACCCCGGTACAGTCAGTACACTCCATGGTACAGTCGTTACACTTCCCGGTACAGTCGATACACTCCCCGGTACATTCGGTACACTCTCTGGTACTCTCCACGGTCCAGTCGGTAATCTCCCCGAGAAAGTCCCCGGTACAGTCGGTACACTCCCCGGTACTCTCCCCGGTACATTCGGTACACTCCCTGTTACAGTCTGTACACTTTCCGGTACAGTCGGGACACTCCCCGGTACAGTCGATACTCTCCCCGGTACAGTCGATAGCCTCCCCAGTACAGTCGGTGCACTCCCCAGAACTATCCCCGATACAGTCGGTACACTCCCCGGTACCGTCAATACATTCCCAGGGACAGTCGGTACCCTCATCAGTACAGTCGATACACACCCGGTACAATCGGTACACTCCCCGGTACTCACCCCGGTACAGTCGCTACTCTCCCCGGTACAGTCAATATACACCATGGTACAGTCGTTACACTCCCCGGTACAGTCGATACTCTGCTCAGTACGTTCGGTACACTCCCCGGTACACTCCCGATACAGTCGCTACAGTCCACGGTACAGTCGGTACACCCCCCGGTAGAGTTGATGTGTTCCTTGGTACACTCCCCGGTACAGTCAATACACTCCCTGGTACAGTCGGTACACTCCTCGGTACAGTTAGTACTCTCCTCGGTACAGTCGGTACTCTCCCCTGCACAGTCGGTACACTCCCCGGTACAGTCGATATACTCCCCGGTACATTCGGTACACACTCTGGTACTCTCCAGGGTACAGTCGGTACTCTCCCCGAGAAACTCCCCAGTACAGTCGGTACACTCCCCTGTACTCTCCCCGGTACATTCGGTACATTCCCTGTTACAGTCTGTACACTTTCCGGAACAGTCGGGTCACTCCCCGGTACAGTCGATACTCTCCCCGGTACAGTCGATAGCCTCCCCAGTACAGTCGGTGCACTCCCCAGAACTATCCCCGATACAGTCGGTACACTCCCCGGTACAGTCAATACATTCCCCGGAACAGTCGGTACCCTCATCAGCACAGTCGATACACACCTGGTACAATCGGTACACTCCCCGGTACAGTCAGTACACTCCATGGTACAGTCGTTACACTCCCCGGTACAGTCGATACTCTGCTCAGTACGGTCGGTACACTCCCTGGTACACTCCCGATACAGTCGGTACAGTCCCTGGTACACTCCACGGTACAGTCGCTACAATCCATGGTACAGTCGGTACACCCCCCGGTAGAGTTGGTGTGTTCCTTGGTACACTCACCGGTACAGTCGGTACACTCCCCTGCTACAGTCGGTACACTCCCCGGTACAGTCGATACACTCCCCGGTACATTCGGTACACTCTCTAGTATTCTCCACGGTACAGTCGGTACTCTCCCCGGTGCAGTCGGTATCTCCCCAGTACAGTCGGTACACTCCCTGTTACAGTCTGTACACTTTCCGGTACTGTCGGTACACTCCCCTGTCCAGTCAATACACTCCCCGGTACAGTCTGTACAATCCCCGATAAACTCCCCGGTACAGTCGGTACACTCCCCTGTAATCTCCCCGGTATAGTGGGTATACTCCATGTTACAGTCTGCACACTTTCCAGTACAGTCGTTACACTCCCCGGTACAGTCGATACTCTCCCCGGTACAGTCGATAGCCTCTCCAGTACAGTCGGTGCACTCGACAGAACTATCCCCGATACAGTCGGTACACTCCCCGGTACAGTCAATACACTTCCCGGTACAGTCGGTACACTCATTGGTACAGTCGATACACGCCCGGTACAGTTGGTACACTCACCGGTACAGTCGGTACACTCCCCGGTACAGTCAATACACTCCCCGGTACAGTCTGTACACTCTCCGATAAACTCCCCGGTACAGTCGGTACACTCCCCGGTACTCGCCCCGGTACACTCCCTGTTACAGTCTGTACACTTTCCGGTACAGTCGGTAAACTCCCCGGTACAGTCGATACTCTCCCCTGTACAGTCGATAGCCTCCCCAGTACAGTCGGTGCACTCCCCAGAACTATCCCCGATACAGTCGGTACACTCCCCGGTACAGTCAATACATTCCCCAGGACAGTCGGTACACTCATCAGTACAGTCAATACACACCCGGTACAATCGGTACACTCCCCGGTACTCTCCCCGGTACAGTCGCTACTCTCCCCGGTACAGTCAGTACACTCCATGGTACAGTCATTACACTCCCCGGTACAGTCGATACTCTGCTCAGTACGGTCGGTACACTCCCCGGTACACTCCCGATACAGTCGGTACAGTCCCTGGTACACTCCCCGGTACAGTCGCTACAATCCACGGTACAGTCGGTACACCCCCCGGTAGAGTTGGTGTGTTCCTTGGTACACTCCCCGGTACAGTCAATACACTCCCTGGTACAGTCGGTACACTCCTCGGTACAGTTAGTACTCTCCTCGGTACAGTCGGTACACTCCCCTGCACAGTCGGTACACTCCCCGGTACAGTCGATACACTCCCCGGTACATTCGGTACACTCTCTGGTACTCTCCACGGTACAGTCGGTACTCTCCCCGGTACAGTCGATACACTCTCCGGTACACTCCCCGGTAAAGTTTGTACACTGCCCGATACAGTAGTTATATTCTGCGGTACACTCCCCGGTACAGACGGTACAGTCCCTGGTACAGTCGATACACTCCGTGGTATAGTCGGTGCTCTCCCTGCTACAGTCAGTACACGCCCCGGTGCAATCAATACACTCCCCGGTACGGTGGGTACACTCCCTGGCACAGTCGGTACACTCCCCGGTACAGTCAATACACTCCCTGGTACAGTCGGTACACTCCATGGTACAGTCGTTACACTCCCCGGTACAGTCGATACTCTGCTCAGTACGGTCGGTACACTCCCCGGTACACTCCCGATACAGTCGGTACAGTCCCTGGTACACTCCACGGTACAGTCGCTACAATCCATAGTACAGTCGGTACACCCCCCGGTAGAGTTGGTGTGTTCCTTGGTACACTCACCGGTACAGTTGGTACACTCCCCTGCTACAGTCGGTATACTCCCCGGTACAGTCGATACACTCCCCGGTACATTCGGTACACTCTCTAGTATTCTCCACGGTACAGTCGGTACTCTCCCCGGTGCAGTCGGTATCTCCCCAGTACAGTCGGTACACTCCCTGTTACAGTCTGTACACTTTCCGGTACTGTCGGTACACTCCCCTGTCCAGTCAATACACTCCCCGGTACAGTCTGTACAATCCCCGATAAACTCCCCGGTACAGTCGGTACACTCCCCTGTAATCTCCCCGGTATAGTGGGTATACTCCATGTTACAGTCTGTACACTTTCCAGTACAGTCGTTACACTCCCCGGTACAGTCGATACTCTCCCCGGTACAGTCGATAGCCTCTCCAGTACAGTCGGTGCACTCGACAGAACTATCCCCGATACAGTCGGTACACTCCCCGGTACAGTCAATACACTTCCCGGTACAGTCGGTACACTCATTGGTACAGTCGATACACGCCCGGTACAGTTGGTACACTCACCGGTACAGTCGGTACACTCCCCGGTACAGTCAATACACTCCCCGGTACAGTCTGTACACTCTCCGATAAACTCCCCGGTACAGTCGGTACACTCCCCGGTACTCGCCCCGGTACACTCCCTGTTACAGTCTGTACACTTTCCGGTACAGTCGGTAAACTCCCCGGTACAGTCGATACTCTCCCCGGTACAGTCGATAGCCTCCCCAGTACAGTCGGTGCACTCCCCAGAACTATCCCCGATACAGTCGGTACACTCCCCGGTACAGTCAATACATTCCCCAGGACAGTCGGTACACTCATCAGTACAGTCAATACACACCCGGTACAATCGGTACACTCCCCGGTACTCTCCCCGGTACAGTCGCTACTCACCCCGGTACAGTCAGTACACTCCATGGTACAGTCGTTACACTTCCCGGTACAGTCGATACACTCCCCGGTACATTCGGTACACTCTCTGGTACTCTCCACGGTCCAGTCGGTAATCTCCCCGAGAAAGTCCCCGGTACAGTCGGTACACTCCCCGGTACTCTCCCCGGTACATTCGGTACACTCCCTGTTACAGTCTGTACACTTTCCGGTACAGTCGGGACACTCCCCGGTACAGTCGATACTCTCCCCGGTACAGTCGATAGCCTCCCCAGTACAGTCGGTGCACTCCCCAGAACTATCCCCGATACAGTCGGTACACTCCCCGGTACCGTCAATACATTCCCAGGGACAGTCGGTACCCTCATCAGTACAGTCGATACACACCCGGTACAATCGGTACACTCCCCGGTACTCACCCCGGTACAGTCGCTACTCTCCCCGGTACAGTCAATATACACCATGGTACAGT
This sequence comes from Pristiophorus japonicus, assembly GCF_044704955.1. Classification (NCBI taxonomy): domain Eukaryota; kingdom Metazoa; phylum Chordata; class Chondrichthyes; family Pristiophoridae; genus Pristiophorus; species Pristiophorus japonicus. The sequence continues at coordinate 30,605,026 of NC_091983.1, forward strand.
CGTTACACTCCCCGGTACAGTCGATACTCTGCTCAGTACGTTCGGTACACTCCCCGGTACACTCCCGATACAGTCGCTACAGTCCACGGTACAGTCGGTACACCCCCCGGTAGAGTTGATGTGTTCCTTGGTACACTCCCCGGTACAGTCAATACACTCCCTGGTACAGTCGGTACACTCCTCGGTACAGTTAGTACTCTCCTCGGTACAGTCGGTACTCTCCCCTGCACAGTCGGTACACTCCCCGGTACAGTCGATATACTCCCCGGTACATTCGGTACACACTCTGGTACTCTCCAGGGTACAGTCGGTACTCTCCCCGAGAAACTCCCCAGTACAGTCGGTACACTCCCCTGTACTCTCCCCGGTACATTCGGTACATTCCCTGTTACAGTCTGTACACTTTCCGGAACAGTCGGGTCACTCCCCGGTACAGTCGATACTCTCCCCGGTACAGTCGATAGCCTCCCCAGTACAGTCGGTGCACTCCCCAGAACTATCCCCGATACAGTCGGTACACTCCCCGGTACAGTCAATACATTCCCCGGAACAGTCGGTACCCTCATCAGCACAGTCGATACACACCTGGTACAATCGGTACACTCCCCGGTACAGTCAGTACACTCCATGGTACAGTCGTTACACTCCCCGGTACAGTCGATACTCTGCTCAGTACGGTCGGTACACTCCCTGGTACACTCCCGATACAGTCGGTACAGTCCCTGGTACACTCCACGGTACAGTCGCTACAATCCATGGTACAGTCGGTACACCCCCCGGTAGAGTTGGTGTGTTCCTTGGTACACTCACCGGTACAGTCGGTACACTCCCCTGCTACAGTCGGTACACTCCCCGGTACAGTCGATACACTCCCCGGTACATTCGGTACACTCTCTAGTATTCTCCACGGTACAGTCGGTACTCTCCCCGGTGCAGTCGGTATCTCCCCAGTACAGTCGGTACACTCCCTGTTACAGTCTGTACACTTTCCGGTACTGTCGGTACACTCCCCTGTCCAGTCAATACACTCCCCGGTACAGTCTGTACAATCCCCGATAAACTCCCCGGTACAGTCGGTACACTCCCCTGTAATCTCCCCGGTATAGTGGGTATACTCCATGTTACAGTCTGCACACTTTCCAGTACAGTCGTTACACTCCCCGGTACAGTCGATACTCTCCCCGGTACAGTCGATAGCCTCTCCAGTACAGTCGGTGCACTCGACAGAACTATCCCCGATACAGTCGGTACACTCCCCGGTACAGTCAATACACTTCCCGGTACAGTCGGTACACTCATTGGTACAGTCGATACACGCCCGGTACAGTTGGTACACTCACCGGTACAGTCGGTACACTCCCCGGTACAGTCAATACACTCCCCGGTACAGTCTGTACACTCTCCGATAAACTCCCCGGTACAGTCGGTACACTCCCCGGTACTCGCCCCGGTACACTCCCTGTTACAGTCTGTACACTTTCCGGTACAGTCGGTAAACTCCCCGGTACAGTCGATACTCTCCCCTGTACAGTCGATAGCCTCCCCAGTACAGTCGGTGCACTCCCCAGAACTATCCCCGATACAGTCGGTACACTCCCCGGTACAGTCAATACATTCCCCAGGACAGTCGGTACACTCATCAGTACAGTCAATACACACCCGGTACAATCGGTACACTCCCCGGTACTCTCCCCGGTACAGTCGCTACTCTCCCCGGTACAGTCAGTACACTCCATGGTACAGTCATTACACTCCCCGGTACAGTCGATACTCTGCTCAGTACGGTCGGTACACTCCCCGGTACACTCCCGATACAGTCGGTACAGTCCCTGGTACACTCCCCGGTACAGTCGCTACAATCCACGGTACAGTCGGTACACCCCCCGGTAGAGTTGGTGTGTTCCTTGGTACACTCCCCGGTACAGTCAATACACTCCCTGGTACAGTCGGTACACTCCTCGGTACAGTTAGTACTCTCCTCGGTACAGTCGGTACACTCCCCTGCACAGTCGGTACACTCCCCGGTACAGTCGATACACTCCCCGGTACATTCGGTACACTCTCTGGTACTCTCCACGGTACAGTCGGTACTCTCCCCGGTACAGTCGATACACTCTCCGGTACACTCCCCGGTAAAGTTTGTACACTGCCCGATACAGTAGTTATATTCTGCGGTACACTCCCCGGTACAGACGGTACAGTCCCTGGTACAGTCGATACACTCCGTGGTATAGTCGGTGCTCTCCCTGCTACAGTCAGTACACGCCCCGGTGCAATCAATACACTCCCCGGTACGGTGGGTACACTCCCTGGCACAGTCGGTACACTCCCCGGTACAGTCAATACACTCCCTGGTACAGTCGGTACACTCCATGGTACAGTCGTTACACTCCCCGGTACAGTCGATACTCTGCTCAGTACGGTCGGTACACTCCCCGGTACACTCCCGATACAGTCGGTACAGTCCCTGGTACACTCCACGGTACAGTCGCTACAATCCATAGTACAGTCGGTACACCCCCCGGTAGAGTTGGTGTGTTCCTTGGTACACTCACCGGTACAGTTGGTACACTCCCCTGCTACAGTCGGTATACTCCCCGGTACAGTCGATACACTCCCCGGTACATTCGGTACACTCTCTAGTATTCTCCACGGTACAGTCGGTACTCTCCCCGGTGCAGTCGGTATCTCCCCAGTACAGTCGGTACACTCCCTGTTACAGTCTGTACACTTTCCGGTACTGTCGGTACACTCCCCTGTCCAGTCAATACACTCCCCGGTACAGTCTGTACAATCCCCGATAAACTCCCCGGTACAGTCGGTACACTCCCCTGTAATCTCCCCGGTATAGTGGGTATACTCCATGTTACAGTCTGTACACTTTCCAGTACAGTCGTTACACTCCCCGGTACAGTCGATACTCTCCCCGGTACAGTCGATAGCCTCTCCAGTACAGTCGGTGCACTCGACAGAACTATCCCCGATACAGTCGGTACACTCCCCGGTACAGTCAATACACTTCCCGGTACAGTCGGTACACTCATTGGTACAGTCGATACACGCCCGGTACAGTTGGTACACTCACCGGTACAGTCGGTACACTCCCCGGTACAGTCAATACACTCCCCGGTACAGTCTGTACACTCTCCGATAAACTCCCCGGTACAGTCGGTACACTCCCCGGTACTCGCCCCGGTACACTCCCTGTTACAGTCTGTACACTTTCCGGTACAGTCGGTAAACTCCCCGGTACAGTCGATACTCTCCCCGGTACAGTCGATAGCCTCCCCAGTACAGTCGGTGCACTCCCCAGAACTATCCCTGATACAGTCGGTACACTCCCTGGTACAGTCAATACATTCCCCAGGACAGTCGGTACACTCATCAGTACAGTCAATACACACCCGGTACAATCGGTACACTCCCCGGTACTCTCCCCGGTACAGTCGCTACTCTCCCCGGTACAGTCAGTACACTCCATGGTACAGTCGTTACACTCCCCGGTACAGTCGATACTCTGCTCAGTACGGTCGGTACACTCCCCGGTACACTCCCGATACAGTCGGTACAGTCCCTGGTACACTCCCCGGTACAGTCGCTACAATGCACGGTACAGTCGGTACACGCCCCGGTAGAGTTGGTGTGTTCCTTGGTACACTCCCCGGTACAGTCAATACACTCCCTGGTACAGTCGGTACACTCCTCGGTACAGTTAGTACTCTCCTCGGTACAGTCGGTACACTCCCCTGCACAGTCGGTACACTTCCCGGTACAGTCGATACACTCCCCGGTACATTCGGTACACTCTCTGGTACTCTCCACGGTACAGTCGGTACTCTCCCCGGTACAGTCGATACACTCCCCGGTACAGTCGATACACTCTCCGGTACACTCCCCGGTAAAGTTTGTACACTGCCCGATACAGTAGTTATATTCTGCGGTACACTCCCCGGTACAGACGGTACAGTCCCTGGTACAGTCGATACACTCCGTGGTATAGTCGGTGCTCTCCCTGCTACAGTCAGTACACGCCCCGGTGCAATCAATACACTCCCCGGTACGGTGGGTACACTCCCTGGCACAGTCGGTACACTCCCCGGTACAGTCAATACACTCCCTGGTACAGTCGGTACACTCCTCGGTACAGTTAGTACTCTCCTCGGTACAGTCGGTACACTCCCCTGCACAGTCGGTACACTCCCCGGTACAGTTGATACACTCCCCGGTACATTCGGTACACTCTCTGGTACTCTCCACGGTACAGTCGGTACTCTCCCCGGTACAGTCGGTACACTCCCCGGTACAGTCGATACACTCTCCGGTACACTCCCCGGTAAAGTTTGTACACTGCCCGATACAGTGGTTATATTCTGCGGTACACTCCCCGGTACAGACGGTACAGTCCCTGGTACAGTCGATACACTCCGTGGTATAGTCGGTGCTCTCCCTGCTACAGTGAGTACACGCCCCGGTGCAATCAATACACTCCCCGGTACGGTGGGTACACTCCCTGGCACAGTCGGTACACTCCCCGGTACAGTCAATACACTCCCTGGTGCAGTCGGTACACTCCTCGGTACAGTTAGTACTCTCCTCGGTACAGTCGGTACATTTCCCTGCACAGTCGGTACGCTTCCCGGTACAGTCGATACACTCCCCGGTACATTCGATACACTCCCCGGTACATTCGGTACACACTCTGGTACTCTCCACGGTACAGTCGGCACTCTCCCCGAGAAACTCCCCAGTACAGTCGGTACACTCCCCTGTACTCTCCCCGGTACATTCGGTGCACTCCCTGTTACAGACTGTACAGTTTCCGGAACAGTCGGGTCACTCCCCGGTACAGTCGATAGCCTCCCCTGTACAGTCGGTGCACTCCCCAGAACTATCCCCGATACAGTCGGTACACTCCCCGGTACAGTCAATACATTCCCCGGGACAGTCGGTACCCTCATCAGTACAGTCGATACACACCCGGTACAATCGGTACACTCCCCGGTACTCTCCCCGGTACAGTTGCTACTCTCCCCGGTACAGTCAGTACACTCCATGGTACAGTCGATACACTCTCTGGTACACTCCTCGGTAAAGTTGGTACACTCCTCGATAGAGTGGTTTTATTCCGCGGTACACTCCCCGGTACAGACGGTACATTCCCTGGTACAGTCGATACACTCCGTGGTATAGTCGGTGTTCTCACTGCTACAGTCAGTACACGCCCCGGTGCAATCAATACACTTCCAGGTACAGTCGGTACACTCCCTGGCACAGTCGGTACACTCCCCAGTACAGTCAATACACTCCCCGGTACAGTCTGTACACTCCCCGATAAACTCCCCGGTACAGTCGGTACACTCCCTGGTACTCTCCCCGGTACAGTCGGTACACTCCCTGTTACAGTCTGTACACTTTCGGGTAGTTGGTACACTCACTGATACAGTCGGTACACACCCCGCTACAGTCGTTACTCTGCTTAGTGCAGTCGGTACACTCCCCGGTACACTCCGCGATACAGTCGGTACAGTCCCCGGTATACTCCCCGGTACACTTCCAGGTACAGTCGCTACACTTCCCGGTACAGTCGGTACACTCCCCGGTACACTCCCCGGTACAGTTGGTGTGTTCCTTGGTACACTCCCCGGTACATTTGGTACACTCTCTAGTACTCTCCCCGGTACAGTCGGTACTCTCCCCGGTACAGTCGGTACACTCCCTGGCACAGTCGGTACACTCCCCGGTACAGTCAATAAGTCAATACACTCCCCGGTACAGTCGTACACTTCCTGATAAACTCCCCGGTACAGTCGGTACACTCCCCGGTACTCTCCCTGGTACATTCGGTACACTCCCTGTTACAGTGTGTACACTTTCCGGTACAGTCGGTGCACTCCCCAGAACTATCCCCGATACAGTCGGTACACTCCCCGGTACAGTCGGTACACTCATCGGTACAGTCGATACACGCCCGGTACAGTCGGTACACTCCCCGGTATTCTCCACGGTACAGTTGCTACTCTCCCCAGTACAGTCAGTACACTCCTTGGTACAGTCGGTACACTCCCCGGTACAGTCGATACTCTGCTCAGTACAGTCGATACACTCTCCGGTACACTCCCCGGTAAAGTTGGTACACTCCCCGATACAGTGGTTATATTCCGCGGTACACTCACCGGTACAGACGGTACATTCCCTGGTACAGTCGATACACTCCATGGTATAGTCGGTGCTCTCCCTGCTACAGTCAGTACACACCCCGGTGCAATCAATACACTCCCCGGTACAGTCGTTACTCTGTTCAGTACAGTCGGTAAACTCCCCGGTACACTCCCCGATACATTCGGTACAGTCCCCGGTACACTCCCCGGTACAGTCGCTACACTCCCCGGTACAGTCGGTACACTCCACGGTACACTCCCCGGTACAGTTGGTGTGTTCCTTGGTACACTCCCCGGTACATTTGGTACACTCTCTGGTACTCTCCTCGGTACAGTCGGTACTCTCCCCGGTACAGTCGGTACACTCCCCGGTACAGTCGACACACTCTCCGGTACACACTCCGGTAAAGTCGGTACACTCCCCTGTACAGTCGATACACTCTCCGGTACAGTCGGTACACTGCCCGGTACAGTCGATACTCTCTCCGGTACACTCCCCGGTAAAGTTGGTACACTCCCCGATACAGTGGTTATATTCCGCGGTACACTCCCCTGTACAGACAGTACATTCCCTGGTACAGTCGATACACTCCGTGGTATAGTCAATGTTCTCCCTGCTACAGTCAGTACACGCCCCGGTGCAATCAATACACTCCCCGGTACAGTCGGTACACTCCCTGGCACAGTCGGTACACTCCCCGGTACAGTCTGTACACTCCCCGAGAAACTCCCCGGTACAGTCAGTACACTCCCCGGTACTCTCCCCGGTACATTCGGTACACTTTCCGGTACAGTCGGTACACTCCCCGGTACAGTCGATACTCTCCCCGGTACAGTCGATAGCCTCTCCAGTACAGTCGGTGCACTCCCCCGAACTATCCCCGATACAGTCGGTACACTCCCCGGTACAGTAAATACACTCCCCGGTACAGTCGGTACACTCCCTGGCACAGTCGGTACACTCCCCTGTACAGTCGATACACTCTCCGGTACAGTCGGTACACTGCCCGGTACAGTCGATACTCTCTCCGGTACACTCCCCGGTAAAGTTGGTACACTCCCCGATACAGTGGTTATATTCCGCGGTACACTCCCCTGTACAGACAGTACATTCCCTGGTACAGTCGATACACTCCGTGGTATAGTCAATGTTCTCCCTGCTACAGTCAGTACACGCCCCGGTGCAATCAATACACTCCCCGGTACAGTCGGTACACTCCCTGGCACAGTCGGTACACTCCCCGGTACAGTCTGTACACTCCCCGAGAAACTCCCCGGTACAGTCAGTACACTCCCCGGTACTCTCCCCGGTACATTCGGTACACTTTCCGGTACAGTCGGTACACTCCCCGGTACAGTCGATACTCTCCCCGGTACAGTCGATAGCCTCTCCAGTACAGTCGGTGCACTCCCCCGAACTATCCCCGATACAGTCGGTACACTCCCCGGTACAGTAAATACACTCCCCGGTACAGTCGGTACACTCCCTGGCACAGTCGGTACACTCCCCGGTACAGTCAATACACTCCCCGGTACAGTCTGTACACTCCCCGATAAACTCCCCGGTACAGTCGGTACACTCCCCGGTACTCTCCCTGGTACATTCGGTACACTCCCTGTTACAGTCTGTACACTTTCCGGTACAGTCGGTGCACTCCCCGGTACAGTCGGTACACTCCCCGGTACAGTCGACACACTCTCCGGTACACACTCCGGTAAAGTCGGTACACTCCCCTGTACAGTCGATACTCTCTCCGGTACACTCCCCGGTAAACTTGGTACACTCCCCGATACAGTGGTTATATTCCGCGGTACACTCCCCTGTACATACAGTACATTCCCTGGTACAGTCGATACACTCCGTGGTATAGTCAATGTTCTCCCTGCTACAGTCAGTACACGCCCCGGTGCAATCAGTACACTCCCCGGTACAGTCGATACACTCCCTGGCACAGTCGGTACACTCCCCGGTACAGTCAATACACTCCCCGGTACAGTCTGTACACTCCCCGAGAAACTCCCCGGTACAGTCAGTACACTCCCCGGTACTCTCCCCGGTACATTCAGTACACTTTCCGGTACAATCGGTACACTCCCCGGTACAGTCGATACTCTCCCCGGTACAGTCGATAGCCTCTCCAGTACAGTCGGTGCACTCCCCCGAACTATCCCCGATACAGTCGGTACACTCCCCGGTACAGTAAATACACTCCCCGGTACAGTCGGTACACTCCCTGGCACAGTCGGTACACTCCCCGGTACAGTCAATACACTCCCCGGTACAGTCTGTACACTCCCCGATAAACTCCCCGGTACAGTCGGTACACTCCCCGGTACTCTCCCTGGTACATTCGGTACACTCCCTGTTACAGTCTGTACACTTTCCGGTACAGTCGGTGCACTCCCCAGAACTATCCCCGATAAAGTCGGTACACTCCCCAGTACAGTCAATACACTCCCCGGTACAGTCGGTACACTCATCGGTACAGTCGATACATGCCCGGTACAGTCGGTACACTCCCCGGTATTCTCCACGGTACAGTCGCTACTCTCCCCAGTACAGTCAGTACACTCCTTGGTACAGTCGGTACACTCCCCGGTACAGTGGTTATATTCCGCGGTACACTCACCGGTACAGATGGTACATTCCCTGGTACAGTCGATACACTCCATGGTATAGTCGGTGCTCTCCCTGCTACAGTCAGTACACGCCCCGGTGCAATCAATACACTCCCCGGTATAGTCGTTACTCTGTTCAGTACAGTCGGTAAACTCCCCGGTACACTCCCCGATACATTCGGTACAGTCCCCGGTACACTCCCCGGTACACTCCCCGGTACAGTCGCTACACTCCCCGGTACAGTTGGTACACTCCACGGTACACTCCCCGGTACAGTTGGTGTGTTCCTTGGTACACTCCCCGGTACATTTGGTACACTCTCTGGTACTCTCCTCGGTACAGTCGGTACTCTCCCCGGTACAGTCGGTACACTCCCCGGTACAGTCGACACACTCTCCGGTACACACTCCGGTAAAGTCGGTACACTCCCCTGTACAGTCGATACACTCTCCGGTACAGTCGGTACACTGCCCGGTACAGTCGATACTCTCTCCGGTACACTCCCCGGTAAAGTTGGTACACTCCCCGATACAGTGGTTATATTCCGCGGTACACTCCCCTGTACAGATAGTACATTCCCTGGTACAGTCGATACACTCCGTGGTATAGTCAGTGTTCTCCCTGCTACAGTCAGTACACGCCCCGGTGCAATCAATACACTCCCCGGTACAGTCGGTACACTCCCTGGCACAGTCGATACACTCCCCGGTACAGTCAATACACTCCCCGGTACAGTCTGTACACTCCCCGAGAAACTCCCCGGTACAGTCAGTACACTCCCCGGTACTCTCCCCGGTACATTCGGTACACTTTCCGGTACAGTCGGTACACTCCCCGGTACAGTCGATACTCTCCCCGGTACAGTCGATAGCCTCTCCAGTACAGTCGGTGCACTCCCCCGAACTATCCCCGATACAGTCGGTACACTCCCCGGTACAGTAAATACACTCCACGGTACAGTCGGTACACTCATCGGTACAGTTGATTCACACCCGGTACAGTCGGTACACTCCCCGGTACAGTCGCTACTCTCCCCGGTACAGTCAATACACTCCATGATACAGTCTGTACACTCTCCGATAAACCCCCCGGTACAGTCGGTACACTCCCCGGTACTCGCCCCGCTACAGTCGGTACACTCCCTGTTACAGTCTGTACACTTTCCGGTACAGTCGGTAAACTCCCCGGTACAGTCGATACTCTCCCCGGTACAGTCGATAGCCTCCCCAGTACAGTCGGTGCACTCCCCATAACTATCCCCGATACAGTCGGTACACTCCCCGGTACAGTAAATACACTCCCCGGGACAGTCGGTACACTCATCGGTACAGTTGATTCACACCCGGTACAGTCGGTACACTCCCCGGTACAGTCGCTACTCTCCCCGGTACAGTCAATACACTCCATGATACAGTCTGTACACTCTCCGATAAACCCCCCGGTACAGTCGGTACACTCCCCGGTACTCGCCCCGCTACAGTCGGTACACTCCCTGTTACAGTCTGTACACTTTCCGGTACAGTCGGTAAACTCCCCGGTACAGTCGATACTCTCCCCGGTACAGTCGATAGCCTCCCCAGTACAGTCGGTGCACTCCCCATAACTATCCCCGATACAGTCGGTACACTCCCCGGTACAGTCAATACATTCCCCGGGACAGTCGGTACACTCATCAGTACAGTCGATACTCACCCGGTACAATCGGTACACTTCCCGGTTCTCTCCCCGGTACAGTCGCTACTCTCCCCGGTACAGTCAGTACACTCCATGGTACAGTCGTTACACTTCCCGGTACAGTCGATACACTCCCCGGTACATTCGGTACACTCTCTGGTACTCTCCACGGTCCAGTCGGTAATCTCCCCGAGAAAGTCCCCGGTACAGTCGGTACACTCCCCGGTACTCTCCCCGGTACATTCGGTACACTCCCTGTTACAGTCTGTACACTTTCCGGTACAGTCGGGACACTCCCCGGTACAGTCGATACTCTCCCCGGTACAGTCGATAGCCTCCCCAGTACAGTCGGTGCACTCCCCAGAACTATCCCCGATACAGTCGGTACACTCCCCGGTACCGTCAATACATTCCCAGGGACAGTCGGTACCCTCATCAGTACAGTCGATACACACCCGGTACAATCGGTACACTCCCCGGTACTCTCCCCGGTACAGTCGCTACTCTCCCCGGTACAGTCAGTACACACCATGGTACAGTCGTTACACTCCCCGGTACAGTCGATACTCTGCTCAGTACGTTCGGTACACTCCCCGGTACACTCCCGATACAGTCGCTACAGTCCACGGTACAGTCGGTACACCCCCCGGTAGAGTTGATGTGTTCCTTGGTACACTCCGCGGTACAGTCAATACACTCCCTGGTACAGTCGGTACACTCCTCGGTACAGTTAGTACTCTCCTCGGTACAGTCGGTACTCTCCCCTGCACAGTCGGTACACTCTCCGGTACAGTCGATACACTCCCCGGTACATTCGGTACACTCTCTTGTACTCTCCACGGTACAGTTGGTATTCTCCCCGGTACAGTTGGTACACTCCCCGGTACAGTCGACACACTCTCCTGTACACTCTCTGGTAAAGTCGGTACACTCCCCAGTACAGTCGATACACTCCCCGGTACAGTCGGTACACTCCCCGGTACAGTCGATACACTCTCCGGTACACTCCCCAGTAAAGTTGGTACACTCCCCGATACAGTGGTTATATTCTGCGGTACACTCCCCGGTACAGACGGTACATTCCCTGGTACAGTCGATACACTCCGTGATATAGTCGGTGCTCTCCCTGCTACAGTCAGTACACGCCCCGGTGCAATCAATACACTCCCCGGTACGGTGGGTACACTCCCTGGCACAGTCGGTACATTCCCCGGTACAGTCAATACACTCCCCGGTACAGTCTGTACACTCCCCGACAAACTCCCCGGTACAGTCGGTACACTCCCTGTTACAGTCTGTACACTTTCCGGTACTGTCGATACACTCCCCTGTCCAGTCGGTGCACTCCCCAGATCTATCCCCGATACAGTCGGTACACTCCCCGGTACAGTCAATACATTCCCCGGGACAGTCAGTACACTCATCAGTACAATCAATACACACCCGGTACAATCGGTACACTCCCCGGTACTCTCCCCGGTACAGTCGCTACTCTCCCCGGTACAGTCAGTACACTCCATGGTACAGTCGTTACACTCCCCGGTACAGTCGATACTCTGCTCAGTACGGTCGGTACACTCCCCGGTACACTCCCGATACAGTCGGTACAGTCCCTGGTACACCCCCGGTACAGTCGCTACAATCCACGGTACAGTCGGTACACCCCACGGTAGAGTTGGTGTGTTCCCTGGTACACTCCCCGGTACAGTCGCTACAATCCACGGTACAGTCGGTACACTCCTCGGTACAGTTAGTACTCTCCTCGGTACAGTCGGTACACTCCCCTGCATAGTCGGTACACTCCCCGGTACAGTCGATACACTCCCCGGTACATTTGGTACACACTCTGGTACTCTCCAGGGTACAGTCGGTACTCTCCCCGAGAAACTCCCCAGTACAGTCGGTACACTCCCCTGTACTCTCCCCGGTACATTCGGTACACTCCCTGTTACAGTCTGTACACTTTCCGGAACAGTCGGGTCACTCCCCGGTACAGTCGATACTCTCCCCGGTACAGTCAATAGCCTCCCCAGTACAGTCGGTGCACTCCCCAGAACTATCCCCGATACAGTCGGTACACTCCCCGGTAGAGTCAATACATTCCCCGGAACAGTCGGTACCCTCATCAGTACAGTCGATACACACCTTGTACAATCGGTACACTCCCCGGTACAGTCAGTACACTCCATGGTACAGTCGTTACACTCCCCGGTACAGTCGATACTCTGCTCAGTACGGTCGGTACACTCCCCGGTACACTCCCGATACAGTCGGTACAGTCCCTGGTACACTCCACGGTACAGTCGCTACAATCCATGGTACAGTCGGTACACCCCCCGGTAGAGTTGGTGTGTTCCTTGGTACACTCACCGGTACAGTCGGTACACTCCCCGGTACAGTCGATACACTCCCCGGTACATTCGGTACACTCTCTGGTATTCTCCACGGTACAGTCGGAACTCTCCCCGGTACAGTCGGTACTCTCCCCAGTACAGTCGGTACACTCCCTGTTACAGTCTGTACACTTTCCGGTACTGTCGGTACACTCCCCTGTCCAGTCAATACACTCCCCGGTACAGTCTGTACAATCCCCGATAAACTCCCCGGTACAGTCGGTACACTCCCCGGTAATCTCCCCGGTATAGTGGGTATACTCCCTGTTACAGTCTGTACACTTTCCAGTACAGTCGTTACACTCCCCGGTACAGTCGATACTCTCCCCGGTACAGTCGATAGCCTCTCCAGTACAGTCGGTGCACTCGACAGAACTATCCCCGATACAGTCGGTACACTCCCCGGTACAGTCAATACACTTCCCGGTACAGTCGGTACACTCATTGGTACAGTCGATACACACCCGGTACAGTTGGTACACTCACCGGTACAGTCGGTACACTCCCCGGTACAGCCAATACACTCCCCGGTACAGTCTGTACACTCTCCGATAAACTCCCCGGTACAGTCGGTACACTCCCCGGTACTCGCCCCGGTACACTCCCTGTTACAGTCTGTACACTTTCCGGTACAGTCGGTAAACTCCCTGGTACAGTCGATACTCTCCACGGTACAGTCGATAGCCTCCCCAGTACAGTCGGTGCACTCCCCAGAACTATCCCCGATACAGTCGGTACACTCCCCGGTACAGTCAATACACTCCCTGTACAGTCGGTACACTCCTCGGTACAGTTAGTACTCTCCTCGGTACAGTCGGTACACTCCCCTGCACAGTCGGTACACTCCCTGGTACAGTCGATACACTCCCCGGTACATTCGGTGCACTCTCTGGTACTCTCCACGGTACAGTCGGTACTCTCCCCGGTACAGTCGGTACACTCCCCGGTACAGTCGATACACTCTCCGGTACACTCCCCGGTAAAGTTTGTACACTGCCCGATACAGTGGTTATATTCTGCGGTACACTCCCCGGTACAGACGGTACAGTCCCTGGTACAGTCGATACACTCCGTGGTATAGTCGGTGCTCTCCCTGCTACAGTCAGTACACGCCCCGGTGCAATCAATACACTCCCCGGTACGGTGGGTACACTCCCTGGCACAGTCGGTACACTCCCCGGTCCAGTCAATACACTCCCCGGTACAGTCTGTACACTCCCCGATAAACTCCCCGGTACAGTCGGTACACTCCCCGGTACTCTCCCCGGTACAGTCGGTACACTCCCTGTTACAGTCTGTACACTTTCCGGTACAGTCGGTACACTCCCCTGTCCAGTCAATACACTCCCCGGTACAGTCTGTACACTCCCCGATAAACTCCCCGGTACAGTCGGTACACTCCCAGGTACTCTCCCCGGTAAAATGGGTATACTCCCTGTTACAGTCTGTACACTTTCCGGTAAAGTCGGTACACTCCCCGGTACAGTCGATACTCTCCCCAGTACAGTCGATAGCCTCTCCAGTACAGTTGGCGCACTCCCCAGAAATATCCCCGATACAGTCGGTACACTCCCCGGTACAGTCAATACACTGCCGGTACAGTCGGTACACTCATTGGTACAGTCGATAAACGCCCGGTACAGTCGGTACACTCACCGGTACACTCCCCGGTAAAGTTGGTACACTCCCCGATACAGTGGTTATATTTCGCGCTACACTCGCCGGTACAGACGGTACATTCCCTGGTACAGTCGATACACTCCGTGGTATAGTCGGTGCTCTCCCTGCTACAGTCAGTACACGCCCCAGTGCAATCATTACACTCCCCGGTACCCTCCCCGGTACAGTCGGTAAACTCCCTGTTACAGCCTGTACACTTTACGGTACAGTCGGTACACCCCCCGGTACAGTCAATACACTCCCCGGTACAGTCGGTACATTCATCGGTACAGTCGTTACACACACGGTACAGTCGGTACACTCCCCGGTACTCTCCCCGGTACAGTTGCTACTCTCCCCGGTACAGTCAGTACACTCCATGGTACAGTCAGTACACTCCCCGCTACAGTCGATACTCTGCTCAGTACAGTCGGTACACTCCTCGGTACACTCCCCGGTACAGTTGCTACACTCCCTGTTACAGTCAGTACACTCCACGGTACACTCCTCGGTACACTCCCCGGTACAGTTGGTGTGTTCCTTGGTACACACCCCGGTACATTCGGTACACTCTCTGGTACTCTCCCCGGTACAGTCGGTACCCTCCCCGGTACAGTCGGCACACTCCCCGCTACAGTCGACACACTCTCCGGTACACTCTCCGGTAAAGTCGGTACACTCCCCGGTACAGTCGATACACTCCCCGGTACAGTCGGTATACTCCCCGGTACAGTCGATACACTCTCCGGTACACACCCCGGTAAAGTTGGTACACTCCCCGATGCAGTGGTTATATTACGCGGTACACTCCCCTGTACAGACGGTACATTCCCTGGTACAGTCGATACACTCCGTGGTATAGTTGGTGCTCTCCCTGCATCTGTCAGTACATGCCACGGTGCAATCAATACACTCCCCGGTACAGCCGGTACACTCCCTGGTACAGACGGTACATTCCCTGGTACAATCGATATACTCCGTGGTATAGTCTGTGCTCTCCCTGCTACAGTCAGTACACGCCCCGGTGCAATCAATACACTCCCCGGTACAGTCAGTACACTCTCTGGTACAGTCGGTACACTCCCCGGTACACTCCCCGGTACAGTTGGTATGTTCCTTGGTACACTCCCCGGTATAGTCAGTACATTCTCCGGTACAGTCCGTATACTCCCCGGTACAGTCGATACACTCCCTGGTACAGTCGGTACACTCCTCGGTACAGTTAGTACTTTCTTCGGTACAGTTGGTACACTCCCATGTACAGTCGGTACACTCCCCGGTACAGTCGATACACTCCCCGATACATTCGGTACACTCTCTGGTACTCTCCCCGGTACAGTCAGTACTCTCCCCGGTACAGTCGTTACACTCCCCGGTACAGTCGATACACTCTCCGGTACATTCTCCAGTACAGTCGGTACTCTCCCCGGAACAGTCGGTACACTCCCCGGTAAAGTTGGTACACTCCCCGATACAGTGGTTATATTCCGCGGTACACTCCCCTGTACACACGGTACATTCCCTGGTACAGTCGATACACTCCGTGGTATAGTCCGTGCTCTCCCTGCTACAGTCAGTACATGCCCCGGTGCAATCAATACACTCCCTGGTACAGTCGGTACACTCCCTGGCACAGTCGGTACACTCCCCGGTCGAGTCAATACACTCCCCGGTACAGTCTGTACACTCCCCGATAAACTCCCCGGTACAGTCGGTACACTCCCCGGTACTCTCCCCGGTACAGTCGGTACACTCCCTGTTACAGTCTGTACACTTTCCGGTACAGTCGGTACACTCCCCTGTCCAGTCAATACACTCCCCGGTACAGTCTGTACACTCCCCGGTACAGTCGATAGCCTCTCCAGTACAGTCGGTGCACTCCCAAGAACTATCCCCGATACAGTCGGTACACTCCCCGGTACAGTCAATACACTCCCCGGTACAGTCGGTACACTCATCGGTACAGTCGATACACGCCCGGTACAGTCGGTACACTCCCCGGTACTCTCCCCGGTACAGTCGCTACTCTCCCCGGTACAGTCGCTACTCTCCCCAGTACAGTCAGTACACTCCATGGTAGAGTCGGTACAGTCCCCGGTACAGTCGATACTCTGCTCAATACAGTCGATACACTCTCCGGTACACTCCCCGGTAAAGTTGGTACACTCCCCGATACAGTGTTTATATTCCGCGGTACACTCCCTGGTACAGACGGTACATTCCCTGGTACAGTCGATACACTCCATGGTATAGTCGGTGCTCTCCCTGCTACAGTCAGTACACGCCCCTGTGCAATCAATACACTCCCCGGTACAGTCGATACTCCACTCTGTACAGTCGGTAAACTCCCCGGTACACTCCCCGATACATTCGGTACAGTCCCCGGAACACTCCCCGGTACAGTCGCTACACTCCCCGGTACAGTCGGTACACTCCCCGGTACACTCCCCGGTACAGTTGGTGTGTTCCTTTGTACACTCCCCGGTACAGTTAGTACATTCTCCGGTACAGTCCGTACACTCCCCGGTACAGTCAATAAACTCCTTGGTACGGTCGGTACACTCCCCTGTACAGTCGATACACTCCCCGGTACAGTCGGTACACTCCCCGGTACAGTCGACACACTCTCCGGTACACTCTCCAGTAAAGTCGGTACACTCCCCGGTGCAGTCCATACACTCCCCGATACATTCGGTACACTCTCTGGTACTCTCCCCGGTACAGTCGGTACTCTCCCCGGTACAGTCGGTACACTCCCCGGTACAGTCGATACACTCTCCGGTACATTCTCCAGTACAGTCGGTACTCTCCCCGGTACAATCGGTACACTCCCCGGTAAAGTTGGTACACTCCCCGATACAGTGGTTATATTCCGCGGTACACTCCCCTGTACACACGGTACATTCCCTGGTACAGTCGATACACTCCGTGGTATAGTCCGTGCTCTCCCTGCTACAGTCAGTACATGCCCCGGTGCAATCAATACACTCCCCGGTACAGTCGGTACACTCCCTGGCACAGTCAGTACACTCCCCGGTCGAGTCAATACACTCCCCTGTACAGTCTGTACACTCCCCGATAAACTCCCCGGTACAGTCGGTACACTCCCCGGTACTCTCCCCGGTACAGTCGGTACACTCCCTGTTACAGTCTGTACACTTTCCGGTACAGTCGGTACACTCCCCTGTCCAGTCAATACACTCCCTGGTACAGTCTGTACACTCCCCGGTACAGTCGATAGCCTCTCCAGTACAGTCGGTGCACTCCCAAGAACTATCCCCGATGCAGTCGGTACACTCCCCGGTACAGTCAATACACTCCCCGGTACAGTCGGTACACTCATCGGTACAGTCGATACACGCCCGGTACAGTCGGTACACTCCCCGGTACTCTCCCCGGTACAGTCGCTACTCTCCCCAGTACAGTCAGTACACTCCATGGTAGAGTCGGTACAGTCCTCGGTGCAGTCGATACTCTGCTCAGTACAGTCGATACACTCTCCGGTACACTCCCCGGTAAAATTGGTACACTCCCCGATACAGTGTTTATATTCTGCGGTACACTCCCTGGTACAGACGGTACATTCCCTGGTACAGTCGATACACTCCGTGGTATAGTCAGTGCTCTCCCTGCTACAGTCAGTACACGCCCCTGTGCAATCAATACACTCCCCGGTACAGTCGATACTCTGCTCAGTACAGTCGGTAAACTCCCCGGTACACTCCCCGATACATTCGGTACAGTCCCCGGAAAACTCCCCGGTACAGTCGCTACACTCCCCGGTACAGTCGGTACACTCCCCGGTACACTCCCCGGTACAGTTGGTGTGTTCCTTGGTACACTCCCCGGTACAGTTAGTACATTTTCCGGTACAGTCCGTACACTCCCCGGTACAGTCAATAAACTCCTTGGTACGGTCGGTACACTCCCCTGTACAGTCGATACACTCTTCGGTACACTCCCCGGTAAAGTTGGTACACTCCCCGATACAGTGGTTATATTCCGTGGTACACTCCCTGGTACAGACGGTACATTCCCTGGTACAGTCGATACACTCCGTGGTATAGTTGGTGCTCTCCCTGCTACAAGTCAGTAAACGCCCTGATGCAATCAATACACTCCCCGGTATAGTCGGTACACTCCCTGGCACAGTCGGTACACTCCCCGGTACAGTCAATACACTCCCCGGTACAGTCTGTACACTCCCCGATTAACTCCCCGGTACAGTCGGTGCACTCCCTGTTACAGTCTGTACACTTTCAGGTACAGTCGGTACACTCCCCGGTACAGTCGATACTCTCCCCGGTACAGTCGATAGCCTCCCCAGTACAGTCGGTGCACTCCCCAGAACTATCCCCAATACAGTCGGTACACTCCCCAGTACAGTCAATACACTCCCAGGTACAGTCGGTAAACTCATTGGTACAGTCGATATAGGCCCGGTACAGTCGGTACACTCACCGGTACTCTCCCCGGTACAGTCGCTACTCTCCCCAGTACAGTCAGTACACTCCATGGTACAGTCGGTACACTCCCCAGTACAGTCGACACACTCTCCGGTACACTCTCCGGTAAAGTCGGTACACTCCCTGGTACAGTCGATACACTCCCCGGTACAGTCGGTACACTCCCCGGTACAGTCGATACACTCTCCGGTACACACCCCGGTAAAGTTGGTACACTCCCCGATACAGTGGTTATATTCCGCGGTACACTCCCCTGTACACACGGTAATTCCATGGTACAGTCGATACACTCCGTGGTATAGTTGGTGCTCTCCCTGCAAGTGTCAGTACATGCCCCGGTACAGTCGATACACTCCCCGGTACAGTCGGTACACTCCCTGGTACAGACGGTACATTCCCTGGTACAATCGATATACTCCGTGGTATAGTCCGTGCTCTCCCTGCTACAGTCAGTACACGACCCGGTGCAATCAATACACTCCCCGTTACAGTCAGTACACTCCCTGGTACAGTCGCTACACTCCCCGGTACACTCCCCGGTACAGTTGGTATGTTCCTTGGTACACTCCCCGGTATAGTCAGTACATTCTCCGGTACAGTCCGTACACTCCCCGGTACAGTCAATACACTCCCTGGTACAGTCGGTACACTCCTCGGTACAGTTAGTACTCTCCTCGGTACAGTCGGTACACATCCCTGTACAGTCGGTACACTCCTCGGTACAGTCGATACACTCCCTGGTACAGTCGGTACACTCTCTGGTAACCGCCCCGGTACATTCGGTACTCTCCCCGGTACAGTCGGTACACTCTCCGGTACAGACGATACACTCTCCAGTACATTCTCCGGTACAGTCGGTACTCTCCTCGGTACAGTCGGTACACTCCCCGGTACAGTCGATACACTCTCCGGTACACTCCCCGGTAAAGTTGGTACACTCCCCGATACAGTGGTTATATTGCACGGTACACTCCCCTGTACACACGGTACATTCCCTGGTACAGTCGATACACTCCGTGGTATAATCCGTGCTCTCCCTGCTACAGTCAGTACATGCCCCGGTGCAATCAATACACTCCCCAGTACAGTCGGTACACTCCCTAGCACAGTCGGTACACTCCCCGGTCCAGTCAATACACTCCCCGGTACAGTCTGTACACTCCCCGATGAACTCCCCGGTACAGTCGGTACACTCCCAGGTACTCTCCCCAGTACAGTCGGTACACTCCCTGTTACAGTCTGTACACTTTCCGGTACAGTCGGTGCACTCCCCAGAACTATCCCCGATACAGTCGGTACACTCCCCGGTACAGTCAATACACTCCCCGGTACAGTCGGTACACTCATCGGTACAGTCGATACATGCCCGGTACAGTCGGTACACTCCCCGGTACTCTCCCCGGTACAGTCGCTACTCTCCCCAGTACAGTCAGTACACTCCATGGTAGAGTCGGTACACTCCCCGGTACAGTCGATACTCTGCTCAGTACAGTCGATACACTCTCCGGTACACTCCCCGGTAAAGTTGGTACACTCCCCGATACAGTGTTTATATTCCGCAGTACACTCCCTGGTACACACGGTACATTCCCTGGTACAGTCGATACACTCCGTGGTATAGTCGGTGCTCTCCCTGCTACAGTCAATACACGCCCCGGTGCAATCAATACACTCCCCGATACAGTCGATACTCTGCTCAGTACAGTCGGTAAACTCCCCGGTACACTCCCCGATACATTCGGTACAGTCCCCGGAACACTCCCCGGTACAGTCGCTACACTCCCCGGTACAGTCGGTACACTCCCCGGTACAGTCGGTACTCTCCCCAGTACAGTCGGTACACTCCCCGGTACAGCCAGTACAGTCCCCGGTACACTCCCCAGTACACTCCCCGCTACAGTCGCTACACTCCCCGGTACAGTCAGTACACTCCCCGGTACACTCCCCGGTATAGTTGGTGTGTTCCTTGGTACACTCCCCAGTACAGTTAATACATTTTCCGGTACAGTCCGTACACTCCCCGGTACAGTCAATACACTCCCAGGTACAGTCGGTAAACTCGTCGGTACAGTCGATACAGGCCCGGTACAGTCGGTACACTCACCGGTACTCTCCCCGGTACAGTCGCTACTCTCCCCAGTACAGTCAGTACACTCCATGGTACAGTCGGTACACTCCCCGGTACAGCCAGTACAGCCCCCGGTACACTCCCCAGTACACTCCCCGGTACAGTCGCTACACTCCCCGGTACAGTCGGTACACTCCCCGGTACACTCCCCGGTATAGTTGGTGTGTTCCTTGGTACACTCCCCAGTACAGTTAATACATTTTCCGGTACAGTCCGTACACTCACCGGTACAGTCAATACATTGCCCGGAACTGTCAATACATTCCCCGGTACAGTCGGTACACTCATCGGTACAGTCAATACACACACGGTACAATCGGTACACTCCCCGGTACACTCACCGGTACAGTCGCTACTCTCTCCAGTACAGTCAGTACACTCCATGGTACAGTCGATACACTCCCCAGTACAGTCGATACTCTGCTCAGTACAGTCGGTACACTCCCCGGTACACTCACCGATACAGTCGGTACACTCCCCAGTACAATTCCCGGTACACTCCCCGGTACAGTTCGTACATTCTCCGGTACAGTCCGTACACTCCCCGGTACAGTCAATACACTTCCTGGTACAGTAGGTACACTCCTCGGTACAGTTAGTACTCTCCTTGGTACAGTCAGTACACTCCCCTGTACAGTCGGTACACTCCCCGGTACAGTCGATACACTCCCCGGTACATTCCGTACACTATCTGGTACTCTCCCCGGCACAGTCGGTACTCTCCCCGGTACAGTCGGTACACTCCCCGGTACAGTCGATACACTCTCTGGTACATTCTCCGGTAAAGTCGGGACACTTCCCGGTACAGTCGGTACACTCCCCGGTACAGTCGATACACTCTCCGGTGCACTCCCCGGTAAAGTTGGTATACTCCCCGATACAGTGGTTATATTCCATGGTACACTCGCCGGTACATTCCCTGGTGCAGTCGATACACTCCATGATATAGTCGGTGCTCTCCCTGCTACAGTAAGTACATGCCCCGGTGCAATCAATACACTCCCCTGTACAGTTGGTACACTCCCTGGCACAGTTGGTACACTCCCCGGTCCAGTCAATACACTCCCCGGTACAGTCGGTACACTCCCAGGTACAGTCGACACACTCTCCGGTACACTCTCTGGTAAAGTCGGTACACTCCCCGGTACAGTCGATACACTCCCTGGTACAGTCGCTACTCTCCCCAGTACAGTCAGTACACTCCATGGTACAGTCGGTACACTCCCCGGTACAGTCGTTACTCTGCTCAGTACAGTCGGTACACTCCCTGGTACACTCCCCGATACAGTCGGTACAGTCCCCGGTACACTCCCCGGTACACTCCCCGGTACAGTCGCTACACTCCCCGGTACAGTCGGTACACTCCCCGGTACACTCCCCGGTACAGTTGGTATGTTCCTTGGTACATTCCCCAGTATAGTCAGTACATTCTCCGGTACAGTCCATGCAATCCCCGGTACAGTCAATACACTCCTCAGTACAGTTAGTACTCTCCTCGGTACAGTCGGTACAATCCACTGCACATTCGATACACACCCGGTACAATCGGTACACTCCACGGTACTCTCCCCGGTACAGTCGCTACTCTCCGCGGTGTACAGTCAGTACACTCCATGGTACAGTCGGTACACTCCCAGGTACAGTCGATACTCTGCTCAGTACGGTCGGTACACTCCTCGGTACACTTGGTGTGTTCCTTGGTACACTCCCCGGTACATTCGGTACACTCTCTGGTACTCTCCACGGTACAGTCGGTACTCTCCCCGGTACAGTCGGTACACACTCCGGTAAAGTCGGTACACTCCCCGGTACAGTCGATACACTCCCCGGTACAGTCGGTACACTCCCCGGTAGAGTCGACACACTCTCCGGTACACTCTCCAGTAAAGTCGGTACACTCCCCGGTACAGTCGATACACTCCCCGGTACAGTCGATACACTCCCCGGTACAGTCGGTACACTCCCCGGTACAGTCGATACACTCTCCGGTACACTCCCCAGTAAAGTTGGTACACTCCCCAATACAGTGGTTATATTCCATGGTACACTCCCCGGTACAGACGGTACATTCCCTGGTACAGTCGATACACTCCGTGGTATAGTCGGTGCTCTCCCTGCTACAGTCAGTACAAGCCCCGGTGCAATCAATTCACTCCCCGGTACAGTCGATACTCTGCTCAGTACATTCGGTAAACTCCCCGGTACACTCCCCGATACATTCGGTACCTCCCCGCAACACTCCCCGGTACACTCCCCGGTACAGTCGCTACACTCCCCGGTACAGTCGGTACACTCCCCGGTACAGTCGTTACTCTGCTCAGTACAGTCGGTACACTCCCTGGTACACTCCCCGATACAGTCGGTACAGTCCCCGGTACACCCACCGGTACACTCCCCGGTACAGTCGCTACACTCCCTGGTACAGTCGGTACACTCCCCGGTACATTCCCCGGTACAGTTGGTATGTTCCTCGGTACTCTCCCCGGTATAGTCAGTACATTCTCTGGTACAGTCCGTACACTCCCCGGTACAGTCAATACACTCCCTGGTACAGTCGGTACACTCCTCGGTACAGTTAGTACTCTCCTCGGTACCGTCGGTACACTCCCCTGTACAGTCGATACACACCCGGTACAATCAGTACACTCCCCGGTACTCTCTCCGGTACCGTTGCTACTCTCCCCGGTACAGTCAGTACACTCCATGGTACAGTCGGTACACTCCCCGGTACAGTCGATACTCTGCTCAGTACAGTCGGTACACTCCCCGGTACACTCCCCAATACAGTCGGTACAGTCCCCGATACACTCCCCGGTACAGACGGTACATTCCCTGGTACAATCGATATATTACCGTGGTATAGTCTGTGCTCTCCCTGCTACAGTCAGTACACGCCCTGGTGCAATCAATACACTCCCCGGTACAGTCAGTACACTCCCTGGTACAGTCGCTACACTCCCCCGTACACTCCCCGGTACAGTTGGTATGTTCCTTGGTACACTCCCCGGTATAGTCAGTACATTCTCTGGTACATCTGTACACTCCCCGGTACAGTCAATACACTCCCTGGTACAGTCGGTACACTCCCCGGTACAGTCGACACACTCTCCGGTACACTCTCCAGTAAAGTCAGTACAATCCCCGGTACAGTCGGTACACTCTCCAGTACAGTCGATACACTCTCCGGTACACTCTCCGGTAAAGTCGGTACACTCCCCGTTACAGTCGATACACTCCCCGGTACAGTCGGTACACTCCCCTGTACAGTCGACACACTCTCCGGTACATTCTCCAGTAAAGCAGGTACACCCCCTGGTACAGTCTATACACTCCCCGGTACAGTCGGTACACTCCCCGGTACAGTCGATACACTCTCAGGTACACTCCCCGGTAAAGTTGGTACACTCCCCGATACAGTGGTTATATTCCGTGGTACACTCCCCGGTACAGACGGTACATTCCCTGGTACAGTCGATACACTCCGTGGTATAGTCGGTGCTCTCCCTGCTACAGTCAGTACACGCCCCGATGCAATCAATTCACTCCCCGGTACAGTCGATACTCTGCTCAGTACAGTCGGTAAACTCCCCGGTACACTCCCCGATACATTCGGTACCGTCCCCGGAACACTCCCCGGTACACTCCCCGGTACAGTCGCTACACTCCCCGGTACAGTCGGTACACTCCCTGGTACAGTCGTTACTCTGCTCAGTGCAGTCGGTACACTCCCTGGTACACTCCCCGAAAAAGTCGGTACAGTCCCCGGTACACTCCCCGGTACACTCCCCGGTACAGTCGCTACACTCCCTGGTACAGTCTGTACACTCCCCGGTACACTCCCCGGTACAGTTGGTATGTTCCTTGGTACTCTCCCCGGTATAGTCAGTACATTCTCTGGTACAGTCCGTACACTCCCCGGTACAGTTAATACACTCCCTGGTACAGTCGGTACACTCCTCGGTACAGTTAGTACTCTCCTCGGTACCGTCGGTACACTCCCCTGTACAGTCGATACACATCCGGTACAATCAGTACACTCCCCAGTACTCTCGCCGGTACCGTCGCTACTCTCCCCGGTACAGTCAGTACACTCCATGGTACAGTCGGTACACTCCCCGGTACACTCCCCGGTACAGTCAATACACTCCCTGGTACAGTCAGTACACTCCTCGGTACAGTTAGTACTCTCCTCGGTACAGTCGGTACACTCCCCTGTACAGTCGGTACACTCCCCGGTACAGTCGATACACTCCTCGATACATTCGGTACACTCTCTGGTAATCTCCCCGGTACAGTCGGTACTCTCCCCGCTACAATCGGTACACTCCCCGGTACAGTCGATACACTCTCCGGTACATTCTCCGGTACAGACGGTACTCTCCCCGGTACAGTCGGTACACTCCCCGGTACAGTCGATACACTCTCCGGTACATTCTCCGGTACAGTCGGTACTCTCCCCGGTACAGTCGGTACACTCCCCGGTACAGTCGATACACTCTCCGGTACACTCCCCGGTAAAGTTGGCACACTCCCCGGTACAGTCGGTACACTCCCCGGTACAGTCGGTACACTCCCCGGTACACTCCCTGGTAAAGTTGGTACACTCCCCGATACAGTGGTTATATTCCGCGGTACACTCGCCGGTACAGACGGTACATTCCTTGGTACAGTCGATACACTCCGTGGTATAGTCGGTGCTCTCCCTGCTACAGTCAGTACACGCCCCGGTGCAATCAATGCACTCCCCGGTACAGTCAGTACACTCCCCGGTACAGTCGGTACTCTCCCCGGTACACTCCCCGGTACAGTTGGTATGTTCCTTGGTACTCTCCCCGGTATAGTCAGTACATTCTCTGGTACAGTCAGTACACGCCCCGGTGCAATCAATACACTCCCCGGTACAGTCGGTACACTCCCTGGCACAGTCGGTAAACTCCCCTGTACAGTCAATACAATCCCCAGTACAGTCTGTACACTCCCCGATAAACTCCTCGGTACAGTCGGTACACTCCCCGGTACTCTCCCCGGTACAGTCGGTACACTCCCTGTTACAGTCTGTACACTTTCCGGTACAATCGGTACACTCCCCGGTACAGTCGGTGCTCTCCCCGCTACAGTCGATAGCCTCCCCAGTACAGTCGGTGCACTCCCCAGAACTATCCCCGATACAGTCGGTACACTCCCCGGAACTGTCAATACATTTCCCGATACAGTCGGTACACTCATCGGTACAGTCAATACACACCCGGTACAATCGGTACACTCCCCGGTACTCTCCCCGGTACTGTCGCTACTCTCCCCGGTACAGTCAGTACACTCCATGGTACAGTCGATACACTCCCCAGTACAGTCGATACTCTGCTCAGTACAGTCGGTACACTCCCCGGTACACTCCCCGATACAGTCGGTACACTCCCCAGTACAATCCCCGGTACACTCCCCGGTACAGGCGCTACAATCCCCGGTACAGTCGGTACACTCCCCAGTATACTCCCCGGTAGAGTTGGTGTGTTCCTTGGTACACTCCCCGGTACAGTTAGTACATTCTCCGGTACAGTCCGTACACTCCCCAGTACAGTCAATAAACTCCTTGGTACGGTCGGTACACTCCTCGGTACAGTTACTACTCTCCTCAGTACAGTCGGTACACTCCCCTGTACAGTCGGTACACTCCTCGGTACAGTTACTACTCTCCTCAGTACAGTCGGTACACTCCCCTGTACAGTCGGTACACTCCCTGTTACAGTCTGTACACTTTCCGGTACAATCGGTACACTCCCCGGTACAGTCGGTGCTCTCCCCGCTACAGTCGATAGCCTCCCCAGTACAGTCGGTGCACTCCCCAGAACTATCCCCGATACAGTCGGTACACTCCCCGGAACTGTCAATACATTTCCCGATACAGTCGGTACACTCATCGGTACAGTCAATACACACCCGGTACAATCGGTACACTCCCCGGTACTCTCCCCGGTACTGTCGCTACTCTCCCCGGTACAGTCAGTACACTCCATGGTACAGTCGATACACTCCCCAGTACAGTCGATACTCTGCTCAGTACAGTCGGTACACTCCCCGGTACACTCCCCGATACAGTCGGTACACTCCCCAGTACAATCCCCGGTACACTCCCCGGTACAGGCGCTACAATCCCCGGTACAGACGGTACACTCCCCAGTATACTCCCCGGTAGAGTTGGTGTGTTCCTTGGTACACTCCCCGGTACAGTTAGTACATTCTCCGGTACAGTCCGTACACTCCCCAGTACAGTCAATAAACTCCTTGGTACGGTCGGTACACTCCTCGGTACAGTTACTACTCTCCTCAGTACAGTCGGTACACTCCCCTGTACAGTCGGTACACTCCCCGGTACAGTCGATACACTCCCCGGTACAGTCGGTACTCTCCCCAGTACAGTCGGTACACTCCCCGGTACAGTCGACACACTCTCCAGTAAAGTCGGTACATTCCCCGGTACAGTCGATACACTCTCCGGTACAGTCGGTACATTTCCCGGTACAGTCGATACACTCTCCGGTACACTCCCCGGTAAAGTTGGTACACTCCCCGATACAGTGGTTATATTCCGTGGTACACTCCCCGGTACAGACGCTCCATTCCCTATACAGTCGATACACTCCGTGGTATAGTTGGTGCTCTCCCTGCTACAGTCAGTACACGCCCTGATGCAATCAATACACTCCCTGGTACAGTCGGTACACTCCCTGGCACAGTCGGTACACTCCACGGTACAGTCAATACACTCCCTGGTACAGTCTGTACACTCCCCGATAAACTCCCCGGTACAGTCGGTACACTCCCCGGTACTCTCCCCGGTACAGTCGGTACACTCCCTGTTACAGTCTGTACACTTTCCGGTACAGTCGGTACACTCCCCGGTACAGTCGGTGCTCTCCCCGCTACAGTCGATAGCCTCCCCAGTACAGTTGGTGCACTCCCCAGAACTATCCCCGGTACAGTCGCTACTCTCCCCGGTACAGTCAGTACACTCCATGGTACAGTCGATACACTCCCCAGTACAGTCGATACTCTGCTCAGTACACTCAGTACACTCCCCGGTACACTCCCCGATACAGTCGGTATACTCCCCGGTACAATCCCCGGTACACTCCCCGGTACAGGCGCTACAATCCCCGGTACAGTCGGTACACTCCCCAGTATACTCCCCGGTAGAGTTGGTGTGTTCCTTGGTACACTCCCCGGTACAGTTAGTACACTCCCCGGTACAGTCAATACACTCCCTGGTACAGTCAGTACACTCCCCTGTACAGTCGGTACACTCCCCGATACAGTCGATACACTCCCCGGTACATTCGGTACACTTTCTGGTACTCTCCCCGGTACAGTCGGTACTCTCCCCGGTACAGTCGGTACACACCCCAGTACAGTCGATACACTCTCCTGTACATTCTCCGGTAGAGTCGGTACACTCCCCGGTACAATCGGTACACTCCCCGGTACAGTCGATACACTCTCCGGTACACTCCCCGGTAAAGTTGGTACACTCCCCGATACAGTGGTTATATTTCGCGGTACACTCGCCGGTACAGACGGTACATTTCCTGGTACAGTCGATACACTCCGTGGTATAGTCGGTGCTCTCCCTGCTACAGTCAGTACACGCCCCGGTGCAATCAATACACTCCCCGGTACAGTCAGTACACTCCCTGGTACAAACGGTACACTCCCCGGTACAATCGATACACTCCCCGGTACTCTCCCCAGTATAGTCAGTACATTCTCTCGTACAGTCCGTACACTCCCCGGTACAGTCAATACACTCCCTGGTACAGTCGGTACACTCCTTGGTGCAGTTAGTACTCTCCTCGGTACAGTCGGTACACTCCACTGTACAGTCGATACACACCCGGTACAATCGGTACACTCCCCGGTACTCTCCCCGGTACAGTCACTACTCTCCCCGGTACAGTCAGTACACTCCATGGTACAGGTGGTACATTCCCTGGTACAGTCGATATACTCCATGGTATAGTCGGTGCTCTCCCTGCTACAGTCAGTACACGCCCCGGTGCAATCAATACACTCCCCGGTACAGTCAGTACACTCCCTGGTACAGTCGCTACACTCCCCGGTACACTCCCCGGTACAGTTGGTATGTTCCTTGGTACACTCCCCGGTATAGTCAGTACATTCTCCGGTACAGTCCGTACACTCCCCGGTACAGTCAATACACTCCCTGGTACA
Source organism: Pristiophorus japonicus (assembly GCF_044704955.1). Classification (NCBI taxonomy): domain Eukaryota; kingdom Metazoa; phylum Chordata; class Chondrichthyes; family Pristiophoridae; genus Pristiophorus; species Pristiophorus japonicus. The sequence goes on from NC_091983.1 coordinate 30,634,350, forward strand.
GTCGGTACACTCCTCGGTACAGTTAGTACTCTCCTCGGTACAGTCGGTACACTCCCCAGTACAGTCGGTATACTCCCCGGTACAGTCAATACACTCCCCGATACATTCGGTACACTCTCTGGTCCAGTCAATACACTCCCCGGTACAGTCTGTACACTCCCCGAAAAACTCCCCGGTACAGTCGGTACACTCCCCGGTACTCTCCCCTGTACAGTCGGTACACTCCCTGTTACAGTCTGTACACTTTCCGGTACAGTCGGTGCACTCCCCAGAACTATCCCCGATACAGTCGGTACACTCCCCGGTACAGTCAATACACTCCCCGGTACAGTCGGTACACTCATCGGTACAGTCGATACACGCCCGATACAGTCGGTACACTCACCGGTACTCTCCCCGGTACAGTCGCTGCTCTCCCCAGTACAGTCAGTACACTCCATGGTAGAGTCGGTACACTCCCCGGTACAGTCGATACTCTGCTCAGTACAGTGGATACACTCTCCGGTACACTCCCCGGTAAAGTTGGTACACTCCCCGATACAGTGTTTATATTCCGCAGTACACTCCCTGGTACAGACGGTACATTCCCTGGTACAGTCGATACACTCTGTGGTATAGTCGGTGCTCTCCCTGCTACAGTCAGTACATGCCCCGGTGCAATCAATACACTCCCCGGTACAGTCGATACTCTGCTCAGTGCAGTCAGTAAACTCCCCGGTACACTCCCCGATATATTCGGTACAGTCCCCGGTACACTCCCCGGTACACTCTCCGGTACAGTCGCTACACTCCCCGGTACAGTCAGTACACTCCCCGGTACACTCCTTGGTACAGTTGGTGTGTTCCTTGGTACACTCCCCGGTACAGTTAGTACATTCTCCGGTACAGTCCGTACACTCCCCGGTACAGTCAATAAACTCCTTGGTACGGTCGGTACACTCCTCGGTACAGTTAGTACTCTCCTCGGTACAGTCGGTACACTCCCCTGTACAGTCGGTACACTCCCCGGTACAGTTGGTACTCTCCCCAGTACAGTCGGTACACTCCCCGGTACAGTCAACACACTCTCCAGTACACTCTCCAGTAAAGTCGGTACACTCCCCGGTACAGTCGATATACTCCCCGGTACAGTCGGTACACTCCCCGGTACAGTCGATACACTCTCCGGTACACTCCCCGGTAAAGTTGGTACACTCCCCAATACAGTGGTTATATTCCGTGGTACACTCCCCGGTACAGACGGTACATTCCCTGGTACAGTCGATACACTCCGTGGTATAGTCGGTGCTCCCTCTGCTACAGTCAGTACACGCCCTGATGCAATCAATACACTCCCCGGTACAGTCGGTACACTCCCTGGCACAGTCGGTACACTCCCCGGTACAGTCAATACACTCCCCAGTACAATCTGTACACTCCCCGATAAACTCCCCGGTACAGTCAGTATACTCCCCGGCACGGTCGGTACTGTTCCCGGTATAATCGGTACACACGCCGGTACAGTCGATACACTCCCTGGTATAGTCAATACATTCCCTGGTATTATCCCCGGTACAGTCGTTACACTCCCCGGTACTGTCGATACTCTCCCCGCTACAGTCGGTACACTCGCCGGTACAGTCGATATTGTCCCCGGTTCAGTCGGTACACTCCCCGGTACTGTCGATACTCTCCCCGCTACAGTCGGTACACTCGCCGGTACAGTCGATATTGTCCCCGTTTCAGTCGGTACACTCCCTGGTACTCTCCACGGTACATTCGATACACTCCCCGGTACTCTCCCCGGTACAGTCGGTACACTCCCCGGTACAGTCGGTACACTCCAAGGCAGGGTGCCATTCGGCCCATCATGCCTGTGCCGGCTCTTTGGTAGATTTATCCAACTGGTCCCACTCCCCTGCTCTTTCCCTAAAGCCCTGCAATTTTTTTCCCATCAAGTATTTATCCAATTCCCGATTGAAAGTTACTATTGAATCGGCTTCCATCACCCTTTCAGGCAGTGCATTCCAGATCACAACAATTCACTGTCTAAAAAAAAGTTACTTCATGCCGCCTCTGGCTCTGCCAATCAGTACCCAGAATTGGCAAAAGAAGCAATGAAAGTGTTGCTACCTTTCCCAACTACATATATTTAGGAAACACATTCTCCACAATGGCAGCAATGAAGACAAAGTACAATTCCCGCCTGGAAGTGGAGAATGATTTACCAGTGTCATTGTCAAACATTACACCAAGGGTAGTCAGACTCTGCAGTGAGAAACAGTCACATCCATCTCACGATATCTGTAAGTTAATATAGGTTGAACCTCCCTTTTCCGGCACCCTCGCGACCTGGCCTGTGATGAATAAGGGATTTTGCCGGATGAGGTGAGGTCATTGGCCCAGGAGGGTGGTGTGGCGGGGGGAGGGAGTGGGAGAGGTCGGCTCCCCGGGCAGGCGCGAAGTGTTGGCGGGCCATGGAGGAAGTGTCAGCGAGCCCTCGGCAGGCCCAGTGTCCGAGCGACCCCAGCGGGCCCAGTGTCCGAGCGGCCCCAGTGGGCCCAGTGTCAGAGTGACCCCAGCGGGCCCAGTGTCCGAGCGGCCCCAGCGGGCCCAGTGTCAGAGGGACCCCAGCGGGCCCAGTGTCAGAGTGACTCCAGCGGGCCCAGTGTCAGAGTGACCCCAGCGGGCCCAGTGTCAGTGGGCCCTCGGTGGGCCGAGTGTCGGAGCAGCCCCAGCGGGCCCAGTGTCGGCAGGCCCCAGCGGGCTGAGTGTCAGAGTGACCCCAGTGGATCCAGTGTCCAATCGGCCCCAGCGGCTGAGTGTCAGCGTGACCCCAGTGGGTCCAGTGTCCAAGTGGCCCCAGCGGCTGAGTGTCAGAGTGACCCCAGTGGGTCCAGTGTCCGAGCGGCCCCAGCGGGCTGAGTGTCAGAGTGACCCCAGCGGGCTGAGTGTCCGAGCGGCCCCAGCGGGCTGAGTGTCGGCGGGCCCCAATGGGCCCAGTCTCGGTGGGCCCCAGCTGGCCCAGTCTCGGGTGGGCCCCAGTGGGCCCAATGTCGGTGGGCCCCAGCAGATTGAGTGTCGGAGCGGCCGCAGTGGGCCCAGTTTTGGAGCGGCCCCAGCGGGCTGAGTGTCGGCGGGCCCCAGCGGGCCCAGTCTTGGCGGGCCCCAGCGAACCCAGTCTCGAGTGGGTCCCAGTGGACCCAATGTCGGTGGGCCCCAGCAGACTGAGTGTCGGAGCGGCCCCAGCAAGTGTCAGAGTGACCCCAGTGGGCCCAGTGTTGGAACCTCCCCAGTGAGCCGAGTCTCGGTGGGCCCCAGCGGGCCCAGTCTCAGGTGGGCCCCAGTGGGCCCAATGTCGGTGGGCCCCAGCAGACTGAGTGTCAGAGCGGCCCCAGCAAGTGTCGGAGCGACCCCAGTGGGCCCAGTGTTGGAACCGCCCCAGTGGGCCCAATGTCGGTGGGCCCCAGCAGATTGAGTGTCGGAGCGGCTGCAGCGGGCCCAGTTTTGGAGCGGCCCCAGCGGGCCCAGTGTTGACGGGCCTGAGCGGGCCCAGTGTTGGAGTGGCCCCAGCGAGTGTTGGAGTGGCCCCAGTGGGCCCAGTGTCAGAGCGACCCCAATGGGCCGAGTGTCAGAGTGGCCCCAGCGGGCCTAGTGTTGGAGCGGGCCCAGTGTCGGAGTGACCCCAACGGGCTGAGTGTCGGAGTGACCCCAGCGAGTGTTGGAGTGGCCTCAGCGGGCCCAGTGTTGACGGGCCAGAGCGGGCCCAGTGTCGGAGCGGCCCCAGTGGGCTGAGTGTCGGAGCGGCCCCAGCAAGTGTCGGAGCGGTCCCAGCGGGCCCAGTGTCGGAGCGGCCCCAGCGGGCCCAGTTTTGGAGTGGCCCCAGCAGGCCCAGTGTTGACGGGCCAGAGCGGGCCCAGTGTTGGAGCCGCCCCAGTGGGCCCAGTGTCGGAGTGGCCCCAGCAGCCCCAGTGTCGGAGCGGCCCCAGCGGGCGCAGGCGCCCCCAACCGCCGGAATCATGTCGGACGAGGGGTGGTGCCGGATAAAGGAGTCCCGGATAAGGGAGGTCCAAGCTGTAAGAATCGGCAGAAACATCGACAGCATCAGCGTAAACATTTTGGAGTTAAAGGTTTGGACATTACGTTTCCATATTCTCTGTTACTGCAGAAGAGCAGACAGCGGACTGGGATAGGTCCAAACATGTTCCACAGGAATACACATCAGGTGGGTGGGGATGAGTCAATGGCTGAAATCACAGGAAGATGGCTGGTGGAGGACCCTTTGTCATGTAATGGGAACCCATCAATGAGAGATCAGGTGAACTGGTAAGTGCTCAAGCCATCAAAATGACTGAGAACCCCTGAGCGCGGGAACCTCAGGACAAAGGAAGCCATTTGGCCACCCAGACTCGTTGGAGCCTTTATCCCCAGGAACAGCCCAGTAACAAAGGCACAGGCCGAAGATGTGATTCATGGCTTTTAGTTGGACTGCCTCAGGCAAAAGATTGGTTTTTGGCACGAAGAATTGAAGCATTTTTCAGGTGTAAGAGACGGTAGTTTGCAGCCATCTCTCTCTTTCTCCTCTTCTACACTTGCTTGCTTCGTTCAATGCACCCTAGGATCAAGCAGTCCGTCTGGGATGGAGAGAAGAAATCATCATCTATGAGCAAAGAGAGCCTCGCTCATCGGGAGAAGCAGCGAGTAAGCCAGAGGGGTAACTAGTGAGCATTATCCCAGCCCACGCATCCATAAGACCACTGCATAGTGTGAAGGGGTGTCGTGTGTCCCAACCAAGCCTTAGGGGTTTAGTGAGGAGGTTTCTGCACGGATCACAGGCGTACACAGTCTGTTGGACAGATTCAGGTTGTGCCCTATTGAGCCAAGCAGGGGTGTTTTAGTTGTGGGTACTTCGCGATAGGGGCCTGTTAAGACGGTCCAGTGTTGTGTGTTGTACTGTGTTTTTTTTGTTTCACACCACCGGGGTGTATTTTACTGGAAGCAGGTGTGTGCTTTAACTTGAAAAAAAGCATTGTGATGATTGAGACCGAAAGGTCTGTCTATAACTGTGTATTCTGTTCACCACTGTAATTCCTGGGTCTAGAACTGTTGTAAGGGGCGGTGATTCGAAACCACCAAGGGCAAAACCACTTACAAACCTTAACCTATTTTCTTAAAAGCATTATAAAAACACTTTTTACGTGCAGCACTTTCATATAATGAGCAATGTTCCCTCTAATATTTTTGGCCAATGTGGCCCTTTTAACAGGCTGTGCGAGCTATTTAAAATCCCGCACATGCGCCGTTTGTCTGTTTAAAAGCCTGCTCTCCGGCTGAGTGGGATCTACAGAGCGCTGTGAAGCCATGTGGCCGCACAGCTTAAAGAGAACATTGAATATGAGAATTATATAGTGTTATAATTTAGATAAGGGGTCCGTGATTACTAATCCATTTGAAAAGGGATCCTTCAACCAAAAAAGTTTGAGAACCATTGCTCTATGTCACTATTGCAGGGATGTTGCCTGGACTGGAGACATTTAGCCATGAGGATAGATTGGATAGGCTGGGTTTGTTTTCTTTGGAACAGAGGAGGTTGAGAGGAGACCTTATTGAGCTGTATAACATTATGAGGGGCCTAGTTAGAGTGGATAGGATGGACCTATTCCCTTAGCAGAGGGGTTAACAACCAGGGGCCATATATTTAAAGTGGGAGGTTTAGAGGGGATGTGAGGGGAAATGTCTTCACTCAGAGGGTAGTGGAGGTGTGGAACTCACTGCCTGAAAGGGTGGTAGAGAAACCCTCACCACATTTAAAAAGTACTTGGATGTGCACTTGAAGTGCTGTAACCTGCAGGGCTACGGACCAAGAGCTGGCAAATGGGATTAGGCTGGATAACTCTTTGTCAGCCGGCGTGGACACGATGGGCCAAAATGGCCTCCTTCCGTACTGTAAATTTCTATGATGCTATCATTCTATTTAAAAAGCCAAGAATCCCATGTTCCTCTTTACCAGCTTTATCAAATTGTCTTGCCATCTTCAAGGGTGTGTGTACATAAGCCTTCAGTTCTCTCTGTTTCTGCGCCCCCCTTTAAAATTGTACCATTTAGTTTGTATTGGTGCACCTACATTTGTCCTTCGAAAGTGCATCACTTCACACTTAGAGTCACAGAATTATAGAATCATACAGCACAGACAAAGGCCATTTGGCCCATCGTGCCTGTGCCGGCTCTTTTAAAGAGCGATCCAATTAGTCCCACTCCCCCGTTCTTTCTATATAGCTCTGCCATTGTTTTCCTCTTTAAGTAGAGATCAAATTCCCTTTTGAAAGTTACTATTGGAACTACTTCCTCTAGCTTTTCAGGGAATGGTAGCATAGAGGTTATGTTACTGGACTAGTAATTCAGAGGGCCCGACTAATGATCTGGAGATGTGAGTTCTAAATCCCACCACAGCAGCTGGGGAATTTAAATTCAGTTAATTAAATAGCCCTGGAATAAAAAAGCTAGCACCAGTAATGGTAACCAGGAAACTACCTGATTGTTGTAAAAACCCACCTGGTCACTAATGTCCTTTAGGGAAGGAAACCTGCCGTCCTTACCTGGTCTGGTCTGTATGTGACTCCAGACCCACAGCAATGTGGCTGACTCTTATCTACCATCAGAAATGGCCCAGCACACCACTCAGTTGTACCAAACCGCTATGAAAAATGACCTTCACCACATGAACTGCAGCCATTAAGAAGGCTGCTCACCACCACCTTCTCAAGGGCACTTAGGGATGGGCAATAAATGCCGGCCTTGCCAGCGACTCCCACATCCCATGAGTGTATGGGGTTGCAAATTTTAAATTCTCATCCTTGTGCTTAAATTCCATCATGGCCTTCCCCCTCTCTATCTCTGTAACCTCTTCCAACCCTCCATCCCCCATGCTCTGACTTTGGCCTCATGCATCCCTCTCCCTTCCCTTCGCCATTGGCAACCATGCCTTCAGCCACCTAAGATCTACACTCTGAAATCCTTCCCTGAGGCCCTCTGCCTCTCCATCTCCCACTCCTCCTTTAAGACCTTCCTTAAAACCCACCACTTTGACCAAGCTTTTGGTTGCCCTTCCTAATGTCTCTTTCTTTGGTTCAGTGTCCATTCTTTATGCTTACGCCTCTGTGAAGCAACTTGGTGCATTTTTCTTCGTTAAGGTCGCTACATAGAGTTATTGTTGTTGTTGCACTTTGCCGCCAGTTTTCCAGCAATCTTGGTATAATTTAGTTCTTTTTAACAGCACAGGCAAGCTGAAATGTGTCCTCGCTATAAATAGTAAGCATGTCTCCTCATTGGTGCATAAAGTTTCATATCCTTGTGCTGCCATTAAGACTCACTTTGGATAGTGGACAGTTCCATGAATGATGAACAAGAGATGTGAAAAATAAGTCAGAAAAAAAAGTTATTGCAAAAATCTGTTAATGAATGCAAGACAAATATTTTTTTTCCATTCATTCATGGGATATGGACATCATTGGCAAGGCCAGCATTTATTGCCCATCCCTAAGTCCCCTTGAGAAGGTGGTGGTGAGCTGCCTTCTTGAAACGCTGTAGTCCCTGTGGTGAAGGTACTCTCACAGTGCTGTTAGGGAGGGAGTTCCAGGATTTTGACTCAGCGACGATGAAGGAATGGCGATATATTTCCAAGTCAAGATGGTGTGTAACTTGGAGGGAAGTTTGCGGGTGGTGGTGTTCCCATGCGCCTGCTGCCCTTGTCCTTCTAGGTGGTAGAGGTCGCAGGTTTGGGAGGTGCTGCCAAATGAGCCTTGGCGAGTTGCTGCAGTGCATCTTGTAGATGGTACACACTGCAGCCACAGTACGCCGGTGGTGGAGGGAGTGAATGTTGAAGTTGCTGGATGGGGTGCCAATCAAGCAAAAGTCTGATAATTAATGCAATACAAATAATGTAGCATTTGGAGCATCTGATGGGGGTGATATGCATGTAGCACAGATGTGAAGCTATTCATTTTGCATTGCAAAGAATATCCATGTATAATATACATGTACACTGGGCATTGGACAAAGCCACAAGGGCTTGGGAAGCTTTACAAACATTACAAATACCAACATTAAACAATCAAATTGTTAAGTTGTGCGATAGATTTGGAATTACTGTATGAATAAAGTTACCAAAATTGGATATCTGCTTCAGTTTAATGAAAAGCAATTAATTCCACTTACCAGGAAAGCAAGTGGAACGAGAAATTAACTCTGAATCCCCCACGGCGTGGATTTCACTTTCCCTACTTCAATCCACTACACACTCAGATTACTGATTGGTTTCCAAGTTCACCTGCTGCCTTTGATCGCTGCGAAGCCAAAGATAAAATGCCCTCATTTGTGATCACACTCGGAGGTGCACAGTTAGAAATGAAACCTTGTTGCACCCATTTTTTGAGCGTAAATGGGTGGAAGAAGAGCCAATTTTGGAGACCAGCGTCCGGTGCTCAAGGATGCCTGATAAGTATCTGACCCGAAATTGCTTCGAGCCATTTTCAAGCATCTCTGGCGAGCGGCTAAGACAGGTATTGGGTCCTTAAATATGTAAGTGAGAGGCCTAATGCTTGCTGCAGGCCCCATCATAGAACTGTGATTGCGAAGAGTGGGACAGCTAAAGGTGAGGTTCATTTTCTTTTTAAACGTTCCCATGGAGACAGGAAGCACAAGAGTGCTTTCCCCGATTCCACAGTCATTAGGATCACCACCTGCCCCATTACCGACCCCAAAGCTCACTGGAGGGATTTACCTTCTGACCACTGCCAGCGACGCAACAGGCCCAACAATCAAGCTTCCTGAATACGTGTGTCACCTGTGACGATTTCGGCAGCTCGTGCATAACAGCTCGGGCTGGCCTCAGGCCTCTCAGTTGGAGCAAACCCCCGAAAATGAGCTCAGCTGGATGTGTACCTTATAATATTGTCAATCAGTTCATTCTGGCCCACGCAGAATTCCACCACCATCTTTTAGAGTCTCGTCACCAAACCTTCTACACAGAGAGTGTTTCTGTTTGCCCACATGGTGACCACATTCCAATTACCTAAGTCCAGCTTCAGCATACGTTGTCAAGAGCTAAGATTTAGGGACTCCCATGTGATGGAGTTTAGCAAGCTGAAACCACACAGCTTAACCAGCAGAGCGGACTTTTTTACTTCACAATTGATAGATGTTTAATGTAAAATAATTAATGGAAAACTATAAGAAACGTAGCTCAATAGAAACCATGTTCAACAGAACAATCAGACCATCACTTCCCTAATAGTTAGCTCAACACTCACTCTCCTCCTCACTTTTCCCCTTTAAGCCTCCCCCACCCCACTTTGCAGAGGCTATCTTGCTCTCCATATTGTCGCTAGCTCACAAAACATTCTCCATCCTTCAACTTCTCACTGTTATCCTAGTTACAGCTCTGACAACAATTTATATTTAAATAACACCTTTAACATAGAAAACTTGCTAAGGTGCTTCACAGAACCATAATTAGTCACAAATCGACATTGAGCCAAGGAAGATATTAGGAAGAGTGACTAAACATTTGGTCAATGAGGTGGGATTCAAAAAGGGTCTTATATGAAGAGGCAGAAAAACAGCTAGGTTTCGGGATGGAATTCCAGAGCTTAGGACCTAAATAGCTGAAGGTACGACCGTCAATGGTGGGGTGAAGGGATTTTGGGATGTACAAACATCCAGAGATGGAGGTATGCAGAGGTCTTGGAGGGTTTCAGAGCTTGAGAAGGTTACAGTGGCAGGAAAGTATAAGGCCATGAATGGATTTGAAAACGTGTCTGAAAATTTTAAATTGGAAGCATTGGGGGATTGGGAGCCAATGCAGGTCAGCAAGGACAGGGTGATTGGTGAGCGGAACTTGGTGTGGGATAATACTGGGTGCTTGACTCTTAACTGCCGTCTGAAATGGCCTAGCAAGCCACTCAGTTGTACACAACTGCTACGAAAAACAATAAGAAGAATAAAACCAAATGGACTACCCGACATCGACCTCGGCACCGGCTACAGACACGACAATAACACAACTAATCCAGTTGATCCTGTAAAGTCCTCCACACCAACATCTGGGGACTTGTGCCAAAATTGGGAGAGCTGTCCCACCGACTAGTCAAGCAACAGCCTGACATAATCATACTCACAGAATCATATCTTTCAGCCAATGTCCCAAACTCCACCATCACCATTCCTGGGTATGTCCTGTCCCACCGGCAGGACAGAACCACCAGAGGTGGCAGCATACTGGTATACAGTCGGGAGGGAGTGGCCCTGGGAGTCCTCAACATTGAGTCAGGACACCATGAAGTCTCTTGGCTTCAAATCAAGCATGGGCAAGGAAACCTCCTGCTGATTATCACCTACTGCCCTCCCTCAGATGATGAAACAGTACTCCTCCATGTTACTTGGAAGAAGCACTGAGAGTAGCAAGGGCACAGAATGTACTCTGGGTGGAGGACTTCAATTCCAATAGCTGTTAGACTGGGCCTGTGACAGGTGATGAGAGAACCAACATGACAGAAAAACCTACTTGATCTCGTCCTTACCAATCTATCTGCTGCAGATGCATCCATGCATGACAGCATTGGTAGCAGTGATGACCGCATAGTCATTGTAGAGAAAAAGTCCTGTCTTCACACGGAGGACAGCATCCATCGTGTTGTGGAACACTACCACTGTGCTAAATGGGATAGATTCATAACAGATCGAGCAGCTCAAAACTGGACATCCATGAGGCGCTGTGGGCCATCAGTAGCAGCAGAATTGTATTCCACCACAATCGGTAACTTCATGGCCCAGCATAGCTCTCACTCTACCATTACCATCAAGCTAGGGGCAACACCCTGGTTCAATGAGGAGTGTAGAAGAGCACGCCAGGAGCAGCTCTCGACGTACTTAAAAATGACATGCCAAACTGGGGAAGCTGCAACACAGGACTACATGCATGCTAAACAGCAGAAGCAGCATGCTATAGACAAGGCTAAGCGATCCAACAACCAACGGATCAGATTAAAGCTCTGTAGTCCTGCCACATCCAGTCGTGAATGGTGGCGGACCATTAAACAACTAATGGAAAGAGGAAGCTCCATGAACATCCCCATCCTCAATTATGGCGGAGCCCAGCAGGTGAGTGCAAAAGACAAGGCTGAAATGTATACAACCATCTTCAGCCAGAAGTGCTGAGTGGATGATCCATATCGGCCTCCTCCTGAGCTCCCCACCATCACAGAAGCCAGTCTTCAGCCAATTCGATTCACTGCATGTGATATCAAGAAATGGCAGAGCGCACTGGATACAGCAAAGGCTATGGATCCCTGACAACATACTGCTATTGTGCTGAAGACATATGGTCCAGTACTAGCTGCACTTCTACCCAAGCTGTTACAGTTACAACACTGGCATCTATCCGACAATGTAGAAAACGGCCCAGGTATGTCCTGTTCACAAAACACAGGACAAATCCAATCTGGCCAATCATCGCCCCATCAGTCTATTCTCAATCATCAGCAACGTGATGGAAGGTGTCGTCAACAGTGCTATCAAGCGCCACTTACACATTAATAACCTGCTCACCGATGCCCAGTTTGGGTTCTGTCAGGAACACTCAGCTCCAAATCTCATTACAGCTTTGGTCCAAACATGGACAAAAGAGCTGAATTCCAGAGGTGACATGAGAGTGACTGCCCTTGACATCAAGGCAGCATTTGACCGAGTGTGGCATCAAGGAGCTCTAGTAAAACTGAAGTCAATGGGAACCAGGGGGAAAACTCTTCACTGGTTGGAGTCATACCTAGCACAAAGGAAAATGGTTGTGGTGGTTGGAGGTCAATCATCACACCCCAGAACATCGCTGCAGGAGTTCCTCAGGGCAGTGTCCCAGGCCCAACCGTCTTCAGCTGCTTCATCAATGACCTTCCCTCCATCATAAGGTCAGAAATGGGGATGTTTGCCGATGACTACACAGTGTTCAGTGCCATTTGCAACTCCTCAGATAATGGAGCAGTCCATGCCCACATGCAACAAGACTTGGACGACATTCAGGCTTGGGCTGTTAAGCGGCAAGTAACATTCACGCCACATAAGTGCCAGGCAATGACTATCTTCAACAAGCATGAGTCTAACCGCTGCCCCTTGACATTCAACAGCATTACCATCGCCGAATCCCCCACCATCAACATTATGGGGGTCACCATTTAACTGGACCAGCCACATAAATACTGTGGCAACAAGAGCAGGTCAGAGGTTGGGAATTCTGCAGCAAGTGTCTCACCTCCTGACTCCCCAAAGCCTTTCCACCATCTACAAGGCACAAGTCAGGAGTGTGATGGAATACTCTCCACTTGCCTGGATGAGTGCAGCTCCAACAACACTCAAGAAGCTCGACACCATCCAGGACAAAGCGCCTGCTTGATTGGCACCCCATCCACCACCTTAAGCATTCACTCCCTCCATCACTGGAGTGCCATGGCTGCAATGTGTACCATCTACAAGATGCACTGCAGAAACTCACCAATGCTTTTTCAGCAACACCTCCCACACCCATGACCTCTACCATCTAGAAGGTCAAAAGCAGCAGGCACATGGGAACACTGCCACCTCTAAATTCCCCTCCAAGTCACACATCATCCTGACTTGGAAATATGTCGTCATTCTTTCATCGTTGCTGGGTCAAAATCCTGGAACTCCCTCCCTAACAGCACTGTGGGAGTACCTTCACGACATGGACTGCAGTGGGTCAACAAGGCAGCTCACCATCGCCATCTCAAAGGCAATTAGGGAAGGGAACTAAATGCTGGCATTGCCAGCGATGACCACATCCCAGGAACAAATATAAAAAAAAGATATGATGAAGAGAATTTTGTATGAGCTGCGAGGACAGTCATTCATCACAGAGCATTTATTTATGTCAATTCGTTGAACAAGTCACACAGAAGTGCTTTTTAAATTTTGCATGCATTCTGCAGAATGCAGCATGTTAGAAGCAGAAATATTGCGATGGTATCATTACACCATGAAAGACAGCTCCAACCAGCCGTCACTGCGGAAAGCATATTCAGCAACCACCGTGCACTTGACAACTGGTAGTTATATTATTGCTACACTAGGATAAGATAGCTGCTGTTAATGGATGGTTTTCAAAGCCAGGAACACAGCAATTCAATGGCATTTGCAGCCACAGTAGGAACACTGAACAAAAGGTCCAGAAATTCCTGTTTCTTCTTCTCGCGGGCATTCGACTAAAAGTAAGAGAAAAGATGCGCACTTTCCTTTTAGTCGAATGCCCGCCCGTATTCCTGGACTTGAGGCCTCCTCCTCTTGCACAATGGAGCGTATTCACTTCAGGATGTCCGCCGGAGTCATGTGGGCCTGGACACCCAATCACAGGTAAGTATTTTTTCATTCATAGTAATAGGAGCTTCAAACACCTCCAAACACCCAAACACTACATAAAACATTAAAAAAAAACACCTCACATAAATAGAAATTAAAGTTGTTAAGAAATGTTTTTTAAAAGAAAAAAAATTTGCCGATTTTTAAAAAAAGTTTTAATTAGGGTTAAAAATAAATGTAACGTAGTGGGCAGGGTTTTCAAAAATAATATGTGTTTTTTAAATTTAATTTAATTATATTTTTCTATGTTTTTAAACTCTTATGCCTGTAAAAGTAGGCTATGCGCCTGCTTTTATCAGGCGCAAGAGTTTTGAGGACATTTGCTGGGCAAGATATGGGTAAATCCCGCAATATTGCCCTTGCAAATGTCCTCGTTCCTGAGATATGGAGGATCTGTCAAGCCAGAAACTTGACAGATTGGAAAAGGCGATTTTTAGCGCATGCACATTACGGCTGTAAACCGGCTTTTCCGATGCCTTCCTGGGTCCGTAGAAACTTTGTTCGGACCTGGGGGGGGCCCCGATTTCTGGGCCAATGTTCCACGTTGAACATGACAATGAGTTTGCCATGTATATCTTGCACTTTTTCTGACAAACTAGCATATGTCTCCTAGAAACAGTAATGATTACACAGTGGCGCAGACATTGATCAATGGGTTTCATTTACAGCAAGCGTGAAGCTGAATTTCTATCAGAATTCTGAACACAGCCTCATGTCCACAGTACTCTAATAAATTGGGATTGCAGCACGTCAACCATCACTGCACAGATTTTGGGCACAATTACGCAGTCCAACATCAAACAAATGTGCAGGATTCACAAAGTGCTGCCGTTCTCTACAACGACATTGTTAACCAGAGAACTGCACAGGGTCTCGAGGAATTAAAGACTAATCTCTGGGACACTGCTGCGAGCAAAATCGTAGGGACATTGAAAAAAATTTTGTTTTAAAAATTTTCTTTGAAGACTTTTGTTCATTAGGTACAAAAATATCAGGCCGGGGGGGAGGGAAATGGCTGTTGACAGACAGTGAGGAATCATCCAATCGGGTAATGCAGAGTCTATTCACTTTCCAATTGGCGTGGGAAGGTGCACCGTGAGGATGGACATATCGGAAGACCAATGGCGGGTGTATGGGGACGGGATGGTTGGGGGCAGGTCATGTGATGAAACCTCCAGGAATACGTCCCCAGAGTTGGCTCAGGTGGTATGCTTGCTTGCATACGTTATCTGCAGCAGAGAAGTTGCACTTCCTTCCTCATTTTGTATCCAGTTCACAGGTGTGAACCCCTTGACTGCGCATTCCACCCAAAATTGCTTTCTTTCCAGTCTGCTTGGAAATTCTATGGTAACACACCGTTTCCAGGTGTTTTTTTTGTATTACTATTTAATAATGTCAAGCTGCATCCACTGGAACATTACTATGATAGGAGCGTATTTCCATCATTTATTAATAATGTGTTCTTCTGCTCCATTCGCACTGCTGTGTTACAAGTGCTGGCACACCTTATTATCTCAGGCTGTCCTACCATGCTGCACAGAGAGGTATAGTGCAGTGGGGAAACATCAAAGGCTCAGCCTCCAGTTGTGAGCAAGTCTGTTTAAGGCCTCATATTTCAGAGAAGAATATTTAAAGGAGCACAAAACATAGAAACATAGAAATTAGGTGCAGGAGCAGGCCATTCGGCCCTTCGAGCCTACATCGCCATTCAATAAGATCATGGCTGATCATTCAACCTCAGTACCCCATTCCTGCTTTCTCTCCATACCCCTTGATCCCTTTGGCCGTAAGGGCCATATCTAACTCCCTTTTGAATATATCTAACGAACTGGCCTCAACAACTTTCTGCGGTAGAGAATTCCACAAGTTAAGCACCCTCTGAGTGACGAGGTTTCTCCTCATCTCGGTCCTAAATAGCTTACTCCTTATTCTTAGAATGTGACCCCTGGTTCTGGAACTACCCAGCAACGGGAACATTCTTCCTGCCTCCAACTTGTCCAATCCCGTCAGAATTTTATATGTTTCTATGAGATTCCCTCTCATTCTTCTAAACTCCAATGGATACAAGCCCAGTTGATCCAGTCTTTCCTCATATGTCAATCCTGCCATCCCAGGAATCAGCCTGGTGAACCTTTGCTGCACTCCCTCAATAGTAAGAACGTCCTTCCTCAGATTAGGAGACCAAAACTGAACACAATATTCCAGTTGTGGCCTCACCAAGGCTCTGTACAACTGCAGTAAGACCTCCCTGCTCCTACACTCAAATCGTCTAGCTATGAAGGGCAACATGCCATTTGCCTTCTTCACCACCTGCTGTACCTGCATGCCAAACTTCAATGACTGATGTATCATGACACCCAGGTCTCGTTGCACCTCCCCTTTCCCTAATCTGTCACCATTCAGATAATATTCTGTCTTCCTGTTTTTGCCACCAAAGTGGATAACCTCACATTTATCCACATTATACTGCATCTGCCATGCATTTGCCCATTCAAGGATATACTAGCTTCATAAAATCTTACAACACAGAAGGAGGCCATTCGGCCCATCGTGTCTGTGCCGGCTCTTTGAAAGCTTTGGAGGCAGTTCAGAGAAGGTTCACTAGGTTGATTTCAGGGTTGATGAGGTTGACTTATGAGGAAAGTTTGGGTAGGCTGGGCCTCTACTCATTGGAATTCAGAAGAATGAGAGGGGGTCTTATCGAAACATATAAGATTATGAGGGGGCTTGACAAGGTGACTGCAGAGAGGATGTTTCCACTGATAGGGGAGACTAGAACTAGGGGCATAATCTTAGAATAAGGGGCCGCCCACTTAAAACTGAGATGAGGAGGAATTTCTTCTCTCAGAGGGTTATAAATCTGTGGAATTCGCTGCCTCAAAGAGCTGTGGAAGCTTGGTCATTAAATAAATTTAAGCCAGAGATGGACAGTTTCTTAACCGATAAGGGAATAATGGGTTATGGGGAGCGGTCAGATCCATGATCGGATCAGCCATGATCGTATTAAATGGCAGAGTAGGCTCGAGGGGCCTTATGGCCTACTCCTGCTCCTATTTCTTATGTTCTTATGAAACACTCAGGAAGCAAACCTTAAGGAGAAATAAAGGTAGTCCCTGAATTTTTCTGAAATAAATATTAAAAATTGACATTCCAAAAGTACGGAACAGATCTGTAATAACTGCAACATTGTGCTAGAAATATAAGGAAAGCATTGAAAAACTAAGAAGAAACAGAAAGTGTTTGCCACTTCTGCACCCATGGAGCTTCTCTTGCTCTCGTTCGAAATGGGCACTGAAGGAAAAAAGAACAAAGACAGCAGGAATGCAACAAAATGGTGGGATAGCATTGCTGGTTAAAGAGGAAATTAATGCAATAGTAAGAAAGGACATTAGCTTGGATGATGTGGAATCTGTATGGGTAGAACTGTTGAATACCAAAGGGCAGAAAATGCTAGTGGGAGTTGTGTACAGACCACCAAACAGTAGTAGTGAGGTTGGGGACAGCATCAAACAAGAAATTGGGGATGCGTGCAATAAAGGTACAGCAGTTATCATGGGCGACTTTAATCTACATATAGATTGGGTTAACCAAGTTGGTAGCAATGCGGTGGAGGAAGATTTCCTGGAGTGTATTAGGGATGGCTTTCTAGATCAATATGTCATGGAACCAACTAGAGAGCTGGCCATCCTAGATTTGGTGATGTGTAATGAGAGAGGATTAATTAGCAATCTTGTTGTGCATGGCCCCTTGGGGAAGAGTGACCATAATATGGTAGAATTCTTTATTAAGATTGAGAGTGACAGTGTTAATTCAGAAACTAGGGTCCTGAACTTAAGGAAAGGTAACTTCGATGGTATGAGACGTGAATTGGCTAGGATAGACTGGCAAATGATACTTAAAGGGTTGACATGGATAGGCAATGGCAGACATTTATAGATTGCATGGATGAGCTTCAACAATTGTACATCCCTGTCTGGAGTAAAAATAAAACGGGGAAGGTAGCTCAACCGTGGCTAACAAGGGAAATTAGGGATTGTGTTAAATCCAAGGAAGAGGCATATAAATTGTCGAGAAAAAGCAGCAAACCTGAGGACTGGGAGAAATTTAGAATTCAGCAGAGGAGGACAAAGGGTCTAATTAGGAGGGGGAAAATAAAGTATGAGAGGAAGCTTGCAGGGAACATAAAAACTGACTGCAAAAGCTTCTATAGCTATGTGAAGAGAAAAAGATTAGTGAAGACTAATGTAGGTCCTTTGCAGATGGAATCAGGTGAATTTATAATGGGGAACAAAGAAATGGCAGACCAATTGAACAAATACTTTGGATCTGTCTTCACGAAGGAAGACACAAATAACCTTCCAGAAATACTAGGGGTTCGAGGGTCTAGTAAAAAGGAGGAACTGAAGGAAATCCTTATTAGTCAGGAAATTGTGTTAGGGAAATTGATGGGATTGAAGGCCGATAAATCCCCAGGGCCTGATAAGTACTCTGGGATGCAGCCTAACGAAGTGGCCCTAGAAATAATGGATGCATTGGTGATCATTTTCCAACATTCTATTGACTCTAGATCAGTTCCTATGGACTGGAGGGTAGCTAATGTAACACCACATTCGAGGGAATCCTGCCCTCTGTGCATTCTGTACAGCTGACTCCCCATTTCCACAGGAAAAGTGACGATCGGGTTGTCCCTTGCTGACACAGTGGTTGTGATTTCCCTCAAACATATGTGCATTGCGGACTGCCTAACCTGGAAGCTAACCATTGTGGTGCCTTGAAAGATGTATGGAAGCTTCATGGGGCAATCTTTCTCTTCTAAGTATTGTGATTTTTCTTAGGCAGTCCCTCGGAGTCGAGGATGACTTGCTTCCACACAAAAATGAATTCTCAGGTGACTGATGAGTCCAATGCAGGACCTACAGTCTCTGTCACAGTTGGGGCAGACGCTGGTTGAAGGAATGGGTGGGTGGGGTGCTTGGGTTGCCATGCACTCCTTCCGCTGTTTACGCTTGGCTTCAGCTTACTCCCCGTAAAGAGACTCGAGGTGCTCGGCACCTTCCCGGATGCTTTTCCTCCACTTTGAGCGGTCTTGGGCCAGGGATCCCCAAATGTCTGTAGGGATGTTGCACTTTTTCAAGGAGGCTTTGAGGGTGTCCATGAAGTGTTTCCTCTGTCCACCTGGGGCTCGCTTGCCGCGTCGAAGTTCTGAGTAGAGTACTTGTTTTGGGAGACTAGTATCGGGCATGCAGACGACGTGGCCCGTCCATCGGAGCTGATCGAGCATGGTCAATGATTCGATGCTGGGGATGTTGGCCTGACCGAGAACACTGATGTTGGGGCACCTATCCTGCCAATGGATTTGCAGGATCTTGCGGAGGCAGCAATGGTGGTACTTCTCCAGTGCTTTGAGGTGCCTGCGGTACATAGTCCATGTCTCTGAAGCGTATAGGAGGGCGTGTATCATTACTGTTCTGTAGACCATGAGGTCCTGGTCTTCAAACACTCTCTTTCTCAGGCGACCGAAGGTTGCACTGGCATACTGAAGGCAGTGTTGGACTTCATCATCGATGTCTGCCCTTGTTGATGGGAGGCTCCTAAGGTATGGAAAATGGTCCATGTTGCCCAAGGCCTCGTCGTGGATTCTGATAGTTGGGGAGCAGTGCTGTGTGGTGGGGGCAGGTTGGTGGAGGACCTTTGTCTTATGGATGTTTAGTATAAGGCCCATACTCTCGTATGCTTTGGTGAAGGTGCTGACGATGGCTTGGAGTTTGGCCTCTGTGTGTGCGCAGATGCAGGTGTCGTCTGCGTACTATTATTCAATGACAGATGATGGGATGAACTTGGATCTGGCCTGGAGGCGGGAGGTTGAACAGTTTCCCGTTTGTTCTGTAGATTAGCTCCACTCCAGCAGGGAGCTTATTGTGGGTGAGATGGAGCATTGCAGCAAGGAACATAAGAACATAAGAACATAAGAATTAGGAACAGGAGTAGGCCATCTAGCCCCTCGAGCCTGCTCCGCCATTCAACAAGATCATGGCTGATCTGGCTGCGGACTCAGCTCCACTTACCCGCCCGCTCCCCTTAACCCTTAATTCCCTTATTAGTTAAAAATCTATCGATCTGTGACTTGAATACATTCAATGAGCTAGCCTCAACTGCTTCCTTGGGCAGAGAATTCCACAGATTCACAACCCTCTGGGAGAAGAAATTCCTTCTCAACTCAGTTTTAAATTGGCTCCCCCGTATTTTGAGGCTACTAGTTCTAGTCTCCCCAACCAGTGGAAACAACCTCTCTGCCTCAATCTTGTC
This sequence comes from Pristiophorus japonicus, assembly GCF_044704955.1. NCBI lineage: Eukaryota > Metazoa > Chordata > Chondrichthyes > Pristiophoridae > Pristiophorus > Pristiophorus japonicus. The sequence goes on from NC_091983.1 coordinate 30,654,057, forward strand.
TATCCCTTTCATTATTTTAAATGTTTCTATAAGATCACCCCTTATCCTTCTGAACTCCAACGAGTAAAGACCCAGTCTACTCAATCTATCATCATAAGGTAACCCCCTCATCTCTGGAATCAACCTAGTGAATCGTCTCTGTACCCCCTCCAAAGCCAGTATATCCTTCCTTAAGTAAGGCGACCAAAACTGCGCGCAGTACTCCAGATGCGGTCTCACCAATACCCTATACAGTTGCAGAAGGACCTCCCTGCTTTTGTACTCCATCCCTCTCGCAATGAAGGCCAACATTCCATTCGCCTTCCTGATTACCTGCTGCATCTGCAAACTAACTTTTTGGGATTCATGCACAAGGCTCCAAAAGAGTTTCATGCACAAGGACCCCCAGGTCCCTGTGCACCGCAGCATGTTGTAATTTCTCCCCATTCAAATAGTATTCCCTTTATTTGTTTTTTTTCCCAAGGTGGATGACCTCACACTTTCCGACATTGTATTCCATCTGCCAGACCTTAGCCCATTCACTTAACCTATCTAAATCTCTTTGCAGCCTCTCGGTGTCCTGTACACAACCCGCTTTCCCACTAATCTTTGTGTCATCTGCAAATTTTGTTACACTACACTCTGTCCCCTCTTCCAGGTCATCTATGTATATTGTAAACAGTTGTGGTCCCAGCACCGATCCCTGTGGCACACCACTAACCACCGATTTCCAACCCGAAAAGGACCCATTTATCCTGACTCTCTGCTTTCTGTTAGCCAGCCAATTCTCTATCCATGCTAATACATTTCCACTGACCCCGCGTACCTTTATCTTCTGCAGTAACCTTTTGTGTGGCACCTTATCGAATGCCTTTTGAAAATCTAAATACACCACATCCATCGGTACACCTCTATCCACCATGCTCGTTATATCCTCAAAGAATTCCAGTAAAATAGTTAAACATGATTTCCCCTTCATGAATCCATGCTGCGTCTGCTTGATTGCACTATTCCTATCTAGGTGTCCCGCTATTTCTTCCTTAATGATAGTTTCAAGCATTTTCCCCACTACAGATGTTAAACTAACCGGCCTATAGTTACCTGCCTTTTGTCTGCCCCCTTTTTTAAACAGAGGCATTACATTAGCTGCTTTCCAATCCGCTGGTACCTCCCCAGAGTCCAGAGAATTTTGGTAGATTATAACGAATGCATCTGCTATAACTTCCGCCATCTCTTTTAATACCCTGGGATGCATTTCATCAGGACCAGGGGACTTGTCTACCTTGAGTCCCATTAGCCTGTCCAGCACTACCCCCCTAGTGATAGTGATTGTCTCCAGGTTCTCCCTTCCCACATTCCTGTGACCAGCAATTTCTGGCATGGTTTCTGTGTCTTCCACTGTGAAGACCGAAGCAAAATAATTGTTTAAGGTCTCAGCCATTTCCACATTTCCCATTATTAAATCCCCCTTCTCATCTTTTAAGGGACCAACATTTACTTTAGAAGATTGAGAAGAGTGTTGCTGCGATGACACAGCCTTGCTTGACCCCGGTCCGAACGTGAATTGGGTCAGTGATGGATCCGTTGATCAGAATCACGGCTTGCATGTCATCGTGAAGCAGATGAAGGATGGTAACAAACTTTTGAGGGCAGCCGAATTTGAGGAGGATGCTCCATAATCCCTCATGGTTGACAGTGTCGAAAGCCTTTGTGAGGTCAAGGAAGGCCATGTACAGAGCTGTTGGTGTTGTTCCCTGCATTTCTCCTCGATTTGCCACGTGATGAAGATCATGTCCATTGTGCCCCATACTGGGCGGAATCCGCATTGTGACTCTGGGTGGGTGGAGCTCTTCAGCCACAGAGAGAAGGCGATTGATGAGGATGCTTGTGATGACTTTCCCTGTGGCAGACAGCAGGGAAACTCCTCTGTAATTACCGCAATCGAACTTGTCACCTTTCTTAAAGCTCGTAATGATTACCGCGTCTCTGAGATTCCCTGGCATGCTCTCCTCCTTCCAAATGAGAGAAAGTAGATCATGTATTTGTGCCAATAGTGATTCTCCACCATGTTTTACTGCTTTGGCTGAGATTCCATCTGCTCCTGAGGCCTTGTTGTTCTTCAGTTGTCGGATGGCCTTTTCTACCTCATGCTGGGCTGGGGTTGTGCTGAGATGGTGGTGGGTAACATGCTGCAGGATGGAGTCGAGTGCACTCATGTCGAAGACTGAGTCTTGGATGAGGAGATTTTCGAAGTGTTCCTTGGTGAGTCCCTCTCCGTTCTTGGCCAGCAGTGGGGAAGGGCCCTGGGTGCATGGGCTATAGGTGGTCTTGATTGCGCTGACGACCAAGAGACCTCACTGTGCTCACTTTTTATGGGTTCAGTCTTGTGAGAACACAAAACATCCAGTGCAAGGTAATTTGCATGAAATTAAGAGGCTTTCATGTGCCAACAGCGCACGCCTCAAAAATGACTGGAAGATCAGGGGGGAGAAATTGGCCTGGTTTGTTCCTCCTGTAAGCATCTATGGAGGTCGGTAACATGGCGCTAAGGGGTTACCGACCGGGCACAGCAAACTCAACGACCCATGCAAACTTCCCTGGTGGTTTTGTGCTGGTGCTAACACTTACTGCCTCGCTCTCTTGCACCCCATAGATCGTGACATATCTGGTGCGCAGCACCTCATTACCACCCCAGATGTAATATTTGCCCCCGCCTTTTGCAGCAGCGCAGGCATCAACAATGGCAGGTGCAGGAGGCGTTGTCACCTTGGCTGGCCTCTTGGGGAGCGCTAGCTAAAGTCAGTGATGGTCAGATAGGGCAACATTTATTTATCTCCCCATTCTGATGCCTGCTGATTTGCTCAACCATGCACTTGGTTAGAGTGCTTGGGGCTGCTTTGCACGTAGTCTAGATGCCGTGGCCCAACATAGACAACATGAAGATTCATTCAACCCATCATTGGTCCTTCCCTTTAAGTGAGGGCTAGGAGCCTGTACAGAGGGCGGTGCTGCACTGAACATTGCTCAGCACACTGTTGATACGGCCCCTCTCACTGACTTTAACCCTCTAAGGGAAGTGGTAGTGCTTGAGTTAGCGCTCCACTTCCCTCATGGAGCGCTAAAGCGAAAGTTCACGGCAGAAGCAAATCTTTTTCGCCCGACGATACGTTTGCGCTGCCTGAAAAGTTATCGCCCCAAACGGGACATGCACAATTTCTAGCCCAAAGTGTTTGAAGTCCTGCAACTGATTGTTCGATGGTTATTGATGGTGTGTGGAGCCCTAACAGTGCGCACACTCAACTTTCTTTGGGTCAGCAAAGTGACTGTTGCAGGGAAACCGCAATATAGGTCCAACACTGTCCTCAGGCCATTATGCTTACAGCTTATTGTCACCGAGCGCGGCAGTATCACTTCATGTGCTGCTCATAAGCTAAACAGGTAACTGATGCATCAGTCTGCATGGCCTGCACTTCCTTTTCTCACTGAATAGCATTTGACCATCGACCAATGGGAAATGCAGTGCAGTGACAAAGTACACGAAGCCAGTGATGTCAGGAGGTGACCATATGTGTGTTGCAATAGTTTGATGTATAAAGCCCTTGGAAGATCAACATCCATGGTAAGTTGCAGCTTGAATGTGTGCCCTCCTGAAGTATGTCTTTGGGTTTTATGCTAAATGCTCTGCTCAGGTTCAGTGACACCATCTATTCCCATAAGCAGACCTTACATCCTCTATGCCGTATGCTCTTACCTGCAAAACATCCAGGTAAACAATAGCAAGACCCAAGGATCAAACAGGATCTTGTCACTGTAATCTGATTTGTTGGAATGCTTCACATGCTGCCAAGTGATTCTCCTCATCTCTGGGGGAAGGGTTGAAGATTGCCACTATCAGAACAAGATGTAATCACTACACCACTGGAAGGTGAATCAGTCTCAGATTAGTATAACTAGCCTCAATCAGCTTTCTAAAAGGCCTAGGAAACTGGCTCAGATGAGATTCTGATTGACATACTCTGAAAAATCATTTTTTTCTCATTTATGGTCTTGCTTAATGATTGCCAATTTTTTCCTTGCTTTATCGACTTCTGTAATCACAGATAAGTTATAAAAAGCCCTCCTTACATCAAATTATATCCTGCCATGATCATCTTTGATGTCTAAGAGGTTCGGAGAAGATCGACAAGGACTTTTACAGGCATGAGGAGAGGCTTACAAAATGGAACATTTTTCAATGGGGAGAAGATTAAAAGAAAGTGTGAACTGTATGTGTGTGCGTGAGTAAGCTGTTCCCAGGCACCTGACAATGGAACACTCGAAAGGTGATGATTGTACTTTACCGTTTCTATAGAAACATAGAAATATAGAAATTTACAACACAGAAGGAGGCCATCCACAAAGCCCGAAAGGTTACACATGAACCTATGAACAATGACGGAAAGGCAAAGAGCACCCAGCCCAACCAATCCGCCTCACCACAACTGCGATACCCCTTATACTAAAACATTCTACACTCTACCCCAACCAGAGCCATGTGATCCCCTGGGAGAGCCAAAAACCAAATAAAAACCCAGGCCAGTTTAGGGAGAAAAAATCTGGGAAAATTCCTCTCCAGGCGATCGAAACTAGTCCAGGAGATCACCCTGGCCGTATTCTATTCCCTGCAGTACTTACCATTATATCTGCTCCGTCCAACAAAAGGTCATCCAGTCTAATCTCAATTACCAGCTCGAGGTCCGTAACCCTGCAGGTTCGTGCACTTTAAGTGTCCATCCAACCATCTCTTAATAGTGGTGAGGGTTTCTGCATCCACCACTCTTCCAGGCAGCGAGTTCCAGATCCCACAACACTCTGCGTAAAGAAGTCACCCCGCCTCAAATTCCCTCTAAACCTTCCACCAACCACCTTAAAACTATGTACCCTCGTAATAGACCCCTCCACCAATGGAAATAGACCCTTACTATCCACTATGTCCAGGCCCCTCAATATTTTGTACATCTAAATGAGGTCTCCTCTCAACCTTCTCTGTTCCAGTGAGAACAAACCCAGTCTATCCAATCTGTCCTCATAACTAAGATTCTCCATTCCAGGCAGCATCCTAGTAAATCTCCTCTGCACCCTCTCCAGTGCAATCATGTCTTTCCTATAATATGACAACCAGAACTGCATGCAATACTCCAGCTGTGGCCTAACCAAAGTATTATACAATTTATGCATAACCTCCCTGCTCTTATATTCTATGCCTCGGCCAATAAAGGCAATCATTCCATATGCCTTCTTAACCACCTTATTTACCTGGCCTGCTACTTTCAGGGATATGTGGACAAGACTCCAAGGTCCCTTTGTTCATCTACCCTATTAAGTAGCCTACCGCTTAATGTGTATACCCTCACCTCCCAAAGTGCATCACCTCACACTTCTCTGAATTAAGTTCCATTTGCCACTGCTCTGCCCACCTGACCAGTAGATTGATATCCTCCTGCAACCCATGACTTTCCTCTTCATTATCAAACATACAGAACCTAGTCAACCATTTCATGAGAGCACAGCTGAAATATATTTTCATTTTCCAGTTTCCTGGCCCCAACTGTCTCCTTTTCACTACAGATGTTGATAGAGAATTCAAACAGGCTGCATTTAGACAGGCTGTGAAAATTCACAGACAACAAGTCAGAGATGCTACGTAAGCGGTAGCATGTTGCATTAAGGCATCAATCAACTTGACATTTTAGGACCCTTGGGTAGCGAGCCAATTAAAAGGTTAAAAGACTATTAATTGAGCCAATAAGGTCAAAGAAGGCGAGTTCTTTTCTGTAAATTGATCCAGGTATAAGTACAGGTATTTTGACCATGTGGTCCCAGAAGGACAAAGACCTGGCTTAAAGCCAAGAACTTTTTGCTGCTGTCTGCCAAAAATAAAGCAGTTAAAACTACAATCGGAGTTCGTATTTCATTGGAAATTAAGAGATCTAACAATTTTGGCGTCACGAACGCGATCGCTGAGGAAAGAAACTGAATTTTGGACATCGGACCTACATACTGAGGTAAGGACACCTTTTTTTTAAAAGTCCTCAGTCAAAAGTCTAAATTCGCCTCTCCTTCTACGCGATTCTGAAAGCCTCCGGTTTGCGAACCCTCCGGTTGGTAGTCGGCTCGAGGTCCCATAGACGTCTAAACTTCGGCGGTGTGTTAGTTAATTAATCACCGACCTATTGATCGGCCAGAAAGCCTATGACTCGAGACCCCAGTAAAGAACTCAGTATTATGGCAGCAGGAGATAAGAGCAAAGAATTGCCTACAACTGTTAAAGGTGGGCAGGCACCACCTGAGGTTTCGCTAGATTTAATTCTCGAACAGTTGAAAGAATTCATAGAGCAACAATTCAACTTATCTAAAACCTGTATTAAGATCGAACAAAAGGACAGAACCTCCAAAGGACAATGGTCCTTGGACGAGATTAAAAGGGTCTGGGGAAAAAGGACCCGTATTAAAAATAAAGAGCGAACTAGATGGTCCCGAATGGTTATGGGCCAGATTCAAAAGTGGAATGAAATTATAATGCATTTCCAACATGATCGAGAACTGACCAGTACAAAGGATCAATTGCAAGCTGTTTGTGCGCAGCTGCGACAGAAAAAGCTTGAACTTGAAAAGCTGGAAGCGGAAGTTAAAGATCTTAAAGGTGAAATTAAAGAATGGAAAGGAAAATGTATTGATCAATTCCCAGGGTTCCCATGTTTGGATAAATTAAAAGCGCAAACCCGAAGACACGACCGAGGAATAGATACGAATTCTGAATCCTCCGACAATACAGTGTCGGAGGATGATGACGAATTAGGGGTGCGCTTTGCCCCGTTTAAAAAAAGACGAGTTGTAGTCAAATCAGAAGAGACTGCGGATGAGGGCGGAACCAAAAAAAACAAAGAAAAGGGTGTACGATAAATACTTAGTTCATGATCCGGCAGACCCAGAGAAAATTGATAAATGGTCCAAGGAATTGCCCAATCCAAAGAAAGGGGGAGTAAAAACGTGGGACCAATTGGACCGCTTAAGAAATATATATCAACTTCATCCCTGGGATGGAGTGCAAATTTTGACCATAATGGTGCCAAAAGGGAAGAAAATTGCACGACAAGGTAGAAGAAGCTTTGGGGCAGGATGAGCAAGATTTAGATGCAGGATGGGAGGTGATTAAACACTGGCTACAAGCCTTCAGTCCAGCTAAGACAGACTGGGGAAAAATTGCAGCCTGCCAACAGAAAGGAACAGAAGAGGTCCTGGAGTATGACGAGCAGTTTAGATGCACGTGGCTAGAACATTCGGGTATGAATAATACGGATGAGGAAATGGATGAACAAGTGTTTGGACCCCTGAAAGCAGCTTTCGTGGCAGGTCTAAAGCCAGAATTGGCCAAAATGCTTAAGGAAGTGTTACCGGACTGGGAAGGTAGAGGAACTACCTTTGCAGCATTGGTGGATCGATGTAACTAATTAGATCGGGATATGGGAGCTAAAGTCCGAGCTGTACAGGCTATGGGATGGAAATCCCAGGATTCCGATAAACAGTTATTCGGAAAATTACCCGGAAAATGTCATTATTGTGGGAAAGAAGGTCACTGGGCCAAGATGTGCAGGGCAAAACAGAAAGGTCGTGGCTGGGGAAGAGGATGCAGCCAGGGATACAATTCAGCCAACAAACCAGGCTTGTCACAAGATAACGACCTCATAGAAGCATTTAAACGACTGACAATACAACAACAGAAGGAGTTACTTGGGATAGCAAAAAACGATTAGAGCCCACCCTGGCCCCCCTCCTCGCACTAATACAACAAAGGGGAGATGGGCTATATATAACTGTGAGGGTGGGCGATAAGGATGTGGACTGTCTTTTAGACATGGGCGGAATTAACATGCTTACCCCTACAATATGGAGACTCTTTGCCGTTGGATGTTGGGGGCCATGAAATGGAAATTAAAAGGATAACACCGGTACTTAAAGGGATGGGTCTACATGAACTAACCACGCCGGTCTGGATAGGCCCAGTAGATCAACCCCTTTTGGGAATGGACGTTCTAATCCAAATAGATTCATCGTTGCATTTCGAGGATAGTCGGGTGACATGGTCAATTAGAACTTTGAAGAAAGAAGAATTGAAGGAACACCCGATATGGGCTAAAGATAAGAATGATTGTGGCCTACTCCAGATGGAGCCTGCGTCATTTACCGGGACCAAGCCTCCATGCACTAAACAGTATCCCATCAGTCCAACTGGTTATTCAGCAATTGGAGAAACAAGGGGTGCTTATTAAAACGCATAGCTCCTCCAATAGCCCCGTGTGGCCGGTACAGAAATCTCATGAGACTTGGCGTTTGACTGTCGATTATAGGAAAGCTAACCAGTGTATTGATCAAAAAGCTCCTCTGGTTGCAGATCCCTCCACCATTTTTAATGCCCTCAAACCGGAACATAAATATTTCTCGGTTATAGATATGGCCAACGGATTTTGGTCGGTGCCTCTGGCACCGGAGGTTCGACAGTGGTTTGCTTTCACGGTCCAAGGACAACAGTATACTTGGACCCGGTTACCACAGGGTTTCCATAACAGCCCTACAGTATTCCACATGGCTTTACAAAGCCATTTGCGAGAATTACCTCCCCTGTCATCCACAGTCATCCAATATGTAGACGATATGCTGCTAGCTTCAAACACGGAAGAACAGCATGAACAAGATCTACAAGCTCTGCTGGATTACCTTCGGCTGAAAGGATATAAAGCCAGCATCGACAAAGCACAAATATCCCAAGAAGAGGTTGTATACCTGCTACAAAAGATTTCACAAGGAAAGAGAGAACTTACCCAGGATAGAACTGCAGCCATTCGGGCTGCTGAAAAACCCACCACTATTCAGGAACTAAGATCTTTTTTGGGATTGTGTAACTTTAACAGAAATTGGATTGACTCCTTCACACAGCTTGCTCAGCCATTGAATGATATTTTAAAGGGGAAACGTGCCTCTAAAGAAGCCATCACCCTCACAAAAGAACAGCAAGAGGCCTTCCTGAGTTTGAAAAAGGCTTTGTGTTCGGCACCGGCTCTGGGAATCCCCGACAGTGGTAAGCCATTTACCCTGTTTGTCCATGAGAAAGAAGGATAAATGAAAGCTATACTGACACAAGAACATGGGGATCGGCAAAGACCTATTGGCTATTATTCGGCAAAACTGGATGCAGTAGCCCTCGGATGGGGAAGTTGCCTAAGGGTCATGGAAGCTACATGTCGAGCGGTAATGATCACTGCGGGTCTCGTCCTCGACCAAAAGCTGATTGTCAAGTGTCCCCACACCGTACACGCTTTGCTGTCTATGAATAGAATGTCTCAGGTGACGGCAGCTAGATGGACCCGCTGGACAGCAGTTTTGGAAGCTCCTAATCTCCGTATCGTCCGGGCCAGCCCGGTTAATCCCGCAACTATGCTCCCGATGTCAGAATCGAGGGAGCAAGAGGGGGGAGAATGTGAAGAGCATGACTGCGTGGAGATTTTAAAAGAATCAGAAGAAGCAGCCTTAGCAGCAGAGGAGCCTCTGCATAACCCAGACCTCATCCTGTTTACAGATGGTTCCTCCTTTGTTGACAATGGTACCAGAAAAGCAGGATGGGCAGTTACAACCTTATATGAGGTAGTGGCAAAAGGATGTTTACCCTCAGGAACGTCAGCACAACAGGCCGAGTTACGGGCCCTGTCAGAAGCATGTTGAATAGCAGAAGGACAGACAGCTAATGTCTACACAGATTCGCGTTATGCTTTTGGAGTCGCTCACGACTTTGGTATGTTATGGCGAAAAAGAGTATTCCTCACTGCTGCTGGTACACCTATCCAAAATGGAAAAGAAGTCCGAGACTTACTGGAGGCCATACAATTACCTCAGGAAGTGTCCATCCTGAAGTGTAAGGCCCATACCAAGGAAAATACCACAGAAGCACAGGGAAATGCCCTAGCCGACCAGGCAGCTAAAGATGCCGCCTCACAGGGCGTTCCTCCAGAAGAACCAACACAGATGTGCAGATTGAAAGCACTCATTACATTCCGCGATGGGGAGTCCCGAGTAGCATTGACTCAGATCAGGGAACACACTTCACAGGTACTGTCTTCCAAGAAGTCTGTAGGTTACTGAACATTACGTGGGATTTACACTGTCCTTATCATCCACAATCATCAGGACAAGTAGAACGAATGAATCGAACTCTGAAACAACGGCTTGCCAAATATCACCAAGAAGGAACACCATGGCCCCAGGCACTACCAATAGTGCTATGTAGCATTAGGGCAACCCCGAACAGAACTACAGGTCTAAGCCCATTTGAAATTATAACAGGAAGACCCATGTCGCTGCCAGGAACTATCGATTTATGAAAAGCTGATGTTCACTTAATGAGTGACACTTTGTTATCATACTGTCAGAACCTAACCAATGTTATTAGTTCTGTTTCCCGACAGGTATCAGCAGCTTGGGGTAATCCACCCGAAGGAGGACACGACATCATCCCGGGAGTCTGGGTGTATGTGAAAAAGTTGCATAAAGAACCTTTGGGTGCCAAGTGGGAGGGACCTTATCAAGTGTTATTGACCACCCAGGCAGCTGTTAAAGTCCAAGGAAAGAAAACCTGGATCCACGCTTCACACATTAAACGAGCACCCGTAACTGAAGCTGAAATCTAATAAGGACAATTACTTTTTGCCAAAATGTATAAATTTACTGTGTTATTGATTGTAGGTATTCTAGGAATAGGCCTACTTCTTACTGGTCGACCCTCTGCACCAAAGGGAAATAGTAGGGTAGCAAGGGAATTACATGTAAATACCTTTTTATATATGTCATACATTTATGCCAAACAAGGTAACATTTCTAGTTGTTGGGTGTGTGCACATATTTCTATTCACTCAAAGGGAGGGATTCCCTTGAGGCCAGTTCCCTTGAATATCTCGGAAATGGCTGAGTGGATAATTAATCAAAACAAAACAGGCAATGCGTTTCAGGATACGGAAAATTGGGCATGTAAATGGAAGTCAGCAGGTTACAATCTGACTACCTTTGAAGGGGGATACCAACCGTGCTATAATAATTCCAAACGGCCCCCATTTTTTGTTGTCACTAATACAATGGTAATAGGAAGACCGGAGGAATCGGTCTGTCTGATTAGAAACATCAAAGGAGGCCAAAATATGGGGTATAGTAACTGCTCCCGGAATTATAATATAATCAAGCCACGGAACTGTCCAAACTGGGCCGATGTGGGAATTTTTAACGTAACGGGGATTCTGAATAAAACAGATGGAAAAGCCTGAACAGGCCCCGGAGTGTTGCTGACAAAGAAACAGCTAACATTCATTGCCTATAATGGCACCTATTGGGTGTGTGGCCACAAGGCCTACCCTTGGCTGCCCCAGAATTGGATGGGTTCCTGCTATTTAGCCTATGCATCATATAAATTCACTGTCGGAACATTTACACCGTCCTAAGAGAGCTATCATAGAAACAAAGAGGTTCTTTGCCATTTTGATCCCTGGGTATAGGACCGCCAAACTGACAAGGGAATCCATTAACATGGCATCCGTTGTGGAACGAGTATCCAATGATACCTCAGAGGCCCGAGTTAAAATCAATGCAGAAATGGTAGCAATCCGCACAGTAGCCCTATAGAATAGACTGGCCCTTGATTACATCCTGGCTGAAAAGGGAGGTACTTGCACCCTACTCGGAACTGAGTGTTGCGCATATATCCCAGATAGCTCCGAAGAAATTACCCACTTAGCGGAGCATATCCAAAAGGAGGTAGAAAAACTTAAGCAACCCCCATCATTCACTTTGTGGAGTGGAGCCACTGAATGGCTAGGTTCAATGCGAACTTCATTGGTGGAAGGTTTAATTCTATTTGTTGTAATTGTTTTACTTTTATATTGTATGTTTTTGTTGATTAAATGTTGTTATGACCAGGTGGCTGTAGCTGCTGTCCCGCAGGTGAGACACCTTGCAGGTCCTAGCAGACCGTCTGTACGTGGCACAGCAGTATGTTATGCTTAAGGGAAGGTTGTTTACTGGTTGAACTAAGATATTGATTTGGATTAAATTGGAATAAGGTTAATTAACCTACTAAAAACCAGACTTCCATTGTGGCCACGATGGAACTCGGGTTGGTGTAAATTTGTGTGGAAGCTACTAGTCCGGACATGTGGCGAAACACATCAACAAATTTTAGAAGGAAACTCTATTAACATGTATGAAATTATTTTGTAGAATGTTTAACCAGTGATACCTGATGTTTTATGATTCAGTTTGTGAAAGAATCAAAGGGGGGATTGATAGAGAATTCAAACAGGCTGCATTTAGACAGGCTGTGAAAATTCACAGACAACAAGTCAGAGATGCTACGTGAGCGGTAGCATGTTGCATTGAGGCATCAATCAACTTGACATTTTAGGACCCTTGGGTAGCGAGCCAATTAAAAGGTTAAAAGACTATTAATTGAGCCAATAAGGTCAAAGAAGGCGAGTTCTTTTCTGTAAATTGATCCAGGTATAAGTACAGCCATTTTGACCATGTGGTCCCAGAAGGACAAAGACCTGGCTTAAAGCCAAGAACTTTTTACTGCTGTCTGCCAAAAATAAAGCAGTTAAAACTACAATCGGAGTTCGTATTTCATTGGAAATTAAGAGATCTAACAGATGTCCAATCCCTCTACACTTCCATCCCCTACCAGGATGTCCTGAGGGCGCTCCACTTCTTTCTCGAGCAGAGGCCCAACCAGTCCCCATCCACCGCCACCCTCCTCTGCCTGGCCGAACTTGTTCTCACATTGAACAACTTCTCCTTTGACTCCACTCACTTCCTCCAAATTAAAGGTGTTGCTATGGGAACCCGCATGGGTCCTAGCTATGCCTGCCTTTTCATGGGATATGTGGAACATTCTTTGTTCCAATCCTACTCAGGTCCCCTCCCTCACCTTTTATTCCGGTACATTGATGACTGTATCAGTGCCATTTCCTGCTCTCGCCCTGAACTAGAAAATTTCAATCACTTTGCATCCAATTTCCACCCTTCCCTCACCTTCACAGGGTCGATCTCTGACTCTTCCCTTCCCTTCCTCGACTTCTCTACATTCTCCCAGTTTCTCTGTCACATCTCCGTCACATCTGCTCTGATGATACCACTTTTCACACTAGTGCCTCTGACATGTCTTCCTTTTTCCTTAACCGAGGATTCCCCTCTGCCGTGGTTAACATGGCCCTCGACCGTGTCCATTCCATTTCCCGCACTTCTGCTTTCACCCCTTCCCCACCCTCTCAGAATCATGACAGGGTTCCCCTTGTCCTCACCTTTCACCCCACCAGCCTCCACATTCAAAAGATCATCCTCCGCCATTTCTGCCACCTCCAGCATGATCCCACCACCAAACAAATTTTCTCCTCCCCTCCGCTTTTAGCATTCCAAAGGGACCGCTCCCTCCGCGACACCTTGATCCACTTCTCAGTCACCCCCACCACCCACTCCTCTTCCCATGGCACCTTCCCATGCAAGCACAGGAGATGCAACACCTGCCATTTTACCATCTCCCTGCCCACTATCCAGGGCCCCAAACATTCCTTCCAGGTGAAACAGCGATTTACTTGTACTTCTTGTAATTTAGTATGCTGTATTCGCTGCTCATGATGTGGTCTCCTCTACATTGGGGAGACCTAACACAGATTGAGTGACCACTTTGCAGAACACCTCCATTCAGTCCGTAACCGTGACCCCGAGCTTCCAGTCGCCTGTCACTTTAATTCTCCGCTCCACTCTGACCTCTCTGTCCTCGGCCTCTTACACTGTTCCAATGAAGTTCAATGTAAGCTCGAGGAACAACACCTCATCTTTCGATTATAACTTTACAACCTTCTGGACTCAAAATTGAGTTCAATAATTTCAAATCTTGGCCCCTATTTTTTTTCTCTGTCACATGGCAGCTGTTGACGATTCTGCCATTCCCATTTACACTTCATCTAGTCTCATCTTTTGGACTAGATTTTTGGTTTTTAGGGTTTCCGGCCACAATTCGCGGTGGGGCTCAAAAGTTAGCGCAGGGATAACGTTAGTGACAGAGCGAGGAACTTTCACCGAAAGGAAGCTCCGGAGGAGTGTTGGCATTAAGTCCGGCATTGCACCACAGACTGTATGCGCCGGAGGCGAAACTTCCGGCGTTGACATAGACGGCCATTTTGCACATGCATTTTTTTTCCCCCTTCCACCTCCTGGTTAACGTTCCTGCCGCAAACGCTAATGCAGGGCGTGGCAACTTCCTGCGCGCATGCGCATTTAAACTGGCCCACTTCAGCCATCTCAGCAGAGATGGAGGAGGAGGAGGGAAGGCAGTATGCCAGATGCTGCAGCCAGGTGGCGAATGAATCGTTGGTGGGGGCAGTTGAGAGGAGGTGGATGGAACCGCATCTTCAGAGGGGATCCAGATCACTGCCTGCTATATTCAAAAGAATCTGGAGGAAGATTGCAGAAAAGGTGTCTGCCTCGGACACAGTGGCCAGGACTGGCACACAGTGTCGAAAGAAGTTTAACAACCTCACCAGAGTCGTAAGAGTGAGTACCATTTTCATTCATGCACACCTCCATTACTTCAAGGATAAATCTGAGACACTATGTGATTGTTCTCATGCTTTTAGTGCCTCTCAACACTCTGTAGGTTACTTTCCACAATGCATGGCACAATGGAAGGCTTAGTTCGGCACCCTATTTGCGATGAATGATCTATCCACATTATTAAGATCGCTCATCGCAATGCACTGAAACTGCTCCTAACACTTTCTGAAAGATCTCATGCACACCTCATCTTAGATGGCTCCACACTTCGATGACCTCCACATGCAACATCCAAAGCCATTAAACAGAGGCCCCCGGTACATTCAGACAGTATGGCATAAAGTGTCTTGGTGGCTATCTGTGCCACAAGAGCCGATGGACCCTCTTGTAACCATTTCCATTTTCCTCTTTGCAGTCAAAGAAGTCACACAATTGGTAGGAGCAGCTACGGAAAGGTGGAGGTTCGCCTCAGACCCTGCCACTTACGGACGTGGAGGACAGAATGGTAGGCCTCATCGATGCTACAGGTCGGGCAGTTGCCAGAGGCGATGCTGAGCCTCCTTCGGGTAGTGAGGGTAACTAAATGGATCACGCCACTCAAGACATTACATTGAGACATCCAACGGAGTGCTTCAAATGAGCTTGAACCATGCGACCTTCCTCATGTCACCCTGCCTCTTCCCCTGCTGCTAACCACTCGTCTGTTGTTTTCTACTTCCAGATGACCAGCCAGAGGTGCCGCATCCCTCGAGGGAGCCCTCCACATCAGGCCATGGTCTGGAGGAGGAGGACGAGGAGGAGGTGGATGAGCCAGCTCCGGCCCAGCATCCGAGGCACCCTGCTCCACCATCGGGACTCAGCTCCTCTGGGGACAATGTTCCGTTCTCAGGTTTGAGGATTGCGAAGCTCCTGGGCCCAGTGGCATGCAGCAACGCAGTGCTGGGGTGGAATCCTGCAGGCCATCTCTCTGGAGGGTGAGTTGGCAAAGTCGGTCTGCTAACAGACAGGCAGACGTGGAATTGGACCTGGTGGGTGTTGCGTATCTGTAAAGCATGCACTCCCATGTTCCGCCACCAGGGAGCGCATCCCCTGAAGTCTCAAGGGATCCCAGCATCCCTTGGGAGCACTGCATATAAGCCGGCCTGGAACGCCTGTTCCTCATTCTGGAGAGTCTTAATAAAGGCTGAGGTCACTGTTACTTTAACCTTCCTGTGTGCAGCCTCATCTGTGTTAGGAACACAATAACTGGTGACAAGAATACAAATCCAGCGCAAAGATGCAGCAAACTGTGGGCATCCTGGAGAAGTTCTCGGAGGGTGAGGACTGGGAAACCTATGGCAAACGGCTAGACCAGTACTTTGTAGCCAATGAGCTGGACGGAGAAGGAAGCGCTGCAAAAAGGAGAGCGGTCCTCCTCACAGTCTGCAGGGCACCGACCTACAGCCTCATGAAGAATCTTCTAGCTCCGGTGAAACCCACAGATAAGTCATATGAGGAGCTGTGTACACTGGTTCGGAAGCATCTTAACCCGAAGGAGAGCATGCTGATGGCGAGGTATCAGTTCTACACGTGCCAGCGATCTGAAGGTCAAGAAGTGGCGAGCTATGTCGCCGAGCTAAGGCGACTTGCAGGACAATGTGAGTTTGATGGCTACCTGGAGCAGATGCTCAGAGACCTTTTTGTACTGGGCATTGGCCACGAGACCATCCTACGAAAACTTTTGACTGTAGAGACACCGACCCTCAGTAAGGCCATTGTGGTAGCAGAGGCATTTATGTCCACTAGTGATAACACCAAACAAATCTCTCAGCACACAAGTGCTGGCAATGTTCATAAATTAACTGGAACTGTTTGCAAGCAGAAATATACAGGGCAGAAACCACAAATCTGCAACTTCCAGCAGGCCTCAGGTGACCCAGATGACTCAGAGTCCACAACAAAGGATGAATGCAAGGCAATTCACACCTTGTTGGCACTGTGGAGGCTTCCATTCAGCCTATTCATGCCGCTTCAAAGGGTATGTTTGCAAGAGCTGTGGAACAATGGGGCACCTCCAACGAGCTTGCCGATGAACTGCAAGCTCTGTAAAACCTACTAACTACCATGTGGCAGAGGATGATCAGTCCATGGTGGATCAAAGCAATTTCGAGCCTCAGAGAAAGGAGACAGATGCTGAAGTACACGAGGTGCACACATTTTCGACAAAATGTCCACCTATAACGCTAAATGTAAAATTGAATGGTTTACCCGTAGCCATGGTACTGGACACTGGCGCTAGCCAATCCATCATGAGTAAAAAGATGTTTCAGAGACTGTGGTGCAATAAGGCACTCAGACCAGCCCTGAGTCCCATCCACACGAAACTGAGAATGTACACCAAAGAGTTCATCACTGTCCTGGGCAGCGCCATGGGTCAAGGGCACCTACGAGGGCACAGTGCATGAATTGCCACTCTGGATGGCCCCACACTGCTTGCAAGGAGCTGGCTGGGCAAAATCCGCTGGAACTGGGATGACATCCAAGCGCCATCACATGTCAATGAGGCCTCATGTACACAGGTTCTGAACAAATTTCCTTCCCTTTTTGAGCCAGGCATTGGAAACATTTCCGCGGTGAAGGTGCAGATCTACTTGGTCCCAGAGGCACAACCCATTCACCACAAGGCGCGAGTGGTACCTCACATGATGAGGGAGAGAGTGGAAATCGAGCTGGACAGGCTGTCAAGCGAGGGCATCATCTCCCCAGTGGAATTCAGCGAGTGGGCCAGCCCGATTGTTCAAGTACTCAAACGTGATGGCATGGTCAGAATTTGCGGCGATTATAAAGTATCTATTAATCGTTTCTCGCTGTAGGACCAATACCCGCTACCTAAGGCAAATGACCTATTTGCGACTCTGGCAGGAGGCAAGACATTCACCAAGCTTGACCTGACTTCCGCCTACATGACGCAGGAGCTGGAAGAGTCTTCGAACGGCCTCACCTACATCAACACGCACAAGGGACTGTTCATCTACAACAGATGCCCGTTTGGAATTCGGTCGGCTGCAGCGATCTTCCAGAGAAACATGGAAGCCTACTCAAGTCGGAACCACGCACAGTGGTTTTTCAGGACGACATATTGGTCACGGGTCGGGACACCGTCGAGCACCTACAAAACCTGGAGGAGGTCCTCCAGCGACTGGATTGCGTAGGGCTGCGGCTGAAGAGGTTGAAATGCGTCCTCATGGCAACAGAAGTGGAGTTTTTGAGGAGAAAGATCACGGCGACGGCATCGGCCCACATACGTCAAGACAGAGGCTATCAGGAACGCACCCAGGCCACAGAACGTCACAGAGCTGCGGTCATTCCTGGGACTCCTCAACTATTTTGGTAACTTCCTCCCAGGATTAAGCACCCTCTTAGAGCCCCTACATGTGAAATTGCGTAAAGGTGAGAACTGGGTATGGGGAAAAAAACAAGTAATTGCTTTTGAGAAAGCCAGAAACATTTTATCTTCCAAAAAGCTGCTTGTATTGTATAACCCGTGTAAAAGACTTGTGCTAGCATGTGATGCGTCATCGTATGGAGTCGGGTGTGTATTACAACAAGCTAACGATGCGGGGAAGTTGCAACCTGTTGCCTATGCCTCCAGGAGCTTGTCTAAGGCCAAGAGGGCCTACAGCATGATTGAGAAAGGGGCATTAGCGTGTGTGTTCGGGGTAAAGAAAATGCATCAGTACCTGTTTGGCCTCGAATTTGAGCTGGAAACTGATCACAAGCCCCTCATATCCCTGTTCGCTGAAAACAAGGGGATAAATACTAATGCCTCAGCCCGCATACAAAGGTGGGTACTCGCGCTATCAGCGTATAACTATACCATCTGTCACAGGCCAGCCACAGAGAACTGTGCGGATGCTCTCAATCGGCGACCATTGCCCACCACGGTGGTGGAAATGGTGCAGCCTGCAAACTTGTTGATAGTCATGCAACCGTTTGAAAATGATAAATCACCTGTCACGGCCCACCAGATTAGGACTTGGACCAGACAAGATCCTCTGCTGTCCCTAGTAAAAAACTGTGTACTGCATGGGAGCTGGGCCAGCATCCCCTTTGAAATGCAAGAGCTGATCAAGCCATTCCAGCAGCGAAAGGACGAGCTGTCCATTCAGGCAGACTGTCTGTTGTGGGCGAACCGCATAGTGCTACCCAAAAAGGGAGAGAGACGTTCATCTCGGATCTCCACAGCATACACCCGGGTATAGTAATGATGAAAGCGATAGCCAGATCCCACGTGTGGTGGCCCGGTATCGACTCTGACTTAGAGTCCTATGTATGGCAATGCAGCATGTGTGCTCAGTTGAGCAACGTGCCCAGAGAGGCACCACTAAGTTTGTGGTTCTGGCCCTCCAGACCATGGTCGAGGATCCATGTCGACTATGTGGGCCCGTTTCTCGGTAAAATGTTCCTGCTGGTGGTGGATGCTTTTTCAAAATGGATTGAATGTGAAATAATGTCGGGAAGCACCGCCACCACCACCACCACCATTGAAAGCCTGAGGGCCATGTTTGCCACCCACGGCCTGCCTGACATACTGGTCAGTGACAATGGGCCATGTTTCATCAGTGCTGAATTTAAAGAATTCATGATCCGCAATGGGATCAAACATGTCACCTCAGTCCCGTTTAAACCAGCTTCCAATGGGCAGGCAGAGCGGGCAGTACAAACAATCAAACAGAGCCTTAAACGAGTCACAGGAGGCTCACTCCAAACCCGCCTGTCCTGAGTACTGCTCAGCTACCGCACAAGATCCCACTCGCTCACAGGGGTGCCCCCGGCTGAGCTACTCATGAAAAGGACACTTAAAACCAGACTCTCACTGGTTCACCCCAACCTGCATGATCAGGTAGAGAGCAGGCAGCAGCAACAAAATGTGTCACGGGAAATTGATCTGAATGACCCTGTGTATGTGCTTAGCTATGGACATGGCCCCAAGTGGATCGCGGGCACGGTGATAGCTAAAGAAGGGAGTAGGGTGTTTGTAGTCAAACTAGACAATGGACAAATTTGCAGAAAGCACCTGGACCAAACGAGGCTGCGGTTTACAGACTGCCCTGAACAACCCACAACAGACACCACCTTTTTCAAGCCCACAACACACACCCAAAGGATCAACGACACCACGCCGGACCAGGAAATCAAACCCATCACACCCAACAGCCCAGCAAGGCCAGGCTCACCCAGCAGCCCTGCAGGGCCAACAACACACCAGCCCAGCGAGGTCACAGCCAACACACCAGAACAAACATATGTACCGCGGCAGTCCACTAGGGAAAGAAAGGCTCCCGACTACCTCACCTTGTAAATAGTTTTCACTTTAACTTTAGGGGGGGAGTGATGTTGTTTATCTGTAAAGCATGCACTCCCATGTTCCGCCACCAGGGAGCACACCCCCTGAATTCCCAAGGGATCCCAGCATTCCTTGGGAGCATTGTATATAAGCCGGCCCCTAAGGCCTGTTCCTCACTCTGGAGTGTCTTAATAAAGACTGAGGTCACTGTTACTTTAACCTCCCTTTGTGCAGCCTCATCTGTGTTAGGAACACTATCGTGGGAATCTCCAGGGAGAGCATCCTGATCAGCTGTCAGCTCCTTGATGCATTGGGATGGATCCCCGCGAGCATTGTGGGCTTCGTTGGGGGAGGGGTTAAGAATGTTACCTTGTTCATTCAATTTTTCCTTAACCTTTGCTGTCTAGTGTCTCATTTGCAGAGTAAGTGGGGGAATTGTCAGTATGGTGGAATAGAGTGGCGAGGCACCGCTCAAACCTGTTGTTCAACCTTCAAGCAAAGCATTCAAAGATGAGCTGCCAACGTAAGGCTTTTGCAGCGGCCACCCTGCCTCCCCTGTACATCTCCACCCTGCCTCCCCTGTACATCTCCACCCTGCCTCCCCTGTACATCTCCACCCTGCCTCCCCTGTGGTTGTGCTAGTGGCGGCATGGGTTCCTTGCCAGGCCCCTCTTCCTTGTCTTCTTCCTTCTCCTCCTCCTGAGGTCCTGCAATCCCCATTGTCAATTTCTGTCCCCTCATGATGGCTAAGGTGTGTAGCACGCAGCACACCACAATGAACTCAGAGACCTGCCGAGGAGAATAGTGTAGGCAGCCTCCAGAGTGGTCCAGGCATCGGAAGCACTGCTTCAGCAAGCCAATTATCTGTTCAATGATGTTGCGGGTGGCTGCTTGGCTATCATTATAGCGATGCTCGGCTTCTGTCTGAGGGTTCCGGATGGGGGTCATGAGCCAGGTGGCGAGGCCATAACCTTTGTCCCCGATCCGCCAGCTCTGACCTTGTGCTTGTCGCTGGAACATGTGTGAGACACTGCTCTCTCGCAAGATTAAAGCATCATGTGTGCTCTCTGGATAGCGGGCATTGACTGTCAGGATGCACTGAGTATGGTCGCAGACGAGCTGAACGTTTAGTCAGTGGTATCCCTTTGGGTTTCGGTAAACATCAGCATTCTGTGTCGGTGCTCGCAGGGCAATGTGTGTACAGTCAATGGCACCCTGAACCTTGGGGAAGCCAGAAAATCATCCAAAACCTATAGCCCTCACATTCTGGCTCCCCCTGCTCATTGGGAAGTTTATGGACTCCATCCCATATGCGTAAAATGTCCTTGAGACCTGGTGAATGCAACAATGTGTAGCGTGCTGCGATATGGAGCATATGTCCCCTGCTACTGCCTGGAAGGAGCCGGAGGCATAGAAGGCCAGCACCACAGTCACCTTCACGTCGACGGGCATTGCAGTACTGTTGCCGCTGGTAGGCTGTAGATCTGCCTGTAGGAGCTGGCATATCTCTGTGACCACTTATTTTCTGAAGCGCAGCCTTCAAATGCACTGTGCATCAGAACTGTGTAGGTAGGACTGATGTTCCCTGTAAACCCGTGGTGGGTAAGTCCTCCTACCCAAACATCTGCGACCCATCGATTCCGTTACAAACAATGGTAAGCCTCCTTCCAGCTTGAAGCCATCTGGCAATAGCAGTCAGCATAAATGGCTCCCGACCTAGCATGACCCCCATTGTACACTCTTACTGACCTTAAAAGCAAATGAGAAACTTAAATAAAAGTTCCGATTGCACGTGTGCACTAACGCAACGTTCTGCTCGCAACCGTGGCAGTCATTCACAGCTGGGACATTACATTCTCCAGCGTCCCGTTAAACATGGCGCCTATTGCAGCTGGTGCACCCTGGGGCTGCCTGGTTTTTCTGGGCGGATCCTGGGGCGGACGCCAAATCAGGCGAATGCACGGAAGTTTTGCCCGGGGTGCTAGTGCGGCATTGCACGACGAGTGACGTCATCCTAACGGTCAAAACGGCGGGTTGGGTACTAAGTTTTTTGCGCTGCCTCAAAAACTATGTAGGTGGTTTGCCTTGGTGGTTTTGAATTACCCCAGCCTATGGTTCTAGACATGGGAATTATTTGGGGAACAGAAAACTGAACCAGAGACAGGTTTTTCAGCCTCAACCATACAATACTTTATTCGGTTCCACACACACACACCAGTAAAAGTAACACCTGGTGGTGTAAACAAAACAGTACAACAGTACAAAAACTGGCCCGTCCTAACAGGCCCCTGTCGTGAATTAAGATGACTAAGAAAACAACACATACGGTAATGTACAGGGTATAACTGGAATCGTCCAACAAATCGCACCTTACACACACTATAATCACATGCAGCACCTCCCCACTAAACCCCTAAGGCTTGGTTTAGGACATACGACACCCCCTCACACTCGATTCGGTGGTCTTAACGGTGCGTGGGCTTGGCTAACACTCACCCAGATTATCCGTTGGCTTACTCGCTGCTTCTTCCTTGGGGAAAGTTTTCTCCTCCGATTCCGTGCTGCCATTGCAGCATTCAGGTCCTGGTCTTCCTTCTGAAGGTAGAGTAGAAAGGCTCTTGATCCCTTGTTGGTGGGTTTCCTCTCCATCCCAGTTCTTGAAATGAAGAGAGAAGAGAGCGAAATGGCAGCAAACTGCCTTCTCTTATACGTTACAGTCCATGCATCTTCCTGACAAAATAGAGTATTTCCTTTGTCTGTGGTGATTGTCTGAATGGCCCATCATCCCAGATCTTATGTATGTGTATTCTGTTGATGGCGCCTTCCACTGGGTGTGGGACTTAATGGCAGTTCTTTGTTCGATTTCCCACCTTTCGGGGCTATCTCATTCAGGTAATGGCGTAAATGGCAGTTAGTGGGTTTCTGCTTCGTAGCTGATCTTGGGCTAAGTGGTTTCCCATTACTGAACAATCCTGCCAATCACCTGGGATGAGTTTTCTCTCCTGGCCATTGTTGCCCAGAGACCTCGGTCTGCCCCAGACATTAACACAAACAGGCTGCTCTCTTCTTTTCAGCAAACAATGAAACACAATGGGCCCAAATTTCCCCATGAGTTGCACCGTGTTTTTTGGTCTAACTTGATTTTTCTGGTGTATCTTTTTAGTTGCAAATATGGCCATTTAATTCACGGCAGTGTAAGTGAGTTAGTTAGGGTTTTTGTTAGGTCAGTTTTTTTTCAAAAGGGGGCGTTCCCAGCCACTTACACCATTTATGCCAATTTGGCCAGAACAAAGTTGTACTAAACTAACTTAGGGCAGCGTATGTATCCACTTTTGTCCGCACAGAAAGACCTTACTTACAGTTAAGGAATCGGCACAAGTAACTACATTTAAAGCACCAAACAAAGCACAAAAAGTAATAAGCAATTAATTAACAAATAAAATAGAAGGATCCCTACCCCTAAAGCACCAAGACCAAAGTAATAAGCAATCAATAAATAACAAATAAAAAAATAGAAGGAACCCTGCACCTAAAGCACCAAAATCAATCAGTAAATAAATTAAAAAATAGAGCTCCTATCTTAGGGAATGCAGCCAGGGCTAGGGATGGCGTTCTTCGGCCCCTCCCAAACAGCCTGCAGCGCATGTTTGCCGAAGCGTGTTTCCAGGAGCTACTGCACTGCCTAAACCATCCTTTAAATAGGCACCAGATATGCCAAATCAGTCCTGATTGTATAGGTAGTGACCTCCCATACTTGATGGGCTAAGGCAGCTGAAGTTGGATGGAGGATGCACAGGATGCCAGAGTACTGGAAGATGCACAGAATGTTAGAGACAAGGCAGGGGAAGAGGTGGTCCAAGGATGAGTTATGGGTCGATTTATAGATGGGATGAAGGATTTAAAATTCAATGAGTTTGGAGACAGAGAACCAGTGCAGACTAACCAGGACAGAGGCGAGGGGCAAATGGGACTTAACACATGTCAAGATATGTGCAGTCGAGTTTGGGACGATTTGGTATTCGGGACAATTTGGAGTTTAGGGATATGATAAGTTGAAAGGGCAGCAAGGAATGCAATAGAGAAATTAAGTCTAGGAGTAATGAAGGTGTGGAGAAAGGTTTTGATGGCAATGGGACTAAAAGTACACACAGATGCAGGAAAAGATGAAATGGGTTGGGAGTGGAAAAGGGAGAGGAAAGGCTGGTTTCGGCGCCATCTGTATAAAGTAGAACTGAAACTGGTTTGTTGTTTGCCCCTCAATTGGTCTCCATAAAATGGGGCTGCACATGGTCTTCATAGGCAACTTGTCTGTTCTCTGGAAAGGTCCTTTGGCACACTTGACACTCGTAAACAAAGTGCTTCACATCGTACTGCTCGAAATCAAAGTCCTCCAGGTTGAGTGGGAAGACGACCTCACACACTGGACACTTTTGGCTGTCAATGCTCTCCTCTTCGGTGTCCTGTGAATTCTCCTTGCCACCCTGGCTCTGCACCAAGTCAATGCTTGCACCGGTCTACGATCCTTCGATATCAGAGTGTGCGGCAGGCCACTCGGCCCGGGATAGGGACGGCGTGCTTCGGCCCCTCCCACACAGTCTGCGTTTGCCGAAACGGCCTGCCAGGAGCGACTGCACATGCGCACAGACTCTAGCGCGCATGTGCAGAAACAGTGCCGGGACCTCGCTCCGCCCCTCTCTCTTTCTCCTGTGCCACGCCAGCTCCACAGATGGCCCGAGAATCGGCCATGATCGGACGGGTGTTTTTTGGCACTGCTTCTGTTGTAAAATGTCGGCGGGGGGCTCGGATTTGCACCAAAAAAACCAGAGGGCCAAATTTGGGCCCATTATGTCCAAAACTCCCAATCTTTTGGAAACAGTACAGTGCCCAGCATGTTCTTCTGGCATAAGCACTTTGTCCAGTATCCTTTAATATCTTCCTGAGGCCTGCGCCGATGCTTACAACCATTGGCGAAACTTCCGGCTGGGTACTAAATCTTGGGTGCCCCATTTGACGCCCAGAAATATCTTTTTGTGCCCCGCCGGTGCAAAATGGGGCACAAATTAACCAAAAATCCAGCCCAAATTTGTTTCCTGACTTGTCCCATTACCTTTTGCCTTGCACCCATCATCCCTTCTGTCCCTTAATCTCTCCTGCCTTCCACCCTATCACTGACCTTGCCTTTTGTTCTTTCCTCCCCTCCCCCCTTTCCCTGCCCTTACACTTGCTTAAAAATCTGTTACATTTCGAAATTTTTCCAGTTCTGACCAAGTGTCATCGACCTGAAACGCTAACTCTGTTTCTCTCTCCACAGATGCTGCCTGACCTGCTGAGTATTTCCAGCATTTTCTGTTTTCATTTGAAATATATTAACAATCTGTGAAGATGTCCAAAGATCATTTGTGGCTGCTGCTACCAAGGACCACCAGTAGTTTTATTGACAGTGTGCTTCTCGAGTTAGTAGTCTGCCAGGGGAATAGCACACCTCATGGTTGTGAATGACCATTCTTGGCATCTTGGCATCTGTCTGTTGGCTGAAGATTGATAACTTGAGATTGATATTAGTGCTCTTGCATTGGTGGCGTGAGTCCAGAACAAGAGGGCATAACCTTAAATTACAGCTAGGTCGTTCAGGAGTGATGTCAGAAAGCACTTCTTCGTACAAAGGATAGTGCAGATCGGCAATGCTCTCCCCCAAAAGCTGTTGAGGGTGGGGGTCAACTGAAAATTTCAAAACTGAGATTGATCTTTTTTTGTTAGGCAAGGGTATTAAGGGCTATAGAACCAAGGCGGGCAGTTGGAGTTAAGAAACAGATCATTCGTGATCTAATTGAATGGCAGAACAGGCTCAAGGGGCTGAATGGCCCCCTCTTGCTCTTGTGTGTCGCAACAATTTTTCTAATCATGCTTCAAATGCAATTTTTGGAACGTATCACATTGCAATATTCTAATGTTGGATTCTCTCCAGATACCCTCTGGCTGTGAACTTTAGGAATCCAATCAAAGCAAAATTGCGATTGTCCACAGTTTAGCACCTTAACCAGCTGGAAATAAGCCTCTTCGGCTCTATAACAAATGAACTGGTCAGTAATCCAAATGTGCACACTCCATATTGATGTATGCACCTGGAAGGAACTTTAGGTGGCTAATTATAATCCAGTTGTGTTACGAGAATCAGACATGATTCTTGCAGCAGCAATAATCACAGATGAGTAGTTCTACGATGAAGCTCATCAGATTCTCATTATGCCGAGAAGCTTTCGATTTCACAGACTTGTTCTGCTTTATCATTACATCTTGATTTGCAACCAAAGCTTCACTGTCACCACAGATCTGGTGGGTACTTAATATGTTGCCAATAGTTTTCACATACAGATTTCAGACAACTGAAGTCAAGCACCAACAATTCATTCCAATTCATTGTGTGGCGGTTTAAGGCGGAGGGGGCCCCCTCATGTCGTCCTAATCACATCCAGCTCTTCTGTGGCTGAAGTGTGGCTCGTTTTTAATAATCTATCTGCACTCTTATTTCTGCCCGGAATCCAGCAAAGGAGTGAACAGGAAGTGGTGCTGGCACAAGCAGATGTGTTAAAGGTGTCAGCTTTTATTTACCGTGAGGTTATCTGTAACATTGCATTATTCAAACGGAAGTTGCGCAGATCAGAATGGATTTGCGCTACCTTGTTTACAAATGGTGTTTGAGAACAGAGAAAACGTTTGCATTTATAAAGCACTGTTATCCTGCCCTCAGCATATTCCAAAGTGCTGCACAGCCAACAGATTACTTTTGTGGGGAAACAGGAAAGCCAATTTTCACACCGCGTAATGCTACAGACAATAATGAGACAATAGCCATAGGAACATAAAAACAGGAGTAGGCCATTCAGTCCCTTATCTGTACCTCAACACCATCACCCCTTCTGTCCCTTAATCTCTCCTACCTTCCACCCTATTACAGACCTTGCCTTTTGTTCTTTCCTCCCCTTCCCCCTTTCCCTGTCCTTTCACTTGCTTAAAATTCTGTTACATTTCTAAATTTTGATACCCTTGGCCGCTTCCTCGGGGAGCTCAAAGATTAAAATTGTGCCCCCTTGCTCTGGATTTCCCCACCAGGGGAAACAGTGTGGCCGGAATTTTTCCATAAAAAAACAGGTGGGTTTGGAGCTTGGGGGGCAGTTAAATTGTTAAAAATATGAATCCCATCCCGCCTCCAAACCTCCCACTTCCGGTTTTGCCAGAGGCGGGACAGGAGGGCGACCAACCTGCTCCTGTGGTGGTGGGGGGGAGCATTACCACAATTTAAATATTATAATGAGGTTAGAGGCCTGTATTCTCACCTCCATTTTGAATTTAACGGCCTGTGGACGGGTTTCAGGTCCCGAGGCAAGGACAGCTACATCCAGGAGGTAAGTGACTTTATACCAATCTCCTGGATCCAGGGTCTCTAGTATAGCCATCCCTCGTGATCGGAGACCCCCCATGAGGCCTCCGGTCGCATTCCCAGGCCTCCCCCCACCCCCCCCCCCCCACCGACTCTCAGGCCTCCCCCTCCCCACAATGATGATGATGAGGCTGGCCAAGATACACCAGTAGCCGGCCCCGACCTCCGGCTCACCCCCTTAGATCCCTGACCACATCCCACCGTGATCCCTGATCTCACCCACGATCCACGACCACCCTACCTGAACCCTGACCGCCCCACCCCAACCATCCCCCATTCCCTGCTGATCCCCTGCTAATCCTGCAACTGCTCCCTGATCCTCTCTTCCACCCTCCCGATTTCTGCCCACCCCTCCTTCACCTCCCGATTGCCCATTACCCTACTCCTGAAATTTCTGGAGCCCTGCTTTGCTTCCAGAGGTACACCGGGTTGGACTTTGAGTTACCAGCAAGCTGCACACATTACCCCGTCCCAAATTATCGGGTTAGGGCCATTTGGGGAGGGGGCATCCAAGCCATTTAAGGCATTACTGGTGGGGGCAGGGCAGAAAGTTCTGAGGGGCATGGTGCTCCAATTGTGAGAGTGAGGCGACAGTTCCAGCCAAAGATGGATAGAGAAGTAAAACGTTTAGAATAATTCAAAGTTTCTGCTTTCCCCAGTGACAGTGGATTGCATTGCTATCAACTGCCTTTAGCATGCCGGTGTTTGAAGTAATTGTGGATTCCACTTCTGCCAGGGTCCAGTCCTGATACTCAAGTACACTCACATCCTTAACATTGGGGGCAATGGAGGAAACAATAATGACGTTGTTTTGCCAGCCCTGCCTTGGGTAGGGGTGGGTGTGGGCAGTTGTAAGAGCATTGTAATCCCTGAGAAGCATATTCAGCAAGGGCACCAGATAAATCCTTAATCTTTCACCTTAGCTCCTCATCAAGAAACCCTCTAAACTTTACCACTCCGTTTGTACTTTGGAGTGAGAGATGTCTAAAATTGGCTTGTTTTACCTCATCTGCTCAGATTATATTAGCATTTACAACTCCAACCTCTCATCAGGATCCGCACAAGCTACTGAAGGAATTATTCTTGCCAATTATCAAAGTAGAAATCAGACAACAGTCGTGAACCAACAATTAGTTATTCACTTGAGAATCAAAGTTAGCTGTACTTCAGCATTCAGGGATAGAGTTTCTGCTTGTTTCCGTTCGTTATATCAGCTCAATCCGGGCGGAATCGGCTGATCACTGCAAAAGATTAGAGAGTTTTAAATTTAAGCAAGTTACCCCCCCCCAAACCACTTGCGTTTGTGTTTTGCACAATGTTTTATGCTTCTCCAACAATCACTTCACCCGAAGCAGGCCCCGCCCACAGAACTGGCCAGACCCCCGTCTTAAAATAGCAGGGGTGTCAAGTTTCCGTTGATTCTGCCCGTTCAGGAGGGGTCGTCAAATTGCTCAGATTTTCCTCGGCGCACAGGCATCAGCAGGCACCTGTAGTTGGTGCAGAAATTCCGGCCTCCCGGGTCCATACGAAGTGTCTATGGACTCAGGAAGGCATCGCAAAAGCCGTTTTTTAGCGCACACTGCGCATGCGCTGAAAACCGACTTTTCCGATCTGTCAAGCTGGAGCTTACAGATCCTCCGAACGCACTGGAGAATTAGGAGTTCTCGCGCAAGATTCACCAAAAAAGACAGTACCTGGCCAGAATCGAGCCACGAGCCGTTGTACGATAGATGAAAGCAGACATACAACCTGCAGCCTGTGTGAGAGCTGAAGCAAAACGAGGTAAATAAGGGACATTTACAACAGGAAGTTTTTTCTTTCAATTTTTAAAGCCTGATTTCAGCCTTTTAGCAAAAGGCATGTCTCATTTACATGTTTTTAAAAAAAATTCCTCTCACACAACTGTAAAATTAAATGACGGTTCTTTAATTAGATGGAGGAAATGCTTGAACAGCTAGCAGAAAGTTTAAGAAAACGAATTCAGTTGTTGGTAACTCTGAGAGATGTAAAATATGGGTTAAATATGGGTTAAAACTTTGTCCTGGAAATGGGAGGATTATTTGACAGTGATGAACTTACATTAGAACATTCTCTGTTAAAATTAAGGGCTTTTTAATAAGAACAGTAACTGCAATAATTTCAAGCAGATTTCATTAGAGACCAAAGTGAATTTATACATACTGACTTTAAAAATGAGTTCTACAAGTATTTCCTTCTTTCCTCCTGTGTGTACAGCATCTATCTACAAACGAAGCCTGTGAGGGAGAAATATGCCTGCTTATGATATTATCATAAATATCTGTGACATTCTGGTGCAGAGAAACACAC
This sequence comes from Pristiophorus japonicus, assembly GCF_044704955.1. Lineage (NCBI taxonomy): Eukaryota > Metazoa > Chordata > Chondrichthyes > Pristiophoridae > Pristiophorus > Pristiophorus japonicus. The sequence continues at coordinate 30,683,753 of NC_091983.1, forward strand.
GCCGCAGGGAACAAGAAAGAAGATTGGTGAACCATGAATGTCGTTTCATCAGAAGCAATAACTACCCACCAGAGAGAGTGTACAGGGAGAGGCTATCTTTTGAAATGATGTCGGAGGAGTTATGTGTGAGGAGGCTGCGCTTCAGCAAAGAGGCTGAATAAGGGGTCACCCATTTAAAACAGAAATGAGGAAGAATTTCTTTTCTCAGAGGGTCATGAATCTTTGGAATTCTCTGCCCCAGAGAACTGTGGAGGCAGGGTCTTTGAATATATTTAAGGTGGTGATAGACAGATTTTTGAACGATAAGGGAATAAAGGGTTATGGGGAGCAGGTGGGAAAGTGGAGCTGAGCCCATGATCAGATCAGCCATGATATTATTGAATGGTGGAGCAGGCTCGAGGGGCCGGGTGGCCTACTCCTGTTCCTATTTTTTATGTTCTTATGATTATGGTGGCTTGCTGCACCTTGCACAAATTTACTTTGGAACAAGGTCTCGACCTGGACATCCCAGGAGAGGAGCCAACAGAGCTGAATGTCGTGTCCTGACAGGGCCGGGCTGTCAAAACACGGCTTGTGGAACAACTTTTTAGTTAATGAGCCCCCATACCCTCCCCATCTTATAACCCCCGCGCTGAGAACTGTAGAAAACTCAGACATTGATCGTTTCAAAATCAATAGAGATTTATTATAATCATTGAAATCTTCAGCAGTTAATGTTAAATTTGAAATTCAACAAAATTTGTTTCTTGTTCCCACACATTGAATCTTTTTTTTCATAATTCTGCATTAAAACATTGTAACATTTTATAATCAGCAAGAGTGGGAAGATCAACAATCTAAACATGAAAATAGTGCAAAAAATGATTCAACATTAATAGAGTGCAAAGATGAAGAAACTTCAATAACTGTTCCAAAATGTTCAAAACAAGAAACATTAACAATTATTGAAAAGCTTTAACATTAGAAAAGTGCAAACAAAAAAAATTGACTGGTTTTACAAAAACCCTCTGTCAGTTATCCCCTTCCGATGACAAGCAGGAGAAAATGAAGATAATAAATGTTGTGTCCTTAGATGCTGTAACAATGACTCCATGAGGCAATGTGCTGTACTTGAACTGTAGTGACCTTAGTCCTTTATTAGTTAACTCCAGCGTGAGGATCACACCTGGTGGCCTGCCTTTTATACTAGGCCAGACACACCTGTACAGGTAACCTACGAGTCTCCCACTGCTGTGCCCTCTGGTGGCACACCTTGGTATAGTACCAACAGTGGTCATGTAAGATACATGACATCACTCCCACCTGAATCCTCAGTGCAGATCGCCTCTGCATTAACTACACACTGGTCTTAGCTCTATATGGGTTCTGTCTGATGGACCTCTAACGGGCTGGCTCAACCTCGGGTGGGTTGTTGGTGCAGTAGCGTGCTGGTGGTTGCTGTGTGTGTGTGTGTGTGTGTGTTCCTGACCACTCCATTCTCCCCCCTTCCCACGTTGGTGTGGCGGAGGCTCCTGGCATTCATGTATCTACAAGTTCAGGTGAGTGGGTTTTGTGTTTCTTTTTTTTTGTGTGCTTCCATGGTGCGACAAGAGCGTTAGAAGCCTTGTCGATGCGGTGACCAGTACGTAAGGACGGTTAGTTCCAAAACTGCAGTGTCCCTGTAGTCTGGTGACGGTTCAGTGCCCGATACTGGCAGTAAGAAGCCGGTTGGCTCGCATAGTCTGCTCTTGAGGCTGTTGCCATTGTTCCTAGCGGCAGGCAGGTTCACGGATGTCTGTGACCACCCCCATCGTCCTTTCTTTACGCCCTGAGTCCCAGCTGCTCCCTGAGGAGCTGTCGTCTAGCAGTGCACAGGGAACCGCTGACTCGCTGGCCTGAGCGTCGCTTGGTTTGAGATCCTGGCTGATGCTTGTTTCCTCTGGGGGAACAGTGGTGGGTGACCCTACATCTAGGGGTATGGCCTTGGGGCAGTCTGCTCCTTTAGGCTCTTGGCAGTTGGTGCCATCAGTTGCCTGAGAGATGGAGCCGACCCAGGGCATGGTATCACTACCGGTGCCTTTGCCCTGTTGATGTCGCTTGCCTCGCAGCTCATGTGTGTTGGCTGCTTGTGGCCACACTTCGTGGTGCCTGACTCTGGTCTCCGGGACGCAGGCTACAGCATTGGGTAGCCTGCTGGACCTATGTGCACCCGATGGGTGTCTGCCCGCTGCATTGGCTGCATGTGGTGGGAATCCTGCATCGCACAGCTTTTCCTTGCTTATGATGGACACTCTAGGGGTCCGAACACGATCGCGCGACTTTACCTCGCTGGTTGCATGTATTCAATTCCGATTATCAGTTACGCATTTTACATGATCAGTTACACATTTTACATGATCCGTTGCACTTTTACTCTCTGACTTATAATACTTGTTACGATGCTTAATTGTGTGGAACTGTCCTTTTAATTGTAGTGGTTTTCAGGCCTCCTTTAAGAGAGCCTTGCTATTTTTACCCCAATCCGCTTCTCCGTTTGGTGCCACGTGTTGCTCCATCAAAGCTGCACCTCGTGGTCTGGTTGTGGCCATCTTTGTCTTCAGCGCATTGCCCCGAGGTGCGGGCGCCATCTTTTCTTCGTCCACGATGTCGACTGCGGCGATCCTCTTCTCCCCGGGTTCTGCCTCCGCAATAGAGAAGTCGCTGCTGAATCCAATTTTCTCCCTCCTGAGTCCTGCCACTGGAGCCTGGAAGGTGCGTTCAGGTCGTCTCAGCTGGATCATCTACACGCAGTCGTGCTGAGCGGTCTGTGTCTCGGGTGCCGTGCTGGACTGCTCTCCGGTGTCGGGTCCACCCTCAAGCGATGATTTGCTTTGCTTCTGAGCGTAGAGGGCTTCAATCGCTGGAGGGGTGAAATGTTCCCACTTCCAAAGGATTTTCTCCATCCACCTTCTGCCGAGCAGCATTGGTCCAACACCTGCAACAATCCACAGAGATAACTTGTGCACTGCTCCATCATGGAGTACCTTTACATTCACACTACCAACGACTGGGATAAGTTAATCGGTGTAGGTGTGCAGTTTTGCCTGAACTGGGGCCAACTCGGGTCGTTCAGCCGGATTGTCCCATAGCCTCTCAAAGGCTTCTTGATTCATTAATGACTGGCTCGCCCCCGTGTCCATGAAGACTGGAACGCCATTTATCTCAACTTCCATTCTCAACAGGGAACACTCGGTGGTGCAGGCAAACATGCTATGTACCTCATCGTGGGGCTGAGCTGCCTCTCTGTCTAACGATTCGTAATCCACATTGGATTCATGGCCATCTGCAGACTCCTCATCGACACAGTGAGTCCTATTTCCCTTACACATTCGCTGGAGGTGGCCATTGTGGTATACCTGAGGTATGGTGGAGAAATGTAGGTCGGATGGGCCGTGGACCTTTGACTTGCTCTCTCAGGTGGACATAAAAGATCCCGTGCACTATTTCGAAGAAGAGCAGGGGAGTTATTCCTAAATAAATAAAAAACAGATTACCTGGTCATTATCACATTGCTGTTTGTGGGAGCTTGCTGAGTGCAAATAGGCTGCTGCGTTTCCTACATTACATCAGTGACTACACTCCAAAAGCACTTCATTGCCTCCAAAGCACTTTGAGACATCCGGTGGCCGTGAAAGGCACTATATAAATGTAAGTCTTCCTTTCTTAAACTTCTGGCCCCAGATTATGCCGACTAAATGTCGAATTTCTCCTATCTCAGTTAGAGAATGTTGACCAACAAAAGAGATAGGAACACTTACTGTTCTAAAGCACCTCATCATATCGGTCTCATTGCTCTTGGAGAGGAAGAAGGTTCAGATTATGACTGCAATAACACCCAGTACAGAGCAGCAATCAGGAGAAGAAGCTAATTGCCCAGTTAATATGTGTCATGGCCCAGCAAGGTTCCCTTGGCCAGAGGGAGGAAAGGCAATGGTGCAATTCCTCATCCAACAGTGCACTGCACCCATTGATTTAGAGACACTGGCACCATCCAATCATCAGTCAGCCCCAGTAACAGATGAAGTCATATCATGTGAAAAAGAAAAAGAAAGACTTGGGTTTATATAACGCCGTTCACGACCACCAGACGTCTCAAAGCACTTTACAGCCAATGAAGTAGTTTTGGAAGTGTAGTCACTGTTGTAATGTAGGAAACGTGGCAGCCAATTTGCACACAAGCAAATCAAAGTGAAAGAGTGATCACAATGCAATGAAGATGGAGGATGTCCTTTGGCCATCCTTACTGGAGTTTGTCACTATGACCCAGTACACCCAGGGATAGACGTTCCACTAGGTGGCTAAGGCCCAAAAATATGGGCCTTATTCCAGCGATGTGTGATGTATCGCCCATGCTGATCGCCGGCATAAGGCCCATTTTTTTTGCGATTTTCCACTCGGCCTTACCCCAGCGATGTCAAATGGGCGATCTGATTTCTCAGTGATCTCATGATCGCCCAAAAAAAGAGGAAGTGAAACGAAAGTCCCCAAAAAAAGCTTCCCTAGCAACGATATTGTGCACATGTGTGGGATTTTTTTTTGGGTCGATTTTATTTGCCGCGTTTGGTGAGTTCATGGGTCATCGCACATGCTCAGAAGGACAGGGAGGGTCGGAGAGATCGGGAGAGAAACAAGGAGAGTAGGAGAGAAGGAGAGAGTCATTGAGGAAGAAGTTTGTGTTTTGCTAATTTGATTTAAAATTCAAGAATGGAAACACCAAATAGAAGGAAGATGGAGAGGCAAAGGGCAAAAGCCTTTAGTGAGGAGGTGAACGAGGCCCTTGTAAATGTTGTTTCCACAAGGTGGGAGGACTTGACACGAGGTGGCCTTGGGAAACCTCCACCCTGTACCTATCGACAGATCTGGCTGGAGATTGCCGATATGGTCACATCGGCATCCAATGAGGTGCAGACAGGTGACCAGTGCCACAAGAGATGGAACAGCCTGCTGGCAGCTGCCAGAATAAGTTGGATTTTAGATATGTCTTTAAAACATATTTAAAAGTCATATTTAAAAGCACACATATGTATTATTTACTTCATGTTTATAAATTATTATTATGTATTATTTACTTGATGTTTATAAATTGCAAACAAAATCCTCAATGTTATTTATTTACAATGTGAAGTAATAACATTAATTTAAAAACTACATTGAATTAAAAAAAATGACATTACAAATTACATTTATTCACCCTAATACTAAGTTGCATGTTATAGTATTTAAAATTATTCATATGCAGCTACCAGAATAAGTTGCATTTTAATATTTAAAAGATATTTAAAAGTCATATTTAGAATCATACATATGTATTATTTACTTGCTGTTTATAATTAGAATAATATTAAAAATGATTCATATGCACTACGATGTTATGTAATAATTGAACATTTAAATCAGTCTTCAATGTTTATTGTCAAGTACAGTAGCTTATGCCGTGCAATGTTAAATTATCATTTACAGAAAAAGATCAGTAGCAACCGCGCAGAGCAAAGGAGGATGGGTGGTGGCTCCGCGACGGTGCACACACTGAATGCGTACGAGGAGCTTGCGGTGGCTTTGGTGGGGCCTGAAAGCTGTTCGGTCACGACTCGTGGCATGGCTGAGCCCACCCTTGAGTCTGGTGAGTAATGGGAAATGTACAATGTGTCAAACATTACTAAACACATACGAGAAATATTGTAGTTACACATTTGTTATGCAATTATAATTCATTATTTTAGATGTAGTCTGATCTACGAATGAGGTCATGTAAACCCTGATGAACCCTTGTGCATATATGGTTTTGCAAAGTATTGCAATGTTTTGGGTTATATTGAAATATTGATATTGATATTGAAATATTGAAATATATTGATATGTATTGTTATGAGTTGTTTAGAAATTTCATACACTTTATTTGGGCGCTATCAATAGAATGGGCAAAATCAACGCCCGTAATATCGCCCAGCGTTACTTTCCGCACGGAATTAACGCCGAGATTCAATATTAACGCCCGCCCACTGTTTTTTGTCGTAAAGAGCATATTTACCCAAACTAGCGGCCATGGAGAGTGCCCATCGTCAATTTCACCACCTCGCACACATATCGCCCACAATATCGCTCGCCCAAAAAACCGCCCACAAAAAGTGGAACTAACCGGAACGAACGCCAGCGGGGTGGCTGACATTTGTTTAATCCCACTCTTACGTGAGGAGCTGATATCTGAAAGATTTGCCTGAAAGAGCGCTGATGTGAGTGACAACGCTGACACACTGATGTGTGTGTGCAGCTCAGATATTAATGGTGCCCTTCATCTTGGTGCCAGTTAAAGTTTACGTTGATTGATGTTAAGTTGTATTGAACCCTTTCATGGTAAGGAATCACCAGTGTGTAATGGTCCAACAATCTGAGACAATGCTACAAGGTTATGTTCAATAACAAAACTTTAATACCAACATTGGTTTGAAATCCCCGCCCACACCCCATATTTTCCACCATTGACATAAATCACATGGTCAACATGTCCAACAACACAGAATACAAAGGCAAAGCAGGAACGTGGGCCCGAGCCCCCATACGTTGCAATAAATTGCATACACCCAGATGGAGATATAACACAACCATCACCTGCGTACATGCACCTCACTTTCCTTCCCCCCTCTCCTTCTTCTCCCCATCTCTACCCCTTCCCCTCCTCGCTCCATGACGCTGAGCCGAGGAAAACCTCAGGAGGTGCCTCATTGGGGGGGAATGAAGGCAGATGCAGTGGTTGCATGGGTACGGGAGCAGGGGGTTGCTGAGGGGGCAACATTCTCTGATGCAGAAGCAGGATCTTGGTCCTTGCTCTCATCTGTCGTTCGCAGTGGTGGTGCGGAACCGAGAGGTGAAGTGCCGCGCTCGGGGATGAATGGGAGGCCTGTGCCAGCAGTGTTCCTGGCTATTGCATCCAGGGACTCTGCCATGTGTGGAATGTACTCAGTCATGGAGGCCAGGTGTCGGGATATGCCCCCCAATGCTTCGATGAGCTGGTCACCAATGTCTACAGTCCTCCTGGACAACTGTACCATCTCTCCGCTGTCATGTCACGCTCGTAGAACAGACCTGCCGTGTCCACAAGGCCTCCACGCGGGGTCGGCGCCGTCCTGGGGACAAATGGGGTGCCCTGTGGTGAGGTGCTTGGGGCTGGACCCTCCAGAGTGAAAGTGGGAATGACCGGAGGACCACTAGATGGCCTTGGAGTGGAATGGCTTCTGGAGCGTGGCGAATCAGGTTCTTCGAAATCCACACTCTCATCCATGGGGAACAGACCCAGCGGATTGATGGGTGAGAATCGGAGCTCCTCAGCACCAGATGTAGTAGGTTCGTCCGCCGACTCCTGCCCCATGCCCCCACCTTCTGACCTCTGCGGTCTTGCCTGGGGCCGAGCTGCTGGCTGAGCTGCAAAACACAAATGAGGTTATTAGAAGAGAGGGGGGGAACTAGGGTGACAAGATGAGTCCAGCGCTACACACAGCATATGCACAACAAAAGCACCACCGTTATTAAAATCATCACAGACATCACATTTCTTGACCATCAACACATTGTGCATTGCAATGATTTTGATGAGGCGAGCATTATTTATATGACACTTTTAGAAATCATCTATCATATACGATTGTTCGGATATGAGTGGGTGTGGCATCTATAGACTTTTCATGATGCAATGGTGTAAGCTTTACTCACGTGGCATCACTTCAGGGTCTGTAGATGCATCCGTGGCTGTATGGGGGTGCTTCCCCATGAGCGCGAGCACTTGCTCCTCCATCTCTGTGATGTCGCTGGCCCCCCACCCGTTCGCCTCTGCACGGACCTCATCGTCGATAGCTTCTTCTGTAAAAGGTGACAGGATGACATGGCATGAGATCATTGCGCAATATCATTTTGCTAGTTACTGTCACAGACACTGATACAACACATATTCGACAGATGTAATCATGATTATTATGATAATTATCATTCTTTACCTAAAGATGTACACCATGACCGCAGGCTTTGAGCAAAACATTCCCGGTAAAAGTGCAAGACCTCACATCTGCTGATAGTCACTCATGACTGTTACAAATCAAATTATATAAATACATAAGTATGTGTAAATCAATGTAATACTTACTCTTGCAGATCCCACAAGGTTGTTCCATCGTTTGCAGAATTGGTTGCCCTCACGCACCTCGTTGGTCGCCGACCGAGACCACCTCTGCTATCTCGGTCCATATCCTCTGGGGATATGCCTTTGGGGTGGGCTTCCCATGCTCTTGCTGTGTCAAATCACCCCAGTGTAACTCGACCTCCTGCAGGAGGGAGGCATTTGCCTCATCCGAGAACCTCATTGCTCTTTTGCAGCCTCCAATGTGCTCCTCTCCCACCTCACTGCTCGCTCCAGTGTCAGTCTCCACAACGTGCTGTGATGCCTCCTCCTCTCTCTCCATTCTTGGCCAAATTTGGTCAAATATGTGGCTGGTAACGCCTACTTTTTGTTTGCCTACTTGCTGTGAAGCTCTAAAGTCTCCCTCCTTCCTCCCAAAGCAGCCACACCACACCCAGCCACGCCTTCAGTCCCTCTCAGCTCCCTCCTTCTCGGTTTCCTCTTCTGCGCATGTCATGGTGACCCTTGATGACCAGAATCATGTGAATCGAGCATTGCCATGCCGTTGCTAAGGACAGCCACACTTTACGGAAGAAGGTCAAAAACATTTAACACTACCACCTATTTTATATCGCTCGCGGTAATGCCCATTTTCAAAAGTAGTCAGAGTAGGAATCGCAGGATAGCGCAGATGAATACGTGGCTTGAGCAGTGGTGCAGAAGGAAGGGATTCAAATTCCTAGGGCATTGGAACCGGTTCTGGGGGAGGTGGGACCAGTACAAACCGGACGGTCTGCACCTGGGCAGGACCGGAACCAATGTCCTAGGGGGAGTGTTTGCTAGTGCTGTTGGGGAGGAGTTAAACTAATATGGCAGGGGGATGGGAACCAATGCAGGGAGACAGAGGGAAACAAAAAGGAGACAAAAGCAAAAGACAGAAAGGAGATGAGTAAAAGTGGAGGGCAAAGAAACCCAAGGCAAAAAACAAAAAGGGCCACTGAATATAAAGGGGCTGCAGGAGGTGTCAAAACTAAAAATCATGGTTGAAAAACTAGGATTAAAACACTCTACCTAAACGCACGCAGCATTCGAAATAAAATAAATGAGTTGACGGCACAAATCATTACAAATGGGTATGATTTGGTGGCCATTACAAAAACATGGTTGCTGGGTGGCCAAGACTGGGAATTAAACATATAGGGGTATCTGACGATTCGGAAAGAAAGACAAGAAGGGAAAGGAGGTGGGGTAGCTCTGTTAATAAAGGATGATATCAGGGCCATTGTGAGAGACGATATTGGCTCTAATGAACAAAATGTTGAATCATTGTGGGTGGAGATTAGAGATAGTAAGGGGAAAAAGTCACTGGTGGGCGTAGTTTATAGGCCCCCAAATAATAACTTCACGGTGGGGCGGGCAATAATCAAGGGAATAATGGAGGCATGTGAAAAAGGAACGGCAGTAGTCATGGGGGATTTTAACCTACATATCGATTGGTCAACTCAAATCGCACGGGGTAGCCTGGAGGAGGAATTCATAGAATGCATACGGGATTGTTTCTTAGAACAGTATGTTACAGAACCTACAAGGGAGCAAGCTATCTTAGACCTGGTCCTGTGTAATGAGACAGGAATAATAAACGATCTCCGAGTAAAAGATCTTCTCGGAATGAGTGATCACAGTATGGATGAATTTGTAATACAGATTGAGGGTGAGGAAGTTGTGTCAGAAACAAGCGTACTATGTTTAAACAAAGGGAACGGCAGTGGGATGAGGGCAGAGTTGGCTAAAGTAGACTGGAAACACAGACTAAATGGTGGCACAATTGAGGAACAGTGGAGGACTTTTAAGGAGCTCTTTCATAGTGCGCAACAAAAATATATTCCAGTGAAAAAGAAGGGTGGTAAGAGAAGGGATAACCAGCTGTGGATAATCAAGGAAATAAAGGAGAGTATTAAATAAAAGACCAATGCGTATAAGGTGGCCAAGGTTAGTGGGAAACTAGAAGATTGGGAAAATGTTAAACAACAGCAAAGAATGACTAAAAAAGCAACAAAGAAAGGAAAGATAGATTACGAAGGTAAACTTGCGCAAAACATAAAAACAGATAGTAAAAGCTTTTACAGATATAAAACGGAAAAGAGTGACTAAAGTAAATGTTGGTCCCTTAGAAGATGAGAAGGGGGATTTAATAATGGGAAATGTGGAAATGGCTGAGACTTTAAACAATTATTTTGCTTCGGTCTTCACAGTGGAAGACACAAAAACCATGCCAAAAATTGCTGGTCACAGGAATGTGGGAAGGGAGGACCTTGAGACAATCACTATCATTAGGGGGGTAGTACTGGACAGGCTAATGGGACTCAAGGTAGACAAGTCCCCTGGTCCTGATGAAATGCATCCCAGGGTATTAATAGAGATGGCGGAAGTTATAGCAGATGCATTCATTTTCATCTACCAAAATTCTCTGGACTCTGGCGAGGTACCAGCGGATTGGAAAGCAGCTAATGTAACGCCTCTGTTTAAAAAAGGGGGCAGACAAAAGGCAGATAACTATAGGCCGGTTAGTTTAACATCTGTAGTGGGGAAAATGCTTGAAACTATCATTAAGGAAGAAATAGCGGGACATCTAGATAGGAATAGTGCAATCAAGCAGACGCAGCATGGATTCATGAAGGGGAATTCATGTTTAACTAATTTACTGGAATTCTTTGAGGATATAACGAGCATGGTGGATAGAGGTGTACCGATGGATGTGGTATATTTAGATTTCCAAAAGACATTCGATAAGGTGCCACACAAAAGGTTACTGCAGAAGATAAAGGTACGCGGGGTCAGTGGAAATGTATTAGCATGGATAGAGAATTGGCTGGCTAACAGAAAGCAGAGAGTCGGGATAAATGGGTCCTTTTCGGATTGGAATCGGTGGTTAGTGGTGTGCCACAGGGATCGGTGCTGGGACCACAACTGTTAACAATATACATAGATGACCTGGAAGAGGGGACAGAGTGTAGTGTAACAAAATTTGCAGATGACACAAAGATTAGTGGGAAAGCGGGTTGTGTAGAGGACACAGAGAGGCTGCAAAGAGATTTGGATAGGTTAAGCGAATGGGCTAAGGTTTGGCAGATGGAATACAATGTCGGAAAGTGTGAGGTCATCCACCTTGGGAAAAAAAACAGTAAAACGGAATATTATTTGAATGGGGAGAAATTACAACATGCTGAGGTGCAGAGGGACCTGGGGGTCCTTGTGCATGAATCCCAAAAAGTTAGTTTGCAAGTGCAGCAGGTAATCAGGAAGGCGAATGGAATGTTGGCCTTCATTGCGAGAGGGATGGAGCACAAAAGGAGGGAGGTCCTGCTGCAACTGTATAGGGTATTGGTGAGGCCGCACCTGGAGTACTGCGTGCAGTTTTGGTCACCTTACTTAAGGAAGGTTATACTGGCTTTGGAGGGGGTACGGAGACGATTCACTAGGCTGATTCCGGAGATGAGGAGGTTATCTTATGATGATAGATTGAGTAGACTGGGTCTTTACTCTTTAGAGTTCAGAAGGATGAGGGGTGATCTTATAGAAACATTTAAAATAATGAAAGGGATAGACAAGATAGAGGCGGAGAGGTTGTTTCCACTGGTCAGGGAGACTAGAACTAGGGGGCACAGCCTCAAAATACAGGGGAGCCAATTTAAAACCGAGTTGAGAAGGAATTTCTTCTCCCAGAGGGTTGTGAATCTGTGGAATTCTCTGCCCAAGGAAGCAGTTGAGGCTAGCTCATTGAATGTATTCAAGTCACAGATAGATAGATTTTTAACCAATAAGGGAATTTAGGGTTACGGGGAGCGGGCGGGTAAGTGGAGCTGAGTCCACGGCCAGATCAGCCATGATCTTATTGAATGGCGGAGCAGGCTCGCGGGGCTAGATGTCCTACTCCTGTTCCTAATTCTTATGTTCTTCGGTTCTTATGAGACTAGGTGGTTTGAGAATGGGCGAGAAGCCGGCGATCTGTAAACCCTTTTTTGCCGCCCACGCCGGAAATATCGCCTAACCACAAAAGTGGAGGATCTAGTCCTATGAACGAGAGGTAGCCATGGAAACAACCTTAGAGCTTGCCAAGCTTTACTGGAGGAAGTTCAATGTTAGTAATATAGTGCCTGGAAATAAAACAGGGACTCTGATTGGACAACTGATGTGAGTAATGTAGTGCCTGGAAATAACACAAGGACTCTGATTGGACGACTGATGCCGCGTTGTGCAGACCCATCATTTGCCATTCGACCAATAGTCCTGGGCACTTTGTACATAATCCTGGCCATTCATTTGTCATGTGAAGGCACCAATCTACTTCAGCAAACGGAGCAGTTAGAGATACTGAAAAGAGTCAGAAAACCGTTAGTTAACCCTGACACTCCAGTCCTCTTTCAATCATGCTCTTAAATCACAGAGGTCATTTCCAAAAGGTTTGCCCAATGAAAGCTGGGCAACTTACTCTTCATGGTATTCAAAGGACTGTCCGACAATTGTTCCAATGCAGCTGCTGTTCTCATGCAAGCCACCATTAAAATACGAGGCAGTGAACATGGAGACCAGGCCTTGGAGATCATTGGCGTGCTAAGGCTTCAATTGCAGTCAATTCCTTACGAGCAGGTGAAACTTTCAGTTCTGCGCAGTATCACCATTCTGGACTCACACAACACAGCAACTGTTGTGTCCTGTCTCTTCACCTGCCCCATCCGTTTGGACAAGGATGTCAGTGACATGTGGAGATCACTGGCTGAGGACACAGAATGTGCCATGAGCACAATGAGAGAGCTGCTGGACACACTGAAAAAGTACTGAAAATACTTACCATTTGGAATGAGCAGATCCTGTCCCATCAATGAGAAAGCGCCACAATATTTAACCCTTGAATCCCTGGCTGCCATCTGTGAACTGCGGCAGATGATAACTAAGCCCGAGTCGGTAAAGGCGGTGTCTACATTATTCCCACAGTTATTCAACGCCCTGTTCATTCATTGCAACACTTGCATTAATGTTTCTCTGCTCAATGGTTTTGCTGTTGATGATAAATCGAACCAGAGACAATTCTCAGCTCAACTTCAAACACCTAAATGTAGAGATCTGTGTATGAACTGTGTGAGCACACTAAAGGACCTGCTAGCTCAGACAAATCATAGAGAAGTAGCTACTTACATGATTGTCATGTATTCAACTGTCATTGTAATCCATGTATAAACTGATCTAAATTGTACACCATGAGAACACTGACCACTAGGTGGTGAACTTGTGGGAGACACTCCTAACCTGGCCTTTCAGGTATAAAAGGGGAAGCTCCACCCACCTTCATCACTTCAGTGCTGGAATAAAGGTTACTGGTCACAGAGTGACCTTCTCTCAAGTATGGGCCTCGTGTGTAAAGTAAGGACATATCATTGGCGACGAGAAACTGGGATTTAAACCACGCAAGCATGGCCACTAGCAGCACAGACGAGAGGCACAGTGTTGGTGATGATTGGGATGATTTTATTGAGCGACTACAGCAAAGTTTCATCACTAAGGAATAGCTGGGACAGGATTCGGCCGACAAACGCAGGGCACATCTCCTGACGGTTTGTGGATCCAGGATGTACTCCCTGATGAAGGACCTTCTAGCGCCGGAGAAGCCGGTGGACAAGACTTTTGAAGAGCTCAGTAAGTTGATTGGAGAACACTTTAAACCAGCAAGCAGCATGCACATGGCGAGACACCGGTTTTACATGCACCGGCAGCGAGAAGGGCAAAGCGTGCCAGACTTCGTGGCAGACCTCCGGCGACTGGCGAGCCTATGTAAGTTCCCAGATGCATGCAGAGCGGAGATGCTGCGAGACTTTTTTATTGAGCGCATCGGGCACGTTGGGGTTTTCAGGAAACTGATTGAGACCAAAGAGTTGACCCTGGAAACAGCGGCCTTGATGGCCCAGACATTCATCTCAGGGGAGGAAGAGACCAGAATGATGTTTGACAAAAATCTTGGTTTAAATGCAGCAAATGGACAGGGAGTCAACATTGTTAACGCGGCACATAGTTCTCCAGGGCAATCGGACATGCCCGAGCATGCCATTCATGGCGATTCATGCCATCGCAATGGACAATGCGGCCAGTAATGGGGCCATCAACACCTGTCAATGGTACGTTTAAGGACAGTTACAGAGACAGTCAGAGACGGTCGACTGGTAATGGACCTTTTGTTTCCAACAACGGCTCATGTTGGAGGTGTGGAGGCAAACACACAGCCAGAGCTTGCAGGTATCAGCAATATACCTCCAGAAATTGCAACATCAGCGGTCACTTGGCGCGTATGTGCAGGAAGCCTGCAGCCAGGTTGATGTACGAGGAGGACGGGCCCGATGTAAGCCCTACGAGGCCAAATTGACACTGGGGGAAATCGCTGGAAGCTGAAGTTCAGCGAGTTCATATGGAGCACATATACAGTTCATACACCAGGACGCCACCGATAATGATGAAAGTGCTCCTCAGTGGCATCCCAGTACCAATGGAGCTAGACACAGGGGCCAGCCAGTCCCTGATGAGTATCAAACATTTCGACAAGTTGTGGGCGTCCAAGGCCAGGAGGCCAAAATTATTGTCGATTGACACACAGCTACGGACATATACAAAGGAGATCATTCCGGTGCTAGGCAGCGCCACAGCAGTTGTGACCCACAAAGATTCGGAGAACAGGTTGCCACTCTGGATTGTCTTAGGGGACAGTCCCACACGACTGGGGAGGAGTTGGCTTGCTGTCATGAACTGGAAATGGGACGATGTCAATGCAATTTCTTCTGTGGAGCAAATATCATGCTGAGGTCCTGGACAAATTTGACTTACTATTTCAACCCGGCATTGGCACTTTCATGGGGACCAAGGTAGTGATTCACATAAACCCGGACACCAGGCCAGTACACCACAAGGCCAGAGCGGTGCCGTACGTGATGCGGGAAAAGATAGAAGGCGAATTGGACCGCCTGCTGAGGGAAGGCATGATCTCGCCAGTTGAATTCAGTGACTGGGCGAGCCCGATTGTGCCGGTGCTCAAGGTGGATGGGTCGGTCAGGATATGTGGTGATTACAAGGCCACCATCAATTGGGTGTCACTCCAAGACCAGTACACGCTACCGAGAGCGGAGGACCTCTTTGCGACGCTATCCAGTGGCAAACTTTTTTCAAAATTGGACCTAATCTCAGCTTACATGACCCAGGAGCTAGCGAGTGAGTCGATGAAGCTGACCACCATCACGACACACAAGGGGTTGTTTGAGTACAACAGATGTCCATTCTGGATTCGCTCGGCCACCGCGATCTTTCAACGAAACATGGAAAGTCTCCTCAAGTCGATTCCAAGGACGGTGGTTTTTCAAGACGACATCCTCACCACGGGTTGCGATACTGAAGAACACCTCCACAACCTGGAGGAGGTGCTACACAGACTGGACCGGGTAGGTCTGCGACTGAAAAAGGCGAAGTGCGTCTTCCGAGCTCCAGAAGTAGAATTCCTGGGGAGGAGGGTATCAGCAGAGGGGATCAGACCCACTGCGTTCAAAACGGAAGCGATCCAGAGAGCACCCGGACCCCGTAACACGACAGAGCTGCATTCGTTCCTGGGGTTCCTGAACTATTTTGGTAACTTTCTTCCCAAATTGAGCACGCTGTTAGAGCCGTTACATGTGCTCCTACGCAAAGGTCGCGAATGGGTCTGGGGGATCAGCCAGGAAAGGGATTTTGATAGAGCATGCAATTTGTTATGCTCCAACAATCTGTTAACGCTATGTGACCCATGTAAGAAACTTGTTTTAACGTGCGATGTGTCGTCCTATGGGTGTGTGTTGCAGCATGTTAAGGCCAAAGGTCAGTTACAGCCGGTAGCTTATGCCTCCAGAAGTCTGTCCCAGGCAGAAAGGGGCTACGGGATGGTAGAAAAGGAAGCGCTTGCATGTGTATATGCAGTAAAAAAAATGCACCAGTACCTGTTTGGCAGGAAATTTGAGCTGGAGACAGATCACAAATGCCTTACGTCCCTTTTGGCCAACAAGGCCATAAATGCAAATGCGTCGGCCCGCATACAGAGGTGGGCACTCACATTAGCCGCCGATGACTATACAATTCGGCACAGACCGGGCACTGAAAACTGCGCCGATGCACTCAGCAGGCTCCCACTAGCCACCACCAAGGGGGCAACCGAGCATGCTGCTGAGATGGTCATGGCTGTTGAAGCTTTCGAAAGCGAAAACTCACCCATGACAGACCGTCAGATCAAAGTCTGGACTAATAGAGACCCGCTGCTGTCTTTAGTCAAGAAATGTGTCCTGAATGGCGACTGGGCAGCCACATACGGGTCATGCTCTGAGGAATTTAAATAATTTCACAGACGCAAGGATGAACTCTCGATTCAGGCCGATTGCCTACTATGGGGGAACTGAGTAGTCATCCCCAGATGGGCAGAGAGGTGTTCATCCGAGAACGCCCGGGCATTGTCATGATGAAGGCAATTGCCGGGTCACACGTTTGGTGGCCAGGGTTAGATGCAGACCTGGAACTTTGTGTTCGCAGGTGCAACACGTGTGTCCAGCTGGGCAATGTTCCCAGGGAAGCCCCTCTTAGCCCCTGGTCCTGGCCCACCAAGCCATAGTCATGCATCCATGTGGACTACGCAGGTCCTTTCATGGGAAAAATGTTTTTGGTTGTAGTAGACGCCTACTCCAAATGAATCGCGTGTGACATTCTCAATTCAAGCACATCCTCTGCCATGGTAGAAAGTCTACGGGCAATGTTCGCTGCCCATGGTCTACCGGACGTCTTGGTCAGCGACAATGGCCCGTGCTTTACAAACATTGAGTTCCACGACTTCATGGCAGGAAATGGTCTCAACCATGTCAGAACGGCACCGTTCAAGCCGGCCTCAAACGGCCAGACGGAACGAGCAGTGCAGATAATCAAACAGGGGATGCTCAGAATTCAAGGGGGTTCCCTACAAAGTCGCTTATCACGCCTCCTGTTGGCCAATAGATCCCGACCACACTCGCTCACAGGGGTTCCACCCGCAGAGCTGCTAATGAAAAGGATGCTCAAAACCAGGTTATCCCTCATAAACCCCACCATGAAAGACATTTTTGAGAGCAGGCGCCGGTCCCTATGTGACTACCATGACAGGAATGCGAGGGCGCGATGTATTGATGTCAATGACCCTGTCTTTGTCCTCAACTACGCTGCAGGGCCCAAATTGCTTGCAGGCACTGTGATTGCCAAAGAGGGGACTAGGATTCTGGTAGTTAAACTTACCAATGGACAAATCTGCCGCAAACACGTGGATCGAACAAAAAGGAGGTTCAGCAACCCCATAGATGAAGCAGAGGAAGAACACGATGTAGAGTTCACTCCACCACAGGTGACCGAACACCGGAACCAAGTGGAGGAGAGCCCAGTCACTGTGGGCAGGCCGGACAGGCCTGAGGCACCGCAAACAGCAGACACTCAGGCCAGCGCCCAACAACCGGAGCCCCAACTCAGGCACTCTACAAGGGAGCGTAAACCACCAGAGAGACTTAACCTATGATCGCAATAAGACTTTGGGGGTGGAGGTGATGTCATGTATTCAACTGTCATTGTAATCCATGTATAAACTGATCTAAGTTGTGCACCATGAGAACACTGACTACTAGGTGGTGAACTTGTGGGAGTCACTCCTAACCTGCACTTTCAGGTATAAAAGGGGAAGCTCCACCCACCTTCATCACTTCAGTGCTGGAATAAAGGTTACTGGTCACAGAGTGACATTCTCTCAAGTATGGGCCTCGTGTGCATTTGTACTGTATAGTAAGGACATATCAATGGTGACCAGTGGAGGATGGGACCAGATGAAGAACCTCCGCATATTTGACAAAGGGGTTTGTCTTGCTGGCCAGAGTAATGGTGCATTATGCTGGCATCAGCCTGCCTGGCATTGTGGAACAGCTGGCAGCTCAGATCCTTAAGATCCAAGACTGTCAGGCTTCCTTCTTTTGAGCCCATTACTGGTCTTATCAAGTGATGGGCACAGTGCGCAGTCTGTTTGGGACCAAGGAGAACCAAGAGGAGCTGCTAACATTTGAAGTGCTGTCGTGCCTCTCTAAACACATCATTAAATTGAGAGCATGCGCAATCCAACCCGTTGTAAAGAAAATCTTTACCAGCATTCAACCACTCTTTGACCTCGAGTGTGGACTGAAGCATTAGCATGTTAGGGAATTTGACCAAATGTGGAATTGGAGTTTCCAGATCCATCTTCTACTGACAGATCCATTCCAACCTAGTGTGTTTGTTGTTGCACCTGGACAGAAGGAGTGAGGAGGTCACCAGGTCTTGTAGCTCAATATTGCAATTGTTGTCTCCCTCATAAGATCATAAGAACATAAGAAATAGAAACAGGAGTAGGCTATATGGCCCCTCGAGCCTGCTCCGCCATTCAATAAGATCATGGCTGATCTGATCATGGACTCAGCTCCACTTCCCTGCCCGCTCCCCATAACCCCTTATCCCCTTATCGTCTAAGAAACTGTCTATTTCTGTCTTAAATTTATTCAATGTCCCAGCTTCCACTGCTCTCTGAGGCAGCGAATTCCACAGATTTACAATCCTCTGAGAGAAGAAATTTCCCCTCATCTCTGTTTTAAATGGGTGGCCACTTATTCTAAGATCATGCCCTCTAGTTCTAGTCTCCCCCATCAGTGGAAACATCCTCTCTGCATCCACCTTGTCAAGCCCCCTCATAATCTTATACGTTTCGATAAGATCGCCTCTCATTCTTCTGAACTCCAATGAGTAGAGGCCCAACCTACTCAACCTTTCCTCATAAGTCAACCCCTTCATCCCCAGAATCAACCTAGTGAATCTTCTCTGAACTGCCTCCAAAAGCAAGTATATCCTTTCGTAAATATGGAAACCAAAACTGCACACACTATTCCAGATGTGGCCTCACCAATACCCTGTATAATTGTAGCAAGACTTCCCTGCTTTTATACTCCATCCACTTTGCAATAAAGGTCAAGATACCATTGGCCTTCCTAATCACTTGCTGTACCTGCATACTATCCTTTTGTGCTTCATGCACAAGTACCCCAGATCAGTGGATCGACCAAGGCTTCCTCATTAATCGAGAATTATCTAGGGGAGTCCAACGGGAACTACATGTCCTAAGGGACCTTGCATGACAGTTGGTTCAAGGTTTCCCCAACAGGATCACATCCTACGCCATGAATTGCAAGTCCTTCTTCCACAATCTCCACCAGCAGCTTCGAGCAGCTTTGAGCGAGCGGTGACAAGACAGCTACATTAGCATCTCTTCTCTTCGAGCAAGCTTTCACAGATCAGTTCCACCAGTTATTCTTCTGTTCGAGCCGTCACAGGACAGTTCCGCCAGATCCTCTTCTCTTCGAGTGATCATCACAGTACAGTTCCATCAGCTTCTCTTCTGTTCAATCAGTCACAGGACAATTACATCACATACTCTTCTGTTTGAGCTGTCAAAAGTGTAATAGGGCTTCACCTCAAACTTAAAGATTCAAACTTGATTCCATATTGGCAATAATAGGTGTTTATTGGTAAGTACAGGAGAAATCAATACAGTTAAGACTAGTATTTCATGACAATAATTTACAGCTTTGAACGATATTACCCGTTCGGTCACTGGACAGAGTAGCATGCAATGTCTCCGTTGTTCTCTTCTAATCGGTTGTTCTTCTAGCTGAGAGGGGTGTTAGGCATTCACCAATATTGATCCTCTCCTCAGGCTAGAATACTTGAGGGCTGTTAGTTTTTTATTGACTAATGTAGCAAGCTCCAGTCTATTTTATCCCTGATTCAAACGTTTGATTAACTATCATAATAAGTAACATATTAGAATTATTATTACAAGTAATATAATTTCTTGGGCACAAATCATGGACATAGACAATATTCTCATCCAAGGATGCTGACAAATTGAACACTACTGTTTATCATAGCAACAAGTAATCACAGACTCAACAGATTCCCCAGCTCTCCTTACCATTAAGCATCTTGTGGGTGTTCTTGCTAAGTATGATTTCCCACTAACTTTCAGTTGTTACAATTCCATTGTGATCTCCATCTTGAATTTTAGAAATCCAAATATTGGGGCCGAAATATTATAGCTCCATTAGCACCTCCAGGGCGCAATGAAGTTTTTGCATGGGCACACGGGGTGATTGCTCCTCCCGGGAAATTGCCCCTGAGGTTTGGGGGTGGCAATGTACCGATAGTGCCCACAAGATGCGTAATGGGCGCAACTTCTGGGCTGGGTCACGGGCAATTTCCACCCCCTCTGTGTATCTCTTTACATTAAATTCAATCCCTCTGATAAGTACAAGTGCATTTAACTCTATATGATTCCATTAAATATGTCAGTTTTGCTATGGAGTATGTTAGTGCCTCGGGGGAGTGTTTGCTAGTGCTGTTGGGGAGGAGTTAAACTAACATGGCAGGGGGATGGGAACCTATGCAGGAAGACAGAGGGAAATAAAATGGAGGCAGAAGCAAAAGACAGAAAGGAGAATGGTAAAACTGGAGGGCAGAGAAACCCAAGATAAAAAACAAAAAGGGCCACATTACAGCAAAAATCAAAAGGGGCAAAGTATGTTAAAAAGACAAGCGTGAAGGCTCTGTGCCTCAATGCTAGGAGTATTCAGAATAAGGTGGACGAAACTGGAAGCAATACGGTGGAGGAGGATTTCCTGGAGTGCATAAGGGATGGTTTTCTCGAACAATATGTCGAGGAACCAACTAGGGGAGAGGCCATCTTAGACTGGGTGTTGTGTAATGAGAGAGGATTAATTAGCAATCTCGTTGTGCAAGGCCCCTTGGCGAAGAGTGCCCATAATATGGTGGAATTCTACATTAGGATGGAGAATGAAACAGTTAATTCAGAGACCATGGTCCAGAACTTAAAGAAGGGTAACTTTGAAGGTATGAGGCGTGAATTGGCTAGGATAGATTGGCGAATGATACTTAGGGGGTTGACTGTGGATGGCCAATGGCAGACATTTAGAGATCGCATGGATGAACTACAACAATTGTACATCCGTGTCTGACGTAAAAATAAAAAAGGGAAGGTGGCTCAACCGTGGCTATCAAGGGAAATCAGGGATAGTATTAAAGCCAAGGAAGTGGCATACAAATTGGCCAGAAATAGCAGTGAACCTGGGGACTGGGAGAAATTTAGAACTCAGCAGAGGAGGACAATGGGTTTGATTAGGGCAGGGAAAATAGAGTACGAGAAGAAGCTTGCAGGGAACATTAAGACGGACTGCAAAAGTTTCCATAGATATGTAAAGAGAAAAAGGTTAGTAAAGACAAACTTAGGTCCCCTGCAGTCAGAATCAGGGGAAGTCATAACAGGGAACAAAGAAATGGCAGACCAATTGAACAAGTACTTTGGTTCGGTATTCACTAAGGAGGACACAAACAACCTTCCGGATATAAAAGGGGTCAGAAGGTCTAGTAAGAAGGAGGAACTGAGGGAAATCCTTATTGGTTGGGAAATTGTGTTGGGGAAATTGATGGGATTGAAGGCCGATAAATCCCCAGGGCCTGATGGACTGCATCCCAGAGTACTTAAAGAGGTGGCCTTGGAAATAGCGGATGCATTGACAGTCATTTTCCAACATTTCATAGACTCTGGATCAGTTCCTATCGAGTGGAGGGTAGCCAATGTAACCCCACTTTTTAAAAAAGGAGGGAGAGAGAAAACAGGGAATTATAGACCTGTCAGCCTGACATCAGTAGTGGGTAAAATGATGGACTCAATTATTAAGGATGTCATAGCAGCGCATTTGGAAAGAGGTGACATGATAGGTCCAAGTCAGCATGGATTTGTGAAAGGGAAATCATGCTTGACAAATCTTCTGGAATTTTTTGAGGATGTTTCCAGTAGAGTGGATAAGGGAGAACCAGTTGATGTGGTATATTTGGACTTTCAGAAGGCTTTCGACAAGGTCCCACACAAGAGATTAATGTGCAAAGTTAAAGCACATGGGATTGGGGGTAGTGTGCTAACATGGATTGAGAACTGGTTGTCAGACAGAAAGCAAAGAGTATAAGTAAATGGGTACTTTTCAGAATGGCAGGCAGTGACTAGTGGGGTACCGCAAGGTTCTGTGCTGGGGCCCCAGCTGTTTACATTGTACATTAATGATTTAGACGAGGGGATTAAATGTAGTATCTCCAAATTTGCAGATGACACTAAGTTGGGTGGCAGTGTGAGCTGCGAGGAGCATGCTATGAGGCTGCAGATTGACTTGGATAGGTTAGGTGAGTGGGCAAATGCATGGCAGATGAAGTATAATGTGGATAAATGTGAGGTTATCCACTTTGGTGGTAAAAACAGAGAGACAGACTATTATCTGAATGGTGACAGATTAGGAAAAGGGGAGGTGCAACGAGACCTGGGTTTCATGGTACATCAGTCATTGAAGGTTGGAATGCAGGTACAGCAGGCGGTTAAGAAAGCAAATGGCATTTTGGCCTTCAGAGCGAGGGGATTTGAGTACAGGGGCAGGGAGGTGTTGCTCCAGTTGTACAGTGCCTTGGTGAGG
This sequence comes from Pristiophorus japonicus, assembly GCF_044704955.1. NCBI lineage: Eukaryota > Metazoa > Chordata > Chondrichthyes > Pristiophoridae > Pristiophorus > Pristiophorus japonicus. Next base: position 30,706,496 of record NC_091983.1, read on the forward strand.
CCACACCTGGAGTATTGTGTACAGTTTTGGTCTCCTAACTTGAGGAAGGACATTCTTGCTATTGAGGGAGTGCAGCGAAGGTTCACCAGACTGATTCCCAGGATGGCGGGACTGACATATCAAGAAAGACTGGATCAACTGGGCTTGTATTCATTGGAGTTCAGAAGAATGAGAGGGGATCTCATCGAAACGTTTAAAATTCTGATGGGTTTAGACAGGTTAGATGCAGGAAGAATGTTCCCAATGTTGGGGAAGTCCAGAACCAGGGGTCACAGTCTAAGGATAAGGGGTAAGCCATTTAGGACCGAGATGAGGAGAAACTTCTTCACCCAGAGAGTGGTGAATCTGTGGAATTCTCTACCACAGAAAGTTGTTGAGGCCAATTCACTAAATATATTCAAAAAGGAGTTAGATGTAGTCCTTACTACTCGGGGGATCAAGGGGTATGATGAGAAAGCAGGAATGGGGTACTGAAGTTGCATGTTCAGCCATGAACTCATTGAATGGCAGTGCAGGCTCGATGGGCCGAATGGCCTACTCCTGCACCTATTTTCTATGTTTCTATGAATTAACTGCGCAGACAGCAGTTAACGGATATGATGTAATAGGCATCACGGAGACATGGCTCCAGGGTGACCAAGGCTGGGAACTCAACATCCAGGGGTATTCAACATTTAGGAAGGATAGGCAGCGAGGAAAAGGAGGTGGGTGGCGTTGATGGTTAAAGAGGAAATTAATGCAATAGTAAGGAGAGACATTAGCCTGGATGATGTGGCATCGGTATGGGTGAAGCTGCGGAATTCCAAAGGTCAGGAAATGCTAGTGGGAGTTGTGTACAGACCACCAAACAGTAGTCATGAGTTTGTGGACAGCATCAAACAAGAAATTAGGGATGTGTGCAATAAAGGTACAGCAGTTATCATGGGCGACTTTAATCTACATATTGATTGGGCAAACCAAACTGGGAGCAATGCGGTGGAAGAGGATATCCTGGCGTATATTCGGGATGGTTTTCCAGACCAATATGTTGAGGAACCAACTAGAGAGCATGCCATCCTTGACTGGGTGATGTGTAATGAGAAGGGCCTAATTAGAAATCTTGTTGTGCGAGGCCTCTTAGGGAAGAGTGACCATAATATGGTGGAATTCTTTATTAAGATGGAGAGTGACACAGTTAATTCGGAAACTAGGGTCCTGAACTTAAGGAAAGGTAAATTCGACGATATGAGGCGTGAATTGGCTAGAATATACTGGCAAAGGATATTTAAAGGTTTGATGGTGGATAAGCGGTGGCAAACATTTAAAGATCACATGGGTGAACTTCAGCAATTGTACATTCCTGTCTGGAGTAAAAATAAAATGGGGACGGCGGCTCATCAATGGCTAACAAGGGAAATTAAGGATAGTGTTAAAGCCAAGGAAGAGGCATATAAATTGGCTAGAAAAAGCAACAAACCTGAGGACTGGGAGAAATTTAGAATTCAACAGAGGAGGACTAAGGGGTTAATTAAGAGGGGAAAATAGAATACGAGAGGAAGCTTGCAGGGAACATAAAAACGGACTGCAAAAGCTCCTATAAATATGTGAAGAGAAAAAGATTAGTGAAGACAAACGTTGGTCCCTTGCAGTCAAATTCAGGTGAATTTACAATTGAGAACAAAGAAATGGCAGACCAATTGAACAAATACTTCGGTTCTGTCTTCACGAAGAAGGCACAAATAACCTTCCGAATGTACGAGGGGACAGTGGGTCTAGTGAGAAGGAGGAACTGAAGGATATCCTTATATGTCGGGAAATTGTGTTAGGGAAATTGATGGGATTGAAGGCCGATAAATCCCCAGGACCTGATAGTCTGCATCCCAGAGTACTTAAGGAAGTGACCCTAGAAATAGTGGATGCATTGGTGATCATTTTCCAACAGTCTATCGACTCTGGATCAGTTCCTATGGACTGGAGGGTCGCTAATGTAACACCACTTTTTAAAAAAGGAGGGAGAGAGAAAATGAATAATTTTAGACCGGTTAGCTTGACATCAGTAGTGGGGAAAATGTTGGAATCAATCATTAAGGATGAAATAGCAGCACTTTTGGAAAGCAGTGACAGGATCGGACCAAGTCAGCATGGATTTATGAAAGGGAAATCATGCTTGACGAATCTTCTGGAATTTTTTGAGGATGTAACTAGTAGAGTGGAGTAGGGAGAATGAGTGGATGTGGTGTATTTGGACTTTCAAAAGGCTTTTGACAAGGTCCCGCACAAGAGATTGGTGTGCAAAATCAAAGTGCATGTTATTGGGGGTAATGTACTGACGTGGATCGAGAACTGGTTGGGAGACAGGAAGCAGAGAGTCAGGCTAAACGGGTCCTTTTCAGAATGGCAGGTAGTGACTAGTGGATTGCTGCAGGGCTCAGTGCTGGGACCCTAGCTCTTTACAATATACATTAATGATTTAGATGAAGGAATTGAGTGTAATATCTCCAGGTTTGCAGATGATACTAAACTGGGTGGCGGTGTGAGCTGTGAGAAGGACGCTGAGAGGCTGCAGGGTGACTTGGACAGGTTAAGTGAGTGGGCAAATGCATGGCAGATGCAGTATAATGTGGATAAATGTGAGGTTATCCATCTTTGGAGCAAAAACACGACGGCAGAATATTATCTGAATGGTGGCAGATTAGGAAAAGGGGAGGTGCAACGAGACCTGGGTGTCATGGTTCATCAGTCACTGAAAGTGGGCACGCAGGTACAGCAGGTGGTAAAGAAGGTAAATGGTATGTTGGCCTTCATAGCTAGGGGATTTGAGTATAGGAGCAGGGAGGTCTTACTGCAGTTGTACAGGGCCTTAGTGAGACCTCACCTGGAATATTGTGTTCAGTTTTGGTCTCCTAATCTGAGGAAGGATGTTCTTGCTATTAAGTGAGTGCAGCGAAGGTTCACCAGACTGATTCCAGGGATGGCAAGACTGTCATATGAAGGTAGACTGGATCAACTGGGCCTTTATTCACTGGAGTTTAGAAGGATGAGAGGGGATCTCATAGAAACGTATAAGATTCTGACGGGACTGGACAGGTTAGATGCGGGAAGAATGTTCCCGATGTTGGTGAAGTCTAGAACTAGGAGACATAGTCTTAGGATAAGGGGTAGGCCATTTAGGACTGAGATGAGGGGAAACTTCTTCACTCAGAGAATTGTTAACCTGTGGAATTCCCTGCCGCAGAGAGTTGTTGATGCAGTTCATTGGATATATTCAAGAGGAAGTTAGATATGGCCCTTATGGCTAACGGGATCATGGGGTATGGAAAGAAAGCAGGAAAGGGGTACTGAGGGAATGATCAGCCATGATCATATTGAATGGTGGTGCAGGCTCGAAGGGCCGAATGGCCTACTTCGGCACCTATTTTCTATGCTTCTATGTTTCTATGCCTTGAAAACATTTGTCTCACTCCCCTTAGTCACATTACCTATTTTATGTTGTGCTGTTGTCAAATAACTGAGCATGTCTGACCCACTCTTCAGTGCATCTTCACCATGTATTTCCATATACTAGTTGCCTCATGTGCAACATATCACATTTGCACTCACACTGGTATCCCAATATCATACCACACTTGACATCAGATACAAGCCATTCCTGAGCTTTTAAGTTCCTTATGGGAAGATTGGATGTCTTTTCTGATCTCTCTCTGCAAGATTCCAATGTTTAGGGCAGTGGCCAGGCCATTAAATGCATTTTCTCATTCTTCAATATAGGCAAAGATCTCCAAGAGAAACCTATCAATTAATGATTCTCACCTACACTTTCCTGACTTTCAATAAAATTTACATTTGATACCAACTTGAAAATCTTTTCCTGTTACTCAGGATTGCACTTACATGTCTTTTCCTAACCCTTGTTTGAGTTCCAGCCATTCCCTCATAATCACCTCGGAAAATGATTCCCATTATATTACTCTTTCATCTCATTCATGAGCCCCAGAGAAACTTTAATGTCCAATACAATTATGATCATTACCATCTAACAAATGTTTCCAAATCAATCTAAGTTATCAATGCACTTTTGTTCATTCTAATTAAACTCTTATTAGACTTTTTATTCCCCAAAATATGCTGGAGAGCAATTCTGTCTGCAGATGAGGGATGTTGGTTACCTTTAACACAACAGTCTCCTCCCTAAAAATTGTTTTAAAACCCACAGTTTGAATGGAACCACGTAGACTGGACTTTTCCAAAAATAAAATGTGATTATCTCCTTAACCTTCAGATAAATTTCCTTTCCCGAGTGCTTGAACAACAACTCGTATCAATTTATCTAATCAATTTAAAGTTCACAAAGAAAATTTTGTCCAGGCTTGCGATTTTACAAAAAAAACAAAAGTAACAATTGTGTTTGGATGCAAGCTGTTTATCTTTCCCCTCGAGCAATGTGTCATGAAGATAGCAATTTGAAAGGTAAAGTCTTAATTTCAATTTTTTTGTCACCACGCTGTCACATTCAAAATCCATCAATGTCTGCAGATAAGAATTTAAATTCTGAAGATTACTGGAGCTCTCACTGCACTTTTCCAGCACAGTTCAAGCTCTGTCATTTTATATTGAAAAACACCTCTTGGTAATCTTGCACCGTCAGCACTCATATGGCCCTCTGCATAAACCGCCCCCGCCCCCCCTACCCCCAGAAAATCCATTGTGGCTTTCCTGCCATCCCAATGGGTTATTCATCATTTGTCAATTTCTGATACCATTCTGTCAGTGTGGGGAAATATTCACTCAAATTAAAAATATCCAAAATATTTAGTCAGCAATACAAAAGTTGTTGCTCAGTGAATTCAACCATTTAATCTGACAGCAGAAAGTAACAAAAAAAAACACAGCTGCTTGTCAACAGAGTTAGCTTCCTTTTTTTTTCATTTCAAAAGAAGACAAACCCACACATCATCAATCAATGTCAGCTTGTGTTGCATAACTTTTTGCAACTTTCATTTTAAGGGGGAGAAATTCATTATAGCCCAGGAAGACAGGAAAACAGGAAGACAGGAAAAACCATGCCAAAAATTGCTGGTCACGGGAATGTGGGAAGGGAGGACTTTGAGACAATCACTATCACTAGGGAGGTAGTGCTGGACAGGCTAATGGGACTCAAGGTAGACAAGTCCCCTGGTCCTGATGAAATGCATCCCAGGGTATTAAAAGAGATGGCGGAAGTTATAGCAGATGCATTCGTTATAATCTACCAAAATACTCTGGACTCTGGGGTGGTACCAGCGGATTGGAAAGCAGCTAATGTAACGCCTCTGTTTAAAAAAGGGGGCAGACAAAAGGAAGGTAACTATAGGCCGGTTAGTTTAACATCTGTAGTGGGGAAAATGCTTGAAGCTATCATTAAGGAAGAAATAGCGGGACATCTAGATAGGAATAGTGCAATCAAGCAGACGCAACATGGATTCATGAAGGGGAAATCATGTTTAACTAATTTACTGGAATTCTTTGAGAATATAATGAGCAGGGTGGATAGAGATGTACCAATGGATGTGGTGTATTTAGATTTCCAAAAGACATTCGATAAGGTGCCACACAAAAGGTTACTGCAGAAGATAAAGGTACGCGGAGTCAGAGGAAATGTATTAGCATGGATCGAGAATTGGCTGGCTAACAGAAAGCAGAGAGTCGGGATAAATGGGTCCTTTTCGGGTTGGAAATCGGTGGTTAGTGGTGTGCCACAGGGATCGGTGCTGGGACCACAACTGTTTACAGTATACATAGATGACCTGGAAGGGGGGACAGAGTGTAGTGTAACAAAATTGCAGATGACACAAAGATTAGTGGGAAAACGGGTTGTGGAGAGGACACAGAGAGGCTGCAAAGAGATTTAGATAGGTTAAGTGAATGGGCTAAGGTTTGGCAGATGGAATACAATGTCGGAAAATGTGAGGTCATCCACCTTGGAAAAAAAAACAGTAAAAGGGAATATTATTTGAATGGGGAGAAATTACAACATGCTGTGGTGCAGAGGGACCTGGGGGTCCTTGTGCATGAAACTCTTTTAGAGAAATGCAGATTCAACAGATATCACTGGAGGAAATCTGCGTTAAGTTACAGAATTACCAGGAGTGGGTTTCAAACCCAAGCAGGTATAAACCCATTGGATCTTAAGTCCAACGCCTTAACCACTCGGCCAACCTGGTCCTTACAGTGAATTTAAATGCTGAGCTAATTTTGAGTCGGTCCCAGTGAGACTTGAACTCATGACCCCTGGTTTACTGTACCAGTGCTTTAACCCGTATCCCAAAATGTTAGTTTGCAGGTGCAGCAGGTAATTAGGAAGGCGAATGGAATGTTGGCCTTCATTGCGAGAGGGATGGAGTACAAAAGCAGGGAGGTCCTGCTGCAACTGTACAGGGTATTGGTGAGGCTGCACCTGGAGTACTGCGTGCAGTTTTGGTCACCTTACTTAAGGAAGGATATACTAGCCTTGGAGGGGGTACAGAGACGATTCAATAGGCTGATTCCAGAGATGAGGGGATTACCTTATGATGATAGATTGAGTAGACTGGGTCTTTACTCATTGGAGTTCAGAAGGATGAGGGGTGGTCTTATAGAAACATTCAAAATAATGAAAGGGATAGACAAGATAGAGGCAGAGAGGTTGTTTCCACTGGTCGGGGAGACTAAAACTAGGGGGCACAGCCTCAAAATACGGGGGAGCCAATTTAAAACTGAGTTGAGAAGGAATTTCTTCTCCCAGAGGGTTGTGAATCTGTGGAATTCTCTGCCCAAGGAAGCAGTTGAGGCTAGCTCATTGAATATATTCAAATCACAGATAGATAGATTTTTAACCAATAAGGGAATTAAGGGTTATGGGGAGCGGGCGGGTAAGTGGAGCTGAGTCCACGGCCAGATCAGCCATGATCTTTTTGAATGGCAGAGCAGGTTCGAGGGGCTAGATGTCCTACTCCTGTTCCTAATTTTTATGTTCTTATGTTCTTATGTATGAATGGGCAGTAACATTAGAAAAGTTTGAGATTTAGTGGCAGGTGCCAATGCATCACGCTGCACACAAAATTAAGTCGCATTGCTCAAAGAAGGGATTGGAGGGATTAATCAAGAGCTAATGGCCTAGCTCAGTGGTGTTACACTCAAAGCACCAAGCAATATCAGGTACAGTCTAATTGCAAGTCATCATTGTCACAGGCTCTTTCCAGTTATTAAAGGGGAGGTTCATTGATTCTGCAGAACCTCATTCTAGTTCAGCATTTTGATATGTTGTGAGAATAATAATATCATAAATCTTTAATAGCCACAACATTCCGGAGACTAAAAAACCTTTAACCGACTGAATGCAACTGTTGCGCAATGTCAAACTGACAAGGAAGCAGTGAAACAGCACTAAGCTGACAGCTGCAACTCATTACTCATGATCCCTTTAAGTAGTGCCCCAAGAGCCGGCATCTGCCTGTTTGACGCCTCCTCTCCCCGTGGTTTTTAAGGCAAGGTGCTAAGGCAGGGGCGACAATGAATTTTGCAGATCGAGCGCCCAGTGATGTCATGATCAGCCTGCCGTTGAAGTTCCCGGCACTAACTCGGAGTGGCTGAGCTACGGGGGGCAGGGGCGGATTTGGCGTGCATTGCTGGATTCACCTCGCTGCTGCGCTATTGACTCAGCGACCCATTAGTTACCCCATCAGGCACTAACTGGAGACGCTAAGGTATGAATTTTTCCCCTAACACTTTTGCCCGATACCATACACACAGTAAACACATTACACCTTTCTTCTGGTCACACATTCCAGTATCATTACAATGAATAAAATTCACTTCAAAGCATTAAGTACTGAAATTGGCCAGAAGTTTAAAAAAATACCAATTATTGACGTGAGTGACCCACCACTGGTACTAGAAGCTTTCATACAATTTACAAAAAGAATTTCACTGTAGCCACAATAAAAGTCTGGTTTTCACAAGTTGATAGGTAAGTTAACCTCATTAACCCCAATTTTATTCAGACTAGTATCTTAAACTCAACACACACTCTAGCCTGAAAAAGAGGGAGGAGCCATAGCCACAATAACATTCACACATACTTTTTAAAAAACATTAATATTCACACTGAAAACAAAAAACTGTGGATCAGTATAAAAGAGCCATGAGCTTGCCTTTTCTATTTTATTCCATTTTTATCCTTTTTTCCTTAAACCAATTTTCAATTTCTGATGTTTTCTATGGAATCTCATTCTGTACTGATTCAAATTTTCAAACTGACAGCCTGTATCCTCACCGAAGCCTCTTACCTCCCGAGCCAGTGACTTAGTGTCCTGGTGACTCACCGGCATTGTGGTCTCTTGGACTTGCATCAGAGTGTTTTTGCCATTATAGTGGCGGACCCTCAGTGTTACACAGACCAACCAGGTTGGGGATGGGGTAGTCAGGATTATGATAATATGAGGCTTTCCAATCCAATTCTCCCCAGTCTATATCACTGCAGTGTCATCAACTATTGTGCCTGCAGCCACCGCCGAGACCAAAGTCGCTTATTTTCCTAACTCACCTGTAATTTGTAGATTTTTAGCGTATGGTCAGCTCTCGGTGGAGCTGTTTCATTGCTTCTCTCAAAGCGCCTCTAGTGCCTTTTTGTCTATTATTTTCTGCCGCAAGTCTATCCCTTTCTTATTCTGTACTGCATCTCACATTGCGGCCGCAGCCGTCACACTTGACAACTGATGTTCTTAGAGCATAACTGATAGTTGATCATTATGTATTGTCACATTTTTCAATTTCGTTTCGAGATTCTCTATCTTTTCCTCACTGCTTTGTTCCAATTTTTCCATTGTTATCTTTAATTTGTTTTCTAAGCTTGCTCATTCTTTCGCACCCGTCATCATATGTTCATCTGCACCATTTACGCAAAAGTGGGACGAATAGACAAGTAGCTTCCTAGCTTTGTCTAATTTAATCTTCGCCTCATCTACTTGCTCCTGAATATAGTCTGTCACATCTGATAAGACGATTCTGAATTTGTCACATAATTCACTAACAGATCCTAAACTTCATTATTACTTAGCATCGCTAACTTTTGTTCTAGCGCTTCCTGGATGGTACCTATTTTAGACATATTTGTGCACCTTTGATTATTGGTGAATGATTAAATCTCCCATGTCCAATCAGGGGTGCCAAATTTGTAAGAGGGTTTTACCTTAAACTTAAAGATTCGAACGTGACTCCATATTGGTATTGTAGGTATTTATTGGTATATTCAGCAGAAATCAATACAGCCAAAAGACTAGTATTTCATGACTGTAATTAAAATATTCAGGAAGAATGGGCAACACTTGGTGGTAAGGGGGGGGCGCATGGTGGAGAGGTTACAGCCTCCCAGCTGGGCAACATGGAATTTCGGCCCCCAAATTCAGGAAGCAGTTTAACTCAAGGGACAAACCTGAAAGATACTGGTGGGATTTTTAAAAATGTTTGGCACACATTTCTGGCAAAGAGGAGAGGCTATGTCTACTCCTGGAGCAAGGATGCAGGTGCTTGCATCCCAGGATTGAGATCCTGTGCTGCCTGGTGTAGCTTGCCCTATGCAGCTGTCAACCTGCCCACCATTGTATTGCTGGAGCCCAGGGTAGTGCTTCTCCCCATAGAGATGGAAACATCAGCCAATCGGACCACACAAGCCCAGTCACCAGTGCGAAACTCACCAATCGCCGTGATGGGTGGAATGATGGCACCTGCAATGTCCCGCAAGCTCTCATTGACAGGCTATAAGCTTTCTCTTACAACAACCTCCAGTCTGGCTCCAAAGGCTTGAACTGTAGAAGCTTGAACCTCCATCGAGTTGGGCGGCCCTGGCTTCTATTTCATCGTCCCCTGACAAGGGGACCCGTTGGATGGCCTGCTGAATGGGTTCCTGCACTCCAGCTGCTGCCTGTACGATGTGATCGCAGATTTGCATAGCAGATTCTTAGACCAAGTCAGCAAGGTTCTCCATTGTGTCCTTTATGCAGCCCAGAGACCTCATCCCCCCTGTAGTGCTCCTTCAGCAGGTATCTCTTCATGCTTGCAGCCGACAAGCCAGGTTCCACTAATCCAACACTTCGTGTCCGCCTTCTGTCTGTCTCACCCGAGAGGCAGATACATCCTCCACCTCCTCCAAGTTTCCGACCGCCACAATGGGAGCTTCTGCGGCACAGAATCGTTCTCCAAGCAAGGTCATATGTGCCCACGCTGGTGCCAGCCTGAGGAGAGTCAATTGACTTTGCCTCTGCTTGGGGGGTGGCTTGAGTGTGGCTTTGTGGGTTCACTCCCCGGAAGGAGTATTGGTGAGGAATCCCAGCTTCCCATCAGTCCCTCATCGTAGAGCACAAGTGGCCATCTGAAACCAGGGGCCCTCTTCCTCCATCTCCCGCTGGGGAAGCTCTGCCTCACCTTCCCAAGCACACACCTCTTCTTCCACCTCCTCTTCTGAGTCGTTTTCCCTCTGAACCCTCCAGTGCAACTGCCATCGGTCTTCTCTACTTTGCTGCGGAGACAGAAAACCAGATATTGCCGGGAAGGAAGGGGAGTGGTGTGGGTGGCAAACCTTCTGCCACTGTCCTGTACGGAAGCTTTATACGGCCAAAGGGTAGGTATTCACTGGTTGGTGGACTTTCCCCGCCCGCCTCAGCCTCTGCCACAGCCACGACGGTGTGACTCCCCAGCAGATACGCTGCCTTGTACTTGTGGGGGGAGGAATCAACAACCTGAGGCTTGGGATACCCCCACCACTCTTCACCAGCTCTGGGGCATTGTGCGCATCCTTAGCCTGCAAAGACAAAAGGAAAAGATCACAATGTGTGATGAGCAATTGCAACGAGCTACTGCTGTGCATATATCTGGAGTTGGGGTGGGCAGTCTTGTCCCCTCTGACAGATTACTAGTCTGATTGACTCACCTAAATCTTACAGATTGGGAGCGGGAGAAGGAATAAAGGTATATTTCTCACTTTCCCTGGCCTTTCAGGTCATTGAATTTGTTGCAACACTGATCCGCCATGCTGGGGACCATATTCAACACACTCAGTACTTCTGTCATCTCTCCCCAGGCACTCCTCCTCATGACACGTGAGGGCTGGACCCTCGACGAGGCAATCAGCCTCCCCTGCCGTGCCTCGATCTCTTCGAAGAGGACCTGGAGGTCATCATCAGCAAAATTGTATATCCTCTTGAGGGCATCCTTATCTTTTTAGACATTTATCTGCAGGGAGGGAGAAATTACAAAATACTTTCAATATGCTTACAGCTCAGGAGAGTGATATAAATATTCATTAGTCAATGCCGAGATCGTAAAAGCAATTTGCTTACTGCTTAGATTGAAATCACTCGCTGCTCTTAAAACTTATGCATTAATAAATTAAAATTAAGTTAAATCAATCAAATCAATGCTCTTACGGCAGGCCGCATGGCAGTATTTGCATAAAGAGCGAAATGTGTCCCCTTACCTTTTAAGAACATAAGAACATAAGAAATAGGAGCAGGAGTGGGCCATTTGGCCCCTCGAGTCTGCTCCGCCATGCAATAAGATCATGGCGGATCTGATCTTGGGCTCAACTCCACTTCCCTGCCCTCTCCTCATAACTCTTGACTCCCTTATTATTCAAAAATCTGTCTATCTCCAACTTAAATATATTCAATGACCCAGCCTCCACAGCTCCCTGGGGTAGAGAATTCCAAAGATTCACGACTCTCTGAGAGAAGAAATTCTTCCTCATTTCCGTGTTAAATGGGCGACCCCTTATTCTGAAACTATGCCCCTTAGTTCTAGATTCCTCCATGAAGGGAAACATCCTCTCTGCATCTACTTTGTCGAGCCCCCTTAGAATCTTATACGTTTCAATAAGATCACCTCTCAATCTTCTAAACTCCAATGAGTATAGTCCCAACCTGCTCAACCTTTCTTCATATGGCAACCCCTTCTAGCCTTCTGAGATGTCAGAGTGCTGAGCTTCCATAGGTAGAGGTCATATGAAAAAGTACAACATCTGTAGTGAAATGTCCAAAGTATGATACTAAAAACAGACCTCCCGTGACATTGCTCATCATGTTAGCTATTTTGAAATTTAAGTCAATGACAAAAGTGTGACACCAGAGTGTGACATTGAAAGGGTGACCCATGATTGCAGCGTAATGCTTGAAATTTGATGTGACAGAAATGTCCCATTTTAAAATATTAAGATAATCTTTTTTTTCTACGGTCAGAAGCTGGTGTCCTCCATCTTGCTCATATATCAGTTATTTGGGTAAGCCATTTTGCTGACTGGTTTAGAGGTCAATAGGTAAGAAGTTCAATGATTAGTGATGCAGAAGACCGACAATATGAAGCATTCAAAACTTAAGTTTCCTCATTTATTAAATGTCAAATCACTTTCAGTTTGCAATTTAGAAATGTTCCCTTATAATTAGTGCCTGGAAATGCAACCATTATGTAACTGGTTTGAATCCACTCAGGGTACACTCCAGCATTAAAGATGTGGGATTGGCCGGCCCAGCGCAAAAGATGAGGCAATTTTAAATGTAAGTGAGTTACCCCCAAAACCACTTGTGTTCGTCTATTCCATTATCTTTTACGTTGGTTCAAGATTTAATTCACCCGAAACAGGCCATGCGCACAGGACATGTCGAAATTGTGAGATTCTGTCGATTGCGCTGCTTGGGGAAGGCTCTTCAAACTGCACTCATTTCCTTATGCACACGGGCACTCGTCGGCATGTTTTAAACTTTTTTTCAAGTCAAAGATGACCACTCTTAAAAACATCAAGAAATACTTATACTGCAAGAAAAAATAAATAAACAATTACGTTCTATTACACTGCCCAGTTGCGCTGGTTCATGGCAGATTCTCGGTTTGTGATTATGCAATCTGTCATTGTGTCATTAGCCTAAAGAAGGATGGGTTTTCCCTCGTGTTCCTATCCAATGATGTGTGCTAGAAAGTCTATTCATAGATAGAATGGCCCTGATATTAACAGGGAGGCGGAGAGGGAGAGGTAGGGAGGCAGTTTTTCATTTGGGAAATCCGAAAGAACGGTCGTGCTTCCGTTTTGGGTGCAATCTGGATGGTGCAGGCTAGCAGGTCAATCGGGAGAGTGCCGGAATAGTCGAGTCGGCAGGTGACAAAAGCATGGATAATGGTTTCAGCGGCAGATGGGATGGAGGTAGGCAAAGTTATCAACTTGGAAATAGGCCCTCTGTGATGGAAAGTTAATAAAATCTGCCTAAATACGTTTCTGATTATTTACTAAAAAAAACTAAAATAAATTTGATTGCCTAACTGAACCAATAGAAAACATGCACTGGAGACTTTGTTATTCAAGCAGCTCCACTTGTTTGCTAAATGTCAACAGGACCTTGACATAAAGGGGCCGAAATTCGTTACGGCACATTTTGGGGCGTTAATCCAGGCGGGGCAGTAAGTATAGCGCCTTGAAAAAGTTTGTACCTCCCGCCGAGAAATTTGTAGAAACCGAGCCAAGAGCTGACGGGGCGATAAATCAGCCGTTACGCACTTGACCCGGGGGGGTGGGGGGGGGCGCTAGCGAAAATGCTCGCTTTAAATTCTGGAATCCATTGCACGTGCTCCGAAATCTAATTTGAAATCTCGGGAAGAGTGGAGTCTTAAAGGCAGGGCATACTAATGCACCAATTAAAGTTTTCAAAATCACTTGTTTTCAAACTAGACTGTTATGTCTGTCTGCCGCTGCAAACTCGGAGGCTCACGCACCGTGCTCTGTGTAAACGTTGCACTGACTGTGACCTCCGAGGGAAATGTTTCCTCATCCCTTTAAATAGCCACCAGTTAACGACTGTGGAAGGCTGTACCGACTTTTTTTTCAGACGTTGTGATTAGTGGCAGGCGCTAAATGAGGCGGCCGGACCGAATTTAGCGAGCGGGGTGCTAACGCAGTCATTGCAGCTGACTGACGTCATGATCGGACTGATAGTCAGCAGCCAGGCGCTAGCGTTTCGTGCCCCAGTTAGCCGTCAACTGAATTTTCCGGCGGTGTGCTAAAAGCTGCACGCTTGGTCGCTAAGCTATTACGCACCCTTCTGGCACGCTTTAATGCCCCTTATGGCCCTAACTGAGGCACTAGACAACCACATTTCCACCCCTTAGTCTATTAAATGCCCTACTGCTGTATGGTGATAAAGCAATATAAAATTGATTCTATTGTTTAGCCTTTGGCTGTAGTTTAGTGAAATGGGTGCAGCCATTGTACCCTAATATCGACCCTGAAATTGTGGTCAGCGGCGTAGCTAAGGTGTACGCCGCCGATGTCTGAAAGAAATCCACACTTACCTGGTGTGAAGCCTCCTTTGGAAAGGATTTGGATTTTCACAAGCAATCCTAAGCAGGCAGCTTCGACAGTCGCCCAAAGGCAGGGTCCGATTTAACATTCCTATATTGACTCCCGATGATGTCATTGAGATCCAGCTGCATTTCTTACTAGGTGGTCTGAGTGGGAAATGACAGTGAGTTTTCTGCCAGGAAGTTATGATGAACCTGTGTAAAACACTGGTCTGAACTCAACTAGAGTACTGTGTCCAATTCTGGGCAGCGCCCTTTAGGAAGGATGTGAAGGGCTTAGAGAAGGTACAAAAAAGATTCACAAGAATGGTTCCAGGAATAAGAGACTTCAGGTACGTGAATAGACTGGAGAAGCTGGGGTTGGTCTCCATAGAGCAGAGAAGAGTGACAGGAAAGTTGATAGAGGTGTTCAAAATCATGAGGAGTCCGGACAGAGTAGATAGAGAGAAACTGTTCCCATTAGCAGAAGGGTCGAGAACTAGAGGACACAGATTTAAGGTGATTGGCAGAAGAACCAAAGGTGACATGAGGAAAGACTTTTTTACACATCGAGTGGTTAGGATCTGCAATGCATTACCTGAATGGCTGGTGGAGACAGATTCATTCGTGGTTTTCAAAAGGGAGTTAGATAAGTACCTGAAGGAAAAAAAATTGCAGAGCTACGAGAAAAGGGCGGGGGAGCGGGACTAGCTGAACTGCTCTCGCAGAGAGCCAGCATGGGCTCGTTGGGCCGAATGGCCTTCCTCTGTGCTGTAATCGTTCTATGATTCTATGATTTCTTCACTCCAAACCTATGGATCGTGCTCTCAGTTCACTACAAAGACAAATACCTACCCCAAATCGTGATAAAAAACAAATCCATTAAACAAATCATGTCAGCATTGATAAAAATGCTAACTAATCATCATTGGGCAAGCCCTCAGTGCCTGCCTGTGTGAAAGTTTTTCTATCCTGGTACTCCTGCAAGATGTTTCTCCAGTGGCTACAGTTTGGGAGATGGAAGGCTGCTGAGCTTCCATTGAGGACACTTCAGATGGCTATGGTGGGTGACCTCGAGCAACTCTGGGCCTGGAGGCCCCGGCTTCAGACAGCAGCAGATTGGCATGGGCTATAGCTGTCTGACTCAGGTTGTGAAGTAGGGGAATGTCTGTCAGAGAAACAAGAATGCTGCCATCCTGAGTGAGGACTCAGGTACATCTAACATGGAGCCATGGCCACTCTGCTGGGGTGGCGCCTCAGCACTCCAGCTGGAGAACAGAGGGTAGAAGTGATGTGATGCCCCGGGAGCCCCTGTCCACACTGGCCCCAAAAGCCAAGATAGCAGCCATCTGAGCTTCCATGCCAGCAGTGTGAGCTGCGTAGTGGCCCATGAGCTTTCATCATAGAATCCTAGAAATATACAGCACGGAAGGAGGCCATTTCGTTTCCGTGCCGGCTGACAAAGAGCTATCCAGACTAATTCCACTTTCCAGCTCTTGGTCCTGTCAGTTATGGCACTTCAAGTACACATCCAAGTACTTTTAAAATATAGTGAGGATTTCTGCCTCTACAACCCTTTCAGGCAGTGAGTTCCAGACCCCCACCACCCTATGGATGAAAATATTTCCCCTCAAATCCCCTCTAAATCTCCTACCAATTAATTTAAATCTATGCCTCCTGGTTGTTGACCTCTCTGCTAAGCAAAATAGGTCCTTCCTATCCACCTTATCTAGGCCCCTTATAATTTTATACACCTCAATAAGGTCTCCCCTCAGCCTCCACTGTTCCAAAGAAAACAAACCCAGCCTATCCAATCTTTCCTCATAGCTAAAATTCTCCCTTTCTCGTGCAATCACATCTTTCCTGTAATGTGGTGAATAGAACTGCATGCAGTACTCTAGCTGCGCCTAACTAGTGTTTATACAGTTCAAACATAACCTCTCTGCTCTTGTATTCTATGCCTTGGCTAATAAAGGCAAGCATTCCGTATGCCTTCTTAACCACCTTATCTACCTGTCCTGCTACCTTCAGGAATCTGTGGACATGCACTCCAAGGTCCCTTTGTTTCTCTGCACATCTCAATATCCTACCATTTATTGTATATTCCCTTGCCTTGTTAGCCCTCCCCAAATGCATTACCTCACACGTCTCTGGATTGAGTTCCATTTGTCACTTTTCCGCCCACCTGATCAGTTCATTGATATTTTCCTGTAGTCTGCAGCTTTCTTCTTTATTTTCAGCCACACGGCCAATTTTTGTATCATCTGCAAACTTTTTAATCATACCCCTACATTCAAGTTTAAGTCATTGATATATATCACAAAAAGCGAGGGACCTAGTACTGAGCACTGTGGGACACAGCTGGAAACTGCCTTCCAGTCACAAAAACACCCATCAACCATTACCCTTTGCTTCCTATATCTGAGCCAATTTTGGTTCCAGCTTGCCACTTTGCCCTGGATCCCATGGGCTTTTACTTTCGTGACCAGTCTGCCATGTGAGTCCTTATCAAAAGTCTTGCTAAAACCCATATATACTACATCAAATGCACTACCCTCATCAACCCTCCTCGTTAGCTCCTCAAAAAACTAAATCAAGTTAGTCAGACACAACCTTCCTTTAACAAATCCGTGCTGACTGTCCTTGATTAATCCATGTCTTTCTAAATGAAGATTTATCCTGACCCTCAGAATTTTTACTAATAATTTTCCCACCACCGAGGTTAGGCTGACTGACCTATAATTACTCGGTCTATCCTTTTCTTCCTTTTTAAACAACGGTACAACTTTAGCAGTCCTCCAGTCCTGCGGCACCACACCTGTAGACAGAGAGGATTGGAAAATGATGGTCAGAGCCTCCATTATTTCCTCTCTTGCTTTCCTTAACAGCTTGGGATACATTTTTTCTCGGTCTGGAGATTTATCAACTTTCAAAGATGCAAAATCCCTTAATACTTCTACTCTCACTATGCTTATTTCATCTAATATTTCACACTCCTCCTCCCGAATTGCAATGTTTGCATTGTCCTCTCTTTTGTGAAAACAGACGCAAAGTATTCACTAAGAACCATACCCATGTCTTCCACCTTCACACATAGATTACTTTTATGGTCTCTAATAAGTCCTACTCTTTCTTTAGTTATCCTCTTGCTCCTAATGTATTTATAAAATATCTTTGGATTTTCCTTGATGTTACTTGCCAACATTTTTTCATACTCTCTTTTTGCCTTCCTAATTTCCTGTTTAATTTCACCCCTGCACTTTCTATACTCTTCTAGGATTTCTACAGTATTGAGCCCGTAGTATCTGTCATGAGCCTCCCTTTTTTTCTTTATCCTACCCTGTATGACCCTAGACATCCAGGGGCTCTAGATTTGTTAGTCCCGATTGTGTCTGTAAGCACTCTAGTAATGACTCCTCGAGGTAAGGTATTGTACTTGAACTGTTGTGACCTTAGACCATTTATTGCAGCTCCTGAATGAGGGTACAGTATGGTGAGCTCCCTTTTATACCTGGTTACCTGCAGTGTGCAGGTGACCCCCAGGTCTCCACCAGTTGCACCCTCTGGTGGTACAGCTATAGTGTATACAGTGTGAAGATAAATTCAGTGGTCTTATGTAACAGTACATTGAGTGTACATGGTATATACTTATATTATACATACACAACATCACTCCCTGCTAAGTCTTGTGCCACTGGCCTTTGCACTGTGTGCTCTGGTCCTAGACTTGAGCGCCCAAAGCCCTTGCACCTTGTCTATGTTTTGGCATGGCTCTCTCCCTGTAGAACCCCAAGCCTTTATTGTCACAACATTGGGAAATGGTCAGCAGTGGAAGGTTGGAGGATGCAGTGGGGGTTGAATGGGTTCTGGGTGTGATCCATGTGTGTCCATGGCTACATACATCAATTTTCCCCCCTCCATACAGAGACCATGTGTGTGGCTCAACACCTGCATGTACATACATGTACAGAGAAAACAAAGGAAATAGGATTGGTTACATCACTGTTTGGGTTTAGCAGTAGTGGAACAAGTACATTTTACAGGTAAGGTACATATGTGGTATCATAGTCTTGCCCCTGGGGTGTAGGTGCAGGTGGGTGAGGACGCTAGTTTCAGAGTGATAGGTGACCCGACTGTGTCCAGGTTGTCTGATGGTGTTGCTGCACCTCCTGCCAGCTGGGTGGGCTCAGATCGCTCACCTGGCTGAGTCTCAGGGCCTTTGCCGTTGCCTAGTGGTGGGCAGAGCCACAGGAATGTGTGGCCTCCCTGTCCTCCTTTGAGGGCTGCAGTGTCTCCCTGCTGCCCTTCAGCGGTAGTGGGAGCCTGGTCATTCCAGGTCCCGTTGAGGGGGCTGGAGGGTGATGGCCTCTTGCTCCCGGTACTGGCCCTGGTGGCCAGAAAGGCAGAGCCGATCTGGGGCAGGGTGCCAGTAGTCGTGCCTTTGCCGTCCGCTGATCGCTGGCCCTGCAGTAGGTATGCTCTCTCTGTGTGTGGCCACTGTCCCTGGGGCATCACATTGGTCCCGGAGGTGCAAGCTACATGATCAGGTAGTCCGCTAGACCTGGGTACTTCCGATGGGAGGTTGCCCTTGGTTTTGTCGGCGTACATGTAGAACTCGGCATCGCACATCATTTCTTCATTTACAGTCATAATACATTGGCTCCGACCGCAATCACCCGACTCGACATTGTTAGTTGTCTTTACATATTCGCATTTGTCAATTACATCTTTCCCACGTATACTACCGGCATCGTTGTACAAAGTTACATTTAGATACTTGCATTTGTCAATTACATCTTTTACATGTGTATTACCAGCATCGCTGTACATAGAGTGGAACTGTCCCTTTAATTGTGGTGGGTTGCCGGTCTCCTTTAAGAGGGCCTTGCAATCTTTACCCCAATCCGGTTCGCTGCTCAGCATCACATGTTGCTCCCTCAATGCTGCCCCTCGTGTTCTGGCCGCCGCCATCTTTACTTCAGGCGCTTCACCTCGTGGTGCGGGCGCCATCTTCTTTCTCTCCACGAGGTAGGCTGTGGTGACCCTTTTCTCCCCAGGTTGTGCCACGGAAACAGGGAAGTTACCTTCTGCGCCGATCTGCTTCCTCCAGAGTCCTGCAACTGGAGCCTGGAAGGTGAGGTCGAGTCATTTGGGCTGGATCATCTCACAGTTGGGTTGAGCGGTCTGTGTTGTCTCCACGCAGTCGAGTTGGACGGTTGGATTTTCAGGTGTTGTGATGGATTCAAATTTGGGGCCACATAGGACGTCGATCGCTGGGACTTGGAGATTTTCCTGGGTCCAACAGATTTGGATTTGTCTCATCCATCTTCTTCCCAGCAGCGTTGGACCATCACCAGCAACGATCCACAAAGGTAGCTTGTGCATCGCGCCGCTGTGGGACACCTGGACATCCACGCTGCCAACGACTGGGATGGTGTAATTTGTGTAGGTGAGCAGTTTCACTTGGATCAGGATCATTTTAGGTCATTCGATGGGGTTGTCCCAGTGTTTCTCAAAGGCCGCCTGATTCATCAGCGATTGGCTCGCCCCTGTGTCGACCTCCATCGAGACTGGAACATCATTGATTTCAAATTCCATTTTCAACAGAGAACTCTTAGTGGAGCAGGTAAATACTCCATACACCTCTTCATGGGACTGAGCTGCCTCCTGGACTCTCTCTTCCTCTTCATCAGCGCTGGAGCCCGGATGATCGTCCAACTCTTCAGCGACTCGGTGAGTAAAATTTCTCTTGCACATTCGCTGGAGGTGGCCTTTCACGTTACAGCCTTTGCAAGTATAGTCTCTGTAGTGGCACTGGTAAGCCCTGTGATTCCTTCCACAGCGCCAGCATGGGGCTGGCTGGTTGGTCCCATGTGGCGGACTCAGGTTTGCGGTACTCGGGAGCAGCCTTACCTCTAAAAGGCGGCAGTTGGTTCACGGTACTTACCAGGTTAGAGTCCTGGGGGTGAGTCACCATCCGCTTGGAATCACAGGCTGAGACCATGAACGCCTGGCCGAAGTTAATTGCCTTCTGCAGTGTGACCGAGGTGTCTGCAGAAAGCAGCCTGTGGAGGAGGCCCTCATGGCCGATTCCAATAACGAAGATGTCCCTCAATGCTTCGGTGAGGTGGTCGCCAAAATCACACAGTGCAACCAATCGTCTCAGGTTGCAGACCTTCGGGCGTGTGTAGAACTGATGTCTGGCTGTGAGGATGCTCTCTTTAGGTTTGAGCTGTTCCTGTATCATAGTTACGAGCTCCACATACGTTTTGGTTGTTGTCTTCTCTGGGGCTAGCAAGTCCCTGACGAGGCCATCGACAACTGCTGAGCAGGATAGCTCTGCGCTTATCAGCCAGCGAGGTCGGTGTGTCTCCCGCCAGGTCGCTCGCGATGAAGTAGTGTTTGAGCCTTTCCACAAAGGCACCCAATCTTCCCCATCAGCGAACTGTTGAAAGTTGCCAAGGTTAGCCATTTTTTGCATGGAAATTCGTAATCACGTCGCCAGTTATTGTGTCTGTAAGCACTCTAGTAAGGACTCCACGAGGTAAGGTATTGTACTTGAACTGTTGTGACCTTAGTCCATTTATTGTAGCTCCTGAATGAGGGCACAGTATGGCGAGCTCCCTTTTATACTTGGATACCTGCAGTGTCCAGGTGACCCCTAGGGGTCTCCACCAATTGCACCCTCTGATGGTACAGGTATAGTGTATACAGTGTGAAGATACATTCAGTGGTCTTATGTAACTGTACATTGAGTGTACAGGATATATACTTATATTATACAAACCGTCCCACCCTTTTTCTTTAAAGGAACACACTTGCTCTGAACCCTCACAAACTCCTCCTTGAATGCCTCCCACTGCTCTGACATTGATATACCATCAAGTAGCTGTTTCCAGTCTACTTTGGCTAAACCACATCTCAGCTTAGTAAAATTGGCTCTTCCCCAATTAAGAACTTTTATTCCTGGTCTATCTTTGCCCTTTTCCAGAACTACCCTAAATGTAACTGAATTATGATCACTGGCACCATAATGCTCTCCCACTGATACCCCTTCCACCTGTCCAGCTTTATTCTCTAAAACTTAAAAAAAAGAAATACTTATGGATTTATATAGCACCTTTCACGACCACCGGATATCACAAAGTGCTTTACAGCCAATTACATACTTTTGGAGTGTAGTCACTGTTGTGATGTAGGAAATGCAGCAGCCAATTTGCCCACAAGCAAGCTCCCACAAACAGCTATGTGATAATGGCCAAATAATCTGTTTTTTTGTTATGTTGAATAAAGGATAAATATTGGCCAGGACACCAGGGATAACTCTACAGCTCTTCTTCGAAATAGTGCCCTGGGATCTTTTACGTCCACTTGAGAGAGCATCCAAAAGATGGCAGCTCCAACAGTGCAGTGCTCCCTCAGCCTAGATTTTTTTGTGCTCAAGTCCCTGGAGTGGGACTTGAACCCACAACCTTCTAACTCAAAGCTGAAAATGCCAACCACTGAGCCACAGCTGACACTTGACTAAGAATCATTTGTTGAGCTTGCTACATACTGACTAAAAAAGTTCTCCTGAATGCATTTTAGGAATTCTGCACCCTCTATACTCTTCACACTAATTCTATCCCAGTTAATAGTAGGGTAGTTGAAATCCCCTACTATTACTGCCCTATAGTTTCTGCACTTCTCAGAAATTTGCCTACATATTTGCTCTTCTATCTCCCTCCCACTGTTTGGGGGTCTATAGTAAACTCCCAGCAGTGTGATCGCCTCTTTTTTGTTCTTCAGTTTAACCCATATAGCCTCATTTGATGATCCTTCTTACATATCATCCCTCCTCACAGCTGTAATTGTTTCTTTAATCAATACTATGACCCCCCTCCTCTCCTTTTTTACACCTCATCTCTATCCCGTCTGAAAACCCTGTAACCAGGAATGTTGTGCTACCATTCCTGCCCCTCTTTCAGCCATGACTCAGTAATAGCTGTATGTTTAGAACTGCCTAAGACTTAGCATCATAATGGGTTTCACTGTGGTGTTGCTGGAGCTGACCACTTGCTCCATGTTGAAAAGAATGGTCTCCATGCTCTGTGCAAAACCTTGACACAAGTTGGAATTAGATTCCTCCATGCTCCATGACATTGTGCGCAAGCTCGCTGGCAGGTTGCCCAGTGCACCAAGTAAATATTAGAACATAAGAATTAGGAACAGGAGTAGGCCATCTAGCCCCTCGAGCCTGCTCCGCCATTCAACAAGATCATGGCTGATCTGGCCGTGGACTCAGCTCCACTTACCCGCCCGCTCCCCGTAACCCTTAATTCCCTTATTGGTTAAAAATCTATCTATCTGTGATTTGAATACATTCAATGAGCTAGCCTCAACTGCTTCCTTGGGCAGAGAATTCCACAGATTCACAACCCTCTTGGAGAAGAAATTCCTTCTCAACTCGGTTTTAAATTGGCTCCCCCGTATTTTGAGGCTGTGCCCCCTAGTTCTAGTCTCCCCGACCAGTGGAAACAACCTCTCCGCCTCTATCTTATCTATCCCTTTCATTATTTTAAATGTTTCTCTAAGATCACCCCTCATCCTTCTGAACTCCAATGAGTAAAGACCCAGTCTACTCAATCTATCATCATAAGGTAACCCCCTCATCTCCGGAATCAGCCTCGTGAATCGACTCTGTACCCCCTCCAAAGCCAGTATATCCTTCCTTAAGTAAGGTGACCAAAACTGCACGCTGTACTCCAGGTGCGGCCTTACCAATACCCTATACAGTTGCAACTGGATCTCCCTGCTTTTGTACTCCATCCCTCTCGCAATGAAGGCCAACATTCCATTCATCTTCCTGATTACCTGCTGCACCTGCAAACTAACTTTTTGGGATTCATGCACAAGGACCCCCAGGTCCCTCTGCACCTCAGCATGTTTTAATTTCTCCCCATTCAAATAATATTCCCTTTTACTGTTTTTTTTCCCAAGGTGGATGACCTCACACTTTCTGACATTGTATTCCATCTGGCAAACCTTAGCCCCTTCGCTTAACCTATCTAAATCTCTTTGCAGCCTCTCTGTGTCCTCTACACAACCCGCTTTCCCACTAATCTTTGTGTCATCTGCAAATTTTGTTACACTACACTCTGTCCCCTCTTCCAGGTCATCTATAGCCCGTTGTATGCCCATGAGCTTTCTTCAGTAGCCTGGATCCTAAATTCTAGTAATCCTCTGGTCTTGCTTCTAAAATCTGCATCATGTCAGCATCTGAGCTAGTGAGAGTCAGATCAAGTGGTGTTGCATCTTCAGGAACACTGCACTCCTCTTCCTCTACTGGCTGAGGGGCATCGACAGTCCTAGTAGCTGAGATGAAAGAGAGTGAGAAGGGTTAGATTGCTGTGTGAGGGAGAGCAGAGAGAGAACTGGGTGGTGAAAGGATCTACAGCTTGTCATGCAGAGTGTGTGGTGTGAGGAAGAAGTCAAAAATGATGAAGAGGATGGGGTATAAAGAAACCGTGAGTGGCATCTCCTCCATCTTCGCCATTGGCCACAACCTCCACTCTGCCCCTTCCCACAATGGCCAGGCTGCTCTCTTCAAGGGTGTGTGGATGGGCTCTTCCTCCCCAGTGGCAGCTTGTTGTTGGTGTTGTTTGCGATTTTCTCCTGCAAGAAGGAGAGAATTGTGTCAGTGAGAGTCCTGTGAGGAGTTTGGAGAATGTGGCTGACAGTGTGTGTATGAGATGTGAGTTGTGGGTAAGTGAGGACTGTAATAGTGGTGAATGTGTTGAGCCTGAGGTTCAGTGAAGTGTGGTGCGGTGATTGCAGGACAGTGCAGAGTAGTGGGGAGGGCAGCGTTATGAGTGTTGTGATTAATGAGGCTGTGAGTGATGCGGGTGTGATCAGAAAACATGAGAACAGATTTCTCACCTTAACATCTCTAGTTAGATCATTGAAGTTTTTCTGCATTGCAGCCATGACCTTGTTGCAGTGCTCCTGACATTGACATCCTCAGCGATCTCCTCCCACTGTCTCCTGAGTTGATGCGAGGAGGACCTCCTGCCCCTGGGAATAAACAGATTTCCCTCCTCCTCTCCACTTCCTGCAGCATCGGAGAACATTGTTGTCTGCTCTCTCTCCCCTTCAACTACTTTTTCCTCAACTTGTTCCACAGCAGCCAGAATGCACCTCCCCTCAAAGAGGTGCTGGCTGCAATTGAGTGGTGTCCGTGAACACCGATATTAGGTGACTATTTTCACTGTGTTTTTTCTGCGCCTGCGTCTTCTGGACTCCGTCCCCGAAGCCTCTCGTGCATGCGCAGAGTCCTCGGAGCTGGAGATGGGGCCGTGCAAGGACCATGTTGTTCCGACCGCGCTTTCTGCTGCTGGAGCCCGGAGCTGGATTTGCTGCCAGCTTTTGCATTATTTGGAATATTTTCATGTCTTTCTTTGGGAGAGAGAGAGAGAGGTGGCCGGCGTGCAGGGGGGTGGGCAGGAGAGAAAGAGAGACACGGGGAGGAAGAGAGAGAGACATGCTGATGGTGGGTGGGTGGGGGGGAGAGAGAGAGAGAGACATGGGGGGGAGGGGAAGAGAGAGACACACATTGGGGAGAGAGAGAGAGACATGCTGGGGAGGGGGGGGAGAGAGAGAGACATGGGGAGGGGGGAAGAGAGAGACACACATTGGGGGGAGAGAGAGACATGCTGGGGGGGGAGAGAGAGAGAGACACAAGGGGGGAGGGGAGAGAGAGACATGGGTGCGGGAGAGAGAGAGAGACAAGGGGGGAGCTGATAGAGAGACAAGGGGGAGGGGAGAGAGAGAGACATGGGTGCGAGGGTGGGGGAGAGAGAGAGACATGGGTGCGGGGGTGGGGGAGAGAGAGAGAGAGACAAGGGGGGAGGGGAGAGAGAGAGAGAGAGACAAGGGGGGAGGGAAGAGAGAGACATGGGTGCGGGGGAGAGAGAGAGAGAGAGACAAGGGGGGAGCTGATAGAGAGACAAGGGGGAGGGGAGAGAGAGAGACATGGGTGCGGGGGTGGGGGAGAGAGAGAGACATGGGTGCGGGGGTGGAGGAGAGAGAGAGAGAGACATGGGGGAGGGGAGAGAGAGAGAGAGAGACAAGGGGGGAGGGGAGAGAGAGACATGGGTGCGGGAGAGAGAGAGAGAGAGACAAGGGGGGAGCGGAGAGAGAGACATGGGTGCGGGGGTGGGGGAGAGAGAGAGAGACGGAGGGGCAGAGAGAGAGAGACACACAAGGGCGGGTGGGGAGAGAGGGACACGGGGGGGTGGAAAGAGACAGAGACCTGGGGAATGAGAGGGGAAGCAGGAGAGGGGATCGAAGGCGAGAGAGGGAACTCAGCAAGACGGATAACGTTCTTCCAACCTCACCCCTTTTACAGCCACACCCGATTTCTCAGAAAGCTCGGTGCGTGTGTTACAAGGGATTTCATTGGAGTGGATGAAATCCGGAAGTCACGACACTGTCACTAGTCACTGTCACAATGTCCCATCTATGGCAGGGCGGGCGGGGTTAAGATCAGGAACTTGAGCTGGGATGGGGTCAAGAACTTGGGCTGAGCATGTCAGAAACTTTGTCTGGGATGTGTTCATGAACTTGGGCTGGGATGGGGTGGTGAACTTGGGCTGAGGGTGTCAGACACTTCGGCTGGGGGAGGCATGAACTTGGGCTGGGATGGGTCAGGAACCTGGGCTAGGATGGGGTCAGGAACTTTTGCTGGGTTGGGGAGCTCTATCCTCTCTGGGGTCTGAAGTCAGAATGGCTCAAATTACACTTTGTAAAGTCACTCAGAACTTGGGCTGGGCGGTTCCAATTACACACTCCAGAGAAACTTCTAGGTGTGGCTTATCCTCCAAGGGGATCAATCAGCAATCAGGTCATGTGATAATGGAGAACCAATCAGAGCATTTTTCTAGTGCAAATAACTCTGTCCCCCCGATATTGACCCCCACCCCCGATAGATGTGCAGCCAGTGAACAGCACGGGTAGCACTGGTTGCATGCACAAATGACTATAATTATCAGGGGAGCATGAATATTGCATGCTGCCTGCATTTATAGTGACTAGTGCGGACAGTTCCCCGTCCCCGCTCCTGTTCTCGGTTGTGATTCGATTTCTCGGGCTTTGCATTTCAGATGTGATATTAACTACACTGCGACCTGCCTTTTCTGGTGGATATCAAAAATCTCATTGCACTATGACTGCCGACGAACATTTATCTGCCAACCAGCACCGTTGATTGTCATTTGCTGTGGGGCTGCTACAAGCTCCCTAGATATTGCCTGGGTGGAGCCCCAGGCATCCGCACAACCGGCCTGCGGGGGAAATTTCCCCCGGCCCGCGAGCAGATGTCAACACCAGCTTTGTGGCCCATGATGCTGGCCAACATCCCCTTGCAGGGTGGAACTTAAAGGGAAGGTCACTGTTATGTATGCAACCCTATGTAACCAGCATTTTACTGCCACCAGAGGGCTGATCTGTTGGAGTCCCAAGGGATCCCAGCATCACTTGGGAACACTGTATATAAGCAGGCCTCACATGCTGTCCCAACACTCTGGAGTTAGAATAAAGAGACTAAGGTCATACTTACTCATGTCTACAGTACTCAATCACATTACTTTATTCTGAACATAACAACTGGCGATGAGATAACGATCCATCACGTGAAAATGCAGAGAACTGTTGGTATCCTGGCAAATTTCTCAGAAGGGGACGATTGGGAGGTCTTCGTGGAGCGACTCGACCAATACTTCGTGGCCAACAAGCTGGAAGGGAGTGCGAACGCTGCCAAACGAAGGGCGATCCTCCTCACCATCTGCGGGGCAACAACCTATGGCCTCATGAAGAATCTTCTTGCTCCGGTGAAACCAACAACCAAATCGTATGAAGAACTGTGTACGCTGGTCCGGGAGCACCTAAATCTGAAGGAGAGCGTTCTGATGGCAAGGTATCGATTTTACACATGTCAACGGTCTGAAGATCAGGAAGTGGTGAGCTATGTTGCCAAACTAAGGCGCCTTGCAGGACATTGCAAATTTGATGGATTCCTGCAGCAAATGCTAAGAGACATTTTGTGGTTGGCATTGGCCATGAGGTTAACCTTCGCAAACTATTGACTGTTGAAACATCGAATCTGAGCAAAGCCATAACGATAGTCCAGGCATTTATGTCCACCAGCGATAACACCAAACAAATTTCGCAGCATAAAGATGTTTCGGCAAGTACTGTACACAAAGTAACGTTGTTTTCAGGCAGGAATGCAGATGGCAGAACGTACACGCCTGCAGCTGCACGACCTCAGATGACTCAGACTCCGTCATCAAACGTTAATGCGAGGCAGTTAACACCTTGTTGAAGCTGCGGAGGTGATCATCGAGCCCATCAATGCCGCTTCAAAATCTATGCGTGCAAAGACTGTGGAACAATGGGACACCTCCAATGATTGTGCAGACAAGCTGCAAACCCTGCAAACCACCACGTTGCAGAGGAAGACCAATCCATGGCGGATCAAACTGAACTAGAGACTCAAACCGAGGAGGCAGCACACCTTCACCGATCATGTTAAAAGTTGAACTGAACGGAATTCACGGGTGCGAGTCAGTCCATCATGAGCAAAAAGGCCTTTGACAGGCTGTGGTGCAACAAGGCACACAGGCCCAAGCTGAGCCCCAGTCACACCAAGCTGAGAACTTACACTAAAGAGCTGATCCGTGTAATTGTCAGCGCAGCAGTAAAAATCTCCTATGATGGAGCAGTGCACAAACTACCACTATGGATAGTACCAGGAGATGGCCCCACACTGTTCAGCAGAAACTGGCTGGGAAAAATCTGCTGGAACTGGGACGACATCCGAGCGCTTTCGTCTATCGACGACGCCTCATGTGCCCAGGTTCTGAGCAAGTTTCCGTCGTTGTTTGAGCCAGGCATCGGAAGTTTCTCGGGGGCGAGGGTGCAGATCCACTTGATTCCCGGTACACGACCCATTCACCACAAGGCATGGGCGGTGCCATATATGATGCGAGAGAAAGTGGAGATCGAGCTAGACAGGCTGCAATGAGAGGGCATCATCGCGCCGGTGGAGTTCAACGAGTGGGCCAGTCCGATTGTTCCGGTTCTCAAGGGCGATGGCACGATCAGAATTTGCGGCAACTATAACGTAACGATTAAACGTTTTTCGCTGCAGGACCAGTACCCGCTACCCAAGGAAGATGATCTATTTGCGACGCTGGCAAGAGGAAAGATGTTCACCAAGTTGGACCTGACCTCAGCCTACATGACGCAGGAGCTGGTGGAATCTGCGAAAGGCCTCACCTGCATCAACACGCACAAAGGTCTGTTCATCTACAATAGATGCTCATTTGGGATTCGATTGGCTGCGGCTATTTTTCAAAGGAACATGGAGAGTCTGCTAAACGTCGGTTCTGCGCACCATGGTTTTCCAGGACGACATACTGGTCACAGGTCGGGACACCATCGAACACTTGCAGAACTTGGAAGAGTTTCTAAGTCAGCTAGATCATGTGGGACTCAGGTTGAAATGCTCGAAGTGTGCTTTCCTGGCCCCAGAGGTCGAGTTCTTAGGGAGAAGAATCGCGGCAGATGGCATCAGACTTACCAACGCCAAGACGGAGGCCATCATGAACGCGCCGAGACCACAGAACGTGATGGAGCTGCGGTCGTTCCTGGGACTCCTCAATTATTTTGGTAATTTCCAACCCGGGTCAAGCACCTTGCTAGAACCTCTATATGTGTTACTATGCAAGGGAGACGACTGGGTAGGGGGGAAATCACAAGAGACAGCTTTTGAGAAAGCCCGAAATCTGTTATGTTCCAACAAACTGCTTGTCCTGTATGATCCTTGTAAATGTTTAGTGCCAGCTTGCGATGCATCTTTGCACGGGGTCGGGTGTGTATTACAACAAGCAAATGAATCGGGGACATTGCAACCGGTAGCTTATGAGTCCAGGAGCTTGTCCAAGTCCGAAAGGGCCTATAGCATGATTGAAAAAGAAGCTCTGGCATGCGTTTACGGGGTAAAAAAAATGCATCAGTATCTGTTTGGGCTTAAGTTCGAGATAGAAACTGACCATAAGCCACTCATATCGCTATTTTCAGAGAGCAAAGGTATCAATACCAAGGCCTCTGCTCGCATCCAAAGCTGGGCGCTCACACTGTCTGCATATAACTATGTCATTTGCCACAGGCCAGGCGCAGAAAACTGCACTGACGTCCTCAGTCGGCTACCATTGCGCACCACCGGGGTGGAACTGGCACTGCCTGCAGACTTGCTCTTGGTAATGGATGAATTTGAAAACAAAAAGTCACCGTTACCGCCCACCAGATCAGAACCTGGATCAGCCAGGATCCTTTACTATCCCTTATAAAAAACTGTGTCCTCCATGGGAGCTGGTCCAGCAGAGATGCATGAAGAGATCAAGCTGTTCCAGCGGCATAAAGATGAAATATCCATACAGGCGGACTGTCTTTTGTGGGGTAATCGTGTGATTTTGCCCAAGAAAGGCAGGCAAACGTTCATACGGGACCTACACAGTACCCACCCAGGACTAGTAATGATGAAAGCTATCGCCAGATCCCATGTGTGGTGGCCCAGCATCGACTCAGATTTGGAGTCTTGCATGCGCCAATGCAACACTTGCTCTCAACTGAGCAAGGCACCCAGGGAGGCATCGCTAAGTTTGTGGTCATGGCCCTCAAAACCGTGGTCGAGGATCCACATTGACTTCACTGGCCTGTTTCTAGGCAAAATGTTCTTGGTTGTTGTGGATGCTTATTCAAAGTGGATTGAGTGTGTAATAATGTCTGTAAGCGCATCTACTGCCACCATCGGAAACCTACGAGCCATGTTTGCCACGCACGGCCTGCCTGACGTCCTTGTCAGCGACAATAGGCCGTGCTTCACCAGCGCTGAATTCAAGGAACTCATGACTCGCAATGGGATCAAACGCATCCAATGGCCAGGCAGAACGGGCAGTCCAAACCATCAAGCAAAGCTTGAAATGCTTATCGGAAGGCTCTCTGCAGACCCGCCTGTCCCGAGTCCTGCTCAGCTACCGCACCAGACCCCACTCGCTCACCGGGGTTCCCCCAGCCGAGCTGCTCATGAAAAGAGCGCTCAAAACAAGGCTCTCTCTCATTCACCCTGATCTCCATGATCACGTCGAGGGCAGGCGGCATCAACAAAGCATGTACCATGATCGCGCTAATTTGTCACGCGATATTGAAGTCAATGATCCTGTATTTGTACTCAACTATTGACATGGTCCCAAATGGCTTGCTGGCACTGTCATAGCCAAAGAAACTTAAACATACTCCTACTATCCTCCTTCCTTCCTCCTTCCCACAGGACCTCTTTCTACATGGAATTCATAATAAGCAATGTGAGCCTCATGGCCTCACAGCCTCACTATTGTCCCGTGCTGCACCTTCCCTTGGTTTTGTCCACGCTGCTCCACCTCTGGGCTCCAACCTCTCCACTCCGCCATGCCTCGTCCATCCTCTCCTCTAACCTTACGATCTCCGGACCTCACCGGTCACGACCTCCAGACCTCATCGGTCACGACCTCTGCTCCTCGCCCGTCCCGACCTCTGCTCCTCACTGCTTCTGACCTCTGCTCCTCACCGCTTCCGACCGCCACTCCTCGCCGCTTCCATCCTCTGCTTCTCCCGCTCCTGCTCCTGGGTTCCGATCCCTCCACTAAGCTCCACCACGCCCCAAGAGATGCCACTCATCAACTACTTTCATTCTGATGACATCTAATTTTGTCGGCCACTTTGGTTTCGTCGCCCTCTCAAGACGGTTGTTGATTCTGCTGCTGCAGTGACTAGCTTTTTTGATTTGCTCACAGCTTCAGCCTCGCACTGCTCCTCTGAGTGTCCCAGGAAGTCAGGCTTTTTTTGATAGAAAGGAGCGCAGGCAGTGCCATTATTTTGGTGCTGCCTGCTGATTACAATGATTGGCGTATTGCCGAGTGAGGAATTCGCTGCCTCAGGCTGTACGCTCAGCAGCAGGTCCAATGTAGCTTGGCCATAGTATCCTTGGAGCAAGGCAACATTGTCTTAAAGCAAGGCTGTCATTTTAGAAAGCAGTCTCAAATCCTTAAAGGGGAACTGCTTTCTTAAAAAAAGTCAGGCCTGAGATCGCAAATGCCTTCTGGAAAAAAAAACATTAAAAATAATTTCAAAATAACCATAGACCTGAAACGTTAACTCTGTTTCTCTCTCCACAGATGCTACCTGACCTGTTGAGCGTTTCCAGGATTTTATGTCTTCTCAAAGGTCTTCCTTTAACATCCAAAGCCTTGCAAGCATCCAGCAGCATTCCCTGCACACTTTAACAGCTTTTTCAAATATATTGCACCATGCCACGACTTCAATAAAATATTTAAAAAGTACAAATTCTGAAATCCAAACTTACCTGAAAAATGTGTGTGTCTCTTTAAGAAGCGCTGACAGCATCTCTGCAGGGCTGCTACACGCACGTTGTTCCATGTGTCATTAGAGGAGGGTGATATGGCAAGCGGCGACGTCGACAATAGCAGCTTTGGCGGCAAATCTGGTGTTCCATGCTGATTGACATCATGATCTGCTCATTGGAATTTGAGTGGCAGCGCTATGGACCTCACCAAAATGGTGGCCGCCGTGTCCCGGACCGGAAGCGGGCGGAAGCAAGATGGCCACCATTTTTTCCAGAAATACGGCGCTAATGGTAAGGTAGGGAATTTCTAGGCCACGGTCCTTTAATTTCATAAAATTATCCAGTAGGTGTGATTCCGATAATCTTTGTGAGTCAGTTTATGCTTATTTTCTGTAGCTATTGAGAATTTTGATAGCTGTGATATTATCTGTGTGCATTCAGAGAGGTATTTAACTTCATAGTTTGCAATGGAATGGCTCATTAAAAATAATTATGAATGCATTTAATTTAGCAAGTGGAAGCAAGTGCCTGCTGCAGTGTGTTACCATGATGTTCTATCATCTCTGGAACTGAGTGTTGAATTCAATCCACACTGAAGGCAGAGAGGTGCCTTTCAGCAGACAGTGTACAGTATGGGCCGTGTTCCATTCTGAATATTATTATCAGGGACCGTGGTTTCAGTAGCAATAAATCATTTATTAATACAACTAATTTAACTAAGCTAATTACCTAAAACATCTCCACTATAATCAAGATTTAAACCATCCAGCAAACAGTTTACATCCTCAGGTTCAATGGCTATAATTTTAGGGGCTGAAAGTGTCCCCCTCCTTAAGCTTCATTACCGCCTCTAAGAGGCGGCAATGGAGTGGATAGGCCTCACCGACCGGGGGCAGGCGGATGGGCCGACCCTTCCTAAATTGCCCCCGGGCCGGGAGCGGCGAGAACAGGTTTCCACATAGCGCGTGCTGCCGCCTCAAGGGGCACGCACCCCCCCCCACACTAAATGGCCGACTCCTTATTCTGAGACTGTGACCCCTGGTTCTAGACTCTCCAGCCAGAGGAAACAACCTTCCTGCATCTACCCTGTCAAGCCCTGTAAGAATGTTGTATGTTTCAATGAGATCACCTCTCATTCCTCTAAACTTTAGAGAATATAGAAACATAGAAACATAGAAAATAGGTGCAGGAGTAGGCCATTCGGCCCTTCGAGCCTGCACCGCCATTCAATAAGATCATGGCTGATCATGCAACTTCAGTACCCCATTCCTGCTTTCTCTCCATACCCCTTGATCCCTTTAGCTGTAAGGGCCACATCTAACTCCCTTTTGAATATATCTAATGAACTGGCCTCAACAACTTTCTGTGGTAGAGAATTCCACATGCTCACAACTCTATAGACCTAGCGCCCGATATTGGTGGCCTTGCCACCCACTGCCGCCTGCTGCCATTGACTGCCGCTAAGTTTTGCCTCCGGTTTCCTCTATCTTCCAGTTTTCACTTGGGCTGGAGCGGGCGGGAGGGGAGCACCACCGGGAATCGCCCGCTGACGTCCTCTGGCGGCCAAGTAGCGCAAGTGGCCTCACGCCCACCGAGATGCCAGATTGTTGCGGGTGGGAGTCAGCAGAGGTCAGCGCCAGCAGGGTGAAGGACCGCTATGCGGAAGCAGGTCTAACCCCGACGGCAGGTATAAAGAACGGCAAAAAAAAGGTTAATGAACAAGGTTTAAAAAACATTTTCACAGCGATTTACCGGGATGGGGTCCCCTGAAGGTGATCGTTGTTTTTTTTTTTGTAATGCTTTTTATTTTCAGCTCCTCCACCCTCCCTGGGCCCGACTCCATCCTTGGCAGCACTTGGGCGCCAAGAGCCTTTGCCGCTGAGATTGAGAGCTCCCGCCCAGATTGACGGCGTAAGCCATTGTTTTGCCGCCGGTCAGTACAGCCACCACATTTAGAGGAATCTTCCTGGCAAAGTACTGCCCGGTCTCTCGGCAGCCATCGGCGGTACTTTGGGCGGCACTTGGGCAGGCCTTGGCCTTCATCAATTTCGGGCCCAAAGTCTGCTCAATCTCTCCCCATTAGACAATCCACCCATCCCAGGAATCAGACCGGTGAACCTTCGTTGGCAAGTATATCCTCCCAAAACTGTATACAATACTCCAGGTGCGGTCTCACCAGGGCGCTAAATAATTGCACTAAGATGTCTTTACCCTTATACTCAAATCTTCTTGTCATAAAGGCCAACATACCGTTTGCTTTCTTAATTGCTTGCAGCATCTGCATGTTAACTTTCAGTGATTTGTGTACAAGGACACCAAAGTCCCTCTGAACACTAACATTTTCCAATCTCTCACCATTTCAAAAATACTCTGCTTTTCTATTTTTCCAACCAAAGTGGATAACTTCACATTTTTCCACATTATATTCCATTTGCCAAGTTCTTGCCTACTCACTTAGCCTATCTATTTTCCCTTGAAGCTCTTTGCATTCTCCTCACAACTTACATTCCCACCTAGCTTTGTATCATCAACAAACTTGGACATAGTTATTTGGTCACATCACCCATCATTGATATAGATTGTGAATAGCTGGGGCCCAAGCACCAATCCTTGCGGCACCCCACTAGTTGCAGCCTGCCAACCCAAAAATCACCAGTTTATTCCTACTCTCTGTTTTCTGTCCATTAACCAATCCTCAATTCATGCTAATATATTACCCCTAATCCCATGAGCCCTAATTTTGTTTAATAGCCTCTTGTGTGGTACCTTATCGAATGCCTTCTAAAAATCCAATTACACCACATCCACTGGTTCCCCCTTATCTATTCTACGAGTTACAACCTCAAAAAACTCTAACAGATTTGCCAAACATGACTTCTTTTGTGTGTGGAGAAAGAGTCAGACTGAACACTGTGAGCTCAAAGTAAAGTGTGACCTTAGTCTTTTATTGCAGGTCTCCAGAGTGCCTCTCCAACCTGTGAAGCCTTCTTGAATACCTGTGATCCCAAGGGATTATGGGATCACTTGGGACTCTGGGGAATGAGCCCTCTGGTGGCTGCACAGAGTAAATACAAGACCACATATATAACAACATTGCCCCCCCCAAAGTCAATAGTGTAACTATTTACAAGTGAGTCGATCTGGGGCTCTTCTTGCCCTGGTTGATCGTCTCGGTGTGAAAGCTGGTGTTGTTGAATCATTTGTTGGGCCCTCGCTGGGCTGCTGTGCAGCTGGCCTTGCTGGGCTGCCTGGTGTGTTGGGCCCTGCAGGGCTGCTGTGGATGATGGGTTCTGCTTCGTGGTCAACCGTAGTGTTGGTTGCCGCTGGTGTGTGTTGGGGATCAAAAATGGTAGGGTCCAAGGTGGGTTGCTCAGGGTAGTTTGTGAATCTGAGTTTGATTTGGTCCAAGTGTTTCCAGTGAATGAGTCCATTTGAAAGTTTGACCCGAAACATCCTGCTTCCCTCTTTGGCCACGACAGTGCCGGGAAGCCACCTGGGACCTTGTCCATAATTTAATACAAATACAGGATCATTGAGTTCAATCTCGGGTAACACATTTGCGCTATCATGGTATGCACTTTGTTGAAACCGCCTGCTCTCTACCTGTTTATGTAGATCAGGGTGAACTAACGAGAGCCTTGACTCAAGTGCTCTTTTCATGAGCAGTTCAGCAGGTGGGATCCGAGTGAGTGAGTGTGGTCTTGTGCGGTAGCTAAGCAGGACTCGGGATAGGCGAGACTGCAGTGAGCCTTCAGTTACTCTCTTCAAGCCTTGCTTGATGGTTTGCACTGCTCCCTCTGCCTGGCCATTGGACGCTGGTTTAAACGGGGCAGACGTGACATGTTTGATCCCGCTATGGGTCATGAATTCTTTGAACTCGGCACTGGTAAAATATGGCCTGGTGTCGCTCACCAGGACATCGGGTAAGCCATGTGTGGCAAACATGGCCTGCAGGCTTTCAGTAGTGGCAGCAAATGTGCTAGCCACCATTATCATTCAATCCACTTGGAGTATGCATCTACAACCACAAGGAACATTTTACCCGAGAATGGGCCTGCATAGTCGACGTGTACCCTAGACCATGGTTTGGAGGGCCAAGACCATAAACTTAGCGGCTCCTCCTTGGGTACATTGCTTAACTGCGAGCATGTATTACATCTGTGAACACAGGACTCTAAGTCTGCATCGATACCTGGCCACCACACGTGGGATCTGGCTATTGCTTTCATCATTACGATGCCTGGGTGGGTACTGTGGAGGTCATTGATGAAGGCGTCTCTGCCCTTCTTGGGGACCATTATTCGATTGCCCCACAGAAGGCAGTCTGCCTGTATAGACATTTCATCTTTGCGTCACTGAAATGGCTTTATCTCTTCCTTCATTTCCACTGTAACACTGGACCAGCTCCCGTGAAGCACACAGCTTTTGACTAGAGATAATAAGGGGTCCTGGCTTGTCCAGATTTTGATCTGCCGGGCAGTGACGGGTGATTGCTCTAAATGCTTCCATAACCATGGCTAGATCTGCGGGCTGCGCCATTTCCACCCCCGTGGTGGGCAATGGCAGCCTACTGAGAGCATTGGCGCAGTTTTCTGTGCCTGGCCTGTGGCGGATAGCGTAGTTGTATCCGGACAATGTGAGCGCCCATCTCTGGATGCGGGCCGATGCGTTGTATTCCTTTACTCTCGGAAAACAGGGATATAAGTTTCTAATTAGAATTTTATCCCAAACAGGTATTGATGCATTTTCTTTACCCCATAGACACACGCTAATGCTTCTTTTTCAATCATGCTGTAGGCTCTCTCAGCCTTAGACAGATTCCTGGATGCATAAGCAACCAGTTGCAGTTTCCTGAAATCATTAGGCTTGTTGCAATACACACCCGACGCCATATGACGATGCATCACATGCTAGTAACAAACGCTTACATGGATCATACAACACAAGCAATTTGCTTGAGCATAACAATTTTCTCTCTTTTACAAAGGCATTTTCTTGGCTTTTGCCCCAAACCCATTCACCCCCTTTTCGTAGTAAGACATGCAGTGGTTCTAACAGTGTGCTGAGACCCGGTAAGAAGTTACCAAAGTAGTTCAAGAGTCTCAGAAACGACCGCAGCTCCGTCACGTTCTGTGGTCTCGGTGCATTCTCGATTGCCTCCATCTTCGCGTTGGTGGGCCTGATGCCGTCCGCCGCAAACCTCCTTCCCAGGAACTCCACTTCAGGCACCAGGAAAACACACTTCGAGCGTTTTAACCTGAGCCCCATGCGGTTGAGTCGACTAAGAACCTCCTCCAGATTCTGCAGGTGCTCGACTGTGTTCTGACCTGTGACCATGATGTCGTCCTGGAAGACCACAGTGTGCGGGACCGACTTCAGTAAACTTTCCATTTTTCTCTGGAATATCGCCGCCGCTGATCGGATTCCAAACGGGCATCTGTTATAAACAAAAAGACCTTTGTGTGTGTTGATGCAGGTGAGGGCCTTCGATGATTCCTCCAGTTCCTGCGTCATGTAGGCCGAAGTCAGATCCAGCTTCCTGAACGTCTTTTCTCCCGCCAGTGTTGCAAAGAGGTCGTCAGCTTTTGGTAGTGAGTATTGGTCCTGCAGGGAGAAACGATTGATAGTTACTTTGTAATCGCCATAGATTCTGACGGCGCTGTCTCCCTTGAGGACTGGGACAATAGGACTGGACCACTCGCTGAACTCGATCGGTGAAATGATACCCTCTCGTTGCAGCCAGTCTAGCTCGATCGCTACCCTTTCACTCCTCATGTACAGAACTGCTCTCGCCTTGTGATGGATGGGTCGCGCCCCCGGAATTAGGTGGATCTGCACTTTTGCTCCTTGGAATTTCCAGATGCCTGGTTCGAACAGCGAAGGAAATTTTTTTTAAGACCTGGGCACACGAAGTGTCGTCAGCGGGTGATAGCGCTCGGACGGCGTCCCAGTTCCAGCGTATCTTTCCCAACCAGCTCCTGCTGAGCAGCGTGGGACCATCGCCCAGTACCAACCAGAATGGTAGCTTGTGCACCACTCTATCGTAGGAGACCTTTACAGTAGCACTGCCAATTACAGGAATCAGTTCTTTAGTGTAAGTTCTTAGTCTCGTGCGAATTGGAGTTAAGACTGGCCTTGAGGCCTTGTTGCACCACAATCTTTCAAAAGTCTTTTTGCCCATGATGGACTGGCTCGTGCCCGTGTCCAGCTCCATTGATACCGGGAGTCCATTTAGTTCAACATTCAGCATTATCGGGGGACAATTCGTGGTGAATGTGTGCACCCCACGTACCTCTGCCTCCTCTATCTGAGGCTCTGGTGATCATCATGATCCTCCACGGATCTGTCCTCCTCTGAAAAATGGTGGTTTGCAGTTTTAACAGGCTTTGCAACTCGCCTGCAAACTCGTTGGAGGTGTCCCATTGTTCCACAGCTCTTGAAAATGTATCCTTTGAATCAGCATGAATGGAAACGATGATCACCCCTGCAGTGTCAACAAGGTTTTAATGGCCTTGCATTCATCACTCTTGATGGTGGACTCTGAGTCATCTGCGGACGTGCAGCTGCAGGTATGTGTGACCTGCCCTGTACATTATAATTCGAAAACAACATCACTTTGTTCACAGTACTTGTAGCAGCATTTGTGTGCTGAGAGATTTGCTTCGTATTGTCACTGGTGGCAATGAACGCCTGGACTATCGCTATGGCCTTACTCAAGGTTGGGGTCTCTACAGTCAAAAGTTTGTGAAGTATGTTTTGTGGCCAACGCCAAGTACGCAAAAGTCTCTGAGCATGTGCTCCAAATGTCCTTCAAATTCGCAATGTCCTGCAAGGCGTCTTAGCTCATGACATAACTCGCCACTTCCTGGCTTTCAGACCTTTTGTAGGTGTAGAACCGATACCTCGCCATCAGAACGCTTTCCTTCGGGTTCAAATGCTCTCGGACCAGTGTGCAAAAATCGTCGTACGATTTCTTCGTGGGTTTCGCTGGAGTGAGCAGATTCTTCATGAGGCCATACGTTGGTGCCCCACAGACGGTGAGGAGGATCGCTCTACGTTTGGCAGTGCTCTCTTCCCCATCTAGCTCGTTGGCCACGAAGTATTGGTCGAGTCGCTCCACAAAAGTTTCCTAGTCATCTCCCTCCAAAAATTTCTCCACGATGCCCACTGTTTTCTGCATCTTTGGGTTCGCTATCTGTATCTCATCGCCAGTGTTGTGTATGGAGAAAGAGTCAGTCTGAACACTGTGAGCTTAAAGTAAAGTGTGACCTTAGTCTTTTATTGCAGATCTCCAGAGTGCCTCTCCAACCTGTGAAGCCTTCTTAAGTACCTCTGATCCCAAGGGATTATGGGATCCCTTGGGACTGTGGGGAATGAGCCTTCTGGTGGCTGTACAGAGTAAATACAAGTCCACATATATAACAATTTCCCTTTCATAAATCCGTGTTGACTCTGCCCAATCCTATTATTTTTTTCTAAGTGTCCTGTTATCACATCCTTAAAATAGATTCCAGTATTTTCTCTATGACTGATGTCAGGCTAACTAGACTAGTTCCCTGTTTTCTCTCTCCCTCCTTTCTTAAATAGTGGGATTACATTAGTTACCTTCCATTCTGCGGGAACCATTCTAGAATCTATGGAATTTTGGAAGATGACAATCAATGCATCCACTATCTCTATAGCCACCTCTTTCTAAACACCAGGATGTAGGTCATCAGGTCCAGGGGATTTATTGGCTTTTAGTCCCATTAATTTCTCCAGCACAATTTTTTTACTAATACTAATTTCATTCAGTTCCTCACTCCCGCTAGACCCTTGGTTCTCCATTATTTCCCGCAGGGTTTTTGTGTCTTCTTCCGTGAAGACAGACACAAAGTATTTGTTTAATTTCTCTGGCATTTCCTTATTCCCCGTTATAATTTCTCCTGTCTCAGCCTGTAAGGATCCCACATTTATTTTTTCTAATCTTTTCCTTTTTACATAACTATCGAAGCTTTTACCGTCTGTTTTATGTCTTTCGCTTGTTTATTCTATTTTCCCTTCCTTTATCAATTTCTAGCTCCTCCTTTGCGGAATGCTAAATTCCTCCCAATCTTCAGGCTTTCTTCTATTTTTGGTAACATTATAAGCCTCTTCCTTTGATTGAATACTGGCCCTGAAATCCCAGTCGGAGCCTTCCCGCGAGCAATTGGGTGAATTAAAGAAAAGAAATGTGCACCTACCATTTTCTCCTGCGCCCTCCTGTGATTCCGTTTTTGCTTGGAGGATTCCCGGGCAGCGTATGACATCACGCTGC
The DNA here is from genome assembly GCF_044704955.1 of Pristiophorus japonicus. Lineage (NCBI taxonomy): Eukaryota > Metazoa > Chordata > Chondrichthyes > Pristiophoridae > Pristiophorus > Pristiophorus japonicus. The sequence goes on from NC_091983.1 coordinate 30,746,542, forward strand.
CCGGGAACACTGCGCGCGCCAAGCCTGTGGCTTCCTTCAGAGACTGTCCCCACCCAGAGGAGCTGTCAAAAGGAGGTAATTTAAATAGGCTACGCCCCCGTTTTTTTTTAACACTTCAGTTCTGCAGCAGCATTAGAAATCACCGCAAGGCTTTCAAGGTAAGATTTTTCAAAGAACTTTTAATCTTTTAGAAAAATTTAAAGATTGTCCAATTGATTTAAAACATTTTAATAGTTTTAAACCACTTTAATAGAGAATGAAAGCAATTTAAAGACTTTTAAAAACCTTTAAATAATTTGTAAGAATTATCATTAAACAGATGAGTGAAATGGATGTATCTAACGTTGTCGTCATGTAAAGTGCTCAGAATTTCTCTGACAGTGATCTGACAACACTCGTCAATGAGGTTGAGGCTAAATGCCTCCGGCTCATTGGGACCGTGAAGTCAAAACCACCGCGGAAAGGACAAATGGCAGTAGGGACAGAAGTTGCGATGTTTGTTAGTGCCAAGTCCACCATTCCATGGACAGCAGAACAATGCCGCAAGAAATTAAATGATTTGATGCGATCTGCTAAGGTTTCTATAGTTATAAGAAATTTCAAATGTTTTTAACATATTTAAAAGTCCAGTGTTAACTGATTTAATCATCTGGTTAGCTGAACTCGAATTGTGAAGTTTTATGGCTGTGGTTCAATGAAATGGCTTGTTTACATTCATCTTTGAACTGCTTCAAAGTTGTATAAAATTAAAAATTTGTATGTCTTCAAGAGAGGCAGGTGCTAAAAATCTAATTTTAATTTTCCTTTCTTTTTTCAGTTTAGCGTAAAGTGTTCCATAATGCGAGGGAGCGTGCAAGAACAGACGGGGGCATTGCCACTCTAAGGCAGTTATCGGACCTGGAGGAAAGGGTCGCAGCATTGTTTGGCCTCGAATGTGGCAGTTCCGCGTCTGTTGCCCAAGCAGACGATGGAATGCCGAAAAGTGAGTGGCTCTGTGCAGTTGCTAGTTTAAAGCTGTTAGTTGTGGGCATAATCAGCTTGTGTGATGTGGCAGATCGCGTGACATCTTTTTAAATGTTTGTTGTTTACTTCCACAGGTGGATAGCTGCCCTCAGGCGCAGGTAGCGAGCAGTTCGAAGAGACTGATGCTGCAGAGGTTGTGCGAGCAGTTTCAGATCCGGTTCCAGCAGTAAGTGCGGCACTGCAGGAGGTATGGGTGGAATTAGAGCGAGTGGAAGGGGTGGATAGCGACCCTGTGTCTCCCTCTGCACACCACCTCTGCATCCCCTGGTCCCTCAGTCTCTGTGAGAGGCACAGATGATTGAGGTTCCAGAGCCACACAGCAACCTGATACTGCACGGCAGGTGGGAGAAATGTAAGAATTGAGATGCAGGAAGAGGAGGAAATAATTGCAAAATTTGAGGGAACAGATGCATGGCCATCATACTAATTTAATAGACTCTATTTCCTCTATCATTCGGGCAGTTGATGGTGTTGGGAGCCAGATTAAAGAGGCTCTCGTTCCACTGTCACAGTTGTCACAAATTCACGAAACTCACAGTCAAATATTGAATCACATTCACGAAACTCAAACCAAACTATTGATTGACATTCGCAATAATCGCGACAAGGACTGTTGCAGGTGATTGCTATCGCGCTTACTAACATTACTAACATTCTAACTAAAGTCTCCGCAAGCTCTGATCCCATTTTGGGTAATGTGGATAACACCTTCCCTGATCCCTGCGAAGAGACAGTGCAGGGCCACAAGAGAGGCGACACACTAGTGATGTTAGAAGGGAATGTTGTCCTTCAGCAGCAGCAACAGGAAGAGCAAACCAGTAATGAGCCAACTGCTGAAGGGCAACAGTTGGGTATTTCAACTGGCAAGAGAGCAGTCCAGTTACAGGAAAAGGCAATGGCAAAGGCAATGGGAAGCAGATTGTGCAGGAGACAGTAGAGGGCCAAGCTGTGTTCAGCTGACCCTTTTTTGTATTTGCATGTTGGTGTTGTGTTAGTATTTCACTATTTTACAATTTTGGTGTCGTGCCATTTTGTATTTCACTGTTTTATTTAATATTTATAGCCTGTAGTCACTTGAAATTTTGATTCAACTTTTTTATTAACAACCAACCAAACATTACAACTGTTTGAAAAGTAGCAAATAAGTTTACTTCTTATTGTTGAGTCTTTATCACAGTAAGAAACAAAAAAAATCACCTTAAAGTGTTTACATGTTTTTATCAAAGACTTTTGAGAATTTTTGAAAAGTAGCAAAACGTTATCTAACAAAGGTGAAAAACTTTGATGCAATAAAAGTTTAATTTTTCACCTTAAATTCTGTTTGATCTTTTCTGTGCCTTGCTGGGGCAGTGGGGAGGGAGGAGGCGATAGTATCATCACCTCGTAAACGTGTTGGCAACTAGCTGTTCCCTCACAGCTCTGCTTTCAGCACCAGCTTGTTCCTCCCCTTCACGCCTCGCCACAGGAACATTTTCAAGATCTTCTAATTCAGCAGGGAGTTCATCTAAAGGGTTAAGAGTTGGTCCTTCTCTCAGGGCAAAATTGTGCAAAGCACAATAGGCCACCACAAACCTTGTCACTTTTGCAGGACTATACTGCAGTGTCCCCCCTGATCTGTCCAGGCAGCAGAAGCTTGATTTTAAAACCCTGATTGTCATCATGACAACTTGACGTGCCCCCACATGTGCTTGGTTGTATCTCTCCTGTACCTCATTATTGGTCCTGCAGTATGATGTCATTAACCACGTTTTTTTGCGGGTAGCCCTTGTCGCCCAATGTCCATGCGCATCCTAGAGGCAATTTGTTGAGAGTGTCATGTAAGTTGGCGTGCTGGAGAACAAAGGAGTCATGACTACTTCCACAATGACCTACATTCACGCTTAGGATACGAAGTTGCGCATCACAGGCGATCATTACATTTAATGAATGATACCCCTTCCTGTTGATGAATCTCACAGCATTACCAATCGGTGCCTTCAATGCAACATGGGTTCCATCGATGGCCGCAATCACTTTTGGGAAGCCAGCAATTCTACAAAAAGCAATTCTATAAAAAGCACACTGCAATATGTGCACGCACTATGTCTGTGCAGCAGAGCAGGTCTCCAGTCGTCCTGGTTAATCCTTGCTACTGGACCAAGACCGAGCTCTGTTAAGCCCATGTGGTGGCTGGTGTGCAACGGCCACCACACGTAAAAAAAATCCACGCACAGGCATCTTCCACCCTTCAGGATGTAGTTCGGGATCCGGAATATTAGGTCCTTCATTGAAACACCTGTGACCTCATTCCTTTTTGACGTGGGAGCAAGTCATCCTCGCTTCGAGCGACTGCCTATGATGATGATGAAAAAGCAAGGGAACTCGCCCTTTCCTGCGGAGCGGACAAGTCAAAATGTATGAACTAATTTCCCCTACGTAATATGGCGTCCGTTACCCGGTGAATGCAGGACCTCGCAGCGCTCTGGGTGATGTTTGAAATGTCACCGGTGCCTGTCTGAAATGACCCTGATGCAAAGAAGTTCAGTGCAGTGGTCACCTTCATGGACACAGGCAAAGCAGTGCGGGTCGTTGAGCGTGTTTGAAGGTCGTCTTTCAACATGTCACAGAGTCGTCTGATTGCCTCTTTGCTGAAGCGCAGCCTCCTCACACATAACTCCTCCGACATCATTTCAAAAGATAGCCTCTCCCTGTACACTCTCTCTGGTGGGTAGTTATTGCTTCTGATGAAACGACATTCATGGTTCACCAATCTTCTTCGTTGTTTCCTGCGGCGTGTGTTTCTCTGCGCCAGAATGTCACAGATATTTATGATAATATCATAAGCAGGCATATTTCTCCCTCACAGGCTTCGTTTGTAGATAGATGCTGTACACACAGGAGGGAAGAAGGAAATACTTGTAGAACTCATTTTTAAAGTCAGTACGTATAAATTCACTTTGGTCTCTAATGAAATCTGCTTGAAATTATTGCAGTTACTGTTCTTATTAAAAAGCCCTTAATTTTAACAGAGAACTTTCTAATGTTAGTTCATCACTGTCAAATAATCCTTCCATTTCCAGGACAAAGTTTTAACCCATATTTAACCCATATTTTACATCTCTCAGTGTTGCCAACAACTGAATTCGTTTTCTTAAACTTTCTTCTAGCTGTTCATGCCTTTCCTCCATCTAATTAAAGAACCGTCATTTAATTTTACAGTTGTGCGAGAAGAATTTTTTTTTAAAACATGTAAATGAGACTTGCCTTTTGCTAAAAGGCTGAAATTAGGCTTTAAAAATTAAAAGAGAAACTTCCCATTGTAAATGTCCCTTACCTCATTTTGCTTCAGCTCTCACACAGACTGCAGGCTGTACGTCTGCTTTCATCTATCGTACAACGTTCGTGGCTCGATTCTGACCAGGTACTATCTTTTCTGGTGAATCTTGCGCGAGAACTCCTAGTACTCCAGTGCGTTCGGAGGATCTGTAAGCTCCAGCTTGACAGATCGGAAAAGCCGGTTTTAGCGCATGCACATTGTGCGCTAAAAAACGGCTTTTGCGATGCCTTCCTGAGTCCGTAGACACTTCGTACGGACCCGGGAGACCGGAATTTCTGCACCACTATCTTTAACTTCTCTTGTTAGCCACAGTTGGACCACTTTTCCTGTGTGGTTTTTGTGCCTTAAAGGAATGTATGTTTGTTGTAAATTATGTATTAATTTTTAAAATGTTAGCCATTTCTTATCTACCCTCATACCTACGTAGTTTCCTTTGTTTAGATTTAAGCCTCTTAGATCTCTGCCCCAGTCTCTCTTTCTCTGCCCCAGTCTCTCTCTCTCTGCCCCAGTCTCTCTCTCTCTGTGCCCCAGTGTCTCTCTCTCTCTCCCCCACTCTCTCTCTCTCTCCCCCAGTCTCTTTTTCTCTGCCTCAGTCTTTCTTTTTTCCCCAGTCTCTCACTCTCTCCCCGACTCTCTCTCCCCCACTCTCTCTCTCCCCAGTCTCTCGCTCACTCTTCCCCACTCTCTCTCTCTCTGTCTCAGTATCTCTCTTTCTCTCCTACCAGTTTCTCCCTCTCTCTCAACCCAGTCTCTCTCTCTCTGCCACAGTTTCTCTCTCTCTCTGGCCAAATCTCTCTCTTTCCCCCCTCTCTCTTCTCTCTTCCCCCCGAATCTCTCACCCCCCCCACTCGCTCTCTTCCCCAGTCTCTCTCTTACACTCTCCCACTCTCTCTCATTCTCCCCCACTCTCTCTCTCCCCCTCCTCACACCCCCCTCTACCACTCTCTGTCTCTCTCTGCCCCAGTCTCTCTTTTTCCCCCTCTCTCTCTCTTTCCCCTCTCTCTCTCTGCCCTTCTCGCGCTCTCTCTCTCTCTCTCTCTGCTTCTCTCTCCCCCACTCTCTCTTTCTCCCCCCTCCCCCAGTCTCTCTCCCCCCTCTCTCTCTCTTCCCTCTTTCTCTGTCCTTCTCTCTCTCTCTCTGCTTCTCTCTACCCCACTCTCTCTCTTCCCTCCCCCATCTCTCATTATCTTTTACTCTCCCCACTCTTTCTCTCTCTCTCAGCCCCATGCTCACTCTCTGCCTCAGTCTTTCATTATCTCCCCCACTCTTTCTCTCTTTCCCAACTTCTCTCTCTCTCTCTCTCTGCCCCAGTCTCATTCTCTCCCCCACTCTCTCTCTCCCTCCCCAGTCTCTCTCTCTCTCTCTCATACACAATCTCTCTCTTTTCCCCAGTCTCTCTCTCTCTCCCCTACTCTCTCTCTTCCCCACTCTCTCTCTCACCAAGTCTCTTTCTCTCCTACCAGACTCTCTCTCTCTCTCCACAGTCCCTCTCTCTCTGCCCCAATCTCTCACTCTTTCCCCCCTCTCTCACTCTTTCTGTCCCCTCTCTCTCTTTGCCCTTCTCACTCTCTCTGCATCTCTCTCTCTCTTTCTCTGCCCCAGTCTCTCACTCTCTCCCCCATTCTCTCTCTCCCTCCCCAGACTCTCTCTCTGCTACAGTCACTCTCTCTTCCCCAGTTTCTCTCTCTCTCTCTTGTAGGATTTGGCCAGTGCTAATATCAGTGTGTGTATGGGTCGGAAGGATTTTTGGACTTTTAAAATGGATCTGTACACTTTTAAAATGGAGACACACGTGGGCTGCGTTTCAAAGTGGAGTTTGAACTTTTGGACTTTAAAAGGACTGATTTTTGGTTTCTGTGAAGTAGAGCAGGAGCTGACTGTCTTTTTGGTTGCCATGGGACCAGTCTCAATGCTGACGTCATGAAAGACAGAGGCCTTTTCATTTCGAACTGTGTGTGATTTATGGAAATACACCTTTGTCCATGGAGCCAGGATGTCTGGATGGACAATGAGGTTTTCAATGAAGGAGCAGTCAAGAAGTCAACAAACAGTTAGCACTTCGAGAACTGCTCATCTACAGAAATGGCCTACCATTGTTTTCATCAAGATGACCAATCCAGGACAAAGACGTCACCAGGAAGACCAATTAGCGTCTCTGCGACCATGGTAATCAGGAATCGCCCAGCCAGTTTGTATATTATACGGGGTATAAAGATGCTGAACTTTGGGGATTCAAGGCTTACTTTTCTCTACCATCTGGAACGGGGTTCTCCGTGTGCTGTATCGAGCCATTTGCCGAGTCCATCAGGAAGGATGCGGGCATTAGAGAGGTGACAATGCCAGGCAGCGGAGGCGCTCAGGTCAAGACCTCCCTGTACATGGACGATGTCGCCGTCTTTTGCTCGGATCCGCAGTCGGTCTGCAGATTGCTCACAATGCGACCAGTTTGAACTGGCCTCGGGGGTGAAGGTTAATCGCATGATGGGGAAGAGCCACAATTTAAGGCCCTTCTGCCATGGTAAACCCCGGGGGATGGAAACAGACGCCCTCGGGCTGTACCTTGTGAATCTGCTTGTATACATAGAGCACCATGTACCGAAAAACACCTGTGTTGTCCCATGTATAATGAAAGTCTCTGCACTGTTTAGTAATTTGTAAAGAAATGTATTCTCATCTGTTTTGTGTACTGATTTCATCTATACAGTGCTACAAGTAACGTGATTTGTGATTGGTATTGAAATGTATCCTGGGATGTATTGTAAAGCTGTTCTTATCTGTTCCATGTAATACCCTTATTTGCACAGTACTGTGATTTACGGATTGTACTAAACTGTACCTTGAAATAAAATGTACGCTAGTGCATTGTATGGAACTGCTGTCAGCATCCAAATGAATTGTACGGAATTGCTGACCGCAGTGTACTGAACTACTTTCCAATGTATTGTGAAAGTTTTATATGAATAAAGTATTTTTGGGGGAAAAAAGCATGGCTACGCATCCATCAAATCTCTCTCTCTACTCCAGTCACACTATCTCTCTTTCTCTCCTATCAGTCACTCTCTCTCTGCCACAATCTCTTACTCTCTCCCCCAGTCTCTCTGCCTCAGGCTTTCTCTTTTCTCCTGTCTCTCTCCCTCTCTGCCCCAGTCTCCCTATCTCTCTTTCTCTCCTACCAGTCTGTAAAACTCAAAGTTTTCTCAAAATTCAAAGATTCCCCCTCTGTGTGAAGAAACCCTAAGGAAGGATCATCTTAAAATGAACGTTGAGATTTTAAAAGATGCATGGGTCTGCAAGGGAAAAGGGCTGCAAAACCAGTGGACTACTAACCTCTGAAAAAGCCAGTCTTTGGATATTGGAGCTGTCTGGGATATTAGAGCTAAACAAATTGTCTGGGGAACTGTGTAAGCTCAAAAACTCTGCTCCGTAGGAGACACTAACATTTCAACAATTGACCCAGAGATAGCCAGCTATAGCTCTAAGCATGAAACCCATCCAGTACATGCATAATGTTAATCACTTTTCCGGCCTGCATGGAAAACCCAGGCCTAGGCAGACAACGTAAACACCAAAACTAATTTTAACAATTGTAACTCGAATCCAACAGATTGACACATCCTAAACAACTTATTGTTAATGAGCCCGCCAAAATTTAACAAAGAATTATCAAGCCCGCCAAAACTAAGACAAAGAATCGGGTGTGATTTGGCGCGTAGATTAGAAAGGCTCTCAAAGTATAATTGAGGCCCTGTTTTATGGGTTAATCAGCCTTCTGAGCAACTAAGAACCTCCACTGCACTATCGGGCTTTGAGCGACCACCGCTCCATCAGTATCTTCGGCCTCGATGGCACTCCTGGGTTACACTGCTCTGCTACCGAAGAAGAAGGAACAACATCATCAAAACGGCAGAGAAAAGCAGTTCCCAGTGACTTCGGACATCACCAACTCATCGCGGCACCAACTAACCACAGCCAACGTGGCAACATCGAACCACCGCAATCGACGAATCCTACGAAAGAAACTACTCGAAGAAACCAAAGATTCAAAAGTTTTCCGCTCTCCAATCTATTCCTGGCTTACAGCAGGTGAAACATTACCTAAAGTAACCCAAAGCCCTACTCCTATAAGAAGAAAGTGGGTACTCACCCCATCAATCCAAACCGCACGTTACCGCATCAGCGGACTCAACCCAAAGACGACTACGCAGCAAGAAGTCTTCCACGACGTTCGGGATATGGAAAGCAGAACCTACAGAGTCCAGCGAACCCCAAAACTGCAAACCCTCGACAACTGCCAATAAGAGGATTGGTGAGCATTATCCCTGTTGCCCTCGAGTTTAACCTAGTCAGATTTAGGCATTGGGAGGTGGGAGGTGTATTATTTTCTGTAACTTCTGCATGTGTAATAAAGTGTTCCTTATTTTAGAGATTGTACATTTTCTTTCCTGAATAAAATCAAAGTTTCTTGCACCAAAACCAGTTGTCTGCTGCACTTTGTCACATCCCCAAATAAATCCAAAGTCTCGAACCCAGGGAGTGGGAGTGATTCGAACCGTTCAGAAGGTCAGAGGTGAACCTGACCCCCACAACAAGTCTCTCTCTCTGACTCCTCTCTCTCTCTCTGCCCTTCTCACTCTCTCTGTCTCTGTCTCTCTCTTTGCCCCAGTCTCTCACTCTCTCCCCTACTCTCTCTCCCTCCCCAGTGTCTCTCCCTCTCTCTCTCTGTCACAGTCTTTCTCTCTGCCACAGTCTCTCTCTCTCTGCCCCATTCTCTCTCACTCTGCCCCAGTTTCTCTCTCTTTGCCCCAGTCTCTCTCTCTCCCCCTCCCAGTCTCTCTCTCTGCTCCCTTTCTCTTTGCCCCTCTCTCTCTCCCTCTCTGCGCCATCTCTCCCGCTACCACCCCCTCTCTCTCTCCCCCTCCCCCACACTCTCACACCCACCCCTCTCCCACTCTCTCTCTCTCTGCCCCAGCCTCTTTCTTTCTCTGCCCCAGTCTCTCTCTCACTCTCCCCACTCTCTCTCTGCCCCAGTCTCTCACTCTCTGACACAGTCTCTCTCTTTTCCCCAGTCTCTCACTGTCTCCCCCACTCTTTCTCTCACTCTTTCCCTGTCTCGCTCTCTCTCTCTGTGCCCCGGTCTCTCTTTTCCCTCCCCCCCTCCCTCTCTCTCTGCTCCAGGCTCTCATTCTTTCCCCTATTCTCTCTCCCTCTCCAGTCTCTCTCTCTCTGCCACAGTCTCTTTCTCTCTCCCCTTTCTCTCTCACACCCCCTCTACCACTCTCTCTCTCTCTCTCTGCCCCAGTCACTCTTTCTCTCCCCCCTCTCTCTCTTCCCTGTCTCTCTCACTCTGTCTTTCTCGCTCTCTCTCTTTCTCTCTGCTTCTCTTTCCCCCACTCTCTTTCTCTCGCCTGCAGTCTCTAATGATCTCTCTCTTTGCCCCCTCTCTTTCTCTCTCTGCCCTTCTCACTCTCTCTCTCTCTCTCTCTGCCCCAGTCTCTCACTCTTCCCCCCTCTCTCTCCCCCCCCACTCTCTCTCTCTCTCTTTACCCTTGTTTTGTATGCATGTTTGTATTGTCATATGATGTCTGTAACACTGAATGTACCTTACACTGTACATACCTTACTGTACACCAGAGGGTGCTGCTGCTGGAGACCTAAGGGTTACCCGCACACTGCGGGCGGGTAACCCAGTATAAAAGGGAGCTCACAGCTTGGTGTCCTCACTCGAGGAGCTGCAAATAATGGACGACAGTCTACACAGTTTAAGTACCATACCCTGCCTCGTGGAGTCATTACCAAAGGTGCCTACATACACAACATCCCCACTCTCTCTCTGCCACAGTCTCTCACTCTCTCCCCCAGTCTCTCTCTCTGCCCCAGTCTTTCTCTTTCCTCCTTTCTCTCTCCCTCTCTACGCAATCTCTCCTGCTACCACACTCTCTCTCTCCCCCCCACTCTCTCACACCCACCCCTCTCCCACTCTCTCGCTCTCTGCCCCAGTCTCTCTCTCTCTCTGCGCCAGTCTCTCTCTCTCATTCTCCCCACACTCTCTCTCTGCTCCACTCTCTCTCTCTGCCCCAGTCTCTCACTCTCTGTGCCCCAGTCTTTCTCTCTCCCTCCCCTCCCCCCACCCACTCTTTCACAACTCTCCCTCACTCTCTCTCTGCCCCAGTCTCTCTCTCTGCCCCAGTCTCTCACTCTTTCCCCTACTCTCTCTCGCTCCCTAGTCTCTCTCTCTCTGCCACAGTCTCTTCCCCCCGCCCCCCCCCCGCCCCCTGGCCTCTCTCACACCCCCGCTCTACCACTCACTCTCTGCCCCAGTCTCTCTTTCTCCCCCCCCCTCTCTCTCTCACTCTCTCTGTCCTTCTCTCTCTCTCTCTCTCTCTCTGCTTCTCTCCCCTCACACTCTCTCTCTTTCTCATGACTACGTGTGCGGGAAGTGTATCCGCCTCGAGCTCCTGACGGTCCGCGTTGCGGAATTGGAGCTGAGGGTGGATTCACTCTGGAGCATCCACGATGCTGAGAATGATGTGAGTATCACGTGTAGTGAGTTGGTCTTACCGCAGGAGAAGGGTCCACAGCCAGATAGGGAATGGAGGACCAGCAGGAAGAGTAGTGCAAGGAAGGTAGTGCAGGGGTCCCCTGTGGTCATCCCCCTGCAAAACAGATACACCGCTTTGAGTACTGTTGGGGGGGATGACTCATCAGGGGAGGGCAGCAGCAGTCAAGTTCATGGCACCGTGGCTGGCTCTGCTGCACAGGAGGGCAAGAAAAAGAGTGGGAGCGCGATAGTGATAGGGGATTCAATGGTGAGGGGAAATAGATCGGTGTTTCTGCGGCCGCAACCGAGACTCCAGGATGGTATGTTGCCTCCCTGGTGCAAGGGTCAAGGATGTCTCGGAGCGGGTGCAGGACATTCTGAAATGGGAGGGAGAACAGCCAGTTGTCGTGGTGCACATTGGTACCAACGACATAGGTAAAAAAAGGGATGAGGTCCTATGAAATGAATTTAAGGAGCTAGGAGCTAAATTAAAAAGTAGGACCTCAAAAGTAGTAATCTCGGGATTGCTACCAGTGCCACGTGCTAGTCAGAGTAGGAATTGCAGGATAGCGCAGATGAATACGTGGCTTGAGCAGTGGTGCAGCAGGGAGGGATTCAAATTCCTGGGGCATTGGAACCGGTTCTGGGGGAGGTGGGACCAGTACAAACCGGACGGTCTGCACCTGGGCAGGACCGGAACCAATGTCCTAGGGGGAGTGTTTGCTAGTGCTGTTGGGGAGGAGTTAAACTTATATGGCAGGGGGATGGGAACCAATGCAGGGAGACAGAGGGAGACAAAAAGGAGGCAAAAGCAAAAGACAGAAAGGAGATGAGGAAAAGTGGAGGGCAGAGAAACCCAAGGCAAAGAACAAAAAGGGCTACTGTACAGCAAAATTCTAAAAGGACAAAGAGTGTTAAAAAAAACAAGCCTGAAGGCTTTGTGTCTTAATGCAAGGAGTATCCGCAATAAGGTGGATGAATTAACTGTGCAAATAGATGTTAACAAATATGATGTGATTGGGATTACGGAGACGTGGCTCCAGGATGATCAGGGCTGGGAACTCAACATCCATGGGTATTCAACGTTCAGGAAGGATAGAATAAAAGGAAAAGGAGGTGGGGTAGCATTGCTGGTTAAAGAGGAGATTAATGCAATAGTTAGGAAAGACATTAGCTTGGATGATGTGGAATCTATATGGGTAGAGCTGCAGAACACCAAAGGGCAAAAAACATTAGTGGGAGTTGTGTACAGACCTCCAAACAGTAGTAGTGATGTTGGGGAGGGCATCAAACAGGAAATTAGGGGTACATGCAATAAAGGTGCAGCAGTTATAATGGGTGACTTTAATATGCACATAGATTGGGCTAGCCAAACTGGAAGCAATACGGTGAAGGAGGATTTCCTGGAGTGCATAAGGGATGGTTTTCTAGACCAATATGTTGAGGAACCAACTAGGGGGGAGGCCATCTTAGACTGGGTGTTGTGTAATGAGAGAGGATTAATTAGCAATCTCATTGTGCAAGGCCCCTTGGGGAAGAGTGACCATAATATGGTGGAATTCTGCATTAGGATGGAGAATGAAACAGTTAATTCAGAGACCATGGTCCAGAACTTAAAGAAGGGTAACTTTGAAGGTATGAGGCGTGAATTGGCTAGGATAGATTGGCGAATGATACTTAAGGGGTTGACTGTGGATGGGCAATGGCAGACATTTAGAGACCGCATGGATGAATTACAACAATTGTACATTCCTGTCTGGCGTAAAAATAAAAAAGGGAAGGTGGCTCAACCGTGGCTATCTAGGGAAATCAGGGATAGTATTAAAGCCAAGGAAGTGGCATACAAATTGGCCAGAAATAGCAGCGAACCCGGGGACTGGGAGAAATTTAGAACTCAGCAGAGGAGGACAAAGGGTTTGATTAGGGCAGGGAAAATGGAGTACGAGAAGAAGCTTGTAGGGAACATTAAGGCGGATTGCAAAAGTTTCTATAGGTATGTAAAGAGAAAAAGGTTAGTAAAGACAAACGTAGGTCCCCTGGAGTCAGAATCAGGGGAAGTCATAACGGGGAACAAAGAAATGGCAGACCAATTGAACAAGTACTTTGGTTCGGTATTCACTAAGGAGGACACAAACAACCTTCCGGATATAAAAGGGGTCGGAGGGTCTAGTAAGGAGGAGGAACTGAGGGAAATCCTTATTAGTCGGGAAATTGTGTTGGGGAAATTGATGGGATTGAAGGCCGATAAATCCCCAGGGCCTGATGGACTGCATCCCAGAGTACTTAAGGAGGTGGCCTTGGAAATAGTGGATGCATTGACAGTCATTTTCCAACATTCCATTGACTCTGGATCAGTTCCTATGGAGTGGAGGGTAGCCAATGTAACCCCACTTTTTAAAAAAGGAGGGAGAGAGATAACAGGAAATTATAGACCGGTCAGCCTGACATCAGTAGTGGGTAAAATGATGGAATCAATTATTAAGGATGTCATAGCAGTGCATTTGGAAAGAGGTGATATGATAGGTCCAAGTCAGCATGGATTTGTGAAAGGGAAATCATGCTTGACAAATCTTCTGGAATTCTTTGAGGATGTTTCCAGTAGAGTGGACAAGGGAGAACCAGTTGACGTGGTATATTTGGACTTTCAGAAGGCTTTTGACAAGGTCCCACACAAGAGATTAATGTGCAAAGTTAAAGCACATGGGATTGGGGGTAGTGTGCTGACATGGATTGAGAACTGGTTGTCAGACAGGAAGCAAAGAGTAGGAATAAATGGGTACTTTTCAGAATAGCAGGCAGTGACTAGTGGGGTACCACAAGGTTCTGTGCTGGGACCCCAGCTGTTTATATTGTACATTAATGATTTAGATGAGGGGATTAAATGTAGTATCTCCAAATTTGCGGATGACACTAAGTTGGGTGGCAGTGTGAGCTGCGAGGAGGATGCTATGAGGCTGCGGAGTGACTTGGATAGGTTAGGTGAGTGGGCAAATGCATGGCAGATGAAGTATAATGTGGATAAATGTGAGGTTATCCACTTTGGTGGTAAAAACAGAGAGACAGACTATTATCTGAATGGTGACAGATTAGGAAAAGGGAAGGTGCAACGAGACCTGGGTGTCATGGTACATCAGTCATTGAAGGTTGGCATGCAGGTACAGCAGGCGGTTAAGAAAGCAAATGGCATGTTGGCCTTCATAGCGAGGGGATTTGAGTACAGGGGCAGGGAGGTGTTGCTACAGTTCTACAGGGCCTTGGTGAGGCCACACCTGGAGTATTGTGTACAGTTTTGGTCTCCTAACTTGAGGAAGGACATTCTTGCTATTGAGGGAGTGCAGCGAAGATTCACCAGACTGATTCCCGGGATGGTGGGACTGACCTATCAAGAAAGATTGGATCAACTGGGCTTGTATTCACTGGAGTTCAGAAGAATGAGAGGGGACCTCATAGAAACGTTTAAAATTCTGACGGGTTTAGACAGGTTAAATGCAGGAAGAATGTTCCCAATGTTGGGGAAGTCCAGAACCAGGGGTCACAGTCTGAGGATAAGGGGTAAGCCATTTAGGACCGAGATGAGGAGAAACTTCTTCACCCAGAGAGTGGTGAACCTGTGGAATTCTCTACCACAGAAAGTAGTTGAGGCCAATTCACTAAATATATTCAAAAGGGAGTTAGATGAAGTCCTTACTACTCGGGGGATCAAGGGGTATGGCAAGAAAGCAGGAAGGGGGTACTGAAGTTTCATGTTCAGCCATGAACTCATTGAATGGCGGTGCAGGCTAGAAGGGCTGAATGGCCTGCTCCTGCACCTATTTTCTATGTTTCTGTGTTTCTATGTTTCTCAACCCCACCCCCCGGTCTCTCATTATCTCTCTCTCTCTGCCCCCCTCTCTCTCGCTGCCCTTCTCACTCTCTCTGCCTCTCTCTCTCTCTGCCCCAGTCTCTCACTCTCTCCCCCACTCTCTCTCCCTCCCCAGTCTCTCTCTCTGCCACAGTCTCTCTCTCTTCCCCAGTCTCTCACTGTCTCCCCCACTCTCTCTCTCTCTCTCTGCCCCAGTCTCTCTCTCTGCCCCAGTCTATCTCTCTCCCCGAGTCGCTCTCTCTCTTTGTCCCAGTCTCTTTCTCGGCCACAGTCTCTCACTCTCTCCCCCAGTCTCTCTCTCTGCCTCAGTCTTTCTCTTTTCCCCTCTCTCTCTCCCTCTCTGCCCCAGTCTCTCTATCTCATAGTCTCTCTCTCTGCCCCAGTCTCTCACTCTTTCCTCACTCTTTCTCTCTCTCTCTCTCTCTCTCGCTCTCGCTCTGCCCCAGTCTCTCTCTCTCTCTTTGCCCCAGTATCTCTCTCTGCCCCAGTCTGTCTCTCTACCCCTGTCTTTCTCTGCCCTCTCTCGCTCTCTGCCCCAGTCACTCTCTGCACCTCTCTCTCTGCCCCAGTCACTGTCTCTCACCCTCTCTCTCTCTTTCCCACCCCCTCACTCTATTTCCCACCCACCCCCTCCCCCACTCTCTGTCCTACCTCCGATTTCCTCTCTCTCTCGGAAGGCCATGAAAATATTTGTGTAGATAATCACAGCGATATTCTAGGCAAAATTCCTGAGGCTGCTTTAGTATCGTCCTTGATTTTCAATAGATAACCCAAGAGCCCCAGTACCAGGCTCAGACTCGAGCTCCAAGCTCGGCAACATGGTTCGGTCCCATGTCGGGCTTCCTCCTATATCATACTGCGCATGAGTGACCGGACCGAGCGCGCATGCGCAAAAAGGGGCGGAGCTCACGGCGCCCATGCGCAGAAGGAAAAATATTCATGCAGATAATCACTCCGTTTTCATAATGCAGAGTTTGCAGCTTGGGTCGTTCCCTATAATTAAAGGAAGAGGCCCTCTTACGCAGTAGCGCTATATGGCCCAGTGCGTAGCGCTGTGCCCTGCACCTGACGCGTCCGCCCTGCTACTGTCCCCGCTGCGCTCCACTGCCTTTCGGGGCCGGTAACCCTAATTTCTCGGGAGAGGCAAGACTTCAGCGACTGGCGCAAAGTCTCGCACCTCTCGACTGTTACAGCCCCCAAACATGGTGATACCCAACATTTCCCACATCGAATCATACAGCACAGAAGGAGGCCATTCAGCCCATCTTGCCTGAAAGTGTTCTCCATTTGTCCCACTCACCTGCACTTTCCCCATAGGGCTGGAAATTACTCTTTTACAAGTATAGATCCAGTTCCTTTTGAATGTCGCTATTGAATCTGCTTCTACCCTTTCAGGCATTACAACTCACTGTGTCAAAAAACAGTCTCCAATCTCCTCTCTGGTTCTTTTGCCAATGACCTTAAATTTGTGTCCTCTGGTTACCAACCCTTTTTCTCTCCATAACCCTTCATAATTTTGAACACTTCTATCAAATCGCATCTTAACCTTCTCTGCTCTAAGGAGAACAATCCAAGTTTCTCCAATCTATCCACATAACTGAAGTCCCTCATCTGTGGTCCCATTCTGCTAAAACTCCTCTGCACCCTCTCCAAGGCCTTGACAACCTTCCTGAAGCGTGGTGCCCTGAATTGGACACAATACTCCAGCTGAGGCCTAACCGGTGATTTATAAAGGTATGATAAAATCACTGAATCGCTATCTTAGTATTGTTGGCTGAGGGATAAATTGTGGCCAAGAGAGCTCCCCTTCTTTACTTCAAAATAGTGCCATGGGATCTCCACCTGAGAGAGCAACTGGGGCCTTGGTTTAATTCAGATTCGAAAGACGGCACTTCCGACAGTGCAGCACTCCCCTCAGTACTGCACGGGAGGGTCAGCCTGGATTATATGCTCAAGTCTCTGGAGTGGGATGCAACCCCACAACCGTCTGACTCAGGGGTGAGTGTGCTACCCACTGAGCTACAGTTAACACTGGAAGTGATAAGAAAGAGAACTAAAGAAGAATTCAGCAATTGGCGTAGATGCAGTCACGGTTGTCTAACAGCTTGTGCAGTCACGGTTATCTAACAGCTTGTTGCTGTTGTTTGTATGATGATGATTATCAAGTGTCTTCACACTGCTCTCTTTGTTTGAAGAATTCCTTACGTGGTTAAAATGTATTGCCAAATAAATACACACAGTACCACCAAGAAATTTGTAGTGACTGAGGAGAGCTTTTGGTACGCACATGTTTGAAAAGAAGGAACTTGTATTTTTATACAGCATCTTTCACAACATCAGGGTTTTCCAAAGTACTTTACAGCCAAGGGAAGTACTTTTGACGTGTAATCACTGTTGTATTGTAGGTAACGCGGCAGCCAATTTGTACACAGCAAGCTCCCACAAACAACAATGAGCTAATGACCAGATCATCTGATTTAGATGTTGATTGAGGGATAAATACTGGCAAGGACACTGGGGTGAACTCCCCTGTTCTTCGTTGAATAGTGTCATGGGATCTTTTATGTCCACATGAGAGGGCGGACGGGGCCTCAATTTAATGTGTCATCTGAAAGACTTCCTTGTTTTTTACTCTGTGGCTCTATTTATAAAGCCAAGGAGCCCATATGATTTTTTTAAACAGCTTAATCAACTTGTCCTGCCAGCTTCAAATATTTCTGTATGTGAACCCCAATCTCTCTGTTCCTGCACCCCTTTTAAATTGTACCATTTCATTTATATTGCCTCTCTTCATTTTTCCTTCCAAAATGTATTACTTTACACTTCTCTGCATTAAATTTCATCTGCCATGTGTTTGCCCATTACACCAGTCTGTCTATATCCTCCTGAAGTCTGCTGCTATCCTCTTTACTATTTACTACATTTCCAAGCTGTGTGTCATCTGAAACTTTGAAATTATGCTCCCTATAGCCAAGCCCAGGTCATTGATGTATATCAAAAAGAGCAGTGGTCCTAATACCGACCGCTGGGTACACCACTATACACTTCCCTCCTGTCTGATAAACAACCGTTCACCACCACTCCCTGTTTTCTGTCTTTTAGCCAATTTCGCATCCCCGCTGCCACTGCCCCCTAAATCCCATGGGCTTCAAGCTTGCTAACAAATCTATTATGTGGCATTTTATCAAACTGTATCGCAAAAGAAATGAAAGAAATCTATCTAATTTGCATTGAATGAATCAATACTAACTGCTTACACTTTCTCGTGAGGGAGCCTGTCCCATAGATTGATCACCAGCTCACTGAATGCTTCCGCAGATTTGATTAAGTCTTTGTTCACATGGAAGACTTAAATTAAATGCTCTAGCATCTATCCAACAATGTGTGCATATCCTTCAAAGCCTCACTTCCTTTGTGGGAACTCCGTAAGAGACGTGATGAGAATTCTCAAATAGTTCTCAAATGAAACAATCCATGCCTGGTAGGACCGAGCATTGTTTTCTCCTGCAGGAAAAATAGTTGCTCACAATTTGAGACTGATGGGCAACAGGAGGAGGAGGAGGGGCAGCAAATATCCACTCCTTAAACCAAAAATGAAAACAGAACATGCTGGAAATACTCAGCAGGTCAGGTAGCATCTGTGGAGAGAAACCGAGATAAAATGGCCCTGAAATTCCAATGGCCCGGGTCCGTACGGAATATCTACGGACCCGGGAAGGCATCGGAAAAGCCGGGTTTCAGAGCGCAATGTCCATGCACTGAAAACCAGCTTTTCCGATCTGTCAAGTTTCTGGTTTGACAGATCATCCGCAAATCGGGAGCGAGGACACTTGCAGGGCAAGATTTCCGATATTTACGCATATCTTGCCCAGCAAATGTCCTCAAAAATCTTGGGCCTGAAAAAGCAGGCATATAGCCTACTTTTACAGGCACAAGTGTTTAAAAATACACAAAAACATTTTAAAATAAAGTTATAAATACACATTTTATTGTTAAAAGCACTCCCCACTACGGTACATTTATTTTAAGGCTTCTTTAAAAAAAGTCGGGAAAATTTTTTTAATAAGAACTTTAATTTAAATGATTCTTAAATATGTAATGTATTTTTCTATTTTTTATTAGTGTTTTGTGTGTTTGGGGGGGGGGGGTTCTCATTCATAATAATGGGAACTCCAACTTTATGTTCAGTTTATGTCAGTTTTTATGTTCCCTGCAAGCTTCCTCTCGTACTCAATTTGGCAGACCAATTAAACAAATACTTTGGTTCTGTCTTCACGAAGGAAGACACAAATAACCTTCCGAATGTACTAGCGGACAGTGGGTCTAGTGAGAAGGAGAAACTGAAGGATATCCTTATTAGGCAGGAAATTGTGTTCGGGAAATTGATGGGATTGAAGGCCGATAAATCCACGGGGCCTGATAGTCTGCATCCCAGAATATTTAAGGAAGTGGCCCTAGAAATAGTGGATGCATTGGTGATCATTTTCCAACAACCTATCGACTCTGGATCAGTTCCTATGGACTGGAGGGTAGCTCATGTAACACCACTTTTTAAAAAAGCAGGGAGAGAGAAAATGAGTAATTATAGACTGGTTAGCCTGACATCAGTAGTGGGGAAAATGTTGGAATCAATCATGAAGGATGAAATAGAAGCGAATTTGGAAAGCAGTGACAGAATCGGTCCAAGTCAGCATGGATTTATGAAAGGGAAATCATGCTTGACGAATCTTCTGGAATTTTTTGAGGATGTAACTAGCAAAGTGGACAAGGGAGAACCAATGGATGTGGTGTATTTGGACTTTCAAAAGGCTTTTGACAAGGTCCCGCACAAGAGATTGGTGTGCAAAATCAAAGCATTGGGGGGTAATGTACTGACGTGGATAGAGAACTGGTTGGCAGATAGGAAGCAGAGAGTCAGGATAAACAGGTCCTTTTCAGAATGGCAGGCAGTGACTAGTGGAGTGCCGCAGGGCTCAGTGCTGGGACCCCAGTTCTTTACAATATACATTAACAATTTGGATGAAAGAATTAAGTGTAATATCTCCAAGTTTGCAGAAACTGTGTGTCGGTGTGAGCTGTGAGGGAGACGCTGAGAGGCTGCAGGGTGACTTGGACAGGTTAGGTGAGTGGGCAAATGCATGGCAGATGCAGTATAATGTGGATAAATGTGAGGTTATCCATTTTGGTGGCAAAACACAAAGGCAGAATATTATCTGAATGGCGGCAGATTAGGAAAAGGGGAGGTGCAACTAGACCTGGGTGTCATGGTTCATCAGCCATTGAAGGTTGGCATGCAGGTACAGCAGGTGGTGAAGAAGGCAAATGGTATGTTGGCCTTCATAGCTAGGGGATTTGAATATAGGAGCAGGGAGGTCTTACTGCAGTTGTACAGGGCCTTAGTGAGGTCTCACCTGGAATATTGTGTTCAGTTTTGGTCTCCTAGTCTGAGGAAGGATGTTCTTGCTATTGAGGGAGTGCAGCGAAGGTTCACCAGACTGATTCCCGGGATGGCAAGACTGTCATATGAGGAGAGACTGGATCAACTGGGCCTTTATTCACTGGAGTTTAGAAGGATTAGAGGGGATCTCATAGAAACGTATAAGATTCTGACGGGACTGGACAGGTTAGATGCGGGAAGACTATTCCCAATGTTGGGGAAGTCCAGAATCAGGGGACATAGTCTTCGGATAAGGGGTAGGCCATTTAGGACTGAGATGAGCAGAAACTTCTTCACTCAGAGAGTTGTTAACCTGTGCAATTCCCTGCCACAGAGAGTTGTTGATGCCAGTTCATTGGATATATTCAAGAGGGAGTTAGATATGGCCCTTATGGCTAAGAGGATCAAGGGGTATGGAGAGAAAGCAGGAAAGGGGTACTGAGTGAATGATCAGCCATGATCTTATTGAATGGCGGTGCAGGCTTGAAGGGCCGAATGGCCTACTCCTGTACCTATTTTCTGTGTTTCTATGTTTCTATGTTTCTATGCAAGGTAAAAGGAGATGACAATGGGACAAGTTAAGAAACAAAAGATGAGTCTAGAGGGGGTATAAATGAAATGACAATCATCAACAGCTTCCATGGGAAAGAGAAAAAAACAGATTAAAAAAAAATTAAAAATAGGGGCAGGGTTTCTGGTTTGAAATTGTTGAATTCGATGTTGAGTCCAGAAGTGCCTAAACATAAGATGAGGTGCTGTTCCTCGAGCCTGCGTTGAGCTTCATTGGAACAGTGTAAGAGACTGAGGACGGAGAGATCAGAGTGGGGGTGCTCCATCATCAGACTCCAGAACACTGTTACCACATGTGATATCTTTCATCAGGCAGTCCATCATCTGCACACAATCCTTTCATCCCCTTCCCCGTGAAGACCACAATAAAAAGACCACCTATTCCACCACTACCCAATTATCATAATCACAGTTTAAATACTTCAAAAACAAACTATGTAAACATGACAGAACCAACATCACTTACAAATATTAAACTATTCACCTTACTGCTTACCCTTAGTGGCTATCTATAAGTGCTCTTGCCTAATCTCGCGCTTCTACAAAGTGCAACCCCAGTGGCAGCAGCAGGCGAGGTGGATGGCTGCTGAGAATCTGAGGAGGACAGTTCAGATGTCCTCCTGGGATACCCTCGAGAGGCTGTGGGCCATACTGTACCATCTCAGCTTGGGCTTCAGCAGTGTGGGTCACCTGGCGGCTGACGGGTAATAGCAAGGGCAATGGTGGAGTGGTGTGGAGGGAGCAGGAATGCTGCCATCCGGTGAGAGGCCAATCCGTTCCTGCTCCTTGATTCCCACGCCGCTACCTCGGGGACTCTGTTCAGCCTGATCAGCAGATCTCTGGGCGTCGGAGACACTCTGCAAGCCCCTTTCAACCGAGGAGCCCAGAGCCAGCATTGCTACTGCCTGAGCTGCCATTGCAGCAGTTTACCATTGCATGCAAAGTGCACTGACTGCAGTGGAAGCTGCGACCTCAGTCATCAGACATTACATGATGTTGGGCTCCACAGGTTGCTGGTTGGATTTGGCCATCCTCTCCACACTGGAGAGGATGGGTTCCAGTCTCTGCATCATGCCATGACCAAGGTGGAGGTGGACTTCTCCATCCCCTAGACATGACCCATAGGCTTTCAGGCAGACTCTCCATTGCACCAAGCATTTGGTTTGTCAAACCCATCAACTTTCCTCTGAAGCTTGACCCAGAGAGGTCCTCATCTGTCTCCTCGACAGCAGAACTAGTACATAACCTTGCCCCTTCCCCCGCCTCCAGGAAAGGTGGCACCTATGTTGTCCCTTCCACCCTGTGTGACTGCTGCCCGCTCATACCTAGTGTGTCCCACTGCGATAATCCCTCTTCTAACCTAGCCTATAAGTTATGCCTATCTCTGAGGTGCTGCCTATGGCAGCGGTAGCCATTGATACAGTGCATTCTTCCTCCCCTTCCATCTCTTCCTCTGATTGTGTTAGTGGATCTTGGGCTGGGAGTTCTCAATGATAAAGCTAAAAGAATTAGGGTGCAGCATGGGAAGCGACAATAAGAAGATGTGTGTGATGGGACCATGTGGAAGTTGGGAGTGAGAATAGCTTTTGGTGATTAGGGATCAGGAATAGTTATGAATCTGCAAGGAAGCTTCAGTGACTGCATACCTCTCGGCGAGATGGCTCCTGCTCTGCCTCCATCCAAGGCGTCTCCCACTCCCCTCCCAATCATGGCCAGCACTGCCTCCTCAAGTGATGTCATGAATTCGGGCTTCTGCTCCCTGGTCAGATCCCGCTGCCGCCTGTTATGTGCTATCCGGTCCTGGAAGAGAAAGAGTGGTGATTGTGAATGAGTGTACTGGCATGTGTATATATGTGTGTGAGATGCCTTACATAGTTGAAGTGCTGCGAGATATATGTCTGAGGTGTGAGTACTGCCTGTGAAGAGTGCAATAGTGTGGGGTGTGTGAATGTTAGATGGTGGATGGAGTGTGTTGAGGTTGTGATGCTGGTGGTGGTGGTGCAGATATTGAGCGGTGTGGCTGTGAGATGGGTGCTTATCTCGACCAATCGTGTCAAGTCGTTAAATTTTTTGTGGCACTGGAGCCATCTCCTCAAGTGATGTCATGAGGACATCCTCCACCAGGGCCTCCAGTGCCACATCAGAGAACCTGGGCATCCTCTCTCTTGGTCCTTGAGACTTCTTCCACACCCAGGCATCACACTCCACACCTTCAGTGGAAGTGGGTGAGTGCAGGCTGCATGTACAGCTCCAGGAAAATTGCATCTAGTCAGCGCCTGAGTGCTAAACCTGCAGTTGTCGGTTTCAGCTCCTGCAGGCATGTTCAAATCGTGATAATCGTCAACAAGCCTGAAAATTGTGCGCTAAATCTCGCCTTTCAAACCAGTATCTCTTATTAGCACAGCACACATTTGGCACCAGTTTTCACCCTTTGGCCAAAATAACCCCCTTTGAAACTGAATAGGGGAGGAGAGCAAAGTGATCTAGGGATACAGGTGAATAAATCATTAAAAGCAGCATCGCAAGTCAGCAAACCAATTTAAAAAGCTAATGTAGCACTGGGATTTATTTCTAGGGGTATAAAATCAAAAGTAGTGAAGTTATGTTAAACTTGTATAGGACCTTAGTCAGGCCACAATTAGGGTACTGTGCACAGTTCTGGTCTCCATACTATAAAAAGGACATAGAAGCACTGGAGAAAGTGCGAAAAAGATTTACAAGCATGGCGCCAGAACTGAGAGATTACCGCTATCGGGAAAGATTGAACAGGTTGGGGCTTTTTTCTTTAGAGGAAATTATGAATGGGTTGGACAGGGTAGATGTGGAGAGAATCTTTCCTCTTGTGGGAGAATCCAAAACTGGGGGCCATAAATACAAGATAGTTACTAATAATCCAATAGGGAAACAACGAGACATTTATTTACTCATAGAGTGGTTAGAATATGGAACTCCCTATCACAGGAAGTGGTTGAGGCAAATAGCTTAGATGCTTTCAAAAGCAAACTAGATGAGTAGGTGAGAGAAAAGACAATAGAAAGATATGCTGAAAGGCTGAGATGAAGCAGATAGAATGCGAGGCGACTCATGTGGAGTACAAACATCAGCACAGACTAGTTGGGCCAAATTGTGCTGTTTCTGTGCTGTATATTGTATGCAAAACCGTTCATGATTTTGAAAATCTCTTTGAAATCTCCTCTTAACCTCTCTGCTCCAAGGAAAACAACCCCAGCGTCTCCAGTCTCCACATAACTGAAGTCCATCATCCCTGGTATCATTCTAGTGAATCTCTTCTGCACCCTCTCGAAAGCCTTAACTTCCTTCCTAAAGTGTGCTGCCCAGCATTGAACACAATACTCCAGCTGGGGGCTAACCAGTGATTTATGAAGATTTAGCATAAATGCCTTGCTTTTGTAATCTATGCTTCTGTTTATAAAGCTAAGGATCCCGTTCTGTTTTAACAGCTTCATCAATTTGTCCTGCCACCTTCAAAGATTAGTGAACAAGCATCCGCAGGTCTCTCTGCTCTTGCACCCCCTTTAAGATTGCATCATTATATTACCGCTCCTCATTCTTCCGAACAAAATGGATTCTTCACAGTTCTTTGCGTTAAATTTCATCTGCCCTGTGTTGCCCGTTCCACCAGTTTGTCTACATCATCCTGAAATTTGTTACTCTCCTCATCGCTGTTTACTTACATTTCTGAGTTTCGTGTCATCTGCAGACTTTGAAATGATGCCCTGCATACCCAAGTCCAGGTCATTAATATATATCTAAATGAGCAGTAGCCCTAATACTGACCCCTGGGGAACCCCACTCTATACTTCCCTCCAGTTTGAAAAACAACCGTTCACCACTACTCTCTTTCCCTGCCTTGTCACTATCTAACGTGTTGTAAGACTGCTGGGAAGCACCTTAGGATGTTTTACGATATTAAAGGTGCTATATAAATAAAAGTTATTATTTCTGTCCCTTAGTCAATTGTGTGTCCATGCTGCTACTGTCTTTTTAATCTCATGGATTTTAATTTTACTAACAAATCTATTATGTGGAACTTTATCAAACACTTTTCATTTATTATACTTTTCCAAATACTAATTAATTTTATTCCGGATTAATGACTCTTAGGCCTAGAAATTCGAGTCGTTTGCACCTCCCATTAGTGCCCCCGGGGCAGATCTGTCCAAGAATGCAAAGTGTTGAAAATAAAGATTTCAATGTTTGACACCACATTAACAGTAACTTTACATGAACATTGGATAAAACACCCAAGTGCCTACCCTTGTGTGTTGTTGGTTGGTATGATTGGACTAAGATGAGGGTCAGTGTGAGGGGTGGCTACTGAGATGGAGAAGTGATAATGTAGATGGAGAGAGGGATGGGTGGAGGTGCAAGGTAAGTTGGTGTGAGTAAGGATGTACAGGAGAAGGGTAGGGAAGGCAGAGTGATGGGGACATGATGAGTAGGATGAGGTTGAGTGTGGCTTTGTATTAACTTTTCATGATCTACTGAGATCATTGAAAGGTTTGTGCCACTGCACCCTGGTCCTCCTGACAACATCCCTGCTTGTACCCTCCTGTGCAATGTGCAACCAGGCTGCATTGGTCTCCTGGGAAGGTCCCTTCCGCCATTGGAAGGGAAGAGAAAACTCCCTGCATACTGTGACTCCCTCCATAAGCATATGGAGGAAGACACAGGAAAGCCTGGGTGCAGCCGTGCACCTCTGTGCAGGGTTTGCCCCCTGGCAACCAAATTTTAATTTGATTTTATGTTTTAAAGTTTAATTTGTTTTAATTGCCGATGTTTTTAGTGTCCCCCTCCCCTTTTATAGGGGGCACTTGGAAAAAAAATTGATTTTAGTGCCCAAAAAAACCAACAAAAAAAAATACAAAAAACCCCCCAAAAAAACACAAAAGAAAGGGCCTTGAAAATGTTTGGTGTGTCCCCCAGATCGGGGGGCACGATTTTATGTTTAGTTTTTCTCCAAAAAGAGTTGTCAGTGTTTGCAGCACCTCAATGCTGTAGAACACTGACAGCACAACTGTCAAAATCAATGTGGGCATGGTCCCTTTAAGGAAACCGGCTGATGACGCATCATCAGATGACGTCATCAGACCCGCTTCCTTCAATTGGCCGGCATACGTGCTGGGCAGGCTTAACAAGCCCAATCAGAGGATAATCATTGTACTTAGCGGGCTGGAGCCAGCAGCGAGGCCGGGACACGCACCGACATCACCTGCCACGGACCCGGTGAGTTAGGAAAAATCCAGCCCAAAATCTTTCTTAATAAAGGAACTTCAAAAGCAGATGAATCACATCTAGCAATACCACACAGTAAAGCATCAGAAAGCTGGAGCATGAGCTCCTGAGGAGGTGGGTTTCACACATAAACAAAAGCGCATCTCACATTGCTGTTCAACAGCGCTTGAGTCCCAGCACAGGGTGAAGTGAAGTGACTCTCAACATCACTGAATTGGTTACTCGGCAATTTTCACACCGAGACAAAAACACTTGTAAAAGGAGCTTAACACATTGATTTGTAAAAAGACTTAAGATATCGGCTTCAGCGAGGCAGCACTTAAATGTGCTTCATTCAATCTGGGATCTTGGCTTTGGATTTGGGCATGGTGCCAGAGGCTTGGAGGACTGCTAATGTAGTGCTCTTGTTTAAGAAGGGAGAAAGGGATAGCCGGAGTAATTACAGGCCTGTCAGCCTATCCTCAGTGGTGGAAAAATTATTGGAAAAAGTCCTGAAAGACAGGATAAATCTGCATTTGGAAAGGCAAGGATTAATTAAAGACAGTCAGCACGGATTTGTTAAGGGAAGATCGTGTCTGACTAACCTGATTGAATTTTTTGAGGAAGTAACCAAGAGGGTCGATGAGGGTAGTGTGTATGATATAGTATATATGGACTTTAGCAAAGCTTTTGATAAGGTCCCACATGGTAGACTGGTCATGAAGGTTAAAGCCCATGGGATACAGGGCAAAGTGTCAAGTTGGATCCAAAATTGGCTTGGAGGTAGGAAGCAAAGGGTAATGATTGATGGATGTTTTTGTGACTGGAAGGATGTTTCCAGTGGGGTTCCGCAGGGCTCAGTACTGGGACCCTTGCTTTTTGTGGTATATATCAACGATTTAGATTTGAATATAGGGAGTATGATTAAGAAGTTTGCAGACGACACTAACATTGGCTGTGTGGTTGATAATGAAGAGGAAAGTCATGGGCTGCAGGAGGATATCAATCAACTGGTCAGGTGGGCAGAACAGTGGTGAATGGAATTTAATTCAGAGAAGTGTGAGGTGATGCACTTTGGAAGGGCTAATAAGGAAAGGGTATACACAATAAGCGTAGGCCACTTAATAGTGTAGATGAACAAAGGGAATTGGAGTGCTTGTCCACAGATCCCTGAAATTAGCAGGCCAGGTAGATAAGGTGGTTAAGAAGGCATACGGAATGCTTGCCTTTATTGGCTGAGGCATAGACTATAAGAATAGGGAGGTATATTGTATAATACTTTGGTTAGGCCACAGCTGGAGTATTGCGTGCAGTTCTGGTCGCCGTATTATAGGAAGGACATGATTGCACAAGAGAGGGTGCAAAGGAGATTTACTAGGATGCTGCCTGGAATGGAGAATCTTAGTTATGAGGATAGATTGGATAGGCTGGAGATTTTTCTCATTGGAACAGAGGAGGTTGAGAGGAGACCTCATTGAGGTGTACAAAATATTGAGGGGCCTGGACATAGTGGATAGTAAGGGTC
This sequence comes from Pristiophorus japonicus, assembly GCF_044704955.1. Classification (NCBI taxonomy): domain Eukaryota; kingdom Metazoa; phylum Chordata; class Chondrichthyes; family Pristiophoridae; genus Pristiophorus; species Pristiophorus japonicus. The sequence goes on from NC_091983.1 coordinate 30,774,048, forward strand.
TATTTCCATTGGTGGAGGGGTCTATTACGAGGGGGCATAATTTTAAGATGGTTGGTGGAAGGTTTAGTGGGGATTTGAGGGGGGGGCTTCTTTACGCAGAGGGTTGTGGGGATCTGGAACTCGCTGCCTGAAAGAGTGGTGGATGAAAAAACCCTCACCACTTTTAAGAGATGGTTGGATGGGCACTTAAAGTGCAGTGACCTGCAGGGTTACGGACCTAGAGCTGGTAATTGGGATTAGACCGGATGACCTTTTGTTGGATGGAGCAGATATAATGGTAAGTACTGCAGGGAATAGAATACGGCCAGGGTGATCTCCTGGACCAGTTTCGATCGCCTGGATGGATCGGAGAGGAATTTTCCCCGAGTTTTTCTCCCTAAATTGGCCTGGGTTTTTATCTGGTTTTTGCCTCTCCCAGGAGATCACATGACTCCGGTTGTGGTGGAGGGTAGAATGTTTTAGTATAAGGGGTGTCGCAGTTGTGTGAGGCGGACTGGTTGGGCTGGGTGCTCTTTGCCTTTCCGTCATTGTTCATAGGTTTATATGTAACCTTTAGGCTGACCAAGGGCCGTGTGGCTCTTTGTCGGCTGGCGCGAACACGATGGGCAGAAATGGCCTCCTTCTGCGCTGTAAGTTTCTATGTTTTTTTCTATGTTTCTATTGACAAAGGAGATGAAAAGAAAGATCTGCTCCATAGCATAGGAAAAATGAAGCCTCTGCAGATCAGGCTAATTCTACATTCATTCAGACTTTTGCAATGCATTTAACTGTTATTCATTTAATAGGGACAGCTACCATTAGAAAAAATTGAAAAGGGACTTGTGCATCGAGATTTTCTCTTAAACTGTTTTTCTTAGTTATTCATTTAATTGGGCTGAACTGTAATAACATTACTTCAAAAGACAAAGTTCCATCTGCTGGTTAAGAATGTAATTACATGATATGAGTTTCTCTCCCATGGCACTGCTCACAGTTAGTTGGATGGAATGGTAGCCTAGATTCTTTGTGCACAAATTTCACTAGATCTTTGGATGGGTTGCACCTGAACAAAGCCGGGACCAGTGTTCTTGCTGAGAGGTTAAATAGTACGGTTGGGGAGGGTTTACATTAATCTGGCAGGGGGAGCCTAACCAAAACATAGCAGAACAGAGCAGAAATGAGATATGAGAGGACAGAGAGATATAAACAGCAGAGACAATTATAACATCCCAAAAAATTGCAGGCACCAGATTGAGGAAAATGACAAAAGTGATGAAGGAGGTATTAAATTGCATGTACGTCAAAGTCCGTAGTGTAGCGAACAAGGTTGGCGAGCTGCAGGCACAAATTGCCACATGGGATTATGATGTGGCTGCATTAACAGAGATGTGGCTGCATTAACAGAGACATGGCTCAAACAAGGCCAGGAATGTGTTCTTAATATTCCTGGTTACTAAGTATTCAGGAACGGTAGAGCAAGAGAAAGTGCATGGGGTAGAACATAAGAATTAGGAACAGGAGTAGGCCATCTAGCCCCTCGAGCCTGCTCCGCCACTCAACAAGATCATGGCTGATCTGGCCGTGGACTCAGCTCCACTTACCCACCCGCTCCCCATAACCCTTAATTCCCTTATTGGTTAAAAATCTATCTATCTGTGATTTTGAATACGTTCAATGAGCTAGCCTCAACTGCTTCCTTGGGCAGAGAATTCCACAGATTCACAACCCTCTGGGAGAAGAAATTCCTTCTCAACTCAGTTTTAAATTGGTTCCCCCATATTTTGAGGCTGTGCCCCCTAGTTCTAGTCTCCCCAACCAGTGGAAACAACCTCTCCGCCTCTATCTTGTCTAGCCCTTTCATTATTTTGAATGTTTCTATAAGATCACCCCTCATCCTTCTGAACTCCAACAAGTAAAGACCCAGTCTACTCAATCTATCATCATAAGGTAATCCTTCATCTCCGGAATCAGCCTAGTGAATCGTCTCTGTATCCTCTCCAAAGCCAATATATCCTTCCTTAAGTAAGGTGACCAAAACTGCATGCAGTACTCCAGGTGCGGCCTCACCAATACCTTGTACAGTTGCAGCAGGACCTCCCTGCTTTTGTACTCCATCCCTCTCGCAATGAAGGCCAACATTCCATTCGCCTTCCTGATTACCTGCTGCACCTGCAAACTAACTTTTTGGGATTCATGCACAAGGACCCAATCGTGGAGCAGTGGAGGCGTGTCCTGCACAGTAGGAGCTGTGAGCAGTGAGGAGAGCTGCTATCAACTTGAGCTCCTGCCTGGACTGCCTGGAGAGCCCTGAGACCAGCCAGGAAGAGAAGGAAGGAAGGGGCTTCACCTTCAACTTTTACCCAGAGGGAGAGGAGGAGAACAGAAAACATTTCAACTTTTTTACCATTCTGCAAGGAGTTGGAGAGAGGGGGAAAAGACCAACAACATCCAGTGTGGAAGGAGGGAGACTCTACATCTTCTACAGGTGGGTGTGGGTGCATTTCTCCAAACAGACTTTGTTGTATCGGTGGGGGGAGGAAAGAAGACCACTGAGGGCCGGAACATCGCGGGGAGTGTGTGTGTGTGTGGTAGTGTGCGTGGGGGCCGTGCTTACAACTAGCCCCCCCCCACAATTGGAACCCCCCCACCCCCCACATTTGCCTAGCCTGGGATAGCTGGAGCTACCAGGCTGAAGATTTACCCAATTAACATCGTTAGGAGTGCGTGCCTGGTGGCTCTAGCTACCCCAGGTGAAGACATCTTCTCCCCCCACCTGAAGACCAACCCAAAGACTGTGCTTGTGTGTTTTGCCATCTGGGGAGTGCACCCACCCACAGCTGCGAGGGGAGACCTGCCCTCGCAGTCCCCCCCCCTTCCCACCCCCCTCTCTCTTTCTCTGTTACTCTGTTTCTCCCCTCTCTCTCTGAGGCCTCTTTCTTCCAAATTAATTAAAAAAAAACCAATTAAGACAACTGAGCAGAGGGAGCAAGGCCCCTCCCCAATTACCAACGAGGGGAGAGGTGCCTCGTTAAGGGCTCCTCTGCTCAGTTAATATACGAGGCCTAATTAAGACCATTAAGGCCTGTGACTTTGGGGTGGGTGTAGCCCTTAAAGGGACCCCGTGATGGCGACCCCATCCACGCCGGTGGCAGGGCCAGCAAGGACGTATGCGCAGGCGGTGTCCACATCCACGGCACCTCCTGCGCCACCCGCTGCCCTGCCACCTTTTACACTTATAACCAGGAAACACGGGGTCAAGAGCTACACTCACCCCACAATGAGCATCGAGGAGTGCGTGCGGGCGATGGCTGGGGTAGTCGGCCCCTCGGCCATTGTCGCAGCCTCCAAGATGTCTGGGAAGGCCGTGTTCTTCCTGGGGTCGGAGCGGGCGGTGTCCCTGGCCCTCGAAAAGGGGCTCACGGTGGGCGGGACGTTCCTGCCGGTGGACCCTCTCGAGGCCACCGTGCAGAGGGTCATCGTGTCAAACGTCCCGCCCTTTGTTTCCGCTGAGCTCCTCCTCCCTCACCTACAACAACTGGGGGAGGTAATGTCAGGGATCAACCCCATACCGCTCGGCCTCAGGGAGAACAGCCTGCGCCACGTGTTCTCCTTCCGCCGCCAGCTCTTTGTCCGGCTGGCGCGGGAGGAGACGACGGAGGGATCATTTAATGTGGTGCACGAGGGGACTGCCTACCGCGTCTTCTGGACGTCGGACGGCGTGCGGTGCCATGCCTGCAAGGAGGTGGGGCACGTTCGCAAGAACTGCCCCGCCTCCAAGGCCGCCAAACCACCGAAGGCGGCCAAGGCTGGCGCCGCCGCCACCCCTCCCCCTAGTTGCGTCCGCGTGCCGGGAGCCATGGGTGCGCGGGCATCGTCGGGGGCCTTTGTTTTCAGGGCCTCCGGCGGGGGGGAGGGAGAGCGTCCGAATGGAAGGAAGGCGCGGAAGAAGACGAGACATCTAGAGGCGGGTCCCCTCAGTGCGCCGGAAAGTTTGACCACCGCGCTCAGCCCAACCCAGTCACCGGCGAGCGCGTGGTGCCCCGAGCCCGTGCCCGAGCCCTTGAACAACACCGCAGAGGGGCCCGGGCGCGGGAAAGGAAAGGAAAAGGGGGGGGCGGAGCGGGAGGCCTCAGCAGACATGGGGGTTTCCCTGCCTCCGCGCGCCCCCAGGAACAAAAGGAGGCGCGGCTCCGATAAGGCGGAGGGGGAACAACATCCCTCCGCGGAGGAGTCGGTGCCCGCCGCGTGTCCCGCGTCCCCCACCAGCGCTCCCAAATTGCGCTGCAGGCGCGAAGAGTCTGTCCCCGGGGAGGGTGAGGCAGTCGAGGCTGCCCAGCCGCTGCCTCCTGGGGATGGAGTGGAAGATCTGCCTGTCGTGGGGGGCGTGGGGCCAGCGGAAGAATGCATTGCCGCCGGGCCGGGCGTCCCGGGGACTGAGGCGGGCGGGGCCGAAAAGGCCGAACCTGAGCCCGCCCAGCCAATACCCAACTTCCCACGGGAGTCGCTCGACCCGGCAGAAACTGAAATTCAGGTTTTTAATGAAACTGTAAATGCTGGGCCGGGGGGTGGCAGCGGGGAGGGGGAGGAACACCCACCCTCGCCCCTTACTTTGGAGCTGGAGCACTTGGGGAGCCTGGGGATTTCCTATGGCCGGGTCTCTCCTTGTTCCCCGGTTCCTGGGGCGGAGGGGGAACCCCTTCCGCTGTCATTTCCCGACCCAGCACCATTTTTAAAAGAGCCCAGTGGGGACTCCTCTGCCGACGATCCTGGGGGTGGGATCGGGGCAGAGCCAGGGCCGGTTGGAGCGGCCGGTTCATTTGCCGTACCTTGTGCGGTCGATGGGCCGGCTGCTGGCGGCCACCTCCCGGAGGAGGACGGGGACTCGGTGGGGGACGCGGGTGAAGACCTAGAGACCACCGCCAGCGAGGCGGTGGATCTGCTCGCGGCCGCCGCCGAGACCATCCTCATTCCCGCAAGGGAACTCCGGGACTTTTTGGCCCAGAGCCGGGGTCGCTGCAACCAAGCCCGACTGGCCCTGGAAAAATGGTCCGAGCCAGAGCTGATCAAGGGGTCCGTCCGCGCCACCGTCAAAACCTTGGCCGCGGGCGGGCCTTTGACAAAGGCGCAACACCTTGAGCTGCGCGAGCTCGAGGGACTCCTCGCTGGGCTGCGGAGGGAGCGGAGTTCAACAAAAGACTCCGCTCCCTCCCCCACAATAGGTTAAGGTAGAGGTTGCACTATGCTTTTGCCATGAAGATAACCATAGCCAGCCTCAACATCAACGGCGGCAGAGGGGCACGCCGTAGATTTGACAATTTTTCGCTCCTGCGGGAGGGGAAATATGCGGTGTGCTTCCTGCAAGAAACCCACACCGTTCCGGGAGACGAAGCCACGTGGCTCCTGGAATGGCAAGGAGAGGTCCGCATGAGCCACCTCACCGCCATTTCTAGTGGGGTGGCCATCTTGCTGGGCCCGCATTTTCAGCCGGAGATCTTGGGGGTCGAGGAGCCCGTGCCAGGCCGCTTGCTGCACGTAACGGTTCACCTGGGGGACGTGCCGCTCCATCTCGTGAACGTGTACGCCCCTCATCCCGGCCCGCAGCAGACGCGCTTCTTTGAAGAGGTGTCCACTCTTCTTGGCTCCGTCGACGTCGGCGACTGCATTGTCCTCGGGGGGGATTTTAACTGCACCCTCGAGGCGAGGGACCGCTCCGGTGCCCCGCAGTGCATGACGGCGATGGAGAAGTTGAGGGACCTGGTCGGGTCCTTCGACTTGGTGGACGTCTGGCGAAATCTGCACCCCGACTCCAGCGCCTTTACTTGGGTGAGGCCTGGAGTTGGATGGTCTAGAGTCGACCGCCTTTACGTGTCTCGGGCGTACGTTTCCTGCGTCCCGGCGGCCTCCATGCGGCCGGTGCCGTGTTCGGACCACCACCTGGTGTGGGCGGAGCTCGCTTCGCTCCGCGCGAGGACGGGGTCCGTGTACTGGCACTTTAACAACCGGCTGCTGGAGGACGTGCGGTTCCAGGACTCGTTCCGTCGATTCTGGTCCGACTGGAGAAGGAAGCAGGGGGGCTTCCCCTCCTTGAGGCTATGGTGGGACGTGGGCAAGGCTCACGTCTGCGTCTTCTGTCAAGAGTACGCGAGGGGGTCGACCAAGAGGCGGGCGGCCAGAGTCGGGCGCCTAGAAAAAGAGGTGCTCGACCTGGAAGCCCGTCTCGGTCAAGTCGTCCAGGACCCGGCCCTGCGGACGGTGTACGAAGCGAAGAAGGCCGCGCTGAAGGACCTGCAGCTCGTCGGGTCCCGAGGCGCGTTTGTGAGGTCGCGGATCCGGTTCCTGCGAGATCTGGACCGCGGCTCCCCCTTCTTCTACTCGCTGGAAAAAAGGCAGAGTGTCCGTAAGCAGCTCTTGACGCTGCTGGCCGATGACGGCTCTCTCGTCTCGGATCCGGAGGGCGTCAACAACAGGGTCCGTGAATATTACGGGGCTCTGTTCTCTCCGGATCCGTCCAGCGAGGAAGCGCGTAGAGTTTTGTGGGAGGACCTGCCGAAGGGCGCCGAAAATCTGGAAGCTCCGCTAAGCCTGGCGGAGCTGACCGGTGCCCTCGCCCGGCTCTCGAGGGGAAAATCCCCGGGGCTGGATGGGCTGACCGTGGAGTTCCACAGGGCGTTCTGGGACGTCCTGGGGAGCGACTACGCGCGGGTCCTGGGGGAAAGTCTGGCGACCGGGGAGATGCCCCTCTCTTGGCGCAGGGCAGTCATCGTCCTGCTGCCTAAGAAGGGCGATCTCCGCCTCCTTAAGAACTGGCGCCCGGTCTCCCTCCTCAGCACGGACTACAAAATCTTCGCCAGGGCGATGTCTGCTCGCCTTGGTGCCGTGCTGGACCGCATGATCCACCCCGACCAGTCCTACACGGTCCCGGGCCGGACAATCCACGATAACATCCATCTGGTCCGGGACCTCATCCATTGTTCCCAGGAGGCTGGTCTGTCGGTCGCCTTCCTATCCCTCGACCAAGAGAAGGCGTTCGACAGGGTGGATCACGACTATCTGCTCGGAACTCTGCGCGCTTTCGGGTTCGGGACGCATTTCGTCGCCCGGATCCGACTTTTGTACGCCGCCGCGGAGTGTCTGATTAAGGTTAACGGGTCCTTGACGGCGCCCCTTCGCTTTAGGAGAGGGGTGCGCCAGGGATGCCCCATGTCCGGCCAGTTATACGCCGTTTGCGTGGAGCCTTTCCTGCGCCTCTTGCGGACGAGGTTGACGGGACTGGCTCTGCAAGGGCCGGGCGTGGAGGTCGTCCTCTCGGCTTACGCCGATGACGTGCTCCTCGCGATAGAGGATCCCGCTGACCTGCGGAGGATGCGTGAGTGCCAGGAGATTTACTCGGCCGCGTCCTCCGCCAGGATCAACTGGGAGAAATGTTCCGGACTCCTGGTGGGTCAGTGGCGGGTGGACTCCCTGCCGGAGGAGCTCAGGCCTTTTGCCTGGAGCACGACCCATCTCCTCTATCTGGGAGTCTACCTTAGCCCCGACGAGGGAGCCTGGCCGGCGAACTGGCAGGAGCTGGAGGCCAAGGTCGCCGCTCGCCTAGGGCGCTGGACAGGACTGCTCCGAGTGCTGTCCTACAGGGGTCGAGCGCTAGTCATAAACCAGCTGGTGGCCGCAATGCTGTGGTACCGGCTGGTCACTCTGACCCCTCCCCCTGCGTTTGTCGCCAAGATACAGAAGAAGCTGGTGGACTTCTTCTGGAACAACAGGAAGCACTGGGTCTCTGCCGCGGTCTTGAGTCTCCCGCTTGAGGAGGGCGGTCAGTCGTTGGTGTGCGTCAGCGCCCAGCTCGCGACTTTCCGTCTTCAGACCCTGCAGAGATACCTTTACGTCGAGCCCCCTCCTAGGTGGTGCGCTCTGGCGAGGTATTTCTTCCGCCAGCAGCTCGACCTCAATTATGACACGCAGCTCCTGTTTGTGAACTTGGGGGGTGCCAGGACCGCCCTCCGGGAGCTGCCTGTCTTTTACAGGGAACTCATCAGGGTCTGGAACAAAGTCTCCACCAAGCGCAGCTCTCCGCCGGCTGGAGTGGCGGCCGTCCTGCAGGAGCCGCTGCTCGGGAATCCGTACCTCCACGGCCGAGGTTTCATGTGGCGGTCGGAAGAGAGGGCTGTGGCTGGTGAGGTGACCAGGGTCAGGGACCTGCTCGATGGCGGAGGAGCGGGCTGGATGGCGCCAGACACGCTGGCGCGGCGCCTAAACTCTGCCAACGTCCACCACGCGGCCGATGCCATCGAGTCGCTAAAAACAGCTCTGGGCCCTGACTCCGTTAGGTGCATCGAGGAGGCTCAAGCACGTGGGGAGATCCCGTCCGAACTGACCCCCGTCCGGACGGAATTCCTCATCGGCGCCAAACCCCGGAACCTCCCTCGGGGGCCGGCGCCTCACAACTTGAGCCGCCTCGGGGAAATCCCCTCCGTGCCTTTCAGTTCCGCGCGGAGGGGTTTCCTGTACGGGCTGCTCCTGCACACCCTCAACTTTGCCATCCTCGCCGGCCGTCCGGACACGCCATGGCGTACCATCTTGCCGTCCGGAGGAGGCGGGGGTCCCCGATGGAGGGCACTCTACGCAGGGGTCCTCCCACTATTCATCGGGGACTTGGCCTGGAGGGTGGTGCACGGAGCAGTGCCGTGCAACAAATTTTTAAGCCGGTTCACGGACTCCCAGGCCGCCTGCAATTTCTGCGGTCTGGAGGAGTCCGTGTTCCATGTTTTTATTGAGTGCACAAGGTTGCAGCCCCTGTTCCATTATTTGAAGGGGCTGCTCCTGAAATTCTGGCTGCACTTCAGTCCCACTCTCCTGATCTTTGGGCACCCTGTGCGGAGGGGAGCGGGTAGGTCCGAGGGCCTCCTCGTAGGACTGCTCCTGGGCACGGCCAAGGGTGCCATCAGCCGGTCCAGGCAGCGGGCGGTCGAGGGGGTCGTTCAACCTGACTGCCTGCCTCTCTTCCGCTCTTACATCCGGTCCAGGGTGTCCTTGGAGATGGAGCACGCGGTGTCCACCGGTACGCTCGCGGCCTTCCGCGAGAGGTGGGCACCGGAGGGACTGGAGTACATCATCGCGCCCGGCAACCAAATTTTAATTTGATTTTACGTTTTAAAGTTTAATTTGTTTTAATTGCCGGTGCTTTGAGTGTCCCCCTCTCCTTTTATAGGGGGCACTGGAAAAAGGAAAAATTTGTTTTTAGTGCCCAAAAAAAAAAAACCACAAAAAAACAAAACAAAAAAAAAAAAAGGGCCTTGTAAATGTCTTGTGTGTGTCATCCAGGTCGGGTGGCACGGATACATGTTTTATGTTTTGCAGGTTAACTCAAAAGAGTTTCATGCACAAGGACCCAATCGTGGAGCAGTGGAGGCGTGTCCTGCACAGTAGGAGCTGTGAGCAGTGAGGAGAGCTGCTATCAACTTGAGCTCCTGCCTGGACTGCCTGGAGAGCCCTGAGACCAGCCAGGAAGAGAAGGAAGGAAGGGGCTTCACCAACAACTTTCACCCAGAGGGAGAGGAGGAGAAAAGAAAACTTTTAACAACTCTTTACCATTTCTGCAAGGAGTTGGAGAGAGGGGGAAAAGACCAACAACAACAACATCCAGTGTGGAAGGAGGGGGACTCTACCATTCTACAGGTGGTTGTGGGTGCATTTCCCAAACAGATTTTGTTGTATCGGTGGGGGGAGGAAAGAAGACCACTGAGGGCCGGAACATCGCGGGGGGTGTGTGTGTGTGTGGTAGTGTGTGTGGGGGCCTTGCTTACAACTAGCCCCCCCCCCACAATTGAACCCCCCCCCCCCCCCAATTGCCTAGCCTGGGATAGCTGGAGCTACCAGGCTGAAGATTTTTCTCATTTACCCTATTAACATCGTTAAGAGTGTGTGCCTGGTGGCTCTAGCTGCCCCAGGTGAAGACGTCTTCTCCCCCCACCTGAAGACCCACCCCAAGGACTGTGTTTTTTGTGTTTTGCCATCTGGGGAGTGCACCCACCCACAGCTGCGAGGGGAGACCTGCCCTCGCAGTTCCCCCCCCCTTCCCACCCCCCTCTCTCTTTCTCTGTTACTCTGTTTCTCCCCTCTCTCTCTGAGAGCCCTTTTCCTCCCAAATCAATTTAAAAAAAAACAAAAAACAATTGAGACAACTGAGCAGAGGGAGCAAGGCCCCTCCCCAATTGCCAACTAGGGGAGAGGTGTGCCTCGTTAAGGGCTCCTCTGCTCAGTTAATATACGAGGCCAATAAAGACCATTAAGGCCTGTGACTTTGGGGTGGGTGTAGCCCTTAAAGGGACCCCGTGATGGCGACTCCATCCACGCCGGTGGCAGGGCCAGCGAGGACATATGCGCAGGTGGCAACCGCTTCCACGGCACCTCCTGCACCACCCGCTGCCCTGCCACCTTTTCAACTTATCACCAGGAAACACGGGGTCAAGAGCTACACTCACCCCACAATGAGCATTGAGGAGTGCGTGCGGGCGATGGCTGGGGTAGTCGGCCCCTCGGCCATTGTCGCGGCCTCCAAGATGTCTGGGAAGGCTGTTTTCTTCCTGGGGTCGGAGCGGGCGGTGTCCCTGGCCCTCGAAAAGGGGCTCACGGTGGGCGGGACGTTCCTGCCGGTGGACCCTCTCGAGGCCACCGCGCAGAGGGTCATCGTGTCAAACGTCCCGCCCTTTGTTTCCGCTGAGCTCCTCATCACTCACCTACACCAACTGGGGGAGGTAAGGTCGGGGATCAACCCCATACCGCTCGGCCTCAGGGAGAACAGCCTGCGCCACGTGTTCTCCTTCCGCCGCCAGCTCTTTATCCGGCTGGCGCGGGAGGACATGACGGAAGGGCACTTTAATGTGGTGCACGAGGGGACTGCCTACCGCGTCTTCTGGACGTCGGACGGCGTGCGCTGCCATGCCTGCAGGGAGGTGGGGCACATTCGCAAGAACTGCCCCGCCTCCAAGGCCGCCAAACCACCGAAGGCGGCCAAGGCTGGCGCCGCCACCACCCCTCCTCCTAGTTGCGTCCGCGTGCCGGGAGCCATAGGTGCGCGGGCATCGTCGGAGGCCTTTGTTTTCAGGGCCTCCGGCGGGGGGGAGGAAGAGCGTCCGAACGGAAAGAAGGCGCGGAACAAGGAGAAACATCTAGAGGCGGGTCCCCTCGGTGCGCCAGACAATTTGTTTACCGCGCTCGGCCCAACCCAGTCACCGGCGAGCGCGGGGTGCCCCGAGCCTGTGCCCGAGCCCTTGAACAACACCACAGAGGGGCCCGGGTGCGGGCAAGAAAAGGAAAAGGGGGGGGCGGAGCAGGAGGCCTCGGCAGACATGGAGGTCTCCCTGCCTCCGCGCACCCCCAGGAACAAAAGGAGGCACGGCTCCGATGAGGCGGAGGGGGAACAACATCCCTCCGCGGAGGAGTCGGTGCCCGCCGCGTGTCCCGCGTCCCCAACCAGCGCCCCCAAGCTGCGCTGTAGGCGAGAGGAGTCTGCCCCCGGGGAGGGTGAGACAGTCGAGGCTGCCCAGCCTCTGCCTCCTGGGGATGGCGTGGAAGATCTGCCTGTCGTGGGGGGCGTGGGGATCGCGGAGGAATGCATTGCCGCCGGGTCGGGCGTCCCGGGGACTGAGGCGGGCGGGGCCGAAAAGGCCGAACCTGAGCCCGCCCAGCCAATACCCAACTTCCCCCGGGAGTCGCTCGACCCGGCAGAAACTGAAACATATGTCTATTATGACACTGTAGATGCTGGGCCGGGGGGTGGCAGCGGGGAGGGGGAGGAACACCCACCCTCGCCTCTTGCTGTGGAGCTGGAGCACTTGGAGAGCCTGGGGATTTCCTATGGCCGGGTCTCTCCTTGTTCCCCGGTTCCTGGGGCGGAGGGGGAACCCCTTCCGCTGTCATTTCCCGACCCAGCACCATTTTTAAAAGAGCCCAGTGGGGACTCCTCTGCCGACGATCCTGGGGGTGGGATCGGGGCAGAGCCAGGGCCGGTTGGAGCGGCCGGTTCATTTGCCGTACCTTGTGCGGTCGATGGGCCGGCTGCTAGCGGCCACCTCCCGGAGGAGGACGGGGACTCGGTGGGGGACGCGGGTGAAGACCTAGAGACCACCGCTAGCGAGGCGGTGGATCTGCTCGCGGCCGCCGCCGAGACCATCCTCATTCCTGCAAAGGAACGCCGGGACTTTTTGGCCCAGAGCCGGGGTCGCTGCAACCAAGCCCGACTGGCCCTGGAAAAATGGTCCGAGCCAGAGCTGATCAAGGGGTCCGTCCGCGCCGCCGTTAAAACCTTGGCCGCGGGCGGGCCCTTGACAAAGGCGCAACACCTTGAGCTGCGCGAGCTCGAGGGACTCCTCGCTGGGCTGCGGAGGGAGCAGAGTTCAACAAAAGACTCCGCTCCCTCCCCCACAATAGGTTAAGGTAGAGGTTGCACTATGCTTTTGCCATGAAGATAACCATAGCCAGCCTCAACATCAACGGCGGCAGAGGGGCACGCCGTAGATTTGACAATTTTTCGCTCCTGCGGGAGGGGAAATATGCGGTGTGCTTCCTGCAAGAAACCCACACCGTTCCGGGAGACGAAGCCACGTGGCTCCTGGAATGGCAAGGAGAGGTCCGCATGAGCCACCTCACCGCCATTTCTAGTGGGGTGGCCATCTTGCTGGGCCCGCATTTTCAGCCGGAGATCTTGGGGGTCGAGGAGCCCGTGCCAGGCCGCTTGCTGCACGTAACGGTTCGCCTGGGGGACGTGCCGCTCCATCTCGTGAACGTGTACGCCCCTCAGCCTGGCCCGCAGCAAACGCGCATCTTTGAAGAGGTGTCCGCTCATCTTAGCTCCGTCGACGTCGGCGCCTGCATTGTCCTCGGGGGTGATTTTAACTGCACCCTCGAGGCGAGGGACCGCTCCGGTGCCCCGCAGTGCATGACGGCGATGGAGAAGTTGAGGGACCTGGTCGGGTCCTTCGACTTGGTGGACATCTGGCGAAATCTCCACCCCGACTCCAGCGCCTTTACTTGGGTGAGGCCTGGAGTAGGATGGTCTAGAGTCGACCGCCTTTACGTGTCTCGGGCGTACGTTTCCTGCGTCCCGGCGGCCTCCATGCGGCCGGTGCCGTGTTCGGACCACCACCTGGTGTGGGCGGAGCTCGCTTCGCTCCGCGCGAGGACGGGGTCCGCGTACTGGCACTTTAACAACCGGCTGCTGGAGGACGTGCGGTTCCAGGACTCGTTCCGTCGATTCTGGTCTGACTGGAGAAGGAAGCAGGGGGGCTTCCCCTCCTTGAGGCTATGGTGGGACGTGGGCAAGGCTCACGTCCGCGTCTTCTGTCAAGAGTACGCGAGGGGGTCGACCAAGAGGCGGGCGGCCAGAGTCGGGCGCCTAGAAAAAGAGGTGCTCGACCTGGAAGCCCGTCTCGGTCAAGTCGTCCAGGACCCGGCCCTGCGGACGGTGTACGAAGCGAAGAAGGCCGCGCTGAAGGACCTGCAGCTCGTCGGGTCCCGAGGCGCGTTCGTGAGGTCGCGGATCCGGTTCCTGCGGGATCTGGACCGCGGCTCCCCCTTCTTCTACTCGCTGGAAAAAAGGCAGAGTGTCCGTAAGCAGCTCTTGACGCTGCTGGCTGACGACGGCTCTCTCGTCTCGGATCCGGAGGGCGTCAACAACAGGGCCCGTGAATATTACGGGGCTCTGTTCTCTCCGGATCCGTCCAGCGAGGAAGCGCGTAGAGTTTTGTGGGAGGACCTGCCGAAGGTCAGCCCGGAGGGCGCCGAAAATCTGGAAGCTCCGCTAAGCCTGGCGGAGCTGACCGGTGCCCTCGCCCGGCTCTCGAGGGGAAAATCCCCGGGGCTGGACGGGCTGACCGTGGAGTTCCACAGGGTGTTCTGGGACGTCCTGGGGAGCGACTACGCGCGGGTCCTGGGGGAAAGTCTGGCGACCGGGGAGATGCCCCTCTCTTGGCGCAGGGCAGTCATCGTCCTGCTGCCTAAGAAGGGCGATCTCCGCCTCCTTAAGAACTGGCGCCCGGTCTCCCTCCTCAGCACGGACTACAAAATCTTCGCCAGGGCGATGTCTGCTCGCCTTGGTGCCGTGCTGGACCACATGATCCACCCCGACCAGTCCTACACGGTCCCGGGCCGGACAATCCACGATAACATCCATCTGGTCCGGGACCTCATCCATTGTTCCCAGGAGGCTGGTCTGTCGGTCGCCTTCCTATCCCTCGACCAAGAGAAGGCGTTCGACAGGGTGGATCACGACTATCTGCTCGGAACTCTGCGCGCTTTCGGGTTCGGGACGCATTTCGTCGCCCGGATCCGACTTTTGTACGCCGCCGCGGAGTGTCTGATTAAGGTTAACGGGTCCTTGACGGCGCCCCTTCGCTTTAGGAGAGGGGTGCGCCAGGGATGCCCCATGTCCGGCCAGTTATACGCCGTTTGCGTGAAGCCTTTCCTGCGCCTCTTGCGGACGAGGTTGACGGGACTGGCTCTGCAAGGGCCGGGCGTGGAGGTCGTCCTCTCGGCTTACGCCGATGACGTGCTCCTCGCGGTAGAGGATCCCACTGACCTGCGGAGGATGCGTGAGTGCCAGGAGATTTACTCGGCCGCGTCCTCCGCCAGGATCAACTGGGAGAAATGTTCCGGACTCCTGGTGGGTCAGTGGCGGGTGGACTCCCTGCCGGAGGAGCTCAGGCCTTTTGCCTGGAGCACGACCCATCTCCTCTATCTGGGAGTCTACCTTAGCCCCGACGAGGGAGCCTGGCCGGCGAACTGGCAGGAGCTGGAGGCCAAGGTCGCCGCTCGCCTAGGGCGCTGGACAGGACTGCTCCGAGTGCTGTCCTACAGGGGTCGAGCGCTAGTCATAAACCAGCTGGTGGCCGCAATGTTGTGGTACCGGCTGGTCACTTTGACCCCTCCCCCTGCGTTTGTCGCCAAGATACAGAAGAAGCTGGTGGACTTCTTCTGGAACAACAGGAAGCACTGGGTCTCTGCCGCGGTCCTGAGTCTCCCGCTTGAGGAGGGCGGTCTGTCGTTGGTGTGCGTCAGCGCCCAGCTCGCGACTTTCCGTTTTCAGACCCTGCAGAGATACCTTTACGTCGAGCCCCCTCCTAGGTGGTGTGCTCTGGCGAGGTATTTCTTCCGCCAGCAGCGCAACCTCAATTATGACACGCAGCTCCTGTTTGTGAACTTGGGGGGTGCCAGGACCGCCCTCCGGGAGCTGCCTGTCTTTTACAGGGAACTCATCAGGGTCTGGAACAAAGTCTCCACCAAGCACAGCTCTCCACCGGCTGGAGTGGCGGCCGTCCTGCAGGAGCCGCTGCTCGGGAATCCGTACCTCCACGGCCGAGGTTTCATGTGGCGGTCGGAAGAGAGGGCTGTGGCTGGTGAGGTGACCAGGGTCAGGGACCTGCTCGATGGCGGAGGAGCGGGCTGGATGGCGCCAGACACGCTGGCGCGGCGCCTAAACTCTGCCAACGTCCGCCACGCGGCCGATGCCATCGAGTCGCTAAAAACAGCTCTGGGCCCTGACTCCGTTAGGTGCATCGAGGAGGCTCAAGCACGTGGGGAGATCCCGTCCGAACTGACCCCCGTCCGGACGGAATTCCTCATCGGCGCCAAACCCCGGAACCTCCCTCGGGGGCTGGCGCCTCACAACTTGAGCCGCCTCGGGGAAATCCCCTCCGTGCCTTTCAGTTCCGCGCGGAGGGGTTTCCTGTACGGGCTGCTCCTGCACACCCTCAACTTTGCCATCCTCGCCGGCCGTCCGGACACGCCATGGCGTACCATCTTGCCGTCCGGAGGAGGCGGGGGTCCCCGATGGAGGGCACTCTATGCAGGGGTCCTCCCACTATTCATCGGGGACTTGGCCTGGAGGGTGGTGCACGGAGCAGTGCCGTGCAACAAATTTTTAAGCCGGTTCACGGACTCCCAGGCCGCCTGCAATTTCTGCGGTCTGGAGGAGTCCGTGTTCCATGTTTTTATTGAGTGCACGTGGTTGCAGCCCCTGTTCCATTATTTGAAGGGGCTGCTCCTGAAATTCTGGCTGCACTTCAGTCCCACTCTCCTGATCTTTGGGCACCCTGTGCGGAGGGGAGCGGGTAGGTCCGAAGGCCTCCTCGTAGGACTGCTCCTGGGCACGGCCAAGGGTGCCATCAGCCGGTCCAGGCAGCGGGCGGTCGAGGGGGTCGTTCAACCTGACTGCCTGCCTCTCTTCCGCTCTTACATCCGGTCCAGGGTGTCCTTGGAGATGGAGCACGCGGTGTCCACCGGTACGCTCGCGGCCTTCCGCGAGAGGTGGGCACCGGAGGGACTGGAGTGCATCATCACGCCCGGCAACCAAATTTTAATTTGATTTTACGTTTTAAAGTTTAATTTGTTTTCATTGCCGGTGCTTTTAGTGTCCCCCTTCCCTTTTATAGGGTGCACTGGGGAAAATTGTGAATTTAGTGCCCAAAAAAACCCCAAAAAAACAAAAAAAACAGAAAAAAAAAACAAAAAAAAGGGGGAAAAAAAAAAAGGGCCTTGTAAATGTCTGGAGTGTCACCCAGGTCGGGTGGCACAGTTTAATGTTTTATGTTTTGCAGGTGAACTCCAAAAAGAGTTTCATGCACAAGGACCCCCAGGTCCCTCTGCACCGCAGCATTTTGTAATTTCTCCCCATTCAAATAATATTTCCTTTTTCTGTTTTTTTTTCCAAGGTGGATGATCTCACATTTTCCGACATTGTATTCCATCTGCCAAACCTTAGCCCATTCGCTTAACCTATCTAAATCTCTTTGCAGCCTCTCTGTGTCCTCTACACAACCCGCTTTCTCACTAATCTTTGTGTCATCTGCAAATTTTGTTGCACTACACTCTGTCCCCTCTTCTAGGTCATCTATGTATATTGTAAACAGTTGTGGTCCCAGCACCGATCCCTGTGGCACACCACTAACCACCGACTCTCTGCTTTCTGTTAGCCAGCCAATTCTCGATCCATGCTAATACATTTCCTCTGACTCCGCGTACCTTTATCTTCTGCAGTAACCTTTTGTGTGGCACCTTATCGAATGCCTTTTGGAAATCTAAATACACCACATCCATCGGCACACCTCTATCCACCATGCTCGTTATATCCTCAAAGAATTCCAGTAAATTAGTTAAACATGATTTCCCCATCATGAATCCATGTTGCATCTGCTTGATTGCACTATTCCTATCTAGATGTCCCGCTATTTCTTCCTTAATGATAGCTTCAAGCATTTTCCCCACGACAGATGTTAAACTAACCGGCCTTTTGTCTGCTCCCTTTTTTAAACAGAGGCGTTACATTAGCTGCTTTCCAATCCGATGGTACCTCCCCAGAGTCCAGAGAATTTTGGTAGATTATAACGAATGCATCTGCTATAACTTCCACCATCTCTTTTAATACCGTGGGATGCATTTCATCAGGACCAGGGGACTTGTCTACCTTGAGTCCCATTAGTCTGTCCAGCACTACCCCCTAGTGATAGTGATTGTCTCAGTATGGCAGTATAGATTAAGGTTGATGTTGCAGTTCAAAATAGAAAGGAAACACTAGATGGTTTTAGGACTGAATCTATTTGGCCTGAGTTGAGGAACAGAGGGGGAGCTGTTACATTGTTGGGAGTTTTTTTATAGAGCTCCAAAGGAGAAAGCTGAGCAAATGTGTCGGCAAATTTCAACGGCGTATAACAAAAATAGAACCGTAATATTAGGAGGCATTAATTACCCTAATATAGACTGTGGGAAAACAGAGTGCTAAGGGGAGGGAAGGAGAGGAATTTCTGATGTCTGTCCCAGAGAACTTTCTCAACCAATATGTCTCCAGTCCAAGCAGGAAGGAAGCTGTGTTGGATCCGGAGCAATCAGGAGGGTATTCAGGGAAAAGATAGATCAGATGCAAACTAAGCTTATTGCTTTGAAGGTAAAAGGTAGAGTACCCAAAGCTAATGCGCCTTGGATGACAAAGGAAATAAAAGTTCAAATAAAACAGAAAAGGGAGGCTTATGACAAATGTCAGGAACAAGATAACCAGTTAATAACCAGCAAGATTATGGAAAGTCCATGAGGGAATTGAGAAAGTTAATACTGGAGGACCAGAGAGGGAATAAGAAAAGATTAGCACGCTCGCTGACATCACAATCTGCATGGCGAAAGGTGCCGGGGCGATAACTTTCATCGTCGGCGCTACTGGGCCAGCGAAGTTGCCGTGTGATGCAGGATTCGCCCTGGCACTATCTGGAGGTGCTAACATGCCGAATTTCTCCCCCGCAAAACTTTTAAAATGGACATAAAGGGGGGAGTTTTGCAGGGGTGACAATGAGCGCGATCAGTGGCAGGTCGGGTGGGAAAATGTTTTCTGTGACAGCAGGTCGGGAGCCTGCTGTCAATGTGACACCACATGCCTTTCCAAAATGTCGCGTCTGTCAGCGCTGAGCAGACCCGACACGT
Organism: Pristiophorus japonicus; assembly: GCF_044704955.1. Taxonomy (NCBI): domain Eukaryota; kingdom Metazoa; phylum Chordata; class Chondrichthyes; family Pristiophoridae; genus Pristiophorus; species Pristiophorus japonicus. The sequence continues at coordinate 30,792,486 of NC_091983.1, forward strand.
AGCAATGTGGGAGGCAATTCAGGTCATTATGACCTTGTTAACAGACCATTAAGAACAATTTTGAGCTCACCTTCAGAGTTTACCAGGTCACTTACAGGGTCCACGCTGCTCAGGGATCATGTCAGGTGAACAGGTCATGAGTTGAATGGCCATAGGATCATCTCTTTACTTGACAGCGGCAAATGTGTTTCAAAAGCTCCCCTCTTACAGCTGTTCACTTTCCAAGCTCAGAAGCTGTTGCTTACTGAATTTAGAAGACAGATTGAGCTTTCTGCAGGTTGCAAGTGTTTGGAGTAAACTCTCTATCCAGTGTCACCTCATAGGAACAACCTCTCTCACCACTGACAGATTGCTTCTGTCATCTCAAGTTCACCTGCCATCTGTTCCATCAGCATCGGTGCCCTTGAAACTCTCACCTTGGTCCTCAAAATCCCACCTCGATCAGCCCCAACACCAGCAGTATCAGGCACAACAGCAGCACTAAAATGATACCAACCTTCTCTGCAATCAACAGGACACAGGACACAGGGCATTAGCACCCAATCATATTGCTGCCTAGGAGGCCAGGAATGGACTCATGGACAGATTTACTTCACTTGACACTGTACACCCTGGCTGCCACATGATGTACCAGGTTGGCATCACCCCACACCAACACCATAAAGCATCCCTACAATGCCCAAGCCATTCCTTTCACATTCATCACCATTGCGGGAGGTAGCGTTATGTCTCACCATTCACTGCAACTCACTAAACCACTCCAAAAGGTGCACACAGATCTGTCCAAGAAGGCAAAGTGTTGTAAATAAAGGTTTCAATGTTTGACATCACATTAACAGTACCTTTACATGAGCATTGCATAAAACACCCAAGTGCCTACCCTTCTATATTGTTAGTTGATATGATTGGACTTGGATGAAGGGGAGTGTGAGGCATGGCAATGAGATGGGGAAGTGACAATGAAGAGAGGGATCGTTGGAGGTGCAAGGTAAGTTGGTGTGAGTAAGGATGTGCAGTAGTAGGGTAGGGAAGGCAGAGTGATGATGATGTGATGAGTGGCACAGCAGAATGAGGTAGAGTGTGGCTTTGTTGTAATGTTTCATGATCGACTGAGATCATTGAAAGGTTTGCGACACTGCAACCTGGTCCCCCTGACAACATCCCTGCTTGTGTCCTCCTGTGCAATGCGCAACCAAGCTGCGTTGGTCTCCTGGGGAGATCTCTTCCGCCCATTAGAAGGGAAGAGAATCTCCCTGTGTACTGCAACTCCCTCTATAAGCAGATGGAGGGAGACGTGGGAGCTACCGCCCGGCGGGAACCCCTTTTCCACCCAACAGGGGAAATTGCTCTGCGGGAACGCGGTCATCACTAGTCGGTAGCCCGACAGCTTCGTGAGGCGGGAATCTGCCATTGGCTGGGCGGTGCGGCTGCCATTAAAGGGGAGTGCGCACCACTGCTATTTTGTTTTAATTGTCATCTGCAGTCTGTCCAACAATAGTGGCCACTGGTTCGCCAGGTCTGCCAACAGGCAATTCGTCACCCTCTTTTGCTAGCCCAGGCGAATCCCTCCCTGATACTCCAGTGGATGCCAAGGAGGCCTCACTAGGCCTCCGAAGCATCCCTCTCCTTTAAGACCATTTGCTTGGAAGATGTAGAACCTATATGGATAGAGCTGCGAAACACCAAAAGGCAGAAAACGCTAGTGGGAGTTGTGTACAGACCACCAAACAGTAGTAGTGAGGTTGGGGACAGCATCAAACAAAAAATTAGGGACGCGTGCAATAAGGGTACAGCAGTTATCATGGGTGACTTTAATCTACATATAGATTGGGCTAACCCAACTGGTAATAGTATTGTGGTGGAGGATTTCCTGGAGTGTATAAGGATTGGTTTTCTTGACCAATATGTTGAGGAACCAACTAGAGAGCAGATCATCCTAGACTGGGTCTTGTGTAATGAGAGAGCATTAATTAGCAATCTGGTCATGCGAGGCCTCTTGGGGAAGAGTGACCATATTATGGTAGAATTCTTCATTAAGATGGAGAGTGACACAGTTAATTCAGAGACTAGGGTCCTGAACTTAAAGAAAGATAACTTTGATGCTATGAGACGTGAATTGGCGAGGATAGACTGGCGAATGATACTTAAAGGGCTGACGGTGGATAGGCAATGGCAGACATTTAAAGATCACATGGATGAACTACAACAATTGTACATCCCTGTCTGGCATTAAAATAAAAGGGGGAAGGCGGCTCAACCGTGGTAACAAGGGAAATTAGGGATAGTGTTAAATCCAAGGAAGAGGCATATAACTTGGCCAGAAAAAGCAGCAAACCTGGGAGGACTGGGAAAAATTTAGAATCCAGCAGAGGAGGACTAAGGCTTTAATTAGGAGGGGAAAATAGAGTATGAGAGTAAGCTTGCAGGGAACATAAAAAAAGACTGCAAAAGCTCTTATAGATATGTGAAGAGAAAAAGATTAGTGAAGACTAATGTGGGTCCCTTGCAGTCAGAATTAGGTGAATTCATAATGGGGAACAAGGAAATGGCAGAGCAATTGAACAAATACTTTGGTTCTGTTTTCACTAAGGAAGATAGGAATAACCTCCCGAAAAGGGGGAACAGTCCCGAAAGGGGACTGAGGGTCTAACGAGAAGGAGGAACTGAGGGAACTGAGGGAAATCCTTATTGGTCAGGAAATTGTGTTCGGAAAATTGATGGGATTGAAGGCCGATAAATCCCCAAAGCCTGATAGTCTGCATCCCCGAGTACTTAAGGAAGTGGCCCTAGAAATAGTGGATGCATTGGTGGTTATTTTCCAACATTCTATAGACTCTGGATCAATTCCTATGGACTGGAGGGTAGCTAATGTAACACTACTTTTTAAAAAAGGAGGGAGAGAGAAAACAGGGAATTATAGACCGGTTAGCCTGACATCGGTAGTGGGGGAAATGTTGGAATCAATTATTAAAGATGTAATGGAGCATTTGGAAAGCAGTGACAGGATCAGTTCAAGTCAGCATGGATTTATGAAAGGGAAATCATGCTTGACAAATCTAGAATTTTTTGAGGATGTAACTCGTAGAGTGGACAAGGGAGAACCAGTGGATATGGTGTATTTGGACTTTCAAAAGGCTTTTGACAAGGTCCCACACAAGAGATTAGTGTGCACAATTAAAGCACATGGTATTGGGGGTAATGTATTGATGTGGATAGAGAACTGGTTGCCACACAGGAAGCAAAGAGTAGGAATAAACGGGTCCTTTTCAGAATGGCAGGCAGTGACTAGTAGGATACCACAAGGTTCAGTGCTAGGACCCCAGCGATTTACAATATACATTAATGAGTTAGACCAAGCAATTGAATGTAATATCTCCAAGTTTGCAGATGGCACTAAGCTGGGTGGCAGTGTGAGCTGTGAGGAGGATGCTAAGAGGCTGCAGGGTGACTTGGACAGGTTAGGTGAGTGGGCAAATGCATGGCAGATGCAGTATAATGTGGATAAATATGAGGTTATCTATTTTGGTGACAAAAACAGCAAGGCAGAATATTATCTGAATGGTGACAGATTAGAAAAAGGGGAGGTGCAATGAGACCTGGGTGTCATGGTACATCAGTCATTGAAAGTTGGTATGTAGGTACAACAGGTAGTGAAGAAGGCAAATGGTATGTTGGCCTTCATAGCGAGAGGATTTGAGTATAGGAGCAGGGACGTGTTACTGCAGTTGTACAGGGCCTTGATTGAGGCCACACCTTAAGTATTGTGTTCAGTTTTGGTCTCCTAATCTGAGGAAGGACATTCTTGTTATTGAGGGAGTGCAGCAAAGGTTCACCAGACTGATTCCCAGGATGGTAGGACTGACATATGAAGAAAGACTGGATCGACTAGGCTTATATTCACTGGAATTTAGAAGAATGAGAGAGGATCTCATAGAAACAAATAAACTTCTTACGGGATTGGACAGGTTAGATGCAGGAAGAATGTTCCTGATGTTGAGGAAGTCCAGAACCAGGGGTCACAGTCCAACGATAAAGGGTAAGCCATTTAGGACCGAGATGAGGAGAAACTTCTTCACTCAGAGAATTTTGAACCTGTAGAATTCTCTACCACTGAAAGTTGTTGAGGCCAGTTCGTTAGGTATACTCAAAAGTGAGTTAGATGTGGCTAAAGGGATCAAGGGGTATGGAGAAAAAGCAGGAATGGGGTACTGAAGTTGCATGATCAGCCATGACTATATTGAATGGTGGTGCAGGCTCGAAGAGCCAAATGGCCTACTCCTGCACCTATTTTCTATGTTTCTATGTTTCTATGGGACAGAAATCAAGAAACTATAGACCAGTTAACCTAACGTCTGTCATTGGGAAAATGCTGGAGTCCATTATTAAGGAAATGGTAGCAGGACATTTAGAAAGTCAAGCAGAGTCAAGTATGGTTTTTTGAAAGGGAAATCATGTTTGACAAGTTTGCTGGAATTCTTTGAGGTTGTAATGAGTAGGGTTAATAAAGGGGAACTAGTGGATGTGGTGTATTTAGATTTCCAGAAAGCATTCAATAAGGTGCCACATAAAAGATTACTGCACAAGATAAGAGCTCACAAGGTTGGGGGAAATATATTACCATGGATAGAGAATTGGCTAACAAACAGAAAACAGAGTCTGGATAAATGGGTCATTTTCAGGTTGGCAAACTAGTGGGCTGCCACAGGGATCAGTGCTGGGGCCCCAACTATTTACAATCTATATTAATGACTTGGATGCAGCTTCTAGAACCTCTTATCCTAAGACAGTCTTAGGATAAGAGGTAGGCCATTTAGGACTGAGATGAGGAGAAACTTCTTCACTCAGAGAGTTGTTAACCTGTGGCATTCCCTGCGGCAGAGAACTGTTGATGCCAGTTCATTGGATATATTCAAGAGGGATATATGGCCCTTACAGCTAAGGGGATCAAGGGGTATGGAGAGAAAGCAGGAAAGCGTACTGAGGGAATGATCAGCCATGATCTTATCGAATGGTGGTGCAGGCTCGAAGGGCTGAATGGCCTACTCCTGCACCTATTTTCTATGTTTCTATGGCCCCAAGTTTCCACACGTGGCAAAACAGGCGCCCCTCCGAGCTGGGCGCCAGTTTTACGCGCTGAAAACGGCGCCTGAAAAAAACGCGCTATTCTCGAGCGCTTTGCAGCTCGATGTCTGCTTGGCGCGGTGCACAGGGGGCGGAGCCTACCACTCGCGCCGATTTTGTAAGTAGGAGGGGGCGGGTACAATTTAAATGAGTTTTTTTCGTGCCGGCAACCCTGCGCGTGCGCGTTGGAGCGTTCGCGCATGCGCAGTCTGAAGTAAACATTGGCACTCGGCCATTTTTAAAAGTGCTGCAGAAAAAGTAAAAATTTGTTTATTGAACCCTTGCAAAGGCTTGCATTTTAATTTTCTTGATATTTCTGTGTGTGAGGGTGAGGGAGTGCATTCTGTAATTAAAGATAGACTGTGATAAACGGGACACATGCACTTGTTTGAGACTATTCAAATTCTTTGTAGCTGTTCAATTTTTAACATTTTTTAATAAAACCACATTGCCCTTCCATGATCAGCACTGAGGCTTCTTGCAACTTTCTCCCCCTGCCGTCCGTCAGGCCCGACGGCAAACGGCTGCCTCAAGTACTGAGGCTTCTTGCAGCTTTCTCCCTCCCTCCCCACCCCCTGCCGTCCGTCGGTCCCGACGGCAAACGGCTGCCTCAAGTACTGAGGCTTCTTGCAGCTTTCTCCCTCCCTCCCCACCCCCTGCCGTCCGTCGGTCCCGACGGCAAACCACTCCCTGAAAGGCCTGCCTGAAGCACTTTCACACAGGTAGGAATATGGTTTATTTAATCTTTTCTTTGCTTATAAATTTTTATTCAGGTTGCATTTATTTGTCTAATATTTGAATAAGTATAACTAAGGATTTATTGTAGAATTTAATGACTTCCCTCCGCCCCCCCCCTCCCTCCCCACCTCGTTCCCGACGCCTAATTTGTAACCTGCGCCTGATTTTTTACTGTGTAGACAAGGTTTTTTCAAGCCTACAAAAATCTTCACTTGCTCCATTCTAATTTAGTTTGGAGTACGTTTTCACTGTGGAAACTTTCAAATCAGGCGTCAGTGCCGGACATGCCCCCTTTTGAAAAAAAATTCTGTTCAAAAGTGAAACTGTTCTACCTGACTGGAACTGCAGAAAACTTAAATGTGGAGAATTCCGATTTCTAAGATACTCCGTTCTCCACCAGTTGCTCCTAAAAATCAGGAGCAAATCATGTGGAAACTTGGGGCCACATGTTTCTATGTGGTGAACAACATAACAGGATGTATTTCGAAAGACATTTTATGCAATATTTCAGAGAAATTAATTAAAATTTGAAGTTAACCTCAATGCTGTCAATGCTGAGACTCAAAATTGTGTTTGAATATTTTTGTTGGATATCTTTCCCACAGTCACAACCTCGAGTCATTGGTTTGAAAAAAGGAGGCAGAGAGAAAACGGGTAATTATAGGTCGGTTAGCCTGACATCAGTCGTGGGGAAAATGTTGGAATCAATTATTAAAGATGAAATAGCAGCACATTTGGAAAGACAGGATCGGTCCAAGTCAGCATGGATTTATGAAAGGGAAATCATGCTTGACAAATCTTCTAGAATTTTTTAAGGATGTAACTAATAGAGTGGACAAGGGAGAACCAGTGGATGTGGTGTATTTGGACTTTCAAAAGGCTTTTGACAAGGTCCCACACAAGAGATTGGTGTGCAAAATTAAAGCACATGGTATTGGGGGCAATGTACTGACGTGGATAGAGAACTGGTTGGCAGACAGGAAGCAGAGAGTCGGGATAAATGGGTCCTTTTCAGAATGGCAGGCAGTGACTAGTGAGGTGCCGCAGGGCTCAGTGCTGGGACCCCAGCTATTTACAATATATGTCAATGATTTAGATGAAGGAATTGAGTATAATATCTCCAAGTTTGCAGTGACACTAAGCTGGGTGGCGGTGTGAGCTTGGTGATATTACATTCAATTCCTTCATTTAAATCATTGATATATATTGTAAATAGCTGGGGTCCCAGCACTGAGTTCTGCGGCACCTCACTAGTCACTGCCTGCCATTCTGAAAAGGACCCATTTATGCTAAGTGGCTGCAGGGTGACTTGGACAGGTTAGATGAGTGGGCAAATACATGGCAGATGCAGTATAATGTGGATAAATGTGAGGTTATCCACTTTGGTGGCAAAAACACGAAGGCAGAATATTATCTGAATGGCGGCAGATTAGGAAAAGGAGAGGTGCAACGAGACTTGGGTGTCATGGTAAATCAGTCATTGAAAGTTGGCATGCAGGTACAGCAGGCGTTGAAGAAGGCAAATGGCATGTTGGCCTTCATAGTAGGGGATTTGAGTATAGGAACAGGGAGGTCTTACTGCAGTTGTACAGGGCCTTAGTGAGGCCTCACCTGGAATATTGTGTTCAATTTTGGTCTCCTAATATGAGGAAGGACGTTCTTGCTATTGAAGGATTGTAGCGAAGGTTCACCAGATTGATTCCCTGGATGGCAGGACTGACATATGAGGAGAGGCTGGATTAACTGGGCTTTTATACACTGGAGTTTAGAAGGATGAGAGGGGATCGCATAGAAACATATAAAATTCTGATGGGACTGGACAGGTTAGATGCAGGAAGAATGTTCCTGATGTTGGGGAAGTCCAGAACCAGGGGACACAGTGTAAGGATAAGCGGTAAGCTATTTAGGACCGAGATGAAGAGAAACTTCTTCACTCAGAGAGTTGTTAACCTGTGGAATTCTCTACCGCAGAGAGTTGTTGATGCCAGTTCGTTGGATATATTCAAGGGGGAGTTAGATATGGCCCTTACGGCTGAAGGGATCCAGGGGTATGGAGAGAAAGCAGGAAAGGGGTACTGAGCCATGATCTTATTGAATGGTGGTGCAGGCTCGAAGGGCCAAATGGCCTACTCTTGAACCTATTTTCTATGTTTCTATGTTTCTATGTAAGATGGACAGTTATTAATGTCAAGTGGAAAATGTAAGCTGGTGCTAAATGATCTACCTACCACCCAGAAGAATGTTTTCCGACCATTTTATAACTAATCAAATCCAACACCGCCGAAAGCACGCATCCCAATGTGTCAGTGATGAAAGATGGTGTCAGGTTATACAAATTAGCATTAGTTTTCCCTTAAAGAGCACCTCCATTTACCATGAAGAGCACTTCCATTTACCTGGAATTTCCTCAGAGCTGATCCCGCTCAGCTGCACTTTGGGGAAGTTATGGCGGCAGAGCAGGAACAGTTCTGAGGAAATTGTGGGCATTTAAAAAATATATTTTTGGAAGGAGGGTAAAGACCCTCTTTTTTCCCCCCCTGGTGATCTTGTGCTCCCAGCCCAGTGATATCTGGGCCAACTGATGCACACCTACCTGAGATAACTAACCCAGTGGTCTGGTCTGTACAGCTTAACCACTCACTGCGTGAACCTGCTGAGCTATTGGACAAGTTGTCCAACTCTCTCTTCTTTAGGTCTTTTCTCCCATTCCTCTTTCTTGCTCTCTGTCCACCACACACCATTGCAGGCCAACAGGAGACGCACAGAAACAAGCCAGCTGCATTGAAGTGCACAAGAGCAGCCCAATGAGGCTCCACTTGCCCTCCAGCCACCCCACCTGTACAATTTCACCACCTCGCCCAGGGAAGGAACTTTACCTCCATCCAGCACCTCCTCACTGCAGTGCACGATGACAGCAATTTCCTACATAGATGATCAGGATTATCCAGAAAGGTTCTTAAAAGTGAGGAACTAAGACATTTCTCTTCCTCAAAATTCCCTTTAAATTAACTGAGTTCTACTGGTAACAAATTATGACAAATAAGGACCTGATTGTGTCAGCTTGCACTAAATTGAGTAATATCAATGTAGCAAGAGTAAAATCATTAAGGAAGCGTAACCTAAGGAATCCATGAAGCTCACTAAATAGAATCTGAAGTTAATTATGTCAAAGAAGCAAGCTGTTTCTTTGAACTCGTACTAGATTGCTGTATTACGCCTGTGAACTATATGAATAATTCTTCCTGGGTGTTTAGCAATGTATAAAGCCTGCATGAAAGCCGCCCACCAATAACCAATTCCAATTCCTTTTCAGATTCTTTACAAAAATCTGTCATTGTGACCTGTGCCGTCATGCATTCAGGTTCCTTTAATAAAACCCTCTGGTCTCCAAGCTGTGGTAATGATTTTGAAGTTAACTCTGTGAATCTCAATATAAAAGCGAAATACTGCAGATGCTGGAATCTGAAATAAAAACAGAAAATGCTGGAAACACTCAGCACGTCAGGCAGCAGAGATAGTGGATCCATTGGTTGTAATCTATCAAAATTCCCTGGACTTTGGTGAGGTCCCAGCAAATTGGAAAAGGACATGCGTATTTGTACTGCCAAAATGGTCGGAATGCGTCATCCTTTGTCTATGATTGGTCCCCTTGGAGGATAAGCCACACTCTGAAGTTTCACTGGAATGTGTAACTGGAACTGCCCATCCCAAGGTCTCACAGACTTTGCAAATTGTAACTCGATCCACTTTGACTTCCTGAAGCGACAGAGGACAGAGCTCCCCAGAAGACAGCAAGGAGCAGCAAAAGTGCCTTACCCCAGCCCAAGTGTATGCCTCCCCCAGCCGAAGTGCCTTACACCAGTCCAAGTGCATCCCTTCCCCAGCCTTTCTCTCTCTCTCTCCCCCCACAGCCTCTTTCTCTCTCCCCCAGCCTCTCTTCACCCAGTCTCTCTCCCTCCCAGCCTTTCTCTCTCTCCCTCAGCCTCTCTCACACTCCCCCCAAGCTTCTCTCTCACCCCCAGCCTCTCTCTCTCCCCCCGCCAGCCTCTCTCTCTCACTCTCTCTCCCAACATCTCTCTTTCTCCCCCAGCCTCTCTCTCTCTCTCTCCCAGCCTCTCTCTCTCACTCTCTCTCCCCCAGCATCTCTCTCTCTCCCCCAGCATCTCTCTCTCCCCCCCACCCCCAGCCTCTCTCTCTCTCTCTCTCCCAACATCTCTCTCTCTCCCCCAGCCTCTCTCTCTCTCTCTCCCCCTCCCCAGCCTCTCTCACTCTCTCCCCCAGCATTACTCTCTCTTCTCATAAGCCTCTCTTTGACACTGTCAACTGCGAGGGTCTATGGAGTGTCCTCTTCCATTTCGGTTGCTCCCAAAGTTTATCAACATTGTTTGCCTGCTCCACGACGGCATGTAGGCCGTGATCCTTACCAACGGATCCATTACAGACCCAATCCACGTCCGGACCGGGGTCAAACAGGGCTGCGTCATCGCTCCAACCCTCTTCTCAATCTTCCTCGCTGCCATGCTCCACCTCACAGTCAACAAACTCCCCGCTGGAGTGGAACTAAACTACAGAACCAGTGGGAAGCTGGTTAACCTTCGCCGCCTCCAGGCCAGGTCCAAGATCACCCCAACCTCTGTCGTTAAGTTACAGCAAGCGAACAACGCCTGCGTCTGCGCACATTCTGAGGCTGAACTCCAGGATATAGTCAATGTATTCACGGAGGCATATGAAAGCATGGGCCTTATGCTAAACACAAATCCTCGACCAGCCTGTCCTCACTACACAGCACTGCCCTCCCAGTCATCAAGATCCACGGCATGGCCCTCGACAACGTGGACCATTTCCCATACCTCGGGAACCTCTTATCAACAAAAGCAGGCATTGATGAGGAGATTCAACACCGCCTCCAGTGCGCCAGTGCAGCCTTCGGCCGCCTGAGGAAAAGACTGTTTGAAGACCAGGCCCTCAAATCTACCACCAAGCTCATGGTCTACAGGGCTGCAGTAATACCCGCCCTCTTGAATGGCTCAGAGACATGGACCGTGCACATTAGACACCTCAAGTCGCTGGAGATATATCACCAATGATGTCTCCTCAAGATCCTACAAATCCCCTGGGAGGACAGGCGCACCAACATCAGCGTCCTCGTCCAGGCTAACATCCCCAGCATTGAAGCACTAACCACATTCGATCAGCTTCACTGGGCAGGCCATACAGTTCGCATGCCAGACACGATACTCCCAAAGCAAGTGCTTTATGCGGAGCTCCTTCATGGCAAACAAGCCAATGGTGGGCAGCGGAAACATTACAGGGACACCCTCAAACCCTCTCAGATAAAGTGCGACATCCCCACTGACACCTGGGAGTCTCTGTTAAAGACCGCCCTAAGTGGAGAAAGTGCATTCGGGAGGGCGCTGAGCACTTCGAGTCTCAACACCGTAAGCGTGCAGGAATCAAGCGCAGGCAGCTGAAAGAGCGTGTGGCAAATCAGTCCCACCCACCCCGTCCCTCAACAACTATCTGTCCCACCTGTGACAGAGTCTGTGGCTCTCGTATTGGACTGTTCAGCCACCAAAGAACTCACTTCAGGAGTGGAAGCAAGTCTTCCTCGATTCCGAGGGACTGCCTATGATGATGATGATGATGATGATGAACGGTTTGCACTATGCTGCATAATTTTGCTCTGCATATCCAAGATTTTCCTGGTAATGCACCTTCATTCTAATCGCTTCCCACCCCCTCCTTAAGACTTACCTGTGGGCCGTTGCTGCGGCCCAAAATATGAGAGGTCTTCACCAGTAAGCTAGCTGGGGACATCCAGAAGGTGTTTGCAGCTGGCTGGTCTGAAGTTGTGAGCAGGAATTGTTTCTAGAATACCTTGTCATCTGGATGAGGCTGTCATGTTCTCTTATCTACGCTAGTGAGTCCAGGAGGTGCTAATGCAGCAGGGGTGGTGGAAGGCTGCTGTAACTCAGTCAAGGCCTCGTGAGATGCCCATAGTAGGGGACCTCTTGGAGCTTGTCATGTATGTACTTTTGGGATCACTAGCCACTAGATGTGTGCAGCCCAAGTATAAAAGGCCAGCCATTTTGTATATTAGTAACTTTGGGCTTAATAAAGCAGAACCAAGGTTGTACCTCTTGGAGTTAAACAGTACTCAGTCTAACAGTCATTGCATGCACAACAGAGCTTGGGCCTGAGACAATCTAAATGAAGATTTGCAGATATTGGGGCCTAGATATGTGTTGGCACCTAAGCGTCCAATATGATGGGAGGCGTCCATGCGAATATTCCATGCCGGAAGTGCACCACTTGCCATATTGGTAAAGTTTCCTGTAAAGTCAACCAGGGCCTGTGGTTGAAACAGGCAGTAGGCCCTTTAAATATGCAAACAGGGGGCCTCACATCGGTTTTTGAGGCCCCTCGTTCCAAAATTCATTAGCAATTGACCGGAGCTAGTGTCATGCATGCTACGGTTAATATTCTCAGGCACTTTGCAGCCCAACCAGAGGTCCTTAAAGGGAAAGGTAAACGTTTATCATTTTACTTAAGGGAACAATCCAATTTCTAGGTCTTGGTTTCTGTTGAGGCAGTCTGGCTCAGCTAACTTTCGGACACCGGGGCAGTGGGGTGGAGGGGGTAGAGAGGGTGATAAGGCTCCCATCATGGGAGATGCAAGCATGTTCCATTCTCATTGCCTGACTCCCCCCTCTCCTTTTTTTTTAGGTCTATCAGATGACTTGGGTGTTGCAGGCACACAGACTGAAGAAGAGCAAGCTCCAGAAGATGCACCATCACTTACTCTGACCCTTCCAGGCTCCAGCACAGAAATCTGCACTCCATATGAGTTAGAGAGCTCTGCAATGGACAAGTCACTCAGCACAAATGAACAGATGTAGATGGGAAGGACAGTCCAGGAAACAGGTTACTTCCTAGCTCACGTCCTATCGCTGCTCAAGAGGGTGGTGATGCAGGTTTAGGGGTCCAGCTTTTAAAAGAAAAAATGATTTCTGTGCACCAGTGATTGCTAAATGTATTGGATTGCCTGCAAACATTTTGGATAGTGTGAAGCAGTCCGCGACCAACTCGTATGGTGTTCTGGCTCATAGCATCACCACTCTGCAGTCAACTATGGAGCGTGTGGTCTCCTCAATGGAGGCTGAAGCAGAGCCCTCCCTGGACAGTCTCTGGTATCACTAACAGCATCTCTGAGAAATGCTCATACTGGAGTCATGCAGGCTCTGGGCTCTACCGTCTCCTCTGCTTTGGCTAGGCTGGGAGACCAAAGGACAAGGACTGCGATCAGGTCATTTATGCCACACAGTCAGCAGTTGCGTGGATCCGGCGGGGCAGTCAGGCAATGGGAAGGGACCGTGCTCGCACGTAGTGATAAGGGTCAGTTGTATCAGATGAGTGGCAGCGCAATGTATCACCAAGTTGTCATGCTCCATGTGCAACTGTGGGAGTGAGACAGTTAAATAGAAAGAGAAAAAGGGAGGGAAGATGCCCAAGCACCCCGCTGTGTCTGGCCTTCAGCCTCAGCTGCGTGCTCTCTCTCTCTCTGCCAATAATAATGCTGGCAGCCTCTTCCAATGGTCAGTATCTGCAGTATGGCAGGACCTTCTCCTGTGCTGGGACTCTCCATGGTGTTATGTGCCAACTTCTCCTGCAGAAAGAGTGGAAGTGGACTAATATGTGCCTGCTTAAGGGTTTTCTAGATTAATGGTTAACTGGTGGTCCCATTAGGCCACGGCACAGAACCGGCAATAGCACATTGCCAGCCCAGTTTACACTGCTTCCCACCTTCCTCTCACCAGGCCGCCGACGCGCAGGATGGATTTCACCTGCACTGTGCACCGTGTGTTTCCCTTGAAGAAGCTGACTCAGTCCCTCTTTCACCTGAAGTTGATCGGGGCCCAGGAGAGGCGTAAGTTTGGGGCCAGGGGCGGAGGGGCAGCATGGGCCAGCCCACATTGCGATATGTGTGCGCACTAGGTCCATGCAGCAGAGCAGGTCTCCAGTCGTCCCGGTTAATCCTTGCCACTGGACCAAGACCTAGCTCTGTCAAGCCCGTGTAGTGGCTGGTGTGCAACGGCCACCACACGTTAAAAAAATCCACGCAGAGGCACCTTCCACCCTTCAACATGTAGTTCGGGATCCGGAATATTAGGCCCTTCATGGAAACACCTGTGAACGCATCTTTTTTTGGCGTGGAAGCAAGTCATCCTCGTTTCGAGGGACTGCCTATGATGATGATGATAATGATGATGATGACAGTGAACGATGTTCCAGGGAATGCAATCTACTCAGCTTAAAAAGAAGTATTTTATTATTAATAATAACTTTTATTTATATAGCGCCTTTTACGTAATAAAACTTCCCAAGGAGCTTCACAACAGTGTTACAAACAGATAAATTTGACACCGAGCCACAGAAAAAATGAAGGCAGATGATCAAAAGCTTGGTTAAAGAGGTAGGTTTTAACAAACTGTCATCCACTTCCAACCATTGGAAGGGCAATGTGTGTACTGCAGATGGTGAGAGCTAAGAGCTGACTTTCATGGCTGGTCATCGACCTTGATTCCACTTTCCCGCCCGATCTCCATACCCCTTCATACAGTAGCATCAGGGCTACTTGATGCCCAATTTGTTTTACATTCTCAGTGGTTAAGATTAAAATCCCTGTACCTGCACTAAAAATAGAATTGGTTTATACCATTCTACAATAGGTATTTATGTTATTAAAAAAGCAAAATTGGCCAAGGGATGTGTTGTAGAAAGTATATGTACTGGAATGATAGTCTCCTGTCTGCCAGCTGTAAAGGTCTTTATTTTAGGCCATCTTCATTCAATTCCTAATGCTCACAACCTTTGCCTCTCTGCCAATAGTCATTCCTTTAGGCCACCATGTTCCTGCTCACAAAATCCCTCCATCTTACCTCCTCCTTCCCAACTTTCAAAAGCTTCAGAAAGCCTTTCTTCAACCCTATTTTTAGTCCTTTCCCCTGATTCCAGTCTACCCGTTCCTTTCCCTCCCACTAATTTGTCCCTTTCCGTCTCTGATCCGTAAAGTGCTTTGGGATGTCTTTCTGATGTGAGGACCACTCTATCAATAAAACAATACAAGTTGTTGTTTTGGCTCAACTGTACAGCACACGGTACACATCATTTGATACGAACTGGAGCTAAATTAGCAAATTCCACTCTGAAAGATTGCAGGAATAGCTGGGAAATAGAAATGGTACGTTCGGGCAGCCGGGGTGATATTCTACGGTTATGTTAAACCTTAATGTAAGAAGAAGTATGTCTCTGGTCACCATGTTAAGCAACATCATTAATGCATTTCCTCTATTTAGTTACTAGAAAATTCAAAGAACACTTTTTTCAAAAATGTGCTAATGTTCTCAGTGCAAGTATCAAACCGAGGAAATCTCCACAATGTCATTACACATAGTGACCCTCACTCTACTGTTCGTGCAGAGTGAAGGGAGCATTACAAGGCAACTAAAGCACAGTCAACCTGATCTGAGAGTATAAAAAAGCAAGTCCCCAGCACCTGCTTGAAGAACACAATCAGTTTATTTTTGTAAAAAAGGGCCATTTTCTGGGCAGATGTTTTAAAATACTTTCAGGAGGAAGAACTGTGGAAACCTCAGGAAAACTGCGGACTATTATTCTGGGGTTTCTGCGGGCTCATCCACTAAAGTTACAGCAGACCAGCAGAAGAAGCCCTGCGGAAATTCACCCCCTCAGTGTTCTATATGCAAAATGTGGATTCAATTTAAGGAAGCAATGTAGAGATAATAAAACATTTTGGGGGGAATCACAGAATTTGACGATACATTGAATGCAATTCATTCCAGTGTGTCTGTAACAGTTCTTTGAAAGATATAACTTGATAGGAAATATGTGGTTCAAATTGTTCCTTACTTGACTGAGTGAATGGAAAGGTATCAGTTAGAAGCAGATGACTATGGAACACCATGACTGCAGGGAAGTACCACAGTATTTTATTTTGGAAGAGACACAGTTTAGTGACCCATGATAACAATTCTAAGAGATATGGGACTGGAATTTTGCTTCGTTACTGCCTCTGCTTTCGCCCCGGAGAGGCGGTAAAAGCGTCGGAAAGCATTTCCGGGTGTGCGGCCAGCTTCTAGCGCCCCTGCCGGGACATTCGTTACCAGATTTGTGGGGTGCGGAGCAGAACCGCCCGGGAGAGCTCACTGGTTGTGACACCGGCTTGAAATTTAAAATTCGCCTGATCCGTACCGCACCGTAACGCTCCCGAGTGGGACCGCCTGTGAAAGCTGGCCATCCGAGCTGTAGCGGCCGCAGTGAGGGAGGGAATGTTGACCTGGGGGAAGTGTCATTGTTTTTAATTTATTTTATTTTTGCGATTCATGTGGATGTGGCATCAGTAAAGTGTTGGGAGTGTTTTTGGTGGTTTTTTCCGGATTTTTTTTCATGGAAACCTCCCTTAGGGTGCTCCGAGGCCGGCTGTTTACCTCGGGATTTTCAGTTGCTCAGCTGGCCTAGCACCCCAAAAAGAGGTGTGGAACGCCTCCCTTAGCACTCCGCTCCACACCCAGAGCCCAGCTGGTGAATTTTGCGGCTGGAGACACAAATCATTACCCGATGTAAAATTTACTGTTCCGCCCGGGTTAACGCCGCAATTGAGGTGCAACTGAATTTCCACCCCATGGTTCTTGCAAAACCAATATAAATAGGTCTAATGTTGTCTGGACATGGAAGTATGTGTTGATTTGGTCTGCATGCACGGTTGCAGTTTCATTGGTATATGCAAAGCCTTTTGATCCATAATAACATAATCTTCCTTCAAGGTCAGTCTTGGGAATGCCATAAATATGGTAATGAGAGAGAATGAAGAGGCTTCAGGGATTCATGGAGATTCTAATGTACTGCCCCAGTCTCTAGTGCCGAGAGAGTCATTAAGATAGCTCGGTTCCCTAAAATGATTACCTTCATTTTTAAAAATGTTAAATTGTTCCTGTGGCAGATATAATCAGTGATGTTGTCACATCACTGTAGGAGCCTTCCTTTATCATTGTTAACAATCTCTGCTTAAGCCTTTGTTCAATAAGCGGACCTTTACAATTTCCAGCTGACGACACAGCTGCCCATAAATGAAGTAGTTCTGCCATATACTGCAGCACAGCTGCTTGTGAGCAGTTATTACAAAATCACAATTGTTGACGGGGGACGATGTGTGCAGCCAACAGCCAGGCAAAGCGATTGGTAGCAGCACTGATGTCTGCCAGATACATGGTCAGTCCAGCTTTCCTGCTTCTGATGATGTTGTGAAAACCATATTATTGCAAGTTAAAATGAGGAAATGGCTGACTTGTTGAATAATTACTTTGTGTCAGTCTTGACAGTAGATGAAGAGGATAATATAGCTGATATTCCTGAGAAACGAATAATGAATCTCACTAAAGTTAATGGGCTGAAAATTGTGGTGCCGCTGGGTCTGCAAAAGCCCGTTTTCGGGGCGCAATGCACATGCGCCGAAAACCGGCTTTTCCGATCTGTCAAAGATTTCTCCGTACAGAATCTCCGCATCCCCGGGAGAAGGACATCCGCGCGGGAGAGATTGGGCTATTTGCCCAACTCATGCCCAGCGAATGTCCTTCAAACTTTTATGCCTGGTAAAAGCAGGCTCATAGCTTACTTTTACCAGCGTAATACTTTTAAAACATATAAAAATTAAATTTAAACACTCATTTTTATATTAAAAACCCTGTCCATTAAGGCACGTTTATTTTTAACACTATTAAAACATTAAAAAAAGTTCCCCAAAATATATTTTTTTCTAAAACATTTAATCACATTTAATTTCAATTAATTTTATAAATATGTGAGGTGTTTTGTTTATTTATTATGCTGTGTTTCGATGTTTTAGGGGTTGTTCTCATTGATAGTAATGGGAGCCCGTACAAACAGCTGCCATTTTTATCAATGAGAATACTGGATAGTGATTGGTGGTCCAGGCCCATGTGACTCCAGCTTGTACGTGAGTATCTCGAAGTCATCTCCCTGTGCGCTGCGTGGCGAATCTCCGCCTCCAACCGAATCCTACGTTCCTCCGGAACCATCAGGTACTTTCATAGATTTTTTTCGGGTCAGAGGCGATTGTATGAAGGAAGCCTCCAACCACAATTTTCCCCCCAATGTAAGCAACAAAACAGTAATAGAAAAAATATTGACACTAAAGACTGACAAATTTCCAGGACCTGATGTTCAAAAAAGGATGTAAAGATAAACCCAGCAACGACAGGCCAGTCAGTTTAACCTTGGTAGTAGGAACATTTTTAGAAACAATAATCATGGAAAAAATTAACAATCTCTTGGACAAGTGTGGATTAATTAAGGAAGGCCAGCACGGATTTGATAAAGGCAAATCATGTTTAAACAACTTGATCGAGTATTTTGATGAGGTAACAGGAAGGGTTGATGAGGGCAATGCGGTTGACGTGGTGTACATTGATTTCCAAAAGGCCTTCGACAAAGTGCCACATAAAAGGCTTACCAGCAAAACTGAAGCCCATGGAATAAAAGGAACAATGACAGCATGGATATGAAATTGGCCATGTGACAGGAACAGAGAGTAGTGGTGAACGGTTGTTTTTCGGACTGGAGGAAAGTATACAGTGGTGTTCCCCAGGGGTCGGTTCTAGGACCATTGCTTTTCTTGATTATATATTAATGACTTGGACTTGGGTGTACAGGGCACAATTTCTAAATTTGCAGATGATACATAACTTGGAAGTGTAGTGAACAGTCAGGAGGCGAGTGATAGACTTCAAGAGGACATAGACAGGCTGGTGAAATGGGCGGACACATGGCAGATGAAATTTAATGCAGAAAAGTGCGAAGTGATACATTTTGGTAGAAAGACTGAGGAAAGGAAATTTAAACTAATGGGTATAATCCTAAAGGGGGTGCATGAACAGCAAAACTTAGGGGTATATGTGCACAACTCATTGAAGGTGGCAGGGCAGGTTGAGAAAGCAGTTCTAAAAGCTTATGGGCTCCTGGGCTTCATGAGTAGAGGTATTGGGGCCAAAATTGCCCCCCTCTTTAAGGTCCATTACTGCCTCTAAGAGCTGGTAATGGCGCGGTAAGGCCTTTCCGACCGGGGGCAGGCGGATGGGCCGACCCATCAGAAATTGCCCCCATGTTGGGAGAGGCAGAAGCAGGTTTCTGCCCCATCGGCGGCGAACCCTTTCCGCTCCATGAGGGAAATTGTCCCGCGGGAGCATAGCAGCCGCCGTTCGGTGCCCTTGACAGCTTATCCCAGTGGGAAGCTGCCAGTGGCTGGGCAGTGCATCTGCCCTTAAAGGGGAAGGCTTCTGCCGCAACTGCCATTTTATTTTAATTGTCAACGGACTTTGAAGTCGGCCCGACAGTGCTGGCCACGGGTTCGACTGGGCTGCCCACAGGCAGCATTGCACCCCCTCTTGGCCGTGCTGAAGCCCTCCCTGGTGGCCCTTTAACTGAAGGGGAGGATCGTTGCTGCGCGTCATCGCGAGGAGGAGGTCCGCATCGTGCAGACGTGCTTAGCCCACTGCTGATGACATCGCGCACTTTCAACCCAGCTCCCCTCTCACTTCCACCCCGCAGCCGCCCGAAACACCACCCGGACAATTTGATAAAGTTTAAGAGGCCAAAATCCCTCTATTCACCGCCCCAAGGATTCGGACGGAGAAGAATCATTTAATTTGAATTATCCACCCCATTTGGGGCGGAGGGCAATTTTGCCCCCATAAAGTACAAATATTATGATGAAACTTTATGAAACACTGGTTTGGCCTCAACTGGAGTATTGTGTCCAATTCTGGGAAAGGTGTGAAGGCCTTAGAGAGGATGCAGAAAAGATTGCCGAGAATGATTCCAGGGATGAGGGACTTCAGTTATGTGGATAGACTGGAGGAGCTGGGATTGTTCTCCTTGGAGCAGAGAAGATCATGAGGGGTCTGGACAGAGTAGGTAGAGGGAAACTGTTCCCATTGGCAGAAAAGTCGAGAACCAGAGGACACAGATTTAAGGTGATTGGCAAAAGAACCAAAGGCGACATGGGAAAATACGTTTTTGCACAGCGAGTGGTTAGGATCTGGAATGCACTGCCTGAAAAGGTGGTGGAGGCAGACTCAATCACAGCTTTCAAAGGGGAGTTGGATATTAGTCGAAAGAAAACAATTTGCGGGTCTGTGGGGAAAGGGCGGGGAGTGGCACGGGCTCGACAGGCCAAATGGCTTCCTTCCATGCTGTAACCATTCTATGATTCTATAAAAAGAGGTGGGTTAGGCAGCCATCCTAGCCTGCAGTGCCTCATCTCCTGCTGATATTTCTTTGAGATCTTTTTCCTCCTGCTGCTTCTCTTCCTGCTAATCATCATGTACCTCCATTGCAGAATCTGTTGAGGGACATGCTCTCCAACATGCAGGACAATCATAGAATCATAGAAGTTTACAGCACAGAAGGAGGCCATTTCAGCCCATTGTGTCCGCGCCAACCAACAAGAGGCTGTCCAGCCTAATCCCACTTTCCAGCTCTAGGTCCGTAACTCTGTAGGTTACGGCACTTCAGGTGCACATCCAAGTCCTTTTTAAATGTGGTGAGAGTTTCTGCCTCTCCCACCCTTTCAGGCAATGAGTTCCAGACCCCCACTACCCTCTGCATGAAGAAATTTCCCCTCAAATCTCTTCTAAACCTTCTACGAATTACTTTCAATTTATGTCCCTTGGTTGTTGACCCCTCTGCTAAGGGAAATAGGCCCTTTCTATCCATTATATCTAGGCCCCTCATAATTTTATACATCTCAATGAGGTCTCCCCACAGCCTCCTCTGTTCCAATGAAAACAAATGCAGCCTATCTAATCTGTCCTCATAGCTTAGATTCTCCACTCCCGGCAACATCCTCATAAATCTCCTCTGTACCCTCTCCAGTGCAATCACGTCCTTCCTGTAATGCAGTGACCAGAACTGCACGCAGTACTCCAGCTGTGGCCTAACCAGTGTTTTATACACTTCAAGCATAACCCTCCTGCTCTTGTATTCTGTGCCTTGGCTATTAAAGGCAAGCATTCCGTATGCCTTCTTAACATCTTACCCACCTGGCCTGCTACTTTCAGGGATCTGAGAACAAGCACACCAAGGTCCCTTTGTTCCTCTACACTTCTCAGTATCCTACTATTTAATGTGTATTCCCTTTCCTTGTTAGCCCTCCCAAAATGCATGACCTCACACGTCTCTGGATTAAATTCCATTTGCCACTGTTCTGCCCACCTGACCAGTTGATTGATATCTTCCTGCAGTCTGCAGCTTCCTTCTTCATTATCAACCACACGGCCGATTTTAGTATAATCGGCAAACTTCTTAATCATACCCCGTATATTCAAGTCTAAGTCATTGATATATATCACAAAAAGCAAGGGACCTAGTACTGAGCACTGCAGAACCCCACTGGAAACAGCCTTCCAGTCACAAAGACACCCATCGACCATTACCCTTTGCTTTCTGCCTCTGAGCCAATTTTGGATCCAACTTGTCACTTTGCCCTGCATTCCATGGGCTTTTACCTTCGTGACCAGTCTGCCATGTGGGACCTTATCAAAAGGTTTGCTAAAATCCATATACACTACATTATATGCACTGCTCTCATCGACCCTCCTGGTTACCTCCTCAAAAAATTCAATCAAGTTAGTCAGATACAACCTTCCCTTAAAAAAATCCGTGCTGACTGTCCTTGATTAATCCGTGTCTTTCTAAGTGAAGATTTATTCTGTCCTTCAGGACTTTTTACAATAATTTTCCCACAACTGAGGTTAGGCTGACTGGCCTGTAATTACTTGTCTATCCCTTTCTCCCTTCTTAAACAAAGGTATCAGATTAGCAGTCCTCCAGTCCTCTGGCACCACACCTGAAGCCAGAGAGGATTGGAAAATGATCATCAAAACCTCTGCTATTTCCTCTTTTGCTTAATTTAACAGCCTGGGATACATTTCATCTGGGCCTGGGAATTTATCCACTTTCAAAGCCGTTAAACTCCTTAATACCTCCTCTCACACTATATTTATTTAATCTAATATTTCACACTTCTTCTCCTCGATAGTATGTCTGCATCGCTCCTCTCTTGTATGAAAACAGATGCAAAGTATTCATTAAGAACCATACCCACATCTTCCGCCTCCACACTCAGATTACCCTCATGGTCTCTAATAGGCCCTACCCTTTCTTTAGTTATCCTCTTGCTCTTAATGTATTCATAAAGCATCTTTGAGTTTTTCTTGATTTTACTTGACAAGAATTTTTCATGCTATTTCTTTGCTTTCAAAATATCATTTTTAATTTCACCCTTGGACTTTCTATACTCCTCCAGAGATTCTGCAGTAGTTAGCCATTGGTATCTGTCATAAGCCTCCCTTTTTTTCTTTACCCTCACTGTGTGTCCCTCCACATCCAGGGGGCTCTAGAATTGTTAGTCCCTCCCTTTTTCTTTAAGGGCATTGCCCTGGTCTGAACCCTCAGGATCTCCTCCTTGAATGCCTCCCACTGCTCTGACACTGATTTACCTTCAAATAGTTGTTTCCAGTCCACTATGGCTAAATCACTTCTCAGCTTAGCAAAGTTGGCTTTTCCCCAATTTAGAACTTTTATTCCTGGTTTATCCTTGTCCATTTCCATAACTACCTTAAATCTGACTGAATTATGGTCACTAGCTCCTAAATGCTCTCCCACTGATACCCCTTCCACCTGCCCAGCTTCATTCCCTAAAACTAAATCCAGAACCACTCCCTCCCGTGTTGGGCTTGCTACGTACTGGCTAAAAAAGTTCTCTTGAATGCAGTTTAGAAATTCCGCACCCGCTATACCCTTCACACTAATTTTGTCACATTTAATATTAGGATAATTGAAATCCCCTACTATTACTACCCTATAGTTTTTGCACTTATCAGAAATTTGCCTACATATTTGCTCTTCTATCTCCCTCTCACTGTTTGGGGGTCTATAGTACACACCCAGCAGTGTGATCACCCCTTTTTTGTTTTTCAGTTTGACCCATATGGCCTCGTTTGATGATCCCTCTAACATATCATCCCTCTTCACAGCTGTAATAGTTTCTTTAAATGTAACAATTTTGTCAATTTTCAGAAGTGAAGATGGCAAATAACCCAGCTTGATCCACTATGTGTAAGCATAGTGGACACTGGTCTGACATTAACAGCAGTCCATGGTGAACTGAGTTTGAGTATAAGCAAGCCGGGGCCATTGGGGTGAGCAGCGTGCGGCGGCCCGACCTGGAAATCGGCATGGTCCCGGCCTGCAAGACCATCAGCAGGCCGGGGCCATTGGAGGGAGCAGCATGCAAAGGCATACTACTGCAGGGAGCAGCGCAGGAGGGCGACAGCTATGAAGCCAGGTCGCTGATTGCAGTGCGGGCAGGCACAGCAGGAGGGGTGAAGGAGTGGCAAGAGTCCATAGAGGGAAGTGACCGGGGCCCAGGAGAGGTGTGAATCTGGGGCCCAGTAGAGGCGAGGGCCCAGGGCCAGCACGAGCCAGCCCACACTGCGATATGTGTGTGCGCTCGGTCTGTGCAGCAGTGCTGGTCTCCAGTTAGTCTTGGGTAATCCTTGCCATTGGACCAAGACCTAGCTCTGTCAAACCCGTGTGGTGGCTAGTGTGCAACGGCCATCACACATTAAAAAAATCCAAGCACAGGCATCTTCCACCCTTCACGATGTAGTTCTGGATCTGGAATATTAGGTCCTTCATTGAAACACCTGTGAACTCATCCCTTTTTGACATGTAAACAAGTCATCCTCGCTTTGAGGTACTGCCTATGATGATGATGATGATAAGCTTGAGTAGAATTCTTATCAGCCATTGAGCCAGCTTTCCTTCTGAGGATGATGTTCCTCTTCAAATAATTCCATCACGTGTACTCCCTGGGTGGTGTGCATTGCCATGCATAAATTAGATACTTATATACCATCTATATATTAAGGAAGCATGTCTAAAATCATGGTCCTATGTGTCCCAGGATTCTGAGCTAGTACACAATTGGCTACAATGGCTCTCTATTGTTTTATCTAAGTCATTAATAAATATAGTGAATATTTGACTCCCCTGCACAGATCCTTGTGGGGCACCACTAGTTACTGCCTTCTAATTTGAGTACATACCCATTATCCCTAATCTGTCTTCTACTGCCTAATCAATCTCCTAACCAGGTAAATAATTTGCCTTCAATTCCATGAGCTTTAATTTGAACTAACAGTCTCTTATGTGGAACCATATCGAATGTGTGGTGTATGAAATGATACAATGAACTCTGTACTCTGAGCCAGTGACCCAGTGTAACCTGGTCAATCTTTAATGGCTTCCAGAAGTGAAGATACAAAGGTGAAGTTCAGGTTATCTACTAGGCCCAGCACGAGTGTACCTATGACCCTAGGGCCGCCGACGGTAGTGACCTCTGTTGATGGGCAGACAATATGTACATATATTACACCATTTTACGCTCCCCCTCCCCGCCTCCCCAGTTCTTGGCACAAGTCCATATTACAAGTTCAGATGGTCCGGAGCCCTTCGTTCCCTGGTTGACCGTCTCAGTACAATCCCAGTGCTTTCCGAGACTCTCACGACTTGGGGTTGGGCGTTGACCACCATGGGTCTCAGTACAATCCCAGTGTTTCCGAGTCTCTCACGACTTGGGGCTGGGTGTTGACCACCGTGGGTCTCAGTACAATCCCAGTGTTTCCGAGTCTCTCACGACTTGGGGCTGGGCGTTGACCACAGTGGGTTCTTCTGATGGCTGGAATGGAGTTGGTTGGCCATCTAAACTCGCGGTTTCTTCTTCCAACTCTGCCGGTTCATCAGTGTGTCTTAGCTTGATTTGATCAATGTGTTTCCTGCACGTCTACCCATTCTTGAGCTTAACCATCTACACCCGGTTACCCTCTTATCCGTAACATTTCCCGGGAGCCACTTGGGCCCTTGACCATGGTTAAGTACATACACTGGGTCATTTACAGATATGTCGCGTGACACTGCGGCACGGTCGTGATACCACTGCTGGCGTTGACGTCGGGTTTCGACATGATCGTTAAGGTCAGGATGGACTAGAAAAGAGCCTGGTTTTGAGGCCTCCCTTCATCAATAGTTCCGCAGGCGGGACCCCGGTGAGCATGTGTGGCCTTGTCCTGTAACAGAGCAGTATGCGTGACAGGCGTGTCTGCAAGGAACTGTGAATTACGCATTTCAAGCTCTACTCGATGGTTTGAACTGCCCGCTCCGCTTGACCATTGGATGCGAGTTTGAACTGGGCTGACCTCACGTGTTTTATGCCGTTGCGTTTCATGAACTCTTGAAACTCCAGGCTCGTGAAACACAGTCTGTTGTCACTGACAACGATGTCTGGCAGACCATGTGGCAAACATGGCTCTCAGGTTCTTAATGATGGCAGTGGAAGTGCTGGATGACATGATCACACATTCTATCCATTTGGAGTATGCATCCACCACCACAAAAACATTTTACTGAGGAAGGGGCCCGCAAAGTCGATGTGGATTCTAGACCACGGTTTGGAAGGCCATGACCACAGACTGAGCGGAGCTTCCTTTGGGGCATTGCTTTAACTGCATGCAAGTGCTGCACTGATGCACGCATGACTCTAAGTCAATGCCAGGTCACCAAACATGGGACTTGGCGATGGCCTTCATCATGGCAATACCGGGATGCGTACTATGTAGCTCCCGTACAAATCTTGCCCTGCCTTTCTTGGGCATTACAACACGATTACCCTACAGTAAATAGTCAGACTAGATGGAAAGCTTATCTTTGCAATGGCTGAACGGTTTGGTTTCATCACCCATTTCCTTGGGGATTGTCGACCAGTTCCCGATAAGAACACAACGTTTTACAACCGATAGGGTCGGATCCTGGCTGGTCCAGGTCTTAACTTGTTGAGCAGTGATGGGTGACACGTCACTCTCAAAGGCATCCATGACCATGAGTAGTTCTGCGGGCATTGGCGTTTCCACCTAGGGTAACCGGCTCAAAGCATCAGCACAGCTGTCGGTGCCTGGTCTATGGCGAATGACATAATCATAGGCAGATAATGTCAGCGCCCACCTCTGGATGCAGGATGACATGTTGGTATTGATACCTTTATATTCCGAAAACAACGATATAAGCGGCTTGTGATCGGTTTACAGCTCGAAGCAAAGCCCAAACAGGTACTGGTGCATTTTCTTTACCCCATAAACACATGCTAAAGCCTCTTTCTTTACCATGCTGTAGGCTCTTTCCACCTTGGACAGGCTTCGAGTCGCGTATGTAACTGGTTGTAGTTTGCCTGACTCATTGGCTTGCTGGAGTACGCAGCCGACCTCACAGGACGACTCATCACAGGTCAAAACTAGATGCTTGCATGGGTCATACAGTACCAGTAGCTTGTGGGGACACAACAGATTTCTAGCCTTCTCAAAGGCTCTGTCTTGAAGTTCACCCCATACCCAGTCATCTCCTTCCTGAGCAGCTTGTGCAAAGGCTCTAATATTATGCTCAATTTGGGTAAGAAGTTACCGAAGTAGAGGAGAAGACCCAGCAACGAATGTAGCTCCGTCACATTCTGGGGCCTGGGCGCATTTTTGATGGCCTCTGTTTTCACGTCTGTAGGCCTGATTCCGTCTGCAGCAATATTTCGTCCAAACAATTCGACCTCTGGTACCATGAAAACACACTTCGAACATTTCAGCCTGAGTCCCGCTTTGTCCAGACGACGCAGAACCTCTTCCAGATTGTGCAGGTGCTCGGTGGTGATTAGGATGTCATCTTAGAATACCACAGTCCTGGGGACGGATTTCAATAGGCTCTCCATGTTTCTCTGAAATATGGCTGCCACCGAACGAATGCCAAAAGGGTACCTGTTGTAAATAAACAGTCCTTTGTGTGTGTTGATGCACATAAGTTTCTTTGATGATTCAACCAGTTCCTGTGTCATGTAGGCTGGTGTTAGATTCAATTTGGTGAACGATTTTCCTCCGGCTAGCGTTGCAAACAGGTCATCAGCTTTTGGTAGCGGGTACGGATCTTGTTTCGAAACTCAGTTGATCGTGACCTTGGAGTCTCCACAAATCCTCACCGTGCCGTCGCTCTTTAACACCGGAACAATGGGCTGGCCCATTCATTAAATTCGACCGGTGAGATGACACTCTCTCATTGTAGCCTATCCAATTCGTGCTCGACCTTTTTTCTCATCATGTGCGGGTCCGCCCTGGCTTTGTGATGGATGGGCCTTGCGTCTGGGCCTAGGTGAATCTGCACCTTGGCTCCCTTGAAGCTGCCAATTCCTGGTTCAAACAGTGAGGGAAATTTGCTCAGCACTTGAGCACACAAATCATCATCCGCTGATGACAAAGGTTTGATATCGTACCATTTCCATTTTATTTTCAAGTGCCAACTGCTGCCAAATAACGATGGGCCGTTGCCCGGGTCAATCCATAATGGTAGCTCATGAACCACTCCCTCGTATGACGCTCTTACTGCTGCACTACCGATCACTGGTATGAGCTCTTTGGTGTAGGTACGCAATTTCACATTTATCGGACTCAGCTCGGGTCTCTCTGCCTTGGTCTCCCACAGTTTTTCGCAAGTCCTCAGGCTCATTATTGATTGCCTCGCACCCGTGTCTAATTCCATGGATACCGGCATGCCATTTAATTTTAGCTCCATCATTATCGGTTGGCTCTTTGTTAGTAATTTTACTTCCATCATTATCGGTTGGCTCTTTGTTAGGAATGCACGTACGCTATACATTTTTCCTCGGAGCTCTCAAATGCCTCAGGCTGCATCGCCAGATCCACGCTGGATTGATCATCATCCACGTGATGTGTCGCAGCTCGCTTGCTCTGCTGTGGACACGTCTGCTGAGGATGCCCCGTCTTTGCACACCCTCTGCATACATACTGCCTGAAGTGGCACTGATGGAGTCGGTGATTGCCCCCGCAACGCCAACACATTGAACTTGGATTTGCGCCCGATGGCAGGCTTTGAGCGGCTCCCGTTCTCGCATACGCAGTCGAATAGGCCCTCGATGGCGAACTTTGAGCGGCTCCCGGTCTTGAAGACACAGTCGAGTAGGCCCTGCCATGTGCAGCTCTGCCGGCCGTCGAAACAATTTGGTGCACCGTGCTTGCCGTGGAGTTCTAGTTTTGTCGTGATATCTGCTTCATGCCTTTCTGCGTGGACATGCAAGCCTGGGCGATGGTGATGACCTTGCTGAGGTCCGGCGTCGCCGCAGCCAGCAGCTTACTTAAGTTCGCCTCATGGTTGACCCCGATCACCAAAAAGTCACGCAGCATGTCTTCCAATGCAGGCCCAAATTCTCAAGGCCCTGCAAGACATCACAAGTTGGCAACAAATGTCGCTACGTCCTGGCCTTCTGGACGAACATGCTTATAGAAGCGATATTTGGATACGAGGATTCCTTCCGTGAGTTTAATGTGTTCCCGAACTAGAACAGTTCTTTGTAATCCTTTTCTGTAGGAAGAGCAGGTGAGAGCAGATTCTTGATGTGTGCACAGATCATGGGGCCACAGATGGTGAGAAGAACTGACCTGTGTTTCTCTGCATCCTTGTCTTTGTTTAAGTCGTTTGCAGCGAAATCCTGGTCAAGATGATCCATGAAATCTCCCCAATCCTCTCCCTCATTGAATCTCATGAGAATTCCAACAGTACTCGATAGTGCTGTGCTCTCCATGCTTTAGCGTGGGTTCATATTTGCCTCGTCGCCAGTTGTGGTGAATGAAATGGTACAATAAACTCTGTACTGTGAGCCAGTGACTAGGTGTCATCTGGTCAGTCTTGAATGGCTTCCAGAAGTGAAGATACAAAGGTGAAGTTCAGGTTATATACCGGACCCAGCACGAGTGTACCTATGATCCTAGGACCTCTACATCAATGGACCCTGTCTACTACTTCCTCAAAAAATTGAATTTGGTTTGTTAGACATGACCTACTCTTTACAAATCCAATAAGGCTCTTTCTAATCAGCGCAAAATGTCTCTAAGTACTCAATGACTTTTTCCTTTAATTATAGATTCTGATAACTTCCCACACAGATGTTAGACTAACAGGTCAATAATTTCCTGGTTTCTCTCGCTCACCTTTCTTAAATAATGGAGTTACATTTGCAATTTTTCAATCTAAAGGGACAATTTCTGAATCAAGAGAGCTTTGGAAATTTATGGCTAAAGGCATCTGCAACTTCTTCACCTGTTTCCTTTAAAACCCTAGGGTGAAAACCATCAGGTCAATCTTTAGTGCCGTTATTTGTTCTAATACTGTTTTCTTATTTACGCTAACTTTAGTGAGCTTCATTATTAGCTTCCCATGAATCATAGAATGCCGTGGTGGGATCTGAAATCATGTCTCCGAATAATTAGTGCAGATCTCTAGATTACTAGTTCAGTAACATAACCACTATGCTACGGTACCCCTTGCTCACTGAGTATTTCTAGCATTTTCTGTTTTTATTTCAGATTTCCAGCATCTGCAATACATACCCTGTAACTGTGACTCTTAGAAACCATCAGTTCATCTTGAAACATTCCTCCCTCAAATTGGTGTGCAACCAAAGTTTGGAAAAAATATTTGATTGGTTCTAATAGCTTTCAGTCCTGCCCTCCAACTGATCCAAAGTGCTGCTTATGAATAACCTGCTATCTCATTTCCTTCTGAATGACTGACATGGGCTGAAAAGCTGACAGCTTAAAAAAAGGTTGGTATGTATTAGTATTTTTAGCATCACAGAGGATTTTGAAGTCTTGTCAAGGAAGCATTTGGTATATTACGAGGACTGAGTGTAAATCTATCCTAAGGAGAAGACTGGAAGCGGACTACTGTATAACAATAGTTTAAAGAGGAAGGAAAGTCAAGAGGAAATATGATGGCTCATATTCTAAGGGAAATATTTTTTAATATTTTAATTAACAGGACTGAGGTTAATTTTACAACTTAGGCTTTCTTGAAATTAGTGCACTCAATTTGGACCCTGAAGATATACCATCCATTAAATTGTGCACCTTGCAGCCACTGTTCCCCCAAACTTTGCGCGTGTGTGTGGCCGCACAGCACTCTTGATTGGGCAGCGCAATTCAATAAATGGACAGAGTGACTATATGCACTGTGTTTTTTCTGCACCTGCATCCTCGAGGATTCTGCCCCGACGCCTCTCGCGCATGCTCAGACTCCTCGGACCCGAAACCGGAACTGGAAGTGGGGCCCCGACGAGTCCACATGGAGTCCACTGCTGAAACATTGCTTCCAGCCTTTGCATCATTGCAGCCTTCTGTGGGAGAGAAAACATCGGAGGTAGTGGGGGAGAGAGGGGGACAGAGAAAAGCAGTGGGCGGGCGGGCTGGTGGGGAGAGAGGCGGCATGGCGGGGGGGAGAGACAGAGAACCGGGGTGGGGGGGAAGAGAGAGAGAGCCGGGGGGGGCGGGGGGAGGAGAGAGGGAGATGTGGGGGGGAAGAGGTAGAGAGACGGTGAGGGAGAGAGAGAGAGATGGGGAAGTGGGATGGGGATGGAGGAGAGAGAAGGAACTCAAGGAAGACGTATCACGTTCTTCCAACCCCCTTTACACCCACAGCCGATTTCACGGCAAGTTTGGTGCATGTGTTACAGGGGACATCATTGGAGTGGATGAAATTCAGAAGTCAGGACACTGTCACTATTCACTTCATACCCAATAAACCTGTTAACAATCCATGACCCACACACAATGCCCCATCTATGGCGGTGGTGGGGGGTAAGGTGCTGGGGTAATCGACTTCGGCTGGGGGAGGCAGCACTTGGGCTTGGGGTGGGGATGGGAACTTGGGCTGGGGGTGTCAGGGATTTTGGCTGGGGGAGGAGAAGCATGCACTTGGGCTGGGCTCAGGGATTTGGGAGGTTTTTGCTCAGAGCTCTATCCTCTCTGTGACTGCTTGCAGGGGAGTTCTGAAGTCAGAATGGCTCGAATTACACTTTGCAAAGTCACTCAGAACTTGGGCTGGGCGGTTCCAATTACACACTCCAGAGATACTTCTGGGTGTGGTTTATCCTACAAGGAGACCAATCCGCAATCAGGTCATGTGATAATGGAGTGCCAATCAGTCAGAAACACAGTGCAAATAAGCCCGACCATAAACGGGCCGCGCACTCGCACTCCTGCGGCACACTGAAGCTTCGTGCCAGAGATGCTGATGGGAGGCAGCTGCGGGTAACCACCCCTCACTGCCAGCGTGTGATTGGCAGGCCTGTCCAGCCACTGACATGCATTTGCAGGCTTTCTCAACCAGGGTTCCCTGGCCAATCAGTGCAAAGAGAAGGCAGAACCCATTTCCCCCCCAAACACACATAAGTGGCTGGACAGGCCTGCCAATCACACTGGCCCGCCAATCAGACAGCTGGCAGTGAGAGGCGGTTACCCCGTAGCTGCCTGCCTCGAGTCAGCACCTCTGGCGAGAAGCTTCAGTGTGCCGCAGGTTACGCGAGTGTGGCCCAAGGCGGTTATTCCTCTTGGGCCACACTCATCGGTCAAAGAAAGGCAAATCAGTAAGTAAGCATGTATGTGAATGCATAAAGTGTAATAAACAAGGTAAGTGAGCTACTGGCACAAATAGCCACATGGGAATATGACGTGGCAATAACTGAGACCGGGCTCAAAAGGCAGGATTGGGTATTAAATATTCCTGGTTATAAGGTGTTAGGGAAAGATAGGGAAGGAAAGATAGGAGGTGGTGTGACAGTATTGGTTAAGGAGAATTTTACAGTGCTGGAGAGGGAGGATATCCTGGAGGGGTCAAGGACACCATCTATATGGCTAGGAATCATAACAGTGTAAGGGCAGAGAAGGGGAAGAATTTCAGAAGTGGGTTCAGGAGAAATTTTTTGATCAGTATGTTTCCGGCCTGATGAGGGAGGAGGCATTGCTGGATGAAGCATATAGAAGGGTGGGTATGCTTCAGAGACATGGACAATGTACAGCAGGCACCTCAAAGCACTAGAGAAGTATCACGAACGCTGCCTTTGCAAGATCCTGCAAATCCATTGGCAGGATAGGCGCATCAACGTTAGTGTTCTCGCTCAGGCCAACATCCCTAGCATCGAAGCATTGACCATACTCGATCAGCCCCGATGGATGGGCCACATTGTCCACATGCCGGATACTAGACTCCCAAAACAAGCACTCTACTCGGAGCTCCGACACGCAGGGGAGTCCCAGGTGGACAGAGGAAACGCTTCAAGGACACCCTCAAAGCATCCTTGAAAAAGTGCAACATCCTCACCAACATCTGGGAATCCCTGGCCCAAGAACGCTCAAAGTGGAGGAGAAGCATCCGGGAAGGTGCCGAATGTCTTGAGTCTCTTCGCCGGGAGCACACGGAAGCCAAGACAGTGGAAGGAACGCACGATACCCCAAGCACCCCACCCACCCGTCCCTACAACCACCATCTACCCCACCTGTGACAGCGACTGTAGATCCCGCATTGGACTCATCAGTCACCTGAGAACTCATTAGTGTGGAAGCAAGTCATCCTTGGCTACGAGGGACTGCGTAAGAAGAGAAGGAGATTGCTGGATTTTGTTCTGGGGGATGAGGTAGGTCAAGTGGAGCAAGTGTGAGTAGGTGAACATTTAGGGAACAGTGATCATAGTATTATAAGGTTTAAATTAGCTATGGAAAAGGACAGCGAGTAATCTAGAGGAAAAATGTTTAACTGGGGGAAGGCCAATTTCAGTGGGATGAAAACGATCTGGCCTGGGTAAACTGGAATCAAAGACTGGCAGCCAAAACTGTAGTGGAATAATGGGCTGCCTTTGAAGAGGAAATAGTTTGGGTACAGTCAAGGTGTATTCCCACGAGGGGGAAAAATAGGGCAACTGAAGTCAGAGCTCCCTGGTTGACGAAACAGATAGAGAATATGATGAAGCAGAAAAAGAGCGCATATGACAGATGTCAGGTTGCAAATACATCTGAGAATCAGGCAATATATCGAAAGATCAGAGGAGAAGTGATAAAGAAAATAAGAGGGGCAAAGAGAGGGTATGAGACTAAAATGGCAGCCAACATAAAAGTACTCAAAAAGTCTTCTATAGGCATATAAATAGTAAAAGGGTAGTAAGTGGAGGGGTGGGACCAATTAAAGGAGACCTACGCATGGAGGCAGAGGGTTTGATTGAGGTACTAACTGAGTACTTTGCATCTGTCCTCACCAAGGAAGAGGATACTGCCATAGAAATAGTGAAAGAGGAGGTAGTGGAGACACTTGATAGGATAAAAAATGATAAAGAAGAGGTATTAGAAAGGCTGGCTGTACTTAAAGTAGATAAATCACCAGGAGCAGATGGATGCATCCTAGGATGCTGAGGGAATTGAGGGCGGAAATCGCGGAGGTACAGATCATAATATTCCAATCCTCCATAGATATAGGGTAGTGCCAGAGGACTGGAGAATTGCAAATGTTATACCATTGTTCAAAAAAGGGTGTAAAAATAAA
Source organism: Pristiophorus japonicus (assembly GCF_044704955.1). Taxonomy (NCBI): domain Eukaryota; kingdom Metazoa; phylum Chordata; class Chondrichthyes; family Pristiophoridae; genus Pristiophorus; species Pristiophorus japonicus. The sequence goes on from NC_091983.1 coordinate 30,825,915, forward strand.
CCCAGTAACTACAGACCAGTCAGTTTAACCTTGGTGGTGGGGAATCTTTTAGAAACAGTAATCAGGGACAAAATTAACAGTCACTTGGATAGGGGTGACTTATTTCTGGAAAGCCAGCATGGCTCTGTTAAAGGCAAATTTTGTTTAACCAACTTGATGAAGTTTTTTGATGAGGTAACGGAGAGGATTGATGAAGGTAATGCGCTTGTATGTGGAATTCCAAAAGTCATACGACAAAGTGCCGCATAATAGGCTTGCCAGCAAAAATGAAGCCCGTGTAATAAAAGAGACAGTGGCAGCCTGGATACGAAATTGGCTAAGTGACAGGAAAGAGAGCGCAGTGGTGAACAGTTTTTTGGACTGGAGGAACCCTGTTCCCCAGGTATCAGTTCGAGGACCACTGCTTCTTTTAATATCTATTAATGAAAGCATCATGACCTCGCCCTCTGGCGGGCAGGCACCTGTGTTACTCTTGTTCCCGACCTGCAGGCCTCTCATGTCTGGTGTCTCATCAAATGCAGATCCTGCCTCTAAGCTATTCTCTAAATTACGTGCAGTGTCAGTATCTGAACTAATAGCTGCGCGTTCCATTGAAACTTTTTAATACGTTGAAGGTGGTATATAAATATAAGTTGTTGTTATTGAGTGTGAAATCGAGTGACAGTGTTTCTTCTTCATCACTGTCTTCCTGTTCTTCCACCTGTTGCTCTTCCACCACTGCTTGGCCAGGTTGCAGTTCTTGGGAATCTGAAAGGAGGAAGGCACAAGAGTAGGGTTGCAGTGTGAGGAGGGGGGGAGGGGCGTGGAGAAGAAAGTAATGCATGCTTGCACCATCTGCAACTTGTAAATCAGAAGAGATTGTGGGATGAGGGGGAAGTGGGATGTGAGAAGGATTAGATATGAGGATACCGTAACCTTCGAAGGTTTCAGCCCAGCCACTGGCAATAGCCTCAGCGCTGACTGCTCCAATGATGGCAACCGCCATCTCCTCCATCGGGGTAACAACAAGCAGCCATGCCTGTACCCACTGGTTCCCTCTTGTTGCCTCCGATTATGCACCAACTTGTCCTGCAAGAGAGAGGGACATGTGACAGTGAGCATGGGGCAATGTGTTTGGGTGATATGCCTGTCATGGTTGAATAACTGGTAGAGTGTGCAAGCTGTGAGATGTGTGTGTGAGGCTTGCAGCAGTGCTAAGTGTGTGAGGGTGAGGTGAGGCTATGAATGTGAGGAATGAGTCCTGATTGGTTGCTGGTAGGTGAGTGATGGGGGTGTGGTGCATTGAGCAGTGTATGAGGATAGGGTGCAGTTGGTGGGATATGCTATTTGAAGTTGAATTCACTGACCTTGATTACTCGTGTGAGGTCATTGAACTTCTTCTGGCACTGCATCCAGGTCCTCGAGGCTTGACTCCCGGCATTGTCTGTGATGGCTATCTGCTCCCACTGCCTTTTGAGATATTGTCTGGAGGGCCTCTTGGCACCCTGTGGATAGAGGACTGCTCTCCACCTCCTCCACCAATGCCTCCAGTGCAGCGTCAGAGAACCTTTGACCATGCTCTCTCCCCTGTTGTGCCATAATTCACTCTTCTTCCTGCTCAGACTATCTTCCACAAACAATTCCAGCACCTGCTCCTGCCAGAATACACCTCCCTTTAAGAGGTGGAGTCTGGCTTTAAGAAGTGCAGGTGGCTTTAACTGGTGCTAGCCTCGCACAAATGTGGGTACCCTGCTGAGGCATGCAGCCACTCAACAGCTCCGTTAGCACTGGCTGCACACAGCACTCATGCAGATTAGCAGGCAGCACGAAGTTGGCGTGCTGTGTGCATCGGAAGCAATAGGGGCGGGTTAATCACGCATCACGATCCTTGCGCCCGTTTTCAAGGGATATCCAATTTAGCCCCCAAACCTTCTGGTGCAATTAACCTAGCAGTGTTAGAGCTTTGATTCGTTATGACCTTCAGGTTAGATTATTTTATGGCTAAAAGCCTGGGTAAAGGTATTTTCACAGCATTCAGTTCAACAGCTGAACTCCATTTTATGTGGTCAACTTTCAAGTTAAAACTTCACCTTCGAAGGCTCCCTTTGGGTAACTTACCAGTCACTATTCCTACAAGGTCTTGGCTGAGCCAATAGCAGAGCTTTGTCACTGGCTTCCCAGCTTATAACCAAAATCCTCCAAGATCCTTCTGCTCTGACATTCCCAAGAAGATCTACCCAGGATGGTAACATGTGTGCTCGGTGCTGGATAGAGAACACTCCACAGCTTGCTTGCCATCCCACATAGCGGCTGTCCTTTGCAGTCTTTTTCATCCTCTTCCACTAGGTGTAGAGCAAGTGGCGCTCTGAACCCAACTCAATAACAGCAGACTTTCGCAGTGACTGACCACCCAGCACTGAAACTAAGAAGTAAGCAGCCACTCATGCAATGCCTACTTCAAAGTGGAGTTTGAAAGACAGCACACGAACCTACTGGGACTTTGGCAAATAGGGAATGAGCGTAACGAGCAATAATCCCTTTTTCAGTCAGTGTAATTGGTCAGCAACACACAGCCGCCACTTGCACTTGCCAGCAATTTTGATGTTCTTCTCAAAGTGGGAATTAATCATACCATACAGCACAGTCTACAAATCACTGGTGATTAATGTACAACACTGAGGCACTGGAATTTCTATTTTCATATCAGTCAGTTTTTTAAAGTCCAGATTTATGATGCAAGTATTTAGTTAGTGCCTCTGAAGTCTCGGGGGAAAAAATTATTATGAAAAAGGCAGAGGAGCGATAGCGTAGGGAAGAATGCCCGGGGGTTAAATTGGATGGCCCCCGAGAATGGGTGTGGGGATCACGATGCGCGATTAACCCACGCCCGTCCAGTGTAATGCAGGCAGCACACCAACTTCGTGTTGCCTGCTTATTATCATGATTTCTGCCTGTAGCCAGTGCTAATCGCACAGTTCATTGGCTGCACGCGTCAGCAGGGGGCCGAATATCGTTAGTAACGTGCCTGCACTACTTATAGCTCGCTTGCACCTTTTAAAGGGGAGGTGCAGCGTGGCTGGAGCAGGTACTAAGAGTCATTCTGTAACTGAATCTGACCTGGAAAAGAGAGAAGAATGGCTGACCATGGAAGAGAGTGGCCACCCAAGTTTTCGGACACTGCACTGGTGGAGGAGATGGAAAGGAGGAGAGATGTCCTGTATCCTCAGCGGGGTAGTAGGCCCTCCAGACGCACCGTGAGGAGGTAGTGGGAACAGATAGCCCAAGGCCCTAGATGCAGTGCAGCATGAAGTTTAATGACCTCACATGAGAGGTCAAGGTCAGTGAATGCATCTTCAAATGCCATATCCTACTAACTGCACCACTAGCCTCACACACTGCTCAATTCACCACATACCCACAATCTCTATCATTCAGGACTCATAACTAACATTCATATGCTTCACCTCACTCTCACACACTTAGTTAGCACTGTCGCAAGCCTCACACCACATCTCACATCTTCTCCACAGTGCAAGCTATTTAACCATGACAGCCACATCACCCAAACATATTGCCTGACACTCACCGACACACTTCCCTCTCTCTTGCAGGACAAAGTGGCGGACAACTGGAGGCAGCAGGAACTAACTGGAGGGGGAAAGCCATGCCTGCATGTTCTACCCCCCCATGGAAGAGACGTTGCTGACTATTATGGGAAAGGCAATTGTTGAGGTCATGGCCACCGGCAATGTTTAATCTATTGAAGATGACGGTATCCTCATATCTAATCCTCCTTCTCACATCCCACTTGCCTCTCATCCCACAATCTCTTCTGATTTACAAGCTGCAGGTGGTGTAAGCATGCACTTCTTAATTTCTCCTCTCCCCTCACCACATCCCTACTCTTGTCTCTTTTTCCTTTCATATACCCAAGAAATGCAACCTGCCCAGGCAGTGGAGGAAGAGCAAGAAGCCAATGATGATGAAGACACACCGTCACTCGATTTCACACTGTCAGCCACCAGATCAGATGCTGACACTGCGCGTAATTTAGAGGATAGGATAGAGGCGGGATCTGCACCTGGTGAGTCACCGAGAACAATTGCGCTGCAGCCAGGACAGGGGTCAGGATAGTGCAGCTGTCAGTTTGCCGGAGGACAAGGTGACACACGTGTTCTGCTGTAGAGGACTCAGAAGAGGACTTCAATGGGCCAGGCTACAGAAAAAGGCTGTTGGATGTACACACCGAAATGCTTGTTGCATTGGGAAGCCTGCCAGAAAGCCTGCATTCAATGACAAAGAACATGGTGGTGTCCGCCACCATCTTGGCATAGGGCTTTTCACAGAGCTTGAAGCCCATCTTTTCCAGCATGGAATAGGTGGCCACCTCCACGAACATACTTAGAACATAAGCACATAAGAAATAGGAACAGGAGTAGGCCATGTGGCCCCTTGAGCCTGCTTGAGCCTGTAGAAATAAGCATGATGCTGGGTATGATGGGTGACATCTCAGCTTCCACTGAAGCTCAAACAGCAGCCACTCAATGTCTGAGTGCTGCACTGGAAGCTCAGACTGGTGCCATCATGGCTCTGTATACAAAGGGGATTCCAGGGTATCACAGCAGTCCAGCAATCTGTTCACCAATAAATGACTAGGAATACTGTGGCGCTGCCCCGGCGGAGTGACAGTGGCTCTGTGGAGGACTAACCAGCTGTCCTCTCTCAGGATGACAGCATTCGTCCTCCGACTCCTACCACTCTGTCAGTGCCCATGCTGCTGCCTGTCAGCCAGCCAGCTCAGACTGTTGCCACACACGCCGAGGTGATGCAGTCCGCAGCCAGACATTCTAAGGCTAGAGCTGCTTGAAGTCATCCTACAAGTCCATCTGCAGTCTCCCCCACTGAAAGTCAGCAGCCTTCCACCAGCCATGCTGCAGCCAGAAGGGTAGCACTTCGTTGGAGCACTAGGACAGGCAAAGGCACATGCAAGACAGGCGCTAAGGGAATGCACGAGGGTGATTAGTTTATGATTGTATGCAATATGCCATGATTTAATCCATAAATTTGGTTTGGAATATGTATTTTGTGTTGGCTTTATTTTTGTATTGTGGTCAATTGGACGATGTGATAGTCAGTGACATAGAGAAGGTGGGACTGTTGGTGAATGGGGAATTGGGGTCGAGATTATTGGAATTGCAGTTGACTTAGTTCTTCATGTAAAGCCTGGGCTGAAAGGGGCTGTCCCTTCCCTTCCACTCCCTTGTCCTCCATTTCCTCCCCTTCCTCCAGCACCTCCTGCTCCTCGTGCTTCTGCTCCTGAGCTTCTCTCCTGTTAGGTGGTGGCAAGGGCTGTTCCCACATGGTGGCAAAGTTGTACAGCATTCAGCATACCACCACAAATCTTGAAACCCACTCAGCCAAGTAATGCAGGGCTCCTCCAGCACTTTCCAGGCAGCAGAATTATTGCTTCAGCTAGCCAATGGTCTGCTCTGTCACATTTCTTGAGACAGCATGGCTCTCATTGTATGCATACTGCGCACGTGTGCGTGGGTTTTGAACTGGTGTCACAAGCCATGTGGTCAGTGGATAGCCCTTGTCGCCCAGCAGCCAACCTTTGGTTTGCGGTAGTGGCTGAACTACAGCTGGCACAGCGGACTGCCGCAGAATGAAGGCTTCATGACTGCTGCGAAGATATCGGGTATTGACTTGCATGTCTACGTTCACACACCAGCTGCATGTCGTGGGAGTGGAATCCCTCTCGGTTCAGGTACATGGCAGAGTTGACACGCAAATCAATGTGCGTGCAGTTTTGCTCCATTCCAAGAGGACGGCCTACAAGTACACCCATGTGTGAGAGCAACTGGTTTGTGCAGCAGCCGTGACGTCTGCAAAAATTACTTCAGCCCCAGCCACACCACTCTCTGTAGACTTTTGCAACTTGAAACAACTATAGAGAGCATCAAAAATGTGTAGAATTGTAGCAACAGCCAGAAGAAATCAACCAGCAACTAACCTATAAGTAGTTGATGATCCTTTTAAATCGTGCTGGTGGTGGGCAGGGGGGGGAGCTTAACACGTGTTCAGCTCTGCTAGCTTAAGAGAGGGTGTTGCTGGAGCATGGAGGTCCAAAATGGCAGCACTGACATAACACTAATCTGACATGATCTGCCTGCTCTGCATAATTCCGGCGGATGTTAAGTGTGTGCGCGTGAACTCCTTTAACCCCCTTTACCAATATGTAGTCCATGCAATTCACGTCAGAAGTGTGCTCGCACGTCACGGATGCCCCTTCGGAACTCTAAGGGCCTAGTAGTGCCCAAAAAACGGGCATCACTGAGCCCAATTTCGCCCCCACACCCATCTCTGAAACAGCAGGGTGTAGATTCGATTGCCATAACCAATCTCGTCGGCCACTGTTGTGAGACTGCTTTATTTCACTTTGACCAGTAGATGGAGCATCATGGTAGCATGGTCCCAGTCAGTTAGCTTTGCTTTGAATATATTGGGGAAACGTCAGGAAATAGGATACAAAAGCTGATGTGAATGTTAAACTTGTATCGAACCTTGGCTGGAACAAACTTGGAATACTGTACATCATCATAATCATAGGCAGTCCCTCGGAATCGAGGAAGACTTGCTTCCACTCTAAAATGAGTTCTTAGGTGACTGAACAGTCCAATACGAGAACCACAGTTTCTATCACAGGTGGGACAGACAGTCATTGAGGGAAGGGGTGGGTGAGGAACCTGGTTTGCCGCACGCTCGTTCCGCTGCCTGCGCTTGATTTCTGCGCAGGCAGAAATTACAATAAAGGATGATATAGAACTGAGAGGTTAAAACTATCAGAAAAGATTGAACAGTCTGGGTCTCTTTTCTCTAGAAAAGAGAAGGATGAGGGGTGACCTAATAGAGGTCTTAAAGATAATAAAGGAGTTTGATAGGTTAGATGTAGAGAAGATATTTCCACTTGTGGGGAGAACAAAACTAGGGACAATAAATATAATATAGTCATTAAAAAATCCAATAAGGAATTCAGGAGAAACTTCTTTACTCAGAAAGCGGTTAGAATGTGGCACTCGTTACAACAAGGAGTAGTTAAGATGAATATCGCAGATACATTTAATAAGAAGATAGATAAATACATGGGGGAGAAAGGAATATAAGATTATGTTGATAGTGTTAGATGAAGAGTGATGGGAGGAGGGTCGTGTGGAGCATAAACTCCGACATAGAGCAGTTGGACCGCATGGCCTGTTTCTGTGCTATACATTCTATGGGTTGGATTTTTGGGTCTTCTGCGCTCTGGGTTTCATCTGGGCGGGCGGTCAGCCTCCAGCGCCCTGCAGCGATCCTCAGGTCGGGTTTTATGGTGGCGTGGAGCAGCACCACCCGGAAGAGCTGCACCGGTGTGCAACACCCCTGGCTGCGACACCGGTGTGAGTTTGAGCTCCTGTCCAATCCATCCGCCCAGAAGTGCGCATCCATGGAGGAAGGAAGAGAAGAAGGAAGGGAGGAAGGGAAGGGAAGGGAAGGGAGGGAAGGGAAGGGAAGGGGAGGGAAGGGAAGGAGAGGGAAGGGAAGGGAAGGGAAGGAAAGGGAAGGGAAGGGGAGGGAAGGGAAGGAGAGGGAAGGGAAGGGAAGGGGAGGGAAGGGAAGGGAAGGGAAGGGGAGGGAGGGAAGGGAAGGGGAGGGAAGGGAAAGGAAAGGAAAGAAGGATCCCATTAGTGGAGCGGTAGGTAATGGACTCCCAAGGTAAGTGTGATTGTTTTTTCTTTTAATTGTTTAGCGATTTGTATTCTGGTGATGTGGGTAATATTTTGGGAATGTTTTTGCGGGTTTTTTTTAATGTTTTACCCCCCCACCTTCCCCAGACGTCTCTCGGAGTGCTCCTGGCCCGACTCTTTAGCTCAGGAGTTTCCCATCCTTGCACCAAGAGAGGTGTACAATGCCTCCATTAGTGCTGCTCCCCCTGATGCAGGGCCCAGATGCCCAAACTTAACTACGAGAGCACAAACTATTCCCGGCCGCTAACATTCCCGCCCCACCGCCATTATCACCCCAAAAGCCTAAAATCTAACCCTATGTATATATATATATATATAAACTTATAATTCAACTTTCTATTTAATTGCAGCCACTCAAGGAACTGAAATAGTTTTCAAAGATGTTCGTCACAGCTACTGTTCATCAGTACTTTGTGGAAAGCTGGTTGTATCTTCTGCAACATTATTGACTCGGATTAAGTTCCGTTCTTATTGTAGAAAAGTAGGAAAACAAATTAGATACTTTTTTCTACTCTTCCATCCTGCTGAGCTAGATACGAAAATTACAACTTTCAGAAGTCCACGACTTCACTTCAACGTTCTGTATGATTTTATTGTCCATGTTAATACCTGGACTCAGGCAACTTTTCTTCACTCTGAAAATACAAGTTATTGGTGAGGATGCAAGTCTTGGAAATGATCTAATTTATCAAGTTCGCATTTAATTGCTCTAGCTGTCAATTCATGTACTTTAGACCTCTCAGGAGATTGTAAATGAGAAAAGCTTTAATCTTGTAATTATTACTGGTTGGCTGCTGGGTATTACAGCTTAGTAATTTCAAGCAAAAAGAAAAGTGTGCTTCTGATTTCCACCTGAAGTTCCAGATGTAGTTGGACCTTGATTTGGGAGTGCCAACAAGTTTGAACATAAGAACATAAGAAATAGGAGCAGGAGTAGGCCATACGGCCCCTCGAGCCTGCTCCGCCATTTTATACGATCTTGGCTGATCCGATCATGGACTCAGGTCCACTTCCCTGCCCACTCCCCATAACCTCTTATTTCCTTATTGGCTAAGAAACTGTCTATCTCTGTTTTAAATTTATTCAATGTCCCAGTTTCCACAGCTCTCTGAGGCAGCGAATTCCACAGATTTACAACCCTCTAAGAAAATAAATTTCTCCTCATCTCAGTTTTAAATGGGTGGCCCCTTATTATAAGTTTGGATCTGTGATTCTAATCTCGTGAGAATCACTGGTGAGTCCACATTTTGAACACTAACCCTGAATTTGTGAGACCACCAACATTGGAACTGCACTTGCCTGAGGCACTGGGTGCACTTGCCCTCGAAGGAGGCAAGGCTGGCCACCCCTTCATTTCAATTCTTTCCCTACACATTGAAAACATACACAGGGAGGAATGCTACGTTTTGATTGGCTGGCAGGCACAAAATTGGGCAAGCCGACAGCTCTTAAAGGTTTGCGGCTTGCCATTAATATGGAGTTTAGTATTTTTCAGTCTGTCAATGAAGGGAGGTGCGACAGCATAGACAGCAAAACCTGTGCAGTGAGGGCTGAGCCTAAGACTTCCTTATTTAGTAAACTCCTGGAGGTCGTGCTTCCCTCGAGTGTTGATGGAAGGTGCTGGTTATTGGTATTAAATCACAGGTCCAAGGTGCTGGTGCGGAGGGGGCCGAGTGAGTGAACGAGCTCCCGCATGCTTGGAGCAAACATAAAAGCATTCAGTGGCATTAGGAAACATGGCAAAATAAGGCTCTGGGTCACTGCAGTCATGCAGAACGGATTGACATAGAGGCAGAAGAGTGACATCGAAAGGTCCATCTGTATGCAAGACCCAAAGCAGTGGGGGGGACAAACATAGGACAATCTTTTCTCCAAAGCTGATGCCATTGAGACGTTGGGGTTCTGTTGCTGAGTTAGACTGAGTGATTGTTTGGAAAGAGCAATGAAGGAGTAAAAATAAAATGGGGAAGGTGGGTCAACCGTGGCTAACAAGGGAAACTAAGGATAGTGTTAAATCAAAGGAAGAGGCATATAAATTGGCCAGAAAAAGCAGCAAACCTGAGGACTGGGGGAATTTTATAATGCAGCAGAGGAGGACAAAGGGTTTAATTAGGAGCAGGAAAATAGAGTATGTGAGGAAGCTTGCTGGGAACATAAAGACTGACTGCAAAAGCTTCTATAGATATGTGAAGAGAAAAAGATTAGTGAAGACAAATGTAGGTCCCTTGCAGTCAGATTCAGGTGAATTTATAATGGGGAACAAAGAAATGGCAGACCAGTTGAACAAATACTTTGGTTCTGGCTTCACGAAGGAAATACGAGGGGACTGAGGGTCTAGCGAGGAGGAACTGAAGGAAATCCTTATTAGTCAGGAAATTGTGTTAGGGAAATTGATGGGATTGAAGGCTGATAAATCCCTGGGGCCTGATAGTCTGCATCCCAGAGTACTTAAGGAAGTGGCCCCAGAAATAGTGGATGCATTGGTGATCATTTTCCAACAGTCTATCGACTCTGCATCAGTTCCTATGGACTGGAGGCTAGCTCATGTAACACCACTTTTTAAGAAAGGAGGGAGAGAGAAAATGGGGAATTATAGACTGGTTAGCCTGACATCAGTAGTGGGGAAAAAGTTGGAATCAATTTTTAAAGATGAAATAGCAGCGCATTTGGAAAGCAGTGATAGGATTGGTCCAAGTCAGCATGGATTTAAGAAAAGGAAATCATGTTTGACAAATCTTCTAGAATTTTTTGAGAATGTAACTAATAAAGTGGACAAGGGAGAGCCAGTGGATGTGGTGTATTTGAACTTTCAAAAGGTTTTTGACAAGGTCCCACACAAGAGATTGGTGTTCAAAATTAAAGCACATGGTATTGGGGGTAATGTATTAACGTGGATAGAGAACTTGTTGGCAGACAGGAAGCAGAGAGTCGGGATAAACGGGTCCTTTTCAGAATGGCAGGCAGTGACTAGTGGGGTGCCGCAGGGCTCAGTGCCGGGACCCCAGCTATTTACAATATACATCAATGATTTAGATTAAGGAATTGAGTGTAATATCTCCAAGTTTGCAGATGACACTAAGCTGAGTGGTGGTTTGAGCTGTGAGGAGGATGCTAAGAGGCTGCAGGGTGACTTGGACAGGTTAGGTGAGTGGGCAAATACATGGCAGATGCAGTATAATGTGGATAAATGTGAGGTTATCCACTTTGATGGCAAAAACATGATGGCAGAATATTATCTGAATGGTGACAGATTAGGAAAAGGGGAGGTGCAACGAGACCTGGATGTCATGGTAAATCAGTCATTGAAATTTGGCATGCAGGTACAGCAGGCGGTGAAGAATGCAAATGGCATGTTGCCCTTCATAGCTAGGGGATTTGAGTACAGGAGCAGAGAGATCTTACTGCAGTTGTACAGGGCCTTGGTGAGGCCTCACCTGGAATATTGTGTTCAGTTTTTGTCTCCTAATCTGAGGAAGGACGTTCTTGCTATTGAGGGAGTGCAGCGAAGGTTCACCAAACTGATTCCCGGGATGGCAGGACTGACATATGAGGAGAGACTGGATCGACTGAGCCTGTATTCACTGGAGTTTAAAAGAATGATGGGGGCATCTCATAGAAACATATACAATTCTGACGGGACTGGACAGGATATAAGTTGGAAGACTTGTCCTGATGTTGGGAAAGTCCAGAACCAGGGGTCACAGTCTAAGGATAAGGGGTAAGCCATTTAGGACCGAGATGAGGAGAAACTTCTTCACTCAGAGAGTTGTTAACCTGTGGAATTTTCTACCGCAGAGAGTTGTTGATGCCAGCTCGTTAGATATATTCAAGAGGGAGTTAGATATGGCCCTTATGGCTAAATGGATCAAGGGGTATGGAGAGAAAGCAGGAAAGGGGTACTGAGGTGAATGATCAGCCATGATCTTGTTGAATGGTGGTGCAGGCTCGAATGGCCTATTCCTGCACCTATTTTCTATATTTCTATGTTTCTATGGAAGATTTAATTGGCATTGGAGATACTGAACGAACTACTCTCATGTAGATTGGTGCTGATCCAATTGTTTAGCACCAGGAGCATGGCAAAGGAAAGATTTGATATGATCCTTTCTCTCATGGTCTCTGCATATTCTTGAACTCCAACTGAGCACATCAAAGAATTCATGGCATTATTTCAAAGTTTGCAGATGACATAAAATTCAGAAAAGTAGTAAACAGTGAGTAGGATAGTAACTTCAAAAGCACATAGATAAACTGGTGAAATGGGCAGATACATGGCAGATCAAATTTAACGCAGAGAAGTGTGAAGTGATGCATTTTATGTCAGCTGTTGCTCAGTGGGTAGCACTCTCACCTCTGAATAGAAGGCTGTGGGTTCATAGTCCCACTCCAGAAACTTGAGCACAAAAATCTAGACTGACACTCCAGTGCCATACTGAGGGAGTGCAGCGCTGTCAGAGATGTTGTCTTTTGGATGAGACATTAAACTCTGCTCTCTCAGGTTGACTTGAAAGATTCCATGGCATTATTTTGAAGAAGAGCAGGGGACAGAAATTCCCAGTGTCTTAGCTAATATTCAAACTGTACCTCAATCAACATCACAAGTAAACAGATTATCTGGTCATTGTTACATTGCTGCTGTGGGAGTTTACTTTGTACAAATTGGCTGCTGTGTTTCCTACATTACAAGTGACTACACTTCGAAAAGTACTGCATTGGCTGCAAAACACTTGGTCGATGTACTGAGGTCATGAAAGGCGCTATATAAATGCAAATTGTTATTTTCTTTTGGTAGGGAGAATGAGGAGAGGCAATATAAATTAAAAGGTACAATTTTAAAGTGGGTGCAGGAACAGAGAGACCTGGGGATTATGTTCAGAAAGTGTCAGGACAAGTTGGGACAAACAGGACAAGAAAGAAAGAACTTACTTACATATTGACTGACCTCAGGACATCCCAAAGTGGTTTAAGGCTAATGTTCAAGTGTAGTCACTATTGTAAGTAGAATAGATCTTTAAAGTTCTACTCCATAAAATGTGAATAATACAAGTTTCTTAGCATTAAGAAAAGACTGCAGTACAGCCAATTCAGCTAAACTAGAAAGGAATTAATGAGTGAAGAAAGAGGATAATGATGACTTACTGCAGACTCATCCCAGAATAATGCTTTGACATAAAAAGCAGTCTCCACTCTGCTGTTTGAATAGGATGAATGTTCCACAATCAGACAAAGAACTAATAAAGAAGAGTATTACTTTCAAAAGTTCATTATTTGCGTTTGTGATTGAACGTGAATACACTTGATGTCAAGGTGGCATTTGACTGAGCGTGTCATCAAGAAGCTCGAGTAAAATTAAAGTCGTTGGGAATCAGGGGGAAAAATCTCCACTGGCTGAAGTCATACCTCGCACAATGAAAGATGGTTGTGGTTGTTGGAGGCCAATCATCTTAGCCCCAGGATGTCGCAACAGGAGTTCCTCAGGGCTGTGTCCTAGGCCCAACCATCTTCAGCTGTTTCATCAATGACCTTCCTTCCAGCATAAGGTCAGAATGGGGATGTTCGCTGATGATTGCACAGTGTTCAGTGCCATTTGCAACTCCTCAGATAATGAAGCAGTCCATGCACACATGCAACAAGATCTGGACGACATTCAGGCTTGGGCTGATAAGTAGCAATTAACATTCACGCCACACAAGTGCCAGACAATGACCATCTCCAACAAGAGTCTAACCACCGCCCCTTGATATTGAACGGGAGTACCATTGCCGAATTCCCAATCATCAAAATTCTGGGGGTCACCATTGACCAGAAACTTAACTGGACCAGCCACATAAATACTGTGGCAACAAGAGCAGGTCAGAAGCTGGGTATTCTGTGGTGAGTGTTTGACCTCCTGACTCCCCAAAGCCTTTCCACCATCTATAAGGCACAAGTCAGGAGTGTGATGGCTGGATGAGTCCAGCTCCAACAACATTCAAGAAGCTCGATAACATTGAGGACAAAACAGCCCACTTGATTGGCATCCCATCCACCACCTTAAACATTCAACGATGAAGAAATGTCGCTATATTTCCAAGTCAGTATGGTATGCAACTTGGAGGGGAACTTGCAGGTGGTGGTGTTCCCATGGTGTTCCTTCATCGTCGCTGGGTCAAAATCCTGAAACTCCCTCCCTAACAGCACTGTGCAGTACCTCACAGACTGCAGCAGTTGAAGAAAGTACCTCACCAGAACTTTCTCAAGGGCAAATTGAGATGGGCAATAAATACTGACCTTGCCAGCGACACCCACGCTTCTTGAATGAATAAAATAAAAGATTTTACATGATTCCATCCTATTATTAGCTAGACTCAGGCAATCTGTCTTCATTGAAATCTAGTTGTGGAGTGCAAGTTAGAGAAACAATTTCATTTCATGTTTCTCAAGCTTATACTTAATTATTCTAGCTGTCAAATTATGTACGTTGAATCTCTCTCAAGAATGCAACTGCGGAAATACTATAATCATGTAATCACAAGTTGATGGTTGCTGGACATTAAAGCTTATTCATTTCACGCAAAGACAAAGTAAAGTGTGTTTCCAATTCCCATCTGCAATTCCATTATTGTTTGAGACGATACAGATTTACTTCGACCTTGATTTGGAATTGCTAAAAAGTTTGGGTGGAAGCTGAGATGAAACAAGTGATTCTAATTTTCTGTACATCACTGTTGAGTCCGTAATTGAAATTTCGGCCTCGGGATTTGGCTTGCACTCGAAATTGGTGTGCAGGAGCACCACGTGATATTGGTCCTCTTGCGTCATCATGATGCAACTGGTGTGCTAGTGCAGCCATGCTGCAGCCACTGGGGTAGCACTTTGTCGGAGCACAAGGGCAGACAAAGGCACACTGAAGACAGGCACTAAGGGAATGCACTAAGGGTGATTATTTGATTTTGTTATGTAATATTGGATTGATGGTGTGCTAGTCACAGCCCAAGAGACAGAGCACCAGTCGCAAAGAAGAGGAAAGTTGGTCAGCGGGGTCGTTGGTTAACGTTAAGTTCAGGAAGCGGAGATCAGGAGCTGGGTGACCGGCAGTAGCCTCCAGTTTCAATGTAGAGCCAGGAGGAGCACTTCTCCACATTCAGCTAAATAAAAATGTTGCTGGCAGCCTCAGTGGTGCCCTTAAGTCCACTGGATTGGCTGCTTTGGGCCCAAGTAAACTGATCCCAACATTCACTGAGGACGTGAACACCACATACTATATTGGACCCTTCAGCACTCTTTGTTCACCCAAAACCTGGGACTAAAATTCCAAGGGGCTCCGGAGGTCTCCTGCCATAACTCCAGCCACTTCGGCCATTTCTCACACGGGGTTTTACTGCTCTCACACCAGAGTTATGGTGGCAGCCCCCTTATCTTTTGAGTACATTGGTGCAACTGAGAGGATTTAGAGACTAGCAGAAACAAAGGCCCTGATATTTACTGGGGCAGGATTTCCAAGCTGGGGCCAGAGATTCGGGTCACGAACGCTGCATGTGTTTTTTTTTTTAGCGGGTTCCCAGCCAGTAAGCCAGCCTGATTGATGGGCGTGGCTCCCTGTCAGGCAGGGAACCACTGGGAACCCTGCAGCAGAGGAGCAGGTAGGGGGGTTGCAGAGTGGTTTGGAGGGTATCATCGGGGGTGATCGCGGAGGTTGGAGACAGATCGGCGAACGGAGATGTGGTGTCAGTGATCATTGGGAGGGGTCAGTGATCACGGCTGTTCTGATCGCAGGGGGAGGGTTCGGTGATCACATGGGGGGTCCAATCAGGTGGGGAGCAAGGCACAGTTAAAACTAACTTCACTCTTAGAAATAGTGTTCCAGTTTAACTCAATCCAATGTTTCAAACGATTAGTTGCTTTGGTCTTAAATGTTGTCCAATAATGGGCCTCAACCCCAAGGTGATCTTTTTCAAGTAAGACTGGCAATTAATGGGGAAGTAGGTGCATTTTTGTGTTGCTCGCGGATAGAGGAGATTTTCACCCTATCCATCTGGGCTAGATTTAAACACCGGGGGAGGTGGGGGAGTGGGGTGGCGGGGAGAGGAGGGGGGGAGACAAAATTGGCCCTTTTTATAACCCCGTTGGCACCTCCGGGGGGCGCTAATGGGGCGCAATGCCTTTTTTTCCTGGGGGAGGGGGACCTCTGTGGAAACGGCCTTGGAAGTTTGGAGAGCGCTGTCCCGTGTCGGCGCGCAACCGGCGATGACCTCATCACCATGCGCGGCAAACCCTCATCACCCCGCACCGACCTCTTTGCGATGGAAATTGGCCCGAGGCTAGTGCGGGCAGACCTCTGCCGCCAGGGCGCCCCTTAAAGGGGAGGCCTTTCGTGCCCCAGGCCGCAATTTTTATTTGTCGGTCAACAATTGCGTCGGCCCAACAGAAACGACCCTCGCGTCGACTGGGCTGCCACTGTGCGGCCCGGCAGTCCGTTTTGGGTGCCAGGCTACTGACCCGGTTGATCGCCTCCCTGGTGGCCCAGTGGCAGCCACCAAAGGGCCTGCAGATTAAAGGGGAGGGGGGTTGTAGGGCTGTCAGGCTCCGCTGGACTCAGTGCCGCCCTACCGCCCCGGGGGCACCCCTCAAAGGAAGCCGAGCGCCGGCCCAATTCCGCGTCGGGGGCAGGACTTCGGTCCGGGCGCAGGAAGTCCCTGCCTCGGAAGGTTGCCACCCCCAGTCGGGGCGAAGGGCAATTTCGGGGCCAGGGCACAAGGGTGAACAGCTAGTGGCTAACTCAACTGCCCCACAGTAGCTGAGTTTCAAGGCACAATGAAGAAAATTTGAGAGCTGACCTTGTTTTTAGTGAAGAATAATGGAGAGGAAACATGATCCAGCTCTTTAAAATATTGAGAAGCATATCTGATTTAGCTATAATCATGATAATTACTTTACAATTTACATTATAAAAACACTGTAATCTAAATGGGTGAAGGTGAAAGTTCAGGCAGGGTCTGTTTATATCAGGTTCCAGGCCCGTTTTTGCCAGTCAGCAGTTTCTGTGATTTTTGTGAGTGGGCGTGTTATAGAAACATAGAAACATAGAAAATAGGTGCAGGAGCAGGCCACTGGCTGATCATGCAACCTCAGTACCCCACCCCTGACTTCTCTCCATACCCCCTGATCCCTTTAGCCGTAAGGGCCACATCTAACTTATGATGCCATGCACAAGAAATATTTCCTTCATTTGCGCCCATAGCAACGCTGATGGACAAGAGACCCCTGTGAGAACCCTGGCAGCCAGCATGGACCAGTTGGGCAGAATGCTCTGTTTCTGTTGTGTACATTCTACCTAATTCTATATAATACGACAGGCATCAGAAGAAATTTGGTTACGGTCTTACTAATTCTCATCTAAAAACTAACGTTGATTTTCTACTGAACTAAAAGAATATTGGCCAGTAAAATTGTATTTGTGTTTCATTCCTTTATCTCACTCTCATTACTATGAGTATATGCCAGGAAGCTGGATCAGAAGACACTCCCTCACTCTCTGTATTGTTGATGCCCAGCAGCTACAAGCAAGGCAGTTATCAATGTGGCCATGACTAAGAATGCACCAAACTCTTGGGCCCCCATATTGGTGGCCTTACCGCCCACTGCCGCCTGCTGCCGTCGGCTGCTGCCGAGTTTTCCTGCCGTTTTCCTCTCACTCCCAGTTTCCACTTGGGCTGGAGTGGACGGGAGGGGAGCACCGCCGGGAACCGCCCGCTGACGTCCTCTGGCGGCCTAGTCGCGTAAGTAGCCTCCCGCCCGCCGAGAGGCCAGATTGGTGCGGGTGGGAGTCGGCGCCAGCAGGGGAATGACCGCTTCGTGGAGACTGTTCTAACCCCGACGGGAGGTATGAAAACCTGCAAATGAAGGTTAGTGAACATCTTTGAAAACATTTTTTGTAACAGAAGCCTACCTAGATGGGGTCCCCTGAAGGTGTTCTGGTGATTTTTTTTGGTGATGTTTTAATTTTTCACGTCTTCCACCCTCACTGGGCCCGACTCTATCATCGGTGGCACTTGGGCTGTAAGCTCCTTTGCCGCCAGGATTGAGAGCTCCCGCCCGCTGCTGCCCAGATTGACGGCGGAAGCCGTTATTTTGCCGCCGGGCAGAATTGCCATCTCTTTTAGAGGAATCTTTCAGGCAAAGTGCCGCCCGGTCTCTTGGCGGCCATCGGCAGTCCTTTGGGCAGCCAATGGGTGAGCCTTGCAGCTCATGGAAACTGGGGCTATGGTGTCGGTAGCATCTCCCACAACTTTACTTTCTTGTCAAAGGGAAGTCGAAAAACAAATAATTTGCTTCTTCAGTTTGCTAAAAGGTGCCCATTAAGAATGAGAGATTGTCAAATTGGCTTTCATTTAAAAACAGTTTGTACTCTGCAATCATGTTGAATAGAGTGGGTGTTTCACAATCACAAGGGCTAATGAAGATTACACCTTGCAAAAGTTCATAGCATTGAAAAAATCCACCTTTCTCATTAATGTTAGGACTGGAACAATTTGTTTTCATTCCACTGTATATAGAACCCTGCAATCATCACTGCGCCCTGCCAAATATGAGTAAAAACTGCTTCTGATTTCTCAATTGAAGTTGCATTACATTGTGAAAAGTTAGGGATTTTGTTCCAGCTACCATCTGCCAGGATTCAACTCGCACTGGTTAGAGACTTTACTGGGAAAGCTGTACATCCATGGAGTTCTTTATGGATCAGCACAATTCCATGATCGATCCACCACCTACGTGCTCTAACCATATATTCCCCTTGATTTTATCAGGAAGGGAAAAAGAAAAAAGACATGCATTATATAGCGCCTGTCATTCCAAAGCGCTTTACAGCCAATAAAGTACTTTTGGAGTGGAGTCACTGTTGTAATGTGGGAAATGTGGCAGCCAATTTGTGCACAGCAAGCTCCCACAAACAGCAATGTGATATTGACCAGATAATCTGTTTTCTTATATTGATTGAGAGATAAATATTGGCCAGGACACTGGGGATAACTCACCTGCTTTCTTCTAAATAGTGCCAAGTGATCTTTTTCGTCCACCTGAGAGAGCAGATGGGGTCTCATCCAAAAGACGGCACCTCTGTCAGTGTAGCTCCCTCAGCACTGCACTGGAGTGTCAGCCTAGATTTATGTGCTCAAGTCCCTGGAGTGGGATTTGAACCCACAATCTTCTGACTCTGAGGTATTTCACTTTCACCATATTTCACTATCACTGTGTAAGAAATATAACAGATAAGAGATAACATGGGCAATTTTAACCTTCATATTGATTGGACAAAGCAAATTGGCCAGGGTAGCTTTAAGGAAGAGTTCATAGAGTGTATCTGGGATAGTCTCCTTGAACAATACATTGCAGAAATAACCAGAGAACAGGCTATCTTGGATCTGTTACTGTGTAATGAGACAGGATTAATAAACGATCTCCTAGTAAAGGATCCTCTCGGAATGAATGACCATAACATGGTTGAATTTCAAATTCATTTGGAGGGTAAGAATGTTGGGTCTTAAACCCAGTGTCCTCAGCTTAAATAAAGGAGACTACAAAGTTAGGAAAATAGATTTAAAGTGTGGGACGGTTGATGAGCAGTGGCAAACATTAAAGGAGATATTTCATAACTCTCAACAAAAATATATCCCAATGAGAAGGAAAGACTGAAAGAGAAGGAATAACCATCCGTGACTAACTAAGGAAATAAGGAATGGTATCAAATTGAAAACAAGGGCATACAATATGGCCAAGACTACTGGGAGGCCAGAGGATTGGGAAAATTTTAACACCCAGCAAAGAAAGACTAAAAAAATAATAAAGAGAGGGGAGATAGATTATGAAAGTAAACTAGCATGAAATATAAAAACAGATAGTAAGAGTTTCTACAGGGATCAGTGCTTGGGCCCCAGCTATTGACAATATATATAAATTATTTGGATGAGGGAACCAAATGTAAGTTTGCTGATGACACAAAACTAGGTGGGATTGTGAGTTGTGAGGAGGATGCAAAGACGCTGCAAGGTGATTTAGATAGGTTTGAGTGAGTGGGCAAACACATGGCAGATGCAGTAAAACGTGGATAAATGTGAAGTTATCCACTTTGTTAGGAAAAACATAAGGACAAAGTATTATTTAAATGGTGATGGCTTGGGAAGTGTCGATGTACAGATGGACCTTGGTGTCCTTGTACATCAGTCATTGAAAACAAACATGCAGGTGCAGCAAGCAGTTAGGAAGGCAAATGGTCTGTTGGCCTTCATTGCAAGAGGATTTGAGTACAGGAACAAGGATGTCTTACTACAGTTTTACAGGGCCTTGGTGAGACCGTACATGAAGTATTGTGTGCAGTTTTGGTCTCCTTACCTAAGAAAAGCTATACTTGCCATAGAGGAAGTGCAGCGAAGGTTCATCAGACTGATACCTGGGATGGCAGGACTGTTGTATGAGGGGAGATTGGGTTGACTAGGCCTGTATTTACTAGGGTTTAGAAGAATGAGAGGGGATCTCATTGAAACGTATAAAATTCTGACTGGGTTGGATAGACTGGATGCGAGGAGGATGTTTCCCCTGGCTGGGAAGTCTAGAACAAAGGGTCACAGTCTCAGGATATGGGGTAGGAAATTTAGGACCGAGATGAGGAGAAATTTTTTCACTCAGAGGGTGGTGAACCTGTGGAATTCTCTACCACAGAAGACTGTGGAGGCCAAGTCACTGAATATATTTAAGAGTGAGATAGATAGATTTCTAGACACAAAAGACATCAAGGGGTATGGAGAAAAGACGGGAATATGGTGTTGAGATACAGGATCAGCCATGATCATATTAAATGGTGGTGCAGAATCGAAGGGCCGAATGGCCTACTACTGCTCCTATTTTCTATGTTTCTATGTACAGTTTGGTCTCTGTATTTAAGGAAGGATATACTTGCATTGGAGGCTGTTCAGTGAAGGTTCACTAGGTTTATTCCTGAGATGAGAGGGTTGACTTATGAAAATTGGTTGAGTAGGTTGAGCCTATGCTCATTGGTGTTCAGAAGAATGACAGGTGATCTTATCGAAACATATAAGATAATGAGGGGGCTCAACAAGGTGGATGCAGAGAGGATATTTCCACTCAAAGGGGAAACTAAAACTAGGGGACAAGTGAAGAAGTAAAAGGTGGATCTAGAGGAGCTGTAAATGGCAACAGCAGAATCATCACCAGCACCTGCTGTCCAAAAAAATGGGAGCAGTGTTTACGATCTGAAATTGTTGAACTCAATGATGAGTCCGGGAGGCTGTAATGCCTAATTAAAATATGAGGTTTTGTTCTTCAAGCTTCCATTGAGGTTTATCAGAACAGTGTAGGAGGCCAAGGACAGAGAAGACAGAGTGGGAATGCGATGGAGAATTAAAGTAACAAGCGACCAGAAGCTCAGCACTTGCGGACTGAACGGAGGTATTCAACAAAGCAATCACCCAATCTGCACTTGTACTTCCCAAAATAGAGGAGACCACATTGTAAGCAAACTATACAGTATACTAAATTGAAAGAAGTTCATGTAAATCGCTGTTTCACCTGGAAGGACTGTTGAGGATCTGAATGCTCTCTTGGCCGGCTTTCCATCTCTCACCTCTGTAAACATCAGCTCACCCAAAGTCACACCAAGTTCACTCGCTTGACCTCGCTGCCCTCACTAACCTACATTATCTCCTGCATTCCAATGCCTCAAATTTGAAATCCTCATCCTTGTGCTTAAATTCCTATGTGGCCTTGTGACTCTATCTTTGTAACCTCCTCTCGCCTTTCAACCTTGTCCCCAACTCTGATCTCTCCATCCCTCTGACTCTAGCCACGTATGTTTTTTTGCCCCTTCTGTTTCACCATTAGCGGCTATGCCTTCAGCCGTATAGGTCTCATGCTCAATTATGTCCCTCCCTAAATCCCTCTGCCTCTCTCGCTCTCTCCTGTTTTAAGACCATTCTTAAAACCCACCTCGTGGACCAAGCTTTTAATCATCCCACTTAATATCTCTTTCTTTGTCTTGCCGTCCATTTTTAGTTTGAATACAAGTTTATGATGCCCCTTGGTACGTCTTTCTACCTTAAAGGAAACAGATGAATGAAAGTTGTTGTTATTATTGTAGGCATTATGTGGAATTTAATATTCACATTTCCTGTCTATGTATAGATTTTTTTTTTGCAAGGTAAAGGATTTCAATCTCAGTGACGTTTAGTTGGGAGAAATGCCAAATGCATCTGCTGAAACTGTTTATCAGGCCACCTGTTTGTAGCAGATCAGTGGTGTCTTCACTATGGCCCCTACTCTTTGTACAACAACAGTAATGGCATTACCCAAACTCAAAATGTGATCACAGACTTTGTCTGAATAATTATACAGTGGAAAGTGTGTTTCTCATGCCTGCATCGAGACTGACTGTACCTTCATTAAATTGCCTGAGGGAAATGGCCAGGATGTGACTGCAGCACGAGTCAGAAGCTCCACCTTGTGACGTACGCTCACCACCATCAAGGTCTCACCCTGAGACTTGGAAAAACATGCAAATGAAAAAGTGCCGTGTATTCCTGACAAGAATCAGAACCATGGAAACTGCATTCAGTCTATTCTAAGACAAACAGTAGGGGTCGCAGTGCAAGACACCATTAATCTGCCAAATCAATGAAGCTTATGGCAGTACCAGAGTTACCATAGATCTCACACTGTAGGCATGCTCAAGCAACACTTGTGTTGTTGCAATCATCAGGACGGGAGCTGCTGCACAGTGCAGCCAAAGAGAGCAAGATCTTCCCTGTGCTCTGCATGCTTCACAATTTAGCCGTCAGAAGAGTCGAAGGAGGACCAGAGATCTGCAGCCCCCAGGAAGAGGAGGAGAATGATGAGAAGGTGGTCCACAGAAACAGTTCTGATGCACAGGCAGGTAGAGTGGAGCACAGTTCACTACTACATTCAGTGATGGGCACCTCCGGCCACTGTCCAGCTGGGGTTAAGACTGTAAGTAGAGCACATTCATACAAGATGTTAGAAAGTGGCAAAGCTGCTGAAACTCTTCTTCCCCTAGCCACGACTACTCACATGAATTTGCACAGTGGTATTCTCGGATAACTTTAATGTGATTGATCTGTGCATGGAACTGTTGTCCTCCACAGTGTCAATATGGCTTCTGTTAATGAAGATGTGTTACAGGTAGGGAGCTACCAGGTGATCTTCCTGAAGGAGAAGTTAATGGTCAGAGACATTGGGACCAGACTTTGTGCGAAGGAATAGTACCAATACATATTATGGGCTAGACTTTCCACTTTTGTGCAGATCGGCAAAAATGGGCGTTATTGGCGTGGGCGGTAAATATGGGTTTTCAGATCGCTGGATTATCGCCCATTTTCAAAACGCCTACTTTCCATTTTATAAAATGGGCGTTACCGCAAGCGATCTGAAATGGGCATTAGCGTTAAATTTCACTGACCTTCTGCCATAAAGTGTCGCCATCCTTAGCAATGGATGGCAACGCTCATTTCCCGCATTTCAGGAGGTCAGGGGTCATCATTACATGCGCATAAGAGGAGCCAGAAAGAGAGGGAGCAGAGAGGGAGTGAAGGCGTATGTGGGTGTGGTGTAGCTGCTTGTTTGGCTGTTTTAGGAGGTAGGAGGGAGAATTTTGACCTTAATGCAACATTGTGAGAAAAGAGTTAGCTGTTACCAGCCAGATATTGTCGCTCATCTGGTGCCTATAATGGAGGTACTGGAGGAGGAGACACAGCACATTGTGGAGCCTGACACTGGTGAGAGCAGTGAGCTGGGAGAGGAACAATTGGGAGGACAAAAGAGAGCGAGGAGATTCTCGGACGAGGCAAATGCCTCCCTCATGCAGGAGGTCGAGTCACGCTGGGGTGATTTGACTCAAGGAGGGCGTGGGAAGCCCACCCCAAAGGCCTACCAGAAGATATGGGCCGAGATAGCAGAGGTGGTCTCGTCGGCGACCAACGAGGTGCGTGAGGGCAACCAATGCCGAAAGTGATGGAACGATCTTGTCGGATCCGCCAGAGTAAGTATAACATTTAATTACATGTACTTATGTATTTATATACTTTGATTTGTAAGTGTCATGAGTGATTAAAATCAAATGTGAGCTCTTTCACTTTTACTGGGATTGTTGCACTCCAAGCCTGCATTCACGGTGTACGTCTTTAGGTAAAGAATGATAATTATCATAATAATCATGATTACATCTGTTGCTTATGTGTTGTATCAGTCTCTGTGACAGTACCTAGCAATGATATCACGCAATGATCTCATGCCATGTCGTGCTGTTGTTACCTTTTACAAAAGAAGGTTTCAAGGATTCGGGCCGAGCAAAGGCGAAGGGGTAGGGGGCCACCAGTTATCATCGACATCACTGATATAGAGGGGCAGGTGCTCGCACTAGTGGGGAGACACCCCCGGTCAGCCACGCAAGCAGCTGCAGAACCTGAAGTGATGCCACGTGAGTAAAGTATACACCATTCATGCAAAGTCAATAGATGCCACGCCCACTCATATCCGAACAATAATATATGATAGATGATTGCTAACAGTGTTCTCTAAATAATGCTGGCCTCATGAGAAACAATGCAATACAAAATGTGTTGATGTCATGAAAGGTGATGTCTGTGATGATTTTGATAGCGGTGATGCTTTTGACGTGCATATGCTGTGTATAGCACTGTAATCACCTTGTGACCCTAGCACCCCTTTCTCCTCTAATAACCTCATTTGTGTTTTGCAGCTCAGCCAGCAGCACATCCCCAGGCAAGACCACCAAGCCCAGAAGGTGGGGGCGCGGGGCCCGACTCACCGGACGATCCTGCATCTGGTGCTGAGAAGCACCGATTCTTGCCCGTCAATCTGCTGGGTTCGTTCTCTACAGATGAAAGCATGGAGTTTGAGCTGCCTGCATCACCAGGCTCCAGAACGCATTCAACCCCAATGCCATCTAGTGCTCCTGCGGCCATTCACACCTCCACTCTGGAGGTACCGGGCCAAGCACCTCGCCACAGGGTACCTCAGAATGGCGCCGACCCCGCGGAGGTTTCTTAGACACGGCAGGTCTGGTCCACCAGCGGCAAGTCTGACCGGCGACATAGTAGAATTGTCCAGGAGAACTGTTGATATAGGTCAGCAGACATTAGGGGGCATATCCTGACAGCTGGCCAGCATGTCCAGCACCGTGACGGAGTACATTCCGTGGATGGCGGAGGCCCTGGAGGCGACAGCCAGAAACACTGGTGGCAGAGGCCTCCCAGTGGTCCCGGAGCAAGGCACTGCACCCCAAGGTGCTGTGCCCCCATTACCAATGACACTTGCGAGGCAGGAGCAACATCTTGCTTCTGGATCGGAGAAGGTTCCTACTTCATGAAGGGTGCAAAATTCGTGGGAGAACCCCCCCCAGTATTTGGACTCATTGGAGAGGAAATTTAATTTGGAACTATCTACCAGAAAGTTTGAAATCCTAAAGTGCACATGGAAGAAACTGTGAACTTTAATCGAATTTAGGATTTTTAAAAGGTGAATGTTGGGTTTGCAAGAAAAGGGGTGGGGTCATCTCTAAAGGGCCAGTTTGGACATTGGAGCTAATCAAATTGTCTGGGAGCTGTTTACTCTCAAAACCTGTCCCTAGAAGACATTTACATTTAAACAATCAACCACAGAAGAAACATTATCCACCCCACCCTGAGGACCCAAATGTCACATACATATTCCAACACCTTTTCAACAGGCATAGAAATATCTGGCTCAGGCCAGACTTCCGGAAAAAAAACAGCACTATCACAATGGACAAAAGCTCATCAACTGAGAAAAGCCTATCAACACCAGATTAAAACCACTTAATCAAGTTTCAGTTAGCTGGGCTGCAAAACTTAAACAAAGAACCAAGGTTGATTCGGGCGCAGATGAGGAAGCCTCTCAAAGTATAATAGGGCCTATCGTACCAAGAGAGCTATCTCTATTCTGACCAAGCACTTCAGAACAACAAGATCGAGAGCACACGGCAAGAAAAAGCAGGAAGAATCATCGCGACATCGGAGAAAAGAACTTGCCCCAACTGGCTTCAATACGCAGCAGAGGCCTTCTGCCACGTCTGGGGTACGACAAGGCAAACCAGTTATAATCAAAGAACCCCGAAACCACGAAACAGCCCTAACTGTCAAAGGAAGGATTGCTGAGCATTATCCCTGTTGCCCTAGAGTCTAACTTAGTTAGAGAGTAAGTGGGAGGTGGGAGGTATTTCTGTTGTGTTTATTACCTATAATAAAGTATTCCCCATTGTTTAGAACCTTTTTGTAAGATTTTACAGTTTTATTGGAGTGCATTTGTGTTATTTGCTTTCTTGAATAAAATCCATACCTTCTTTGTACAAAGCAGTTGTCTGCTGCACTTTATCATACCCTGATTAATAAATCCAAGCTCGAGAACCAGGGAGTGGGAGCGACAATCTGGGTCAGGGAAGGCAAACTGACCCCACACAGCACCCCCTACACTCGGGACCCCTGGCTCCTGTATCCGTGCAACCACCGGTTTTGCCTTCATCCCCCCCAATGAGGTACCGCCTGAGAAGCGCTTCGGCCAGGCAGCGTGGAGCAAGGAGGGGAAGGGGTAGAGGTGGGCAGAAGAAGGGTGGGGGAAGGAAAGTGAGATGCATGTCCGCAGGTGATGGCTGTGTTATATCTCCATCTCGGTGTATGAAAGTTGTTGTAAGCTATGGGGTGAGGGAAGAGGGGGCCACCCTGTTGGTTTGCATTTGTGTTCTGTGTTGCTGGAAATGTTGACCATTTGGATTGATGTCAATGTTATAAAATGTGTCATGGGGTGGGGATGGGGTGTTTTTGACAGTTATACTTATGATTTCAGACAAATGGTCAGGTTAACTGTTTTTTATTTAACATAACCTTGTTGCGCATTGTCTCAGATAGCTACACCGTTACACACTGGTGATTCCTTAACATGAAAGGGTATAATTAAACTTAACTTCAATCAACTTAAATTTTAACTAGCACCAAGGTGATGCCCAGCATTGATGTCTCAGCTGCACACACGGCAATGTGTCAGCTTTGTTAGTAACAGCAACGTTCTTTCAGACAAAGCCCTCATTTATGAGCTGCTGACGTAAGAGTCTTAATATAGAAACATAGAAAATAGGTGCAGGAGCAGGCCATTCAGCCCTTCTAGCCTGCACCGCCATTCAATGAGTTCATGGCTGAACATGAAACTTCAGTACCCACTTCCTGCTTTCACGCCATACCCCTTGATCCCCCGAGTAGTAAGGACTTCATCTAACTCCCTTTTGAATATATTTAGTGAATTGGCCTCAACTACTTTCTGTGGTAGAGAATTCCACAGGTTCACCACTCTCTGGGTGAAGAAGTTTCTCCTTATCTCGGTCCTAAATGGCTTACCCCTTATCCTCAGACTGTGACCCCTGGTTCTGGACTTCCCAACATTGGGAACATTCTTCCTGCATCCAACCTGTCCAAACCCGTCAGAATTTTAAACGTTTCTATGAGATCCCCTCTCACTCTTCTGAACTCCAGTGAATACAAGCCCAGTTGATCCAGTCTTTCTTGATAGGTCAGTCCCACCATCCCGGGAATCAGTCTGGTGAATCTTCGCTGCACTCCCTCAATAGCAAGAATGTCCTTCCTCAAGTTAGGAGACCAAAACTGTACACAATACTCCAGGTGTGGCCTCACCAAGGCCCTGTACAACTGTAGCAACACCTCCCTGCCCCTGTACTCAAATCCCCTCGCTATGAAGGCCAACATGCCATTTGCTTTCTTAACCGCCTGCTGTACCTGCATGCCAACCTTCAATGACTGATGTACCATGACACCCAGGTCTCGTTGCACCTTCCCTTTTCCTAATCTGTCACCATTCAGATAATAGTCTGTCTCTCTGTTTTTACCACCAAAGTGGATAACCTCACATTTATCCACATTATACTTCATCTCCCACGCATTTGCCCACTCACCTAACCTATCCAAGTCACTCTGTAGCCTCATAGCATCCTCCTCGCAGCTCACACTGCCACCCAACTTAGTGTCATCCGCAAATTTGGAGATACTACATTTAATCCCCTCGTCTAAATCATTAATGTACAATGTAAACAGCTGGGGCCCCAGCACAGAACCCTGCGGTACCCCACTAGTCACTGCCTGCCATTCCGAAAAGTACCCATTTACTCCTACTCTTTGCTTCCTGTCTGACAACCAGTTCTCAATCCACGTCAGCACACTACCCCCAATCCCATGTGCTTTAACTTTGCACATTAATCTCCTGTGTGGGACCTTGTCGAAAGCCTTCTGAAAGTCCAAATATACCACATCAACTGGTACTCATTTGTCCACTTTATTGGAAACATCCTCAAAAAATTCCAGAAGATTTGTCAAGCATGATCTCCCTTTCACAAATCCATGCTGACTTGGACCTATCATGTCACCATTTTCCAAATGCGCTGCTATGATATCCTTAATAATTGATTCCATCATTTTACCAGGGCCTGCGGGAGATCGAGAGCCAGCGGCAGTTGGTGAGAGGAGAGCGACCTGCCAAAAGCCCAGCGGGAGATCGAGAGCCAGCGGCAGTTGGTGAGAGGGGAGCGACCTGTCAAAAGCCCAGCGGGAGATCGAGAGCCAGCGGCAGTTGGTGAGAGGGGAGCGACCTGTCAAAAGCCCAGCGGGAGATCGAGAGCCAGCGGCAGTTGGTGAGAGGGGAGCGACCTGTCAAAAGCCCAACGGGAGATCGAGAGCCAGCGGCAGTTGGTGAGAGGGGAGCGACCTGTCAAAAGCCCAGCGGGAGATCGAGAGCCAGCGGCAGTTGGTGAGAGGGGAGCGACCTGTCAAAAGCCCAGCGGGAGATCGAGAGCCAGCGGCAGTTGGAGAGAGGGGAGCGACCTGTCAAAAGCCCAACGGGAGATCGAGAGCCAGCGGCAGTTGGTGAGAGGGGAGCGACCTGTCAAAAGCCCAACGGGAGATCGAGAGCCAGCGGCAGTTGGTGAGAGGGGAGCGACCTGTCAAAAGCCCAGCGGGAGATCGAGAGCCAGCGGCAGTTGGTGAGAGGGGAGCGACCTGTCAAAAGCCCAGCGGGAGATCGAGAGCCAGCGGCAGTTGGTGAGAGGGGAGCGACCTGTCAAAAGCCCAACGGGAGATCGAGAGCCAGCGGCAGTTGGTGAGAGGGGAGCGACCTGTCAAAAGCCCAGCGGGAGATCGAGAGCCAGCGGCAGTTGGTGAGAGGGGAGCGACCGATAAAAGGCTCAGCGGGAGATCGAGAGCCAGCGGCAGTTGGTGAGAGGCGAGAGCGACCTATAAAAGGCCCAGCGGGAGATCGAGAGCCAGCGGCAGTTGGTGAGAGGGGAGCGGCCTATAAAAGGCCCAGCGGGAGATCGAGAGCCAGCGGCAGTTGGTGAGAGGTGGGAGCAGTGTCGGAGAGGCCTATAAAAGGCGTACCGGTGCAGCTACAGCGGGAGAGAAAGCAAAATAGAAGTAGAAAGTAATCAAAAAGTGACGTCACAGCCAATGTGGTAAGTGATTGGCTGGTGATTGGTGAGTAGCTTTTCTTTTCTTTTTATTGTTATTACCAATTTAAGGGTATCTAAGGTTAAGACATGGCAGGAGAGCTCGGCCATGTGATATGCTCCTCCTGTACCATGTGGGAACTCGGGGACACTTCCGGTGTCCCTGGGCGCTACGTGTGTGGGAAGTGTATCCGCCTCGAGCTCTTGACGATCCGCGTTGCGGAATTGGAGCTGAGGGTGGATTCACTCTGGAGCATCCACGATGCTGAGAATGACGTGAGTATCACGTATAGTGAGTTGGTCTTACCGCAGGAGAAGGGTCCACAGCCAGATAGGGAATGGAAGACCAGCAGGAAGAGCAGTGCAAGAAAGATAGTGCAGGGGTCCCATGTGGTCATCCCCCTGCAAAACAGATACACTGCTTTGAGTACTGTTGGGGAGGATGACTCATCAGGGGAGGGCAGCAGCAGCCAAGTTCATGGCACCGTAGGTGGCTCTGCTGCAAAGGAGGACAGGAAAAAGAGTGGGAGCGCGATAGTGATAGGGGATTCGATGGTGAGGGGAATAGATAGGCGTTTCTGCGGACGCAACCGAGACTCCAGGATGGTATGTTGCCTCCCTGGTGCAAGGGTCAAGGATGTCTCGGAGCGGGTGCAGGACATTCTGAAATGGGAGGGAGAACAGCCAGTTGTCGTGGTGCACATTAGTACCAACGACATAGGTAAAAAAAGGGATGAGGTCCTACGAAAAGAATTTAAGGAGCTAGGAGCTAAATTAAAAAGTAGGACCTCAAAAGTAGTAATCTCGGGATTGCTACCAGTGCCACGTGCTAGTCAGAGTAGGAATCGTAGGATAGCGCAGATGAATACATGGCTTGAGCAGTGGTGCAGCAGGGAGGGATTCAAATTCTTGGGGCATTGGAACCGGTTCTGGGGGAGGTGGGACCAGTACAAACCGGACGGTCTGCACCTGGGCAGGTCCGGAACCAATGTCCTAGGGGGAGTGTTTGCTAGTGCTGTTGGGGAGGAGTTAAACTAATATTGCAGGGGGATGGGAACCTATACAAGGAGACAGAGGGAGACAAAAATGAGGCAAAAGCAAAAGACAGAAAGGAGATGAGGAAAAGTGGAGGGCAGAGAAACCCAAGGCAAAGAACAAAAGGGCCACTGTACAGCAAAATTCTAGAAGGACAAAGGGTGTTAAAAAAGCAAGCCTGAAGGCTTTGTGTCTTAATGCAAGGAGTATCCGCAATAAGGTGGATGAATTAACTGTGCAAATAGATGTTAACAAATATGATGTGATTGGGATAACGGAGACGTGGCTCCAGGATGATCAGGGCTGGGAACTCAACATCCAGGGGTATTCAACATTCAGGAAGGATAGAATAAAAGGAAAAGGAGGTGGGGTAGCATTGCTGGTTAAAGAGGAGATGAATGCAATAGTTAGGAAAGACATTAGCTTGGATGATGTGGAATCTATATGGGTAGAGCTGCAGAACACTAAAGGGCAAAAATCGTTAGTGGGAGTTGTGTACAGACCTCCAAACAGTAGTAGTGATGTTGGGGAGGGCATCAAACAGGAAATTAGGAGTGCATGCAATAAAGGTGCAGCAGTTATAATGGGTGACTTTAATATGCACATAGATTGGGCTAGCCAAACTGGAAGCAATACGGTGGAGGAGGATTTCCTGGAATGCATAAGGGATGGTTTTCTAGACCAATATGTCGAGGAACCAACTAGGGGGGGAGGCCATCTTAGACTGGGTGTTGTGTAATGAGAGAGGATTAATTAGCAATCTCGTTGTGCGAGGCCCCTTGGGGAAGAGTGACCATAATATGGTGGAATTCTGCATTAGGATGGAGAATGAAACAGTTAATTCAGAGACCATGGTCCAGAACTTAAAGAAGGGTAACTTTGAAGGTATGAGGCATGAATTGGCTAAGATAGATTGGCTAATGATACTATGCAGCAACCACGGGCCCTTTCCTGAGGTCTAGAGGGGGGTGGGGGCATGGTTTCAGCGTCAGCCTGATTGTCTGGCCAGAGGTCGGCGTCCACCTCCTCATCCTCCTCTTCCTCTCTCTCCTGAGGTGGACCATCAGTCCCTTCTGGCAATTCTTGCCCCCTCCTGATAGCCAAATTGTGCAGCATGCAGCACACCACCACGAATTGAGTTACTTGATCAGAGTTGTATTGTAGTTCCCCTCCTGAGTGCTCCAGGCATCTAAAGCGCTGCTTAAGCACGCCAATGGTTCTCTCCACGATATTGCGAGTGGCTCTGTGGCTCTCATTGTATCGCTTCTCGTCTTCGGTGTGGGTTCACGCAGGGGGGGTCATCAGCCAGGTGGCGAGGCCATATCATTTGTCACCAAGCATCCAGCATTGACCTTGTGGCTGACTGGTAAACATGACAGATACAGCGCTCTCACGCAGGACGTGAGCCTCATCGATGCTGCCCGGAAATTTGGCATTCACTGCCAGTAATTATCTGGTTGTGGTTGACAATGAGTTGGACCTTCAGGGAGTGAAATCCTTTTCGGTTGCGAAAAACCTCTGCGTCCTGAAATGGTGCCCGCATAGCGATGTGCATATAGTCTATTGCTCCCTGCACTTTGGGGAAGTTAGCAATTCGGTAGAATCCTAGAGCCCTGTCAGTCTGAGCCACCTTGGTCACAGGAAAGTTGATAAAGTACATCCTACGTTCGTACAGGGCTTTAGTGACTTGTCTAATGCAGCAATGTGTGGCATGCTGAGATATAGCGCAAATGTTGCCGTGGTCACCTTGACCTCAACGGACAGTGCGGTCCAGATGGTGCTGGCAGGCTGCAGCTCTGCCCTGATGAGCTGGCACATCTCACTGATAACCACTTTGTGGAAGCGCAGTCTCCGAAGACAGGTGTTCTCAATAAGTCGAGGTAAGACCACTTCTCCCTGTAAGTGCAAGGGGTGTATAGTCTGGTCCTCCTCATCAGTCTGGCACGTCTTAGATTGGGCACATAATGCTGTGGATTAGACTTTGCGCCATTTGTACTCTGCAGCATCTGCGTTGTCATCAAGGCAGGCTGTGAAATGGCTGGCCCAATTCCAATAACTATAAGTATAATGTCGATTGTTCACAAGCAATAAATGTCCCCACTAAGACACCTAAAGTAAAATCCAATCGTCCACAGTATGATAAGATGTCTGTTCAGATGGTCACATCACCTTAAAAGAACTCCAGAGTACATCCAAACTCCCCCGAAGTTGAAGCAGCCTTTTCAATTAAGCAACCTGCGATTTACAAAATGGCGCCCACACCACTGTGATTAGTTCAGGTCAGTTCAACTTTTTCACAGCGTTTTTTTCGCCAAGTGAAATTGTGGGCGATATGTGTGCAAGGTTCTGAAAGTCACGCTGGGCGATATACTGGGCGTTAGTTTCGGCAAATGTGATGTTTACGACAAAAAGTGGGCGGCGGCATTATTGAATTTCGGCATAAATTACGCGCCGAAAGTAACGCTGGGTGATATTATGGGCGTTGTGTTCGCCCATTCTGATGTTTCCGTCCAAAAAAAGTGGGCGGACGGTATTATTTTTTATTGGAGTTACGTACATGCTGAAAGTAACGCTCGCCGATAAGTGACCGAGAAATGGGCATCAGTTTCCATTTTGTGGCTAAATGGGCGATATCTGGGTGTTACACCTCATTTCAGCATTAAAATGGACGTTAAGTGGGTGGTATGCATGAAAAAATGATGGAAAATCTAACCTATGCAAAGGTAACTATGCTTAACTTGGCATTTCTATTGCTGCTAATGAACTTCTTCCTCATCTGCAGCCCTGAGAAACTGCACTCACTTGCCCTATGACCTCCTCCCAAGTAGTTTGAGTCTCTGCTTTGAAGAGAGCCATCCTCCTTCACTGCACCTCCAAGGCATCGTTCCTGAAACTGGGAGTCTTCCCCATGACCATCATTGTACACATGTCGACATATCAGCTCCACCTGCACCTTCACAAAGTTGCTGCACTCCTCAACCCCCTTTAATGGCAAGCTGCAGATCTTTAATGTTATGTTCAAACAATCTCTCATATTGGTATGGTAATAATTAACTTTTATTTTTATTTCCAGACGCGCTAAAACATTCCCCTCAAAGAATAACAAAGACGACACATGAGAAATGTAATTGTTACAATGTGCTTACTCCCATCAGGTGCAATCTAGTGTTCAGTTAGCAGTATGCAAGTATCATACATAACGGCCCGGAATTTGTGGTGGGTAATAACTGCGAAGGAATAGGGTTCGCTGTTGTTGCCCCTTTGGAACTGACCGCAACTTCAGGATTTAGTGCAGGTGCATCCTAACGCATGCATTAAATCCTGAACTTGCGGGCAGTCATTGATAGAGAATTCAAGCAGGCTGCAAAGTTGGGAGAACACACAGATAGCAGTTAGATTGTGCTACATGTGAAGTGGCACAATGCATTAAGCCATAACTCACACTTGACATTTCAGGACTTTAGGCTGAGAGCCAATTATGGGTTAACAACGCATACTGTTGAATCGGTTGAGCCAATAAGGTCAAAGGGGGCGAGCTCACTATTGTAAATTGCTCCAGGTATAAGTACAGCCATTTTTTGCCATGTGCTTCAGAAGGACAAAGACCTGGCAATCAGCCAGGAACTTGTTTGCTGCTGCTGGAATAAAGTTACTTTAAACCTACAACCGGATTTCGCATCTCATTGAAAATTAAAAGATCTAACAATTTTGGCGTCACGAACAGGATCGCTGAGGGAAGAAACTGAATTTTGGACATCAGACCTACATACTGAGGTAAGGACTTCTTTTTATAAAAGTCCTCCGTCAATTGTCTAAATTCACCTCCCCCTCTACGCGATTCCGAAAGCCTCCGGTTTGCAAACCTTCCGGTTGGTAGTCGGCTCGAGGTCCCATATAGACGTCTAAATTCGGCGGTGTGTTAGTTAATTAATTACCGACCCACTGACCTGGCTGGAAAGCCTACGACTCGAGACCCCAGTAAAGAAATTAGTATTATGGCAGCAGAAAATAAGAGCAAAGAATTGCCAACAACTGTTAAAGGCGGGCGGGCCCCACCTGAGGTTTCGATAGATGAAATCCTCCAATAGTTGAAAGAATACATAGAGCAACAATTCGACTTATCTAAAACCTGTATCAAGATTGAACAAAAGTACGGAACCTCCAAAGGACAATGGTCCTTGGACGAGATCAAAAGGGTCTGGGGAAAAACGACCTGTATGAAAAATAAAGAACGAACCAGATGGTCCCTAGCCGTTATGGGACAGATCCGACAGCGGAATGAAATCATGACATGGTCCCAACATGATAGGGACCTGACCAGTACAAAGGACCAATTGCAAGTGGTTTGTGAACAACTAAGACAGAAAATACTTGAACTTGAAAAGTTGGAAGTGAAAGTTAAAGATCTTAAAGGTGAAATTAAAGAATGGAAAAAATCATTAGGTCAAGAGACAGTAATAGGAAAAGGGAAATGTATCGGTCAATTCCCAGGGTACCCATGTTTGGATAAATTAAAACCGCAAACCCGAAGACACGACCAAGGAATAGATACGGATTCTGAGTCCTCCGACAATACAGGGTCAGAGGATGAAGAATTAGGGGTGCGCTTTGCCCCGTTAAAAAAAAGACGAGTTGTAGTCAAATCAGAAGAGACTGCGGATGAGGACGGAACCAAAAAAACGAAGAAAAGGGTGTATGCAGAATATTTATTTCATGATCCAGCAGACCCAGAGAAAATTGATAAATGGTCCAAGGAGTTGCCCAATCCAAAGAAAGGGGGAGTGAAAACGTGGGACCAATTAGACCGTCTAAGAAATATATATCAACTTCATCCCTGGGACGGAGTGCAAATTTTGACTATAATGGTGCCAAAAACACAAGGAAGAAAATTGCACGCCAAGGTAGAAGAAACTTCTATGATGAGCAAGAATTAGACGCAGGGTGGGATGCGATTAAACACTGGCTGCAAGCCTTCAGTCCAGCTAAGACAGACTGGGGAAAAATTGCAGCCTGCCAACAGAAAGGAACAGAGGAGGTCCTGGAGTATGACGAGCAGTTTAGATGCACGTGGCTAGAACATTCGGGTATGAATCATATGGGATGAGGAAATGGATGGACAAGTGTTTGGACCCCTGAAAGCAGCTTTTGTGGCAGGTCTAAAGCCAGAACTGTCCAAAATGCTTAAGGTAGTGATACCGGACTGGGAAGGTAGAGGAACTAACTTTGCAGCGTTGGTGGATCGATGTAACCAATTAGACAGGGATATGGGAGCTAAAGTCTGAGCTGTGCAGGCTATAGGATGGAAATCCCAGGATTCTGATAAACAGTCATTAGGAAAATTACCTGGAAAATGTCATTATTGTGGGAAAGAAGGTCACTGGGCCAAGACATGCAGGGCAAAACAGCAAGGTCACAGCCGGGGAAGAGGACGCTGCCAGGAATACAATTCAACCAACAACCCAGGCTTGTCACAGGATAACGACCTCATAGAAGCATTTAAATGACTGACAATACAACAACAGAAAGACTTACTTGGGATAGCAAAAAACGATTAGAGCCCGTCCTGGCCCATCTCCTCCCACTAATACAAAAAAGGGGCGATGTGCTATATATAACTGTGAGGGTGGGCGATAAGGATGTGGACTGTCTTTTAGACACAGGGGCGGAATTAACATGCTTACCCCTACAATATGGAGACTTTTTGCCGTTGGATGGTAGGGCACGTACAGTCTATGGAGTTGGGGGCCATAAAATGGAAATTAAAAGGACAACATCGGTACTTGCAGGGCTGGGTCCACATGAACTAACCACGCCGGCCTGGATAGGCCCAGTAAATCAACCCCTTTTGGGAATGGACGTCCTAATCCAAGTACATTCATCGTTGCATTTCGAGGATGGTCGGGTGACATGGTCAATTAGAACTCTGAAGAAAGAAGAATTGAAGGAACACCCGATATGGGCTAAAGGTAAGAATGATTGTGGCCTACTCCAGATGGAGCCTGCGTCATTTACCGGGACCAAGTCTCCATGCACTAAACAGTATCCCATCAGTCCAACTGCCATTGCGGGAATCCTACCTGTTATTCAGCAATTGGAGAAAGAAGGGTGCTTATTAAAACGCATAGTTCCTCCAATAGCCCCATGTGGCCGGTACAGAAATCTAATGAGACTTGGCGTTTGACTGTCGATTATAGGAAAGCTAACCAGTGTATTGATCAAAAAGCTTTTTTTGTCACAGATCCCGCCACCATTTTTAATGTCCTCAAAACAGAACATAAATATTTCTCGGTTATAGATATGGCCAACGGATTTTGGTCGGTGCCTCTGGCACCGGAGGTTCGACAGTGGTTTGCTTTCACGGTCCAAGGACAACAGTATACTTGGACCCGGTTACCGCAGGGTTTCCACAACAGCCCTACGGTATTCCACATGGCTTTACAAAGCCATTTGCGAGAATTACCTCCCCTGTCATCCACAGTCATCCAATATGTAGACGATATCTTGCTAGCTTCAAACACGGAAGAACAGCATGAACAAGATCTACAAGCTCTGCTGGACCACCTTTGGCTGAAAGGACATAAAGCCAGCATCGACAAAGCACAAATATCCCAAGAAGAGGTTGTAAAAGATTTCACAAGGAAAGAGAGAACTTATCCAGGATAGAATTGCAGCCATTCGGGCTGCTAAAAAACCCACCACTATTCAGGAACTAAGATCCTTTTTGGGATTGTGTAACTTTTACAGAAATTAGATTGATTCCTTCACACAGCTTGCTCAGCCATTGAATGATATCTTAAAGGGGAAACATGCCTCTAAAGAAGCCATCACCCTCACTAAGGAACAGCAAGAGGCCTTCCTGAGTTTGAAAAAGGCCTTGTGTTCGGCACCGGCTCTGGGAATCCCCGACAGTGGTAAGCCATTTACCCTGTTTGCCCATGAGAAAGAAGGATACATGACAGCTATACTGACACAAGAACATGGGGATCGGCAAAGACCCATTGGCTATTATTCGGCAAAACTGGATGCGGTAGCCCTCGGATGGGGAAGTTGCCTAAGGGCCGTGGAAGCTACATGTCGAACGGCAATGATCACTGCGGGTCTAGTCCTCGACCAAAAGTTGAGGGTCAAGTGTCCCCACACAGTACACGCTTTTCTGTCTATGAATAGAATGTCTCAGGTGACGGCAGCTAGATGGACCCGCTGGACAGCAGTTTTGGAAGCTCCTAATCTCCATATCTTCCTGCAATCGGTTAATCCTGCAACTATGCTCCCGATGTCAGAATCAAGGGAGCAAGAGGGGGGAGAATGTGAAGAGCATGACTGCGTGGAGATTTTAAAAGAAACAGAAGAAGCAGCCTTAGCAGCAGAGTAGCCTCTGCACAACCCAGACCTCATCCTGTTTACAGATGGTTCCTCCTTTGTTGACAATGGTATCAGAAAAGCAGTTACAACCTTATATGAGGTGGTGGCAAAAGGATGTTTACCCTCAGGAACATCAGCACAACAGGCCGAGTTACGGGCCCTGTCAGAAGCATGTCGAATAGCCGAAGGACAGACAGCTAATGTCTACACAGATTCGCGTTATGCTTTTGGAGTCACTCACGACTTTGGTCTGTTATGGCGGAAAAGAGGATTCCTCACTGCTGCTGGTACACCTATCCGAAATGGAAAAGATGTCTGAGATTTCCTAGAGGCCATACAATTACCTCAGGAAGTGTCCATCCTGAAGTGTAAAGCCCATATCAAGGAAAATACTACGGAAGCACAGGGAAATGCCCTAGCCGACCAGGCAGCTAAAGATGCCGCCTCACAGGGCGCTCCCCCAGAGGAACCAATACAGATGTGCAGATTGAAAGCACTCAGGACTCTTGACACGAGACCTTCAAACAATGCAAGGCGAGTGCTCCCAAGAGGAAAAATGGACATGGGCACCTAAATGGAAGTCAGCAGGTTACAATCTGACTACCTTTGAAGGGGGGTACCAACCATGCTATAATAATTCCAAACAGTCCCCATTTTTTGTTATCACTAATACAACGGGGTTAGGAAGACTGGGGCAGTCGGTCTGTCTGATTAGAAACATGAAGAGAGGCCAAAATATGGGGTATAGTAACTGCTCCCGGAATTATAATATAATCAAGCCACGGAACTGTCCAAACTGGGCCGATGTGGGAATTCTTAACATAACAGGGATTCTGAATAAAACAGATGGAAAGGCATGGACAGGCCCTGGAGTGTTGCTGACAAAGAAACAGCTAACATTCATTGCCTATAATGGCACCTATTGGGTGTGTGGCCACAAGGCCTACCCTTGGCTGCCCCAGAATTGGATGGGATCCTGCTATTTAGCCTACATTGTGCCATATATGTATCATATAAAGTCCCTGTCGGAACATCTACACCTTCCGAAGAGAGCTATCACAGAAACAGAGAGGTTCTTTGCCATTCTGGTCCCTGGGTATGGGACCGCCAAACTGGCAAGGGAATCCATTAACATGGCATCCGTTGTGGAATGGGTAGCCAATGATACTTCAGAGGCCCTAGTTAAAATTAATGCAGAAATGGTAGCAATCCACACAGTAGCTCTACAGAATAGACTGGCCCTTGATTACATCCTGGCTGAAAAGGGAGGTACTTGCGTCCTTTTCAGAACTGAGTGTTGCACATATATCCCAGATAGCTCCGAAGAAATTACCCACTTAGCGGAGCATATCCAAAAGGAGGTAGAAAAACTTAAGCAACCCCCATCATTCACTTTGTGGAGCGGGGCCACTGGATGGCTAGGTTCAATAGGAACTTCATTGGTGGAAGGTTTAATTCTATTCATTGTAATTATTTTACTTTTATATTGTTTGTTTATGTTGATTAAATGTTGTTGCAACCAGGCGGCTGTAGCTGCTGTCCCGCAGGTGAGACGCCTTGCAGGTTCCAGCAGACCGTCTGTACGTGACACAGGAGTATGTTATGCTTAAGGGAAGGTTGTTTACTGGTTGAACTAAGATATTGATTTGTATTAAATTGGAATGAGGTTAATTAACCTATTAAAACCGGACTTCTATTGTGGCCACGATGGAATTCGGGTTGGTATAAATTTGTGTGGAAGCTACTGGTCCGGACATGTGGCGAAACACATCAACACATTTTAGAAGGAAACACTATTAACATGTATGAAATTATTTTGTAGAATGTTTAACCAGTGATACCTGATGTTTTATGATTCAGTTCGTGAAAGAATCAAAGGGGGGATTGATAGAGAATTCAAGCAGGCTGCAAAGTTGGGAGAACACACAGATAGCAATTAGATTGTGCTACGTGTGAAGTGGCACAATGCATTAAGCCATAACTCACACTTGACATTTCAGGACTTTAGGCTGAGAATCAATTATGGGTTAACAACACATACTGTTGAATCGGTTGAGCCAATAAGGTCAAAGGGGGTGAGCTCACTATTGTAAATTGATCCAGGTATAAGTACAGCCATTTTTTGCCATGTGCTTCAGAAGGACAAAGACCTGGCAATCAGCCAGGAACTTGTTTGCTGCTGCTGCTGCTGCTGGAATAAAGTTACTTTGAACCTACAACCGGATTTCGCATCTCATTGAAAATTAAGAGATCTAAGAGTCATTCACTGCTTCGACACCGGCTGTGTGGTGGAACAGCCCTCCACCACCTGGCCCCATTGCCGGCAATCAGTGTAATCAGGGAAATCAGTGGAACTGATGAAAACTTAGGGGGGTGGGGAGAGGAAATTGCGTAGCGTCCCGTTTGGGGGTGGTAACAACCACGGGGCAGGAGTTCCAGTGCCAGAGGCGGAAGTCCGCCCCGCTCACGATATTGGGGTTACTACCCCCGAGAGGAAGTGGAGCGCAAAACAACCCATTCCACTTCAAGGGGGATCAAGGGGTATGGCGAGAAAGCAGGAATGGGGTACTGAAGTTGAATGTTCAGCCATGAACTCATTGAATGGCGGTGCAGGCTAGAAGGGCCGAATGGCCTACTCCTGCACCTATTTTCTATGTTTCTATGTTTCTATGTTTCCTCTGTGGGACGCTGATGGGGCGGAAACACATGGAGAGGGATGCAGCTCTATGATCTAGGACGCATAGCGCTGCCACCTAGAAGGGGACCTCCCCTTCATTAAAAGGCTAACAACAGCAAACCCTATTCCTTCACAGTTATTATCCATTAAAGGGGAGGGCCAAGCTGTCAACTCTGTGGGTCCCTACCTGGAGCACCAGGAGCCGGTACGATGGCATCAGCCCAGGACTCAAGCAGAGTGCCGGGCTGCCAGATTGCGGCATGGACCCCACGTTGAAAGATGCAATGGGCCGTGACACTTAAGTCGGCCGATCTTTTTTTCCGCGCACACCACCTCCCCTTTAGCGCCCCACGAGCAGCCGGTCGCCACGTACGCGCTCCTGAAGCTGTCGTTGGCATCGCCTGGCGCAGCTTCGGGGGGCGCTCCCTAATTTGTGCTCCAGGGCAAAAACAGGTTGCTGCGCACGGTGATGATGTCGTCAGCGGCGGCACAGCAGAGGGAGTTGCTACCGGTTACCGCCGCCGCTACAGTCCCGCGGAATTTAGCAGGAGTCGTTAGTGGCGTCGCGCTTGGATGAAATGTCGATTGCACAAATGACCCCAAATCCAAGGCACAAACAACCCCAAATTCTCCCCCTGGGACTTTTCTGTGGTAATATTACTGTTAAAAACCCCATTACAAGTTAGACTCAATTGAATTAGGTGTAACTGGGGTTTTAACAGAGTAGTGACTGCTAAACAAACGTTTCAGCCCCAAAAAACTAATTTTTAATTTTGTGGAGTGTCAAATTTATCCATTTTAATAAAAATTTACATTTTTAAAGAAACCTAAAAAAAAATGTTAAACATTTTCGACGTTTGTTCATCTTTATTTCAGGTCTTTTTTTTTTCCATGTGAGAACCCCAATCTTTGTTTTGCTCTCACTAACATTTTCAAAAAGTTAGACTCAAAGAAGCTTCTTCACCTCCTGGTTCTCGGTCTGTGAAAATTCGACATTGTGTTTGGTTGCTTCGAGAACTCGTTGACGTCACAGCAGCTTACGTTAGGGAATCCCCATTACCTTACACTGAATGTCGAAAAAAAGCTGCTCGCCACAGAGATCGTGAGATCTTTGTGGGAAGCTTACTTCGCAGCCAGCGACAAATTTCTTTGATTCGCCGCTGACCGCAAATTACGGTTACCATCATTTAAGACCAGCTGGCTGGCCCAGTTTTCTGACTTGCAGCCAACCAGCTTCCAATCCTGAATCCCTGCACTTTTGTTCATGCGCAGGAATCCATTAAACTTAAGGGGAGTGGCCTCAGTCAGAATTGGAGCAGGTCAGTTCCATGATACTGAATTGCAACTTTCCAGACCTTCCCACAGCTCTGAAATGTCTGCAATTCAATAATATGCTTGACTGTTTAATAATATTTGTTAACTGTACTTTAAAATCTACATTTGAAAATTTGGGTTGTGATATGTTTTCACTTTAGCCGACAGCCTCTCTGTTGATCCAGAATGGAGTAGAAAAATTGAGTCAAATCCAAATCCAAATTTATAAAACAAATATTGCACTAATCACCCTTGTGCATTCCCTTAGTTCCTCTTCCGTGTACCTTTGCCTGTCCTGGTGCTCCTATGAGGTGCTACCCCAGTGGCTACTGCATGGCTGGTGAAAGGCTGCTGACTTTCAGTGGAAGAGACTGCAAATGGCCTTGGAGGGCGAACTTGAGCAGCTCTGGGCCAAGAAGGTCTGGCTTCAAACTGCACCATTTCGGCATGGGTGGCAGCAGTCTGGGCTGGCTGGCGGACAGGCATCGGCAAGGGCACTGGCGGAGTGGCAGGGTTGCGAGCACGAATGCTGTCACCCTGAGAGAGGACAGCAGGTCAGTGCTCCACGGAGCCACTGCCACTCTCCTAGGGCGGCGCCTCAGAAATCCGAGTAATCTGTTGGAGAATTGATTGTTGGACTGCTGTGACACCATGGAAGCCTTTTTGAACATTTGCATCCAGAGCTATGATGGTAGTTCTCTGAGCTTCCACTGCAGCACCCAGACGTTGAGTGGCTGCTGCTTGTGTTGCAATGGAAGCTGAGTCGTTGGCCATCAGACACTGCATCATGGTGGGTTGATGGACTTGGCAATCCATTCCATGCTGGAAAGGATGAGCAGCAAGCTCTGCGCAAAGCCCTGTGCCAAGTTGGTGCCGAACTTCTCCATGCTCGACATTGAACCCAAGCTTTCTGGCAGGCTTCATCAGACTTGTTCTGCAGCCTGGCCCATCAAAGTCCTCATCTGAGTCCTCTGCAGCAGGACTAGTGTGCGACCTCACCCTCTGGCGAGCTGGTAGCTGCGCTCTCCTTTTCCCCTGCCCTGGCTGCAAGCCTCTTGTGCCCGGTGTCTCACCACGTGCAGATCCCACCTCTATGATAGTCTCTAAATTACCGCAGAATCAGTATCTGAGCTGGTGGCTGCGACTGTGCAGGTGAGTGATGGTGTATTTTCATCTTTACTGTCTTCCTGCTCTTCCGCCACTTTCTGGTCAGGTTGTAGTCCTTGTGTACCTGAAATGAAAAAGGGACAAGGGATTGTGGTGAAGGAAGAGGAGAAAGGAAGAAGTATGTGCTTACATCATCTGGAGCTCTTAAGT
Source organism: Pristiophorus japonicus (assembly GCF_044704955.1). NCBI lineage: Eukaryota > Metazoa > Chordata > Chondrichthyes > Pristiophoridae > Pristiophorus > Pristiophorus japonicus. The sequence continues at coordinate 30,868,930 of NC_091983.1, forward strand.
CAAAAGACACTGAGGGATGAGGGAGAAGTGGGATTTGGGAAGTAGGATTAGGTATGAGGATACCGTCATCTTCAATGGCTTCAGCCCTGCCGGTGTCTGTCGCCTCAGCAATGGCCCTTCCCATAATGGCCAGCATTGTCTAGAACATGCAGGTGCACCTCTCTACCTCCAGTTAGTTCCTGCTGCCTCCGATTATGCGTCACCTTCTCCAGCAAGAGAGAGAGAGAGAAGTGTGTCAGTGAATGTCGTGGAAGCTATTTGGGTGATGTGGCTGTCATGGTTGAATAGCTGCCAGTATGTGCAAGGATTGAGATGTGGGTTTGACTCTTGGAACAGTGCCAAGTGAGTGAAGGTGTGGTGAAGCATATGAATGTTAGGTATGAGTCCTGATTAATAGAGATTGTTGGTAGGTGAGTGATGGGTGTGTGGTGAATTGAACAGTGGCATGAGGCTAATTGTGTAGTTGGTAGAATATGGCATTTGAGGCCTGGAGATCTGAGAGATCGAGAGGCCCGAGAGTTCGGGAGGTCCGAGAGTTCGGGAGGTCCGAGAGTTTGGAAGGCGAGGCACTTACTGCCATCGTCCGGGCAGGTAAGTAATTGGCTGTTTGATTGATAAGTAATCTCTCTTTCTCTTTTCTAATCAGATAAGTCTAATTAGAGGGGTGGCAGGGCAGCTCAATCCTGTGGACTGCACATCCTGTGGCATGTGTGAAGTCCTGGACGCTTTGTGCGGCCTAGACAACCATGTGTGCAGGAGGTGTCTCCAGCTTCAACTACTCGAGCTCCGTGTTTCGGAGCTTGAGCGGCGGCTGGAGTCAATATGGTGCATCCACGAGGCTGAGCTACATGGATAGCACGTTTCAGGAAGTGGTCAGCTTTAAAGCGTGCAGGTAGAGGGGAAGTGGGTGAACACTAGACGAAGGAAGAATGCTAGGCAGGTAATGTAGGAGTTCCGTTTCCCCCCCCCCCACCCCGAGTCCATCTCGCATTCAAACTGATATTCTCTTCTGAGCACCAGTGGGAGCAATGGTATCTCTGGAGAGTGCAGCCAAAGCCAAGTCCAAGGCACCACGGGTGGCTCAGCTGCACAGGGGGGAGGGACAAAGAATAAAAGAGCTGTAGTGGTAGGGGATTTAATAGTTAGGAGAACAGAGAGGCGTTTCTGATGTGACTCTGGGATGTTATGGTGCCTCCCTTGTGCCAGGGTCAAGGATGTAACAGAGTGGGTGCAGGGCATTCTGGGGGGAGAGGGTAAACAGCTAGAGGTCGTGGTCCATATCAGGACGAATGACATAGGTAGAAAGAGGGATGAGGTCTTGCAGGCAGAACTTAGGGAGCTAGGAGAAAAATTAAAGAGTAGGATTTCAAAGGTAGTTATCTCCAGGTTACTACCATTGCCATGTGCTAATGAATACAAGAATAGAAGGATAGTGAGGAAGAACGCGTGGCTGGAGAGTTGGTGTAGGAGGGAGGGCTTTAAATTCCTGAGGCATTGAGACCACTTCTGGGGGTGATGGGATCTGTACAAACTGGACAGGTTGCACTTCAATAGCACCGGGACCAATATCCTCACAGGGAGTTTTGCTAGTGTTGTTGAGGAGAGCTTAAGCTAGCTTGGCAGGGGGATGGGAATCTGAGAACAAATTCAATAAATTTGAAAGCAAGAATTCAGAAAGTGAATCTGTAAGAGGAAACAAGGGTTAGTAAGTAATAATCAAGAAGGTCTATCTGTGCTAAATGGTATATACTTCAATGCAAGGAGTATAGCGAATAAGGCGGATGAGCTGAGAGCACAGGTAGACACTTGGGAGTATGACATTATAGCCATTACAGAGACATAGCTGAAGGAGGGGCAGGTTTGTCAGCTCAATATTCCTGGTTACAGGATTTTTAGACAGGAAAAAGTGGGGCGGGGGGGGTGTCACGGTATTGATTAAAGAAAGTATTATAGCTGTGAGGAGGGATGATATGTTAGAGGGATCATTAAATGAGGCCATATGGGTCGAACTGAAAAATAAAAAAGGGGCGATCACACTGCTGGGTGTGTATTATAGACCACCAAACAGTGGGAGGTAGATAGAAGAGCAAATATGTAGGCAAATTGCTGTGAAGTCCAAAAACCATAGGGCAGAAATAGTAGGGGATTTCAACTATCCTAATATTGATTGGGACAAATACAATGTGAAGGGTATAGAGGGTGCAGAATTCCTAAAATGCATTGAAGAGAACTTTTTTAGTCCGTATGTAATCGGCCCAACACGGGAGGGGGTGGTTCTGGATTTAGTTTTGACGAATGAAGCTGGGCAGGTGGATGGGGTATCAGTGGGAGAGCAGAGGGAGGATAAAGAAAAAAAGGGAAGTTTATGTCATATACCGACGGCTAAATACTGTATAATCTTTGGAGGAATATAGAAAGTTCAGAAGTAAAATTAAAAAGGATATTAGGAATGCTAAGAGAGAGCATGAAAAATTCTTGGCAAGTAAAATCAAGGAAAACCCAAAGGTGTTCTATAAATATATTAAGAGCAAGAGAACTAAAGAAAGGGTAGGGCCTATTAGAGACCATGAGGCGGAAGATGTTGGTATGGTTCTTAATGAATATTTTGCATATGTTTTCACAAAGGAAAGGGGCAACGCAGATACTGCTATCGGTGAAGTGTGAAATTCTGGATGAAATAAACGTAGTGAGAGTGGAGGTATTAAAGGGTTTAGCGGCTTTGAAAGTGGATAAGTCCCCAGGCCAGGATGAAATGCATCCCAGACTGTTGAGCAAAGCAAAAGAGGAGAAAGCAGAGGCCTTGACCATCATTTTCCAGTCCTATTTGGATTTAGGCATGGTGCTGGAGGACTGCTAATGTGGTACACTTGTTTAAAAAGGGAGAAAGGGATAGGCCGAGTAATTACAGGCCTTTCAGCCTAAGCTCAGTGGTGGGAAAATTATTGGAAAAAATCCTGAAGGACAGGATAAATCTACATTTAGAAAGGCAAGGATTAATCAGGGACAGTCAGTACGGATTTGTTAAGGGAAGATTGTGTTTGACTAACCTTATTGAATTTTCCGAGGAGGTAACCAAGAGGGACGATGAGGGTAGTGCATACGATGTAGCGTACATGGACTTTAGCAAAGCTTTTGATAAGGTCCCACATGGCAGACTGGTCGCGAAGGTAAAAGCCCATGGAATCCAGGGTAAAGTGGCAAGTTGGATCAAAAATTGGCTTAGAGGTAGGAAGCAAAGGGTAATGGTTGATGGATGTTTTTGTGACTGGAAGGATATTTCCAGTGGGGTTCTGCAGGGTTCAGTACTGGGTCCCTTGCTTTTTGTGGGATACATGAATTATCTAGATTTGAATATAGGGGATATGATTAAGAAGTTTGCAGATGACACTAAAATTGGCTGTGTGGTTAATAATGAACAGCAAAGTCATGGACTGCAGCAGGATATCAATCTACTGGTCGGGTGGGCAGAACAGTGGCAAATGGAATTTAATTCAGAGAAGTGTGAGGTGATGCACTTGGGGAGGGCTAATAAGGAAAAGGTATACACATTAAATGGTAGGACACTGAGAAGTGTAGAGGAACAAAGGGACCTTGGAGTGCTTGTCCACAGATCCCTGAAAGTAGCAGGCCAGGTGGATAAGGTGGTTAAGAAGGCATACCGAATGCTTGCCTTTATTGGCTGAGGCATAGAATATAAGAGCAGGGAGGCTATGCTTAAATTGTATAATACACTGGTTAGGCCACAGCTGGAACATTGCGTGCAGTGCTGGTCACCGTATTATAGGAAGGACGTGACTGCACCAGAAAGGGTGCAGAGGAGATTTATGAGGATGCTGCCTGGAATGGAGCATCTATGAGGACAGATTGGATAAGCTGGGTTTGTTCTCCTTAGAACAGAGGAGGCTGAGAGGAGACCTCTTTGAGGTGTATAAAATTTTGAGGGGACAGGATATAATGGATAGCAAGGCCCTGTTTCCCTTGGTGGAAGGGTCAATTACGAGGGGGCATAGGTTTAAGATGGTTGGTGGAAGATTTAGAAGGGATTTGAGGGGAAGCTTCTCCACGCAGAGGGTTGAGGGGGTCTGGAACTCATTGCCTGGATAGGTGGTAGAGGCAGAAACCCTCACCACATTTAAAAGGTGCTTGGATGGGCACTTGAGGTGCTGTAACCTGCAGGGTTATGGGCCTAGAGCTGGTAAGTGGAATTAAACTGAATAACCTTTTGTTGGCTGGCGCAAATACGATGGTAAGTACTCCAGGGAATCTATTACGGCCAGAGTGAACTCCTGGACTAGTTTCGAACACCTGGATGTGTCGGAGAGGAATTTTCCCAGATTTTTTCCCCCAATTGGCCTGGGTTTTTAACTGTTTCTTTTCCTCTCCCAGAAGATCGCATGGCTCCGTTTGGGATGGAGTGTAAAATGTTGCGATACATGGGGTATTGCAGTTGTGGGGGACGGACTGGTTGGGCCGGATGCTCTTTACCTTTCCGCCATTGTTCATTGTTCTTAGGTTTATTTGTAACCTTCGGGCTGCTGACCGAGGGCCGTGTGGCTCTTTGTCGGCCGGCACGGACACAATGGGCCAAAATGGCCTCCTTCTGTGCTGTGAATGCCTATGTTTCTTTGTTTCTATGTTTCTAAGACCTTGACCAGTCATTTGAGATAATTAATATTCTTCAGGCACTGGGGCTATACCCCTGGCATTGGCCTCCATGGCTATCTGCTCCCATGGGTTGGCATCAATGGCTACCTAGATATTTGACAGATTCCACTTGAGACAGACTGCATTTATTCACCCGGAGGGAAGTGTCAGAAAATCTCAAGATTATTTCACATCTTGACATTTCTGACACTTCTTTATGGATATTTTTCCAGCACCTCTTAGCATATGTAATTTATTACAGATAGGTTCTCCTATAACCAAGGCATCAACAGCTCAGTCTTGAAATATTTGCCTCCAAGAAGGAAAGTGTGTTTAGATATGATATGCTTAATATGTTTAGATATGATATCTTAATGTACCGCATATTCAAACTAGTCATTAATAACAAGGCTTCATTTTGGTGTCCTGTGTGAAAGCTTCTTGTCCTGGCCAATATTATCCCTCAGCCAACACCATTAAAACAGATGAACTGGTGATTTAACTCACAGCTATTTGTGGGGTCTGGCTGTGCATAAATTGAGTGCCACATTAATCGATAATAAATAAAACAGTGATTACACTTCAAAAGTAATTTATTGGTTGTGCAGTGCTTTGGATTTCTAGAGGACATCAAAGGCAGTATGCAAGTGCAAACTCTTTTTAACCTATAAATTTTAGTTTACAGCTCTTGGAAATAATTTAGACAATGTGCGAAAGTGTCAAACGGGCAATAGCGAGGCAGCTTTACAGCTCTCCCAAACACTCATTTTACACTATAAGAACATAAGAACGTAAGAAATAGGAACAGGAATAGGCCATACGGCCCCTTGAGCCTGCTCCACCATTTAATACGATCATGGCTGATCCGATCATGGACTCAGGTCCATTTCCCTGCCCGCTCCCCATAACCCTTTATTCCCTTATTGTTTAAGAAACTGTCTATTTCTGTCTTAAATTTGTTCAATGCCCAGCTTCCGCAGCTCTCTGAGTCAGCGAGTTCCACAGATGCACAACCCTCAGAGACGAAATTTCTCCTCGTCTCAGTTTTAAATGGGCAGCCCCTTATTCTAAGATTATGCCCCCTAGTTCTAGTCTTCACTGTCAGTGGAAACATCCTCTCTGCATCCACCTTGTCAAGCCCCCTCATAATCTTATACGTTTCGATAAGATCACCTCTCATTCTTCTGAATTCCAATGAGTAGAGGCCCAACCTACTCAACCTTTCCTCATAAGCCAACCTCCTCTTCTCCAGAATCAATCTTGTGAACCTTCTCTGAACTGCCTCCAAACCAAGTGTATCCTTTCGTAAATATGGAAACCAAAACTGCACAGAGTATTCCAGGTGTGGCCTCACCAATGCCTTATATAGCTGTAGCACGACTTCCCTGCTTTTATACTCCATCCCCTTTGTGATAAAGGCCAAGATTCCATTGGCCTTCCTGATCACTTGCTGTACCTGCATACTGTCCTTTTGTGTTTCTTGCACAAGTACCCCCAGGTCCCGCTGTACTGCAACACTTTGCAATCTCTCTCCATTTAAATAATAACTTGCTCTTTGATTTTTTTCTGCCAAAGTGCATGACCTCACACTTTGCAACATTATACTCCATCTGCCAAATTTTTGCCTACTCACTTATTAGCCTGTCTATGTCCTTTTGGAGATTTTTTGTGTCCTCCTCACATATTGCTTTTCCGCCCATCTTTGTATCGTCAGCAAACTATCACACCAATTCAACATTACTTGCCTTATGTGTTTGAGTCTTTATATTAATTTTAAGTTAAAATTTAACATATATTTTCACACTAGTTGTTTAACTTTACTAACTGTCCCTGCAGTAAAAATGATGCTAAAATAATTGTAGTATTTATTTTTGATTGTTTCATTAACTATTACTCTTCAGAAGTCCCAGACAGACTGGGGTAGAAATTCACTTCTGCTGGAAACCTGGCACACTTGCCGTTTTCAAAGTGTTTTTACGATCGTGTCAGACGAGTTGGAGTCTTGATCGATTTTCAGCTCTTTGGCAATTTTTTTGGAGGGGATCGGAATTCGGTCTTAATGGGGGCGGAGGTGTGACGGTAAGTACTCGAGAGGAGCTGAAGTGGGGCAGGACGGAGTCTCCGCCACTGTCAGTCAGTGCGTGTGTGCGTCACCGCGTCTCTCCCCTCATTTAAAGAGGAGATAACCAGCAATTATTTAGCTTCGGTCCACTGCGCCACCAAGGAGGATTTCGGCTGGGCCAGAGGGGCTGAACCCGGGGCCATAATTGTCCGGCCGATCGGGAAGTCGGCCGGCAAAATAAAAACAAGGCGGCCGTGGCAGTGCGCCCTCCCCTTGAAGGGCCGCCGCGATGCCATGGCTCACACAGTGAAAGGAAGGTGTACCGACAGAAAAAGCTGTCGGGGGCGTCGTGCAGCGGATCTATGATTTTTCCAGCTAAATTTCGCGGGGCATGCCATGGAGGTGCGGGAGAACGGCGGTGCGTCCTTTGATGACACACTTAGGATGGTCAGCAGCGGCGGGGCGGAAGTGCGGACCACCAGAAAACCCCCCCCCGAGCTGAATTTCGATCGTGGCGGCCATTGGACCGGTAGTCGGTGGCTGCTCGACTCCGCCGCCTGGCCTCCGCTTTCTGGCAGTAAGTGGCCATCTTGGGGAGCTGAATTTCAACCCCACTGTGTGTAACGGCTTCAGATAAAGCACATTTGCCCTAAATTTCCACCGGTGTTGTCTTAACCTCACGGCATAACTTCAGCAGGAGGTCGGCAGAACTCCAGGAGAAACAGAGGGCTAGATTTTGGAACACGGCCCAGCTCTAAAGTTGGCATTGTGGATCCTGTTGTAGAAACTGCCCGATTTTCATTCCCTCTGAATAAATCGGGCCGTTTCTGAAACGATTTGCCGCTCCACAACACCAGCTTCACTCTGGGATGGCAAATCGAAAATCTACCTGAATGTAAATGCCGATTTCCAGCCGTTTGAGCTGTTTTTCCAGGGGTTCCGCTTATATTCTGCCGAAGTTACATCAAGAAATGGGGACAAGTCCCACAGTGCCAAAGACTTCAACAAGGTACAACAATGACAACAACTTGTATTTATATAGTGCCTTTAACGTAGTGAAACGTCCCAAGGTGCTTCACAGGAGAATTATAAGACAAAAAATTTGACACCGAGCCACTTAACGAGAAATATGGGCAAGAAACATAACAAGAAAGCTTGGTCAAAGAGGTGGGTTTGAAGGGGCGTCTTAAAGGAGGAAAGAGAGGTAAAGAGGCAGGGAGGTTTAGGGAGGGAGTTCCAGAGCTTAGGGCCCAAACAGCTGAAGGCACGGCCACCGATGGTTGAGCGATTACAATCAGGGATGCTCAGGAGGAGTGTTGTGGAGCTGGGGGAGATTACAGAGGTAGGGAGGGGCGAGGCCATGGAGGGATTTTAAAACTATTTTGAGAATTTTGAAATCGCGGCATTGCTTAACTGGGAGAAAATGTGGGTCTGTGGAAACTGACGCTGTGTTTTAAGATGATGTCAGCAAGGGGCAGCATGTAGATGAGAAATAGGAGGGCGCCAAGGATAGATTTTTGGGGGACACCAGAGGGTGCGATGCAAGAGTGGGGAGAGAAGTCGTTGCAGGTGATTCCCTAACTATGATTAGATAAGAATGGTTCCAGTTGAGTGCAGTCCCACCCAGCTGGACGACGGTGGAGAGGCGTTGGAGGAGGATGGAGTGGTCAACCGCGTCAAAGGCTGCAGGCAGGTCAAGAAGGACGAGGAGGATATTTTACCTTTGTCACAGTCACAAAGGATGGCATTTGTGACTTTGATGAGAAGCGTTTTGGTATTGTGGCAGGGGTGGAAAACGTAGGTTATTAATTACCCCAAAAACTCGGTAGAGCTTTGCTGCATTCAAATTACTGTGCTAAATTCAAAAGAAGCAGATATTTATCTGAACAAATTACATGTTTGTTTGTTTGTTTATGCATTTTGTGGTTCCTCCCGCACCCCCAGCAAAATGCCTGGAGACAACTGGATATGCATCAAAACTTGCGTTAAGCTAGAACATCATTTTTGTGTGAAGCTGGCTTTTAATCCTTTTTGTACGGTAACTGATGAATTTAATTACAAACTAAGGAGGTGAAATTCAATGCATTTGCGCTTCCCGTTAGTGCCTCCGGGGGAGCAAATGCATTACCGCCTGGACGCGGCGCTGGCAATGACTCCCGCCATATTGGGCGGGGGTTTAGCGGCAGTGCTACGACTTTGCACCCCGATCTCCTGCGCCCGCAGATCGTGACGTCATCGCTACGCGCATCGCCCCGAAATTCACTTTCGGCCCCTGCAGCAGCGCCGGGCGAAAACACCAGCAGCTGCAGGAGGCGCGGATCGGGCGGCTGGCCGCTACCGGGGCGATAATTAAAGGCGAGGTGGCCGCGGTAAGTAAAAAAAAACTGAGCTTACTTCTCGCGGTGTTGCTCTGTGTTCTGCGTGGGGTCCTGGCCGCGATCGCGGATTTGGTGAGGGAAGGGCCCAGTGTGTAATGCTGCTGAGGTGTCCGTCCCGTTAGCGCTGCAAAAAGGAAGAGGAGTACTTGATTTAGCGCGCCACTTCCTTCCAGGGCACTAAACTGATTTTTTTGAGAGGAGGGAAACTGTAGTGCCTCTCAAATGTTACCGTCCCCAACCGGGGAAATAATTAATTTCTCCCCCAAGGACTTAAATGAAAATGCTTTATTTTCGTCTCATTTGTTACAGTCCTTCCTTCATTTCTAACAGAAACTGCGCACTCCACAGGTGGAAAGTCTCACAGTGCACTGTCTGTATGGGTTAAAGGGTCATTTACTTAGTTCAGCACAATTCTGCCACTTAGTTGTTTGTTACTTTCAGCAAAATCTCACCAAACTTAAAGGAGAAAAGTGTTTTGAGTTGAGCTTGAGTTCCACAGACTGAAGTCCACCTTTCTCCTAGGAATGGGCTGTGACTGGACTTAATTTCAGGTGATATTTTGTTCACACACTATGTTAAATGTGCTGGCAAATTGACAACTCAACAGCGTCAAAGGAATTACCAGCTGCAGCCCACGATGTGAAAGGAATTAATGAAAGTTTTGCTCGGTTGCGCTAGTTTTTCGGTGCAATTTGCCCGAAATCGGCCAAGCCAGTGCAATAGATCGAGGAATTTCAATCCCAAATTACGTCCAGCGCAAATAGTTTTCCCGATCTTTAGCTTTAGCTGAAAAATATCGCGCTCGATGTTGGCCCTGCACACAAATCTGGCCACGCTCCCAGATCGAACCAATCACCATTGTGAGTTTCCACTAATTACACTCATTTGCCGGCCTTCAAGGAGGCTCTTCAAATTAAGCTGTTGCTATAGGTGTTAGGACACTAATTGGCACATTTGCAAAGCTTTTAACTTTTTTAAAAAATTTACTATGACACTGACTGCTGTGCACCAATGTAGTTAGTAACTGCTTCTGTATAGATTTTTAATGTCATTTTCAGTTATTTAAAATCAGGTTAGAAACGTAGAAAATAAGAGCAGTAGTAGGCCATTCGACCCTTCAAGCCTGCACCGCCATTCACTATGATCATGGCTGATCTTCTATCTCAACATCATATTCCCGTTTTTTTCCCCATACCCCTTAATGTCTTTTGTGTCTAGAAATCTATCTATCTCTCTCTTCATTATATTCAGTGACTTAGCCTCCACAGCCTTCTGTGGCAGAGAATTCCACAGGTTCACCACCCTCTGAGTGAAGAAATTTCTTCTCATCTCAGTCCTAAATTTGCTACCCCATATCCTGAGACTGTGACCCCTTGTTCTGGATTTCCCAGCCAGGGGAAATATTCTTCCTGCATCCAGTCTGTCCAACCCAGTCAGAATTGTATACGTTTCAATGAGATCCCCCTCTCATTCTTCTAAACTCTAGCGAGTACAGGCCTAGTCGGCCCAATCTCTCCTCATACGACAGTCCTGCCATCCCAGGAATCAGTCTGGTGAACCTTCACTGCACTCCCTCTATGGCAAGTATATCCTTTCTTAAGGAGACCAAAACTGTACACAATACTTCAGGTGTGGTCTCACCAAGGCCCTGTATAACTGTAGTAAGACATCCTTGTTCCTGTACTCAAATCCTCTTACAATGAAGACCAACATACCATTTGCCTTCCTAACTGCTTGCTGTACCTGCATGTTTGCTTTCAATGACTGGTGTACAAAGACACCCAGGTCCCTTTGTACATCGACATTTCTCAAGCTATCACCATTTAAATAATACTTTGTCCTTATGTTTTTCCTATCAAAGTGGATAACTTCACATTTATCCATGTTATACTGCATCTGCCATGTGTTTGCCCACTCACTCAACTTATCTAAATCATCTCGCCACATCTTTCCATCCTCCTCACAACTCACAGTCCCACCTGGTTTTGTGTCGTAGGTGGTGGACTAGACACTGATTAAAAATGCTTGTTTTTGGTGATAAAGCTATTTTCAGCTGTATTAATCAAACTGCACTAAGTTAGAACCCTTAAATATATCAAGGAAACATTTTCAATGCAAAATTTTTGTTAAAAAAAAGTTATGTTCGAAGACAATGCCTGATTGCAAGTTTGGTGATAAGCATTGAGTTTGAGCAGAAACTTGAGCAAAAAAAACCTTTTGAAAACTAGCGCAATTTGCGCTCGGATCGGCTATTGCACCCAACGCAGAAACTCAGTGTAGTTTATTATGAGGAAAGAACAGACTTTTTACACTGTATTACTATTTTATTTGTGGTCATTGAGTGCAAGGTAATGAGGGGGTGTCAGCTGACCATTTTGGTGTCGGAGGAAGGGCCCGCGTTAGGTTCACATGCCGGAAGGATTTAAATTGATGAGGGTTATTTGCTGCGTGCAGGACGTGCTCTCCATTTTGGACCACCCCAGTTCTTCCGCCTCACTCCGTACAACATGATGATAACTGGCTACCGGATTGTCATAAAAAACCCATCTGGTTCACTCGTGTCCTTGAGGGAAGGAAATCTGCCTTCCTTACCTGGTCTGGCCTATATGTGACTCCAGACCGATTCTTAACTGCTCTCTGAAATGGCCCAGCAAGCTACTCAGTTGTCTCAAAATCGCTACGACTGCAGCGGTTCAAGAAACATAGAAACATAGAAACATAGAAACTAGGTGCAGGAGTAGGCCATTTGGCCCTTCGAGCCTGCACCGCCATTCAATAAGATCATGGCTGATCATTCCCTCAGTACCCCTTTCCTGCTTTCTCTCCATACCTCTTGATCCTTTTAGCCATAAGGGCCATGTCTAACTCCCTCTTGAATATATCCAATGAACTGGCATCAACAACTTTCTGTGGCAGGGAATTCCACAGGTTAACAACTCTCTGAGTGAAGAAGTTTCTCCTCATCTCAGTCCTAAATGGCCTACCCCTTATCCTAAGACTATGTCCCCTGGTTATGGACTTCCCCAACATCTGGAAAATTCTTCCCACATCTAACCTGTCCAGTCCCATCAGAATCTTACACGTTTCTATGAGATCCCCTCTCATCCTTCTAAACTTTATAGTGAATAAAGGCCCAATTGATCCAGTCTCTCCTCATATGTCAGTCCAGCCATCCCTGGAATCAGTCTGGTGAACCTTCGCTGCACTCCCTCTATAGCAAGAGTGTTCTTCCTCAGATTAGGAGACCAAAACAGAACAAAATATTCCAGGTGAGGCCTCACCAAGGCCTTGTACAACTGCAGTTCGACCTCCCTGCTCCTATACTCAAATCCCCTAGCTATGAAGGCCAACCATACCATTTGCCTTCTTCACCACCTGCTGTACCTGCATGCCGACTTTCAATGACTGATGAACCATGACACCCAGGTCTCGTTGCATCTGCCGCCATTCAGATAATATTCTGCCTTCGTGTGTTTGTCCCCAAACCTCACATTTATCCACATTATACTGCATCTGCCATGCATTTGCCCACTCACCTAACCTGTCCAAGTCACCCTGCAGCCTCTTAGAGTCCTCCTCACAGCTCACCACCACCTTCTCAAGGGCAATTAGTTATGGACAATAAAGGCTGGCCTTGCCAGAGATGCCCACATCCCAGGAATGAATTTTTTAAAAGCTGCCAGTAGAAGGAAGAGGAAGAGTCGGAACAGAAGTCCTTATCCACAAAGGGTCTTCAGTGAGCAATTCTCCAACATTAACTTAGGTGAGGTGCCTTCGCTTTACCAAGGAGACTTGCAAGCTGCGTCACCTGTTGTAGCCATAACTGCAGCCTCAAACCAGCACATGGACGGCACAGCCTTTAGCTGTCAAGGTCACCATAGCCCTCGACCTTTATACCAAAACAGCAACCACAATATTAACTTTTATTTATATAGCACCTTTAACATAGTAAAATGTCCCATCGTACTTCACAGGAGTGTTTTCAAACAAAATTTGACACTAAGCTACATAAGGAGATAATTCGGCAGACAACCAAAAGCTTGATCAAAGAGGTAAGTCTTAAAGTCTTCGAGGAGGAAAGCGAGGTAGAGAGGCAGAGAGTTTTAAGGAGGGAATTCCAGAGCTTTGGCCCTCAGCAGCTGAAGGCACGGCCATGAATAGTGGAGCGATTAAAATCGGGGATGCGTAAGAGACCAGGAGGAGCGCAGATAACTTGGAGGATTGTAGGGCTGTAGTTACAAAGATAGGGAGAGCCAAGGCCATGCAGAGATTTGAAACAAGGATGAGGATCTTAAAATCAATGCAATATAGGTCAGCGAGCACAGGGGTGATGGGTGAACGGGACTTGGTACAAGTTAGGATATGGGCAGCAGAGTTTTGGATGAGCTTAAATTTATGGAGGGTGGAAGATGGGAGTCTGACCAGGAGTGCTTTATTTGACGAATGAAGTCTAGAGGTAACAAAGGCATGGATAAGAGTTTCAGCAGCAAATGAACTGAGGTAGGGGCAGAATCGAGCGATTCTATGAAGGTGGAAGTAGGCGGTCTTCGTGCTGGCAAGGATTTGTGGTTGGAAGCTCATCACTTAGTTAAATATGACACCAAGGTTGCAAACAGTCTGGTTCAGCCTCAGACAGTTGCCAGGGAGAGGGATGGAGTCAGTGGCAAGGGAACAGAGTTTGAGGCAGGGCTATAACAGGTGACATCAGTTACCTCTCACAATTTGTAGCCACTGATGTATCAGGGAGGATAGCGAAGTTCTGTACACCAGGAGAAACACTTATATCTCATTCCCTATGGCCAGAGTGACGCAGGATGAGAGAGCACTAGGTTTCACCCGAATAGCAGGCTTCCCCACAGTGCAAGGTCCCATGGATAGTTCACAACTTGCCTTATGTGCTCCTAATTTACTTGCCTAATATATTAACTGTGACTCAGTGGGTCACACTCTCTAGGTGGGAGTAAGCAGGTACTGCTGATTACTGCAGGAGCTGGAGTGAGTTTGTAAAATGTTGGTAGTGGTTTTTTTTCTTCAAATTTTAGGGCCTTTTTGGCCCATAAACATCAGCCTGGTGTCTGCTGAGGGGCCTGGAGTGCTGGGCCTCTCAGAGGACAATGCTCTCAGTATGAATTTAATCAGGGGAGAGAATGTCTTGAGAAGGGAGAATAAAAGGTCCAAAGATTTGGGCCGGGACCCCAGGAGGTTTGGCAAAGAAATCACAGTGGTGGTTCACTGACAGGATAAGGAGATGCAAGCCTGGGATATCACCCAGGCAGTACATGAGGCCTGCGGTGAGGGAAATTGCTTTGCTTGCCGACCAAAGCCGAATGTTGGATTCGAAATGACGGTCAGTGGCCAAGAGAAGGTGGAAAGACTTTTACTGAGCCTGAAGGTTGGTGAGAAGTACGTGGATATATCTTTGCTGTATTCTGAAGAGGTGGTAGTTTCATTCTTAAACCTGCCAGTTTACGTTGAGGACGATGTGTTGATAAAAAAGTTGGAGTCATGGGACATTAAACTTTGCTCAGTAATAAAGAGACGCTACTATCCTGGAACGCGGGTAACCGATGGAGCCCGTTATGTAAAAGTGCGGTTCCCAGAGGGATTGAAGTCATTACCCTACAGCATGAAATTCGAGACAATGGAAGGAGTGCAATACTTCCGGGTTCTGCATGATAACCAGGTGAAGGTTCCATTTAGTCAGAAGCTGTCCAGACCTGTATTGTTATAACTGTGGCAGGTCTGGACACATCGCTCGGAACTGCAAGGCAGAGAGCTGTGCGGTTTGTCGCAAAGGTCCCACCTGCTGTGAGTGTGAGGCAGAAGGAAGCTCCTTGAGTGAAGAGGAGATGGGAGAAGGAGTAGGAGGTGTGAGTGGAGTGGCCAGAAGAGCAGAGCAGGCAGAGGATACAGCTGCCGAACAGAATGGGGAAAGAGCGCAAGAAGAGCCAGAAAATTGCGGAGTAGGAAATAGGATGGGGATGGTGGAAAACGCACCAAGTATGGTGGATAAAGACAAAGTCAGCGGAGGACATCAAGAGTCAGGGACAGAGTCGAGCTATAATATGGCTCTCCTTCAGATGTCCGTGGGGGGAGCAGAGACAGGTGTGGGGTGCGGGGTAAGTGTAAGTACTCCAAAGAGAGAAGGGGAGCTGTACATCTTGGGGAGCAGGAGGGGACGAGAGCAGGAGAGGGTGCAAGAGCCAGGAGCCTTAAAGGGGCAGCAGGACAGGAGCAGGGAGACAAAGACGCCAAAAGGGAGCAAGATGGGTGAAGATGTGTCATTGTCCCAGAGAGAGAAGAAACAGGGAGCAAGGGTCAGCGGTGGGGGTGAGGCCAAAGGGAGTGGCACAGTTGGAGAAACCATGTTAGCAGGAGGACTCTCTAAGGGAGATTCTGTATCTGACGGGGAACAGGGACAGGAGATTACAGAAAAGCTCGAGAGTGAGGAGTCAGAGGAGGATGGAGACGTGGAATTGGGGGAGGGGGTGTGCGGGGGACATCATGTGGAAAGGGAAAGGTTAGTGAGGGGCAGAAGGAGGGAGAAGCGGCAGTTTCGTGGTCTAAATTTAATGTCAGGAAGAGGCTGAAACTGCAGTGAAAGTTCAAGCAGGAGGTGAAAATTAGCCGGAGGCTGCAGGAGAAAGCAACAGCGGCCCAAAGGTTGGAAAGGAGCATGAGAGGAGAGAAGGGTCAGAGATTAAACGATGATGGGAGGATTATCAGGCACACTTCTTTTGTTAGGAGCAATGATTACATTGGTCTCGATTAATGTGAATGGACTGATGGGGTAGGAGAAATTGCAGCAGTTGTGTCTGCAATAAATTTTTTGGGGTGAAGATATTCTAGAAAGAGTTCGGAAGAGTTGGAAGGGAGAAGTGTTTGCAAGTTGCGCAAATAATAACCGTAGAGGGGTGGCTGTTTAATGAGTTCATCCATAAAAGAGGTGGACAAGGACACCGAGGGGAGATTTTTGCAGCTAACGGTACAAATGGATGAATTGAATTGTGATCTCTTTAATGTTTATGCGCCGAATGACCATTGCAAGCATTGTGAGTTTTTTCGGTGGTTATTCACAGAAGTGGTAGAAGCGGAAAACCCTTGTATAGTGGGAGATTTGAATGTATTTTTATCTCGGGTGGACATTTCAACCCAGATGTCCTTTAAGGTTGATAACTCCAGAGAGACGATTGTAAAAATGATGGCAAATTTAAATTTGAGAGACTTATGGAGGGATCGGAACCCCCATAAAAAGGGAGTTCTCCAGAAGAGGTTGTGTGAGTGATGTTTTAAAACAGAGCCAAATAGATGTTGTGTTAATGCGGGAAAGGTTACGTTTTGAGGTGATAGAGATTTATTAAAAAATTATTTTTTAGTGACCACTCGGCTTTGGTTCTTAAAATTAGGAACAGCAGAGAGTTAAGATCGGTCCAGGGGTGTGGATTTTAAACAGTCGGTACCTGAAAGAAATTGCTTTTAAAAAAGGGATTTTAAATATTATAAAGGATGCTCGGAAGGAACCTTTACTCTTGAAAGAAAAAAAGAGTTTGGGACAATTTCAAACAGAAGGTAAAAGGTTTTCGGTACGTTATAGGAAAGAAAGAGCAATAGCTAACCGGCGTCAAGAAGAGAGTATAAACAGAAGGTTTACAGATACCTGTAAAGCACTTGACAGAGGGAATAAGGGAGCAGAGAGTAAGTGGAAGGTTTTAAAGGAAGAGTGGGAATTATTGCAAGCTGAATGATGATGATGATGATTGGGAGGAGGATCAGATGGAGGAAAAAGCAATTAAGATCATGTATGAGAAGATTGTGAGGGCCACAGGATGGAATGGAAAAAATACATACGCAAATCTCCAAAGGAGGTATAATACGTCCCACTTTTCCAAGCTTTCTGCTGGAGAAAGGGAAGGAGTTGGTCTAAGTTGACAACTGTAATACTCGAGATTTCTATGGGGTATTTAGAGACTGGAGATTTAAGACATCTGCTGGTCAGGAGTTTTGGCAGAATATATACCCACAGCTGGACTTCAACAGGAGTGTGGGCAAATTTTAAGTGGGCAAATTTTAAATGTCCAAAGTGGATTGAAGTGGATTTCAAATTGGCTCACAACCAGATTTTTACCATGATAGTCTTATGTAAGATTGGGCGAGTAGAGGTGGCAACTTGCCCAGTGTGTGGGACGCAGGATGGAACTCTGTCCCATTTACTGGTGTTATGTTAGCAGTTAAAGGATTTTAAGTACTATGTTCGACAGTTGTGTGAGGTTTTCTTGCTGGGTGAGGACCGAAGAGCAAGAATGGGAATCCCACGGGACTCAATTTTGAGATGGGTGGGTTTGTCAGCCTTTTCTGACCTTGACGGTTCGAATCGTCCCACTCCCTGGTTCGAGGGCTTAGAATTATTTAGGGGATGTGATAGATTTAGACAGACAACTGTTTGGTGCAAGAACAAATATTTTATTTAGAAAATAGCACACCACACTAATTAACTTAATAGCATATAACAAAATGTACAGAAAAAGGGGGAAAATGTATACGCAACAGATATAGAGGTTATGCAGTGAAAAAACCCCACCTCCCACCACTACACTAACTAAGTTACACTCTGAAATTGCAGGGACTATGCTCACTAAATGTTCTCCACAGTTTCGACCAGTTGCACACTGCTTTCTCTCTCCTCAATCTTGTGGATTCTTTGGCTGGTTGCGGTGTCTTCGGTATTAGCACTGGTCGACGTTTTGATGGTAAATAAGTTTTTTCCTTGAGTCAGCGCTGGATAATTGTTGGTTTTTCAGTGACTCCAGGGCTTCTTGTTAGGTTCTTCTTGTTGCGTTGCTGTAACCTCGTGTGGCAAGTTAGATGTTTCAAAGCCAGAGTCAAAGAGCCCAGAGTCTTTTCCAGAGTGTTCTCAGGTAACTTTCTTCAAAAGTGTTTCCTCAGCCCAAAAGTTACCACTCAAGCTACTAGCAAGGCCCCCAGTTATACCTGAGAGGCTGCTTAAACTTTCGCGCCAAAACTCGGGTGCACAATTGATTTTTGATGACTGCTTTTGTGCGATTTTGGCAGGCTGATCAACTGTAATGTGATCCCTTTGTGAGAATTTTGGTGGGCTGATTGAGCATTAGCATGATAAGATTCCCAAAGGTGTTGATGGGGTTTTCGAATAGTACTGTTAGAATGTAATCAGGCCTTGATACTGTCCATTGTGTGTTTTGCTGATGCCAGGGTTTTTCCGTTTTAGCCGTTTTAAGAACTATTAAAATATGTATGTATCTGGGTCCCTGGTAAGTGAGCTTTTGTTAGACTGCTAATGTCTCCTTGGGGCCGGTCTCCCAGGTGGATTAGCAGCCCTATAAGGATCCCATTTCCCTATGCAGACCCAGCATACAATTTAAAATGTCCAAACTCAATCTAAAAGGCCCTAGTTTAGTCCAAAAGCGCCTAATAGTGAGACATTTCTGTCCACATTTCTCCTCCAAAAGTCTAAGTTTCCTTTTAAATTCCAGACACATGTCCATTGTGTAGGGGTCCCAGAATTTTGTGAATCCTACAAGGGATTGCAGGAGAGTCTGCCAGAGTCTAGCGGAGCAGCAACTAATTTAATGTTCAGTTTGGCTAGATTTATGATTGTGCAAAGTAGGAATGCTCTGTTTTTTAAGGGGAGGCGAATAAAACTAAGAGTATTTTAAATATCAACTAAAAAGATCATTGTAAGGCTCTGTGGATGTTTTATTCAGAAAAGAATTGGAAGATATATTTTATGATCAATTTGTAAAGTACAATCGATTATTATATGTTACAGGAGCCAAATGTCTGTGTTAATATGTGTTGGAGGAACGGCTGTGCAGAGGGGCAAAATGGGCACACTCGCCTCTGGGTTCAAATCCCACTCCAGAGACTTGAGCACATAAATCTAGGCTGACACTCCAGCACAGTACTGAGGGAGTGCTGCACTGTTGGAGGTGCTGCACTATGCAGGAGACGTTAAACCGAGGCCCAGTCTGCTTTCTCAGGTGGACGTAAAAGATCCCATGGCACTATCTTGAAGAGCAGGGGAGTTATCCCCGGTGTCCTGGCCAATATTTATCCCTCAAACAATGTAACAAAAACAGATTATCTGGTCATTATCACTTTGCTGTTTGTGTGCAAATTGGCTGCTGCGTTTCCTATATTACAACAGTGACTACACTCCAAAAGTACTTAATTGGCTGTAAAGTGCTTTGTGATATCCGGTAGTCGTGAAAGGCGCAATAGAAATGCAAGTCTTTCTTTCTTTCTAATCACCAACCTGGCATTTTTATCAATTGAAAGGGATTCCACTCCCTCTGTGTCTGCTGTCCCAGCAGCAGTCATGGAACTTAGGTACAGAGGAACAGGAGTAGGCCTTTCAGTCCCTCGAGCCTGTTCCGCCATTTAATTAGATCATGGCTGATCTGTATCTTAACTCTACATTCCTGCACTGGTTCCATTTCGCTTGCCAAACAAAAATCTATCAATCTCTATTTTGAGATTTTTAATTGATGCCCCCCAGCCTCAACACCTTTTTGTGGGAGAAAGTTAAAGATTTGCAATACCCTGTGTGTGAATATGTGCTTCCAGGCAATAGCCTTGAACTGCTTATTTCTAATTTTAAGGTTATGACCCCTTTATCTGTACTCTGCCACCAGAGGAAATAGTTTCTCTCTACCTGTCCTATTAAATCTTTTAATCCTATTAAACACCTCAAGTAGATCATCTCTTAATCTTCTATACTCGAGGGAATACAAGCTTAGTCTATGCAGCCTCTCCTCGTAATGTGACCCTTTTGGACCCAGTAACATTCTGGTGAATCTGTGCTGCACCCCCTCCAAGGCCAATATATCCTTCCTAAGGTGCGGTGCCCAGAGTTGAATGCAGTACTCCAGATGCGGTCCAAGTAGAGTTTTATATAACCGTAGAACCTTTGTATTCCAGCCCTCATGAGATAAAAGTCAACATTCCATCAGCCTTTTTAATTATTTTTTGGACTTGTGCACTAGCTTCTAGTGATTTCTGTACATGGAACTCCTTCACAGTTCCTAGCTTCTCACCATGTAGAAAATAATCTGATCTATCTTTCTTAGATACACAGTGGATGCCCTCACACTTCCCCACATCGAACTCCATCTTTGCTCAGTCAGTAAATCTATCAATGTCATTTTCTAACTTTCTGTTCTATTTACTGTGCCACCTAACCTTGCCTTGTTAGCAAACTTGGATGTGCGGCTCTCTATTCCTTCGTCTAAGTTATTGATAAATATAGTGACGAGCTGATGCTCCAGCACAGATCCCTGGGGGATGCCCTTGGTCATATCCTGCCAACTGGACTACATACCCATTATCCTTAGGTTGCCTCTAATTCCATGTTTGCAGCAGTCCGTTGAGTGGAACCTGATCAAATGTCTCCTGGAAGTCCATATAAACAACACCCATAGACACTCCCTTATCTACCAGGTTAGTGACCTCCTCAAAAAATTAAAGTTGCTTGGTTAGACATGACTTACCGGTTACAAATCCATTCAGGTTCTCTCTGATCAGTTCATATCGGGCCATTAGCTCAGCCACTCTGTCCTTAATAACAGATTCTAGTAACTTCCCCACAAAAGACATTAGACAAATAGGCCTATAATTTCCTTGTTTATCTCTCCCAACTTTCTTAAATGGAGTGACTTCGGGAATTTTCCAATCCAAGGGGACAATTCCTGAATCAAGAGAGTTTAGGAAGATCATAACTAAGACATCTGCAATTTCCTCACCTCATTCTTTTAATACCCAAGTGTGGAAACCATCAGGTCCTGGAGATTTGTTAATCTTCAGTCGCGTTATTTTCATCATTACCATTATTTTATTTATATTAAATCTAGTAAGCCCCTCCATTTGATTTATTTTTCATTTTCCTCATCTTCGGCTCTTCTTCTTCAACAACAACAAAAATAACTTGCATTTATATAGCATCTTTAATGTAGTGAAACATCCCAAGGAGATTCACAGGAGTATTATTTGACACCGAGCCGCACAAGTAGAAATTAGCGCAGGTGACCAAAAGCTTGGTCAAAGAGGTAGGTTTTAAGGAGCGTCTTGTAGGAGGAAAGAGAGATACAGAGGCAGAGAGGTTTCAGCAAGGAGTTCCAGAGGTTGAGGCCTAGTCAACAGAAGGCACGGCCACCAATGGTTGAACGATTATAATCAGGTATGCTCAGGAGGACAGAATTAGAGGAGTGCAGACATCTCGGGGGTGGGGGTGGAGGGGGGAGGGTTGTGGGGCTGGAGGAGATTACAGAGATAGAAACATAGAAAATAGGTGCAGGAGCAGCCATTCGGCCCTTCGAGCCTGCACCGCCATTCAATATGATCATGGCTGATCATGGAACTTTAGTACCCCACTCCCGCTTTCTCTCCATACACCTTGATCCCTTTTGCCATAAGGGCCACATCTAACTCCCTCTTGAATATATCCAACGAACTAGACTCTACAATTTTCTGTGGTAGAGAATTCCACAGGTTCACCACTCTCTGGGTGAAAAAGTTTCTCCCCATCTCGGTCCTATACGGTTTACCCATTATCCTTAGACTGTGACCCCTGGTTCTGGATTTCCCCAGCATCAGGACCATTCTTCCTGCATCTAACCTGTCTAAACCCGTCAGAATTTTATATGTTTCAATGAGATCCCCTCTCATTCTTCTAAACTCCAGTAAGTATAAGCCCAGCCGATCCAGTCTTTCTTCATATGTCAGTTCTGCCATCCCAGGAATTAGTCTGGTGAACCTTCGCTACACTCCCTCAATAGCAAGTACGTCCTTCCTCAGATTAGGAGACCAAAACTGATACGTCCTTACTATACAGTATAAATGCACACGAGGCCCATGCTTGAGAGAAGGTCAGTCTGTGACCTGTCCTTTATTCCTTAGCACTCAAGTGATGGAAGTGGGTGGAGCTTCTCCTTTTATATCTGAAGGTCCAGGTTAGGAGTGTCTCCCACAAGTTCACCACCTAGTGGTCATTGTTCTCACAGTGTACAACTTAGGTCAGATTATACATGGGTTAAAATGCTGGTTGAATACATGACATCACCTCCCCCCAAAGTCTTATTGGGATCACAGGTTGCGTCTCTCTGGTGGTTTACGCTCTCTTGTAGAGCGCCTGAGTTGGGGCTCCGGTTATTGGGCGCTGGCCTGAGTGTCTGCTGTTTGCGGTGCCTCAGGCCTATCCGGACTGCCCACAATGACTGGGCTCTCCTCCCTTTGGTTCCTGTGTTCGGTCACCTGTGGTGGAGTGAACTCTATATCGTGTTCTTCCTCTGCTTCTTCTATGGGGTTGCTGAACCTTTTTTTTGTTTGATCCACGTGTTTGCGGCAGATTTGTCCATTGGTAAATTTAACTACCATAATCCTATTTCCCTCTTTGGCAATCACAATGTTTGCAAGCCATTTGGGCCCTGCAGCATAGTTGAGGACAAAAACAGGTTCATTTACATCAATACATCACGCCCTCACATTCCTGTCATGGTAGTCATATTGTGACTGGTGCCTGCTCTCGACAATTTCTTTAATGGTGGGGTGTATAAGGGATAACCTGGTTTTGAGCGTCCTTTTCATTAGCAGCTTTGTGGGTGGAACCCCTGAGAGCAAGCGTGGTCGGGATCTGTGGGCCAACAGGAAGCGTGATAAGCGGCTTTGTCGGGAATCCCCTTGGATTCTGAGGATCCCCTGTTTAATTATCTGCACTGCTCATTCTGCCTGGCCATTTGAGGCCGGCTTGAACGTGCCGTTCTAACATGGTTGATTCCATTGCCTGCCATGAAGTCCTGGAACTCAGTGCTTGTGAAGCATGGGCTAGTGTCGCTGAACCAAGACATCCGGTAGACCATGGGCGGCGAACATTGCCCGTAAACTTTCTACTGTGGCAGAGGGTGTGCTTGAATTTAAAATGTCACACTCGATCCATTTGGAGTAGGCGTCTACTACAACCAAAAACATTTTTCCCATGAAAGGACCTGTGTAGTCCACATGCATGCGTGACCAAGGCTTGGCGGGCCATGGCCAGGGGCTAAGGGGGGCTTCCCTGGGCGCATTGCCCAGCTGGGCACATGTGTTGCACCCGCGAACACAAAGTTCCAGATCTGCGTCTATCCCTGGCCACCAAACGTGTGACCTGGCAATTTCCTTCATCATGACAATGCCCGGGTGCTCATTGTGGAGTTCACTGGTGAACACCTCTCTGCCCATCTGGGGCATGACTATGCGGTTTCCCCACAGTAGGCAATCGATCTGAATCGAGAGTTCATCCTTGCGCCTGTGAAATGGTTTAAATTCCTCAGCGCATGCCCTGTATGTGGCTGCCCAGTCCCCATTCAGGACACATTTCTTGACTAGAGACAACAGCGGGTCTCTATTTGTCCAGACTTTAATCTGACGGGCTGTCACGGGTGAGCCTTCGCTTCCGAAAGCTTCAACAGCCATGACCATCTCAGCAGCATGCTCGGTAGCCCCCTCAGTGGTGGCTAGTGGGAGCCTGCTGAGTGCATCGGTGCCCGGTCTGTGTCGAATTGTATAGTCATAGGCGGCTAACGTGACTGCCCACCTCTATATGCGGGCCGATGCGTTTGCATTTATGGTCTTGTTGTCGGCCAAAAGGGACTTTAGGGGTTTGTGATCTGTCTCCTGCTCAAATTTCAGGTACTGGTGCATTTTCTTTACCGCATGTACACATGCGAGCGCCTCCTTTTCTACCATCCCGTAGCTCCTTTCTGCCTGGGACAGACTTCTGGAGGCACAAGCTACCGGCTGTAACTGACCCTTGGCATTGACATGCTGCAACACACACCCGACCCCATAGGACGACGCATCGCACGTTAACACAAGTTTCTTACATGGGTCATATAGCGTTAACAGATTGTTGGAACATAACAAATTGCGTGCTCTATTAAAAGCCCTTTCCTGGCTGTCCCCCCAGATCCATTTGCGACCTTTGCGTAGGAGCACGTGTAGCGGCTCTAGCAGCGTGATCAATTTGGGAAGAAAGTTCCCAAAATAGTTCAGGAGCCCCAGGAACGAACGCAGCTCCGTCATGTTATGGGGTCTGGGTGCTCTCTGGATCGCTTCCGTCTTGGATGCAGTAGGGCTGATCCCATCTGCTGCTACCCTCATCCCCAGGAATTCTACCTCTGGAGCTAGGAAGACGCACCACGCCTTTTTCGGTCGCAGCCCTGCGTAGCACCTCCTCCAGTTTGTGGAGGTGTTCTTCAGTATCATAACCCGTGATGAGGATGTCGTCCTGAAAAACCACCGTCCCTGGAATCGACTTGAGGAGGCTTTCCATATTTCGTTGGAAGATCGCGGCGGCCGAGCGAATCCCGAACGGACATCTGTTGTACTCAAACAACCCCTTGTGTGTCGTGATGGTGGTCAGCTTCTTCGACTCACTCGCCAGCTTCTGGGTCATGTAAGCTGAGGTCAGGTCCAATTTGGAAAAGATTTGCCACCAGATAGCGTCGCAAAGAGGTCCTCCGCTCTCGGTAGCGGGCCCTGGTCTTGGAGTGACACCCGATTGATGGTGGCCTTGTAATCACCACATATCCTGACCGACCCATCCGCCTTGAGCACCGGCACAATCGGGCTCGCCCAGTCACTGAATTCGACTGGCGAGATGATGCCTTCCCTCAGCGGTCCAATTCGCCTTCTATCTTTTCCCGCATCACGTACGGCACCGCCCTGGCCTTGTGGTGTACTGGCCTGGCGTCCGGGTTTATGTGAATCACTACCTTGGCCCCCATGAAAGTGCCAAAGCCGGATTGAAATAATGAGTCAAATTTGTCCAGGATCTGTGAGCATGATACTCGCTCCTCAGAGGAAATTGCATTGACATCGCCCCATTTCCAGTTTATAACAGCAAGCCAACCCCTCCCCAGCAGTGCGGGACCATCCCCCGGGACAACCCAGAGTGGCAATCTGTTCTCCGAATCTTTGTGGGTCACGACTACCGTGGCGCTGCCTAGAATGATTTCCTTTGTGTATGTCCGTAACTGTGCGTCAATCAGCGATAATTTTGGCCTCCTGGCCTTGGGCGCCCACAACTTTTCGAACTGTTTGATACCCATCAGGGGCTGGCTGGCCCTGTGTCTAGCTCCATTGATACTGGGATGCCATTGAGGAGCACTTTCATCATTATCGGTGGCATCCTGGTGTATGAACTGTATACGTGCTCCACATGAACTCGCTGAACTTCAGCTTCCAGCGATTTCCCCCAGCGTTCATTACTGCAATTTCTGCAGGTATTTTGCTCATCTCTGCAAACTCCAGCTGAGTGTGGGCCTTCAACATGAGCTGTTGTTGGAAACAAAAGGTCCCTTGCCAGTCGATCGTCCCTGACTGCCCCTGTGACTGTCCTGGAGTGCGCCATTAACAGGTGTTGATGGCCCCATTACTGGCCGCATTGTCCCTTGCAATGGCGTGAATCACCATTCAGCTTGCCATTGTCTCTGTCGAACTCCCCCTCTGGGTTTGACTACATTTTGGGACATGCCCGATTGCCCTCGTCTGCCTGGAGAATTGTGTGCTGCTTTAACAATGTTGAATCTCTGTCCCAACCATTCCTTAACACAGTACCTCTCATCTATTCTGCTAGTGGCCATGCTCGCATGGTTTAAATCCCAGTTTCTTGTCGCCATTGACACGTCCTTACTATACAGTATAAATGCAAACGAGGCCCATGCTTGAGAGAAGGTCAGTCTGTGGCCTGTCCTTTATTCCTTCACACTCAAGTGATAGAAGTGGCAGGAGCTTTGCCTTTTATACCTGAAGGTCCAGGTTAGGAGTGTCTCTCACAAGTTCACCACCTAGTGGTCATTGTTCTCACAGTGTACAACTTTGGTCAGATTATATATGGGTTACAATGCTGGTTGAATACATGACAAAAACTGTACACAATATTCAAGGTGTGGCCTCACCAAGGCCCTGTACAACTGCAGTAAGACCTCCCTGCTCCTATACGCAAATCCTCTCGCTATGAAGCCAGCATGGCATTTGCTTTCTTTACTGCTTGCTGTACCTGCATGCCTACTTTCAGTAACTGATGTACCATGACACCCAGGTTTCGTTGCACCTCCCCTTTACTAATCTGTCACCATTCAGATAATAACCTGCCTTCCTGTTTTTGCCACCAAAGCGGGTAACCTCACATTTATCCACATTATACTGCATCTGCCATGAATTTGCCCATTCACCTAATCTGTCCAAGTCACCCTGCAGCCTCTTAGCATCCTCCTCACAGCTCACACTGCCACCCAGCTTAGTGTCGTCTGCAAACTTGGAAACATTACATTCAATTCCTTCGTATAAATCATTAATGTATATTGTAAATAACTGGGGTCCCAGCACTGAACCTTGCGGCACCCCACTAGTCACTGCTTGCCATTCTGAAAAGGACCCGTTTAGTCCTACTCTTTGCTTCCTGTCTGCCAACCAGTTCTCTATCCACATCAATACATTATCTCAATACCATGTGCCTTAATTTTGTACACTAATTTCTTGTGTGCGACCTTGTCAAAAGCCTTTTCAAAGTTCAAATACACCACATCCACTGGTTCTCCCTTATCTACTCTATTAGTTACATCCTCAAAAACTCTAGAAGATTTCATTTTCATAAATCCATGCTGACTTGGACCGATCCTGTCACTGCTTTCCAAATGCGCTGCTATTAAATCTTTAATAATTGATTCCAGCATTTTCCCCACCTCCAATGTCAGGCTAAGCGGATTATAATTCCTGTTTTCTCTCTCCCTCCTTTTTAAAAAATAGGGTTACATTAACTACCTCCCAATCCATAGGTACTGATCCTGAGTCCATGGAATTTTGGAAAATGAGCACCAATACATCTACTATTTCTAGGGCCACTTCCTTAAATACACTGGGATGCAGACTATCAGGCCCTGGGGAGTTATCGGCCTTCAGTCCCATCAGTTTCCCGAACACCATTTTCTGGCAAATAAGAATTTCCCTCAGTTCCTCCTTCCCGCTAGACCCTCGGTCCCCTAGTATTTTCGGGAGGTTATTCGTGTCTTCCTTAATGAAGACAGAAAGAAAGTATTTGTTCCTTTGGTCTGCCATTTCCTTCTTCCCTATTATGAATTCACCTGATTCTGACTGCAACGGACCTACATTAGTCTTCACTAATCTTTTTCTCTTCACATATCTATAGAAGCTTTTGCAATCAGTTTTTATGTTCCCTGCAAGCTTACTCTCATACTCTATTTTCCCCCCTTAATTAAACTCTTAGTCCTCCTCTGCTGAATTAAAACATTTTCCCAGTCCTCAGGTTTGCTGCTTTTTCTGGCCAATTTATATGCCTCTTCCTTGGATTTAACACTATCCCTAATTTCTCTTGTTAGCCACGGTTGAGCCACCTTCCCCGTTTTATTTTTACACCAGACAGGGATGTACAATAGTTGTAATTCATCCATGTGATCTTTAAATGTCTGCCATTGCCTATCTACTGTCAACCCTTTAAGTATCATTCATCAGTCTAGCCTAGCCAAATCACGTCGCATACCATCGAAGTTTCCTTTCTTTAAGTTCAGGACCCTAGTCTCTGAATTATCTGTGCTGCTCTCCATCTTAATGATGAAGAATTCTACCATATTATGGTCACTCTTCCCCAAGGGGCCACACACGACCAGATTGCTAATTAATCCTCTCTCGTTACACAAGACCCAGTCTAGGATGGCCTGCTCTCTAGTTGGTTCCTCAAAATATTGTTCGAGAAAACCATCCTTTATATACTCCAGGAAATCCTCCTCCACAGTATTGCTCCAGTTTGGTTAGCCCAATCAATATGTAAGTTAAAGTCACCCTTGATAACAGCTGTAGCCTTAGTGCATATGTCCCTAATTTCCTGTTTGATGCAACACCCAACCTCCCTACTACTGTTTGGTGGTCTGTACACAACTCCCACTAACGTTTTCTGCCATTTGGTGTTTCGCAGCTCCACCCATATAGATTCCATATCATTCAAGCTAATGTCCTTCCTTACTATTGCGTTAACCTCCTCATTAACCATTAATGCTACCCCACCTTCTTTTCCTTCCTGTCTATCCTTCCTGGATACTCCTGGATGTTGAGTTCCCAGCCTTGGTTACCCTGGAGCCATGCCTCCGTAATCCCAATTACATCATATCTGTTAACAGCTATCTGCGCAGTTAATTCATCCACCTTATTACGAATGCTCCTCGCATTGAGACTCAGAGCCTTCAGGCTTGTTTTTTTAACACTCTTTGTCCTTTTAGAATTATGTTGTATTGTGGCCCTTATTGATTTTTGCCCTTGATTTCTCTGCCCTCCACTCTTGCTTTTCTCCTTCCTACCCTTCTGCCCCCTTTTTACTTCCCTCTGTCTCCATGCATAGATTTCCATCCCCCTGAAATATTAGTTTAACCCCTCCCCAACAGCACTAGCAAGCACTCTGTCTAGAACATAGGTTCCGGTTCTGCTCAGGTTCAGACTGTCCGGTTTGTACTGGTCCCACCTCCCTCCGAACCGGTTCCAATGTCCCAGGAATTTGAATCCCTCCTCCTTGCACCATTCCTCAAGCCACATATTCAACTGAACTATCCTGCTATTCCTACTCTGACTAGCACGTGGCACTGGTAGCAATCCTGAGATTACTACCTTTTGAGGCCCTACTTTTTAATTTAACTCCTAGCTCCCTAAATTCAGCTTGTAGGACCTCATCCCGTTTTTTACCCATATCGTTGGTACCTATATGCACCACGACAGCTGGCTGTTCCCCCTCCCCCTCCAGAATGCACTGCAGCCGCTCAGAGACATCCTTGACCCTTGCACCAGGGAGGCAACATACCATCCTGGAGTCTTGTTTGCAGCCGCAGAAACGCCTTTCTGTTTCCCTTACAATAGAATCCCCTATCATTATAGCTCTCCCACTCTTTTTCCTGCCCTCCTGTGCACCAAAGCCACCCATGATGCCATGAACTTGGCTGCTCTGCCTTCCCCTGATGAGTCATCTCCCCCAACAGTACCCAAAACGGATAGGGAGGGGTTTGAAAATAACAATGAGAATTTTGAAGTCGAGGCATTGCTTAACCGGAAGCCAATGTAGGTCAGTGAGCACAGGGCTGATATGATGAGCAGGACTTGGTGCGAGTTAGAACACAGGCAGCCGAGTTTTGGATCACCTCTAATTTACATCGGGTAGAATATGGGAGGCCAGCCAGGAGTGCATTGGAATAGTCAAGTCTATAGGTAACAAAGGCATGGCTGAGGGCTTCAGCAGCAGATGAGCTGAGGCAGGGGCGGAGACGGGTGATGTTACGGAGGTGGAAATAAGCGGTCTTAGATATGCTGCGGATATGTGGTCGAAAGCTCATTTCAGGGTCAAATATGACACAAAGGTTGTGAACAGTCTGGTTCAGCCTCAGACAGATGTTGGGGAGAGGGATGGAGTCAATGGCTAGGGAACGGAGTTTCCTCTACTATGAAGAAAAGTAAGTATTTAACAAGTCTATCATTTGCTGATTTTCAATTACAATATCACCTGCATCTGTCTTTAAGGGGCCCAGATTACCATTAGCAACCCTCTTTGTTTTTGCATGTATATTTAAAAAGTGTGTTGTGCTTGCTACCCCTTGCAAGTTTGTTCTTGCTTCCCTTTTTGTAACTTACCACTTTCTTTGTATCCCTTCACTGTTCTTTATATCTCTCCCTGTCCATGGGATCTTCACTTATCTTTGTATTCATACAAGTCCTTTTTATACTAGCTCTCACTTCTCTCGTTGAACAAGGTTGTTCAATTACACTAGTAGAGCTTTTATTACAAAGGGATTAGTGTATAAGAGTAAATAAGTCTTACTGCAATTAGACAGGGCATTGGTGAGGCCACACCTGGAGTACTGTGTACAATACTGGTATCCTTACCGAAGGAAATGCATACTTGCCTTAGAGGGAGTGCAAAAAAGATTTACTAAACTGGTTTCTAGGATGAGGGGATGGCCCTGTGAGTAGAAATTGAGCTGCCATAGTAGCCTTGTGAGATTCCATCCCAGCAATGTGAGCTGCTTTGGAAGATGTCAGAGTTGTTATAAGACACTCCATCATGGTGGGTTTAACCACCATGCTGGAGATGACCACTCAGGGCACGTTGGACAGAATTTCATCCAGAACTTGCAGTACAGCTGTTGCAGCCAGAATGCACCTTCCCTTTAACAGGTGCTGCCTTTAAGGAGCATCATGGACTCCTGATATCGCCACCCACCCCACTCCCCCGGTAATCATGCAACCAATGAATGATCGAGCTGACTGGCATTCGAGCTAATGGTAAATGACTATAATTACCAGACAGCACGGATTTTGCGTGCTGCCTGCTTTGGTGCCAATTAGCCCGGGTAGCCATGTTTGGGTGCGATCCAGTTTCTAAGCCAAGATGTTGTGGTGAATCTATATAAAACCTGAATAAAACCACAGTTGCAGTACTGCGTGCAGTTTTTGGCTCCATGTTATAGGAAGGATATTGAGGCAATAGAGAATAGATTCATTAAGATGCTGCCTGTTAAGAGAAAATACAAATACAAAGAAAAAAAAGAGTTTTTTTAATTAGAACAGAGGAAATTACAGGGTAATTTTCATAGAATGATACAGCACAGGAGGTCATTCAGCCCATTGTGCCTGTGTCTGCTCTTTGAAAGAGCTTTCCAATTAGGCCCAACAGTCCTCGCACTTTCTCCTGAGCCCTCAATTTTTTTGCCTACAAGTATATATCTAATTCCCATTTGAAAGCTGCTATTGAAGCTGCTTCCACCCCCCTTTCAGGCAATGCACTCCAGATCATAACAACTCGCTGCATAAAAGCATTTCTCTTCATCTCATCTCTTGTTCTTTTGCCAATTACCTTAAATCTGTGTCCTCTGTATTGAGTCTGTAAGCACTCTTGTAATGACTCCACGAGGTAAGATATTACACTTAAACTGTTGTGACCTTAGTCCATTTATTGCAGCTCCTGAATGAGATTACAGTAAGGTGAGCTCCCTTTTTTACTTGGTTACCTGTTGTGTGCAGGTGACCCCTAGGTCTCCACCAGTTGCACCCTCTGGTGGTACAGGCATAGTGTATACAGTTGAAGATACATCCAGTGGTCTTATGTAACTGTATAGCGTGTACAGGATATATACTTATTTTATACATACACAACACTTTGGTTACCGACCCTCCTGCCAGTGAAAGCAGTTTCTCCCTATTTACGACTCATTTTATAGAAGTGTTTAAAGTTATGATGGGATTGCGTAAAATTGATAGAAACAGACTGATGCCAACAATTGAGGGGTATAAAATGAGGGATACAAGAGTAAATGTAAGGTTTAAGAGCGTGAGCAGGAGGAACTTTTTTTTTTACACAGGCTGTTGCAAGATTGTGGAATGCATTACTGGAGTTAATGATTGAAGCAGAGACTGTATAAACATAGGAACAGGAATAGGCCATGCAGCCCCTCGAACTGTTCTGCAATATTTAAGAAAAGGTGGGTTAAGGAAAGCAGGATAAAGGATATGGGAATAGGGCAGGCACATGGTGTAAAAATCGGCCTCATTTGCGCCTCCCGTTCGCGCCTTCGTGGGGGCGGTAACGTGGCACCAAGGGCTTACCAATCGGGCGCGGCAAAATCACCGACACCCGCAAACTTCCCTGGTGGGTTTACACTGGCATGAAAACTTACCGCCTCGATCTCTTGCATCCCAGTGATCGTGATGTCATCCGGTGCGCAGCAGCCTGTTATTGTCCCGGATGCAATATTCGCTCCCGCCCCCTGCAACATCGACAACTGCAGCTGCAGGAGTGGTTGTCACCTCGGCTGGCTGCTTGGGGAGCGCTAATGAAAGGCAGTGGTCATCAGGTAGGGCAACCTTTAATAATGTCGCCAGTGTGCTGTATTTTGATTTTCTTCCAGCTTGCAGTTGATCAGTCCTGCACTCTCTTCGAGTGCTTGGGACTGCTCTGTACGTATCGCAGATGCTGTTGACGACCATTCCCAGCTTTAGCCTCCAATGACCGCAGCATTGACCTTTCGCTTTAAGGGAGGCAAGGAGCCTGTTAAACCGACGGCGTTGCAAGGAACATTGTGCAGCCCTCTGCCAACCGCCTCTCCCACTCCCTTTGGCGCTCTAAGAGAATTGGTTGATTTGCCGCTTCACTTCCCTCTTGGAGCCTGTTATAGAGAAAAGATTTTCCCCTAGGGCAATGGCACCTGTAGCATAATGTTAGAACTAAATATGTAACTGTAGTATTAAACGCGTGTGTAAAATATATAAAGGTGACTGCTCGTGGTTTAGCAAAGCCCCAAGCCAGAAGAAAAGAGACTGCATTCTTAGGTACTGATAACTGCTGTGTATATCCCTGCGTGAGAAACATGAACTTTACAGATGTTCCCAATCAGCGTGCTAACAGGCCTCAGACAAGACGTCCTGGTTCATGTTAGAACAATACGACTCTGTAACAGGACTAAGATAAGGAAACTGCCCAAAGACAGCACCCAAGGACAGTAAGATAAGGGAAGGGGGCCCAGACCATGTCACAAGACCATGAATAACCCCTAGTAACACGAGACAATCACGCAGTTACATAATGGTTAGAGACTACTTCTATTGGTCTATTTGAATCTATATGTAATCTATAATCAAAATGATTGGATAGTGTCCGGCCGAAATGGGCTGATGTAACTGTAGTAAACTGTTGTAAAACATATAAAAATCCATGAAACCCTTTGTTCGGTGGAGAGGGGTACCTGGATCCACCAGTTGCTTCATCTCCCCGCCGGCGTAATAAAACCGTTTTGATGTATGCACCGACCCTGAGTGACGAGTGATTCTTGGAGGGTACATTCGCACTAACAGAGCCCTAAACCAGAATCAATTGTGCAGTGCCTGGCAATACTTTTGCGCTCCTGTAAAGGTTAACACTCCAAACAGGGTGGTACGCAATTTCTAGCCCGGGGAATTAGGATTACTGCTCGTGTGGGGGATCGACACCAGCATGGACTGGTTGAGTCAAACTGCATGTTTGCATGTTGCAATTTCTATGTAATTAATACATGACATAGGCCTATATTCAGGGCTGTTTTTCAATTGTCAGCTGTTGTGAAGCTGTTAGTCAGCTTCTGTTCATTCCAAAGGCTGTCAGGTGTAGGAATATTGCTATAAATGTCTATTGTATCCATTTCTGGAGTGGTCATGTATCGAGATCCAGTAACGACAATGAGATTGAGGCCAAATCAAGGATTCCAATACATTCCATAAAAGTCATTTTCCACTGCCATCATCCCGCACTCCAAAGATAGTAACATGTTCGGGGTGCAGTTCTACTGGTACTGGCATCCTCTGGAACCTTACCAAAGTGTCCATTCTTCTAGTGGGCACGATGACAGTAAGTGCTGGCAATGTATTCAGTAGTGGGGAACACCATCATCATCATAGGCAGTCCCTCGAAACGAGGATGACTTGATTCCACACCAAAAAAGAATGAGTTCATTGGTGTTTCAATGAAGGACCTAATATTCCAGGTCCTGAACTATATAGTGTAGGGTGGAAGATGCCTGTGCGTGGATTATTTTAACGTGTGGTGACTGTTGCACACCAGCCACCACACGGGCTTGACAGAGCTAGGTCTTGGTCCAGTAGCAAAGATTTACCAAGATGATTGGAGACCAGCTCTGCTGCACGGATCTAGTGCATGCACATATCACAGTGTGGGCTGGCCCGTGCTGCCCCTGGGCCCACACTTCTTCTGGCCCCGAACTCGTGCCTCTCCTGGGCCCCGATCACATCCCTCTACAATCTCTCGCCACTCCTTCGCCTGGACCTCGCTGCTCCTGCTGTATCTGCCCACGCTCCAATCACTGACCTGGACCTTGATGATGTCTCTCTTCGCTGCTGAGCCCAATCCCCTGATGGGCATACATTGATGTACTTTTCAGCATGACTGGGATCTGGCGCAGGTGGATTGAAATCAAAAATTTGTATTCAAAACAGCAATTGAGCAATGGGAGGCCTTTAAAGAAGAGGAATGTTTCGGATACAGAGTAGAAACATTCCTACAAGGGGGCAAGGAAGAGCATCCAAAGCTAGAGCTCCCTGGATGACTAAAGATACAGAGGATAAAATGAGACAGAGTAAGGCGGCCTATGACAAATGTAAGATCATAATACTGCAAAGAATGAAGCTGAGCATATAAAGTACAGAGGAGATCTCAAAAAGGGAATAAGAGGGGCAAAGAGAGAGTCTGAGAATAGATTAGCAGCTAACATAAAAAGGAATCCAAAAGCCAGTTATAAATACATACAAAAGGGTAGTCAAAGGAAGGGTGAGACCGATGAGGGACCAAAAAGAGGATCCTCTTGTGGAAATAGAGTACGTGGCTGAGGTACTAACTGATTACTTTGCATCACTAGAGAAAAGAATGGTGCCAATGCAGCAGTAAAGGAGGAGGCAGTTGCGATATTGGATAGAATAAAAATAGATAAAGAGGATGTACTTAAAAGGTTGGCAATCCTCAAAGCAGAAAAGTTACCCAGTCCAGATGGATTGCATCCTAGGTTACCGAGGGAAGTAAGGATGGAAATTGTTGATGCTTTGCACAATCTTCCAAACCTCTTTGATATTGGGGTGGTGCCAGAGTACTGGAGGATTGCAAATGTTACACACCTGTTTAAAACAGAGGAGAGGGATAAACCTGTCAATACAGGCCAATCAGCCTAACTTCAAAGCTACCTTCAAAGATTGGTACACATATACCCAAAGGCCTCTGTGTTCCTGCACTGGTTTGAAAATTGTTCCTTTTAGGTCATATTGCCTCTTCTCATTCTTCTTATTGAAATGCATCACTTCATACTTCTCTGCATTAAAGTTTATCTGTCAGGTAACTGCCCATTTCACCAATCTGTCTATGTCCTCCTGAAATCTATTACTTTCCGTCTCACTGTTTCTACATTTCTGTCAGAGGTGGTGAAACTTTTAGAGACAATAATCCGGGACAATATTAATTGGAATTGAGAAAAGTATGGGTTAATAACTGAAAGTCAGCACAGACTTGTTAAAGGCAAATGATGTTTGACTAACTTGACCGCGTTCTTTGATGAAGAAATGAAGAGGGTTGATAAGGCTGATACGGTTGATGTATATATCGATTGGCAAAAGGCATTTGACAAAGTACCACATAATAGACTTGTTATCAAAATTAAAACCCATGGGATTAAAGCATGGATATAACATAGCCCAAGAGACAGAAAACAGAGAGTTGTGGTGAATGGTTGTATTCAGACTGGAGAGAAGTATACAGTGGTGTTCCCCAATGGTCTGTATTAGGACCACTGCTCTTTTTGATATATATTAATGACCTGGACTTGGTATACAGGGCATAATTTCAAAGTTTGCAGATGACACGAAACTCAGAAATGTAGTAAACAGTGAGACGGAAAGTAATAGATTTCAGGAGGACATAGGCAGACTGGTGAAATGGGCAGTTACCTGGCAAATAAACTTTAATGCAGAGAAGTATGAAGTGATGCATTTCAATAAGAAGAATGAGAAGAGGCAATATGACCTAAAAGGAACAATTTTCAAACCAGTGCAGGAACACAGAGACCTTTGGGTATATGTATACCAACCTTTGAAGGTAGCAGGACAAGTTGAGAAGGTTGTTAAAAAAGAATATGGGATCCTTTGTTAATGGAGACAGCGGGGAGATATTGGCCCGTGCTCGGTTTGGGGCACTTAATTCGAATTAAGTGATGTTTTTTTTTGCCTGCTGGTAGGCGGACGTAGAGCTGCAGAATTGGGCACTTTAACAAAAAAAATCATCCGGGCGCTCTCAGGCAGGAGGGAGGCAGGAGCGGGGCACTGTGAATCAGGGCTGCGCTGATGATGTCAACACGTGCTGACGCGTCGCTATGTCCCTCCCCTTCTCTTGCTACGAAATCTGCAGGCATTTCTGTAGTGCCCACTGGGCTACCAAGGGGAATTGCTGAGCTGCTTATTGACAGCCCGGCCAAACCAGTATCCATCAATGTCTGTTGTCTACAAAGCACAATTATTACAGTCACAGTTACATTCAGTCTTAATCATTTCAAGTAACAATAGTCTAACATCTAATCAATAAGTCATAGACTTAAGAGATTCTCCATAGTTCACTTTTACTCATATCCATCTTGTGGATAATTCTTGCTAAATTTATTTCTCCCTAGCCTTCAATTGACCCAATCTAAATTCCATTTAACTCTCCACTTCAACTATAATTTCAATCCCTCTAACTGGTACCGATGTATTTAACTCTATCCTGATTGTTTCATTAATTGGATACTTTCTCGATGGAGTATGTGGCAATGCTTTAAAAGTTGTCTCACTCTCCTGAGTGTAAGATTTCTAAATCTCTGGCATTACATTGACAGCAAGTCTGATTCTTTAAAATAATTTGGAATAAGTTTATTAAACACACACACATGTATGTCTATCAGAGGAACAGCAGTTCTCAGCTATCCTACAGATCTACTTAGTTACAACAGATACAATGATGTTAAAATAATGATTTATAAAAAGGTATACTTTACTTCCCTCTGGCAAAGCACAGGCACATGGCATTCGTCCTTGCTTCTGCTGCGGAGGGAGGTTCCTGCTTTGCCACGTGCTAAGGAGAAGGGAGAAAACAATCTTTGCGCTTGGGTTATTATACCCCTTAAGAACATTGTTTCTCAGAAAGCCCCAGGATTGGGTCTTGGTTCTAGGTCAATTCCTATTGGCTTCTCCTCATACATGTGTCTGTCTGGAGGACCAGTGGCATTCTTTGATTAGGTTAATGACTTTGCAATTAACACCTTTTCTAGTTTGGTGAGTTTCAAAACCATGTTTTCTTTGTTCCTTGAGCTCTGCCCAGCCAGAGAAGACATGAACTTGGGGAAGGTGTCCATTTTGTCTCTTCAAACTTGTCTTTTCATATAATCTCATTTATATATACACAGATTCACTTTTATCATTACTGAACACTTTTATTCTTACATGAGCCACATTAACCATTTCATGCCTTGCTGTTGTCAAGTAACTGAGCATGTCTGAGACCAGTTCTTCACTGCAAATTCACCATGCATTTCCCGATGGTAATTGCTTCATACATAACAAATCAAAATTGCACACTCATACTGGTATCTCAATATCATGCCACATGTGCCATCTGATGCAAGCCATTCTTGGGCTTTCAGTTTATCTTATCAAAAGATTGTAGTCATCTGCAGGTATTTGCTCATCTCCCATTGATTGGCCCTGATGTCTTTGGTAGTGGCCAGGCTATTGATGCAGTTGTCTTAGAAGGTTTTAGGTAAGGACAAAAATGTATCCAAGAGAAAGCTATCCATTTACTATCCATAACTACACTTTCCTGACTTTCACTAGAAATCTAGGAAAATTCCATTTCCTAGTGTAATTTTCCTGTTTCTCTCTGCATTGTAAGTGCATTGTAAGTTTGGCATCCGATTAATTACCATTCTATCTAATCCTTGCACCCTGGAGGAATACAATATTTAAGATAGGAAACATAGATCAAACATACCCACTTGGTCAAGTTATGTCTTCCGTTGTCTGCAGATCAATTCTTAATTATTAAAACTGCTGTATCCCTTGCTAGGCCATCATTCTTAACTTTAAATAAAACATTCTCACCATGGAAGACAACATTTTTAGATTACAAAAACCCAGTAAATTACATAATATATCTCTCTATTCTTTCTTCAGATGCCTTTTCAAATGTCTAAAAAAATACTGAATATGACTGGAGAAAAATATATTTTCACAATGAAACAAATCAATCATACTGCTTCGGAAATTGCTATGGCCACCGCGGCTCCAAGGTTAAATCTTAAACTGAAACATAGGGCTCAAGTTTCGGCCTGAGTTGTTCCTATTTTTTTGGAGCAACTAGTTTAGACTGGAGCATCTTAGAAATTGCAATTCTCGGCATTTAGTTTGCTCCAGTTCTAGTGAGTTAGAATAGTTTCATTTTAG
Organism: Pristiophorus japonicus; assembly: GCF_044704955.1. NCBI lineage: Eukaryota > Metazoa > Chordata > Chondrichthyes > Pristiophoridae > Pristiophorus > Pristiophorus japonicus. Next base: position 30,907,075 of record NC_091983.1, read on the forward strand.
AACAGATTTTTCTTTTCAAAAAGGGGGCATGTCCGGTCACTTACGCCTGTTTTGCAAGTTTAGGCAGCGAAAACTTACTCCAAACGAACTTAGAATTGAGTAAGTGTAGATTTTTGTACACTCAGAAAAACCTTGCCTACACTTAGAAATCAGGCATAGGGAACGAGAGATGGGCATGGGGAGGGGGGCTTACAAACAATAAGCACTCCACTTTTACAAATAAAGAGCCATTATCAATAATAAATGATAAATAAATCAATAAATCAACCAATAAATCAATCAAAGAAAATTAAAAAATTAAAAATAAAAAAAATAATTAAAAAATCAATAAATAAAAAATTAAGTTTCTACTCACCGACTGCAGCCCTCGGGAGCCCTCCAACAGTGTGCTAGGACGGGGCCCCCCAGTGTCGCTCTCTCTCTCTGTCTGTCAGTGACTCTCTGTGTTTCTGATAGCAAGGGGTAGGGCGAGGAAGGGGATGGGGGCAAGGAAGGGGGGGGAGGGAGAGGAGAGGAGGGGGTAGAGGGAGAGGAGGGGGTAGAGGAAGGGGAGGGAGGGAGGGAGGAGGTGGGGCGAAAGGAGGGAGGGAGGAAGGTGCAGGAGAGGGAGGGAGCGGGAGAGGAGAGGGAGGGAGCGGGAGAGGAGAGGGAGGGAGCGGGAGAGGAGAGGGAGGGAGCGGGAGAGGGAGGGAGCGGGAGAGGGAGGGAGCGGGGGAGGGAGGGAGCGGGGGAGGGAGGGAGCAGGGGAGGAGAGGGAGGTAGGGGGGAGGAGAGGGGGGAGGAGAGGGAGGTAGGGGGGAGGAGAGGGGGAGAGGAGAGGGAGGGAGGGGGGAGAGGAGAGGGAGGGAGGGGGGAGAGGAGAGGGAGGGAGGGGGGAGAGGAGAGGGAGGGAGGGGGGAGAGGAGAGGGAGGGAGGGGGGAGAGGAGAGGGAGGGAGGGGGGAGAGGAGAGGGAGGGAGGGGGGAGAGGAGAGGGAGGGAGGGGGGAGAGGAGAGGGAGGGAGGGGGGAGAGGAGAGGGAGGGAGGGGGAGAGGAGAGGGAGGGAGGGGGGAGAGGAGAGGGAGGGAGGGGGGAGAGGAGAGGGAGGGAGGGGGGAGAGGAGAGGGAGGGAGGGGGGAGAGGAGAGGGAGGGAGGGGGGAGAGGAGAGGGAGGGAGGGAGGGGGGAGAGGAGAGGGAGGGAGGGAGGGGGGAGAGGAGAGGGAGGGAGGGAGGGAGGGGGGAGAGGAGAGGGAGGGAGGGAGGGGGGAGAGGAGAGGGAGGGAGGGAGGGGGGAGAGCAGAGGGAGGGAGGGAGGGGGGAGAGCAGAGGGAGGGAGGGAGGGGGGAGAGCAGAGGGAGGGAGGGGGGAGAGCAGAGGGAGGGAGGGGGGAGAGCAGAGGGAGGGAGGGAGGGGGGAGAGCAGAGGGAGGGAGGGAGGGGGGAGAGCAGAGGGAGGGAGGGAGGGGGGAGAGCAGAGGGAGGGAGGGAGGGGGGAGAGCAGAGGGAGGGAGGGAGGGGGAGAGCAGAGGGAGGGAGGGAGGGGGGAGAGCAGAGGGAGGGAGGGAGGGGGGAGAGCAGAGGGAGGGAGGGAGGGGGGAGAGCAGAGGAGGGAGGGAGGGGGGAGAGCAGAGGGAGGGAGGGAGGGGGAGAGCAGAGGGAGGGAGGGAGGAGGGGGGAGAGCAGAGGGAGGGAGGGAGGGGGGAGAGCAGAGGGAGGGAGGGAGGGGGGAGAGCAGAGGGAGGGAGGGAGGGGAGAGCAGAGGGAGGGAGGGGGGAGAGCAGAGGGAGGGAGGGAGGGGGGAGAGCAGAGGGAGGGAGGGAGGGGGGAGAGCAGAGGGAGGGAGGGAGGGGGAGAGCAGAGGGAGGGAGGGGGGAGAGCAGAGGGAGGGAGGGAGGGGGGAGAGCAGAGGGAGGGAGGGAGGGGGAGAGCAGAGGGAGGGAGGGAGGGGGGAGAGCAGAGGGAGGGAGGGAGGGGGGAGAGCAGAGGGAGGGAGGGAGGGAGGGGGAGAGCAGAGGGAGGGAGGGAGGGGGAGAGCAGAGGGAGGGAGGGAGGGGGGAGAGCAGAGGGAGGGAGGGAGGGGGGAGAGCAGAGGGAGGGAGGGAGGGAGGGAGGGGGGAGAGCAGAGGGAGGGAGGGAGGGGGGAGAGCAGAGGGAGGGAGGGAAGAGGGGGGAGAGCAGAGGGAGGGAGGGAGGGAGGGGGGAGAGCAGAGGGAGGGAGGGAGGGGGGAGAGCAGAGGGAGGGAGGGAGGGGGGAGAGCAGAGGGAGGGAGGGAGGGAGGGGGGAGAGCAGAGGGAGGGAGGGAGGGGGGAGAGCAGAGGGAGGGAGGGGAGGGGGAGAGCAGAGGGAGGGAGGGAGGGAGAGGGGGGAGAGCAGAGGGAGGGAGGGAGGGAGGGGGGAGAGCAGAGGGAGGGAGGGAGGGAGGGGGGAGAGCAGAGGGAGGGAGGGAGGGGGGAGAGCAGAGGGAGGGAGGGAGGGGGGAGAGCAGAGGGAGGGAGGGAGGGAGGGGGGAGAGCAGAGGGAGGGAGGGAGGGAGGGGGGAGAGCAGAGGGAGGAGGGAGGGAGGGGGAGAGCAGAGGGAGGGAGGGAGGGAGGGGGAGAGCAGAGGGAGGGAGGGAGGGAGGGGGGAGAGCAGAGGGAGGGAGGGAGGGGGGGGGAGAGCAGAGGGAGGGGAGGAGGGGAGAGCAGAGGGGGAGGGAGGGAGGGGGGAGAGCAGAGGGAGGGAGGGAGGGAGGGGGGAGAGCGAGGGAGGGAGGGAGGGAGGGGGAGAGCAGAGGGGAGGAGGGAGAGCAGAGGGAGGGAGGGAGGGGGGGGAGAGCAGAGGGAGA